>NC_087440.1:89481408-92023908 GCF_036321535.1 Camelus dromedarius | reverse complement strand
AATCCCTGCTTCTGGCCACAGATCCACAGACCTTTTCGATGTTAGAATTTCTTTCTGACGCTGAAATGAGGCCTAGGAGCACGTGGCTGTTTTATCTTAGAGACCCAGGTATAGAGAAAATCACTTCTGAGTGACGTCAGGGGGCCAGCAGTTTGCAGTACCTGCCCTGTAAGTGGAAGGATGGTACGGGCTGCAGTTGGGGGTGGGGACAAATGGTCTCTGGCCTTTGGTGATAACTGTGACCTGTCAGAGCCAGCCCTCCCACGCGGTCACCAGCCCAGCCTCAGAATCCCACGGGCAGTGGTCTCGGGGAAGGGAGGACAGCTGAGTAAGGTGGGGTCCGCAGTGGGATGCCACTGGACTAATAACCCACGCTGGGACCCCAGGGCCCCAGTAGAATGCACTTTTGAAGTAAAAACATGTAGATAGGGTCTAAGTTCTGCAGAATAAGCTCTTTCATACCCACCATTTTTCTGCCTTTGTTTTTACAGACCAGCTCAACCAGTGAGCAGGAAACGCAGGCTCCAAAGCCAGAGGCGTCCCCTCCGGTCTCTGGGGCCGCGAGCATGGACCAGCAGGAGGTAAGAGTCCTGCCCCGCCCACACCCCGGAGCCTGGGTCTGCACCTGCCACCCCCACCGTCCACGGGCCCCTCAGGTCCCCGAACAGAAGCTGCTCTGCTGCCACACAGCTTGTCACTCTGAGCCCAACCCCTGTGTCAGAATTACTGTCGGTGTGTCGGCCGGACGAGGGCTGCTCTGACGGCCGTCTGGACGGTGCAGCAGATTAAAGACGCAGAACTGTTCGCTGTTCATAGTCCCAGAGGGAAGGGACTCCCAAGCAGGGTCTGACATGTAGCAGCTGTGCTGAGCCGGGGCAGCACTCATCTGTCCCTGCTTGTCCCCAGGACACGGCGCGGGCCCCTCAGAGGCCACCCCCCGTGCCGCTGCCCGCCTCGCAGGCCCTCGCTCTGGCTGGACCGAAGGTAGGAACCATGGGGCCTTCTCAGATTAGACAACTTTTGTGTAAATGAGACGGACTTGGTAATGTTTTGTTCTGAATAGTGTGTGATCCAGAAAGTGTCAGGGCCTTGTGTTCTCTTAATTAAGCCAGTGACACATGAATGCATTTTAATTGGAAAATTTCAGAGTTTAACCTCCCTGCTCCCCTTTCTCCATTCCCCAGACTGTACTTGCTTCTCCAGGGGTAACCACTCTGTGTTAAGTGTCTAAGTCCCTTCTCCAAATTTATCTCCGTCTATCTGGCTGTACTTTGAGCCTGAGAGAACCACGTGGTTTATGGGAGGCACTTCTTCCTCAGTGTAAATGGAGCCCTGCTGATTGTGCAGCTTCGTACCTTTTCCCGTACATGTGTCTTGGCGAGTTGTGCCCGTCAGTACATGCAGGTCACCGTAGGTGTCTGGCTGTGGCGGGGCACTAGGCCTCACACTTAGCAGGCACTGGGCCTTATGTACCAGGTGCTTCCTCTCCTGTGATGTAGATGTGGCCTCTTACGGTTGCAGCTGCAGACAGCCGTACCACCTAGAGATGAGAGACCTGATTTTGCTTGAGACCAACTAATGACTTGGCTTTCGGGCTCAAGGATTAGACCGCTGTCTGTCTGGATTTCGTGTTGGTCACTCCCTTGTTTCTTACACATGGTTCCTCCATCTTTGTGTGTCCCTGAAAGGAATCCTTCCATTTGCTACGTTGAGCTTTGCGGGTGCTGTGCTGTGTAGCCCTCAGCTCACTTCTCCGTTCAGCTTTACGTGTTCCGCTGCCTACAGCGTCCTGCGTCCGTTCTCCCGACAAGGGGCGGCGGGCCTTTCCAGGTTTTCACCATGAAGAACAAACAGCCTGTGGCTCACGTCTGTCTCCTGGTCTCCTGGGCAAGGGCTGCTGTGGCTGGCAGCCTATCCCAAAACGTGCCCCCCGCCGGCCCCCAGGGCCTCTAGCAGGCGGGCCAGGGGTGGGGGGCGTTGGGCCGTCCTGGGCTCCACCCCCGAGCCAAGCTTGCTGATTCCAGTAGCCCGACTTGTCACTGAAGGAGGCATGCGTTTCTCACTTTCCGGCTCTGGCTCCGTGGGTGTCACCACTGCTCTTTGGTTCGAGCTGCTGGGAGCACATGAGCCTCACAGTGAGAGCACAGGTTTCCAGCTTTCCAGGGTCGGGCTCAAGGTGTTCATACCGCCGATCACATTCTCCGAGCCCACGCCTCACCTCCTTGTGTTCTTCCTGCAGCCGAAAGCACACCAGTTCAGCATCAAGTCCTTCTCCAGCCCCACTCAGTGCAGCCACTGCACGTCCCTGATGGTGGGGCTCATCCGACAGGGCTACGCCTGCGAGGGTGAGTGCCCACCTGCCAGCCAAGGGAGGGCCCCATCACCCTGGGCACCCGCTGCCTCGGGGAGAACGGTCACTGGGGAGGCCAGTGAAGCCGAAGGCAGCCTGGCCGCAAGGGAGCTGCGGGCAGATTCTCCTTGTCTAGCTTTATAAGCGCTCAGTAAAGGTTTGTGAGTTGGAATCCTGAATCCTTGCTTCAGGGACAGTGCACAGCCATGGGGCAGCCAGTTACCTTTTGATACTTGTTTGTTACAAAGTGTAATGTCCACAGTCGTTCTCCAGAATTAGGGAGAGCAGAGTAAGAAGGACTGTCAGATCCTGTGTTATCTAGTCATCTGGAGAGAAGCACCACTGTTTGCATCATGTTCCGTCATTATCAGCACTTCAGACCTCCGTATGGTGCTCTCTCCCTGTGCGGGGCACTGCAGTCACGTTGGGTGACATGTCCCGTGCAGTTGTGACAGCTCTGTTTCATAGATGAGCAGCCAGCCGAGGTCACGCGATGGGAGGTGACGGGTCTGGGGCTGGTGCCGACCTGAGCACATACCCTGATTGCTGGTCAGCAGGTCCTATAAGCCTGTAGAAAAGTTATTCAGTGCCAGAATCCCTGGGCGTTTGTGGGAACGGAGTTCTGCAAACTATTATCTGTTGGGTGTCAGGACTGTTCCGTGATGTGGAGTCCTGAGTGGCCTCCTCTGTGGCACACACGTTGGAAGCCCCCACTGCTTGGCAGGGGGAGGCAGGTTCTGATGGCGTGTTCTGCACTTTGCCAGTGTGCTCGTTTGCTTGCCACGTGTCCTGCAAAGACAGCGCTCCCCAGGTGTGCCCCATACCCCCCGAGCAATCCAAGCGACCTCTTGGTGTGGACGTGCAGAGAGGCATAGGAACGGCCTACAAGGGCTACGTGAAGGTAGGGCGTGTGAGGAGGTGCAGCCCCACTGCCGCTGGTCTCAGCCTGGTGACCACGGCCACTCCCAGCCATTCTTGAAATTGGTGCCTTTGCTGCGTGAAGTGACCCTGGACCCCTCTTCTCCTGGGAACGAAGCCAGGCCCAGGGGTCCTGAGGATCCCACAGAAACACACTCAGAATCACCCAAGGCCTCTCATCCCCACCCCTGGGCTGATGAACTTAAAGACAAGGTTTCAGAGCCAAGTGCTGTTTGAAGGCTCTGCACCAGGCTGCCTCTGAGCCTGGCCAGAGCGTCCCACCATGCTCCCTGTCCCCTGTGACCACACCGACCGTCTGCTGCCTCATCTCTGTCACGGCAGCACCCCTGACGCAGTGCCCTGAGCCTTCTTGGGCCAGGCACGGCTCTGGTCGCCAGCCTGGGGGACATGAGGGAGCCGTTCCTGGAGAAGTGGGCCAGCCGTGTAGCCGTTGTGGGGAGACCGGGCGCAGTGGCCACCTCCAAGAAGTCTCCCAGGGCTGCAGCCTCCACTTCCCGCTGCCTGCACATGCTGCAGCCTGCCTGCCTGGCCTGGTGAAATGTGGTCACTTTGATCTGCAGGTCCCCAAGCCGACCGGAGTGAAGAAAGGGTGGCAGCGGGCCTACGCGGTGGTCTGTGACTGCAAGCTCTTTCTGTACGACTTGCCCGAGGGCAAGTCCACCCAGCCCGGCGTCGTTGCCAGCCAGGTCTTGGATCTCAGGTGGGTGTCTCGTGCCGTCTGCCCTTGCTCCAGGAGTTTTACTCGACTTGTTTGTCTTTAGTCAGCATGAGAATTCCTCGCTTGGTCGTCTTTACCCCACATGCACCATCACGTCCGTGACTGCTGCGCCTGCCGGGAATGTTCCTGCTGTGAATGTTTTTGTCCGGAAAGATTTGCCAAATAGGCATCAACATAAGAAAACTACCCAGGAACAAGCAGGAGATGCCGAGACACACTGCGCGGCCCATGTGGCCCAGGCTTCTCAGTACCAGACAGGTGCTGTCTCCGTGACGCAGGTCTCGGGCCGTGTGTGTGCGGCCACTGCATTTGTGGAGTGACAGCGTCTCTTAGCACCTCATCTCTGATCTAGGGCCGTCCTTCCACCAACACAAAGACGCAGAGCACCTCCCCCTCCCGCCTCCTCCCTGGCTGACCTCTCACCCTCTGAAAGGGGCGTGGTAGTAACGTCATTAGGTCAGAGGGTTGTTGGGAAGATTACACAGGCCGTGGACAGGGCGTGCTTAGCACAGAGCCTCCTTGTCCTCCCCTGTACGGGCATGCCCCTCCCTCTGTCACCCACCCCTGGTGTCACACGGTATGGCACCCGCCCAGGGCTGGGACCCAGCCTGAGCCTCATTCTCCAGCACTGGTGCCCAGGGGATACTGAGGGCCACTGTAGGAATGGAGGTGTAGCAGCGTCGCCTCTGGGTGGTTTGCACGGGCCAGGGGTGAACAGCTGGGCTGTGATTGGAAGAGTACCCCGGAGACCCTGCTCACCCCTCACTGCGCACAGGTGTGTCCCTGGCCCAGCGGTGCGGGCGCCCTGGGGCATAGCTACGTTACTCGTCAAGCTCAGGTTTTAGAGCGAATTGGAGATGATTCTGTGATTGTCTCAGCACATTTTATCCCCATTTATAGCCAAGTACAGGCCAGATCACTGACGTGTGTGTTTATAGCTGTGGAACGGTGTGACGTGGGGAGCGGACGTCCACTCTCAGACGTCTAGTCGTGGACACACGGGATTTGCGTTTTGGGTGTGTTGGCTTTGTCAGTGGGAGCGTTTTCTCGTCCAGGTGGAGGCGAGGAGCCTCCCCTGCATTCTAGAAAATAGCCACGAGAGTGTCCTTGTCGCCAGGTTTGCACAGGACAGTGGGGGACAGCGTCCCAGGCGCCGGCCTTTTCCCAGTGTTCTCCATGTTTTCTTTCTTACCAGAGACGACGAGTTCTCTGTGAGCTCCGTGCTGGCTTCAGACGTCATACACGCTTCACGCCGAGATATTCCGTGTATATTCAGGGTATGTTTTTTCCCCATTTCTAAGAAACTTTTCATTACTCATAAAAAAAAAAAAATCCATGTGACTAAAGTAAGATGACTGTTCTGAGCATTTCCTTGTGTTGTACAAGGGGCTGGCACACATCCCGAAGGGCCTCCTACTGCCCCACCTTCCTGCTTGCTGCAGGCCACCCCGCCCCACACCCCTCACCCAGGAGCAGACCCTCTCCGCACGCCGCAGGACCCCTCTTGGCGCGTCCCCACCAGCTCCTTCCCAGGGCCCTGCCTCCCTTTGCACCCTCTGACCTCCTCCGTCTGTGTCTCGGGGGCTCCAGCACCGCGTGCTTGGTGCTGGAAGCTGCCTCGGGGCGGTTACGATGGAATGAACCCCACGTCTGCTTCCCTAGGATTTGCTGTATTAACTAGAGCAAAAGAGGAGAAAACAGACACTGCTTGTGCGCAGTTCTGTCAGCGGAGGTGTGAGCCCGCCGTGTCAGTCGTACACACTGTGGCATTAGGGGGCTTCTAGAAGATCGAGGACCCCCCCTCCACTGGGAATTTTCATTAAATACCATGAAATTTTGGTTGACCACAAAACTAAGTCTATGAGCCACTTTTTGTTAACTCTCATCTCTACTGAGAAACTGTTTCTGTATATAATACAGAAAAGTGTGCCATTTCACGCCTACAAGATGGTTTTGTAGCAGCGGGAGCCGCCCGCGTATCCTGGTAAGTGTTCAGGGGCGGCTCGCAGGAAGCGCACGTGGGCAGTGTCTAGTCCCGCCGTGCCTGGACACGTTCCGGCTACAGTGAGAGCATCCAGGAGAACAGTATTAAAGTGAACAGTCACACCGCGGCTTTGTGAGGAGCAGGGCTAACTGAAGTCTGACAAGGAAGTGTCACCTTGGGACCAGGCTCCGCCTGCTCCCGGCCTCTGCGGAAGCTCGGACTGGGCCCCGGTCCCCTGGATCCCAGTGCCCAGCTCTCCAGGCCGGTGCGGCCATCGGTTTGGTGTGGTGTAGTGGTCTGACGGCTCCTCTTTGTTTTTTCTGTCGTGAAGGTGACGGCCTCTCTCTTAGATACTCCTTCCAGGACCAGCTCACTGCTCATTCTGACCGAAAATGAGAACGAAAAGAGGAAGTGGGTGGGGATCCTGGAGGGCCTGCAGTCCATCCTTCACAAGAACCGCCTGAGGAGTCAGGTGGTGCACATTCCGCAGGAGGCCTACGACAGCTCGCTGCCGCTCATCAAGGCCGTCCTGACAGCCGCCATCGTGGGTACGTCTCCGGGGTGCGGCGGTGCGAGAGCCGCCTCGGGCGGCCCTGCAGCGCGCTGGGGCCACTGCTCTGCTGTCCGTTTGCACTTACGGTTTCTCCACGTGTTGAAGAAGCAGATGATCTGTTTCCCTTTGTGTCGTCCGCAGATGGGGAGAGGGTCGCTGTCGGCCTGGAAGAAGGACTCTACACCATCGAGGTGACCCGTGACGGTGAGTGCACAGGGGCCTCAGGCCTGCCGGCGCTGCAGATGAGCCCAGGGTCCTTGGCGGGGACTGTCAGGGTCGAGGCCAATTCACTGGACGAGTCGGCTAAGTCACCATGTCAGGGATATTTACAAAGAAAGGGAAAGGCAGGGGTCCGAGAAAACGACTCTGTAGCAGATAAGACAGACATGAAGGGGGTCTGTTCATAGCATGTCCACTGGTCCCTCCAACTGCGGTCACAGCCCCACCCAGTGGGTCTAGGGCAGCGTGAAGCCCCAGGGCTGAGGGAGGCGGCTGCTGTGTCTGTTAAGTTCTTCAAGGAGAGGACTGAGCAGGCAGTCGGGCAGGGAGAGCTCCCCAGCACGGTCCCTGGATGCACCGAGGCCTTACCTAAACTTTACTTCCTTTGCTTCAAATTTGGGCTTTTCATTTTTCCCAGCAAGGAAAACCAAACGTCTCCCCGAGTCTCCCCGTTTCAGCACCCTGTCGGGGGCTGAAACTGGCCCTGGGAGCCCTCCCAAGGACCTGTGGTGGCTGTGTCCCTTCCCGATGAGCCTGGGGTCTCAGCACACTGGTGACGTGGGAGGAGGGTAGCTCATGTGGCCTCAGGGTGGCCGCTGCTGATTCAGGGCTAGTCTTCCTCAGGACCCAGACCCAGGTCTCTACTTCAGAGCCCCGGGCAAAGGGCCTGCCCCAGTTAGGGTACCAAGGTTATTGGGTGAGTCTGGGAGCCCGGTGAGGGATGGGTGCTCTCAGTGCATTTATTTAAGGATCCAGTGAGGTTGGAGACAGCCCTTTGTTTCCAAAATGCAACCTGCAGGTTCTTGGGTTCAGGGATGAGCTGGAACGGGGTGCAGACCCACCCCCCCACCCAGGGCATCGCTGTACTCAGCATCTCCCAGCCAGGGCCCTGGTGTTGGGGTTAGGGGCAGCGCAGGGAGGCGGAGGTGGAGACGGGTATTGGAACAAGGAGGAGGTTCCTGGTGGGGCGTTAACGGGTGCCCTGGGCCTCACTCTCAGCCTCACGCCCCTGCCCGCTTCCTGCAGTGATTGTCCGCGTTGCTGACTACAAGAAAGTGTACCAGATCGAGCTTGCTCCCAAAGAGAAAGTTGCTGTCCTCCTCTGCGGCCGGAACCACCACGTCCATCTCTGTCCGTGGTCCGCCTTTGATGGGGTGGAAAGCAACATTGACGTCAAGCTTCCGGAGACCAAGGGCTGCCAGCTCATAGCGACCGGGACACTGAAGAAGGGCTCCCCCACCTGCCTGTTTGTGGCGGTGAAGCGGCTGGTCCTTTGCTATGAGGTCCAGAGAACTAAGCCTTTCCACAGGAAGCTCAGTGAGGCTGTGGCCCCGGGCACTGTGCAGTGGATGGCCGTGCTCAAGGACAAGCTCTGTGTTGGCTACCCTTCCGGGTTCTCTCTGTTGAGCGCCCAGGGAGATGGGCAGGCTCTAAACCTGGTAAATCCCAATGACCCCTCGCTTACGTTCCTCTCACAACAGTCTTTTGATGCCCTTTGTGCTGTGGAGCTCAAAAGTGAGGAGTACCTGCTTTGCTTCAGCCACATGGGACTGTACGTGGACCCACAAGGCCGGAGGTCACGCACGCAGGAGCTCATGTGGCCTGCGGCGCCTGTTGCCTGTAGTATGTATATGTTTTCTGTTGCCATATCCCTGCTGCCGCTTTCACATCCACAGTCAGCATGTGTTCTATTCTGCTTTGGTTCGTCTTCCAGTTCCCTCAGCTAAGTGGACAGAGAGGCATCAGGAGAGGCGGGTGCCGCGGCTTCTGCAGTTGAGAGGGTGGTCCCAGTGCCACTCCCCGGGCCAGCTCGGGGTGGGCTCGCCCGGGACCACCCGCCTGCTTCCCTCCTGAGCCGCCCGCCACACCCTTGTCTCCCCACGGGCTCTGTGGGGCCCTCGGCGCCAGGGGGCCTCCCTGGGCAGGGGGTGAGGTGGGTGGAAGCGAGGACCTGCGCTTTGTTGATTTTTTAAGACGTTCCTTGTGACAAGGTATAAACTTACATGGTAATGGAAACAAGCTGAAGGTTTTCAGCGGCCAGAAAAATTTCAACTCTGACTTCCAGGTTAGAGTTCCTCTCAGGACAGGTGTTTTTCCGAGCGGTAGGAGCTGTTGTGGAAGACAGTTTGGTTCAATTTAACTGTCTTCTCTGTGAAAGGTGGTGCTGGGTGGAAGGTGTGAAGCCCCTCGGGCTTGGCGAGCAAGGGCCCTAGAGGCCGGGCTCCGGGGGGGCACTTAAAGACTCTGAGCCTCTCATTCTGCTGCTTGGTACAGCGAGGTGGCCTGCGTCGCCACACCAGCAGGTCGGAGGGGAGCAGGGGACGAGGCCGGCCACGGGACACGTGGGTTTCCAGCTGGCTGGGGATGGGGTTGGCAGGGAGCTGGGTGTCATATTTTTTCTTAATTCCCCGAAAGTACAAGCTTGTGTCTGCTCCGGCAGGCCGGCCGAGTCCCCAGGGCGCAGGGACCGGGAGCCCAGGCCTGTGAGGGGAGCTGCCGGCCTCCAGCTCTCAGAGGCTGCTGGGCGTTCCCGCCTCGCTGGCCCTCGGCCAGGGCCCGCAGGAAGGCCGCGGGCCTCTCCCAGCTTCGCCTCCTCGCCTCACCCCCTTGTCTTTGGGGGCAGTGGTACAGGAGTGGCTTCAGAGCCACACGAGCTCTCTTCATCAGCGCCTTTTTCTCCAGAAACGTAATTTTTTTGAGGAGTTTAGTGTCGAACAGGATGCAGGCCCCAGAGTCCGATGCTCTACGCCTTGGCCGTGAGTGAGTGACCTGGCGTGGACGCCGAGGGTCTTGTGTTCTCCTCTGATTCCAGTTTTTGCTCCACCTTTGTGCTTTTCTCTCCTCCGTGCACAGTACGGGCGGTTTTAGGGTTGGCAAAAAGTAATTCAGTAACTCTCAGGAAGGAGAACTAAACCTGTTGCCTCCTTGCCCCGAGCCCGGTGCTGGGCACTTGTGTGTCCTCACCCCTCCTGTCCCACGGGGAAGGTCGATCAGCCCCACCTTACCAGGGAGGACACTGAGGCCCACGCGGTGAGGTCCTGCATAAGCCACGCAGCAGGGGTGGGCGTGGGCTCAGGCCTGTCAGAACTCACGCGTGTGGACATTTTAGTTTACTTTTTCTTTAGAGCTGACATCTCTGTTTATCACTTTATCAGCAGATGGGCCGTACATGTCCCTTCCTGGCACCCACGTACTCCCCGGTGAGAGGTGGTGCCTCCCAGCCCCCCATGTGGAGGAAGGGCCCCTGGACGTTTCTTCAGGCCTGCTGATTGCTCTGACCACCTTCCTGTGGGTGGCTGTCAGAAAGAAGGCCTCGTGGCATGGCTGAAATGTCGCTTCTGGGACAGTTTGCTGACTAGTTCCAGCGCCTGTGTCTGTTTCCTAAGCCCGCTTGTATTTTCTGTTTTGTATTCAGAAGAACAGGTACAGCCGGGCAGCCCAGCCGGGATCTGTAATAGCAGCAGAGCAGAAGCTCTTGAGAAACCGCTTTCCATTAGTCAAGTGTGGCAGGGTAAAGGGTAACTTCTGGCTCCGAAAGGTAGAAGGCGGGGAACCAGGGCAGGGCTCACGCCGTCGCCAGCCCGGGTGACCAGCAGGCTGAGGCACCGCTGGTAGTTAAGGTGTCCCTCCCGCTGTCCTGCACGGGGAAGGTCCTCATGTCTCTGGCACACTGGGTGGCTTTCCGTCCCCGCCTGAAACACAGCACCACTTAGAGGAGGGGGAGATGGCTCTGGCCACAGAGCCACCATGGGGAACAGCTGCCGCCACTGACCTGTCATGCTCAGACCGGACCACCAAGGGGACACCTGCAGACACCCCTGTGGGCCCCGTGATTGCCCAGAGCTTGGCAGTAGTTTCTGAGTGGAGATCTGAAATACTTACCCAGGAATCTGACTTCTTGGCATCTCTTAGAAAAAACGTTGGGCCCACCTGAGTTTCAGATGTGTAACTTCAGCCTGAGGTAATAAGCGTCTGCAGTGATCGTAAAGCTGAATGGGAAGGCTGAGGTTTTAAACGAGTCATCATCGGCATCTCTGCAGTGGTGGCAGATGCTGTTAGCTGCAGAGCTGACGGGGATGCCCCAAACGCTGGTGTGTCTGCACTTGGAAGTCGAGGCTCCTTATCTAGAGTGTGGGATGTGAAGGCACCTCCGGTCTGAGCCGTGTAGCCACCTGGGGGGGCGGCCCTCCCGCCCTCAGGAAGCTCCAGGGTGCGGGGTTGGGCCGCGGCCCTCCCGGTGGACGGCAGGTGGGGCCGGCCTGGCTGCTCACCCGCTTTGCTTCGTCTGCACCAGGTTGCAGCTCTTCACACGTCACGGTGTACAGCGAGTACGGCGTGGACGTCTTCGACGTGCGCACCATGGAGTGGGTGCAGACCATCGGCCTGCGCAGGGTGAGCACCGGCGGTGTGGGCGCCCCACCCTCGCCTGTGTCCCGTGCCCCCAGCTACCGCCCCTCTCTGGTTTCCGCCGCAGATCCGCCCGCTGAACTCGGAGGGCAGCCTCAACCTCCTCAACTGCGAGCCTCCCCGCCTGATCTACTTCAAGAGCAAGTCTGCGGGTGAGCCCTCCTCACAGGGGCAGGGCGGGCGGGAGGGAGGGTCCTGCCCCAAGTCAGGCCCCGCACCGGGAGCACGAGGTCCCGAGCAGCCACAGGACCTGCTCCTCCCTGCAGGAGCGATTCTCAGCGTGCCCGACACCTCTGACAACAGCAAGAAGCAGATGCTCCGGACCAGAAGCAAGAGGCGGTTTGTCTTCAAGGTGCCAGAGGAGGAGAGACTGCAGCAGCGGCGGTAGGGCCTCCCCGAGGCACAGCCGGGGCCGTGGTGGAGCCCAGAGGACCTTGCCATGTTCCTGAGTCACTCGTGTGTTCTTTCCCCAGGGAGATGCTTAGAGACCCAGAATTGAGATCCAAAATGATATCCAACCCCACCAACTTCAACCACGTGGCCCACATGGGCCCGGGTGACGGGATGCAGGTGCTCATGGACCTGCCTCTGGTGAGCTCGGCGCCTCCCTCCCTGTCGCACCTGGGTGGGGGCCGTTGCATCCCAGGCCCTGCTAGGGTGTCAGAAGGAAGTAACTGTCAAAACGATGGCTAAATAGCATCTTACTGTGGGCAGGTAGCATACTTTGTTTTCTTTTTCACTTTAAAATCTATAGGATTTCTATAGGATTTAACTTGGCCTTAAACTGCTAGTGCCATTTCTTAGTTCAGAACTGGTGAGACACCACTGTCCAGAAAGCCTTCCCGGCCCGTTTTGCTGGTTGGGTCTTGGGGCCCCGGCCTGGTCGTGCTGCAGATTTGGCGGTTGTCCAGTGGGCTGGACTCAGACGTGCTCTGCCCTGGGGCCCGTCGTTGCCCCCTGGCAGTACTGACGTGCTGCTCTCTCTGCCCAGAGCGCCGTGCCCCCATCCCAGGAGGAGAGGCCCGGCCCTGCGCCTGCCAGCCTGCCCCGCCAGCCTCCGCCCAGGAACAAGCCCTACATCTCGTGGCCCTCATCAGGTACCCAGGCCGCCGCGGCCCGGGGCTGGGGTGCAGGGGCTCGGGGCTTCCATTCAGCTTTTACCTTCTTTCCCTAAGATGACGGCTGCCTCTGTCCATAGGTGGATCCGAGTCTGGAGTGGCCGTGCCCCTAAGAAGTATGTCCGATCCCGACCAGGACTTCGACAAAGAGGTACGGCTTGCCGGGTGACGGGGGATGAGGCCTGGGCGTCCGCAGCTCCACACGTGGAGGAGACTCGAAGCAGCTATTCTTTGGAGAAAGGTGCTCCATCTCCCGGGGCAGCCGTGTGGGCCCTGGCAGTCACCAGCGCCCGGAAGCCTCCGCTCATGCTGCCCAGGCTGTGCCGGGGGACGGGGCCCCACGGGCTCTCTCGCTGTGAGCCTGTGAGGAGAATGGTGCGGGTGCTTGGCTCCCGAGCCACCCGGCTCCCTGCCCACACCTGCCGGCCTGCGCCAGGAGAGCGCGGCGAGGTCTGAGCTCGGTGTGGGCTGCGGGCAGGCACGGCCCACTGCCCTGGGGCGCCGCCCGGAGGGGCCGTCGCCTGCACAGCTGAGGAGCACACGCCTTCCTGTGAGAAGTGCGGGGGCTCCTCCCACCTGGGCTCATCTGTGTGGTTTTGTCCACTTAGCTGTGACAGCAGGGGCTGCGTTCCTTTTAAAGCACAGGGGGCCTGGTGCGTCTGGGAGCCTCTTCTCTCTCCTGACTGCAGCCACCAGAGGCAGAGCATGGGGACTGAGGTGGGATACCCTGCTCAGGCTTCCCTGGGGCGTTCCTGCCACGGCGGCGGCAGTATTCCCGGGCACCTTGAGGTGTGCCTCCTGCACCCCAGCTTCCCCGTGAGCCGTGCGTGAGGGTGGGTGGCGGAGGGACAGCACTGAGGGCCTCCCGCCCGCGGGAGCGCTTCTGTGGGAGGGAGGCGCAGGGCCGGGCGCTCTGGTCTGTCCTCCTAAAACCAGCCCCGGCCCGGACAGTACACACTCACGGGGGTTGCTGGACTGTTTCACAGATTTCTGGCTCTTACTGAGGTTGGCCGTCTTCAAACGTGAATTGGCCACTTCTCCTCCGAGGTCCGTGCACCCTTCACCTGTCTCTCTGCTTTTCTTACTGGTTTATAGAAACTCTTTACAAATGGTGCATGTTATCTGCTGCAAATACTTTTCCCGTTATCACTGATGTTTTAATTTTATCTCTAATTTTAAGGGTGTTTTATTGTATGGAAACTTTAAATTTTTATGCAGTCTCATCTACTTGTCTTTTTCAATTAAGGTAACATTCTCTTGTAGTCTCTTTGAGAGCTTGGCAGGGTTTTCTTTTCTGTTTGTCATTGTGACGTGTAGTTCTGTACACGTAGGTGTGACACACCACAGCTAAGTGTGTAGAACTACACCTTGGGTGTATACCTAGAAGTGGAATTGCTGGGTAATATGGTAACTCTGTTTAAGTTTTTGAGGAACCACCAAATTGTTTTTCACAGCAGCTGCACCATTTTACATTACCACCAGCAATATACGAAGATTAAGGTTTCTCCACATCTTTGCCAACACTTTTTTCTTTTTCTTTTTTTAATTTAATAGCTGTCCTAGCAGGCATGAAGTTGTATCATCGTGGTTTTGATTTGCATTTCCTTGATGATTAGAGATGTCACGCCCCCTTTCATGTGCTTACTGGCCAGCTGTGTACCTTCTCTGGAGAAAAGGCTGTTCAGATCTTTTGCTCAGTTTTTAATTGGATTGTCTTTTTGTTGTTGGGTTGTAAGAAATTTTTTATATAATACGGATACCAGACCCTTATCAGATACGATTTGCAAAAATTTTCTCCTGTCCTTTGAGTTGTCTTTTCACGTTCTTAATAATGTCTTTTGATTTACAAAAGTTCCTAATTTTGATGAAGTCCAGTTCGTGTGTTTTCCTTTTGTCACTCATGCTTTTGGTGTTGTATCTAAGAATCCATCGCCAAATCCCAGGTTATGAAGATTTAGTCCTTTTTTCTTCTTAAGAGTTTTGTGGTTTCAGCTTTTGTATTTAAGTCTTTGATCCATTTTGAGCCAGTTTTGTACGTGGTGTGAGGTAGGGGTCTGGTTTAACTTTCTTCGCATGTGGATCCATCACCGCCTGCTGAAGAAACTGCTCTTTCCCCCATTGAATAGTGTAGGCACCCTCATCAGAAGTCAGTTGGCCATGGTTTGCAGACACATCTCTGGACTCTGTCCTCTTCCATTGGTCTGTGTACTAGTATTACTACACTGTCCTAGATGACTGTTGGGTTTTGTAGTACATTTTGAAGCAGTAAGTTTGAGAAGTGTGAGTTCTCCAGCTTTTTCTTATTCAGCATTATTTTGACTATTCTGTCATTTGCAGTTCTATATGAATTTGAATATTGGCTTTTCAAATTCTACCAAAAAAAACCTTGGAATTTCAATAGGGATTGCATTGAATCTGTAGATCACTTTGGAGAATGTTGCCGTCTTAACAATAAGTAGTCTTCCAGTGCGTGAAAACGGGGTATCTAATTATTTAGGTGGTCTTTAATTTCTTTCAGCAATGTTTTCTAGTCTCAGTATACAAATCTTTCACCTCCAAATGTAACTAATTTATTCTCCACTGTATTTTATCCTCTAATTTTCTTTTCAGGCTGTTCCTTGCTGGTGTGTAGAAATACAACTGATTTCTGTGTGTTGATCTTGTACCTTGCAGCTTTACTGGGTTCGCTACATTCTTGTGTATGAGTTCTTTAATATTTTCTGTGTATGTAGAATTGTGTCATCTATGAGCAGAGATGGTTGTATTTCTTTTCCAAACTTGGTTTTTCTGAGTGCTTGGCTGGAACAGCAGTGTTGAGTAGTGGCAGTGAAAGCAGGCAGCTTTGTCTCATTCCTCCCCTGAGGGGAGCCTCGGTCTCTCACCGCTGAGTTAGGAAGTCAGCTGTGGGTTTCTCAGGGACACCCTTTGTCACGTTGAGAAAGTCCCAGCTTCCAGTGCTCTTATCATGACAGTGTCGGGTACGTGACCTCTGACCACTTTGGTGTGTGGTTTCCTCCTTTTGTAGTTACTGAGTCATTTGTGGGGTTGGGCCGAGGGTTATGCTCTCTCCCCGGCATGGTTAATGACCACGTGAAAAGTTCATAGAGAGTGTGTTCTCGTAACAAGAGAGGAGCAGCAGTGGCCACCCCGTCCCCCACAGATGTGCACATCTGGCTGGGCAGCACCCCCTCCATGGGCCCAGGGTGACTGGTTCTCATCTGTCCCCTACTTTGTCTTAACAGCCTGATTCGGATTCCACCAAACACTCGACCCCATCGAACAGCTCCAACCCCAGCGGCCCACCGAGCCCCAACTCCCCCCACAGGAGCCAGCTCCCCCTCGAAGGCCTGGAGCAGCCGGCCTACGACGCCTGAAGCCACTGGCTCACCGCCACAGGGCTGGGGGGCTTCTCATGTCAGTGCCAAGACTGAGCTGACCCTCCAGTTTTGTCCAAGGAAATGTAGAATCAATTTGTAGATACGGAGATGAAAATTCTTTATTATAATAATGATCAGTTTTATGCCGCATTGTTTGTGGCGGTAGACCAGATCCCCTCATCTGCACAGCTGTGAGGCCACGCTGTTCCGTTTGCACATGAAGGACCGCCACACCGCCTCTCCTGCCCAGGACAGCTGAGGGGGCGCGTGGGGCCAGCCTCCTCTGCAGGAACCCGGTGGCCCAGCACCGCTCTGCTCAGGAAGCAGACAGCTCGGGACATGGCCTCTGTAACAAGTCTGCTCCCTGTTTCTGGAAACTGTTTCCTAGGCCCTTAGGAGAATAGTAGGAACCTGTATACCATTCCCTGTGTCACTAGAATTTTGAACACAGAGGAAAGTGGAGGTTAGTTTGTGGCCTTTCTGTTCATTTAGCCATTACATAGTCAGATGCAGAAGCCCTTCTGCCAACCTTGTAGCCACGGACTGAGGCCCTTTTCGAGTGATGCCTGCCCTGCCCTGGGTCCCTCGTGTGTGTCAGTCCAGTCCTGGTCATAACCATGAAGTGTCACCAGTACTACTACTGTGAAGTCAGCTGTGCTGTTTCCCGCTCGCTTCTGCAGCTCTGCCTCCTGCCCTAAAACCAGTGAGCGCCGGGGTGCAGCTCGGCCCCGAGGCCTGCGGGCTGAGCAGCCAGGGCCCCGGGAGCCCAGCAGCGGGTGCCAGGACCCCCAGCCCTGCATGGAGCCCCAGGACTAGTGCCGTCTGGGTGGTGTAGACTCAGCGCCACACTCCCGCGCAGCGGCCCTGCTCTGCCCTGCCCACAGCTTGTGTGAGTCGTCAGGTGGTGGCCTGTCCCTGTAAAGGCTTGTGATTTACTGGCCAACAGACACAGTTTGTCCTCGGCCCTGGAATAGGCTTCTCCCTGCTCTCCCACTGGCCACCGTTCTTGGCGACGCTGTTAAAGACATGCACTTGCCTTGAGCTGGCACTGAGTGATATGGGTGCCAGGCCTGCCTGTGCGTGTCATGCACCCAGCACCTGCCCGCCCTTGCCCCCGGGCCTTCTGCTGGGGCTGGCACCTGCTGGGGGTTCTGGTTTTTACTTTTTTAATGTAAGTCTGAGTCTTTGTAATTATTGAATCGTGAGAACATTTTTGAACAATTTACCTGTCAATAAAGCAGAAGACAGCAGTTTTAAAGTGCTCAGTGGTTTGGCTGAACATGACCACCTGTCACTCTATGTCTGTGCTCCCCCACCCCCCACCCCAGTGCCCTATGCTGGGAGCCCCTCCCTAAAAGGCAGTGAAGGAACCATCTTGCCTGTGGAAGCCATTCTTGATCCTTGCTTGGGGAGGGCAGCGGGTCAAGGTTAAGAGTGCCTGTGTCCACATGACAGGATGTGACCTCCGGAGCCTGGACCTCTTACCTGTCTGCCGATGTCACAGTGGGGGCCTCCTGGAGACGCCCTGCCCCATGGTAGGCAGGGTCAGGTGTGGGCTCTTGACTGGAGAGAGGGGCCCCCAGGTGGCAGTAGCAGCCTGGCCAGGGGGTTGGGAGCTCAGCCCGAGGGCAGTGGGAGCCCTTGAGGACCATGGATTAGGGCCGGCTGCCAGGCAGGGGATGCACCTGGGGTCCCAGTGCTGGGAGGGGGTGATGCGCCCATGAGCCCCGAGAGGCCCATGAGGGAAGCTGTGCTGGAGGGACGTACACTGGCCCCTCAGTAGCCCCTGGGGGATAGGGTAAAGCTGGCCACCCCCAGGGAGGCTGGGCTGAGTGGATGGGGTGGCTACCCTGGGGGCTCTGGCCCCCATGGGAGGGAGCAGCCTGTGGTGGGCTACGCTACATTGTTTGCTCTGCCCCACCAGTAAGTTCTTGGTGAGATGAGGGCAGTGACAGCACCTGCCAAAGAGGTGGCATGAGGACACGCTAAGTGCCGAGAGCAGCCAGCGAGCGTCTGGCAGATGAGGCTGGTTCCGAGGCCAAAACAGCCCACGCCAGTGCCCAGCGTGCCCCAGCCCATCTCACTGTGGGCCTGTGGTCACAGCCGGGGGAGGAATGTAGCAAACTTTAGGTGCAGACACAATCCCCCACCTGTCCCTGGAAGGGGACCACACAAGGCACAGGCACAGCCTTTCAGGGACACTTGAGTGAAATCATGGCAGCTGGAAAACAAACGCGATTGGGCGAGTGCTGAGCGGCCATGTGGGGCAGTGGGCAGCCGGGCCTCAGGGTCAGAGGTGGGGTTGGTTCTTGCCCTCCTGCCCTGGGCTCCCACTTGATGTCTGCCCTGCCGTGAGGGGAGCACCTGTCAGGTCTGAAGCAGGTGCTCCAGGGTCAGCCGTCTTTTCAGTGAAACACTAGCTGTTGAAGCAGAATGAATGGTGGCCTTCACTCCATAGAAGGCTACACAGCACCAGGAGTAACATGGCAACACCCGCAACCGCATGCAGGATGCCGGCCCCAGAGCACGGCTTCCAGTGTCGAGAGCTTAAAAACCAGTAAACTAATCCACTACGCTAGAAGCCGGTAGAGTGGTTACCCTTGGGAGGGGGTGATGTTTCCAGGTGCTGGTTACACAGAAGTGTCCCTCCCTGACAGTTCAGGCTGGGCACCTGTCAGCACAGTTTTACGCACACAAGTGTGGTTCACCATCCCTCTCCTGCCCCATCACATACCTACCTACCGAGTGTCCCACTCAGGGCTGCACAGCCCTGATGCCCACACCTAGATGGGAGCCATCCTCAGAAGCAGGAGGGCAAGGCCCAGCCTTGGAGTGATGGACACCTCCCCACCCCCCACCCAGCCCAGCAGGACACACCTGCCAGCGCTCTGACCAGCTCCACCACTGCGTGAGGGCAGCTCTCCCCTGCCCCCAGCCGAGGGGATAGACCTACTGTGTCCCTGGGACACCTCCCTAGGCAGTCCACACTACCCAGTCTGGTGGAAGTCCAGGTCCACCTGTCTGGCCCTGGCCAAGCCTCACACGGCCTGGCCTGAGCAGCTTTACAAGAGGTAGGGGAGCAGCCACCTCTCCACCCTCAGCTGGTGTCTCACCCGGCTATGCCTCTCCACACCACTCCTGCTGCAGTACCCCCCTTGCTTGCCAGGCTCCTCCAGCACAGGCCCCTCCTAGTTCCGGCCAGAAGCCTCTGGCTGCCCCACCCTACAGGTAGTCTCCAAGATCGCCGTCGGCAGGTGGCCAGGGGCCAGTGGGCAGGGGCTCTGAGGACCACCCCTCACCATCCGACCTGACCCTCCAGCTCCCACCAGGCAGGAGCAAAAGAGTAGCTAGTGTGTCCAGGGCTGACACAGGTGCAGGAAAGCCCTTTATTGGGCAAGGCCACCCTATCCTTGACCAGCGGAGGAGGCGGGGGGGAGCGGAGGGGGTGGGGATCCCGCAAGGCCCGCGGGACGGGCCGGTTACGCAGCTCAGGCCTCGGCCTCTGCTTCGTCGAACAGCGGATTAACGAAGTAGCTGCGGCTGGAGCTCCTGACGTCCGGCTGCGGGGCCGGGAGCTGCGGGGACGTAGTCAGGGAGCCCGGCCGCAGGGGAGCCACGAGCCACACGCCCCCGCCCCCCGTGCGCCTCCTCACCGCCTCCGCTGAGTCCATGTAGAACACCGGGTTGTGGAAGCCCAGGGGCGCCCCAGACGCCGCGGGAGCCGCCTCGCCGCGCCTCCTCCACCTGGGGGCAGGGACGCGCGTGAACCCTGCGTACCTGAGTCCCAGCCCCGCCCCCCCGCGACCCGCCCCGCGCACCTGAGCCTCCCGGTGCGTTGCAGCAACAGCGCCCCCGCGAGCAGCGCCAGTAGCAATAGGAGCAGCGCGGCCACGCCGCCTGCCAGCCCCGGCGCGTACAGCACCGCCACCGGGCCGCCTCCGACGGACGCGCCCGACTCCCGGACAATTGCCGACAGAACCCCGAGAGCCTCGCCTGCAACGGAGGGTGTCGGCTCAGTCCCCTCGGGACGGGGTGGGACAGAGGTGGGGGGCTAGGGAGGGGGCGCCGCGGTTACCGTGCTCCGCGATGTCCGCTAAAAGGGCCCGGGCCAGCCGCCCCGCGCCTCCCGTCACGGGCCCGGTCTCCACCAGCACCACCTGGATGTCCGTGTCCGACTTCTCGCCTGCGCCCTCGCGGAGCCGGGGCTGGCGTGGCACCTTGGACACGGCCATTTGCAGCCCCTGGTACTGGGGCTAGAGAGGGGGACAGTTGGTCCGAGGACTCCAACCCTCGGACCAGCGAGGGTGAGGGGAGCGTTGGGGGCAGGGGAAAACGGTGGGCAGACGGAGAGTGGGCGCATCAATGAGAGGCGGAGTGGGGCCCCCGGGGTCCCTGCGGAGGAGAACGTCCCAGAAACGGGTTGCGGAGGCGATGGGGCCGGGGTGGGGACAAGGCCCCATTACCAGGGCCAGGAATGTGTGCAGTAGCCGCGCCCGGTACCGCTCTAGGTCAAAGGTGGGGCCATGGGTCAGCGACACGATGGCTCCTGCAGCAGGATGGCAGGGGTCAGCGCCTTGGTCGGCCCGACAGAGTAACAGGCTGAAGGCGAGCCAGCCTAGCCAGGCCTTCCACTAGCAGGGGCCGGGCGGGGCGCTCACCACAGAGGTCGCAGCACTGCCCTTCAGGCCGGAGGGCGTCTTGGCAAGCGGCCTGGGGGCAGCGGCCGCCCAGGGGCTGGAGCAGTGCCGCGCAGATCCACGGCAGCACCTGGAAGCAGGGAAGCGAGGATGAGCGCGGAGGGCAAGTAGGCAGACAGCACCGAGACGACCATGCGCCCCAGGAGGCGAGCGGGCCAGAGACGGCGGGGCGGGGCGGGGCGGGGCGGGGCGGGGCGGTCCCAGGCACAGTCCCGACCTCCGGCACAGAGCGGGGCCCAGCCCGCGTGGTCTCTCCGCCACCCCGCAGCCGATTGCTCTCACCTCGGCGTTGCCACAGACGCAGCCCGACGGATCGTCGCAGGCATCTGGGCCCACGCTCAGCGCGCCGAACCCGTGGAAGCGCAGGCGGCCGGCGCGAGACGCCAGGAAAGCAGCCAGGTCCTCGTCGCGGGTGAATGTCTGCAGATAGCCAGGTCACCGCGGGAGCCAGCCGAAGACGAGACAATATCTGAACGCCCGGAACCCACCAGGCCGCTCCGGGGAGCAGCACTGCCAGGCGAAGGCGCGGAGACGAGACCCATGCCCCGGCCCCGCCCCGCCCCGCCTAGGCGCGCCGGGCTCACCTGGCCCAGAGCCCGCACGCTGTAGACCCTCACGTTGCCGACTCCTGGGCCGAGGCCCACCCGGAAGGAGGCGTTGGACGGGAAGACGACGTCATCGTGGCGGCAGGGCACGCGCTCGGCGTCCACAGAGAAGAGACCACGCGCCGCGTCCCCGGTGCGCCACAGGTGAGGGTCGTGCCACGAGAAGCGGTCCGGGTCGAGGAAGAGCGCGGAGGCGCCTGAGCGAGCGCGGGACCCTGAGCTCCGCCCGGGACACGCCCTCCGACTAGGCCCCGCCCCCGCCCCAACCTGGACCTCGCCCTTCCCTCCAGGCCCCACCCACGAACGCGCCCCCTCTAAGCCCCGCCCCCGGCCCGGCCCCTTCACCTGTGCTACAGTCCAAGTTCGAGCTGGGGTCCTTGGCGCTGAATCCTGCTCCTGAGGCCAGGACGAGTTCCCCGTCCAGCGGCAGGAGCTGCGGGAAGCTCAAGCTTTGGCGGCGCCACGGGGGATCTGGGGCATCAGAGGGTCCCATCTGCACCACCCCCCACTCCCCTGTCCCTGGGGAGAAGAATCTAGACAGTGACCAGGGAGCAGGCGGCTGATGTCAGGGCTTGGGGGCACCTCTCCCTGGCTGAGGGCCAAATACGTCGGAGGGAGTGGAACCACAGGCCAGGAGCAAGAGCTAGCCCCGAGTTGGCAGCATGAGGAGTTTGGGGCAGGGTGACACTTGTCAGGGCCATTGCCCTCTCCCATCACCCCTGAAAAACTACAAGCCCAGGGTTCATGGTTTCCAGGAAGCCAGGCTGCTGGGGAGTCTGGAAACAGCCCTGAACCTGTGGAGGGGGGGCTACAACTGGGGAGAAGGGTGACACAGGTGGCAGGGAGGGCGATGGGGCCTTGAAATCACCCATCTCCCCTCCAGCTCAGGCAGCCCCTTCACCACAGAAGTGGGGCCACAGCCCAGGTCTCAAGTGTCAAAGGAAACAGGGCAGCAGAAGGCCAGGAGAGGGAGGACTGATGGGCCCCACTCTCCCCTCCCCTCTAAGCCCCAGGACCCCAGCCCTCTGCCTTTCCCCCTCAGGGGTTGGGGTTGGGAAGGAGGGCTGGGCCAGGGGAGTGACTCAGTGCTGGGGTCACAAGGGGTTCAAGAACTCCAGGGACATCTGTCTACCCAGGGCCCAGCCTTGTGTCCCAGCGTGCTCTTCAGTCTGTCCCCCAAGCATGGGGCCTGACTAAGAGGCCAACACTGGGAGGATTCAAGGTCACCAGCCAAGTGCCTCCACAGCTGAGAGTGCAACACTGTGACAGCGAGGCAAACTCATGGGCAGGTGCTGGGGGTATCCATGGGACAGACGGACATGACATGTCTCAGGAAGGGCTGAGAAGGTATTAGCAGTGGGAGGCACGAACAAGAATTCAGTTTCCAAAGGCATCAAAGGGGGAAATATAAATATATACGATAAGTGTAATCGTTGAAAGGAAGTTGACGTAAACACAAGGATTGAGCCGGCTGAAGAACAGCTGGTGGCCTGGGCGTTCCTGTGAAGGGATTCTCCTGAAGACAGCAGGAAAGGACTGAGAAGGAGAGAAGCCAGGAGAGATGGGAGCCTTGACACCCAAGCACCAGCATTCAGGTAAGGGATTGGGGAGAAAACATCTGAAAAAACTATGAAGATGAATTCTCCAGTTTGAAGAAAGCTGAGAAACCTCAGCCTGAAGGCACTGGGAGCCAAATGAGAAATAAGGAAAATCTCTGTTTATTGGCATCAAAGACAAAGAGGACGTTCTCAAAGCATCAGAGGGAAAGGACAGATCACCCAGGAAGAAGGAAAAAAATCAGGTTTCTCAGCCACAACAATGCATACAAATAGACAACAAAATAAGATAAAATATCTTTAAGCCTAAAAGACATCAGAATGATTGTCACACAAAGACCTACCCTGAAAACATGCTGGGAGAAAGTATGGAAAGAAATCTAGAAGCTAGGACGAGATATGGGAAGTGGTGTAATAAAATACTTTGGTGAAACGTATTGTGGTCTTTTAGTAAATGTTTAAAGTGAGGACTAAAATGTGGTGGGGGCAGGGGAGATGAACAGGGTACGGGCATATACTAAGCAACTTCCTTGTTCAAGGGAAGACCAAGATACTGACAAGTTTAAGAAATCAGTAGGACTGCTTAACTTGAAAACCTGGATGAAATATATCCATTTCTAGAAAATTTTTAAATATCAACATTGACACAGGAAGCAATGGAGAATTTGAATTGGCCAATAAATATGGAAGAAGTTTGAAGGTTAGTCCAAGACCTCCAGTTACTCAAATCCCCAGTCCAAGTGTTTTTACAGGTGAGGTATATCAAACTCTCAAGGAAACACTAATTTCTTCTTATAGAAGTTGTTCTGGAAAACAAAAAAGAGTGAACATTGCCAGTCCATTTTTTGAGACCTGTGTAAACTTGATTCCAAACCCAAATGAAGGCCAGCACAAAAGAAGAAAGATTCTAGGCTCAATTAACTTATAAATGCAGATGCAAAAATCCTAGAAAAATACTAGCTGACTGAATTCAATGATGTATTTTAAAGATACATGGTGTTCATTAGGTTCATGTCCCAAGAATGCAGGAGAGAAGGGATGAAGAATGCGTGCGTCTCGGCTTCCTTGTAGCATATATGATGGTGTCCCAGCAGATGGCAGTGGAGAGAGTCTTGTATGACAGGGAAGTCAAGTGTCTTGAAGAAGTGGCACACTTTGACCTGTACCTGCAGGAAGGTGCCAGGAGGACATCAATCTTACCGGGACAGCTCAACCTAAAAAAACCTCATAAACAGGCTAAAGGAGGGAAAGGGAAATTATATCTCAATCGATGTAGAAAAAAACTGAAAGTTTCAACAGTCTATTTATGATTTGTTTAAGCTGCTAGCAAACTAGCAATAGATTAGAATGTCCACAATTAAATAAAGTTTATGTACCAAAACCCTACAGCAAACATTACACTTGATGGAGAAACTGACATGCCTTCTCTTTCATACTGGGAAAAAACAAGGACGCTTACTCTTGTCACTTTCGTTTAACATAGGGGTAGAGGGCTTGGACAAAGCTATAAAGAAAGAAAAAGAAATAGGAGGAGGACTGGAAGGGAAGAGAAACAACGGTCATTATTTACAAAAACAACCAACTAGAGAATATAATTCTTAAAAATAGAGCACTGTTCACAATAGAAACCAAGCTATAAAATATTTATACATTAACCTATACTACAGAAGACCTCAACACGGACTGTTTTAAACCTCCAGTGTAAAGGGTTTTGTGATCAATGACCTGAAGTATTTGGAGAGAACATCCATGTTCTTGAACGGATGACTTGATTATACAAATCTGTCCAGGGTTTTGGTGGTGGTGGTGGTGGTGGTGGTGGTGCCTGATAAACTTACTCTATAATTCTCTGCAACAATCAGATCCACAAAGAACTAGTCAACCTTGTAAGAGAAGAATGAAGAGAAAGAGTTACCCCCAGGAGATACTAAAACGTCCCACAGAGCCACAAAGTGAGAATGGTGTAGTGATGGCAGAACAGGCAAAAAGATCAAAAGAGCTGAAGGAGCGCTCAGAGAGCCCGCCTACACCCAGGGCAGCTAATGAACGGTGACCACAGCGCCACAAAGCCGAGGGGCAGGGCTGGCAGTTTGCAGACGAACATTGGAAACTGGGCTCGTTTCCCAAAAGTAAGCTGGTTCCCTAGCTAGTGCCCCACTCAGGCGTGTGCACCTGATGGCAAAACTGACTTAATAGACATAATATATAGTTAATTATGGTTGTGACTAAGAAGCAGGGAAGAGATGCTTAAACAAAACACCAAAAACACAGCTCTAAGGCAACAGATTTTGCATTTGATAGATTAATAATAAGGATTTCTGTTCAGCAAAAGGCAATGCAGGGAAGTTCCACGGTGAGAAGACACTTGCAGTATCTCAACAATCATTGATAGGTAAAAAACAGGAGATTCTCCCCAAACTAGCAAACTGGGCCAAGTGTGGAAATGGAAGGGGAGAGGGGATTCGGGAAGAGAAAAATCCCAGGGAGAGAAGTTCCAAACCTGAGGAATGCAAAATGAAGCACTGATGTCGCTGTGCCTGTTACTAGGGCGACATCTCAGCAGCCGGACAAGGCTGAGCGCGGGGACCCGCGTGCAGCAGGGATGGGAGGGGCTTCAAGCAGCCCTGGGTCCATTCGGCCTCTGTCAGCCAGGACTGGGCCATCGCCCTCCTGTCCCTGGGCCCCTGGGCCTTTACCACGAGAGTCGTCTAGGGGCTGACCCCGCAGCGCCGAGGAGAGGATGGGGAGGTGAGGAGGGCGCCCGAGCGGGGTCGTGCGCAGGGGCACAGGTGGGCGGAGGCGCTGGGACAGCGAAGAGGGCTCTGGTCTGGGCGGCTGGGCATGGGAAGAAAGGGGCAGAAGGAGGGACCCGATGAATGTGTGCACAATTAATTGGTTAATGTCTCTTTAAAGATCCCCAAGCTCTTCCAAAGGAGATCATCAAAGTAACGAAGTCGACCAGGAGGGACCCCCAAGTCCCAGCACCCCACCCCTAACTGACTCCTCTGCCCGCGGGTCGCCCCCAGCTCCAGGCTCCCGCTCCCTGCTCGCTCCGGGTCGCCGCCTGGTTGCTATGGTTACCAGGGCTGTGGGGGCGGGGCCACGGGATCCAGCTGCTGCGCCCCCACTCCCCGGCTCTGCCTCCTCCTCCTCCTTGCTCCCCACTCTGCACCTTAGTCTTTGGGTTGAACAAATGTGGGAAACGCGTCCCGAGTTCGGATCTGTGGGGACTGGGGATACCTTGCCCCACGCCCCCTTCCCAGGAAGGGCAGCTCGGACCGCGGGTGAGGGCTCGGGTCTCCTGCGCGGAACAGCTCTGCCCTACGCCCCGCCAAGCTCCCGAAACTAATGCTACTTTTGAAAACCATCAATTCTGAGCCAAGAGTCAAGAAAGGGGCTTCAGGCCGACCCCAGCGGGACCCACCAGCCCCACTCCGACAGGGTCGCGGCCACAGCCCCGCCTCACCATGTCCGAGATGCTGTGACCTTCTCGCACCAGAACTGACACCATCTGCAGGAAGAAGCGGCATCAGCGGGTGGACCCCCATTGGGCTCCGACCCCCTCTCCGGACCACCCGAGCCCCAGTAGGGGGCGCCAGGCACCTTGTCCGCGGGGAACTGGACGGCGGCGCCTGCGCACGGGGTTCGGTTCTGGCTCCAGTTGGCGGCGTCGTCGAAGTCAGTGTTGGGGACCCAGAGTTTGTAGGAGGCCCGTGTCAGCGCTGGGGAGGGGACGATTGCGTGCTCCCGGGCCTGGGGCATCCGCGATCCCACCCAGATGCCCCAGTGGCCCAGGGAGGACGACCTCCCCCAGATAGGCGCGGATGGGTTCCTCGCCGCCGCCTAGGCCCAGGCCCTCAGTGCTTCCTGCGTCGGACCAGAACCTGCGGGAGCCCGGCCCTGGCACTCTCTGAGGAACTCCTATTGGATCAGCAGAGCCCGCTCAAACGTGCCCTCTTCGCAGACGCCAGCCATGATCGACTTCTCGCCCGCCCCCATTTTGCCCCGCGCTGGAGCAGAGGACTCGGCTAGGCAAGGACGATGACAACCGAGGGACGGAGGTGAATGGGCAGCGGAGGCCTCGGCCCAGTAGAAGGGGCTGGGGGACGGCGGAGCCCGGCCAGACGGGCTCTGAATGGGCGCTGTGTCCTGAGGGAGCCGCGTGGGGCTTAAGAGAGAGGAACAGAGACGGGGCTGCAGTTTCTAAAGCTCGCGAGCGAGCGTTGGGGGCGGGCCCCGAGGACACGCACCGGCCCCGGGTGCGACCAGCAGGGTCAGCGACTCCCTTCTCGGCGGGGAAACTGAGGCAGGCAGCCGGGCCCCGCAGCCTCCCGTGCGCAGTCGCTGCTGCGGGCGGGACTGCGGACGGTGCCCATTTCGCAGACAGACCAAGCGCCCAAGGGCAGGAGCTCGGCCCAGCGATCGGTCTGGCCCAGGCTCCTCGCCTCTCGCACCGAGGGTGGGACCTGGCGGCGTGCTCGGCCATTCGGGAGGCCAGGCCGGCTTTCGCACCCCCTCAAGCTCTCGCGGAGGGACCTTGGCCTCCTGGTGTGTCGGGCCCCAACAGTGCGCCCCGCCACTTACCGCAGAGCTGTAGCCACAGCAGGAGCAGGCCCAGCACGCCCATCTCGCCTGGGGTTAGGCGTCTTGGACCAGGAGACTTTGCCCCGCGGGGCCCACGTGATCGGGTGGGGCGGGGGTGGGGTGGGGGCCACCAAGGATGGTTACACATTTACCTCCAGACCCGCCTGCAATGACTCTTCGGCCCCTCCAGACGCCTGCTGTGCCACCATCCCTCTCACACTCTCAGCCTTCCAGGGTGCTCAGAGAAAGGGGCTTGTGGAGATGGAGCTGCCCAAAGAAACGGGGATGTTGGGGGCAGGCAGTAAACAACCTTTGGGCTCCTCCTGGCTTGGTCCCAGATGCGGCTGGGAATACACCCAGTGGGTCCACCTACTGGGGCTGGGAGTTCACTCTTCCAAGCAGGCCCTCCTGCCTCCTGGGCTGGAGGGTGTGGATAGTAATGGCTGAGGGTGCCTGGTGTAGCGTGTATGGAGGAATGGTGAATGGTTGACAGTGGGTGCATGGTGAGTGGGGGAGTGTATCTGTGCTGGTTAGTGGATGAATGAGGAATGGGAGATGGGAAGAGAATAAATGAATGGACGGGAATTAAGGGACAGTGGATGGAAAATGAGTGGTGGGTGATGGGATGACTGTTGGATGATGGATGGATGGATGTGTGGTGGCTGGATAGTGGATGCCAGATGGATTGAGGAGCGACGGTTGATGATGAGTAGACAGATGATGGGTGACAGGTGAATGGAGATAGTTGTTAGTGGGTAGTGGATGGATAAATGGACGGGTGGTGGATCATGGATGGTGGATAGATGGATAAAGAAGGGTAGACTGGAAGGATGGTTGATGGATGGTAGATGGTAGCTGGATGAAGAAGAATGGTGGAAAGGGTAGTCGGTGGAATGGTGATTGCATAAATGGATGGATGGTGACTGAAAGATAAATTGTAGATGTTAAATGGATGTGTATGATGGATGACTTGTTGAGATGGATGGTGGGTGAAAAAAGGTGGTGGATTTTGGATGGCAGATGGATGGAAATGGATGGGAAATGAGGATGAATGGTGGATGAATGGATTGATGGATAAATGAATGGCAAATGGGGTTTAGATGAACTGTGAATGGATGGTTACTAAGGAGGTGGTGGATGGATGTTTGAGAGTAGACATGATGACTGGATATAAATGGATGGATGGATGGATGGACAGGTGGACAGACTGAATGAGTACAGGACAGGTGAATAGATGGAGAAATGGTGGAGGGATGTGTTTGGGGTGTTTAATCAGAGAGATGGATGCTTGGCTCTGCATGATGCACACCGGGATGGATGGTGGTGAGTGAGTGGAGGATGGATTTGTTGGGGACAGAGTGGCAGAGGCTGAACGGGCAGGTAGATAGGTTGGGCATGGTAAACTGGATGATGGACAGTGGGCTTATGGGTGGTGGGGTGAATGGTGAGCTGATTATTAGGGGATGGGCTGGGAATCAATGGACACATGGATGGGGGAATCTGTGGGTGGTGGGAGACCAACAGATGGTGCATCATTGGTTATGGTTGATGGCAGGGGGAGGCCACTGGGTTCAGGATGACCCGGTGGCTGACAAGTGAATATGGAAGGATGGATGGAAGGGTAGATGATGGGGGAGAATGTTTAGATGGAGGACTGTGGGGGAAGGGGAACTACTCAGCACCTTCCTCCCTCCAGCTCACCCTGTCCTCTCCAGCATCCGCACCCATCCCTCACCTGCAGACCTCCCGTCATTAGCACGCCTCAGTCTGACTGGTCTCTTCTTCTCCCAGATACCAGATATTTCATCCAAGGAGGATGGGGCCCATCATTGGGGGCACTCTCACTGCCTTACACCCTGGGTGGGAACAGTGACTTCCCTGACTGGGAAAAAGGGAGTGAGCACACCAGCTCGTTCCGCCCTTTAACCTGGGTGGGATCGGGGTACCTGTTCTCAGTGACTCAGCGGTGCCAGAGCTGCCTGGGATGGGGAAGGTGGGTCTGCCTTGTCCTGAGCTTGGCTTTGGCCACATGTAGGGCTGACAGGAAGCGCCATACTCCATAGCAGTCAAGGAAGGCTTCCTGGAAGAGATAGCATTAAAGCAGAGACGGGAAGGATGAGGTCCCAGCTGCAGCCACAGGCTGGGTTGACTGTGGCAGAACAGGAGGAGTAGCGGCTGGTCTGCTGTGGGGTATGGGAGTACCCATATCTCTGAAAGGGGAATCCTTGAACAGAGGAGGGTCCAGCGATCAGAGGGTGGCCCAGAGAGGAGCTCCCCCACCCCTCCTTCCCCACAACTCTCTGGAGACAGAGCCACCCCCCAGGTTAGTCCTCCAGCTCCCTCTCCTGCACTTTTGTCCCTGACTTGGGCAGGTCCCTGCACCTCTCTGGGCCTTAATGTCCCTCTGGAGGGACTGAGGCTCCAACATGCATGGCTCAATTCCTGGACAACATGGGGTGGGGGCAGTGGGAGCATGGAGGGCAGCCCCCCTCAGAATGGCTTCCCTTTACTCAGGTGTCTGCACAGTCACCTCCCCAGAGAAGGCACCTTGGCCACACACAACCTCACCATCAAATCTGCCACCACGTGCCCTGTGGGGCCCATGGGGCTTTTTTCACACTCCATGTACCACCTGGAACATAGGAGATGCTCCAAAAATATTCATGAGAGGAAGGGGTGGCTGACACTCCCCCCAGGCAGGCAGGTCACCTCCCAGGCCCTGCAGCTCACACAGCCTCTGCCAGCCAGGGCTCAGGGACTTGGACCTGGGCCCCACCTTTTGACCTGTGGCTTCCCTACCAACCTCCGGATTTCTCTTTGGGCCTTTCATTCATCCACACACTTGGTGCCAGGCCTGCAGCGGGGCTGGGAGTACAGCCTCCTGGGTTTGAGGTTGGATGGGGAGACGGATGCTGGACACACGATGCTCCCTGGTTCTGGCCGGGCTCTGTAGAAGCATGAAGCATTCAGGGAAGGCTGGAGCGTGCTGGGAGGGTGTGCAGGAGCCCTTAAGGCAAGATGGCCAGGGCAGGCCTCTGGGAGGAGGTGACACTCCACTGAGACCTGGGAAATCTACAGTAAGAGGAAATAGCAGGTGCAAAGGCCCTGAAGCAGGAGCATGAGCAAGGCTTCAAGGAGGGTGAGAAGACCACATGCGTAAGGTGAGGCCGGGGCAGTGCTAAGGCCATGCTGGTGCTGGAGGCTGGGTTTCACGTGTGTGAGAGGGAGCCCAGGAAGATGTGGGCTGGGGGGCTCGTCACCTGGCTTGGCCAGGGCTGAGCGGGCCACCCATCAGCAAGGGGGGTCAGGTGGGCACCTCTGGTTGTCCAGCATGGGTGTGGACAGGCTAGGGTGCAGGTTTGGATGCTGTAAGGCTCCACAATTCTCTCAGCCTGTTTCATCCTTCACCTGCAAAGCCAGCTGGCGGTGGCCCTCCCAGGGCAGCAGGACGAGGAAGATGCTCTGCCCCAGGACACTCCACCCCTTTTCCGTCTGCAGACGATGGGACAGGAGGACAGCAGTGGGGTGCTGACCTGGGAGCTGCCCCGAGCAGGTCGCTAAACCCCCCACCTTGGGGAGGCTTCTCGCGAGGGTCTACTCGGGCCTGCACTGTCCCACCTGCCCTCTCCTGCCCTCCCCGGTGGGAGGTTTAATTTGTCGCCTGCCCCTTTGTACCAAGGAGAACTTCGTTGGGGGAACTTCACAGGCCTCTGGGTTTAGAAGAGCCACAGTGGAGTCACGGATGCTGTCTGGTGCTCCAAACCCTTGCTGTCACCCTCGGGACTGGCTGGGCCAGGACCAGCGAGTGGACGAGGCTCAGGCCACATGAGGGCAAAGTTTGAGGGCTGCCCACAGTGGGGCTGGGCCATATGTATCAACAAGGTGCCCAAGCCCCAAACTCCACGGGGGGTGGGAGCCTTCTGGAGCCCAGGGCCTTGGCCACCATGTGGTCCCTCACTCCCAGGGCACCTGTCCCTGGTTGGAGGCCTCTCAGCTGAATGACCTGAAGCCAGGTCCGGGACCCGGCCATCCTGCTAGCTGGCCGAGGTCCCCACAAGGTGTTTACCTCTAGGTGTGTGGCCACCACTGGCTAAGCACATGCCCCCGCCATCCACAGAGCACTTTTCCCCTGGCATCATGCCACCCCAAGACTGCCTGGGCGCACAGGCTGATGTCAAACCCAGGGACCTGGCCGGGGGCTCTGCCTACAGCTTCTGACACCCCACGTGGGGCCAGCCTTCTCCTGGCCCTCAGCTCCAAGCCGTGTCCCCTGGGCCTGGCGGGGACAAGTGGCTCATGGGTTTCCGAGCTCTGCCTCGTCAAGGCCTCACCTAGAGTCCAGGGTCACCTGGGAGCAAGGATAGAGCCTGCAGGCTCGAGGTCACTCAGAGCTTCCCCAACCTCTAACTTCTGCCCTAGTGGCCCAGGCCCAGGACGAGGCCTCGGGGGCTGAAGCGCTCCAGGGACGCAGGCCCGCCGCTCCTTTGCAGGGTCGAGGCGCTTCTCCTGTCCGGCCTGGGTTGTCCTGGTGGTGGTGGTGGTGGTGGTGATGGAGGTCGCTGGTGTGGGATTTAGATTGAATGGATGTGCATCTTCAGGAAGCTGGAAACATGGCCCGTGTGGTCCCAGCACCGCCACATGCGCAGATCCGAGCGCCACCGCAAACGGGCCACGCAGGAGAAAGTAGAGCGCAGGGCTGGCTTCCGGGCCGCGCCCCCTCCTCTCCAGGCCGAGCTTTTCCTACTGAGATCGGCCCCGCAGGGGACGGGTGTCCCTGGCAAGAGCAGGTGGACTGGGATTCCAGGCACACGCCCCGGCTCGGTCCTGGGTGCCTGGGGCAGGGGCGGTTCTGCTTCTGATGCAGCGGGGACACGGCGGCGGCCCTTGTGTGGGCTGGTGGTGGCTCCTGTGGCCCGGCTCGGTCAAGTCCCCAGCTCACCCAGGGGTCTGCTTCACTGCAGGGCTCAGCCCCTGTGCCGAGCGGAGGGAGGCGTGATGGTCACAGTGGGCAGCCTGACCCTCCCAGGCCAGGGTCACGGCCACCCCGGGCCCCAGTGTGGACTCCAGGGACAGAGGCCAAGTCTCCATCCGTCAGAGCACCCCCCTCCTCACCACGCCCGCTCCTGCCGCTGCCCAGAGCCCCGTGTCTCCCTCGGGGTGGGGGGGGGGCGCCCTTCTTCCTGGGGGTCATTGACAGTCTCCCGTCCTCTTGGCCTCAGTGACATAAACTCCCGAAGTCTGAAAGGAGAGGACCTGGTTTCTGAAATCCGCTGAGCGGCCCCTCCAGGGGAGCTGGAGACCCCGGCACACAGGGCTCTGAGCGCAGCTGGCTCCGGCCCGGGCCGCCCTCCCGTCAGAGGCGCTGTCCACACTGGGCCGCCCGAGGTCTCGCTTAGTGCCGGGGAGATGGGCGGAGTGCAAGGGGCACGTGCCCTTGGGACACCCAGACACAGGGACTGACCCCGCATTAGTAATCCCTGGAGGCCACAGACCCCTGGTGTGCTCCCCGGCCTAGAGGGGTGGCAGAAACAATGACAGTGAGGAGCCAGGCCCTGGGGCCCTGGCGGGGGAGTGACTCTTGGGGGCTTGTTCCTGGGCTGCCCCTTCCTGCTGCCCAGTGGGCCGCACATGGAGGCCCGGGCCTCTCCCCTGGGTTCTGGCCCCAGGCGGTGACTTGAAGAACGGGTGAGGCTGAGCGGGGCTGCGGTGCTGGCACCTGAAGGAGCAGGGACAGTGGGGGCAGGGCTGAGCGGTTTTCCAGGGTCTTTCCCCTGCTTTGCAGTGTGGAAAGCAGCCCCCACGCCTGGTAATTTGGGGGAAACTCGCAGGAGACGCAGGGCTTCCTGCTGCTGGGCCTGACCCACACGACCACCTGGGGAAATACAAGACCCGCCCTGCTGGTGCTGTGTCGGGCAGGAGCCGTGCTGGCTCCGTGTCCCGCCGTCGCCCCACTGGGAGCTGCTGCCCGAGCCCCCACAACCACCCGCAGTGTCAGCGCTGGTGTGGCTTTTTAAGAGCCCCCTAGTTTCAGAAAGGAGGTAGATACTGTCCTTCCCTCTGACAGACAGGAACCCCGAAGTCCTACAGCCAAGAAAGTGGTGGAACTGGGAGGGGACCCCAGCTCTGCGGGCCCCACCAGGCGAGGGAGGGGCCCTGGCAGGAGGGAGGGCCTGGAGCCCAGAGCCCAGGGCCACGGCCATGTGGCCGCACCGGTGAGTCAGTGTGATAAAGACACCCAGACTCCTTAGTCAGATTTATTTTCTCTAATAAGACCGTTCAGCATTTCAGAGTTCTGCATTCTACACTCTTACAAACGTCAGTTATTAGCATCAGAAACATAAAAACATTGCAAGACCTCAAAACACAAATAAATACCAAATAAAACCATACACAATAAACAGTAAACAAAAATAGAAAACATAATAATGCTGTCGGGAAATCAGACATGTTGTTAGCCTGCAGGAACAACATGATTATTGCTGAGCAATAACTTACACTGTCTTTTTGTGGGTTTTTTTTTCTTAGAAGAGCAGAAAAACACGGGACGTGAATCACTGGTCACAATCACTTGGACGTCAAGATGGGTCCTCACAGCGAGTGGTTACTACAGACGGCAATTTTTAAAACAGGCAGGTTAAAAATACAGAGTCAACTGAGAGATTGGCCTTCTTTGGTCTTTGTTTTGGGTAACAGAACTGAACGAAGAGGTGTGTCGTCAGAGAAAGAATCAATGCTGAAAACACCACACGATCGTCTACGTGGATTCACACACTCCCTTTCCCACAGAGGTTACTCTCCAGACAATTCTCACAGAGATCCTTGGAAAGAACGCCAGCTTCTGTGTTTACCAACTGAGTCATTGAGTTTGCTGTTGAAGGTTATCTCACGTGTCGGGGCACTGAGTTATGAACCAACCGGCACTGCCTGCGGGCGCGGTGCAGCCCCCCGGACCCCACCCGCGGACTGAGATGCAGCGGCAGCGGCGGAAATGAAACGCAAGCGCAGCTCGTCCCACTCGGGCCTCCACAGATGGGCCCAACCACCTGCGGACCCAGGTCGCCCCAGGCCGCCCGGCTCCCCGGTGACAACCGGCACCGCCCGGCAGACAGGAGTGATGCCCAGGTCACCTGCCGACGCGGGAGCCTCACCCTGACCTCGTCTGATGCAGACCCTAGTGGACACATTCTACTTTGGAGAAAACAGAACCATTGAGATTTGCAAACAGAGGACAGGGCCACGGTCTCGGGCTGAGAAGTAGGTTGGGTGAGAGATCCCTCATCTCACAGACGCGCACAAAGGCAAAGGGGCTCCTGGAACTCCCCCAGGGCTGCTTTGCGGACTGGTCAGTAAAGATCGGGACCACAGCCCTTTCACAGCTCTGCCTGCGCCCTTCTCAGCACTGGCAGCTACCGCAAGCAGAGGGAGGCGTTCGGAGGGCCGCGGTGCGGGCAGAGGCCCCGCGAGGAGTCTGATCTCCTGACCAGGCCTATGAAGACCAGCAGAGATGCTGTGGCCGGAAGGTTTGTGCCGGACACACAATCACGGTCACTCCTTTGGGAGGAGGAGGGGGCCCTGGCTGTTGGAGGTGGTGAGCCCCTCTGGGTGCGCTTGGGGTCCTGCTCTCTCCCCGCTGCCATGGGCTGAGAGGAGATGACCCACCTCGGGACCCTGCTGTGTGTAAGGGTCTGTCCGGCCACCCTCTCCTCAACCCGCTGCTGCCCACTGGCTGCAGGATGCCAGGCCTGCCACCGGCGACCATCCCCACGACACTGAGAGTGAAGGGGGCGTTGACTGGGACGCGTGGCCCTGGGTGGCTGAGGACCCAGGAGGAGACCAGCTATCTAGGAAGGGGCTGCCCTGACCTGGCCACGGTGGCCACAGGGCAGGTGGATGCCCCCTAGAGTTGGCCGGCACCTGGAGGGCCTGGTGAAGGTGGCCACCACGGAGCGCTAGGCTTCCGCAGCCAACAGCCCCCAGGGGCCCCGGGCAGGGGTGGCTACAGGAGGGAGGGAGGGAAGGAGCTGCCTGGCCAAGAGCCTCCCGCTCGCACGGTGGCTGGCATCTGGGGCCAGGCTGGGAACCGGAGGAAGGCGGCCCTGCTCGCCCTCCTGTATGGCGAATGCCCACCTGACTTGCTCTCTGGAACTGGCACCCCATCTCGTGCAACAGGTCATCAGATGCTGGACAGGAATCCCTGCTTGTGTCCAGTGTCACCTACAGACCCGGGAACCGATCCCAACTGCAAAAAAGGCCCAGGTGAGCTGCTCCAGCCACCCTCCTCCGCCTCCCGCCCCCACCCCCAGTGCAAGCTGCCCGGCCCGGCCCGGCAGGCTGGCCTGGGCTCCGCAGACACGGGCTGACTGGGGAACAGGATGCCGCACGAGCCCCTGGAAGGTACTAGAGCGGTTTTGGTCCACGGGGAACTTCGCCACTTTTGTAAACAAAAAAGTGCGCCCACGCGCACCACGGCTCAACCCTTTGCTTGTCCCTGGGGCCCTGGCATGTGGAGCACCAAGCAGCAGATGGGGAGATGAGGGGCCGCGTCCTGCAGGAGCTGCCCCCTCGTGTGCATGGAACAGTGGCCATGAGGCCATCGACCCCTATGTCCACCGTCACCAAGCCACAGCATGAAGCTCCCACCATGTCACAGCCTCATGGAGGGGTGGTGGTGGCACCAGCTCCTGAAGCCGGGTCCCAGGGGCTTCTGCGGGGGGGGGGGGGGCGTGTGGCCAGGGTGGCCCAGTCACTCCCACCAGAAGGGGTACTGGAAAAGTACCCCCTCCAAGGGACAGATGCTTCCAGAGTGGGTTTCAGCCCAGGGGAAAGAGGTGTTTTGTTTTTCACCAGATTAATGTGTTGCTTCTCCTAGATGTGTTAACACTGTCCATACTTTTAGTGAAGGGGGAGGAAGTTGCAGGGAGGTCCCTGTTGGTAACCCCTGGCCTCAAGAAAGCCCTCTGAGGCCAGGGGGGACTGCTGGGTGTATCCCCTCCTCCGGGTCCCCAGGGCAGAACCCAGGGCAAGGCCCGGAGGAGGTCGGAACACCTTCGAGGGAGCAGCGGTCCGCAGCACCTGCAGGAAGTCTTCCTCTCTGAGTGGGGACACCCGACTCCTCACGGGGCAGAACTGATGACACTGATTGGCCCTCAAAGCAATCCCGGGGGGCGGGGGTGGTGGTGAAGACAGCGGAGCGTCTGAACTGCTGGAGGGCGCAGCAGGTGCTCGGAACCCATGAGGTCACTTATGGAAGCTCGGGGACAGCGTTGGAGAGGAGGGCGCTTCCAGCAGGCACTGGGGCGAAGGCACACCCAGGGCAGATGGCAGCACCAGAGACACGGTGGGCCAGCGGGCACCCACCCGGCCGTCCCTGCTCGGCCACGGGGGAGCCCGAAGGCAGGCAGTCTGTGGCGCGCGGCCCAGCCGGCCAGTCGTGGGCGCGCCTTGCAGATGAGTGGCACAGATGCGGCGGTCCACACACACTGGCTTTGCCTAAGAAGCACCCGTCAGTGTAGCACCCATCAGTGTGAGAGCACCCGTGGGGCGTGGTGCGCAGCAGGGCACAGGAGCAGGGCCCCGTCCTGTCACAGTGGGACCATCGGGAGAAGGTAAACAGGGCGAGGAGTGCCGTCTGGGCGGGGCACAGGCTGGGACGGCAGGGCCCAGGGCCACCCTTCCCGAGAGAGGGTGGCCTCGGACGCCTGTCGCCCAGCCTGGGCGGCCCCAGAGCGCGGTGTCTGGAATGCTCAGGGGCTCCGCTCGGGGCCGGGGCGCCCACCGCCCGGGGCCGCGCTTCTCCCCGACTCCTGCCTGCACTGGGACCAGGGCCGAGAGACTGGGAATCCATGACAATTAAGCAGTGGGGGCTCCAGGAGCTGACAAGGGGCCTGGCTTCCTGAGCAGGTGCAGGGCTGAGGGCCCTTGAGTGGTCAGGAGAAAAGTCTGGTTAAACCATCACCTTCCGGAGTCACCGTGAACACAAAGCTGGGGTCGAGAAGCAGCATGTCACATCTAAGGCACATGAACAGCACGCCACCACCTCTACACAAGCTGTCAGCACGTGCGGGACGCGACAGAACGGAGATGCGTCTGCTGTGGCCCCTTCAGCACGAGTCACCTGCCCACCCCCGGACACTGGACACTGAAGGTCGGTGTTGTCAGCAATAGAGAGCTTGTCTGAACAAATGGGGCAGAATTTTAAAAACCTACAGGATTTTGTTTAGAACTCCAAAGTTCAACTAATGCCCTATTTTAGGGTGAAAACAATTATAAATCTGAAAATGATGCACAGCATCCATGAGCGATTCTCCTTTCATAGTAATTTTGAAGTAGTGTCAGTAACTACGACAGAGATTGAAGGTTTACACATTTCTAACGAGAAATAACAGCAGATTGAATGTCCTCCTTCCTATCACAAGTGATAACCAGTGTTTGATATTTTACATTTTCTTCCAAGAAATATCAGTCTATCAACGTTTTGAAATAAAATGTTTGCAGTTACAATTATCTTAGAACTTTAAATTAAAAAATGATTCTGAATTTAGAGACTTCCAAAAAAGACCTAGGTGTATACTTCAGGGTCTTCTGACAAACAAATTATTAAAACAGAGACCAGATGAGGCCTTAAAAATAGACAATATACTATATTTGAAACAAGATTGCACTCTTGAATTTTAGAATGAATATATCAGAATTGCATTATTATTTCATAAATTCTTCTTTTACTTAACATGCTGACATGTCCAGCTATCCCCAGGTGTGTGTGTGTGTGTGTCTGTGTGTCTGTGTGTGTTGTGTGTTCTTTTTTTGGTGTTCAAGTTTAAGGAAGAAAAATGATGGTTCTTTTCTTTAGCATATATGTTTTCAATTAGATCTTTTGAAATGAAAATGAAAACCTTCTCTGACAGCAGTATTTATCTCGTAGAAGGATAAATAATCCCGCCGGCCCGAGGCCGCCTTCTGCCGCTTCCTCCGCTCCACAAGGTCCTTTTCTGAGCGCGAGGACCTCAGTGGAGACAGCAGAGCCCCCAGAGGAGTTGCCTTCTGCTCGATCCACCTTCCCAGTGACTCGTCAGGGGTCAGGCAGATCCGAAGTATCCACTATGACCTTAATAAAAATGGTATCATCTTTAATATATGTCCCGTTTTCCAGCACAGTTTGGGCCACAAAGACTGGGCAGCCAGAGGCAATATTCATCTCCCCGGTGGGCTTCTTGAAGCTGCTGCTGTTGGGGTCCGGCTTGAACGCGTCTCCCAAGTGGCGCCGGGAGGACCCCTGATCCATCAGCATGAGTGTCACTTTCTGCTTGAACGGCCAGGGGAGCAGAGCGTCGTATTCTCCGCGCATGATGACGAAAAACAGCGACAGGTGCGTCCCCTTGCCCATCCCGTCCCCGTTCAGGTAGACCCTGGCGCACATCTTGTAGCCGAAGTAGCCGGTGTAGAAAGGCTGGCTGTAGAGAGACAGGGTCTTGCCCATGACGGCCTCCTGCTTCCGCCGCTTGTAATCCCGGATCTTCCAGATAAGCACGCCGTTGTAGCTGGCGGTCTCCAGGACCTGGAAGCGCAGGTCCATGTCGGCCAGGCGGATGTCGTGGACGCTCAGCATCTGGTCGTGCCGGCTCAGCTGGGACTCCAGCAGGCCTGCGGCAGGCGAGGAGAGACGGGGTGCAGGAGACACGTAACTATCCCAGAGGCTGGGGAAGCTGGTCCCCACCAGCGTCTGGACTAAACGACCTGAACTCACTGTGGCTGCTGGGCGGAGAGGGACGCGTGACATGCTGATGCCCTGAAACACAGGCCTCGGATCCCCCAACACCCATGGCCATGCCTGCTGAGAGGCGACGCCCTGGGGGGCCCAGGCCTCTGTGTCACGGGCACCTCATGGCAGGGTCAGGCAGGGGGCCATTGCCCACGGCCCCCTTGGAGCCCCGCCAGGGGCAGGGCTGGCCGCCTTCTTGCTCACATCTCCCCCCCCTTCAGCCTCCACACTGGGAGTCACCCATGCCCCGTCCAAGTCTCAGCTGCTCCTCCCTCCACTCCATGTCCTTGGCCAGTTTTTAATCCAGCCCCACATGCATTATGATAATATCTGTTCTTTTTCCCTATTAATCCTTCTCATGCAAATATTCAGAATATTCACTCAGCGCCTGAGGTGGCTGGCCCTAGTACGCATCTAATATCAGAAACACACTGTCATCCTCTGTCCCCTGGGCCTCCGTGAGCATGGCCGGGAGCACCCCAGCCAGCAGCCCCTGCCCTCAGCCTGGCGTCCACCCCACGCTGCCTCTGCCACGCTGGCCTTGCCTGCATGGAGGGGACAAGTCTAAGTGGGAAGCGTTTCTGTCTCTACCAGAGGCATCTCAGCAGGAACACGCTCACCCCGGCAGGCGCCTGCCCGAGACTGCAAAGCTCCGTTCTGGCCTCACGCCCACTTCCCTCACCAGGTCGAGCCCTGGCACTGACCTGGCCCGGGAGCAGCCAGGCCCAAGGCCCCTGTCGCAGGTCCTCCAGGCCCGCGCCGCTGCGGCCTGCCTGCCCTCACCTGTGTTGCGGGCGGCCTGCCCTGCGCTCTTGTCCACGCTCTCCAGCTCGGTCACTCGGCTCTGCAGGGACTCCACGCTGCTCTTCACGCTGTCCGCCTCCTCCCAGCTCTGCCGGAAGGGACGGATCTCCTTGTCCAGTTCTTTCAGCTTCTCCGCTTGGCTGTCTATGACTCGCTTCCAAGCCAAAGGCGGCAAAAGGTGAAACATGGTTAGAGCCTTCTGGGGACGGGACGCCACTACCTGAAAACACCTGCTGCCCAGGGACAGAGCTGTCGGGGTGGGCCCCGCCCGGGAGCCCTGTGCCAGTGCATACCGGCATCTCATCCGACGCCCACAGGACTCTCGGGGGACACAGGTGCCGAGGTCCCTAGTTCCCAGGAGGAGACTGAGACACAGAGAGGCCTCACCTACCAACTGCAGAGCCACAATGCTGTCTGAGAGTCTCAGTTCAGGATCCTGGAGTTGCATCCAGCAGTCCTGTCTGAAGGCCTCTGTCCCCTACAGGACTGAGGCCTCCAGCAGGGGCCAAACTATGTGGACCCCCCCTAGCTGGCTGCCTGGCCCAGGGCCAGAGTGGCCGTGCTGTCTCTGAGGCTGCAGAGAGCATCCCAGGACCCTACCTGAGTCCCAGGAGAGAGAGCTGCCACCACCCTGCCCTCCCTGGCGCCAGTCTTCAGGCCCGGGTGCCGCCCAGGGGCAGAGCCTGTGGGAGTGGGGCTCTGCTTCCTCCCTGCACTCCGGGCTCAGTGCCCGTGCCCACAGGGGCAGAGAAACCCTGCTGATGAACACGTGGCAGTTGACAGCCAGGCTTGATTTTAGGAGTCTTAATTTGAATAATTCAGAAACCCCCTTTTCCAGAAGCACATGACTGCCACATGTGGACCAGGAACAGGAGGGAAGGGCCTGGTGCTCCAGCTCTGGTGGCCCCGTCTGTCTAAAGGACGGTTTGCCCACTTGTTAGATGAAGCCAAGGACCAATGGAGTTTTCACTTCTAGGAAGAATCTGCATTTTTGAAATAAAGCTCCTGGAGTCTGGGTAGGTTAGCCCCTGAAGCTGAGAACTGACTGCAGGCCGCGCAGGGGAGAGCCCCAGGGGCCGGCCAACCTCACTTCTCCTTTTCAAGCCTATTTTTAAACACTTAGGTTTCAGCACCTAATAACCGTGAAGGAACAAACATGGCAGCCTTGGGTTCGTTTTTTGGTGTAAAAGTACAGTGTTAATCTTCCTCTTCTTTCCAAGAAACCCTGACATTAGCTAACATTTAAAAGGCATAAAGATTTCTTTAGAGAACACTCCTTTCTACACTGGCATCACTTTATTTTTAAATACACATGGCTAGAGACATAGGGCATTGGTTCACAAAATCTGTTTTCTGGAGCAGCACTATTGACTCTGACAAACACCCAAACCCGTAACGTTCTCCCCACGGCGTCTGTCCTCGTCCTCCACCTGCTCACACGACACGACAGACTGAGCCCACGTGGGTCCCAGTGAGTCCAAAAGGGCAGTTAATGAGAACTGAAACAATCACGGGCAGTTCTGAGAGTGGGCGCTGTGAGCTGGGGCCGCGGTGCAGGGTGGCCCAGGACAAGCCGCTCATCACTCCCGAGCCACCCCTAGCCTGCGGCTGGTGACGCGCACGGGGACGGGGGCATGAAGGCACAGGCCATCCCGAGAGCAGGACCGCAAAGTCTGAATGCCAGCACGGCCGGACGACAGCCCAGGCACCGGAGTGCGCAAGCGGGTGCGGGGGCAGGAGGGGCCCGCGCGCGCGCGCGCACAGACACACACACATAGACACACACACACAGACACACAGACACACAGACACACACACACACACACACACACACACACACACACAGATGAGGGTCAACCAGTTACTTCACAGGCGCTTCTCACACAGCAAGGGAAGACGTGCTGTTTTCACCAGACCTTTCATTCGTATGAATGGGATGGTGTCAAAGCAGAATGCTGATCGCAATCACACTTCTGCTTAAGAAGCAGCAAATGTGAATTCATTCTCGAAGAGAGGTCTACACTCAGCCACTGCAGTGTTCCTATGAAAATACATCTTAGATGCAGGTGAGGATTTCATCTGAGAAAAGAATTCAAGAGCTGAGATAAAGGCACAGACTGCACACTACAGACCTAAGTCCTCTGCAGATCTGCTCATAGAAGTGTCACTGATCAGTCTCATGCACACGCACGTTAGGGCTTAAACCACCATCTCTCTGTCACTTCGCATCCCTGGGGTCACCGAGACAATGCAGGTGGGTCTCCTGGGCCCACCACGGGGCCGGCGGACAGAGCGCTGCTCACTCCAGTCCTGTAGACTCTCTGCCTGTGGGACGACCAGCTCACACAGTCCCTACTGACTACAGGCACATGGGAGCTAAGCTAACATCTAGGCTATCTTTTTAGAAAAACACATTCTTTAAAAAGTAAAATATTAAGAAACTACCCTTCCTTGGCCAGCAAGTGCAAACACGCTGTTTTGTTTTTTTTTTTTTAAAGTTGTAGTTGGTTTACAATGTTGTGTCCATGTCTGGTGCACAGCATCATGTTTCAGTCATACATGTACAAACATATATTTATTTTCATATTCTTTTTCACCACAGGCTACTACAAGATATTGAATATAGTTCCCTGTGCTCTACAGAAAAAATTTATTGTTTATCTATTTTATATATAGAATTAGTTTCTGCAAATCTCAAACTCCCAATTTATCCCTTCCCACTCCCTTACCCCTTGGTAACCATAAGTTTGTTTTCTATTATCTGTGAGTCTGTTTCTGTTTTGTAAATAAGTTCATTTGTCTTTTTTTTTTTTAGATTCCACATATGAGCGATCTCATATGGTATTCTTCTTTCTCTTTCTGGCTTATTTCACTTAGAATGACATTCTCCAGGGCCATCCATGTTGCTGCAAATGGCATTATCATTTTTTATGGCTGAGTAGTATTTCATTGTATAAATATACCACAACTTCTTTATCCAGCCATCTGTCAATGGACATTTAGGTTGTTTACATGTCTTGGCTGTTGTAAACAGTGCTGCTATGAGCATAGGGGTGCAGGTGTCTTTTTGAATTAAGGTTTCCTCTGGATACAAGCCCAGGAGTGGGATTGCTGGGTCATATGGCAGTTCTATTTTTAGTTTTTTGAGGAATCTCCACACTGTCCTCCATAGTGGCTGCACCAAACTACATTCCCACCAGCAGTGTAGGAGGGTTCCCTATTCTTCACATCCTCTCCAGCATTTATCATTTGTAGACTTTTAAATGGTGGCCATTCTGACTGGTGTGAGGTGATACCTCACTGCAGTTTGATTTGCATTTCTCTCATACTTAGCGATATTGAGAATTTTTTCATGTGTCTATTGGCCATTTGTATGTCTTCACTGGAGAAATGCTCGTTTAGGTCTTCTGCCCACTTCTGGATGGGGTTTTTTCTTGTTGTTATTAAGTTGTATGAGCTGTTTATATATTCTGGAAATGAAGCCCTTGTCAGTCTCATCTTTTGCATATATTTTCTCCCATTCCATAGGTTGTCTTTTTGTTTTGTTTATGGTTTCCTTTGCTATGAAAAGCTTGTAAGTTTAATTAGGTCCCATTTGTTTATTTTTGCTTTTATTTCTATTGGCTGGGTAGACTGCCCTAGGAGAACACTGCTAAGATTTATGTCAAGTAGTGATATGCCTATGTTTTCTTCGAAGAGGTTTATAGTGTCCTGTCTTACGTTTAAGTCTTTAAGCCATTTTGAGTTTATATGGTGTGAGGGAGTGTTCTAACTTCACTGACTTACATGTGGCTGCAGCTTTCCCAACACCACTTGCTGAAGGGACTGTCTTTTCTCCACTGTATATTCTTGCCTTCTTTGTCAAAGACTAACTGACCACAAGTCTGTGGGTTCATTTCTGGGCTCTCTATTCTGTTCCATTGACCCATATGTCTGTTTTTGTGCCAATACCATGCTATTTTGATTATTGTAGCTCTGCAGTATTGTCTGAAGCCCAGGAGGGTTATTCCTCCAGCTTCGCCCTTTTTCTTCAGTATTGCTTTGGCAATTCTGGGTCTTTTGTGATTCCATATAAATTTTAGGATTATCTGTTCTAGTTCTGTGAAAAATGTTCTGGGTAATTTGACAGGGATTGCATTGAATCTGTAGATTGCTTTGGGCAGTATGGCCATTTTAACAATATTAATTCTAATCCAAGAGCATGGAATATCCTTCCATCTCTTTAAGTCATTTTTAATTTCCTTAATGAATGTTTTATAGTTCTTTGCATATAAGCCTTTCACCTCCTTCATCAGATTTATTCCTAAGTATTCTATTTTTTTGGATGTGATTTTAAAAGGGATTGTCTCTTTGCTTTCCTTTTCTGGTATTTCATTGCTAGTGTAAAGAAATGCAACTGATTTCTGTATGTTAATTTTGTATCCTGCTACTGTGCCGAATTCTTTTATCAGCTCTAGTGGTTTTTTGTGTGGGGCTTTAGAGTGCAAACACACTCTTAAATTCCATTTCTTTTACCAACTCTGACTGCAACTCATCCATCCCACAGGAACTCTGCACTCTGTGTGGACTCCCACACAGCCCTGTCCCTGGGACCTGAGGGTCTCCTGGAGACTCAGGCGAGGGAGGAGACAGAGGGGACAGGTCTGCCATCAGCAAGGCGGTCCAACACCCAGGGCGAGGGGGCACCGAGGGGGCGGGCATGGGCGAGGGCTTCCCGGAGGAGGTGGTGTTTATGCTGACATCTGAGGTGTCTGAGGAGGGGCCAGAGTCAGGGAAGGAAGGGAGGAGAGAAGGTCCACGCCGCTGCAGACAGCGTGGCAGAGCCACAGAGGTGAACAGTGCCCAGTCACATAAGGCTTCCTGGGCCACTGTACAGCATTCAGGTAAACTCTTCTCCAGGAAACTGGAAGGTTTGACAAGGAGGAATTAGGTGCATGTGTGAGCCAGACTCTGACTGAAGAGGTGGAGGAGGGTCAGGAGGAACTGGAGAGAAAGCACCTCACTCGTGGCCAACACCCCCTGGCACGGACCCCATGGGCCCTTCAACCAGCGTTACTCAGAGACGGACAGTCCAGAATGTCTCCCATTGCCACAGACGCGGCCGGCCGACCCCACAGTGATAGAAAGACCACACTAAACATCACCTTTTGTGAAATCACCAAGTTGGACCTGATTTCCCATAAACCACTGAGAAACGGGCAACTGTCCTGAGGGGTTTCCAGCACCTCTTGTTCCCTTGACCCTGCACTTGAGGGACCTCAAGGTGGGCATCCAGCCCGACCTCTGTCTTGTCTTTGGATACGATCCATTTTCCTCCATGCTCTCCTTCCAAGGAGAAGGAGCTGGAGGACTCGAGGTGACTGACCGCCCCTCCCCAAGCTCGAGCAGCCTTGGGACTGGATCTTTCTCAAGCAGATCTCAGTAGCTTATCCAATCATGGAAGTTTTAAAATAAGAACCACACACAGTGGAATGACCAAACTCTCGATGAAAGTAAACGCAAGCTTTTCACACTGGAAGGGGGAACGGAGGAGACGAAGGCACACAGAGCCTCCAAGGGGTCCGACAAGTGCATCTATGACCTCATTATGTAAACTCTTAAACTTTTTTTTTGTTACAAATGAACCCACTACTTACTCATTCTTTCTTCTGTTGTTGGTATTTTTAACAAGAGGTTTTCTAGCATAACATTAATTTCCTTTCTACGCACCCCTCTGAGCCCTGGGCCAAACACAACAGCCATGCTGCCAACATCCTGAACTGCTCACCAGACAGCAGCGCAGGTCTCTATCTGGACCGTCTGACCAGCACCTCCACGGCCTCAGCAAAGCCCCAGGGACGTCAGGCAGGAGCCTTGTTGGCGTTTTATGAGACCCTGTACTTTTCTTGGCTCAGCTCAATACTCATGACTTGTATCTTTTCTACTACAAACTAATGTTCCACTGTGTTTTTCTTCATCTCTGGTCAACTACAAAGTTTAACACAAACAAAATTAATTTAACAAATCCCTGTGCAATTCAAGGCACGAGGACTACTCTCAGTGTTAAAACGGGAGGAGGGACAGCCTCCAAGATGCCGTGGCTCTGAGTTGTCAGACATTCATTCTCTCTTCTGATCACTCGGGGACACAGGCCGCTGAGCACAAGCACGGAGAGGCCCTTTCGGCAACGTGAGTGACTCCTGCGTGGGTGTGGCGGGCCCGGGAGTCACTACAGGGAAGGCCCACGATGAGGGAGCGAGGGCGCAGGTGGCGTCTGCACGAGCGGCAGGCGGCAAGTATCTAACGGAAACCCGTGCTGACGACAGAAAGGGGGGCCACGTCTCCGTCAGGCCTATCTACACAGTCACCTTTCCAGAGCAGCAGAGTTCATGTGTGTGTTCCGGACGTACCTTTGGGTCACTGCGGTGAAATACAGTGACGGTCAGTATGTGTGTCACTGGAAGATGCAGAACAAAATAGTCTGGCTTCACTTTAGGAAGTGAAATTTTACACACAACTACCCATGAACGACATGAAATCTGACAGAGTAATAAGAACAGCTAATTTTTAAAAACATGAGCTCTTTGTCTTATCTCACCAACAATGAACCAGAGGCCCAGAGCAGAGGGGGCGGGAGAAGGCGGTGGAGAGGCGTGGCGGCCGCCCAGGCTGGCCCGCAAACCCAGGCCGCCTTCCCCGAATTTCACTTATGCAGAAGAAATGAGTTTCCTTGTTTGACAAAGTTCAGGACTTTTGCTCAAATGTCTCCCAGAGAAAGTCCTGGAGGAGAACACGTGTGTCCCCTTCCACCCAGCCATAATCTTAAACTTCTTACCTGTAAATGAAGTATTTTGGATTCGTTATTCCGAAGCATTTCCTTCTGTCTCTCAATTTCAATTTCAAAGCTGCATATCTGGTTGTGCAGACTTTGTATGCTCTTGTTTTTTTCCACACTTTCATTCTGCAGCAAGGAAACCTGAAAGAGAAATTCGTCTGTTAAGCAAACAAAAAGTGGTTTTAACATGAATTACTAACAATTATAATGATGGTAATTAAACTTTTACAATATAGGCCTTCTACCCACTTAGTGGAAGGAGTTCCAGGGGAAAAAAAAAACCCTTCAGACAGGAGATGGAGTCTGGTAGCTCAGTCTGGTAGCCTGCAGCTCCCAGTCCCTCCAGCAGGTAAAGACGAGGCAGAGTGCGGCAGCCGGCTGACCCGGAGAACGCTCGTTACAGCTGCTGCTGGAAACTCATCAATCTTTTACCTGAGTGGTTTTCTCACTTTGACCAGGAGACACAGCAGCAAACACACTCACACCTCACTTCACGTGTGCGTGTCCCTAAGACCGCACAACCAGCCTTGCCCTGCTCACTCAGCGCACCCTGATGTTTCCTGTTTTATTCTATTTCACTTTAAAGAGTGCTAGCTGCAACCCACTAAATTATTCACAGCCACCAGCGGGCCACGCCCGCCCTTTGGAAAGCTCTCAACGTAAAGGGGGCGCACGCGAGAGCCAACAATCCCACAGGAGCCCCGGTGAGCCGCTCAGGCCCGGCCAGCAGCCTCCCACAGGGAGGTGAGCGCACGCAGCTCGCCCAGCCGGCCCGGGACGCCTTCCTGAATCTCCGCACACCCACCCGCGGCCACGCCAGTCCAGGGAGGGGCCTGCTGAGGCAGCCCCAAGCCCACCCTGGGCTTCTTCAAGTTCCTTTCTGAAAAGTAAGTCGCTCCCGAGAACCAAGTCACATCGTCTTGAAAGCCACCAGGGCGAGGAGTCGAGAGGGACCCAACAAGGCTTCCTCCCACACGGGGCCCCGGGGCACCGGCCCTGGGGGAGGCTGCCTCTGCCAGCAGCTGGCCCCGGCCACGCCGGGGCCCCGTGACGCACGGAACGCCACAGCCCTACTCGGACGTGTTCCTTGAACACCTCCAGCACCTGAAGACTCTCCTGGCTGTGCTCACGGCCTGCGGGCACCTCAGGACAAGCCTGGGTGAGACAAATAACTGATTCCTGGCCCCGTCCCTTTGAGGCACCAGCCTAAAGACAGGTGTCCTCACAACACTCAACCAGCTCAGGAAGCCGCGCCTTTGGCTCCAGTCACAGTCTATTTTATTTTATAACAAACATGGATTTACTAAGAAATACAAACCTGGCAATACATACTTCGCTCTCCTAGGATTTTACTCAGCACAAATGGACTTTCCTTCTTAAAATGCAATGGTGCACATGCCACAACCTCCACCCGTGATCAACCTGCACGCACCCGCCTGGGGCACACGGAGCGCGCAGCGGTGTTTGTGCCTTTTCCAAAGTTACAATTCACTCACTCCCACCTGCCAAAGACGGACACAACTCCCGGCTCCTTGTTCTCACCCGCAAAAGGAGACACCATGCACAAAAGCCAACCTTTTCGATAAAAGTCGCAGTGGTATCTCCAAAACCAACGGCAGTCAAGCTGCCCGAGGGTGAACAGTGGCATCTCAGGCTAATGAGCACACATCACACCACACCAGCCTCCTCATTTCCTTATCTAGGGACTCCTCTTAAACTTACTTATTTACATATTTTAATCAAAGAGCCCAGCCCCTGGGTGCCTTGCAGACCCCTGCTGTCCCTCGTCCATCACGTAGGCATCATGTGCACTGGACAGTCTCCCCGACAGGTGCGTTTCCAAGAAGCGCAGTGAGACATCCACATGGCAGGTGGAGACAGGGGCCCCCCTGGAGACCTCCTCACCAAGAACGTCTTTTACCCCAGCCTGTTTGGCGGGCACTCTACACTTCCCTTTGACTTAAGCTTTCTTAACATACAAAGTGGGTGTTTTTAAGTCTGTATTTTACAAAACAGTTTTTCTTTAGTTTGACTGTGAATGTGATGACCAGTGTTTTCAAACCAACTCAAACATTCTATTTTCTACTACAGATAAACAAAATAACAAGAGATTCCAACTGAATAATTCTATAATGAGAAATAAATTCCCATTTTAAGAAAATACAAGTATCTCCCTTCGTCCCCAGGCTGTGCTCTGGGGCCTCGTGGAGAGAAGACATCGTCTCTTGAACATAGTCAAGGATGTGCAGAGCAGGTCAGTTGACCCGACCAGGTGTGGGCGTCCTGCCGATGGACAGAGTCAGGGGACACTAATCCGCGACCACCACCAGGAGGGCAGACACTCAAACCTGCCAGTGGCAGCCTGTCCGCCTTGGGGCTGGTGGCTGTGGGAGGGAGAAGTGTGGCGAGTGTGCCGGCCACGTCTGCGGCCTGGGTTTGCAGGTGCAGAGCCTGCTGTCTGAGGGCACGTGCGGAGCCGGGGGTGGCGGGGGGAGAGGAGGACGCAGCCCATGGGACGAATCCCATTTGTGCCCCTCCAGCTGGCGGCCGCACAGCCCGCGGGACAACCTCGCGTCTCAGGTCCGCTCCACCGCCATGGAACTGGTGCAGGGGGAACAAAACCGACCGTTTTAAATGAAAGGAAGAACCTGTTAAACAAATGGGAAATGCTATCTGTGTCCTGAGGTCTATGCCTATAATTTAAAAAGGCAAAAACAGAACACATGCTTCAAAAAGAGGCGAAAACAGACTCACAGGTAAACTGTCCCTGAACTCAGAGCAAATGCGCTCGTGGGAGAAACAGAAATGATTTCAGACAGAGCCTCCTCCGTCCCGAGCCACGCACCCCACGCACCGGCCCCCACAGCCCCTCACCTCCAGCTGAAGCGTTTATATTGAAAAATGGCTTTATCTTAGATTTAATAAACATTTTTGATTTAAAATTTCAGACTCTTTCAAGTACATTTACATTTTAGATTGCTCGGATTTATTACTCAAAACAAGACATTCAAATCTTTACAAATCTTCAGAAAGCGGACCCCCCTACCCCCCGCTGCTAACTCATCCCCACGTCCTCCTCCAGCAAGTTCTCAACAGATGTTCGCTGAGTATCAAATTAAGCTCTTAATTTAAGAATGGGAGATCCTCTAACCTTGTTCCCTATCAAGTCTCAGAGGTTTCCATCTTTTCCTCATGAACAGAAGGCCTGGCTGAGGTGAGCACCCCAGAACAAACGCCCTAAGCAAGTGTCACCCAGACTGCCGGAACCCCCCGCTGAGATCGCCAGGAACGCCAGTGAAACACGAATGTCTTCTCCTCCGTGTCTCTCACAAGACAGAGGATGGTACAGCACGGAACACTGGTGGTAACCTTCCAGACCGGGGGTGGCAAACTGCTCCTGTGAAGGGCCAGAGAGCAGTATTTCGGGCTGTGTGGTCCATACAGTTTCACTTGCAACTCACCAACGTGCCCTCGTGGTGCCAAAGCAGATGCAGACAACACGGAAATGAGAGCGCGGCTGCATCCCAGTAACACTTGATTCACAAATGCCAGGGATGGGGTGGCGGGTGTGGACGTGTGCTCCGGGTCAGCGCTGAGACAGCCACAACGTGCCTCTCTTCAACAACAGCGCTTCACACGAACAAAGTGCAAACGAATAGAACTAACACCTTCATTTATTCATGAACTCAAGACCAGTGGAAGAGAAGTTACTTTTTTGGCACTCTCTTGATGCTGTTTCTTTTATCCAAAAACCATTACTAACTCTAAAAAAAAAACTTGTCTTCTTTACAGAATTTGTTGAAATTATTAAAAACCAACAAAGGCAGGCAATGGCACGGCGTACCTTTTTCTCTAGAGAATTGCTCCATTCTTTCAGTAAGTTGACGTGCTGCACTGCGGAGCTGGCCTCGTGGGCCTTAATCTGCTGGTTTGTCCCCTGTGAGAACAAAGAGGCAATGCGTTAAGCCGACCTCACTCTGTTCCAGAGCACAGAGAGACTGACAGATGATCTAAAGCCAGCACTAACACATGAAGAGGGGAGACTTATTCACGGAAGGTGAACGGGGAATCTCCAGCCTCAGAAGGGTCATGCTCAGCGGCCCCCGATCTACTGTGTGCGGGCGAGGAGGCTGTGGAGGACAGAGCAGCTCAGCCACAAGACACGCGACTACAGCAGCTGCCCCAAGGCCACGCCCTGCACTCCTCAAGCTCCGTATCGAGGACCTTCTTTCCCGTGTTTCACACTTGTAACATCAAGAAATTAAGTCTTAGACATATTATTTTTGTTCCTTAATGATTTTTCTTACATTAAAACTATAAACAGAAAATACTCAGGCACTTGCAGTCACAGCTAGATGCTGCGACGCTCACCTGGTGAGTGTGTAATCAAAGTAGATTCTAAACAGCTCACTAACACACTGGCTTGCTAGCGGGATGTGCCGCATCGGAAAATGTACTGTTCCTCGCTCCTCTGAGGATACTTCGAAAGCTACATACAGAACATGAACAATCTACAGAGTACACAAGATGCAGACCATCTCAGAGTCAGGAATAAGCACACCGAGCAGTGTTTCATATACTTAAGGAAATAATTGGTATAAAAATATAATTTGTTTTGATATTGGAAAATTAAAAAGCCATAGAAAGCATTTTCATGATCTCCAAAACATATACTCTGTACATAGAATATTCAAATATATATATGTTGATATAAGTTCCGCTATATATAAACATATATATACACACACAGAATGAATGGTACTCGTGTACGTACGACAGAACGGTGGGGAGGCTCAGTCTCGCTAGAGGCTGAAGCAAAGGGAAAGCTACCGCCATTCTTACTTAGGCTTTTTCCTTTCTGAGAAGAGACTGAGATGCCAATGTTTCTGTGCTGATTTCATAATGATGTATTGATAATATATAAAATTAAATGGGAAATACTTTCATCGTCATAATACTGCCCTTTGACAGCTTTCAAATTAAGATACACATTTAAATGAAAACTCAGTTCAAATTCAAAAGCAGTCTCAGACATGCTAAAAAACAAAAACAGAAACAGAGAGAAAAAACCCCAAAAACAGGTCTCGCACAGCACAGGTATGACCGTGGCGGAGAGCCCTCTCCACACTGCTCCCCAGGAGGCGGGGCATGTATGTGAAATGCACTCATGGACATGCGTGTGACCCTCACAACTGTGTGTGACGCACACACTGCCGAAACCACGTCCGGTTTGCTGTTTACTTACATTCTAGGAATGGCTTGAATTCCGCACCAGTCTACCTAGCAGCCCCACCGGACGGCAGCCCTGTCTGCCCCGCTGGCGAGCTGGTGCTCAATGCGGCAGTCCCCCTGAGGCACCAACTCCTCCTCCGCGCACCTGTCTCCCTGAGGTCCCAGAACACCACGGGTGTGGAAAGCGAGCCCTGCACCCATGCTGGAGACCAAAGGTCCAGAGCTTGCGTGTTAAAATGTTAACATGGAAACTTTCTCTCATGGCGGAATGTCAGCAACTGGGAAGGACGAATGTCGGATACTGACCTGAAAAACGCAGCCATAGCGCTTAAAACTACAGGTGCTGGGGGCATTGACACACTCTGACAAGTGTGCACTCAACTGCAACGGGAAAGAGACGTGAGTTGTGGCACAAACGTTTGCATGAAAATGTTCAAACATATCAAGGGCACAGATAGCATCTGGGCTGTACTGTTACGAATGGTGCTTATCGGCTACAGGTGTGTAGACATCCTCTGCTTCCTGGGCGCAAATGCAGTAAATATACAGTATCGTCACGTGCATACACATATACGCCAATATACAGAAATACATTTACTGTAACATTTCTTAAACTTGCGGTTTCTTTAGAACAAGTTGTTTTGTGACATGCCGTCTGTAGTGCCAGAATTAAAAAAAAAAAGAGAAAAAAAAACATAAACTGAAATGCACATTTAAAGACTATAAACAAAAATTGCATGAAACACAAAAAATAGAAAGCATTCAGATGCACTGGGTCGCACACCTAATACACAGCACACAAAGTAAGCGTCTGCGCAGAGCACGCCTGCATGGGGCCCGCGCTCAGCGCTCAGAGACGGCTGGAGGGGAGCTTCCCTTCTTCTGGGAAGACTTCTTCCCTCTGTCTGGCCGTGAGTTCATGCAGCTTTTCAAAGACCTCTAAGGTCCTTCTAGCAATGTGAATCGTAATACGGTCACCTCCAACTGGTGGAAGAAAGTCAGGAGGGGTTGGGAGAAGGTAACTTGTCTTGCAGGGAAAAACCCTCGTGTTCAGCTTAAACGTTGGAAAATCATCAAATAAAAACCACTTATGAGGCCCCCTCAAGAGAAAAGGGAATTGGAACATCTACATTTTAAAGACACAGTGTTTTGTGTTTGGCTAATACAATTTAAAGATAATCTCTTTCTTTATTGAGGAAATTCTCATCAGGAATCTCTAGGGTAGATCATCTTCACAGGGAACAATCAGGCCCAGAACTGGGGGGGTGGTGCACAGGCAGCCCTGGGAGCCCGTTTCCCTGGTGCCAGCGCCCCTGCACCCCCAAAGGCTCACAGGTGTGCTGCTCTGGCGGGTGCAGGTGTTTCCGCACCGTCTCCTCTGTCTCCGAGGACGGAGACAGTCTCCCTTCTGGTCGTCAGTTAGGACAAGAGGAAGTGGGTCACAGGACGGCCCTCTCACCTGCTGCCACAGGCCAGGGCAGTCAGGGTGGCCGCAGAACTAGCTGTCTCTGGACTCAGCAGGGGGTCTGGCTGCATCTGGAGGACAGTGCCCCAAAGGCACATCACGGGCGACTGGCAGACACCGGAGGCCACGTGTGCAGTGACACCAATTTGAAAGTGTTAGAACATCTTCTGTTACTGCCATCAGCGCAGTCGAGAATCTAACCAGCCAGCCCCACTAACGTTAAAATCAGAGACATACTGAGTTTGACGTTACTTTCAGTGCACCAACTATAAATTCAAGGTTGTACTTTTTCCTAAATTGGCTTTATTATCATTACTCTCAGAGTCCTACAGGATTTGTAGGAGCTTTGGAATAGAAGCAAGAATAACCTATAAACCAAAGAACTTTCACCAGAAATCCAAAGATATATGCAGGTTTAAAGATTTTTAGAAATAAAAATAACTTAGAGGCAAAACGGAGGCACTTCTGCCCCTAATGCAGAGCTCTGAGTGAGTAAGATTTAAGGAAGTATATAAAAGCCCAGGAATTATTTCAATAGTATAGACTCCTCATACCTTAACTTTCCGGGGACTTTCCAGCTGCGGAAATAATCTACGTGCACTTCCCTGCCATTCCTAGATGCACACTCAGGGGCCCCAAAACCACTGTCACTGGGCAAGATCTGTCCTTGCTCAGCGCACACCTCAGCGGGAGTAGCTCCGGGGTCCTCCCTGCACCTGTGTCCCTGGCTGTGGGCCCACACAGGTCCCCTCATTCAATCAGGATGTGGAAGACTGGCCCTCCCCTCCCCAGCATCCAGATGTAAAATTCCAGGCTGCTGAAAAAGGCTGAGGTGAGCAGGCCCCTCGGATCAGAGCACCCAGGACCGGGGGGGTCGGGCCTGGGGACCAGGGAATGAACGTACCCACCGAGCCCGTGGCAGCCCCAGACAGCTCTGAGAACAGCCACCAAAGGGGACACAGGTCACGATCAGATGCAAAAACATAAAGAATCCTAGGAATTGCTCCAGCAGGATAGGTCCTGATCAAATGAGCTTAATCCAAAAATCTACCTGCTTGAAAGAGAGCGTGCCCAGGGGCGGTATCAGACATGCAGCCCTGCAGGAGCTGCGCAGCTGCCTTCCCGGCGGCCCCTGGAATGTGGGTGCCGCCCCGTGCCCGCCTGCTCTCTGGTGCGTACGCTGCACAGCACGTGTGGCTGAGATGGTTCAGGAGTATCTCTAAGTTCATTTATTTCCTTGAAATAATCTTACAGTAATTCCTACTTGACAGATTTAAAAATAGACTTTTTAAAAAAACCAAAAAAAGTCACCTTTGCTCTCATAGTAAATTATTCCCATTTTCTCAATTCTTAACAATATTTTGCTCTGAATTTATAACTTTGTAGCTTTTAATTGCTTGTTTCTGAAATTTCTAACTTTTAAAAACAGTACGAGGTTTTTCATTGTTCTTTAATTATATACATCCCTGTCACGATCTGTGAAAACCTCAGTGCTCAGCTCCAAGGAAAGGGTGGCGTCTCCAGCACACTAGCCCTGGAGGCGCCCCCTACTCCTGAACAGGCCCTGGCCACATCCCTTACCTCGCTCCTCAGAAGGGTCTGGACACTACACTTATGAGGGCAGGACACCACCACGCAGGGACACTCCGTGTCTTCGTGTTTCTGAAAAAGAAAGTGTTGCCAACTTTGAAACACACAACCCCCCTTCTTTCCCATCCCACCGACGTCCCCAGTGTCCCCATGGGAAGCGCCCTGCTCCGCCGTGTCCCTGAGTCTCAGCACTCCTCACACTCAGATGAGTGCTGAGAAGTAAGGCACCTCACAAGACCTGCCCAGAGCTGACAGGCTGGGTGCGAGGGGCACGCCGGCCTCCGGAGGTGGCTCCTGCCAACAGCCCCCCGCCTAGCTGCTGCCCCTGTGCCCCCGACACTGGCTCCAGCGGGCCTTGCCCTCGCTCACACGGCAGGTGGATGGCGGGGAAGGGAGGAGGATGGCTTTCCCTGGCCTCTCAGTTTGGGTCTGGAAATGATGCTTCTCAAACCATTTGAGGAGTGTGATCTTCTGGGCATTTAAGTTACTATCCTGAAACCTCATCTAGGTTTTCTTTAGTGCGTGGAAATGCAGACAGACGGGCATACATTTTGGCTGAGCCCTTCTCTGGAAGGCCCAGATTTCCACTTCACAGAGTCTGGATGACTCAATGGCACAGGCACCTGCTGGGCACCTGCCCAGCTCACCTGTCTGCGGCGAGGCAAGGACAAGCGCTCCCACAAGGACAGCAAACCCAAGGGCCTGCAGAGAGGCCAACACAGGCAGAGCCAGAGGCGGGACCACCTGCCGCACAGCGCAACTCGCGGGGGCAGGCTGGGGGAGCGTCACTGCACAACAGGAGAATGTGGTGCTGCTCCCCTCTGTGGCCTGGGACACTCCCAGCTCTCCTAATCTGGCTTTTTAGATCCTCTCGGGCCTCCAGTCAGGCTGCTGCTAAGCTGTCCACGGGGGAGCACTCGCTGTGAGGCCCCGTCTGACCAGGCTGGTGTGGGGTCCATGGCCACAGCGGCCCACGCGAGGAGGCCCCTCTCACTCAGCCCTCTAAGGTGTGTTGTAAGTCCCTGGCGGTGCACTGTGGGTCTGCAGAGCAGAGATGACACCCATGGGGAGTGGCCGCGCTGCTCCTGGGCTTGGTCCTCAGAGGCCTGCAGAGCCTAGGTGGTGAGCCCATGGCTGCCCGGAGCTCACTGGAGGCACCTGACTGGGCAGAGCCTGACAGCTGGCCTCCCGTGGGGCACACCACACGGGGTGCCTGGCTGTGCTAAGTCCCTGAGAGCTCCCAGGAACCACAGTCCAGGGAACTGTCAATGGGAAACCTCGGACAACGACTTCACCCTCTGTTTCATCTGTTCACGGGGGAGTGACCGGCCCTCCATCAGGGGAACTGTGAGGAAGGAGTCAGCCGTGGGCCTGGAGAAGTGACGTGGCCAACACTCCACAGGTGCCAGGCCTCCCCGAACCTGCCTTTATTCACCAGGCCGGCATGTACTCAGCCCAACAAGGACAGCTGGGAATGCAGACCAACAACCAGTGCTATGGTGGAGGAGAGGGAGGCTCAGGGTGCCGGGCGGAGTCCTGGGGGCAGGGGCTCGGGGAGGGCGGGCCAGGGGATGGTGGGAGGTGAGGCTAGGGGACCAGCAAGCCAGACCAGTCAGTATCTCGGTGTGTGTATTTCTATAGATCTGTGCCAGGATGTCCGAATGATAAACTTCTAGAAGTAGGCTTTCTGGGGCATTGAGGGGTAGGGAATTTCAAACGGGATTTTGACTGATACTGCTGGGCCGCCGCCCGACACCCTGCCCAAGCCCCTACTGCTGTGAGAACACGGGTGCCTGGACCCTGGCCAGTTCTTCCCCGACTCTGCGATGTCCGACAAGACAGGCGAGGAAGGCAGGGTGCTCACTAGTTCTCTAATAACGTGTGACTGCTAGCGTATTTTTGACATTAACCATTTGTATTTCCTGTGACTGGCCTTTTCATAGCTTTTGCCCATTGTAGGGGATTGAAAAGTGACTCCCCAAAGTTCGTGCCAGCCAGAACCTCAGAATGTGATCTTATTTGGAAATAGGGTCTTTGCAGATGTGGTCAGTTAAGAGGCCACACTGCCTTCAGGTGGGCCCTAAAGACCAGTGTCCTGTAAGAGGAGAGGTCATTTACGTGAACATGGAAGCAGAGATCAGAACAAGGCAGCTGCACGTCAGGGGGCCCCAAGGACTGCCGCCCCCAGGAGCTAGGAAGGGGCAGGGGAGGAGCCTTCTCCAGGGCCTCCAGGGGGTGCGGCCAGAGGACACCCTGGTTTCAGACTTCTGCGTCCAGAACTGGGAGAGAACAAATTCCTGCTGCTTTAAGCCAACAACTCTGTGGTACTTTGTTGTAACAGCCAAAGTAAAGTAATACACCCAGTAAGAAAACCGTTAGTCTACGGATACGTGAGAATTCTCTGCACGTTAATGAAAGCAGCCCTGTCTGATGCACACGCAGAACACGTGTCACAGTACACGAGGGACAAGGCACAGCCACGCGGTGAACAGGACTCCCACCCGGACAAGAACGTACCTAGTAACTTCCACCTCCTGTCTTGTCCCCACTTTCCCCACTGAAACCACAAACCTGAAATTTGTGTTTCTACCTCCTTTGCTTAAGAAAAAGTTTCACAGCACGTTTACATGTAACGGACAAAATACTGCTTCACCTTGACTGCTACTGAGCTTCATTAAAGTGGAATTCTACCCTGAGACTCTGCTGCAACCTGGCTCAAGGGGACACATCTCAGGCTGGCCCACGTGCTGCCTACAGGGGCAGGGCCCCACCGTTAGCAGCACCTCGGATGGTCTTCCCTGCTGTGCACACAGCCCACTGGGCACGTGGTTCTCGAGCTGACGTCCGTCTGGGTCATTCCCCGGTGTCTGCTGCTCTGGCGATGTCTGACCACACCCCTGGAGTGCCCACGTGAGTTCCCTTAAACACCCGGAGAGGGACTGCTAATCGAGTATGTGAATTTCCAACCTAACAAAACTGCCAAACGTTTTCCAAAGTGGCTGGACCTACCCCTACGCCCACACCAGTTACAGTGGGCCCTCAGACAACACGGCTTTGAACTGCGTGAGCCCACTTGCACGTGGACCTTTCTCACTAGGCGTCCACGCACTGCATGAGCCCGTGGACTGGACCTCAGCTACAGAGGCCGACCGCGAGGTCACACTGGTGTTTTACCCAGTGTGGGGTCGGCGCCCCCAGCCCTGCACTGGCCAAGGGCCAGCTGCATACGTGTTCCCGCAAAAGGAGTCTTCACAATTCTGACTTTTCACAAATTAACAGACCTGTTGAAGGAGAATGTATTCGATAATTTCTGGACTAAATACAAGAGATTTTTTTCTGACACCTTAAAGTATGCTGACCCATAGATTAACAAAAACAAACATGGAAACAGCTGGCATGCCAATACCACGGCTTCCAGGTAGGGAAGAAGCGCTCGTATGAACTGCGTGTCCCAGTCTCAGCGTCCTCGGTCCATGTTTCACTGGCACTTGATACGCTGGTCACCCACAGATCACAAGACGTGCAGGAAAGTCAGGATGACCAGGGGCTTCAGGCCCACGTTAAACAACTGCTCTTTTTGAAAATAAACTTAAAGCCTGAGAGGAGGAGATGAAGTGTGCTTGAAAAGAGAGTGACCTGACAATCAGGTCTCGCACATGGATAGGATAGGCCGGGCCCAGCGTGAGTGTGTGTGTGTGAGTGAGTGTGCGACTTGCCCGCTAGGGTTGGGGTGCACAAGCAGTGACCTCAAACAGACATGCCTCTTGTAACTGTCACAGGCTGAAAGTAGCAAATGCCCTAACATCGTTAAACAGTTCAGAAAGTTTCCATCATAAAAGTGTAGTAAGATTTACAAGGAGTATTGATTCGCACAACTCAGGTCCCAAACTTTGTAATTATCACTCTGTGCCTCCACACCTGCTGTGTCTCTGGCTCCTGTGTGCAGTCAACAAATTTAAGGCCCAGATCAGACCAAAGCCTCCCTTGACCCTGCCAGGCTGTTAACAGGCCCTTCCTCCCTGGGGCTTTATCCGTGTTACATGGTGCGTCCCACATGGTACATCGGAGCCCCCCACCTGGGAGTGAAGCGAAGGGGAGAGACTGCAGCTTATTCTCTTACATGTCCTGAGCACCAGCTCGGGGTCTGGTGCCCCACAGGCACTCAGCACGTTTCGTGACCCACGTGCGACGCTGTTACTCTACAACCAGCTTCTCTACAGCCTCGTCTGGAGTTCAGAGTCAGCTACTTGTGTGCTGTTTAATTGACATGCTCTCCCATTTTTTCTCAAATGAAAATTAATTCCTGGATTCCATGTTGTAAATAAAGGTAATTGATTTTTGCAAGAACCACAGTGTAACTTTGATAGCAACACAGTAACACGTGTAAGGAAGGGCGTATTACTCATTAGGTATGTGTCTCATTCACTTGAGTTTAATTACTGAACAAATTATTCAATTATGAGAAATACTACTGCTATTTTCCAAAGTGGAGGGCATAGTTCTTGAAAGTTATTGGTAAGTGGAAACATCTACAGAATCCTACAGGAACTAGGTTTCACAATGGGAGACAGTCCAAGGCAGCGGAAAAGTTTTACGGAGCAAGGTAAGATGGAGACGACCAGGTAGGGGACGTCTCATTTCACACGGAAAAACAGAAAACTTCCCCAAAATTCTGGTCAGTGAGTACTCCCGAATATCTGCCAGGGATTCGGCTGTGGCCCTCATGGCCTGGCTGCACTTCCACAGCACCCCCCACTAGCCCCCTCAGTCCTCATCCTGCCACGTCCAGCAGCCAGTCCCCATCTTGCTCAGCCTCTCAGCACCTTCTGCCCTGGCTGCACCACGCCCGCCGCTCCGCCTCCCTCTGGCATGTCAGTCTCCCGACCCTTTCCTCCTGGCCACCCTTCACTGGATGACTTCCCCTCCTCAGCAGACTGCAAGCATCCGTGTGCCCCAGGCCTCTGTCCTCTGACTCTGGCCCTCCGCTCGCTCCAGTCCCACGGCTGCGAGGGCCACCTACAAATACAGAGCTGCAGCCTGGACCACTCCCTATTCTCCTCTGAGCCCCACCTCGGTAGGACACTCCCGTGGGTCCAGCTGCTCCTACAAAGGCTGGGTGTCCCCCTAAACTCAGACGCCATATTCAAGCCACCAGCTAATCCCACTGGCTCTGCCTCTGCACCCCAGTACCACTGCTCCTCCCTTTCCTTTCCCAGGCCAACACTGTCCCTCGGCTCCCTGCTTCCCCCAACCCCCACGTCTGCTGGTCACATCTGCCCCCACTCAAGGCTGCCCGGTGCCCCACCCCCTGGTCTGCCCCATAACCTTCGTTCTGTACATGGGAGGCCTGCTGGCCTCTCACGGTTCCTGAAACCCACTGCTGAGCCAGTTCGATCTCGGAGCCTGAGCGCCCCTGTGCTGCTCCCTCTGCACTGAGTGCCCTTCCTGCGTCATCCCGAACGCTCAGAGGCCCCCCATCACCCCTCTTCCCCTGAGGCCAGTTTACTTCTCCTCACAGTGCTTATCACGGCCCAACACGGGACGGCTGCCTATTCATCACCTCTTCCCACCAGGAGGTGAGGGCCACCACTGGATCCCCAGCCCCGAGAACAGTGCCCAGCACTCAGTACACACTCCGTAAATATTTGTTCAACAAACAAATGTTTGAGGGTTACTACACCACTATTTTTAAAGTTTGTCCTCTACCCCAACATCTCTTTAATTTACATATAAGTCATCTGATTCCAATGTGTACATAATATAAAATTGTGCCAAGATAATGGAGGCATGAAAAAATTTTAGATTCTCATCTCTCTCCAAGAGAGACAGCTGCACTCCAATACTGCAGGATAAATTACCCCGCTGAAGGGATGGTTATGTTGCAGAGTCGTGAAACAATTAAGCAATCCAACAAGATTTTGAGGCTATTCCCTGGGACAAGTGAAAGATTCTACCTTTTCTGAATAATCAGTCTTCACTTTTTTTGGCACCCCAAATGACAGTCAATCAAGGCAGTGGAAAATGTTAACTGCGTAAATCAAAATGGGCAAAACAAATAAAGCTTAACTCTGAAATAAAGTCAGATGAAAACTGCTATTTACTCCTATCTTGTCTCTTTATTCCTGTGAGAATAGTCATTTAAAAAGCTATTCTGTGGACCAGGGACACCTGGATGGAGCGGGAGGCGGGTGAAACAAGAGAACACGGCACCTGCAAAGTGATCATTGGGACCTGACTTTTGCAGTGGCTGCACGTGGCCTCACGGTATTTACAGGCCTTTTCCACGTGATCACGCAGGTCTTTTCTCAATACTTTCTCTCTGCAGTCGGCACGAACACATGAAAGTTCCTCAAACTGGCAATCATTCTTTAAATGCACCTGTAAGACAGACAAGTCAAATTTCTCGATCGGCAAAAATCCCATTTGAAACACCAAATTCTAACCTCTATGCAATTAAATACTACAAAAATGTTTCTCTCTGCTCTTAGACCAGTTTTTCACAGAGAAGAGTGACAAATGTGTCAAGAGACACTGAATTTCGTGTTCCCTTTAGTGATTTCTCAAACTATATTGCTTATGAAGAACTAAGTCAATTAACTCTTCTTCCTGGATAAATAAATGGTTATCTGCTAAGGACTTTGTTTTATCCCAATTCAAACATCTTTCTAGGATAAAATATGATACTAATCAAAAAAACGTAAGAAGTTATGTGGAATTTCATGGTTATAAAAAGGAGAAGGTTTCAATGGGCTTCCCAAAATTAAAATTCAACTCAGATTTCCTTCTACTCTAAATGGGGTAGGGTGTTCAAAAACCAACTGACAAGTCTGCCTACGATGTCATAAAAATAACATTTCATCCCCAACTGGCTCTGATCACTCTCCTATTTGGGTGTGTTCTCAAAGATTCACGTGAACATGGTCTTAAGGGGCTACATCATACTGACCAGGGCACTTGTGTTTCTGAACGTAGGCGCCGACACGGACACTTCTGTACTTACCAGGAGCTGTCCCAGCGTTAGCTGCTCTGCACAACCTCTGCCTTCGTTCCTGCAGTATATCTGAAGAGCCAGAATCTCTCTCTTGCAGCAATTATCCTTAAACACCTAAAATTGAAAGGCAGCAATTTTAGAGGGTTAGTATTTCTTAATCTCCACATGCTGCTACTTGGGACAAGGTAAAATCACTCTAAAAAAAAAATGAGAGCATCCCTTAAGTGGGCCTCAGAAAGCATTAAGAACCATTTTAATTTCTGTAAGTAGAATGAAGGAGCTGCCCCCACTAAGAGACATAATTTAAATAATGTAAACTTAACTACCATCTTTTATTACATAAGCCAAAGATAAACAAGTTATACTAGAAACCTGAAGGTCACTTTGGAGCATCCAGACACTTTGGATTAACTACGACATAGTATCGAGACCCAGTTCACACTTGGACCTGGGGGTTCCAGGCGTCAGTACTGCGAAGGCAGCCGTGGATGGAGCACCTCCCACCGAGAGACAAGGGTAGAGCCCACTACAGCTCAGTGCCTGCTCCTAAGGGTATGTCATTTATAACTCATTTTTCCACCAAAAATAAGGCATAGCCTGCTATTTAAAACCTTCTAAAAAATACATTCTGCAAAGACTGGAGTTAAATCCAAAAATGAAAATGTGTCCTTTAGAAAGTGAAAACCTTCCTTTAATTTTATTTCTCCCCTGGAAAACAAATGCTCTCACGCCCTCTAACAGCACACGCTGAACCACTGGTGCCCTCGGGCGCGTCTCAGAAAGCCCCGCGTGTCCACACTCCGCAGCAGTGGGAAAGCAGGGAGGGAGCTTAACAGGCCTTTCTCCACTCCACAGGCGAAGAAATAGAATCGACAGCTGTTAAGCGTTTAAAATAAACTAATTTGGAATCTAATCTAATCCTTTGAAACATGACTTTTTCTTAAAAAGGTCGTAACTTAAGATATTAAAGTCAACAGAACAGGTATTTTTAGCTGGTAAGAAATAAGCTTGCTTTCTGTGCCATTAAGTCTCTTAAGTCATTTGAGTTTACCTTTAGGAATAAAAGACGTAGACTGAAGACATCGGAATAATAAAAGTACAGAATTCTAGAGCTGGAGAAGGTCTCAGATCATTTACTGCAACCGTCCCGTTGTATAGATGGGAACCTGAGGCCTCATGGGGCCCCGTCCTCAGTGACGGTCGAGGGGCAGACCTCGGCCTCCCGGGGCCCCAGCCCATCTTCCCACAAGGACCCAGGGCTTCAGTCAGTCTCATCTGTGATTCTTCAACACATCTAGTCATTTTTATTCAGCTGTCAATTCCAGTGGAAAACAGGGATAATAATTCTAAATAATGGCATGGAGGCACTAAAAAATTCATCTCCATTGTTTCAACCTCTGTCTCAGTCACACTGGTTAGACACAAGGTAACAAGTTAACAAGTTGCCACGTTGGGGGTAGAACTGTGAGTTTTCTGAAAAACAGTCCCCTCCCTATTACCAAGCGACACTTCCGCAGCAGAGGAAGAACAGGTACACGGACACTGGCCAGCTCGGTGTCTGAACCGTCCAGCGCAGGGGACAGCAAATGCCTGTCCTGGCAGCCCAGGGCCACCCGTCACAGCCACCCTGGGATCACTGCCCTCACCTGTGCTGCCTCCACAGCACAGCGGCCCGCCCAGAGCTTCAGACAGGAAGCCCCAGAGCAAGAATTTTATTGCACAATTAATGACCTACATTTAAGAAACTGTTAGGTTCATTAATCAAAATATCGGAAACACACGTTTTTATTGATATTTTAAGTACTACAAGAATGAGTCATTTCAAACTAGAAGTGTGCCTGGCAGGGGCTGGTGGCGGGGATGTGGTGAGAAGGGGCCCGGACCCCTGTGCGCTGAGGCTGCAGGACACTCACGAGCTCCCGGGACACCTACAGCCACCTGGGGGAGGGAAGGACTGAAATCTCACGTGTCTAACGGCTTCAAGATGCTGCATGAGCACAGGGAGAGGTAAACCCAACGCAACCCTCAGACTGGCACTGTCAGAAGGTGGAATCGAGTGTCACAGCCGAGCGCAGCCTGTCTGGGGTGAGGACCCGAGACGGCAGCGTGCATCTCTGCACTTCACTCACTCCTCACGTGCCTGGGAGTCTGGGAGGAGGCACCACTGCTAGTACAGGGGAGGAGACAGGCTCAGGGAACCTGCCCAGCAGACCTGCCCCATCTGTCCAGGTGCTTACACTACATGGTCCCTGGCCTCAACCCTGCTGCATCAGGGGTCAAACTTGGAGAAACTCGGAGCCAGAACAGTGGATGCAAACTACGTGGAAAGCACTACCCAGTTCAAAACAGCGACAAAACAATGAAAAACCAGTACCTTATCTTTAATGATGCCTTCTTGACACGCAGTGCATTTTGGGCTGGAGGAGCTGGGGGGAAACACATGGTGAACGTGTTAGAGGGAAAGCCCCGTCTCATCTGAACACACAGGTACCACTCACCTTAGGGTCACGTCTGCTGTGTGAATCCGAGCAGCAACGAGAGCTCCAGGATACCGCGGTGAACTTGATTTAAATACGGCTTAAATGGGAGCAAAGGGCTAAACTTTTTAACAGTAATTCTTCATAAGGGAGTTTTTAAGCAGAACAGCTTAGAGCAGTCCCACTCGGAAAGCCCCTTGCAATTAAAAGTGAAATTTTATTTCAGAAACCAAAACCAACTCTCCGTGGAGGGGCTCTCGAGCGTGAGCGCCCACAGCCCACAGGACAGCCCCCGGTGGCCCTGCTTTATGGACAGCCGGCACTTTCCCCACAGGCTGTCTTCCCCACAGTGCCGTGCGCGGCCAAGGCGATTCCGCGGACCTCAGCAGTGCGCGGACTTACAGCTGTCTCGAAACCACTGGTCTCCTACAGCATTCTTGTCCCCAGACGCGGGGTGCGCACCACTGTGCCCGAGCTGCCCTTTTCTGGACTTAACTTTCACCCTGTCCTGTGCCTGGAAACCACCTTCCAAAGACTGAAAATAAAAGCAAGTCCCTGCTTCCAGGGCCCCTGCCCTAGACAGCCCGAAGGCGCCAGGGAGTGGTGCAGCGGCCTCAGGGAGCAGGGGCAGGCATGCACGGGGCCCGGGGAAGGGCCGGAGAGCTGAGGGTCGCGGGGGGGGGGGGGGGGGGGCTAATGCTTTTTAAAATAAAGGCTCATTTCTCTCAGACTACACTAACATGGAGCTTATGCTAAACTGTATTAAACACATGAATCTTTTAACCTCCTTTGACCCTGGGGCTGAGCAGCACACATGGGGCCCCGTCACCTGTAAAATGTGGAGCAGGAGGAGTGCCAGGAGCAAAGGAGGAGGAAACCAGGAGAGAAGCAGCCCCCAGGGCCCCTCCCCAGGGCTCGCAGGTGCAGTTCGGGAAGCCAGGTGCTCTGAGTCCACTCTGCCATCACTAAGCTCCCTTCAAGTTTCTTTCTTCCATGAGCAGGCGAAGCTGAGCTAACAGTTCGGGATAAGCGGACAAGAGCATGGCTGGAAGCACCCAGAGGAGGGTGACGGGGCGGGCAGCTGGCGGCTGTGCTCAGCGGAGTCGGGAAGAGGGGTGGGTGGCCCTGAAGGCGGGACGGGACCGAGGTTGAGTGTCTGGCTGCAACCCAGTGCCCAGCACGCCGCCCAGAACACACCTGCCGGCTGGACGGAGATGCTTTCTTGGCCAATGTTATTTCCTCTGTGAAACTCCAGCCTGCCTGCCTGACGCCGCCTGTGGCTCTAACACGGCATCATTCCCCCGGCCGGCAAGGGCCTGCGAGGGCTCGTGGAGGGGTCCCCTGCACTTGCCGGGAAACGCAGACTGGATTCCGCTCAGCCCAAGACGTGTCCAGTCCTGCCTGCAGGCCCTGTCCCCTCATCCCTGCGCACTGAGCATTCGCCCCGAAGGGCCCCTGCGTCATTTACTGACGGGATGTCTCCTCCAGGGGCTGGGAGCTCCTTGTCAGCCGCACGCACGGGGGACACACCAGGTACCAGCAGCCTCTGGAAGGCGGCGGGTGGGCGGGCGGGGACCTCACAGGAGGTGCGGGGTCCCGGCCACAGGGAGTCCCGGAAGGGAGTGCGGGCGGTGGGGGGCACCCACCTCAGCAAGGCGGCCATGCAGGTCTCGCAGAAGCGGTGCCCGCACTCGGTCTGCCGGGGGTTGCACAGCACCAGGCGGCACTTCTCACACTTGTACTTGTCCTCCACGGCCTTCACAAACCTCTCCTTGTAGCCGCCCTGCTCGGGGACGAGCACCGCTGACCCCGCGCCGCGGTCAGGCTGCAGCTTCAGGGGGGGGTTTGTCTGCAGGGCGCCGGCCGCGTCCATCTTTTTAGTTGGCTCCATTTCAGGGGAGAGAAAACCTGTCAGGAAACACAGCCGAAGAGTGAAGGGCTGCACGTCCTCCTGCACAAGCGAACAAACAGCTCTGGAAAGCAGACATGCTGGACACGTGTTCCCTGTGGTCTGAAGTGACACCGGAACCCTGGCTTCTGCCTGCGACCCAACAAAACACCACCCAGCTCACGTCCTCCCTTCCTCCATCACCCAAACGCACGGGTAATGCCACTGTTCAAAGGACCTTCCTGAGGTGCACACTGTATTTTTAAGCCTCTTTAACTTACGACTATACTTCGCCGTAACTTCAAATTCTATGCTTCACTCTGATGCTGTGGCCGAAGCCGCAGCATCCTGAGCAACGTCACCTCCTGGTGCGCCCTGCTGCCAGGTGGCAGTCTTGACGACACAGCCCAGGGCTGGCCCGTCACGTGAGACAGCCTTGCAGTCAAGCCCGCGGCCAGGACGCGCCTCCCATGCCAGCGACAGCACTTCCTGTCTGACAGTGTCTGCAGGCCCCCGGCCCCTCTGGGCCCCCCACTCCAATAACCCTGTGCACCAGGTCCGCACCGAGCACCGAGCTTCAGGCAGGGCCGGCGTGGATGTGGGGAGCTCATGTGCTGGGGACAGAGCTGGTGGAGGGGACACAGGGACTGGCTGGGTCTCCCGTGGCCGCTGGGCAGGCTCTCCTAGCGCATGTGGTGCAAGTGCACAGATGGCTACCTCCATCTGCAAGGTGCCATCCACAGGCCAAGCGTGCAGAGCCTGGAAATGAGCCACAGAGAGTCTGGCCTGTGCAGCTCTGCCAGCTGAGGTGCGCGGCCTTGCATCTGGTGAAGCTACGGAGGAAGTTCCCTTCAAAACTCACCAGGTCTCTTCAAAACTACACCATTTTCTTGCTCAATCCTCCTACTTCTGCTACTTACAAAAATAAAGGCCAAATTCTTTCCACTCACGAGGTCCTGGGCACCCACCCCTGCCCCCACCCTTGTGTCCGCACCATGAGGCTTGCCCCGAGTGCAGTTGTGAACCTCGGGTCTGCTGGGACCGGGGCAGACCCTCACTCAGACCCAAGGTGCTCAGTGGGCTGGGTGCAGGGTCCGCTCTTTCCAAGCCTCAGTCCTCACTCTGCCTCTTCCTCCTTCTTCTGACACTGAAGCAGTGTTTCAGGGCCACGGATGTGTGGGAACTGACGCACACCTGACAGGTGCTCGAGCCCTACCTGGGTTCGTTTTCACAAATTAGCACATCACTGTGCAAAGTGTGGAAGCCTCCTGTGACGTCAATTTGTGAAACCAAAATGAAAGTTTTCAGAATGATCCCAAAAGGCCAGCAACCCTTTGCTCACCAACTTGCTGGTTAGAACCCTGTTGCTAAGATGCTCAGCAGTGAGGTACCAGGCAGGGGAAAGGGTCAACCAGGAGTGGCCCTGCTGCCACTGGCTATGCCCCCTCCGGCCCTGACTCTGGCCAGGCTCACCCCATCCCCACTGCTCCCCCTCTGGGAACGCACCCCCACCCTCCCAAGGAGGCCCAGCCAGCTCAGCCTCACTCACCTGCCCCCCAGCCTGCGCCCGCGCCCCCACCCCCGCCGCCTTCTCATCTGCAGGCCTACGATTGCCTCATCACCTCTCTCCCTGCAGCAGGACTGGAAGCTCCCCGACTCCATGGATTCTGATCTGCCGTGCTGCCTGACGAACTGCAGGTACCTACGATCACTAGCACCAGTGCCTAATGGATAAAAGGCTCCCAATACACATTTGCAAACAAACAGAGGGACAGGCGAGGTCCGAGCCACTCATACCAAACCGTGTTTCCGTAAAGCCAGAAAAAAGGAAAACAAAAAAGCAGGAAAAGAAAACTCCTTACCTTTCATATCTGCTCTCAGAGCTTCAGGCCTTGAAAACCCCTGCTTAGATTATACGCTACTTACAACTTCGGTTTAGTATTTCATCCTGCAGTGCTTAGGAAGCCATGTGTTCAGTAAAGAGTTTTCAATGAGAAATGTTTGATTCTTTGGAGGTGAATTCCTATTTCAAATATGAGAGACAACTGACTTAGGATCAGGCTAATGATAAATAATAAATGTTCATCTACCTATGACATGTCATACTTTGCGTAGACAAGTGAAGAATATAGTTTTAGATCCCTGGTCTTTAGGGAGGGAGGGTATAGCACAGTGGTAGAGCACATGTTTAGCGTGCATGAGGTCATGGGTTCAATTCTCAGTACCTCCACTAAATAAAATAAATAAATAAATAAACCTAATTATCTCCCCCACCCCAAGAAATAAAATAAAATTATAGATCCTTGGTTTTTATAGGCTGTGTAAGAATGAGCGAACAGATGCAAAGCATCCCACACACAGAGGAAATTTCCCAGCAGCCCTGTCCTGCAGGGCAGAGGACAGCCAGGTTTGCCGGGATTGGCCTGGAGTGTGGGGTGCTGGCGGGGGCATCTTGGCAGAGGGCCCCCGGGGGCCTCTCGCAACCCCACCCACTGTCCTGCATCCTGTCCCACGCCTGGCTCACTACTGAGCTAAGCTGCTGGCCGGAGAAGGAGCCTTCGGGGAAGGAGGGAGGAGTCCCTACAGCACTTAGGCAAGCAAGACCTCCTTCATCTAATGCTCACAGGTGAGGAGGAGGAAGCGTAAGAAAACCACCTAAACGTGAAACGTCCAGGATAGGCAAATCCACAGAGACACAAAGCCGACCCATGGTTTCCAGGGACCAGGGGAGTCGCTGCAGCCACTGACGGGAACAAGGCTTCTTGGGGCGACCGAAGTGCTGGGAACTGGATAGTGGGGATGACCGCACAACTCCATGAACATACGGAAAACCACTGAACTGTATTTACAGGGGTGACTTCTATGGTATGTGAATATCAATTTAAAATCTAAACAAATATCACAAAGTAACTGTTTAAAATGGTTCCATTTGGGTCTGGTTAATCTGTAACATTTAGATATAGTATCACACGCTTTGAAATGGAAGACAAGAACTGAAAGGGAATATGCCTGACGCGCGAGGGGCCAGCGACGGCCCACTGTCTCAGCTGTACACGCTCGCAGAGGAAGCACAGCAGCAACTCAGACCCGGCAGCAAGGCGTAAAGAGTGAGTGCCAGAATCCCCAGCTGCAGCTGCCCACGGGCAGACGCTGCCTCCTGGCGTCCAGCAAGCGCACAGCAGGAAGCGTGCCTTCTCTCTGCCACACAAACCACGCCGCACATGCAGACTAACCCTCAGCTCCCGTGCCAACAGTGTGTCCCGGGCGTTTTTCCAAACCAGGCGTAAAGATGCACTCAGTTACTGGGGAGGGCTGTACGGCACTCCGCTGGATGGCGTACCAGGACTTGGACAACCAGCTCTGCTTACAGTCTGCGGCGAACGCTCCTGAACATACCTTTGCACACCAAGGCAAGCACACAGCAACACGACTACTGGCTCAAAGATGATGTGCATTTTAAAATGTATAATCGCTGCCACGCGTCTTTCTAAAAAGGTTGTACATTGTACATCTCCTCCAATGCTTTAGTAAACTATTAAACATTATTTTAGAGGACAACGGCCAGTTTCATTCAATCCCTGATGCTCCCGACTTTACTTGGGCCTCAGCCATGTTTTCTGGAGAGTGCTGTTGGCCAAGCTGCTGAGCAAACATCACAGTTCTCCTGTGGAGCTGTTGGCAGGCAGAGCCACAGGATGCTGAGGGCACACCCACCGCCCTCCTCCCTAGGGGGGCGGACTCTGCTTCAGGCAAGCGACTCTGCAGAGGTGCCAGACCAGCCACGGTTTGTTTCAGCAGGTCCACTGGGCACGTACATCCACAGCTCTGCGCCTGGCATGTCAGGGGACACAGGGACGAAGGAGACTGTCCCTACCCTTAGAGAGTTCTGCGGGAGTTGTGAGGAAGGAGAACACTCCAGAGTCAACGAGTGTAACCAGCAGCAGACGTGAGGGGTGACAAGAGCTGCAGGTCTTCAAAAGAGGAAGATAGCACCTCTGTTCTGGGAAGGCGGGGGGTTTCCTGGGTTGGGCTTGTGGCCCAATTCCCATTCCAGCACAGGACGAGGGGAAGGAGGGTGGGCAGGTGCAGCACCCTTAGGTGACTGGGGAGGCGAACCTGGTGCTGTGGGCTCCAGGGGAGGAGCTGGCAGGCAGGTCGTCTGGCCCTGAGTGGTCTGGGTGAGGAGGTCAGCCTGGTGTCTCTTCCCAGAGGCCAACCCTGGGCACAGCTTTTATCCTCTGGACATCATTTCTTCTTTTCACGTGAAAAGCAGGCAACACCGCTGGTCTCCAGCATCATCAGGCATCACTGAGGCACTACACATAGGTCCCTCCGCCAGCTCTATAGCGCTCAACGCACAGAAGACACACCCTCCGCCCGCGGGGTCAGAAGCCTGGCAGACCAGGCTGTTTCCTCATCGCAGACGGCGCAAAGCCCTTTCAGAAAGCCCCTTCCCAGCAATTAGGTAAGAAAAAAGAAACAAACAGCATACAGTTGGAAAGGAAGAGGTAAAACTATTTCTGTCTTCAGATGACATAACCTTGCACTTAGGACTCACTACGGAATCAGCTAAAACCGAGGTGAACTAATAAACCTGCCCCGCAAGGCTGCAGGACACAAGGTCGATGTGTAAAACCAGCCACACTTCTACACACTGGCAACGAATAATCCAAAAATAAAATTAAGAAAACAACCCATTTATAAGAGCATCAAAAAGAATAAAACATTTAGGAATGAATGTAACCAAACAATGGCAAGACGTATGTTCTGAAAATTATAAAACATGTTGAAAGACATTAAAGATATAAGTAAGTGGAAGGTACCCCACATTTAAGGACCGGGAGGCCTGGCACTGCTAAGACGGCAGTACCACTCAAACTGACCTAAGATTCATCTCAACCCCCATCAAAAGCCTAGCTGGATTTTTTTCTCTTGCAGAAATTAATAAGCTGAACCTAAAATTCATATGGAAATATGGGGAACCCAGAATAGAAAAACAATCCTGAAAAAGAACGAAGTCAGAGGACTCACACGTTCTTATTTCAAAGCTTACTATGAACTAATCAGGGTCCTGTGGTACCGGTAGTAGGGCAGACATGCAGATCAATGACACAGAACTGAGAGTCCAGGGGTAAACCCGCACACTGCTGGTGGACTGACTTCCGACCAGCGTGCCACCACCACCAGCGAGGCAGAATGCGTGCTCTCGTGCCTGTGGTCCCGCTGTTGTTACAGGACAAAGTAGGCTCCACTCCCAGATGTTCCCATCACAGCTCTCTCAGGCTGTGCCAGTGGCCATCGCCCAACACTGCTTAGAGACCTGCCTCCTTCCCTCCCAGGTGCTCAACTCAACTCCACTTCACGGAGCACAGCTGGGTGGGTTCTAAGACCTCCTTGACTGGTATCCTTCCTTGCCTTTCAGAAAAATGTATGAAATGATACCTGACACGTAAAAAAGATTATGTGCAACACACACACAAGGTTAAGAATACGACAACAACAAAAGCCCAGCACCCGCCACCAACAGGCACCATCTCCCTGTGCGCGCCTCCCTCAGCCATCCCCCTGCCTCTCCCCAGAAGTCAATGTCAGCCTGAACTTTCGCATTTATCATTCTCTTGCTATCGTATATTTTCCTTCTTAAACAATACACTTTTGCCTTTTTTTAACTTCGTAACAATGGTATACCGTTTGTAGCCCTCTGCCATTGGTATTATAAATATTCACCCACATTTGTCGTGCGCAATAGAAACACTTCATTCATCTTCGCTGCTGCGTAACTTTCCACGATGTACTTACCTATCTTCTTATTGTGCCGTTTCCAGTCTTCGCTGTTGCGGACAGTCTGTTCTGAACACTCTGGCGCATCTGTCTGGGAGCCCTCATGGAAGCTTCTCCAGATCAGGGGATGAGGGCTTAGCAAACTACAAGCTACGGGTTAGATCCAGACAGCAGCCTGTTTTTGTTTAGACCCTTGAGCTAAGAATGCTTTTTAGATTTTTTAGAGTTGGACAATCAAACAAATGAAACAAAGACAACTATGTGACAAGACTGTATGTGGTCCACAAAACCTAGAATATTTACTATCATGCTCTTTCGCAGAAAGAATCTGCCAGTCCCTGCCCTGCACCCTGCATCTAGAATGCAGAGTAACTGCTGGTTTGCAGCCTGCACGCATGGCCAGTTTACAAGCCAAGGCCAAACTGCTCTCCAAAGCAAAGCAGCATAAAAGTTTCTGTTAGTTCACATCCTCCCAACACTGGGTATCCTCAAGCATCTTAGTTTCCGCCAACCCAGCAGGTACAGTGGTCCCTTTACGTCCCTTCCCTGATAGTTATTTAAATAAGTTTAGCATCTTTTCATAGGCTCATGGGCCACCTGTGTTTTTCTTTCTGTTGAAATGCCTGATTGTGTCTCCTTTGCATTTTTAAGTTGGGTTGTTGTCTTTTACAATATTGATTTTTTGGGGTTATTCATATATTCTGACTGATAATCCTTTGTTAGTTACATGTGTATGTCTTCCCCTGAGGTTGTGGCTTGACCTTATTTATGCCTTTTAATAAAGAGAAGTTCTAAATTTTAATGTTAGTCAAATTTGCCGTTTTAAAGGATAAATCTTTATCTGTATCTTGGCCTTCTGAAAATATTCTGATTAGCTTATGGGTGAGGCTGATGAAAAGAGGACAACCCAGTACACATGAAACCAAAACAGAAATCAGCTCTAACTCTAGCACACCAACCTTTTCAAAGAAGGATATTCCACTCAAATAAAACTAGCAAACGAACCACCAACTTTGTCAAACAGACTCACACTGCACACAGAAAATATTCTTCCTCAACAAAAGCTTATTCGAGACAGAAATGACATAAGCCTGAGCAGGACCTGGTTTGCAGGCCCACACCCTTCAGTACCAGTGCGATGGCCCACGCGGGCCGGATCTGGACCAAGGAAAGCAAGAGTCAGACACCTCAGCAGGGCCAGGCCTGGTAGGCGGACGAACACGCTGAGGTTTACCGCCAATCCCAGACTCTGCCAGCCGTCAAGTCTCACCGCAAGAAGTCAGTCTGGTATGAAGTGTAGGAATCACGGATTGCCTCCTAGAACAACTGGGACAATAGGAATGACGTCTTTAAGTCTTACAATAAGACGGTTACCCACCTATCGTGTCCTGAGGAAAGGGACTCTTGGACTTAGGAAAACCACCAACGCAGGCAAATTTTTCACAATCAACTCAAACGCGGACAACGGTGAGCACTGCTAACGCTGATGCTAACGTGGTGCACCACCACAAGACCACACACAAGTCACTCGGAAGGAGAACCACCTCGGGTTCCTCCCACCTGTGCAACAGGGAGGGTGAAAACCTCAAGGTCACCAAAGGAAACAGAACTTCTATCTGGAGGACCAAGTTTTCAGCAGCAACAAAGGAGCACATGATTCTTATTAGAATGCCCTCCAAGCGGCAGGCACACAGCAAATATTAACAATAATTTATCTTAAATATTGTTTACCTTTTGTAAGCCATCTTAACTCCTTTCTGAAATCAAGTGGGGTGTGACATTAATTAGGCAAGCTCAAAATTGGTCCTAATGTTAAGACCAGACTAGTGAGTGATGTCAGAGAAAATGACTGAGTAAGGAACTCCAAGCAGCACTATTTACAACAGCTGAGACATGGAAACAACATACAAGTCCCTTGACAGGTGACTGGATGAAAAACATGTGGTGTACACACACACACACACACACACACACACACACACACACACTGGAATACCACCCAGCCATAAAAAGAACAAAATAATACCATTTGCAGCAACATGGAGGGACCTAGAGATTATCCCATGAAGTGAAGTAAGTCAGACAAGAAAGGCAAATATCATATGATATCATTTATATGTGGAATCTAGAAAAAAAAGTTACAAATTTCATTTACAAACCAGAAACATACTCACGGACACAGAAAACAAATTATGGTTTACCAAAGGAGAAAGAGGGGGGCAATAAATTAGAAGTTTGGGATTAACATATACACACTACTATATATAAAATAGATAAACAACAAGGGCCCACTATATAGCACAGGGAACTATATTTAATGTCTTGTAAGAACCTGTAATGGAAAAGAATCTGAAAAAAGAACTATGTATATGTATAACTGAATCATTTTGTTGTACACCTGAAACTAGTGGTGTAAATCAACAACAATTCAATAAAAAATAAAATTAAAAGACAAAAAAAGAAAGGAACTCCCAAAGTCCATCCTTCAGTAAAAGCAAGAACAAAGCTCGCAGAATCTGTCAGAAACAACCTCCGTGGAACTCTAGAAAATAACCACAGGCTTGCAACACCCCAAGGAATACCAAATCGAGAGAAACCAGCTGAATCTCTGTGAGAACGGTGAGCTCCACGGCACTCACCTGCCCGCCCTGGTCCCACTCCCAAGGGGCAGGGGCCTGGAGGATGGAAGCTGCAGTCCCAATAGTTACTCGGTGGGGGGCCAGGGTGGGTGGGTGGAGTGGAACAGACCTCATTTGCAAAGAATCTTGGTGGCATGTTATGACCTACCAGTGGCTCCCTGGAAGGCCAGCTCAAGCGGCCTGCCTGGGCCTCACCAAACCCAGAGCGCTCCCAGAGCTGAGGCAGTGCTGGTGGGGGCTGGAGGGGGTGGGCCCTGGAACACTCACCCGCGAATGTGTTAGCTGAGCTGCCCAGGGCCATCAGTGACAGGTGAGGCAAACGACAGACTCAACAAAGGCCGGCAGGCAATGCTGGGAAGTAAGGGCTTTGAACAGTTCCAACGTATTCCTGGGACTTCAGAAGGCCATGCAAATGCCCAGAGCTGTGCACACACTCAGGAAAGACCTGAGGAGACCCTGAGCCCTCGCCTCTGGCTAACATTCAGGCTCCGCACAAGCAGGACATGAGTGCTAAGGCAAAGCTGTCGACGGCCTGGCTGAATGTTAAGAGCAGACTCAGTACTCACACAGACCCTATTTGAAGGGACTCAGAGACAATTTTGGTCCCAGGCACTTAAGGAAATCTCTGTCCAAAGACTACTATACGAATGGAACAGAGACTTCAGTGACCTCACATGATAAAGAATATAGACTTTACCAAGTTAGCTCAAAAAAGTTACTGTGCAAACAACCATAACCAGCAGCAACAAGTCTCGGGGCGAGGGGAGGGCCTCATCTTCCAGACTCGCCACTTAATCACGTCAAACATGTCCAATGTTCAATCAAAAAACTACAGGGCAGACAGAGAAACAAAAAAGGTATGACCCCTACACAGGAAAAAAAAAAAACAAGTCTTAAAAACTGTCCAGGAGGAAACCCAGACATTAGACTCACACAGGCTTTGAATCATCAATTTTACATGAGTTCAAAGAGGTAAAGAAAACCATGTCCGAAAAAGTACAGGAAATCACCCAATGTCTCATGAAATAGAAAATACCAATAAAGAGAAAATCTTAAGGAACTAGAAGAAATTCTGGAGTTGAAAAGCATAATAATTAAAATGAAAATTTCAATACAGGGGCTTAACAGAAGAATTGAGAAGGCAGGAGAATTCGAGAACTTGAAAACAGGTCAATCGAGATTTGAAGATGAGTCAGTTGAGTTTACCTAGCCTAAGTAACAGAAGGAAAAAATAATAAAGAAGAATTAACAGAGCTTCAAAGACCACCGATCACACCAACATATACGTTATGGGAGTCCCAGAAAGGAGAGGAGGGAGAGTAAAGGCGGAAAGAATATTTTAAGACAGTGGACAAAATTTCCCATATTTGATGAAAGACATTCATCTGCACATCCAGGAAGCTTAACAAACTCCCTGTAGGATAAACTCAAAGAAAGCCTAATAGACATTATAATTAAACTGGTGAAAGACAAAAAGAGAGTTTTGAAAGCAGCAAGAGAAGTGAGTCCTCACAGAAAAGGATTTCTTCAATAAGATTAGCAGTTGATATCTCATCAGAAACCATGGAAGACAGAAGACAATGGGATGACATATTCAAAGGACTGAAAGGAAAAAATATCAATTAAGAATCATATATCCGCCAGAAAGAGAAAGAAAAACACCATATGATATCACTTACATGTGGAATCTAAAAAAAAAAAAAAAAAAAAAAAAGACAAACAAACTTACTTGCAAAACAGAAACAGACTCTCTGACACAGAGAACAAACTTGTGGTTACCAGGGGCAGACGATGTGGGAAGGGATAAATTGGGAGTTAGAGACTTGCAGATACTACTATATATAAAATAGATCAACAAGTTTATACTGTATAGCAGAGGGAACTATATTTGATATCTTGTAGTAACTTATGATGAAAAAATATGAAAACAAATATATGTATGTTCATGTATGACTGAAGCATTGTGCTGTACACCAGAAATTGATGCAACATTGTAAACTGACTGTACTTCAATAAAAACAAAAACAAACAAAAAAGGAATCCTATATCCAACAAAACTGTGTTTCAATAATGAAGGAGACTCTCAACAAAACACTAGAAAAATAACCCCAAAAGCATATTAAATGTACTATACACCATAACAAAGCGGGATTCATCCCAGGAAAGCAAGGTTCAATATAAGAAAATCAATCAACGTAACATACCATATTAAAAGAACAAGGGGGGAAAAACCCACACGATCATCTCACTTGATATAGAAAAAGCATTTGACAAAATCAAACATCCTTCCATTATAAGAACCCTTAAAAGTGAACTTCCTTGATATAATAAAGGACATCTATGAAAACCCCACATTTAATGGTGAAAGGGTGAAAGCTTCTGCACTAAGATCAGGAAGAATCGAAGGCTGTGTGCTTCACCACTGCTGTATTACACTATCTTATACGGGAAGTTCTAACCAGAGAAATTGGGCAAGAAAAAGAAAGAAAAGGCGTCCAGATTAGAAAGAAAGAAGTAAAAATATGTCTACTCACAGACAACATGATCCTATACACAAAACATCCCAAAGAATTCACAAGAAAAACTGCTAGAGGGGGAGGGTACAGCCCACGGGTAGAGCGCATGCTGAGCACGCACAAGGTCCAGGGCTCAAATCCCAGTACTTCCACTTAAAATAAATAAATAAACCTAATTACCTCCCCACCAAAAACAAACAAAAAATAAATAAATAATAAAATTTTAAAAATGTTAAAAAAGAAAGAAAAACTAGAGCTAATAAACGAATTCACCAAGGTTGCAGAAAAGAACAAATTTGCAACAAAGAAACATCAGTTTTGTTTCTAAACACTAGCAACAAATAATCTGAAAAGGAAATTTAAGCAATCCCATTTACAATAGCATCCAAAAGAAAAAATTACCTAGAATAAATTTAACCAACAAGGTAAAAGATTTGTTCATTGAAAACTGCAAAACTGCTGAAAGAAATTAAAGAAGACACCATCAAATGGCAAGACATTAAAGAAGACACCATCAAATGGCAAGACGTTTGTTTGTTCCTAAACAAATCTAAATACATGGACAGGAAGAAAATACAGCTGTGATGGTGATACTACTTGTGATGGTTAATTTTACGTGTCAACTCATCTAGGCCATGCGGTGCCTGGATATTTGGTCAGACGTTTATTTTTTCTATGTGCTGTGAGAGTGTTGGATGAGATTAACAATTGGTAAACTGAGTACAGCAATCAGACTGCCCTCCCCAGTGTGGGTGGGCCTCATCTAATCAGTCCAAGGCCTGAAAAGAACAAAAAGGCTGACCTTCCCTCAAGTAAAGAGGGTTCTTTCTGCCTCTCTTCAAACTGAGACACTGGCTGTTTTCCCGCATTCAAACTCAAACTGAAATAAATGTCAGCTCTTCCTGGATCTTGAGCTGGCTAGCTGCCTGTACCACTGGCTCAGGCTGGAACTAAGCTACTGGCTCTCCTGGTTGCCACCTTACTCTGCAGACCCTGGGACTTGCTTGACTCTGCGACTGTGTGAGACCTAATTCTCACACAATTATAATAAGTATAATAAATATCTCTTTACACACACACGTTATTGATTCTGTTTCTCTGGAGAACCCTGACTAATATACTACCCAAAGCAATAGATTTAGATGCACTGCAATCCTTATCAAAATTCCAACGGCCTTTCTTTAACAGAAATAGAAAAAATCTGATCCTCAAATTCATACTGACTTGCAAAACGGACTCCAAAGAGACAAAACACTATTGAAAAAGAAAAAAAAAAGACTGATGACTCACACTTCTCAAACTTACTACTTTAAAACTTCCTACAAAACGACAGTAATCAAAACGGTGTAACCCTGGCATTAGGGTACACATGTAGAGCAATGGAACAGAGCTGAGAGTCCAGGAATAAACTCACACATCTGTGGCCAAATGATTTTTGACACAGATGCCAAGACCATTTAGTTGGGAAAAAACAGTCTCTGGGACAACTGGGTAACCAGGCAGAAGAACGAACTTGGATCCTACCTCACTCCGTACATACAAACTTGGTTAAAATGGATGAACAACTAGAATATAAGAGCTAACACTGTAAAACTCTTAGAAGAAAGCACAGGGGTAAATTTTTATGACCTTGAATTTGGCAAAGGATTCTCAGATATGACACCAAAAGTACAAGCAACAAAGCAAAATAAGATACATTAGCTTCATCAAATTTGAAACCTTCCGTACATAAAAGGACACTCCCAAGAACGTGAAAAGACAACAAGAAAATAGGGGGGGAATCTGCAAATCACGTATCTGAGAAGGGTCTAGTAACCAGAATAAAGAACTTTCACAACTCGTTAACAAAAAGATAAACATCCCAAGTAAAAAATGGGCAAAGGATGTGAGTAAACATTTCTCCAAGGAAAACACAGAAACGGCCAACAACACATGAAAAGGTGTTTAGCATCGTCAGTCACTAGGGAAACACAAATCAAAACCACCTCGAGTTACCACTTCATACCCACCATACGGCTATAAATGAAAATACAAGGTAAAATTACTGGGTGAGGCTGTGGAGAAACTGGAACCCTCATATGCTGCTGGTGGAAACATAAAATGGTTCAGCTTTTGTGGCAAACATTTTGGCAGTTCCTCAAAAAGTTAAACACAGAGTTACTGTATGACCCAGCAATTCCAGTCCCAGGTGTACACACAGAAGAACGGAAAACAGGTACTCAAACAAACGTTAAGTAAGAGACACACTCATAGTAGCGCCATTCACAATGCCCAAAAGGAGGAAACAACACAAATGTCCATCCACAGATAAATGGGCAACCGATATGTAGTGTGAGTACCACTCAGCCGTAAAAGCCAATGACGTAATGACACACACAACATGGATGAGCCTGGAAAACACCATGCTCAGTGAAAGACGCCAGAAACAGAAGGCCACACACTGGACGATTTCATTTATGTGACGTGCACAGCACAGGCAAGTCCACAGGGACAGCAGCCTGCTGGCTGCCCGGGGGGTGAGGAGAAGGACAACGAGGACCACCAGCTCAGTGAGGCTTCCCTCTGAGGCAGTGAATGCTCGTTCTGCAACCACACAGAGGCTGTGGTTCCACAACACTGTGAAAGGACCACATGCTACTAAACTGTTCACTTTAAAATGGTTAATTTTATGTTGTGTCAATTTCAAAACAATTTCAATAGTTCAAAAAAACTATTGTTCAAAAAAACGGACCATCATGAGATACTACTCTGCAGCCATTAGGATGACTATAATTTAAAAAATGGAAAATTACAGGTGTTGGTGAGGATACAAAGAAACTGGAACCCTCGCACGTTGCTGAGATAAAACGGTTCATCCTCTGCAGAAACAACTCAGCAGCCCTCAGAGTCACTGCGTGAGCCAGCAATGCTGCCCGTGCATGTGCAGTCAAGAGAAGGGGCCCCGTCCACACAAAGACCTGTGTCTGAATGTTCACAGCAGCAACACTCGTAACAGACAAAAATGTGAACAGTGCTGATGTCCATTAAGAGACAACTGGACAAATAAAATGGATGTATCTCCATACACTGTACTGATATTTAACCACAAAAAAACAAAGTACTGATACGCGCTACGACATGAGTGAAACTTGAAAACACTGCTAAGTGACAGAAGTCTGAAAAAAAGGCCACATATCATCATACGACCCCGTTTATGTGAAACATCCAAAACGGGCAAATCCCCCGAGGCAGAAAGTAAATCAGTGGCTGTCAGGCCGGGGCAAGGGGCGTAACAGAGAGGGACGGTGTGGAGCTTCCTCCGGGATGGGAGAGTGTTCTCCAATCAGACGGTGTGATGGTTGATCAACACTGTGAATATCCTAAACACCACCGAGCGTTCTGAATGGTTTAAATGATCAATTTTTCATAATAAAAAATGTAAAAAAAAATTTTAATGAAAAATAAAAAGCCTAAGGAGCTGAGACACGATCTCTCTCTTCATCACACAGCCTGACAACTGCTCCTCACCAGCCCCAGCAGAGAATCAGTAGCAGCAGTAACAGCACAGAAAATGTTAGCACACGTGAACCTGATGTAACACAATTCTGTTCATATTCAGACCGAAAGAATTTCCTACCATTGGACGTACTCTAATAGAAAAATTAAAACTGGAAAGAGTAAAGACACTAGGAGGCAATGAAAAACTAAGCTTAAGGGAAGGTCTTAAACTGAATGTAGAGAAACAAGGAGAAATGCGACCTAAGGAAAAGCGCAAATGCTGACCACGGGCACACTGGTGCCGGCGTCGGCGGCAAACGGGTCTGCTGCAGTCAGCCACGCCTCGGCCCTTGGCTGGGCAACAGTCTCTGCTGTAAGTACAGCTACGAAAGCTGACACCATGTTCAAGGCCCCAAACTAAAAACCACAGTAAAAAAAAAAGTTCCTTGGTCCTTATCGTAATTTTCTAAAACAAACATACAAAAGTACAACGCTCATTATCTAAGACAGTAAGTTGTCATCTACGTCTACACCTGGTCATTCTCACCAGCCTGCGATGGGCCAGGCATCGCACAGGTGCCCCAGGTGCAGGCCGACCACCAGAAGTGGCATAAATCAGCAAAGCCGTGCCTCTGGAAGCTTCCAAAATGGAGGAATGCGGGAACTTGTGATTAGATTTCCTGATTTAAATGTAAACATGTATTTCATTTTTTGTGGGTATAAAAATAGTTAAATTCTACCTTAATGCTAAAGCTTAGATGTGACCATTATAAGCTAATGAAATTCTATAGTATTTGTAATAATTATTGTGTTCAAGAAGAAAAATCACGCAAACTCAGCCAAATGAATTAAAGAGAGGGTGGAGGAGGCCACTCAGGCAACTGCAGACTAACATTTTATGGCCTCACTTGAGGAAGTAGCTCCGAGGTTACAACACCCACACGCTGGACGGACACATGTGCCTCTGGTTAGCACATGGGGCCACGCGACTGATGGGAACCTGGGGCCCCTGCCAATACCTCCCCCTTCCCACCCTAGCCTCTAGCTCAAGCTTGGGAAGAGGATGTGAGCTTCCACACACACGAAGAGAAATGTTCTGCTCAATACTAACAAGACACACTAGGCAGAGAGAGTGCAAAACAGCCCTGATGAAGGGAAGGTATGTGACTACCAAGCAGCACCCAGGCAGTGCCCTCAGGGAAGCTGAACAGGAGGCGAGATCAGAGCCACCAGAGCTGGCGTCCCGGGCCTGCACCAAGGACCGGGCCTGCCACAGTGTCTGGCCTGCTTAGTTCCAGAATTCTGATTCCACAGCTTCCTTTGAGCAAAATTATCACTCTATACTGCCTACTGTTTGCTACGTGTTTAAGTATGAATTTATTGTATTTTGAGGCCATATTCTTAGCTCAATGAAAAAAAACCTCTACTGAGAAATTCACTTCATAAAATGTTAGCTTCTAGTCAGCTACTCAGGAAGCCCTCCCCTCACAGAAGAGGCCTGTCTACACTTGAGAAGTACAGCAAAGAACTGGGCCAGACTCCTTCCATCCTCTGCTACACCTCCGTTACCCTAATGATTTATTTTTATGTCCCCTACTTCGGTGATTTATGTTAAGCTACACTCTACTTGGAGATTAGAAACTGGAAACAACACTACATCTGCTGACAAAAGGGTGCTCCCAGAACTGGAAAGCCCGGGGAAAACCGAAAAAGGGAAGCATCAGATAAACAAAGAAAACGTCTCCTGAACACAAGGCAGACGCAGAAAAACAAGCTCCACATCAAGCCCAGCAGGGAAATCAAAGGCAGCACCCAGACAATGCCAACAAAGGGAGAAGGGAGGGAGCCGCAGGCAGGCAGGCAGGCACACCCTGCTGACACCAGGGTCTCTGGCAATCCACGTTTATGCAAACACTGCGGCACCAGCACCGGCACCGGGACTCCTCCTCACGATACCTGCTGCCAAGTGCTCTGCAGAGGGAGAGGGCCCGGGGCTGGGAACACTGGGGAAGCGCAGACAGGAGGAGATGAGATTCTAGTCCACACCAGTAGGAAGATCACAATCCCACGTGAAAAGGCCCACTTAGCAGAGAGAACAAGGGACAGTTGGGGAGAGAGAGACAGACTGATGCAGGCATGCAGCTGAAAAAGAACCTGAGCACACCACTATGTAAAACTTGGTCTTAAATCCTTTAGGAAAGCAGAAGCTAGCCGAGGCCCAGCACTGCTATATCCTTTGCTTCACATGATTTGGGATTTTTTTTTTAAAAAGCATTCATTCAATTCTGTGTGCAAGAATGCTGCGCCGCTCCTGGGCCAGGGCCAGAGTCCTGCCATCTGGCCGGGGGGAGGGAGGAAAGCTGAGGCTCAGTCCGCTGGACAAGCAGCCCAGAGCGGGCGGCACCTTCCCAGGTGGAGGCTTTGAGCTGCCAGTTGTGTGATAAGGTTCGTTTTCCCAGAGCACCAACTGCACTTGGAAAAATGAGTGAAAAGCATAAAGCACGGCCATGCCTAGGAGTGGGTTACAATATTTAAATCATTTTGGGATAAAGTATGAGATTATGACTCCTTCCCAGGCCCTTTCGCAGACTCTCCTGTTTCTGCCTGTGGTTAAAGGCGGGAGCCGCTCGGGTGCCGACCGAGCCCCTCCTCCTCCCCACGCTCCTGCTGGGCGGTCGTGTCACCTCGCCCAGCAGGCCTGCACAAACAAGCCCCACACTTGCTGACCTCCCTGTCAGCTGCTCAGTCTTTCCCTCAGTCTGTCACACCGCACAGGAGCCCCATAGTTGATGCAGCCGCGGTGGAACCTGTGGTCTCAGGTACTTCCCATTTCTATCTGGCCACCCCTCTACCTACTTCTCAAGACAACCCGCTCCCACCTTACCGAGCGGCGCCATCACCTGGCCAGCTGCCCAAGGCAGACCTGTCCCCGCCTCCCCGACTGTGACATCCGGTCACTAATCCTGACCTGCCGATTCCATCGCCTCCAGCCTGATTCTCCCTGCCACCAGCATGCCCCCCATTACAGGGCGCTCACCCTTGTTGTTCCCAAGATGCCCTCGCTTCAGCTGACTCATCCATAGTCTGTTCCAGCTAAAATAACCCACTTTGAGCTTCCAGCCTCTCGCTTTATACATAAGGAAACCCAGGCCAAGACAAGCAATATACTTGCAAGGTCCCAAAGTTACTGAGAAACCTGCAGCTGGGTAAAGAGCAAAACTGATGCTGTTTCTATGCAGAGGAAACATGCTGACTAAAGCCAGTATATTTTTAAAGATTAGTGTTTTCCTGTAATATATCCAACACAATGGAATACTATAGAGTTGTTAAAAAAAAAAAGGACGAGGAAGGTCTCTCCGTATTTCTGTGGTGTGAGCTCATGACACGCTGTTAAATTTAGAAAATCAAGACGGAGAAAAGCTTGTATTGTACATTACTACTTGCTAATAAGAAAGAGGGCTGTGGGTATACACACATACTTAAATTAAAAATAGAAAGACAAAACAAAAGCTAAAAGAAAGTCACCTCTGGAAGAGGGAAGAAACAGGGTATAAAGATCAGGAATGGAAGCAAGATTCCTTAAAACACTTTATTTTTGACTTGGAACCATGAAAGTACTTTTTATAAATGTCTAACACAAATTTTTAAAAGAAGCTATTCCTTAAAAGAAAAATAAATGAGTCTAACTGTGTAACAGGTTGGTGGCACACTGGGAACTGGTTCAAGTGACTTTAAGGTTTAATAATTCGGCAGAACATCCCTAGGATTATACCCCAAGGGAAAAAGAACCATAGAAAATCTTAAGCTGCTTTCAGTAATCATGTATTAGTTGGTAACATACTGGTATTATTATTTTAAAACTATCACATATATTTTATAGGTTAAAACAAGTAAATAATGATGCTAATGTTGTTAGGAACTGAGATTTTTCAGCATAAGAGAAAAGACATATCAATATAAAATAAGAAGTAAAAACCACATGGCCCTAAATTTGAAACAAAAACATCAGTGTGAATTCATGATTAAAAGCCAATTTCCCAGCTGTCCAACAGAAAGGCCCAGAGCAACAACCAGCCCTGAAGCAATGAGCATCCCCAGTGCCCAGACTGTGGTCTCGAGACACCGAATTCTCTACAAGAGGCAACGAGAGCTGCTTAGAGAAACAGCCAATTCCAGGCCTAGGGTGAAGCACAAGATGAATCTGAAACGTCTCACCATCTCAGAAAGCAGGGAAAGGAAGACCACGGGCCACATCAAAGGACAAGTCAACTCTCAGAGGCCCCACTGGCAGAAGGGGCCCAAGTTCAGCATCGATAAGAACAGTAAGTGCGAGAGACTGAAGCACATTACACCTGTTTAAAGTCATGAGTTTACACTGATGCTTAAGACTGGTCACTTTCAGAGCGGCTAGGACGCCATCTCATTATTTGGAGAACCCATAAAGAAAAAGAATCAGGCATTTATCCTATTATCATTCCTATTTGAACTATCCCTTAGGGTAGCCACACAGTTTAAAGAGGGAAGTTTCTCTCCACAGAAGTATTTCAGTTAATCAAGGCAGAGTAAAGGATAAAACTTACAATGTCATCGCTTGCAACCTCTAACGACTACGAGTCCAGGCGTCCAGCACCACTGGCCCTGATGCCAGAGCAGACGTGCGCCCCCTGGTGATGGCACACACCTCAACCTCTGAGTGCATGTGCCGATCCACCCTCTGGACCTGCCTACCACCTCACTGGAAATACAGGGGACAGAAGAACACATTCTATGGAAACAGCTAAAGTCAAAGCAGGGAAACGTCCGACCACAGAACCACCAGCCTGGATTTTCCAACAAAGAAATGCAAGGAAGGAGAGGGATGGGGAGGAGCAATTAATTCAGAGACTTAAGACAGAGATCAGCTGAATGCACCTGTTTGCACTCTGCTTCAAACAAACTAAAAAAATTGAGACTACTGGGGAGAACTGAATGGTACTATGATTACGAATAAAATTATAAATAGCAGTTTTCTTGTTACTTATGAATTTACCAAAACTAGCTATGTATTAAATCTCACTTTGGATGCAAACATTTCAAACCTATTTTATATTCATTTTAATGTTCTAACATATTAAAGAGTTCTTAATTTCAAGTATACAATGCCACTCAGTCACAAAATAAGAGACTAAAACACAGGGTAATTGGTTTCCTTTCAAACTCCTGGAGAAAGAAGGTTAAGGAGCAAGCAGTTCACATATTGTAAGATGCAAACTCAGGCACACCTCCACCCTCAGCCCCTGGCAGCTTTACTGCAACAGGCCCCCTCCTGCGGAAGGGTGGGCCTCAGAGCTTTCAGAGTGAAGGCAGAGATGCATTCCATGACCCTTGGTTTTCAGACGCGTTAATCATTACTGAGCCATTAGGTCCAATGTCTATTATTCTCAGTTTAATACTGGTTTAAAAAAATGAAAAACAAAGTCAGACACAAACCAAAATACAGTGCCATGTATGCAGAAGACACTCAGATACACCTGTTACAGAATGAAACTGCTAAAGCCAAAAATGAGTAAGTTCAGGATGTTTTTGAATTGAATTACTTTATTTTTATGCAAACAAGCAAGTAACAGCTGAAGAAAGAAATCTATACAAATTAAAAATTTCTAGTGACATACCTGTCTGTCATATGCTGTGAGAAGATGTATCTAAGCTTGATCAGGGAGGGAGAGACTTCAAAAAAGCAAAAGCAAAGCAGTGTCAACCTTATCCTTCTTCAAATAATGTAGTGGAGTCCTTTACCTAGGAAGTAAGAAGGACACTTGGTTAACTCACATATGGAAAATTTTAAAAGCTTTTAAAAATAGAATTTCAAAAATGGAAATTTCTAAAGCTTCAGAGGAAACATTTTAAACTATACTATATAAACATGTGCTTTGGATTTTCTGCATTTTTTTGAGTTGAACACAAATTACAAAGTCTGGATATCTTCAGATTATTTTTATTTTAAAATCACTTTTAAAATGAAGTATTATATACACATAGAAAAGCACAAGAAACATGTATTACCGTTTCACAAGGTTATTACATAAACACTAGTCCAACTACCAGCCAAGCCAAGGAACCAAAAAAACGCTGGTGCCTCTCTGTGATCCTAAACCCCTTCCTCTCCGGTAACTTCCGTGGCTGTCATTTCCTTGCTTTTTGTTAGACTTATCACCTAGGCATGTGGCCCTAATCGAAAATTTATTTTTGCCAGCTTCTGGATTTTATATAAACATAATCATATAGTGTGCATTCTTTTGTCCTGCTTTGTTTTTGCTCCCCACTGTAGTCACTGGCCCGTCATTTGTTTCCACTGCTGTGTAATATTCCATTGTGTAGATATACCATAGTTTACTTACCCATTCCCTTGCCTCCTGGGTGTTTCTGCTCTGGGGCAAACACAGCACTACTAAGATCTTTCTGGTACATCTATCTTAAGCACACAGGAATGTATTTCTCTAGTGTAAATACCTACAAGTGTGATTGCTAGATTATGAGGTAAGTATTCAACTTTGCCACATAAAGCCAAACAAACTACTTCCCAAAGCAGTTGTAACAACTTATACTCCCAACCAGAAGGATATGAGAGAGTGTCTGTTGCTCAACTTTTCAACAAGACTTGTCAGGCTTTTACATTCTTGCTAACTGAATAGCTATGCAGTGGTAGCCTGAGAATTCTTTATAACGTACAATTTTATAACTATTATGGAGAAAAATTCATGAAATTTTACACCTGACAACTGCTGCAGTGAAGATTTAATTTTGCAGGCAGGCATTTGTTCTCTTTTCCAATGGTCACTGTGTTCCATTCTCAGTCTGCCAGCTTCCAGAGACACTGGTTCCAAACCCCAAGCACAAGGGGACAGGTGTCAGTGCGGACTGGCCCATAAGAGCATCCCATTCCTGGGCCAGAGCTGCTTCATCTCTGAGAGCACACGACCCAAGTCAAAATGAATGGAGTCTTTTCTTCCTTCTCTGGGAGTTAAGGAGATCCTCACTCTTTCCCAAAGAACTTGAACATGAGCACATAGATCTGGCTACTCGAAGGAAGGAGGCTGTTTGAGAACAGAGCAGTCGTGGAGGACGACGCTGGGGAAGAAACTGACTACCTTCGGCTCTTAAATTAATGATCAGTAAATCCCCTTTTGCTTTTAACAGCTAATGTCCAGTTACATCAGAAAGAGCCCTCACTGTTAAATCACTTATTATAAAGCATGGGTTTTAATCTACTCAGTAAGCCACACAGGTCAATTAAAGTAACATACAGCAATAGAAACACACACACATACAACCTCAGTATTTTTTCATTCACAGTTTGTAATTCAAAACAGTTTATCACCCAGACTTGGACTATAGTTCTTGCTAAGTGGCAAGTTAATTCTGAATGTTTCTTTGGCAAGAGAACTAAAAATCAAAAGCTATAATTTATTTGTCCTTATCTGCTATAAACACTTCACTAATTATACTATCCCTATTGAGTTTTATAACAAAGTTATGATAACCTCATATAATAAATAAAGATGTGTTTCCTGATTTATTCTGAGGAAATATCTGGGGAAGACTGGAATTATTTCTTCCTTGAAAGTCTTGTGGGATTTAACAAGGAAGCCATCTGTGCCTTAAAATTTTAAATTACTGATTCTATTTTTTTTATTTGTTATAGGACTAGTTAAGATTTTCTATTTTTTCTGCAGCTACTTTTAGAAAGTTACATTTTAAAAGAAATTTATCTCACTTAAATTTTCAAATTTCCTGACATGATGCTATTTCTAATAATGGTTTTTGATTTTTTTAATCCTCTACTGACTCCAAGGAGCCTCGTTTTTTTTGTTCCACTGGTTGTCTCTCCTTTTTTTCCCCTTATCAGTCTCACCAAAGATATGTCAATTTTACTAGACTATTCAAGGAACCAGTTTTTGACTTTGTTGATCTTTCTATTGCAAATTTCCCATTTGATTAATTTTGCTATTTTTATTATTTTCTTTCTTTGGGCTTTTTTTTTTTTTTTTTGCTATTTTTTCTTATTTGTAATTAGAATGATGCTTAGCCTGCTAATTTTCAGCTTTTCTACTTTTCTAAAGCTACAAGTCTCCCACCGTGTACAGGTTTGGCTGTATTCTACAAGCTCTGACATTAGTGTTTTAATTTTGATCCAGTCAGTTAAAAACATTTTTTAACTTCCACTATGTCATCTTCTTAGACCAATGAGATTTTTTAAATATCCCTTTATTTTTAATTTTACAATTTTATAATTATCTTTTTGCTCCTGATATACATACAGCTCAACTCCACTGAGATTAGAGATTATAATCTGTATTATCGTAATCTTTGAAATGCATTGTACCATGCCCACCAGTACTGGTCAATTTTTATAAATGTCCTATGTGGGCCTGAAAATAAAGTATATGTTGTAGTTTTTAGATGGAATGTTACTTATATTTACATCAGACCAAGGGTATTTATATTGATCCAATTTAAAATCCATCTGTGCTTAAAGTTTTTTCTTTTGGTCTGCTTATTCTTATCAATTACTGAGATGTGTTGAAATTTCCACTACAACTGTCAATTTGTCTATTTTTCCTTGTACTTGTGTCCATCTCTACTTTGTATATTCTGAAGTCATATTATTAGGTTTATCCACTTGGAATTACTGTGATTTTCCTTTTGAAACGAACCTCCTTATCATTACAAACTGTGCAGACCGCCTGTTGGCCAGCTCACGTCTGCCTCCTGGGCACAAAGCTGGATCATGCTTCCCAGCCTCCACTGCAGTTAAGCCCAGTTACACGACCTGGGCTCTGCCGCATGGAATGCACGCGGAAGCAAAGTATAGCACCTTTAGGCCGAGCCCACGAACACCTGCAGACTCTACACACCCCTCCTCCAAACACAGAGGATCCTGCAGAGTATTCCAAGTCGTAGGAGATGGTAGAGTCACAGGCAGAAGAAACTGAATTCCAAACCACCATTTGGGAAGCAATCTGCTAACTAGGGCTACCTGAACTGGACTCTGTGGGAGTAAGAGATAAACTTGTGTATAGTGAGTGGCTGACTGCTTTGTTACCGGAACTAGTTACCTGCTGTATTAAGTGAAACGACACTTACTATTTCTGGTACTGCTTTTCTGCCTAAAAGTACATTTTGTCTGACACACATACAATCTTGTCTTTGGCTAGAGTCTGCACAGTTTGCTTTTTCAACATTTGTCTTTCAACATTTCTTATTCCTCATGTTTTCAGTGGGTCTCTTATAAACAGTATACAGCTGGATCTTTTTTAAAAATCTTAATTGATATCCTTATCTTTTAATTGGAACATTTAGTCTATTTACATTGGAAGTAATTATTCATATTTAGATTTAATTCTACAATTTTACCAGGAGCTTTCAATTTGCCTTCTTTGGGATTATTCATCATTATTCTACTCCCCGTTCCCCCATAATCTGGAAGTTACATATTGTTTCTACTCTTTTGGTAATTACTTTGGAAATGATAACGTACAGGTTCTTATCAAGGTGCAATGTCAGTAATTTTACCTTTCCTCTGGATGTAAGGACCTTAAAACTTTCACTCCATTTATCGTATTTCCAACTTATATTCTACCGTTGTGCGTGTATGCATGTCATTCCTGTTTTATACAGTATTCACTCATTTTTATTAGATACAGGGTTCTTTCCTTCAGTGTGTTGAAGCTATTACTCCAAGTCTCCGGCTTTCACTGCTGGTGCTGAGAAGTCCGCCTGCCCTTCCTTTCTAGGAAATCATGTGTCTCTCTGTATGCTTGGGGGTAGATTTCTTTTGCTGTTGTTGCTGTTTGTTGTTTTGGGAGGGTGGTTTGGGGGTGAGGGAGGAAGCAGGGGGTGGATTCCTTTTTACTTATCCTGCCAGTCATTTGTTGAACATCCTAGATGTGTGGTTTGGCTTCTTTCACGGTTTGTGGAAAATTTTCAGCCACTGTCTCTTGGAGCATGGCTTGTGCACCGTCCTCTTGCCAGGCCAGAGCTCACTGCTCCCTGCATCTCCGGCCTTTCCTCGTGCATCCACATTCCCATCTCTGTGCTTCATTCTTGTTTCTCCTTTTCTGGTCTAGTACTACGGTGGGTTACATCAACTGATTTTCCGATGTTAAACCAACTTTCATTCCTGAGATTAAACCTCACTGGATCATTATGTAATATCCCTTTTATATTCTGCCTAGTGGATTCTATGTGCTAAAATTGACCGGGGATTTTGTGTGGAGGACGAGTATTACTTGGTGTTTTCCTTTATTACAATGTCTTTGTCTGGCTTTGCTTTCCGGGCAGTGTTAGCCTTACAGAGTAAGGCAGGAGGCATCTCTTCCTCTTCTATTTTCTGAACAAGTTTTTGTCAGATTAGTGCTCTTTCTTCTTTAAGTGTTTAATACAAGGTTGAGCCTGGAGTTTTCTCTGAGGTCAGGGTTTTAGCTACAAATTCAACTTCTTCAATAAATACATAGTTATGCGGGTTATACATTTGTTCTTGAGCGAGCTTTGGTGGTTTATGTTTCTCAAGGGGTTTGTTCATTTTATTCAGGCTGTCGAATTTATTAGCATAAAATTATTCACAGTATTCCTTATTGCCCTCTCAATGTCTGTAAGATCTGTAATGATCCTCTCTTATATCCCTGATATATTTCTTTCTTCCTCACTCACGAGAATTTTCCAGATATGATACATACCTTTAATTTATCGCTGCTTACCTTCAAATAACATTACACCATCTGAGCTACAGCAACACCACCCTTCCATCCTCTGTGCTCTTTATTTACCTCTACAAGTACTGTAAGTCCCACAATACATTGCTATTTTTGCTTTAAATGGTCAATTTTTCTAAAAAAAGATTAAAGAGTATTTACCAACCTACTGAGCATTTCTGGCTCTTTTCACTCCTGTGTAAAGATTTCCACCTGGGGTCATTTTCCTTCCACTTGAACTTCCTTTAAAATTTCCTGCAGTACAGTTGCGTTGACAATAAATTCTGTCACAGCTTTTCTTGGCCTAGAAATTTTTATTTCACTTTTATCTTGAAAGATATTTTCACTGGGTATAGAATTCTAAACTGACAGGCTTTTTCCTTTGGGTACTTTAAAGACTACACTGTCTTCTGAGCGGCACAAGTTCTGACCAGAGTCCGCTGGTTTACCTTTGCTCCCCTGCAACGTGCCTTCTTGTCTTCTCACCGCTTTCCAGACTTTTTTCTCTTTATCACTGTTTTTTCAGCAGTTGGATGATGTGGTTCCCTGGTAGGATTTTCTTCGTTTATTCTGTTCAGGGTTTTGAGCTTTGTGGTTTGCAGTCTTCATCACACGTGGACAGTTTCAGCCACTTCTTCAAATGCTGTTTCCATTCTCTCTTCTTCTGGAACTCCAGTTACACATATCTTAAAACAGTTCATCTGTCTCACAGGTCACTAATGCTCTGTTGCTTTGTTCAGTCTTCTTCGTTCTTTGTGCTGTATTTTGGATAGTTTCTATGGCTATGTCTTGAAGTTCAGTGATTTTTTTCTTCCATAGTGCTAATTTGCTATTAATCTCTCTACTGCATCTTTCATTTCAGATACTGTATTTTTCATCTCTAGAAGTCCTATTTCAGTCTTTTTCATATCTTTCACTCATTATGCTTGTTTTCCGTGTGAATATATGCGATTTATTTATAATAGTCATTTTAATGTCCTTGCCTGCTAATTCCATCACCTCTGTTACTTCTGGGTTTCTGCTGATTGATTTTCCTCCTGGTTAACATCACATTTTCTTGCTTCTTTGTACACTCGATTTTATTAGACGCTGAACACTGAAAATATTTTTACATTGCTGGGTTCTGGATTTTACTGTATCCTTTTAAATATAGTTAGGTTTTTGTTCTGGCAATGCAGTTAAGCTACTTGGAATCAGTTAGGGCAGGTCTGCAGTAGTCCTTTAGTCCAGGGCTAATTCAGCCCCATTACCAAGGTGATACCCTGCTGAGGAATCTACCTTATGCCTTAAATGAAAAAGGTGCTCTGAATCCACCCTAAGAAAAATTTAAAAAACAAGCCTTAAAAGGATCTAACCGGTGCCATCCAGGTTGGTCGGAACAAAAACTATCTCAGTCCAGTGTGAAGTTCAAAAATTGTTGCGTTTGCTCCTTTCTGGTGGTCTTTTTCCTGGCTTGAAGGTGTTTCACTCCTACATGTGTAGATCAGTACTCAGCGCACATCTCAAGGGGGTCCTTCTGCAGATCTCGGGAGCTCTCTAAGGAGATCCCTCCCATGGCCTGAGGACCAAATCCAATCTGCTACTGTTTTTATAAATAAAGTTTTATTGGCACACACCCATGGCCATTCATTTACATACTAGTATGAAATCAGCGACAGACAATGGTGGAGTTGACGGCTGTGCCAGAGACCGGACAGTCTGCAAAGCCTGAGATATCACTATCTGGCCCTTTATAGAAACGGTTGGTTTACCCCTGCTCTAGAGAATAAGCTGGAATAATTGTAGGGCTCATTTCACTTGTTCATTTTATTTCAGGGAACACAATCCTGACCTGCCTGTTGACCAGTGTCTGAAAACTACTGTTTCATACATTCTGTCTGGTTTTCAAGTTGTTTAAGATGGCAGTCAGGTTTGGGACTAGGGTGAGGGGAATGAGGCTCCTGCCTCAGGTACAAATTTTCAGGGAGTGGCAAAAAACTCAGTACTAGGGATAAAATCAAAATTAATCCAAAAAACTCATGAGAAAAAAACACTAAAATTTTAAATAACGATAGTGTCAGTGACAGTGCTGAGTCAAGCCATACTGGAGCTGAGGCAATAGGAGAATCCATAATACCAATCCTGACCTTATTTAAAACTTGATTTTTTTTTCCATCACGGAATTTTTCTGCATCAAATTTGATTTTTTTCAAACACTGCATTAAAATGTTAATAATCTCAATCACTGAGCTTTCTGATGCACCCTTAAATTCAGCACCTGAGGTAAGTGCGTCCCTCACCTCACCCTAGTCCCAGCGGAAAGTAAATCGCGTCCTTGTTATCCCACCATGGGGGAAACGGAAGACTCCAGGGAGAACTTTCTCACTAAGCACAATCACACTAATATGATATAAGGGCAAGAGTTTAAAACACTTTCTTTTTCAGAGATATTTTAGAAAATGCGTCAATGTGAAACCTTATGCTCTAATTACTTCTACTTGCAACTAACACTCTTATACGTACACATTCCCATGTACATCCATTTTGAAGCCAGGAAAGTACTATAAGAGTATCAACACTTATAATTACTTAACAACTACATGCACATAAAGGTATTATGACTCTAAAACAATACTGTAATTACATAATATCCGGTTGATACACTTCCATTACGAGGTATAACAGAACAGCCATCTACAGCAATGGCTCCCAAGTCAATTTACTGATTGGTGAGAGTAAGAATCTAATCTCTGAATATATTAGTTCAATTAAAAGCAAATCAGCCAACAAAATTCCTTCCAGATTCCACAGGATTGCCATCCTTCTGGAGTTAGCCAGCTCATTTCCTAAGGATTCACAACTCCTACTCCTCTCTGATGAACGGAGTAGAAAAACACAAACACGGGACAAACAAAAGGACCATCTCATCTACATGAGAATTAAAGAACTTCTACACATAAGCCATTTTCTACACATTCCCTACATGGTTTATTTCATTTTCTAAGACAGAGATGTAGAAAAATGTTTTCAAATGTGATGACCAAAAAGAGCTTTTTTCTTAATTAAAAATTTTATGGTTTTCAGTTTGGTGGAGAAACAAAGACTAGGAAATTAAATGTTATATTTTTAAAAATAGTCTAGAATTCCTGAAACTCAAATTAATTTGCAGACACCATTCAAATTCATGAAGCAGCCTCATACACCCCCTCCCCCATCTGCCCTAGCTGTGGGGGTGAGTCTACCCCACCCCCTGGCTCAGCTGCCCTCCCCTGTCAAGACCCGGAGGGTGGGCTTGCAAACTCTGCTCTGTCTGTCCGTCCGTGCCCTCTTTCCTGTGTTTATGCTCCTTATCTCCCACTCCCTCCACGTCCTGCCAAACACTTCATCCTTGAGACCACATCCAAGTGTCTTAAAATCTCCAAGTTACACTGAACTCTCAGTTCTTCACTAACTCTAGGGCAGGGATCAGGACCTCTGCAGTCTCCCCAGCACACCAGGCACACTTGGTAAACACTTGCTTTCTGTGGAATTAAACTCCTTTTAATTAAAGTGGACTTAAGCTTACATCTGTCAGGGAAGCCTCCCTTCCCAGTGAAAGCGACCCCCCTCAAACCCTGCTCTGCACTGCCGACGCCCCTCCTAACAGTGACAGCCCTGCACTGGCCCTGCAGCTTCTCTGCCCACTGACGGCGAGCCTTCTGAAAACAAACGTGCATCTTCTTCACGTCTGTCCTCAGCTCCTGAAAGCGCCCAGCGCACAGCAAGCACCCAGCGCCCGTCAGTCCCAGTTGTTGCTAACTTAATCCTGCAGGTGCTCACTCATTCCTCATGACTCTGCCACTGCTATTCTCCTTCCCTCCATTATAGACACGAGGAAACTGAGGCCCAAAGATTCAGCAACTGCTCCGTGTCACACATTAGCAAGCGGCACAACGGTCTGCCCTCAAACGCGTGTTCCTAGCGACCGCATCTGTTATCAGATAGTGACTGCACCAACAAAGGCGTGCTCACTGACTTACAGTCTCATGAGAATCAGTAAGATTTATGCTGTAAAACTGGATTTGCCACTTGTACGCTCAAATCATCTTTAAAAGGTTATCCAACGGTCCAAATTCCCTTGGACTATTGAGGAACTAAGAACATGACCTTTAGCAACTTGCCCAAAGTCACTAGGACTGAATCCAGGTCTCCAGGACCAGCGTGCCCTTGGAGGCACCTGTAAATTCAAACCATGGGCATCACCTAATGCCCTAGCAAGAAGCAAATTACACATCTCAAAGTTCCCAAGACATCAATGACGCCTAACAGATGTATTTGTCCCTTCTTAAAACCAAGCATCTTTTTCCATTGTTTTTCATTTCTGCACTGACATCTCCAGAGTTTATTTATTCCCTTAGGACTAACATAGGACATTCAGAACCAGATGCACCAAATAGAGCACATTTAGCTCAACCAAGTAAGGCCATTTCTGACTTTAAGGAAGACACTGAGGTCTTAGGCTAAAATAAATTTTCTCACATCATTTAAATAATTATTTGCTTTGTTTCTTGTTACTTTAATATGAGAATTGACTAGAATTATTTTGCTTACTTTTGAAAAACATTATCCAAATGGACGCAAACAAGGAGGAAAGGAGCTGGTTAAAGAGTGAAATGGCTACCCCACACTACTGGGTAACAGTCAAAGCTGTTCTTGAGTGACACAGCCATGGTTTGGAATTACAAGGCAACGGCGAGTTTGGTTGGTTTCTGGCATTGCGATGGTTTCTCTGATGTCTCAGCTCACCTAGAACCATGGGCAAACATCCACTGCCACTGCACACTTACTTCAGTCCTAAAATACAACCTGTCGGACATATGTTCACAGATAGAGCCACGCTGAAAATTTAAGGTATCTGGTATAATATTTCTATAATCTCTTTCAATTTAATATTCTTCACGCCACATAAACTCTCTAGAATAAATCTACTTCCTAATCAGCTGTGGCCCCTTTTGCTAAAATCGCTAGACCCACCAGTACAAAGTTTCCTACATGGCATACAATGGAGCACATTATTTTAACTTAGGGTTGTGCAAAAATATGAAACCTTTCCAGGTCACCCTGAAATTTTTATCTAATCGGTCTTTCAAATAAACTCTATTCTGCAATGTTGGCTTTTGCTTAATATAGTTATGATTCACTGCAGTTTACTCTGAATTTAAATAGAGATTTGTTATGCAACATCAAATCTCTTAGGTTTCCCCTACAATTAATCAATATTTTGAACATAAAATATTCTACTGTCAGCACTTTTTTATATGAATAAAATGGCTACGTTAATAAAATTTTCTACTGGAGTAAGAATATGAATCTTTATTTGGAGGTTAGAGCCGTGCTACTGGATGATGCCAGGACAGAGTGCCCAGGAGAAGGGCAGGCAATGGGCCCCTCCCTGGGCTGCCCACAGCTCCCCACGCACACAGCCCCTGGCCGGGTCCAGGTGATCCAGGGCAGCCAGGACAAAAGCCAGGCTTGATTGACCGCAGGGTCCATCTCCCTCCACTCTCACAGGCACCTGGTAAATATTTCTGAATGACAGCACTGCCCCCCCCCACCCGGCAGCTGTCACGAGGTAAATAAAAGAGAACTACCTATAAATTAAAGTATCAAAAGCACTGGGGCAGGTTTCACTAGTTTCTCAAAACTACCTCACTCTCCTCAAAAATCTCTATCCTTGAACTAGAAGGACCCATTTAAATTCGCTGCCCCTCACACCGTATTTGTCCACTTACGTGAAAACCTTGAGGAAAGAGCAGAAGGAAGGACCCAAACACAGTCCTCTACTCTTAGCAGTTTCCAACTCCCCGGAGGAGGGAGAGAGCAGAGGCATTCAACCATTCGAAAACACAGGAAGTTAGTAATGGAAAAAGGATTTCTTGGTTGAATCAGAAAATATCTGAAAACTTCCAAGGCAGTCCTACAAAGGAAAGGGTGGATGCAGCTCTGACACCCTCCTTAGAGGCAGGCTCTGGTACCCCGTCTCACTCAAGTGCAGGGAGCCGGGGACCAGGAAGACAGGGCCCTCCCAGGGCCCACCTACGGGACGGGACACAGAACTCCGGTGTGCGCGCACATGACGCGAAAACTGCAGGGAAGCACGTGGCGAAGGCATCGGTGATGCCCCTTCGTGTGGTGCAGGGAAGGCCCCCCTGGGGAGAGGGTGCTTAAGCCATAAGCTGAAGGAGCAGTAGAAATTAACTATCTCTGAAACTCAGATTTACAAGTTATAAACAGGTAAATGCAATAAAAAAACTCAAGTGTTTAAAAAGTGGCTCATACTGAACATCAATTCAATATCTCATTTTATAGATTATACAGGAAAAAATCCCATTATGATTCTAGGTTATCAAACTTTCTACCATACTTCTGCTTGATTTTAGTGTGTACACATACGTATATGCAATTAGTGTACATGTATTTATATATATAATTAGTATGCAACACACATACACACACATACACTAACATATATTTAGCACAAGGATGTTAAGTACATATACACATATGATCATATGCTATATTGACAAATTAGTGATTGATAAATATTAACTGGATGAGTGGGTTGCTGGCCAGAATGTAGAAAATGTGTTTGTTAAAAAGATAGTTTTCTTCTCACACTCTTTTCCAAGCAACACACTAAATCTCCATAGCAATTTACTTCTATGCATTAAATTACATTTCAAAAATATCTTTATCTTTATTAAAGGTGATACAGGAGCTGTTTTTTAACAACTCATAACAGAAGCCTTGTTCTAAATTAATATTATAAACAGAATTTTTAGATGAGCAAATCTGAGCGTAGAAAATGAATCTGCTCTACAAGTGGAGCTGCAAGTTGTAATAAACCACACCACTCGTGATGATGAATGATGAAACCATCCAGCATTATCAGACATTTTCAAAATCCCAGGCAGAAGGAAAAGGGAAGCAATGTTCCAGGAACTGCGTGGGTTTTGACTTCAGGGTCCAAGTTAAGAATGATTCCTATACTCTGGGCAACCAACAAGAACCATGTCTAGGGTTGGAGGGAGAAGGTCACCCCAGGAAAGGGCAGTGGACAGCCCCGGGAGGCTGGACAGGAGCCCACAGACCTGGGCTCTGACACCCATCTCTGCACCCCGGAGTGGATTTCAGTGAAACAGAGGCTTGGTGGGGAGGGACTGAAGGAAACAATCTTTTGAGGTTCTAACATTGTGACAATCTATGTCTTCAATAATCTAGAATATCAAAGAGGTCCTTCTTCACAGCATAGCAACCCTGAGCCCCATCCTAGCTCCTTCTTTGCAAACTGCGCATTCCGGGACAATTTCAATGCAATAAAGGAGTCAACTCAGAAAACAGAAGTCACCTCGTTACGTAGATGTCCGATGGCTGAACACAAGCTGCAAGAGAAGCACGTAAAAGGGGTGCTTCCTCCAATCGGAGGGTCTGAGGACCTGTGCAAAATAATCCTAGTTAATGAATTTGCCTGTGAAATGCCATTCTGTAAGATTTGTAGGCAAGTGTGAAAATCTGTCATTTTTAACTGAGTATCATTTTTTGACAAGTCAGAACACTTTCCTCCTTTAATTAGAGTAATTTTTATTCTTCTAAGCCAAAGAACAATTTTAATGAGATTATATTGTTGAATTCATTTGTAGTTTATCATAAGCCTCTAATACCAGTGCTGATGCACTGACCATGAATGAGTGAACACTCTTCATCCAGACTTCAATGTGCTGAACGGTCCAAGAATATGCTGGTTTTCTCCTCCAGGGTTTTATCTCATCTAAACTTCCCGGGAAACTGAACACCTTGCTGTTGCTACGGCACTTGCTTTACAGGCCTGATTATTAGATTCTTAGGTAAGGCATCTAGGTTACACGATTCCTTATATTAAAAAAACCAGTGTCTCCCAAGACCTAAAAGTAGAAATTTTCTCCACCTGAAAGGTTACTTCTAAGAATCCTGATGCAGCTCCCTCTCGAGGGGTAATTTAATCTCACTGAAGTGGAACAGCACTGTGGCCCTGGGCTCTTCGTGCGGGGCCAAAGGGAAGACTGCATTCTCCATCTGTTCTCACCGTTGCAGATTTTCCCACACTTTGCCAGGTGCCTCCTGAGCAGTGGGATCCAGGAGCTACCGGACCTGCCCAGGGGCCTTATTCCTTCTCCATCACCTCTGCCCGCCATCCCCAAACCTGTGACAGCCCTATCGCTTTCAGGGACTCCAAAGTCACTCAGGCATTTCTGACTTCCTGCCATGTACTGAGTCCGAGGGCCAACACAGAGAACCCTGCCTGCTCCCCTCCGAGAGCCCTCAGTGCAGGGTAGCAGCAGGGGCCCAGGGCTGTAAGGATGCCCCAACTGCCTGTAACCCGAGCAGGAGACAGGCAGCGTTGCATCAGGACGGAAGGCTAGGTGGGCACACAGGTGGATTCATCCACGCCGGGGCGGGCAAACTGCAGCCCAGCGTTCTGTAACTAGTTTTACAGAATACAGCCACGCCCAGTGGTTTACACATTGCCTACAATGGCAGTGACTTGGGACTGGCCCTCAAAGCCTAAAACATTTATTACCTGGCTCTTCACGGAAAAAGGGTGCTGAGCCCGGCAGAGGTGTCAGCAGTCTCTTCCTCTTCAGGCCGTGCCTTTGCTTCCGCGCAGGTCAACTTTTGCTTGTGCACATGCAGAGATGGAACAGCGCCCAGGGGACGGCGGACAGGAGCCCAAGCTCGGTACGTGTGGTGGGGAGGGTGTGCAGGCCCACACGCATCTGAATTTGCCCCCTGCTCACTAACCACCCTTGTGTTCCATTCTCATCTGACAGGGAGGCCTGCCCAGAGATGTCCTTCCTATTTGTAGCACGGTCCCTGTCCCTCAGACACTCTCCTTACTTCTCCCTCCATGGAAACCCAGCTCAGACTCCATGAGAGCTCCCGCGCCCGGAGCAGACGTGTGAAGCACTGCAGCCAAACCCAGCTCAGCCCGCCAGGTGCCCTGCTTCACGCTCCAATCTGGACTCACGCATCAGCACGCACGGCCTGGGCGCCCACCAGGGCCTAGACCCACGGCATCAGAGCTTACCATAACGCACAGTAATCCTGACCTTTAGTTTGTATTTATCCATTGAGTAAATTAGATTAAGAATCTGACTATCATTTTGAGGTGACAAAAATTGTTCCGGATGCACCACTGGGAATATACTGAAAACTACTGAACAGGGTAGAGTTTATGTTATGCAAATTATCTCAAAAAAGCTGTTATTAAATTTTTTTCTAAGGTTAATTATTTTTTAAAAACACTAATTTCTTATGCTTTTTACCTACCCCTAGCATGTCGTAAGAGGCCATACTTAACATGGGCGAATGACAACACAGGACCGCAGTAACCAGGCTTCCTAATGAACTACCCCAAAGCAGGCTGGCACAAACCACCACTTGGCACCTTCACAGCTTCTGTGGGTTGGGGGTTTGGACTGGGCACAGTGTTGACAACACATCTCCGCTCCACAGTGCCGGGGCCCCAGCTGGAAAGTGAGAGGAGCCAGAATCGCCTGCCAGGCCACTCGCTCATGTGCAGGTGGCTGTGACTGGGGCCTGGGGATGGCCGGCTGCCTGTGTGCCTCCTGCGTGGGTTAGCTGGCCTTCTTCACAGCGTGGCAGCTGGCTGTCCCAGGAGCCAGTATCCCACCAAGAGAAACCAGACCAAAACTGGACCTTCTTTTACGACCTAGCTTGGAAGTCACCTGGCACCACCCCTGCCACACTCCTGGGGGAGGCAGGTCACAAACCTGGCCCAGGCTCACAGAGAAGGAACAGAGACCCCAGCTCCTGGCCAAAGCCCCCTCAAGAGAGAGCACACAGCACGGGAGATAACCATGGCGGCCATTTAGGAAAATGCAATGTTACCCCTGTGATAAAATCCCAATCTTGTTGAAGACCGGCAAATTAAAAATCTGTATTAACCCGCATATGGCCTATCAATTTGTATTTCAAGCTTTGTAAGCTGAACCTCTTGTTACTTACAATGAATTGTAACTTGTCAGCAGCACCCAGTATCACTATGTTGTTCTGCCTTAGTAAATACAGTGTTGTGACCTTGATTCAATGGCTGATGATTCAGGGTCACCCCGGTGACCACGGGGCACTGAGCTTCTCTGGAGAATGCTGCAGACAGGTGGGAGTGCAGCGGTTTGGGCAGAATTTATCCCAACACTTGGGCCCTGGTGCCCCAGGCACCACTGTCTCAGCACAGCGCACAGCCTGGGGGCAGAGAATGGGCCCTCCTCCACCCCAACCCGAGGCCTCCAGCTCCGTAAGTGATGGAAGAAAGAAGGCATTCTTAACATTATAAACTAGAGAGCTCTACTCTGCCTGTTACGGCAGGCCTCTTTTTGATACAGGAAAGCAAGACTAGTGAACTGACAGCAGACCTCTTCTGTCAGGAAAGCGATGCTTAGGAGCACAGAGAGCCAGGTCTGATCCCAGACCTGCTTCTGACCTGCTTTGGGACCTTAACCAAGTGGCATCACTTCTTTGGGCCTCAGTTTCCTCATCTGTAAAATAAAGGGGCTGAATTAGAGGAAGATTCTTAACTGAGGCCTGTAGGTGAGTCACTGCGATATGCCCACTGATGGCAGCCTGAAACTCTCCTTCAGGCTTAAGGCTTAAACTGTATGATCTGAATGCTTACTAACAAAGAGAACTGAGTCTACGTGAGGGTGAACGTTCTCCGGGAGCCTGGCCGGGCCTCCTCTTAGGAGCCGTGGCCTCAGACCTCAGGCCCCCAGGCAGCAGGCTGGCTAATGCCTTTTCCCAAACACTAACAACAGATATTTCATCCCATGCAAGCAAGATAGCAGTACAGTTTAAACACACAAGGGAAACTGGTCTTCAAACAAACTACGCTACACGTTTCCAACAAACAGCAAACACTCCTTTGGTCATGAAGGTAAGAGGCCTCTGTTTATTATTCTCACAAGTTTGACATTTTGAACATGGATCTTTCGATCTTCGGTCTCCGTCTCCAATACCAACCGTCATGATTTCCTGGAATCAGAAGCGGGCAGCGCGGCCTCCCTGGAAGTCGGGCCTGCCTGGAGCCCGGGGTGTGTTACTGGAAAGCAGCTCTTCAGATGGAGAGGACTCTGCCAGAACCACACAAGCACACGGGGCCGCAACGACGCTTTGGGGATGTCCAGGACTGCCAGCCCCAGAGGCGGGGACATGCCGGCCCACTCCACGCTGCCTGCAGGCGGAGGGGCTGGGATGCTGCCCCACGCAAGCTAGTCTCCAACCTCGAGTCAAAAACTGTGTCTCAACCACAGTTGGCTGCCAGGAACGAAGAGACCAAGGCAGATGTCACCAGAGAAAACAGAGCTGAAGGGACAACTCAGGTAAAGAAAGAGCAAGGATGTGCTGCACAAGGGAAGCTGGATTTATTTACACTAATCATGGATGCAGGCTCTCAGCTGGAACATCTCACTTAAAATGCCAGAAGGTTCAGAACCCATTCATAAGCTTTTCAGAATGCATACAGTTGCCATGGTAACCCTGATTCTATTTCTTGGCATTGGACATATAAATTACCACCCATAACGCATTTAATACAGTTTGGGGCCAGCAATTCATAGCAAAATAAACCCGAGTTACGACTCTCAGCCTCCCTCTTAGATAAACAAAGAGGAACAGCTGGAGGCAGTATCCAACTCACCCCAGGATAAGGACAGGCCTCCGACCACCTGAAAATGCTCATCTGAAGGCAAGTAAGAACTAAGGGAATCAGACTTCATCATCCACCACCATATGGCTGAGATTTTATAAAACAGAATGTTTCATGCCAGATTCGTGAAACTGTCACTGCTTAAGTTAAAGCAACAAATACAGTACGTCTGTATCTTCATCTCTGGAATTCAACCATGTTTAGCAAGTCAAAGAGAAAGCAGATCTCTTTAAAGAACATCTTTCATAATTTATTTAGAGAGCATTTGTCAACATTAAATAAGGTAGCTGTTCAAATGTCCAAACTGTCTTTAATAAGAAATCAAAGTTTTACTTCTTAGGTTCACAAGAGATCTGCTCAATCATAATTCTCTACCTTCATTAGGGATATTAAACATTTAAAATACATACTGTGCATGGTTTTTAAAGTCCTTACCTTCTCACAATCCACCATGAACACAGAGAAGAAAACAAAATCACTGCGCACAAACTGCAAAGGCATCTTCAGTCTCACATTCCCAGGAAGCCCACTGCATCAGTAACTTAACAGAGCTGCTGCAGGACATGCCTGTGTGGCTACGGCGTCCACCAAAATCACTTCTGTTCGCATCACTAAACAGCTGGGTCCAGGGGAGTATCACCTCCATCACCTCCTCCTTTAGATGGCAGGCCACGGGCAGCAGCTGTGAAGTGGGGCACGAGACCTCGCCACCGGCTGTTTCCATATTAGCAGAGACTTTGGGAACCGCTGCATTGCAGTCTTTCTGAAAGCTACCAACCTCAGAAGCAAGAGCGCTGGAGAAAGATTCCCCAGCACAGGAAGCTGCCTTTCGAATCAGAAAATTTGTAAAGATCTTTAAAAAACATTGCAAAAAGCTGGGCAAAGGAGGGGGGATTTCTAGATTTCCGAGCTGCTTTCCAGAAGCTGGCTGGCTTGCGGTTTTTACTGGAGGGGGCTTTGACAATGTACTGTGCTGGGTGAAAATGCCAAAATTAACGACACGTGCACGAGGACACAGCGTCTGTAAGGCTCAAGCACTGCCTGTGAGAGTCCTGCCCGTCTCCCACTAGGCACCGGCCTCAGAGCCCCTCCTGAGGAGTCGCTGGGAGCAAACCACGACTTTCATCCCTGCCAATGCACGCACAGGAAGCACTTCCAGCTCCTCTGCAGGCAGCAATCACCTTGGACACCCGGTACCTTCGGACAGTGAAACATTATGTGGTCAGAGCACTGGAAACACTAAACCAATGACCACACAACCAACCTATTAAGAGATGCTTAAAACAGCAGCAGGCTTACTAGGTGACCTTTAATTTTCGTTCATTCATTCAGCATATTTAGTGAGCATTAACCACATGCTGTGTGTGAAAGGACAGGAGTGAGGCAGAGCTCACCGTCCTGATGGTGACAGGCACTCCATGGGGTGACAAGTGGAGAACAAGACACTCTGAGCATGAGGGCCTGTGTGACAGAGAGGCCGGCGTACAAGGGAGGCAGTACTGGACCCAGGGCAGGGCTCCACCATGAAGGGACATGTCACGGGAGCTGGAGGACGTGCGCCCGGCTGGGACAGGGGGAGACGAGGGGAGATCACCCTGGCCTGCTCCAGTGCATCCTCAGCAGAAGTGTGTGAGGGTCTGCTCTGCAGCCCACCTAACCCCCAGGGTAGCCTGGGGCAGCCACTGCCACCGCCACGACAGACACATACCCGCTAACTGGTACCGGAGGCATGCCTGCCAGGGCACATGGTGACCACGCGGAGGACCAGGTGCTGAACCGGCACCACGCTATGCCGCCACACCGCCCCTCAGTAAATAACAGCTGTCTTCCAGAGAGTCTGGGGGCCACCTCCAGACGGGGACACTGTCAGAGCAGTCCCCCTTCCACCCTGCATTTACTGCCAAGCCTGACACTGAACAGGTCCTCCGTATCAGATTAGGTGAATGAATAAACAAACTAAGGAATCCAGCAGTCACGCCCTCACTCCAGCATTACAAGATGACCCGCAGCACCCCTCCAAACACGCTGTCCTCTCTGATGACAGTCCTTTGCTCTGCCTTCCGTCTACCTGACTCCCCTTCACACCTCAGGCTCCAGAATCTTCTCCTCCAGAAGTTTTCATGGGCCCCTTCTCCCCGACCCCTAGCAGCAAGGAGCCCTCCTCTGGGTTCCCATCACCTCTAACAGTTACCCCACTATGTGGAAGTGACGTTTCTGCACCTGACCCTCAAAGGCAGTCGCTTCTGCATCTGCAGTGCCCGGCGCAACACTGCTGCAGCCGGAGTTCCCAGAGGGCCCCTGCAGGTCAGCCACCACTGCTCCACACACAGAACCCCCTGTCCTTCTGTGAGGGCACTACCAGCATCCTCTTCATCTGAGGCACAGAGAGACTGTTAAAGTCCAGGTGGGAGAGCCAGGATTCAAACCAACCAGGCTCCCAGACTCCCAGGCCTCACCCTAACTGCCTGTTAACCGCTTTCCAGGCACCTAACCAAAGTGCATTAACACCACCTGGAGAAGATGATGCTTCCTGGGGCTTTACCCACGGGAGCACGATGGAGCACATTTATGGAAACACTGCATCCTTCCCACCGAGATCTCTTCCCAAAGAGCTGAGAGGTGAGTATTTTAGACCAAACCAGATGCACCTCATGTGTAAATCACTGACTGGCTGGAAAACCTCCCAGCATGAGGTGGAGGATCAGAAGGGAAGGCAGGAAGAGGCAGCAAGAGGAGACTTCCCTTTGCTGAGGCTGTGCTTTACAGGGACCCGCTGCAGTGGTGAGGGGCTCCATCAGATGCCTCTGGGTGTATCTGGGTGCCAGTCCGGGCATTTCCCACAGGTGTTCCCACACAACTCTGCCTTTCAAATAAGGGATCCAGGCTGGCTCTCTGTGGCGGTCCCACCCTGCTCCCCCAGCCCCAGACAGCTGCAGAGTTGTAACAGGACTCCGGATCTCGTCAGCTCAGGACCCTGAGCCTGGGCAGCCAGAGTGCTGTGCTCTGGCTTGAGTGGGTTTTCCCAGGGTCTGGAGGAGCTGGCAGGGGTCTTACAGCAAGACTCGTGTGCCTCCTCAAACAAGCAATGCTAAGGGAGAGAGAGACAGACAGACAGACAGACACACGGGGCCAACAGCTGGCCCAGGGCTGAGACCCTCCCCCCAGGCCCGCCAATAAGAGCCACCTTTGGGGGAGGGCACTGGCGGGGGGAGGGCTCCCGGGCCAGTGGTGGAAGGCTGGGGTGGAGATGGTGAGGAGGAGCGTGCTACAGGGCACATGGGTCTGCCTTTCTGGTCGACCACCTGAAAACCGAGGGGGATGAGGCCATGCCCAGTGCACAGGAGACAGGGCCCCACTTGCCTGTGGGGTGGCTTCCTATCACCTCCTCTTTACATGGGAGGAGGCAGCCAGGCTCCAACAGGAGAAATGATTTTTCAAGTGCACCCCTGGGTGCTCAAGCAACGCTGCCTGTCTATTAGCTCTGGACTTGGCATAACCCTCCTGGTGAGGGCAGGGCCTGCTTCCCTAGCCCACACCACGGGCAGAGCAGAAAGGGCATGTCTTCCTCCGATGCCGATTCTGACGGTCAACCGCTTGCTCTTTCTGAATCTGGAATTTCTTGTCTGTAGGAACGGAGTAAGACTTACCCTATAAACCACAGAGTTGACTTGATTTTTAGCTGCTCTAACGCATGATGAAAGGTTCTCAAAAGTATAAGCTTCTCAAAATGTACAGCACAACTGTTAGAAATAAAGCCAGTATCCACAAAGCACTCAAGAATTGTCCCAAGCTTAACTCAGTTTAAATACGTGGTAATAGACCTACGGGGCTCCCGCGTTAACTGGAATGACCGGGCAGAACCTGCATCTTCATTTAAGAGCGGTAACGAAATTCACAGCAAACTCAGGCAATTAGTAATGCTGTTCACGCACACGCACACGAATTTGATACAAGTGATGGAAACATCCCTTTAGGTCTCATTTGGACACTTGACAAAACGTTCAGGAGTATCACTGCTATCTTAAGGTGTTTACTACTTCAAAAATAGGTAACTCGGTTACCAAAATTACCACAAAAACAGCCAAAGGAGTGAGTGGCGCACTGCCTGAAAGGAACACACAAAGCACGCGGTCACTCCTGATGCTGCTGGGGCCAAAGAGCAAAGGGGTCCCAAGAAGAAGCAGGGACAAGAACAAGAAAAAACACAGACAACTGGCTTGAATGTAGAACAGACACAACTATCTGCAAAAAAATCTAATGGGATACTTACCTATGGCTCTGTGATGACTGTAGGATGTGATCGGATCTTAGGAAAGGATACTGTAATTCTGGCTATTTCTCCAGGCAATAGGGGGTCTGGAGGCTGCAAACATGAAACACGAGCCACCAGGTCACCACTAAAGGTCACAGAAGCCCCAGTAACAAGAAGCCAAGCCTCATCACAGTTTTAGATGGAGACCTGAACAGCAAGTCAAACCGCAGCAGCAGAAGCGGAGGCACACTCCTCCAGGTCCATACCCAGGACAAATGAAAACACCTGTCCGCACAAACACTGCGGCACCAGCATTCCCAGCTGCTCTGCTCCTAACAGCCAAGAAGGGGAAACAACACAACTGCTGACCAACGCATAAATATGCTACATGCATACAATGGAATATTATTTGGCAACAAAAAGGAACAACCTGCAACGCCAGCTACAACATGATGAATCTTGAAAACTGATGCTACGTGAAAGAAGCCAGACACAAAAGACCACATGTGGATGATCCAATTTATGTGAAATGTCCAAAACAGGCAATGGTTGCACAGCTCTGTGAATATACTAAAAACTGCTGAACTGGACTATATGGTACGTGATGAACTCAATATAGGTATCTTTAAAAAGATGGCACAATCAAGCCAAGGGCCAACCCATCTAATAATTAACATCCTTAGTGAGATGCAGCTCCCTGTCTCAATGAAAGAAACAAACAAAATTGGGGAAATTATTACAAGGTCTTCATCATGCTCCCCAGAACACATTAATTTGGGGGTACCCCTTCCAAATAACTGTAAATAAACTTCTCAGTGTTCAAAACAACTCACAACTGTCTTTGGTAACTATTTTCTCCCCCAGATCTCAGAGTTCAACAATTTTGTAACAAAAAATTTTGATTTTAGCTTTAATGTAAGATACATACATACTAATAAATGTAGCCCTTTTAAGCAAGGGGAGAATAATCACTGGGGAAACTGTCCACCCACCACCATCACCAGGAAGCATTTGTTTGCTTAGTTCTTTCTACATGAAATAAATATGAGCACTTGGGTTTTTAAGACCAGAAATATTTACAAGACTTGAAATCGATACAGTCAAAGAAAATACAATCATTAATTGAACATAAAACTCATAAAAACAAAAACAAGGTTACACATGAAATAAAGAGCTAACAGATTTATAGAAAGATGACATCCTCTACACCCAGCAGAAGAGCTCCCAATGCACTTCCGTCACTGTGTGTCCACCTCAGAGTTTTCAAAACTCCAACCCACAGAAGGCCACGTGGCACCCTCAGCACAATTCTGTAATTGGTTAAAATCGTCATCATGATTATGTGTGTTTCTATTTTCCGCAGGAAGAGAATCATGTCTACTCACAAACTCACAATGAGTCAACCAGCGTGTAAAATATTTTACATAATGGGAAAATTCATTGTGACCCAAAAGTTCAGTGTGTTCTCATTAAGTTACCAGAAATTACAGATGTGAAGATGCTTCTGTTAACTTAGCCAATATCGAGAAAAGAAACTACTTCAGCTATGCTCACGTTTCCAGCTCAGGAGACCGAACTCACTTCACGCTGCGTACGCCACGTTACTCAGATTGGCAAACCTGCAGTTTAAGTGCTGAATAAAGAAAATCTGCATGTTGACAACATAGGTAGTTTTAAATTGGTTTTGACACTGCGTCACTTGCTACCTAAATAGCTAAGCAATGTCAAACCTGGCAGAGGTGGCTTCAGTTTTTGTGACCGCTCTACAGTGAAATGGTTTTTCCAAAATTATGATACCATCTAATGTGTTAATGGAGCTTTCCCAGTGTGCCTCATTGTGAATAAAAACCTCTGTGGAAAATCTTACACAAACTGTTGCATCCATTTAACAATTTCTCACATGTTACATTCAGTGTTGCTTTTTGTTTTTTGGGTTTTTTCAAACAATCCCAGGGGGAAAAAAACTTAAGCAATTAAAACACAGAGAAGTTTTCTATTGTGACCTTTTAAGAAGCCCTCAGTCTTCTATGATACTCCAGAGGCTACACATGGAAACTGATATGTGTATTCATGCAAAACAGACGCAAACATGTTAAACTACATAACCTCCTGATATACACACACTCTAAGAAATCAAGTATTTCCAATTTTATAAACATAATACATCTATAGCAAAGATAATACTGGATTTTTTTTATAGGTTGGTCCCCCTAAAAGGGTAATAATTATAAAACACAAAGAGGAGTCTTTTTTAAATCCTGTTAAATAAGTTATTTGCAAATATTAACCACAAAACTCTGGGTGATGCCACCATTAATCACTCATAAAACCCCAGAATGTGTCTTGAAAGAAGTTTTTACAATACAAACTCTATTCTTAACTATCTTAAAATACATTGCAAAAGACCATTCTCATAAGGCTTTTTGAAAACTGTAGTATCTCATAAAATCTGAAAGACTGAAAGTATGCTTCTAATTCAGTGTCATGGCTCATTAAATCTTAGGTCCCAGTACCTTGGACAAAAATAGTTCTAAATCTTTTGAAAGAATAATCTTTAGTATACATGCTTGGATGACAGTTAATACATTCTACATAATTTTTCCAAGACTATAAAAAAACTTCAGAAATAATACAGTGACATCTGCTTCAGGACCAAACTATTTCACCCTATGTCCTTTTCAAATGCTTCAAATACACACGTTTAGACATAATTTGAGTATTGGCGCCTCATCTTCTAATTAAAAAGGGCAGGCTTTTCTACAGCCTGGCAATTAAACATGTTTTCAAAATGCAAGCATCATCTCAGAAAGCAGATTAAAAGATTTCTATCAACATCAAAACTGCATCTTAAAAGCATTAAAACTATCCTCATATTTTACAAGTCAGAAAATGTATATGAGATCCACTCAGCATTGGAAGCTTTTGGCTCATGAGGGCAGGGATGAGCCTGCAGACAGGTCAGTCCCAGAGTGGGGTCTCAATGCTCCCCTCCTCTCTCACAGCCTCCAGACTTGACTCCTGACCCGTGAAGGGGACAGAGGCAGAAAGGGTCAGAAATGGAAGACAACTTGCTCTTAGTCCCTGAGTCCCGGGGCCAGGCTGGAGGGAAGAGGGCCAGGAGGACCTAGCACAGCCACTTCCTACACCCCACTTCCCGGATCGTGGCGGTGCCAGGAACCCCCCCAGCAGTGCTTTCCCCTGGGTGTGTTTCTCACCCCCACCCAGGAGGGAGGCACTACATTTGCTTCCTTCCCAGCAAGTGGGCACAAATGCCTGAAAAATGGACGTTCACTAAAATAGGTCTACAATCCCTCATCTGTGATTCTCAAACCCCAGGAGCTCTGAAAACGTGCTCATAACTCACTGGGCGCCACCCCAGTGCCAGGAGAGGCTCTCCGCAGCCTCTGTCTCACTTGCTGCGACAGTCACACACTTTGCTGCAAGAATGTCAGTGATCCATCACAAGGTGCCGCCTACGTGCTCCACAGTGGATGTTTTTGTTAATTCCATTCTAAAATCTCAAAAATTCCAAAGAACCCCGGGCCCCGAGCTGTAAAGGACTGTAGATACAACAGGACAAGCACTGGCTGAAAACAGCGATACGCGGACCCCCCTGAGGGCCAGGAGACAACAGCAATCTGGATTAAAAGTCTAGGTTTACACACACATTCACTTGCTCTGCAAACTTTCTGAGCAGGAGCCACACTCCATCCCAGACGCTGGACGTCCGGGGCGGAACACGCTGCCTGGAGCGGAGGACCAGCAAGCCGACCCACCGGGCAAACGCAGCTGCAGTCAGGGGACGCAGGTGCCAGGCAGGCACCCCAGGGGCTCTGCGCCCGCAGGCGCCCCCGTGCTGGACTGGACAGGGCGAGGGTGGGCGCGGCACCCCACGGCAAGGGTTGTCCGCGACGCTGCGGGAGAACCGGGACGCGGGGTACGAGGCCTAGTCCTGCCAGTACAGCACCAGTGGCAAACCCAGCCCCTCTAAGCCTCCGCCATCTCATCGGTCAAAGGGAAGAGGGCCCGGAACTCTGATCTTTCATGCCATGAAGTGAACCAAACTGTTCACGGTGCTTCCTACCAAGAAGGCTGAAGAACCTAAATGGTGGGGTGTGGGGGGACTTACAATCAGATAGAAAGAAAAGGCAGCAGGCAAGGCGACAAACAGGAAGGAAGATGAGTCACGTCCCACGCTGAGGACTGAGTGTGTAACGCGTGGAGGGCTGGCCGACAGCACCACGCTCAGCTCGCCCAGGCCGCCTTTCCAGAGGGAAAGGACAGGCAGGGGATCTGTCCACCGTTTAGAGAAAACAGGAGAAAGGTTCACCAAAACATCCCTGGAAGGTGTTGCACTTCAGGGCCTGCCTTCCTCACACCCTCTCGGGGGGGGGGGGGGGGCACCGGGCACCCTCCCACCTGCCCACAGCCTCCTGAAGCCTGCTGCACCACCTCCCGGCACAGAACCCAGCGGCTTGCCAAGCCACTATTAAGACGCACGAATGGAGGGATATTTGGAGCAGCTGCAAAATCTCTATTAAGGAAAACAAAATGGTAAGTGAGTCTCTAACTCTGTAAGGTTAAACACTCACTTGGGTGAGATTTAACAACATAACAATAGAATACAATAATGAAGTGGCTTCTCAAACTTTTCCAGCAAAATACACCCAAAGGCACAGGAGAGAGAACCCCAAGGGTAAGCATTCTGAAGCAACTCAATTTATGTGAAGTCTTATGTTTCATATTAAAAATTGATGCAAATTTTACATTTAACTCCATAACAAATCCTATAACCTCCTTCCCTCCTTGTCACTCTCAGCTTTTGGAAACAGGGAATTTGAAATTTTCCCATCCTCCCACTGCTGAACGGAGGCCTGCTAGCCAACTCTGCCTTTTCTCCTGTGAACAAGGCCCACCTTCCACTTGGCCCTGGACCCCAGCCCCTGCCGTCTCTCCAGGACCACTCCCACCAGTGCACAGGGAAAGGCAGTCTGTCCCCAGTCCCCCAACCCGAACAACGATCCGTCCACTTCAGAGCAAACTCTTTCAGGGAGTTGTCAACACACACCCCACCCTCCCCTGAAAACTCGCCCGCCCGCCCCCTCCACTGCCCACCAACACCGCCCTTGCCAAGGTCCTCAAAGACCTCCAGGTTCCAAACCCAACAGCCAGCTCTCACTCAGCCTGCCTGACGTCCAAGCAGCGTCTCCTAACTCCAATAGTGTATCTCCAGCTTCATCTTCCCTGTGAGTTCCAGACTGGGATGTCTAATTACCCACTCAGCATCTCCACATGAGACCCAGAGGTATTTCTGGACTGTTGGTGCCACTCCCACCCCCCGACCACCTCTCACACCCCTGGCTCAGGAAATGGCACCACACAAGTGCCTAGGTCACAAAAGCCTTCCCCTCCTCACACGCCCCACACCTGGCCCATCAGCAAAGACGGGCAGCTCCACCTTCAAAGTGCGTCCCAATCCAATCCTTCTCAGCAAGCTCCAGCCACGCCGGCCCCTGCTGTTCCTACACTACACCAAGCGCATTCCCACTTCAGGCTCTCCATACTTCCCGACCCCTCTACCTAAAATCACCCTTCACACGGCCCCTTCCCTGCTTCTGCTTCAGTCCGACTCAGATGTGACCTGCTCACAAGGCCTTCCCTGAAGACAGGACCCACCACACCCCAGCCCGCTTGCTGCTCTGTCCTTTCTAACGTCACTCTTTAGTGTCTCCTGATAGTTGCTGGCTTGTGGACTACCCCTCTCTCCCATTAGAAGGTAAACTTCAAGACAGGCTAGATTTTGGGCTTATCACCACCGTGTTCCTGGGAACCTGACTCAAAGTGGGGGGATCAATCACTGTCTGCAACTCTGTTAACAGCCTTATTTTGAAACATTACTTTTTTGTTAATGTGAAAACATTCATTCAATTACTCAACACTACCACACAAGAGTTTGCGTGCCCTTGACTGAGAAGCACGGCAAACACACTTCCCAAGCCCTCCTCGTGAAGGCTGTCCTGGCACCTTCGCAGGAGAGCGTGAAGACGTGGCTACAAGGCGACTCACCACAACACTGGGCAGAAGAGGGAAAACAGGAAGCAACCTAGGTGTCCAACAGCAGAGAACTGAGTCGAGAAACTCTGACACAATCCTGCAACCGTCACATAACCAGCCAAACAGTATTAATCTATTAGAAAGAACTTCCGTCTAACATGAACATGAGAATCACACAGATAATTTTCAAACTTCTAGTAGCCACACTGAAAAGGTAAAAAGAAGTAGGTAAACTTATGTAATGCATATTATTTAACCTAATATAAAGTTTTATCATTTTAATACATAATCAATATAAAAAACTATCAATGAGATACTTTGTGTTCTTTGTTACCCACACTCACTCTCTGAAATCCGTTGTCAGCTCACACAGCTCATCTCAAGCTGGACTGGCCCCATTCCACGTGCGCCCTAGCCACACGCAGCTCAGTTACAGTTAGACTGCGAGAAAGGGAAATGTTCATGATATAATAGGCGAAAGAGAGAAAGTTATATTTTGCAGAACTTGACAATTTGATCCCAAAATGCACAAGGAAATGCACGGGACTCAGAACAAACAAAACAAAGAGAACAACAAATCCGGAGGATTCATGATCCCAATTTCAAAACTTACTATGAAGCTAAGTCATCCAGACAGTACTGGCATAAGGACAGACATGCAGATCAACAGCACAGAATTAAGAGTCCAGAAACAAGCCCTTACATTTGTGGTCAATTAATTTTCCACAAGGGTAGCAAGAGCATTCAGGGAAAGAACAGCCTTTTTAACGAAGGGACAACTGGACATCCACATGCAAAAGAATGAAACTAGACCTACTTCACACTATACACAAAAATTAACTCAAAAAGGCTCAGAGGCTAAACGTAAGAGCTAAGACTGCACAACTCTCAGAAGAACACAGGAGTAAGTCTTCCCGACCTTGGATTGGGCAACGGTTTCTTAGTTGTGACACCCAGAGCACAAGCAACCAGAGAAAACTAGATAAACTGGACGTCGTCAAAGTTAAAAACTTTTGTGCATCAAAGGACACCATCAAGAAAGCGAAAAGACGCCACACAGAATGAAGGAAATATTTAAAAATCATATATCCGATAAAGCAGTTGTGTTCAGAATATGTAAAAAACTCCAATAACTCAAAAACAAAAAGCCAACCCAACTTTAAAAATGGGCAAAGGCCATGAACAGACATTTTTCCAAGGAAGATACCTAAATGGTCAGTAAGCACAGGAGAGGATGATTAACATCATCAGTCATTAGGGAAATGCAGTCAGAACCACAGAGATACACACTTCATGGCCACGAGGGTGTCTCAGACAAAAAGAAGGGCAACAGCAAGCATTTGGTAAAGATGTGGAGAAACTGGAACTTTCACACATTGCTAATGGGGATGTAAAACGTCCCAGCTGCTGTGAAAAACGGTCTTGCAGTTATTCAAAATGTTGAACATAGAGTTACCATATGACCCAGGTATGTCTGCAAGAGATACAAAAACTTAGGTTCTCACAAAAGCTTGTACAGGATTGTTCACAGCAGCATTATCATGAAACCCGAAAAGGCGAAACAACCCAGGTCCATCAACTGATTATAAACAAAATGTAGCCTGCCCACAGAAATGGAACGTTAGCTGCCTATAAATGGCAATTACAGTTACAATGCTACAACATGGATGAGCCTTGAAAACAGTATGCTATATGAACAAAAGTAGTTGCAAAAAGACCACATATTATATGATCCCATTTGTATGAAGTTTCCAGAAATGGCAAATCAATAGAGGCAGAAAATTGACTAATGACTGCCTAAGGTTTGGGGGAGGAGGAGAAGAATGAGAAGTGATAGTTAACAGGTACGAGGTTTCTTTTTGGGATGATGAAAATGTTCTAAAATCAGACAGTGGTGATCGTTGCAAATTCTTGAATATACTAAAAATGACTGAATTGTACACTTTAAAATGGTGAGTATTATATCTAAATTACATCTCAATAAAGGTATTATTTAAAAAAGGAAATTATAAAGTGGTATTATATATTTATAAAAAGAAAATATATGTATGCCCCAGAGATGGCTTAGAAGAGCATACACAGTAGTGATTTGAGCAAGCAGAATTAATTTATATTTTTCATTTTTTGATTTGCCTGTTGAAATAATTTTCCTGTAACTGAATGGGCACTTCTTTTTGAATAAAAAAGGGGTGTTTTTTATTTTAAAAGGGTGTTTTAAAAACTAAAAATTACTTAACTATGTTTCCTCTTTTGTAGAAATGTGTACGAGTATGCCCTCAAAGAGATGAATGATACACACCGAAATATCAACAGTGGTGAGGCAATGGGAATGCTTGCAAATCTTAAATATTCCACCACGACCACAGTGGCTCTCTTCTTAAAACAGATAAAAGACACACCCCACACACCCGCCGCGTTCAGGACACTAAACTTCCGGGAAGGAGAGAGGGAGCGTAGGCAGACGCCGGCCACCTGGGTGACCCCCTTCCGAACTGAAGCCCACAGGGGCCCAAGTGTGTCTCCCTAACACTAAGGGCCACTCTCCCAGACAAGGGGTCCTGGGCAAGGGGAGACTGAGTCGCACAGCTCCTTTGAGGGTGGAGGCTGGGTCCCAGACCACAGCAAATCCCAGGGACAAGGTGGGGAGGGAGGCTCCAGCTGGACAAGCCAAGGTAGGGTGGGGGTAGGGCCCTGACCTCCCAGGACTGGTCAGGACTCCTCAGGGATGACCCTGGTGCAAACAAGGCCTTTCTGAAGGTCTTGGTTTGGAAAAGCAACTGCTATTTGTCTGGATCAGCATCTTCTTTACAATGTTAGCCCATCAGAGCAACCGTGGATGAAGTCAAGAATCAAATCAACAGGTGCGAAGGAAGGCCTTCGTCACCTTTGGACTCTGAGACCAGGGTTCTGATTTCTGCAAAAAACGGTCCACACACCAATGGGTCTCTGCTGGTGAGGGCTGAGAACCAGTCAGGAGTGCACCTCCTTGGCTCAGAAGAGAACCAGCAGAGAGAAGCAGCCAGGAGGCTCCAGAGAGAACATGGACACAGCAGTTCAGCAGCCCCCAACCCATCAGGCCACACCGCACTGCGCCGCCGGGGCAAGGTGCACAACGCACGGGACGTGACTCTCACAGGGGAGCCAGTGTGCACGCGCTGAAAAAGCCCCAAAGGCCGCACCCCCGAGCGTCAGCAGTGGAGCACGGTGAGAGATGGTATCTTCTTTACTGTCATCTTCACGCATCTTCTCCAGGTATACGCACTTGAAAGTCAGGACCCCTTTACCTAGCCTTCTCCTGGGGGAGCCCCTTCTGGAAACAGGCCTTCAGAGACAGCCGGTCACGGGGAACCCAGGGCTCTGCCCGCATCAGGGCGCCTGTTCCACTTTCCACCTCTCAGAGAACCACCACACCGAGGCGGACTGACTGCGACAGAGTACACAAAATTGAAATTCTCCACGCAGAAGTTTAACACCTGAAATACAACGATTGACTTCAGCAAGAATTTTTCTACCTTTCTAGAGACTGTTTCAAGTTCCTCAATTTATGGGTCCCCGAGACCTCGCAAACGCCTGCTGCTGAGCAGGAAAGTCAACGAGCAGGCAGGCACGTCCGCCGGGACCCCGGACCCGGCTGCACACCAAACCCGCAGTCAGTGGCCTGCTTAGCAATGCGATCACTTCTAAAGAGCCAGTTTACAGTTCAGGAAAGCAAGTCTTAGGGAAGAAAGGAATTTTATTTCAATTTCTCACAATTAACTTTAATTATGACATTGACAGTCTCCTACTCAAAAGCTTCTGAGGGCTCACGACTCGCTTCAGAGTTGAGGGCAAGCCTGCCAGTGTTAAGAGGAGCCACGCTCTCTGCCCTGGCCTCCCTGCCCCCAGCACACACGCAGCCCCCCACCCGGGGCCCCTCTGCAGCACCTGCCCTCCTCTTGCAGCAGCACCCCCACCCGCCCTGCTGCCCTGAAAATCAAAATGTCATTTATCCTGTAAAATGCCTGCTCAGACTGTAGTCTTTGTAAAGCATCTCCTGCCCCTTAAACCAAACTTAAAGCAAACTTTTTTCTGTAAAGGGCCAGATAATAAATACTTTACGCTTTGTGGGGCACTGATGGTCTCTGCTATATATTCTTTGCCTATTTTTTACAACCTTTCAAAAACATAAAAATTATTTTTAACCTGTAGTGTTCCAGACACCATTTTAAATACCGTTACTCGCATGTTGCACTCTGGTGCCCCATTCTGCACTGCCTCTGCCTTCATTACCACCATGATTCCTAACACTGCCCCCCATCCCACCTCCTGTACTTCTCTGCCTTGTCTAACAGGTCACACCATCTGCAGGTCTCCCCTCCTCAGACCACATGTTCTTTGAAGGCAAGAAAAATCTATTTCTATCCCCCATAGCACCTACAATATAATACATATACACTGCTTTCTCCATGAATCTGTTAAAGTGATCACTTTTGAATAGAGCATGCTGAATTTTAAATGGCTCATTTAAGCATCTTCCATCACAAGTAGCTAAAGAACTTGTTTTGGGTAAAGCAGATTTCTTTCCTTTTTTTTTAGTGGAGGTACTGGGGACTGAACCCAGGACCTCGTGCGTGCTAAGCACGCACTCTACCACTGAGCTACACCCTCCCCCTCTGTAGCAGGTTTCTAATGCACTTCTTGAATACAGGAAGACTGCCTGGAATTAGGTGGGGTGAACGGCCTTAGTTTAGTTTCAACCAGATGAACTTACAAGCAAAACCAAGGTTTCCCTTCAAAGATCTGTTCCTGTCCACACAGGTCTTTAAAATTCTATGCTATAAAAGATCTTATTATAAACCTAAAAACAATCCTCATGTGGTATACATTGTTTCCAGGAGATATGTAAGCTTGAAAACAGAAAACAACCCTCGATCTTATCAACAAGCTCAAAACAACGACAACTGAGACCAGGACTCAAATTTTCTAGAAGCAACAACCAGTTGTTGGAGGATGCATTGTTCCCTCATTAGGAAAACATGCCTCCGGTATTTCTAGCTTATTACTTCTTGTGAAATGGCTCTGTGTCTGGGATCCACCTGCCAGGAAGATTCAGAAGTTTCTCTGTTGCCCACAAATCACCTTACATAACTTCTCAGAGGCCACCTGAGAACCCCTCTAACTGCTGACGAGTGTGGGCCTTCTTTTATATTCATTTTCCATTTGGGAACTTGAGAATTCTCCAGCATCAGCCTGTGGCAAGTAAGGGGAGAGGCCAAATGGACCCCTGTGCCCCGTTCCCACAGTCTGCTCATCCAAAACACTGAGCCAAACAAACCCACCACTACCCAGTCATGAGCACCTGGAGTATGCGTGCCTTCACACCTAACAAACAAGACTTCATCACTGCAGACACGTCTCAAGGACCAGCAGAGCATGTAAGTACAGACCTCGACTTCCTTCCAGCACCCATTTGCATGCTGGAGTAATTCCGCCAAAACCGTGGCACCAGTTTTCCATTTCCTTTTTTGTGATAAGAAAGACCTGTTGCTTCACTTCAAAAGCTTTGCCAACAAACCCACACGTGGCTGTCTTTCTGTGCTCTGCGCAAACAGCATGGAATACGGTAAGCCAGCTACAGGGATCACAGAACTCCCCAGGAGGCGTGGTCACTGCCCGCCACCCCTGCCACCACACACACACACCCAACACACACACACACACACACGACACACACCACACACACACACACCACACACACACACACGACACACACACACAGACACACACCACACACACACGACACACACCACACACACACACACCACACACACCACTGCCTCGGCTCTTTTAATACTCCAAAAGGTGAGGAAAAAATAACTGACAGAAAAATCCCCTATGCAAAAACCCCAACTCTGCGGGAAGGCGGGTGGGTCCCTGTGAATCATCCTCCCCCAAGTGAGCACAGCCAGGTGAGTGACTTCTCATGTGAACACGGCCAACGCAGAGGGTACAGCATCGTCAGGACGCCTGCCAGCACCTGCAGGGAGCAGGGCGACAGGAATCCAGAGTGGAGGGCAGGAAGACGGGTTCCCAGGCCCTGGAGGAAGAGGGACCAAGACGTGGGCAGGGCTGGCAAGAGTCCAGAGGAGAGTGGACGCAGCCTCTGGTCAGGCAGGTCCTTCGGGAAGAGGCCCACGGGGAGGCAGGGTGTCTGGCTCTTGGTCAGGAGGGATGGTACACAGCCTGGTGAGGGGACACTGCATTTTCAGAGAGCAGTGGGAGGCCACTGATGGGTTTTCAGTGAAGGGCAGGCTGCAGCCTATGTTTCTAAAAGACCTCTCCGGCAGCTCCAGGGAGAAGGGCCTGCAGTGACCACGGGTGAAGCAGCACTAGTCAGAGGACGTCACAGTGAGCAAGGGGACCAGGGAGGTGGGAAAAGCAGGATGGGGGCTGAACGCCATGGACCAAACAGGAGAGAAGGAGTGGGGTCAAAGAATGCTCCCTGGTCTTCTGGCTTGAGCAGCTGGCTATGGTGGGAAGGAATCAAGAGTTCTCTTCAGGGCGGGCTAAGTGATGCGCAAGTGAAACACCAGGCAGCCTCGGCTGCAATCTGGTCACCCCTCTCACGGCTCACAAACAACGTGTCTAGTTGATCAGCAGGTCCTGGTCACCCAGCTCCTCCCAGACCAGCTACGTGAGGTGCCCTGCTCTCAACCGACCCTCAGCCCCACCCATTCCACTCTGTTCTGGACCTCTCGGTCTGTCCTTGAGCCCTGCCTTACAACACAGGCTTCACAACAACAGTAGCTGCCTGCAGCGTTTCCTGCCACGTCCCTGGCACTCAGGATGGTGTCTGGCACACACCAAGACTCAGCCAGTGGTTGTTGAATAGACACACAGGGCTAAACGTAGAACTGGAAGAGAGCTATGGGTTAAACAAATAAATCTGGAGAACCTGGGAACCACAGCTGGAAAATTACTTTATTTTTCTAATGGTGCCTACTGAAAAAAAACTCTCATTCTGCTGACCAAAGTTTCAATGTAAATTATGGTATCTTAAAAAGGGTGTCTCCAGGGAGGGAGGGAATAGCTCAAGGGTAGGGCACATGACTAGCACGAAGGAGGTCCTGGGTTCAATCCCCAGTACCTCGACCTAAATAAATAAATATACAAACATAAGTACCTCCCCTCCATCAAAAAAAAAAAAAGGGGGGGTTTATCCAAACTGATTTGATAGATATCTGGGCTTCTGTTCCTCTGTCAATTTTAAGAACACTTCTAGGAGAACCTCACTATATTAAAAAGATTTGTTTGGTACACCAAGGCAATATAGATAATATTTTTATAGTAACTATAAATGGAATATAACGTTTGAAAGCTGTGAATCACTATGTTGTACATCTGAAGCTTGTACTGTACATCAACCGTGCCTCAATAGAATAAATAAATAATAAATTTAAAAGATTTTTTAAAATCTTAAGATCTCATTTAATGGCTATAGACTGAATTTTTGTAGAAAATATCTTACCTTACAAAAATATTAAATCTTAACAGTCATATATTTGCTGGAAAAGAAGAAAAAAACGTCTTTGAACAACCTCTACACCAGGGTTTTGAACACTACTGACATTTGGGGCCTGGTAACTCTCTGTTGCGGGGAACGTCCTGGGCACTGCAGGACGTTTAAAGCACCCCTGGCCTGCACTCACCAGACAGTAGTAGCACTCCCCTCCCACTCACACCCTACAAATTTCCAGGCATTGCCAAATGTCCCCTGGGGGACAAAACAGCCACCCCCCTCCCCCAGTTGAGAACAACTATCCTGGACCAATGGTCTTTTCATATTATTGACACAACCAAGGAGAAGGGGATAGAATTCTGTTAAGTCTGAAATGCTCACTTAAAAACAACTGGCCCAAACTACATCCTCTAGTGAAACTGAAAGCGAAACAGACACTTACACACTCACACACTTACACACACACACACACACACCATCCTGATGAGGCTCTGAACCATGACATCAAGAAATGCTGACATTTCCTTTGGAGAGAGTCTGATGCTAAATGAGAATCGCGGGAAGGGCTGCCTCACTCCAGGTGTGGGAACTCGTCACCAAGCCTCCCGTTTCCGCAGGATGAAGACCCCCAAGTAAAATGCCCATGTTGACCAAGGCACGTGAAGACGGGCTTGTGGAGCTGTTCGCACACGTGTGCAGCTGGGTGGAACCACCGCAGTGGCTGGATGCAGGCGGCTCCCTGATCTCCATCAGCGGGGAGGAGAAGCTGACAGAAGCCTCAGGCATTTCTGACTTCCGGCCCCACACCATCCCCCAGGAGGGCTGTCTGCAGTCCAGTGGTGACTCCCTCCTCAAGGGGGCTTCCAGCATCCCAGGATCCGTGGACCAAGAGTGGTGACAGTCTCACCTGGGCATTCTCTCCTACCTGTCACTGTTCTTATGCACATTGCTTTTTTTAAAAAGTTAGTAAGTCTTACACACTTTAAATCACTTGAGACATCTGTAGTATCAGATTCCCACATCAGCTTACCACAGAGTTTTTGAGGTTTTAACTTTTTCCTCCCATCTCATCAGAGCATTCACACACAAGCAGGCATCCAGTGAGCCTCTCAGCCTTCCAGACGCCCCCGATGTGGCTGGTGACGGTGGTATTCAGAGGAAAATTGTTAATAAGATCAAAACTGGCTGCCAATTACCCAAATTAGCTAAATCAAAAGGCACCAAATATACATGTACAACAAACACTCCCTGAAGGGCCAAAAGTAAAGAAAGTTGAAGACGAGTAATTAAGGGATTAAAAACGTGTCAGTCTCAATACAGACTCTGCTCTGCCCAAGGAAGGTCAGCATCTTTCCTTGTGCTTCTCAAAGCGCAGTGAGATGTAAGGGGCTGGGAATATGGCACATTTTCTTGAACTGGAGGGTCAATTCTGATAGAAAGATTTTTTAGAGGTTTCTAATATCAGAACACATATTACATAAGAAAACGCAAACTTCATATGAATTTCAGATAAAACAGACCACAAAAACCCTGTGTGGAGAACAGGCCCCCTGAAAGGGTCCAAGTCACATGTCCACTCTCCTGTCACCAGGGGGGCTCACAGAGGAAAGTCTGGGACATGCTGATACTTGTCATCTGCTACTGTGTCCCGAAAATGGCCCAATTATTGTCACAGCCTCGGTCAGTCATGGATCAGAGCAAGAATACACCGGAGAACCCATGATTTTATGTCTCCGGAGAGAAAAATCAGCAAAATGGGGAGGAGGTTGCTGTTCATAGAGGCACATTAAGTAAACATACTATTTCTCTGATTTTTTTAGCCAACTGTTTTAGCCCACTTCATAGGGTCACCTCCTCCGAGGCAAGAACTGTATCTGTGCATGTTTCTGTGGGACATGCGGAGGTCGTCAGACACATGACAAGTGACAGGACAAGTGACAGGACAGAGGCCTGGAGAGACAGGTTCGCTGGCAGCCACACGCCGGGAGCCAGCCTGCACCTCCACACAGCACTGCCCCAGGGGCCAGGTGACGCCTGCCTGCGGCAGCCCCCAAGGAGAAAAGCAAGAGGCCGCAAGCTCACACTCCAAGATTCCTTCACGCTGAAGCACAAGGGCCTCTCAGGGCCAACACAAATCCCCCTCCTCTACAAAGAGCCTGCCAGGAGGGCAGGCCACGAGCATATGCTGCCTTTTAACACATCTTCTCTAGGCTTGAAATGTTATTAAATAGGTGCTTAAGGAAAAAAAAAACAACTTTCCACGTTTCCTTTTTCTGGTGCTAATTTCTAAGCTCTCCGCCAGCAGGGACCATGTCCTACGCACAGCTTCACTCTCCCATGATACCAGCCCAGACACATGCACAGAGAGGATGACGGACACCCAGCTACAGATGTAATTTCTGATCTATAGAAAACACTGAATTATCTGAAGAATAAAGTCTGGCATACCAAGTATAAAGGAGCTGGGGAAACACAGGAACCAAATGGGGAAAGTAAAAACTCGTATGTGGCGGAATTGCAAAGTATCATTGGCCTTTGAGGGACGCCTGCTCACAGCCAGAGGCTTCCTACGCACACTGACATGTTAACGTGACCTAGACTGACTCGCTGTGACCACTCACAAGCTACGTCTCCACAGTGCCACGTCCCGAACCCAAAACCAAAACCAGGTGTGTTCCAGAGCCTAGGATTTGTTGGATTTTAGAAAGGAAATACTGTGTGTATGTATTATATATTACTAACATTCCCGGTGAAGTCTGGGGCAGCCACATGAGAAAACACATTAACCAACAGTCTGCAGTGGAATATAGGACTGTTCATACCAAGCAGAACAGAGATTGTGAAAAGCAACACAGAGGTTTTGGCATCAAACCCACGACAAAGCCATTCCATGTCAGAGGCTCCGGGCTTCAGACTGCTGAGGAACTGGTGCCTGCGTGACCGCCCTCACTTCACTGCGGGGCCCAAAGCTCAGGAGGTCAAGTAACACGCTCCAGTTCACACAGGCTGAGAGGAGGTGCAGGACCAGAGCCTGCCCATCACCTGGACACTCTGCTGAGGTGCACACTGGAAATCAGCAGGTCTGAGGGGGACCTGCGATCCTGTGTTTCTAAGGACCGGGAATCATCCTCCAGAGAGAAGGAAGTGTCCCCCTTCTGCGGAGCCACAGGCTCTCAGCCCTGCTGGGGGCGGCGTCAGCAAGCCCCTGGGAGCTCTGTAACAATACCCAGGAAGTCTGATGTCTGGAGTCTTAACTGACTGCAATAGTCCGCAGTGGGCCCCAGCTGTTGTGGCTCTTTCTAATGACTCTAGTGCACAGCCAGGATGCAGTCACTGACGTGAAGCCATGAAGAGAAAAGGAAGGGCCAGTAACGCCAGACGCCGACAAGGCGGCCTGCAAGCCCAGGCTGGAGCCCACCTGGAGCCTCCACACTCCAGCCAAGGAGTCCGGGGGCTCCAGCAAGGGGCAGGAGACGTCATTACAACCCTAGGGATGGGATACCCCACCATCCCAGGCTCTGTGGATCACCAGCATTCTTCCCTCCCTCGAAGCCAAGGAAACCCTAGATCCAACCATGCTAACGGCCAAGCCCCATCAGACAAGCACGCATCAACTCACAGCCGAGAAGTACTGCTGCCCGCCACCGGTCTCCTCCCCAAACCACCTCAAACCTAACCCCCAGGTTCCAAGTCAGCCATCATCTTTCACACCCAGTCTCGGGCCATTTCTGATATGACACGTACGAATTTCAGCCTGCTCACCACCCTAACATCAGTTGTCTGGAGAGGCTCATTTGCTAAAATTCCTCATGGAAACTAAACAAGAGTCCTAGTCTGATCCAAGCGTTAGCTTACTAACTGAGTGACTCACCCTGTAATGCGCCCCCTTTTGTTTTTGTTCTACTGCTTTTCAGGCCCTACAGAGACCATCACCCAGCTTTCAACAGGACACACAGCAGCTGCCCAGTGCCTCGGGGGCACGATCCCCACCTCCAGCAGAGGTGGGACCTCCACACCAGTGAGTGCAGAAGGCGGAGCATCGACCCAAAGAGGATTACTGTCAAGTCTTAAGATCTAATGGAATTTGCCTTGCTGATCTGTGGATAAGCTTGGGACCTACGGCCACTTCCTTCTTCCCTATCCCTGGCTTTTGGAAGGGAAATATCTATCCTATGCCTGTCCCAGTACTGTATACTGGAAGCATGTAACTTACCTGGTTTCACAGATTCACAGGTAAGAGGAGTTCTGTCCCAAGATGGAACACACCTCAGCCTCACCCGCATCTTAGTTAGATGACACCTAGATGAGACCTTGGACTTCAGACTCCAGAGGTGACAATGGAGCTAAGATTCTGAGGGCTGTTGGAGTGGAATGAATGTTTTGCATGTGAGAAGGACATGGATTTGGGGATCCAGAGGAGGATGCTATGGACTGAACTGTGCCCCCTCAAAATTCATAACTCCTAATGTGATTGTATTTGGAGATGGGCCTTTGGGAAACAGTTAGGGGCCCTATAAAGAGGAGATACCAGGGAGCTTCTTCCAGTCTCTCCCCAAGTGAGGACACAGTGTACAAGCTGGGAACAGAACCTCTACTGGGAAGCCCAAGTGGCTGGCACCTTAATCTTGGACTTTCAGCCTCTGGAACTGTGAGAAGTTAAGTTCCTGCTGCTTGAGCCACCCTGTCTCTGCTACTTTGTTACGACAGCCTGAGCTAGTACATGCTCTTTCATAAAGTGTAACGCAGCGGGCTGAGATGAGCAGTCTGAATTTCTTGAGAACACAGAGTGTCTCAGTATTTACACACACACACACACACACACACACACACACACACACAACTGAGCATCTAAACTCAGCCAGGCACTCACCAGATGAATATGTGCTGAAATGGGTAACGTTTGGTGGACATACCCTCTACTTTGTCTTTCTTGGGCTGAAAAATGCAAGTTCCTTTAAACTTAAATACTTTATTTCACTCTTCTGGTGAATTCATTTTTTTTAAGGCTTACTATTTTATTTTCACAACAACCATGGCAATTCCCATCTACTGTGAGAGGAGACAGGAGTTTCAAAGGTAAAATAGGCTGCCCAAGATCACAAAGACGGGTGGGGCCTAGCTCACTGGTCCCTAGCGCCTACTTGAGTCTTGTCCCTCGAAGGCAGGACTTCTACTGGCAGGAGGCCCCACGCCCCTCGACCCCAACCTCTCCAGGCCCTGGCTCGCCAATAGATGATCTCCATGCTTTCCATCACTCCACAAAATTTAACAACTTTTATACCCGTGGTGTTAGAAGAACAGAGTCTCACAGCTTCCAGAGCCCTGTCCACCACACGCAGGCCTGGGCCCTCCACCAAGGTGCTGCACAACGTTTTCAAGTTACACTGCACATCTCATACTTCACCCCAGGAGTAGGTGACTGAAAGTCTAGACACAGTTCCCAAGGACCCTACGACTAAATAAAAGGCAAGGGTACCTATCTGAAGTTATCTTAACACCAGGGGACACCTTTTTTGTGTGAACCAGAACACACCTAGCAAAGGGCGTATCATCACCTGAGCGAACACGGCGGCCTCCTGATCCCCGCCTTCCCCGGGCTTCAGGCCTCGGCGCCCTCCCTCAGCCCCCGGGCCGCTGCCCCGGCAGGGAGAAGCCCAAGGCGAGCAGCATCAAAAGACACATCCCCCAAACCCTGCAGATGGCAGTTACTTTCTCCCTGATGACAGGCGAAGGTCAGCAGACTTCTGGAACTCATAAAAAGGACAAGAGAAGGAATGGCACTCACCTCATAACACAGAGACAGACGTATACGTATAACATGTATAATGTATGCATTACGTGCATTTGTATGCACACATAATGTGTATGTACTGTACGTATAACGACCTCACTACAAGAGACCTCAGACCATCCAGACCAAAGTCCTGACTGTGGGCATGATGTGGTTTTCTTTTCCCTTTTTCTTGGAGGGGGGAATTCAGTTTATTTATTTATTCGTTTGTTTATTTAAATGGAGGCACTGGGGACTGAACCCAGGACTTCACCCATGCTAAGCAAGCACAACACCGCTGAGCTCCACCCTCCCCCTCGGGTACGAAGGGAGGGGGTCCAGGAGCTCCCGGGACTCCCTGAAATTCTAGGCATTAGTCCGTCACTCGGGCACATCAACCACTTAAAGCGGCTGACCCTCTTCATTCACACCCACTTGGACAGAAGGTTAGATGCCCAGGAGCGATGGGTTTGGGGACTCAAGGTGCGCTAGGCTGGGGAAACAGAAGGGACCGAGGCACTGCATGAAGCAGGGCTCGCTGTGCAGGCGCAACCCAGCTCTGCTGCCCTCTCCACCCTTGTTAATCCTGACGCCTGGTGGCTCCAGTGGATTCCTTGTTTCAATATCAAAATCCACTCCCTCAGTCTCCTCTGGCCTCATCAGGTTCGCTCCCCTCAAACAGCGTTGCAACAGTGAGCTGAGACAGGCTGAGGAGGCAGGGTGTGCAGAAAATGAGATCTAGTTGGAGCCAATGCACACACACCTCCGCACACGCTGTCAGGCTAGCCCCCCTTTATACATAAACAGCTGCAACTCTACTCTAATAACTCCTTAGGGGTCTTACCAGAACGATCTAGGGTGAAGAAAAGGAAATTTAGGATATGTAGGTTTACTAATATATTCTCAACAAAACTTTAATAGAGAGAATTATAAGCTTAAACTCCACAATACTCTTCAAAATGAAAGTGAAGTTTTCAAATGATTTTTTAAATGAACTAATAGGAAGGAAGAACTTATGGATCCAAAGTTACACTTGAAAACTCCTGACAAACAGATGATCAAGGATGCCTGATTAAATAAATCATACGTTTTATACAAGCAATTAACATTTTACGAATGGTGTATTCCAAAAGTGTACTTGTGAATTCTTGGTTCAGGACACAGAATGTGTTTTTTCACAGAAAGTGGCAGTACACAACAGCTGGGGTTTCCATTTCAGCCAACCATAGCCTCTCTTAAAAAGTATATACAACGTATACACTGCTGACCATGCTGTGGAATCTAACCACCACACATATGATTGATTACAGATGGTCACAAATTCCTTGCCACTCCTCTCATCAAGAGGTAAGCTCTATGCCCCCTCTCTTTGAATCTGGGATTACTCTGTGGGTTCTTCAACCAGCAGAACATTGCAAGAATAATGCTATACCATTTTGTCAGCTCCCGTTTCCTCTCCTAGAACAATCCCTCTAGGAGTCTTCAGCTGCCATGGAAGAAGTCCAACCACCCGAGTAGAGAAGCCATCTGAAGAGGCCCTGACACTACATGGGAAGCAAGGAACCACTAAGCCTGGCCTTCTAACCATCCAAGCATGTGAGTATAGCCACCCTGGACCCTCCAGACCAGACCAAAAGTCACATAAATACCAGCAACTGGCCTCAGATTAACTGGCACTTAAGAGCAGAAGGACTGCCCAGCTGAGCCCTGCCTGATCAACCCACAGAACCATAATGTCTAGTAACACATTACTGTTTTAGATCACTGATGCTTAAGGATATGGTCTGTTACTCAGCAATCACTATCTGGAACAATGTGTGACTCGTCAGGAAATGACAGAAGCTCCTGCACTGGCATCAGGAATCGAGTCCCCCCCCCCCCAATTCCCCACTAGTGGACGCAGAGTTACAGTGGTAAAGTTGGTCAGGGTTTTCCTAGCTATAAGCCACTGGGGCAGCCTCATGTTGGAAAGTAAGGAGGTACATGGTATGATCATCAAAGAGTTGTCCTCTCTGCTTCAAAACCATCTTAGAATTGTCTATACACTACTGAAAACAGATTTCAAAATTCTGAAGAAATACAATGTACAGTCCAAATATGGCTGGTACCCTGAAGCCAAAGCCAGACAAAGATACAAGAAAACTAAAGACCAATATCCTTAAAGTCATAGATGCAAAAATGATCAGCAAAATAGTAGCAAGCCAAATCCAACAGCACACTAAAAGGATTGTGCACCATGACAAACTGAGATATACCCCAGAAAAACAAGGATGGTTCAACATACAAAAATCAATTAATGAAACACACCACATTCATAGAACGAAAGGGAAAAAATACACAATCATATCAAGAGAAATAGAGAGCATTTGACAAAATTCAACAATCTTTCAGAATAAAACACTCAGTAAAATAGAAATTTAAGAGAACTTTCTTAACATGATATAGGACACTTATTTTTTTTTAAGCCAATTGTAACTTCATAAGTAGACTGAAAAGCTTTCCCCTAAGATCAGGAACAAAACAAGGATGTCTGCTTTCATCACTGCTATTCAGTACTGTAGTAGAAATCCTAGCCTGAGCAATTAGGCAAGAAAAATAAATAAATAAAAGACATCCGCACTGGAAAGAAAGAAACTATCTCTATTTGCAGATAACATGATTCTATATATAGAAAATCTCATAGAACCAACCAAAAAACTACCAGAGGTAATAATTAAATTCAGCAAGGTTGCAGGGTATATGATCAACACACAAAAATTAGTTGTGCTTTTATACACCAGAGAGGAACACTCTAAAAAGAAAACTAGGAAAATAATTCCATTTATGATAGCATCCAAAAGAATAAAATATCTAGGAATAAATTTAACCAAGGAGGTGAAAGATTTATATACTGAAACTATAAAATCGTGCTGAAGAAATTAAAAGTATAAATAAATGGAAAGACATCTCATGGGTTGGAAGACTTAGTAATAACATGACTATTCTCCAAAGAAGATTCAACACAATCCCTGTCAAAATTCTAATGACCTTCCTGCAGAAAGAGAAAAACTGATCCTCAAATTAATATGGAGTTGCAAGGGGTGCCAAGTAGCCAAAGCAGTATCAAAAAAGAAAAATAAAGTTAGAAGACTCACACTTCTCAAACTTACCACCTCAAAACTTTCTACAAAGCTACAGTAATCAAAACAGTGTGCTACTGCCATAAGGACACACATATAGACCAATGGGATAGAACTGAAAATCCAGAAGTAAATTCAAACATCTATGGCCAATTTATTTCCAGCAAAGGTGCCAAGACCATCCAGCGGGGAAAGAATAATCTCTCCAAAAAAATGGTGTCAGGACAACTGGATAACTGAATGCAACAGGACTCCTACCTCACTCCATATGTAAAAATTAACTCAAAAAGGATCAAAGATCTAAATGAAAGAGCTGAAACTATAAAATATAGGGGTAAATCTTAATGACCTCAGAGTTGGCAATGGATTTTCAGGTTTGATACCAAAAGCACAAGGAACAACAACACAAAAATAAAGTGGACTTCATCAAAATTAAAAACTTTCATGCATTAAAGGACATTACCAAGAATGTGAAAAAACCTACAGAATGGGAAAAAAATATTTATCGATCATATACCTATTAAGGGTTTAATATCCAAAATACATAAAGACCTCTTACAACTCAAAAACAAAAAGACAAACAACCTAATTAAAACATGGGCAAAGGACCTGAATGTATGTTGTTCTAAAAAAACATGTACAATGAAAAGATACTCAATATCATTGGTCATTAAGGAAATACAAAACCACAGTGAGGTATCACTTTACATCCACTAAAATAGCTTTAATCAAAAAAAAAAAAAAAAAAAGAAAAGAAACCTGTTGGTAAAGATGTGCAGAAATTGGAACCCTGGTACACTGCAGATGGGAATAAGTTAAACACAGAACTATCATATGACCCAGCAATGTCTCTCCTAGGTACATTACCCAAGACAAATAAAAACACATATCTACACAGAAACTTGTACACATTATTCATACTGGGCAAAAAATAAAAACAATCCAACTGTCCAACAGTGGAAGAATGGATAAATAAACTATGATATATACAGACAATGGAATATTACTTAGCCATTAAAAGGAACAAAATACTGATACAAGCTACAACTTGGATGTAGCTCAGAAACATTGTGCTAAGTGAAAGAAGCCAGACACAAAAGGTCACGGATTGCACGGCCCCTTCTGTGTGACATACCCAGACGAGCATATCCAGAGACGGAAAGCAGATCAGAGGTTTCCAGGGGCTAGAAGCGGGGATGGGGAATGATTACTTAATGAGTGCAGAGTTTTATACACGGTGATGAAAAGACTTTGAAGCTAGAGTGAGCTGGTGGTTCCAGAAAATTCTGAATACACTACATACCACTGAACTGTACACTTTTTAAAACAGTTAATTGTATGTTGTGTGAATTTTACCTCAATAAAAGAAAATCTGGTTGGACTATGGTTTATTGATTCATACAAATACCTGAGCATCTACCGTACTCCAGGCACTCTCCTAATATGTGGGTTAAGATGATGGCAAAAATTTTCTGCTATGAATTTAAAAAGCAAGATTAAGAGACCAGAGTGACAGTGTGGACTATTTTAACTAAATTGTTCAGGGAAGACCTATTAGAACAGGGTATGTCTGAACAGATTAGAATGAATTTAAGAATATTATCCTGCTAAGTAATGGAAGAAAATAATGAACTGAAATATAACTTTCAATTTGTCAAAAATCATCATATGTAAAAACTGCTTTTCTAAAAAAGTGTGGGGCTGTCTATTGGCATTGCTTTTTGTGCAAATACAGTGATTTTTAGTTTCCAGATTTATTCTTTGTTACAAATAATTTCTTTAGAGTCCAACAATGTGCTCACTTGACCACTACCTGTTCTCCAGGACCAGGCCGTGCTCCCAAGAGGGCCCACCATTCACCTTGCTAACAAGGCACGTCTTCCCTTTAGGAAACCACTCACGAAAGAAAGAGGAAAAGGAATTGGAATTACCACTCACAGTGTGGCAGGATCACACATTCACTCACATTCTCACTTTTAATCCTCACAATGACCTTTTCATAGATGACAAGGCTTAGGTTCCGAAAGGGTTAGTAATTTACTATCACAACTAGCTAAAGAAAGGACCAGAATGCAAATCAGGTCTGACTACAGACCCATTCTCCTTCCATGCAAAAACCAGTTTCATCTAAGATGGCCTAAGCACATCTTGGGCCGGACTGTGAAAATATGATGAAGTAACCCTGTCCTTAAGAAGTTTGTCATCTCAACACTAGAGACCCATCCAAGATGTACCAGAACATCCCTTACCTGGAGAAGACTGGTGCTCCAGAATCATGAGGCCCACGCCACTGCCTTGACCCCAAAAGGTCTGACTTGGTGTAAGAACAAAGAAATCCATCCTGTATCACTCTAGGAACCTGACCTTTAGGCCTCAGTGTCCAGCTGTGTCCCCTTACTCACAGTCCTCCCTGTGATGGCTGCCTGAGCAGGTATAGGTATAGATGGCTATGAGACAGGCCCCCTCACCTCAGTCCAGCCACCACTGACCCTTCCTGGTTCTATGTTCAAAACTTTACAGTGGTTCTAGCAGAACAGCCACATAAAATCTCGAAAATAGTCAACAACATCATTTCCTTGCTAACTGTGCAGAAGGCTTCTTTGCCTCTAACTTATGCTCCCATAAGCATTGGTAGTTACAATTAAATTCCAGATGAATGGGTGGAAATCTTCCTACGCTGGGCTGTAACCATGAAGCTCTCTACTGAGTGACCAGGCCTCCGGGACTTGTTCACCACTGACAAAAGCTAATGTTTGTAAAACCCTGTAATGACTAACTACTATCATTATTACTTAGACTACCGGTTTAAATGTAAATTAGAGAGAGGAAAGAAAACACATGAGTAAATCAAGTCTGGGACGGCTCCTCGGCAAGAACCACATGGGTAAAGAACGCCTTAACTGAACTTATTAGAGGATGTGGATGCAGTGCTGCTCTAAGAAATAACTCAAGACAGAGAGAAGGGATGAGGATCAGCTGGAAAAGTCAGTCAATTCAGGCGAAACAGATGTTGGAGAAAAGGAAAGACTGCATGAAAAACATACGCTGGAAAAACACACAATTTCACACTATATAGCAGTAAAACCAAAACATCTAGAATCTGAAAGCAAAACTAAAAAGTCTAGAATAAGAACAAAATCCAAAACTGGATTGTAATTCAGCTTAAACTGACCACAGAGCACAGTGATGGAAACACGAACTCCACAGTCCAGCAGGCCTGCTGCTCTTACTTCTTCTCATCTGTAAAATGGGGATGACTCTTCTCCCAGAAGTTAGGCTTGCACCCAAAGGCAGCCAGTTCCCTTTTCCCGAGCCCTCTCCCCTGTACGACAGGCGCGGGGAGCCAACCGCTGCAGGCTCACAGGCCCTCTGACCTTCGACTCTGACAGCCATGTCTCCCCCACCCCCCTACCCCACCCCCAGCTCACTGGCGCTCATCCTCCCTGGAAAACACCTCCGAGCCCTGGGTCCAAACTGCACAGCGCCCCCATGCCCCCACAGCACCTCTGCCCCGCTGTGGGGGTGGCCCACCACACTGCTCCTGCCTCACCCGTCCCACAGAAGCTCCTCGGGGATGGTGACCACACGGCACCTTACTTGGCTTTTCAGCTCTGGCAACTAGCACTGAGGAAGTCCTCAAAAAATGTGTGTTGATTAAATAATTCTCAATTATCCAAAGTTGGAATTAGAGGCCAAGCAGCTTCCCTGGGGCCAACCTTGGAAAAATGAAGACTGCAGGGGGAAGAAAAAACTCTGCTCTGGGTCAAGAGTCCCTGGTTTGACACAGAAAACAAATTTATGGTTACCAGGGAGGATGGTGGTGGGCAGGGATAAATTGGGAGTTTGGGATTTGCACTAACTGTTGCATATAAAATAGATAAACAAGTTTCTACTGTACAGCACAGGGAACTATATTCAATATCTTATAGTAACCTATAACGAAAAAGAATATGAAAAGGAATATATGTATAAATCAATCACTTTGCTGTGCACCAGAAACTGATACAAAATTTTGGACTGACTATACTTCAAAAAAAAAGATGGGGGAGGGGAGTCACTGCTTTGCCATTAACTGACTTGGGGGCCTTACCCGCACACTCTAAACCTCGGCTGTCTCCCATATAAAATGAGAGAACTCAACTTGAAAATCTCTGTCTCCACCAATGAGATCTGACATACTGTGTTTACATTCCAAGATCTTAACACTCTTGCTCTGTTACATCTCAATCCTCCATTACTGTGAAAATTGACATCAGCAGGTTGCTCCCTTGACCATTTCATTCATAAGAAGCAAGTACGCACATGGTGCTACTGGTCCCATTTTACAGATGGGGAAACAAACCCAGAGACACCCAGCAGCTTCCCCAAGGTCCCTTAGCTGGTTGCTACAGAGGGCAGGGCTGGTGCCTTCCTTGATGTCCACAATTCTCAAGCTGGGGGGAAGGACAGTCTCAGGGACACAGGGTGGGATGCCTGGGGACCCCTCAGGGATCCTAGGGAAGCCAAGAATAAACACAATGTATCTTTTGAAGAATGAAACATACTCAAAAACTCAGGGGACAGTGTGTTTATAATTAAAAGGCCAGACATATTACTGAGTACAATGTAAAATTCCTATTAAATTTTAAGATAAAACTTAATGGGCTTGGATTCCTATTAAGGGTTTGAGACATAGTGTACTAAAACCACGCCATGCCCTTCCTCACACAGAAAAACATTCTGAAACCAGAACACTTAATTTTGCCTATAATAACATTTCAAACATCAGGCTTTATTAATCCAAAAAGACAAAATTTAATTTCTAGAATAAAGTTGTGACTTCTGGGCATTACTGGGCAAGGAAAGACTCGAGAGAACTAGTTCTCCTGTTCTTCCTTTTTAAGTCATTAAAAGCATCCAGGAAAGTTGAAATGTCAGACAAAGCCTCAGACCCCTAATGCAACAAACCAGGGGGCTGAGCACTATCAGGACCTGGGGCGGTGGGGGGGGGGGTTGGGGGGAGCACAGCCAAGGGAGGCAGTGACAGGTGTACCCACCTGCAGACACACATGCCAAATCACATGGAACCACCATGTGGGCATCTGTCACATCCCTCCTCTCTCCCAAACTTGCAGATTGTGGACAGAAACATTGATGGAGGGTCAGTCTACCACGTGCCAGGACCTGAGGGGAAGAGTGGGGGACCTGAGCAGGACCTCACTGGTGATAGGCAGGAGGTTTGGGGGAGTCCATGGAGAAGGGGCTTTCTAACATTTACACCCCTCCCCTCCCCACCAACTTCTGAGGCTTTCTACCTGCCGTGAGAAACGGCAGGCACAGCAAAGCGTGGCCGCCCGGGCTGGGGCCCACCGCTCTGCCTACCCCGCCCCCCGCAGGCCGGGCCACCTCAGGGCAGAGGGCATGACCCACCTGAGCCCCAGTGACCACGGGCCTGGTGAGCGCTGGAGCACGGTGTAGGAAACCCCAGACACGGCCGGAAACCCATGGACCAGGAGCGTTCCCAGGCCCGCACCTACTGGCAAGGGGCAACAGGACAGCAACCTGTCAGATCCCATCACCAAAACAAAGCAGGGAGCAGAGAAATCCGCTTACTGCCATCCTCAGGGCCCCGCAAAGGACTCAGCCGGCCCCACCGCGCCTGCCCTCCTGATGCTGCGTCTCAGCGCCCGCTGCCCGGAAGCCTTCCCTGACCACCCTGGCCAGCCCAGACCTTTCTGTCCCTTTCCTGAACTTCCACCCTACACAGTCCACTAAATCACTTCAGCCTATATCTGATGACTTTTCTAGCTTCTTCCTAGTGGGTCTTCACTCTCCAGTTGAGCAGCCAGCTCCCTGAGGGCAGAGTGGTGAATTTTCATTTTAGCTTACCCTTCCTGCCACCAGTTGCAACCCTGGTGCTATCTCAGTCAAATACCCATTGGTGTCTGGCATCTTCCTTCACCATGCACAGGGGCCAAGATGCCCCAGACCTCGGCAGACGATGCTCTTATGGGCAGGTGTCTCACTCACCTTAGCACTATAACTAGAACATTACAGGAACTCAAGCCACATTCACTGATTACCAAATTAAATGAAAAGAAGACCCCCAAGTCCCAGTTAGTGATCTACTTATCTCAAAGAATACAGAATTCATGAAGAGATTCCAACCTGGTTTCTGGAGTTGACAGAAATCAACAACAGTCATCTGTATGTATGACCTCTCATCACCTGCCAGACTCACCACAAGGTGTCTGCACAGGGAGACAAAAAATTTAGGCCCCAAAAAGGTTTTAATGCTTAATGATAAAAACCTCACCTCCTCCTTCGTAGACTGGTCAATCCCCCACCCCTCACTATATCTAGAATAGTGCTGTGCAGACAGTCAGCCCACAAAGGCCCTCTAAAATAAGAAAGCCACTTTGTAGTTTTTAGTTAATTCTGAGTAATAGGTATTACACAAACATACATAATGCTTTCTTACATTTTTTTCCTCTTCTGTTTAAAATTGCTTTCTCTTCCATTTCCATGAGCTCCTTCGGACCCAAAGCAAGGGGACCCATCCCCATTCACCTCTCTCTCCTGCATCCTGCCCAAAGGCATCTGGCCCTCTCTCTCTGGCTTCATTCCTCCTGCCCAGAACACGTCTAAGCATCGTCTCCACATTTAGGCCTCGGCTGCCTCTCTCTGGTCACCTTCCAAATCCACTGGCCTCATCTCCTTCTTACTTTGTAGCTTTCCTCCCAGTTTCTCTCTGTATCTGAAGTCAATATTATGACTCTCCTCCCCCTGCAAAAAATAACAGTAATTTTTCTTCCCCTATGAACACTTGTAAAGAAATATGCAGGGGGTCCTGATGCCACAGAATTGACGCAGAGGCCTCAGTCATAAGATGTCTCCTCTGCTAAGTTAACTGTTCTTAAATTGACCATTACAAGGAAACCCAGCTATTGCATAATATCTGATAGGTTAGATCACTTGCTGTTTGGAGAGTCTTGCTATACGAAGATGAGAAAACAGAGATGGGCAAATTTAACGCAATTTCCTTTGTTTGCTAGAGCTAGCTCAGGCTTGCAACACCACAGTGACAGTTTTTCTTGAAGTACAGCATTAACGTCATAAGAAAACGACTTTAAGGGAGTGATAGTCAATCTCCTTCAGCTCATCAGCATGTCTATCCTGACAACAACTCCCCACACACACCCCAGGCCCTTCTGGCTCTGCACAGCATAAAAACTAAAGGGATTCTAATAGGAGTGTTTACAGCATCAAAATCCCAAACGCAGGGGGATCAGCAAAAAGCAACTCAGATGTTTCAGTTAAATGAAGGACTCTCATAAAGGCGTGAACAAGAGTGGGAATATTTTGATGGTATCAGCAAAGACAACTGGCCACTGCTATTGCCTGTTTCCAGTGGAATGTCTTCACACCCTTCTTGACACTGAGTGAGGCCATCTTATTAATTCCAAAATGAATGCATAGCATCCAAGGAAAATAATTGGTCTTCTTTCCCCTCACAGAAAAATTCATATGAATGCCTTTAAAAAAAAATGCTGGAATTCTCCCTGCTAGCTCTGTGCTTTCCTGGCTTCTGCATTGTGACAGCTGGAACAGATGGCGTCTGGGTGAGACACTTTACATCTTAAACCTCATCCCTGATAAGGTCTGATTTTCACTAGTGATGCTGGAATCCCAGGTCTGTCAGGGTTTCTGTCATGAGCACCCACTCACAAGATTTCCAGTCTCATGTATTTTACAGTTTTCACACTGATCAGGCTTATTCTGTTTTGGCCAGAGAATTTTCCGTCTGGGACTAATTCTCAATATGTACATTGTCACTACACGGTGAAAAAACAAATATTTCCTTTCATTTGAAGAACGAATGGCTGTACACTGTTTTGCCAGACATCCTACACATGATGCAGTCTTTTAAACAGGCTATTTTCAAAGATGTGAAAGCACCGACTAATGGTCCGCCTGGTCACTTCTTTAGATAAGGATTGTATAGACATAGAAGATTACAGAACACAACATTTTCAAAAGCTTCACCAGTGCGTACCCACAGCTAACGCTAGGGGAAAAAAAAAGTATGGCTCCTCCTCAGTTGTATGCTCTGAATATAAATTAAGAAGCGGCAACAACGCTACTCAACATAGCCTTTATGACTCCACAAAAATAAATGAATAAATAACGCACACAAACACACACTCCTATCTCATTCTGAAAACTGACTCCGAGATTAGTACAAAAAACGTGAAATAAAATTGCTTCCTTCAACGGACAATTATCTGAAGGCTTCTTAAATTTCAAAGCACGTCCACAACACTTCATCCATTTCCATTTTGTCGCTGTTTTCAAATTAAAGGTGAAGTATTTTCTCCCACACAGAATTCTTCCTAAAGGCCTAAATATTAAATCGGTGTCCCCAAACGGGGTGACAGTGTGGAAACGTGGCAAAGTGTGCGCGAGCAATTAACCGAAGGTGGAATGCGTGCGTTTCGCCCAAAATTGGATCCCAGTACCCGCCTGCCTTCGAGGCCACTGCAGCTCTCCGATTATGAATCAGTCAGAGGTTCATCTGCAGAGGAATGACTCAGTATAAACTTTTAAATAATGGCTTAAAAAAAAAAAAAAACCTAAGCCACCCCAGGGTGAGCACGTTCGTCTGGGCAGGCACCCGGAGCCTGCCCGCTTCTCACACCGCAGAAACACACAGCCTCGCAGGAGATGCTACCGTCTCCCACCCCGTGGTGGTGGTGGTGGTGGGGGGGGTCATGTTTTAAAGAGGCCTCGCCGCCGCGTTTCCTGAAAAGCTGCGGGAAGCCGGCCGCGGGCCCGGCCCGGGCTGGAGGACAAAGTTTCCCGAAGTTGAGGCGTTCGGGGGGCGGGCGGGCCGGGGCCCGGGCGGCGGCGAGGCGGCGCCGCACCGGGCACTGGCTGCCGGGCGCCGGGCCTGCGCCGCCCGACCCCGGGCCCGCCCGCCGCAAGCCGTCGCCGCCCCGGGCGCGGGATGGAGCCGCGGGGATGGAGCAGCCCGCCGCCCGCGGGGCCCCCGCCCCAGCCCGCCGCCCGCCGGGCCCCTTACCCGCGCTCCGCCGCCGCTCGGCCGGCTCAGGGGCGCCGGGCGCGTCCTCCGCCGCCGTCCGCAGCGTCCTGCTCCCCGGGCAGCCCCATGTCGGGGGGCGGGGAAGGGCCGGCGGCCGCCGCCGCCGCCGCCGGCTGGAAAGTCCCTGCTGGGCTGCAACCCCGGCTCGCGCACGCGGCGGGCCGCGCCGCGCCGCGCTCCCTCGCGCCCTCACGCACCCTCTCGCAGGCACTTCCTCTCGCGCGCTGGAAATCCCCGCCGGCCGCCGGCGCGCGCCCCGCCGCGCGCCCGCCCCGCCCCCGCCGCCGCGCGCGCGCGCGCGTGGGAGCGGCGGGAGCCGGGAGCGCGGCCGGCCCCACGCGCCGCGGCCCGCGCGCCCCCGCCGCCCGCGCGCGCCCGCGGCCGGTTGCTAAGGCCCTCCGCTCGGCGCCCGCCCGCCGGCTTAGCAACCGCGCCGCGGCACGGGCGGGGCGGCCTCGGACGCCACCCCTCCCCCGCTCTCCCCGCCGCCGCGCGCTCGCCGGTCCGCCCGCCCTCGCGGCCCCCTGGCTCCGCGCAGCCCCCGCCGCGGCCCCGCCCCCGCCGCCCCTCATTTCCGGGTCGAAAAGCCACGCAGGCCGCGTGGGGGCCCGAAAGGTGCAGGTCTCCTCGCGGCCGGGAGCGATGGCGTCACCCGGTGCAGCAGGGCAGCCACCTTCGCCCTCGCCCATACTCACACAGACACACTCGCCCTCGCTCACACCCAGTCTCACACTCAGCCTTTCCCACACTCACACCTCACACACTCACCCTCACCCACATGCACGCTGAGACACACACAGGCACCCACGTTCAACACATGCTCAGTCTCACACACTCTCATAGACCACACACACACATGTCCGACACACATCGTCACACGCTGTCACGCTCTGACACACATGCTCACACGACACGCACGCTCTCAGACACATTCACACGGACCCTCATCCCCAGACACACTTGGGCACAGACGATCGCACGCCCTCACACTGTGCACACATCCACACTCAGCACTCAACGCCCCCTCCTGCATTCACAGCCTTCACACACTCACACGTACACATGCGCTGCTACAAACAGTCCCTCTGGCGCACACAAGCAGGTGGTGGGGTGGAAGGAGACTCAAGCCCTCGGGGCCCCTGCTGTTTGTTGTTGAGAGGGGCTCTCTAAACATCGGTTCCATGGGAGTTTCCTTCCTCCCTGAGCTCATCCCACACCCAGGAAGTTGTGTCTTGGTCAAGTGGGAAGAAGTGGGTGGCCAGTTTGCTATGAGATCCTAGAGTTCCAGGCTGGCCCGGGTGCCTCAGGACCAGGGTTCTGCTGCCCTGTGCTCCCATCTCCTCCCTCTACCCCAGGCCTTCTGGGGCATGTGCCAGGGCACCCATTTCAACAGGGCCCTGGCCCTCTGCTCCGCCAAGTCATCAGTGATTCCCCAAGGTCCTCTAAGACCGCCTCCAGCCTGGCCAGGCCTGGCAAGACTGGGAGAGATGCATGGCCTGTATCTGGGAGGCTCCAGGCCAACCAGAGAGCAAGGCTATGTCTGCCCCAGTTTACAAGTCAGCAAGGAGGAGGCAGAGTGGACTTTTCATTTTTCTCTTCTCAGGAAGGCTCATAAAGAACCCTAGACCAGGGCGGCCGGCTTAAGCCGGTCCTCGTTCTTACATTTCTCCAATAACTCATGTTGAATAGAGGCAGGAAGCCCAGCACCTATTTCCTCCTGAGGCTTCTGCCGTGGAATGTTCCAGAACCCTGGAGGGTCTGACCAGGCTGCGGAGCCATGGCTCTGGCTTCATCCTCCCACCAGGTGCTTGTTCCCCAGCCACAGAGGTGGGGCCTTGCTGTCCAGACTCGGCCAGGCCGTGGGAGCGCCCGTGCTTGGGCCACTGAGAGGGTCCAGCTCTTTGAGTTCAGACCGGAGAACCCAAGATGGCTGTGGTTTCTGAACCACGTGGGGTTTGACAGGCCAGCCTCACCAGCCCTCGCACACAGAACCTGGGCTCTGGGTCCAACCTGCCTCGCCAGGTGAGCTCCCCCTTCCCTCTTGGTGGCTCCCTCTCCAGAGCCTTGGGTGTCCCTTCCTGCCTGTCAGGAGCTGTAATGGCACCACCTCAAAGGGTCAGGGTCCCGGCTGCTCCCCTCACCCCAGGCTCCATCTCCTCCCGGGTCCCTGGGCCTGCTCCAGCCACAGTCCTGGACACCGTCAGCCAGGTCCCATTCCCACCTACTGCCTCATACTATATTAGGACCTTTTTAAAACTTTGCCAGAAACAAACTTAGCCAAAAAATTATCTAGGCTGGACTACTTTGGGTTCTTTTAAAATAAGCAACAAGGTAGACGTTTCAGAGACCCGTCAGAGGGGTTTCTACAGCTTGCTCTGATCTCTACCAAAGCATCATCAAGTGATGTTCAGAATGAACAGATTCAGGTGCAGCCATGGCTGAGCCCTGTGCTGGGGGGTGAGGGCCTGCTCCTCCCCTTCTGCCCTTCCTCTCCTCCCCTCTCTTCTCTGGCTGTCTGAACAGTTCTGGATCCCCTGCTTGGGGGCACTGGTGGGGGACTCGGAGAAGTTTGCCCCACTCGGGCAAATGCTTTGGGGGCGGGCGTTCTGTCTCTGCAGTTACAGACACGAGGCAGCAGGAATGGGCAGCAAGGGGAGCCAATCACAGCTCTCCTCTGCATGTCGAAGGCAGAGCTGTCTGTTCCCTATGGCAACCTGGAACAACAAGCTGAGACCATTTCTGGACAAAGAAATCTCTCGCAGGAATTTATGTTGCGTTACATGTTCTGTTTGCTGCTTTTCTGGGAGAAGTGCACACAGATGTTAGAGTGACCCGAGTGAGTGCAGTGGGCTCAGAAGCTCTTCTTGTTTGCTTTCCAGAGAGGAGGAAGTATTCATTGCTAGTGTTAGGGTCTTCAGGCCTGTGAATGGGGTTTCATCAGTCCTCTTCCTGAGTATGACAATCAGACCCTCAAGTGACACCTCCCTGCTCAAAGGCTACCAGCCCCCGTGGGTCTAACATGGGCTGAAATGTGCCTGCAACTTCTCCTCTAAAACGTTTTAAGTGTCACCTCCGGAGGGCTCTCGACACATGATGAAATCAAAAAGTTATCCTAATTGTTCAGACAAGTGGCCTCCAAACTTTCTCAATATACTTTACAGCACAAACTGGTTGCTCATGTGTGTGCGTATCCACACACGCGTGGACAACTATACTTAATCTCAAACACGTGATGTACTCTGGTATTTTCTATTCCATTCTATTTATTTTTTTAATGCTGCTTGTGACTCTCTCAGCTTGCTGTTGGTTCATGACCTGGGGTCTGAAACTCTACCTTAGACAAAAAGAGCTTCTGAGGGTGGGGAGTGGCAGGGGGCTGGGGTGGTCCTCGTGGGGAAGCTCCGTGGAGAGTGTGCACCAAATCCGAGGACTCCAGTCCCCCCGCCCCTGCCCAGTCCTGTCCTGCTGGTAGACCCAGGCTCAGAGCAGAGGTGCACCAGCGAAGAAGCAGGCTGCCAGGGCCCTTCTCTGGACAGGGCCAGCCAAACACAGATGCAGGGAAGTGGGGCTCAGAGAAGCCCAGAAGGCCTGAGGGCAGGTGTGCAGATGCAGCCGCAGGTTTTCTGCAAGTGGTGAGACACGGGAAGGTGGGGTAGGAGGCGTGGGTCAGGTTTAATTTCCTCTCATTTCTGTGGGCCCATCAGGGAAACGAAGGTATCCTCGCTTTAGGGGAGCTTGTCCTGGGACTTGTGCACACACACACACACACACACACACTCACACCATCACAACACTGTTTCTGACACTTTCACCCAGCCCTCCAGTAGAGCATGAGTCCCAGGTAAGGCCTTGACTGGACCCTCATGCCCACCTTGACCTTTAACACTTTCTGAAAAGTAGATTCAACTCCACGAAGAAAAGAGGGCATTTTACTGCAGACCTCCTGTGTGACGGGGAAGCGGGTTTGCATCAAGCTCACACTGTAAACTCATGAAGCCCACTGTGAAAAGCTTATGATCCCAGAGGCTTCGCCTCTCTTTGTGACCATGGACCCTCTCCCCCAACCTGCAGGCACAGCCTCTTTGTCTCCTCAGCTGGCAGACCCCACTCAGCAAACCAGAGCCAGCTGCTGGTGGAGCAGCCCCCTCGGAGGACCCAGCGCATCCGACCCCAGTGGCATCCAAAGTGAGCTCTGCTCCTCCCTGCACATTAGCAGTGAGGACACAGGAGGTTACTGGGTCCAAATCAAGACTTGGATTAATGAAATAAGCTGTTTGAAAAGTACAAGAATTCAAAAAAAAAAAAAAGTACAAGAATTCTAATTCATCAAAATTGCAATAAAGGCAACTGTGGTGCCCTTCCTCATCTCTCAAGACTGATGATGACAAGACAAGCCTGAAATGTCACACGATGCGGGAGCCAAGCAGCCTTCCCACCCTCTCCTGGTTCGTTAGCTCATTTGGTCAAGGCCTGCTTGCTGAGCTGACCCCTGCCCAGCTCTGCCAGCATGAAACCAATTTAGTGCTTGCCCTTGGAGAGCTCACCTTCTGGGGGGTGTAGACTGAATAAACAAATCACCAGTGAATCCATAATGAGAGCTATAGAGCAGTGGAGGGGAAGAGGGGGGTCCAAGGGAGCGATCAGGGGTGGCAGATAAGGTAGAGGGCAGACCTAAAGGAGGAGAGGAGGGTGCCGTGTGGATATCAGTGGAAAAAGCTCCCAGGCTGAGGGAAGAGCATGGGCAAACACCCTGAGGTCAGTGAGCATTTGGGAGACCAGAGTGGCTGGAGCTAGTGAGTAGGAGAGAGTCACAGAGGATGGAGGTGAGGGTGGGGGCTGGAGGGTGCTGGAGACACAGAGCCTTGTGGGCCATCAGCGGACTTTGACTTGGCTCTGAGATGGGGCCACTGTCAAGTCTGATTGATAGCTTGTATTTTATCCAAACTAACCCTGTATGTGACCTTGCATCATTGTCCTTCAGCCAGTAGACATGTGCTCAGCACCAGGCAAATCCAAACAAGGGGACCTGATTTTGTTATGTAATGAACGAGGTCAGAGTCAATGACACAGGGCTCTGGCAAATGGGCACACAGCATGAGCCAGCAACCACAAACACAAACCTCCCGAGTGCTAAGAGGGAGGTGAGCTATCTGACCCAGTGACCCACATTTGGAAATAATACCAAACACTAGGAAACCATTAGGTACCTCCCACCTTCAAAACCAAAGGAAGGGAATGGGTATCCCCCTTAGTCTGGTGACTGTCAGGGTGGTGGTATAAACCCAGCAGCTGTTCCCCCAGTTGGCTGTGGATGGGGGTGAGATCCCACAGCACATGGCCTGTAGGCCACGGTTCTGGCCACAGCACCGCTGTCCCCACAGAGCAGCCTTTGTGGAGCTGCTCTCAGTGGCTGAGTGCCCGGGAGGAACTGAGGGGCCATGGTTGTCACCTCAGGTCCCTTGGCTCCCCCTTGTTCACCTGCTCCACCCACTCTGGCCTCCAGGGAGCCTCAGGGGATCCAGGCTGACCACCCCCAGGTTTTGCCCATGCTGATCCCCGACCTCGATGCTCTTCCCCCAGGTACCTATAGGCTTTACTCTCCCCTCCTTTGGGTCATAGCCAGTTGGGGGGATTCCAGATCAAAGATTCATTTCCAGGACTCACCACGGTACACTTCCAAATCCCGATCCAACACAGTGGAACGATGCCAGGGACAAGCCCCCCACAATATCCCAGAGATGAGCTCCTTTGAAGAGGGGAATGAGAGGAATTCACTCAAGCTGGAGAATTCTAGCCCAGGAATCGAAAAAGCAGAACTCAACTCATGACTAACTGTATGGTCTTAGGAAGGCACTTCACCTCTCTGGCCCCGGGTTTCCCCTTTTGCAGAGCGGAAATATGACTGCCTGCCCTACCCAAAGGGGCTTTGAGAAGGTGGCTGGTGCCTATGGGGACCACGCGGCCATGTCCCTGAGAGGTGGCACTGTACCCAGGAGAGAGGCACGGGGCTGCACTTCAGATGCTGTTCCTACTATTGCACGTAAAGGACCCGCCCAGCTTTCCCAGCGTGGGAGGGACTGTTCCAGTTTCAGGTGTCCATGATCAGTGACCGTGGGGGGAAAAAAATCACATTGGCCCCAGTATTTTTGGGATTTTACCCAAGCTAGTGCTTCCTCCTCACACTTTCAGGGGCGCCTGTCCTTTGTGATGTTAAATTGATGACAAACTCCATTGTTGATTCACTGAAAAACATTCTCTGAGGGCCTGGTCCTCAGACCTCCACTGTGGACATGTGGCAGCCCCCTCAACTGGGATGTGGTGTTTTTCAAACTACAGTTTGCAATCTATTAATTGGGCATAAAATCAGTTGAGTGGGTGTGATCAGCACTTTAAAAAATGGAATGAAATAGAAGAGGAAATAGTAAAGTGTTTCACACCTAGTGTGGGTCAGTGTAGTTTTATGAATCTTTTATTTTAGTTCTGCGTAGGTATACATAACTAAGTTTATCTGTCTTAAGGGAAAACGTATTTCTTGCTGTGGGTTCTGCTGCAGACATTTAAAAAGCCATGGTGCTAATGGAGGCAGGAGCCAGGTGTAATTTGAATGTAGTTTGAAAGTTATCTTCCTCACATCTGCTGACACGTGTTTTGTGTGCTGTGAAAATTGGAATTTCCACCCACTCTTGAGTGAAATACTCAAAATTAGTAGAGTCTTGATTAATGAGGTTTGTTACATTCAAAAAATTAATGATGGCACAGTTCAACTTGCATGCATCCTCCTGAAGGGTCCTGGGTGGAGGAAGCTGGACCCACTTCTCCATCCACTTCACTGCCAGAGGGTTGGGTCTGATTGGCCAGTTGCCTCACTCTCTCCAGGGCTGCTCAAGGCCTGGCATGGGTGGAAGCCCTTGTCACTGTCCCTGGTGGGAAGCCCTGGGCAGCCCTTAAAACATGTGGCTCCATGAATCCAGGCAGGAATGGATAAAGGAACGAGTGGACCATCAGCCCCAAAGCTAGAGCTTTCCGTCCACTTCATGCCCCTCCAGCTTCACTTCATCAGTGAGCAGCTGAAAACACAGGACTCTGGCCTGGGGCTGGGCTCAGGGCTGGAGCCGACTGGAATCTTCACACTGGAAAAGTTATGGGATGGTCTTCTGTCTGGAAGAGCGTCCAAGGGACTTGTCCTGAATCCTCATCGCAATAACAAACATGATTCTTTATTTACCACGTGGATCTGGGGTAGATCCAGGGTGGCTGAAGACTCAGGGTTCTTCAGCCACCCCTTGGCCTCACCGCTGTGCACAGACACAGGAGGAACCCAAGGCCTGGCGTCTGTCCACCCGTGGCTGATCTAAAACCCACTCTAGAATCTGCGGATTTCGTGTTCCTGGGAGTCGCCTTGACAGCCAGCTCTGACTGCTCTCTATGCCAGGCTATGTCGGGAGCAGCCCAGCTGTACTTGTGTCTCATGAGTCTGTGATTAATAGACTTGAAGCGTGTGGACTACAATGAATAAAGTCAACTACAGCTAGAATTCCCAAACTCTGGGGCATTTTAAAGACTTGAGAGTGAGCTGAGGCCAGTGATGGGCGAGCAGGTGTGAAGGAATACAGTCCAGCCCATCCGTCCACAGGTGGGACCCGGGCTTCCAGCCCAGAGGCCGAAAGGGCTCTAGTTCACCCTGTAGTTGCCAGATCACCTTGTGCTAGGTAGCAAGGATGAAAAATCAGCAGATTCACAAACTCAGGTTCTCCTCATATCTCTGACTAACCATTTGTTCTAAGATGTTAAATTTCTGTGAGTGATTTGCAATGTAGATTTTTTGTAACCATCAAGTTTGAATTTCCCTCTATAGTTTTTCCAACATGAACCTAAATGAGCTCATTTCACAGGGGGACTGTAACAGTTACTATGTGCTGAAACCTAAAATGACAGCCTTAGGGCTTCTTTAAGTAAAGAATTATTTTCTTTGTAATTAGCAGGCTACCTAAATAACCTTGCTTGATCCGTCCAACAAGAGTTTGCTCACATCAGCTGCGTGGTACTTCCTAAAGCGGGGGAGGCAGAGCTGGAGGAAGGAGGCTCGAGGACGTGACTAAAGGGACAAGGACTGGAGTGGATGTCCACCTGGGCATTCTGCTGACCCCGGGCCCAGGGTCTTGGGCCTACTCCTGGACCTGTAAGGGGACTTTCTGTGGGATAACAGGCACCAGCCCGATTCAGTCCGTCGGGCAGGGCTCACCTGGCCACCCTGTGAGGTTGTCCACGAGGCCCCAGTGGAGGTGAGCCCCGCGGGGCAGATGGGCACTCAGGTGCTTGAGCACATGAAGCCTGGGGTGGCAGCCCCTGGTGGCTTTGTCACCGGAAATGGCCTTTCCTCCCTTGCTGTTTCTTTTTGAGTGTGAGGCAAACCAGAAAATTTCCCCACAGATGGTCAGGGAGCCAAGCTGGACCCCCTGCCTTTGATTTGGGGATTTCACTCTCCTGATGGGGCCCTTCATTCTGCAACTCCAAATGCAGAAACTGCACCGCCAGTGCCCCGGAATAAAGGCTTCTGGGCAGGCGCTTCCAGCAGAAAGGGCGCCGTCGGCCCCCAGGCCTCCCCCCGTCCCTGTCCACTCTGGGGAAGCAGCGTGGAGGGTCTGTCCGACGGTGCCTGGGGCACTGGGGAATGGGGCTTGGAGTTCTCTCCGTGCTTCGACTCAGGCAGATGGGACACCTCTTGATCCCAAAAGAAAACAGAAGCTAGAAAAGGATTAAGGAAAAGCTCCCCAGTTTGTCCACAGCCTTGATTCCACTTTTTTCCCCACCATTTTTAAGGATAAATAAGACTGATTTTGTCCCAGGATCTGTAAAAAATAGCATGCATTTATGTATCTCTGAAATAGTCATTCATTCATTCATTTATTCTCTCACTCACTCATACACTTACAATGTTCACTGCACAGCTGAGGAATGGGTCTGTCCCAAGCCTGTTCCACTTGTAAACTCCAAAAAGATGCCCTTCCTGTGAGCCCCACTAATGTTGCTGGCAACTGCCTTTGAAGGTGTCCCCCCCTCCTTTAATCTCCCTCTGCCTGGACTTCATGGCCCCTGGGATGGACTTGGAAACAGGGCAGCCATGAACCTTCCGAATTTGTTTTCAGAAGTGTGTGTTGTGATGTTTTTGTCCCAGACAAGGATCTAGCTGTCACCGTATTGTCAAAAGTCCTGAAATCCTAATGATGCAACAGAATCTCTGACATTTGCCCAGAAAAACATACAACTAAACGCACAGGTCCTAATACCTTTTGTAATCAGGCAAAATCCAGTAGCATCATTCAGCTATCCACATGGAAGTTAGGATCCTTTCAAAAATGCTGGAATTTCCCCCAAGCCATTCCATGGCACTCACAACCCCTCACCATACCCTCCTGTCACCTGCTGTCCCCTGTCCGTCCCCACCGCCCTCCTCTGTCCTCCCACAATCCCCGTCCATCCCCTGCCCACCTGCCAGTCCCCACCATGCACCATTCCTTCCCCTTCATTCCTCTGCCAACCACCCTCCCCCACACTCCTCCTCCCCCACCATCTTCAGTCTCCTGGCTGATGAAGTGGGTCACTCTCCCCTACTGCTCATTCCCCAGACCCAGCCGTTAAGGAAAGACTGAAGAGGGGACAGGATTTGTGGGCTGGGAACGGATGCCAACACCTCTAAACTGCATCTTAACCTCAAAAGCTCTAAGCCCAGGAATCACCTCTTCCCTAGCCCTTCCCCGCCCTCCTCGTCCTTGAGAACTCTAGGTCCTCTTGCAGAGCTGCACTCTCAAGACTGCAGACCTGTTCCAACAGGCCAGAGGTGCACACAGCAGGCTGAGAGAAAGTCCAGACAAATTTTGGTGCCTTTGGAAACGGGCACGCCAGAGTCTCCAACAGAGAAAACCTTTAACCAACTCTCCTACCGTCTCTTCCATGGGGCAGCCAGAGAGGCACTTACTGTTCTGGAAGTTTCCCTCCTGGATCCTCTAGTGGAAGGGAAGTTAGAGGGGCAGAATGGCTTGCTGGACAACAAGGAAGATCTGTCTGGCTAAAGACATGCGGGCCCTGAGGTGCAGGGACTTTTGCTAACACTCACTGACACTGCTGTGTGCCAGGCACTGCGAGAGGGGCTGGGGGTGGGGGGACAAATGAGACTAACAGGACACACATGTACACACAAACACACGGAGTTAACATGCACGTGGGATGAGAATGGGGGACCGGCAGTTTCGACGCAGCATCCCGCATCCTCAGGAGGCCCTCCTTGTGTGTGTTCCTCAGGAGAGCGGGGAGGTGGACATCGTCTAAGATCAGCACACCAGAATTAGGCCAAAACTTAGGGACTTAGACAACAACAATTGTTTTATTATCTGCCAGGGTTCCTGGGGCCAGGAGTTTGGGGATGGGACAGCGCAGTCGGGCCCCTCCAGGTGCGGCCAGGCGATGGGAAATGTGAACGAGCTGGGGCTGCCGGGCATCACTCTCACGGGCTGGTCTGGGGTCCTCACGGCCCGGCGGCCTCCGGGCAGTCAGTCAGGCTGCCGGCTTCCAGAGTGGGTTTCCAGTCAAAAGGCAGGGCCTGTTTCACCTTTGAGAACCTTCCAGTGGAAGTCACGTATGTCACCTTTGCCATTGCACTGGCTACAAGCAAGTCAGCAGCCTGCCCAGATTCAAGGGGAGGGGGCATGGGCCCCAAGTCCCAACAGGAAGCATGTCCAGGACCTGCTGCAGAGACGTGGGACAGGAACTATCACGGGCCCTCCTGGGAAAGCACAGCCGAGTTCTCTGGAAGTGGCCCCAGGGAGGGTTTCAGGGCATGTGGTCTGTTGAGGGGCTGCTTTCCAATACCCACCTAGGAGTGAGGGAGGGAGGGGAGTGGGGCAGGGGATGGGAACGAGCCCAACAACCTTGCAGGCTCGGGTGCAGTCTAGCCTTGGGCTGTGCCCGGCGGGCTCAGGAGCACAAATCACACCACAGTTGCTCCTGCCCTGAAGGAAGGGGGCCAGCCTTCTGTGCCCTCAAATCAGTCAGCTGTTGGCTGTGACCCGCCCCCCCAGGCAGAGAGGAAGATTACAAGCTGGGGTGCGTGGCTCTCAGTAGCTGAGGCTACCCTCTGGAGAAGACGGCAGCTGTGAGCTGTCAGTGCCAACACGCACAGCAGCTGTGGAGTGGGTACCCCAGCCCCATAGAGGTGGCCGGGAGGCTCTGGGGTAGACTGCAGAGTGGCCACGAGTCCCTCCTAACCCTGCATCCATGCCCCTTTGTACATGACTTTGTTACTCTTTCCATCAAGCAGTCCACTCCCCACTCCTTAAGTCTGGGCTTGGTCACGTGACTTGCTTTGGCTGATGGGTCATTAGCAAGTGTGATGCATGCAGGGGCTTGACAAGTGCTTGTGTGTTAGTTTCTGCTCTCTTGTGGCACTGGGAACCCTGAGACCAGGGGAACAAGCTCAAGCTAACCTCCAAGGGGGCGACACAGTTCCAGCCAATAGCTTCCACCCGCCAGAAAGGCTTCTCAGGCCATCCCGAATCACCCAATCCCAGCTGAGCCACCTGAGTGGCTCAGGCAAGACCAGCAGAACCACCCAGCTGAGCCCAGCCCAAATCACCAACTCGCAGAATCAAAGGCCAGTATATGCCTGTTATTTTAAGTCACTAAGTTTCTGGGTTGTCTCTCACACATCAAAGCTAACTCACACAGGTATCAGGAGTGCCCACTACAGAATCCAGTTGCCCTAAAGGCCTGCGAACCCTCTATAATTGCATGGATGGAGAAAAGAAGGACCTTCCCCTGGGTCTGGTCCCTGCCCTCTGACACTCTGACTCTCTGACATGCTACTCGCACTGACCTGCAGAGCCGTCAGCCAAGACTGCCCCCTGAACAGCCAGAGTCCCTGCACCATCAACGAGACCCACGGTCCTGTGAGAGGCTCTGGGGCCCACAGGAGCCCGGGAGGCAAAGCGGAGCCGACCCTTGAGGAATCAGCAGAGCAGTGCCTGCCAGGCCGCTGCTCTTTGCCCCTGGGGCTCTGACTTTGGGTTTGGGCGAAGGTCAGGGTCACTGGGTCATCTTTCCAGTTGCCTCAGCTTCAAATTTGATCCAGGAAGACTATATCAGCAGGTTTGGGAAATGCCAAGCTGTCCCTTGCAAAACATTTTTTGGGCCTCTTGGATAAAGATTTCAAATATTAAACATTAAGATTTTGCTATGATTAAATTCTCAGTGGGCATGAGGAAAGAGCTGTAACTACATTTCAATGTAGCATTTGAAGGGATTTAGTGATTTTCCGTTAATTTTTTTTAAATGTCAAGGGTATATATCTTTCTTCGAGGACTCAGCCTATGGCAAATTTCAGATTTAAAAAGACCCAGGGATGGAATTATGAGACCAAGAAGGGGAGGTAAAAAATCTACAATTCAAAAATTATGAACCTGTGAAGATTTCAGTTAATTCAAAAATCATCTTAGTGGAAAATTTTGTAAGCTTTCCATGCATAATCAAAGAGATCTGGTTTGGAATTGCTACTGAAATGAACCCTTGTAAGAGCTTGCTTTCTGAATAAAGTGATCAACCCCAGATCAAAGGTGCTGGTGAGTGATCAGATCTCATTACAGAAAACCCAAATGAAGGAGCACGATGACGCTATAATCAGGAGACAGCTTGAACCCTGCTTCTCCCCTTTGCAGCCTGGCTCCCTCTCTCCCCCAACCCTGCATCGCCGCCAAGAAAGCATGCAGAAGGTGCCATCTTCAATTTTATGGAGCAATGAGATTTGCGGTAAATATTTATTAGCTATTTAGTAAATACAATTAAAATTCTGGCAGGGCTTTGCACGGCTATTTTATTAGAATTAGCTAAGGCTTACTTGCAAGTCTAAGTGGATACCACAGAGTAGAACACTGTAGACACTAAAGTGCACGTGAAACATTGGTGCTGATTACAGCATGAGGGCAGTGTCTTCCTGTCTCTGAGGAACAAAGGGCCTGGTCAGGGAGCCAAAGCCAGGGCAGATGCCCACATCCTGTGCTCCCGTGTCCCCAGCAGGTGAGCACCAACATCTGTCCCCAGCACAGTGTCAGAGAAACCTGGGCTCCTTCCCCGGGGAGGAAGTGGGTCTGCAGGGGTCCCTCAGGGTAGGACTGGCGCATCAGGGGCATCCATGGCCCCTGTCACTGAGATCCACACAAAGTCCTACAGCCGCCAGACAGCATGGCCTGAACCACAGCCTCCTAACTCCCGCTCCAGTGCTGGGAACACTCTGACCCCACCTGCTCACTCCTCAAATATGTCTGTGCTGTCACCTGGTAAAAAGGACTTTCACCCACACTTCCACTCCTGGATATCTACCCTGGAGGAATGAAAGCATCTGTCCACACAAACACCTGCATATGAATGTCCCCAGCAGCATTAGTCACCAAAAGGTGGAAATAGCCCAGTGTCCATCAGCTGAGGACTGGATAAACACAGCCCGGTGTACCCATGCAGAGCGATATTGTTAGGCAGGAAGAGGAAGGAAGAACTGACACCTGCTACACATGAATGAACCTTGAAATCATGACACTGAGCGGAGATGCCAGACATAAAGGTCTATACGCTGTGTGATTCCAGTATATAAAATGTCCAGAATTGGCAAATCTACAGACAGAAAGTAAACCAGTGGTTGCCTGGGGCTGGAGGGAGGGAAATCGGGGGTGACCGCTAAGGGTTAGGTGGTTTCTTTTCAGGGTAATGAATTTGTTCTAAAATTGATTGTGGTGATGGTTGCACAACCTTGCAAATACACCAACTACCACTGACTTGTACACTTCAAAAGAGTGAATCGTATGGGTTGCAAATTATACTCAAGATTTTTAAAAGGACTTTCGCTGGACGGGTGTGGGTGACAGTGGGAGGTCTGGGTTGGATCCTCCACTTACCAGCTGTGGAACTCCTGGTGACTTGCACAGCCTCTGCCCTCCCATCTCCCCATCTCCGAGGCTGCCATGAGGATTAAGCGAGTGACCTTGGGCGCTGCGCTTGCACCAGCACAGCTCTAGGTGACGCCAAGGAAGCTGCCCCACTGAGGGCAGGGCGGGAAGAGAGGGGTCTGGCCCAGCCTGCTCGCTCCTGAGCCATTCACGCTGGACCACCACCTCTCAGACAAGGGGTGGCCCTGGGTGGGTCACATTCAATGGTGTCCTCTGCAGAGATGACGTCTTCCAGTTTCTAGAAAGTTCTAGAAAGTAGCCTCCTCCTCCCACAGGAACCTCAGACTGACCCAGACCCTGGCAGAACACAGTGACATCTGAGGGTTTTGCCACAACAAGGCTGAAGTGGCTTTTAGGACAGAACAAACAAGGGAACTCAGGTGACAAATGGGTGGGACCCACAGCCGGTAGCTGCTCCCTCACTTGCCCACAGACCCTGATTTTGTCCTGGGGTCCAGGCCTTGCCTCCCATGCCTCAGAGGTAAACTCTGATTGGCGAAGCCAATAGTTCTCCTAGCCAATGACTGGCTTTGCACAGGGCATGTGACCTAGTCCTAGCCAATGAGATGTGAGGGGCTGGCTACTGAGGAATGCTGGGAAAGATTTCTTGGCTGATAAACCACGGAGAGGAAAGATGGCTGCCTTTCTTCTTCTGTTGGTTGGATCTGCAGGTGACACCCAGAATCGTGTCAGACACCTTGCAACCATTTGGGGACTCACCTGAGCATGGCAGGACAAAAGAGTCAGAGAATGACCCTTCAGGATGCCACTGAGGGGCGAACTGATCAGCCTGGAAAGGGTCACATGCTTTCCTCATTGTTTAATCAGTTGGATCAGGTTTCCAGGACTTGCGGAGGGAAGCGTCCTGGCGGACAGTGGGTGAGGTGCAGGGGCCCCAGCCTGTAGTGATGAGCTGGGTGCGCTGATAACAGCAGCACAGGGATGGTGGGTTTCTGACTAGGCTGCTGGAGACGCACAGGCCTCTTCCCGTGCATGCCTGTGGAGTACACACGCCTCCTCTGATTAACGCGTGCTGGGCTCTGGGACTGGGGGCTAGAGAAGAAAATGATGCTTTGCTTGTGTGGGAACTTTGCCACTCGAAGTTTTCTCTGTGTGTCTCATCCTTGACACTGAACAAGAGAGGACGTCAGAATCCACCCACCCTCTGACCCTCGGGCTCTTACCCCGAGAGGCTGGAGTTGGCTTCACATTCTTCTCCCAGGTGGGTCCTTCGGGGAGGAACTGCTGGGGAGGAGGCTCCAATGAGGCCTTGGAGGCACGTTGCCTCTAGCCTGCAGCTCGAGGTCTCTAGGAGACCGTGGTCTTGCAGGTTCTGGCCTGTCCTGGAAATCAGGAGGCTGGGACCAGTTCCACCTCCGCCTCAGTTTCTCCTTGTCCATGGAGAGGTCCACCTTCCTCCTATCACAGATGTGCTGTGATTCCACGATGACGGTGGCAGGTGACAGGAGGAACACAGGGCCACTTCTTCCTCTTTTGGGGAAGAACTCATCCTTTCATTTATTCCATGACATTAGTTGAGTTCCTTAGTTAAACTGCCTCTCAAGACCAGCTGGGGACATCCAGCTCAGGAGGAGGGCAGGGATCTTCAGACAGTGGACCTGAGATGAGCTGGGGCAGAGAGACACCAGGGTGTCATGACTCAGGACATGGACATGGAGGGGCAACAGGGACCCCCAGATGTGGTGAGGATATTGGGAGCAGGACTAGATCCTACCCGTGGGCTCCAGGCAGAGGTCACTGTAGTGGGGCAATAGGATGCTTGGATCCCTTTTAGGAAGGGAACTCCAGGCAGAGTGTGGACTGAGGTGGCCACAGCCTGCTGTGATCAACCAGGCCCAAGGATAGAGAAGCTGAGGTTCTGAGCAGAGGCCGGGCCTCCAGCTGGCGAGTGGGGGGTTGGGATTGACCTGAGGTGGGCTTAGTCTCTGTCATCTGCAGGATTTGATGACCAACTGGCCATCGGAGGAAGGAGAAGCCACAGTGGACACTGAGGCTCGAGGGCTCTGGTCCAGGTGCCCAGGGCAGGAGGCACCAGGAGAACAGGTCTGGGGAGAAAGGGCTGTGACAAGCTTGGACATGTGCTGTTTGAGGCCCCTGTCACATCCTAGGGAGACCCAAGGGAGCTGTGGGGACCTGGGGATGGTGGAACTCAGGGCCGGGGGCCTAGAGGTGAGGACAGGGGACCTGAGGAGAAGGGAACCCACCCACAGGACCCTCCCGGGCCTTCCCTGTCAGCAAGAGGCAGCGCTGTGGCCAGAGGCCTGGTGAGTCCCTCAGTCTCCGCGAGCACGAGCGCCCTGGAGGGGAGGAGAGCATGGGGGGGCGGGGAGTACGGCCCCGGGGCGCGTGCAACCCGTGGACAGGCGTCGTTTACTTTGGGGAGTAGAAATGACTCGGACTCAGCGTCCGCGGCGATGCTGAAACCCCCCCGTCTGAGCGGAGGGGTAACTAGCAGGAGTGAAATGAAGCAGTCTGCTTGAAGGGCCCCCCAGGTCTCCCCAGACAGCCTCGTGGAGCCTGGCAGCCGGCTCCACCCCCGCCTCAGTTTCCCTGTTACCAGCTGTCCTTGTCAGAATTGCTCCCTCCCACCCTTTCCCGCAGGAAGCAGCCCTCACCCTTGAACTTGAGGCCCCAGGTGGGAAACGAGCCTCGACCACACGGGCGCCACCGCTTTCTGCTCCTCCCGCCCCAAGTTCATGGTCCTCCAAGCCCAGCCTCTTCTCTGAGCTTCCAGCAGAGATTTATAAAGATTTAATAGCTGAGGGCTGTAATGAGAGCTTGGATTATTAAGATCTCATTTCTCTTTGAAAATATCTCATGAAGTATTCTCTTGAATAATTAAAACTAAATTCCACCTATCAAAATAAATGAAAAGGCATGTTTGGCTCTTCTCGGGGCCACCAGCCCCCTTCTGTGTTCTGTCACCAGAGAAACTGGCTTCAAGTTCTGGGCTTTCCAAATCCACTTTCTCGTTCTCTCAGGCCAGTATTGTTCACCATGACTCTGGTCAAGTTACTGGCCTTCCCAATATACCACCGTCCTGAAGATAGACAGACAAAAAAAATCATGCCGACATCAGATGTTGACACTGATTGGCCAGTCCTGAAATAAGGATTTATATCTATTCTGAGCATGCAATGTTATCTTTGCTTAGGATGTGTGATTCAGCTTTGCTGGCTGACAGTGAGCTCATCACCTCCAAAAGCCAGAGCTTGGAGAACCCAGATCCTAATGCCTGGGGCCAGCAGTGCCCTGCCAAGTCCTGTTCTGGAAAAATCAGGGGCTGCCGCTTCTGTGTACAGATCGCTGGCCTGCGACCTCCCAGCACCCCCAGGGCCACGCAGCTCAGTCCTTCAGAAACCATCGCTGACGTGGCACCCGCTCCCCTGCCAACTAGGGCAGGTCAAGACTCCAGCATGGATAATTAGGTGCTGACGATGGGCAGGGGGCTGTGTCTGCCACCAGGGGAGGGCATATGAGGGTGAATGAGACGTGGTCCCTATCCTCAAAGGGCTTCACTTTAGTGGGAAAGCAGCCATCGTCCACCCAGTATGGTCAATACAGGTCTGGACCCGGAGCTTGGGGCCTGGGGTCATCGTGGGGGCTCCCTGGAGCAAGGGATGCCTGAGCAGAGTCAGCCAGCTGAGGGTGTCCAGGCAGAGGGCCCAGCAAGAGCAGGGGCTGAAGGGAGTGCTGAGAGAGTGTCAGCGAGCCGGGAGAGGGTGGAGGCCCGGGTGTGGAAGGCCATGGGACCCGCAGGAGGGCAGGGACCTGGTCAGATGTATACTAACGTGCATTCTGGAAAGACTCCCTTGGTGGCTCATGTGAAGGATGGACTGGGTGGGAAGGGAGCAGAGGGTGGAAGCAGGTTCCCGAGAGGATTCAGAGGGCCTGAGCTGGGGAAGTAGGCTATGACACCAGGGCAGTGAAGCAGGCAGCATAGCCTGGGCTAGAGGATGTGATATACACGTACAATGGAATACTAGTCAGCCATGAAAAAGAATGAAATAATACCATTTGCAGCAACATGGATGGACCTAGAGATGATCATATTGAGTGAAGTCAGTCAGACAGAGAAAGACAATGTGATATCAGTTATATGGGGAATCTAAAATAAAAGACACAGATTTTATTTACAAACCAGAAATAGACTCATGGGCATAGAAAACAAACTGTGGATACCAGGGGGGAGAAGAGGGGAGGGATAGACTAGGAGTTTGGGATTAACAGATACACATTACTATATGTAAAACAGACGAACAACAAGAACCTACTGCAGAGCACCGGGAACTGTATTTGGTTTCTTAGAATGAGCTGTAATGGAAGAGCCTGAAAAAAATATGTATGTATATATATAAGCGAACTGCCTCGCTGTACACCTGAAACTAACATTATAATTCGACTACACATCAATAAAAAATAAGAATTTAAAAAGAAGAATAGGCTGGGCTGATGGGCGGGGGGCTGGGAGAGGGGACGGCAAGCCAGGTGATGCTCAGGTTTGGGGCTTGCATGGCCGGATGGATGATGGCACTGCCCGCTGAGAAGGGGGCCTGGGGGAAAAGGTCAAGGACTGTGGGAGAAGGGCCAGGCAGGAGCATGTGCTGGGAAACAGCAGAAAAGCGAGTTTCCAGAAGAGAGTGGTTAGTCGTTCAATCATTTCCCTCCTGGGGCCTCCAGGGGTCAGTCTCCCTGCAGATGGGGCCACACCAGCGTCAGTGCAGGAGTCCCTGTAGCACACACAGCTGGGAGACCTTAACTGAACTCCCCCGAGTGGAGAAGAAAGCACAAGTGGGACAGGGTTTCCTCCAGGAAAGTCCAGGGGCTGGTAAGGCTTTTCTGAGGGGAGTGTGGCTGAGCCTGGAGGAGGGGCAGTCCTGGAGAAGGGCCCAAAGACTGTGGGGAGGAATCTGGGGGTTACTTGAGGGTAATGGGGAGCCACGGAAGGAATCCCATCAGGGCACGGACATGATCCAAACTGCACTGTAAAAGGAGCACCTGCAGAAGGTGCTTCAGAGGAAGAGCAGGACGAGGACTGCAAAGTGCCTTTCCAGGGCGGCCCCGTGAGGTTGTACAGGTTGTGCATGACATGAGGTCAGACATCTAAGAAGGCACCATTCTCCGTGCAGACATCTCATTTTACCTCCATACAGTAAAGGGACGTGTTCTAACTAGTCAGTATGTGATGAGCACTTTCCATTAGGTGGAGCCAAGTGTCTTGAGGAAGGGGGCCCCTTCCTGAATCATGCCTAGGGGTCGGGAGGAGCAGCGCAACCACAGCTGCACTTGCCAAACGGGAGGTTCCAGAAAACCTTGGTCAAAATCAAGTTCCCTGGAGGGCCGAGACCAGAAACTCCAGGCAGGCAGGGCTCTCCTGGGAAGGGAGGAGGCGGGGCTGGGGCTGGAGGCAGGGCCAGGAGGTGGAGTCCAGCAGAGCAATGGGGGCCCCAGGAGGACGCAGGACCGGGCAGGGGCCTCAGGCAGGAGGGGTCTGCTTGGGGTGTGGAGGCAGCGAGGAGGCCACAGCGCTTGGGCCCTGGTTGCCAGGTAGAGCCGGGAGGAGACGGCTCTGCTGGAAGGGAGAGGGCATCTGGGGACCCAGGCGGCCTTGACCTCCGGCCCACACAGGACCCAGGAGCCAGAGCACGCTGAGGGCCCACCAGCTGTGAGAACGTTCTAGTGATGAAGCAGGCAGGCTAGTTTTTCTGGGGAATAATCCAGAGGTGCGTATGGGGAGGACTCAGGCGCACCTCCCTTCACTGTGCAGATCCTGCGGTTGTTACAAATTGAAGGTTTGTGTCAACCCTGCGTCCAGCAAAGTCTGTCAGCTCCATTTTCCCAGCGGCGTTTGTTCTCTTTGTGTCTGTGTCACGTTTTGCCGCTGTGCGTGTTGTTTCAAACTTTGCCGTCGTTACTAGATATGTTACGGCGACCTGGGGTCAGTGGTCCTGACGTTACCACTGCCGTTTGCTGAAGGCTCGGAGGGTGGTTAGCAGTTTTTAGCAATAAAGAATTTTTCAATTAGGCATGCAAGCTGCTTTTTTTAGATACAGAGCTGTTGCACATTCAGACTACAGCAGACTGTGAACACAACTTCTGTGCACGGGGAATCCAGCAACTTCATGTGCCTTGCACTGCTGCGGTATTTGCTTTATTGTGTGGTCTGGGACGGAACCCGCACTGTCTCCGAGGTCTGCGTGTATAATTTCGGGCTGTGGGTCTCAACAAAGTTATTTTCATTTTGAATTGGGGAAAAACCATGAATACTCTTTTTTCCCTGTTTTGGCTCTGGGTTAAAAGAGAGCTCCTCGCTTCCAAGTCTGCACTGGCTGCTCACTCCTGCCCCCAACCCCACTGACCCCTTGGGCACCCCGACACCCCTCCCGTGTGAGCCTGTTCCCCACCCTCCAGACTGTCCATTCCCCAGATGAGGAGGGTGTGGTCCTCAGTTGCAGCTTCAGCCTGGGCCCAGCAGACCCTTCCCAGGACTCAGACCCCTGTGGGGAAGGAGGGAGGGAGGGCAGTGAGGCACCAGGAGGGGACACAGGAGCTGACTGACCACAGCCTGAGTGTGGGCCATAGGAGAAGCCCTATATGGCATCTGTCCCATCACCACTGCTAACAACAGCAACAATAATAATAACAGTGGTAGCCCCTCCCCAACTCGCTCCACCCAGGTCTCTGTGTGCACCTCATAATCATCTCACTTGATCCCCACAACCGCCCCTGGGGGGTGCCATCACCTCTGTTTCGGAGATGAGAACAATAGGTCCCAGAGAGGGGATGTAACCCACCCAGAGTCACACAGCTCCTGAGCAGTAGAGCTGAGATTTCAGTGCAGCTGCAGGAGACTGGGCCTCTCCCTCCCACATCACAAGTGACTTGATCAGCAAGCCCCGTGCTAGGACAGGCTTGCGACCTAGCAAGGACACACAGCATAAAAGCAGACACCTTCAGATGGGCTGGTCTGAGTTCTAGGCACCTGACAACCCTGTGACTTGCTCCTGGGGCCCTAGTGATTCATTCAAGAGCCCCACCCTGAGGCCTGACCCCAGGCCCGGGATTCCTCTCCCCGAGCTGGGCGCTGGTGGAGCTGCACTGGGACATCTGTCCTCCTCTGTGCAGGTCGTTTTGTGGCCACTTCTTCGTTCCTGGTCATGGGAGACCTGGTCTCGGGGTCACTGAGCCCTGGGCAGGCGGCTCCCTGCAGAGCAGGAGCTTTGGGGTCTTGGAGCAACTACTGTGGCTGAAAAGCAAAGCGTTTTGTTGATCTTTAACCCTCTGGGGAGTTTTGTGGAAGCAGACACCTTTGTCATCATCACCACCTTCTTTGCCAAAGCCGTTCAGTCCGAAGCATGCAGTGAGGCCAGGCCCCAAGGCCCAGGTCAGATGTGCTCTCTGGGTGTTCCTGCCCTGTCCCCCAATTTCTGTGCAGCCAAGGTGGACGGTGCTGGACGAGGCCAGGTCCTACGTCAGGCCCACACCAGCTGAGCGGCCATTCTGGCCCCTGGGCTCATGGGTTTCTCTGAAGCCAAGGCCACCAGCCCCTCCCAGCAGAAAGTGCCAGAATGTAATCACCCCCAGGGCAACCCTCAACCAGCTGGATCAGGAGTCACTGGATAAACCTGATTGGCCACCCCCGGGGGTGTGATCCCCGCCTTCTCAGGGTCCCTGGCAGACTTGGCGGGGGGGGGGGGGGGGACCAGCTCCATCCCTCTGCCTGCAGTGGCTCCATCCAGGCTCCTCCCTGCCTCCCTGGATCTGCTCTCAGATGAATTCCTTGCACCCAAGTTCATGCGTACCCCCCTGCTTTACAGGCACTTAACGGGTCCTAGGCGTCTCTGAGCCCCAACTTCCTTACCCGCCAAGGGGAACAGGAGACTGCAGGCCACCTCGGGAGGTTTGGAAACTGACCTTGGTGTTGCCTGGGCTGTGACTGAGGGGATCTGGGCCCCGCAAACTCGAGGGACAGACACAAGTGAGCTGAGAAACACCAAAAAGCTGAATCTCACTCTTCATTCCTTGTGGATTCCCGGTGCATTATTATTTGTTGATTGTTGGTGTAATTTTTGTTGATTTGCTGATTATTTGTTGATTCTGGGCTTGCACAGCCACAAATATTCACATACCTCAAACCTTGCTCCCTGCTGTTTCCTGGCTAATTCAAGCAAAACCCAGAATGTTCCGCCCGTGAGCTCAGCGCAGGTATTGGACAGGGAGAGGGCCCTGCCCCCACCTGCTCTGGGCAAACAAACAGAACAATTAGCCTGAAAGAAAGTGGGAGCAGAGTGATGGGGTCCCACTCTATGCAGGCACCAAGGCACCGCCGGGGCTGTGGGGACAGCACACCTGGGCCTCCGCAGCCCCCAGGGTCCAGCCCCAGGATTAGCACCTCCGAGCTGTTGCGTATGCAGAATGAGTGACAAGCTCTGCTTCACACATCCTTGTCCTGTCTGCTCAAGCTGGGCATGACCTGGAGCAGCTGGTGGTGGCAGTGGTGGCAGCGTGGGGACGCGGGCGGCTGGCACACAGGACCCCGCTTTTTATCGCACTGAGTCCAGGTTAGGACTCAGGCACTCGCAGCCCCTCAGTGAGGCCTGGTCCAGACTCCGGCTTGGCCCTGACGCCCAGCTCTGGGGAGAAATCGCTGAATCAGGGAGCCGAGGGACGAAGGAGAAGGAGAGTTCTGCAGGAAATTTCACAGATTCTCCTCCAGGCCTCTCAGGGACACGTGACAGCCGCAGCTCCGGCTGCGCTGCCCGGGAGGGGAGGTCTCTGGGGCCGAGAGAGCCTGGGACGTGGTGTTTACAGCGGCCTTGGAGCTGAAGGCACTAAAAATAGCTGGGGCCTTGCCTCCACACCCGCTCCCCCTGGCTCCCCCAGCAGGTGCTGGGACAGGACTAGGCTCCCAGGGTGGTGGCACGGGGAGCCTCCACCTCACGGGGGTCACCCTCCAGCCTCGGCAAAGAATGAGCCCAGCAGTGGGACCCTGGGTCCTCGAGCTGAGCTGCAGGGGGAACCAGGGAGGGGCAGATCCAGCCACCCTGGGGGGTCCTCTGTCCTGCAGTATAACAAAGGGACGGGCCACCAGCTGGTGGGACAACCAGTCCCTGCAGGCCCAAAGCACTGCCCCCAGCTTCGGAGCCAGGGCAGGTTCTGGTCGCTATGTAGCTGGGGTGTTCCTTAACTCTCGGGATGCGACTTCATCACCTGCACTCAGGGCACCAAGAGCCTGACCTCGCAGGGTGATGGGGAGGAGGGGTGTCACAGGGGGTGGGCAGCCAAGCCTGGCGCGGCTCATGGGGGTCAACAGAGGACCTGGTCTCCTGTGGGCAGCATCTCCAGGGCAGGGGGACCTGAGCCACGTGTGAGCATTTCAGGCCCAGGGCACAGAGGGGACAGAGGCAGGGACCCCAGACCTGCCCCCTGGGCATGCCCTATGTCCCTGCACAGCTGATAGGAATAAGCTGCTGCCCAGTGGTTTTTCGACCCAAAACTTCTTGGCAGTGACATTTGTTCAGGCTAAAATGGTTTGGTCACCAAAATATAGCAGCTAGGCGCCAGCCGTCCCGGGTAGAGGGCTGGCCCACAATCTTTGCCATTGAGCTCATGTTTTCAAAATATCACCCCTCGTGACTGCTCCCAGGGTGCCCGAGGGCACGGGGGTTCGAGGCCAGCTTCCTTCTTGTAAGTGGAGCTGCTGGCTCCCGGGCCTGGGTCAGAGCACCACAGCTGGGAGCCTGGGAGCGAGGTGCAAAGGGCTACCAGAGCTGGGGCTGTCCCCTTGCACATCACCAGGAGGTGCAGATTTGGGGACAGGAGAATCCCATGTGCCCCTTCAAGAAGCTGATGACTTATGAGGCTAATTTGAGGTCTGAGAGTGTGACTGCAGCCCAACCCTGTCCCCAGAAAGGCTGCCAGTCTCTCTCCGGGGTGGAGGATCCACTGAGCACCCACCATGGGCACCACCTAGGGTAGCGTCCACGGGCTGGGACTGTGACACACAGCCTGTTGGACAGGAGCGCCTCGCCCCGACCAAGCTGCCCACAGGTGGAAGCACAGTCCTCACGCTGTGGCCAGCAGGCGTGGCCACTCCCAAAGCACAAAGGCCAGACCCTGGCTGGACGCAGAGGAACAGGCGGGGGAGGGGGAGGGGAGGAGGGCAGGAGAGACGGCAGCCCCCTTGCCCCTCACTGATGGCATCGTGCCAGCTGGGCGGGACCAGCTGACAGAGTCGGCTCACCTTGGTCCTGGGCAGAGTCCCCCCCTGACACACGCAGCCCTGGGGGCCTCTCTGCACAGGCCTGGCAGCGCAGGCCAAGCGAACAGCCCCTCCCTGCCTTCCCTGCCCTCTGAGCAGCCCAGGGCCAGCTCTCCTCCAGGCACCACCTGCACGCTTGGGTACTGTCACGAAGCAAAGGGCTGGGGCTGGGCAGATGACCCTTCTCTCAGGGCTCTTGGCTCCTAACTGCTGTTTCTGTTCCCTGACAACTCCCCGCCTGGCGCATATGGCTCCCCAACAGGCAGTGGGCACCCGTCTAGCTAAGCCCATCCCTGCGGCGGTCCAACCAGCCCCCAGGACCCCCGCTCTCTCTTTCCTCTGCCTGGACTTGCCCCTGGAGACTCCAGCTCCGGCAGGCAGGGCAGGGGCTCCTACCAAACGCAAAACCACCAAACGCAGAACTGCAGAGCCGTCTGGTGAGACTGCTCCCTCCTCAGGGCATCCTCTTTTTGCGGGAAACTCAAATTGCCCTGACTTCTGGGGCGGGTGGGGTCCCCGCCGGCTCTCCCAGCACTCCTGCTTCCCTGGTGTCGATGCCAGGTGTCGGGGTAGGAGCGGGTCTGGAGCAGCACCCTGGGCGCCGCCAGCCCCTCCCGCTGAAGCCTCCCAGCCCCCGGGGCCCAGCCCCATGTGGGACACTCTCCACCTGCCCAGGACCCTGGCTGCAAATACCGACGGTCCACGCAAGACAGAGGGTCCCCGGGGTCCACAGGGCACAGCGGCCCGCCAGAGGGGGCAGAGGGCTGGAGGGGCAGCTCGGGGCTCGGCATCCGGGGCTGCCACCTGCAGCTGATGCTCAGGAGTGGACTGAGGACCAGGACTGGGATTTGCCCTTAGACTTCTCCAGGAATCCCTGTGCCCACCCCTCTGGGAGCCACCGCAATGCCTTCTTGGGGATCTTGCACCCCAAGCCTGCCAGGGGGTCCTGGGAATGGGAATGGCAATGGCCCAGAAGGCACTGTGACCCCCTTCCCCACACCCTGACGTGAGGTGGGCCCTCAATCCCGCCCGGGTTGCTTCTGGCAGTTCCTGGAGCCCAGGGTCTCGAGGGGCCGGTATCCAGTGTGGGCCTCACTTCACCTCCCCTGGGAACCACCCAGGGGTCAGCTAAGGGAATGGGGTGGGGGTAGGCACATCTGTTGAAAACATGCTCAGAAGAGGGACCCTGCGCTGTCCCAGTTCTGCCTGGGCCAACGGGGAGGGTCCTTCCAGAGCTGGCCTCTCTCACCCGACACAGGCGTGGGGGTGAACGAAGTCTGATGGTCCCTCATCCTGCCAACTCCTCCTCCCAGACCTGGGGACCCAGCTGCGCTAAAAGTAGCCCTGGTGGCGCCGGACACGCAGACCCGAGTGTCAGGGCCACTATCTCCAGAGGCCTGCCCAGGCCATTGCTCCTCCACCCCCCAGACACCCTCACCTGCGACTCTGACCCGCCTCAGAGATCAGATCACAGGCCCTGCAGTAACCTGGGCCTGGCTGAAATCCTGCCCACGGCACTTCCTCGCTGCAGAATCCTCCACCCCCTACCCCGTCTCATCAGCTAGTGGGACAAAGGATGAAGCGGGGAAATGACTTACAAGTCACTGTGCAGGCCCAGAGAATGAGCTCAGAACAGGGACCAGAAGAGGGTGGCGGGAGGAGCCAGGGGCCGTGCAGGTGAGGTGTCAGGGCCCGGGTGGCTGTGGCTCAGCGGCAGGGGTGGTCCGGCCTGCAGCATCTGTGCCCAGGAGCCAAGGCAGCGGGGTCCTTGAGGAAGTGCTTCTAGATTGCAGTCTAGGGGGCCGTTCCCAGCAGCGGGGCCTCCTGGCCTGGTTCTCACATCCTCAGAGATTCTGTGGGCATCCTAACCTTCTCCCCAGAGTCTACACCACAGACTCGTCCAGCCGTTCTATCAGTATCGAGAGGGGTGTTCAAATCTCCAGCTACAATTACAGATTTGTCTCCTCTGATCGTCAGCTTTTGCATCATTTGTTTTGAAGCTGTTATTAGGTGGGTACCCATTTCTAACTGTTGCGTCTTCCTGATGTTGACCCCTTATGAATTTCCCCTTTCTCTCTAATATTGTGCTTTGCCTTAAAGTCTATTTTGTGTGACATTAATATAAGCTCTGCGGCTCTCCCAGGCTGTCTGCAAGGTGCAGGCGCACCCACGTTCTCAGGCCTTGCACATCTTGCATTTTTTCACAGATTGAAGGTTTGTGGCAACCCAGCGTTGTCAGATGATGGTTAGTGTTTTGTTTTTTGGCAATAAAGCGTTTTTGAATTGAAGTATGTACCTTATTTTTTAGACAATGCTATTGCGCACTTCATGTAAACATGTAAGTTTATAGGCACTAGGAAACAAAAAAAATCATGTTGACTCTTTACTGTAATATTTGTTTTATTGTAGTTGGTCTGGAGCTGAACCCACAGTATCTCCAAGGTCTGCCTGTATCTTTTCCACACTTTTACTTACAACCTATCTGTGCCTTTGTGTGTAATGTGTGTCTCTTATGGATAGCATGGAGTTGGATCTTGCTTGTTTTTCTAGGACAATATTTACCTTGTAATTGGAGTGTTTCTTCCATCTACATAGAATTTCAGTTGCAATGAGGTTAGAGCTAGATCTGCTGTTTTGCTATTTGTCTCCTCTCTTTCGGTTCCTCTTTTCCTGCCTTCTTTTGCATTAATCCGATGTTTCTTAGAACTCCATAACTTTCCTACTGGGTTTTCACCTATGTGTCCTTGCATATATTGCTTTCCTGTGGTTGCTCTAGAGACTCACACATGCGTCTCACCTTGTCCCAGCCTGTGTGGACTTAGCGCTGGGCTCCCTCAGGGAGGTGCAGCAGCAGCACACCTGCGCTCACTCTGCCCTCAGCGGCAGCATCCCTGTCTCCATTACATCCATGCCGTGAACACAGCAATACAGGGTTATTACTTTTGCTTTAAACAGTGATGCCTTTTAAGGAAATCAGGAGAAGTAGAATTAAATATATAGCCTGCCAGTTATCAGTTTATTGACTCTCAGCTCCAAATCTGCAGCTGGGCTGTGGAAGTATTTCTTTTGCCTGCTGCAGCGATGCTAGGTTTTACCAAGAGAGGGCACTAGAGGGCCACTGCAGGATCACAGCCAAGACACAGCTCTTCCTGGTTCCAGGGTGCTCTTCGTCCACTTACGGTGCAGCTGCCAGAGGCCCACCCTGCTCACCCTCCCAGTCTCTTGGCAAACCAGTGGGTCTCCTCCAATGAACCACTGTCAGGCAGCCCTGTTCTGTCCTGCTTCTTCACCACCGCCAGGCTGCATATCCCATGGTGGTCTGAAGTCCAGCCTGGTCGGGGCAGGCGGTCGGGGGAGTTCTTCCCCTGAGCACTAGATGCAGCGGCTGTTTTCAGCATTTGGTATTCCTGTGATCCTCCAAGTTGTCTCTTACCCCTTTTAGTAGTTAGCCATCTCTCACCAATTTATAATCCTTCAAAAAAAAAATTCCTCTGTTCAAATTACAAGTGGTTTCTGTCTTCTAACTGGACCTTGAATGACCACCTAGTTCGTTACCCATACTTACCACTTCCGTCGCCGTCCGCTCCTTCCCGTAGCTCTGCCGTGGCCTCTGAGGTCCCGTCCCTTCACCCTGAACAACTTGCTCTAGCATTTCTTATAATGGAGATCTGCCAACTTTTGTTTCTAGAAAATGTCCTTCTTTTGCCTTTACTGTGAAGATTTTGCTCTGGATGTAGAGTTCTCGTTGGACAGCTTCTCATCTTAGCACTTTGAGTATGACATCCCAAAGTTCCCTGTCCTCTGCCGTTTCTGTTGAGAAGTCAGCTGTTGGTCGCAGAATGCTCCCCTTCCATACAACCTGTTGTTTTTCTCCTGCTTTCAAGATTTTCTCATTATTTTCAGCCTCCGGCAGCAGGACTATGACACCCCTGGAAGTGGTTTCCATTTTTATCCTGCTTTAGGTTCAGTGAGATTCTTGGACCTTTAATGCTTGCCACCAAATTTGGGGTGACTTTGCCATTATTTCTTCAGATATGTCACCTGTCCCTTTCTCCATTTCCTCTCCTTCTGAGACAATTATTTATATGTTGGCTGCTTTGGATTGTCCCACATACCTAAGGCTCTGCTCATTTTTCTTCAATTTTTTCCTCTCTCTTTTTTGGGCTGTTTAATTTCTATTGATCGATCTTAAAGCTCACTAGTTCTTCCGCCCTCTCTAATCTGCTATTCAAACCATCTTAAAAAAAACCCACGTATTTTTCATTTCAGTTTTCATACTGTTCAGCTCTAGAAATTCCATTTTTAACAGTTTTTAACCTCTCAGTACTCCCTATTCACTCATTAAAACAATTATACCTTAATTATTGATACATATTTCTAATAGGTGTTTTGAAGCCTTTGCTCAATCCAACATCGAAATCCACTTGGAGTCAATTTCTACTGACTGTTTTTCCCTAATCATGAATCATACATATCTTCCCAAACCTTTGCATGTCTCTTATTTTGTTGAAAATTGGACATTTTAGACAACATATTGTGGTGTGACTCTGGATTCTGTTGTGTTCTTGTGATGATTGTCTTGTTGGTATTTTCTTAGAGACAAGTAAACTTGCTTATAGTCAAACCACACATTCTGTCTCCCTCCTGCAGGGTGTAGCAGCTGCTATCTCTGCTCAGTCTCTTCAACTTCCAGCCAGTTTTTTTTTTTAATTCTTATTTTTTTATTGAAGTGTAGCTAATTTACAATGTTAGTTTCATGCATACATGTTACACATGTACATACATATGTTTTTTTCAATTCTTTTCCATTACAGCTCATTACAAGAAATTGAATATAGTTCCTTGTGCTATACAGTAGGTCCTTGTTTATCTATTTTATATACAGTAATGTGTATTTATTAATCCCAAACTCCTAATCTATCCCTCCCCCAACCCCTTTCCCCCTGATAAACAGTTTGTTTTCTACCTCCGTGAGTCTATTTCTGGTTTGTAAATAATTTTTGTTTTAAGATTCCACGTACAAGTGACATCATTTTCAGCCACAGCTTTGTTCCCTTGCTTCCCTGCGGATGCAGTCCTCCCTTCTGCCTGTACAGTTTGGCAATCGGTCAAGGATCTCAGTAAAGTTTGTGATTAGGAGCTCCTTCTCTCTGTGGTTTCCTTGCTTCTGAGAATTCCCTCCTAAATTCACAGTTTTGCCTCCAGCATCAGGTCATCTCCTCTGATACCTCAAGCCAGTAAGGCTACAGCTTTCTTCCACCCACGCTGTACACGGCTGGGGAGTGCACTCAGATTAAAAGCAGTAAACTCACAAATCTTATCTAGTGTAGCTGCCTTTCAAGAGTAGGTTCCTCTCTGGTTGTCACCGAGTCTGCAGCACGTGCTGAGGTTTGTGGTGAGCCAGGCATCAGGGCAGAGAGAGTACTAGATTTAGGGCATCACCCCTTCTGGGGCTCTCCTATTCCAGAGGTTGCCCTGGGTTTTCCGTCCCCTCTGACCTGTCCTCTACTGGGTCAAGATGACAGGGGTGTGGTGTTCTCTGCTGTTTCCCTCCGCTCTGTTGATGGGCATGGGCAGCATCCTGAGGGGGAAAAACAGAAACCCTCAATTCTTACCCTTTTTGTTGCAATTTTTCAGGAAGAATACTCCCCCAGTTTCTCTGCTTGGGGGGCTTTCCGGTACTTTTAAATAGTTGGAATGTATTTGTTTCAGCATTTGCTCAAATGTCATCACTGTCATCTGCAGGTAGGGTAGCCCGACCACTTCACTTTACCTCCACTACTGGAAGCCTTCAACACTTCTGGTGGTAAAATACATGTAACATAAAATTTACCATCTTACACATCTTTTAAGTGTATAGTTCAGTGATATTAAGTACATTCACATTAATCAACCATCCAGGACTCCTCTTGCAAAAACGGAAACATTGTGCCCATGAAATAATAATGCCCACCCCACTTGCCAGCACCTGGCAGCCACCTTCCCACTTCCTCTGAATTTACCTACTCTTGCCACCTCCTGTAAGTAGAATCCCACAGTATTTGCCTTTTTGTGGCTTATTTCACTTAGCAGAATGTCCCTGATATAGACTGAATGTGTCTCCCCAAAACTCATACTTTGAAACTTAACCCCCAGTGTGATGTACTCAGAGGTGGGGACTTTGGGAGGTAATTAGGTTGTGAGGGTGGAGCCCCCATAAGTGGGACTGGTGCTCTTATAAAAGACACTTCTGAGCGGTCCCTTGCCCCTTCTGACATGTGACAACAAAAAGAAGACAGCCATCTAAAAACCAGGAAGCAGACCTTCATCAAACACCAAATCCACTGGTGCCTTGATCTTGGACTTCCCAGCTTCCAGAGCTGTGAGAAATTTCCTTTGTAAGTGACTGGGTTTCTGGTATTTTGCTACAGAGCAAGTCCAGTGGACTAAGACGGTTCTCGGGGAATAACCACATTGTAGTAGATGTCAGATTCCCTCCCTTTTGAGACTGAATGATGCCCACTGTATGAATGTGATACAGTCATCCATTCATCTGTTGATGGACATTCGGGTCATCCCCACTTTTTGGCATTGTGAATAATGCTGTTTTAAACAAGGGTCTACAAATATATCTTTAAGACCCTGCTTTCAATTCTTTTGATATATACCCAGACATGGAGTTACTTACTGGGTCATACAGTGCTCTGTTTTTAACTTTTTGAGGAACCCAATACCCTTCTAATAAGTCTATTTGCTTAAATTGGCTAGAGTTTGCTTTTGTCACCAGCAAACGTGAGTCCTGGAGGGCATATCCTCAACTCCAGCCAGTGGCACGCTCACCAGAACAAGTCAGAGGGCTGGGACTGCCAGCCTCCCTGGCAAAGAGAGCCAGAGGCAAAAAGCTCATTATCAGGACGTGCAGTGCAAGGAAGCAGAAGTGAGGAAGAACGGAAGGGACAAGAGCAAATAAAAGAGGGTGCACACCTGGACCGGCCACAGCCCAGGACAAACTGTTCAACCTCATGGCACGTTTCAGAGAGGCTGTATGGAGCTTCTGCGTCTCTGAGAGCCCAGGGTGTGAGGGAGGACTACCAGGCTGACCCCCACCTCCTACGGGAGCTCACGGAGGACGTCAACACCTGTTGCAGGGCTATGTTGCATGTCTGCGGTGCTGAGAAGATCCTGCTGTGTCTTGCACCACAGCAGCCATGGGGAAGCCCCAGGGCTGGAGGCTGCAGCACGTCTGGGTCCACAACCGTGGGAACAAACAAGCCAATGCAAGGATGTCCAGAGAGAAGGGAGTGTGGGCAGGTGTAAGGTAACGTGTAAAGTAAGTTTGCCCTGAAGCTGCAGGACTCACGTTTACTTGACTTTTCCCTCATCTTCCCTTAGTTCTTTAAGCAACTTTATGACAGCAGTTTTAAACTCTTTGTCTAGTAGGTCTGCCACCTGGGCTTTCTCAGGGAAAGCTTCTGTAGTTTTTCTTTCTCCTTTGGGCCATTTCTTTGTAAGCCTTGTGACTTTTTTGTTGTTGTTGAAAACAACATTTGAATCTAATAATATGCTAATTCTGGAAATCAGATTCTTCCCCTTACCCAGGGTTTGCTGTTTGATCGTTGAAGGTTATCTCTGCAAAGAATCATCCTGAGGTATGAACTTAAGGTTTCTCAGACTTTTTCCGAGCCTGTGCCTTTCCCTGGGCGTGCACTGTAACTTTCTAATCTTCTCTGCATATGCAGTTGCTCTTTCTTTCTTTCTTTTTTTTTTTTTTGGTTAGTGGAGGTACTGGGGATTGAACCCAGGACCTTGTGCATGCTAAGCATGTGCTCTACCGCTGAGCTGTACCCTGAATGCCCTAGTCTTCAATATCTGGCTCCCAAAAGGGGAAAGGAAAATGAGAGGTGGGTGGTTAAAGAAAGATGTTGGCCCTTTAAATCCCCTGGGTTGCTTCAGTTGTGGGGAGGGGCTGGCATCAATGGCGGAGGTGGTTGGGGGGTGTGTACAATGATGACTGCCTGCCTCTGTGCTGGTCCCTACAGCCCCTCCACAATCAGAGGCAGGAGTCAAGGATCAGGGCACAGATCCCGGTATTTGGAGAACAGGGTCCCTATTCCCACACGCTGTGAGCAAGCTGGGCAAGGAGCAGGCACCTGGCTGCCTGCCACGGGGCTGGGCAGCCGCGGCTACGCTATGAGTGGAAACTGATGGAAGTACAGTGACCCTTGAACAACATGGGTTCAAACTGCACAAGCCCACTTCTGCCCAGACACTGTTCAGTAAACACGCACTACAGCACCACACGGTATGCAGCTGGTTGACTCTGCAGACGCAGGACCGTGGATGTGGAGGGCCGACCTGAGCTTCCATGTGGATTTTCGACTGTGCTGGGGGTCGGTGCCCCTAACCCCCATGTTGTTCCAGAGGCAACTGTAATTACAACTTGTTTTCCGACTTGCCCTGGAAGTTGCAAGGCTTCAATAGACCTCAGAATGCGGAGGGATTAAGATCCTCATGTATGATCACAGTGACTCAGGGACAGAATCCAAGGCCCCGACTCCTAGCCTGGCGCAATCTGGCTTCACTGAGCTGCAAAATGCTCCAGCTGAACTCAGGTGTGGCGGGAAGGCGAGGAGAGTGTGGGAGTGAGGAGAGAGAAACACAGGGACAGGACTGCAATTCGGAAGCTCCCTGATGGAAAAAGCAGTCAGCCAGCAGTCCCAGACTTTGTAGCTTGGACGGCTGCTGAGAGCAGCTGCCCAGAAAGCCCCTAGTCCGGCCCCACTAACGTGCCCTTCCCACCCTGTGCTGAAGTCCAGGGCACTCTCGGGGTCTCAGGGGAACAGGTCCAAGGGGCTGAAGGGTCTCCCCGCAGCGAGTGTCCCACTGGGACTCCGTACCGCCAGCCCCACAAGCCAGAGGAGGCGGCTGCCCCAGCCTCAGAGGCAGGCAGGGCTCCGCTCCTCTCCCCGCCAGCCTGTGGCTTCCTGCAGGATGGGAGAAGGGACACGTGGTCCTGCCCCTGAGAGCCGTGGATGCAGGCAGACCCCAGGTACCAGTCTGTCCTGCAGCCTGAGCCTCTTCACCAGTTCCCGGGTCTCACTCGTCCCCAAGTCTGTTATCTGCTGCTCCGTGGAGAGTCACTCCGACACTCAGAGCCGAGACACAGCCATCATCTTCTTTGCTCTCGCTCCCCTGGGTCAGCAATCTGGCCTGGGGTCCTCTGGGCAGCGCCGTTCCCCCGGTGGCTCCACCAGGGCCGTACGGCCTTGCTTGCAGGTCTGGCGGTTTGTGCTGGTGTCACCTTGACCACCTGTCTCCAGAAGGTTCTTCACAGGGTAGCAGAGTTCCCAGCAACAAGGGAAAGCAAGCCCTACTTGCTTAGGTCCCAGGGCACAAAGCAAGTCCACGGGAGAGCCCAGGTCCCAGGCCGGCGACAGCATGAGGCAAGAATGCTGGGAGGCATGACTCCCGGGGCCACTGAGCTGATGGTCTTTCCCACAGGGGTGTCAGAGAGGGGAGACCACCAGTGCCACCTTTGCAGTCGGGGCCAGACGAGCGAACCATGAACTGGCCATGCTGTGTGGACACGGGGCTGTTGGAGGCCCAGGCCTCACGGTCCCGATGGATGGGATGCACTGGGCGCCCACGAGGTACCGGCCGAGTGTCCCAGGGCTGCAGAGGAGCCAGAGGAACCTTGGGGGAGGAAGGGACGTGCACCCAGGCAGCACGTCCACACAGGCCTGAGAAGGGACAGGAGGAAACACAGCAACAAGTCCGCTCCAAGCCGCCCAGCGCCGCGTGGCGAGGTGGGGGGACCGAGCCAGGGAGGGGGGGCCGGATGCCAGGTCGAGCCAGCCCTAGGAACCACCCGGGTCTGGGGGCAGGTGTGCTGCTACGAGCAAGGCAACCGAGCCCCTCCCACTGTGGTGGCTGTGACGAGGAAAGCAAGGCCTGCAGGCGGGATGGAGTCGGCCCTGGGGACCCACGTTCCCTCACAGGAAGAGAGCAGGCGCACAGCTGGGCACCGCGGGGCCGAGGCAGGACAGGACAGCCTGGCAGCGGCCCCGGGGCCTGGACTCACGAGTGACAGGGAAGTGAGGGGTGTGTTCCCTGCAGCCGGCGACGGGGAGGCTCAGGATGGGCCTGGCCACGAGCTGCAGCCAAACCAAAGAGGTCCCACCTCAGCCCAGCCATCAGCTGCTAGCTGGGTGACCTCTCGCAGGTCACTTCAACGCTCCGTGAGGCCAACGGTCCTGCCTCAGCTCCTCGGACAAGCTGGGGCCCATCCACTCATCACTCATCACAGAGGAGTCCCGAGCCTTGGAACAGGAGGGCGAGGGGCTTAGGCGGCGGCCCCCCGGCGGCTCTGGGAAGAGCACTGCTAGTCAGGCTTCTCTACTCCCGCACGTGGCGATTACAAGCACCGCCTGCACGGCGTGGAGCGGGAGACAACAGAAGCAAAGCCAGCGGGATGACAGCCCCAACTCGTGAGGCTGCTGCGAGCATCACACCAAGTAACGCATGTTTGGGCCTTAGGGGGCAAGGCAATCTGCAATAAATTAAGCCATTATTACTAAAAACCACAAATAACTCGCTATATGGGATTATCCGTAATAGAAGACTTAATTGTTGTTAAATTTACTTTTCAATCAAGTGCTGTGAACCACCATACGCAGAGTCACTTTCTTCACAAAGAGTCTTTGCAAGAGGACGAGGAAGCCCTTGCAGCCAAGCTTCTCCTGGGGCCGAACGCTGGTGTGAGGTTAGGGGACAGCAGCGCCTGCCCCGGCCTGAGGCCAGGGGCTCCTAACATAAACGGATGCTCCTCCGGCCTCTGCCCCTGACGGCCAACGGGGCAGCCTAGAGAAAGGGGCCCTTTGGAGCAGCTCCGCCTGCCGCGCCTGCAGGGAACATGGCTTCCCTACGGCTCTGAGCAGCAAGGAACACTCACTAGGCATTGGTCACGGGTAGAAACCAGGCTGGTGCAAGGATCACCAGAGACCCACGTGACACTCATACCTGCCAGTGGGTGATGGGGAAGCAGAGCCTGGACTTGACTGAGAGGGGCAGCTCAGCCCACGTGAACCACAGACCCCACTGGGGCAGCTGGGCTCGCTATCCTCCGGGAGGCCTCAGCAAGACGACCACCCCCTGCTGCTCGCTTAGATCTCAGTTGTAAGGTGTTTATGCAGGAGCCTGATGTTGGCTCGCATCTACTCACCACTAAAAGGCGTGGGCAGGGAGGGCCTGAAAACCAGAATCCACAGAAGACTCTTCAACCTCGTTCAAATTTACAGTCAACAGATTTTATATGAATTCATCCCCTCCCCCCAAGTACTCTGGCAATAAATAAGTAAATAGCAAACAGCTCAAGAAACAAGCAGAGAGCCCAGAAAACCCCAAATCTCAGCTCATTCGTCTCTGGAAGCCCAGGAACTGGCAGTTGCCTTCAAATCCAATTTGATCACAAGCCATAAGGGGCCTTTTATCCTCAAGCACAAGGGCCAGTGGGTGTCTCTTTCCTCCTCAGTGCACTCCACTTCCCTGTTCCTGTAACAAGCATCTACACGCCTACTACTGCCAGGGTGCGGTCCAAGAAGACAACCACAGTCCTGATCTCATGAAAAGCTTATAAAATGCATCAGGTGAAAATGTGCAACGCTCACAGTGTTGGGAGGGGCGCCGGGTACCAAGTCTCCTCATTCGCGGCAGATGGAGGGAGAACTGGCGCTGCCCTCCGGAGGGCCGTCAGGTATGTGCATCGAGTGTCAAAGTGAACAGAGTTCTGGTCCCAAAATTCCAGTTCCAGATGTTTATTCTACAACGACACTTGCATGCAGGCAAAATGACACGGGTTAGTTCCAGTCTGCTGATACTATAAATGCCACATCAGTGACCATCAACTGACGATGGCTTAAATAAATCGTCAGTCACGATTAGAGGACCGTAACTAGAACGCCAGGAGGCTGATAGGCAGGAATGAAGCAGCTTTATACACAGGTGCTGCCGCAGAGAGACCGAGACTCTGGAGTGTCAAGCCAAAGGAAAGCAGGTAGGGTCAGTACACACAGCAGGGTCAGCCCCCGAATCGGCGGATGGGGGCCGCGGCGTGGAGGCTACCCGTACCACACTTCACAAGGACGTGAGCATGCTTGGATTTTGGCATCTGTGGGGATCCTGCAACTGATCCCCCATGGACACCGAGGAACCACTGTACGCTGTTTGTATGGAAAAATGATCATGTGCACACGTGCAAGTGGGCATGCAGGATGGCAGACTGCCTGTGGAGGGCGCTGGCCAGCTAGAGGACACGGACAGGGAGCTTGCGTCTCACCGTTCGCCTTTTACACCAAGTGCACGGGTGACCTGCTTAGGATGAAAACCTGAAATCAGTTCTTCACAGTGTAAGTGCTACAGGTGAGAGCAGAGAGGAGCAGGCGGCAGAAGCCCTGAGGATGGCTCCCCCTGCAGGTGGAGGCCTGAGGCGCTGATCGGGACGCCACAGAGAGGGCAGCGTGTGGCTGAGCCCTGGGGGCCATGCCCGGCAGAAGGGGGCACTGCAGCAGAGAAAAGCACACAGGGCTGCCCCCGAAGCAGGAATGTAACGGCTTAAGACAGAACGAGGGGTTGTTTTTCTAGAAGGCAAGTGGAGTGCTTTAAGCAAGACAGGGCCCTGATTACGGCTGGGAGGTGAGGAAGGTGGGGGACATGATGGGTTAGGAGGCTGCAGGATCAGCTCAGGTGACTGGGAAGGGCTGGAACTGTGACTGGCAGTGGTGCCGGGGAACTGCAGAGCAGGTGATACTCATGTTTCCAGCTTGGTGAGCAAGTCCACAGCAGGGCCACACAGCAAGGAAAAGAACTGACGAGGCAGGAGTCAGGAAGGAGGCCCTAGTCTTGGCCCTGTCACCCTGAGGTCCTGGCAGACAGGTGGGGAGCCTATCACAGGACTGAGAGCTGTCAGGCCACCGGTGTGGACAGAAGCCCCAGTCAGGAGGTGTGACAGTCTGGGAGGGAGAGGTGAAGGAGGGGTAAGGCCAGTGGCTGCTGCAAGGCCTGCACCAGTGGGCAAGTGTACCTGGCAGGCTGCCCTGGGAGACCAGCCACCCAGCCCAGGACCAGAGTAAGTCCAGATCCCCCAGGAGCTGGTCTGGCCCTTAGTGACACCCCAGGCACAACACAGCTGCAGAGAGGAACAAGCAGGGTCTCATTAAACCTGCTGGCAAGGAAGGAACGGACCTCCGGCATGGCGCACACATCTCACGCTTCTGAGAGTTGGCATCTGGCGTGGTCCTTGGAGCACAGGAGCACAGGAGCACAGGGCCAGGGGCACCAGCGTCTGCACGCAGCATTCTCAGTGCAGGCTCCCCGACAGCACCAGGACAGGGAGCCGGGAAAGGCCTGGCATTCCCACGCGGGCATGGCTGGCCAGGGCACTCAGGCTCCCCCTGCAGAAGTTACCGAGCCTGAGACAGGCTGGCGGGAACAGAGAAATTCCCACTCCTGCGTGTTGTCTTGGCCAAAATCCAACCAGAAAGTAGAGCCTGTGATGAGGGTTTGTGGGTAAAAGTTCGATTCTGAAAATGACCTCAGGGCAGAGGATGGGGGCAGGTGGTCGGGGAACAGCAGGAAAACTGTGAGGGAGCATTTCCCTGTCAGTCACCGCCGGGTCCAGGAGGCTGGGGCTGTGCTGGCGTCCGGGATGGGCTGCTGGGCTGTCCGCGGAGCCCAGAGGCCCAACGCCCCACCTGCCGTTACCCTGAGGCTCTGAGCTCTCCTGGCTTCCCTGATCTGGGACCCAGGACTGTCTCCTGTCCCCTCACCACCTCTGCTCACACACACGCCAGTCTCTGGAGCCCTTCCCCCCACGCCTCCGGAACCCCTCACCCTTAGCTTGCTGTCCTTCTAAGTCTAGAAAGACCAAGCCTTCGCTGCCCACTCGGTGCTGCCCCAGCGAAGTCCAGAAGCAGACAGCGGCCACCTGTCTGTCCCCCACCCCTGCAGACCACCTCCCGGCGAGAGAACCCAGGGTCCAGGCTGGGGCACCTGCGCCCCCCGTTCTGTTCTAGAAGCACTTCCTTAAGGCACACGTGGAGGTCTCCCAGCCTTCAATGTCCCGTCCTGGGGGTCACCTCAGGTCCTGTCCAAGTGGGCAGGGCCTTCTCTTCAGCAACACTGGGCATGCTCTCTGGTGACAGTGCTGTAACTGAGTCCACCAGGCAAGGAACTCCGACAAAACAAGTGCCACGTACACCCCTCTACACGATGCAGTCGCACCCAGAGAGCGAACCCACCTGTGGATTTTAAAAGTGGGAGGCAGTGCCAGATTCGGAGAAGCATGATCTAACCAAACCCTACATCCCAGCTAAGGGACCACAGAGACGGACGGCAAGGGCGCCCGACATGCTCTTCCTGTTACTTGGCGGTGCTGAGATTGGGGCTGTGTCCGCTCGGGGCTGACCAGAGGCAACCAGCGCGGTGGTCCTGCCGCTTCACTGCACGGTCCGGGGCTGTGCGGGGGCCAGCACCCCGGTGTCTGAGCCCGGTCGAGCTAAGAGAGAAATTAGTCATGGGGAAACATTCCTCTCACTGAACCCATCCATTTAAGCCCTCGACTACTGCAAACTCTGCAAACGCACATTATTTCAATTTGACCCCAACCATAAGACCACCATATATATTATAAGATAACAATGTAGTTCAGCTGGCGCTAAAGGCGACAGCGCCCCGGCTGCGCCCCCACCAGGTGGTTCAGACACTAAGAACCCCAAGGCCCGGTGCAAAGGGCAGGGAAAAACCCACTTTATGCTGGGGTGGGGTATTGCTTTGATGGAGAATGGAGGGTCAGAAATTCTTTTGTTTCATATTTTATTACATCAATGGCTTGAAAATTTTTATTTAACTTCAGCAAATACTGGAAATAGAAAAATGAATTCTGCAGAATTTCACAAATAAATTTTTCAATCTCTACTAACAAATGTTATCATTCAATGGCTAAGCAATTATAATGCTATGAACATTCACAATGAATGTGCTGAAATAGAAAACAGGCAAAAAGAGACATTAAAATATTACTTACAACAGCATTATTACAACGTATTTTCTTTAAAATTCCAACATGGATTTTTATCACTTCAAAAGATATACAGCATTTCCATTATATTTGCAAACTTAACCTTATACATCTTTTAAAATCTTGGAAAAATTTTAAGCAGTCTAAAAAAGCACTTAGCAAAGTTGTAAGTGTACATAATGGAACCCTATCCACTCCAGCATAACCCTTAGTCTTAGCAGAAGGCGGCTGTAAACACTCCTCACCATACAACATGCATAGACAATACTGACCTTCCTTCCCAACTGTCACGTGACTGCAAATTGTGCTTTACGATAATTAGGAAAAGCCGCAGAGATCCAGGGAGTGGCAGAAAGAGTATTTGTTTTTGAGCATTGCACAACACCACTAGATTCAAATTAGCTAACTACCTTGAATCAACTTGAGGCAAAATTTCACTGGATATTAAAAGCTTGACTCCTGGGTCACTTGATTTAGAAACAGGCTAGATAAGAGAACGGAGGCTCTCACAGAGCTGGTCCATCTGTCCTTTGCTCACAGATCAGGGATCCAGTTAGTGTAATGCACGGGTTGGCTTATTTTTGGTATGCAGTTATACCAAGAGTACATCTGATATTCAGAAAGACAAAAACAGGACAGAGTTGAAATTTAAAGTGACAATGAGCACACTCAGAGTGGTGTGATATTTGAGAAAACTTTACATACACAGAAAACAACTGCTTCATTAGTCCACCACAGAAAGCTCTTAAAACTCAACTGTTTCTCTTTTTCATTTTTTGATTAGAAGTTTATGACCATCAAAGGGTCCGACAGGTTAAAAACTATCCAGAGCCATCCTGAGGAACTGGCGTCCGGGGGGCACGAACGCACCGAACGGTGCAGCCGGGGTGGGCGGGGCCGCCCCAGCACCCAGCTCGCAGCCGCCACTCGTCTCATCAGCGCGGCTGGGGCCTGGCTGCTTCCTGGTTAAAAGAGCCATCTTACAGAACCCATCACTGTTTCAGACCAGTCACCACAATATTCAAGTAACAAGGTGTTTAAATGAGTAAGTGAAAAAACCTTTTACCTGACACTTCACACATCTATATAAAATTAAATAAAACAAACTTTTAATGCATATGCAATACAATTTGTATCTTTCAGGATTTCTAAACTAAAAGTTAAACTATCATTTGCTTCAATGGTACTATATTCTGCACAATAACTTATACTTAGGAGACATTTTCCACAAAAAAATATATATAATTATGACATTCACATTGATAATTTTTAAGAAGACACTGCATCAGAAGCAGCTGTCACTGTGGACCTTACACGTCCAACACAACCTGCTGATGCACCCAAGTCTTGATATGTTAAAAAGGGTCTTCCCTTAAATAAGACCACATCACTCAGCTTCTAAAGCTAAGTGACTTCTTGCATTTATGTCATCGCAAAGACAGTGTAATGAAGCAGTTTAAAACACAGTGCTACCTTACGCATGGAACTACACCGGTGGTGGTCAGGCCGAGACAGCTCTTCTTCCCTTCTGGCCGGGGAAAACGACACGCCCCTTCCCCGTGGAGAGGAAGCCAGAACTCAGCCGCTGTGACCCCAAGTGTGCCAGCACAGTGACCCTTCGGGACTGGAGACCACTTGGTACCAGGAACCAGGGAAGGGGACAGAGCACAGCACAGACAGAGGCCCGGCAGAGCCGGTGTGCCTGCCACGCAGCACAGGAACCGGCATCAAGCCTGCAAGCGCTGCCACACGGACTGATTCTTAAGGAAAACAGCCTGGGGGTGAAGCGGTGAACTGCCACGGCAGCAAAGTGCCTACCGCTCCCGCCAGGGGGACGGCGGTCTGGGGGAGAAGTGAGGAGATGAGCTTCAGATCAGGCCTAGGGTCCCCTTCGAGCCACGTGCAAACTTGTGCCACCTCCTCCCCAGGTTTTGCCTACCAGTGTCCAATTACGCAGCAGGCTTAGGACAAAAACAAGACCCCGAGGCGGTTACTAGTGTCGGCAAGCGGGGTGCACTGTGACTGGTGCTGCTCCTCACCTGCTCTCCCCCGCCCCGCAGGCGCCCGAGCACCGGGACAGGACAAAACTGGCCAAGTCCCAACTTATTCTTTTGAATGACCTTTCTCCAGATTTCTAAGAAAAGAAGTACAATTCCAAACAATCTAGGTTTCTTGCTGACCCTTCCTAAAGAGAAAATCAGCTAACCAAAAAAGACAAAATAAGGAGGAAAAAAAAAAAAAAAAGCAAGGTGCTTGGGATTCAAAACACATCAAATTTAATTGCATATTTCAAATTCTTAAGAATCCTGTTTATGCCTTAAAGCATCCGCATTCTTTTTCTTTTTGGTATTAAAAGTATGAAAAATATTTAATTGATGCAAAAAACAACAACAAAAGCTCCTTTGACGTATTTAGTGCAGGCTGAACTGACTGTGGAGTGAGGACCGGGTCACGTGAGAACGCAGTGTGACAGTCTACAGCCCTCAACCCCTCAGGAAGTCCACGGTGGTCTGGCAACACAACAGAAGCGATTCTGGAAGTTTCAGAACATTTATTAGACATTTTTACTTGTTCCCAGTCCAACCCAAAGGCATTACATACCACTTTGGAGATTGTTTCTTTCCATCTTGGTCTCACTAGAACCAATAAACTGACACTTCTGTCCTGGACTGTAATGTTAGAAGAGAGGGTGGCGTTCATGTGCTCACACCAGTGTCTGAAGGACAGAGGCCAGCATGGAGTGACAGGTGGAAGGCCAGGCACACCAAGAGGATGGGGAACAAATGCACAGCTTTCATAAAACCACCACCAGCTGTTCTAACACCTTCATCACTGCGCTAACCTGACGTTTAAAATCCGTGTTCTGTCAAGAATCTGCAGCAAGTTCTCCCCTATCTCCTAATCTCAATGATGTCATCTTTGGCAAGCAATAAACCTTAAAGAAGAAATAAGACACTAAAACAGAAAAAAGGGCTGATAACATGGTTGCCAAAAGGAGAAGGCACCAATTCCAAATGTACAAGCACCAGGTACAGTGGTACAGACCAGATCTCTTGGAGCTGGGGGTGGGGGCGGGGGGGTCAGGAAAAGATGGGGTGGCGCCCATCCTGGGATGACAATGCTGAGAGCTGAAGGCAGAGTGTTGAGGTCCACGTTCCCTTTAAGCTACAGTGTCCAAGGACAGTCACTGTGGGTGAGCTTTCTACCACTCGGAGAGGGGGAAGGAAGAGATTTAAGCCAACTAAATTTATAAACCATAATTATACCTACATCTAGGGAAACGTGAGTTGTATCAGGACGTTTGGCACAACAGAGGTTATAATGCAGGATGCCAATATGCTCTGATTCCCAAAGAAGCATGACACCACTTAGGTGGATGCCTCAGAAAAGGACAAGGGGCACTCTCTAGAAGGCCAACAGGGTCAGTTACTGAAATGATACTATGCACAAAGTAGAGATTGCAGGCCATGCAGGAACGGAGTCGTGCCTTCGGAGTCGACTACCTGTTCTGAAGCTGCTGAAGGGGCCCAGGCGCTTCGACCAAGGCGGCGGTCCCCAGGTCCCCAGAGTGGCAGGAGGCTGCAGGCACGGGAGTCCCCAGCACTCAGGCAGAGTGAGTGAGAGGTGCGGCAGAGCTCTCTGGGGAGTGGCGCCAAAGTGGAGGGACGAGCAAAGAATTAAGGCAGATGGAGCACAGGACTGGAAGTGTATGCCTTTTTTGGTAATAGCTGCTTGTCCACGAAGATGTGATGCAGATGGCTAGGGGACGTCTTGTAATACCTGAATCCTGGACAGTCGTCCATACCAAGTGCTCAAAGCTACCGGAGTTTCTCATGAGGCAGATGCGTATCTGACATCAAGAACAGGAGCAACCTGAGAGGAGGAGGAGAAAACAGAATCAGAGAGCAGGTAACACGTGCAGAAAGCGGGAGGGGGTGTGGGGAGGCCCCCTCCCCGTCCTGCAAACACCTCAGGGCAGGGCCCCTGCGGGGTGGAGGCGGCTGCGCCCAGGGCGGGGCAGGAGCATGGCCTCTGCTCAGTCCTGGCCCTGCCACTTCCCAGCTGCGGGTCCTTGGATGAGTCATCATTTCTTTCTGAGCTTCAGTTTCCTTGTCAGCAGAATGTACACAGTAACGATGCCTACTTCACAGGATGAAATAAAACCCCCTGAAAGTGCACCCTGGCACCGCACCTGGCAGACAACGCTCAGGTGTGGCAGCACTGGCGGGAGGGACGCCGCACACCTGCCCCACACCTGCTGGGGAACAGGAGACACCTGGGATCACAGGGTCTTCATAGCCTTTCTTGACCCCCCTCACTTTTCAAGACTGACCCCCGGACCCAAACCTGACAGTCATCCGGCATCCCAGAGCCCACTGCTGCCCTCCGGCTGTCTCACTACCAAGGAAACAACAGCTAAGAGTCCATAGCCTGCAAACAGAACAGCTGTGTCTTCAGGTGAAATCCCACTTGCGAGAACTGCTGTTAGTCAACCCAGGAGGCTTCCTAGTACAGTCATTCTGCAGTTTCAGGTGAGAGTCTTCACCTCCCATCCAGTCATCTTCAGCATCTCTCTGTGCCTTCCCGACTCCCACTGTACTCCATCCGTGGCCACCCCAGAGGACGCTGAGTCTCAAAAGCTCAACCCTCTTGGGCTACTCTCCCTCTCTGGCTCTGAAGGAAACAGGCCTTGGATGACAGACTGCTTGGTTAGCAGAACCAGGGCGCCCCCTCGGTCTGCGCTGCGTGACACAAAACCCGAGGGCAGGCGGGACGCAGCAGGCACCTCTCTGAGCTGCTGACTCCACAGGGGAAACGAGAGGAAACTACAAAGACTCTGAGTCCTGAGCTCTGATGAACAGACAATTAGCCCGTTCCCTTAGGCCCTTGGTGGACCAGAGAAGCAGCTGGTCCTTACAGATTAATTTCCTTCTGCAAACTAACATATGAAGAACAGAAAACCAGGGTGGTGGGGCAGGAGGGCTGGTGCTGTAAGCAGCACAGAAAGAAAGGGACAAAGAAAAGGAAACACAGGCGTGCACGTGTGTGTGCGCGCGTGCGTGAGAGACAGACAGACAAGAGTTGTTAACTGACTAAAAAAGTGAAAAAATTTTCAAGGTGATAAAAAGAGTATACATTCAAGTTAAGTTAGCTAATTCCATTCCTTCCAAAGAGAAGGCTGGGTAAACAGACACACAGGGGATGAGTCACCACAGAGAGGGAAGGCCTGCTGCTCGGTGGGGGTCAGCACCCCTGCCCTGCTACCAGAGGCTGGGGAGGAAGGTACAGGGGCGCTCTGATGTGCAAGCAACATGGTAAGTGGGCCGCCAAGGATGGACCTTCTGGACTAACAAGAAAGGGGGAAACGTTAGCTCGCTTATCTCAGGCAGTAAATGAACCAGGCATAAGAAAATGCAGAAAGGTGGCTGCGAAGAGTTGGCATCATGGTGGTGATGACTCCTGGTCCTAAACATACCAGCACTGTTTCTCTCCTAACCCTGCCTGCGTGGGCTCTCATTACATCTGAAGAGAGAGGAGACCACAGTGTCCTATTATTTCTGCTTCTAGGACTCAAGTTGGAAAACACATGTTGAAGGGAGCTTTCACTCTTGCACATTCTAATGTTCCTTCCCCAGTGATCCTGTTTTTTCAAAGCTGCCTAAATTGAGTCCAAGACTTCAGGGAAGTTAATTTGTTGCTAAAGGGGCAACCAGCACTCAGACAAAACCACTGCGGAAAGAGGAAACCCCTGTGTCTTGCTAACATGCTACCACATCCCAGGGTTGCAGGCTGGGCAGGCCCTGCCCGAGTGTAACTCCGGGAACCACTGGCATAGTCAGATTTTGTACACTGACTACAAAGATTTTCTGGTAGAAGGCTCTAAAGAGTCTAATTCTAGCAAAATCAGTGTGTTTCAACACTCTTCTGACAGATGCAGGTGTCCTGAGGCCCTTTTCCAGGCTGGCACGGAGGCACTGCGCGGACTGGTGGAGCCCCGCCTGGCGGGGGGGGGGGGGGGTGTCTTCCTCACAAGGTACTCCCAGGCCCCGGTCAGCAGGGGTCTCCCTCCTGACCTGCTTCTACAGACTGGGGCTCAGAGCAAACTGACAGCACAGACAATATAAAAGAGGTGATTTCAAATCATTCCTGCCCGGTTTGGGGAGTTAATCCTTAAATCACCATGTCAATGAACAAATTCAAATGCAAAGTGAATGGCTATTAACTCTTACCTGCCCAGCCCTGTGGAGCAGGCAGGCCAGGCTAGACAGGGACCTGGCCGGCAACCCTGTCACAGGAAGCAGGGAGGCAGGAGACGGGTCCCGCAGCCTCAGTCATCTCCCTCCCTAATCCGTGCTAACTGGGCTGATGAAGTCAGCGTAGCCACCCAGGAGATTCTGAGGTTCCAGCCAGCCTCAGGCCCGGCAACCCCGAGCAGCCAGCAGCAGGGCTCTGGACTGGACAGCCGAGAGACCTGGAGCTCCCGGTGCGCCAGCTGTGAGGGCCCACCAGGAAATTCACTAACCTCACAATGAGACGACATCACATTTACAGGACTGAACTTTACTGATACTCAAGGCATTTCTAACTTTATGTTTCACGGCGGGAACTTTACTATACTTAGGAAAATACTGGTAATGTGAAATATTCAGTGGCTGGAGGAAACCAGGACGCAATTAAGAATTTGTCCAGGAATTAAAATGTGAATAATACACGTAGTGTCCCAAAACTGACTGCCGACAACACATGTTAGAGCAAACTGACAACAGGTCAAAGTCACATTACTGACACAGCTGAAACCCAGAAGTGTCCCTGCAGCTGAGAAAGGCCGTCAGGACCCGCGTGCTGACCACCAGCCTGGCAGAGAAGAGCTCACGTGGTCTCAAACTTACCTCGTCTTCCTCTTCAGGCATCTTGATGGGATTATCTGGGGACTTCACAGGTTTCTGGTTACTGGGTCCATTGGTTTCTTCTTTCCCATGTTCTGCCTCCCATTCTTGCAAAACTTCATCTATGTTGAAGCGGCGTCGATAATTTACAAAAAAGTTTTTCACCTGTACCACTGATTTGTTCCCAATGACATCTGAGATTGCCTGAAAATCTCGGCCGTATTTCCTGATGGCTAAGGATATAAGAAAGCATTTTTTTCAATACAAGAGAAAAACAATTCAAAGCCACACACACAGTTGAGACTTAATCCTTATCCAGGTAAGAAAACACAGGCTTTTAATAGCAGGCACTGTCTCAGAGCAGTGCACCAGTGGGAGGGAGAGAGCTCAGTGCCAATGACTGACCACGAGCCTGCCCCTTCTCATCACATGACCCACGGTGACTTGTCAGCCAGCTATGACCCCATGCTGTGGACAGTCTGTATTCCCCAGGGCCAGAACATCTCCAATCTCACAACCCCAGCACTCAATCTGTGTTTTCTGACTACTCAGAATCCAACAAACAAACAGCTGCTAACGTGAAATACTCGCACCTCCAGACACTGAGGCTTCCAGATGAATTTTTAAATCTCGTGAGACAACAGGAAAGGAAAAAAGTTAAAGCCCAAAAGGGAATGCAGTAATTTGGCTAAAATGAGGTCCATGAGAAGAATGTAACCCTCCATGACCGTTTCAACATGGTGTCATGCTGGGAGCAGGACGGGGCTAGCTCTTCCCTAAAAGCAGCACGGGCCCGCAGCTCCTTCTAAGAGACTGTGTGCGTACCTTGCACGGCGAGAAGCTGCTCCTCCGTGGTCCACCGGGCGTTGCACTTCTGAGCGACCTGGGAGCCAAAGGAGCCGCGTTAGCACGCAGCACTGGACACCAGCGTGTCCTCAGGAGGGCTAACGGGTCTTCTCCTCGCATCAGAATTTGAACATCAACCAGATTTATAAAATTATGCCTATACTTCTCCTTCTAAGAGATGTGTATTACAGATGTATTACACAGATAGCAAATTCTTAAACACATAAAAGTGTGTGGGGTATGACTTCAAAGATGATGTTAACATAATCCTACCTCTGGAAGTCGATATGATTCTATTCCACCATCAAGTTTCTCTTTGAGGGCACTGTTCGTCTGTTTAATGTTCTGAATCTAAGAAAGAGAAGGTTTTCATTTTAAAAATGAAAAACTTGTATAAAGGTATGAAAAGAAAACAGAACTAAGAAAGCCAAAAGAAACAAAAAACCAAGAGGGAAAGGTCCCTGACGTGCAGTGGAGCCACGGTCTGAGGTCCCCACAGCACCTCCGAGAGCATCTAACTGGATGTTTAGCTGACTTGCTCAGGGCACCAGACAAGGGACGACACAACCAAGAAGGAAGGGATGGTGGTAAAACAGCCCTGTGTACACAACCCTGTTCCTCCACTTCCTACCAGGTGACGCCTAAGTGACAGAATGCATGTCTGGGGTCTGACACACAAGATAGGTGATGTCTGGCCCCCACCAGGGCCAGGCTGGGCAGGGAAGGCAGAGTGAAGACAGAAGAGGCACAGGGCTCGGGCGAGTCTCACAGAGCCTAAGCCACACACTAGGGTAGGCAGCCACCCACCTTGCAGGCTTCTTTAAAGGGGAGAAAAAAGAAAGCAGTATGTCAGTTTTCCATCACCCTAATTTTGAGCACCTGTAGCGTCTTCATTTTCTCCAAATTATCTTTTCCACATTCTTGCTTTGACACAACAGACCTAATCTTTCACCACCCTGGCCTAATCAAAACAAAGACACAATCAGCACCAAGCACGCAGTCAATCCGCGGCCGCTCCCAAATTCCGTAAGGACTGGGAATGGGCCGGGTGGCTGAGGAGGACCCTTCCCGCAGGGGCGCCCCTGTGCCAAGCACTGGGGGACTCGGGCTCCGCCAGTGTTCATTTCTAGTAGTCACTTGAGCAAATAAGAAAGCAAGAGGAGGAATAGGTTCATTTTCCCAAGTCAACCATCAAAGACACTCATGAGCAGAAAGTGCCCCTGAAAGCAGAAATCTTACGAAGTGAATGAAGAAAAAGGCAGGAATTTCAGAGGTAGGGAGGGGGTGGGCGGTGAGTGGGGATGGTGGTGAAGGATACCATCATATGGACACTTTTAAACAATTCTCCGTCTTAAAAAAAAACTTTTTATAGATACACAATTCTTAAAAACTCCACTTCCAAGTATTTACATTTCACAGAATTCCAGTTGCACACATCCTTTCCTCCTATGTTTTACTTCTTCTAGAAGGTTTAAAAGGGAGGGGAGTGCATGCAGGAAAAATTTTCCATGCTATGGGACAGGTGGCCAAGTACATAAGACCAGAAACTGAGCCTGCTGGCCACTGATGAGGGCCTCAAAGCCCCCCAGAAATGCAGCCTATGCCAAGTCTTTCTGAATCGATGCCACAGCAGAACATAAAAACAGAAAAGAAAAATCTCAGACACGTGCACAAAATTTACAGTAAAACCATAAACCAGGACCCTGCTTTAGTGAAATTGTAGTTTACTTTATTTTGAAAAGGCACAAATCAGAAAATACTTGAAATTCACTCACAATAAGTTCTCAGGAAAGTAATTCCAAGCGCTCAGACCAGCATTACCTAACAGCACTCCCTCTGATGATAAAAATACTCTAAAGCTGTGCTGCTTGATACAGGAGCCACTAGCCACGTGTTGCCACGAAGCACTTAACACGTGGTTTATTCAACTGAGGAATCAAAATTTTAAATTTTTTTATTTTAATTAATCCAAACTTAATTTAAATACCACACATGGCCGCTGGTTACCATACAGAACAGCAGCATCTTGGACTCCTCCTGCTCAGAGTTCTCAGTTACCAACAACCCATAAAATATTGCAAGGCACTCAGATTATGTTCCCTGAACTCTCCACAGGCTCAAAACTAGGCCTAGAAACTTCCAACACGGAATCAGCAAGTTCTCAGAAGTCAGGGGTCTAGAACACTACACGTCCCCAAGCATTCCTGTTACTACGTGACTATTCATTCCAGCTGGTCATTTATAACATGTGGTACAAAACAGAGTGTATACACACCCTGCATTGGGATTGTGTAAAAAGCATTTTGTCCTTTAAGTCAATGGAAGCACAGAGACTGAATGAACGGCCACAAGGCAAAACACCCGCGAATTCTGAACCAGAAGTTTGCTCTCAAGTCTCACTTACCTGCATGTCCGCTTCTAGTCATTTTCCAAATTAGAAATGTCCAAGTCTTTACTAGTCAGAACAAGAACAGGGCTCAGCGGCCAGCATCATGCCAGTGGAAAGGAAGCCAGAGTGGCAACAAGATGGGTGAGAAACAGGACACCAAGTAATCGGCATTTAAGGAAAAAAAACTAGAAAAGCAGTTGACTTGTCCTGCAGCTCACCGGGAGCGCCCTGTTGAACATGGCTTCTCTGCTCTCCTCTGCTGAGTGTCAGTGACTCCTCTGCTGTCAGGCCTTTCACTGGGTCCGCTCAGAAAGACCACTGCGGCAGGTGCGGCCTGCTGGCTGGCCCCGCAGAAACTGCTCCCAGCCCCGTCTCCCAGGCCTCCGACAGCGGCTGGGCCTCCCTCGGGGCTAGGAGGAGCCGGGCTGCTCTGGCACAGTTAGGAGCTCATGGTCAGGGGAAAGCTTTTCCTGCTAAAAGGGACAGAGGGCCAGCTCCGCCTCCGTGCCCTCCGCTCACTGCCCTGACTGCAGATGCAAAGGTGGCAGAATGGCTCCTGTGGCTTCCAACATGAGGCCACAGGCAAGGGGAAAAGCCTAGGAGCCTGGAACTAGCAGGGAAACCCTGAGGGCATCACTTGACAGACAAAGTGACACCAGCAGCCTCTCATGCTGGAATTTCTTGCTATTTGATAAAAATAAATCCTTCACTGTTTAAGCTGCTGTGGGTCAGATGGACACTTCCCTGACACACTGCCCCGCCGGGGCCCCGGAGGAAACATCCACATGTGATCGGCCGCCAGGAGCGCGGCTGGCAGCAGCCCTAAGAGGCTGCAGGAGTAACGACCTAGAAAGCCGGGCTCCAGGCCATCTCTCCTCAACAGCTACCTTCAAACAACAAATCTCTGCTCTCGACCCTGCTCTGAACACCACAGGCTCTCTACCTGCCACACTGCAGAGTCCAACCCCTCAGGGAAGAAAGCATCTCTCCCGCCACGTACCGCCCCCAGCAGCAGGCGCGGGGCATGCGCTTGGCGGGGGAGCAGAGGAGGGTGAAAAGGACCAGGCCCCAGCAGAGCGCTCCTGCCGGCAGGGCTCCCGCACGCATCCTATAAGACCAGGCAGGCGAGGATTAATCTCCTCATCTGAAAAGAGGCCCAGGAAGGTTAAGTGATTGTCCTAAGATTAGAATGCAGCTGTGCCGGCGGCCAGGACCAGAAGCCAATCGCCGAGTCCACAGGGCCTGCTGGGTCCTGGTCTGCACCGCGGCCTCCGCGGGGACAGATGGGCCTCAGTCCCCAGTTTCCCCTATCGTCCAGGAAACCACCTTTCAAGGGAACCACCAAGATCAACAAACCAAAAGCAGCAAAAATTACAAGGAAACCACCAGTCCACAATTCCCCTTGAATTTGGGAGGGGGGCGTGATGACCAGAGAAAGAACAGCACTGAGCCCCTGAGCCGACTGGTCAGTTTACACGCACTCTGCAAAATCAGGTTGCAATGATGACCCACTTCTCATACCAGGCACAAATAACTAGGAAAGGGTTAATTTTAAAAACAGTATTCTTTACAAGAGCACCAAACAAGTAGCAAACATCGAGGAATAAAGGAAGTACAAGACGTGTTTGCAGAAACAACAGAACACTGGAAGAAATTAAAGACCTCAGGGGATGTATCATGTTCATGGATCTGAAAATGTTCGTTCTCCATTTTGATCTGTTGAGTAAATACAATCCCAATCAAAATTCTAGCAGAACTGTTTTTCTGGAAATTGAGAAAGTGATTCTAAGTTTCATATGGAAATACAAAGGCCAGGAACAGCCAAGACAGCCCTGGAGGAGTTATACTATCAGCTACCTAGATTCACAGCCTAGGTGCAACTAAGCCCGCGTGGCGCTGGCGAAGAAACAGGCCAAAGGCACCCGAGGGCTCCAAACCTGACCCATACATGTAACGGACAACGGACACCAGAACTAAAGGTCCCACCTCCGCAACAGGGAAAGGCTAGTCTCTGAATAAATAGTCCCTGGTTAACGAGATATCTATATGAAAAGAAGTCTGACCCTACACGTAACCACACACAAAGGAAAACACTGCCAGGCTGACTGAAGATCAGGAGGTAAAAGGCAAAGCTACAGTTAAGTGATGTGTGAGAGCGTTGTCAGGACTTTAGGGGAGGTTCTGAACAGACTCAGAGCACAAGTGATGTGTGAGAGCGTCGTCAGGACTTTAGGGGAGGTTCTGAACAGACTCAGAGCACAAGTGATGTGTGAGAGCATTGTCACGACTTTAGGGGAGGTTCTGAACAGACTCACAGAGCACAAACTACAAAAGGCAAGAATGAGAAACCGGACCACCTTAAAATTAAGAATTTCTCCTGAAAAGACACTTCAAAGAGTGAAAAGGAAGGAAGGCCTCAGAACGTGGAAACAGAATTTCCCCACACCCCACCCACAATTCCAGAATGGTGGGCGAAGATGCTGCTGGTGGGTAAAGGCCAGAGATGCAGCTAAACATCATACAACACACAGAACACAGTTCACCCCTCCCCACCAAAGAACTATCCAGCCCCAAACGCCCACAGTGCTACAGTTAGGAAGGCCTGATGTAGCTCAAACACAACTCATCAGCTGGCAGGGCCGCTTTGGAACCCTGTCTGGCATTGTTTTCTAATGCTGGATATAGGCATGTTCTATAGCCCAGCAGTCGCACTCTCAGGTAAGTACCCCACAAAAATGCACACACCATGCACCAAGAGTCATACAGAAGAACGTTCACGTCAACACCATGTGTAACAGTCAGAAATGGGAAACAGCCTGGACGTCCAGTAAAAGTGAAACGGAGGATCTGCCGTGTATTCATACATCAACGAGAGAGAGCGAGAGCTGTGGCTCGGAATTCCATGGATGGGTCTCACGTGCCGAATAAAAGCCAGACACAAAACACACACAGACACACACATACCCTTTATTGTTATGCTTAGATAAACTCCAAAAATGGATACAAATAGTGTATGGCTTTAAAAGTCAGAACAGTGGCCACATCCTCGGAGAAGGCAGGTAAGGGACGAGAGGGGCACAAGCACGTGTGTGCGGCAATGACACACTTCTCCAGCGGAGCAGTGACCGGGGTGGGGGACACGGGCTCTATAGGCAACGCTCCACCTCCTGATCCAGACCCAGTCACCTGCGTGTGCTCACATTATGGAAACATACTGAGATGCATACACATACACACCACCTAAAGTCAGTGGGCCAGTACCTATTAAGGCCTCCCGTCCAACTCCTAAGAAACAGAATGCCCTTCTGAGATCTGTGGAACGAGAGCCCCACGTGCAGGAAGGTAAGACACGCCCAAAGTGCCAGTGAGCTCTTTCACAGGTACCTGTCGCTTGACTGAGACCAGCTCCATGTCCAGCTGTCGCAGCACTGTGGCAGCAGCAGTGGCGTTGGCAGAAACAGCCTCTACATCCTCCTGAGAAAGAAACATTCCTTTTGGAGGTTTCCTCTTTGCTCTGTTTTTGGCTTGTGTACTATGCTTCTCTTTTTTGATCTGAGGAACTGTCTCAGTAGGGGGCACCTGCACGATACACATATTTGATAAATGAGAAACTAAAACCATTAAAATGCCAAATGAACAGTACTAAGCATATTTTCTTAACACAGCTCCAAACAATCTAAGACAAACACCACACTGCACCACAGTTACCACCTACAGACTCGAATACACGGTTAACAGACAAGATCACTGGCCACTGCACTTTGCTAAATGAACCCTTTAAAGTGGATGCCATTTCCTTCCTGCAGATACATCCTGGTCCTAGAAGCCTCTGACAATAAGCACTCCCAGCTTCCTGCAGTAATACAGAAGAAAAACAATCTGTATTCCCTTCCAGTGAGCTTCATGTGTATGAATAAGGAGTTACTTTATCCTAACAGTCCCTAACAATGTAGACAGACACACGGCCACAGAAAGAAAAGAGAAACACGATTCAGCACATGTATAAAGATCCAGTTAAAGCTTTACAGACATTTATAAAAACATAAACTTCAATATGAAACCATGACTTTTTGATACACTTTATTTGATGACACAACTTTTAGGACAACTGTGTAACTTGCTTCAAGAAATATGTGCTGTCATTTTTAAATGCATGACTGCTGCTCATTTTTTTAAAGTGCTTTCTTTAAAATCAAAACCCTTGGAAATGAAATGCAATAAAATGTTGCCAAGGAAAGAGTAACCATTTTAAGAATAAGAAATTTTGGTTAATTGTTCATAATCTCATCGTGTTAGTGTATTAACATTTGCTGATAAAGCTGAAAATATGTTCAGGCTTTTTACTTCATATTTTAAAAGACTGAGGTAAAAAGACCATGCAAACTATGATGGCAGCAATAAGCTCTTGAACAAGTGGTAATGAACAACACATAAAAATATTAATAGGCAATAAACTATGCTCGATAATATTAGTGAGGACCACCTACTGACCATGTGTCTGTTTCAGTAACAATTTGATTCATAAAGAAACTAATATTCAACCATTTTCTGTTTAAATCAGATATTGTGCTATATACCTAAGAATTACAGAAATTAAAATAAATTCAAGCCTCTTCTCTTTCATTTAAAACATTCCACTGAAGAACCTAATAAGTAACAATGCATCACAACGAAGCTTACTAAACACTGCAGGTGCAATCTGATTTCCCAAACAATCTAATTTAGCTAATCCTTAAAACGGTCTTGTTATTTGGGCACTCATATGAATTATCCAGAAAGAATTACTGGCTTCCTACTTGATAAAACTGATCATACCAAAAGAAGCCTTAAAATTATATCTAGAACACTTTGACACAGTTCAACTTCCAGAAATTAATTCTAATGAAAAAAGTTAAGTGCACAAATATGTAGTTATAAGACCAGCATTTCAGCATTATTTATAACAGCAAAAGCCAAGGGGGAGAAGTCTGTAAAAACCTGTGTAAGATTAATTAACTCAGTTATGAAAGATCTGTATGATGGCATAACATACAGCTATGCATACAAATATATTTGACATAAAAATACGCTCATGGTAGAGTAAATTGATTTGTTTTGTTTTTGTTTGTTTTTTTTTTTTTTTAAGGGGGATAATTAGGTTTATTTATTTATCTTTAGAGGAGGTACTAGGGATTAAACCCAGGAACTTGTGCGTGCTAAGCATGTGCTCTACCATATCCCCCACGGTAGAGTAAATTTAAAAGGTTATAAAAATTATATATTAAGACCCCATTTAATATTTTTTAAGAGTATAGATTCAGAATTATGTATAAAGGCATATATACTTACAGAGGTCATCTGGAAAGAGTCCCCAAATGTTAACAGTGGTTACGAGAGATGATACTACAAATCATTTTGTTTAGCTACATTTCCTACTTGTCTACAGAAAGCACATATTATTGGTATAATTTTAAAGTAAGGTACGTCTAGTCCTTTTTGTTTTCCATTCCTAAAATAGCTGTTCTCATACTTTAGACTCTTCTGAGATAGAGAAGCCTTTGAGATTTTACTAAAACTAAAGACTCTGCCTTTAGAAAAACGTGTGAACACAAGTCGCAGCCACGCTGGCATTCAGTGCACCAGCCTGAACTGAGGGGCTGACGGGCACCGGATAGGCTAAGGACCTCTTTCCTTCAGGTGCGATGTGTATCCATCAGGGACCTGATGCAGGCAGTTCTGTGCTGCGGGGGTTCCCAGTGGGCCACAGAGCTCCGGCATTCCTCGGCGGTTCCGCGGGGACCCCGCATATGCTTTACCCAATGTTTGAGTGGGCACAATAATCCAAGACTATGACCCCATCTCAAAAGGCTAAGATCATCCAGACACCCCACTGCTCTCAGCAGACAGTTCACAATAAATATATGTTATAAATATACCAAAAAGATAAAAAGTCATATACACGCAGGGTTCGCAGACTCCATGAATCCAGAGACTGGAAACCTCTGGCATAATAATTTTTAAAACATGAGAGATTAAATTTTCACTGTGTGTGCGGCTCACCCTCACATGGCCTATGCTGCTGTTTCAGTGACCAGAGGACATGTCCGTCAGCCCCTGCAGCCACCTCGGACCCAGGAGTGCAGGCCCCGGCGCCCACAGCAGGAAGGAGCCCACCAGGGCCAAGAGGAGGAGCTGAGCTCGAGCCTGGCCCTCCCGGGCGGGTTTCTAACCTACAGAGTGAGCGTGAGCGGCAGGAGAGAAGGCAGTGAGCGCTGCAACCCTGGAGGTAAAGCGTGGGCACTGCCACCCCAGGCAAAGCCGCTCCTCCTGACTGCTGTTTTCCCCTTCAAGGCTTCCTTCACTTGTATTTCCTGACAAGCAAATTTGAAGTTCTGTAAAGCAAAGTCAGTGTTGTTTTAAAAGCCACACCTCAATGCCTTGTACACAGCATTTCATACATTAAGCAGAATGAGGAGTGTTTTACTTATGAAACTAGTAATAAAATTTATTTGCCTTAACAGTACTAGGGAAAAAAATACCTCCTTTTTGCTTTCCTTGTTTTGATCAATCTCAATGTCAATGGGGTTATTTCCATTTGTTTCTTCAAGTTCATCCTCACTGGAAGATAAGAACAAGTTACTGAAAGATTATTTTGTACTGGTTCTATTTAGTACACAAATACAAGCAATAAACTGACTTAATGACACATTTAACGTAAAATTAGTACATTTTCAGACTGCTGAGATAAAAACATTTTTATAATTCAAATAAAATACCAACTCCATAGTTCTTTTAGTCTAAATGATTAAAAAAGCTACTAAAATAGGTATCCAAGTCCCACCTCAGGCCTAGAACCTTTCTCTTTGTATCTGTAAAGTGTTTTCTCTCAACTCTCAACTGAAATATCAAATTTAAGACATTTACCTCATGTCTCCGTAATTATCTAGCGGAGGACCAGGGCAAGATCACCAACATAACTGAGAATAAAGACCCACTGCACTGGGGATCAATTCACCAACAAGTAAAAATTCATTTTCAAGTCTCATCTGTCTACTGACAACTATACAGGCCTGAGAACAGGACAGGCTTTTTGGTGGCCTGGATAACTGGTATTTCAAATTAAGTGAATTAAGAAAAGGACACTCATATTGATATTGCGCTTCAAATGCTTTTGTTTTTGTATCCTTCCATGCGGTATTTCTAATTTTAAAGGGGGCTCTGTGGCAGGTGGGGCTCTGTGGTAGGAACACAAGAGCTCACGCAGGTCAAGCAGCCTGCCCCAGTGTGCCCACAGCTGACCAGCTAAGCACTGGGAGCAGAAAACACTCAAGTTCAAACGTCAACACCTCCTGTCTCAGGAGTGCCCCAGGGGACTCCACTCTCTGAGCGACCCCTTCTCCCCACCCACCCCAAGGACCACGGTGGTCAGAAGTTCTGGCTGAGGAAAAAGGCTGGGGTTGGGAGATCTCTCTAGTCCCTGCCCCTGCTTCCACAGGCAGGTCCGCTGGGAGGATAACAATCTCACAGGTGGCACTGCTGTGGCCAGTGTGGCCCTCCTTGGCACCCTAGAGGGAAGGATGCAAAGAAAAGCACATGGGCAGTGGGAACAGAGGCACATCAGCCGATGCTCTCGGCAGTTCACCCTCAAGGGTAACAAGCCCTCAGTTTTTTTTTAAATTTAATTCTGATTTCAGCTTAGTCAACTGCACCTGTTTGTAATAACAGACTTTATAAACAGTCAACCAGACCTAACACATAATGGAAATAAAAAATTTTAATCAAGTTGCTGCAACACTAAAAACAAATTCAGCAGAGTTCGCTCCTTTGCTCTGGTTACAAAGAGCACTGGCCCATAAATAGATCCACTAGTTGCGTGTGCTGCAGACCGAAACCCATGCAGAGGTGCCAAGGTCAGCACCCTCACAGAGTCTCAAAGCTGGGAAGAGCTTTGGAGATGTTCTGGGCATCACTCTCATCTCACACTTGTGCCCCAAGACTGAGCTCTCCAGAAGTCATACTCAGTTCTGAAGCTATCCCCACATGTCACCTGCTTTCATTTGAAATCATAAAATACTCTCCGGAGACAGGGCTATGGAGACCACATAGTTTATCTTTCTTCATTTTATTTTGCATTGTTAGTTTATAAAAACAATATATTATAGAAATATAATTTGTAAAAGTCATCCATATTCTCACTAACACAAAACGCACGTATTTGTGTGCTGCCTTCTGGACTTGAAGCGTCTTCGTTTTAGAGTTGAGGAAACAGACGCCTGGGTAGGAGGTGCACTGAGCCAACCTGCCTGTGAGTCTATCAGCAGACCCTCGGGCTGAGACCAGAACCCACTTCTGCGAGCGAGGTCGTGGCCACTCCCACTACCCTGTGCAAGGCTGAGGGAGCGACGGCGAGAATGAGCTACCCTTAAAACTAACCTCCTCACTAAGAAATCATAAAACAGATGTCAAGAAAGGGGACAAGGAAATCTAAACTGTACGCTCATCTTTCAACACAACAAACATGAAAACACGACAACTGAATCCTGCATGAGCACACCAGATAAATTCCAACTAGGAAACGACAGGTCCCTTCTTATTAACAGGAGACCCCCTGAAGGGGCACAAAGAACGTGTGGGGAAGCCCACCCCCTCACAGCCAAGTGCGCTGGCTGCAGGAGGAGCGCTGAGAACAGGCACATGAAGAGCATGACGCTCAAGCATTAACACAGCTCGTGAACATTTAGCTGAAGGCTGTTGTGAAGCTCTGGTTCCAGCAGGAAGGTCCTGGGGAGCCCGGTCCCCCTACCTTTCCGCCCTGCACCCACCCAGCAGCCCCCGGAAGCCCCGGGGCGCCGAGCCAACACCTGGCAAGCACTGACCTCTCCTCCCGCTCCCGCTTCTGTTTCCGAGCGTGGCGGTCCATCACGCTGGTTTTGGTCCTTGTCTTCTTCCAGGAGTAGTAAAATTTCACCAGGCTCGCTATAGACTTATCAGGAAGCTAAATCAAAAATAACTGGTTTAGATTTAAAGCTAACCTTTAAAATCACACGTGTTTACAGAAGGAACACCATATATTCAGAAACATCACACGTCACAGCTATTTTCTCTGAATTCATAGAACACTCACTGATCCATTTTCAAATTACTGAAGTCTGACTGTAAGTGAAACTTAACCATGAAAGACTGCAAAGTCAGTTTAAGATGAATCAGGGTTTTCTCTGACACAACTAGAAGTTCTCACATCACTTCTAGGTTATTTTTAAAAAATTGACTTTAGCACTAATGTAACCATCAACAAGCCATCACGATAGGAGTCCAGCAAACAGCTCTGTAGAGTGTAATAAGACAGCAACCCTTCCCAGGCAGACGGGGCCGTGTGGCACTCCACCTCGCCAAGTAAGCATCTAAGAACCTTTCTATGAGAATAAGCTGGGGAGTCCAAACAAGAGGGATGGGGGGGGGGGCAGTGCTGAGTCCCAGCTTGATAGCTGGGGGTGCTAGGACACGCTTCACTCCTGGAATCGGAAGCCTCTCATCCACCCAACAGCACGTAGTGAGCTGCTGCTTCTAAAGGGAGCTTTATTAAAGATGGGGACATTCGTGCTTCTGGATGGTAGCCCTAGTCCTCAGGGAAGGTGGGCGAGGGGAGCTGGCAGGGGAGAGCTCATCTACTTACCATTTGTTGAATTCTATGGAAAGTTTTCCCATGAAAACTAAAGGCTTGCTCAAACAAGACTTTATCTTCCACAGTCCACTCATCTGGGAAGGGGGTAAAGTTGGGCAAATCAGCCAATGATTTTTCAATATTATGCTTATGCCAAAAGAGCATCCCAAGAGCCTAGAAAAATAGTATCAGTGAGATTTTCGACCAACAACGTGAACCAAACATTAAAATGGAAGTGAGGCTGGCAGAAGAAGAGCGTGCACTCCCCACCCAGACAAACAGAAGTGGCAGACGCTGATATGTGCCCTTCTGTACACTAACTCATTTATCTCAGGCGCCAGGGGGTTAAGTTCCATTGCTCTCACTTCTCAAGCTGGAACACAGAGAGGCCCTGAGAAGGGAAGCAACTCGCCAGCAGTCACAGCACTCGTAAACGGGAGCAGCAGTGAGTGTGGCTCGAGAGCCTGTTCTCATAAAGGGTCACGCTCTAGGGTCACTGTGTATGAAGGAGGGAGGAACACACAAAAGCATGCAACTGCTACTGTCTTGCCCCCAAAATTCAGATATCAAGAGTTTTTTCCCCCAGTTCAGAAAGGAAAAAACATACAAGTGGGTGAGGAATGAATTAGAAACCAGAGAGAGTTTTAGGAATACTTTCCTGAGAAAACTCTCTGTATTACAGTTTTAAAGTAGAAATGATCATAATTCTGAAGACCAAAATCCTTAAAAATTCATACAAATGTATTTAGCAATCACCCAATAATATTCACACTTTCCAAATAGAATAAAAAATTGATTTCCTGAGCAGCCTTCTGAAGCTTAGGATCACGGTCTGGAGAAGGAGCAGCAAACATTTCTTCCCTGGAAACATTCTGAAGCTCCCTTACTGTTAACTGGCTTTCCCAACAGTTCTGCCAGCGTCGAATAATGAAAGGTAAGGGCAAGGCTGAAAGAAAGGGCCCAAGTCTATGCAATCTAAACAGCGGTACCCTCAGTCATTAGGCGAAGTAAGAAATTGTGGCAACTTACAGGCTGTAAAATCTAGATCAGTGCAAAGGGAAGCAGCACTAATCCAACGAATGTGATTATCTTAAAACCCGTAGTTAGAAATAAGGCTGAAGTAAGATATCATCACACTGGCGGAGAAAATTTAATTTTGCAGATTTTCCATTAATTGGCTGTAAACAACTTTTGAAAGAAAACCTTAGTCAAATTTTGTAACCTGGAACTGACTGAGAACACTGTAGGTTTGAGCTTAACAACATGACTCGGGAAAAACCACCACACAACGACAAGAATGACAAGCAAATCACATATTCAGATGAGAAAGCATCACGCCCAAGTATCCAGCTCCTAAGGGCCACTGCCGCCCTCAGCACTGCAGACTTGCAGGAACACATGGATGCCTTTCAGATCAAAGTGTCCTCCACTCCTCATCTCAAGCCGTAGAAAGGGGACCAGAGCCTTGTATAGGACTGCTAGTAACAACCAAAAAGTTGCTAATGACGAAACAACGCTACCCAATACAGAGAACAAAAAAAATTTAACAGGTTAGCTATAAAAACCCATTTTTAACCAAAAGAAAACCATGTCATTACCTGTTCCATGTTGTACCCATGCTTCTCTTTAGCAATGGCGATATATTCATCCACTGAAAAACAAGACAAGAGGCCAGTAAACAAACTGAGGTCAGTCCACAGGCACCAGGACTGATACTGAGGTGGGTACGTGTGCACACACTTCCGGCCTGCCACGCACAGGAATGAAAATGAAGAACGGAGAGCAACAGAACAGAAGTGCATAATGTGATTCCATCATGGACCGTAATGTATGTGAATCCCGCTGAGAAATGGCTGGAAATATACTCAAAAATTAACCTGTCTCTGGACGGTGAGATTATGGTTCTTTTCTTTTTTTAAAACTTGGTTCTACTTAAATGTTCTATGATAAACAAATATTACTCTGATTCTTTGAAAAATATTTAGAAATAAAAAGAAATATTAAACGAGGGCTTGATTTTAGTCTCTACTGAGGATGACAAACAAGCAACCTACTTTTATGTTAAAAAAATTTTATAGAGAAACTGTGTGAAGCAGTGCCTCCCACCTGCTCTTGGACTCCGACACCAGGTGGCAAGTGGCAGCGTCCAAGCACGAAGGAAACACCAAGGAAAACTGACAGACTCAAACTCCAGAAGCTGCCACCCCTCAAAGGCGAATCTACTTCCTTACTAAATTTTCTAGTCTTTCTTTCAGAAAAATAAGAGATTACGAATCAACAGCACTTTCTTATATTCGTGTATGACTTTTCTTTACAAATGGCAAAAATAATACAAGCTCAAAAGGGAAAAACAAATAGCACAGAACTGTATGAAGCAAACACTCAGATTCCCACTACCCGCTTTTGGCCCTTTCCCCATATCTGACCCTCCCAGGTGCAAGGACCAAACTAGAGTTGGGAAAACAGACTCAGTGCACACAGTGAGCAGAAGGAACCTAGTAAAGGTCAGACAGAGCCTCTACGTTTCAGTATGCAATTCAATTATTCACAGCCATCCGCCCTAACTGTGGTACAACTGACAACCAATCCAGGAAAAAGAAGTCAGTTTCAAAATAGAGTTCAAATTCCTTTATCAGCATATATTCTAAGACTAGGGGAAAGCTTTTTTCCACTGACAAAAGAGTCAATTTAATTCAAACAGTAACTATATATAGTTGCATTTCAATATCAAGACACTAGTTTTCTATTTCCTTTTTTTAACATCTAAAGTACTCACAAACTGGTTACTTCACTCAGAATACAGTAAAATTCCAATTTACCTGAGAGTCAGTGAATGATGAAATGAATGCCCTTAGTTTGTCACAAAAGTTGAAAAATGGGACAGGAATATTCCAAAGTGTGTGCCTTGCCTATCACTTCACAATAGGGTAGATTACACCAAATAAGAGAAAAATGCTCTAAGATTCTTCAAAAAAAAAAAAAGCTAATGAGCAGCACTGGCTGCACGCATGAGTGGCTGCTGCACACCTTTTAGCGCCTTGTGAGAGGTGGGGGGTCCCCCTGGCGGGACCTGGACGCTGACACGCACAGCAGGCCCTGGGGTCAGCCCGCAGGTCAGAGGGAAAACTGGGTAACGAGATGCGCTCAGTCACGGACGTCGGGGGGGAAGAGAGAACCACTTACGGTGAACTGAGGGTCAACCATGGAAGTCTGTTTTAAGGGTTCTTTCTTTCAGTAAATATTTGGTGAATGAACAATAAACGAACCTCAAACTTCTGCTCTGTAACCTCAACTCTGCAAGCACACAGGTTTCCAGGCACTATTATTATCACACAGCTGAGGACAAACGAGTGGTGTGTGCACAGCCACCAGATCTTTAACAAGTAACTGCACAGGCTCAATGAGGGAGGCGGGGGCCATCCTGCTCACAGTTCTCAGGGCAGACGTATCTGCTCAAGAACTAGAATTTGTACTCGTTGTCTCTAACCAGAGCCACCTGAAAAAATTACAAGAGCATTTTGGGGATGCTTTTTCTATTTCATCTGTTCTTTTGTTATTTAACATAAAAATTAGCTGGTGGTAGGAAATATAAAACAGACTAAAGCAGTGGATTCCAACTGCTGCAGCTCACGATGGATGTAACATCTGCTGTGTTGTAAACAGCAAGGTACTCTCACTAAGGCGGCTTTTAAAATCCCACATCCTTTAGATTTTCCTGGAGACCACCCTGAGGGCTCAAATCTGAAGTAAAGGAAGAAAGACCTCTATCATAGCTGCTACTGTCGCCTGGTATGTCCACCAGATGCCTTGAAGGTACGATGAAATAGTTAATATATGAGGAGCCCTGCAACTTGTAAAAGAATTACCATCTGATACCCACTAGCAAAAATACCATTTTTCATTCTTTTCTTTGCCTCCAATGTACAACAAAGGTTAGACAAACATTTGCTGAATGAATGCTGGGGGAGCTGTGATATGCACAACATCAACATCTTAGGTTCGTTTTCCAGCAAGTTGAAAGGCAGCACATATCAACAAAAAGTCTGTAATTAATAAATGCTGGAGGGGGTGTGGAGAAATAGGAACCCTCCTACACTGTTGGTGGGAATGGAAATCGGTGCAGACTCTATAGAAAACAGTATGCAGATTCCTTAAAAAACTAAAAATAGAGCTACCATAAAATCCAGCAATCCCACTCCTGAGCATATATCCAGAAAAGATGAAAACTCTTATTTGAAAAGACACATGCACCCCAATGTTCACGGCAGCACTATTTACAATAGCCAAAACATGGAAGCAACCCAAGTGCCCATCAACAGATGACTGGTTTAAGAACTGTTACACACACACACACACAAACACACACAAAATGGAATACTACTCAGCCATAAAAGGAATGAAATATTGCTATTTGCAGCAACGTGGATGGACCTAGAGATGATCATACTAATTGAAATCAGAGAACAACAAATATCATATGATATCACTTATACGTGGGATCTAAAAAATAATACAAATCAATCTATATACAAAACAGAAATAGACACAGAAAACAAACTTACGGTTACCAAAGGGGAAAGGGGGGATAAATTGGGAGTATGGGATTAATAGATACACACTATTACACATAAAATAGATAAGCAGCAAGGATTTACTGTACAACACAGGGAACTATATTCATTATCTTGTAATAACATATAATGGAAAAGAATATAAAAAAAAAAACTGAATCACTTTGCCATACATCTGAAACTAACACAATATTGTAAGTCAACTACACTTCAATTAAAAAAGAAAAGAAAGGCAACACAGGTTAGGTATGGGGTAAGAAAGACGCAGATCAAATCTTGGCTCTGTCTCTTGATAAAATGAACCCATAGCTAGTGGTGTCTGCCAGGCAATAAGCACTCTATTCAAGACTGTTACCTTTAGCAATCTCCTCAACCCTTCCAGGAAGTAGCTCTCATCAGTAGATCTGGGCCATCACCTAACCTAACTGAAAACTACATCACAGTAGGAACTCCTCCTCATGGAATGTTCTGGACTAGCGCTAACTCAGAGTGCCACATGCATAAATAATGCTGCGACAGGCCTTGTCTCTTACGGCCTTCCTACTCCGTACCATCTCCAGCCCTCATTCCCTGTCATCATCAAATGGACATGGCCACCAGCACCGTCCTGGACACCCAGTGCCCTCTCCACCTCCTGCCCTGCTCCTTCACACGGCCTCCCGGAGCTGCTGGGGAGTCAGGAAGACAATGGGAAGGGCACACTTTTCAAAACCTCCCACATGGCTTCCTTAAGCAGAAATGAGCTTGCAACCCAAAAAAGCAAAACCTCCTCCCAGCTGCCCTGATAAAACCCAAGGAGGCCCAGACGCCGGAGGCAGGGGATGACCAGGAAGGGAGCTAGAGAAGCACAAGCTCAGAGGCGGCCGGCGGGGCTGGGCGGTTCCAGCACCTCGTGTGGCACAATGAGAGCCTGATCTGCTCTAGAAGCTTAAAGGTTAACCAGAGTCCATCCCAATTTGGGGCGAGGGGCCACCGTGGGCAGAGTCATTAAGTGAGCTGCGATCAGGGCAATGAGCAAAGTCCATGCAGCTTAAGGAAATGCCAGGACACGTCACGGGCCGGGCCTGGCATCAGACTCGCCAGCCTCCCTGGCACATAGGGGACAGAGCTGGGAGCAGGCTCGCTTCGGCAGCTTGGCTAACGTCCTGGTCTGTGGGTCTGAGGCAGCTGGGTCAGACACAGGGCTACATGCACTCTAGCACTGTGAAACGCAGAACCACCAGGGAGAACCACCCAGTCCTAAACTGCGATGGACACAGACAGACGCGTCATGCGGACCTGCTGAAGTGCATGGACCGTGTGCACCACTGGCTGTTTGACGAGAGCTCACCATCATGGGAAGCACAGGTGAGGGAGTTATGTTTGGGGGTAATATCACATAAAGGCAGAATGTGTGTGAGCCTCGTCAAGAAAAGTCACAAAATCCGTAAGGCCTCGTCCAACAGGTACTGAACTGCTCTTACTATGTACAGAGCACTGTGTTAAATCGCAGCCCACAATACAAAAGAAAAAAAAAGATTCCCTGCAGCAGCCTGAAAGAACACCCAGGGACAGAAGAGAACCTACGTACATGCAGTAACAGCGGAGACGTGGGACAGTCTGAGAAAGCAAAACGACCAGAGAGCAACGACAGCGACGACAATGAAGGAAGGAAAGCTCCCTAAAGACTCCACAGCTGCACGAAGTAACGGCAGTAGCCAGCACCTGAGAATTCACTACCGCGGGCATGCACGGCCTGCTAGTCCTCTCCCACCATTCTATCATCACTTCCATTTGCAAGTGAAGAAACTGAGGCTCAGAGAAGTTAGGCAATTTGGCCAGGTCACCCAGCTGGCAGGTAGCAGACAATGGACTCAAATATACTCTGAGTGTCTGAGCCCAGCACCCGGGGGTCAGACTCCGCGTGCTGCCTCATGCCTGAGTGAGGGAGACCGAGGCAGAGGGCACGTGACAGCAGCGGAGAGCTGAGCCAGGCAAAGCAGTCATTTCAGTATGAATGAAGTGAAGAAAGCAGAACTGGGGTTGATGCAGGGAGAGACGGAAACTGAGGACCACAGGCAAATGGCTGCCTCGTGCTAGGCTTCATTTGTTTCTAGATTCACGTTTTAATTCAGTGACCTAAATGCCCAGCACCTTGAGTAGGAGTCTCAAATTCAACTGCAAAACGGTCAGAAGAATGCAGATGAAAACTGCCCCAGTAACCTGAGCTCACCCTCCGCCCGCCCAGACACTGCAGAGACTCGGAAGACCTTGTGATCCTGCAGTGTATGCAGAGCAAGAGGCTGACATCCGTAAGGTAGCTTGAGGACAAAGCTACAGCCTTGGTACAGCTTTTTAAAGACGTATTTTTTTTATCATCATAAGTAGCATTAGGCACTGCAAAGGAAACATGGTACGAATTTCTCCCTCACAGCTCAAAATGAGCATGCTAAAATTTTTCAAGGATATTATAGCAAATATTGTGGCATCGCCTTTTATTACTAAAATGAGAAATGAGTTACCACTGTAAATCACTGAGAATCAAAATGAGCATAAATCATTTAGGTAAAGCAATTATGCCCCCTGGTGGGCACAGACATGACTACAGTTAACACTTAACCATCCCCTGGAGTCTCTCAGGGACAGGGGAGAGGGCACAGGAAACCAGATAAGCCACCAAGACTGCTGGAGTATAATACAATCAACCAGTCCTCCCTAGTCAGTAATAAAATACACTTCCTTTATGAAAATGCTATTTCTTAATGTAGTTTTGTTAAAATCCCACTTTACAGAAAAAGCTCCCACCACCCTCCAGCACTCCAGTTAATTCTACAAAATCCAGCCCAGTCTCAGACACAAGTGGAAATGAGAAACAGGAGCACCCTCCTAAGCTGTACATGTTTAAATTCAGCTTCTGGCATCTACTCCTTCCTAAACTGCACCTCTATACCGCTCCCGTGTCCAGCATCAACTCATACGGCTCTGGAGAAGTTCTTCCCCTGCCTGTCTGTGCCTTAGTTTCCTTTTTCAGTGTACGAGTAGACTGACTTAAGACTTATCTTCCACGACTAACATTTCATGAGTAATATTTTAAATATTTAAATGTTAAATGTGAACTTTTTTGTGTGCTGCATTGAAGATTTTTTTCCAATAAAAAGATAAGAGCATGCCTCCTCTTTACTCCAGTACTCACACACTTGTGTGTTCTCCAGATAGGCATAGCCTCTCCCATATTTTAAAAACTGATCATCACTAGAATGACATTTAGTTGTGACTAATCAAAGCAATAACCACCTTTCTTCTTTAAAGTGTCCCAAGTCTACAGTAAAGGGTAAGATCACGTGGTGACATGCGACCCTCCTGCGTCTTCTTCACAGCAAGTCACTTACTTGATGACTGAGGCCCACAGGGGCAACTGTGCACTCAAAGTAGTTCTGTTTGCTCTCCCTGTTTTGCTTTTATGCATACGAGCTGAAGGAAGGACCATGCTCAAAACAAGGTCTGTGTCTCCTGCAATTAAAGGCTATATCTCCTGACATTAAAGGGGGGTGGGGTAGGTGGGAAAAAGACTAACCCTCAATTCACCTATAACCTCACAGCAGAAAGAACCCCGGACCAGGAGTCAAAGTCCTTAGTTTCTATCAGGAACTTTCAGGCTAAACCCATTTGTCATCCATAAGATAGGAAGTACTTTATAAATACTTTGTATAAAAATACGTAGGTGTGTGTATATATAAATATATACATATAAATACTTCGTATACTTTGTATGAAAACACGAAGAAGTCAAAATGTGTGATTGTAAAGTATTATTAAGATTAACTCCTTCATAAACTAGAAGGAAGGGGTGCAGCAGTTTCCAACCACAGAATGAATTTACAAGAGAAACCGAACCCAGTCCCTGAGCCCCCTCAGCGCTGTGCTATGGTTCAGCGGTCCCCAGTCCTAACTGATGAGAACCATGGGGTAAATGTCTTTAAAATGCTGGCTCTTGAGCTCCAGCCTGTTCTGTATGTGTAAGTGTATACATATACACACACGTGTGCATGGATGTATGCATAAACTTTATGCATACATGTAGTTTTTACAAAATATGACATGTGTAGAGACAAGCACATACCTAAGGACACAGCAGGGTGAATTCTCACACTTAGATCAAGGGAAAAAATCTCATGCACTACTGATGTTTTTGGTTGGTTTTCACAATGCTCCCAGGTGACTGTGATGGGCCAGTTTTGAGAATCAGTGAGTTAGAGCAATGTTAATGTGTAAGGAGCATTCCCCATTTAATGTGATAAAAAAACCCCCATCTGAACAAGCACAAAATTTTAAGGGTTTGGCATTAAAAAGATTATGACAATATCAGAACAATAGAAACAGGAATGTGCTTTTTATGTTACTGCTACATAAAATGAGGTTTGTGAATTCGTGAGTTGTGAATTTCAATCATGCAAAAAAATTTTTCTCTCAGTGACTAAAGAGGTTCTTATTTAAATGACCAATTTCAAGTCCACCTCCCACTGAGGGCTTATGACCAGGGAGGAAGGTCAGAAGAAGGACTTAACTGTCTGCAAATCCTAGTGACTTGCCCACAAATGTCACTTCATAGGGACATCCGTCCTTTAACACTGCCTCTTTCAACTATATATACAACTGTCTTTCCTCAGTACAATCCATTCGCGTACGAGACACAGGAGAGAGTGGTCCCCAGTGAGACCAAGAGAGGCACACAGGGAGGCAGCTACAGGAAGCCCTGCCCACAAAACTTTAGACAAACACTTCTCTGCGGGCCCCGGTTCCTCTAGCTCCAGAAATGAAAGCTAAACTACATAGTGGGACAGTGAGAATATGGGGGGGCGTGCTTGTTGGGAGGGGGCAGGTTTTCCCACTGTCAGTGCTTGAATCTTGTTGGGGGGGGGTGTTCTTTATCCAGTAAAGATAAATTGAGCTTTCAAAGGAGGTTGCAGAAAGTGGTATTTTATCATAAACTAATATGTCTTATATTTAATTATTCTCCACTGATTTAATGTATCTTTTAGACCTACTGTGTGCCTAGTACTGCTTATATAGCCATGATTTAAAAAGAGTCTCTGCCTTCACAGAAGTCAGTCTGGCCACAGAGAAATAATCACACAAGTCATTAATTCTGTACATGCCAGAGAAAAAGAACTAGGAAAGAGTTTAAATGGGAAACCCAATTGGCTGAATTAAGGATGGCTTTCTTGTCTACTGGAAAAACATACAGTAAATTCCTGCTTACTCATGTTACTGGCAGGAGGGAAAAAGTTGGAAAAAAAGAAGTGTCCAAGAATAGGGACATGGTTAAATAAATTAAGCTATATGATATTATTCAGAACCAAAACTCAGTTTAATTTTTAATCACAGGAAAAGTTAAGTTGAAAAACTATTATATACAGTATGACCCATTTGTGCTTAAAATCAGAGGACACACAAGCACACAGAAAAGACACGAAAGCAAAATTTTAACAGTGGTTACATCCAAAGTGACAAAAGGTGAAGGAATTATAGATTATTTTTAATAATAAAAACAAGCTTGTATGTGTATGTGTAGCTACTTTTCTGAACCATTTGAGAGTGCCATACACGATGGTCCTGCACTCTTAAATACTTAGCATATATTTCTTAAGAGTAGATATATTCTCTTATATAACAACAGAACAGTAAATTTAACATTGAAACAGTACTTTACTCTGTGTCCAATCAGGCCAACTGACCCAAAATCTGCTGAAGAATTTTAAAGTAAATCTCAGTTATTTCATCCATGCATATGTGTATTTATATATATATATCATATATATGATATATATTAATATCCATCTTTTAAAAAATGTGGACATATTTTTGACAGAACCACAATGTCACTATCACTCCCAACAAAAACAGAAAAATTCCCTGGTATGAGAAACAATGCAATACTCCCTGGACAGTCTAAAATGCGTTAAGTCCAACAATAACACACACTGGAGAGAACACTGAACAATTACAGTGTGCATTTCACTCTGGAAAATGATTTGGCATCGACCTCTCAGAACCGCACATCTGTACTGTGGATGGACCTCAGAAAGCAGTCAAAGGACGTTCCCAGGAGTAATAGATGCAGTATTAAAAAACTGAAAACAAACGTCCATTGTAAACAGAAAGGCTAAATTATGGTATCTTTAAAAAATGACATTTTTTAAATTTAAAAGGATGAAGGTATGACACACTGACATGACTAAAGGGTAAAGTAATACTTGATTTTTAATGGAGGGCTTCCACTATAGTTTGTAAATTCAGCTCTGTCTCTTCTAGTAAGTTTTACACATTTTAGCTAACTCTAGAGCACTTAAGAGAATAAAAATGATTTTTAAAAAGTAGTTTTCACACCCTTAAAAACATAATTTTAATCACAAACTCCAAAACCTGATAGCCTTTTTTTTATAAAAAGCTGAAAACTCCTCTGTTGGCATGTGGTGTCAGCATGTGGTGCCAACATTGGCTTATCCTATCCCTACACCTGCACATACTCCAGGCAAAGAACAGGTGTGAAATCTAAGTACAATTTTCCCTCTTATCAGCGCACATACAACCCACCCATCAGACTGTAAGCTGCATCCGGGCGGGGACCTGTCAGGTGGCTCACCCTTGTGTCCCTCCAGTGCCTGGCACACGCACAGTCACTCCTAATTACTGAGTAAAAGAATGGTCATCAAAAGGTAAGTGGCAAAGAAGAAAATGTTAGAGGGTTCCAGGTGACCCAAGTGTCATAGCAAATAGCCAAAAAGTCTATTTTTTGCTGGAGAGGGTGTGAGGAAAAGGGAACCCTCTTACACTGTTGGTGGAAATGTAGTTTGGTGCAGCCACCATAGGAAACTGTGTGAGATTCCTTAAAAAACTATAGCACTCCCACTCCTCGGCATAGATCTGGAGAGAACTCTAATTCAAAAAGATACATGCACCCCAGTGTTCACAGCACTATATAAAATAGCCAAGACACGGAAACTACCTAAATGTCCACCAACGGATGACTGGATAAAGAAGATGTGGTGTATTTATGCAATGGAATACTACTCAGCCATTAAAAAGAATAAAATAATGTCGTATGCAGCAACATGGATGGACCTGGAGACTGTCATACTAAGAAGTAAGCCAGAAAGAGAAAGAAAAAAACTATATGATATTACTCATATGAGGAATCTAAAAAAATGACACAAGTGAACTTATTTACAAAGCAGAAAGAGACTCACAGACATAGAAAACAAACTTATGGTTACCAAAGCGGAAAGGGGGTGGGAAGGGATAAACTGGGAGTTCAAGATCTGCAGATACTAACTACTATCTATAAAATGGATAAAACAAGTTTCTACTGCAGAGCACAGGGAACTATATTCAATATATTGTAGTACCCTACAATGAAAAAGAATATGAAAAGGAATGTATGTATGTATACATATGACTGAACTATTGTGCTGTATACCAGATACTGACACAACATTGTAAACTGTAGTTTAAAAAAAAAAGCCTATTTTTGCAAATCTCCATACAAAAAAGTGACAATACCCCCATCATTTTCTCACTGGACAGTACCTGACTGCACGCCCATCACACGCCGCCAGAGGAGTGGCACCAAACTAAACACACGTCCAGCTCCTCCACTCACTGGCTTTCAGAGACTAAAGTAAGTGGCGGGAGTGGGGTCAGACTGCACAGGGCCTTGTGGCAGCTATCAGGTCTTCTGACCTTCATCTATGGTGAACTGGAAAGTTTTGAATAGAGGCTCCTGACATTTACTGTATATTTCTATGAAAGTTTACACATATCTATGAATCTATATATATACACATATCTATATATCTATGAAATTTTCACACACAATATAATCTTGAAAATGTGTACTGAAGTCAAATGACAACGTAGAAACAACTTTTGCAAATGTTGTAGGTCTAATGAGGGTTCTCATTCCAAGAAAGCTAAAACTTATTTTAAAATCTCTAACTTGACTTGCTAAAAAAAAAAATGAAGTTCAGTTTACAGTGCTGAGTTAATTTCTAGCGTACAGCAGTGATTCAGTTCTACATATACATACATATATTTCTTTACATAGTCTTTTTCATTGTAGGCTACTACAGGTATTGAACGTAGTTCCCTGTGCTCTACAGTAGGACTTTGTTGTTTATCTGACTTGCCTTTTGACACAATTTTAAATTCCATGTCTATCATGTTATATGTGCTAGTTTTTTTCTTTATAGTTAATAGCCAGCCAGCTTTTTAAAAAAAATCACCCAGCCTGGTTGTCTCAGGCACAGCTAATGATTTCCATCTTTGTCTATTTCAGTACTAGGAACAACGCTTCTGATCACTGTACCAGTTTCTCTTCATTTTTATAAAATAGAAACAAAATGCAATCCCTTGAATATCTGCAGAAACACTGATTATATAACCTACACAATACGTGATGCATAATGAGCAACACCATGGCTTTACTGGTTCCCAACAGCCAAGTTTACACTGCTACCCTCTACGCCCAAGGCAAGTTTCCTCAGGAAACCTCCATGGTGTGCATGGTGGCACCCCGCACCCCATGAGCTCCAGTGCACCTCTTTCAAGCTCTACCTTAACGAGACTCAGACAGTAAAAAGTCATCCTCAGATTATTCCCTTTCCTAACCTATCCTCTCTCCTAAAACTCCCTTCTAAGAATTCTCCCCGGCCACAGTTCTGTATTACATTTAACCATGCCTGCTTTGATAAACTTTTTTGTTTTCCTTAACACAGTAACATGAGCCAGACTGGGAATAAGATGTGGTCAAACTCCACATACACTTCAAAGATAAGACTACCTAGTAAAACAACTGTTTGAGGTTTCTTGCAATGAATGTGTCTACTTGGTTCTGGTAACCTACAAGTGCTTCTCTTCACAAAGCCCAAGCCCTGGCAGGTCCACCCAGGGAAGCGCAGGAGCCAGAGGGGACCAGGAAGAGTGCACTGTACTCACCAGGGCAGCAGCATCCCTGCAGAGAGAGGATTGCCCCAGAGCTGTTAGGGCGGGCAAGGCAGACATCTAGGAGTGAACCAAGTGGGATGAGGAGGGAGTCACCAAGGGAGGGCAGCCTGGAATAGGTGGGGAGGATGCCCACCGGTGGGAGCAGAGGAAGGCACCCACGCAGGGGCAGCTGTACACATCATAATGGCGACAGGGTGCAGAACCCACGGGGAGAGGATGTCTATCACAGAGACAAATGCCTAGCAGGTATCTTCAATAAAAATTCAACTGCACCTAGATGTAACAGTCTCCTGCTTTAAAGGCAGGTTAAAGGCCACCTGGACCACCCATCTAACCCCACACTCCTCTGATCTCCGCCTCCTTTGAGCAAGTTCAAGCACTCCTGACATTGCTGTTTTGACTCCCTACATCTCCATCAAGCCCCCCTGTAACAGCAATGGCCCAGTAAGGGCATCACCTTCTCTCACCTGGAACTGCACCAGCACTTACCGCCTCCAGTCCCAGCTCGCCTCTAAACCACAGGGCTGTCAAGAGCTTTCTAATGTAAATATATTACTTCTAGCTAAAAGTCCCTCAAAAATCCTCATCCCTTTAAGAAGTCTGCCTTTTCAGTTTCATTGCTGCTCACTTCCCCAAGTACAACGTGTATCACAGCCAGGAGGCAGGTCTCTATAATAAAGCACTGTTTCCTCCAGCATCTTCACACCTACGCTTTCTTCTTTCCTTTCTCTTTCCAGGTACATTTTTGTCTCTGGTCCAGGCAGCCAACTCATTCATTCCTCAAAATTCTACCCAAATGTTAACTCTTTTCAATGCTTGTTTCTACCCAGGAAGATATACTAAGACTGCATAGGAGATGCTTGATGTTAAAATAATGTAAGAATCAATTATCCTCTCCTCCAATTAGTGAACATTTTTCAGTTTCTCTTACTGTCTGCCCAACCTCCAGATTCCACCAAATGATTTAACCTCCTTTGTCCCCTAAATACCAAGTCTTTGTTTAATCATGTAATTTCCACAGTAACGTAATATAACACCATCTAAATCCTACTGTCCTCATCTACGCTACCTGGAATTGTTTACGTGTCCTCTACATGACATGTGTCTCTACAAGGCACATTTTCCAGGTGTACTCCACAAGCTTTATCTTTCTTTAAAGAAGTTTTACTTAGACACGGTGTAACTAGTGTAATATCAGTAATGTTTTATGTTATTTAATTATAGTTTATTAAATCTACACGAAGGCAAAAGTGTGTAATAAACGCAGTCTGGAGACCAGAGATCTAGCCTACCAAATTTGGCTACTAACTAGCTGAGGGACCATAAACATTTGACTTAACTTCTCTAAGCCTCCATTGTTTGCAACTATTTAAGAGGAAAAGTTGGACTAAAGCAAACACAAATTATTTGTTTACGTGTTCCTCTCCCTCCTCTTTCTCCATTAGAATATAAGCCCCCAGAATCCTTCAGTTATGATACACTACCAGGCACACAAAACTGCTCAGTAAAAATATAAATGAAACCAACTCTCACTAAATAAACTCAAATCCACTATAACCCCAATAAAGATACTTTTGGAGAGAACTTGATACAAGCCTAAGATTCACCTATAATAAACATATGAGCCAAGAACACGAAAAAGAACTGAAATGGTACCAAATCAGGAACCAACAGATAGATCAATGAAACAAAATCGAGAGTCCAGATATAGACCAATGTACATAAATGAGTTTAATGTAAGTGAAGTGGGAAAGAATTCAGTAACTGCAGACATAACAATGATGTAAATAAAGAGGGAGGGGAAGGAGGGTGAACAGAAGAAACACAGATATATATAATTAAAAAAAAAAAAACAAAAAATAAGGCTATTTGTAGAATTAAAAGGTCAAAATACAAAGATGCTCAACCTTATTAATAATTAATGAAATCCTTTTCTATCAGTTCAGCTAAGTTGGAAAAAAAAAATACCCAATGAGATACCATTTCATATCCATTAGGATGGCTACTATCAAAGTAGAACAAAAAATAACAAGTGTTGACAAGGATGTGGAGATATTGGAACTCTCGTGCACTATTGGTGGGAATGTAAGATGATACAGCTTCTGTAGAAAATAGTATGTCAATTCTTAAAAAATTTAATAACGGGGTGGGGGAGGGTATAGCTCAAGTGGTAGAGCACATGCTTAGCATACACAAAGTCCTGGGTTCAATCCCCAGCACTTCCTCTAAAAATAAATAAATAAGTAAATCTAACCCCCCCTAACAAAATTACTTAATTAATTAATTAAAAAACAGAATTACCAAATCCAGCACAAACCCACTCCTGTGCATATACACAAAAGAACTGAAAGCAGGGTCTCAAAGAGATACCTGTGCACCGATGTTCACAGCAGCATTATTCACAAAAGCCAAAACGTGGACACAACCCAAGTGTCCATCAACAGATGAATGGATAGACAAAATATGGTCTAGTCTATCCATACAATGGAGTATTGTTCAGCCATAAAAACGAGGAAATTCCGACACACACTGCAACATGGACGAGTCTTGAGGACATTTTGCTAAGTGAAACAAACCAGTCACAAAAAGCAAATCCTCTATAACCCCACTTACACAAAGCACCTAGAGGGGTCAAACTCACTGAGTGGGAAAGCGGAATGGTGGGTGCCAGACGCTGGGGAAGGGGTGATGCAGAACTGTTCTTTAATGGGAACAGAGTTTCAGTTTTGCAAGATGAAAAGAGTTCTGGAGGCTGGTGTGAATGTAATTAATACAACTGAACTGTACACTTAAAAATGGTTAAGATGGTAAATTTTATGTTGTGTTTCACCACAATAAAAAATAATTTTTTGAAAAAAATTCTTAAGAGAAAAAAATATATATACTCAAGTTCTAGGGAGGTTTTGGAAAACAGGCACACTCATACAACTCCTTAGAAGAAACACAGAAAAATCTAGGTACCATTTGACCTAGCAAATTCCCTTCAAAGAGGTTCACTGCAGCACTGTTTAGAAACGCTTTAACTATGAAACACCTATATTATACCACCATTAAAAAAAAAACACGGTAAGTTTATAAGGACTAACAGACACTCAGAAAATTAACATAATGGCGGTTAACTTGGGAGACACAGGGTATTTTTCACTATTCGCATATGCATTATTTGGCAGGGGGGAATTAAGTCTGTTTATCTATTTTCAGAGGAGGTACTGGGGATTGAACCCAGGACCTCGGGCACGCTAAGAACGCACTCTACCCCTGAGCTATACTCTCTCCGCCGTAAGAGAGCTTTAATTGTCTATATTATATATTTTCCGTATAGTTTGAAATTTCTACAAAAGCATTTATTTTTATAAACACAAATAATTCTGTAAACTTGCAGTAACCCTAAGAAGCAGAACTCTAAACTGTTACTTCAGAAGAAGGAAGCCAACACAGGAAAGGCCAGGGCTCACAGACACCGTCACATGGGAGGACATCTACTGGAAGTCTACAGGGGTCTCACATATTCTCTCTACATGACGTCAGAGCAAACGGTGGGCAACCAAGACTTCCACATTCTCTGAAAATAAATCAGAAAGGCAAATGGGAAGACTTCTCTTTTGCCTATATACTGGGAGGGAGGGAAACTGAGGGAGAAACGACAGATGGCAGAGAGAACAAACTGTGTGTTCTTGTTTGAACTGTGATTTCATTTCAAGGCCTAACTGTGATGAGACTATCAGTCACAAGTATGACTCTCAGAGTTCCACAAAAGAAACCTGACTCACATCAAGGGCTACGTTAGTATCTTCCCACCTGAGCAGTTAAGCAAATTCTCATCAACCCACAATTCCACTTCTAGGGATAAATCTTAAGAAAATACTAAAAACGTAACCAGAAAGAAAAAGAGAACAAAGCTCTGTGATTCAGTTTTTCACTACCACCTTCTTTTACAATAGCAACAAATTAGAAACAACCTAAATTTTTAATAGAATAATGATTAAATACACTGATATATACATATGATAGAATATTACATGGTTATTTCAAATGTTTGCTGCAGCACTGTTTAGTGGTCTAGCAAGGTAAGAAACGCTTAGGTCAATGTCCAGGAAGACAATGGACACCCACATATATAGAAACACCATCATCTCACTTATATAAACATGCACAGAGGGAAAAAAGGACTGGAAAAACACCCCAAATTGTTTAACAATAGCTATCTCTGGATAATGAAATATGGGTGAACTGTCTCTTGTTTATACTATTCTGTGTCTTCTGAACTTTCAGCAATATATAAATGTTACTTGTGGATTGGTTTTAAGAATATAAAGTTTTTATCTCTACTGGCAAGACTTACATGAAAACTACAAATCTATTTTAGGCAAAACCATTATTTAAAAATCTTCTAATTTTTCATATTCTGCTCTTTTCTTCTAGGTCTTGAAAACATAAAATAATACTCTGACTTGAAAGATTCCAACAGGTAACAGAATAGGAGCAAGAGGCACTAGTATAACCTTGAACTGTCGTAACAGAAGGAAAGTGACTGAAACGAAGAAAGGACGGAGACTGATGAGCTCAACCTGAGGGACACGTTGAGAGCATGCCCAGGGTGAAGAGTCAGCAAACTTGATACTGCTGGCTCCACCACTGACTGTGTTGGTTTCACAACCCTCTTTGAATTGTGGAATGCCATCTGTAAAATGGGGACAAAAACTTCCTTCAGGGTTACTGTAAAGATTGAATGACATAGAACATGGAAAGCATTTTATTACATGGTTGGCATAAAGGCTCAACAAATGCTCACTACTCTTTTTTTTAATTGAAGTATAATTGATTTACAATGTTGTATTAGTTTCTGGTGTACAGTATACTGAGATTCAGTTATACATACATATTTTTTCATATTCGTTTTCACTATAGGTAATTATAAGATACTGAATATAGTTCCCTGTGCTCTACAGTAGGACCTTGTTGTTTATCTATTTTATGTATAGTAGTTAATATCTGCAAATCCTGAACTCCTAATTTATTCCTCTACTCCCCCTGTTCCCCCTGGTAACCACAAGTGTGTTCTCTACATCTGTGAGTCTGTTTCTGTTTTGTAAATAATTCATTTGTGTCCTTTTTTTATATTCCACATATAAGTGACATTATATGGTATTTTCCTTTGTCTGACTTCACTTAGTATGATAATCTCTAGATCCATCCATGTTTCTGCAAATGGCATTATTTTATTCTTTTTTGTGGCTGAGTAGTACTCCACTGTGTGTGTACACACACACACACACACATATACCACATCTTCTTTATGCACTCATCTGTCAATGGACATTTAGGCTGCTTCAATGACATGGCTATTGCAAATAGTGCTGCTACAAACATTGGGGTGCATTATCTTTTCGAGTTAGAGTTTTCTCTGGATATATGCCCAGGAGTGGGACTGCTGGATCATATGGCAGCTCTATTTTTAGTTTTTTAAGGAACCTCCATACTGTTTTCCATAGTGGCTGCACCAAATTACGCTCCCACCAACAGTGTGGGAGAGGAGAGTTCCCTTTTCTCCACACCCTCTGTTCAGCATTCATTGTTTGTGGACTTTTTAATGATGGTTATTCATATCGGTGTGAGATGGTACCTAGTTGTGGTTTTGATCTGAAATGCTCACTATTAACATTCAGTTCTGGGCACCATAATTTAAGGTGGGCACTGTGACCAAATGGACCATATATCCAGGAGTGCAACAGAGATGAAAAGAGACCCAAAAATCAAACCATCTGAAAAACACTTTGGGCAATTAGGCAGATTTAACTTGGACTGGGGTCAATAAAGGAGGCAGGATGACTGAATATGTAGAAGACTCACATGGAAGCAGACTCACTTAGCAGAGCTCAGGAAAACAAAGCTTTAAAAATTACAAGAGGCAGATTCTCAGCTCTTAGTTAGAAAGAACAGCATGTTAAAAAATGGAATAGATGGCTTTTTTAAGTTACTGTAAGTGCTCAAAGGAAAGATACAAACAAAAATATAGGAAATACTTAAAAGGTTTTCCCCAGCACAGCAAAGGCATCAGAAATGCCAATAAATACACTTCCTCCTGACAGTCTGTTCTCCTAGATAAACTCATCAAGCCATAGCCCAATAGAGGCAAAATTAAGATACTCTGATAGTAAGACTGGTCTGAGATTATTCTGTTATTGCTAAATTTAGCATTACCAACAGTAGTTGAATTTTCTGTGTTCCATGGAGGTTACTGTATTTTTAAAAAGGATCCTTCTTGGTCAAAATGAAACATGTTTCTTTACCATATGAGCCCTTTGCACCTTATACATGCAAACACAGATGTTAAATACACAAGAGAATATTTAATATGCATCATCCCTAACACTTACTCGCAGCGGAAACCTGTTAGCACCTAGTTTTAATACTGAAAAACACAACTTGGGAAATCCTGATCAAAGCCTAAGTTCCAGCCTTCACTGACAATGTTAATTTCCTGTCCAGCATTTACCAATGAGGCTTTGTAAGTCCTACTATGTTTTAGAGCATCGATTCTTAACCTATTTTTGTCAAGGAGCCCTTTGAAAATCCAATCTTCTCCACAAAAACATACATACACCAAAAAAAATTTTGCACGTGACTTCTAAGTTCACAAATCCCCATAAATCCCATCTATGGACCGCCCCCACTGAAAAATTCTCAAAAAGGGGGATTTAGTTTTTCTTCTCTCGTTTAAGTTATGAAGAAAACAAAAACTCTGAAAATAGTAGACTCGAGGCAACACGTCAGATATAAGTGACTCTGGTACGGCATTGCTTGAGCAGAGGGGATAGAAAAGTTGAAAAAGTAAACTCTGGAAATATAATTAATATTACTAATAGCTAGAGGACCCTACTCCCCTAAAAGAAAACCCAAGGTAGCTGAAAATACTCATTCTAATAAAATTTTAAGCACATAAAACAAATGGCCAGTTCAAAAGTTCTACTTCCAGTGAGGCTGACCTCCTACATTATAAAACTTGTTGCCAATAACACACTTTTGCACTTTGCAATCTTTCAAATTAGAAATTTGTTAAACTCTTCATCTTTATAAATCTATAAATTCCCAGCTGAGGGAGTTATATTCTGCAGTATAAATTTCTTTCCACTCTGAACCTTTCCTTCTAGTTATTTTAGAATGTTAACTAGTACAGCACCCTGAATAAAAAGTAGATATGAAACGCAGTTGAAGAATCTTTAAACCATTATGATGGCTCACAATAAGGAACACACTTTCAAACTCTTTAGATCATTTACTTTAAAAATGTAAGAGAAATGTAACACATGTAGAGACTTTCAGCTACAAAAGTAACTTTAAAAGTGTACAGTAAATAAGAAAGGTGGAAAATAAAAGTGCTCTGAAACTTACATTTTGCTTCTGATAGGTTTTGATTAGGCGACCAGACCAGCATGCCAAGATTGTCTCGTTCTTGACTGCGTCTTGCTAGTTTGGCTTGGTAGAGAAAAAAAAAACTGTTATTACAATTTAACAGACATAAGCAACAATTAACACCATCGCTCTGGTCTTTTTTTAAACTTCAGAATGTGATGACATCACCCACCCTTTACTGAAATCTGCCACAATGGAACCCACACTCAACATCACAGGGTAAAGGTGGGGGTGGAGGAGGCTCTGAAGGCTGCCGAAACATTTCTACTTTTAAGTCTTTTTCTACTTAACTTTTACTTATTTAATAAACAGGTGCATATGAGGTAGGTATAACTGCTATTCTCATTTGCTAGGTGGGGAAACTAAACAGATCATTCAGCGAGTAGAAGGCAGAGCCTAGACTGAGCCAAGGCAGAATGGCTACAGTGCCCAAGGGTTTAAGCACTATACCACACTCTGCTCTCAGACATGGGACATCCAAAAAGGGAGCCACATGTGGCAGGTTGCTCAAAGACTCCTTTAAAATATGAATTTTTCCCATGTGCTTCTTTGAATAACCTTACCCCTTACTGCTGGAGTAATCTTTTAGTGACTTGACACAGCAGGAATCCAAAGATTCTTTAACAGGTTTAATAAAGACCATTTTAAAAGATTTAACCTAGAAGGAAATTTCTGAATTGCATTCAGACCCTTAAGATGCTGTGATACAAAACAGCGGTCAAAAGGTTTACAAGTGCCAGGTGCTGAGTTGACACGTATAATCAGATTAACCACAAAAAGAAGTCACATATTACAAGAGATAATTAAAACGTTATCTTCAAAAGGTAGAAAAGATTCAGAAGACAAGAGGCCCACTAACCAGCCTTTATACTGGTCAGACCCAAACTCATTCATTCTAAACGCATTCTTACCTTATCTTTTTTTATTTAAATAAACTTTTCTGAAACATGATGAAAGTTATGGAATCTAGCTCCAGAAAAAAAAATTCATTAATACACACACCCAATATAAACATACTTTTAGAAAATTCATGAAGCCTGGTTCATGAATTCCTTTTATCAAATTGCCAGATCTTTAATGTTGTCTATTAATGTGTTCTAAGTTTTATGAAGAACTTCTACACTTTTGGTAAAATTTGTGGGGCATCTACTTTGAAGAAAAATGATGGAATGAGAGGAGGGAAAGACTCAAAGTATGAACATTATGAATTAAGCAAGGTTAAAGGTTGAATTTATAAGCTGTGTGGGAACAGAGTGTAGAGATGGGGAGCCAGGAATATGACAAAAAGGAGGGGAGTGACTCCTTTGAGACACATCTTCTATGGCTCTGACTTTTAGAACAATGTTAAGGCTATACAATCTAAAAATAGTCAACAAATGTGTGTGTGAGGAGGGACCACAGATGGAATACAGCCTTGCTGTATTTCAAGTAAAAATCTAAAAACCGAAAGTCAAGAGAGAAATAAAAGGAATCCACATTGGAATGAAATGATCACCTGTGTAGAAAACCTACAAAATCTACAAAAAGTAGCTAGGATAAATGAGTTTTAGCAAAGTTGCAGGAAACAAGATTAATAGTAAAAGAAAAAAAATCAATTCAATTTCTATATACCAGCAATTAATCAAAAATCAAAACTAAAGAATAACTCCATTTAGGGATAGATATGAGAAGACATACACACTGAAAACTGTAAAACATTTGAGAGAAACTAAACATTTCAGTAAAAGAAGCGATATACCATGTGTACGGATCAAAAGACTCAGCATCATTACGACAGCACTCTACTCAAATTGCTCCACAGACTTAACACAATCCCAATACAAATCCTAGCGTACTTTTTTTGTACAAATTGATAAACATTCTAAAATGTATGCAAAAATGGAAAGTACCTAACATAGCCAAAAGAACTTTGACAAAAACAAAGTTGGAAGACATACTTCCTGAATCAAAACTAATTAATTATAAAGATCAAGACACTGTGGTTATTAACATATAGAGAAAGAAATAAAATCAAATTGAGTCTAAAAACAGAACCACACATATAGGATCAACTGATTTCCACAAGGGTGCAAAGACAAAATTCAACAGAGAAAAATAACCTTTTCAACAAATGATGCCAGAACAAATGGATATTCATATTTTAAAAATTACTATAGATCCATACACCTCACATCATATACAAAAATTTACTCAAGATTAATGACTGAACTAAACATAAGATCCAAAATTATTAAAGTTCTAGAAGAAAATATGAGAAAAATCTTTCTGATCTTAGCTTTAGAGAGATCTGATTAGATAGATATAACACCAAAAGCACAATCCATAAAAGAAAAAACTTCATGAACTGGACTTCATCAAAAGCAAGAACTTCTTGGGGGTGGGTATAGCTCAGTGGTAGAGAGCATGCTTAGCGCATGGGTTCAACCCCCAGTACCGCCATTAAAAAGAAAAATTAAAATAAATAAATCTAATCCCTCCCTGCAAAAAAGAAAGAAAAAAAAAGTAAGAACTTCTTTTCAAATGACAGTACTAAAGTAATGAAGAGCCAAACCAGACACTGAGAAAATAATTACAAACCACTTATCTGATAAAGACTTGTGTCCAGAATATATTATGAAGACCTCTCAAAATGCAACAATAAGAAACAACCCCGTTGTTAACAAATGGGCAAAAGAGTTGAATAAAGAAGAAGGTATATGGATAGCAAATAAGCACATGGATGGATATTCAAAATCAACAGTCATTAGGGAAAGGCAAATTGAAACCATGTGAGATATCACAACATACCTACTACAAAGTATAAGTTAAAAAGACCAACAATACCCACGGTTTGGTGATAATACGGAGAAAATGGAACTCTCTTAAGCTGCTGGTGGGAATGTAAAAAGGCACTATCACTTTGAGGGAGAATTCTGGCAATTTCCTAAGATTGTGGTACATCCATTCAATGGAATAAAACTCAGCAATAAAAAGGAATGAACCATTTAAGCACACAATATGAATGAATCTCAAAATAACTATGCTGAGTGAAAGAGTTACAAATACAGAAGGGGAAGGCTAGAAAGAATTCTGTAGTGCTAGACAGAAATTGACAGTAACAGTAAGAACTCATAGTTTTCGATATAAATATAGATGTGTGTATACATGTATGCATGCACACATATATTTCCCAGCTCTGTCCACTGCAAGGGTCTTGATGCAATGACAATCCAGCAAAAAATGAGCACATTTAGCTCCTAGTTCTTGGTCTCTAAATACCACTCTCCAATAAAAGAAACTAGGACTCCTTGGAAAAATGGTTGATTCTAGGGCTCGGACAGGGAAAGTACAAGACCCTGGAATATCTCGTTATGCCAGAAGGTAAGAAAGCGTTCAAAGAATGATGGAATTTATCTCCCACTAGTCAAATCTGTGACAAGTTGAGCAACAAAATAAATGATAGTAATAAAATAATAATCCATGAATCCATGATGTAATAAAACAATAATCTATGAATCAATTCATACTGACATAAATAGACAAAAAGAGACTGGAAGGCAAATGAGGCCTGGATAGCCAGGTCAAAGTTGGAAAACTTAACACACTACACTTTAGGACTTACCATGTAAAAGTACACTATTCAAGAGAGTGTGGTATTGGCAAAGGGACAGACACACCAATCACGAACAGAAGGCGGTCCAGAAATAAACCCAAATAAATACAGTCAACTGACTGGTAACGAAGATACAAAAGCAACTAAATGGAGAAAAGACACTCTTTTCAACAAAGAGTATTTGAATAACTGGCTTTCCATATTCAAAAAAAAAGTGAAGCTTGATCTGTATCTCATACCTTATAAAAATTTAATTCAAAATGGATCTTACAATATGAAAGTAAAACCTATTAACTATGTCTTTTAGGGAAAAAAGAAAAAGAAAAAATCTTCACAAACTTGGTTGAAGATTTCTCAAGTGTAACACCAAAAGTACAATCCATAAAAGTTAAAAAATGGTAAACTGAGCTCAATAAAAATTTACACCGAAAAAATACCTGCAAATTATGTATCTGACAAAGGACTTGCATGCAGATTATATAAAGAACTTTTAAAACATAACAATAAGAAAATAACCCAATTTTTAAAAAATGGGCAAAAGATTCAAACAATTTCACCAAAAATGGCATATAAGCATATGAACAGATGCTAACTATCATTAGCCATGAGGAAATGTAAATTAAAGTTATGATGAGAAGCCAAAATATACCTATTTGAACTTCTAAAATAAAAGAAATGGACAACACCAAGCACTGACAAGAATAAGGAGCAACTGAAGCACTCAAACACTGCTGGTGTAGATGCAAAACGACAGTCACAAGGGAAGTTTCACAGTTTTAATAAAAGACGTAACTGTATTTAACGAATCACTGACCCAACAATCCCACTTAGTTATATACCCTACAGAATTAACACACATTTATAACAAAACTTGAACACAATTATTTATAGCAGCTTTATTCACAATTGTCAAAAGCTGGGGAAAAACCCAAATATCCTTCAAAGAATAAAGGGTTAAAAAGACTGGTACATCCACACACTGGAATACTACACAGCATTAAAAATAAGTGAACTACTGATACATACAGCAACATGGCCATGTCTCAGAAGCATACACTCAGTGAAATACGCCAGTCTCAAACAGCCACATAGTGTATGAGTCCGTTTACATGACATTCTAGAACAGGTGAAACTAGAGGATAGGGAACAGACCGGTGGGGTGAGGAGTAGGAGGAAGGCTAAGAATTTTAGGAGGCAATTTTTTGAGGAGACGGAATTGTTTTGTATTCCAATTGTGGTGGTGGTTATATGAAACTACACCTGCCTCAACACTCACAAATACAGATACCAAAACTAGTCCATTTTGCTGTATACAAACTGAAGAATACAAATACAGCAAAAACAAAGCAATGTCACTCATTTCTGGATAGATGTGGGTATCTCCAGAAGGTGCTAATAAGTCTACAGTTGCTCCCCTTGTTCAATATAATTTTTTATTGAAGTACTGTTAATACACATTATTATACACATCACAGGTGTACAACATGGTGATTCACAATGCTCTCCTTGTTTAAAGTCGATTACCAGGGGTGGGTATAGCTCAAGTGGTAGAGCGCATGCTTAGCATGCACGAGGTCCTGGGTTCAAACCCCAGTACTTCCTTTAAAAATAAGTAAGTAAACCTAATTACACCCCCTGCAAAAAAATTTAAGTCGATTACCGATTGTTACAAACCTTGAAAAATAAACCCAGACTTACCTGGGAGGAAGCAGAAGCATTACAAGGAAGCTGAATTTACTGACCGTCTTCAAGGGCAGGATAAAAGAGAACCTGCACGAGCAGTGGCAGTGCACACTTGCACAGCCACTGTGGAGAACACTGGCCGTGTCTAACAAACACCCGGCGACCCAGCAACCCATTTCTAAACATAAGGCATGTATCAGCAGGAATGTCTTTCACACTGCAGGTCAGACCAATTTCAATTAATTTATTGGGTCCTAACCAGCAGTTCTTTTTTTATAAAAAGAACAAGAATAGAAGACACCAGCATATTGTTTCATCATGTGTATAAATTATTGAGGGAGATTTTTTTAAATTTGCCAAGTACCTGCCCTAGAGATTTTTTTAAGATGTACACATGGAAGGATACTGTGTTGATTAGTTTTATGTGTTGACCTGACTGGGTTACAGCACCCAGTCATTTAATTAAACACTAATCCAGGTGCTGCTGTGAATTCAGTAGTTGTGTAACCACTGTAACACCTACATCAGTTGACATTAAAAAAGATTATCCTTCATATTGTAGGTGAGTCACATCCAATCAACTGAAAGGCCTTAAGGGCAGAAGTTGAGATTTCCCAGGAGAAACTGTGCCTCAAGACTGAAGCCTCACCTCTCCCTTGCAGGAGCTGGCCTACAGATTTCATACTTGCTGGGCAGCCACAATCACATAAGACAATAGTTTAAAACAAATGTCTAAACACACAGACACACACACCACTAGTTCGGTTTCTCTGGAGAACTCTGATATGGACTACTACTACAGCATGTTCATGGTGCTGAAATACAGAAAAGTCTTGAAAGTCCAACAGGAACTGGCTAAACTGCAGTATGGGCATCCAAAGGACTTAAATGCAGAAAATAAACCTGATCAGGTCTATAGATAACCATTTTTACTACAAAAAGCAAGTTAAAGAAAATGTATGATATCATAATGTAAGTGTTAAAAATATAAAAAGATGCAACATATTACTGGGGGTACATACATTTCAAGTATAAAATGTGCACATTTAATAGCTATATGTAATAAGGGTTTTTAAAAATCAAGTTAACAGCCACTCTAAGAGAAAGAGATCTTGCTTTATCTGTTCTCTGTAACGTTTCCTTGCTTTCCATAAGTCCGGGTGGTAGGTAGGCAAATACCATTTTCTGTAGTTTTCATTATGTTTGTAAAATTTCAAACATTTTTAAAGAGTTTTTTTTTTTTAAAGCCTGCACTGTATGATCTGATATTACCTAATACAGTGCTTGTGGATCCATATATCTAAATCACTATGCTGTATACCTGAAACTAACACAATATTGTAAATCAACTATATGTCAATAAGAAGTATTGTATTGTATATCTGAAAGTTCCTAAAAGAGTAAATCTTAAAAGTACTCATCACCAGAAAAAAAATTTTCATAACTACATATGGTGACAGATGTTAACCAGAGTAATTGTGGCGATCATTTTGTAATGCATACAAATATAGGATCATTATGTTGTACATCTGAAACTGATATAATGTTACATATCAATTATACCTCAAAAAAAATGTTACTAGCAGCCATATTCATAATAACCAAAAAATAAAAACAATCCAAGCGTTCATCAATAGAAGAATGGATGAACAAATAGAGGTGCAGTCACACAGAGGAATGCAACACAGAAATAAAAAGGAACAAACTGCTGTGCCCATTCCCGAGGCCAGCATCCTCTGAGGCCAAAACCAGACAAGCCACAACATGGATTAATCTCAAAACAAAAGAAAACGAAGAGCAAAAAAAATCTAGACACATACTCATAAATCAAGAGTGTGTACTGCATGAGTCTACTGTTATGAAGTCCAAGAATAGTAAAAACCTGTTGTGGGATGACAGAAATCAGAGAGTGGGTGGGAGCGAAGGAGTGGTCCCTGGAAAGTGGCACAGAACTATCTGGGGGAATAGGAACGTTCTTTACCTTGTTTGAGATGGCAGATATGTAGGTATACACAATTGTCAAATCTAAAGATCTGTGCGTTTTGAATGTTAATTATACCTTCAAAAAAGACCTTTAGCTAAGGTTGGTAAAAATTTCTAAAGCCTGGGAGAAAATTACCACCTACAAATAAATGACAGGCTGACAGTAAAATTCCCAATAGCAATAGAACCCAGAGATACTAGAAGAATATCTTTAAAGTGCTGACCTCTCAGCACTTGGAATTTACCCTGCAAAACTCCCAGCAACATGGGCAAATAAAAATGTTTTCACATGAACAAAAACTTTGGGAGGTTTTACCTACAATGAAGAATTTGCTCAGGGAAAAAAAAAATCCTGAAAGGTTGATATGGAAAAAAAAAAAATGATAAGTAAACAAGATTTTGTAAACACTGCTTATAAAAAAAGTAAAAATGATGTCCAATTTAAGCAGTTTTATAAAAGAACAAAACTAAAATCCTGAACACCACCACCATGTAAGTTAGAGGTAGTGGATCACAGTTAAACTGTTCTAAAGAAGAAAGACTAATGTTAGATGTTAAGTGTGTACAGTAAAAATTTCATCAAAAGCTGCCAAAAAGTAAGTAAGTATAAACTTCTAGACCATTAGAAGGCAGAAAAATGAAAAGACTCCTTAAAAAACAAAACAGCAACTAAACAACCATTGGCTCACTTAAGAAATCAAAGAAGAAATTTTTAAAAATACCTGGTGACAAATGAAAATAAAAACACAATGAGCCCAAAATCTATGGGACACAGCAAAAACAGTTCTAAGAGGGAAGTTTATAGTGACACAAGTCCACCTCAGGACGCAGGAAAAATGTGAAATAAACAACTTAATCTTACACCTAAAAGAACTAGAAAAAGAGCAAACAAAACCAAAGTTAGTAGAAAGAAAAGAAATCATGAAGATTAGAGCAGAAACAAATGAAATAGAAACTAAAAAAATAATAATAATGGAAAAGACCAAAGAAACTAAGAGCTGGTTCTTTGAAAAGATAAGCAAATCTGACAAAGCTTTAGACAGACTTGTTGAGATGAGGGTCCACATCACCAAACCAGGAACGAAAAGGCCAAGTCACTGCAACCAACGCCACAGACACACAAGATCACAAGAGATTACTACAATTATATGCCAATAAAATGGAGAACCTAGAAGAAATGGACAAGTATCTAGAAACGTAATCTCCCGAGACTGAACCAAGAAGAAACAGAAAATATGAACAGACTAATTACCAGTCATGAAATTAAATCAGTAATAAAAAGAACTCCCAACAAATCAAAGTCCAGGCTTCACAGGTGAATTCTATCAAACATTAAGGGAAGAGTTAAAACCTATCCTTAACCTATTCCAAAAAAGTGAAGAGGAAGGAACATCCTAACTCATTCCATGAGGTCAGTATCCTCCTGAAACCAAAACCAGACAAAGATATCACACACACACAAAAAGGAAAATTACAGGCCAGTATCACTGATGAACCTAAATGCAAAAATTCTCAACAAAATATCAGCAAACTGAATTCAACAAATATTAAAAGGATCATACACCATGACCAACTGGGATTTACCCCAGGGGTCCAAGGATGATTCAATATCCACAAATCAATTAATGTAATACACTACTTTACAATTAATGTAACACACTACATTACAGTAACAAATTGAAGAATAAAAATTGTGATCATCTCAATAGATGCAGAAAAAGCTTTGGACAAAATTCAACATTTATGATAAAAACTCTCAACAAAGTGGGTAATAGCATAATTAGCTATGAGTCAAGTGCTACCTTCTTTCTCAAGTTCCTGATAAGAAAACTAAAGGTAAAACAATTATAATCCTGTACAGGGTGCTATAGGGTCATTATATCCACACTGATATTATATCTCCACATAAGCAAACCCCCTTAATCTCAAATTAGCTCTAAATTCTATCTCCCTATGGTTGTCAGCATCATACCCTAATACCTACATTAAAAAGCCATATGGAATCCAAATGCTGAGCACAGATTACTTATCAGTAGGAATGAAGAAAGTAGTAAAGGGATAAAGCTGTGCACATTGGCAGTTCTTACTCCTAAATATACCAATTTGCCATCCATGCTCTCACTATATCCTGAGAAGCTAAGCATCCATCAATTTAATCTTCTGGTAAATTTAGGTTAGGGACCAAATATTATTATGTGACTCCAAAATCAACTTCTGATGTTAAAATCCTTCAACAGAAATCTAAAAAAAGAACGTAAATACAAAACAGAAACAGACTCATAGACATAGAATACAAATTTGTGGTTGCCAAGGGGGAGGAGGTGGGAAGGGACAGCCTGGGAGTTCAAAATTTGTAGATACTGACAGGCATATGTAGAACAGATAAACATGATTATACTGTGTAGCACAGGGAAATATATACAAGATCTTGTGGTAGCTCACAGCGAAAAAAAATGTGGCAATGAACGTATATATGTTCATGTATAACTGAAAAACTGTGCTCTACACTGGAATTTGACACAACATTGTAAAATGACTATAACTCAATAAAAAAAGTTTAAAAAAAAAAATCCTTCCACAGAGATAGATCACAACTCTCAACTCCTTAAGTGTGGACTGCGCACAGCCACTTCTTCCTTCAAAAGAGGACAGCATGGAAGGGGTGGGGAGGGGCGATGGACTTTACAGTGGAGAACCGCGACAAGCGCCACCCCAGCCAGGTGATGGAAGTCAACAGCCATGGTGATTAAGGCATGCCCCAGTACGCACCCTTGAGGTGATGCGGTGAGAATGGCCTCTCACCACTGCGGTCTTCCTCCCAAAACTCTCAGTCTAATCATTAGAAAACATCAGGCAAACCCCACCTAAGGAACATTTCACATAATTCCTGACGAGCACTCCTCAAAGCTGCCACAGGCATCAAGAACAAGGAAAGCCTTAGAAACAGTCACAGCCGAGAGGAGCCTAGTGAGACACGGCAACCAGGTGTAATGCGGTGTCTCAGATGGGATCCTGGAACAGAAAAAGGACACTGGGTAAAACTAAGGAAATCTGAATAAATTATGAGCGTCAGGTAATAATAATGAATCAGTATTGGTTCATTAATTGTAACAAGTGCACCAGACGAAGGTGAGACAGTAACAGAGCAAACAGGGTGCGAGGTATGTGGGGTCTCTCTCTGCACCACCTCTGTAGCTTCCGTAAATCAAACTACTCTAAAATAAAAAGTTTACTTTGGAAAAAGAAATCCTTCCACAGCTTCCCCACGGTCCTCAGGATAAACCCCACGGCATTCCAAGGCCCGGTACCATCTGGTCAGGATGACTCTCTAACCCTTTGTCCATTCTCGGGTTCGCATCCCCACGTGGTCATTACACTGCCGAGCCTTTCTGCTCCCCCCGTCTTCTCTCTTACCACTTCCCTCTCACTCCAGGGTCCCTCCCTATCTTTTCCCACAGCTAATTGCTACTGACCCTTTAAGACAGCCCAAGTATCATCTTCTCCAGAAAGTCTGCTCTAAGTCTTCCAGCCCAGGTTAGCAGTCCACCCCCTCGTTACTCCTGTAGCACTGGGAACATCCTCCGTCACAGATCAGACTCTTATTAACGGTCTGCATAAGGACACGCGCTGTCGCGCTGCTGTGGAAAGAATGATGACTTTGTAAGTAAAACTCAATTATTATTAGCAGTGATTATCATCATCAGCTTTGGGATCAGTAAGGTCTAATTATTTGTTGCTACGTGACAGAGCTAAAATACTTTATGTATCTGCATCACATAATGTACAGAACAACCCTATGAGATAAGAAGTGTTTTACTTTATGTTTGAAAAGAGGAGTTAAGTGCCTTCTGTAAAAATGGCCATTATCTGAGTTCCTATCTGAGCCTAAGCCCCATGCTGGGTCTGAGTTCCCACTTTGCCACTTTGTCACTGGGTAATGATGAATTCAGCTTCATGGACCCCTGTGGAAAACAGAGAGAATGTGCCCACCTAGTGCCCAGGTTTCTATGCAGGTCAGAGAGCACACATTAAGTACCTGGTACATACTAAATACTAAGTAACAGCAATTACTCTCCTCAGTCTCCCATTAGACTAAGTCCCATGAGACCTCTTACAGGTGTTTCATAGAAGTTGGATAAATTAATACGCACAAAGTAACAAGTCAGGTAGCCAACATATGGAAAGTTCTAGAAAAAGGGTGGTACACCATTCTATTTCCTTCCTTTCTTTCTTTCACCATGGCAGTCCAGTCCTGTCTGACAAGTGTGAGAACCCGTCAGGCTGGGATCTGCCCTTCACTTCGTGCACCTCCCTTCAAAGAGTTCCCCACCCTTCAGGGCATAAACCCTAGCCCTGTGGGTAGGATATTTCAAACACACTACACGTACAACATTCCAGGTTGACAACGCCGGGCAAGTACTTTCCCTCAGAACTGGCTGCATCACTGTCCAGTAACCTGAGTCCAATCAATGCCTGATCAATGGTCCTTTCCTGAGTCCTCAAGAAGGAATGCAGATTCTAATAAAATGCTACTGAAGTAAACTCTGTCTACACTAGAAATTGGACTTGTGTGCTCAGTTTCTTTCTAATTAAAAACATCCTATTTTTTCTCATTCTCCCTGACCTACAGGTGTCTTGGACTCAGAGTCAGACTTCTTTAAAGAAAACACAAACACTTTCCCTCCATGTTGCCAACTTAACAAGTTCATTATTTAACACCAATGTAGTATCACAAAGCATAATCCTTAAACCAAAGCAAACAGGGACAAAACGCTTCAAACACCAATTAATTTCACAGTGAAAGGTTCTACATCAGGGTCCCCCTGTTTCTCTTAACACCATTGTAACAGCAATATCACAAAAGCACACTAATCAAAATGGGCAAGACTACTGACAGTTCACCACCAAGCACTCCAAAAAGAAAGAGAAGCCTCTAGCCATAGTCCGACTAATGGTAACACATCACCCACCAAGAGAAGCACAGGGCCTGGTCTACTCTATAACACAATACTCCCAATGTCATCCCCGCTTCCCCGGGGCCTAGTGAAAGCTTCAGTTACTGAGCCACTAGTTGAGGACGTAGCTTTACTATTATACCCATGTTATTAGAGTTTCCTTATAAAGAGTTGGGTTAGGAAAATGAGAACATGGAATTCTTCCCAAAAATTTGGCAGAGCAGAATGTTAGAGATGCGTACAGAAAAACTAGTCACCAAAAACATTGATAGAAGTGTACCATAAATCAGTTAAGGCTTTCTGAAGGGCAGTCTATGCACACATTTTAAAAAGTTGTTTCTTTTAGAAAGTACATTTAATGACATAAGGAAACAATACATAAAGTGAAACAGACTACAGGAGCACTATATATTACAGAATCATCCAACAGAACAACTCACATCCAATTAAAATTATGTTTCCATCGACACAACTACATATACACTGAAGTCCTAGTGTGGCCGACGATCTCATCTGTCCAGCCTGCGGCCCGGCCTCTGCTGAGCACACTTCTAACAAGAGTACCTCCTGCCATGGACATGCTCTCTCCCCGGTGCTTTTCCCAAGCTTAACACTTAATAAAGGATTAAACTGCTGGCTACTTTTTTCTTAATCAAATTATTTTCTTCCAACTGATGTCTTAAGAGTTTAAGAGATGCTGAGAGTATAAGGCCACTGATGCAGTTTAATGAAAGAAAAAGGAATGAATATCCAATCTTTTGGAGGAACTTTTAATAAGCAGCACTATAGGCCAGATTTTTTAAAATCTTCATAATTATTACTGACTTTTCCATAACTAAACCAGATTTGTGAGGCTTTTATTAGATTGCTACCTTTATGATCTCTCTTTACAGTGCTGTATTCCTTTGAAAAAACTTTGGACACTCTGGGTCCCATACAGCCTAAAGCAAAGCACTGCCAGAAGTACGTGGCGTGGGCGTCATCCCCGTGACTGTGACGACACTGTAATGTCAAGACGATATAATGACACTGACCTGACCGGACCCAAGAGCAGTCTAAGAGCACTCTGCACCCAAAAGGTTAAATGTCTGTGCTTAAACAACCTAGGTTCCAGAAAGCATGAAGCCAAATTAAAAGTGAGACTGTGGTTTTAAACAGGAATTAGGGAATTCCTCTCTTTAACATACAGTGGTATGCAAACAACTTAATAACAGATTTTTTGGGGGGTGGGTACCATCTCATCCCTGTAAGCAGTGATCTTACGCTGGACGTACAGTTTGAAGCTACAGTCATTACCATTCTAATTCAAATATAACATATATATGAAAATAAACCACGTTATATCCCAGAAGAGTTCAGCAGTATTACAATATTCAATTTTACTAGTTGTTTTCTTTAAAAAACAAACCTGAACCAATTTATAAGACTGCAATTTACACAAGTCACACCATATCAAGGAAACCTCTATCCTTAATATTATATTTGAAGCTGAAAATTATCAGTCTCTTCATTACCGTATTAATCTGATAATATCACACTTTTAACAATGTTGGAAAACCAGATGCCTTCAATTGCTTAATACTGGTCGCAGAAAAGGCACATCTCTTTTTTTCTTAATTTAGAATAAACTGAAAAGTTAATTTTATTATATAAGATACAAAAAGAAACATTGTGCCCAAAATGTAACCCATGCAGAACTATCCAAAATTTTCATATTTATTAAGGAAATCCCAAATCAGAAAAAATATCACTTACATTGTACATCAAATTCATACAACTATTTTACGAAAAGTCAGCAAAATGTTAACATTCACCACAACACATGAACCATACTAACTTTGGTTCACATCCACAGAGAATCCACTAAGATGAGCTGGTTAAATAGATGGGCTCGAAACGAAAACTACCATAGGTTAGAACTCCAGGTTGGTACCTACAAAGTTTAAGACGCTGGAAAAATTCCTCAGAAGGAAGCCTTTGTTTTCTCATCTGAAAAATTGATTACTCCTACTATGAAAGCCAGTGTTTGGAGTAAGACAAGCAAGCAAAACACCTAAAAATAACTGAACATAACTCCCTTCATGCTTCCTGCCTACAGCTCCCTTCTCCTACATTCCAAAACACTGATCAAGGCCTTAAGTGCCGTGTTCAGGTTGCAGTAACATCCCTGCCAGACTTTCTGCCTCCTCCCCTTGCCTCCAAATCCACATCTGTTCCATAAACGGCACAAGGAACATCTGCCCAGAGCTGTCCATGTAATAGTACTTCACACTGCCTTGCAAGAATGCCTCCAAAATTCACGCAAGCTCAGAAAATAACTCACAATATTACAGCTACAAAGAGCTTCATAGACAGACTGTACCTAGTTGACAAGTGAGGAAACCACACTCGGACAAGCAGTGTCTTGCCCACGGTGACACAGCGCCAAGGCCACGTTTTTACTGCAGGCCCCCCAGCCCTATTTCAGACCAGAGTTCTCTCAACCACACTTGATCACATTCAGCCCAGACGTTTTGTGTGGAAGAAAGGAGCACAGTTCCTTGTCCTGGTATTTTGTGGCACTTCACAGGAATTTCCCGTAAAACAAGGTAATTTTTGTTGCTGTTGTCAATATTATGTTATTTGCCACCAAAATAGCCAATATAAAAATGAAAGACTTATGGGCAGTGATGATTCTGGTACCTAGCTATTTATAAATGCTGATGAAATGGAGATACATTTGTTTTGATAGTAGAGATCTCATAACTTTGTATAAATAAAACAAACCTACTTGTTCATAGGCAAACAGCTAATTTCAGTAATTTATCCAAATATTCATGGAGATTCTACGTAAAGCACTTCTTTAAAAAGTCAAATAAAAAGCCCAACAGGAAAATGGGCAAAGAAGATATTCCTAGAAAAAGTGGCTTCCCTGCAGAATTTCCAATAATTTATATAAATACTCCCTTCCTCCAGGAGAGGGAGCTTGATTCCCCACCACTGGATTGTGCAGGACTTTGAAGAACAGAGCATGAGTGGGAGTAACTTTACAGGACAGATATCTGGTCAACACTACCTTGGCCAGGTAATCAGGGGTAACATTGCATGATGCCGGCATGTACCCCCCCACCCCCCCCACACTCCAATACGATGCGATGTGAAGAGCACTTCACCCCTGCATATTCCTCCCCAAACCCATAATCCCAGTCTAGCCATAAGAAAAAGATAAGGTAAATTCAGGAATATTCTACAAAATACCTGATTAAAACTCCTCAAAACTCTCAAGATTGTGAATGACAAGGAAAAACTGGGAAACTGTCACAGACCAGAGGAGACTGAGGTGGCAGGACAATTAAATGCAATGTGGTGACCTGGACTGGATTCTGAAACAAAAAAGCGCATTAATGGGTAAATTAGTGAAATGTGAACAAGCCCATTAATAGTGACATCAGTGTAAACCAGGCTACAGCATAGTTAACAGTAATGTACTGATGCTGGCTTCTTAGTTTCCATACTGTGATACAGTGTAATGGTGATAAGAACACTAGGAAACTGAGTGAGGGGTTGGCCTGAGAAAGTTCTAAAAACTCCCAGAATTACAGCCATAAACCTAAGAAAACGGCAAAACTACAGTCTGCAGCTCATTTTTTTACAGATCACTCATCTGAAAGAAAAATCCTGCACTTGTTTCAGAGAAGCAATGCAATGGGAGACCGCCTCGTTAAAATCTTACACTGAAAAATCAGATCTTATGGGCAAACATGTAGTGTTTAAAATCCCACTAGATAAACAAACCAAATTTTCTAATATCAAAAACGATGGATAAGATTGAAAGTTTTATACTCCAGGTAGCTTTCCAGGGTGATATTAGACATTTTAACTGTACACCAATTATGAAAATTCTTCAAAAGCCAATACCTACTAATCCTCACAACACCTCTGTGTTATATCAATCTTATTCTGAAGCAAAGACAACCTTCCTAGAAAGCTTAATATAAATTAGCTCCAAGTGGAAGTAGACCAGTCCTAGACTAGGATTAAAACGCACCGAACAGAAAGCCATTATTTCTGTATGTCTTGAACATGAGGACATGAAGTCACCTAAGAGGAGTCAAGAACAATACAGGTGGAAGTCCTAAAACAGCATGGGCACTCATCAGTAGCCACCACAACGATGAGGAACATTTTGCAAAGGTATGTTCAAAATCTTTTTCAAAAGTTTCTAACCTGTATGTGTTTGGGTTTAGAGTCAAACTACTGAAACTATGTAAGGAAAAAAACCAAGACCAGACTTGAGGAATTTTTTTAAATAGCTGAGGCAAAGTGAATTCAAAGAATGAAAATAATTTATCTCTACTCAAATGAATGGCTTTACTAACAAACATTACAACTCACACAAGCCTAATTTTGGAATCCACTGCATTGTCTCGTTCACAATTTTTTTTTTGTCTTGTTTTTTGTTTTATACACACTAACACTGGGAGGGACAGAAGAAAGATGAAAGGAAGTAGCTTTTGTAGTTGACCAACTCTTATGTGCCAGGCACTTCCACAAACATTAGCTTGAAATCATCACAACTCTCTGAAAAAGACACCAAAGCCAGTTCATAAAAATTGAAAGATCATAAAAACATAGGAAAATGTCACGATAAAGAAAAAAAGTAAATCATAAAACTTTCTGAAACAGGAAAGGTACTGAGAAGACAGAATGCCAGGGAGCTTCATGAAAGGGGAAAAACTTCTGAACGTGAGTCATCTGCTTCCGGCCGTCCTGAGGTCCCGCAGTCAGACACTCCGTGGAGGCCCATCAGCACACAGAGAAGACACGATGGAAACGGCTGTCTCCAGGGAGGGGAACGAAAGGCAGGGGACACAGCAGAACTCTCCTTGTCATCGTACATACGCGTCACATCTTTAATCCTGTACCACATGCCTACATTACCTATCCACATATTCAATACAACTCTATTTAAGAAGGAAAAAAGTCAACTAACAAGAGGAAAAGTGTGGCCGTGACCACCAATTCCAAATCACACAGCTTCGTCTCCACCACCCTCCTCTGCCAGGGAGCACGGCGGTTCCAACAAGCATCCTTCTCTTTTCCACATCTCAGAAAGGGGGGTGTGCTGTCAGGACCCCAGAGCCAGAGTAAGGCACTCGCTACTCGATGACTAAATGACTAGCTCAAACCAGATCTAAATCCTGTCTTTACTTTCTCTTCAGCTTCATCCAAGTGCCCAACTCAAAATGCAATCCACATTTTGTTAGCTAGTTATAAACATACAACATGAGCCCTTTAAGAATTATTAAGGAGTAACACTATAAAATTCAACAGCTGCTATTTTCAAATAGCTTTTTTCACACGTTCCCCTGAAATCCTGCACACACCCTTCCCATGTTATGTGTATAGTTATACATTCTAAGTGCATCCATTATTTATCAGTAGTGATATTTTTGTCAATTAGAAGACAGAAAATGTTAAAAGTAAGTGGTTGTTATGTATCTAACAAAAAAAATCTCAGCTGGGAGGCTAGCTCTAGGTTGATAAAAACAGAATATACTAGAAAGAAGAGTCGTTCGGAGAATTTTCAGCCAAATTAGGGTCTCAATGAGAAGATAAAACAAAATACTTACATACAAAATGTGGGTGGATGGTACAACACTTGCAGGGAAATGTTCAGAGGAGCAAGCATACAGGCAAGCTTAATATGTGTAAGAAACAAACAATATCACATCAAACACTTAGTGTGAGGACACAAGAATTAGGCAAGGGTCTGAGAAATCTGATCACTGCCAAAAGCAGAGTGGGGTGAGGGTGCCTATAGTTCACTTTTCAGCATTCCTTCTTTCACCAGATAAATGAGACGCCCAAGACTCGACGTATTCACTGTCAGTCATTTTTTAAGACAGCAGTTTGGTTTAGTAAAACAGTTCTGGAATGGAATCCCAGCTCGGCCTAGATTGAAAGAGAGATGCCTTAATCTCTCTAAATCTCAGTTTTCTCTTCTATAAAAATGAAAGAAGTAATTCCTTCCTCACAGAGATTAAAATAAAGTAGCATTTTAAAACAAGCAGCAAAGATTTTACTTTGGCACATATGAGGAGACACCAAGACTAGAATTTAAGAGACCTGGTTCCAATGTTCTCATCTAAAGCTGACCTAACAAGTCCTACTTACCCCAGCCAACTCAGCATGAGGATCCTTTAGTGTAAGCTTCCTTTTACTTAAAAGGCCTAGTGATAACTCAGACAACTCTCAGCCGCAAGAAATCAGAGCTAGGTAACTAACTAAATAATTGCAGAACCTGTTTATTTTGTAAGTACTCTTACTCATGTCAACCATTTCTACTCCAATCTCTTAAACTATTTTTAATTCTGTATCCCTCATTAATGGCAATACTCAAAACTTACTGTCAAATTATTCTATCCAATCACAGTCAACAATCTGCCCTGCAAGAATGAGAATTCTATCAGCTTCTAGTAAATGAGGAGTTGACTTTAAAAATGAGAGCATTCTCATTAAGATACATGATTCTACTATGAGTCTCACCACCTAAACGGCAGTTACTAGTGAGAGACAAACTATTCACTGCAGGGCAAACCATCCAACATTCAACAACGAAGATAAAGAAATTTAAAATGAGTCCCAAATTGTTAAAATATCTCAAGAAAATCAGTTCCCAGCTCAGCTGTGAAGAACATCCACAATACCAAGGAGAAGAAATAGAGCCCCAAACCCCAGGGTTTATTCCTTCATACACAACCACCAATCTCTTCCAAAAATACAGACATTTCAGAAAGTATCTGGGACTCAGTTTCCCTAGCAGTAAAATGAGAGGCCTGGGCTTGATCTGTAGATTCCATTCAATGGACAAATGAAATGGCATAATTCTGTCCACTACACTTCAAGTCTGACCTCCCCTTCCCACATCCAAGGGAATCCTCTTTTGTTTTATTTTGGTTTGTTTTATTGAGTGGGGTAGTGAGGTTTGTAAAATTTGTCACTCACTACCGCCTATATTAACACAATGATTTTGTAATGATCTTAATCATTAAACTGATTAAGATTGCTGGGACTCTTCAAGCTCTCTCCTCTCTTCACTCCTTCACCTCCAACCTGGCCAGATCACCAGTCCGCTTTATTGTAGGTCACTACTCCAAGTGCTAATTTCTTCATCAGTCAGATTTCTTCACTGTAAGCAGACTCATTCTGGCTGGCACAAGGACTCAGGGGCTCACACCGTCTCTAGGAGGGTCGGAGAAAAGTCAGCCTTGGTGGCTACACAGCCACACGCCATCACACCACCCCAAAGCACTGCTCCAGGGGAGATCACTGCTACGGCTGTGGCACACGAGGACACTGGGCAGTGCACGCTCCTGCCAGAACCTGCAGCCCTGCAGTCCGCCCTTCAGCCATCCTGGCTACTGCACATCTCTGCTGCTCACGTGAGCAGAAGTCACATGTCTATAGCTAACTACAAAGAAGGGTGGGAGCGCATATTAATAGCTTCCCTTTTAGGACTAATAATGTGGGAAATTCCCCCAAAGATAGAGTGTTCAAAAGGTGCCGGTGCCCAAGAAGCACAACAAAACCTCTCAACTGATACCATACTAGCCGCTTACCTCTACGGCCCTTGTCTCGGCTTATTCCCTAAACTGCTCTTTAAAGGTCAGTGCCCTGGCTCTCTCCCCCTCGCGCTGCAGAGTGGAGGCATTCTCAACTCTATCAGCTGTTCCCAGTACTTCTAAACAACATACACTGCTATTGATTTCTTCCCCCAGCTTCAATACTATCTCTTTGCTACCTTACATAAAAGAAGAGCGTTTGCTGTCTCATACAACCAACCTCTTGTCTCCTCCAATCATCCTAAACATGCTTAACACACCTTGGTTAAATCAGTATTTTTCTTGTGCACGGCTATTTAAATTATTCACAGCTGAATCATGTTGCATACTATTATAGAATAGGCTTGTTTTTGTATAACTTGTTTTAAATGGAATAATTACTTTTTTTTTTTTTGCTTGCTTGGTTTTCTGTATACTTTCCACAGTCCCCCACCACCCCAACTCCCACGAGAAGTATACATCTCATCACATTGTTTCTTGAAGACATCCCCTTGGAACCCTGCCTGCACTCACGAGTCGGGACGGGTTGGCTGACGCCTGCACAGCTGTTATCCCAAGATCTCTTGTTTACCCCACTCCAGAAATTCCCTTCATCTTACCCTCTTGCTGCATTTCCCATTTCCTGGATCCCATGCCTGAGCCAAGCTTTCAGGGAGATTAAGCAAATGGGTAAACGTACTGAGAATGAGAACCAGGACTCTGTCAAAGAAGGGAGTTATAAAAAAGGAAAGGAGGAAGACCAGGACAAACCCTATGGTGCGGGATCAAATCTGGTGGCACTGGTATGAATTCACGGTTTCTAATATAAGTAAATGCACAGGTACAGAAACAGACACTAGAAGTGTGTGGTACACACAAAGATCTACTCCCTAGTTCTGCGCACTGAGAGGCCTGGAAGCAATGATACACTGGAGCAATGATCACACCCAGCCCCCAGACCTTGGTTTCTGTAACACTATTCCCTCCACTGAAAGAAACCAGGGCCCCCTGAACAAAGAGCTGACTCCAGCACGGGAGGAAAAACACAAGACGGAATATTTTTATGTACCAGCAAGCAACGAAGTGCCTAAAAGAATGATGGAGATCTGTCAAAAGGACACAGGGACTGCTTAAAGGGGCTCCTACTGGCCAAATCCAGAATAATTTGAGCACCAAATAAACAATGATAGTTTATGAACTGTAACTCTGAATAAAATGGAAAACCACGAGTCCACGCTGATCATAAATAAAGGAATGGCAGAGAATTAGAAGCCATGAACTATTTCCTCACAAAGTACTTACTCCACATTAATAGGTACACAAGTACTTATTACGTAACTTTACAGTGGAGAATCCTGGCAGACACCAGCTCAAAATCAAGAGATGAAGGGCAGTGTGACCAGTAACAGGACAAACCTCTGTCAGGCATCTCTCGCTAGGTACACGAAAGAGCAGGATCTCTTCTGTGGCACGCCTGCCCAAAATGCAAAATTTGAATCTAATCATGAGAAAACATCGGACAAACTCAATGTATTGCACATAGTTACTAGAAAGTAACTAGCTGGACTCCTCAGAAATATCAAGGTCATGAGCCAAGGAAAGACCAAAGAACAGTTCCAGACAGGAAGAAACTAAAGAGACAAGACGGCTAAATACAGCACAAAATCCATGACTGTATTCTGGACCCTTAAAGAACATTATTGGGACAAATGATGAAATTTAAATGGGTTTGTGGATCAGAGGTATTACTGGATCAATGTCCCAATCTCCTGACTTTGATATGTGGTTATAAAGGAGAACAGACTTATTTATAGGAAATACACAGCAACACATTAAAAAACAATGGAGTCTACAACCCGATAATAAAAAGACAAGTAACCCAATTAAAAAACAGAAAAGGATCTAAAGAGACATTCTTTCACAAACGCACATGAAAAGAGACTCAAGACCAACAGCCATCTGGGATGAGATACTGCTTCACACCCCTAGAATCACTGTAATTTTTTAATTGAAGTTGATTTGCAATGTGTTAGTTTCACAACCTAAAGGTGTATAGCAAAGTTATTCATTTACATATATAATCATTTTCAGATTCTTTTCCACTATAGGTTATTACAAGACACTGAATATAGTTCCCTGTGCTGTACAGGCCCTTGTTGTTTATTTTGCATACAGTAGTGTGTATCTGTTAATACCAAACTTCTAATTTATCCCTTCCCCCTTTCCCCCTGGTAACCATACATTTGTTTTCTGTCTGTGAGTCTATTTCTGTTTTGTAAATAAATTCATTTGTATCAATTTTTTAGATTAGGATAGTTCTCATCTAAAAAACAGACAATAACAAGTGTTGACAAAGATATGGAAAAACTGCACCCCTCATCCACTGCTGGTGGGAATGTGAAATGGTGCTGCCACTTTGGAATGGAAAATAGACTGGCATAGAATCCTATGTTGGAAGTAATACCCCCAGAACCCGAGGGCACTATTCCACTGTCACCTAGATTCCAGAGTCATGCAGATTCTCAATCCATTGTTGTAACTTGATTCGTTCCCTCTGGAAGATTCTGGGATCCTCTCTATTCTCAGTTTTCTGAAATCTCATTGTGATATACCAATTTACTTTTTCTTTTATACACTGTGCTGCGCACTTGGTGGATCTGTTCAATCTAGAGATTCATGGCCTTCAGTTTTGGAAATGTTTAAGTACTAATTTAATCATTGTTCACTTTCAATTTTCTTTTTCCCCCCTCTCTAGTAATTCAAATGTTGGATCTCCTGAATTGATCCATTACCTGTGGTATATTTCCCTTCAGTTTTGTTATGGTATTTATCACTATTACAATGATGCCATAATTGCTTTATCTCTTGTGCATGTCCTCTCTCTCCTGTCTCTGCACACACACGAGCACGCCCACACACGTATGCAAACACATATGCACACCCTGATAAATGCAGACATCGTAATGTCTCCTGCAGTATGCTTCTAGGAGTAAGGACAGTCTCCTACGTAACCAGTGCCAATATCACATTTAAAGAAAATTAGCATTCATTATCACCTAATATACAGCCCATATTCACATTTCTGCACTTCTTCCTCTCACCTCAAACAATATTTTTCAATCAACAATCCAGTGAAAGCTCAGGCACCGTCCATATTCTTTTTCATCCATCTCTGCCTAATTCTTTCTGGAGAATTTCTTCAGTTTCCCACTGAAATGTTTCCTGCTACCCTATTTTCCCAAGAGTTCTTTCCTGTTCTCTGAGTGGTCCCCTATTTTACACCATCCTATTTTTATGTCATGAATTTAACATCTTCTTTTAGTTCTTTCAGGCTTTTGTTTTTGAAGTCTGAACTTTCCTTCTGTAACTTACATTTTCTTTCTTCAGTTTCTTTTTATCTGTTTGTGTGAGACTGTTAGAGGCTTTTTTCATGTTTATGATGACCCTTGACTGTTGAGTCATAGTTAGAAAGGAAGCACTAACTAAAAAGTCGGTTTTAATTTCATGTGCACAGATGAGGCGCCTTGCCTGCAGGGTGATCAGACAGGGATCTATCTGTTTCACTAGGCATCACGGCAGGCTGTAATTTCTAAAGCTGCCCAGAGTTCATCTCCAATCTTCCACTGTGACCAACTGGAACTCCTGCCTTCAAGAGGTGATGTCTATGATCCCTCCTCCTTGAACTTGGACAAATTTGTGACTACAGCAGAAATGACATGATATGACTTCCAAGACTAAGTACGGTAAAGAGAGATGAAACAGATTATGCTTGTGTCTACGGAGACACATACGTTGGGTCAGTGTGCGTCCGTGTAAGCAATCTGAGTGCCTTGAAGCAGCAGCACAAGCTAATCCACAAGCAGAGACCTCAAAGAGAGGCCCTGACACTACATGCAGAGACAGGAACTCCGCCGTCCCCCCACCGCACACACAGACTCGCCTGCCTGGGCCCACTTTTCTTCCAGCTCCACCAACTGATGATAACCACAGAAGTTACCTGAGCCAGAATCACCCAGCCAAGCTCCCCCAGATTTCTGACCCACAGAAATCATGCAATTATTCTAAGTCAGTTAGTTTGGGGGATCATTTTTCAGGCAGGAAAAGTAAGTGAAACAGATTTTGGCACCTGGAAATGAGATGCTACAGCAACAAAAACCTGGAACACGTTGTACTAGCCTTGCGAAGGGTGGCAGGTGGAAACTGGAAGGCCCTGGGGAAACTGTCGGTGAAAGCCTGAAGGGCCTCCACATGGAATCTACCAGTTAAGGTGGAAAGTAAGAAAAATATTACAATACATTGGAGAAAGGGGGACCTCTGTCAGATAGTGGTGGAAAAGGTGGCCTGGAGTAACGTGGAATTCAATCACGGAAGGAGGTCAAGCACAATACTCAAAGTGCCATCCAGCTTCCTCACACTGCCTGTGACAAAATGAGAGGAGAGAGAGGTGAGCTGGGGAAACCAGACTGTTAAAAATAAAGGACTCAGGACTTGCTGGGTTCAAAAATAAAACTATTACAAGAAACAGCAAAAGATACATAGAAATTGCCAAAGATACACAGAAAATGGGACCCTAGTACATTGTTGGTAGAAATGTAAATTGGTACAGCCACTATGGAAAACAGTATGGAGGTTCCTCGAAAAATTAAAAATATAACTACCACACAATTCAGCAATTCCACTTCTGGATATTTATCCAAAGAAAAAGAAAACACAATTCAAAAAGACATATGTACCTCAATATTCAAAGCAGAATTATTTACAGTAGCCAAAATATGAAAGCAACCTAAGTGTCCATCAACAGATGGATAAGAAATGGTACATACACATACATACACACACACACAATGCAGCATTACTCAGCCACATAAACAAATAAAATTATGCCATTTGCAACAACCTAAAAAATAAGTAAGTAAATAAAATAAAACAAAACAAAACAAAACAAAACAAAACAAAACAAAACTATTGTTCATTCCCAGCCTCTCTTGAAAGCAGAATGAGTCTCAAAGTAAGAAATGGCTACAGGGGAAAGATCAAATCCAGGTCATGGTTGAAAACTTTTTTAAAAATCTCAGGAAGATTCAAGAAGTTTCCAAACTGGCATTTCAAACAGACCAAGGGTCTTCTAAAAATCTTCAGGGCTGCCTCTAAAGATCCTTTCCATTAAAACAGAAGAGCTCCTCAGCCTGTTAGGAGTGGCGAGCCTGTAGCAGGCTCACAAGGAGTTTGAGGAGGTGAAGAACTTACCGTAAAATATGGCTTCTGTCTAACTAGAGTGAATCATAAATTGACAAAGAACCTACAAAATTTTTAAAGGAATTGTACCAGTCTGGACTGAAAGGGAAAAAAGCATACAAAATGAAGGCCTTTTATAGACCTGAAGATTATCATAGTAAGTGAAGTAAATATGGTATCACTTCTATGTGGAATCTAAAGATGCACTTAATTTACAAAGCAGAAACAGACACACAGACACAGAAAACAAACTTAGGGTTACCAAAGGGGAAAGGAGAGGGAAAGAAATTAATTGGGAGTTTGAGATTAACAGATACAAACTACTGTACATAAAATAGATAAACAAAAAGGACTTAATGTATAGCACGGGGAACTATAGCCAACATCTTGTAATAACCTATAACAGAAAAGAATCTGAAAAAGTTATACATATATAACTGACTCACTTTGCTGTACACCTGAAACTAACACAATATTGTAAATCAACTATACTTCAATTTTTTAAAAAGTGAAGGTCTTTTTTCCTCCCAAAATATCATGAGTTTGAAGCAGGCTGAGAAAACTTTACTCAGCTATAAAAACCAGCCATTTCCTGAAGAAAATATCTGCAAATCATAGGTCTGATAAGGGATTAATACCCAGACTATATGGAGAGCTCCTTAAACTCAACAACAACAACAAATTTTTTAATGGGCAAAAGACTTCAACAAGTATTTCTCCAAAGATAAAGAAATGGTTAAGAAGCATATGAAAAGATGCCCAATATCACTAATCATCAGGGAAATGGAAACAAAACTATGCCCATTAGGATGGCTACTATCAACAAAACAGAAAATAATAAGCATTGGTAAGGATGTGGAGAAATATGAACTCTTATGCAGTCCTGATGGGAATGCATTATGAAATGGTACAGTCGACACGGAAAATAGTTCTAAAATTTTTTTCTAAAAAAAATTTAAATTACCGTTAAGACCCAGCAATTCCACTTCTGGGTACATATCCAGAAGAACTGAAAACTGAGTCTCTGTAAGGTATCTGTACACCTACGTTCACAGCATTATTCACAACAGCTAAAACATGGAAGCAACACCCAACTGTCCAACCACGGAAGACAGATAAGCAAAATGTGGCACAGCCAGACAATGGAATACTAACCAGCCTTAAAAAGGAGAGAAATTCTGACATAGCCTGCAACATGGATAAACCTTGGGGACATTATGCTAAGTGAAAATAAGCCAGTCACAAAAACACAAATACTGTATGAGTCCACTTACATGATGTCCTTAGAGTAGTCAAAAACGGGCTGGGAGGAGGCAGAGTGGCAGGAATAGGGAGTTTGTTTTTAATGGGTATAGAGTTTCAATTTTATAAGATGAAAAGTATTCTGAAGGTGGAATTTTGCTAATGACTGCACAGCATTATGAATGTATTTAAAACCACTGAACTGTTTACTTAAAAATGGCTAAGATGGTAAATTTTGTTACGTGTATTTTAACATACTTTTAAAAAAAGATACTTCTTATGGAAAAGGATAACTCAGAAGGCAAAACAAAACTCTCAGAGTAGAGCCAAGAGCCTTGGAGAATCACTCCCAGGTGACAGAGCTGAGTCCTAGTCAAGAACCAGTAACCGGTGCCTGGCTGGCTTCAGAGGAGCCCGGGACCAGCAACTGCTGTGGCTGCTCCCCCTTGTGCAGACAGACGTGTCTGCAGCAGTCACCCCAGGCCTGACCACCACTGCAGCTGGGGGGAATGGCAGATTACTTGTCTCTAAGCTCATGTGTGTGCAGATCTAGAAGCACACTTGAGGAAACTTATGTGGTCTCAGCTCCTGAACTTGGGGCTAATGCCGTGACTGGAAAGGACTGGGGATGTGGGGTAGGGTGTGGACATAATTTGCATGTAATTTGGATTGCAACCAAAGGGCAAACTGTGGTAAACTGTCTTTTCCAAAGATGGCAGAAGCAACGCTGTGTGACCCCTGAGGCTGGGCGGTAAGAGGCCACACAGCCCACACTTGCTTCTCCTGGGGGCAGCCCGTGCTGAGAGACCACGTGAAGGATGCTTGGCAGCCAAGCCGCTGCAGCACCCCTGCTGTTCCGGCTGCCACCACCACATGACCACAACCTAAAGAGAAACCCAAGCCAAAACTGCCCACCAGAGCTCCTCCTAAATCCCGAGCACCAGAAACTGTGAGAGGATGAAATGAAGGCTGTTGTTTTAAGGCAACACAACGACAACAGTGATGCAACAACAACAGGAATACAGGCGACAGCTATCAGAGGCTGCAGACCTACATCTGGGCCAGTTTTCTCCCAAAGGAGCATCTTCTAATCTGCAGCCCGGAGGGTAGAACCAGGCCACCAAAATTCCAGGAGGTTCTCACCATTCAATATGCAAACTCTCACTTAACCTATGTATCCACCATCCTCCCAAGTCTGGTCATCCATCCTCCCCCTCAAACCTAGTGTCCATTTGGTTCAGGCCCTAAGAGTGAACCTGTCCTCTGCTGGGACAGGGAAGAGGCAGAGGACTTCCAACAGACTTTCAGCCCTGCGGTTTAGCCAACCCCCCACCCCAAGCCACTGGAGACTCCTGGTACTCCCACTCCCCAGGCCTTTTGGAGGTTCTGCCCCAGCAATCTCCTTGCTTCTTACTTGTGTCACTACCTTCCCTCTGTTTCAGCCTTCTCACTTCTGCCAAGGTAATAACTTCATATCAACCCATCCTTCAGTTTCCAAAACATTAGTCACATCTCCAGACCACTCTGCTGTTTATAGTATCCCGTTACTCAAGGCATTTTTACCTCCCTTCCTTTCTTTCAGCCCTATATGCTTTGTTCACATCCTCTCAAACCTAATTTCATTTCCATTTCTAATACTGAGTTCAGCCTTCACCATCAACTTTAGAATACTATAAAATCTTTTAAACAGCCTTCCTGACTCTAATGTCCTGCACTCTAATCCCTCCTATGTCTCCGAATGTTTTTCTGCCCATATTACACGTAGGCACATACTAAGTGCTCAGCAAGTTTAATGATCAGTATCATCATTAAATAATCAGCCCAAGACTGTGAGGGGATTATCTCTTAAAATTAAAAGGATTATCTCTTAATCCTCATATCAACCCTGTGAGATAAATATTATCCTCACTTAAAGAAAGTAATTCAACAATTACCTATGGAAGTGAACTGTCTCTCATAGTCCTCTTGCCAAATAATCCCAATAATCCTACCCAAGCTCTGAAACTTTATTTTCTACAATTCAAAGGTAAACAGCTGGAGGCACTACATGTAACTTATACTACACACAGATTTTCAAGATCACAGACACTTGTTAATACCACATTTAACAAACGATATTATTTATTCCTCAGCTGACTCCTTCTATTCCCACTTATTCCTTCTCTTAGCTCAAGAAACTAAAAGGACACTGGATCAAGATATACTTGAGGCAGGAGTGGAGGAAAAGGGAAAAAACTAAACATATCCAAAGGAATGGAGCCACAATTAACCAAACCCTATATTATCTACCCTCATCCCCAAATACAGGACCACATGCAATCACAAGAGAGGTTCTCCCAAATGTTCCCAACATGAAATCCAGAAATATAAATTTCCTTTGATAAATATTCAGATACAATGCTACTCCAATTCTCAACATGACTTCTCTGTAAAGAGAAGTCTGAGTCATAGCTACACAAGTTCAAAGCTAATAAATGAGGATACAACCACCTTTGTAAAACCAGCCTTCACAGGACATTTGACACACTACCCAAACCCCATCGGAACTACACTAGATATAGGGGAAAAGTAAAAATGAAACATGGCCCCCTCTTTCCTGTAGCATACACTCTACTGAGCAAGAAATATTAAACTTTGTGCAAGTTATTTAACTTCTCTAAGCCTTGGAGAAGACTTTCTTATCTGTAAAATGGAGTTAATAGTAACTGCTAACTAAGTTGTCTTATAATGCACTGATCACAGTGGCTGGCATAAAGAAATGCATAAATATTATCTATTATTGTTAAATAACTACTCAAATAATTATTTAAATTATAATCAGACAAGGAGTTACTGAGCGTGGTGGCCTCTGTGGGACTGTATGATTTAAGGGGATATAGGTACGAGACCAATTACAGTTCACTTATATCTTTTTCAAATTTAATTGTTTTATATCAATGACACATTACCTATAAATTTTTTAATTAAAAAATTAATATTTCAACCAAAATAAGAGACAGGTATCTCAATCTCCATAAGGCCTCCTTTGTTAGTCCGCCAAGTCTTTGAAAGTTAAAAGGACTAACTAAAAAACAGCTGCCATTCTGGAACTTAATATATATATTCTAGGATGGACCAGGTATCCACATCTAGAACCCACACATCTGAATACTGGTCTTTTAAACCTAAGAGGCCAAGCTTATAGCACACAACTAACTTATTTAATTTCATACATTCAATTAATTAAAAACATGACCAGTCCTTTCCACTATAAAAGGTTCATAAAATTTCAGTTGTAATTCCAAACTATTCTGTTTAGTTACCTTCCCCCACAGAACGTAAGACATCCAAATAATATTTAATGAGGAAATTTTATTACATTCTGAGCTAGATCTGCCTAGCAACAAGTTATAAACTTATGTCATCCCACTTACGTTCCCATGGATACAGTCATGAACAGCACAGTGGCAGCTGTACAAATCAAGAAAAGAATCCCAAGAGAATCATATTTAAAACTGGGATAGAAAACAGTACTATAAAGGTAGGAATAATGTCTAGTACCCTTCCCACTAAAATTCATCTCTCCATTACATACAAGTCCCAATAGAATCCCCCTCCTTAAATCTACCTCTACCCAGTGTTTCTAAAAATAGTGGTTAATAAGAATTCAGGAACAACCTCTGCATCAGAGTTGATAATGACCTTGGGCTATCTGTATATGTGCTATTTCCAGAATTGGTACACAGTTCTTTCTGATGTAGCAAATTTGTTAAATTGACTTGAACACAAGGTAGAAACCTATTCTACATTTTAAATCTGTAATCTGGGGAAAGTTAAATGTTTTTATGATTTTCTAAACTAACATTTTTAAAGTACTAACATTTGAAGTAAAAGAAGTACATAATACAAATCGTGAAGACAAGTATTTTAAATTTGGATATTTATTTCCAGTGTTTAAACATAAGAACTTCAAAAAAAAAAAAAAAAAACTAAACTAAAGTTAAATACACTGCAAATAGAGAAGATAAAGGAACACTCCTTCATAGCAACTTAGTTTGTTCAAGTAACTTTTTCCTTGGCAGGGGAGGGTATAACTCAAGTAGAGTACATGCTTAGCATGCACAAGGTTCTGACTGGGTTCAATCCCCAGGGTCACCTCTAAAACAACCTAAATAAATAACAAATAAGTAAGTATACCTAATTACCTCCCCCACAAAAAACTAATAAAGTCACCTAGAAAACATTTTAAAAAAGGTAACTTTTTCCTAAATTGTAAAATTTCTAACAGCACAAAAAAAGGCAAATACTCTCCAAACTACCTTTCTCTTCTAGCAGTCTGACAAAAACTAAAGATTAACAATCCCAGAAGTCATAAATAAAATGATAGATCTATCTACAGAAAACCGATAACTTTTTAAGAGCTAAACTATCCATACATCATCAAAATAAAAACCTATAAAATAAAAAAATTTGTATTAAAAGGCTAGTTCCTTTAATATACAAAGAGTTTACTCTTATAAATCAAAAAAGTAAAATGGGCAAAGGTAACAAATAAGCAATATACAGAAAGAAAAAACAAATGGCCCATAAATAATATGACTAGATATTTAACCTCACTAGTTAAAAAGAATGATAATTACCCTTAAAATAAGGATACTTTCAAAGTCTGCAGAGAATGAAAAACAGCCTTTGCAGGCCATTTGGCAGTTTATATCTAAATTTCGATCCAACTGTGCCACTTCTTGGAATCTACTGTACAGAAAAGTCAACCAAAATAAGCAGAGATTGTATGTCGAAGGATGATCATGCAAAATTTGTTGTAATAGAGAATATCAGAAACAAGAAAATGTCTATCATGGGGTCAAACTGTGGTAAAATCCATACAAATACTCCACACAATCATTATGAAGAAATACAGCTGCCTTTACAGCTCTGTTCTGTATATGTATATACACTGTAATTAATATATATTGCTTTAGTATTTCTTTATAGAGGAGATTTTAGGTTTACATGGAGGAAAATTTTAAAGTTTGTGTAAGAAATACCAGGAGCAATGGGAAGGGAAAGATGACTTACATATTAGAAATAATAGAAGCACATACAAAAAAACTCCCACAGATTTGACTTTAAAAAATTAAAGTTAAATATTTAAAAGGCAAGCTATTCTGAAAATACATATTTGCATCAGATGACTAAGCGTTAATATCTCAAACTGATAAGAAAACCACAAAAACCCTATTCAATGAGAGAAGGACATAAAGACAATTCACAAAAGAACACACAGAAAATGTTCCACCCTGGAAACAGGAAAAATATTTATTAAACAAGGCGGTCTTTTACTTATCAATCTGTCTAGTGCAAGCAAGAGCATACATAGCAAAACAGACCGCACTGTTTTGCCGGTGCGCACTAGTATATGCCTTCTGGAAAGCAATCTGGTAATATGTCTAAACATCTTCAAAATATTCACACATTTGACCTAGTAATTTCACTTTGGGGAACCCACAGAAATAATCCAAAATATAGGGAACTATTTTAAATACACGGAAACTCATCTCAAACTGCTTGTAAGAAAAAAAATTTTAAGCCCAAACACTGCCAACAATAAGGGGTAGTACGTCTGGTAATAGTCTACTGCAGAGACTCTTATCCAACTGTTAAAGTTTTGAAGCCCATGCACACAAAAACTATTAATGGCATAACATTCATAGTGAACTTCTTGTCAGGCACTGTTCTAAGCACTTTATGCATATTAATTCATTTAATAATAGTGTTGGAAATGTATGAGTGGCATGAAGTAGTGGTTCTTGAGGCCTTTGAGTCAGAAATCATTGAGAATTTTATAAAAGCTATTGATCCTGACATTTTCCACGAAAAAAAAAAAAAAAGCACATTTTGCACACAACTTCAGAGGGTTCCTAGGTCCCAGGTTAAAAAACCCAGTATGTTCAGTATGTTTACAATGTAAGAAATAGGCATATGAAAAATATGAACACAATGCAGCCAAATGTAGCAGTTTTTCCTGTGAGTCTGGATCTGGGAATTTAGTGGAAGATAAAGTGTAGATGGTGTACAGTTGGGAAGGATTTTGTGTAAGTTACCAAGATGGGGGTGGGCGGGGGTGTGATCCATGAGAATTTTTTGTCAAACCTCAGATCAAAACCAAGTTTTGACAATGACTAACTAATGTAACACTGGGCAAGTTACTCTTCGTTCCCCCATGTGTAAAATACCAATATTCCTCACAAAATTGTTATGAATGTACATATAAAAGGTGTTCTACAAATGACAATCCTCTCCCTATGTGATTAAGTAATTTAAAAAATTAACATTATTGACAACAAAGTCATCTAAAAAGTAAACAAACTAGCTAACATTTCCCCTGAATCTCAATATATATGAGCCTGTCAACAAATACAAAGGAAGTTCACTGGTCATCCTATTTACCAGCTGGCCTTCCTCCCTTTCCCAAGAAGTAGACAAACAACAACATATAAAGTTAGACTCCCTTGCTACAAACACAACTTGTGTTAGAGCTATTGCATCGTTAAAAATGTAATGCGAAGCATGCTGTGGAAAAGATGTCATAAATATATGGGATATTCATCTGGTAAACACCACCTGCAATCAGTGTTAGTAGGAACCCTCTGCCCTCAGTGGCAGAGGGCACAGCGCTTCATCTGACTGTAATCACACTAGCAACGTGCAGCTCTTCAAACCTGCAGAAGGTGTGGAGAGGTTTCCTTTGTTCTGTTTTTTTATACTGTAGTCAGGGTTAATGAAGAGGCTAATACAAAGCATTCAATTCTAGAATTTCTAATGACACTCCCCCCTCACCAAATGGGGCAAGATACCAAACTGCATCAGGCAAGCATTCCATAAGAACGGCATTTACATCCTCTCCCCGCTGGACAACTTCAGGAAAGACAAGACGGGCCCATTCTACGTTCCTGAAGCACAACAGGTGTGAGTGCACAAGCAGGCAAGTGTGAGACACTAATGGGATCTGAAAGGTCATGGCTCAGAACTCACCTTCTACTGTCCGAAAAGTCGGATTTGTAATTTTAGAATTTTATTTTACAGTCAATTTTTCAAGATTTAATACTCTATGGAGAACAAATTCCATTTTGGATTGCAAACTAATGTTTCTTCAAAGTATAGAGTAAAAAGAACCATATCCCATACAGCTTTCTGGAGCCCACCTGGAGCCAGATCACACATAAATTGTGAACGCCTTGATTACAGCTCTCCACGTGTCCTCTGGTTACCTGCAACCACCTCAACAAGATTAGAAGAGAGCTTCAGAGCTGGGAGAGACCTTTTGCCATCATCTGATTAACTGCAGAATGGAGCTCTATCTCATGAGGATTAGGTTCCTAGTTTTATCATGCAATGTGAAAATGGCAGATGGTCGAAATCAACCTTATAAAATACCTCAGACAAGCTCCTCTCTGGAGACCAAAACCAAAAACATCTCAAGAAGCTTAAAGCCAGCGCCACACAAAAACTACTAGAGCTGATAGAAGAACTCAGCAAGGTAGCAGGATACAAAATTAACATACAGAAATCAGTTGCATTTCTTTACACTAGCAATGAATTTATCAGAAAAGGAAAGCAAAGAAACAATCCCTTTTAAAATTACACCCCCCAAAATAAAATACTTAGGAATAAATCTGACCAAGGAGGTGAAAGACTTATACGTGGAGGACTACAAAACTGATTAAGGAAATTAAAGATGATTTAAGGAAATGGAAAGATATCCCATGCTCCTGGATTGGAAGAATTGATATTGTTAAAATGGCCATACTATCCAAAGCAATCTACAGATTCAATGAGACCCCTATCAAATTATCCAGCATTCTTCACAGAACTAGAACAGATAATCCTAAAATTTATATGGAATCACAAAGAACCCAGAATTGCCAAAGAAATACTGAAGAAAAAGGATGAAGCTGGAAGAATAATCCTCCTGGACTTCAGACAGCACTAGAGCGACAGTAATCAAAACAGCATGGTATTGGCACAAAAACAGACATATGGATCAATGGAACAGAATAGAGAGCCCAGAAATAAACCCACAGACTTGTGGTCAATGAATCTTTGACAAAGGGGGCAAGAATACACAATGGAGAAAAAAAAGCAAGTAGTGTTGGGAAGCTGGACTCACATGTAAGTCAATGAAGTTAGAACAGTCCCTTACACCATTCACAAAAATAAACTCAAAATGGCTTAAAGACTTAAACATAAGACAAGACACTATAAACCTCTTCGAAGAAAACATAGGCATATCACTACTTGACATAAATCTTAGCGATGTTCTCCTAGGGCAGTCTACCCACCCGATAGAAATAAAAGCAAAAATAAACAAATGGGACCTAATTAAGCTAAAAAGCTTTTGCACAGCAAAGGAAACCATACGCAAAACAAAAAGACAACCTACGGAATGGGAGAAAATATATGCAAAAGATGAGACTGACAAGGGCTTCATTTCCAGAATATATAAACAGCTCATACAACTTAATAAAAAAAAAAACCCAATCCAAAAATGGGCAGAAGACCTAAACAAGCATTTCTCCAATGAAGACATACAAATGGCCAATAGGCACATGAAAAAATTCTCAGTATCACTAAGTATGAGAGAAATGCAAATCAAACTGCAGTGAGGTATCACCTCACACCAGTCAGAATGGCCACCATTTAAAAGTCTACAAATGATAAATGCTGGAGAGGATGTGAAGAATAGGGAAACTCCTACACTGTTGGTGGGAATGTAGTTTAGTGCAGCCACTATGGAAAGCAGTATGGAGATTCCTCAAAAGACCAAAAATAGACTTACCACATGATCCAGCAATCCCACTCCTGGGCATATATCCAGAGAGAACCTTAATTCAAAAAGATACATGCACCCCAATGTTCATACAGCACTATTTACAATAGCCAAGACATGGCAACAACCTAAATGTCCATCAACAGATGGCTGGATAAAGAAGTTGTGGTATATTTATACAATGGAGTACTACTCAGCAGCAAAAAAGAATAAAATAATGCCATTTGCAGCAACATGGATGGACCTGGAGATTGTCATTCTAAGTGAAGTAAGCCAGAAAGAGAAAGAAAAATACCATATGGTATAATTATATGTGGAATCTTAAAAAAGGACAAATAAACTTTACAAAACAGAAACAGACTTAACAGACATAGAAAACAAACTTATGGTTACCAGGGGCAGAAGGGGGTGGGAAGGGATAAATTGGGAGTTTGAGATTTGCAGATACTAACTACTAAATATAAAATAGACAAAAAGTTTACACTGTATAGCACAAGGAACTACATTCAATATCTTGTAACCTATAATGAAAAAGAACATAAAAACGAATATATGTATGTATACGTATGACTGAACTATTACACTGTACATCAGAATATGAGAACAATATAAACTGACTATACTTCAATTAAAAAAAAAAAGCAGCAGCAGCTTAAAGCCAGTGTTTCCCTCCATGGTCAAAATAAGTAACTCACTGAGCACCCAAATCAAGCTGCTGGGCTGCTATTAGAAGTCATGTTTAACTTAGAACATGAGAACCATACTGAACATGGTCATACCTTCACACTGAGAGAATCACAAGAAAAGATTCAAGGTAATGCCCGTCTCTCACTTCCTCCAGGTCACAAGTATGACTACGATGACCGTATGTCCAAGTTAGTCCTAGACGGTTCCAATTTATACCTGTCAACCCAGATTAACTTTTAATAGGTCCCTGTTCACCCTCAAAAACAGTCTACTGCCGGTGAATCTGCTCCACTCTATGTGTCACAAACTCTCACAGTACATCTGGGCTGGTCCGTAACTCATGCTAACCAAGGAAACTTGTCAGGGCGATAATGTGCCAGTTCTAGGCCTACACTGTAAAAGCACTAGCATTTCTGCTTCGTCCTTCTTGGAATGCCTGATCTGGGGAGCCCTGAGCCACTATATAAGAAATTGGGGGGCGGGGGCAGGGAGGGTATAGCTCAGTGTACAGCACATGCTTGGCATGCATAAAGTCCTGGGGATTGAACCCAGGACCTCCATAAATAAATAAATAAATAAATACACCTAATTACCTCCTCCCTTGGGGGGGAAAAAAAAGAAAAAGAAATCTGACTATCCTGCTGGAGACAGGCCCTGAGTCTACATGGAGAAAAAAATAGGTCCAGCTGTCCCAGCATCTCAGTGAAGCCACCAGATGACACCAACCCCAGCTACGCACAGATAGCAACCACATGAAACACTCCGAGTAAACCTAACAGAACAGCAGCCAGCCTAGCAAGAATCATGAAATAACAGTTGTTTTCTTAGGCAATGAAACTTGAGTGGTTTATTATACTCTCCTATGGGGGAGAAGGGGAGTCCTATAATTCCTCATGGAACACTCCAGAAGTGGATGGAGCTGACTGACAACTTGAGCCCAAAAGGGCAAGATCTTTCATGACGGCAGGTACCACTACATTTCTAACCTTCTGGACAAGATATGTACCCCAGATCCAGGAACCTAACAGGTAGACTGACCGGAGAAGATCTAGGAAGGCTAAAGTTGAGAAAGGCTTGGGGTTCAGTTATTTTTGCACTGATCTTAAGAGAGGATTCCTAACTTTGAGTGGTCAATTTGTATGCTAAGCACCTGGAATACCTATCATTATTAAAGCTGAACTCAGTTAAATAGCCTGTGTTGTTTTGAGAATTAAGTAAGAGCATACTTGTAAAGCTCTTCAGCAGTGCTGGTTCTTACACTTACACACACACATAAACACACACACACACACACACACACACACACACATGCACGGAGCTAAAAAGAAAGGAAGTGAGAAAGCTGGCAGTGTGCCTTCAGAATTACATCAGCTCATCCACAGACTATCAAAGGCATATCTAGAAAAGACCTATATAAAAGGCATCTGTAAGCCAATAAAGGTATTCACTGCTGAGAGTTCCAAACTAGAAACCTGTATTTTGTAACTTTTCTGGGAAGAGTTTCTGTGCATGTTTTTAAAGAAACAGAAAATTGTTTCTAAGAGACAAATCTGCACCATGCACTATTCTAGAAGCTTCGGGGATAAAGGGTAACAAGACTGAAAAGCCATCACCTCACAAAGTGTACCTTCTAGTTGGAGGAACCAGACAATAAACAAGATAAAGAAGGAAGTATGCTGGACTGATGAGAGTGAGTCAGGAAAAAATTAAGCAGAGAAAGGGATGCAGCTAAAACTTTTAGTTGGACTGAGCAGGAAAAGCTGCAGTGAGAATGTGACACTCCAGCGCGGAGGGAAAGAAAACAGGCCATGGGCCATTCGGTTTAAATGTAAAGGGGGAGGCAGAGGAGCAAGAATCAAAATGACCGCAGAGACCTATGGTGGGAGGGTGTACACAATGGTCAAGAAACAGCAAGGAAACAGCAAGGAGGCACCTGTGACTGGAGTGGAGACAAGGGGAGAATCACTGGAGCTGAGGTCAGGGGTGACAGGAACCAGATCTTGTAGGGACTAAGTAGGCATCTTGTTCTAAATGTCACAGGAAGAGAGGGTTTTGTGACGGTTAATTTTGTGTCTACTTGACCAGGCCAGAGGGTGCCCAGATACTGGTCAAACATCATTCTAGGTTTGTCAGTGAGGGTGTTTTTGGATGAGATTAACATGTGAACTGGTGGACTGAATAAAGCAGACTGCCCTTTATAACGTGGATGGCCCTCATTCCATCAGTTCAAGGCCTGAATTGAACGAGAAGGCTAAGAGACAACTTCTCCAACCTGACAGCTTGAGCCAATTCTCAGGCCTGTGGACTCAAGCCAGAATTACAGCATCAGCTCTCCTGGGCCCCCAGCTGGCTGATGGCAGATTTTGGAACTTCTCAGCCTCCACAGTCACATGAGCCAATTTCTTATAATAAATCACACACACACACACACACACCCCTCCTACTGATTCTGCTTCTCTGGAGAACTATGCCTAATCAGGCTTCAAAGAGGAGTAATCCACAGGGTCCCTTGGGGTAAACTGGTCAAATGAGGTGAGGACTGCAAGCTGGCCATTGGTTTAGCAACATGGAAGTCACTAGCGACATTATGAGCAATTTTAGAGCAGCAGAGCCTAAGTGGAAAGTGTTCAAGAAAGATTAAGAGGTTAGGAAAGGAGACGGGGATACACACAATTACAGGAGGATTTTTTTTTAAACAAGGGAGAAACAAGTCTTTTACATGCTATGGAGAAGAGAAATTTGATGACGCAATAAGGGATGAATTCTGGAGTGAAGCCTCTGAGTAGGTAGAAGGCGACGGGGTCTAATGCACACACAGAGAAGGTGGTCTTAGCTGGGAACGTCAGCAGCTGGAGAAGACAGGCAGAGGGCAGGGCACTGGCGCAGGAAGGTGGCACATATGGCAGTGGGAGCCTGTGAAAGTTTTCTCCCAATTGCCTCCATTTTTCCCCCAATGAAATAAAGGAAGGATAAGGAAGAACTGAAGGTTTGAAGTTAGATATTTAAATACTGTCTGGGAGAGTAACTGGAGTAAGAAAACAGAATATAACCCATAACAGGCCTCCGTGATTTTGGTGACCACAACTTTAAAATGGGACTAGTCAGGAGGGTTCCTCCAGCCACAGTCAGCTGCATGGACACCAGCAAAGAATAAGCAAGAGGCTGAATTAAACAGACTGTAACAGGTGCAGCTCGTGCCCCTCCCCCAAATCCACTGAGACTTGACTGCTGCTCTACTTCCCAGCCCAGCAAAAGCGCACAAGCTTCCCCTGAGCACTAAGCCCACTCCCCATGTCTCTCCTCCTAACACCACTAGCTGTCCCCACCTCCCCCCAGGGGTAAGCACTGAGCTCTGGTGGGCTTCCTTCTGCCCACTGTAGCAGAAGCCACAGCAGCACCAATGCCCAAATTCAGCTGCTTCTCCAGCAGGTGCCTGAAGAGGCCAAGTAACAAACCTGAAAGCATAGAGTAGTTTAAGACTCAGTGGAGTAACTTTAATCATTAAAAGACAGGAGTCGGGGAGGAGGCAACAAGTGACTCAGCTGTACTCCCGACACATCTGACCCCTGGGTATGTTCTGAGAGGTGCCATTACTCTCTGGAGATTTCCAGCATCACTGAGAAACCAGCCAAGGTTCTTGTGAAGCTGTGGCTGGCCTGACAACACACCGTTTTGTATTTGCTTTCTCTCCTTCACGTTCTTTTCCCCCCTCACTCTAACTTCACATAAAGTAGTAGCATATAAGCTTTCTCTTATGCTCTTTTCTGGAGAATCCAGGCTAAGACATGGGTTGTGGCTCAGCCAAGACTCTAGATGAAACCAGAGGAAAACAAGGGAAAAGGAGCAGAGGATGTATTATAACAACTGACCTTAGAACCTCAGGTGAACAAAAACATGAGAGTGACCAGGGGAAGGGTGGGAGGATCAATGAACTGAAAGTCATGATGTGGTTGAAGACTGCAGGAAACAGGATACTGGAAGGTATGAGCTAAAAAGATCAGAAAGTAGTAGTCCTAGCGCTAAACTTGAAAATGAGATGAGAGAGGAGTTGCAGACAGTGGTAACTCAAGGGGATGGGTGGCCAAGGTAGGGCAGAGAACAGGACAACTGGGAGAGAGGCCAAGGAACTAAGCAGACAAGGTATTTGAAGGATCGGGGTCACAGCTGTTGAACTGTCGCTGTGGCATGGATTATCTTCAGAGATACTGAAATCACAAAAGACTACAGACACTGTACTGTACTAAGGGACAGAAAGGTAGAAACTACTGCTCCAGTAATAGACCAGAAACTCAGGCCCTCCCACTGAGGACAATTAGAGAAGCTAAACACAATACTTAAACCATCTGCTTGAAGGAATCAGATAACTGACAAGATAAGGCCAGAATGCAGTGAAGACTGAAGCTTAGAAAGGAAGTCCAGCTACCGGGGTCATCTTCCCCTCAGCAAGGATATTTGCCAATTTCAGAGGGGACCATTAAGAGACCGAGTAATGCACCTGACAGCTTTTGGAGTTAGGCAAGCTGACGCTGGATGCCACAAGTACTGCCATCAGGGAGAGGAGAAACAGACAGCAGCCAGTGGATGCCCAAAAGGCTACACCCTAGGAGCTAAGGATGAAACTGAAGTAAATAGATCCTTACAGGGACTGCAGTTCAGCTTTGAATCATTTCAGCTGGGTCATCTGAAACTGGATTAAGGTGATTCCAGACTGCTAGTATAAATAAATCCTCTCAAGAAGATATTGTCCTGGGCCTCAAAAATTTTTATAAACAATTTTGTAAGTTACAACTTTGATATAAAACACATAATTAAAAATGATTTGGCAGAAAACCAGACACATGAGAAAACAATACAACATGAACAAAAGACAGAAGAAATATAAAACAGAAACAGATCCACAAGCGTTCCACATATTAAGAGTTACCAGATTTTAAAATAACTATACTTCCAAAGTTCCAGGAGATAAAAGACAACATATACAATTTTAGTAGAGAACTAGAAACTATTAAAAAAAAAAAAATGGAAGCTCTAAAATTAAAAAAAAAAAAAAAAAGGACTACAGAACTGAAACTAAGAACTCAATGGATGCGTTTAAAAGACTGACACAGGCAAAGTGAGAAAGACAAGTTAGAATAAAATGTCAAATGAAGACCAAAGATACTGAAATTTGAAAAACAAGGGTAGAGACTAAGAGACAGGGATACAGAACATATACGAAATTGAAATTCCAAGAAGAAATGAAAGAATGTAACAGAAGCAATAACTGAATAACAACTGAGAAGTTTCTAAAATTAATGAAAGTCAGCAAGCCACAGGTTCAGGAAGCCCTAAGAATCCTAAGCAGAGTAAACTTAAAAAAAAAAAAAAATCGTACCTTGGAACATCACAATAAAATAGCTAAAACAAAGACAAAGAAAAATATTTAAACCACCTGAAAAAAAAAAGGCAGGTCACAATTATACTGCTTTACTAAAGAAGAAAAGAAGCCAAAACACAATGAAATATTTCTGAAGTGCTCAAAGAAAATAACTGTAGCCTAGAATTCTATACCCAGTAAAAGTAACCTTCAAGAATATACCTGAAATAAAAACATTTTCAGATAGATTGATCACTAGCAGGCTTGCACTAAAAGAAGTACCACAGGATACCCTTCAAACAGAAGAAAAATAAACCCAGATAGAAAATTATGAGGTATACAAAGGAACAAAGAGCAACAAAAAGGGTAAATGTGCGACTAAATCCAAATGCAGGAACTGTGTAAGATAATTGTTTCTTACAGGAATTAAAATATATGAAACTTAAGATACAAAACAACAAAGGCATATAGGGAGCACAAGGGGGTAACTGAAATGGTCTATGGCCCTTGCATTGCCAGAGCATAAAAGCACTCAGTTTAACATCAGACTGAAAAATCAAGGATGTAAATTGTAATCCCCTGGGGAAAGGATTCTGGGAAGACGATGGAGTACGAAGCACCAGGAATCAGCCTCCTCACCTACACATCAATTGCACTGGGAGAATCTGTCTGATGAAACTACTGTGGAACTCGGGAGTCTACTGAAGGCTTACAACTTCCAGAGAAAGGCTTGGATAGCAAACTGCAGGTTAATTTCAATTTCAGCTCTTAACACAGCAGCAGCTACCCAACCCCCAGACAGCTGTGCACAAGCTCCTGAAGCAGCATGGATACAGCCTACAGGAACCAGGGTACGCAGATGCTATCCTCTACTGAGAAGCTGTGCTCTGATGGCTGACTGCTGCTTCTGATCAGGGAGGTGTAGACCAGAGGCAGCTGGCCATGACTGTTATACCTCCCTGCACTGTAGCAAGCCCCTCCTCCTCCAGCTAAAGTGATTTCCAGAGGATTTAGCAGGCTTGACTGTCCCCCTCCTCTTCATTTTTCTCTTTTTCCCCTTTTGGTCAAGAGGCAGACATTGATAAGTAGGCTATTCAAAAGTAACTGCATATACAAGGAAAACTAAAAAGTGACTGCACATGCCCAGGGAAAAAGCAAGCTCAGAAAAGATCTGAGAAGACCTCAGGATGACCCCTGGCATAGAGACAGCCTACACCAAGCAGAAAAACAAAAATAATAACAAACAGCAAACCCCAGGGGAGGGGAAGAATCTGATTTCCAGACTTACCACATTACTAGATTTAAATGTCCTGTTTTCAACAACAACAACAAAAATCCCAAGGCATAAAAGGAAACTGGAAAGTATGGCCATTCAAAGGAAAAAACTTTCAGCAGATATTGTCCCTTTAAGAAAGACCAGATTGATGGCAGATCTACTAGACAAAAAGTTTAAAACAATGGTCTTAGAGATGTTCAAAGAACTAAAGGAAAATGTGGAGAAAATCAAGAAAACAATGTATGAATAAAATGGAAATATCCATAAAGAGAAAGACTAAAAATAAATCAAAAAGAAATTCTGGAGCTGAAAAGTGCAACAAGTGAAATGAATAATTCACTAGAGGAATTTAAAGGCAGATTTGGGCACACAGGATAAAAATCAGTGAACCTGAAGAAAGGACAATGGAAACTACTGTGTCTGAGGAAAAGAAAGAAAAAAAGATCAAAGAAAAGTGACCAGAGCCTAAAGGACCTGTGGGACGTCATCAAACGGGCCAACATAAGGATTGTGGGCATCCCAGAAGGAGAGAGAGAAAAGGACAGAGAGAATATCTGAACAAATAATGGCCAAAAAACTCCCCAAATTTGATGAAAGACATGAATATAAACATCCAAGAAACTACATGAACTCCAAGTAAGATGAATCAAAGACCCACACCATGACAATTATAATCAAACTTTGAAAGTCAAAGACAAAGATAAATTCTTGAAAGCAGGAGAGAAATGACTCATTACAGTCAATGGATCCTCAGTAAGATTATAAGCAGATTTCTCATAAGAAACTTTGGAGACCAGAGAAAGTGGTCCAATATATTCAAAGTGCTAAAAGAAAAAAAATCCACCAAAAATCCTTCATCTGGCAGAACTGTCCTTTAAATAGTCTTAAAAAGGAAGGAAATTCTGACATATTCTACAACACTGATGAATCTTGAGGACATTATGCAAAATGAATAAACCAGTCACACACACACACACACAAAACACAAATACTGTATAATTCCACTTATATGAGGTACTTAGAGTAGTCAAACTCAGAGACGGAAGGTAGCATGGTGGTTGTCAGGGGCTGAAAGGAGGAAAGAATGGAGAGTGTTTAATGGGGACAGAGTTTCTGTTTTACAAAACGAAAAGAGTTCTGGAGATGGATGGTGGAGATGGTTGCACAATACTATGAATATCCTTCAACTGTACACTTAAAAATGGTTAAAGATGATAAATTTTATATTATGGGTATTTTACCACAATAAAAAATTTTGGAAAACAAAATAAAACTAAAAGAAAACTGTAATCTCTAGGATAACAATTATGAGAATAGTATTTCTAAAAAAGAGCATAAAAAGACCAAGCTAAGGAGAGATGTTAGAATAATAATAAACATTAAATCAATTCAAAAGATCAAAGGAACAAACAAAACACAGAACAGGTAGGTCAAATAAATAGAAAGCTTTGAATCAGTAGATCTAACTACAAATACATCAGTAAATACTTAATTGAAACTGTAAACAGTACTAAATGCTCAAGACAAAAGCAAAAATTTGCTTTTAAGATTTGGATAAAAATTTGTCAAGACATACCTATAAGAATAAAGGCTGAAAGCACAAAGATGAAAAAAGACACCACACAAACACTAACAAAAAGAAACTGGCATAACTGTATTGATATGAGATGGAGGAGCATTAAGGCAAGAAGCACTGCGAGAGATAAAGGAGACACTGCCAGAAGGAGCTCAAACTTCCATAGGGATCTTTGGAAAGAAAGGCAGCAGAAAGCAGTAGTGAGTGGTATCATCTAATGGCATCATATTCACAGTGGGGTGTTTTTAGGGAAGAGGAAAAAATGGTACAGAAGCGGCAATACAGAACAAGGAAGACATCCCGCCTCCAGGCCCAGTGATACGAGCAATGTTTGTGGGAAAAGCAAGTAGCATTTGAGAGGGCTGCAGGGAAACAGTGCCATCAGGAGACAACCAATATGCAGTAAGAACAAGAATGGAAGGGGAATTCACAAAAGAAACTGAGGATTAGGGGGTTCTGCTCATGCACCTTGAGTTTCAGAAGGTTCAGTATAAAGATTTTGAGAGAAGGTCAGGGTTGGAAGATGAGATTAGAAAAAAACATACAGAGTCTTAGAGATTAGAGTCGACAGAATGAGAAGATGGTCTAGGAATCCTGGTCTTCTCGGTGACTGATCACTAGGAAAAAAGCACATATTGAGATCAATACCAACGGCAGACAGTGACAGAGAAGCTGGCGTGCTGAGGGACGGGAGGGTGCGGGGAGGATCTCGCCAGGAACATCTGAAGTTCCGGGGCTTCCTTAGCTTCTGTCGAAGCCTCTAGGCTGGCAGAGTAGCAATCTCACTCCAGGCACAGGAGCATTTTCTAGATCCCTTGAAAAACGCTGCAACATTTAGCTTGGATTTTTAAAGAGCCAATAAATCACTGGTAGCTACCAAGAAGAGGGCTTTCTCAGAGGAAGAAGCAGAGCTGGATACACTGCCCTCCTCCAAAATCCATCTCAGGAGTTCCTAACTGCCCAAATTCCAGAAGATTTTACATTGTCTTTAATAATGTTATTAAGCACAATTATTCTAACAAAAGAAAATGTTACTTTTCTACAAACGGTAATGAGGGTAATGACAGTTTACCAGTGTGCCTTTGTATTTCATTCATTTCTTTCAAAAAGATTTTTATTTTGTGCCAATTACATGCTGAACGTTTTAGACTCTGGGGATACCACAGTAAACAAAACAAAGACCTGTGCCTTTATGGGGTTTAAATTTTAGAATCAATATTAAACAAATAGGTTCATTTATATTATGTTAGCAGGTGGTACGAAAACAGTAGTACAGCAGGGTAAGGGGACTGGAGTACAATGGAGGTTTTCATTTCAAATAGGATGGTCCAAATGTCTCCTGCAAATCACTCTTGCCAAAAATGATTTTAATTAGAAATCAGTCAATCCTCTAAATCTAACTACCAGTTTACAAAATACAAAGGGAAAAAGGACATGTTAAAACAGGACAGGGATGTCATCAGCAAATCTAGAAAGAGGGAAACTCAACCAGACCATCTAGTGGTCTTCCACAACTACATTACAAGAAAAATCAAAAAGAAAGGAGGAAATCTATGTATTAAAACTCAGTGTGTGTGCTTTCGGACAAGATGGGAGTAACAGAGATCAAATTTACCCTCCCCTTGAAAAATCCAAATAAACCAACAAACAAAATATATGAAACAATGGTCTTCCAGACAACAGACATCAGTGATCCTTGAAAGATGGGAAACAGAGAGGAGGAGCCCTGCTGCTGTCCCAGCCTCCTGCTCTGAGAGAGCTTCCAGCCATGGAGTCAGGAGACTCAAGTTAGCTTATTTCACCAAAGAAGCTATGGGGACGGCAAATATGCATATTAAAAAAAGCTCAATATCATTTGTCATGAGACGGATGTTAAGTTAAAAGCACAATACGATACTACCACAGGCGTATCAGAACGTCTAAAATTAAAAAGAGCAACCACACCAAGTGTAATATTTTCAGCAAGCTGTAGAACAACTGGTCCTCTCACGGCTGGTGGAGATGCAAAACTGCAACACCACTTCGGAAAAGTCTGCAGTTTCTAAAAAAAATTAAGTATGCAACTACAATGATTTCATTCCTGAGTATTTACCCAAGAAAAAAGGAAATACATGTTCACACACAGCAGATTTACCTGTCATAGCCAAACAATGGAAAAAACTCAAATGTCCACCAAGAGGAGAATAAATAAAGAACTTCTGGTGTATCCGTACAAGGTAATACTACTCAGCAATAAAAAAGAATAATCAATTGATACACACAACAATGTGGATGAGTCTTAAAATAATAATGCTGAAAGAAGCCAGACAAGATAGTATATACTTTAAGATTCCATTTACATAAAATTCTAGAAAATGCAAACTAATCTATAGAGACAGAAAGCAGATCAGTGGTTGCCTAGGGGAACAGGGACAGGTAGGAGGAATTACAAAGAGGCGTGAAGAAACTGGGGCCAGAGGGGTGATGGATATATTCAGTATCTTGACTGTGATGAAAATTTCACAGGTGTATACATGTGTCAAAACCAATCAAATTGTACACTTTAAATATGACAGTTCACTGAACACCAATTACACCTCAATAAAGCTTTTTTTAATACAACATGTGCCTATGTTTGAATGCTGATCTAAACAAACCAACTGTTAAAAAGAGTTGACTGGGTTATACTAAGAAACAAGTAGTAATTTATTTAATTGTGAAATCCATGGTTAGGTTTTTCTGTTGTTATTTAAAGGCTGAATTTTTTTAGAGTGGGTAATAGGTTTATAGCAAAGTCGAGAGGAAGACAGATTTCCCGTATACCCTGCCCCAACACACAAAAAGCTTCCCCCTTATCAACATCCCCCACCAGAGTGGGACATATGTTACCACCAATGAACCTATATTGACACATCGTAATTGCACAAAGTTCATAGTATACTAGGGTTCACTTTTGGTGTTGTGCATTCTATGCGTTTGAACAAATGTATAATGACATGTATCCACCATTATGGTACCATACAGAGTATTTTCCCTGCCCTAAAAATCCTCTGTGCTCTGCCCAATCATCCTTCCTCCTACTCTAACCCCTGGCAACCACTCATCTTTCTACTGTCTACATAGTTTTGCTTTTTCCAGAAAATTATATAGTTGGGAGAAATAATACAGTATGAGGCTAGACTGTTTCTAAGTCCTATTTTAGAGATAACATACTTACAGATGGATAGGAGGAAGGTCAAGACAGGCCTCACTGAGAAGGTAACATTCAAGCAAAGATTCAAAAGAAGCAATGGAGGTAAAAGTCAGAAGTAATACAAGAACCAGCCTAAGCAGGACTTATAAGGCCATAGTGAGGTCTTTCACTTTTACCCTAAGTGAAATATGGGCCACTGTGAGGTTCCAAGCAACAGAAAAACACTGACTTACATTTTAGTACATGGGAGCAGAAGACTTACTAGAAGGCACCCTCAGCAATCCTAGTTACAGATGAGGATGGTCAACAGGAGGAGAGCAGCAGTGAGGCAATGAGAAGCAATGACAGTCTCCCTGCTGGCGCAGTCTGCCGGCAGGGATACAGATGACCCCTAATGATACAGGCAGTTCCCGCCCTCCCCAGCAGTGGAGAAGACATAGAAGGTGGTAACTACGTAAAGACAGAGAAGTGCTGTAACAGAGGTAAGAGACAAGGCACAACAGGAAGACAGATAAGGTGGACCCAACTTAGAGGAGAGACGGGAGGGGATTCCACGATAATCCTCAGTAAATGCTGCCTGAATTACCATGTGCGGGTGTCTCAATTCTCAAATCTGCTATATCCCCTATTAGAGGAGTGGCACACAGTCACCAAGTCACCTAAGCCAGGAACCCAGGGGTTGTTGTCACCTCCCTGTGCCCCGCATTAAATCTATCATAAAAGCCAGTCTACTGAAACAGCTCAACAGCTTTCAAACACATAAATGCATCCTCGCTTCCCTCCTGAAGATTCCTCACAGCAGCCCCTCACCAGAACTTACCTCCACACAGGCTGGATGTTCACAGTGCCTACCAAGTGTCTGGCAGAGGTGCTCATTTACAAGTTTCTGGATGAATGGGTGGTCTTCTCCACTTTCTGTGAATTCATTCCCACAAGCTCTCCTCATCACAACCACCAATGGTCTTTCCAAACTACAATTACATTCACAGCACTCTCTGGCTTAAAATTCTCCAGTCTTACTCACCAAAGAACAATGATTCTTCAAGGTGGAGCAGTGTAGTTTTAAAATGCATGGTCAATATGACAGATATTATTTCATAAAAATATTACACTATTGCTTTCATAACAGAAACATTAAGGTATGTTATTTTTATGCTTTCTAAGAGAGATGAGTCATAAATGGTTATTAAAAATCATTTAATTTTGCACAGCAAAAGAAATCATTGACAAAAACAAAAGTTCAACCTACAGAACGGGAGAAAATATTTGCAAACGATGCAACCAACAAGGAGGTAACATCCAAACTACACAAACAGCTATTATAACTCACTATCAAAAAAACAAGCAACCCAATCATAAAATGGGCAGAAGACCTGGACAGACATTTTTCCAAAGAAGACATACAGATGGCTTACAGGAACATAAAAAGATGCTCAATGTCACTATTAGAGAAATGCAAATCAGAACAACAACAAGCTATCACCTCACACCTGTCAGAATGGCCATCATCAAAAAGTCTACAAATAACAAGTGTTGGAGAGGATGTGGAGAAAAAGGAACCCTCATACACTGTTGATGGAAAAGTAAACTGGTACAGCCACTGTGGAAAACAGTATGGAGGTTCCTTAAGAACTAAAAATAGAACTACTATATGATCCAGTAATTCCATTCGTGGGTATATATTCAGAAAAAATTAAAACAGTAATTCAAAAAAATACATGAACTTCAATGTTCATAGCAGTATTATTTACAAGAGCAAGACATGGAAGCAACCCAAGTGCCCATCAATAGACAATCTAAGATGTGGGATAAGTGTGTCTATATGTATATATACATATGTGTATATACACACAGACACAGAGGAATGAGAAGAAATACTACCATTTGCAGCAACATGGATAGACCTAGAGAATATCATGCTTAGTGAAATGTCAGACAGATACTGTCTACTATCCTTACATGTGGCATCTAAAAAATAATACAAATGAATGTATATGCAAAACAGAAACAGACTCACAGGCACAGAAAACAAACTCATGGTTACCAAACGGGAGAGGAAAGAGGGAGGGAAAAATTAGGGGTATGGGATTAAAAGTTACAAACTACTATATATAAAGTAGATAAGCAACAAGGATTTACTGTAGAGCACAGTGAATGTTACCCATTATCTTGTAATATCAACTATATTTCAATGAAAACAAAATAAAATTATTTAAATAACATTTAAAATAAATTCCAAAATGGGAAATGACTGCTAGTAAGTACAGGGTTTTTGGAGGGGAAATGAAATTAGACAGTGGTAATGGTTTCACAACTCAGAACAAACTAAAAATCACCAAACTACACTTTAAGAGAGTGAGTTTTACAGTATGTGAGTTGTATCTCAACAAGACTATTATTTAAAAACAAAATAAACTCCTTAGCTTGGCACACAATGTATCCACCTCTACAGTCTCATCTTCCACCACTCCTGATCACCTCCCCAAGCTTCAATTATATATCAAACTTCTCAAAACTGTCACACCCTCTGTAGCCACAGGATATGAACATGTGGCTCCCTCAGCCTGGACAGCTTTCCCTCAACTGCCCTTCAAGACCTACCTTAAGGGTCACCTCTGGAAAGCCTTTCCTTCCCATACTCAATTTCTTTTTTTTATTACAATTTTTTTTCAAGGTGGTAAAATACATATAACACAAAATTTACCATCTTAACTATTTGTAAGCATGCAGTTCAGGGGTGTTAAATACATTCATACTGTTGTGTACTCATCACCATCACCGGTCCCCTAACACCTTTCGTCTTGTAAAACTCATGCTCTATACCTATTAAATAACTCAACATTCTGCCTTCCCCCCAGCCCCCGGCAAACACCATTACAACTTCTGTCTTTATGATTTTGACTATTCTAAGTACCTTATATAAGTGGAATCATACAGTATTTGGCTTTTTATGACTGGTTTATTTCACTCAGCATAATGTCCTCAAGTTTCATCCATGTTGTAACATATTGTAGAATTAACTTTTCAAAGGCACAGTATTTCACTGTATGTATATACCATATGCCACATTTTGCTTATCCATTCATTAGTTGATGGATACTTGGGGTTACTTCCATGTTTTAGCTATTGGAAATAATGCTGCTATGAACATGGGTGCCACATCCAATTTCACCCACCTCCCCTCATGCCACCCTGCCCACCCCTAGGCTTTCGGAGCACAGCAGACTCCTATCACATGGCATCTTTCAAACACCAGATTAGGCATTTTATGACTACTGAATATATTAAGTATCCAATAATTAAGTCTAATATACAACTTTATTTTCCATAAGGTGGAAAAGCAAACTTACTAAACTTTAGCCAAAAAAATTTTTTTTTGCTTAAGCAAAGATGGCAAAAATCTTATAATTACTAAATCTGGTTGCTGGACATATAGGATTCATTAATCTTCTACTCTTTTCTATAAGTTCAAATTCTTCATAAGCAAGAAAGCAAACATTAAAGTTTAGGAAAACTATATAAGTGTAACAGAGAGAAGTCCAATAATAAAGAGAAAAATTAATGATCTTAGACCACCAGAAGTAGTCCATCACTTTCTCACATGAGTTCCTAAAAATACGTACAAAAGTGCAATGTGTAAAAAAGCAAGACAATAAACATCTCATGGGGAAATTACATTCCTAAAACGTAAAAACTGAAAACACCTAATTACAGGGGGAGAGTATACAGCTCAGCAGTAGAGCGCATGCTTAACATACACAAGATCCTGGGTTCAATCCCCAGTACCTCCACTAAATAAATAAATAAACCTAATTATCTCCCTCCAAAAATTTTTTAAAATCTAATTATACTTCATCTTACTTTTCCAGAGCATAATTCCAATTTCATACATGTTCTTAAACTGTTTTCCCCTCACAATTAAACAGTCAACCAATGAATGTGTCTTAGTTAAAAGCTGCATGCTTTTAGAATGCCTAATGATTATTAGCTTTGTCTCAACTACATTAAAGTTTGTAGAACTTACACTTCAAATCATTGGTATCAACACTTTCACTTTGCTACTGCTACTTGTTGTTAATAAGACAGAAAGTGTGGCTTTAAATTTTTTTCAAGCAGTGAAACTCTTCTTTAAAAATTATCTAGAAACTTAAAATGTAAAACTAAATAAAAGCTCAACTATTCCAGTTTGTACCCTGCTTTAGCAGGGTCAGGGGCCTCACCACCACCCCTCAACCTCTCTGCTCCACTAACAATGTTGTACAAAACTGGCAACACCATGGAAACTGACCTGTTGCCAAGCAAGCAGAACACCAGCAAGGACTCAAAATGATAGCTCATCAGCTTTATAAAACACTAATTCAGTTTAGAAGCATCAAAATATGGCATTTGAAAGTGCCAGATGTTCAAAAATCTAAAAGACACTGAGCTGAAAATGACTAGGAAACAACAGAAATTCTGTAAGTGCTTCAAAGGGAACACACACACACACACACACACACACACACACACACTCTCTCTCTCTCATTTTATTACATCCCAGCAAGATGGAAGTCCAAGACAGCCCAAGAATGAGATATTCCCTAAACTACACTTTTCTCAGAAGTACATTAATTAGAAGTAATAATTTTTAAATAATTAACTTTTTAAAGAATAGTAGTCTCAAAAAAAAAAAACTAGCTTTGGAAAATTCTGGGCTAGAATCATCAGATTTCAATGAGCAGGTAGTTAGACTGAGTACTTCATCACAAATACTGAAATGAATACTAGCTATTCAAAAACAGAAAATTTGATATTCCAGTTACTAAAAGCATTATTATATTTATAGAATGTTTCCATGAACATAAAACCCAAACTTAAAAGTTTAAAAGCCAATAACAAGCCAAAGCAATCTTCAGAAAGAACAACAAAGCTGGAGGTATCACACACTCTGATTCCAAACTACGCTACAAAGCTACAGTAATCATTATAGTATAGTAATGGCACAAAAACAGGTACAAAGATCAACGGAACAGAATAGAGAGCCCAGAAATAAACCTACATTTATATGGTCAATTAATCCATGACAAAGGATAAAAGAAAATGCAATGGGGAAAAGACAGCCTCTTCAATATATGGTGCTGGAAAAACTGGATGGCTACATCCAAAAGAATCAAACTGGACTACTTTCTGACACTATATACACAAATAAACTCAAAATGGACTAAAGACTTAAATGTAAGAAACCATACAACTCCTAGAAGAAAATACAGGCAGTACACTCTGGTTGCCAGAGGGATGGGTGGTGGTTGGGTAAAACAGAGCAGATTAGACACTGCAAAAGAAAACATCAGCAAACTTAAAGACGTAGCAATGAAAAGTAACCAAAATGAAAGAGAAAAAAAGACTGAACAGAGCATCAGTAAGCAGTGCAACCTGAAGCAGCCCAATACATGTGTAATTGTGAACATTAAATACATATAATTTTACGTCAATTTTGCCTTAATAAGGCCGCTTTAAAAACTTAATCTTTTCAAGCAAGGCTAAGCCTTCACAGTATTGATTTTTTTTTTTTTTGGCAGGGGGGAGATAATTAGGTTTTAGAGGAGGTACTGGGGATTGAATCCAGGACCTTGTGTATGCTGAGCATGCACTCTACCACTTGACCTATACCTTCCCCTAGATTTTTTAAGTCTTGTATTTTATCTTCAATACAGCCATACATCTGAATCATCCTTTTGGTTTAATTAGGTACCAAACAACCACCTCAAAAAACAAAGCTCTCCTAAGCTTCAATTTCTATTTTGTTTTCAAGAAGCCTTATTTTGAATACCTCAATAGCAGTATTTTAAAGAATATTTCACAGAGGAATTCAGTACATAGCCATCATAATATCTATCAGCTGTTCCAATATCACATCTCACCATGCACCTAGATTAAGGGTCCAACACTTCTGAACTAATTATAAAAAATTAAGGGGGGAAGGTATAGCTCAGCAGTAGAGCGCATGCTTACCATGCACGAGGTCCTGGGTTCATTCCCCAATACTTCCATTGAATAAATAAATAAATAAATAAATAAATAAACAAACAAACAAACCTAATTACCCCCAACAACAAAAACAAAAATTTTTAAAAATGAAGCTTTCAATTCATCAGAACCTCCAGATCAGTGCTGTCTGACAGAACTTTCTGGGATAATGGAAATGTTCTATTCTGCACAGTCCAATATAGTAGCCAGTAGCTACACAGAACTACTGAGCATCAGAAATGTGGCTAGTGTGACAGACTGAATTTTTAATTATTTTATTTTAATAAATTTAAAGTTTTTTAAATAAAATTTAAGTTACAGATACCTAGTGGCTACATTATTGGACAGCTCAAAACAATTAAAAAGAAAATTGAGATTAAAATTTTTAAGATTAGGATTTTCAAAGTAATTTTTAAGTATTTACAGCTTACAATATTATATAATGTTGATTTTTAAACTAAAAAACACCATCAAATCATAAATGCTGAAAAAACTGTATTTTTAAAGCTTAGGTCAAAGGATCATTTCATCTAAACATCTTCCTGGTTTCTTCAACTCCTCATCCGCCACCACAATGCACCCCCCAGTGCCATCCACAAACTGCCTTCAGCAATGTGTGAGGGACGGGGGAAGTGGGAAATGGGAAGTAACTGCTTCATGGATGTGAGATGTCTCTGTGGTGATGAAAACATCTTGTAACCAGACGAAGTGGGTGGCAGCTGCACATCATTGTAAATGAACTAAATGCCACTGAATTATTCACTTTAAACTGGTTAATTTTATGTTATACAAATTTCACGTAATAAAAAAATTTTAAGAATGTATCCACGATCTCTAATTCAGACAAATTCATTATTAAAAAGGCACAGAAAACAGAGAAAAACCAGCTTTTAAATGCAATTTTAAAGCTCATTTTTCATTGAGTTTCTGTTTCTTAAATAACTGAACTTGGTGCTTAGCTATCAAACGTTCATTACAAAATGCCTATTCAAGGAAAGTCAGCCAATGCAAGCACATGTTCTTATTACACCCAGAACCGTGTTCAGCTGTGTCAAGTTAGCAGAGGATAAACTTTAAGATATTTAAACCAAACTGGTAGCTTGAAGCATGCTACCACCCTCAAAGAAAGCAGAAGCACATGACACCATGAGCTCCCAGAAGACTTCATGGTCCTTACTCAAAAGACCAGCTAGCTAAGTACTTAAGCTATTCTTCTTACTATCCGGATCTCCCTGTACCCATGCTCAGTCTGAAAGCAGAGTAAGCCCCAAGCCCAGAAGTCTCCAGGCCAGTAAAGCAGGATCTATAATCTTCAGTGAGAGTGTGTATGTGTGTACAATGGCACAAAAATACCCTAAGTTCAAGTGAATAAAGTGAAATTAACCCCCAAAATTTAATTAACCTTCTCAGACATAAATAAAGCCACCAGGTAGTATAACTTGGTTACTAGATGAAACTGCTGAAGAAGGATGAGGACCACAGCCAAACTTCAGGAGCAAGGACTCACCTAAGTTTCCTCGGTGGAAGTACTGGAGCAAGTCTTGGGGTTCTGGGCAGACAAAAATAATCCCTAGTTAAACTACACTATGATCAAACCAAACATAGCAAACCTCACATCTAAGTCAATCAGAATAAGGCTTACAATTTAAGTATACTCTGGTCTTTGAAAAACTGAACAAAATTCACTAATAACACCAACAAATATATACTTGGGTTTCTTGGGTGGGCAGGGTTAGTCTGTTTTTTGTTTTTTTGATGGGGGAGGAAGGATGGGAATAATACACAAGGGAGGAAGACCAGTTGCTGAACAATACTAACCAGATAACAGGTGAAACCAAGGGTTTTTAAAAATACTCTCTTGGATATTTTAATTTGTGTCTCATTTCATATTTTATTCAAGACACAGTTCTTAAATTCACTCCACAGCTCAAGTCCAATGTAAACCTGTAGAAAAACATACTGCGGGGGTGGATATTTAAATGTTATACTCTATCTGTTAAACTAAAGGGTAGGCAACATAACACAGTCTTTTGTAACCTTAAATTATTCAATCGCAAGAAATTGATCCCCTCAAAAAAAAATTGTATTTTAAGCTCTGAAGATGATTATTTCAACACACCTGTAGGAGTAAACCAACTCATTCCAATTTGTCCCAGTCAACCAAGCCAGATACCTCCCATTTCATTTGTGTTTTCATTGCCAGGAAGAGGAGGAATGTAACTGGACACAAAGCACGCTCTGGCAATCCTAAACATGAAAGTCCACAACACTTGGGACCACATGGAAACAACTAATCAGTTGATTTAATAAAGCACTGCTCCTAAGAGTATTTTCTTAAAGAGGATTTCTGGCTGACTCTCCCTGAAATACACTAGATTGAAATGTGACTGTAACTTACAAATAATGGTATCTTGATGTTTTTTCCTTAGTGATATATACAATAATTGTGTATCTGACAACTTACAGCATCTTAGAAAGGATTACCCTGGGCAGGTTACTATACTGAACTGTACTGTAACTGTACGGTTACTGAACTGTAACAATAAGCCTCTTGGTACCTCTGTACGGAAAATGGGAATAACAACTTTAACTATCTGATATAATTGTTGTGGTTGCTGTGCTAAATTATTAGTAAACACAAAGTGTTCAAGCAAGTTTGGCATGCAGCAAGCACTACACTAACGTGGCAATGACAGATCATTCCTTCGAAGGTTTTCCGTGAGTGATGAAAAGCTGCACCTCCCCGTCCATATGCTTGCCCTCTCCCTCACTACAGTGACAAATCCGTAGACAGCTGAATTTGGTTTTAGTCCACAGCTGACCACTACAGGAACTGAGGTTGTAACTTTAACCTCTAACTAGTATGTTGTTATAACAACATGATGGACAGAAATTAAGTCAGAGGTTTACAAGTCATCTGGCACTACAGTTTAGGTCAACTGGTTAATAGTACACCAAATGAGCTGAATAAAGTTGAAACATAACTAAAAAAAAAGATGTGTCCATTCTCAGTGACATTCACGTTAGAAACCAGGAGTCCTGGTGACAAACATTACAGGAGCTATGTACCAAGGCCAGTCTTTGAGCAGAAATATACCATACCAGGGATCTATTTTTATTCCTTCCTGCTAAAAGGAACTCAGTCAACCCCCTATACTAGAGAGAAAACAAAAAACTCTATATGCAGCCCTAACAAATGATTGGTATCCAAATATATAAAGAACTCACACAAATCAAAGAGAAAAAGACCAACACCCTACAGAAAAATAGTAAAAGACATATTCACAGGAGGAACCTGAGTAGCAAAAAAAAAAAAAAAAAAAAAAAAAAAACCATAAAAACGCACTCAACCTCACCAATAATAAGAAAAATGCCAACATAAACCATAAAACGATAGCATTGAGAAGTCAGTAAATCTGACACCATACTGAAAACTGGGTCAAGAAAAGGAACTAGTGTGCTCTGTCAGTGTCAACGTACTTGCAGGAAAACATCAAAGCAAATGAATATGCACAAATAATTCCATTTACAAAAAGACTTTGACAGTAACAAAAGCCTACCGTTTATCATACTTAAGTGCAGAAACATGCTACAGAATTCTGACGGCCTTGAGAGTATGCCACTCAGACCTCCCTTCAAGGAGTGCAACTAATTAGCTGACAGGCCCAGTTGCCCAGCACCTTCGAGAGCCACTGCAGTGCTCACACCAATGCCAGGCCAGTGAGTGGACACAGCAGACACCCTAGAGTAGGGCCGTTTCTGCCCAACGTACTCCAGCCAACAGCCTGCGCTCTGGCTGAGACATCATCCAAGCTGCACTGCAATCCTAGGCTTCTGGAGCCTTCATCAATCATCCTTCCCCGTTTTCCTTCACAAGTGTCACACCTGCATCCAGGCTGAAGGCTCTGCCACCTCATCCTCCCCCTCTCCACTCTACCCTTCACAGGCATTTACCCTAATGAAACTCTTGCACACCTAGTTTCATCCTGCCATCTGCTTCTCAGAGGATGCAAACTATCTACCACAGGAATAACATAAATCAATTTTCAATTAGTGAAGGCAGGAGTGGATCGCTACACCCGAAGCAAATATGTCGTAGTATCAACAGTGTTTCATCACACTGGTGGGTATACAACTGTAGGTATTACTTCCTTTCCTACTTGAATGTCTTTTTTAAATAATCCTATCTTTACAATTCTATCCTACCTTACGATAATTTGTGAATACATTCAAATTATCCTACCTTATGATAATTTGCAAAGATATTCAAACTATCTAGTCACTTCAATTTTAGACATTTAACTCTTTCTTCTGGTTCTGAAATTATGCACACATACTACTGCTCTTCATTGTCACACCAAGTAACAAGACTCTAAAACATCTGAAATAATAGGCGTTCAAAGTTTGGCTTCATAGGCCTCAAGTCTACCTGGAAATTCTCTTAATGATTAGATACTGAAAGACAAACACAAGCCACTCTATCTTACTTTCCTCGTCTAGAACACAAAAAGGCTGAACTGGATGGACACTGCAATTTATTCTCTCATTACTCTGAGGGAGAGAAAATCCAGAAATTTCAAAGAATTATGTCTACTATGCAGTTTTTACTAAGATGCACATCTATAAGAAATTTGACTAATTTGAAAAAGATAGTTTTAGGGTTTACTCTCAACATTTCATTTAAGTGACTTTCTTTCCGCCTGTCACCACTAGTGTTTTATTGGGAATGATGGGCAGGTGGGGTCAGAGAGGGTGTTGGCTGCTGTGAAGGAGTAATAAATTACATTTTAATGTCATTTAAAAATATTTATTTCTCTCAAACATTTCAGCAAAACACTTTTTGTCACCTTACACCAACTATTTATTTATTTATTTATTTGGTATATATTTTTATTGAAGTATAGTCAGTTTACAATGTTGTATCAATTTCTGGTGTACAGAATAATGCTTCAGTCATACATGAACATACATATATTAGTTTTCACATCCTTACACAAACTTTAAAATATTCTATAAAATCAACAACAAGGAGGAGGGTGTAGCTCAGTGGTAGAGCACGTGCTCAGCATGCACAAGGTCCTGGGTTCAATCCCCAGGACCTCCACTAACAAATAAAATATTAATTTAAAAATACATAAAGAAACCTAGTTACCCCCCCCAAAAAACCCCAAAAAATCAACAACAGGTAACATAAAACTCAACCAGAGGTTAGATTAATAAAACTTCCAGAATACAAAACAGAAGCAATTATATAATTACAACTATTACCTCTTATTTCTAAGGTCACAAATATTTTCCACAATTGCTATTTAAAGCTGTAGGTATTAACTCAGTCCAAATCACTGAATCAGCATTCAATCCCAATTCCTACCTTATTCAGACTTTTCCTGTGCTGCTACAGAAGACGCCCGCCCTTTGCAGAAAGTAAAGTTCTCTATTTTAAATATAAACACCAACTTAACACACACTCCTTAGCAAAGATTACTGTTTTCCATTAGAGCAAGGAGACAAATAGAGCCATTTTTCTTACTTTCACATTATGCACAGAACTTCTAAAGAAAGGCTAAGAAGAAAAGGAGAGCTAAATTATAAATTAATTACAACAATCTATGTAGCAGGGAGTAAAATATTAAAAGTCAAATACGCTGGAGGAGACTATAGCAACTTGGACAGAACTTTGATGTGTCATCTCCAAAGACTAGGAAGATTTTTTTCAACTAAATTGCCCCATAGAATTTTATACCACCAAGGAAAATGGCTTCCTAAGAGTAAACCTAAACTTCTTCAGTACAAATGACCTTTAACACTGCTTCTTAAAACAGCTCTGCTCTGCTCAGCCTCAACCAGCTAACCTTTGAGTCACAGTCATCATCCATGGAAGGGAATGCTGTGGCAGAAGGAAGAATCTCACACGAAAGCATTAAATCCCAAAGACAAGAACTTGAAAGTGTGGAGCAAAAAATTCCCTAACTCAGAATCCAGTTAACGTGCACTTCCCCTGGCCCAGGGATGGAGTCAAGGTCCCTTTTGTACTATCTAGAAACTTCCTAGTCAGGTTTAACTATTCTCTCTGGATCTCAAGTGTACTTTTCTGCTATATAAATGTTCTGGGCTAGTTCATTCTTCCAGGAAAGGGTATTTACCTAAATTGTAGCAGGTACATGGAACTTAAAATCAATCATCTTCAAATATCTCAGTGTATGATTCTCACTCAAATCTATGGCTTCCTCACAATCCAGTCTTCCCAGTGCACAAAGGAAGGCCATGCAGGGACCACTACTTGGCAACTTCAGTTCCACAAATGATCATTAGAATAAGATAGCAAAAAATGTTTACTTAGCACTCACCCTGTGCTGGCCATTTTACCTGTATTAGCTCAGTTCATTCCTTCTCTTGAGGGAGGAGTTGCATTGCCTCTATTTCACATAAGAAGGCAAAAATGAAGTGACGTGCCCAGGAGCAACACAGGGTAGTCAAGAGGCACTGCCAAGATCTGAAATCAGGTCTGATGATTCCCACAGCCCAAGCTCTCACTGTCTACTCTATCCTGCTTCTGAAAGAAACCTGAAATTAAAGATGACTATACCTGACATAATCACAGGCCATACGTGATGAAAAGAACCCTGATTCATGAGGGAGGAAACTGAGGCTCCTGAGATAAAATGACATGCTCTGCCCTAAATCACACCCTTCTTTTGGGGGGGGGGATTAAGTTTATTTATGTATTTATTTATTTATTTATAATAGAGGGGCTGGGAATTGAACCCAAGACCTCACGCATGTTAAGCATGCACTCTACCACCTGAGCTATGCCCTCCTCCCCTTAAATCACACTCTTAATCCCAGAGACAGGGTATCAATATCCTGACAAGTTTTAGGTGTCTCCCACCACTCCACTGAACCCAGCTGACCACTCACAGGATTTACTATTATCCTGACCTCTCATTTGGGTTAGCACTGCCTCAAAGTATGTCCTAAATGACAAATCATTCCCCATAACTTAATGAATTTTAGGATATCAATAAAATTGATTTTTACAATGAAACTAAAGCATAGAAAATCATGTGTTCAGAGAGGAATACAGAACAACCAGTAAAAAGATATGAAAAGCAGGTCAAGACACCTGTTCAGGAAAACTATTCCACATTAAAGCATAACACATTTTATTAACAAAAGTCAACTCTGAAGTGACAGCTGAGCCAATGACAACCACAAATTTTCAAATCTGATTAAATATACTGGGTTCAAAGTTTCCAATAAAGGTTATCTGTTTAAAGGACCATTACCTCCAAAATATTTACCATTAACATCTCCTCTTTGACAACAGTCTTCATTTTAACCTTAGTGAACTGTGACGCTGAAAACCAACTTGGACAGAAGTTAACAATAACAAAACATGCTTCAGAAAACAAAAAACTTGAGTCAACCTTAAAATCGTGTGACTATGTTCCTCTAGCTAGAAGACAACAAAGAAGAGGACTAAACAAATGACCAACGAAATACATGGACTACAGCTTCTTCCTCCACATGCTCATTGGTAGGATCATGGAAACGTTCACATTTTTGTACAGAAAAACATTACTTGTTTCAAAATAAAGTATGCTTGGCAGGTGTAGGAAATAACTAACCAGACTGATCAGAGGTAGGCTAGAATAAGCATTCCTCCCTCTTACTTTATTCTCTGATTACTAAACTCTAAAGGAAACAGACAACACAGCGGATGCTATGCCCTTGGCTATGGAAAGACAGTCTGGACACCACACGAGGACAAAATCTAAGTTAAAGGTGGAGGACTGCATTCTGGTCTCTGCTTTGAAATCTAATTGATTGAACTGTTTCCGTCATCATAAACAGAGATGCTATTTTACCTAAAGTTGCGCCAGTCCACTGATCTAGTCTAGGTCTTAATTAGATTTTAAGAACTGAATCAGCATTTTGGGACTACAGTGCTCTATCTGCTGCACCCACTATCTGTGAGGGTGACAGAAATGAATCTTCCTTAGACAGTACAGGGAATATCAGGTGCTTCTAGTTTTAACCATTTGCTTTTAAAGCTCTACGGAGGGTCAAGCTGGTATACTCGTATTTTATGAATAAAATATGACTAAAAAAATTCAAATCAACTTCTTCCACTCATACGTCTTTACAGAGACAGTTTAAAAAAAAGTGGCTTCTTGATGAGTTTCCACATTCACCTGTCTGCTCAAATTCTGGTTAAAAAAAATAAAGATGTATTCAGAACTCAGGCAAGCAGAAAGAAAAAGCAGTAACAGTCACAATCTCAGTTCCACTTTACTCCTAACTTGTGCTTATGAAAAGAACCTGTCTTAAGTCTAAAGTCTAAAAAAACTTTATTTTGCCATGAAACAAATATGGTGTATCATTTCTATTCCAAAATAGAAGTCTCCCCTTCCCTTTGATTTTAAGTTAAACGAGAACACACCTAAAAAAATAAATCAGTAGGAAACAGTAAAGTCCCACAATTTCCAGCCTTATCTAGGAATGTGTCCCCTGCTCAGATTGGCAAAACAGGGTTTGAAATTATTTCATACCAGTTAGATTCCTTTCTCGATTAAAACAAACACAAAATAGGAAATGTTAACACCAGGACCCACTCCACTGGCAGTTAAGACTATGCACAAAATATTTACAGTGTTTTACTTTTCAGAAAGGAGAGTCGCTAGCAAATTTACGCTTGCACCTATTCCATCAAAACTGCAAGGACAGCTCAAAATATGATCTTATTACATTTGCTGTTTCAAAGAGAACAACTCCAAAGAAATGAGGCTCAGTACTAACAATGCAGAGCTAGACATCAATATTTAGAAGAACGTGAGAAATCTAATTCTTGCTGTTGCCATCAAATATGCCCTTTTTCCTTAATCACGTGCAACATATTTAAATAACGCGTTCAAAACGAATACAACCAAAGTGTATCCAAAACTGACCAACTTACTAAAAGAATTTTTACAAATTGATTTTTTTCAATATATGGGGGAAACTTGGTGAGAAGGTCTGCTTTGTGTCCTGTGCTTTAAAACAAAGATGGACTTGACCTACAAAATGAAGATAGGGTCAACTGTAACCAAAAAACAGTATGCTTCCCCTGGTGGCCAACGAAGGAATGGAGAAGGCTTGCATAGAAGAGAAGAATTGCCTGGTCCATTCTGTTACTCTTACAAACGAGAAGTGACTACCAAAAAAGGAAGATGTGGGGGAAGGGGAAACTATCAAAAAAAACTAACATTAAATGTAAAGGGAACTTGGTGGTAGACAAACCTGGATGATTGACTACATATACTTTAAGAGATTTAAATCAACAGACCAAAATCTTGACTGCAAATATGGGAAAGGTCATTTATTTCCGGAGTGCCTAAGAGCTCACTCAGGGATCCCTATGTATTTTCACTTCAAAGAACACCCAGTTTCCTACTTTAATAACAGCTTAAGAGCACTTGCCCTTTTTAAGGACTAGATCCTTGCAATTTTCTGCTGTCATGTTTCCAAGAAAAGGCATTTATGCGTTTATTTTCTCAAATAAACTAGTATACAATCTACACAGAGAACCACCAGCTCTAAAGCCCTCCGACCAGGACTGTTAACTCCAGTTCTACAAGACTCTCTTTTGAATTTTATTTCTGAAATAAAACCCATGCACGTCCTCTCATTTTCCACGCCAACAATCTTTAAAGAGATTGTATAGATCTTATACAGATACAGGCTAGAATCTCACTGACGAATTCCTTTGTCTGATTGGATTTTTCTGGTACTTTAAATTTGCTTCCACACAGAATAGCAACGAGGGTAGCAAATGTTCCATTCTAGGATGTAGGAATTTCTTGGAGGTGGAAATCATTAGGCTAAACCCTCTGAAGGTTCTGTTCTTTCACAACCCCTTCCTTCAAAGGAAAAGAAAGAAAAAAGAAAAAAAAGAAAGAAAGAAAGAGATACAAGCACATTTACAAATAGGTCCTAAAACCAAACTGCCACCAGCAAGCCTCTCTTCGCCGGGCAGGGCGCCCTCTGGGAAGCACACTTCTTTTATTAACTGGTTTCGGGGGCTCGTCATTCTAACGCTCTCGGGATGGGAGGGGAGTCCGGGGCCGGCCGAGGAGGAAGGGCATGGGGGGCAACCTTCAGGAGGGGAGACGCGGGTCCGAGGACGCTCACTCTCCGGCCCGGCCACCCCGACCCCAGGCCGGCACGGCTCGTGCGGACGTGGGAACGCCGGAGCCCCGGGCCAGGTATGGCCGCACCACGCCGCGGGGCGCAGGGGCCGGGGGCGACGGGGCCTTCCCTGGAGCAATGGCACGTCTGCGGACACGCTCACGAACGAGGTGTGCGTCCTCTCCTCGCTCTCCCCGCGGACCGCAGGACCCACACACACAAAAAGAAAGTTGTCCGACGGCTCTCCGCCCCCTCGGGCCGCCGGCCGGCCGGGGCGCTACTCACCGGGGTCGAAGTCGGGCACCACCGCCTGGTACTGGGGTCCGACCCGCATGCCGCCGCCACCTGCAGGGAAGCAGAGCACGGCGGTCAGTCAGCGGGCGCGCAGGGCGGCGGGCGCGGGGGCGGCGCGGGGAGGCTGCCACCTACCGTGCTCCTCGTCGCTGGACGAGCCCGAGCTGCCTTCCTCCCAGGAGTTGCTGCTGCTATTGCCATTGGGCGCCGCCGCCGCCAAACTTTTATTCTGCCCATTATTGGGGGCGGCGGCGGCTGAGGCGGAGGCGGCGGCGGCCGAGGCGGGGGCGGCGGCCGAGGAGGCGGCGGCGGCGGAGGCGGCCGAGGCGGCGGCGGCCGAAGCGGCGGCGGCGGCGGCCGAGGCGGCCGCGCTGGCCGCGTTGTTCCTCCCTCGCCGCTTCCCTGAGACCTCGGGGCCCTTCTCCACCATGGCCGGCATCGGCGGGGGCCGGGGCCGGGCGAAAGTGGCGGGGACCCGCGGCTCCTGAGGAGGGGGCGCCGGGCCGGGGGAGGGTGTGCGGGCGGGCGCGGGGCCGGGCGGGCGCGGCCGGAGCCCGCGCGCGCGAGTTGGGGCTGGGGCGATCCTGGCGGGCGGAGCTCGGAGCCGCTTCAAGCCCCCAGCGCCGAGCCGAGCGCAACTTTCGCTCTCATCGCCGCCCGCACTTCACTGGCACTAACTACTCCGGGAGCATCGAGCGGGAGGGGAGGGGGCGGGGCCTGGGCGAGCGGGGGGAAGCCGCGCGCAGCCCAACCCGACGTGGGGTGGCTCCGCCCTCCGCGCGCTCCCATTGGCTCCTGCGGGATTTGGACGGCGAGCGGCAGCCGGGTTGGCTCCAAGCACCCGTCAGTCCGAGGGAGAGCGGGGAGGGGGAGGCTCCGGGCTTCCGTTGGTCAGGTTCGGTTGACGCGTATCGCCCGCTGTACGTGGTTTGAGGTTTGCAATCTCTCTACGCCCCATGATCCATTTCTCTAGGCAATAGCGAGGAGTTAACTGCCCTCCCCGCCCCCTCCTTCTGCCGGCCCCCCTTCACCTGCGCGCACCCCTCGCGGCCTCTGCCTCCACATTCTCCGAAGGGCTCCACTGAGAGTCCCATAGGTTTCGAAAAGAAAAATATACGCGACACGAGAACAGAAATTGAATGCGAGGTCGGGACTACTTTCCCCCTCGCGCGGAGGATTACATCTCACAGTTTGAATGGGTTCTATACAAAGAGGGGAAACTAATTGGAAGAAACTAATTGCGCCCCCACCTTTCCCAAGGGGTTTGGGGATGAATGGGCGCCAGGGGAGTCCTAGTGTAGAGGACAGGGCTCCCAGGTGACGGTCTCCCCTGGAGGGAAAGGAAGCGGTGCGGAAGCCCTGGGGTTTGGTGGGGCTTTCTGCTAATTGGGTGGGGGGAGGTTGGAAGTCACCGCAGTTGCCCGGGTTGCGGGGCGCGCCGCGCCTGCAAGGCCGGAGGGGAGGGTCCCGAGTGGCCCTTGCCCGGACGCGGAGTCGGGGCGTGAGGTCCCTGCCATCCCTGATGGCCTTTTAGAGAGCTGCGAAGGGGCCGAATTGTCCCGGGGGGAGGGGAGCACTTAAAAGATGGGAAGGAAGACTTCTAGAAATGGGCTGGGGTCCAGGAAGGGTAAAGAGGAAGACGCTATTTTCATCCTAAGCCTTTGCTAGGGGAGGAGGGTCAACTTCCTCTCAGGCAAGAGCCACTTTTCCGGATCTGTTCCCTGCCCTGCCTCCCCAACTCGACCCCAGGCACCCGATGAGGGAGAGGTCCACCCAGCCCAAGACATCCCTGCCCTGGAGAGTAACTACCCGCCGGCCCAGGGGCTGCTTTTATAGCTGTATAGGGGGATGGGAGAGTATGTGACTCCCCTGGAGGTCTGTATCTGCCCCACCCCCCAAAACTCCCCCCAAACAACGCGCTCTTCGTATGTAATTAGGAGGTGAGAGAAGGTCTATAAATGAATTTTTTTAATGCAAAGGATGGCTATTTTCCTTTTAAGTTACTTCAGACCTGAGCTTAATATGAGGACAGTTTACACCAGCTCTGGTTATAAATAGCTACAGGGAGAAATCTGGAGTTTTATGGTTTTAAAGCCTCAGTAAATAAGCAAGGTGTTCTCTACGTTTTCTGCAACATGAACCATCGTTATTACTTCAATGAAGTGACCATGCTCTCTTCTGACTACATGGCCTGTAAGAAAAAGGACTGGCAGCCCTCCCTATGGAGGAGCCCTGCCCCCACCAAGTTCAGATGTCTCAGCTCCCAGATTCCTATTAAAAAAAAAGAACACCCCTCTCCTTGGACAGCCCGGGTGGTACCAGTGTGTGGCCCTGGGATACTCCCGGACAGCTGGCCTGGGCAGGATGCAAACGGCAAAGCCACGGGTTAGAAACCAGAGGCAACATTCCCCAGGCTGAACCACCTGGTTGAGGGCCATGACTCATCTGGAGGTGAGCACTGCATGAGGAATGAGGTTAAGGGCACTCTGCCCTGCTCGCTTGGTGTCTATGAAATTATACCACCAGACTCTGGAAAGATGAGCCTACAAGGACACAAAGATGATAGAGTCATGTATTAGGGCAGCAAGGATGGCACACCACATCTGGTCACCAGCCTCACATATCAAATCCCAAGGTTAGAACTACTTCCTGGCTGTGTTATGGCTGTGGCTGCATCGCTGGACCGTCCAATCATTAACTTTCTTCAACAAATATTTATTAACACCTAACATGTGCCAGGCCCAGTTCTAGTCTGACCCCAAAACCACACAGATGCAGTACTGGCCTTGACCCTCTCAGCTTCCTCATCTATAAAATACAGGTAATAGTACCTACCCTCTGGCCTGGTGGGCTTTTTTTTTTTTTTTTTTTTTTTTTGATGGAGGTACTGGGGATAGAACCCAAGACCTCATGCATGTTAAGCATGCACTCTACCACTGAGCTATTACCACCCACTGGTCTGGTGGATGTTTATAGCTTCCATCTAACCCTAACCCCAGCCCCTCTCCTTCCACCACAGGGAACCCTCCAACCTAAAGGAAACCCCCCTTCCGGCCCCTACCTGTTGTTTGGAGGATAAGGGGCTCCATACACAGCCCTTCTGATTGGGAATTTGTGATCTCAAACTTCAAACTGGCACTACGTAGTCAGCAGCCCTGTCATGTTTCTCAGTGACTCTCTACCACCCTCTGAGACTAAGATATCACACCTTCTCTCCTCTCCTTACACCTCCCACAGCCCCTTCTGCCCTCACTCCGAGCCAACCATCTCACCTCAGTCTTTGGTGAGAAAAACCAAAGCCATCAGATGGCATGTCTCTCGTCTTCCAGTCCCTAAACTGACATCTCCCTGCCTGGCACCCACCTCCCCTTCAGGCTCTCCCACTCGAATCTTGATCTCAGGCATCCACCTCCTGCCGCCTTCCCCTTGCTGCTCTCCTGTGCCATCAACCTCTCTCTTCCCCCTTGGCTAGCATTTTCCAAAAGAGACAAAGAATTCTCCTTGCTCCCAAGCCCCCTTCTGTCTCCTGCCCATTTCTCTACTCCCCCCACAGAAAACACCAAAGACATGTCTATACCTGCCTTCTCCATTCCCTCCTTCCTAGTCTCTCCTCACCCTGCCCCAGCAGGGCTGCATTCCTCCTCTTAACTATTGCTAAGGTTACTCACAGCCTCCCTGCTGCCCTATCCAGAGGTCACTTATTGGTCTCACTGAACTTCTCAGCAGCACCTTAGCCCACACTCCTCCCACAGAAATTCTCTCACTTTCTCTGGACCTTGGGATGCCATGCTCACTTGGTTCTCCTCCTGCCTCACAGACCACTCCCCCTCAGTCACCTGTGCAGCCTCCACCCCTTCCTTCTAAACTGCTGGGGTTCCTCCTGGGCCCCCTTCTCTGTGTGTCATAGGTGCTCATTAAATCTGCGGAGTGAGAAATAATGATGAGGAACACAGGCGGCCGTGGGTGCACAGAGCAGGAGCCAGTCTCAGTGAGGAGAGGCTTCCTGGCACAGGTGAGGTCTGCCTGACGTGAAATGTGCCCTATGAGTGGGGGCCTTTGGTTTTGTCAAGCCAGCATCTCCCTAGAGGCAGCACATCTGAAACATCCTCTTCCAGGTGGTTGGCTGGGGCAGTTCCACATCCCTGACCAGCACATGACCTGGGCCTGGCCAATCAGAGCACCCCAGACCTCTGACTACAGTGATTGGCTCTGCCATGGCCACATGACCTAGCCAGGCCAATCAAGGCCCTTTCTGAAACTTTCTCTGGAACTCTTAGGGCAGCACCTTCCTCTCTGCAATCAGGACTTAAGGATCTAAAGCCTGGAGCCTCCAAGGCAGGGCTGGGGCAGGCAGGACAGGTCCCCAGGGCTGGAAGCTGAAGGAGGTGTCTGCTCTCAGGCTGTGTGAAGTACAGCATGGGCTCCCCAGAGCTGGGGGCTCCCTTGCCCACCCAGTTCAGGCCCTGTTCCAGGGAGCCCTCCCTAGCCCACCAGTCTGTGGGAAAAGGCCGGTTGAGTCCTGATGGAATCGTTTAACCTCTCCCCACTGCCCATACCCCACACCCCATAAGCCAGGCCTGAAATCCTGGCTGTTTAAATTGAGCAATTTGAGTTTCTGTTACAACCTGAAGAATCCTGAATGAGATGAATTATTAGGCATTAACCTGGAGCAGAACGAGGTAAAGGATATGCTGGCAGAGGAAATGGCACCTTCCCTTCTCCTGTGAAAGGCTTAATGATAATAGCTAATATCTTCAGGGTGTGACTGTCCCTGGTTCTGCTCTCAGTGCAGAAATCCAGAGCTCTGTCAGTCGTTCCAGTAATCCCATCCAGCAAACACGGTTATGACTGGCTCATCCACACCTTGTAGGTAAGGAAACCGAGATACTTGGAGGTGAAGTCATCCACCTGAACCACGCCACCCGACTTGCCGGCAGGTCTCAGCCACAGAGCCCTGCAGCCACGTGCCTGGCCAGAGACCTAGGAACGCTGGGAGGACAAGGGGTGAGGATGTGAGCAAAATGCCTTGTCCAGTTCCACACATAGCGTTTCTGCTTCTTTTTTTTTTTTTTTTTTTTTTGGTTTTAGTATTATTGTCAGATGGCTTTAGGAAATTCTGCTAGGGAAAGAATGGCTTCCCCAGAGCTGGAGACAGGCTGTGGGCTGGGCTGTGGAATGGCAGGAAAGCAGCCTGTCCTGGAGGGTTCCTTACCCCAAAAGGCTATAAAGAAACTGAGACTTGGGGCAGGAATTTTAGCCATCAGAGGAGTTCTTAGCCTGCAACCTGTGGATAAAGTTCAGAGGTACCATGAACCTGGGAGGGTAGTTACAGTTTTATTTAAATGAACCTTTAACTGAAATCTAGCATTTTCTTCAATTATGAATGTAGGCAGTACATTCATTGCTGGGACTCTGTCACCCATAGAAATCATGATACTGTCTCATCACAGCAGTCATTGGGAGGGATCTCAGAACAGTATGTACACTCATCTCCCCAAATCACAGAAGATACTAGACCTGCCGCCAGATCTTTTTACTTATTGTGTTAATAACCCAAGAAAAACTCAAGATGGATCATATACTTAACTGTAAGAGCTAAAACTATAACACTCTTAGGAGAAAACACAGAAGCAAATCTTCACTTTGCAAGGGGTGACCGTGAGTTAAGCAAAGGCTTCTTAAATACAATTCCAAAAGCATAAGGAACAGAAGAAATAGGTAAATTGGACTTCATCAAAATTTAAATTTTTTGTTTTTGTTTTGCAAATGATACCATCAAGAAAGTGAAAAGAATCTACTGTATAGCACAGGGAACTATATTCAAGTTGTTGTAATGAGCCATAATGGAAAAGAAACTGAAAACATACATGTATATATGTATGCATATGTGTAACTGAATCACTTTGCTGTACACCTGAATCTAACATTGTAAATCGACTACACTTCAATAAAAAATATGAATAAAAAATAAACAAAAAGAAACTAAAAAGACCATCCACACAATGGGAGACAATATTTGCAAATCATGCCTGATAAATGACTTTATCTAGAATATGTAAGAATTCTCACAACTCAAAAATAAAAGATGAATAAACCAATTTTTTAAAGGGTAAAGTATCAGAATAAACATTTCTCCAAAGAAGGTATACAAATGACTGATCAGTTTACATGAAAAGATGCTCAACATTGGCCACCAGGGAAATGAAAATCAAAACTGCAATGAGGGGGAGGGTATAGCTCAGTGATAGAGCGTGTGCTTAGCATGCATGCAGTCTTGGGTTCAATCCCCAGTACCTCCATAGAAACATAATAAATAAATAAACAAATAAACCTAATTACTTCCCCCCCTAAATAAGTAAATAAATATTTTTTAACTGCAATGAGATACCACCAGGTATCCTACCCCACTAGTGTGGCTGCAATAAAACAGAGTGGTAATAACAAGTATTGGCAAGGATGTGAAAAAGTTGAAACCCTCATACACTGCTGGTGGAAATATGAAATGATGCATCTGCTTTGAAAAATAATCTGGCAGTTCCTCAAAAGGTTAAACATAGGTTACCATATGACCCAGCAATCCCACTCTTAGATATATAACCAAAAGAATTGAAAACGTATGTCACACAGAAACTTGTGCACAAATGCTCATAGCCATGTTATTCACAAAAGCCAAAAAGTGGAAACAGCTCAACATCCATCAGTTGATGAATGGATAAACAAAATATAGTCTATCCTTAAGATGGAATATTATTCAGCCATAAAAGAGGAACGGAGTACTAACGCATGCTACCTGAAAAGCATTATGTTAAAATGAAAGAAGCCGATCACAAAAGCCCACGTAGTATCTGATTCCATTTATATAAAATGTCCAGAATCAGCAAATGTATAGAGACAGAAAGAAGACTGTTAGTAGCCAGGGGCTGGGAGAGGAGGGGACTAGGGAGTGACTGCTATGGGTATGGAGTTTCTTTTTGCGGCGATTAAATGTTCTAAAATTGATTGTAGGGGTGGTTGCCCAACTCTGTGAATAGACTACAAACCACTGAAGTGTAAATTCTAAATGGGTACATCGTGTGGCATGTGAATTTTGTTTCAATAAAGCTGTTTTCAGTAAGCCTCACACAGTCGATGCTGTGATGAAATTCTGACTCCCCTAGAAGGCCAGGGCCAGTGTGGGGACCACAGGAAGGCCACGTGAGGCTCCTGTCTCACAGGTCCCTGCTTGGTCAGGTCCCCATTGTGCATATGTCAGCCCCATGTCGAGTCTTGCAGCCTCAACCCTCCATTACAGATGAGAGACAGGTGCCAAGCCCGAGGCCAGCATCAGGGTAGGACTTGGGAGCAGAAGTATCAGGCCCGGGCCCTTTCCTGGCCAGTTCTCCCTGCTCTTCCTTTAAGTGCCTTCAGGAACGTTTCGCTCATTATCTATGAAGCCTCCCCAAGAGAATGTGGGAGATGGTCACAGGCCTGGGATGAGTGTGGGGCCTCCCAGGGTGACTCCCTCAAGGGGCCACAGGTCTGCGGGAGGACCAACTGAGACAGTCCCCACCCCAGGCCTAAGGGTGGCCGAGGAAAGTCTCCCCGCTGGAGCCCAGCGGTCCTCTGGCCCCAGATCTGTCTCAAGACTCCCCACTTATGAGGATTTCCCTTCCTGGGGTCGTCTGGGGCTTGCTGCTCCCACCAGGCCACGTGGCCCACTCGTCCTTCCTGACTCAGCTGACAGGTCACCTCTTCCAGGGAGCCCTTCTGAACTCCCTGGCCACCTGAGGCCCCTGTCCCAGCCCAGGTTCCCCCTTCTGGCACCGACCATGATTGTAAAGATCTACATGTGGCCCTGTCTTTCTCTCCCAGTGGAAAGTAAACTCCATGAGGCCTCTCTGTGGTCCCGTGGTCGGAGAGCCTCACTCGCAGCAGAGGCTCGTTAAATCACCACAGCTGACTGTCATGGAGTCAGGCTGGGACACTTCAACAAAACCCGCGTCAGAGTGTAAACACGTGGCCGGGAAAGAAATACTGAGCACAGCACTGGCCTCCCAGTAGCCCCCGGGGTGGCAGATGCCGGCTTTCAGGCTGCAACCCTGCTGCACCCAGACATTCAGACCCTCAGAGAGCTGAGGGCTCCTCTCTCATCTAGAAACCGCCCTCCAGCCTGTGGTTTCCTGTTTGAGGACCCACCCCTTATCTGCAGGAGTGACAGTGGGAGTGACCACCTCCTCCCCACCCTACAGGACGCTGTGTCAGAAAAAGGCACACCAGCTACACTGCCCCTGAGACAGATGGATGGACAGAGGAGAAGGATGGCCCCGGCAGGTGGGGGGGGTAGTGCTGAGAGCTCTTTTAACATTTAGTCCCAGGGACAGGTCACCGCCCTAGATGCCAGGCTCAGCAGAGCCACGAGGGGCCTTCTCCCGGGCAGGGCAGAGCAGGATCCCTGGGCTGTGTCTGCTCCTCTCCCGACTTGCCTGTGGGACAGCATCGCCCCTGCACAGGCCAGCAGGAGATGATCTTTGAAACCTGGACCAGATCACGCCCTTCCAGGCTTATAACCCCCAGTGCCTCCCCACTGAGGATAAAATTCAAAGCCCTCCTCAGCTAACTCCAGGCCCCCCGGGATAGGCCCCCATCTCTCTCCCAGAGCTCCACTCCCTGCCTCCCCCTCACCTCCTGTGGCCTTTGCACAGGCTGTTTCTTGGACTGAAATAACTTTCCCTCGGGCCTTCACTAGCCACCTCCACCTCATTTAGACTTAGCTCTCCTCAGGAAAGCGCCCCAGCCATCCCCTCTCCCTGCAGCCCCGTCTCAGCCTTATCTCAGCGTCAGTTATGGCTTTGTCCTCCTTAGTTATCACTCACTCGCTGGCTCCACCTTGGCACCGGGGCCTGTCTGTCTGTCCTGCTCATGGCGTGCTCAGCCCTGGCTGGTGTCAAATACAGCTCAGTGATGTTCTTGTGGTAGCCCCGTCAGGGGAGGGCTGCTGGGGTGATGCAGGGACAGGCGAGGCCTGGCAACGGCCATGTGACCGCTTGCACTGGAAGGACTCCCATGGCTCAAGGGCAGGACTCAGCCAAAGCCCCTCCTTGGCACTCCCACCCTCTCACCCGGCCTTCCTCCCCTACAGCCGGAGCATCCATCCCCCTCCTGGCCTAGAACACGTGGGCCTCAGTAAAGTTCTGGAGTTCTGTTTGGGCAGACCAGGAGGGAGGCATTCTTTTAGGTGGGGGGACAGCACGAATACCATCAGGGCCATTTTACCAAATGCCTGACTTTATCAGAGCCAGTGGAGGGACTGGGCAGACCTGGGCCAGCCCTGCTCCATCTCCTGGCAGGGGTCCTCCACATGTTTAGGCCTCCCTGTCCCTGCTTCCCCTCTGAGGAGGGGGTGAAGCCAGTCCCCAAGGGCTGCTTCAAAAATCTCAGAGGTTCTTAGAAGGAATGGAAAGAGGGTGGGTGGAGCCAACTGATTTACCTTCAGTCCTGCCCCTAGTCCCACCAAAAAGAAAACAAAGGGATGAAAACAAGAGCAGCAAAATCTCAGAGGCCAAAAATCAGACAGGTGAGTGACCACTGACTTCACCGACTAGAGAGCGCTGGTTCCCAGTCCAGCGGTGGGGAAAGCTGAGAGGCAGTCACTGACCACGCAGACCCCCAAGGTCTCCACGCGGTGGGCACCGGGCCCCTCTGCACCATGGGAAGTGGGCTCCCTACTTCCTGGTGTATTTAAGGGTCGTCATGACAACCTGACGAAGTAGCATGGGAGACTCTGCGACTCAAGGTCGCACAACTGGCCAAGAATGGAGGGACCAAGGCAAAGAAAGGAAGGAGCTAGATACAGACACAGCTACAGCGTGGATGGACCTTGAAAATAAGACACTGCGTGAAAGAAACAGGCCCTCAAAGCTCACAGAGTGTCTGAGTCCACTTACATGAAATGTCCAGAACAGGCAAGTCCACAGAGACGGAAAGCAGACTTGGGTTGGCAGGGGCAGGGGAAGGAGGGAGGAGGAGTGACTGTTCATGGGGATGGGGTTTCCTGCCCGATCAGGGTGATAAAAAGGTTCCCCAATAGGTAATAGAGGTGATTGCACAACACTGTGACTGTAGAGTGCCACTGAGCTGTACACTTCAAAATGGCAACAACGATAACCTTTATGTTATGTGTGTTTCAACCCACACGCAAGAACAGAGGGACCAAAGCTGGAGCCCAGCCTTCGAATGCAAGGCCAGGGCTCACCTGTAGGACCAGAGAGGATGGCGGGGCAGGCAATGGGCTGGGAGGGCAGCCCTGTGTCTAGACACCTGTGGGCCCTGAGCTCCGTCCTTGGCATTCCTGCCCCCAGCTCTGGTCTAAAGGACAAGCCTGGCTCCCCGGGCTATGTCTCACAGTCCCAGCGGAGGGAGAGGTCTGTGCTGGCGAGGCCTGAGTGTCGGGCATGACTGCTGTAATAGTGAAACAAACACCCTGGGCTGAGCAGCCCCCAGGCGCTCCCGGGGTGGGAGATGCTGCTATGACTGTCTGCCCTCGGCCTCCTCTCTTGCTCGCCCCATGGTGAGCTCAGGCCAGCTCATGGCTCTAAGTAACACCTCTGCTCCAGTGACTCCCAAATCTGTGTCTCCAGCTGAAACTGGCCCCTCAGCTCCAGCTGCCTGCTCCAGTCTGCCCAGGGCTGTCCAGTGGGCACCACAGGTGTCACACCACCAAGGCCCACCTGGGGGCATCACCTCTTCACCACGTGCTTACATCAAACCGTGGAGGCGCCTTCTCTGGGGTCTCTCCTCCTCAAACTCCACACCCGACGTCTGCTCTGCCTCCGGACACATGTGGCATCCAGCTCCTCCACCCTGTGGAGCCCTGTCACCTGTCAGCTGGGTTGTTATACCTGGTCTCCCTGCTCCTGCCACTGACCTACTGGCACCAGAGAGATATGGCTAAAACGGAAACCAGATCATGTCATCCCCCAATTCTAAACCCTCTGACAGCTCCTACTCAGAACAAAAACAGAGGCTTTCTAGTGGCTTCCAAGCAGGCCCCAGTGACCTCTTGGACACTGCCTTATCATCTTGCCTTCTCTGTGTCACCACCTGGGTCTAGGCCCATTGGCCTGCCTGCTGATCCTCAAACAAACCAAGCATGTCCAGACCTCAGAGCCTTTGCAGCTGCTGTTCTCTGTGCCAGGAATGCTCTTCACCTAGAGACCTTGTCAGATCACCCCTCACCTCCTTTAGTTCTGATCGCCCTTTGGAAATAGCCACACTCGGCCTAACACACTTTTACTTTGCATCTGTCACCAGCAAGTGTATTTTATTGATTTGTCCTGTCTGGCTCTGCCTTAGGATGGCAGCCTCTTGTGCTGGTCTGTTCACTCTTGTCTCTCCAGAATCTAAGCAGTGCAAGGCACACAGTGGGCTTCCATAAAGATCTGAGAAATGAATGAACTTTTTAGGGTGAGGAAATGGGGCCCAGAGGGGCAGAGTGACACAACTGTGACCAGCATACCAGGGTGTCCTCCAGGCCTCTCTCCCGAGCTCCCAGATCCTCCCAGCTCCCAGTGCTTGGTATTTTGGTTAGTATCCACCCGGATGCAAGAAGGAGTGTTCTCACAGCATCTTCTTGCTGAGAAGGCAAATATTCAAAAATACTTTGACAATGACATTCTCCACTTCCCCGAGGCTGTGTAAGATGCCAAAAATGATGTGACTAATTAGCGGCACTGACTCCCCACACATCCTGGCATCTGTGTCTCCCAGGGGAGGGCACAGTGGCCAAGACTCTCCAGGCACCACCAGGGGACCCCCAGGGGAGAGGGCAACGGGGCCTTGAGCCCGGGCCAGAACTGGCTGCACCTCTGGCTGCCTGAGGACCCTGGGCCTGTCCCTGTGCCTCTCTGGCCTCAGTTTCCCCATGTGTAAAACAAGAGGGCTCTCGCCTCAGATTCAGGCCCAGAAGTTACCTGCTGCAGGATGCGTCCACGCCAGGTCCCAGAGCGCAGGGCTGATGCACCACGTGCAGGTGCTGGTGAGGTCTAAGCAGTTCCTTCAGCACAGTCTCAGACACCTGAGCCCCTCTCACCCAAACCTGCTCCCGGCCTCCTTCACTCTCCACGTCAGCACCACACACCTTGAGCATCCCACTGCTCTGGGTGCTGGGGATACAGCGGCAGGATTCTCCACCAAGGTCAGCTCTCTCCTGGTCACAGTCCCCTTGAGCCCCGGCTTTATTTGATCCTCACAGCAACCCCAGGAGGCTTCCAGCACAGGGGTTATTGCTCCTATTTGTCACATGTGGAAAGTGAGGCCCCAGTGGAAGAAGTGACTTGTTCCAGATCCCACAAGAAGCTGGGTGGGCAGAATCAGAACTTGAACCCGGGTCCTCTGACTGCTGGCCCAGGACTTTCTTTTTTCTTTTTTAATTAAAGTACAGACAGTTACAATGTGTCAATTTCTGGTGCACGGCACAGCGTCCCAGCCATGCATACATATACATGTATTCCTTTCCTTATTCTTTTTCATTAAAGGTTATTACAAGGTATTGACTGTAGTTCCCCATGCTACAAAGAAGAAAGTTGTTTTCTATTTTTATATACAGTGGTGAACATTTGTAAATCTCAAACACCCAAATTTATCCCTTCCCACCCTCTTTCCCCCAGTAAACATAAGATTGTTTACTATGTCTGCAAGTCTGTTTCTATTTTATAGATGCGGTCATTAGTGTCCTCTTTATTTTATTTTATTTTTGATTCCACGTATGAGTGATAACATATGGTATTTTTCTTTCTCTTTCTGGCTTACTTCATTAGAATGACGATCTCCAGGTCCATCCATGTTGCTGCGAATGGCATTATTTTATTCTTTTTCATTGATAAGTACTATTCCATTGTATAAACATACCACAACTTCTTTATCCAGTCATCTGTCGATGGACATTTAAGTTGCTTCCATGTCCTTGGCCCAGGACTTTCATCTGGACAATTCCAAGGAGCACCAAGATGGGGCCTCAAAAGCTGAGAAGGGCCCCCTTATTCTCACTCACAGACAGAGGGACCCAAGCTCAGCTCACAGACTCCACTCCCAGGGGCTGTGGAGAATGGCCAGAGGGGCTGGACCTCGCCAGGACCGAGGTGGGAGCTAGATCAACCCAAACATCAATTTCAGCAAGCCACTCCTTGGTTCCAGAACCTTCCACGGCTCCTGCTGCTGGGCTGCACCAAGCCTACTTCCCTAGCAGCACCCTGAAGCCCCACTTCTGTCCCTTGTCACCTTCCACCCAGCTGCAGCAGATGGGTCCTCAGGTCCTCCAGGTTCCAAACTCATCCTCACCTTGGCACCTTTGCCGGGGCTGGGATCCCCACGTAGACCACCCCTCACCTAGTCCTCCTTTCCTCAGCAGCCCTTACTCCACGCCATGTCTCCCTCCCTGGAGGTCAGAATTGCGGAGAACAAGGTCCCCACCCTCCAGAAGCTCATGGCCTAGATGGGGAAACAAATATGTCTATGAAAAATCAGAATACAGTGAGGTCAGGGCAACTTTAGAGAGAAGGCGCCAGCAGCAATGGCAGCTTCTGACTCTACCTGGGTCGAGAGAGGCCATAGTTTCCCAAACCGAGAAGAGCTGGAAGGACATTCCCAGCAGGGGGAACAGCCTGTGCAAATGCCCCAGGAATGAAAGAATATCACCCACCATGCCCCAGCCTGGGCTCTTTGTGGAGATGTGGTGGCAGGTGAGGCACTTCAAGCCCAGGAAGGGTCCTGAATGCCAGTCGAAGGTGTCGGGTTATCGGGAGGCGCTAACTACCAACCCTGGGCCAGGCCAGCCTGCCACTGGGTTTTGCACAGCCTGTGAGCTAAGAATGGTTTTACTCTTTTAAATGGTTGGAAAAAATCAAAAGAAAAAGACTATCCTGTTGACACAGGAGTGTTACATGAAATTCAAGTTTCAGTGTCTATAAATAACATTTGTTGGAAGAGAGACACGCCCACTTGTTTACACATCACGTGCGGCAGCTTCTGTACTGCAACAGCAGAGTTGAGTAGTTGGTTCATAGGGTCCACAAAGCCTAAAATACTTGCTATCTGGTGCTTTCCAAAAACTTTGCCCACCCCTGCTCTAGGAAGTGGCTACCAGGCAAGGCAGTGTTTTCCAAAGAGGATTCCAGGGAGATGCTCTGGGAGAAAAGAGTTCCCCAGTTGAATAAATCTGGGCTGCTCTGCCTGCTGCAACCCACTCCCTCCAGAGAGGGACAGTGAAAAATAGTACAATAAAGACACTGAGAAGTCCTGCAGGAAAGAACCTTATTTAACTGCTGTGAGTCATTAGAGGTGTTTGGACATTTGAATCCTCTCCTTCCCGGCCCACGGGAGGACTGCATATCTCCTTGGAGTTAGGCGTGCCTGGGTGACTCCCTTTGCCACTGAGATGTGAGTGGAAGTGACATGTATTCTCTCTGAGTGGAAGCTTTAAGAGCCAGTGGGTGACTCAATACTTCCTTTTCCTCTTCTCAATGCCATGGCAACCAGTGTAGCTCCATCAGCCTGGGTCTTGGAGTGAGAACACTTGGAGCAGAGACCCTGCCAGCCTTGATGGACATGAGGCAAGAGCAAGAAAATGTTCCCTGCCGTGCTGTGCCACTCACAGACGGATGGGGTGGAGGGACATACAGGAAATCTATACCTTCCACTTGATTTGGTTGTGAACCTAAAATATAAAGTCTAATTTTTAAAAAGTGGGGGAGGGTATAGCTCAGAGGTAGAGTGTGTGCTTAGGGTGCACAAGGTCCTGGGTTCAATCCTCAGTAACTCCTCTAAAAATAAATAAACTTAATTACCTCCCCCCAACAAATCAATAAATAAATGAACCTAATTATCCTTCCCCCCAAAACAGGCAGAGGATCTGAATAGACATTTCTCCACAGAAGACATGTAAATGGCCAGTAAACACATCAAAAGATGCTCACCATCATTAGCCAGGAGGGGAATGCAAATCAAAACCACAAGGAAATCCCACACCCAGAAGGATGGCTGTCATCCGAAAGACGGACAGTAACAAGTGTTGGCAAAGACTTGGAGACGCTGGAACCCTCAGACACTGCTGGTGAGAAGATAAAATAGTGTAGCCACTTCAAAAAGCATTCTGGCAGTTGCTCAAAAAGTTAAACATAGAATTACTGTAAGACCCAGAAATCACACTTCTAGGTCTACACCCAGAAATATGAAAACACATGTCCACATGAAAATTTGTATACAGATGGTCATAAAAGCATTACTTATAATAGCTACAAAGTAGAAACAACTTATTGTCCATCAACTGATGAAAGGATGAACAAGATTATGGTCTATCCATATGACGGAATATGATTTAATCATTAAAAGGAATGAAGTACACCATGGGTTAATGTGGAAAACATTATGCTAAGAGAAAGAAATTAGTCACAAAAAGCCGCATCAAAGGTTCCATTTTTACAAAATATCCAGAATAGAGAATGCTACGGAGGCAGAAAGATTACTAGTTGCCAGGAGCTGGCAGGAGGGGGTTAATGGAGACTGATTTCTAATGGGTGCCAGGTTTTTAGGAGGTGATGAAAATGTTCTAAAGTTGTTTGTGGTCATGGCTACACAGCTGAATGAATACACTAACTGAGTTGTACATTTTTAAATGGGGAATTTTATGGTATCTCAATAAACCTGATATAAAAAAATCTGTAGGCAATTTAAAAAAAAAGATCCAGGGATTGTTTGTTGTTGTCACATATCCCAGCCCATCCTGTATGACAAAACTAGAAAGAGGAGCTGACTGGCTGAGACCGCACAGCTAGTGGGCAGTAGGTGTGGCCACCCACCCCATGCCTCAATCCCTTTACAGCGGGGACACTGACCTTGGAGAGTCCCAGGCCCAGGGTGGCCCAGTGGTCTGCAAGAGCTCCTGGGTGACAGCATGACAGCCCCCCTCTAACCCACCTGTCTCACCCTGCAGGGCAGCTGTAGCTTCCTAGAGAGACTGATTGCCCAGCAGCTGCCACACAGGGGTCCCCAAATATAACTGAACCCGATGATGTCCCAGTTCTGCCAAAGACACAGAGCCACTCTTCACTCAGGCTCGGCCTGGGGCGGAGGAGTCACAGCCGTGCACAGAGCCCCTTCCCAGGCAGCTTCCCAGGGCTGCCGCACACACAGGACAGGTGGGCCCACTGCTTAGGTGGCTCCAGTCCCCTGAGTACGTGATTCATTCATTCATTCATGCATGCATTCATTCATTCATTCATCCAGGGCGTGTTCCATGCCATCCTGAGCTGGGTCCTGGGACTGGCACTGCTACACCCAACACCCCCTGGTCCTGAAGGCCTCTACACCACTCACTTAGCCTCTGCCAGACCCTCCAGTCCAGCCCCCAGGTGTGTGACCGTGCCCCAACCCAGCACCAAGCCTTGGACAACTCCTAGCCATTTCCAGGCAAAAGGGAAGCTCCTCAGCCTGGCATCTGAGCCCCTCATGGTCTGGTCGGCCTCTCCCTCACGTGAGTGCCCGGGGCTCCTGAAAAAGGAACCTGATCCCAAGTTGTTCCCAGAATGGCCCCCTGCTTGATCCCATCCCTCCTCTGGGTTCACTGCATTCCCTCGCCTGGAATGCCCTTCCCTGGCTTGTCTGGACAGTCTAAGTCCCTGCTGCTGGACGATGGGTGGGAGGGAAAAGGGGGAGCAGAGAGGCCCCTGGCTCTGCGTCCAGCTGGAGAAGGGGGTGCACAGAGGACAAGGAGATGGTAACCAAGGCTCTACTAGTCAGAGTTAACCCAGTGGAGCTCTTGCCAAGTGCCTCCATGGACTAACTCACTGATTCCCATGAAGTCATCATCCGTCATTGTCCCCTTTCTGCCCAGGAATAATCTGAAGCCCGGAGGGAGAAGTGACCTGCTCAGTGTCACTTGGGTGAGAAAATGGCAGAGACTTGAACCCAAGGAGCCAGACCCTAGTACTGCCATCTAAATCTCAGTGTCATTTTCCCCCACCTAAGGGAGCTGCCCTTGGCTGCGGCCCCAGCCCTGGCTCTATGGACAGCCTCGGGCCCCATTTACTGTTCCAGGGCCTATTTCCCCATCTGCACCACGGGGAGGATGAATCTGTCTTTTCCTACCCAGAGGATACTTCGTTCCGCAAATACGCCAGGCCCCGCTCTCCGGGTACCAGCCCAGCATGAGCACTGGGACCTAAAGGGACAGAGACATTGTCCCCAAACAGAGAGGTGTCCTCTCCCTGGCTGTTGGGGGAGACAGACCAGTAAAGGGATTGTGACAACAGGGTGGGTAGGGTGCTGTCTGGGTGAATATGGGGCTGGAGGAGGGGACATGTGAACAGAGAAGTGAAGAAAATTCGAGGTTTGCCAGGCAGACAAGGGTGGGAAGGGCATTCCAGGCATTGGGAAGAGTCTGTGCAAAGGCAGAATGGGACCCAGTGTGAGCACAGCCTCTGTGCTCGGACACCCTGCAGTGCGGGGAGGCAAGGGCAGGTGGCTGTCCTGCCCCAGCGGGAGCCAGGGCATGGCTCCAGGGCAGCATTCCCGATGGCCTGCCCCTGGGGTCCCCAGCTCCTGAGACCCAGATCAGCAGGCTCAGGTTAATCTGGGCCCAGAGAAAATAGGACACCCTGGGACCACACAGCAGGCAGGTCCCCAAGGGTGCCTAACTGGCTGTGTTCCCAGAGGCCCTCCCACAGAAACAACTTCTGCCTGAGGTTTGAGGTACAAATTCATTGGAGAGCTTCTTTCTAGGAATAAGAGCAGGTTTCCAAATTGCCTGATAAGCTCCCCTTGACCAAAAAGTGAAGTTCCTATGGCCCATTCTCATTCCCTTTATGCTTCGCCTGCCAGGAAACTCACAGCTACATTTGATGACCAATTACTGATCATTAATGCCCTGGAATAGGGAAAGTGCATGTCTCCCTACATTCTTGAATGTTCAATATTCTCTTTCTCTATTGTTATGAGTTAATTGTTCTGACTTCCTGTAGGCTACTGCTAGTTCTTTTTAGAAGACTGAGTGGTATGAATCACAGATTAAGCGTAAGGAAAAGCATATGCATTTGACTCCATGAACAAATTCTGGAACCATAGGGCTGAGCAGGGAGGAGGGGCTGCTGGAGGCCCCTGCCTCTGCCACCGTCCTGCAGCCTCAGCCCTGACTGCACCCAATGAAAGGTCTCTGTTTCAGACAGATCCATCCACCTGCTGCTGCCAACAGGTCAAGGCATCTTTGCCCAGGCTGTGCCCTTCCTGCCCGTTCTAACCCATCTTGATCTCAGCTTCAGGCTTGGCTAGGGGGCACTGTTCACCACAGAGCCCTCCCTGGCCACAGCCAGGTAATCCAGGCTGTCCCCTCCATTACAGTGTGAGGTGGGGTGGGCAGGACCACATCAGGAACATTTCTTGAGTCTCCACAAAATTGATGCCAAGACGAGATCTTCATCTTTGCAGCAGGGACCAGAGCATGTAGGGATGTTAGCCCAGGTATGTGCAGGGAGACTGGCCTTAGTCGTGGGGCAGTTTTGCGGGGTGGGGGGATCCCAAGGCTGCCCTGATGGGGAAGGGAACCCCCCATCCAAGAGAGATTGGACTGAGGATCTCTGAACTTCAGGAAGGACTTGGCTGTAGGACACAGAGGGACCTTCCCATCCCTCCATCTGTGTGGCCTCCCTGCCTCCCCACACCCACCCCTTGCGCTGGGTAATGCTACAATTTGTTGATTGGCTGGCTGATTCCTGGCAGGGCTGCCGCCAAACCACCCCCATCTCTCCAAGTCTCCTGTTCTCAGCCGGGTAGGGGTGCTGCAGTCCATGGGGGCCCCCGAGGAATCACAGGCAGCGCCTCAGACACTCCAAGAAGGGTTTAAGGGGCCAGGGTGTGAAGGAAAAAGAGGACGGCAAGCTCAGGGCTCAGATTCGAGGAGGCCACAGGGCTGCAGGGGGCGGGCGTTTGCAGGACAGGAGGTCACTCACCACTCTGATGCGGTTTATCCACACCATGCTGCAGTTGGCCAGGTCCGGCTTCCTAGTGAGAAAACACAGGCAGGGCTCGCCTTAGGTCACTGGGAGGGAGGGTGTCACACCTCCAGAGGGTCCTGGTGCCCTCACTGCGCCCGTCTGTCCCCTGAGGCTGGGCTAGACCAGCAGGACTGGCTGAGCCTCTTTGAAGACCCGCCAGAGTGACCTGTCACCCCTCCCTACTTCATTAGAAACGGCCTCTCCATCCATCCCCGTCCCCACTGGTCAGAGTCAGCACACACACTGAGAGGAACTGAGACTGCCTCAGAGGGCCAGGTGAGGAATGAAGCTCAGGCCCCACAGGTGCTGAGGAGCTTGCTGACCCCGCCCCTGGCCTCCTGTGCTTGGTCCTGGGTCTGTGGGCTCTGGTGGTGGGGCAGAGGCCAGGCCCAACCTTCACTGTGGCCTGGCCCCTGGCTTGGAGTCTAACCCAGGAGGCTGGGCACAGAAGGAGACCACCAGCTACCTGCAGACACTACTCAGATGCCCAGGACAGCACACCCAGCCTGGAGGGGCCCAGGGCTCTATCACACCTCAGGCCAGCCGATGGTGACTGGAACAAGGCCTCAGAGAGCCTAGGGCTGTGAGAGGCTGGAGTCTAAAGCTCTCTCACCCCTTCTACAGATGGGGAAACTGAGGCCCAGCTTGGGGTAAAGTGGATGACCAGTGTCTCTCGGCCTGTGACTGCAGACTAACAGGGCTCTCAGGAAGGAGGCCTTGCCTACCCACCAGGAGGGCACAAGGGTCCAGGAACTGGAGTGACGGGCCTCTGCCACCAGAACAATAGTGCCTGGTCCTGCTGGGACCCTTGGGTTGCAGCAGGTGCTGAGGCAGGGCCAGGCTAAGAGAGGGGGATCACCCCTGTCACTCCCTGGCTCCCCACAGCCTGGCCCCAAGCTGGAAGGGTCTGCCCTGGGCCTCCCGTGTGCCCCGTGGACCTCCCCTCCCTGCTCCCAGGCCTTGGTCTCCTCCTCTTCTGATGGAGGAGGCTGGGCCTCCTCAGAACTTAGCACTCCCTCTCCAGGTTCCCCCTTAGAGGACCTTCCAGATTTATTTACTTTTGCCTAGGGGGGAGGTGAAAGGAAAGAAAACAGCCAAACCCAGCGAGAAGCTAGAGGAGCTCCTGGATTCGGGCCCCGCGGTCCAGATAAGGAAACTGAGGCCCAGAGAGAGCGAGACTGGCCTAAGGCCACCCCGAGGCCGGAGCTCGGGCGGCAGCTGGGCCGCGGGGCCCCCGCGGGGCCGGCGCCTCCTCTGCCGCCCCTGTCGCCCGGCGGCGCCGGTTCTTTGTCTCCCGCGGTCACCATGACTACGGTTCCCGGCCGCGCCTCCTCCTCGGGCCGCCGGCGGGATTTCTCCACCGCCCGGGCGAGGACCCGGGCCCGGCGTGCGGAGAAGCTGCCGAAGGCCTTGGCGCCGCCTTCGCAGCGCAGGACGCCCCCGCTCACCCGCCCGGGGCGCACAGCGCGGGCCAGGCCCCGTCCCAGAGGACATCCGCGCCCCCGCTGCCACCTCCAGGCCGGGCCTCGGTCTCCTGACCCGGCAAATGGGCGCGCCGTTAGGGAGAAGCCCTGCGAGCCTGCCCGAAGGCGGGGACCCTGAATTTTCCCGTCTGGGGAGTGAGGGCCGGACCCGAAAGCCCCGCAGGCCTCGCCCCGCCAAGCCCAGGCGTGCCACTGGTGCACGTGGGCGCCGAGTTTCAAAACTGGGGATATTGGCGAGCATCCCCACCCCCAGGCCGGCGTCAGGCAGGCCTCGGGCAGGCCCCTCGCTTGTCTGCGCCCATTCCCGCCAGTGTCACATGGGTGAGATTCCAGGGGGGGTTGCGGGAAGGCCCGGGAGCCTTGGGACGCAGCAGCTGCCCACTATTACTCTGAATAAAACGTGGTGACTTGGATGAGTTGATTCCTTCCTCTAATGGCCTAGGAGCCCGTGTCTGGGCAGGCCCAGGCTGGGCCTGGGCGGCGGCAAGAGGACCTGACGGAAGTGGCCCCACCCTCACTGAGCAGCCAACACCCACTACCAGTTTGGTATTAAGAAGAGCTGAGCTGGGATCTGAAGATGCAGGAAACTTCTGGGAAGAGCATTTCACCCGAGGAAACAATATAGACAAAGCCCCAGACGCCGGAACAAAGCCGAAAGAAAGCCCTGTTACAGGAGGACCCCAGGGAGAGATGGGCTGGGCTGCGGCATGGGGGAAGGCCAGCCCCTTGAAATCCAACGTGTGCCATCCGGTGGGGGTCCCTGCCCTGGAGAGATGATGTTTAGTTTAATACTCAGCTGTTGCCTATTTGAAATTCTTAATTTTTGAACAGGGGCCCTGCAGTTTCATTGTACACTGGGCCCCACAAATTATGTAACTGGTCTGCCATGGGGGCACTGCAGAGCCAAGGGAGCATTTCTTGTTTAATTATTTGTAAAATGTGTGATTAAAATATACATAAAATTTACCATCTTAAAGTGTGCGGTTCAGCGGCCTTAAGTAACACATAGTATTGTGTAATCATCACCACCATCCATCCACTGAAGCCTTCTCATCTTGCAAAACTAAAACTGTGTTCATAAACCACTCCCCGTTGCCCCCTTCCCCAGCCCCTGGCAACCACAACCACCATTCTACTTTCTGTCTCTACGATTTTGACTACTTTAGGTCTCTCACATAAGAGGGATCATACAGGATTTGCCCTTTGGGACTGGCTTCCTTCACTCAGCATATTTTCTCAAGGTTCAGATATGCAGTATCATCTGTCAGAATTTCCTTCCTTTTTAAGGCTGAATATATTCCATTGGCTGGATATACCACGTGTTATTTATCCATTAATTCTTCCATGGACATGGGCTTTTCCCACCTTTTGGCTACTGTGAATAATGCTGCTATGAACATGGGGACATATCTGTTCATGTCCCTGCTTTCAGTTCATTGGGGCTTATGTCTAGAAGTGGAATTGCTGGATTACATGGTGTTTCTAACCAAGAGAGGGTTGTCGGCAGAGTGCTGTGGTCAGATGGGGCCATCAGGACACCCACTGGCTGCGTAGCAAGTTGATGGGAGGAGGCTGATAGCCTGGTGATTGGAGCATGGACTGGGGCAGGGAGTCTAGGTGTGAATTCAACCCTGCCCTGTGTTTGCTGTCGACTGGGGAGTCATAACTCCATATTCTGTGTCCTCACGTGTAAATAGGGATGACTGTACTAGAACTTACGATTTTAGGGAATTAAATGAGTTCTGTGTGCCAAACCTTAGGGCAGTGCATAGCACAGGCACAATCAATGCTATTGTTATTCCTGGAGAGGGGCCTTTGGGAGAGAGAAGCTGGAGCCTTGTGGAGCTGGAAGAACAAAGAAATAAGAGCCACTGGGCAGACCTACACCTGGCATGAGGGTCGAGGCACCCCTAGGCTCCCCGGTGCAGTGTGGGCTCAGGGAGCTCTCTCTCTGGCCCATGTGGGTACCCAGTGTTCAAAACTGGGGATACCTGTGAGCACTCCCAGGCCCAGGCCAGAGTCAGGCATGAAAAGCTGATGGGGTCATGACTGATGCAAAAGTAGGTGGCAGATCGGTGGGTACAACACGGTCCCATCTTGTAGAACCAGAAAGCAAAGCTGTGGGTGCAGAGTAACAGACCTGGGGTGTGAGTGGGTGCCACACAGATAGCGGTGACTACTCACAGCTGGGCTGGTGAGTTTTATTTGCTATATTCTGCTTTCTACATATGGAGGACCTCACAGCCATTCACAATGTCCACTCCACCCAGGGTGGGATAGGGACAGGAGGAGGTAGCTGCAGAGGTGAGGGTGGGTCCCCAGCTCCAGGGTGGGTCAATCTTCATAGAACTAATCAGGAACCAAGCCTTAGCCAGTCAATGTGAGGCATTTCTGAGCACAGCAATTGGATCAGGAGAGGCATGTGACTGCCCAGAACTCATCTAGTTCAGCTGGACTTCTGCCAGGCTTGCTGAGGGGGCACTTTCTCAGTGCTCTGGGGACAAAGCCAGTGGGCTCTTGGTGGCCTTGAGTCCCTCACAGTCTCTCCAGCCCAGCCCCAGCCTCACGTGACACTACCTTCCCTTACTCCCAGCATTCATTCTTCTCTCATTCATCATTTTTTTTAAGTGAATGTCTTATTCCTCATTTAGTGAAAATCTACTATGGGTCAGGTACCGGGGGTTGCATCACAGAACAAAATAGACAAAGACCCCACCTCCGGAGCAGTCAGGCCACAAGGGCCACCAGTTCCAAGGACTTGGTGACCCTCTCACCTTGGGTTCTTCACTCCTGCAATTCCCTTGCCTGCATCCATCTCTCCAGCTTAAGTTCTCTTATGCTCCCCTTCGGAACTCCTTTCCCAAAGCAATCTCTCCAGCTCGCCAGCTTGGTCGGGCCTGCTTGTACATTTCTGTATTTCCCTGCCCCTCTTCTCCACAGATGTCAGCGCAGCCCCAGTGGTGGGCCATCGATTTATTAGTGGGCTATGCAGTCAATGTATGAACAACCAGTATTTTCTTTCTTTTATGCAAAATAGTCATATGGTTCAATGTGCCCACTTTAAGTCTCGGTCTTGTAAGTTTTAGCCAATGCATGCATCAGTCATGATATAGACAATTTCCGCCGCCGCCCGATGTTCCTTTGTGCCCCTTCCCCGTCAATCCTCAGACTTCAGCAGCCACAAATCCACTTTCTGTCACCGAGATTCACTTGACCTGTTTAGACGTCACAGAAGTGGAATTAGATGGTAAGCACTTATTGTACAAGGATCCTTTTACTCACTCTTATGTCTGTGAAAGGCATCCAGGGTGCTGTGTGTATCAGCGATTTGTTCATTTTCATTGCGAAGCTGCATTCCTTTTTACAGATATACCACATTTGCTTATCCATTCACTGGCTGATGGAAAATTGGGCTGTTTCCAGTTTGGGACAATTATGAATAAAATATTTTTTAAAATTAAATAAGAGATACTTGACAGAGTACTTAGTAAGGGTAAGCTCTGTCCCACAAGCTTTTCTTTCCTTTCTGTAATTGAATATGTGTGTGCAGGGTGTTGGGTGGAATAAAGTCCTTCCTGCAGCTGCAGTGGAGCAGCCAGCTCAGGACTCCATGCTCCAGGAGGCCTGTCCCCGAAGTGGGGCAAGTGGGGGTCCGTGTTAGAACTCAGCAGACCTCACTCTGGGCAAGAGTAAGAGTGGGGAGTGTGGTCCGTGCCTGGAAAGAGAACTCCACCTGACCTGGAGCTCTGGGGCCAGGCAGTAGGACCCCAGCAGTCCCCAGACTACTGTTTGTACTCTCACGGCCCTCAGACCCCTACACTCTGGCTACTCCCCACCCTCTTTCTAGAGCCAGGGAAAGCCCAGGGGCCGGGCCACACTCTACCACTGTTTAACAACACTTCCTCTAGGGACCTGTCCCCTTGGTCAGAACTTCCTCCCCTTCCAAGTCCCAAGCCATGACTATGGGAGGTGGGGCCAGGGCCAGGGGCAGCTCTAGGAAGGAGCCCAGAAACCCCCCAGGGCCTTGGACTTGGTGACACTCCGTGTCTCTAGAAATACATCTGTGCCAAAATCAGGCTCCCCAGCAGAACAGCAGGTGGGATTTGGCCAAACTGGCCCCAAGAAGAGCAGAGGGAAACTTGGCTTGGCCCATTCCTGGGCTGCAGGGACCCTTGGTCAGGTGGTCTGGGGATGAAGCAGGGTTATCTGTTTATGACCACGTCTCTCCAAGGTGGGCCATGCCCATTATCTGATTGAGGAAAATGAGACTTGGAGGCCAGGCGAGCCAGCCCTGCCACAAGAGGGGCTGGAGCCACAGGGACAGGCACTTTAGACCAAAACTCTGACAACACACCCCTTTTGACACGCACAACCCATATAAAAGACATTGTTAAGGTCCTCCATATGTAGAAAGCGGAGTGAAGCAAGTAAAAGAAACTCGTGAGGATTTTCTTTCCTTCATGGCCTAGCCTTGTTACTCCTCCTCTGGAAACGTCCCCCAACTCCTTCCCACTGTCTTCTGCCTCCCCTCCTATGACAGATGTGCTCTTGTCATTCTCATCTTGCAGATGAGGAAACTGAGGCCCAGAGAGGTTAAGCAAGTTGTCAAGGCCACATTAAAGTACATGCAGGAGGAAGTGGTGAAGCCATATGAAGCCACTATGCTCTGGGGAGGGAGTGTCTCAGCCAGTCCCCAGCCCCACACAGCCAGTGGGCCACCCAGCTGTGGCTCTGTGCCCTGAGTGGTTGCCAGACACCCCCAGATTCCATCTCTCTCCCATTCCTCCCTTCACCACTGTTCCTTTCCTCCCACCTCCTTCACACCAGACCCTCCTCAGATGTTCAGGCCACACTGCTGTGAGGCCCTGGGACTCCGGCCCATGACAGGTGCTCCCAGCCAAGCTCAGACTCCCAGGCAATGGGCCAAAAGAAAGCCTGGCAGGGGTGCAGGGGTGTCCCATCGGCAGCTGAGTTAATAAGAGCAAGATCCTACACCTGACCTGAACACCTAGCACTTGGGGACTTGGTGCCCAAGTCAGGGGGCTGCTGGCACAGGGACCCGGGAAAGGAAGAAGACAGCTCTCTCTGGGGGTCTTGTGGGAAGTGCACCTGTCTACTGGCAGCTAAATGAATAAAGTGGGGGTAAAGACCATGGTTGTGGAAGGAGAGACCCCTGTGCATGAGGGAGAGAGATTGACATCAACAGGAAATGTTTGGAGGTGATAGCTCAGTGGTAGAGTGTATGCTTTGCATGCATAGCATAGGGTCCTGGGTTCAATCCCCAGCACCTCCTCTAAAAATAAATTAAACCAAATTACCCCTCCCCCCAACAAAAAACCAAACAGGAACCGGAAGGACGCTTGGGAACCCAGATAGCCTGACAGTGGTCATCACTGCTGGGCAGTTCTTTTCCAAGACATCTTGTGCTTCCCAGTGTTTTTACTAGAAGCATTTACGACTTAGATAAAAACAAATTATACAAAATCTACTGAATTGAAAACAAAACAAAACCTCACCAGAGCCTCCAGGGTTTTCCCGAGAAATGTCTAGGGAGAAGGGGACTATCGGGTGGGGGCATCTCACGCTGCGCCTAATGCTTAAGCCCCTCCCCACCCGCCCCCAGGAGAGGGGTCCTGATTCTGGCCTCACCACTACCTTCCCAAACCTTCCCAGCCACGCGGTTTCCCAGTCCCCAGGCAGTTACCGTATTTTCCCTGTGGAACCTCCGGTTACCGTATTCTCTCTTGTATGCGTCAGTAAAGGGCTCTCAGGGGCTTCCATTCCCTGGATCCATGGAGCCCCTTCCTCCAGGGTAAGAAGATTGTTCAGGATGCCTGGGGACTTCCCTGTTCACTCTTGAGGATGTTTCTCCTCCCCCCTATCTCTTTCTCTATTAATTAATGTGTATTTTTATCGAAGTAATGCCATAGTTTAAAGTATATGCACATGACAAGCACAGAATTTTAAGATAAATAAGCCTGTAAGGAAAAGCAGCAGCCCCTCCCGAACTGCCCCACCCCCAGTCCTCCCCAGAAACAACCACAGGCAACTCTTTTGGCTTCTTCGTCTGGATTTTATCTCCGTGTTTATAAATAACAAACTCGTGCTGCTGTTACTTGATTTACCAATTTGAGCCGTTATCTATCGACTTCCTCTGACAGAAGACAAGGTTTCTGCTTTCTCACAGCCCTCCCTGAAACGCACCCACACAACACGCTCTCCCTGGGTCGCTTCTTATTACCAACACGTAACAATTTTTCCTTAAACCAATATTCAGCTGTTTCATCATAATGATTATAGAAACATTGTTTGCTACTGAGTCAAGCACTGTGGTTGTGTCCTTTCTGATTTAACTTCTAGCTGTTCATGAAGTTAATAATTAGCTTTGTTTAGGCTTCAAAAATGGCTCCTAGCGGGGAGGGTAGCTCAGTGGTAGAGCACATGCTTGGCAAGCACGAGGTCCTGGGTTCAATCCCCAGTGCCTCCATGAAAAAATAAATTAATGGAGGGAGGGTAAGCTTAGTGGTAGAGCGCATGCTTAGCATGCAGGAGGTCATGGGTTTGATCCCCACTGCCTCCAGTTAAATTTTAAAATAAATAAACAAATAAACCTAATTACTTTGCTGCCCCCCCAAAAACAACAACAACAAAAATAAACAAAAACAGCTCCCAAAGATCCCCACCACCTGGTGCTCACACCCTTTTGTAGATGTCCTGTCCTTGAGTGCAGGCACGACCTGTGACTCACTCTAACCAATGGAACGTGGTAAAGGAAATGGGCTGTATGTGATTATGTGATGTAAGATTGCAGTGCCCATCATGCGAGCATCTCTTATGCTCTTATTGGCTTGGAAGAAGTAGGCTGCCATGTTGTGTAGCCGCGGCCAGGAACTGTATGTGGCCTCTAAGCGCTGAGGTCAGCTTCTGGTCAATAGTAGCAAGAAACTGAAGCCCTCAGTCCTATGCAGCAAGGAACTGAATTCCAGCAACAACTTCAGTGAGCTTGGAAGTAGATCCTTCCCCAGGTGAGCCTCAGATGGGCCTGCAGTCCCAGCAAGCACCTTGAGTGTAGCCTTGTGAAGCCCTGAGCAGAGGACCCAGTTAAGTCATGCCCAGACTTCCATTGTAACAGTAAGATACATTTGTGGCAATTTGTTATGCAGCAACTGATAACTGATAGCTTCCTTTGTATCCATCCCCAAGTATTCCCAATGCTCCAACAATCTCTTGATACTATTTACTATCACAGATTCTGTCCTCACCCGTGCCCCACAGCTTGCCTCCCAGAAGATCCCTCCTCAATAAGCCTTGCTAGCTGTTCTCTGAGCTTGCAGCACAGCTACTGTTGACCTGGGATTCTCCTTTGCCTCTCCCTTGGGTTGGGTCCCTGTTTCCCAGATCCCATGTCTTCCTCTTTCTTGTTCCCTTGTTTTTCTGGAGAACATCCTCCAGCAGCTTTCTGAGAAAAGGTGCATAAAAGGTTGATTAGTAAAATCCTTGCACATCTGAAAAGGTCTTCATCTAACCTCATGCTTGGTGATAGCTCAGCTAGGTATAGAATTTCAAGTTTAAAAACATTTCGAAGACATTTCTCCATTGCCGTCTTAGCTCCTAGTGCTGCCATTGAGAAACCCATAGCCTCTCCAACCCTCAGTCCTTTCCACGAGACTTGTTTTTCCTCTCTGGGACTGTTTAGGATCTTTGTGAGACTGTCGTGCAGGGCCGGGGCAGTGGGCCTCAGCACTCTGGGGACCTGTATACTGCAGGGCTCTCCTTCTGGAATTCCTGTTCTTGGAATTAGCACTCCTGGGCTCATCCTCTAACTTTGTTGTTTTATCTTTGCCTTTTTTCTATTTCTTTGTCATTTAGGGTCTGCTTTTTAGGGGGTTTCCTTAACATTTTCTCCCACCCTTTATTTTGACTATTGTCTTTTAAACTTCTACAAGTTCTTTGCTCCATTAAAACAGGTAACATCATTCTAGTTTCATGTCTTCTCTGAGGAGTTAGGATTTATTTTGACACTTTCTTCTGCTCCCTGAATCCTCTCTTTTCATCCTACTTCCTTTTCTCTCTTTGTTTTGGTCTCTGTCCTTCTTATTGGAGGTTTTTCTCTAGTGCCCAGCAATCCTGGGCTGCCACTCACACCAGGGTGGAGCTTGGACAAGCCAATTGGAATCTCTCTGTGTGGAAGGAGTCCCTGCTGGGTTTTCATGTATCCAGACAGCTTTCTTGGGTGTACCAGTCAGCTTTGCTAAGTTATGCTGCAGTAACAAACATCCCCCCCAATCTCAGGGACACACTACAGCAAAGGTTTATTTCTTCTTCATGTTATGTTGTGTCTGTAGGTTGCTGCAGCTCTGCTCTGTGTGTCCTTTTCATTCTGGGACCTAGGCTGAAGGAGCTGCTTCCATCCAGGACACACTTTTCTGTGGCAGAGGGAAAAGAGCAATAGTGAGACCACAGGAAAGTGCAACGTGTCACTTCCACTCTTTTCATCACCATAACGGGTCACATGGCCTTTACAACAAGAGGCAGTGAGTGATCAGGAATCTCCCAGTGGTGGCACAGATGACCCCTCCAATCTTCTGCCTAGGGACACATGCTTGGTTACTGGCATCCCAGGAGCAAGACAGGGAAGGATGGGAAAGCTGTGGTATACTCAAGAACCTTTTTCAGCCCCATACTCATTCCTGCCTCTGCCATGCCTGATGCCCTGATTTAGGAATCTCTCTCCAGAGATTATGCATCTTATTTCCTGCTGGGATAGGGTGGAACCTGGGAAGTGGACCTATACAACTGAGCAGCTGTGGGAGAACTTGGGAGTGTATCAGTTTCCTATGCTGTGCAACAAATGACCACAGACTTAAAACAACACACACATAGTCTTTTTTTTTTAATTAAAAAAAAAAATTGGGGGAGGAGGCAATTAGGTTTTTTTTTTTTTTTTTATGTATTGTTTAATGGAGGTACTGAGGATTAAACTCAGGACCTTGTGCATGCTAAGCACACACTCTAACACTGAGCTGGACCCTCCCTCCCAACACACATGTATTCTTTCACAGTTCCCAGGGGTTGGAGGCCTAGCTGAGCTGGTCCTCTGCTCAGGGTCTCACATGGCTGCAATCAAGGTGCCACCCACTGTGTGTTCATCTGGAGGGTCAGCTGGGGGAAAAAAATCTGCTTCCAAGCTCATTTGGTTGGTTGCTGGCAGGATTTCTGTCCTTGTGGCTGTGTGACTGAGTACTCTGCCTTCTTGCTGGCTGGCAGCTGGCAGCCACATGCAGTCCCTTGCCTCTCAGGCTTCCTCTACAGGCTGCTTATCTCATCCTGCCCACAAGGAGAGTCTCTCCCTGCAGTATTCTGAGATGGAGGTGTGACATCCCATCACCCATGCCATAGTCTATTGGTTAGAAGCAAGTCATAGGTCCTGCTTGCACTCAAGGGGAAGGGATTACACAGGGCTGTGAAATCAGAGGCCAGGGGATCATAAGGGTCACATCAGGGTCTGTCCACCACAATGGTTGTCATCAGACCCGTCCTTACCTTCTGCAGTGTGTAGACCTGGCCTCACCAGTTTCTGCTGGTTTATGGGTGCTTTTCTTGGGCACTCCAGGAAGGCAAGCAGGTGGCTGCTTCCCCTTCTCTGCTGAGTCCTGCCAGTTTCTATCTTCCTAAAATGTGTTGGACCTCTCATTGGCAGTTGTCTCATTTCTTGTGTTTATATCTTTTTAAATTCTTTGCCATCATTTTCATAAACCTTCCAGAGGAAGTGCAGATAAGCACAAGGTTTATTCTCCATGTTTAACCTCCCCCCTCTATCCACCAGCTAACCTTCCCCCATCTGACAGCCTTGGCTTTCATGTGGTCTCCCCTGCCTCCTCTGCCCATCCTCCACCACCCACCTCCTGCAAGCACCAGCCCACCCAATGCAGAGGCCTCTCGCTGCTCCTTGCCTGCACCTTCGCAGCCTCAGAGACACTGACACATGTGCAGACACACTCCAATTCCTCACACTCAAATGCTGATTCAGGGGTTTCCCAGGTACACTGTGTTCCCTCCTGCCTCTGTGCCTTTGCACATGCTGTTCCCTCTCTGGTACTCCTCTACCCCTACTATCCCTCTCAGCACATTTTCTTGTGATTTCTATTCATCTGCAGCTGGGGGCCCTCTCCTGGGAAGCCTTCTCTAAGTGGTCCAGCCCATCCACAGTCAGGATCTTACTGCATCTACAAACATCTGCAAAACGGGCATCCCACCTGTCTCCCTCCTCCTGCCACAAAGCTGACCAGGGCAAGGAGGCCTCGTGGCAGTACTGCATAATTAAGCAAGGAATTCTTTTCTTCCCAAGGTGGCAGAGCCCTGGGAAGCCACCAAGGCCAGAGGGACCTAAGAAAACCCTAACTGGCTGCACTACACGCCTGCTTACAATCCATGCCTGGCTCCTCTGTGCTGCTGGGCTAGAATCCAGACAGCCCACAATGCTCTGCGGGGCCCTCTCTGCTCCCCCCCCCCCTTGCTGTTCTTTCAAGGGAGACTGGGAGCCCTCACCAGTCTCAGGGCCAACAGCTTGGGGCACTTTCTATCCCTCCACCTCCAGCCCCTTCACTAGTCATTTCCAAACTCATCCTGCACGTCTCTTGGTGTCTCCTCCTCAGGGAATGTCCGGGCCCGGGACCCTGTGACATCCCCCTCCCCAAGGCACAGATCACCTGGTCACATTCCCAGGCCATAAGCCCCGTGGGGCAGGGCTGAGTCTTGGTCACTCAGGATGCACCCTGAGGCTATCTCAGAGAGCAGGTGTTGAATGCAGGAATATGGAACATGGGACAGCAATAACCACTTTGCAGCTTCGAGCAAACAGATCACCAAGTCTAGAGGGCACTCAGAGTCATGAGGGGACTTGAAGATTCTAAGCAGCCTGAGGCCAAAAAGCCAAGCAGACAAATTCAACGGGGACCCAGCCTCAAACTCAACCCAGGGCTCTGTGACACCAGGACTACCTCTCTGCCCACCCCCACCCCCACATCGCCCTTAAATTTTCACCCCCTTAGATGAGGTCCCTGTTGGCAGTAGCTCTGGCAGCACCAGGTCACCAGCCCCTTCCCCACCTGTAGGGCTGAGTGCCTTTCTCCAAGCCATGGGGCAGAATGCTGATTGCCAGGCCAAGAGCTAGGAGGGTGGGGGCCACCCTGCATAACATATGCCTGCAGGTGGCTGGGCAGGGTCCCCCCTAGAAAACCAGGGTGCTCTTATCTGAAGAAGAAGGCTTTGGAAGCTGGGCAGACACCTCAGGATGAACCCAGGTTAGTGGGAACAGCGCTCAGGCACCAGGAGATTCAGTCCCAGAGCGCTGTCACAGGTCACTGAGTCTGGTGTCTGGAGTGCAGGTGGAGAAATGGAGGCTGCAGGATGGCCTTGTCCCAGGCCCCACAGTGGTCCAGCCCAGACAGCAGAGTTTAGGAGTCGGAGAAAGAAGCTGTCATGTGTGTGCCCTCCCGAACCCGGCCCAGGGCCCTGAGCAAAGGATCCACTCCCGGGTGGTGAGTCACTAAGCAGAGAGAAGGCTTCCGGGATAAAGTGGGCCTCTGGAGCTGGGACTCCAAAGTGGGAGGAGGGTGGGGGTGTCCAGGAAAGGGCACTGGAAGACTCAGGTCCCTGGCCAAGGCACTGCCTATCCCATTTGCCGCCCGTAAAATGGATCAAAGATCCCCCCCACCCCCCACAAGGCCAGCGGGCTATGGAGGAAAAGAGGGCGGGCAGCCCGGGACGCGGGGGAGTGGGGCGCCGGGGCTGGCTAGGGTTTTAAAACAATCGGATTAATCCTCCCCATCAGGGCGTGGGGACAGGGTTCAAAGTTCCCCTTAATCTCCTCGGGTGGGAGGCGGAGGGGCGCACGCGCGTTGGGGAGGGGGCAGATGTTCACCTGCGGGTCACCAGGGGCCCGGAGCCTCAAGTCCACCCACTACGCGTCTGTCCACACACGACACCCGCAAGCCCTGAGGGAGTTGAAACGGGCTGTGCGCGGGTGCCGTCCGAGCTGGGACAAGTGACGCGTCCTCATGGAGGGCATGGCATAGCCCTTGATAGGCCTGGAGGCCTGGGGGCGGGGGGCGCTGAACGAGGACCCTCAGGTCTGCGTTCAAATTTAGACTACACCCCACCCTCCTGAGATCTAGGAGGCCACTGAGCCCCTCTGTGTCTCCCTCTCCTCACCCGAAACCTGGGGTCATAATAATACCTGCCTCACGAGGTCACGCTCCCCTTCTGGCTCCTGGCAGCTGCGAGGGCATTTCTGGGGGTGGAGTCCAGGTCACAGAAATCATTGGGGGCGGGGAGCTATTTTCTGAGTTTCTTCCTCCAGTGATTGAGTTACTGTTGGTCTTGGACAATAAATCGTCCTCCAAGAGACTCGCAGTAGGGGCACAGATGGAGGCGGTGCCATCGCCCCGTTTTACAGACGCAAAAGCCGAGGAGCCAAGGGGGAGGGGAAGGCGGGGGGCGGGGCGGGGTCCTCCCGAAGCCAGACGCCGCGGGGGCCGGGACGGCCAGCGCTGGGCGATCAGAATCAGTACCCACCCGTCCAAGCCCCGGGTCAGGCTCCGCGCCTCTTCTCCGCGTGCCCCCTGCGGGTGTGGCTCGGCGGGGAAGGGAGCCCCGAGCTCTCAGATTTCATCCCGCCGCCTGTTCCCAGCAGCCCCTCACAGATGTTCTCCCGCTGGGCCTCCTGGGCCGCGTTTTAGGGGCCCTTCACTGGCTCTTGGGGAGTGGGGATGGGCGGCCCGTGGCTTCGTCAGCACCTGGGAAGGCTTAGCGAGCACCTGGCCTGGATGAGGAGCGCAGCAAGCTGGGCGGATAGGCCCAGAGACCACGAAACTCAGGGTCCCACCAGTGCGCCAGGCCCCCTACTGGCCGAGCCTTCTTCCCTCCTCCCAGGTCCCCGGCAAGGGAGGAACAGATTTGCTTCCTGTTAATGCCGGGAAAACTGAGAAGGTGGGTCGCTTTTCCAAGCTCAGCAAGCAAGCTTTGAGCTGAGCCTTGAAGGATGGGAGAGATCTGGACATTTGGAGACTAGAGGGTTGTATGTCAGGCAGGGGAACAGCTTGGGCAAAGACATGGAGGTGGGCTGGGATGCAGGGTCTACAAAGGGGGCTGGCAGCCAGCAGTGAGCAACATCGGGCCAGATGGTGAGGGCCCAGCCCTGGACTGCATCTGCCCCAAGGTCAGTGAGGCTTAGCTGGGCATCTGGCGGAGTGGGCCGTCAGACGGAATCAGGGAAGAAGCAAGGAGGTTGTCCAGGGTTTGCTGGAGAGATTTTGCGTCTGGTTAAGAGTGGGGGCAGGGAAGGAGGACAGGCCTTGCAGGACCCGTAGCACCTGGTGAGTGCTGGGAAGCTGGTTCTGGGGAGAAGTCAAATATCCGCATTTGTTGTGCTCTGTCTGCACAAATCCCTCATCTGCCCCCTCAAAAGGTCTGGGAATGGTTAGGAGGCCTGGTAGGCTTCCTGGAGGAGGAGGTATCTGGCCTTGTGACAGCCTGGTCTGAGGTGGTGGGTCGCTCCATGAAAGAGGTAGCTCCCAGGATAGTAACGGCGGCAGAGGGCAGAGGACAGCCAACAGGGCGAACGAGCTGGATCAGCCAGGAAGGGGGCACAGCCTCTGGGCGGAGCAACCATGACACACTCCTGCCTGAGGGCTGCTGACATGGGAGGCCACTTCCGGGGTGTTAGTATGGGCGGGGTCTGGGGCAGCACCGCCCTGTAGAGAGAGCAGAGGGTGTGGCCACAGCCAGGACCCGCCCTCCTCCCCCGTCACAGCTCCAACGAGGCAGAGGCTACGGCAGCGCCCACCTCCCTTGGATGCCTTGGGACACAGAGCCCACTTCTGTCCTGTCTGTACTTACTCTTCCCGGGGTGAGCGCCTTTCCCTGGGATTCATCTCCCCTTCCCCTCCCGGCTGAGGACGCCCTCAAAGCCAGTTCCAACCTGCCTCTTCCGGAACTTCAGTCCCAAATATCAGCTCCCCTGGGGGGACTTAGTGCCCACGTCTTGCAGGCTCTTCAGCCACACCATGTCCAATTCAGCTTCCTCTTTGGGGTCAAACCCGTGCGTATTTGAATTCCAGCCAACTGCGGCTCTTACGGGCTGTGGGATTTGAGAACAAGCGCCTTCCCTCTCTGTGCCCCACAAAATAAGGATAATAATAGTTTTGACCTCCTACAGCGGTGGCGAGGGGTCAGCGTAAAGTACTCGGAGCAGCGCCTGGCACAGGAAGTGTTCGATTCTCAGAAGAAGACCCCTTATCCAACTCAGTAGGGACGCCTTCACTGGGAGATAGGTTGGCACCAACAGAGGGCCCTACGTGACCCCGCCTCCCACGTTCTCGCCCTGGCAGGATCCCCGCCCCTGAGTGTGAGCCGAGGAGGTACTGACTGATTTCAGTGACTAGAAAAGAGCAGACATGATGCGATCATCACTTCTGGGATTAGGTGCTCACTCTCCCTCGTGCTGGGGGTGGGTGGGGGGTGTGGTGCGCTGAACAGCCCGTAGAGAGATCTGGGGCAGGACCTGAAGCCACCGGCCTCTGGTTGGGGAGCTTGGAAGCAGATCAGTGCTCACCACCCTTTCAAGATTTTACATTTTCCCTGGTCTTCACAATTGTCTCATCTATACTGAGTTCAATAGCAATTTTAAAAATTAAGTTACTTTTAGCCAGTCTTTTGAAATTGTCAACTTAGTTTTCATAGACACAGTGACTGCCTTTGTGCACTTAGATTTCAGCAGTTTGTGTATTATTCAATTAAAGGACTCACATTAGCGTGTTGGAGGGTATAAAGAGGGTGGGGAACGAGGCGGTGGCGCTCAATGAATAGAGAAGCTTGGTGCAGGCATCGAACAGTCCCTCCAGGGGTTCCTAACCTGGGGTAGAGTGGGGTGCGAGGATGGCTTAAAGGTTCCAGGAGCTCCTTGAAAGTGTATCCACTGAATTGTCATGTATGACTGTGTGTGGGTTTTGGAAAAGGTCAGTAGCAAACGCTAGCTTTTTGCCCACGTGCTTTACAGAGGGTGTGGAGTGGCTCCATGCAGTTAGCTAGTTAAGTGCAGCTGGGTTAAGCAAGCTTCTGCTGCATTGTTGTTTAATTACCTACAGCGCTATGGTGTTTCCAGCTTCTGGGATTTCTAAGTGCTTAAATCTAAGGAACATCTCTGTCAACATTTATCTTTACCTCTGTATCCCATCAGTCACCAAGGCTCTGGGATTGTGCCTTCCAGCTATCTCCCTGGTCCCCCTTTCCCCCTCCCAGTAACCCCACCATCCCCCTCAGTTCAGCTCCTTCCAGGAGGCTGCAGTGGGCTCTTCCTGCTCCCACGGGCTGCCAGGAGGTATCGCTCCCTCCCCTGCTTTTGTCCCCCAACCTTTCCCTTTCAGCCATCCTGCTGTCCCACCTACCTAGCCCTCCTTTCGCTGCTCCCACTCCTGCCCTTTGAATGCCAACCTTCCCACCTCATCCAGGTATGTTTCTAAGCCAGGCCCCTCCTTGCCACCTGCTCACCCAGACTGCAGAGAGAGGATGTGCAAAGAGCCCACCATCTGGGACCACTTCACTGTCCTGTGTCCTAGTTGTCCCAGCTGTAAAATAGAAGTAACAACAACAACAACAAAAAGTAACAATGGCTGTCCTCCCTCTTCCCTAGACTGTTGAAGGAATCAGATAACAGAGATGAAAGAGCTTGAAAAATGTCAAGGGCTTTGTGAAGAGCTATTATTAGCAATAGTATTATCATCATTGTTGTTACAAGCGTTCAGAAACAAGATATTCACCCAATCCAAAAGTGGGCAGAAGACCTAAACAAGCCACTCCCCAATAGAGACATACAAATGGCCAACAGGCACATGAAAAAATGCTCAATATTGCTAATTATCAGAGAAATGCAAATCAAAACTACAAGGAGGTACCACCTCACACCAGTCAGAATGGCCATCATTCAAAAATCCACAAAGGAAAAGTGCTGGAGAGGCTGTGGAGAAAAGGGAAACTCCTACACTGTTGGTGGGAATGTAGTTTAGTGCAGCCACTATGGAAAACAGTATGGAGATTCCTCAAAAGACTAAAAATAGACTTATCATATGATCCAGCAATCCCACTCCTGGGCATATATCAGAGGGAACCTTAATTCAAAGAGATACACACACACCAATGTTCACAGCAGCACTATTTGCAATAGCCAAGACATGGAAACAACCTAAATGTCCATTGACAGATGACTGGATAAAGAAGTTGTGGTATATTTATAAAATGGAATACTATTCAGCCATAAAAAATAATAAAATATTTGCAGCAACATGGATGGACCTAGAGATTGTCATTCTAAATTAAGTAAGCTAGAAAGGGAAAGAAAAATACCATATGCTATCACTTATTTGTGGAATCTACCAAAAAAAAAAAGGCAAACTTATTTACAAAACAGAAACAGACTCACAAACATAGAAAACAAACTTATGGTTACCAGGGGGAGAAGAGGGTAGGAAGGGATAAACTGGGAGTTCAAATTTTGCAGATACTAATATATATAAAATAAGCAGCAAGTTTATAGTGTGTAGAACAAGGAACTATATTCAATACCTTATAGCAACTTGTGGTGAAAAGGATATGAAAACGAATATATGTATGATTGAAGTGTTATGCTGTACACCAGAAAAATGGAAAAAAGGAAAAAAAGAAAAGAAAGAAAAAAGAAATGCCAAAAAGTAGCAAAAATTCACCCGGTCCTTCCCCAGAGCGGCTGGGTGGGGGCAGGGGGTGGGGTCGGGCGAGGTGGAGGTGTAGAAGACCCAGGTTCAAGGCCCCATCAGTCAGCTTCCAATGGGAGGAAACTGCCAGGTCAGCCGCCTCCTGAGACCCAGCGACACAGCACCTAGGGCCACAGCACTTTTAGGGGCCCATGAAATATTTCAATTTCAGTTAAAATCAGAAAGGAAAAAAGAGGAACTTCTAGAGTGAGGAAAACATTTTAATACATATTATTTATATATTCTTCTTTACCCTAATGCAGTCATAAAAAGAACTTTCATATTGTTTATGGAGGAAGGAGCCCAGGACAAGATCAAGTCCTTCAGCTATCTTAAAAGAGTCAGATGTGGCCCTGGGCCCTGGGCCAGGTTTTCACATTGTGAGCCTTGGTTTTCTGGCCTCCAGTGTGTGTGTGGTTGTAGGAGCCACGTGGGAATGAGTGAGCAATGCAGGCTGGGTGCTGGGCTTAGGGCTCCTCTGTCCATCTGTCTGGCGGGGTCTCTGATCACTGCTCAGGCCCTTGGGACACGGTGTAAGAGAGCTGGAGGGGGGTGGGTATAGCTCAGTGGTAGGGCACATCCTTAGCAAGCACGAGGTTCTGGATTCAAGCCCCAGTACATCCATCAAAAAAAAAGAGAGAGAGAGAGAGGCTGACAAGGTCTGGGCCTCATGAGGCTTAAAGGGGTTAAAATTCTAAGAAAGTGTAAAAGGAAAGAAAGCAAATGAGAGCAGAACCAGACCCAAGGAAACCTTCAGAGAGGACAAACCCTTTCCTCCTCCAGCTGGTATCACAGGCATGGGGCTGGAGCCGGCTGGACAGAGCTCTGCCACCATTGCTGGGGTGCCCCTCTCAAAGAAGAAGCAGAGCAGGGTGAGACAGGAGCCCCCGCACCACATCCACAGCCCCAGGGTCCCGGGCCAGCCCGCTGAGCGCCTCTCATGCAGCAGCCAGCGTGAGGTGGAAGCAGGCAACTTGCCTGCCTTCCAGGTGAGGAAGCTGCCACTCAGAGCAGGTTAAGCTGTGGACACGGGGGCTGTTTTCCAGCTCACATGTGGCCCCTCCAACTTAGGGAACGCGTGCTCTGCTCAGAATATGCTCAGGAGGGATTTCAGACAAGTTGATGCAGGGGCAGGGGCATGTTTAGGACAGGAAGTCTGCCCTGGGTACCCCAACACCTCAATGTGTGTGTGACAGATTTATCACTGAGGGGAACGTCCCAGCCCACAGCTCCCACAACATACACACTGACATGTCCCTATTCTGTTGTCATCCAGCGTGCTCAACTCACATGCAGGTGTAACTTCAACCCTGCGAGGTGACACACACGACTCCTGAGCCAGTCCCTAGCAGGCAGGACAAAATGCTCCACCCCTCTCATTTTTGGCCTCCTTCATTCTGAATTCAGACTCCACCCAGCAGAGCATCCTGGGACAAAGCCACTGGGGCAATGCTTACCCTTCCTAGAGGCTGGCCTGGCCAGCCACCCCAGCCCCGAGTCTCCTTGGGGTCCTCCCCTGTGCAGCCTGGGAGTATGTGTGGTGGAGAGGACCTCCAAGGGTGGCCTCAGGGCCCCTCCTAGCTTGCTGGGCAGCCTGTTGGGAGAATCATAGGTATGGATCAGGACTGAGTAGTGGGGTGAGGGGGGCGTCAGGAGGGGTGCTGGTCTCTCTCCCAGCCCATCCTCCCGCTATGACCCCTGCCAACACCTTCTTGCACGCCCCTCCCCTGCCATGGCTACAGGCCCAGCAGCCTCCCCTTCACCATCTCATGTTTGAGAAGAGTAGGGCGGGGAGACCCCACGAAAGAACAGCCTCCAAAGTGTGTCTGGAAAGTCCTGCAGAATCTCAGGGGTCTGGGGGCCCCTGAATCCCCCTGGGCCTCAACTTCTCCCACAAAGACCCTTGAGGATGGGGTCTTGCACGTGTGTGCTCTGCCACCCAGCCTGGCAGGCTGTGGGCATTCTTGGCAGGAGCCTGCCAGTCCCTGGCTCCGGAGGAGGAGACCAGGTGGGGGTGGGAAGCTGCCAACTCTGAGGCAAGCAGCAGCGCAGCCTCTGGGCTCCGAGGAAGGGCCTCCATCCTCCCCACCAGGGACACCTGAGCCAAAGGGCCATGGCCTCCTGCTGATGGAGAAGGGAGGGGTTTGTCTTGGATCATTGATTGCTGACCCCCCTAGACCCCTGGCCATCTCCAAAGACCCAGGCCCCAGTCTCCACTTCTATAAAATGAGGTGCTTTTGATTCAGCTGCCTGGGTAGGGCCAGGCTCTGAGCATCTGGACCCCCTGGACTTTGGGGACTGCCCTCTCCACCCCACTACTTCACCTCCTTCCCAGGTCGCTAGAGGGGCTGTGAACCCCTGATGCTAGAGCCTAGGACCTCAAAACCCAGTTCCTGGGATCCCAGACTCCAGAACCCCAGAGCAGGGAACCCTGGGCCAAGATCATCCTCCAGAGACTGGGCTGTTGGGGGTCGGGCAAAATCCTCTGTCCTTCGGGCCGCTATAGCGCTTTTCGTTGAGTCTTCCAGGCCCGAGGCCACAGGAGCAAGGTCGGCCAGAACGGAGCTCTTCCTGCGGCATCTTGGGCTCTTTCTCCGGAATCTCTCAGTCTCCGACCCCAGGTGAGCGAGTCCCGCGCCCCTAGGGCTGAACCTTATCCTGGAGGCCCCTTTCATTGCCCTGCAGGGTCACCCGGAGGGCGCGATGTACCCCCATCTGGGAATGAGGAAAGCAGGGCCCCAGGGAGACCACCCACCAACCCAGCCATCCTCAGAACCGGACTGCAGCCTCCCGGAGGGCACCTGGCGGGTCCTGGCCGCAGCGGCCGCCCCGGGCAGGGCTTCCGGAGCCTCACGTGTCTCCAGTTCCCGGTGTGCTCTCTGCTCCGGGCCCCTCAGGCTCAGTGGCTGCGGGGGCTGCCGTCCGGGGACATTCCGCCTCCATCACTAGGGGCAGCGCCGCCAGGGACCCTGTACACCCCTGCTTGGGCAGCCGGGGAGCCGGCACGCGCCCAGCCTCCGGCGCACCAGGGTCGTGGGCAGCGGAGCATGCCCAGAGCCCACCTGAGGGTGGGGTGGGGGCTGCACCCCGAGTGTCTCTGGAGGCCGTGGGAGGAGCTTCTGTGACTATAGCATCAAGGGATGTTCTAACTGGATCCCAGACCTCCAGAGGCTCAGTGAGCCCCAAATTGTGGCTGGGGCCAGGCCTAGGGGAGGGGGTCTAAGCAAAGCTCTGGCATTTCACACTTCCCAGGTCTCAGTTTGCAGTCTTCAGTGGGAACATCTCCTCCAGGGCTCTTGTGAGAACCGGGTAACACCGGGGATGTGCCAGGCTGGTGTGTGACTTGCCCCCTGCCAGGCTGCTGGGCCCTTCAAGGCCTCGTGGCCTTGAGAATGTGGTGCCAAGAACTTCAAAGGCGCAGGGCTAGAGGCTGGCGTTTAAACATCTGGAACCTTCTACAAGGTCCAGGTCCACTGTGGGGGCTGGGTTTGGGGGCCCAGCCCTCCCACTCCCTGCCCTGGAAGGCCGGGAGGGCAGTGCAGGCCCCAGGAAGATGGTGGCGGGGCTCCCGCAGGTTCCGCCTGTGGCCTGCTTTTCCCTAGGGACCCTGGGGGGATCGCCTGGAGGGCCCCTCAACCCCGCCTACTGCGTGGCCCACCCCCTCCCCACAGCTCATCCCTACAGATGGAAACCCCCCCCCCCCGCCCGGGCCGCTCCTGCTTCCCGCACTCGTCCTGCTCGCTGCTTAGCCCGCTAGCCCTAAGTGTTCTCACCTCAGGCCTTTGACAGGCCGTGTCCCCTGCCAGCAAGGCTCTGCCTTCCCTCCCATCTGCCATCTTTCAGATGGTTCCTTCCACACCCCCTCAGTCAGAACTGACTTCCCCTCTCCCACGTGAGCATAGCGCCTGCTATTTACATCAGCAAGAGCAGTGGGCCCTGGCCGCCTGTTTGCCTGCCATCTCCCCGCTGAAGCTGGCACCCGAGGACAGGCGCCTCTGGGAGCCAAGGACACAGCACCCAGGGTTGCTGAGCAAGTGTGTGTGGAAAGTAGGAAAGTCTGAATGACAGAAACATGCCAATCAGCAGAGGCTATTCACAGCCTCACAATAATCCCACACTATTCCTGTTTTACTGATGAGGTGGGCTCAGAGAGGTTAAGTGACTTGCCTGGAGCTACACAGCCTGGAAGTGGCAGAGCTGATTTGAAGCCAGGTCAGTGAGCCTGGGGCACTGGGCCTCTAGGGCGCTGACAAGGTGCAGGTGGAGACACTGAGGTCCTCACAGTCAGTCTGACAGATTTGGAGCAGAGAGACTCCAGGTCTTGCCCAGAGAGGAGGGGGAGCTGGTCCTACTTCCTCTCCTGCTTGAAGAAGGAAGTTGTCCACATCAGGGACCCATGGAGAGAGGGGCTCAGATACCAAGAGAGCTGGTTTGCCCCCTGGCCTGGGGCAGCTGAGAGCATGCGGGCCCCGGAGGGCCTTGGTCAGGGGGCTGGGCTCGGGGCAGGAGCAGGCAGCTGGTCCCAGGCCTTGCAGGCACAGGGGGAGGGCTGTGTTGACATCCCTGGTCTTCATGCTCCCACCACCCTCACTGGTGGTGGAGGTGCCCACTGTTTACTCCAGCCCCCCTTGGAGGTCAGCTCTCCATAGCACTTGAGGTTTGAGCCCAGGGCCCTCTGCCAGCCTGGTTGCCCTCAGAGTTTGTGTGTGGGAACTGTTACAATGGAGGGTCCAGATGGGGTTGTGGGAGTCAGGAAGGCTGGCCTCCGCCTTCTAAATTAGCCTCACCTCCACACCCTCCCCTGTCTCTGCGTCACCAGGAGAAGCAGGTAGGCCAGTCTGCACTTGGCTTGTCTGCAAGGCTGGCGCCCTCAGCTCTCCCCAGGGGCAGGTCGGGGGCCTCCAACAGTAAGCCCTTTCATTTCCCACCATTGTCACTGGCCACACTCATCATACTATTAGCTTTCACTCAGCATTTACATAGGCTGCTCTGAGGGCTGCTGTAGAAGACCTCGCTTAACCTCCCCCCTCCTCATTTGGCAGATGAGAAAAGTAAGGCACAGAGAGGCTATGTAACTTGTCCAGGATCACACAGCCAGTGTCTGTAGGGCTTGGGATTAGAACCCGGGTCATCTGGCCCAGAGCCCTGCTCTTAACCACCTAGGTTACATGTCTTTTGTATTAAACAGCTTGAGCAGGGGCATGGTACAGCTCAGTGGTAGAGCACGTGCTTAGCATGCGTGAGGTCCTGGGTTCAATCCCCAGTACCTTCGTTAAACAAAAACTAAAATATAAATAAACCTAATTACCCCCCAAAATAAATAAAACAATAAAACACATCAAAAAATAAGTAAAGTTAGGTAATGAACCTCCATCCTGGAACAGGGAGAATGTCCTTTTTGTCCCCTGGGGCCCCATCGCCCCATCCCACAGGAAGTGCAGGCGTTGCTGGGCGCTGCTGGGCCTTTCTTGGGGCCCAGAGAAAGACTAGGAAACCTGCTCTGTCTCAGGGACATGCTTCCGGCCGTCAGCTGGGGCCACTCCACAGAGGTGGGAGTCAAGGGACAGGGAGGGAGGAGGGAGGGGCTGCTCCAAGTGCCTGGCTGCCTGAAATTGCCTATTGGTTGCACACACCTCACACGCCACGCCCAGGCCCACGTCATAGCGGATCCCCTGCAGCGCCCCAAGGCCCCTGCCCCGTCCTGCCTGGCCCGTGCCCCCCAGCCCCTCAGAGGCCTAAGACCAGAAGTGGGGTGTCCTGGAGCCTCGGCTCTCTTCACTCCACGGCGGCACATGCAGCTCCTAGATGACTTTTCCTTACTTCAATTTTTTTCCCAGCTCTCAATATTTGTTTTCACAGCGATACAAGGGATGAGGTTAGGAGGAAAAAAGCCAAGGAAGGGCTTGGGAGAAAAGGAAATCCATGGTCTCTTTCCTCCTGCCGCCTCCAGAGAGCCATCTCAGCTCCTGGTGGTGACCGCCTGCCTCCCCACCATCCCTTTTCACCAGCCTCCGAGCCCCCTGCCCTCCCCACAGGGGCTCGCATCCCCAGTTTCGGTCCTCTCTTCCCCAGCCACCTCTGTGACCCTAAGAGAGACAATGCTCAGCCGTCCTCCGTCCCCTCAGCCCCCTCCTGTCTCAGGAGGCCCTGGGCCACCTTCCCTGCCCTGGTCCCCCTTCCTCCTCCCCGACACCCCCTGCCATCTGTCTTCAGAATTGTTACTTTCCTTGTTGGGTAGGTTCCAGGCCCAGTCCTCCCTGTTCCCCACCCCACAACGGTCTCGCAGGCTGTGTTAATCAGTTTGCAAGTTGAGTAATCAAAAATCAAGTTGTACGCCCTTGCAAATCTATAAACCTTGGAACAGGCAACTTTTAATCAGGAGCTGTTTCTATCTTTGGCTTCGGCCTCCCTGGGCTCTTTGCTGCAGGGTCACAAAATGTCAGGGAAGGGAAGGGCCTTGGAGACAGTCTTTCTACACCCTCATTTCACAGAGACAGACAGGAGCTCAGAGAGGTGAAGGGGCTTGCCCAAGGGCACACAGCATGTCAGTGGTTGCGGCAGGGGCAGAGACCTTTCACCATTCCTGAGGTTCCTGTCCCCACCCCATCACCTTCAGTGTCCAAGCCCCTCTTACACCTAGATGTGGCCCTGTGACTAAGTTTTGGCCTAGATGTAAACAGAGTATTAATTTCAGGAAAGGTCCTTAAAGGACAAGGCACATCCTGCTCCCCTTTTTCCTTTCTGCTGCCTGTAATGCAGATAGAATGGCAGGAGCTTCAGCAGCCATGTTGGACTGCAAGGTGATTTTTTGAAGGAACACTGTACATGGCAGCAGAGCCACAGGATAGAAGGACCCCAGGTTCCTAACACTGCCCTGGCCACCTCTAAACATCTTGAGTTAAAGAAAACTAAACTTCCATCTTTTCGAAACCACTGGTATCTTGGTTTTCCGGCTAGGTCTGTTTGACTCGGTCCAGAACTCTTCCTCCTCTCCCAGGGTGTCTTCATTAAGGAGGCCCCACAAGGAACCAGGTCTTGGTGCAGAGGAGACCCAGGGATTCATGGCTCAACACCTCATGAGAATGCAGGGACCCCAAATGTTTTCCAGTAGCTTAAGCCCCGAGTAAGGAAATCTGACTCAGACGCCCAATGACAACAACAACAACAGAATCCCTTTTTAAAGTTGAGAAGCTTCAGTTGAAAGGAAGGGGGTGGGAGCCCTCCTGCTCAGCCTCCCCTCATGGGTCCCAAATCCTGTGAGCCCACCCAGCATCCGCCAGGGCTCTGTTCTCAGAAGCATCTACATGTGCCCCCTCACCCTGGCTCTCTGGGTGTCAGACAGACAGACTGATGGGAGACTGCAGTGCCTCAGCCTGGAAGGTGCAAACAACCATCACCCCCTGGGGCCAGAGTGGTGGCTCCGTCACTCCTGGGCACCTAGGCTGCAGGGACTCAGGGTGCAGCCACACCCCTCCCAGAGCCCTCATCACCCTGGTGGGGCAAGGGAGAGAAGCAGCGGGTATCCCCTCCCTGGGCAGCTGGAATCAGGGTCAAGGCCAGAAAAGCACAAGAGGACCTGGGGCCACAGCCCTCCTGCCAGACCCCTTCCCCGCGTCTCCATCTCTCCTGTGCTGTGCAGGCCCCTGGCCTCTCTGGGCGTCAGTTCTACTTTCTGTCAAGTGGGGACATGGCGCCCTGCCCTGCCTGCCTCCCTCCCACTCTGCTCTGTGCCTCAGAGAGAACAGATGAGCAGGACCCTGGGGTGGGGGGCTGAGGAGGCGGCCACAAATGACACCCTAGCTGACCCTTGCATTCTGGGGGACCCATCCTCCCGTTTGATGAGTCATCACGAAGCATGTCATGAGACAGGGTGGCGCTTTCTCCCCAAAGTGGCAGATGGGACACAACCTTCTCGAACTTCTCCACCAACATTTCCTTAATTGTGGAGGCCAGTGAACTCAGATGACAGGCCCTGCTGCTAGCACAGAATCCTCGGTTTCTGGAAAAATTCGTGCGGGTGTTATGTGCGGCCCCTTTCATGCGGACTGCCGAGTAACAGGAGCTAGGTTTTACGCACTCACTGAATTCCCCACCTCTCCTCACAAGTGCCTGAGCGACCCTGAAGCTCTGGAAGCCGATCTGTGTCTGTCCCATGGCTACTCCCCACCACACCCCACCCCACCCCCATACACCCGCCCCCCATACACACTCCTAGTGGAGAAGCAAAGTTTTCGGAGAGAGTGAGTTTGGCAGTCAGTGGCTGGTTTCCAGCTGTGGCTCTGATGCTATCCACTGTGTGAACCTGGACACGCCCCCTAACCTCTCTGAGCCTCCATTTTTCTCTCTGCTTTCACTCCCCGGTGTCGGGGCGGAGGTGGCTGGGGTGGTAGTCGGGACACTGCTTCCTTTTCTGGCACAGAGCAGGCCCCCGAGCGCTGTAAAGAAGTTCTGTTGGAGGGCCTCACTCTGCACTGGGAGACCATGACCTTCAGAAGCTGTCCTGCGCAGACGCGGGAGACTGGGTTCACAGTTACTGAGGCTGCTGGGAGCAGTGCCCATCCTCCACTCACCACTTCCAGGAAGAGGAGCTTCATGAGGGTTTCCAGCCCTGTTGTGAGGCTTCTTCCAGAGGGCCATGCAGAGCAGATCTAGCTGGCCCCCGTGACCTTCAGGTCCTCTCCTCACCTCCTGTGGCCTTGACTCCGGGCTCCTAAGTCAACTTAGGACTGATGGGCCAGTAGGAGAGCCTGCCCAGCCACTCAGATCCCAAGTTTTCCTGGCAACTGTGATGCCTCCTCGCAGATTTCACTCATCAGTCTCAAGGCCTGGCTGGGTGAGGCCGTTGGGCTTGCCTCCTCTGCCCTGGCCTCAGCAAGCCCACCCAGGAGACCGACGCTTCTGCACAGCATGGAGGCCCTCCAGGTTCACTCAGTGCGCGGATCTGTGGGCAGGATGAAGTTTCGGGTCCACGGAGGAATTTCATTTTTAAACATTGTGATACAATACACATTGCATACAATTTACCATCTTAATCATTTTTAAGTGTAGAGTTCCGTGGGATTGAATCTATTCACATTGTCGTGCAACCATCACCATCATCCATCCCCAGAACTTTTTTCACCTTGCAAAATTGAAACACCGTCCCTGTTAAACAAGAAGTGCTCTCTCCCCGGCGCTCCAGCCCCTGGCAACCATCTCCTACTTTCTCACTCTGTGGTTTTTACTCTTGGTATCTCGTGTAAGTGGGGTCATGCAACGTTTGTCCTTTAGTGACTCTGCACAACATCCTCGGGGTTCATCCATGTGGTAGCATGTGCCAGAATTTCCTTCCTTTCTGTGGGTGGATAATAGAACTTCACTGGATGCATAGACCCATTTTGTTTATTCACTCATCCATCCATGAGTTTTTTCCACCTTTTGGTTCTGTGAGTAACACAGCTCTGAACATGGGTGTGAAAATGAGGAACATGATTTTGTTGGTGGTAAATTCACTTTAACGCATATTGTTGCAAACAGCGACTACAGCACACTTCACAGACATGAACGCTTAGGATGCAGCTGAAGGGACGCGGCTGAAGTGATGTGGGTGATTTAAGGATAAACAACCAAGAATGACGGTGGAGGGATGAAAGGTACCAGATGCTGTGGGTACCACTTGGTTTTGAGAAAGTCCCAGCAGGGTCAAGTGGAGGCTGAACCCAGACTTCTCTTCCTGCGGTTCCCTCTCCAAGGCCCTCAGCCTCCCGCTCTGCTCACCCTCCTCTTCCTTCTCAGCTTAACCCAGATCAAGTGCTGCCAGAGGCCACCCATGGCCCCACCTGTCCCTCTGGGTCTGTTTTGGTGCCAAGTCCCAGGGAGGCATCTGATTGGCTGTGTTTTCGCCAGGCCACCCTGATAGGTCACTGGTCAGCCTATGGATGGGCTCTCCTAGGTCAGGTGCCCTGCCCGGTCCAATCAGTGGTGGGGGGGAGCAGCCTCACCTGGGACCACCTGAGGGCCTGGGGTTCTCCCAGTGGTCCTCACTGCCCTCACAATCCCAGTTCCTGTGGTGCCTCCAGGATGGGGCCTGGGCTTCTGCGGGTTTAACAATGCTCTGCCGTGGTCTGATGGGGGCTACAGGGAGGGGGCCTGGAGGACCCCAGGCAGGCCAGAAGGCGAAGGTCAGGGTTGGAGCTGGCTGCCCTCTGGACCCTGAGCTTGACAATAACCAAGGGAGGTGTGGTAGGGAGTCCTGCCCTGGGGTGAGGCCCGCCGGCGCCCTTTTTCCTAACGAGGCACCTGAGTCTTGGTGTTTGGGGACTTGGTTGGTGCAGGGTGGGCTGTGGAGAGGGACCCTAGGGGCTCCTCAGACGCTGCTCTGCTCTCCTGGGTAGCTCTGCCCTCCCGCCAACACCCCTTTTCTTACTCAGGGAGCCCGACAGGGAGGACTTCAGCTCCTGTGGTTTTCCAGACCTTGGCTAGGTCAGAGAAACCCAGGTTCTAGGTTGTCCTGTTTGGAGTCAGGGGTCCTCTGCACCAGGCCTTCAGCGAGTATATGAGCACAGGGGTCTGTGGGTACCCCTGCCCTTTGGTTCCAGGCTCAAGTCATACAACCCCTGCCACCACTGGGCACGGGGGGAGGGGTGGTGTGTCTGTGTTGCTCTCCCTGCCAGGCACACACACGCTGTCTACTTCTCCCAGCAGATCTCCCCTCCCTGAAGTGTCTGCCAGGGGGCCAGGGCCCCCACCCCAACAGAGGAGCACACCCACGTGCCCTGTGCTAATGGCCTCTTCCCCTGTGCAGCTGGGCGGGACCTCCCCTGGGCCTGGAGCTTTTTATTGGGAAGAAACTGATTTCCCCAGATTGAGAGAATTCAGACTGGGGTGGGGGTGACTTCTGGTTTGTAGCATTTATCATTCAGAACAGGCCTCATTCCCTCATGGAGGGTACCCCACATCATCTGGGCTCCTACACAGCGGGGCTCCGGGCCTCAGGGACAAGGGGTGGCATCCCAGGGCACCGCAACACTACACAGGCCCCCAGGGGTTTGGGATCTGAACCTGGAAGGCTCAGGGCTGCCTCCAGCCCTAGTGGGCTCTCAGCAGAACTTCAGCCCACTCTGAAGGCCTAGCCCCAGCTCCTTTCTTGTTCTTTTAAGAGTTTTAATGATATTACTTAGATGCCATGAAATTCCCCCAGTTGAAAGGGCACAGCTCAACGATTTTTAGTAATTTATAGAATTGTGCAAGCATCACAACAATCCGGTTTTAAATCCTTTCCATCCCCCCACAAAGCTCCCTGTGCCTCTTTGCAGACAATCCCTGCTCCCACCCCCAGCCTCAGGCAAGCGCCCACCTGTTCCTGTATGTGTGTATTTGCCTTTTCTGTACACTTCATGAAAATGGAATCATACAATATGCGGTCTTTGGTGTTTGGTTTCTTCTTTTTTTAAGTTATGTTTTATTGTGATAAGATCGGCCCTCCAAACACAATTTTAAGTGTACAATACATTCTTGCTGCCCATCAGTGAGTTTGATTTCTTTTACTTAGTGTCATGTTTCTGAGGTTCCTCTTTGTGGCATATGTCAGAGTTTGTTCCTTCTTACTGCTGAACAATCTCCCGTTGCATGGCTGTGCCACAATTTATTTATTTATTTTCATTTTATTGGGGGAGGAGGTGTTAGGTTTATTTATTTTCATTTATTTTTTAACAGAGGCACTGGGAATCGAACCCAGTTCCTTGTGCGTGCTAAGCATGCGCTCTAACACTGAGATGAGCCGTCCGTCCCCAGACCACAATTCATTGATCTGCTCACCAGTTAAGGACACGTGGACATGCACTTCCAGTTTTTGGCTATTATGAACAATGCTGCCATAAATGTTCGTGTACCAGTCTTTGTGGGGACATATGTTTTCATTTCTCTTGGGTAGATACCTGGGGGTGGGATTGCTGGCTCATGTGGTAAATTTAAGAAACTGCCAAACTGTTTTCCAAAGTGGCTGCACTATTTTAGATTCCCACTCCCAATGGATGAGAGTTTCAGTTGCTTCATATCCTTGTCAACAGTTGATATGGTCCATCTTTTTAATTTTAGACACTCTAATAGACACTTCCCTAATGACTAATGATGATAAACATGTTTTTCATATGCTCATTGGCCATCCGTCTATCTTCTTTGGTAAAGTGTCTGTTCAAATCTTTTGCTTCTTTAAAAAACTGGGTTGTCTTATTTTTATTTGTGTTTTTTTGTGTGGGTTTTTTTTTGGGGGGGAGGGGTAACTAGGTTTATTTATAAGTTTATTTATTTATTTCTAAAATGGAGGTGCTGGGAATTGAACCCAGGACCTTGTGCACGCTAAGTGTACGGTCTACCACTGAGCTATATTCTTCCTGTCTTGTCTCTTATTTTTCATTAAGGAATTCTTGATACAGTCTGGATACATGATTTGCAAATACTTTATCTCAGTCTGTGGCTTATCTTGTCTTTTTATCGATGGTATCTTTTGAAGTGCAAATGTTTTAAATTTTGATAAAGTCCAATTGATCAATTTTTTTATCTTAAGACAAAAAAAGCTAAGACCTCTTTGTCTAACCCAAGGTCATGGAGATGATCTCCCAAGCTCCTTCTTGAATTTCCCTTCTTGTTCCTCACCCCCTCAACCCCGTAGGCTTGACAGTTCCACCTCCTCAGTTTTCTCTCCCCCAACTCAAACACCCCACTTTTCCTCAGTGTTTTTTTTAAAAAAAAACCCAGATCAAACCACACTCCACAGGGGCAAGAATGTTCCTGTTTTCTTCACCGATGAGTCCCAAGCATCCGGGACAGCGCCTGTACCGGGTCACACTGTCCCTCAGGAGGTTCTGCATTGCACTTGGAGAAAATGGCCAGGTCTACAAGGCCCAGCAGAACCTGACCCTGTGCACCCTGCCACCTTGGTCTTACCTCTAACCCTCACAGTGTCAAGCTCGTTCCCGTCGCGGGGCCTTTGCTTTAGCTGTTCCCTCTGCCTGTAATTCACTCTCCCCTGCACTCCCCAAATCTGGCTCCTTCTGTGGGCTGGAGCTCAGTCCGAATGCCACCCCCTCTGAGGAGCCTTCCGTCACCTTCGCATCTGAAGCAGCTGCCCTTCCCCCGTATCACACTACCCTGCTTTCATTGTCCACAGAGCACTTAGCTCCAGACGTTTTCCCGGTTTATACCTTTACTTAGTGGTTGGTTGTCCCCCAACCTCCCTGGGCTGCAGGACAGAAGCAGGGAGGAGAGCAGAACTCCCAGACCCCCTTGAGCCAAGCCCTTCCCCCTTCAGGAGGCTTCCTTGGTTATTCCTGCCCCTGAAGCTCTCCTGTCTCCTGTCTGTCTTCATTCCTCTCCCACTGAGGAACGCTGTAATGTTGGTAACCCCCAGTGAACCATGCTTCCTGGAATTCGTGCCTTGGGGAGGTCTCATTTCACATGGACTCTGGGCTTGGCCACATCACCTGTTCTGGCCAATGAGATATTAGCAAAGGTGATGGAAGTAGAGGTTTGATGAGTTCTTGCACAATGAGGCTTGTTCTCAGTGGAACTTAGCTGCCATGCTGTGGAGAAGCCCCAGTTAGCCCTGTGTAGAGGCCATGTAGAGGAGAACTAAAACTACAGTCATCCCTTGGTATCCACAGGGGATTGGTTCCAGGACCCCCACAAATACTAATACCCAAGAATGCTCAAGCCCCTTACACAAAATGGCAGTCTTTGCATATGACCTACACACATCCTCCTGTATACTTTCTTTTTTTTTAAAACTTTTTTTATTGAGTTATAGTCATTCTACAATGTTGTGTCAAATTCCAGTGCAGAGCACAATTTTTCAGTTATACATGAACATACATATATTCATTGTCACATTTTTTTTTGCTGTGAGCTACTATAAGATCTTGTATATATTTCCCTGTGCTATACAGTATAATCTTGTTTATCTATTCTACATTTTGAAATCCCAGTCTGTTCCTTCCCACCCCCAACCCCTTGGCAACCACAAGTTTGTATTCTATGTCTGTGAGTCTGTTTCTGTTTTGTATTTACGCTTTGTTTTTGTTTCTTTGTTTGTTTTTTTAGATTCCACATATGAGCAATCTCATACGGTATTTTTCTTTCTCCTTCTGGCTTACTTCACTTAGAATGACAATCTCCAGGAACAACCATGTTGCTGCAAATGGCATTATGTTGTCAGTTTTTATGGCTGAATAGTATTCCATTGTATAAATATACCACATCTTCTTTATCCAGTCATCTGTTGATGGACTCCCGTATACTTTCAATCATTACTTATTAGATTACTTATAATACCTAATACAATGTAAATACTATGTAAAAAGTTGCTGGCACCAGGCAAATTCAAGTTTGGCCTTTTGGAACTTTCTGGAATTTTTTTCCCCCAAATATTTTTGATCCTTGGTTGGTTAAATCCAGGGATATGGAAACTGTGGCTATAGAGGGCCACCATACCTGAGATGATAGCCCACACTGGCAGCCAGCTGAGTTTCCAAGGTGACAGTTAATGTCAACTGCAGCCATGTGGGTGAAGCAACCTTAGACATTTCACCCCAGTTGAGCCCCCAGCTAACTGCAGCTGTATAAATGATCTCAGCAGACAAAACATGAAGCAGAAGAACTGTTTGGTCAACCCAGAGAATGGTGAGAAATAAGGAATCATTGTGGTTTCAAGTCACTGTTGTAGGGTTGTTTGTTACACAGCAGTAGACAACTGACACACCTGTGGAAGTCTAATTTGTCTCTCAGGGCTCATTGGCATAATAACTGCAGCCAATCCACCTGTCCAACTCTCCTTCCCCCTTCCTGTCCATTGCTTCTGAAGGTGGGATTTGCCCAATCCTCCCCTTCCTTGGGGTCAGGAAGCCCCACCCAGGCCTTACTCGCCTGTCACCTCACCTCCAAGGGGGCATCAGGAAAGCTTAGGGCCTTAATAACACCTATCAAGGCCCTCACTGCCCCTCCTGGGCCTCAGCTCCGCATTAAACAAAGGTCGGCAGGGTGAGGGGACCAATCCCCGGGGATGGTACTGGACCCTCAGTGGGCTTTGCCAGGCATGTCCTGGGGGTCCCTGGAGTGGGAGTAGAGGTCAGGCTTGGGATGCAGTGACACTGTGGTGGGGGGAGCCAGCAGTGGATCACAAATGACAGCTAAGTTAATGCCAGCCACCTCCCAGCTGAGCATCCTGTGGCCAGCTTCTCAGAACGCTGTGGTCTCAGTGTCAACAGTCTGTAAAATGGGCCTGGATACGTTGAACAACCTCCCCGCGCCCCGCCCCGCCCCAGGAGGCGCAGCTAGGACGCTTGCATGAACAGGCCAGGTGCACCGCATTCCAGGTGGAGGAACAGCTAGGGGAAAAGAAGTTCTGCTCCCTGGGAGAGAGGTAGGGCTGTACAAAGCGCTCGGGCGGGTCCCTGGGGGCCACTGTGGCTGCAGGCCGCGGCAGGCGCGGGAGGGCAGAGCCCGGGTTGGGGGCCTTGTGGCTGTCTCCCAGCTGGGAGCAGAGGAGGCAGCTCACGTCCCCACCTCGAGGACCGGAAACCGAAGCGCCCCTCGACCTCTTCTGCTCGGGGAGAGCTTCCTTCCCTACCCTGCACCCCGCCGGGGTCCCGGGACTCCCAGGAAGGGGGGCACCCCACGACGGGGAGGTGCGGGAAGGAGGGAACCCGGGGCGGAACCCCGTGGCGGGACCCCAGGGCGGGACCCCACCCCACCCCCAGCTCCTCACGCCCTCCGCCTCTGGCAGCACGCCCCCTGCCACGCCCCCGGGCTCCTGATGGGCCTATGGGGCAGCGGCAGGCCCGCGGCCCGCCCACGAGGAAAGGAGGAGCTGCTCGTCCTGTGGGACCCCGCCTGGGAGAGGAAAGCCGGCTCGGTGGAGCCCGAGGGCGCGGCCGAGTGGTCAGGGGCGTGGGGGTGGGCACGACTGTGGCCATTCCACGGCGAAGACTGAGACGCAGAGTGAGAAGGGCCCTGCGGCGGCCAGATGGCAAGTGGAGAGCTGGTTGGGCTGTCCGTGGGTGGAGACCTAAGCCAGCGAACACCGCCCCGGGGGCCGGGCGCTCAGCTGTCTCCTGTCCCCTGGTGACCCGGCGTCCTGGCCCCGCACCCTCGCTGGGCCCCGTGACTGTATGCAGGCTGTGGTGACACAACCGGCCGCCAGGGGGCGGTGTCGACCCTCGCTGGGCGGTGGGGGCCGGTTGCAGCCAGACCTGACACCTCTTACAGTTCTGGCCCAAGGGAAACTGAGGCGGGGCCCAGAGAGGCTCCGACCAGTGCCTCGCCCTCTCCTGCCTGGGGTTGCACGGCGGAGCCCAATAAGGGGACCTCCCTCCCAAGCCCTGGACATGATGAGTCCCACAAGCTTAGTCGGTGTCCCTAGCCCTCCGTTGCCGAGTGGCTCCGCCTCCCTGGACCTCAGTTTCCCTTTGCATCACCTGAAAGTGACTGTGAGAACGCGGCGATCCAGGCCCAGACTGCTCGGGGGTCTTGGGAGGGTGAGTTTCCTGGGCGCTGCTGGCACGCAGAGGCCACTTCTATCATCAGGGATCCTCTTGTTACCGAGCCAAACTCGTTCTGCTCACCCCACGACAGGCCAGTAAATCGGGAGACGGGGTGTTGGGGCAAAGAATAGCGACTTTATTCGGAAAGCCAGCAGACGGAGATAAGGGCAGACTCATGTCTTGGAGACCCATCCTCCCCTAGTCAAACTATAGGCTCCTTTTATACAAAAAAACACGGGGGGGGGGTGCTCGATTGTTGCAAACTTGGTGTAGGAATTCTTTGTTTTCCAGCTGTCCAGGTTGCCAGCTCATGGTGCTCCTGCAAACCTCCAGCAAAACAAATGTTCTCCTCCATTCTGCAGCTTGTTATCTTTACATGAGTGCAGAGTTAGCAAGACTAAGCCTAGAACACAGGGCACAGGGTTAAAGCCAAAGGAACAGACCTAATACAGAGTCAGATTTGTTCTTTTCTATTACACTCCGTGAACAGGGTCCGGCCTTCCCTCCAACCTTAGTTTCCTTTTCTGACTCACTTCACTGCAAACCATGGCTGTTTACAGAAGGCGACAGTGGAACGCAAAGCGTGAGGTGCAGACGCAGTTTGGGCTATGTCCTGGGCCCGGCCCACCTGGGCTGTGCGCACCCCTCTGGCCCTGAGTGTTCGTCGTCCAGTGAGAGGGTAGCGGCCCTTTCCCAGGGCGGCCAGAGGCCTGGCCGAGGAGGGGCTTCCCTCTCTGGAGCCCCGTGGGATGTTTACCAGGCCTCATGGGGCAGGGATGCGCTCAAGGTCACAAAGCCAGGCAGGAATCCAGCCCCATCGTGCTGGGAAGGTCAGGGAGAGGGCAAGGGCGCTCCTGCCTGAGCTGGTTTCCACCCCTCCAGGTGGAGCCAGCTCTGAATCCTGCAGGCTCCTGCGCTGCCCTGGCCAGGATGTGGGCTGGGCCACTGCTGAGTGCCCTCTTGTGCTCCAGGCTCCCTGGTGCCTGGGACTCTGGCGCAACAGGGATGAATCATGTACTTCCTGCTCCCAGCCCTGCGGGGGTGCTGCGGGCGTCAGGACTGGCCCTGACTCTCTGTGCGGTGACCAGGCCTGCTGGGCCTCCACCCATGCCTGCTCCCCACTTCCCAGCTCGCCCTGACCCCACCCACCCAGCCTGATCGACTCCTTCTCCACTTAGTCATCAGCATTTATGGGGCACCTACTATCCTCCCTCAGGGACAGGCAGGCCCCACCCTGCGGGCTGACAGAGGAGAACCCCCAGGAGTGCAGGAGGCTGTGGTGGGGGCCTGGAGAGACTGGGCAAGGCAAGCTCCTTTAGCCAGGAGACACCTGAAATGAGTCAGTGCGGACTTCTGGGGACCGGCAGTCCAGGCAGAGGGAACAGCATGAGCCACGGCCCTGAGGCCTGAAGGCCAAGGTTCCCAGTGGAATATGAAGGCTTCTGGCCTTGAGGCAGAGCAGGGTTTTTGACTTAGATGGGGAGCACCTTTGAACAGGGAGGACTCTGAGCAGAAGAGGGGCTGAGCTGACTTGGTTTTGATAGGATCCCCCTCAGGCTGCAACAGGCTGAGGCTGAAGCTGGAGCCTGGAGGGTCAGTCCGGGGCAGCCTGGACCTGGGAGGTGAGCTGGAGCGGTGAGAAGGGGTGGGCCCAGGGGCTTTGGACACAGACCCCTTGGGGCGATATGAGGGGTGCAGGTGGCTCCTCCTTCAGGAAGCCTCTCCTGTCCGCTCACCTCTTGTCCTCAGAGCAGGCCCCAGGGGCTTGTTTGCTGAGTGACTCTGCTCAGCAGGGCTGGCTGGCCATCTGACCCCAGCCCACCGTCCGGACCCAGCATGGAGCGCGCCCCCTCCGGCCAGCGGGAGAGAGGCCTCGCAGGGCTGTCGTCAGCTGTCACAGAGGAGCCTGGCACGCGGAGTTTGGCGCTCCTGAAACCAAAGCCTTCCCTTCCTAGGCTGGGATGAAGCTTAGAGGCCCCAACCCTGTGGGCAAAGCCCTGCCTCTTCATAGAGCTCCAGCCTCCCTCCCTGTAAGAGTGGGCTGACAATTCGACTGACCTCAGCGGGCAAGTCCGTGGGATGGTGGCTGTGAGGAGGCATTTTGCAGGGGGACCTGCCTCTTTAAAACTTACCTTAGTTACACAGATAGTATTTGAACATGTGCTCCTCGTGAAAGACCCAAAGCATACAGAACGTACAGAGAAGGAACTATGTGCTCCTTCCCCCTCCCCCTCCCAGGTGACACTGTCCCCAGGGGGCCCTGCCCCCCACGGGTCAGTGTGTGGCTTCTGGTGTTTTTAAAACAATACGTCTGTTTTTTCTTCTAACATTGTTCTGTTGAAATGTTGAAAATGAATCCTAGGAGCTCAGGTATTGAGGGCAGCTCTGTGCAAGGGACAGCTGTGTCCTTCAGGAACTCAGTGACTTCTCAGGGTGGCTTTCTGTGGCCAACTCTTATCTCCACTTGGCAGATGAGGAAACTCTGCTCTTGATTCTTGCCTGTGGCTGTGTGATACCTCCTGGTGTGTGCTTTAGTCATGTGGGTGGCAGCCGTAGTATGATTTACCTCCTGAACCAGGACCAGTTGAGAGTGAAGGGGACACTGTTATAATTACACTGGCGGGGACTGTTCCCAGCAAATACTCTGAGTCAGGACTTTTTCAAGTGATAAACCCATCTCTAGCTGACCTAAGCCAAAAAGAGAATTCACAGACTCATTTAACGAGAAAGCCTGAGTCTTCAGATATGGCTGGTTCCAGGGATCCTACCTGGACTTAGAGATGCCACTGAGATGGTCTCGTTGGGTGGAGGATGGAGAGGAGCACGGTCCTGGCCTGTGAGGGAGATGCTCCCCTGGTTCCAGGCCTACATAGGGTCCTCTCCACCAGCCAGAAAAGGAAGGCTGCAAAAATCACAGCTGGGAAGGCTGCATCATGATTCTTTTTGGTGTTCCCCTTTGGATGGTCACCTAGCTGGTTTCCCGGTTTTCATTATTAAAAACGCTGCAGTGACCCTACCTCCTTAATACGTGGTAGTTAACCTGTATTCTCTTCAAAGGAGTAACTATGAAATAGTTAGAAATAAAATATGCAGGCAGTGGGGGGAGTATAGGTCAAGTGGCAGAGCGCATGCTTAGCATGCTGGAGGTCCTGGCTTCAATCCTCAGTAGTTCCTCTAAAAATAAGTAAATAAGTAAACCTAATTATGTCCCCCCAAAGCAAACACACAAAAAGAATGTGCTACCTATTCCAAAAGTAAGTAAACAAAAGATATCTTTTAAACAAACAGGCAGACTTCACTTTACTGCACTTTGATTTACTGTGCTTCACAGATCTTGGCATTTTTCTCAAATTGAAGTTTTGTGGCGACCCTGCGTCAAGCAAGTCTATCGGCACCATTTTCCAACAGCATTTGCTCACTTCATGTCTCTGTGTCACATTCTGGTCATTCTTGTAATATTTCCAGATTTTTCATTGTTGTAATATTTGTTATGATGATCTGGGACCAGTGACCTTTGATGTTACCACTACCACTAGCTGAAGGTTCAGATGATACTTGGAATTTTTTAGCAACAAAATATTTTTTACCTAAGGTACGTACATTTTTTCAGACATATACTATTGCACACTTAATAGACTACAGTAGAGTGTAAATATAACATTCATATGCACTGGGAAACAAAAAAAGTTCGTGTGACACTTTATTGTGTTATTTGCTTTATTGTGGTGGTCTGGAGCGGAACCTGCAATCTCTCTGAGGTCTGCCTGTAAAATTAAGGTTGAATTCTTTCATAAAACTTTAAAGAATTAAGCAAGTGAACAAAAATCATAGCAGTGAGCACCGGACATGGAGCTTGGCACTTGGGCCAGTAAGTACCTGGGATGAGACACCTGCGGAAGAAACTGCCGGATTCAAGAGCAGAAGCATTTTCCCTGCTGGTGGGGCCTTCGGTGGCCTCCCCTCCTCTGTGTGACAGCGAGGGCCTGACCCCTACCCTTGCCATCACAGGTTGTTTTCAGTCTCCTTGGTTTATGCCAGTAGGCAAAACGCAAGGTTGTACATTGGCTGCTTTCTTACAAAGCTGAGTATCTTCACGTGTGTTTTGGCTAACATGTGAATTGCCTATTCATACTCCTTGCCTGTTTTCCTGGGTTCATCTTTCTAACTGGTTGTAAGAGCCCCTTATGCATTCTGAATGTCACTCCTTTGCTACTGGGCAAGGCCAGTACAGGAAGTGGCCAGGACCAGGTAAGAGGGTGAGGACATCCCCCGGCCGGCTCCCACCTCACCTGGGTCCTGCCCTTCCAACACCTGGCTGTGCCAGGCCAAACCCACCTGGCCTCCAAGGCTCTGCACCATGGGCTTGCTCCTCCCCACTCCAGCCCCCCACCCCCTCCTGGAGGGCTGGGCTTGTCCCCACCTCTGCGGTTGGGCTCAAGCTCTCCCACTAAACTCTCCATCCCATCCAACCCATCTTTCAAAGCTCAGTTTGAGATGCCAGCACAGATCAAAACTAGGTGAAGACAAATGACATCTTGGGAGCCAGAGCCCAGTCCTGCCCCCTGGAACACCCTCCTTTTGAGATCCTCTTTTGAATCCACCTGACTCATTTCACAGATAAGAGACTGGAGCTCAGAAAGGTGGAGTTACTCCCCAAAGCCCCACAGCTGGTGAGTAGCTGATTAGAATCCAGCATGTTTGGCGCCAGCCTCCTCCCCTAGGAAGCTCCCTGCCCTCCTCTCTACCTGCAGTGCATACCCAGAGCTGTGCTCCCAGGCCCCAGCCGTCTGCCACGTCCTTCCCTGCTCTGAGGACAAGCTCATATGATGGGCCTGGCTGGGGGCCGCTGGGGCTCAGATCAGGGAGGATCTCCCTGTGGTCAATGAATCCCTCTCCTCAAGCCTTGTCCTCCACCCCGTCTCACTCTCAGTGGATGACCTTGAAAATAGAAGCCTTCAGAGTTGACCTCTCAGGCTCACCTTTACTTGAGCTCTCACCCTGCCCAACACTCTGCCCCCTAATAAGAACTCCCCTTCATGTGTGGCGGGCCACAAGGTCAGGGCTTCACAGGTCTTTCCTGCATCAGTGTTTTGGTCCATTGGTGCACTGCACACATGCACACACGTGTAAGATGCAGCACACGGTGCATGGACACACGTGCACACACCCACATACACAGCACGCTGCACAGGCACGCATGCACACATGCTCCCATGTGTGTAATTTCCCCTCTTTCATTCTTTAACCCCACTAATCTCCAGCCCCCCTTCCTCTGCTCCCCGATGCAGCTGTCTCTAGTCCCTTGCCCCGGCTCTCCTCTCCAACAGGCTCCTCCTGCTGTCCCATGACCTTTCCTAAAGGGCACCATGACCTATATGCAGCCAAATCCTCCTGACCCGCTGGTGGCACGTGTGCTGGCCGACCACTCCCTTCTCCTGGGACCCCTTGGCTTCCGGGAGCCCTGTGCCCTCTCAATCTCCAGGGGCCTCTCCCCACCTCCTACCCTGTCCTCCTCTCCCCACCCCTACGTGCCCCGCCTCTATGACTTCACTCCTCTGTCTCCCTGGTGTCCTGCTTTCAATGTCTTTTCTTTCCCATGACCCCTAGCTGTTATCACCAGCCCAGGCTTCTCCCTCGACCTCCCGTTGCCATGGACACCCCAACGTGGCTGATATGCATCTTCACGGATGCCCCGCCACCTGCTCCTCCCCATTCTTCCACGTGCTCAGTCCAACATGGGAGGCATTCTAAACTGTTCCTTCCCTCTCACTCCCACTCCATTGATCAGAATCCACACAGAATCCAGCTGCTTCTCTCCAGTGACCTCCATGCCGCTCCTCGGCTCCACCACCCCTTCCCAGGCCAGTTGGCTACTGGTGGGCTTCCACCTTCTCCCTGTGCGGTTTGTTCCCAGCAGCCAGGGGGAGCCTGAGAAAACCGGAGCCAGCCTTTGTGCAGAGCCATGCGCAGAGCCGAGTCCTCCCACTGACCTGTGGGGTCCTTCTGTATCTGCAGCCCCCGCCCCCTACATCTCTCTGGCCTCACCAACTACACCCCTACCTGGGCGCACACAGATGCCTGCTGTGGTGGGACCAGCTCTCCCAGGAGAGAGGGGAGTGTGTCTTGGAACAGATCTCAGTGGGAATATGATGGGTCAAAGGTCAAAGCCTTAGACCTTAGAAGGCTGTGCTGGTGCGCACCCCCTGCGCTGGTGGCGTCAGGACCTGAACAGGGCAGTCCCTCTACCCCCAGGCTGCTGTAGTCTCTCTGGGAATTGAGCCGCCCTCCTCCACCCAATCCCCCACACGGCCCCGCATCCCTTCACATCCCACCCAAGTCCATCCTCCCTCCAGGAGGAAACTGCCCCTTCACAATCTATTCACAGCCTCGCAGGGCAGCCACCTGGCATATGACGCTGCTTCATTTGGGGCCCCTGACCCCACCATAGCCCCAAGGAGACATGCGCAGGGTGGTTGCAGCAGCCTGGGAGACCACACGTGTGTCGGGCACAGGGGACAGCTTTCACCAGCAGAAGACTCCCCAGGAGAGATGACGCGTGAACCAGAGCAGCATGTACCCTAGAGGGTGAGTCTACAAGTGACCTTGCGAGAAAAAGGCAGGCTGCTGAGAGTGACAGAGGACAGTGCCTCGATGCAGTGTTACAGTGTGAGCCACCACCGTGGGAAAGTGGCTGGGGGCCAGGACAGGCACGTTGGCCTACAGATTTCTCCTCGTAGGCTCCCAGACATTGTAAATTTTTATTGTTGTTGTTTTTATTATTATTTTGTATGCCTGAAATTATTTACTAACTTCCAAACTCCCTCTATCCCCACCTCCAGGTCCTGGGGACAGTCCCAAGCTCCTTGTCCTGGCATTCAAGACCCCATGCTTCCCAGCCCCTCCCGACTGACCTCTGCAGCCTCCTTCTGTCACTTCCAGACCTTTGCTCCAGCTGTGTCCGGCCCAGGAATGCCTTTCCTCTGCCCCACCTGGTCTTTCTGGCTAAATCTGTTTCCATGGGAAGCTTCTAAGCAATGGAGAAACAGGGTCAGACTTGATTCTGAGAGAGGCCTTCGGGAAACCCAGTGAGGAGTGAGGAGGGCAAGTCGAAGGGGGAAGCAGAGGGGACTAAGGTGGAGAGAGACCCGCCCCGAGGCCAGCTGCGCCCCACAGCCCGGGCCCTGTCACCTCATTCTGCTGGTAGCCATGGAGATGGTGTGAGGTCTCAACCACAGCCCTTGAAGAGTACAGTGGGGACATGGGGGAAAGGGGGCAGAGTCTTGAGCCACAGGTAGTTCACCTGGGACACTACCTCCCACCCCAGGTTGTCTCCCAGGGTCTGGGGGCTCCAAAGGCCAAGTGTCAACCCCAGGATTTCCATTCGCGTTGCCCCCACCCCCATCATACTCAGGACATCCAGAACTGGAAAGGTGGGAGAAACTGTAGGGAAACTGAGGACTAAAGCATGGAGGGGACCAAAGCTGAGGCAATGCAGAGGTGGAGCCTGGATTCCTAGCCCAGGGCTCCCTGTACCCCAACCCTGGCCGATGACTGATTTCTGTAGATCTGCTGGTGGACCCCCTGAGCCGTACGGTAGGGGCTGCAAGGCCACCTTGCTTTGAAGCGGACAGCACTTTGGGTGCCGGTATTTGGTGGTCTCAGCATGTGTGTGCTCCACAGTTGGCCCCTTTGTGGGGAGGCTGGGGTGGCTGAGGTCCCATCCACTACAAAGGTCTGAAGAAAAGAAAGAAAAGCCTGCAGCCTCGGTCCTGGCCACTCCTCACTTGGGGGTCATTTCCTTGTGAGCCCCAGTTTTCTGGCCGGTGAATTGGGGGTCATAATTCCTACCCTACCGGTTGTGAAGATGCAGTGAGATCAAGCATGTTTAGCAGAGACTGGCACACAGCAGGCACTCACAAATGGCTATCTGCAGCCATTTATCCATAATTCCCTGGGAAAGTCAGCTTGGAGTAGGGGCTGGAGATGCCTGGACCCTGGCTGGGGAGAACGCAGCCGAGGCCCTTAGGGGTCACAGCTCCTACCCCTTGACCCCTCCAGCTACAGTCTCAGAAACAGCCCCTGAGGACGTCTTCCCCAAGGTCACAGATGGTCAGTGCAAAGGTGACCTGGACTATGACTCATGCGGCGACGAGCAAATTCACGCTTGGCGGGGCCCGGGCGTCTACTCGCGCGCCCAGACTCCCACTGGGCGGCGGCACCGCAGGCTGGGCCCCGGGGCCCTTCCCAGAGCCGGTCGCCGGCTGCCGGGACCGGGAGCCTTTCCTGGTCCGCAGCTCGGGTTTCCGGGAGCCCCGCCCCGCTGGCTCCAATCCCGGCCCCACCCCCTCGCGCCCTCAAGTTTCTCCCAACTTTTCCGCGGGTCCCGCCGGGCGCCCCGCCCGCCGGCAGGTGACGTAACAATGGTGCAGAGCAACGGCCAATGGGCGGCGGCGGGGGCCGGCAGCGCGGGCCAATGGTGGCAGCGGGCGGCCCCGCGGTCCTGCCCGGCCGGGGCCGCACTGCGCCGCCCGCCGCCCGCCCGCCCGCCCGCCCGCCGCCGGCGCCGGCACCGCCGCGCAGCGATCGGGCCGCGGCGGCTCAGAGCGCGGCTGCGGCGGGCGCGGGCGGCGGCGGCTCCCTCCCTCCCGTCCGTCCTGGGATCTTCGCCTGCGCGCCTACCTGCGAGGGGACAGCACGCGCTCTGGCCCGCAGCGGGGGCGGGGACGCCAGGCCCGCGGCCCCGCCAACCCCAAGGTGAGTCCCCCTTCCTCCGTCGGCTTGGCTTGCAGCCCCAGCCCCGGGCGCTGCTTCCCTGGCCGCCGCACCTCTCATCCCCCTTGGACACACGCGCACGCAGGTGCAGCTCTCGCTGGCCGCCACCCTCCCGCAGATCCCGTGGCCTTGCACCCGCGGCCGCCCGAGGTACGGCCGTGCCGCCGGGAAGGGACGGGGTGGAGGTGGCGGGATGCCCTGGGCGCCCAACCCCCCCATTCAGGGAGCCGCGACCGTGACTCGCTGCCCAATGACGTGGGACGGCCCAACTTTACGTAACCTTGTGTGGACACAGGGTACACCCGGGGCACAGAGGCCCAGGCTTGGGGGGCTGTTCCAGTCACAGTGTCCCCAAAAGGGGCACTGTGGCTCCAGTCCACCCCCACCCTGCCCCTCTCTGTAACTTAGTTACCCAGTGTGTGTGGACGCAGTCTGTCCGCTAACCCAGGCCCCTGTGACCAAGGGTTTAACCCTTGAAAAAAAGACAGTAGGAAGCTTGGGCCGGCGCTTGGAGTTGGAGGCCAGGCTCAGTTTGGGGCAGGGGACTCAGAAGGCAAGGTTAGGCTCAAGCTGGGTTCCCTGTGTGTTTGGGGGCCCCTCAGGTTCTGGAATGAGCCCGAAATAGGAGGTAGGAGATCTGGGTTCTGGAACTGGCTCTAACATGACTTGCTAACTGACCTTGGACAAGTTTGACCCTTGCTGGAAAATGGGATGACAGTACCTGCTTCTTCTAGTAGTTGGGAAGATTAAGAGAGGTAGCAGACCTGGAGGGGATTTGCAGACTGTGAAGTGTTGTACACACCAGTCTCTAGGTGGACCTTATCTTCCTGCCTCCTCCCAGGAGCTTGGCGTGGGGACCTCCAGTAAACATATTTGGGTGGAAGGCTAGAGGCCCCCCTCCCTGCTGTGGCTCACAGCCTGCATTTCCCCCTTTCTTACTCAGATGAGGAAGCTGAGGCTCAGAAAAGGAAAGTGATAAACTACCTACACAAAACTAGGTGATCGCGGTGCACTAAACAGGTAGGTCTGAGTCTACAGCTCTGCCTCTGCCTGGCCTGGGGGTCAGAGGACAGGGTCAAGTTTAGGTGGGGTTGGGGACAGGGAGCCTGGGCTACGAAAAGGATTTGGCTCAGCTTGAGATGTGGGATGCAGCTTTTCTAGCCCCTTACCTGGCCTTTCCTTACTTGGGTTTGGATGCACCTTGCCCAGGTGGGAGCAGGAACTCTTCGGTGGGCTCCTGGGCTGGAGGGAGGGCGATGTGGGGTTTCAGTGTGGCCTTGACGGTAGGTGGGGCTGTGAGGGCAGGGGCAGGGAAGGGCATTTTTAGCAGAATACCAGAGAACAGGTTCAGGGAGGGAGATCAGGTGCAGCTAGATCAAGGATGTGGGAGGTGGTTCTGGGCCTCTCTCCCTTCTGAGAGAAGGGAGCTGTGAGGAGTGACTGGAAGGCCGGGTCGGAGGCTGGAGGCAGGCACGAGAGGCCCGGATGGGTAGGGCTGAGTGAGGGTTGGACGGGAGGCCCTGGACCCTCACTTTGATTCCCCTCCGCCCGCAGGTGGTCGGCCCCAGGCCCATGCCGTGAGGCCGAGAGGCACTCGCTGCCAGCATGCCGTGGGACGCGCGGCGGCCCGGGAGCGGCGCGGACGGCGGGCCCGAGGGCGCGGGCGCAGCGCGCTCGCGGGCGCAGAAGCAGTGCCGCAAGTCGTCGTTCGCCTTCTACCAGGCAGTGCGCGACCTGCTGCCGGTGTGGCTGCTGGAGGACATGCGCGCCAGCGAGGCCTTCCACTGGGACGAGCGCGGGCGCGCCGCCGCCTACTCGCCGTCCGAGGCGCTGCTCTATGCGCTCGTGCACGACCACCAGGCGTACGCGCACTACCTGCTGGCCACGTTCCCGCGGCGCGCGCTGGCTCCGCCCAGCGCCGGCTTCCGCTGCTGCGCCGCGCCCGGGCCGCACGTGGCGCTGGCCGTGCGCTACAACCGCGTGGGCATCCTGCGCCGCATCCTGCGCACCGTGCGCGACTTCCCGGCTGAGGAGCGCACGCGCTTGCTCGACCGGCGCGGCTGCAGCCGCGTGGAGGGAGGCGGCACGTCGCTTCATGTGGCCTGCGAGCTGGCACGCCCCGAGTGCCTCTTCCTGCTGCTCGGTCACGGCGCTTCGCCCAGCCTGCGCGACGGCGGTGGCCTCACGCCACTGGAGCTGCTGCTGCGCCAGCTGGGCCGCGACGCCGGGGCCACCCCTGCCGCCGGGGCACCTGCGCCCGGGGAGCCTCGCCAGCGCCGCCTGCTGCTGCTCGACCTGCTGGCGCTGTACACGCCTGCCGATGCCGCCGGCCCGGCCCGCCGCGAACTGCTGGGCGACCGGCCGCGCTGGCAGCGGCTCCTGGGCGAGGACAAGTTCCAGTGGCTGGCGGGCCTGGCGCCGCCGTCGCTCTTCGCTCGCGCCATGCAGGTGCTGGTCACCGCCATCTCCCCCGGCCGCTTCCCCGAGGCCCTGGACGAGCTGCCGCTGCCACCCTTCCTGCAGCCACTGGACCTCACGGGCAAGGGCTAGACCACGGGGCCACCCTGGGCACTGGATTTTTGGAGAATACTATTTTTCAGAGCATTGTACCCGGCACTTTACATATATGGTTCTCTGTACAGCAGAATCTCTGCTTCGTCTGTTGCATGCATGGGGTGGGCCAGGCCAGGAGGGGAAGGTGGGCCCCCAGCTGCAGTTTTCTGATTCCAGCGGGGCTCAGCTCCCCATCTCCGCCCTGTGGAGCAGGGTTGTTGGATCTTGGGATTCTTGAGAGCCAGGCGCTGCCCTGAGCTCACTGCCCAGACCCTGATGGGGGTGAGGACCCGACTCCCATCTTGATTAAGAGCCTTTGGGAAGATGTCCCAGAGGAAGTGACTGCTGAGCTGTGTAGGAATTGGGCAGGTGCAGGGGGGTGGACTGCCGTGTCAAAGCTGGAGGACAGCTTGTGCAAAGGCCTGGAGGCTAAGAGAAGTGTCCTGTAGGTGTTAGGTGGAGGTCCTCTGCCCAGTCAGCATGTAGGGCCTTGTAAACTCCCCTGTGGGGCTTGAACTCAGGTCCTGAGACCATGGCAGGCAGCAAGGCCTGCCTTGCTGTAGTAGGGGAGGCAGGACCCAGGCTGTGCCTCCTTGTCATTCCCCCCCACCCCCACCTTCCGTCCCAGATTGGCCACCTGCTCCTCCTTGGGTATCACTGGGACTCCCTCCACCCAAACCAGCCCAGGCCTGGACTTGTCCCTGTGGCCCCTTTTGCTCTCCCTGGTCGACTGGGGTTCCTGCTGCCTTAGGCTCCTGGGCCCAGCTCCAACCTTTCCTCAGGTGGAATTAGATGTGTCTTCCTCCAGGCCCACCCTGTCTAGCCCAGCCCCTGACAGGTGGAAAGTTGTGTCTGTGGGTGACTGGGTGGCCGCATCACCCTGTGGGCAAGCCCTCTTGCCTCAGCCAGTACAGCTGGTTTCTGCAGGAAGTTTTTGAAGATGGAGACTTGTTACCGGATGCACCATGATCCTTTAGGACAAAGGGCTGGCTGAAAAGCTGGGTCTGTGCCCTGAGGAGCCTTCGGATCAGGGAGGATGGCCAGGCAGGCCTGCCTGGGGATTCTGCTGGGCTGTGAAATTCAACCCACGCCGGCATGGGCCGGAGGGCCATGATGTTCTGCCAGGAGCAGAGGGCTAAAGATCTGCCTGGTGAAGAGTGACTGCCTGGCTGGGGGCACCCGCTGCCCACCCTGCCCCCAGTGTCTGTGACAGGAGCGTGCCTGGGGATGTAGAGGCTTTGGGTGGCCAAGGCAGAGTCCGGGGTGGTGGGCCATAAGTGGGACGGTATGGAAGGGGCCTGGGCAGCAGGAATGTCTTGCCAGGGGGGGCCTGGTTCTGGTCTGCACCTGCCACCCACTCTCAGGATGCCTTAGGTTTCAGTGTCCCCATGTTTTTAAAGAGTTTTAGACCATCTCCAAGCTCCCTGCCTGCCTTGAAAAGGATGTGACCTCTGTTCCTGGGAATTGTGTGTGGGTGCACAGAGTGGGGAGGAGGGGGTGGGGGAGGGGTGTACAGCCCAGTGGCTGGCCCTAGATACCAAGTGAGAATCAGGGTGCCTCCCTTCCTGCTGTGTGTCCTGGCCCAGTTAAATAGCCTCTTTGAGCCTTGACACTTGGGGACAGTGGATACTGCCATCTCTTAGAGCTTAAAACTTTGGGCATCAGGAGTTTCTGGGTCCTCGGAAGTGGGGGGGGGGTCCCAGGTCCTCATACAGGCATGCACTGTTAGGGGAGGGCACATTTCCTTTGGAGATGAGAAGTGGAGACTGGGGTGGCCTGGAGCAGCAGGTTGCAGTGGCTCCTGGGGTTTGGGCAGGGGGAGGTGTGGGGAACCCTTGGTGCCCTCATGCCCCAGCAGCTTCTGTCTAGAAAGAGCCTGGGCACCTGACAGGCACCTGATGGGAGACCTGGGCATGCAGACTTCTCCCTAGTCCTAGCTCGATCCTCTTTGGGGTCAGCCTTCCTGGCCCAAGGCCCAGGGCTTCCCTTCACTTCTCCTCTGGACCTATAGCTGCCCCTTTGGTGACAACCTCTTTTGAGCCCCCTGGGCTGGGGATGGGGTGATGCAGGGATAGGGGAGCTCCCCAACAGGCCCTGGGAACACTGTTGGGCAAGCAGGAAGCTGCACCTGGGCTGCTCCTGGAGTGCGGGGCATGATCCTGGCAGGAGGGATTGTGGGCACCAGAGCAGGGAGGCCCAGCCAGAGCACAGGTCCAGGGGCCCCTATACCTTGGAGGGGTAGGAGGGCAGCTGGGGCATCAGCCCCTGGTGTCCTGTGGCTGGACGGGGTGGGGGAAGGCAGCGGCAGCCCTGTGGCAGCTGAGCGGGGCCTGATTCTGGGCACGGCTCCCACTGAATCTCACTGGGAACGCCTGGCTTGGGCACCCCAGGCGTCAAGGAGAGCAGAGAACTGAGGGCCACAGTGCAGGGAGAAGCCTCGGGGTTATCTGGTGGCTGCTGCTGGCCTGGGGTGGGGTGGGGTGGGGCGGGGCCAGGCCTCAGCTTATCACCCCCTGGGCCGTCCAGCCCCAGAGGATGTTGGGGCCACCCCATCAGCAAGGTAACCCTGGCAATGAGCAGGAGGCCTGGGGAGAGCCGCAGCCAGCCAGGTGACTCAGCTCTTAGCTGTTGTTGGCAGGTGGCCTTGATGGCTTCTCAGAGGCAATGGCTCTGCCCGGAACAAGGCCCACGTCTTTGGGACGAAGCTTGTTAGTTGGTTTGTTCGTTCATCCCACCAACCTTGCTAAGGAAAACCTGTGGCCACTATTGCCCTCCTCATGCCCACCCAGGGGCCTGGTAATCCACTGTTGGGGAGGGCTCAGGGGCCAGGATCTCTGCATCCCAGACCCATAGAGAACGGGGGCGCTCCTCCCCAAGGTATGGTGACCTTGTGCCTGTGCTGTCCAGGGGGCTGGGGGAGGCGCCAGGAGGGCAAGGGGCCCTGCTCTGCCAGCTTTGGCCGTGGTGACATGACCCTGTGCTGGGGCCTCGCTGCACCTCTTCTGTACTACCTCGATTCTCCCGCTGAATTCCTTTCTTCTCAGTTTCTTCAACTTTAAAATTTTGTACTGAGACCACTTTCCTAAGTTACCCCCAACCCTGTTCAGAACAAGAATGTTTCCTGGGAGTCGAAGGAGGGAAACCAGCACGGTCGGGGAGGAGGGGCAGGACCAAGCCTGTTTCGGGAGGAGTGAGGCTGAGGAAGCCCTGCCCCGCAGCGGCTGGGTCTGTCCTGCCGGGTTTGACAGTTAAGCTGTAGCTGACAAGACGCATAGTAAATGCACAAGCTTTAAGTGTGTGGCTTGAGGAGTTATGACCAATGTCATCACAAGTGCAGCCACCACCCCACTCAAGATAGAGACGAAGATAACAGATTTCTATCTCTGTGATTTTCCTGCTTACAGAGTTCCCGCTCGTGGTCGCGCACACAGACTGCAGAGAAACCCAGGTCAGGGTGTGGCAGGGCCCCTGCTCGCCCCAGCGTGTGGCTCCCAAAGGAAGGGGCCGGCTCCCTGCCGGCACCCGGCACCCAGACAGGCACTGCTAGCGTTTTGGTGTATTTTCTTCCAGTTTTTTCTGTGCATATTTTCTACATACGTGCCATCAGATCAGATTTAGAGTTAAAAACTTCCTGTAGCATAAGCATTTCCGTATATTGTAAAACACTCTGTAAATATGATTTTTAAGAAGCCTTTGTGTTAGTGATGCTTGATGCAGCTAGTGTTGATGAGACAGAGTTACTGTTAGAGAGGACTGAGCCTTTAAACTGGGAATTTTATTTCTGGAATAAATAACACGTTTACATGGCTCAAATTCAAAAGCTACAAAAAGGTATACATTACAGGCAGACACAGTGACCAGCTGCCTGTGTAGTGTCTTTCTGCCCCTCCTGTGCCCCTGGAATTATGAAAAACGTCGACCTCACCAGAAGTGGTTAGAGCAGAGTAAGTGCCTCTGCAGTGTCTCCCTCTAGATGACCTGCTGCAAAACCACACCCGAGGGATTAATGCTAATAAGACAAAATTACGTCACAGACTGCCCCGAACACATCTCCTCCAGGAGGACACAGGCTTTTTAACAGCTGCACGCTGTTTCACTGGAGAGATGCTCCCAAATGCCGGCTGGTCTTAGGGTTTCACAATTATAAATGACTCTGCGCTGTGCAACTAGGGTTTGCTCTTGAGGACAGGTTTCTGGAAGTAGGGGTTCGTGGGGGGACGGCTGAAAGGCCGCTGCAGGCCGATGGTGATTCTCCCGGAAGGGATGTGCCGGGGTGGCTCCTGACCTGCTCCGTCTGCCTGGTGTTCATGGAGCAGCGACCGTCCCCTCCTCCGTCCACACACATCTTAGGTGTTCCTCCTACTCATTGTGGTTATTTATACTTTAAATTTTATGTGGAGTTTTTAATTTACAGCATCTTTATATTTTTGAAGAAATCAAATCTATATACCATTTTCTGGCTTTCCCCGTCACTTCTGAGTTTAGGAAACTGCTTGCCTTCCAGAAATCAGATACTGTTTTTTGCCCCTCATTTTAAGATCCTTTAATCCAGTGAATATTTTCTCTAGATGACTCAGGAGTGGTCCACATCAGTTGTGAAGTTGCCCTCCTGTCCCCTCACCGCGGTGCTGGCTCCCCGTGGGCCTCGCTGGGCGGCCCGATGTCACTGGCCCGTCCATCCACGCCATCCTTCATTCGCTGGCCAGCTATCACTCTTGGCAATTCTTATGTTTCTCCTTCCCCAGACAGTGAGGTGGCAGCGGGCAGCCTACCTACCCAGCTGGGCTCCCCAATGCACTCCCGGTGTTGCCTTGAGCAAGTCACTTAACTTCTCTGAGTCTCACTGGGGAAACAGTACTTATGCCTCGGGCCCTGCGAGGATGTGGCTGCATGCGTGAGCCCCTTGGAGCACGTCTGGTGCAGTCAAGGGGGTGTCTGTGGCACGAACATGGTTTCAGGGGTCCCTGCCTACCTCCCCTAACAAAACAAATCCCAGTGAGGATTTTGACAAACTGAGTGAAACCCACCCACTCCCTCGGAAAGGACTGACGTCCCTGCGCAGTGGACAGGGTCTCCCGCCAGGAACGTCGAGCGTGCCCTTCTGACGCGTGCTTTCTCGGAAGTCTTCTGTAAAGCTTGGCCACCTCTTGACTTGGGTCTTGACATTTCTTGTCCAGGTCATTTCCTGTTCTGGGATGTCCTGCGGCTTCACAAATGTGATCTTTTCCCGCAAGTTTGTTTCAGGAGGCACTTCTGGAATCTGGTTCTGTGTCATGGGCGGAGACAGGCCCAGGTCTTGGGCCCCTAAAGTGACCTCCGTGGGCCTCCGGGAGGACACTGCCCTGTGCTCCGCCTCACCTCAAGGTGTCCTTCCCAGGGGCCGCCAGGTGCGTCTACCTCTGGAGTGACTTTCTCCCAGGAAGCCCCCTGGGCAAGCTGATCACGAAGTCATATCCACCCGCCCCTCTTGACAGGGGGGCTGGGCTGGCAGACGCGACCAGCAGGCTCTCCCCGGCACAGGTGGGAACGCCAGTCTTCGTCGCTCAGACAGCAGGCTCAGCTAGGCTTGGAAAAGTCTAGTTTATTGCACTGTCTCAAAGCACAATTAGAAATGAAAACCAGAAAGCAAACGGCACAAAGCACTGAAGCTACAACGGTTTACAAGTGTCAGACTCGGCTTGGGTTTAATCGCACTAGGTCCCGCGGGTGTGGGAGAGCGCGGCATCGGGCAGGCGCCGGGCAAGGCACGATGTCCGCAGAAGAGGCGCCACCGCGGCCTGCGGTGGCCTCTGCTGTCACCAAACTTTTTAAAAAAGGATTCTATAAAAGTGAAGTGTGAAGTAAGACCTTGTCCTCATTTAGACCTGGAAAACCTCCATCTTCGTGGCTGCTGGGTCCTGTCAGAGAACATATTTTATCACTCTTCACCTGTGGCCTGGGGGCTCCGGGATACGCTCTCTCAGTAGAAAACAGGCATCGAGTGACTGGGCCCAGGGCCGCGGGCCGCTAAAAAAAGCAGCTAGGCTGGCATCCTGCCGCGGGGCTGCCTCCGGGAGGGAGGGGAGGTGGGCTCAGGGTGGGACACAGGCTGGGCGTGGACTCCGACAGCTCAGATGCCAGTGAGGGGCGGGCACTGCAGGCCAAGCCCCAGGATGGACTGGTGTCTGACGTGGCCACAGCAACCAACCAAGACAGGCGCCCGTTTCAACCTTGCATCAACCCAGCAGCCGGCCGACAGGGCCCGGCTCCCTCTCGGAGCCAGCAGGCAGGCCCCACGACTGCCCTGCGTGCCAAGGACACGCGGAGCGGGTGCCCACCCTCCCCGAAGCTGCAGCTGAGAATAGTGCGGGCTCAGGATCGACAGCGGGAAGCAGTGAAAGGCCTTCCACTCATTTTGGAAAATACATTTCTCTCCTAAATTGGTAAGATTTGATTTCAAATGAGGTATCGTATGTAGGTTTGTAATACAACAAACAAAAAAGGCAATAATCAGTAGATTCATCCTCAGAGGGCGCTTCTGGATTCTATGACGCCCACCAGCAGCACTGGCTGAGAAACCACGCTGAAGACATCCCTCAGCCACCGCCTGGCCGGGGCCCCGGGCCCGACCGCACCGCCTGGCCGGGGCCCCGGGCCCGACCGCACCGCCCTGCGCCGGCCCTGCCTCGGACACGTGCGCACACTCTGGTTCCGTCCATCCACTGGCCTTTGTCGTTTTGGCTGAGGTGTGTTCTCAGGGAGGCGAGCACGGCCCACGTGTGAGTGGGCAGGGAGGGCGTGTGGCACGTGTGCGGGAGTTGTGAGTGTGTGTTCTCTGTCCTGGCACAGCCAGCACCCCACCTCTCAAACACAGCCTTGGTTTCCCATCTGGCATGTCCAGCGTGGAATGCGTGCTGGGACCTGCTACTCAGAGAGGAGGTGGAGGGACCCTGCGCAGAGACAAAGCCATCGTTAGCACAGTCAGCGGGTGGACAGCACTGACCTTCGGTTCTGTACGCCTTGGAGCTACTAACATGGCTGCCTGTCGTGGCTCCCAGGGGCCCTGAGCCAGCTCTGATGTGTCCCACCTGTGGTGGGACCTGGAGTAGTCAGCGAGGAGGGGTGGCTGCGGCACATGGGCAGCAGCCACTGTTCCCGTGGGGACAACCTCAGCAAGAGCACAGGGGCCTTGCGGCTCCGGGCCACTCAGCTGAGGCCGTGGGTGCTGGAACGAGACGGAAACGAACAAGGATGAGAGCGAGCGTGAGGCGGCCGACCTGGCTGGACGTGTCCAGACGAGAGCTGATGAGGTGTGTCCAAGAGAGAGCAACTCAGAGCCGACCGTGTCCACCATCCGAGGCTCGGGTCCCTCCCGAGAGCTCCTTCAAATTACCTCCCACTCGTCCTCTAGGTCGTCGGGGTGGGAGGTGGTGGTGTGGCTGCTCGGGGCACCGTGGGAGTGGCTGAAAGTCCTTGTCAGCCGCTGGAGGAGGTAGCCGGGGGGGCCCACTGCCCACAGCTCATCTGATGAGGTCACTGCGGGGACAAGAGCCAGCCACATGCTCATGGATCACCCAGCCCGGGAAGAGAGCAGAGGTGGTCAGGGGCCTGAGCTCCATGTCTGGACATGGCACTTTCTAGCTGTGGGGCCCTGGACATGCCACCCCCAGTCTGTGCCTCAGTTTCCTCAGCTTTAAAGTGGGTGGCCTGGCACCCTGTCCTCCTCCTGGGAGACCCTGGCTGTCTGGGTGCTGGGTCCCCCCCCCATAGCTGTGACCCCAGAGGAGGCCTTGCCCTGGGCTCCTGTTTGGGAGCAAGCCCAGCAGAAGCAGCCCCCCAGGAGCCCCCCAACATGGCCCAGGGAGTCCCAAGTGCACAGGGCCCAGCACCTGCCTGTGAAGCATGTTGCACTGCCAGGGACTTTCTTCCAGTAGTCTCCAGCAGGGTTCTTGTCGGTGACACCATACCGCCGCGCGAGGTCCCCGTTGGGGCAGCGGGCCCACACGGTCCTGGCGCTCAGGGCCAGCTGGCAGGCCTGCAAGCCTGCAGACAAGCAGGGCAATCACCTGTCCTCAGACCCGGCTGCAGAAGGGATGGTCCAGCCCTCCCTGCCAGCCTGTGCACCTGTCAACCAGAGTCCCCAAGGGGACAGTGCCCTGCTCCGGGCTGGCTTGAAGTGGGAGCTGAGGGCAAGGCTGCCGAGAGCCCAAGACCGGGGTGGGGAGGTCCAGGTGGACCAGAGATGATCATCCCCCCCCCCCCCCAGGACATGGGGCTGGGTCCCTACACTGGGAACAACGAGACAGACACTTGCTGTCACCTGCCTCAGCAGAGCCTGAGAGACTAGTCCAGCCATGGCTGTGGCCGCGGTGGCAGCTGCATGGCCCCTGAGCCCAGCTGGCCTGCTGTCCCTACCTGGCACGTGCTCCCAGCCGGTCCCCACAGGCATCTCCTCAGTGATCCCGGTGCGGACGTGCACGTTCCACCTGCTGTCCAGGGCCCACAGCATCTGGTCGTTGGGGCTGGAGTGGATGCTGACCAAGGTGACCCCGGCGGGCTGGCAGCAGGAAGAAGGCGGAGACACATTATTTTTGGAGAGGGCAAGGCTGGAGGTGTGGGGAGTCCACGTCAGCCTGGTGCAGGGCGGAGGCACAGCAAGAATGGCAGGGGCCCAGGCCTGTCCCCAGCGCAGCCTTGCAGGTACAGAGACGCCTGGCAGACCCAGAGCGGGAGCCTCCCACCAAAAAGGCAGCCCCAAGTCTTCGGTGGCCACAGGTCTGGGGGGACACAGGTGGAGATGGGCCAGATGTCAAAAGGTAGGGACATGGGGAGCGGACCCGCGGGGTCCTGGGCCAGGAGGGCAGCTGCGTATGGGCGGTGACGGTTGGTGACAGCAGGAGGGGTGGCAGGGGAAGGAAAGGCGGGGAAACACTCCTGAAGGATCCGGGGTGGGGGAAAGGGGCCTGGCCTCCGAGGGTCCTCACAGCTTCAGGCTCAGAGAGAAAGCACACGTGGCCAAGTGCTAGCAGTGGGTGACTCTGGGTGAAGGGTCTACGGGAGTTTCTTGAAAAATGCCTGTAAGTTTTCTGTCGGTCTGAAGTTTTTCAAAATGAAAGTTTAATTTTAAAAATTATAAAAATAAAAACCACGAAAAAATGTTGTTGGTGTTGTGAGTGTAGTGGCAAGGGGTCCACAAGGAGAAGGTGTGTGGACTGGCCGGAGGGCTGTATGACGGGTGGGTGGGCAGCCCGGGCCGGGGTTGAGGTGGGTGTCTGGCGTGGCGGGCGTCCCCACCCACGCTCCGAGCACCTCCCCTGCTCTGCTCCGTACACAGAAGGGGAGCAGGCCGAGGGCCCAGTCGGCCGCGCGGGGCTGCTGTGAGCATCTTGGGAAACGGGGGCAGGCGAGGAGGCGGCGACCCGGCCCAGCCCTGCTCCGGCGGCTCCCGGAAGGGAGATGACGCCCTTCCACCCGGGCCTCTTCAAGTCCACACCAGAACCTGGGGTCAAGAGCCGGGCACGGGTCTGGCCCGCGGTGGCCTCATGAGTGACATCAGGTGCTGAGAACAGGGTGTCATTTAAGTCCTGCTGTCTCCTGCGGTGTCCTCATCCCTCTGCCAGCCCCATGCTGTGAAGGGCCCATCTGGAGGTGCCCGCCTGGTCTGGCCCAAGCCCACCCCCAGGCCCTGACACACAATGGGAGGACTCTTGGCTCAGCCACCTGCCCGTTCATTCATCCATCACCCACCTGTCCTCACTCATCCCAACCGTCATCATCCACCCATCACCCACCCGCACATCATCCACCTACCCACCCACCAGATGTTTCCTGGGGCATCGACCTCGTGCCAGGCACTGTGCTGGGCGCTGGGGACCCATTTTCCTGACTCCTGGATTTTGAAGTCTGGTGAGAGGCATGCCGTGGCTCAGAGAGTCACACAAGGATCCGTAAGACTGCAGCAGGTAAGAGGAGCTACAGGTGAAGAACGAGGTGACCTGGGAGCATCTGATGAGCATGAGACCAGGGGGTCAGGGAGGGCTGCCCAATGGGGTGTCGGCTGGAGTGAGGCTGAGGGGTGAACAGAATGAACCAGGAGCAGAAGGCAGGGGAGGCACCGGGGAGTGAAGTAGCCAGAGAGGCTGAACCTGGGCGGCACCACGCACAGTCTGTCTCCTCAGTGGATAACAGGGCGGTCTGCTGGGATCCAGGCTCTGAGATCAGAGGTGTTCAGAGAGAGAGTTCTGGAGATGTATCCAAGGACAGGTGGTAAAAAAACAAGATGCAATGAACAAAAGGAGCTCCCAGCCAAAGTGGGGACTCAGTGGAGGTCAGATGGGCACAGCACCCGGCCTCTGGGAGAAAAGGGATTGAGCAGAGGCAGGATGGAAAAGACAGGTAACTGCCTGGGGTGACAAGGCGTCCACAGATGTCAGCCACCCCTGGGAGCTCCTGAACACGGTCCAAGAAATGCTGCTTCACAAAGGTTGCCTGGAACAAGTCCCAGTGACCTGACAGGTCGGCCAGAAGGACAGAGAGGTTGGACAGGAAGCAGTTGTGCAGAGTACCCTCCACACCAACTGGCCACCTTCAGACTAGGAAGCCTGCTCTGGCTGATCCCAAGTCCCCTCCAGAGGGACGAGGGGAAGACTGGAGGGCCAGTGGTTCTCACACCTCAGAGTCCCTGGGACTCGTGGGGGGACCTTGTTAAAATGGAACATTCCTGGGCTCGGGGCCAGACTGTCCACATGAGACTCTGTGGCTGGAGCCCAGAAACGACCTTTTAAACAAACTCTTCAGGTGATTCTGACTCAGCCGGTCTGTGGGCCACTTTCTGTGGAAGTGCTCTGCACCACGGTCAGGAAGCAGGCGACGCCACCCAAACCATCTACAGATTTCAATGCACCCCTAGCAAAAGCCCACCTGGCAACTTTACAGAAATGGAGAAGCTGATCCTCTATTTCATATGGAACTGTAAGGAGCCTCAAACAGCCAAAACAATTTTGAGAAAGAACACAGTTGGAAGACTCATGCTTCCTGAGTTCAAAACTACTATAAAGCTGCAATAACCAAACAGGACGGCACTGGCAGAGGGAGAGACATGTAAATGGAGTAGAACTGAAAGCTGAAAAATAAATCCCTATAGTCAAGTGATTTTTGACAAGGTTGCCAAGGTCACTCAATGAGAAAAGAATAGTCTTTTCAACAAATGGTGCTGGTACAACTGGGCAGCACACGTGTAAAAGAAGGAGGCTGGGCCCTCACCTCACACATACACAAAATTAACTTGAAAAGGATCAAAAATAAATATAAGAGCTAAATCTGGCAACGGTTTCTTGTCTATAGCACCAAAAGTACAAGCAATAACAAGAAAAAAGCTAAATTGGACTTCACGGAAATTAGAAGCTTTTGTACATCAAAGGACACTGAAAAGAAAGCGAAAAGATAACCCAAGTCGTATATAAGGGTCTAGTATCCAGATCAAAGAATTTTTTTTTAAGACTTTTGCCTAATTATTTTTTATTTTTGTTTTTTTGGGGGGAGGAGATAATCAGGTTTGTTTGTTTGTTTGTTTAATGGAGGTCCTGGGGATTGAACCCAGTGCTTTTACTAAGCACGCGCTCTACCCCTGAGCTATACCCTCCCCTCTTAGCATAAAGAGAACTATTAAAACTTACAACAAAAAGACAAACTGAACTAAAAAAAAGGGCAAAGGACTTGAATAGACAATTCTTCAAAGACATACAAATGGCCAACAAGCACATGGAGGACACTCTACATCATTAGTCACCCAGGAAATGCAAACCCCAACCACAGCGAGATACCACATCACACCCACGAGGGAGGCTAGAAAAAAGAAAATGGAAAGTAAGTGTTGGTAAATCTGTGGAGGAACAGGAACTCTCATATAGTGTCGCTGGGGCTGTGAAATGCTGCAGCAGCTGTGGAAAACAGTCTGCCAGTTCCCGAAGGGTTAAACACAGAATGATTGTGTGACCCAGAAATTCTACTCCTAGATGTTTACCAAAACAATGGGAACAGAGGTTCAAACAGCAGCTACGTGAACGTTCAGAGCAGCGTTCTTCACAACAGCCAGAAAGTGGGAACAACCCAAACGACCACCAGCTGATGCCTGGATAAACACAACGTGGTCTGTCCATACAACGGAGTATCACTCAGCAATAAAAACGGACGAAGTAGTGATGCTGACACCACGTGGATGAACCTCAAAAACATGATGCTAAGCACTATTTACAGTAGCCAAGACATGGGAACAGCCTAAATGTCCATCAACAGATGACTGAATAAAGAAGATGTGGTATATTTATACAATGGAATACTACTCAGCCACAAAAACTGACAACATAACGCCATTTGCAGCAACGTGGATGCTCCTGGAGAATGTCATTCTAAGTGAAGCGAGCCAGAAAGAGAAAGAAAAATACCATATGAGATCCCTCATATGTGGAATCTGAAAAAAAAAAAAACAAAACATAAACACAAAACAGAAACAGATTCAGACACAGAATACAAACTTGTGGTTGCCAAGGGGGAGGGGGTGGGAAGGGACAGACTGGGAGTTTAAAATTTGTAGATACTGACAGGCATATGTAGAATAGATAAACATGATTATACTGTGTAGCACAGGGAAATATATACAAGATCTTGCTGTAGCTCACAGTGAAAAAAAATGTGACAATGAATATATGTATGTTCATATATAACTGAAAAACTGTGCTCTACACTGGAATTTGACACAACATTGTAAAATGACTATAACTCAATAAAAAAGTGTTAAAAAAACAACATGATGCTAAGTGAGAGGCCAACCATAAAAGGCCACGTACTGTATGACTCCGATTACAGGAACTGTCCCAGAGAGGAAAATCCACACAGAGAGAAAGCAGACGAGCAGCTGCCGGGGCAGGGCAGGGAGGCATGCGGAGCAACTGCTGCTGGCTACAGGGTTTCCTCAGGGGATGGTGAAAACGTTCCGGAGCTAGACAGTGACGAAGGCCGCACAGCACTGCCGACGTCCTACATGCCGCTGATGGTAAATTTTATGTATGTGATTTCACCACAATTAAAAAAACCCCAAAAAGCAGACGACTTGGTTGTGACCGTGTACTGTTGTTTTGCAAGACATCATCACTGGGGAGACCGGGTAAAAGGCACACAGACCTCTATTCTTACCAATGTATGCGAGTCTGCAGTGATCTCCATACAAATCTCAATTAAGAAAAAAGAAGCAGGCAGCCTAAAATTTTGTTCCTTTCATATTCAAAATTTCACAAAAATGAAAAAAAGAAAGGAAAAATGGTGCAATTTTAAAAATGGAGTAAATAAGGAATTTACGATTTAAAAAATCATTTGGAAATGACAAAAAAAATTATGTATTGTCTTGGTGTGCTTCCGAAGACTGAGACAGTGTGTGTGTGCAAGCATGTGTGAGTGGGTGTGTGTGTGGGTGTGTGTGTGCACCCACTCCTGCTTAAGTGTCCTTTCAAGATGAACTGCAGGGCCAGTGATGGGGCGGGAACCACTCCCCTCTTCTGGAAGCACCTGCTGATTTAGTTACAGCCACCAACATGTTTTGATATTTGCAAATCAAAGGGGCTGCTCATGACTGTTAAGTTCTCTCAAACAAGGCCTTATGGCGGTGGTGGGGGAACCCCAAGCTGCTAGCCTACGTTTTCAAAAGATAAACACTCATTACTAATTATTATGAACAAGGAACAGCACGTTTTACGTATTCCAAGTCACCAGCATTACAGATAAAGGTCTTTCCCATTACTCAAGAGACTCTCCAGAATTTATTTCATACATTGAGATCTTGACTAGATGTGAAGTTCAAGTTAAGGGACGAGGTTTTCACGTGGTGGGCTGTTCCCAAACTGTGACTGCAAGGGCCCCGGTGCTGCACACACCGGCTGGGGGCCAGTGCGACTGTTCTCAGGTCAAAGGATTCATCTGAGCTGCTGGGTGCAGTGAAGATACCACTGAGCTCAGACAACATGAACGAGAAATGAGACAGGTTCTGTTTCCTGGAATCAAGACAAGCTTGTCTGAGTTTGATACAGTACTTAACTCTGCCTCCAAGCTTCCCACCTAGAACATTCCTCCGAGAATTCCGCTACAGCTGCTAAGTCAGCTGTGACAAGACCACACACTCCTAGGATAAATGATTCTGGTTAACTACAGACAATGGTTAAGAGGCAGCTGCTGGCTCTGGTGGCCCGTCACCCGCCACTCCGCGGGTGGCAGCTGCAGGCAGGAAGCGTGCAACCCAGAAGCCGTCCACCCATCACTCAGTGACCTTCACTGAAGTTGGTTTTCTACTCAACTTTACGAGCCTGCAGGCTTGGCCCCTTGTGGCGTGTGGCCTCAGCTGTCAGGGGGCTCCTAACTGGTCTCCCCACAGCAAACCGCCTTGCCCAGGGCTGCAGGATAATCTGCACTGGGCACATGACTGCCTTGCCCCGTGGCCACAGTGCCTGCGCCTGCAGGGTGACCCCCGCCCCTGTGGCCCTCCACCCCCCACCAGCAACACCTCCTTTCTGGCCTCATGGTTGGCCGGGTCCCACAGCGCTGGCCTTTGGCTCTTATCAGACCTTCTGGATTTCCCCTTGCAAGTGTGCTGTTAAAACCCTCCCTGCCCTGCAAGGCCCAGCCCACAGACTGCCCACTTCATCAGCCTCCTGAAGGGCCCCCTGCCCCCATCTACCAGCCAGAAGGGGCCCCATCCACGCTCATCCCACCAGGCCTTCCCCCCTCACTCACGCCCCTCCAGCTTCAGGATCCGTTACCTTTTCCATGTTCAGAGCCCTCACAGCTCCAGGCGGGGCTGGTTTCACTGAGCCTCTGCTCAAGACACGCTCATGAAATGGACCTAACGGGGCAGCAAGGCCCAGTGGCCGCACACAACGTGGAGAGGAGGGCGGTACACCCAACTCCAGGCTCATGAGAAAACAACGCTTCTTAACAAAGAGAAATCTAGTTTTTCTGATTAAAAGGACTCACCAAAAATGACTGTGGGCTGGAAGGGACCAGGAGATCAGCTAAGCCCAACTTCCTTATATTCTGGGTGAGAAAACTGACAAAAGTGATGTGGAGGAGTGAGGGGGCCTGCCCGTGGCCAGAGCCGAGTCTCGAGCTCTCCAAACTTCTAGCAGACTGAGCCTCTGTCCTAAGGAACACACAGACACACACAGACACACTTCCCTCAGCCAGAATGTGAATAAATCCAGGCTAAAAGAAAAAAAAATTGAAAATTCCACAGCCAAAGGAAATGTTTATCTAGACAGATCATTTTGGTGTGGACCTTACGTGAACCTGGGTAAAATTCAGCAGGAACGTTTCAGAAACACTGACGAGGGTTACTCAGAAGCTGCAAAGCAGCAGCACGAATCACACTGGGCAAGACGCCTCCTGGAGACACACCGCCCACCACGGTGGCCAGCTGTGCTTTCTAGACCCCTCCCTCTGCTCCAGGTTGTCCCCTCCTCCCCACTCTGCTCAAACTAACCTCGAGTCCACCCAGCACCTGTGCCACATGGCGAACTGCATTTCCCTCCAGCCTGCGGGGTCTGCACCGGCTGCGGTCGGAAGCTCTCAGCCCCTGAAGCGTGGGGTTTGTTCGGTCCTTGGGCACGTGGCCCCATGGCTGTTGCACTTTCTGGGTTCCGTTCACTTTAATTCCTTTGTGTTTTCCCCTGAAGCAGATCCTCGTCCTGCTTCTGGTCTATCCCTTCTAATTTCACATAAGCCTGAAACCTGGATACCAGTGGTAACAAGCTCTCGGGGTGAACGACTCGGTGCTGTCTTTGGCTTCCAAGTCAGTGTGTGACCTGAGGCAGATCCCCTCCCCGGGCTCCATGTCCTCAGCAGGAGAATGAGCTGGGTGGCCAGGGAGGCTCCTCTGATGGGGCTTTCACGGAGCCCCAGCTCTGCGAGCTGCCCTGGGCCCCTGCAGGAGGCACTGGGGCAGTTTCACGGGATCAGCTCTCTGCTAGTATTTGTTGAACACATTTGGCTTAGGTACAGGATTTTATTTGAAGAATGAGTTGCTAAAGCTGCTTGAAAACTGCTGACCTGGCTGAGTAAGGCCACCAGATGCCGGGGTGTGGACGGGAGCAAAGTCCCTGCTGCTTTCCTCTCAGCCGACATGAAGCCAGAGGTCCTCTTTCTTCCCCGGTGACGCCTGCACTGCTTCCAGCACTTTCCTCGGCCCCCATCTGGTCTGAAGTGTGACTTCAGGATCCATCAAGGCACTGCGTCTGCTCACTGCCGGGGGGTGCGCTAAAGAAACCACTCAGAAACAGGCTTCCGGGGCAGCCGTCACGTTCCGTTCCTCCCGTGCAAGGGCTGGTGAGGCTGCCCACCGCGCCGAGCAGACCTCAGCCTGCGTGACGGGGCTGTGGTCAGCATCAGGGCTCCAGCGCTGCGCTGACATGACAGGGCCGCAGAGACTATCCCAGGGCCCCGGCCCCGGCTGTCCTGGCAGCTGCTGGACCGGGCCGGCGCTGCGGGCCTGCTGCTGCCTGCCGCCCACGCAGACCCAGGACTGGCAGTCCCCAGGAGGGACACCCGGAAGGGAAAGACACCTGGAGGCGCCCTCTGGTTCGCTCCCCTGGCATCAACGTAGGCCCTTCCTGGTGCTCACATGTGCATATCAGCTGGGATGGGGTCCCGGGTCTTTGCTTTAAACTCTGGGTCACCTGATGTTAGGGGACCAATGCAGGGCAAGGACAGCCAATCCCTACCTGGGGGGTCCCTGACTGGGAATCCTGGCCGCCCAGAACGAGAGAAAAGGCCTAGAGCCAAATATCCCAGAGAAGGCGAAAGTTTCTGAGAAGGGGAGTTCGAGGAGATGAAAGCTTGAAAACAACAGGTGTTTAGACGGAACCATGGGGCAAAAGGCAACGTGGGGGAAAAATACAGTAAGTGGCAAAAAAATTTAATTTTCCTCAAAATGGGGCTGTTCCGTCCAACAGCACTCGACTGCATTCTTGGAGGTCCCATCTCCTCACTTGCAGGCGGCACCCCTGCTCATCAAACAATTTAATATGCAACAGGGAGCACCACCGCCACCGAGACCCCACTCAGATGCTCAGAGGAGCAGAGGGAGACAGACAGGTGGCCGGGGTGTCTCTGAGGAGCTGCAGCCCCACCAGTGTGGGTGGGAAGGGGTGACCTCAACCCACGGTTCTCAGCACTGGGTGTGATCACCTGCGAGGCTTTGGAACCCAGAGCCCTGGGCAATGATGGCAGAACACACCTGTCCTCTTAGTCCCTTCGGAAAGAAACAACACTACACGGAGACTGGGAGTCAAAAACAAACAAAAAAGGTTCAAACCTCACAAGGACATGGACAATGAGAGGAGAATACAGCCACACGACTCGGGAGCTGGGAAGGAGCAGGTGAGGGGAAAGGGCTCAGCGGGGTCCAGCGGGCTGAAGGCAGCAGAGCGCAGGGACCGCCAGCAAACAGCCAGGGCCAGGCCGTCGCGCACAGACCACGCTCAGCGAGCCTCACGCACGCTCAGGGCCCCCTCTTATAACCACGATCACCACATCTAAGGAAAGCCTCTGCGTGGAAAAGAGAGGAGAGAAGAAAGCAGGCACCTCGGGGACCATGGGGGCCTCACAGGGGAGGAAGCTTCAGAGACACCCTTGGGGGCAGGAGAAGCCCTGACAAGCGCGGAACAGCGACAGCCATGCCTGAAATAAAACACAACCACAGGAGCAAGCCGTGGGGCGCTGCAGGGTGAGGAGCAGGACGAGAGCACACAGGGCAGGACGCAGAAGCAAAGGTGAGGGAGTAGAGGCCAGTTTGGGAAGAAACCAGGGCACAAAAGCAGGACTCAGAAACAGCGGACAGGAGCAGGGCGGGCAGAGGCGGGCAGAGGCCCAGAGCCCGGGCCACGCCGCCGGCCTCAGGGCCCCCAACACGGAGGCCACAACAGGCCCCGGGCGCACGCCACCACCTGTGCTCAGGACGCCGCAGAGATGCCCGACAAACCTCCAGAGAGAGAAAAACAGCTCAGAGGCCAAGGATCAGGTATCAGAACAGCTTCAGACTTCTCAACAGCAACACTGGGTGCCAGGAGATGACGGAAGAAAAGAGTCTAAGGGAAGAGGACTTCCAGCCTAGACGGCTGTGCCCGAGAGGTCAAGGGTGAGTCCCCGCGGCCAAAGCCCCTCAGACAGGCGGTGTCTCTGGAAGTCACCCCCACAGAGCCTGGAGGGCAAACTCCACCAGGACAGAGGCAGAAAGAGGAGGACGGGGGCCCGGGGGGGGGGGGGGCCGCACGTGCGCAGGCCGAGGGCGACTCCGGAAGGGGGCAGCCGGGCCCACATGCAGCCGCCAGCCCCCAGGGAGATGCTCCAACGTGAGCTGCACAGACCCGACATGTCCACCCAACGGAGGGAAACTGAGGCAGCTGGCAGGGAGGGCTTGGGGTTGAATATGTAAAACCACACAGAAAACGAGATGGAAATACAAGAAATAGCTCCCCACAAAGTTATTCAGGGTAAGAAGCTAAAGGAAAGTAGTTCTCTGGAGAGGGGAAACTGGATGGGGAGACCTGTTTCCTGCAGCCCACATCGCGCAGAGCAGGCTGACGTGGAACCTATGGGCTCACACGTGGGCTCTGACGAAAAGGAAAGCCAGCCAGACGTCTGAGCCCCACTCATGCCGAGTCTCCCTCCGGGAAGGGAGCCAGGCCCGGGCATTTTGGACACGTGCCTCAGACGGTCCTCAGGTGGACGCGGCTCTTCTCTTTACTGGTCAGGAGGTGAAGGGCCAGTGAGTTTGAGCAACTTTCCCAAGGTCACTTGATCTCATATGGAAGAAAGTAAGTTTTAGTTCAGGTTCTTTTGATGTCAAGCAGTAGTCTCTGACACTGGAGGGGGCAGTCCTGGCTGGCAGGGCTCCAGCAGCCGCTGCTTCCCCGAGCACTGTACCCCACCTCCGATGGGGAAGGCCCTGAAGGCCCCTGGGAGGTGTCCACATACCTTCCCGCTGCGTCTGTCCGAGGTGCCTGTGCGCAGACCAGCTGGGAATGCAGCCTCTCTTTTATTAATTGAAGTAGAGTTCATTTACAATGTTGTTTTACTTCTAGGTGTACAGCAAAATGATTCAGTCATGTGTGTGTGTGTGTGTATATATATATATATATGTGTGTGTGTGTGTGTGTGTATACATACACACACATTTATAACAAGATATTGAATATAGTTTCCTGTGCTATACAGTAGGACCTTGTTTATTTTGTATATAGCAGTTAGGATCTGCAAATCCCAAACTCCTAATTTATCCCTCCCCCACTTCCCCTCTGGCACCTGTAAGTTTGTTTTCTATGTCTGTGAGTCTGTTTCTGTTTTGTAACTAAGTTCTCTTGTATCATACTTTCAGATTCCACATATATGTGATATCATTTGATGTCTTTCTCCGTCTGACTTACTTGACTTAGTATGATCATCTCTAGGTCCATCCGTGTTGCAGCATACGGCAATATTTCATTGTTTTTTATGGCCAAGTAGTATTCCATTGTGCGCGTGTGTGTGTGTGTGTGTCTCTCTCTCTCTCTCTCTATATATATATATATATACACACACCATATCTTCTTTATCCAGTCATCTATTGATGAACATTTAGGTTGTCTCCATGTCTCAGCTACTATAAACAGTGCTGCTATGGACACTGGGGTGCAGGGTATGAAGTCTCTTGCAGCTTCGTGGACACAAGCAATGCTGGCTTGGCGAGACCAGGGTTAGCAACAGTGCTAGCAGGCACACACAGGGGCAGCTAGTCTGGTCACCGAGAGAAGGTCTGGACCCAATGTAGACTGGCTTCCTTTGCCCCAAAACATCCTGTGTCAGTGTCCCCACTACCGTAATACTTTCTGTACTTGCTTTTTGCTTTTTCTGTCTGTGTGTCCATCCACCCATCCGTCTATCTTATTTTTGAATGTTCCTCTAAGTAAGTTGCAGACATCAGTAGCTTCCCCTAAACACTTCAACGTGTAAATCATTGACCAGAGCTCACTATTTGCTTCCAGTTTTATCCTGAGGTGAAGTTTACCTACAGTAAGCGTACAGACTGGAGGCATGTCATTCCGTGAGTTTTGACAAATCATAACCCACGACGAAGCAGCTTCAAGCCCCCTGCCAGTCACCTCCCCCTACCCCACCCAGGCAACCATGGATATGATTTTTGTCCCCAAAGGTTCGTTCTGTTGGACCTGTTCTGGAACGTCATGGAACCAGGGTAGTTGCTTCACTCAGGATGATGGCTGCGGGATGCTCTGTGGTGCTGCGTCAGCCACGTCAGTTACCTCATTTCCTCTTTTCTGTACTGAGCTGTGGTAGCCATCACCATCCCTACCGCCCAGAGCTGGAGACACAGGTCCCCATGGTCTTCCGGGTGGTACCGGCCTGTGTGTTCCCCAACCCCCCCTTTTATTCAAAAGCAGGGACAGTCAGATGTGACCACGTCCCACGCTTGGCACACGAAGCTTCGTGCTCCCGCCCAGGAGACGGGCACTCCCGCTGCTTCAGGGCGCACGTGGTGTCTGGAGAGCAGGCCGCTCACTAGCATGTGAGGAGGGATTTAACGCACAGGGGCCCACGTGAGGTGAGCAGGACCTGCTTTGATCACCTGCCAGGCCCCGTTTCTGTCGGGGGGACACGAGCTGTCAGAACTCCCCAAACTCTCAGAAGCAGGCACTTGGATATGCCCACAGGGCATGGCTTCGGAGTGTGGGGCTCCCCTCTTACTGCCATCTCTGTCCCCTGTGTGAGTGACCAGGTGGTGGGCGCCCGCGGAAGGTGGAGGGGGCAGGGGCTCAGCACCGCCCCAGTGGGAGCAGCGAGGAAGAAGCCCCTTCCCTGCCCCCCCAGGGGCCTCCCCTCTGATGCATCACCAGCGCCCAGCTCAGGCCGGTCCTCCCTGATCCTCACAGTCCTCCCGCCAAAGCCGTCCCGTCCTCGCTGTGAGCATCTCCAGAGACCTTGATGTGTTGCGTTTCATCAAGTTCCGTCCCCAGCAGCACATGTGAGCATGGCTTTCTCACTGGATCACCTATTATCCTGCTTGTATATTTATTTTGCCTTTTTTGTTGTTGTTGTTCCAGACAGAGGGGAGCAAACGGGACCGCAAAGAAGCTCCATCGAGGGAAGATGGGGGGGGGGCCTCTTGGGCGGGGGTGGCAGGACAAGCCTCTTCTTCCACTGGGGCACACAGTGCCTACAGAACCGTGAAACCACATCACCAAGTGTGTTTGCTTCAGAGGCATCTCTCACACGGACAGAAAACTCTAACCGAAGCAGCAAACTCCAAAGAAAAAGATGCTAAACACAACTATAAATATTTTCTCCAAATCCTTCTAAATGTTAGCAAGTCTGAAAACTGAATCATTTGTTTTGAGCACTTTGTTAAAACTTCACTCCAAAACTACTACAGGAAGGAGGTTTCACCAGAGAAGAGAGCAGGATACAGAAATAGAGAAACTGCTGTGAATTCCAGAGGGTCCCTGTGGCTTCACTTCTTTGCCCTCAGCATCTCCTACTGCTTCCACGTGTCTCAGCAGCAAACACATCCTTACCTGCAGACCAGGAAAGAACCTCACGACCAAGGAGTAAAATGAAGTGGAAAGAGGTTGATTACGATCAAAACAAGGAAACCCCATTTACATCCTAACACTTGGATTCCACCGAACTGTCCTGACTTTCTAAATCTTTTAATGAGGCCTCATTTCCCTCCCCTCCCACTGCCGGACTCATCTTCTCAGGACCCTCTGCAATTTTAAGATTAATTTAAAATTCCATTTAAAAGTAAGCTTTCTCCTAAAACACAGGCTCCAGCAGTTAGTGTCCCAGCCCAGGCCTTGATGCCCAGCAAAGCTTGGAAAAGCGTAGCACAAAGGCCTGTGCAAATGGAAAGGCTGATTTTTCTTCCCTCAGGAACCAATTGTGTACCTAGAAATCGCACACCAACTGCATTTCTTCTATAGCACACTGAAAGCCACTGAATGAGAAAATGTGGTCCCCATTCAGCGAAACTGCTTGAAATAGTTAATGTTTAACAGCCTATTTAGCAATCACTACTTTATTCAGAGCACAGCTTTGAGGCCCTTTCATGTGAATTTGTTCTATTTTGGCCATTTTCCTGGGCAAAGCTGTTGATCACCACAGTTAACAGAGCACTCCAAGTAAAGCTTTCTTCACCCAATTTTAGCTCTGCTTCCTAGAGGTTATTGTAGAATACAAATGGAGAAAAGGAAGAGGAATTTGCAGTTTCACGCGGTCCTTGATGTAACCCTCTGGCTGGGCCGCAACTCAGCCAGAGACCCGAGTGCCCACGGCTGCAGACAGGTGCACAGAAGAGTCCAGCTGGTTGGGCCCCCGCCGCCCGCGGCTCCCTGCCCGGCTCCACTCCCCTCATCCTGGCCTTTGGCTTGACAGGAAGAGGCTGGGGCAAAGCACACGTGCTCCAACCTGCTCAATAGTCCTTCACCACCACCCATCCTGCAGACCTTGCTCTTCCACCAGGCAGCCCTTCACTGGCCCTGGAGTGGCTCTGTGCTGGGACCAAAGGACCGATATAGTCCAAGATTCCTCTAGGTCTTCCACAGGAGTGTGATGAATGTGACAAACACTGCTTAGAGCTCTCAGAGGAGTCTCCCTGGCAAGCAAAGCACTGTGCACAAGACGGTGCGGAAAAGCAAAGACTGGAGAGGAAACAGATGAACCAGAGGACAGAGAGAGAGAATAATCAACAAAACCAAAAGATAGTTTTTGAAAAGATCCACAAAATTGACAAACTTTTAGCTAAATTAACTAAGAAAAAAGAGATTCCCCCCCCCAAAAAAGAAAAAAGAGACAACACTCAAATTACCAAAATCAGAAACAGAAAAGGGGACATAACTACCAACCTTCTAAAAATTAAAAGGATTACAAGGGAATATTATAAACAACTGGATGTCAATAAATTAGATAACACAGATGAACAAATTTCTAAAAAGATATATAAAAACTACTCAAATTGAATCAAAAGGAAATAGAAAATTCTGAATCAACCTATAACAAGTAAAGAGACTGAATCAGTAACCAAAAAACACCCCCCAAAGAAAACCTGAGGCCTACACTGATGGACTCTAACAAACGCTTAAAGAATAATTAATACCAATCCTCCAGAAACTCTTCTAAAAAATATGAGAAGGAAACACTTCTCAACTCATAAAAGGTGAGCATTACCCTGATACCAAAACCAGACAAACACACGCCAAGAAAAGAAAACCAAAGACCAACTTCCCTTATGAATAGGGACCCAAAATTCCTCAACAAAATACTAGCAATCAAATCCAGCAATACATACAATCTGAAAAAGGCATCTACAGAAACACACAGCTAACACTGTTACTTAATGGTGAAAGACTGGATGCTTTCTCCCAAGATCAGGAACAAGACAAGGCTATCCATTCTCACCACTTCTATTCAGCATTGTACAGGGGATTCTACCCAGGACAATCAGGCAAGACAACAAAATAAAAGGCATCCAGGTAGGAAAGAAAGAAGTAAAGTTATCTCTATTTGTAGAAATGATCTTGTATTTAGGAAATCCTAAAGAATCTACTAAAAAGTTATTAGAACCAATAAACAAGTTTACCAAGGTTTCCAGATACAAGAGCAGTATATAAAAATATACTAGCAATGAACAAACTGAAAACAGAACTAAGAAAAGAGTTCCATTTACAATATAATCAGAAAGAATAAAAGACAGAAATAAATTTAACAAAAGGAGCATAAAATGTATACTCTGAAAACTATACATCCATTTAAAGAAATTAAAGAAAACCTAAAAAATACAAAGACATCCCATGTTCATGAATTGGAAGGCTTAATACTATTAAGATGGCAGTACTTCCTCAACTGATCTACAGATTCAGCCCAATTCTTATCAAAATCCCAGTTTACATTTATTGCAGAAATTGACAAACTGATCCTAAAATTCATATGGATATATGAAGGACACACAAGTAGCCAAAACAATCTTAAAAATCACTTCCTGAGTTCAAAATTTGATAAAGCCACATAATCAGGACGGTGTGGTACTGATGACACAGTGACAGACATGCAGATCACTGGAACAGAGTTTAGAGTCCTTACATTAATGATCAACTGATTTTGACAAGGCTGTCAGGACAATTTAATGGGGAAAGACAGTCTTTTCAATAAGTGGTGCTGGTATAACTGAGTATCTACACATAAAGTAAAAGAAGGAATATGGACACCTTCACACCATATACAAAAATTAACTCAAAATGAATCAAGCATCTAAATGTAGGAGTTAAAACTATAAAACTTCTAGGAGGAAACACAGGTATAAATCTTCCTGACATTGGCTTAGGCAGTAGTTCTTAGACAGGACACTGAAAGCACAAGCGATGAAGGGAAAACACATAAAAGGGACGTCATCAAAATAAAAAACTTTTGTGCATCAAAGGACACCACAAAAAAAGTAAAAAGATAATGCAGAAAATGAGAGAAAATATTTGTAAATCATAATTCTTATAAAAGGGTCTAGTATCCAGAATACATAGAGAAGTCTTACAATTCTACAATAAAAGGACAATACAATTAAAAATAAGCAAAATATTTGAATAGACACTTCTCCAAAGAAGATGTACGAATGATCAACCAGCACATGAAAGGTTGCTCAGTATCACTAGTCACTAGGGAAATGCAAATCAAAGCCACAGGGACATGGGGGTGTAATGTACAATTTGAAAGCTGCTAAGAGAACAGATCTTAAAAGTTCTCATCCCAAGAGAAAAATTGTAACTATGCATCATGACAGATGGTAACCAGACTTACTTCACAATATACACAAATACTGAATGGTGATGATGTTGTACAACTGAAACTAATATGTTATATGGCAATTATCTCTTAATTTAAAAAAACCCAATTGAATTATAACAAAAAGTGTCAATTTGGATCAGATCACTTTCTTTATGGGACTATTCTAATATAAATCATAACATTCAGTAACTCACACAATATACAAATTAATCTTTCCCTATTTCAATAAAGTTTTTACCCTGTTTAAAAAAAAAACCCACAGCAAGATGCCATTTTATACCCAAGATGGCTAGAATTAAAAAACTGGGCAAGAAAATTTTTCAGTGAGGATGTAGAGAAATTGGAACCCTCATACACTGCTGGTAGAACATAAAATGGTGGAGCCACTGTGGACTACACTCTGGCAGTTCCTTAAAAAGTTAAGCATACAATTACCATATGACCCTGGAATTCCACTTAAAGTTACATACACAATAGGATTGAAAACATATGTCCACAAGTCTTGTACACAAAAGTTCAGAGCAGCATTATTCATGCAGCTAAAAAGTAGGAACAACCCAAATGTCCATCAACTAAAGAATGGATAAACAAAATGTGGTCTATCTACACAATGGAATATTATTTGGTCATAAAAAGGAGCGCAGTACTGACACACACTACAACCTGGACGAACTCTGAAAATACGACGCTCAGAGGAAGACAGCAGACATACTGTATGATTACATTTATATGAAATAGGAACATCCAGAGAAGGCAAATGTAGAGAAATAGTAGATTAGTGGCTGCCAGGGCCTGAGGGGGTGGGGGTTCTGGGAGGAAAGGGAGTGACTACTAATGGTAAGGGGGTTTCTTTTTGGGGTGATGAGAAAGTTCTAGATTTGGACAGCAGAGACGGCTGCACAACTTTGTGAATATTCTAACCACCACTGAGTAGACTGTAAAAGGGTGAATTGTAACTCTTTAAAGAAATAACATAAAGCTGTTAGAAAAAAACAAAGAAAGAAGGGGTTGACAATGGCATACCAAAGGAGCCAGGCAACAAGGTGTCTTGCCGAAAGAGAATCTGAGGACAGCACTGAAACCAACTACAAGCTGGCTTGCTTTCGTAATCACTGAGCACCGGCAGCGCTCAGCCATGCCAGGGACAAAACCCCGCCCTCTGCGGGGAGGCCTGTGCCCACCATGCCACTGTGTGCAGAGGAAGATGGAGCACTCACTGTCACCTCATGTGTGCACGGCGCTTTCTAACTCAGGAAGTGTCATCACAGACAGGATCCAACTCACCCCCCACAACCCTGTGAGGACTAAGAGCGACACGGAGCCTCCCCGAGGCCATGACCACTAACCCGTGGGGTGAAAGAACTTGGGACCTAAGTCCTGTCCAACTGTAGGGTTTCCCGGCACACAGCGCGTGTCTGATGGGCAGGCCTGGTGGTCCTCACGGCCAGCCCTGCATCTTGTCCCTTGACCTCTGCTGCCCCATCTCTGAGGGTTCGTGATGCCCAAAACGCAGTCATGAACACAGGCATTCACCTAAACACTCAATTTCCTTCCTGTCTCCATTTAAACATTTTCTGTGCAAGGACTAACCACTCCTGCCATGCCACCACCTCCTCACATGGCAACTGCATGTTCTTCCCAACAAAGTCACAAAGTGAGGACTAGCAGGAGTTAGATCAAGTGACTCTCATTAAATCACAGTTCCCTAATCATAAATTTTAGCAGAAATATACTTAGCACAGAAACCAGGCCCATTAGATATTTAAGGGTAACTAAACAGTACACTAAAGCCACACTTCTGCTGCTTATTTGAGTGGCAGAACAGTCAAAAGACGGGGGAGGGTGTAGCTCAGTGACAGAGTGTGTGCAGAGCATGCATGAGGTCCTGGGTTCAATCCCCAGGGCCTCCATTAAAAAAAAAATCAACCTACTTACCTCACCCCCCCAAAAAAATAATAATCAAGAGAAAAAGAAGAACATTTAGAATACATGGTAAACAAACACAGCAGGGGCGGGGGCAGGGATGGGGCTCACCAGAGAAGGAATTTCTTCCACAAACCAGGAAAGGCACTCCCAAAATGCTGGCTATTGATGATCTCCATGACAAGATTTTTAAGTGACTTTTACTTTCTTCTCTACACTTTTGGGTACTGTTTACGATTTTTTTTAAAATAATGCTCATTTTTATAAAAAGTTAAAAACAAAATATTTTTATTTTGAGAAACAAAAAACTTAGCAGTGGCTCAGATAATCTTTAACAATCTGTTAAACTTCACAAATATCAATTTCTAAGTCTGGGATGCCAATGAAGAGTGTGTGTTGACCTGGGGCACGCCTGGGTCCCCAGACTCCCAGACACAAGGCTCTGCCCCCACCTGCTGGGAGGCCCACACAAGCGTGGTCCTTTCCCAACACCAGCATCCGAACAGCTCCCTGAGGAGCAAGTTGGCATCAGTTAACTTTTGCTTACCTGGACGGGTGGCTCAATCATTATCCAGGCAGGAAGCATCAGACTGGGATTCAGAGGCTGGGTTCCAACGCGGAAGTAGACTCCTCCCCTGGAATCACAGGCCCAGATGTGCTGGTTTCCACAGGCCAAGCTCGTCAGTTTTACAGCTCCTGAAGACAAATAAAGGAAAAGTACACGCACTTACGACTTTTGTAAAATGACTGACCCTTCACTTAGTCTGTGAGCGCTGATGTCACACTCCACAGGAACAGACGGGGCTGCACTTGCAGCTGAACCGCAGCTGGAGAAACTATAGCACAGGAGCGTCACCAAGGCCTCTGGCTGCCCTGCCACCTGCCAGGTGCCACGGCGAAACAGTCAGGACGCCATCAGCACAGTGCCCTCAGCCACCAAGCACGGAGCTTAATTTCTCAATGGGGGCCCCATCATTAGCTTCAACAGATACAGAACTGTCACCTGCAAATTCTGGATCTGGGGAGAGAGAATTCACCTCTGTAGGTAACCTTGATCCTAATTAGAATTACGATTAACTAATTAAGCCTCTGAGAATCTTCACTTTTCTTTTTACACTTTTCCTTGTTGATTAAACCAATTTTAAGAGGAAAGGAAGCGGGAGGAGCCTTTAGAGAGAAATTACACAGATTATCGTCTTTCTGGCAAAGAGAGCAACAGTCAAGCTACAAACCTCCCGACAATGACGCGTGGCTATTATCCCCCCAGTCCCCACGCGAAGCCAGACATGCAGAGATCTGCTCGAGTTCCCAGGGCGGGAAGGTGGCTAAGCCAGGAGACAAAGGTGGACTCAGGCTCGAACCCAGGCCAGCCGGACCGCTCCCCATCAGCTCCCTCTGGTCTCTGGGACTCCACATCCAGGGCGTGCACAGACCTTACACGCTCAGTTCAGTCAGCTCTGACAAATGAATGTGCCCAGGTAACCCACGTCTTATCAAGTTACGGGACATTTTTATCACCCCAGAAAGTTCCCTCAGGCCCCTTCTGGGCAACCCCTTCTGCCCCCAGGCAACCACCCTTCTCATCTCTACCACCTTGGATCAGTTCAGTCCAGTCTAGATGTCACGTGAACAGAACCACACGTATGCACTCCCCAGAATTGGCTTCTTCCACTCCATGTGATGCACTGTACACGAGATTCATCCACAGTCACACCTTTTTCTCACTGAGTTTATTCCACTGCATGTAAACACCACAGTTGGCTTATCCTGTGGGCATTTGAGCCATTTCCACGTTTTGCTATCAGAAGTAAAGCTGATGTATATAATCATTCCTGCAGGAGACTTTTTTTTGTGAACATGAGCTGTTTTTCCTGAATAACACCTAGGCGTGGAACTCCGGGCCACAGGGCAGAGGTATGTTCACCTCTTAAGCGCGCGCCAGTTCCCCACACCTACCCACCCGCAGTGCACTCGGGGGCCCACAGCACCCACTTCTGGCGCCGTTTCCACATCCGCTATTCTAATGAGTGTGAAGCGGCATCTTGTCATTGCTAGAATTTGCATTTCCCTGGTAACTAATGATGCTGAGACCCTTTTAATGTGCTCACAGGGCATCTGTGTATCTTCTGTGAAGTGTCTGTCAAGTCTTTTGCCTGTTTCTCAAGTAGAATGGTTTGTCTTCTGATGACTCGTTAGAGGGTGAGTCATTTTGACTTTAAAGCAGGGGGAAAAGGGTGCAGCTACATCCAGCTGGCAGTGCTGTTCTGGGATACCTCACACAGCTGTCACTGGCATCAGATGACAGCCCGTGTGTCTGCACCAAAGCACTGAGGCACAGATCCTGCCATGTGAAAACCTCATCGTGTGTATTTAGTTTAAAAGTATTAACCTACTACTAATAAAAAAATGCTCCTTCGTACATTTCCTAAAGATGACGATTTCTCTTTACTGATATTAACTGTATCTTTTTCCTTCCTTAATCTTTCATGGAATGTCTTACCAGTGAGTCAAAATAGATAGCCTTGAGCCCTAACAGTACATAAAAGATTTGTAACGATCAAAGTATTTTCAGCACTAAATTTCAGAAACAGCTGAGAAACAAATTCTAATTTAAAGATGCTAATTAAAAAATAATTTTATGCTGGAGTCTTCAATCTGCCCTAATGGGAACTACAGATGGTAGCTGCTCACGTGAACAGAATCACACGGTGACAAAAACACATGGGGTCAGCCTCTCAGAATCAGCAGTGAATGGCACTACTGCCGGTGAAACATGGGGTTCACGTTACAAGGCAAACTTTCTCTTAGAACAAACCTAAAAGGCTGCTAGGATATAGTCTTCAGTGTATAAATCAGCTTATTCGGAATTGAAGAGACAGGCCAAAGAAGAAAACATTTAATCAAGGACTTTGCTGTAGTTTCTGGCCTCAGAGTCTCCCAGGCTGCCTGGATGCAGGTTTATGAGGTTGGGACAGCGGGCAGAGACTACCCGCCACTAAACACTCCCTGGTTCCCCGCAGACCTTAGGGTCAAGCAGGGCTCCATCTAGTTCTGGATGATGGGCTGTGAGCAGAAGTGTCTGTCACTTCTGAATTGAAGCCTAAAAGAGGTGGCATTGGGCTCTCAGTTGTCCCCTGCTGCAGTGACCAAGATGGCAGAGCCACAAAGTACCACGCAGGACCAGCTGCTGCCACCCGGGAGCCGGCCACCTGAAAAGACTGACAGGTCGAGAGCCAACTTTGTGGAAGCAGAAAGCAGAGTTTACTGCGTTAAGTTGCTGACGATGGGGCTCGTTACAACACTGCTCATCTGACTGACACAGACACCCTGCAATTTCCTGCCTCCCCGTTCTGTTCTTCCCTCCCACTTAAAAAAAAGTTTTAATTACTTTCTCCAACAGATCAGACATTTTCCCTTTAGGAGTGCTTTTAAAACATGTTTTAGAACAAACAGTGGCATTTATTTGGCGCTTTACTATTTATAAAACACTTTTCTGCATAAATGGCTACAAAATATAATCCTGTGTGTTAGCTACAAGCATGAACTGACGCTGAATACTTCTTCATTAAATGCTGTGACCAGATGAATTAAATTACAAACTACATTAGTTTGCTAAACCTCCCATCGCCTGACATGTGCGTATTTATGTGTCCTGGGAAATGAAATGTTATGAGCACCTTAAATATCTGCTAAATGATGTAAATTTTCTTCCCAAAACTAGGACTACCATAAATCACAAAATTCTATATTCAATCTCTACAACTGCGGTCAGTAGCCAGACATTTAATTGAAGAATTCTCTTAATTTAATCTCAAAGCAGCAATTGACTAGGTAATTTGCATAGGGGCAGAAAAGAGAGATGCATACAAAAGAAATTAAAGGTAGAAATCATGTTCATGACTGGATGCTTTGCTAAAGTCATGCGGGCAAGGTGAAGACTGGTGACATCCAGGCCTGACAAGCACCTGGTGCTGCCCAAGGCTGACGCTGGCCTGGGGTAGTCCATATCCGGTGTCAGCTAGGAGGAGGGCTCTCTTTGTTGTATGTTTCAGCGTCAGAACTCTTGTCAAGAAGGGGTGGGGACTGAAGAGAAGAACCAGGCGAGCCACACCCCTGAGCAGCGTTTATAAGCCCAGCCCGTCCCCTCATGGCCCGGGCAGGCTGACGGCAACTGGAGCTGGACTAAAGAATTACAGGTGATGGCACCCTGCTCCTGCATGTTTTATTTGTGATTATCAGCAACAAGGAATCAAAGCTCATACCCCAGAATTCCTTAGAGATGGAGGTACGAATAATGACAACTTTCCTGACGGTTGAATTTCCTGCTGTGCATAGGTGTGGCCAAGCACGAGGTCCCTGCCCACAGAGCCCCTCCACTCGCCTCGCGGAAACACCTCATGGGTCAGACTGAAATGGCTGTAGGGACCGAGCAGGAGCAGGATGCCAGGGGACATACTGTGACGGGGATGCGGACTGAAGACAGGAAGCTAGGCCACGGGGAGAGAGGGAAACCCCAGGCGTGACGGGGCTGGGCCCACGGGGAAGAGCAGCGGCACGAGGCCCCGGAAAGGCGGGGCCAGGCTGCGGGGTTCTGGGTGCCACCCCAAAGACTGGAACTTGACTCTAGGAGCATGTGGAGCCGTTTAAACGTTGAGGGTACAGCCTCGGAGCTGTGTTTTTGGAAGACAGCTCTGGCAGTCGCGGTAGGAGTGGGCACGCCTGGAGCCATGGGGTGGTTACGGTTACTGCAGTGGTGCAGGTATGGCAGGAGGAGCTCCGACCCCTGCGGTGGTGGGCAGGGAGCAGAGGAAAAGACAGCCCAGGAGACCGTCTGGGGCAGCTGGAAGGAGCACTGTGGGCCACGCTGGCCAGGAGAGAAGCACAGGGCCAGAGAGAATTCTGCCCTCTCCAGCAGAATTCAGTGCGGGCAGGGCAGTGAAGTCAGCAAGAGGAGTACATTTTGGACCGTCAACAAAACGAAAGACAATTTACTGAATGAGAGGACATATTTGCAAATGATGTATCCACTACACAGTTAACATCCAAACTATATAAAAAACTCATATAACTGAACATCAAAAAACCCCAAACATTAGCAAAAAACAACAACAAAATCAAACAATCTGATTGAAAAATGGGCAGAGGGCCCGAAGAGGCACTTTTCCAAAGAAGACGTACAGATGGCCAGCAGGCAGGTGAAAAGACGCTCAGCGTCACTGATCACCAGGGCAATGCAAGCCCAGACGAGATAACAGCTCACACCTGTCAGGACGGCCACTGTGAAAAAGATAACAGATAACAAGGGTTGACAAGGACGCAGAGAAAAGGAAACTCTAGTCGAGTGTTGATGAGAATTTAAACTGGTGCAGCCACTATGGAGGACAGTACGGAGGTTCCTCAAAAGTTAAAAATAGAACTATTGTATAATCCAGCAATTCCACTCCCGAGTATTTGTCTGAAAAAAACCAAAAACACTAATTTGGAAAGACATATGCACCCCATAATGCTGTTCACTGTAGCATTATTTCCAGTTGCCAAGATATGGAAGACACCTAAGTGTCCTCTGACAGACGAATGGGAAAAGAAGATGTGATACATGTATACAATGGGATACTACTCAGCCATAAAAAAGAATGAAACCTTGCCATCTGCAACAACATGAATGGATCTGAAGGGTGTTAAATTTAGTGAAGTACGCCAGACAGAGAAAGACGAACACTGTATGCTTCACTAACATGTGGAATCTAAAAAGCGAAACAAATGGACAAATACAATGAGGCAGAAATAGACCCACAGATACAGAGAGCAAACTGGTTACCAGAGCAGAGTGGGTGGGGGAGGGGAGAAGTAGGTGAAGTGGTTTAAGAGATGCAAACTACCAGTTATGAAATAAATTAATTACAGAATGTAACGTACAGCATGGGAATACAGTCAACATTTTATAATAACTTTCCATGGTATGTAATCTATAAAAGTATCAAATCACTACATCATACACCTGAAACAAATATAGTACTGTAATCAACTGCCCTTCAAAAAAGAAAAAAAAAGAGTGCACTTGGGAAAGAGAAGTTCGCAGGTAAGCAAGCAAGGCAGCGCTGACGCCAACTGCACTGCAACACCTGCTCGCTGCCACGTGCCGCATGCCGCGTGGTGGCAGCCCACCACGGACACTCACATGGGGGTTCAGGGAAGGGAGCAGGCACCTGCACTCAAAATCTGTATCCCCTAATAGAAAGAATAATTAAAAACCCCCTTGATTCACCTGTTTTATCAGACCATCCCCGGGGACAGACAAACAACAGAACAGCCGGTGGCTGACCTGCCTGTCGCTGCCCACCTCCTGCTGCACCCTGCACACCTCCCCTGCCTACCAACTCTGGACTTGTGCTCTCCCAGGAAGTTCAGAAAGTGGTGACAGCAGTCTTTATCCATGCATCGTCTCAGTATCAGCCAATAAGCTGGGTAGGTAAAATCAAGAGCTCAGAACTCAGAGCAGGACAAAGACTAAGAAAGGCAGAACCCCCCGTGACTGTCCCCCACCACGCACAGCATTACACCCAGGTGAGCACTCCCCCAACAGCCTGAGGATGTCACACCTGCCTGAGACGGCTGACACTTACGCAGGACGCTTATCTGCACCATCTCTCTGGGCAGGGATTGCTGCTACCATTAGGAAGGTGAGAGTTGAGGTTTCCCAGTAACCTGGCAGCTCCCGCTCCTCTACCCGACCACCGCGCACCCGCTGTCAGAGTGACCCACTGGAGGCCTGGCTGTTCCTCTGCTCTGCACCCAGGCCCTCAGCCAAAGCACACCCTGAGCTTAGGATGGCCTTGTTCCGGCTTCCTTCCACTCTGTAACTGAGACCCATTCCCACCAAAGCTGTTTATCCCCTCAAAAAAATGGCCACCAACCACAGTGAAACCCAAATGGGCACCTCAGAGACGGGTAACCCTCTAGCCAGCTAGGCAGTGCCAGGAGGGCCTGACTGAACTGGGAGGGAGGCAAGAGCCCCGGGCGGAGCAGCTCCAGCAGGGTGGAGCCCGGCCAGCACCGAGCAGTCTGCACCCACTGCACCGGCCTCCTCCCAGGGGGTGGTGCCAGGGAACGAGCTCTGCTTCGGACCCAGGCGGTGCCAAGAGCAGCATCAGCAGCGGGGAGGACGCGGACCACGCCCTGGCCTTTCTACCTCCAGAAACTCCCAAACTGGCAGCAGCGTCAGTAGCGGGGAGGACGCGGACCACGCCCTGGCCTTTCTACCTCCAGAAACTCCCAAACTGGCACCTCCCAAACAGGTCTGGTTGGAGGCTGCCAGAGAAAGGTTCAGGCCAGTAGGACCTCTGAACGAAGGAAAGGCTCTCTGGTCAGGCATTGTCAGTAACGGTGACAGGCAAATGCGCTCACGAGTGGGAAGTGACCGGCCCTGGTGCTGAGATTAGGTTCAAAACACAGGGTGTGAGGTCAAAGGTGTAAGTAATCAAAATGACCCTGGGAAATTCCTAGCTTTGAAACCAACCTGCTTCTTCAGCTAAGCGGGCTAAAGTCCAGGGGCTTGGTGGACACGAGAACAATGATGTCTCTGCAGGATGGGATGCTGGGGGGCCCCGTCAGCTGAAGATGCAGCCAGGCTGCTGGGGAGGGAGGCAGACAAGTCCTCCCTTCTTTCTTTGTCCTCCTCCTTTTTTTTCCTCAGTGAGTGCTTGTGGTTGAATTCTCAAACATTAAATGCCTGTATAATTCACTTCTATCACCTAACAAACAAGATACTGGATGTCAGCTTATCATAGTGGGAGCCCGGGGCAGGGAGGCATTCCTCAGGCTCAGGTGGACTCTGTGGAGTCCCTCGGGGCAGCCTCCGCCGTCAGAAGTCACACCTGAGACTCTGCCCAGAGAACGACCTAATGTGGTGGCTCCTTCTGTCAGTTTATGTCTTGGAGCAGGAACGGACTACTCACAGAGGGCGTCATGTTACTTAGCCTGCTTGCTCTGCAGCCCTCGAGCGGGGATCGGTGGGAGATGCACGCCAGCCCTTCTGTCTGGTGGAGCAGAGTGGATGCTCGCCCTCTGGGCAGCAATCCTCCCAGCTGCAGAGGAGTCGGGGAAACGGGCCACTGACCCTGGTTCCCCCAGAGTTAAAGGGCACAAAGCCACGGCCATTTTCAGACAGGCCAGCGGCTGCATCAACCGTATCACTGCATGCAGGTCTTAGTGGCATATTTTTCTGAGTACATGCTCCTCCCAGGCTCTGAAAACCCTGCCGCCTGTAAAGGGTGGGGAAGTAAAGTCCTTACAAAACTGAGGCCCATTTAACCTGCAAGGGCGGCTAATCAACCTCCTGAAACCCGGCAACTTACAAAGTGTCACACAAGAAATCACACAAGTTGAACACAGGGGCCCCGGGGGTTCAGTGACATCCCACTCCGATGTTGCTTCAAGGAGCGCTCACCAGGCGGCATACCTAGCTGGGAAAGGTCCAGGCGCGTCCAGTGCATGCCCGTGGGGCAGCTCTTGGAGAGCGTCCTGATAAACACCTGGCCCAGGCTGTCCAAGGCCCACAGGGCGTCTTGGCAGGCGGCGTAGGCCCTCATCTCGGCATCGGGAGGCAGCTGCACGGTGGACGGGCGCGACTGGGCGTCCTGGGCGCTGACACGGCACAGGTCCTTGCTGCTCTGGCACAGCCACAGGGAGCTTCCTGCGGGAGAGGTCACAGCTGTCAACGGTGAAGCGCTGTGGCTCCTCCGCCCATGCTGGATTCTATCTAGGTCAGGACCCAGCGGGAAGCACCTTGACCAGCCAGTTAATGGGAAGCAAGCCCAAGACACTTTACAGACGTGAGAGCAAGTAGGCTCATGAGATTTCAGGAAGGCAACACTGCTGGCTTAGTGGCCAGGCCCTGGACACTCTCATGGACGGGGAGGTCTCTGACTGGGTGTTCAGTCATTGCCCTAGAGGGGGAAGGTCAGCACCAGGGTGCTTCCTCTTTCTGGAAATGAGAGGAGGGGCGGGCTGGTGGGCGGGGAGGCTGCTGGGGAGGGCCCGGAAAGTGGGAAAGCCTTTTCTTCCCATCCTCACCTCAAAAGTACATGCTTTCATTCTCTCCACCATTTTTAGAGTCTTTTTGGTTTAATTCAGCTCAAAATGCAAACCACTCTTGGGGAAGTTAAAATCTCAGTTACAACATACTATCTGAAGAGTCCCTAAAACTTGTGGCCAGACATGGTCTGTAATTCAACAGTACATTGGATGCTGACAACCACAGGTACTGCCATATACTGAAGTAACAGCCCTGGGAGCCAGGCAGCACCCCCCAGTGGGAGGCACGAACATTCCCACAACAAAACGTGTCACAGTCATAATCAGCAGGACAAACTGACTAGAAGGAGCCTCCCATCAGTTCAGGTCAGGTTTTGCTGCCAAATGAATCTGTGCCAAACTCAGGAAATAACCTATAGTTTTCAGAGCCTACTCATCTCAGAACCACAGTCAGAGTGGTCTGGCGAGAAAGCATTTTATCGTACTGAGCAAGTTACCTTCGTGCCAGAGGGACTAATGGCTCGAACTAACCAACAGCTTCCTCTGAACCACAGACTCATGGCGTCCTCTCATCGGACCCTCAGTTCAGTCTTGGGGGGAGGCACTGGCTGCTCCCCAGAGGGACCACCTGACTGCCAGGCGCCCAAGCTGCCAGAGGGGCTGTGCACTCTGCCCGGAGCCAGGAGGTCTGTGCCTGCAGGGAAGGTCTGCCCTAATAGGGGCATAACCGTGGGACCCAGGCTGACTAGAGGCTGTAAACCAGACAACAATCACAAGGGGAAGGGGCAAGGCGCCCAGAGAAGCCTGGTACATACTGGCCCTGAGACATGTCACTGGGTACCACTGGCTGCTGGCCCTAGTGGCCACACTGTATGTTCCCCTCCTGCAGAAGGACACCTGGCCTTCAAACTCACTCCAAGTCACCACACCAGACCCTCCTTCTTGAGGGGCCCTTGGCTCAGCTAACCAGGGCTGCTCGCCTGCAACACCACCACACCTAGTCTCTGAGGTCCATACAGCCCCGCCCCACCCCAACTAGGCCACAGTCAGACCATGGCTTTCACTACTCAACTGCCAACCTGTGCACCACACTTCCCAACCAACCTTCCTTTGTGGGAGCACTGGAAGCCAACACAAAGGCCCACTTGGTTGCAGACGCTGTCCCACGGGGAACAACATTGTTCCAGTAAGTGCCTAGAAAAAATAATGGGAAGAGCGTGGTAAAGAAAGAAAAAAATGCAGACTGTAGAACTTTGGTTTTAGACTACAACTGGTCTTCACAGCCTCTTATAGCTGGTTCTGAAGTGTCCTTAGAGTCAGAGACCCAAGCCAGCACCGCGAGGGCCAGCCCCCCCTTCTCTGGACCCGGACAAGCAGAGCCACAGTAGTGCCCAGGGTGGGGGGAGGCCATGCAGCAGGGTGCAGGCAGCTGGAGAAAATTCACAAAGTCAGGTTCATTCGCAGAAACGAAGCCCCAGGTGGTAAATGTGGATTTATTCCTACGTTCACAGATCTGGCCAGAGCCTTGCATTTCCAATGGTGCAGTAATTCTCCCTCCAGGAAATGGACTGTTCTGTCTTACTAGGCTCGTTAGGTATGGGAGAACCCTTTCATTTAAATGTGAAATTATTAACGTAAAAATGAGCTCCACATGCTCTTCTTGTATCATAATAGGTTCCTAGTGGAAACTGATCACACACCCTCCAGACACTGGTATCCAGGCTGCAGGAACGACCGACTGAAAAAAGGAAGCTGATTCAAAGCACAAAGAATGCCTCTCTCACAAACCTGTCATACCACTGGCACCAAATTACCTGCTCAAGTTGAGACCTTAAAGCTTTTCTCTAAATGTTGGCTTTTAAGGAAAGCTGCCCATCAAGCCAACGTGAAAATGAAGCAGTTCACCCACCAACGAGACTTCCTTTAGCGACGTGGAATTCATTCTTGCCCGAGGAGATCCAGACGCCGCTGCCGTTGACCCCGAGGAGGCTCGGCTGGCACTGAAGCTGCTGAGACCAGAACGCCATGCGCAGTTTGTCCGCCACCTTCTCAACAGGCACTTGGGCCGCTGTGGCCACCGAGTGCGTGGCGTGGATTATGGTCTGGAACAGGCTGCACTGGTCGAACACCACGTAGTCTGTGATGCTCACCTGGAGGGGGACACGGGCAGACACCCTGTCAGCGCAGGCACGCGTGCCTTCTGCACGCTCGCTGCCCGAGAGGTGAGGCCCTGGCCAGCCCATCAGACACCCAGACACGCCCAGACACGCAGCGTGAACGTGCGTATTTGTGTGAGGGCCAAGAAGTGTGGCAGGGTGCCCCAAGCTGCCGGCCGTAGTTACTTCTGAGGGCTGGACTCAGAGAAGTGGAAGACCATGTTCACTTTCTAGCCTACACACCTTCATGCTGCATGGCTCCGTCACAACAGGCAAGTATTTATATGACTACACATCATCCCTCACACCCCCACGGTCTTTTTATTCTAATCAGTGAGAAAGGATGATTTGGTTTTAAAGTTGGGTACTTCCAATGGACAACAGTGTACAATACTTGTAATCATAATGTGGGTTTAAAAAGGTAGTGTAAGTAGGGTGATGGGGCGATTTACGACCTAAACTGGGACTGTTAATTAACTTAACCAGAACAACAGCACAGACTGGACTCCCCCTGGATGTGTGGAACTCATCCTGGCTCACATTCGAGAAAAATGCCTCTCACGTTCCTGAGAGGTGCTTCTCCAGGGCACCGCCCTCTGAGGAGAACCCCTCCCCGGCTGGTTGGTAGGAAGTTCTCAGACAGGCCAGATCTGACTCTGTGTGACTTTCCGTGTATCTCTGCCCTGTTGGGTTTGACTACACAGAACATCACAGCCCTTCACCTGGTCCAGGCCACGTTCCAGGGTCACGCACAAAGAAATGTGGAGTGGAAGTGACAGCATTCATGGTGGGCAACTTAGTGTATTAACAAACAAAACAAAACGGAAACTTTTAAAAATCAGTACTGTATTATGTGTACAAATACTGCCCTTTCTTATCTGTAAAAGGACTCACACTGTGAGCTGCTGCCTTAGCTGAAGTTTAAGCAAATGGTGTTACCATGCCAGGACCCCCAAGGCCCCGTCTCGAAAGCGCCGCCCACCTGGCTGGGTGGATCCCATCAGAGCCCTCGGAAGGCTGGGCAGGGAGCCGGGGGACCGCCACGCACACTGCTGGGTGGTGGCTGCTCTCCCCTGGGGTGTACAACATCCGGCCACACAGAAAGTCTGTGACAGACTCAGTCCTAGCACCCAAGACTTGCAGATAATCAGGATGCAAATGTAAAAAAAGAAAAGAAAGGTTTGACAGTTTCCAAACGTAATGCTGGCTCTAGGAAGAAATCAATCTTACAGTAATTAAAGTAACTCCTTCCACATATCTCAGAGATGATTCTGTCAGGTTATTTTCTCTACAGATAATTTTCTTAATGCTATGATAAAGATGACACCTAGTTTTCTGTAGGCTACTTAAAGACAGAGTTTATATAGTAAATGTAGAAACCTGAGTGTATGCACGTGTGTGTGTGTATAAAGCCATATAATATGGTCACAAATACAGAGAGAGCATTTTTAAATCATGTGTATAACTTTTCACATAGCACCTGGCACATCAAATTAGAGATGCACATGTTCATCAAAGAGCAAACACAACTGACTTTTCCACACCTTCAGCTGAAAGACCAAAAACCTCAGAAAAGCCGATGGAAGGCCTGCCTTCAACAAGGCAAGTCTGAGGCAGCAACCAGACCTGAACCAATGGGGACGGAACACTGAGACTGCGTTTTACAGCGGCTAGGTGTCGGTGCGACCTTACCGACCACGGCGGGGATGTGGGGGCTACGTTCACACTGAATGGTGCCAAAGGCGGGGAACAGCTAGCTTCACTGTGCCCCCCTGCCTCTCAGAGTGTTTACTTTTCTGGGAACGTGCAGGAAGAGCCCCTTTCTTTGCTGACATGTCTACTGAGAGGACTTCTGCACAAGCAGAGAGACTTAGTGTTGCCTGTGGGTTGGGTTTTTCACACCTATTGTCTAATCTCTTTTCTTAGCACGTTTGCTCAGAATTAAAGTTACTACCTAAGTCTTCTAATGGACGCCACTGGGTTTATTCAGCATATGATGATAAATTTCTAAATAACACTAAAATCGAAAATAAACAAAGCCTGCGTATTTAAGCACAGAGGCCTTTACACGTGACCTCCTGCGATGAAGGGCCTCGATGTTTCTAATGTGCTGGAACACGGCCAGTAAATTAACACTGTTAATTTACTCCAACCCCTGACCTCTTTCAGGAAAATGGCAGGGGCTGTAAAAGGGAGGGCAGAACCCCCACTAAGGGAGCTACCCTGGTGTGCAGCCCTGGAGCTGAACACCTACTTGCCACCAATGGTCGTCATCCCCTTGGGGCTTCTTGGAAACGACACCAGTTCTGAACCACAGGTTTCCTCGGATGTCCAGGGCCCACAGAGTCTGCTGGTCCCCAAGAGTGATACAGACGGGTTCCAAAGCCTGCCTTTCACTGAAAACGAGGAAGAGCGCACGGAGTCAGCACCCACATTCGAAGCACCAAGCGCGGCCAGGACTGCCAGCACAAGTTGTCTCTGGAGAGCTCGGTGTGGGACAGGGACGGGCTCTACCACCTGTTCCGAGGGGGGAGGCTTGAGTTCTGAGTTAAATTACTGTGCAACAGATACCGTTCAGGCATGCGGTAGGTCTGAAAGACACACTGAAGGCCCAGAACTACAGGGAAAGCTCTCAAGACAAAATAACCGAGGGGAAAAAGTGAGCAGAAACATAAGGAACGCAAGGCCCCTATAGTTCATCTCTGCTCTGTCCTTCACCAGTCAAGCGAGGGGACACCCCCCAGCGAGTGCTGCCCTCCCCCTCCCACCCATCTGCTGACAGCCCTACCAGCTTCAGGGCTCAGCTGCAGGTCCACCCTGCGCAGTGCCTTCCCGACCTTGGCAGAGGGAGCAGAGGCACCTCAGGGCTGTGTGCCCTTCTCCAGCTGAGGGCCACCCCCACTAACTGGCATCGCTCAGCTCACGTGGCTCCCTGAGACCGGCTGCGGCTTGGTCACGTTCATACACCCAGCCAGCACCACCCTGGCTCCACCTGAATTTGCTGGATTGCTAAATGCAAACCAAGAATATCCTAATCTAATTTTCTAACAACTATTAATAATTTCACACCAGTGAAATGATTTGACAGTAATTCTGTCATTAAAATTTTGACTGGCATAAAGTAACCAAACAAACTACACGTCAGAGACCAATTTCAATGATTAGGATGACAATAAAGAAAAATATTTGGCCCTAAGTCATCTTAGATTCTAAACAGAAACCATCTGACACTGGGCAGTTCTGAATAAAGACCTTCACAAGAGACTCGCTACTGTATGGTGCTTGAGGTCACACCTGAGGGAAGCAGCATTTTAAAAACTCAGCTGTGTACTTCAATTAAAAAAAAAATTTAAAAAAATTTTAAATTAAAAAGTAAAAAAAATTAAAACCGTGCTCTGACCCAGCCTCCAGTCTGCTGGTCAGAGGGAGGCCCAGAGGTCTCCAGGGTCAGGCTGCCGAAGTTGGCACTGATGACCCCGGAGAACACTGTGACCCTGGACACCATCAGGGGCGCAGCTCTGCCCAGGAAAGGTCATGCGGGTGCCTTCAGGGAAGTCAAGCTGACAAGGAACGGAGGGACACACAGGAGGCTGACAAGGCATCCGCGCCCCACCCACGCTGGTACCTGACGATGTCACACTTCCAGTGCTCCCCCTCGGGGCAGAAGCTGCTCACACCCTCCCGGTACAGGAGGGCTCTCTGCTCTGTCAGCGCCCACACCACACTGTTTCGGGCTGTGACCTGGGACAGCGGGTAGGGACAGTCGACCTTCACGGCTCTGGCACAGGGGCGATCCACGCTGAGACCTGCCAGGGAGAGAGACAGGGGGCCCCCACAGACACAATCAGGACTTCGCACCTCATTTTTATTCTGCTGCTTGCTTATTTTTCTCTTCTGGTATTTTGCTATATCCTTTTGTAATAAGTGCTTTTTCTCTTTCTAAGGTCTAGTCAATAGAAAATGGTTAAATTGTGCTTAAATAGAACATCTACATGAAGTGTTTTCAGACGCTCTTTGAAAACTGGAGGAATAACAATTCAGAATCCTCTGGTGGCCCCAAGTAGCCAAAAACATTCTGCAAGAGCATGAAAGCCCAGTGCAGGAGAGCAGCCAGACCCCGGGCCAGAGGGCCCAGGCCGAAGGAGCCGGCGCTCAGGCCTGCCCTTCCACACACTGCGGCCACGGCCCTTGGGGCCTCAGCTGCCGCTGGAGCTACAGGGACCTGAGGCCCCCAGGCATCCTCTGCAGAGCACCTCTGACAGAGTGGGTCCCCTCTCCCTGCTTTGCACGTGGAATGTGGGGTTCCACTGCTAAAATGGAACCCCCCAATTTCCTAGCTGGAAGGTGCGGGCCAGAGCCCAGGGTCCCTGAGCCCCATCCAGGGCTCTTCCCCCACCTCCATGCAACCTCTGCCTAGCGAGTTTCAAGGCCACTCCGAGGGGAGCTGGCAGAAGAGCTGTCACCTAAACCCATATTCTCAGCCTCAGCCTGCAGTTAGGTCCTGGCACTCACTGAGCTCCCTGACTGACTAGAGAGTACCCCATGGTGTCACAGTCCTTGCACTGTGTTTCCTCGAACTCAACCAGGGTTAGGGCCTTCTCACACTGCAAACCCTTGCACCAACCCCGAAGACTCTAACCCAGGAAGGGTGGGTGGGTTTGGGCTTGTCTGAAACCACGGCCCCAGTGACTCCTCATGCCCAGGCCAGAGCACGCTGCTTCCCCACAGGGAACAAGACTCAGACGGCCCTGCACGTGGGTGTGCACATGTCTTTCCAGTGATTTTTCACTCTTGAGGGAGACACAGAAACCCGGCTGGAGACGGTCCAGCACATGGCCCAGAAGCTGGCACGGCCGCCACGGGCTCAGGCAGGAACTTCCAGGACGCATGGCTCCCACATCTGGGAGCAAACCAGATGTGCAAGGGCTTCCAATCTCAGAGAACTGTCCCTGGCTGACAGTTCCTAACAGAGATTAAACATCCTCCCAGAATCAGCAGTATTAAATGGTTAAAAGTTTGATCTTTAGATAAATCCAATATGATCTCCTGACAACCAAAAAAGAGCTCCTGCCCCATAACCCTTTCCAGACACTGATAAATCACGTTGCCTTTGGAAACTCATACCCCATTTTGCTGACCGCACATAAACACCAACTCTCATTACAGCTTATTTTTAATGAACAAGTCCCACTGTGTCTCCTCCAGCAGCCAAAGGTTCCCCTCAGGACAGTTTCCTAGGACAAGATAAACCGCTATTTAGCGAAAACTATTTCCGTCTTTTCTTGACCCATGTGTAAGCAAGTGTAACGCAGCAGGGCTTTGACCTGGCTGAAAAAATCCAGCCACAAGCTAAAGGGAAAAATGATTCTGTCATTTCTCTGTTATTCTTTCCCTTAAGATTTGATATTGCAGGGTAGGTGATATGCAATGGTTAGCCGTAAGGAGAGTAAGACTGCTTCTGTACCTCACTAAATAACTCCAGTAACTCCTGCCCTAAATTTGTCCAGGAGTGAATTTGCGTCAATGCAGAAAACTGCTAATATATTCCAAAAACAAATACTCTCTTCCCAGAAGTGTTTTAATTTAAATTGATTTCTAGCCTCTTGGTCACGGTCTCTAGGCATGTCCCTCACAAAGCAGGAGAAGCGGCAGGCAGTTACCTGTCTGCAGGTACAGGTCTCCGTTGGTCCTTATGATCCAGGCTGTGTCATCGCTCAGGGCCACAAACACCGCCTGGGGCAGAGCTTCGTACCAGTGCCGCTTCCCCCTGATGGTCACTTTTCCACAAGCAAAGGCTCGGTTAGATTTCTGTTCAATCTTCCAGAGAAGGGCTCCTGTGGAAATAAAAATTCTACTCACTGTCCAATAAAGATTGAGAATTATCGGGTGGAGAGCATGTAGCTCAAGTGGTAGAGCACATGCTCAGGATGCAGGAGGTCCTGGGTTCAATCCCCAGTCCCTCCTCTAAAAATAGATAAATTAATCAAATTACCTCCTCCTTCTAAAAAATAAAATTAAAAAACTGAAAAAAAAAAGATTAAGAATTATTGACCCCCAAACCTCCATTCTGGGTCTGCGGGGTGAGAGATTTCTGCCACCATCCCACTGGGGAAAGAGCCCACCGCGCCCAGGCTTGTGCCCTTGGCCACCACCTCTCACTATGTGACTCTGCCCATCATGTCACCTAACGTCTCCAAGCCTCATCACCTCCTCTGTGAAGTGGGGGTCACCTCTACCGTACAGGTGTCAGAAGGACAGGAGGTGAGAACGTGTCAGTGACCCAGCACACGGAGCAGGTCTGCCAGGGGCACTCATCACATGGGAGAGGAGCAGGGCCACCACGGCCAGCTTTGCAGAGAGGAGTCCCCAAACTAACATCACGAGGCACAATTCGTGCCCCGAGAAAGGCCGAGAGTCCTGTGGGGACCCCAAGGGAGGGGCCTTTCTGGACCAGCTCAATGGGTGAGATGCAGGAAAGGGAGGCATCTGCACTGGGCTGTCCTCTTCTCGCTTAGAAAGGGGTTCTATAAACATGAAGAAGGGGCGGGTAACGAGCAGGGGCCGACGGGAAGGCTCGCTGTGCAGATGGAGCCGAAGTAAGCATGGGGAGTGAGGCAGGCACCAAGCCCGCAGCGCCCCCGGGTGCCACCCAAGACGGGCCTGCAGGACAGCTCAGCAGCGACATGAGCCGGCGGGAAGAGTTCTCACAGAGTAACGCGGGACTGAATGATTTGCAAACCAAAGTAATTAACACGATAGGGGAAGAGCCAACGTTTATAAATATCTGGGGAGAGGAACCCAAAGGTAAACGACAGGAAGAGAGTTAAAACGCACAATTACATAATGCCTGCTAGCCAAGCAGGCTATTATCTTAGTCTCCAAGGGAAAATACTTTCCAAACAGGCAAAGAGACAAGACAAAATAACCCTGAACAAACTAGTACTTTAAATACTGGCAAAGACCAGGAGGGTTAGGGGCAGTCCATCTCAAAGCTGAGGTCACAGACTCAGTTTGTCTGACTTCCAGTCCAACGTCCTAACAATAAACCAGCTACTATAAGACAAACACACAGACAGACTTCAGTTCTGCCTACCCACCTCCCACCCCCAAACAGGTAAAGCAGCCGACATTATGACAAAACGAACAAGCAAATGATTCTGCACAGATCAGGGAGGTGGAACGCCATCCAGGAAACGTCTGCCCCAATTCACTAAAAATGACCCAACCACAGTGCAAAAGAATGCACTTTCTTTTTACAGTCAGAGAGCATATATGTAGCTCATTCAAAAATAATTTCCAAAAAGGAAACCAAGTAATCTGAACATATCCAGTACATCTGTGGGCCTGTCTTCGTTAGTTCAGTTGCTTTAAAGTAACACTAAGAAATAAAAACATTCATTTTTATAAGGAGTTTGTACGTTAATATCTCCAAAAGAAGAAAAAAAAACCCAAACCCATTAAATTTCAAGCTATTTGTATAGCTTATAAAAATATGTGCACATGTTACTGCTGCAATTAATAAAAAACCAAAAATGGAACTGCATTTATACTATTTTTAGTTGATGCCAAACGAAGCAGCTTTCGTTCTTTGGAGAAAACCCCTCAGATCTGCGGGAAAAGGCAAGTCTGCCGGGGACAGGACCCCTGTGTGCGGTGAGGCCCGCACCGGGGCAGGGGGTAGGGGGCTGGGAGGCGAACCTGAGGGTGACACTGCCACCTGCTGGACGGCATCTTCAAACTTCTGCCAGCGCAGCCCGGCACCTGGCAACGCGCTGCAGAACAGGCCGCCTTTGTAGTCCAGGCACCAAATGTACTTCTCAGAGACCGCCAAGCTGAGGATGCCGTAACCGGGGCCCGAGTAGCCCATCCAGCTCTCTGCAAACTGACAAGGACAGAGCCTCTGAGTTCCATGGCAGGCAACACAGCTGCGTCTGCCGTGCTGCTGTCAGTGAGAGAAGTGTGCAGGACATGAGGAAAGTCACAGAGCTGAAAGGACCCTTCTGTGTGTGTGAGAGAGAAAGGACCTTTGAGGAGCCAGGCAGAGACCCGCCCCTGCTACCCTGGACCATGCTCTAATAGAAACACCCTGAAACAGGAGCTGCTGTCCCCCTACAAAGACCACAGACGTCCCTGCACGACACTTGGTCACAGATGCTGCATCTTTCCCAAAACCTGAAAGGACCAGGTTTTATTCTGCAGGTATATCCCACTTCACTCTGGCATGCACTGAGATTTTTGTACATCTAATCATCAGAGAGGTGCCAGGAGAAACAGCACCACAGCTTTGTGTCTTCACTGTATTTTCCAAGTGCCATGCAGTCATTGGCCACATGGCACATCACGTGGCTGATGGCGACCTGGCCAAGACACCCTGCCTGAGTGAATTTTGTAGACTAAGGGTAGTTGTTAGGATTCTTTTAAGAATCAAAGCTAAATAAAGTGCGTACTTTAACAGCTTTCTAAAACTGTGAAAGCACTCAATGGACTTGGAGTTACCCACACGTGAAGGTAACTGCTTCAGAGAGAATGGTGCCCAGCCCTCCTCCGTCCGGCCCCGCGAACCATGACAAAACCCAAGGGAATGTGGCTTTCCAGCTATCTGGAGGGGGCGAGGCAGAACAGTGAAGAAGGGGGGGTCCTCAAAGTGCCAGGTGCCCCCTCACCTAGGACTTTTCTAAAGCCCTGGCCTAGAATCCCAAAGGTCCAGCCCACAGGCTAATGCTGCCGCTGAGTAGGTGCCCTGCGGTGTCGTCCCCAGGTCGCACCGCCATCGCCGAGGCCCACTCAACAGGGAGGAGGGCACACGTGTCTGGCCCCTCCCGGCTCTGAGACCCACAACTGCCTGTTGTGTCCCTGTGGCATCCCAAGCACCAGACACGGCGCCTGGCAGTCAAGGGCCCTGGAGGAAGGTTGAATGTGGGGAACACGGAGAGAAGGGGCCAGCCTTCTGACATGCTGCCTTCAAACAAGGAGGCAGCACGTCTCCCTTTCGAGGCAGGATGGCACAGGTCTGAGGGAGGGCCTTGGGCCAGCCCTGCCCTTCCCCTGCTACGCGCCCCGTGTGAGCCATTCAGCTGTCCGAGTCTCAATCTCCTCTTGTGACACGAGGACCACACCAGCACCTATTTCATGGTTTTTGGTTTCAGAGAAGTAAATGAGTTAAACTTGTAAAGTGCTGGGCACGGCGCCTGGCACCTGGTGAGAGCAGTCCCCACGTCACATGTCATCAGCGCTGAGAGAACCCAGTGGCAATTTGGAGGAAACGCACATGGCTGTAGGTTCACACTCAATCCACACCTCACGTCTACTCAGCAGGAAAAGTCACAATACAGTTAGTTCTGAAATCAAATATAGCTAATGACAATTACTTGCTATGGAAGGTTAAGTACTTTTAAAAATCACTTCTGTTACATAAAACGACCAAGAAGAGTCTCTTAATTGCATGGACTGGGTGGACCGACAGGAAACCAGACACCCAAAACCTGTTTTCTGCACAGCCTGCAGGGGAGCCCTGGTGCCACCGTTTGGAGGTCAAGGAGACAGGAGTCTGAACATGGCGGGTTCCTTGAGATGCTGTCTGCAGAGAAGGGGAGGAGAGCCCCTACCTCCTTCCTGCTCAGCGCCTTCTCCTCCACAAGTGGATGGGCCTCTGCCTACTGGCTTTCTGGAGTGGCCCCCACGCCACTTCAGCGTCCTCTGCAACAACCGACCCCAGGCGCCTGTGCTGGGCTGGCTGGCCTCGCGGGGTCAGCATCAACAGGAGTGGCTGCTTGTGTCAGGAGAGCAGGTTGCCCAGTGGGATGGCAGGTCAGCAGGAGATCAGGCCATCCAAGGTCCCTGCGCCAGAAATTCCCCCAAATCCAGACTCCAAAGCATCTGCCTGACAGTTTTACAGTAGGAACGTTTAAATTTCTGTGAAGAAAAATCATCAGTTTGCCAATGACTTCCTGTAAGAAAGGCGCCCACATACCTGATCTGACTTGAGCAGCCCGGGATCATCTGTGCCCGGCTGGCTGAGGTCCTGCGCAGAGCGGCTACCTCCCAGCTCCGTCACGCTTGTCTCCGATGACGAAGAGGGCAGCCCGTGGGCATAGATGTCCTCCTCGTCGCTGGACGTCAGTCCCTGATCCCGTGAAGGCTGCCCCAGGCGAGGCTCCTGGGCGCTGGCCACCAGGGCAGAGGCCTGGGGAGCCAGTTGTCCTCCTGCACCCGCCGGGTCACACTCTGAAGCAGCCACTGCTTTCTGGCCTGTGTCTTTGTCAGTGGCAGCGTGCCAGGGACTTGAGTCAAGGTGGTCAGGGGCCCCCGCACGCGTCAGGAAGCCCTGCTCTTTGCTGGGCTCCTCAACCCCACCTCTGTCAGCTCTGGTCCCCGGAAGCCACCACTCAGCACTGGGGGCCCAGCTTAGGCTGGACGGCACCGGGGGCACATCCAGGAGGGGGGCTTCAGAAAACGTGCTCTGGAGGTTGTCAGGCTCCTTGCCCCCCACCTCCTGGGCCTCAGCAGACCTGCCACCCTGTTCTTGGCAGGTGGACTGTCTGCCATTCAGCCCATCGTCTGCAGGACAGGGCTCCTCTCTGGGTTCTGGGACGTCGCCACTCCAGTCCACGTCCTCCCTGGAAAGCCAGGGCAAACTCAGCCCTCCACTGTGCGGCCCCACCTCGCCTGCATGGCCACTTCGTGGGAGCTCCATTGTACTGTCACGTCCCTCCTTCAGTGAGTCAGGGGTGGGGCCAGGCACCTCCAGGACACTAAATGCTTCAGGGTCGCTGTACTCTGGCAGCATGCCGCTCGCCTCGCCGCTGAGGGTGCTCTCCTGGTCGGGAGACCCTGTGCTGGACCGATCTATGGTGCTGCCCAAACTCGAGGTCATGGACAGCAGGTCTGCGTTCAAGGACTGGGGGCTACCTCTGGGACACTCGCCACAGGGGGTCGACTCGAGGGAACTGTGGCAGGCACTCCTGCTTCCGCCGTCTAATTTAAAAGAACATTTGAAATTAGATGACTCTATGTAAAGAGTAAGACACTAATTAAAAAACAAAATTTTGGCTTAAGAAAGAAACATTTTAAATGAAGGATAATAAATGGTGAGGAATAAATCTCTTAAGCACAAACTATCCCAGTGTTTTAAATGGATGCAAATACTGTACATACTGATGGCTCTGAGCCTCCTTTAAGAAATGTTAACTAAGAAAAACAAAGGAACAGATCACAGACCAACTTGTAAAATTTTAAAAAATTATTAAAATGCTAAGGAATCTGATAACATTTTCCTTCAAAAATGCAGTGATCTTTAGCTAGAGAGGCTTAATAGTCACCAAAGAATAAAAAATTAAAAAAAAATTCACTGTTGAATCCCTTAAATTAGGGGATTCAATGTTAAATCTCCTATCTAAGGACATGCTCAACACTAAACATAAACTGGTCCATCCAAAGAGTTCCATGACTTTCCATCCAGGTTCACAGACTCTCTGGTCTAATAAGGATATACAGGAATAGACCAAAATTTTCATTTAAATATTAAAAAGTATAAAACCCAGAACTGTGAAGCAAGTTGGCATGGTCTATCGTTACTTAAACCAGAGATGCTTCACCTGGGGTACAATGTGCAAAATATTTCAAGTAAAACTCCTCTGGGGAAGAAACACGTTCGCCCTCAGAGGTCTTCTGTGCCTTTGGGTGAAGGGCAAGCACCCACGCGGGGAAGCCGCACCCCCCCCACCCCCGACAGCGCGGTAAAGCGCCCCAAGTGTGCGGGGGGCTCCGCGCGGGCCTTGCTGCAGGCTGTACCTGTCTTCTTCTTTCTCTTCTTCTTCACCTTGAGAGGCTTCACAACAAGCTCCTGATCGAAGTCTTCCGAGCTAATAGCGCTGAACCTCTTGGTGCTGAGCTGGCTGCCCCTGCCCAGCTCGGGGGCTGCCTGGAGCCCGGAGCCACTGTCGGTGGAGTTGAGTGAGCCGCTCCTGCTCCTGGGCTCACTGGCCACGGAGCTGCCCACAGAAGCGCCTCTGAGCCTGGTCTCGGGAAGCGTGGCCCCCAGAGGCCTCTCAGCGCGCTGCCCGTGGACTTGGTCTGTGCATCCCGGTGCCTCCAGACCATCCCGTGCTGGGAGAGGAGAGTTCGGTTTTAAAATGGGTCCTCGGAGAGAAAGACGGCGTGCTCTTACTAAGGTCTGCCAGCCCTAAATACCAGCCTGCTAAACCCAGAGAAGCCAGCAAAACCAAAAGAACTGCACAAAAGACTTCAATGGTTTTTGTTCTCTAGCAAGTCCCTGTATCAAAATCAGCAAAACTCACCACAGCTGTCTTCTGTAAAGAACTCAAAGGGAAAGACAAGTATAGAGCATTTCTCACTTCAATTCACAAATAATTTATGAAAGAGATGCCTGTCTATTGAAAAAGGGCTTAGTGACATCTCATTTTAACCCTATACCTTGAATATACTTTAATACTAGTCAAAGGGCGGTTGAAAAACACATGTATCTATAATAAAACTTCCTGAATTTCAAGGAAGGAAAGGTAATTTTCCACTGGTGCAACTTCAAACAGAAGTCCAAGAAGGTGTCAGTGTCTGATGTCAGCAGAACTTGAGTCCCGGCGCTCTGTTCCCATGACAGGGGCCGGCAAGCTCCCCTCCGTGGACTCATCCTCCTCCCAACATGACACCGGCATGCTCCGGCCACAGAACCCCCAAGTCAGGACCGTGGCCCATTTTGATCCATTTGGCTGTCCTTTTGTTACTGAGTATCAACTGTATGCTGGACATGTTCTAGGGGCTGGGATACACCCTCACCCACGCAGACGGGCACTCCTGCGCTCCCGGGGGCCGCAGGGGCAGCCTGCAGGCTCGGGAGCGCACTCCGGCGACAAGCAGGGCAGGGAAGTTACTCGCAGGAAGGAGATCACGCAAGCTAACGCAGACTTCGGCCGAGAGCTGTGCGGTCCAAAGCAGTGGCCACCAGCCACGTGGCCATTCAAATTCAGATTAATTAAAACCTGACAACATTTAAAACGCGGTCCCTCAGTCACACTCACCACATGGCCAGTACTCAGCGGCCACGTGTGGACAGAGGCCACCACCGACAGTGCACACACAGAGCACTTCCATGACCGCAGGAAGTTCTCCTGGCCTCCGGGCTCCACGCCACTTCCCCTCTGTGGGCTGCCCTGCCCCCTGGTGACACTGTTAAGGCCCATCTCACAGACTCAGGAGTCAGACCTTATTTCCTCCTCATGAAAGTGACAGCTCTGGAACGATGTTCATCCTGCCTGCCCTCCGTGATCTGAGGTAGTAATTCACTCCCTTTCATCTCTGAAAAGATTATAAATGTAGGACCAGGATAGCTCATAATTTCATTTTCACCTTTTTGAGGATAGTATCTGGCTAACGTGAAAATGGTTTTTTTTTGGGGGGGGGAGGTAATTAGTTTTATTTATTTTATTTTACTTTCAGGGGAGGTACTGGGGATTGAACCCAGGACCTCGTGCGTGGGAGGCGTGCGCGCTACCACGTGAGCTATCCCCTCCCCCAAGAGTGTTTTTTTATACTCTCCTAGCAGCTACACTGTGAACTCCAACACTGTAAATAAAGACAAAAGGCTGCAGCAATGCCTCGTGCCGGCTGCGGATCGCATGGGGCCGGGCCCGGCAGGCTGCTGCCCCTCCTATGCTGGAGGGCAGGGCACCCCACTTCCTGTCCAGGGTCCCCGCTCCCTCTCCTGCACTTACTCAGACATTAGCTGATGCTGATCAGAGTAGACACAACAGTGAGGATGGCCCTGCGGCCAAGGGACCCCAGGAAACCGGCGGCGCACCCACAACTGTGTACAGGGCTGACCCTGGTGAGGCAGGAGAAACAGCGGCTGCAGCAGAAATCTGAAAGGTGACCTGGGGCTTGTCACTCACTCCCCCAAGCCTCAGTTTTCTAATCTGCAAACTGAGGACACCATTTGCTAACACATCATACTAGGCTCTTCCACAAGCCCTGTGCTGTGTTAGGGCCACAAAGGTGAGTCACAAGATCCTTGCAACCAAAAATCTATTTTTCTGTGAGGGTAAGTGGTAGGTCAATGACTGAGGTCAAAGAGCAGCAGGAAAAGGGTCCCAGGAACTCAGCGAAGAGGAGAGACTGACTCAACTAAGTCACTTGGGGGAAGTATCAGAGATGTAGTGATACCTAGACAGGTCTTGAGCCACGAGGGCGGTGCGGAGAGCAGAGAGGCGTGGTGGGCAGAGGGCACCGCCCCCCAGGGCAAGCCACCCCTGGGAGCGCCCACCCTCTGCCGGGACACTGCAAGCGCCCCAGGGCGGGCGCCTGCGGCAGGACTGGAGGTGCCCTGCATGCCCGTCAGCAGGGCCCCGGGAGCACAGCGAGCAAGGCAGGGCGAGGCCACTCCAGCCCCTGGGGGAAGGGGCCTGGTCAGGGAAAGGCGGGGGCTCATGTGTCACATCAGTGGTGGTGACTCTGGGCAGGCACCCCGCTCACCTAGAGACTGAGAACCTCCCACGTGGGTGGCTGAGGACTGCGTAAGGTCACGAGTGTTAGGTGCTTAGCAGAGTCTCTGGAACCTGGCGAGGATGACGCAGGGGTGATGGGGACGGGCGCCCCACAGCTGCTGCTACTGCCAGGGACACATACGTGAAGCAGCGGGGACGTGTGCGCAACAGCACACGGTAAGACTCTTTAGAATCTGGGCTTATATATGAATTACAAAAAAAGAAGTCAAAACAGAATAATCAAGACACAAGGAAGAACTGTGTTAAAGGTAAAAAATATGCCCCAGATGGCAGATTTAAACATTCTGACGCCTCATGCATTAGTCTCACAGGTTGTCTCAGAGCATCGGAGATCAGTCAAGTGGGGCTGGGTTTTCCTTCCTGCTCACCCGACCGCCCCATCTTCCAAGCCCACAGAAGCAACGCTACCCAACGTGAGACCCTGGCTGACGTAAGCCTGAGAGTAGGTAACCTTCAAGAAAAGTATCACAAACCGTATTTTAAGAGTCAAAGGAAACCCACTGAATACCTCCTTGTTCAGATAAAGCTACGACCATTTAACGAGCAAATGGTAAGTTTTATACATTATTAACGGCAATTACATACACACGGTACATTTTATAACAAATACAAACCTATTGACGCTAGCCCTTCAGGCCTGCTGGAAATTCTTATAATGTTCCTGTCTCCCTTTAAGAAAAATATTTCATTTTCTGTGCAGGAAACAGACACGATATCGCCTGATCCTTCCAAACCAGCAATTGTGGCCTGTCAAAAAAAAAAAAAAATCACAAAACCAGGCAATCCTAATAGTTCAAGTCATACAAGCATGTGAAGGAATCCAGATAACTGCCCTTTGTTATGATGACTTTCTGGAACTTCTCTGTTGTCTCCTGACAAGCTCGCCCTCCTTGGCAACCCAGGACTCGTCCCAGCTCACAGCGCTGTAACCAGCCCCCGCCTGGCACACCCCTCCTGGGCTGGACCAGGGGCTGGCAGGTCTAGGTCCCCCACTGTGTACTCCCGTGGGAGAGACTAGTGCGCACTGCAATCCGTGGTTCTGGATGAATGAATGAGAGAGGGATGGTTCTCCTAACGTCTGACAGTAGGCAGCAAGCAAAACACAGGACATCCCTGAGCCCACACTGAGTTAAAAAGCTTCTCAGTCAACACTGCAAATAAGAGACTAGTTCACTGTAGAAGAGAAATGGGGCTGAGTTCTTGTTCATTCTTAAATAACCCTGATGAACAGCTTTAGACTGACATCAGTTTGAAAGCTTCCAATCCTGGTGCCACGTTCAGACTGTCTGCCCATGAGCAGCCCCTGTGCCTCCGTTTCTCCACCTATAAAATGAAGGGGATTGTGCCTGTTACAGAGAGTGCCGGGTGAGTGCTCAGGAGGGAGGAACTGATTGTAATCACAGTGTATCTTGACCCCACTAATTAATAAGTGTGCATGACATTCAAAGAGGACCCAAAGAAAGGAGAAGTTATATTCTCTATAACCAGGAAGAATACAAAAATGCCTTTCAAAATGTTCTTTAAGAAACAAACTCAGGGCTAAAGGGCACCTTGGTGACCCTTAACCCAGCTCACCCGCTCCCTCCCCATGCTCCGGGTACAGAAGCCCAGCCGGGAGATGAGAGATGCCTAGCTGTAGGCAGAACCAAACCAGGATCTTCCAGGAGAAGAAGAGGTCCCTTTTCTTTCTACTGACCCAGCAGTAGCAGGCATGGCTAATAACAGTAATTAAGAAGCCTTCAGATGATGAATTTCGGTTTCTGTTGGCACACCAATTAAGAAGCCCCTTTGATTTCTATAGTGAAGCTCTGCTTATAAAGCAGACTGTCTGTCAGAGGCCTACAGGCTTCAGGAAGGAAGAACCGAGAAGGATGGGGGGGGCTGAGGTGGGGAGGTTATTTACAAAACAGCGAAAGCTCTGCCCTCAAGGAGGACCTGACACTAAACTTTTTTTAAATTCTTAAATCTGTCTCTCTTGGCCATAATCTATTATTATCCTGATTTAAACAGAAAGTGTCTCCTGCTGTGATTTGATGATGCTGGAAAGTTGTCCAAGATACAACATTAAAAGAAAAAAGAAAAGGCAAAACAATGTGGCTCCTGCTGGACAGGAAAAACAGAGGAAACAGAGGTAAAAGAACAGGGTGGAAAGAAAAACAGAGACAGGGCCCCCATCCTGTGCCCTCAGTGTTACCTGGGGGTGTCGAGGGAGAGTCTCTGCCTTACTGTTTCTGTCCCGTCTAAGTTTTCATTTACCGTGCTCATAGTCATTTGGTAGTCGGAAAACAAAAGATTCAAACAGGTTATAAAGAACAAGTTTTGTTTTTTGCTTAAATTAAACACACACACACACATAATTTCTCAACAGGGGACAGGACTATGAATATCTAAACCAAATGTTTTTTCAAATCTACAAAAATAACCAAACTTTCATTTGATTTCCTCGCCTGGCCCAACAGAAAAAGCAAAGCATTAGAATCAGTACAGCTCCTTCCGTCATCTGAGAAATGAAGCAGAAATGTCCATAAACATTCTCTTGCCTCTAGTCACCAAGGATATGGCACGATCACTCCATGTACCTGGTTGATGGTGTCTAGAAGGTAAATGCTGTATTCATTCCAACTCAACACCCAGCCTTCTTGGAAGAAGCAGGAAACGAGCCCCAGGTGCTTCTCGGGTGAGCTGCAACTCCCCTTGTCGGGGGACTCCAGGCGCGGGTACAGCTCAAAAGGCTTGACTCCTCCGGCAAAGACATCTTTTAAGATAAATGTGGCCTGAACGGTCCCGTGGATGTCAGCCTTCCACAGCCGGAGCCCAGGCCGCGATGCGTACAAGGTTAGATCGCTTTGCTTACAAAGTCCTGGTATAAAACAGGCACCAAATTTCCCGGTGCTGAAATTACAGGAGCAGAAGAAGGAAAGAGAGAGACATGGACTGATTTAAAGTGATAGTTCTCAACCCCTGATATTAACTAAAACAAAGATTTTTGGATTAAGCCAAAACAAAATTGATTATTTTTCAAGCCCTTTTCTATTTTTCATATCCTTTTCTGCAGTGTTTTCTGTTAACGGAATCGCACTGCCGTCTCCAGACCCTCAGAGGGCAAGTCTCCGCCCTGCACTCCCCACAGCCCCATCAGAAGCGTGCAGCCCGAGCACCTGTCCGGGCACCGCACCCCGGCTTTAACTCCACTCTCTGGTTTAATCCTCACAGCGACCCTGCGACTGCCGCTCTAGGGAAGCAGAAGCTGAGGCAGAAGGTGACAAACCCAGGACCCACCACCCTCCCCTGTTCTGAAACTGTTCCCCTAGCGTCTGCCTGCTGAGCTCACACCAGCACCACAGCTTTATGTCCAGAACCGCAGCAGCCCTCTCAGGACCCCCTTAAACCCACCAGAGGGACCGACCCCCTTCTAATCCGCAGGCTTGGTATTTTCTTCTGGTTTTCAAATTATGAAACATCTGACACAGACAGAAAGCACTTCATGAAGCCCAGCAGTGAAAGGCGCGCCCAGGAACCCGCCCTCAGCTCTGGAAATAAGGCATTAGCGACACCGCTGACGGCCTTGTGCTCTGAAGTGCCTGCCCGCTCTGTCCCCAGGGGAGACACCTACACTGAACTCTGTGTTTATTGTTCCCTTGCTTTTATTGACAGTTTGAGCACAGATCTAGGGACTCCTGAACACTACATAACTTAGTCTTGTTTGTCTTTCATTTGCATGAAAAACAGTATGATGCTATTTGCAATCCTTTTGCAACTTGCTTTTAACTTAATATTTCTAGGATTTATCCTTGCTTAATAAAAAAGCTGTAGCTCATTCTCTTCCACTGCTATAAAGTATTTCCCAATTTATTTATTCACCCTCTCATTGATGGTATTTGAATTAGCTCCAGTTTTTCACTCTGAACAGTGCTATGAGCATTTCTGCAGAGCCTCCTAGTACACAGGCCTCAGAGTTTGTCAGGGATATTTCAGGAGTGGGACTGTCGGGTTGCTGGGTAACTAACTGTTGGTTAGATAAGAGCAAATTCAAGTCCGGAAGACAATTTCAAACTTTTCCCATTGTGTTTACACCGACCCAGACTCCCATCAGCAAACTGTGAGTTCTCACTGCTCCACATCTTTGCCAAAGCTCAGACTTCCACCAGAGTTCAAATACTAAGAGTTTCAGTTGAACCCCAAGTCCTCCTGATTCTCTCTCCAAAAGGGTTCTCTGATTTTGAACTGGCTTTAGATTGACACCTGGGCTCAATTTCCAGCCCTGACATTTAACAACGAAGCAGTGTGGGTCTCAGTTTCCTAGTCTGTAAACCAGGGATAACAACTCCCACCTCAAAGGCTGGTGTGAGGACTGGGTGACAATCGATGAAGACACGGAAAGCAACGCTGTGACCCTGTGAGTCCCCACAAGCGCTCAACTGCTCTGACCCCACCTACATCTCCAGCACGTGTGCGTGCTCACCACGTGCTCCCGCCTCGCCTCGCTGCACCAGCAGCTCCCCGACCCCGCGCAGCCACACATAGCCAGTCATCTAGGGCTTCCTCCATACTACACCATCTCCCTATGTCCCTCTGGCACCTCAGTAACTAAAGCCCTCTGGGCGGGGTCCAAGGAGGGCATCCAATGCCAAGCTCAGCTTTGAAACAAAGATCGTCAGACTAACCAAGTGTCAACACCGTAGATCAATCGTGGACAGCTCTCTAATCCACACTGCATCTGATTCCTGTCCGCAGGATGCATTCTGCAGAGGTTCTCTAGAAACACTCAAAGGAATTTTAGAAGGGCAGCCCGTAACCTCCTCCTCCTGCCTTTCCTATCAAGTCAGTTTCTATTTGATGATCCAAGTTTTAAATCTATTTTCCTTCTATGCAAAGGTCCTCTTAAAAATCTCTTGTCACTTCCATTTTGATTTGCGCACCTTAGGTACCTAAAGCATTCACTTTAATATTTAGTGAGTTCCTGCATTATGTAAGTGACTGTGCAGGGCTGCAGGCAACTTGAAAGGCAGTTAAGAAGGATGTGGCACTATCCTACGATGTGCGCACGAACAGTTACAACAGCATCCAGGCGGTGCTGTACCTGAGGCTCGGAGAGCTGACCGAGGAGCACACACAAAGGGGACATGTTTCACCAGGACCTTGGACACTGAGCGGACCACGAACAGGCTGAGGAAAGGGGAGCAGGCACTCTGGGGATGGACACTCAGAGGAGGGTCCTGGCAGGTGGCTGGCTCTAAGGAACTGCTGAGTCGTGTGGGGAGCGGGTCGGGATGAGGCAGTGAAGCCAGGGCTACTAGCTACAAGCCAGGCGCAAACCGTCCTCACCCCGACTCGGCCACCGCCCCCAGCCGTGAGGCTCCACAGCGCTTCCTCATGTCATTCTGAGTTGGACACTCAAACTCCAACTTTTAAGGTCTAATCAGGGCAGGATTCTAAAATCATGAATAAACTAACCTAGTTTCTTAATTTTGGTGGGGACAATTTCCAGAAAAATCACTGATGACTTTAAAAGAATACCTGAATTCTCTTTATGAGCCACACTGATACGGAAAAAGGTTTTCTGGTTATCAAATGCTAACCATAAAATAGTGTTTTCTAATTTTTGTGTAATTCATGGTGCCACAGACCCAAAGCGCTGAGCGCAGAGAGCCTGATACGAGAGAACCAGCCAGAGCCCTGACAGCGATCTCGACAGCCAGACGCCCGAGGCCACCACACAGGCAAGGCGCTCAGGCGCTCAGGCTGCTCCAGAATCCGCCGTGGCTCTGACTGGGGTGCAGAGGCTCCACACGCACTCCCGGCACCAGCTGCAGCGGGCAGGTGCTGCCGAAGCAGGACCGCAGGGCACATGCACACGGCCAGGGGAGGGCGCCACATAACGCAGAGGGGGACCAAGATATAACCCGTTGGGTGGGGGATGTGTCTGGGGAAGGCTGGAGATTTCCCGGGAGAAACACAGACGTGGTTTTGTCCAGTCTGAGAAGGTTCATGCCCTTGATCAGAAGGGGATGCCTGCATCCTCCACCACCGAGTGCCCCTGCCTGCACTGGACCCGAGCTCTGCTTTCCCACTGACAGGGCATCCCTGGCCCTATTTGGGCCTACCCCATCCATCCCACATGCTGTCACGCAATCCCTCCAAACTCTCGCCAGACCACACGTTCCCCTCGAGGCACACCCTAGATCTGTGTCCCGTCTACAAAAGCAAAGGCCTCCAAAAACCTGCCTCTCCTCCATCAGCCCCTCCAACCCCCTGGTTCCATGGTCACACGGGGCCATCACGTGGCAGGATCCAAAGGTCCAGCCCAGCCCCCTTCTCGGGGCCAATCAGTAGCTCTGACACAGCTGATTCTGAAGGCGCTCCCTCCCCCGACAGGTAAACAACAGAATGCCCAGAACACGAGGCCTCCCCTACTTTCTTAGTTACATTCCCTCCCTGGGTGAGCTCATTGTCCCAGAGCTTTAAATACTGTCTAAATGCTAAGGGCTCCCAAATGCCCAGCTCACCCTCCACCCGCCACTCCACCTCTCGACTGGGAGGAGGAGCACGCTTCCTGGTCCCCGCCTTCTCTCCACCAGGCTTCTCTGGGCCAATAACCCACATCCCCACTTACCCAACTGCTCAGGCCACAAGTCTCTGCCTAACCTCCTCTCACACCCCAGAGCCCACAGACCCATCGGCTCTGCCTCTAAAGCCTTCCCGGCACCCCACCCCGGCTGAGCCCCTCCCCACCTCCCACCGGAATCACCCGGGAGACCCCGGCTACCCACGCCCGCTGCCGCTCTCGCCCTCTCGACAGCAGCAAGAGTGACCTCCCCTGGCCAGAGCCTCTCGGGACTCTCAAGGGCACTGGAGTAAAGCAGCCCCTGCGCAGGGCCCACCCCCAGCCCCCAGCCCCCATCTGCTCTGCACACACTTGGTCCAGCTGCTCCTCAGACCCTCAGTGCTTCTGCCTCCAGGGCTTCCCTCCAGCCCCTCCATCCTGCCTCAGGAATGTGCTCAGGTCCCTGGCGGGGCCAATCAGTAGCTTCCCTTCCTGCCTACCCAAAACAGACACCATGCCCTCTGCTCTCTCCCCGCTAGCTCCACACCGATTTACTACCCTACATTCTAGAACATGTTTATTGAACATCTGTCACGCCGGGGCACCCGGCCCACTCCTCCACAGCCACCCAGCCTCCTCCCAGCTCCTTGAACCTCCAGGCCCCAGCCCAGTGCAGGGCCCCGGCACCTGCTGTTCCCTGAGACCCCTTTCCACACCTCAGCTTCAGTTCAAACACGCGCCCCGCCACAGCAGCCTCTCCTGACCTTCCGCCTCTTCTCCCCGATGCTTCCTGTCCAGCATCACCGCAGCCCAGACGTTCATCTGGCTTGCAGGCAGCGATCTGTCCCCTTGCCCATGCTGTCATGTGTGGGCCACCCAGTGGGCCACCTGCTGAATGAAGCACCACTCCCAGGAGGCAGGCGTGGCCCTCGCTAACGACAGTCTAATCCAGCACACGGCAGAGACAAGCCTTCGGGACTCAAAGGTTAAGACGTTTCCACTCCTTCTACGTTACTTCTCTAATATACCTTCCCTAAGAGAAAGGGGGCATGTTTATATACTTCTGCTTGGCAAGAGGACGCTTTTATCCAAAGCTGCCAAAACACCTGACTACACAAACGCAGCAGGAGAGGCTCATGCAAAGCAGCTTAGGTGCCCACACGAGAGGTTAGCAGGCCAGGTTTTAAAAGAAAGACCGCTGGGTCTGTGATCCCCATGGGAAGAATCGGCTTTTATAGTCCACCCTCCTGAATGACACAGTCTGCGAGGCACTGACAGACGAGCTGGCACAAGGCGTCCGGCTGAGAAGTGGGATCCTGGCAGAGGGAAAGTCAGGACCAAGTTCTGCAGAACCACTAAGCCCAAGCTGCACATGCCACTGAGTTTCCAGGGCCCAACAAGGAGATAATTGCTATAAAAAGACCAAATTGTTGACGGAATTAAGGAGGGTATTCAGCGTGGAAAGCAGGAACCATTGGGGAGGCTCACGGTGTCTTTTAACAGCCATGGGCCACGACATAGAAAAGAGAATAAACTTCCACTGTGTAGCTGCAGACAGGACACAGAATAAGGGATGCTGAGATGCCAGAGGCTGGCTCTGCCCAGCGGACCTTCCCTGACCTTCTCACGGAGCCGATGGCACCACCAGCCTCAGCCGGCCCTCATCCACCACACCGGCACACCCTGCCGTGCTCCCCACTCCCCGCAAGGCCACCCAAGCCCCCTCAGCGTTCCCCCAGCCCACGAGCCACCGGTTCTCAGCAGGCAGCGCTGCCGCCTCACCGGAATTCCTCCAACTCCCGCCGTCCTCTCCCTCTTCTCCCACAGCCCAAGTCCCTGCGCCCCAGCCCTCTTCTCTTCCCCTCCTCCACTCCATCTATCCCCCTCTCCACCCCCTCCACCCCACCCCATGCAAACCACCAGCAAAACCGAGCCACAGAGCTCTACAAGAGTGTCACTGTGCGCTTTGATGCCTTTCCCCACCCGGCTGCCAGGAAGGGGGACTTGGACCGACCCTTCCCTCACTGTTCTACCTCCTGGGACCAGGCAAAGGGGGAACACTGTCTCGGCCTGGAGCCCTGAATCCTTCCAGACCCTCCCTTCCTCTCCAGACTAGGTGATAGCCCGTGGGAACTCCACCGGCAGTGACACAGCCAGGGACACTTCTGCTGCTGAGTTCACTAAGGTTCTCCGAGGGCCTGGCACGTGGTAGGCTGACCGGACTCCAGGCCCCTAGACCTGGCCCTCAAGGTGCAGCAGCCACACGTGCCTCCTGTCCATGCCTAGACCAGACGTCCTGTGGGCAGGCGGGCTGGGGACCCACCTGGGCCGGCCCACGTGGGACACTCACCTTTTCCTTGGCTGTGTTCCGATCTGCTTGACGGACTGCTCTTCGGTGTAGAAAAGCAGACTTCTCTGCAGTGTGGAGACGAGCAGCACTTTCTGGCTGTAGTCCAGCTGCACGATGGAGGCCGGCTCTTCCAGCACCAGGTGGGAGTTACAGACGCCCTGCGGACAGAGTGCAGGACCGCTCTGCTGTGACTGGGATGGAACGCGGCCGGATGGAACGCGGCCTTCCCAGTGACTGCATTTAGGTCAACGCAGCCCTTAAAACGTATGCTTTGATTCTCATCGGGTTCAGTACTGACTGAATGGAAGAGTCCTCACTAGTGAGAAAACGGTGTTAGTGTCTTCAGCTACATCAAGTTTGCCAAGAAACATTTAAACACTCTGTACAATTTCTTTTAAAATGTTCTCAGTAGATGGTTCAAAGAAGAATCCATAAAGACCTAAGCAGAAATACGTTGCATCATGTGTATCATTTATTCCAAGAGAACACAATGGGACCTTCTACAAAATTCCTGTGACAACAAAAGTCCGTATTCCAGTCTTCCCCCACAAAGAGTTCAGAGCAATTCTGGGGACATTATACCCTTGCCCACTGAAAGGGTCAGAGGCAATAGGCTAGAGAGAAATTAAAGTCGCACTAAATATATTAAGAAATACATTAAAATTCTAGAAGGTATTTTACTGCTAACACAAACTGTATTTCTTGGACTCAAATATCTGCTCCTGTAAGTCATTCTTTTCCAGAACCTGTGTCTTTAATTGTTCAGGAAATACTGATGCAACGTCACAGACCTTTGAGGGGAAAGAAGGAGCAGCAATCAGATGTACAGGTAAAATCTACATACAGTAAAATGCACCCTTTTTAGATATAAAATTCTATGAATTTTGACAAATGCACACAGTTGTGTAACCACCAACATAATCAAGATAGAGAAACTCTCATTCCTCACGAAACAGCAAGGACTTTTAAGCCAGATTTCCCGCCTACCTGTGCAGTTATGCAGACGTGGCTTTTCAATTTTTGACTTAGCTTGTAATGGAATTAAATGTATTGTACTGTATTTTGCAAAAACACACATCTTCCCTTGTCTTTTTTGCAAGTCTCATGGAATACCTGTGTCTTTTAAAAAAATTATCAGAACCTCAATAGGCTGGGAAAAAACGATCAGTGTGCTCAGGACAATGGATTCTGCACATGATTTTCTCTCTGTTTCTGGAAACGGTGCCTGAGCAGTGCTCCCTTGGGGCCGCCCACAGGCTGGGGAGTGGCAGCAGGAAAGCACAAATACAGGGGACCCGTTCACATCTTGACAAAACACTTTCCTGTGGAGTACAGTTCTCAAAGTGTAGTCCACGGTCCCCGAGGGTCCCTGTGACCCGTCGAGGTCAAAACCACTGTCATTAAAAAACTGGATTTTTTTACCTGCCCTTTCGCTGAGCTGACATCTGTGCTGACGGTACAGACCCACAGTGGGAGAGCTACTGGAACCTCAAGGGGGCCCAAGCTGAGCAGGGCACCAAATGACAGGCTCAGCTAACCCTTGACGCTCGCAGCCAAAACATACTATTTCACTTCCGAATGTCTTTATGCAAGAAAACGACAATTTCATCAAATCATGACCCTTGCACACACCTTTGTGTCTGTGTGACAAAAGGGGGCGTGCACACAGCGCGCCTGCTGACACGAAGCCTCTGGTTCTCTCGGAGAAGCACCTGTGCACTGCATGAGCTGTGAGCCCAGGCAATCGCTTCCTTGTCACAGAACGCCATTCTTAATTGAAATACTGTAATTATTCACATTTGGGTATTTGGCAGGCATTTCCTCAGAACAAACAAAGCGAGCCTGTCGCTTCAAGGTAAACAAGTGATAGTATTTGCTGTTAATAATAAAATTCAAGTTTACAAGCGAAGATTAGAATTTGAAAACTTGTATCCACCCCTGCGAACTTGGCAGACTTCCAATGGTTAAAGACTTTTTTCATTAGAATGATGGTGGCATTAACAAGGGTGATTTCTTTGATATTACATAATTAAGGGTGTTAACATTTCTAAGATCTGCATCTCAGTGGGTCAATATTTTCCAAGTGACCATTGCATGCTACAAAATCACATATGGGTTAAGGAGCCATTCAAAGTGTAAGGTAGACCAATGGATTTCACTGTAACAGAGCACGAAAAACTCACCCACGTGACTTCAGATTTCATGTTGTGACCAACCTTTAAAGAAACTACTACTGATCTGGGGATATGATTAAAGAAGAACATCCACAGTTCCCTGAAAGGAAGGGCAACTAAAACACTCCTCCCATTTCCAGCTGCGGTCTGGCAGACCGTCTTCACGCACTCCAGCCAAAACAATGCATTGTGGCAGGTTAAATGTAGAATCCAGCTGTCTTCTATTAAGCCAGAATTAAAGGAATCTGCAAAAATGTAAAGCAATGCCACTCTCCTCACTTGTTTTGAAAAGAGTTATTTTCACAAATATGTTATTTATGTTAACACATAATGAGTTTATTAGTTCAAAATAAAGTTAATAAATCTTTTTTAATTTCTAACCTAGTGCACTCAGTAGATATAAACTTATACAAACAAAAGCTCTTTGGGGTCCTCTTTTTAAAAATGTGAAGGGATCTTGAGATCAGAAAGTCTGAGAACTCAGTACCACCTCCAAAGAATAAATAACTAAACCCAATTACCTTCTCTCCAAAAAAAACCAAAAAAAGTCTGAGAACTACTGCTAGAGAATATTTGCAGTCAGTCTTGGAGCAGAAGGGCCTGGCTAGTAATTGCTGAATTCCTAGACGCACTAGGAATGATGACTACAAGTGAGAAAACGAATGGACTGTGTCTCCAAGGGGCCCACTCTAGCTGGGCAGACACACGGCACAGTGAGTAAAGCCCAGGCGGCCATAAAGCCACGTTCGCAGTGGGAAAGGCATGGTTTGGGAGCAGACCCTCAGTCTGAGGTTGAGCTGTCAGGCTTGCGCCCCTGGACCAGTGGCAAGTCCCCACCTGAGGATTTGCATACCTAGCTCAGGGTGCTGCTGTGAGGCATAAACAAAATAACCAATAAGAGGGTGAGGCTGGGCCCCCTGCTGCCACCAAACCCCCCTGCTCCTCTGCCATCAGTCTCTCCCACACAACCAAGGTTTGGCCGGGCCAGTGCTCCAGCCACTGAAAGCGCTGATTTTCATTTACAGTGTGGACAAAGAACGCTGCCTGCCATATCAGTAAGCATTTAAGGCTGCTGGAAACCTGAGGCCATCAGCCACGGCAGCCAATGGGCACCCTGAGGGAACTTAGGATGGAAGGAACAGGATGTTGTCCCTAGAGTGTTAAGGTGCATCTCGAAGGGATGATTTCAATGAGCCCAGACTCTTGCATCTTCCCAAACATAGGAAAGTGCTGAAGTCATTAATTTGAGATGTTTGTTTTTTCTTTGATTAGCAGAAACCCTTTGATGTTCAACTACCTGGTTTGTTTTGGCACAGCTCCTCTCTGTCCTGGCTCCTCCCTGACCTCTCCGGAGCCGTCCCTCAGAGCTACCTGAGAGCCTGTCTGCCCTGCTCAAGTCCTCAGTAAGCCCACTGAATAAAACATTCTCAGCTTTCAGGTTGTTCCTTTTTTTTTTTTTTTTTTTTTCAGTTAACAATAATTATGACTGTGAGATGCTTCACGCCCTCCTACAAACCTTTCAAGGAATCAGGATTGACAGCGGCTCTTTTCTAAGAAGTAGCAATAAACAGCAGGAGAATGGAGAAATAAATGTTCCAGTAGAAACAAAGGCCAATTCTTTAGACACAGAAGTAGCTTATAAAGCATTAGAAAAGTCCTTGAAAGAAAATGTTACAAATAACAATTGAGATTAGAAAGGGACAGCGATCAAGAATACAAACTGACCAACTAAAGATACAATTACGAATATAATTTCTTCAAATGGAAGGCCAACAACATTTCTGAAAATAATTTTACCTGGTCTAGATCCAGAGAAGAATAGACAATTTTCCCTTTGTCATCTCCGGAGAACAACTTCATTCCATTGGGGCTCCAAGCCAAAGCTGTTATGCTATTTTTGTGAATACCGGTGACATCAAATCTCCGAAGCTACAAATAAATGACAAAAACACACACAAGAAGAGAAAAGGATGAGCACTGTGAGAGGGAGCTGCACGGACGAGCTGGGACGCACTCCCTGCTGTTTGTGGAAGAGCCGGTGCTCCCAGCCCGGCTTCCACGCTGAGCCCGGCACAGGGGCCCATCCATCTATTCACCTTTGAAGCTGACAAGAGAAGAGCCAGAGAACATTAAGCAAAATTTAAATTAGCCACGTGTGCTTTCTGCCGAGTGTCCTACCAGGAGCAAAGATGTTACCAGATTATAAAGAGCACAGTGCTAGGCTTTTCTGAGCACATATTTTCTCAGCAGATGAGAGTTTCTCATTTAAAATACATGAGGAATTTGTCAAAAAGTTAAGGGATGCTAAAATGATCAGCACGTACCTGTTTATTTCTCCCGGGCAAGGAGGACACAAGTTGAAAAACGGCAACCCTCCCGGAGGCTGTCCCTGCGGCCACAAGGTCATCAAAGCAGCTCAGCAGCTTCACCACTGTGATGGACTCCGTCCTCCCCTGAAAGAGGACACGTTCAGCAACAAAGGGCCAGGCCAGCTTTCAGAACGGAAGCCATCGCCCGGCAGCAGAACGGAACGCTCACTGGACTGCGGCCTGCGCTTCCCTGAGTGAAAACGTGCACAACCCAGAAAGGCAAGTAAACCCCTTCGAACCTTATTCTTTCCAGGTTGTTCGTCTTTGAGATGACATTTAAAACTGCATTTCTGAGGCAGGAAATGCTGGCCGACCAGGTGCAAATACACTGAGCTCTTATCCAGGGAGTTGTAAGGAGCTCGGGCAAGGGGGTAGTTCGCCCTCCGAACCGGAGTCTGGAGTCAGAAGAGCTGCCCTAGACCGAAGCTCTGCCCTCTCACCTCTCAACGTGGACAAGCTGTTCACCGGCTGCTGTCCACGGTGACTGCGACAGTCTTGCCGTGAGGATCAGTAAGACAGCGCGTTACAAACTGATTCCTGGCATGTCTGGGTTCTTGATCAATAGTCATACGAAATGACATTAACTCAAGCTTTATACTTTGGTTTATTAAAAAGCACATGTCAAGCACTGCACACAGATATTCAGGCTTCCAGCCCACCAAGTGATCATTTTTCACTTTGAAACCATTTACTCAGAAAAATTACACAACCACTTTGACCTTGCTAAGACATTCGGCAAGACCTCCAATAAACCATTCTGATCCCTGATGCAGTCATTTAGACGGCAGTTAACCCGTCTGACAGGCAGCTCTCCCTCCACATCCGGGTGCGGAGCTGGGCCGCTCGGTCACGCACAGCAGGGCACGGTCCCGCTCTCACACTGGGCTGCGGCACCCAGACAAGCGCAAGAAGGGCCGCCGCCTGCGGTGACCCAGCTGTCTCTCACCTGGTGCTTTACAGCTTGCAGGCTATTTTCATGAGCTCTAAATGTATCTGGCGCCAGATCATGCCAGAGGGTCAGGGATCTGGGTGTCTTAAGCTACAGGAAGGAAGGAGGAGCCCTGGAAACTCCTGATTTTGCAGGTGTATCAGTCAGAGGTGTGTCTGGTAATCCCAGGTGGGAACAGGACGGAAGGAGGAGGGAAAAGGTGCTCCTCTTTGAGAGAAGTGGCAAGTGAACAGGCACGAAGGCAGTAAACCCTGACGAAGACACTTTCAAGACCTGGTTAGAACGCGCGTCCGTGGTGAAAACAGCACAGTGACCCTCCTTATGAGCGTCTCCCTTCCCTGCTCCCCAGGCTACTGTCTGGCACTTCACGTGCATTATGCCCTGGAATCCTCAGACCGCCACCAGGGGAGTGCTGTCCTTAGCCTCACTTTACAAAGGTTGAGTGGTGTGCCCGCGGTCACACAGCTGGAGAGACCCATGTTAGGACCCACACTGGGTGTGACTCTCCAGGGCCCGCTCCGCCTCGCTGCTCTGCCCTGTCTCTGAGCGAGCCCACGGGCCCTGCAGACAGACAGCCTGGTCGGCCGTGGAGGAGAATGAGAGGACCCCACACCTGGAGTGTGGGGACAGGAGTGACGGTTCCATCACTGCTCTGAGGAAGAAAGTGACCACATGCTTCAGGTAGGTACCACCTTGACGTGGCAGCAGAAGCTCAAAGTGAATTTTTCCCCAGGAATTTGTAATTATAAAAACTGCTACTGCATCTGGAATCAGAATCATTTACTGGAGAGCATGCCATGTGGCAGCAAAAATCAAACAACTGTGTGATTTTCTGAATGAATGGTTTCAATACAAAAATCATTGCTCAGATGGGCTGGAAGCCTGAATATCTACACACAGTGCATGTCCACATGCTTTTTGATAAACCAACGTATTAAACTCAACTTAGTGTTACTTAATATGATTATTAACGCTACGGTTCTTGACTTAAGACCAAACCGTCCCGAGCATCGGATTACCAGTACTTAACTATACTTCAGATAGAGACAAAATATGACGTTTCAACACCTGACAGTAAAATACTGTAGCTATGCTGGAAATCATTCCTCTCCGAACACCCAGAAATGCTAAGTGAGACACCTAGAACGCTCTTCTAAATGCACAGCGGATCTCGAGAAAGTATAGGATCCACAAGAGCCCAAAACAAGAAGAAAATTGTCAAACTGGAACAGAAGCCGGCCCTGGAGCTGCAGGCCACCCCGGGGCTACCTGGCCAACACTTGGACCCGAGGCTTTCTGAGGTGAGCAGGGGTAACGGGGACAAGGCTTCAGGCCAGACTGGAGGGTGGGGGAGCTGGAACTGATCTCCCCTGCAAAACCCAGAACCCCTGAAGACCTAACTCTCAGGGAAAGTGGACATACGGAAAAGTCAATTTGCTGGCAAATCGAGCTGACAAGGAATTGTCTTATCTCAGGCATTGACTGAAGTGAATAAAAAAGAACAGTTCCCAAGAATCTGTAATCGCAAACCTGCCCTACCCAGCACCAGAGTCTGAATTTATTCTTCCTTCCCTAAGAAGCTCCGTGCCAGGCAGTCTGGCGTGCTTCCGAGGTCGGTAGCACTCCAAGGTGCCTGCAGAGTGAACAAAAGCCCAGCTGTGGAACAGTCTCGACCCAAGTCCCTCGGCATCTGCACATGTGAGGATCAGCCCCGAAGCTCACAAATAGAAATTACCATAGGGAAACAGGCCCCATAAAGAAGAATCAGCTAAAAAAAGCAGTCACAGAATTGGACAACCCCTCACCCAGACTCAAGTATTTCACTTAGAAGGAAGAGATCCAGAACATAAAAGAAACATGCTTAACATTTTGAAAGAAATATAAAAGGAAACTGAAACATAAGAGCAAGCCATTATTATAAATAATCAAGTGGGGGGAGGGATGCATTGGGAGTATGAGATTAACAGACACCCAGTACCATATATAAAACACATAAACAATACGGACTTACTGTATAGCACAGGGAACTATATTCAGTATCTTATAATAAATTATAATGAAAAAGAATTGAAAAAAGAATATAGATACACACACATGTGTAACTGAATCACTTTGCTGTACACCTGAAACTAACACAATATTGTGTATCAACTATATTTCAACTTAAAAAATTACTTTAAAAATCAGGTAGAAATGAAAACTAATCAAAAGAGGTTCATGGTGGGCTAAATAACAGATGAGTCACAGCTGAAAGATTACTGCACTAGATGGCAGATCGGTGCAGAAAAGAAAGAAAAGATAAAAAACGTAAAGAAGTGAAGAGTCACAGAGGACAGAACACGACGGTCCCACCTGCGTCTAACTGGGACTCTCTGAAGGCGGGAAAAGAGCAAGAGAAGGTGGTGTCCTCAGAGATGCGCTGAACGCCACCCAGAACTGATGAAAGGGCTGTGCCCGCAGGAGCACAAGCCTTGAACAAGACTCATGGAAAGGAACACACACGCACATCGTGTAGTGAAACGGTCAAACCTCAAATGCAATGAGAAGGTATTAATATGTCAGAGAAAAAGGGAAAACGACTAAATATGAGTAATTTTTAGAAAGGACTTCTCAACAATTGAGTCCAGAAGACAGTGGAACATTATCCTCAAAGTGCTAAGAGAAAAACTTGGCCTTGGATAGAACACCTCTCTAGACAATTCAAAGACAGAGAGACATTTAGACAAACAAAAAGTCAAGAGTACTTACCACCAAAAGATTTCAACGTGAGAACTGCTAAAGGCTGTGCTCCAGTAAGAAGGGAAACAGTTGCAAATGGAACAACTGAGATGTAACAAGGAATGGCGAGTGAAGACGACGAAAATGTAAGAGTCTCTACACAGTGACTCTAAAATATAATAATAATAATAAGTCCAATTTGAGTAGTTACAAACAGAAACAAAAAGCTAGACAGTTACATGTATAATGAAGAAGGCCAGAGACATTATAAGAAAACTACAGGAAAACATTCCTCACGAATACAAACACAAAAAAATCTGAATAACATATTGCTAAAATGAATATAGCAAGACTTTCTAAAAAGGATAATATATCATAACAGAATGGGGCTTAAAACAGTAATGCAGAGTTAGAATAATAACCAAAACTCAATTCATGTAACATATTAATAAGGAAATCATATCATCACAACAGATTCAGGATAAATATTTGACAAACTTCAATACTCATTCATGATAAAAATTCTCAGATAGCTAGGAATAGACATAGAAGCATCTGTCAGGAATGTACAGCTAATGTAATGGTGAAGACTAAGGCTAAGACAGAGACGTTCACTCCACTGCCAGCATTACACTGGGGGCCCAAAGCACAGTAAGTCAAGTTAAAAATTAAAGGCACACAGACTGGAAAAGATGAAGTAAAACTCTTCATAGGCAAACACAATCATCAATGTAGAAAACCCTAAGAAATCTACAAAACAGAATATAAGTGAAATATACAATTGATTTTTGTATTTCTATATACCAACAACAAAAAATCTGAAAGTGAAATAAAACTGTTGCATAATTTTTATATTATCTGTGAAGTGACATACTATTACTTGAGGGTAGACTGAGGTAAGTTAAAGGATACTTACTATAAACCCTAGAAGAACTACTAAAAAAATAAACCAAATAGGGCCTAATAAGCCGTAGTGCACGTAAAACAGAAGTATGAAAACATGATTAATCCAAAGAGCAGTAGGAGTCTGTGTCTGTTTTGTACATAAGTTCACTTGTGTCACTACACTTCAATAGAAATTAATAAATGAAAATGAATAAATAAAACAAAGAGCAGTAGGAAAAGAACACAAAAAAATAAGGTATAAAGAACAGGTGGGGTAACTAGAAAACAATTACCAAGTTGGTAAACTTAACTAATAGTTCTCCACTGGGGCAATTTTGTCCCTCCCCTCCCCCATCCCACAGGACATTTAACAATATCTGGGGGCTGCTACAACTTGGGAGATATTATTGGCATCTAGTAGGCAGAAACCAGGGGTGCAGCTAAACATCCTACAATACACAGGACAGCGCCCCCAAACCAAAATGTAAGCAGTGTCAGGTTGAGAAACCGTGACTTAAATCCAACCATTTCAACAATTACATTAAATACAAATGGCCTAAATATGCCAACTAGAAGGCAGAGATCATCAAACTGGGTTAAAAAGATCCAACTTTACACTATCACAAGAAATGCACTTAAGATATAAAGGCATAGACAAGCTGAAGCTAAGAACAGAGGAAGATACACCATGCAAAGCTTAATTATAAGAAAGCAAGAGTTTAACTATAAGAAAGTGGTGGTATTAATACAAGACAAAGTAGACAAGGAATGTTATCAGAGATGAAAAGAGACATTTTATAGTGATAAAAGGATCAGTTCAAAAAGAAGACACAACCCTAAATGTACAGGTGCCTAACAACAAAGCTTTAAAATGCATGAAGCGACACAACAATGTGAATGTACTTAATGCCACTGAACTATACACTTAAAAATGGTTAAAATGGTAAATTTTACATTATGTTTATTTTGCCACAATTTAAAAAATAAATGAAGCAAAAACTGATAGAACTGAAATGAGAAAAGTAAATGCACGATTTCAATTGGAGATTTCAACACCTCACAGTAACTGACAGACATGTAGATGTCTTGAAAGTCTGAACTATACTATTGCATTAGTTTGTGTCCATTGAAAAGCAAGTCCTAAAGATGGAATTACACATGCAAGGTACTCGTCTGGGGAAAAACCTGTGAGGGAAAGGGGGAAACAGTTGGAGGACACAGGAAGAACTGTCAGATCACAATGCAGGTCTGCAACCTGGAAGGGAAAGAAAGGGAAGAGAGGAGAGTGGGACAGGTAACTCTCAGTCTGCAGTGCAGTTTTAGAAAGTTCTGATCAACAGGGACACCCCACGCCAAAGTCTCTGGTCAGAGGAGTCATCTGTTTCACAGGAATGAGCCAGCCTTAGCGCCCTGGCTGCACTCAGTAATTGGCTGGGAGCAGGTAGTAAAAAGTGTGGCTTTGGAATGAGCACAATGGTGGATTCAGAGTTTTTGCTAATTACGGTCCCCACAGCAGGAGAGGGTAATTGAGATTAGGTTATAATCAAGTGACATACGGAGTAAAAAGACACTGACAACAATTCTACCTTATTGAAAAAGATAAAATATTTCAGGGTTATATTTTATAGCCAAATCAGGATATTCAAAACTTTTTAGGATACTTAAAAGACTTGAGGCTCAAATCCACTATTAATATTTTTCTGCAGTATATCTATTTCATAAAACCAATCATTTAGCACATTATTTAGAAATGGGATTTTTACTGCACTAACTGCATTAAAGTACCAATCTAGTATTGTTTTCATACAAGTCTGCAAATGGAGATAGGACTTAATAATATCAAGTATTTAAAAGACTTGCTAGTTTAAAATGAGACAGACATTGAAGTAGGGTTAAGCAGTTAAGTGCTTAGTGACAGCTTCACTGTGCTTGTTGTGGGGGACACAAAGCTGCTGCTTTTGGGTCTCACGGTCCCATCAACAAACACAGGGACAAGCCCTGTCCACACTGATGCACACATATAGGTGGGTCACAGGAAGGACGCCGTCTGCTCTGACAGGCGCACGAGAGGCAGGGGCAGGCAAGGTTGCTGCCTTTAGGGTGACAGCTGGCTGATCGCCAAGGGCCTCCTGGCATAGTATTGTTTTCATTATTTTAAATAATGAAATATGATCATGTCTACAATGCTATACACAACGTGACTATATAAACAGCTTAAAGAGTTGTCACAAAACAAGCCTGTGGAGTCCCGTGCAGCTTGGGCAGGGGAACATGAAGAGTACCTTTCTTCCCCCAAACTGTGCACTTTTAATACCTAGTTCTTGTTCCAAACAGTAAACATTACAGACTTATCTCCATATTCATCCTTTTCTTTCAAACTGAGTTTGAAAAGAAAATTCTCTTCTTTACAAGCTAGAAAGTGTCCTTTGCACAATGAAGACTCAGATGGTATCTTATCACGTCCTGGAACTCTCCTCTGAAAGAACATGACACGACGCCATCTCTTTCATCATCAGCACCACCAGAGGACTCACTTCCACCACTTTCAGCTGCAAAGTGCATTGTCAATAAATGCCACGTCCACAAAGCTGATGCCATTGTCTTCCACTGGCTCAGCAGCCATCTTCATTCCTGGCTCAACAGTTTCCGAGGAGAGGAAGTGATCTGGAAGGTCTGACATCCTTCTTTTTTCCTGGTAGAAGGCGGCAGCCCCTTCAGCAGGTGAAGCAGACAGCCAGGAAGGCAGAAAGCACTGGAAAACACGACTCCTGGCTGCTAGTTCGGATCCAGCAGCCGCCTCTATCAAGAGCACTTTGAGGCCCTCTGTGCCCGTCCCCTGACTGCACACCCCACCCACCAACGCCAGGGCCCTGAACCTGGGACACTGCACTCTCTGGCTCTTACTCACAGCTGTGCACGTGTGCACGTGTCCTCACACACTAAAGGGTATGGCTGTGCCCCCACCACAGCTCCGCACTCGTGGGTCAGCATGTAAGGATCTGGCCGTCAAACTTCCTGACCCAGATTTTCAATCTGTTTAGTGTCCTGCTGTTGATCAGCCCGGGGAGGTGGTCTTGTGATCATGTGACTCACAAGAAGTCGAAGTCCCAGAGCCAACTCCTTATTTTACAATGAATGAACCGTCTCACAAACCAGAACGCACATGGAGATTCCACCGGCACATTCTTCCCCCGCTGGCTGACACGCATGGCCAGCAAGTTCTAGTCCATAAGCTGTCTGGCAAGCATGCAGCAACTTCTGATCAAACCTCCATCAGCCAGTCAGGCCACCAGGATCACAGCTCTCCAGGGGACCGCCAGCTGCAGAGCCTGACTCAGTCGGATTCTGAGTCCCCCCCAGTCACACGGCAGACTGCTCACTCTCTCCCAACACGTAACTCTTTTCTTTTGCTGTGAGGACGGTTCTGTCTTATTCAGGCATGGGAGCCACTTCTGTCTCCTGCTGTCCAGCTCAGATCCCATCTATTGTGTGTTTAACTCATATTTCCCTCATTTCTAGCTTCCTAGGACACACTTCCTATTGCCTTGTTGTGGCAACTTAACTTCCTCAAACAGAAATTCAACATTGGCTTAAGGAAAAAAAGTTTGATTTGAAAGCAGCCCGCAACGGATTTCCAGAGGAACTCTTCACCGTTAGGACAGCATTCAGCCAACTTTCTTAGACTTCTTGGCAGGCAGTTTCCCCTTTATACCCAAGACAAAACACATCAGGGGAAAAGTGTTCTTTGTGGGCAAGTTCATGGGAACTGTGAAGTCTGACAAGGCTTTCTTTGTGAGCTGCTTTTGATGCCAGAGCTCAGCCTTTGGTAGAAACTGCTAGCGTATCAAATAACCAACAGATCCGAAATATTCAAGAAGACTCAAATAAGATATGAATTCATTAAGTTCATACAAATTATTTCACTATTCTCCTTCTTTTACTAACAAAGAACCAAAGTTGAAAGCTTGAATGGTTACACAACTTTTTAATGATCTAAAAGCTACACAAAGGCACCTGGTTTTCTGGAACTTCCTTATCTCCAAGAGCAAACTGGAGAAGGGAATGTCCACGAGACTCAAAAGAACTCCCTAGAGCCTAGGACCCTTTCCCTAGAGGAGACCTTAAAGAGAGGGACAGAAGGCAGACTGCCCGTAAGGAGAATACCCAGACACCGGGCAGAAGTCTCAGCAGTCAAAGCGCTAAGACAAAGTCACCACACGCAGTGGGGCGGGGACCGAGTTTCATTTCCCCCTATATTCATGTCCAACTCCATACACCACTTCCCAGAAAATTTCTGTATTATCACCTTTGCAACAACCCGAGTGTTCACATACATGTGGGTTTTCTGGCTTCCCTACTCTGCTCCAATGACCTATCTATCTATTCTTGTGCTAACACCACGTTGTCTTAATTATCGGAGCTTTACAGCCTTGCTACTCAGTAGAGCAACTTCTTCATCTTGTTCTTCTTCCAAGAGTGTCTTGACTCTTCCTGACCCATTACAATTTCAAATACATTTTTAAGTCACCCTGTTAATTGCCATTAAAAAAAACTGCTATTGAACTGAACTTTGGTCACTTAAGGCAGAATGGATATCCAATAAAATACGAGTCACTGGAAAACAAATGTGAGAGCTAGTAAGTTCCTCGCAGCTACTGAATTGTGGCTCTCAATGCTGAGGACACCAGTGAAACCTACCTCATAATGCTACTGACATACACGAATTTAGACCACAGGGTCCTAACCTGCAGATCTAAGGGTTACTTCCGGAGGGGATCGATGGGGGAGGCGTTAGGCAAATGCACCTCTGGCTGATGTGGTGAGACCAAAACTCATTTCTGCGCCACTCTGCAAACCATGACAGGCGTAAGTCAATGAAACAGGCATGAGCTTTCTAACTGGAAGACACCCAGCCGTGCTGCCACGTCCAGGCCTCTCCTTCCCTCCACCTGGAATACTCCACCAGACACAGCAGCCTGGTGTGACCTTCCTAACTTCCTGTTTACCCGTGGCCACCCACCCTGCTGCTGCTCATCCTCCCCTGGCCCCTCTCCTGCTAGTCTGTGTTTCTGTGTTTTTCTGGTTCTCCCCCATCAGACTCCATACTCCTTGAGGCTGGGATCTGCCTGCTGTGTTCTCCACTGTGGCTCCGGGACCTAAAATGGGCCTGGCACAGAACAGGCACCCAGTACGTACTTGTGAGTAAATTCATCCGAGATCAGTGTGGAAAAGCTGCAGAAACGAGCCCTAGTGTCACTGTGGTTGGTGCAGAGACAGTTCTGAAGGCAAATCCAGGAAATTTCCACCATGTGCTAAATGCTAAAGAGCTCACACGTTTAGTTTCAAAGCAGAAAATCAGAAACATACGTCATCTTTCTGGTCTAGACTTACATACGACACACCCATAGATTTAACAAGTTTGCAACATTTTTGCCCTTGTTATTAGCTCCTTACAGAGTTTTCCTCATGTTTTTGGCACTCAGCTAGGAAGAATTTCTTGTGTCTCCATTTGCCCTCTCCCACTAACTTGTGCAGGAAAAATAAAGGTTTCCAAAAGCATTATTCTCGAAAACACATCAGGTTCTATTTACCACATAAAAGGTCCACTTTCTTCTTTGGAACACAACTTTATTTAGACATAATCTTTCACCCATTCCAAACATGGATTTATTAGGAGGTAAACTAACTTTCATTTTTATTTACCTTCCCATAAAATCTTAGATTTTCCCTAAATTAAACAAGTTGATGCAATCTTTCAATTTCCACTTGGAAATTCCAAAGAAACTCCAAATCTGGTTTCAACTGTCCTCTATAACCAGACTTCCATGGGAGCCCTGCCTGCTCACACAGGAAGACAGCACAATGGTTAGGCAACAGCACTGTGGCTGGAGCAGGAATCTTACCGTTTCTTTACCTGTAAAACACAGGGCTTGTACCGAACGATGCTAAGACTCAGCCAGCTCTAAAGATGAAAATCACGGTAACAATGATACAAATATTTAATTCATCTCCAGGCTCACACAGCTAATGAATGACAAAATTCAAAACAAATCTTTGTGTTGTTGTGTTTGTACAAGTAACATATGAAAACACACTCATCAGCAAACACTTCTAACAGGAGGGAGGGTGTAGCTCAGGGGCAGAGCACACGCTTAGCATGCACGAGGCTGTGGACTCAATCCCCAGTATCGCCATTAAAAAAGAACTCTGATAATTACACAGATTTAAAGTGAAAAAATAAGAAGTACTTCCCTTTCCCTCACACCCCCACCCCATTCTCAGCCCCTGCTAGAGTTAGAGAATCATGGTGAACAGTTTGGGGGTGTTTCTCTAAATCTTTTCTTATGTGCTTTACAAGCAGATATTTAACTTTGTTTTCAAGTTAAATACCTAACCTAACAGTCTAACTCCAAATTCTGTGTTCTTTCCAAAGAAGAATTTTTATTTTCTACTTCCTTTCTGATTCTCCACAATTATGTTTATATTCTATACCTTACGGGTGTTCCAAAAATGATTTTGATATTTAGAGCTGTCAAGTGTGGATTCTGGCCCCAGTAGAATACATTTTTCATGGTCCCTCAGTAAGGGAAAGCCAGGTAGAAGAGTACACATGGCATCTTCCCCCAGACTTTCCTTCTACTCTGCTGGGCCCAGTAATTTGTGGCAGATTCCCCCAAGCTCCACTCCTCCCCGCAGAAGCTGTCCTAGCACACACACCACACCCCTCCAAAGCTCACAGCGCTCACCCTGTGATGAATAAAAAACTAGTTCTAGGAAAACTAGAAAATTTGTAGTTTCATTCTGGGGACCACTAAATTCTTGTTTCCTTAAGCTTTTCCGATTTGGTGGCTGAACATTTAAACATAGGTGCAGGTGTGCCCCATTTTATTGCACTTCACAGACACTGTGTTTTTTTTACACACTGAGGGTTTGTGGTTTTATGTGAAGTCTGCCCTGACTTAAATTTGTTTAGGTGTGTTTTATGACCAAGAGCCTGGTCTATCTTAGTGAACGTTCCGTGTTCCCTTGTAAAGAATGTATATTCAGCTGCTGGTGGGTGGAGCGTTCTGTAAACATCGATTAGATCATGATGGTCATGGGGCTGTTCAGTTTTATAACTTAGTTAATTTTCTGTCTGCTACTTCCATTACTGAGAGAGGGGTGCTGAAGTCTCCAAAACTACTGGTATGTTTTGATTTAGGTCTACCATTTTATTTGCTTTGTGTTTGTTCCTTCTGTTTTTCCTTCTTCTGTTTTCCCCTTCTTACTTTCCCGTGAGTTGTTTGAATATTTTTAAAAATTCCCTTTTGCTACATCTGTAGTGACTTGTACTAGTCCACGTTGTACAGGTTTTTTAATGGTTGCTCTAAGGATTACCATAACAGGCATGATGCACACTCTTCAAAACCTGTTTAGACTCAATATCTCACCTCTTCAAGTAGAGAGCAGAAACCTTTCCACCACACAGGTCCCTTCCTCTTTCCTCTTGTCTTACAGCTGTCTTACATATTACCACATCTGTACACACTGAAAACTCGATCAATGTTAATAATTTTTGCTAACTGCCAAATATATCTTGAAGAACTCAAGAGAAGAGAAACAGTCTATTGTATTTCCTATCATTCTCCCTTCATGACTGATATTCCAAGTTTCCTGCTGGTATCATTTCTCTTTTGTCTAAAGAACCTACTGAAGCAATTATTTTAGAGCAGGTCTGCTTTCAACAAATCCCCTTAGTTTCCTTCATCTGAGAATATTTTTATTTCACCTTCCTTCCTGATAGATATTTTTGCTGGGTAAAAATTCTGAGTTGACGGTTCTTTTCTCTCAGCACTTTAGAACTGCTGTACCACTGTCTTCTGGCCTCTACAGTTTCTGATGAGAAGCGTGCAGTCATTCGAATTGCTGTCCCCAACAGGTGCTGCATCAGTCTTCTCTGGTTACTTTTAAGATGTTTCTTTGTCTGTAGTTTTCAGCAGTTTGATTATGATGTGTCTGGGCATGGTTTCTTTCGTTTATCCTGTTAGGGGTTCACTGCTGGAGATAAGTTCTCCTTGCTAAGTGTTGACATATTTGAGAGATTTCAGATATATTAATTTACAACCATAATTTTAAAGATTAGCTACATAATGGTCTTAAATGTTTGGAAAACTTGATCAGTCATATCCATGAGCTATTAATCAAAGAAAACAAACAGCAATAGTTTGATGAACAGTTTGGGGGTGTTTCTCTAAATCTTTTCTCATGTGCTTTACATGCAGATGTTTAACTTTGTTTTCAAGTTAAATATCTAACCTAATAGTCTAACTCCAAATTGTAGAGCCAAAAATTAAAAAATAAAACAACTCTAGAGCTAATCTCCCCAAGCTCAGACGATGGTGGCACCATTTCCTAACTGCCTCTGGCAGGTCACGTAACCTCTCTGTGCCTCAGCTGTCTCCCTGGTAAAACAGGGATGATAATGACATCTACCTGGTAGAGTTTCTGTGACGATGAAATGAGTTAATATGTGTAAAGGTCTAGAATAATGCCTGGCACACAGTTAAGTGCTATGCGCATGCTAACCATTTTTGTTATTTTAAATTGAGTATAAAGGCTTCAGAAAAACTAACTTTTAATTAAACGTCAATAATTTGAATATCCACTAAGATGTAAACATTTGTAAACATTTCTCTTAAACACAAAAGCCTGTCTTAGTCTGTAAAGGCCCAGTAACCACACACGGAGCAGAGCCCACAGGGCCATGAGGCAGGAGCCACAACCTAGTCACCTTTGAGTCTCTCAAAAGCCATGTACTCAACAAATCACAGATATTAACTAAACGGGCGAATTCAAAGATAGTCCATCAATACTCGGTGTCAACCAACACCTACCATACACAGAGATGCCTGAGTCAACCAACACAGAACACAGTCGGTCAGGATCCCAGGGGTGGTGTCCTACAGAAGTGACCTCATTTAAGATGCACGCGTTTTTGGCAGCTAGCTGATACTGATCCTAATCCTTTTTTCATAATTTCAACAGAACAACTAGAGATTTTTCAAGTAAAGTGGTCAAGGTCCTTTGAGAAACGAAACACTCAGAAAAAAATACCTACCTCTAAAGTTTTCTATTAAGTGCTAAACACTGTCATGTTCTCTCTTAACGTAATGCTAGATTTTTGGAGGCAGGAAAAAAAGAGTTAAAAGCATCAACGTTTTTAGTGATGCTGGACCTCAACTAGAGATAGTTTTAAAGCACTGTGTGGTTAAGGCACTAAGGCCACGTTCCAGCAGATCAGAGGTAAACTGTCCCATGTCACACGCAGGTGAACATGGCCAGGGCTCACCTGTGCTTACGAGTAAGGGAAGCACTCACCTCAAAGTTGTACTTTTTCATCTGGTTGAGGTGCCGGCAGTACAGGTAGAGCATGCCGATGCTGCTGCCCACGGCGATGTAGTCCCCGCTGGTGTCCAGGGCCGTGAGGTAGACCACGATGGAGCGGAAGCCCTTCTGGATCTTGGTGGGAATGGCGTTGAGGAGATAGTACAAGGGGCAGAACTCTCTGAATGTGACCGGCTCTGACAGGGAGGCCATGGCCAAGGTTTCCAAGGATGATCTTCAGGCAGGAAAGGGAATCTTAACTGGCATCTAGGGAAACCTGGGGGCTGAAGAACAGGGCGTGACAACTCTTCCAACGTCTAGTCCTACAAAGGGAAGTCAGGTTTAGGGGCAGGAACAAGGAACTCTCAAATGGGTATGAATTATAGCTGGAGCTTAAACAGACAGAATAAGTAAACCAAGTGTCATCAGGATCACTGTTGGGCATTTTAACTTAAAATGCACTTCACTGTGTACTGGTCCCTGTAATTTATACCGTGATAAATGCTACGAAGGGGGAGGGGTGGGAAGAATACGGGAAATAGTTCCCACTCTCGAGTAGCTTATGATATAGTGAGGGAGGCGAAAGAAACTGAGACACAAAATCAGATGTGATCAGGTCATCTTGACTCTGAAGCCTGCCGGGAAAGACAGAATGTGGGAGGAGAAGCGGTGAAGGCACCGAGCTGCAGCTGTAAGCCAGGCACAGGCATCGCTCTGGGCGGTGGGGGAGAGCAGGCCCCTGGCCAGATGCCCACAGCCTCCTTTCTCAGCTCAGAACCTCAGCCACTCGGCCCCTCTTTTCTGTTCCACGCCGAAAACCACATCTCTGAAAATCTGGACTCAAGTCTCCCCTCAATAAAGATACTCAATTGCACGCAGCACGTTATAATTTACCAAGTGCGCACCACTCATTTAGTCTTTACCCTACCCAACTTTTCGATGAAGCTACGGAGGGTCAGAGGGTCACAAGACGCCCAAGGTCACACAGGCAAGGCCTGAGTGTAGGTCTTTGCCCTTCAAGTCCTGACCCTCTGCCACTGTCGCAGCTCTAACACACTTGGCAGCTCTAGGTGGGCGCTCTGTACCTGACCAGAGTGGAGGGTCTTCCGGCCCTAAATTTAGGTCCATGGAGACTCTCCCCAGTCCCTCGATTAGAAATGTCTTGGGAAGCTGGATTTACAGTCTATTTGAAGTGCAGGTCTTCTATTTCTACAGAGTTGACTGGCAGACTTCCAGGTCCCTTCTGTGAAACCCACCCCACTCCTTCTCACCCAGGGCTCTCGCACTGGCTATTCCTGAGGCCTGGAATGCTCTTTCTCCAGATGTCCCTCAGCTTTTGCTTCTTTTCAACATGTAGGTCTCTGCTGGAATGTCACCTCCTTCAAGAGGCCTCACCTGACTGCCTCCTAAAGGGGCCTCCCTCCCTGCTGAGTGCAGTCCCTCCCTCTACCTGACTTCCTCCACACATCCTTTCTCTTCTGTTGACTGGCCATTTCTGCCTGACCCCCTCTACCACTGGTCGGTAAGCCCCACAACAGCTAAGCCCTCATCTGCCTCCCTTGCCCCTCTGGCCCGGCACCTAGAAAAGGGTCCAGAACATCGGAGGCAATCACCAAGTATTTACTGAATCAATGAATAAGTTATGAAAAAGGAAAATCTGCAAGGAAGGAATGAGTGACAAGAATGGAAGACAAGTAGGGGGGAGGATATAGCTCAGTGCACATAGAGCACATGCTTAGCACACACGAGGTCCTGGGTTCAATCCCCAGTGCCTCCATTAAAAAACAAGCAAGCAAGCAAGCAAACAAATAAAAACTTATTACCTCCCCCCACGAAAATTTAAAAAAAATTTTTTTAATTAAAAAAAAGAATGGAAGAGAAGCAAGTACTTCAGAGAGGTGGCAAGACCCACATGACCCGGAAACCAAATGAAAATGAAATGGCTATCAGGCAAACTCAAGTGAGGATGGTCACGATCAGACACCTTGTGAAAGCATGTAGATCATTTTAAGGACATGGGACACTAAAGTCAAAATAAAAATTAAAGTAGCAATAATGATAATAGCAAGGTTGCAAGATACAAGATTAACATTCAAAAGTCAATCACTTTCCTAAATACCAGCTACGGAAAAGTGGAATTTTAAATTAAAAACACAGTATCATTTATATTCACATTCCCCAAAATGAAATACTTAGGTATAAATCTAACAAAATGTGTACAAGAGCTATACAAAGAAAACTACAAAACTCATATGAATAAAATCAAAGAATGAAATAAACGGAGCGCAATAACAGGTTCATAGATAAGATTCAATACTGTCAAAACGTCAGTTCTTCCCAACTTGATCTACAGTTTGAATGCAATTCCAATAAGTTATTTTGTGGATATCAACAAAATGATGCTAAAGTTTATATGGCGATACAAAGGACTCAGAACAGCCAACAGAATACTGAAGGAGAAAAACGAAGTTAGAGGACTGATACTACCCTACTGCAAAACTTACTGTAAAGCATCAGTTATCAAGATAGTGTGGTACTGGCGACAGAAAAGACAAATACATCAACAGAACAGAAGAGAAAGCCTGCATACAGAGCCACATAAATACAGTCAACTGATCTTTGACAAAGGAGCAAAGGCAATACAGTGCACCAAAGACAGTCTTTTCAACAAATGGCACTGCAACAACTGGACATCCACATGTAAAAAGTGAATCTACACACAGACTTTACATCCTTCACAAAAACTAACTCAAAATGGATCACACACCTAAATACAAAACACAAAACTGTAAAACTTCTATAAGATAACAGAGGAGAAAACCTAGATGGCCTTGGGTAAGGTGGTAACATTTAAGGTAATACCAGAGGCATGATCCACAGAAGTAACTGATAAGCTAGACTTCATTAAAATTAAAAACTTCTGCTCTACAAAAACAATGTCAAGGGAATGAGAAAACAAGTCACAGACTGGGAGAAAAACATCTGCAAACACCTATCTGACAAAGGGCTATTATCCAAAATATACAAAGAACTATTAAAACTCAACAATAAGAAAACAAACAATCCCATTAAAATATGGGCCAAAGATCTAAACAGACATCTCACCAAAGGAGATATACAAATGCCAAACAACTCTGTGAAAAGATGTCCCACATCATATGTCATCAGGAAAATGCAAATTACAACAGTGAGATGCCACTACACACCTAGGATAACGGCCCAAACCCAGAAGACTGACAACACCAAACGCTGCTGAGAATGTGGAGCAACGGGGTGGGAATGCAAAATGGTACAGCCATTTGGAAGATAATCTGAAGGTTTCTTACAAAATTAAACATAATCTTACCATACAATCCAGCAATTGAAGTCCCTGGTACTTATCTAAAGGAGTTCAAAACTTATGTCCACACAAAAACCTTCATCACGTTTACAGCACCTTTGTTCATAACTATAAAACTACAGAAGCAACCAAGATGTCCTTTAGTAAGTGAATGGATAAATTCTGGAACATCCGAAAGTGGGATATCATTCATCACTAAAAAGAAATGAGCTAGTAAACCATGAAAAGCCATTGGGGGGACCTGAAGTGCATGTCACTGAATGAAACAAGGCTATCTGAAAAGGCTGTGTGCTGTATGATTCTACATTCAGAACCATGTAACAGTCTGGAAAAGGTAAAGTTGTGGAGGCAGTAAAAAGCTCAGTGGTTGCCAGGGCTTGGGCTGGGGAGGGAAAAGGATGACTAGGGAGGACACAGGATATTTAGGGCAGTAAAAATACTCTGACACCATAATGATGGCTACATGTCATTCCATGTTTGTCCAAACCTACACAGTGTACACCAACAAAGGTGAACCTAAGGTAAACTATGACTCTGGGTGATCATGCTGTATCACAGCAGGTTTACCAGAGGCAACAAATGTCCCGCTCTGGTGAGGGATGCTGATGACGCAGGAGGCTCTGCGTGTGGAGGGGGAGGGGGTATATGGGAAATCTCTGTAGCTCCTTCTCCTCAGCTTTGCTGTGAACCTAAGACTGCTTTAGAAAAAAGTGTTAAAGAAAAAGCTCTTTGAAAGAGAAATGGATGGATTTCACACTACCAACCCTACTCAAAATTCTTCAGTGGTTCCCCAGGTGCTCTGAGAACAACCGAATACCTTTCTTTGGCCTACAAGGCCTGTGTGCTCTGACCCCTTCCTGCCCCACCACCACATCTCTACCTCTCTTGTCATCGAAGCTCTAGCTCCACTGACCCACTGTCCCTCCTGGGGCTTCACAGCCGACTCTTCCCTCTGCTCCCTACAGTCTTCCACCTCACCCCACACACCTGGCTTCAGGATGGCCTCCCTCACAGATCACTCACAGGGTCCATCAGTTCCCCCTTCCCTCCAACACATCATCTTGCTTATGTCCTTCATAATTCTCATCACAAGCTGTAACTACTTTATTTGATAAACAGTTCAATGATCATCTCTCTCATAAGAATATAAACAACACAAATTCTCTCTTGTTTACCAGTGAAAGGCCTAGTACCTAACGATATGTTTGGGATGGGGGAGAAGTTCAATAAAGATTTGTTGAATGAATAAATAAAATGTTAACTTTAGATGTTACTGCAAAAGAACATTCTCAATCCAATCTTTAAAATCAATAGTGCTTCTCTGGCTATGAATATTTCCATTAAAAATATAAAACATCACAACATTCTTCCTCGAGTCAGGACAAATCCCTCCCCTACTGGTACCACAACCCCGTACGTCTGGAAGGTGACAGTGATCTTCATGCTGACGGCTGGCACCCAGATGCCTGATGGGCAGTTTTTCAAAACTGAACCTAGGACTGATAATACACGGTCTGAACCCTAAGCCTTCAGAGCCCCCAGACAACTCTAACGCCTTAAGGGGTCTCTCCAAAATCTCTAGGAAGCGATAACTAGTATCCCTGTTGTAGAATCTATTTTTCAAGCCTGGCCACAACATCTATGGCTTTTAAGTGTTAAAATCTTACAGCTGAACATAATGAGACTGAGGTATTTCTCTTCCTGATGAAATCCTGCCACCTCCCGGACCCCAAGCCTTCTGGCGAGCTGGTGTTCCCAGACTATAAAGCCTGACGACAACCTTCCCACCAGCAGCTTCACCTCAGGTCGCTCCTCCTGCCACGTACTCCCCGCTGCAGTCACGGCGCGCCCTGCACCATGTCCCTGCACGTTCCACCAACTGTGTGTCTCTGCAAAGTCCCGTTCCTTCTTTCCCCATCTCTTAAGAACTAGTTCTCTGCCAGGACGCCTTCACAGACCCCCTCTGACACTCAGTTGGTCTTGCTTCAAAAGACTAAGGGAGAGTGTGGTATAATCAATGCCCAACAAGTATTTGTTGAAACAATTTCTCTCAAAACACTGTGCCAGATTCCCCAAATATGATAGAACAAAATATAAAACCTCTCTACCTCAGTTATATCCATCATTATGCAAAAATTCACTGGTCTCATACATCCAGGTTCAAAGAATTGACTCATTTAAAACTGGCAGGGAGGGTATAGCTCAGTGGCAGAGGGTGTGCTCAGCATGCACAAGGTCCTGGCTTCAATCCCCAGCACCCCCATTAAAAAAATAAAAGTAACTGATTAATTAACCAATTACCCCCCCCGAAAAAAACCCAGAAAAACTTTAAAAAAGAATAAAGCAACCTAAAAAATACCGAACACACACTGAATCATAATCACGTCTACCTCAGCAGTTCACAGATCTATCAACTACTCACTCCTGATTCTACCAAACTCTTGGTCTAGAAATCTCTCCACACTTGACTTCAAAGCCTGTTTTCATTATGTGTATAACTGACTCCTGGTCTGTTCACTTTTCTAAGCTTAAACTGCTCTGCCTGATGCCTGTTTCCTTCCCTTTTCCCCCACTAAGTTCCAGTAGCCATTTTGTTCAAACTACACACAAGTAAATATGAAATGAGATCTTCCTGGGACTTGAAGTGCAGTTTCTCTAAGAGAAAACTGAAAACAAATGCAGTAGGAGTCAATCTTCTACAGAAAAAGACAATCTGGCTACAAAATAACTCAACCCTAATGAAAGCTACTTACTAGTCACTCCTTCAGAAGAGGACTATCCTTATCCCACCACCAGTCTCCAGGCCCATCCCCAAATCCAAGTAGAGCGCCCCCTGTACCATGCCTGCTGCTTCTCAAGTCTGAAAGTCCCCTGAGGGCAGGGACTGGGTTTGTCCGGTCCACCACAAACATCCCTAGAGGCTGGTACTATGGCTGACAGATAAGGGACCCCAAATACCTACCTGCTGAATGAACAAACAAGAAATGTTAAGAGTCAGGTAGAAGAAAAAAAAAAAAAAAAAGGAAGAGGAGGGGGAGGGGGAGGGGGAGGAGGAGGGGGAGGGGAGGGGAGGGGGAGGGGAGGAGGAGGAGGAGAAGCAGCAGCAGCCAGTCCAGAGCTTTACCAAGGTGCACTGGAGTTGGGTGAGAGAAAGTACTAAGAGCCTTGCAGCTTAGAAGATGGGGAGTCACTGGTCATCTCAGGGCTGCAGCGGCTTTATTCCCAGATTCTGTTCATGTTGGGATCTGGGTTTGGGGATTTTCAGAACTCCTCTCCTTAAAGTTTTCAAGACTATAAGGAGGCTATAAGGAGGAAGCCGACTTCACGACAACTGATCATTCCAGCAGATAAAGCAAGGGTGCACCCAGGTCCGAACCGCGCACTCTGCCAACAAATCTAATAAAGCAATAGAACAGAATACAATTCCTGAGTCTCAGCCAGAAAGTGAGGAAGAACAAAGGGCAGGGAAGAGAAATGGAGGTAGAGTATGTGGATAAGGAGGGCAGAGGCCAGGCTTTATTGAAATGTACCGCGTGTCAGGCACCGTGCTTAGCAATTCACATGCACTGACCTATTTAATCCTCCCACCAAGCCAGAGGTCGAAAAGTATTATCATCCCCATTTGACTGATGATGAAACTGAAGCGTAGTGAGATACCACCTGGCCCCAGCACAGAGCTAGGAAGGGGCAGCGCTGGGACCGGTCTGACTCCAGTCTACCCCACTCTTGTAAGCTGCACTAACTATTCAGCTCTGAGGCCTTAAAGCAGGACCGAGAGGAGGGCGTTCATTTATCCAAATAACGAACACTTACTGAGCACCTACTGGGTACGTGTGCCAGGCGCTGGTGGGCGGATGAAGGGCCGAGGACTAAGGGGTCGGGGGACAGAACGCAACGTCAACCCCGAGACTACGGAGCCCGGAGCCTCGGCGCCCGTGGGGCAGAAGGGATGCTAGGGTGCGGCAGAGGAAGGGAAGGGAAGGCGCGGAGTGGGAGGAGCAAGCGGAGCCGGGGCGCGCGAGGCACAGGGCCCGCGGAGCCCAGGAGTGGTGGGCGGCTACTGCTCCCCCGCGGACCGCCGGCACCCGCCAGGCAGCCAGCCCGGCGCTTCGTGTGCCAAGGCATCCGGCCTCGGCCGCCGGCGCGGGCGAGACGGAGGCCGGGAAGGGGGCGAGAGGGGCAGCGCGACCCTGAGGTGCGGGAAGGATGGCCCGGGGGAGGCGAGAGCGGCGGCGGGAGGCCGAGGGCGGGGCGGGGGCGGGCGGCTTCGCGGGACTCACCTCCCACGGCGGCCCCTCCGGACTCGTCAGCCTGGCCGGGGGGATGGACTCCGGGCCGCGGGGACTGCCGGGACCCCGTTCCCTGGGCAACGGAGCCGGCACCGCCGAGCGGCAGCTGGCTCCGCCGCCGGCTAGAGCGGCAAAGCCTCAAGCGGCGGCTAGCGGGTCGGAAGTGACGTAGCATCACTTCCGGCGCATGTGGGCGGAGCTTCGGGTCTCTTTCCTGGGATATCTGCGGGCCGCATGGAAGGTGCGTGAGAAGCGCGCGTTTCTCCGGGCTGGGAGGGTGTAAGTGTTATGGTGTGAGCTTCGGGCTGGGCCTGAGACTCCCGCATTGAATCTGGGCCCCCCCGGATTGAACGGCGGTCCGTGCCTTGCCCCAGCCCAGTCCGCCCGCCCCGCGCAGGCTCTGCGGTCGGCTCGAACTCAGTTGTGCCGAGCCTCCGTTTTTTCTCGTGTGGAACGAGATGATGTGTGCAAAGGAGTGTCAGCAGATCCTGACACTCAGATTGTCATTGTCGTGGTAGATTAGTATCAGCAGCGCGCTTTCCCCGAACTCCCCTCAGTCAGAATTCCCGTCCACAGCTCTCTGCTTGTAATAAAAGCTGTCGTTCAGCGAGTGCTCTCTGTGTGCTGGGTCGTGTTCTGAGTACTTGATCTGTATCAGCTCATTTGATCCTCACGGCTATTCCCACGAAGTAAAGTCAGCAGGTGGGGAGTGGAGGCTCGGAGGGGATGAGTAACGTAGCCACTGTGCCACTGTCCTGTACTGAAACTGATACCTGATCTCTCTTTCCCAGCTAGATTGTAAAGTCAGTTTTTTTTTTCATTTCTTGAAACCTAATTTCTTGAAATCAGGACATTGTTTTTGGTTCCTAAATATGTACTGGGTATGGGGCAGACAGACGATGAATCACATGTGGCTCTGGCCCTGAAGGAGCCCCTACTAGGGGAGAGACACCCTTAGAAGATTATAGTGCAGGTGCTAAGAGCTGTTTCTCCATTTAACACGTTTTACTATGCCCTGAGGTTATGAGAGGGAACAAGATAGTCTTGTCCCTACTCTGGTGGAACTCACAGTCTAGGGAGGAATATACTAGACATTAAACAAGCAGACACACTACACTGCTGAGGGGCATGATGGCTGAATGAAGTACAGGGTGTTCCAGATATACGGTGCAGTGACTCCTAACCCAACCTGGGGATCCAGAAAGACTTCTTTGTGGAAGTGACTTTCTATAAACCTAAATCAGATCATGTCATTTCTCTACTCAAAACTTATTGGTTGCTTTCCATTGACTTGGAATAAACCCAGACTTCTTATCTTGGCCTGTAAGGTTCTCGCTGCCTGGCCGCCTCCCCAACTCTCTGTTTCATTCTAGCCTCACAGGTGTTTTTCTTTTTTTCATACTCACCAAGCTCATTCTCATATTAAGGCCCATGCTGTTGACTTCTCATCATTCAGGTTTCAGCCAAAATGACAACTTCTAAGGGGTTCACTCTAACACAAGACCCTCTTTTCTTTTGTGGCACTTATGATCTAAACTGATGACAACCACTTAGTTGTCTGTTACCCACCTCCTCTTAGTTTCGTTTGTTTGTTTGTTTGCTTTGTGTTTTTTTTAAATTTCTGGGGCCAAATAGCTTTCTTTATTTTTTAATTTTTATTGAAGTATAGTTGATTTACAATGTTGTGTTATTTTCAGGTGTACAACAAAGTGATTGAATTACATATATACATACTCTTTTTCAGATTCTTTTCCATTTTAGTTTATTATAAGACATTGAATATCATTCCCTATGCTATACAGTAGGTCTTTGTTGTTTATCTATTTTATATACAGTAGTATGTATCTGTTAATCCAAATTTAATTCCTAATTTATCTCCCCCTCATCCACCTCTTATGTGGAAAGTAAATTCTGTGAAAATGGTCCTGGTCTATCTAGTTCCATCACTTCATCACCCATGCCTGACATAATGTAGGCAAGCAGCAAATATTGGCTAGTTGTATAAAGAATGAATGAAAGGGCAATTCTATATTTAAAAGTAGAGCCCCTAGGTAACCAAAAGATGGGGGCTGGTTCTCAGGAAACCAACTATGTGGTTAGAGAGTTGGAACTTTCAGTTCTCACCACCCCCTAACCCCCATCTCAAGCAAGGAAAGAGAAGCTGGAGGTTGAATCGGTTATAAATGGTCCATCATTTAATAATCAATCCTTCCTATGTAATGAATCCTCCATAAAAACCCAAAAACAAAGGATGCTAAGAGCTTCCAGCTTGATGAACATGTGGAGATGCAGGGAGAGGGCTTGGAAGCACTGTACCTGTTCCCACATACCTCCCCCATGCGTCTCTTCCATCTAGCTGTCCCCAGTAATCTAGTAAGTAAAATGTTTTGCTGAGTTCCCAGTGGGCCACTCTAGCAAAGTAATCCAACCCTGGGGAACCTCTGACTATAGCTGGTAGGTCAAGCACAGGTGACAACCTGGACTTGAGACTGGCGTCTGAAGAGGAGGGGAGGGAGGAGTCCTACAGGACGAGCCACTAACTTGTGGGATCTGATTCCATCTCCTGTAGGTAGCATCAGAAATGAGTTCTCTGCTTGGCACTGGTGGAAAAAGCACCCTTGTGATAACACGTACTATGTTGGATGCTTGCGATGTGCCAGGCCCTCACAACCTGACATGTTATCCAATCTTCACATCAACTCTATGTAGTAGATCTATTTTATTCTCATTTTACAGATGGGAACTTTGAGGTTCTTAGAGTTTACCTAACTTATCTAAGGTTGCACAGCTGGCATGGCAGAGCTGGGATTAAGACCCAGTCAGTACGGTCTTCAGAGTCTAGACTCCAAACTGTACTGCCAATGTGTGTTCTGGATTCCTTAAGGGGCCTCAGAATTTGGATCTTATCCTGTGGGCTGTGAGACGCCTTTGAAGGATCCTCAGTAGAAAAGAGAGGGCACGGGAGGACTAGGATGGCCCAGACAGCTGAGTTGGCTTATGCTGGTCTGGGAGTTGCTTCCTACAGGAGCTGGGATCTGGGGGATTCCTGGGGTGCAGGCAGCATTAGCCCAAGGAAGGAAAGAGCTTTCTAGAAGAGAGAACTGCACATGCAAAGGGCTTTTCCAGAGTTGGCAGTGGTGGATATTAGCTAGAGAGTGAGGGGGTTCGAGGTAGGGTTTGAGATGAGTATGGAGGCAGAGAGGGAGCCAGGTCCGGAAGGAGTTTGGGCGTCCTCTGGTGTTCTGAGCATGGAGGTCATCACTGCATCTCTAGGGTCCAGCCTTGTCTGTGTGTTGGAGTGTCAAGGGCTGCTGGTCCACAAAGCCCTGAACAAATGTAAGGCATCAGAGTGTCTGAGACTGGATCTTGGGTCATCCAAGAGCTTTAGCAGAAAGTCATGACTTTCCCTCCTTTCCAACCTTTGAAAGTGGTCAGCATGCTTCGGATAAAACTTTGTGGTGCCATTCAGCTTCGAAAGGATTCAGCTATTATCTAGTGAGTCTTAAAATGTAAAAACAATTCAAAAATAAAAATAAAAACAATTCTATCTTGTCTTGTTTCAGGAACTTTCACATTCATCCAGGTTTCTTCATTTCCAAGACATGATTTGTCCAGTTAATGTGGTGTTTCAGATAGTTCTAAGGTTGCAGTTATAAGGACATTTCCCCACAACTATAATCATGAATTTCATGACAGTTATGTTTCTTTTACTCCCTATTAGCCAAGACTCTTGGAAGTACAACGCCCAAAAAACCTGTCTTATCTGTCAGTGCAAGGAAAATTAAGGATAATGCGGCCGATTGGCATAATTTAATCCTGAAATGGGAAAGCCTCAATGATGGAGGTTTTGCTACCGCCAATAATATTGCCAACATGAAAATCAGTTTATTGTAAGTACATATGGAGTATGTTCTGTGCGCTTCACCCATAATGAGTGAGCAGAAGTTTCCTGGGAGTCTTTTTAGGGTGGGAAGGGTCCTCTCTAGCAGCATAGATAGATTAAATTATATAAAGTGAAAAGGCAAGTGGTGAAATGCTGCATGCAAGTAAGAACTGTGTACATTTTTTTTTAAATGTTTATTTCTATTGTTAGGGTTTTTTTGTTGTTTTGAGGGAGGTAATTACGTTTGTTTATTATTTATTTTAATGGTGGTACTGGGGATTGAACCCAGGACCTAGTCATGCTAAGCATATACTCTACCACTGAGCTATACCCTCCCCCTGTACATTTTTTTCACACCCTTATTGTGGTATAATTTCTGTACAGTAGACTACTCATACTTCAGATGTACAATTTGATGAATTTTAATAGATGTGTATGTATACTTTAAATGCAGAATTATACTACAAATTGTGGTTACATCTGTGTATAAAATTATAAAAATGAATTGAAAGAATACAGACTCAATTCATGACACTGGCATCCTCTAGGAAGAAAGAGTTTGGGATAGTAGGGAAATAGCACTCCATCTTTGTAATGCTGCATTTTATTTCTGTACTGTTGTGATTTATAATAAATATATATTTGGTCTTTGTCCCTGTTCCTGGCACACAGCGCCTTATGGTTTCCTTGGGGATAAGAGCAATGGGAGAATCTTTTGTTATAATATTTGTTCTTTTGTCCCTGGTTCCTGAAGTATCTGTTCTTTTGTCCTCTAGAATGATAAAGGTGAGAGGGGTATCTGGTTATAACAAGCCCCTTTCAGTCACACTTGAGTTCGTTTGCTGAGGGGACTTCTGGAAAGCCCATAAGGATGGAGGCACCAACCACGTGATTAGAGTTGGCACTTTCAGCCCTACCCCCCACCCCACCTCAGGGGAGAAGAGAGGGGCTAGAGGTTGAATTAACCAGCAACAGCCAGTCATTTAATCAGTCATGCCTTCATCATGAAGCCTCCATAAAATACCAAAAGGACGGGGGTTTGAAGAGCTTCCTGGTTGGGAGCAAGAGCACTTCCATGTGCCAGAAGGGTAGTGCCCCCCAGATTCCACAGGAACCGAAGCCCCTGTGCTCAACACCCTTCCAGACTTTGCCCTGTGTCCCTCTTCATACAGCTGTCCTTTCATATCCTTTGTAATAAACCAGTCAATCATCTAGAAAGTACACTGTGTCTTCCTGGAGTCTGCAAACTGCTCTAGCAAATTAATTGAACCCAAGGAGGGGGTCGTGGGAACCTCCAACTGACAGCTGGTTTGTCAGAAGCACAGGTAACAACCTGAACTTGTAATTGGCGTCTGAAGTTGAGCCTGGGCAGTCTTGTGAGACAGAGTCCTTAACCTGTGGGACCTGATGCTATCCCCGGTAGGCAGTGTCAGAACTGAGCTATGTGGTAGGATGCCCAGCTGGTGTCCAGGGAACCTGAGAATTGCTTGGTGTGGAGAGCCCCGCTTTACCTTTGGGGACCAGGTGTCAGAGGTGGAGTAGGGTATTCAAAGCAGAGGAAGACCCGGGAGTGTGTTTCCCCTTAGCAATTTCTTTTAAAAAGACAAAGGAATTAAGAAAACAAACTCTTGGCAGTTGCCAGTTCTAATGGGAAGATTTGCTTTATTAGTCTTTGCACTTTCCTGTTTATACATATTTTTAATTTCTCAAAGTTATAATTATACATTTGGTATCTTTGTCTGCCAGCCAGATTCTAGAGTCTTACCTTCCTGGCCTTGGCCCCTGGCTCTCACCAGTTCCCTCAAACACATCATGTTCTGTGATCCTCTGCTGCCTTTTCCTGCTCAGCAAGTCCATGAAGCAGTTCTTACCCTTATCACATAGGATGCACTCTGATATTTCCTATTCCGTTTTAATGTTTGATTTTTTCCTTTAATGTTGATCGTGGCCCCACTAGATTAATTTCACGTGCTGTGGGTCACAGCCTTTTCACCTTACAAAACACATTCCTAGCTGATGAACTCTGAACGTATGACCGGGTCTTACTCCCTGAGGATGCCACCAGGCTGGATGGAATTGACTTACTCTAGTGCAAATTTGATTAAAGGATGGACATATTGATTGTATATGTAAATAACACTTAAACACGATGACGGGAAGCATGATGACATAATTATGTGGATACTGAGTTTTCTGGGGTTTATCATAACAAAATGAGATGGGCTTATGGAGTGTATTTGTTCTCACTCTTTTTCATTTCATCCAGGAGCAAAGACAAGATAGAATTAGAGACCAGCAGCCTGGTTTCTGATGAAAATGCGGGAAAGATATGCCCAGAATATAACAGGGAACTGGAGATGCTGTGTGAGGAGCTGCAGGTCACCCTGGACAGTTTGGTAAGAAGCAGAGACCCACCGCCTGTGTGCCCAGTCGCTGGATCCGGGCATTGGGTTTGCTCAGGTGCCTGGCAGCCTTCCACGCGCTGGGCTGTGCGTTCCTTCTCCCAGCTTTTGTCTTTCCCTCCTTGCCTTCCCTGTTGGTCCCTCTGCTTCGACGGGCCCCATAAATCTTGTTCCCCAAGGTGCTGTCCTCCCCCTGGCTCTTTCCTTCTTGTGTGTTGTCCGGGGCGATTTCACCCGCTCCCAGGGCCCCACGGTGAGAATTTTAGGCCTTGTGGGCAGCAGGCCGTCACTGCTGCTCGGGCACAGCACGTGGGCCAGGGGGTTCTGGCTGTGGTATTTACGGATGCTGAAATTCAAATTTTGTCTGATTTTCATGCGTCACAAAATATTCTTCTTTTGATTTTTTTTCAACCGCTTAAAAATGTAAAACCCATTCTTAGCTTGAGGGCCACACAAAAATAGGCTTTGGGCCGGATTTGGCCTATGAGCCCTGATCTAGCACAAAAGGGATACTCTGAAATGTTTGTTTAATGAATTAAAGGCTGGATGTCGGTACCCACCATACTGGCCACCACAGTGGACATGATACCTCATCTCTTTGCCAGACACAGGCATCAGGTTTTGTACATCTTTGAACTGAGATAACTAAAACTTTCCCACAAGTACATGAAGTCTGTTTATATTTGGAGGGTAGGGAGAGAGATAATTAGGTTTGTTTATTTATTTATTTACTTTTTTTTTTTTAATGGAGGGACTGGGGATTGAATCCGGGACCTCGTGCATATTAAGCACTCGCTCTACCACTGAGCTGTACCCCTCCCCCAATCTGTATATTATTGTAAGGCAGACTATAGGTTTAAAGGAGTTTTTCAGGAAACACTGTCCTTTTAAATATCACATTGAGGGGAGAAGTGGTAGAGCACATGCCTAGCATGCATGAGGTCCTGGGTTCAAAATAAACGTAAACCTGATTACCTCCTCCTGCAAAAAATAAAAATCATAAATAAATATCACATTGATTGTAAGATGTAATGGTTTCTGAAACATTAAAATGAATGGTGCATTGAGAACCATTTGGTGATTTAGCGTTTTCTTTATGATTGAAATGCAGTACTGTCTTTGGGATGTTTTGATACGTATGGGGCCGGGGCCGTTTGTCTCCTCTACATAAACAGTTAGATTTTGTACTTGTCCCGTCTGTTTTGTGATTCTGCCTTCGGGTTGTGCCATGATAATCACTTGGTCCGCCGCCCAGCCCCCTCCACCTGGTGCTCAAGCAGGTCACAGGACAGGCCTGTGTCTTCCTCAACTTCATTTTAAGGCCCACTCACGGTAAGGCTGGAGTCTAAGGTGTGTGGGCCTCGTGGGATCTGCTTTCTTTGTTTTATCTCTACGTTCACAGCTATGTCTCCAGCAGTTGGGTTCTAGACCTAGACTTGCAGACGAGCAGGGAATTAACACAGGCAAAATAATCCATCGAAATTTGCAGATAATCAATTGAAAACTGACCACATGTATTTTGCTTGTTCCTTTGTTTGTTTTCCCAAATTAACCCATTTGATTATGGCACAAAATGCAGGTACACACACTGCCTGAAAGAGAAGAAACTGGCTGGCTAAGCTCCTGCACCGAAACACTTCAGCCAGCAGAGCCGCGCGGCCTGGCCTGGCCGGCTGGCATGAGCGCTGGCAGCCTCGTCGTCGGCTGTTTGGACGAGGCGACGCTTCCGCCAGAACCTCTTCGTCCCTGACCTGCCGTGTTCCTTCCTGGCATAAAGCATTTCACAGAACCCCCAAAACTGTGTTCGAATGAGAAACACTTTGCCACTTACTAATGTGCCTTTTATAAAGTGTAAAAACCCTGGGAAGGAGTTTGTCTCTAAATGCCACTTGGCTCTTTTTTTGGCTCATACGTCCTCACTTGTGACTCTGTGCATGTGCACACCGCCTTAGGGAAAAGTGTCTCGGGGAGGGCGGGGGGAGGAGGTGGTCCAGAGGGACAGATTGGTTTTTCTCCTCCGTCCTTGGTTCTCCTTGTAAGTGACTGGACCACAGGACCCCCTTCCTCAGCCCCGCTGACCCGCACAGAGGAGAGAGGGCCAGGGAGGATATGAGGAGGTGGAGTCAAGGTCCAGGAAATCCAGCCAGTGGCTCAGGGGGCTGAGCAGTAGCAGATGAGCACGGGGCCACTGCCTTGTCCCTCCACCCACAGCTCAGGTCCAGGGTGAGGGGGAGTGGCCTGGTGGGCCAGCTGACAGTGGTCGCTGGGTTAGGTGACTGCATGCTCGTGGGGACCCGAGTTCCCAAGCTCTTTGGATAAAGCCTGGGCTGTGTCAGTGAGAGCCGAGGACATAGCAGCCCCACGAGTTATGTGGTCAGAGACAGCTGGGTGCTTCCAGAGGGAGAGGGAGAGGCCAGGTCTGAGAGAAGGAACTGGAAGAGCTGGGGTTTTAGCCCCAGGTCGGGGGACCAGAAGACCTAAGAGCTGCCGTCACAGCCGAAAGGCTGTCCTGAGAAAAGGAACTGGCAGTCTGGTTTAGGAAGCCTCAAAGGGGGAGGAGACAGTGGTGTGGCCCATGCTGGGAAACCTGTCCCCAAGGACTGGACAGTTCCTCAGCAGGTTAATTACACAGATGATTGAGGAAGCAGTTCCTGGGCAGAACTGGATCAGTTCTTCCTTCTTATCCTACCTCACAACTTGTTATCACATCCCATATGCTTTTTTTTTTAATTACTTTATATTTTTCTATAATACAATTAAAATCATATTATAAAAAATGTTAGCTGAATACTTCTTCCCTATCAGGGTCTGAGCCTGGGGCTTACTCCCTCTTTCCTAACAGAAGTATCATTTCTTAAAAAGGCAAGCATTAGTGAGATGAGAGGCACACCGGTGGCCAAAGCAGGAAGGTAAGATCCAGGCAGAAGCAGCCTCGCTCCAGGGCTCGGGGTCACTGGCGGGGTGGCTGGTGCCACTGGACGCTGCTCCCCTCCCACTCCCGTGCATCCTGCATTTCGGGAAAAGGTGGGCCCCTTGGTCTCTGCTGTGTCCCTAACCCACAGGTTCCTGCTTCAGTGAATTTATGCATTTTTTAAATTAGTAGAATATATATTTTTAGGACAATTTTAGATTTACAGAAAGGTTGAGCAAATGGTGCAGAGGGTTCCCATAAAATATCCCCACTCGAACCCAGTTCATACATTAGTGTTTCATACAGGACAGTAGAAATTTCATGTCATTCGGCAGGTGTTACCAGTAATGACCCAACACTGATACACTGTTATTAACTGAAGTATAGTTTATTCAGATTTCATTTTTGCCTAATATCCTCTCTCTGTCCCAAGAGCCGGTCCAGGACAGTGCAGTGAGTTTAGTCTTCATGTCTCCTTAGGCTCCTCTTGGCTGTGACAGTTTCTCCAATTTTTCTTGTTTTTTATGACTTTGAGGAGGCATTTTGTAGATTGGCTGTCAGTTGGGATTTATTTGATGTTTTTCTTGTGATTCGAGGGGTTGTGGGTTTCAGAAGAAGACCCGAGGAAGGTGCACTTCTTGCCACATCATAGACATCGCACTGTCAACATGACGTGTTGCTGTGGGTATTCACCCTGATCACCTGGCTGGGGAGTGTGTCCGCTGCCCCCTCTGTAAAGTGACTCTCTGCCCACTTTCCACACTGTAGGAAGTCACCCTGCAGCCCACAGGGTGCTGTGTTCTTCCTCTCGGAGGTGGAGCAGCTGCGTCCGTTACTTATTAATTGTTCAGTCAGTGATTCCTAGCGGTACAGGCTCTCTCAGTTATTCACCTCACACGCTTTGAGCTATAATCTGGGTGTGCTTTATGCTGTTCCTCAGGTTGTTCCTGCTTTGGCTCCCATGTCCCTCTGAGGTTTTGTTTTGGTTCTTTTGAACCCTTTCTGGCATCCTAAGATGCTCTAGGCTCATCTTGTATATTTCTTGCTTCAATCCTAGAATCAGCCATTTCTCCAAGGAGCCTTGGTTCCTTCTTTTGGCGAATCCTATTAGAAACCAAGATCTGGGTGCTAGTTGTCAGACACCAAAGTTCTCTGCTTCAATTTATTCCTTTTTAAAGTGGTTTGGAAATTAATTCACAGCCTTATGTTCAAAACCAGAATTTGATGTTGTAAGAATAATTGATACCTTTTTTCTATTTTCCTCTAGTCTTCAGAGAGAAGTTTCCCAGACTTGGCTTTAAATGTCTTTTTTTTCTTTTTTTAATGTTTTAACTTCCTCCTGTTTTTTATTTACTTTTTTTAGTTGAAGTACAGTCAGTTCACAATGTATTAATTTCTGATGTCCAGCATAATGATTCAGTTATACATATATGTATTCCTTTTCATATTCTTTTTCATTATAGGCAAGGTATTGAATACAGTTTCCTGTGCTATACAGTAGGACTTTGTTGTTTATCTATTTTACATATAGTAGTGTGTTATCTACAAATCTCAAACTCCCAATTTATCCTTCCCCTCCCCTTTCCCCCTTGGTAACCATAAGTTTGTTTTCTATGCCTGTGAGCCTATTTCTGTTCTGTAAATAAGTTCATTTATGTCATTTTTTTAAGGTTCCACATACAAATGATGTCATATGGAATTTTTCTTTCTTTTTCTGGCTTATTTCACTTAGTATGATAATGTCCAATCCATCCATGTTGCTGCAAATGGCATTATATTATTCTTTTTTATGGTTGAGTAGTATTCCACTACACACACACACACACACACACACACACACACACACACCTCATTTTCTTTATCCAGTCATCTGTCGATGGACATTTAGGTTGTTGGCTTTAAGTGTCTCTAAGGAGTCTGACCTCAGTTGGGAGGGGGAGGCACCTTTTTTGCTGAGCTGGACAAACGTTTCACAGCGTGGCCTCTTGGCTGTGGGAGGAGACGTGTGACAGTGCAGCGCTGAGAGCATGCTCACCTGCCATCACTTTAGGGCTGACGTGTGACTGAGAGATGATCATTGCTGAGTGAGCCCCAGAATGGAGCTGGAACCATGGCCTGGTGACAAGCCTCTGGGCCTTTTGTTGCTCTTCTGATCTGTACTGGCCTTTCTTAGCATCAGGTGGCGTCGGGGAGCCGCTGCAGATGCAGAGGAGAGAGCCTAGGACTGGGTTTCAAGAGACCTGGGGCCAGAAAGCCTGGTTTCAAGTCCTGGCCTCGTCCTGCTTCAAGCCTGACCGCCTTGAGAGTCTTTGCAGCTGGAACATGGACATGCTGTGTCCTGCCTCCTGGGCTTGGGCCAAGTGAGAAATCGAACCTGAAAAGATTTGGGAAAAAGTACAGTCCTTTAAAAATTTATGTTAGCTAAATTTAGTGCGTGCTGCTTCAGACAGAACTGGAGGGTGGTTAAAGGACCAAGTACAAGGAATTAAGATTCTGACGATTGATACATAAAGCAAACTCTGTACTTTAGGACTTAGAATTGTGCTCTTGGTAGACCTACGCTACTTAAATCTGAAATCTTAGTTACTTCGCCCATTTTGGGGAGGGGTTGGGGGGTAATTAGATATATTTATTTAGATTTATTTATTTGTTTATTTTTGATGGAGGTCCTGGGGATTGAATCCAGGACCTTGTGCATGCTAAGCATGTGCCCTACCACTGAGCTATACTCTCCCACCCCCACCCATTTGTTTTCTTTAACAAACTCATACATAACTCCAGCAGGTGCTTCACAAATACTACCTTGGTCCCCCGGCTCCCTGGGGAAGCAGGCACTTTGTCAGACCAACTGTGCCAGCAGCACAGAGCCCAGCGTCTGTGCAGGCACCATCAGTGTCAGGTTCTCACCACTTCCTTCCCATGTGAAGTGTGCAGGGCTGCCTTTCATTATTACCATTTTATAAACAGGGAAACCAACCCTCAAAGAGGTTTCTGTAAACCCCAGGGTGGCTCATACAAGAGTCAGAAGTGAGCTCATTTAGTGCCTCTTCTCCCATCTTTTATCCCATAAATGCAAGAGCCTGCCTCGTGATGCCTCCAGGTCTTTGGTGCTACAAAATTAGTGATGCTCGGAAATCTTAAAAAAGTGGGACTCAGTGAGCTTTCTCCCTCCACACTGGAAATCTGGGATTTATTACCGAACTCATCCAAATTAATGAACTCATAGCAACTCTCTGCCTGTATCTCCCTGGAAATTTGCTGCACATGGAGTTAATCGTGTTGAATTATTAGACTTACAGTCTCAACAAATTTGCATTTCTTAGCTTGAAAATCTTCGAGTTATTGAATCTAAGATAGGAGCAGATTTCAAATCATAAAGTCTCATGTTCTAAATTAATATCTTTTCAGACCAAAATACAGATGAAAATGGAAAAGCTGTCTTCAACTACCAAGGGAGTTTGTGAACTAGAAAATTACCATTACGGGGAGGAGAGGAAGCGGCCCCCGCTGTTCCACACATGGCCCACAGCCCGTTTCTGTAAGTAGTTCTTTCTGCATTGATTTTCAGGGGGAGGTTATGAGAGCATTTGGTATCATTTAGATCTGGCCCTCTGAAAAGCTGACAGGCTTTGCAATTCAATTAAAGAGGCTCCACTGAGAGGGAAGGAGATGGGGACATCCTAAAATGAGCATTTCTTCTTGGCTTTAATTACCTAATAATCAGCAAAGAATATTAAAACGTAATTAGAGACCCATGTGTAAGTCGCCTTTGTTGGCCCTGTAAAGCCAAGGGGCAGGATGAATTTGCCTCCTCGGCAGAAGCAGAAACCTCATTTGGGGTTTTTTTTTTTTTTTTTTTTTAATGGGTTTTTGCTTTTTGTTTTGTTTTAATTAAAAAGTAAATGGTGGTCACTTAAGCCCACGCCCCCAGAAGACTGCTGAGAAAACAGACTCCATGAGTTAAATAAGCTCTGTGAGGCAAGGGCTATTTTTAGCTTTATTAGTTCAAAAGAAGGACTAAGATATTTGATGCTGATCTGAGACCTGACTTTTAAATAAGGGAGAAAAGGGTAAAGTCACCTAGTGTAATGTGTTTATTGAATATTGTCAGTTTGAGGTGAATCTGTTTATAATGATTACAGATACTTAAGAGTTGAGAAAAGTTTTCAGGTACTTTTTTTTTTCCCCAATTGAAGTAGAGTTGATTTACAATGTTGTGTTAACTTCTGGTGCACAGCATGGTGATTCAGTAATACATATATATATTCTTTTTCATTATAGGTGTTACAAGGTATTGAATAGTCTCCTGTGCTATACAGTAAAACCTTATTGTTTATTTTATATATAGTAGTTTGTATATGCTAATCCCAAACTCCTAATTTATCCCTCCCTGCTTCCCCTTTGGTAACTATAAGTTTGTTTTCGTTGTCTGTGAATCTTTTTCTGTTTTGTAAATAAGTTCATTTGTGTCGCATTTCAGATTCCACATATAAGTGATACAGGATATTTGTCTTTCTCTGTCTGACTTACTTCACTTAATATGATCATCTCTATGTCATATTGCTGCAAGTGGCACTATTTCGTTTTTTATGGCTGAGTAATATTCCATTGTGAATATATACACCACATCTTCTGTATCCAGTCAGCTGTCAGTGGACATTTAGGTTGCTTCTATGTCATGGCTATTGGAAATAGTGCTACTGTGAACATTGGGGTGCATGTATCTTTTTGAATTAGAGTTTCCTTTGCATATATGCCCAGGAGTGGCATTGCTGGATCATAGGGTGACTCTATTTTTAGTTTTTTAAGGAACTTCCATAGTGACTGTACCAATTTACTTTCCCACCAACAGTTTCTCCAAACTCTCTCCAGCATTTATCATTTGTAGAGCTTTTAATGGTGGCCATCCTAGCCAGTGTGAGGAGAAACAGGTACTTCTTAATGTCATGATACTTACCCTGTTATCTGATGCTAATCTGCACCAGCTTGAGTCCTCCTTCTGTCAGTGCTGTTGCTCATTCTGGCTTTTGACAAGGAACTTTTCAAGGTGGCAGTCGTCCCCAGTCAAGGGCGCTTCCTTGAATTACTCTTGTTAAAGGGGGACTTACATGTGTTTCAGACGAGGTTTCCTGCCAGCTCTCCAACATGTACCGGCGGGAGCTCCGTCTGAAGCGCACCATCGTGGAAGAGCTCGCACACTGCACGGACCGCGACCTCACCCTGAGCTACCTGTCCATGTGGCTGCACCAGCCCTACCTGGAGGGCCACAGCAGGCTGCTTCTGGAGAGCATGCTGCTGGAAACCGGGCACCGAGCACTGTGACCCCCAACACAGCTTCACATGAGAGCCTCCAGGTTCTGGACACGGCTCCTGTAGCTCCTACGGTGGCACTCATCAGACCTGGGATGACTCCCCGTGCCTACCCGGCGCCAGACCCTGGGCTCTGGTGCGGACACCTGCTGATCTTTTTCAGGTCTTCCCATGCTGCCTGCCACTCCGCATTACCTGCCCATTGTGAATCTGTCACCTGTTAAGACCTCTGCGTGAAGTCACTTGATCCTGTGTTGGTAAATCAGGTGTATTTTACATAGATTACATTTATATAAACAATCCCTGGTTTAATATGTATATTTTAAATCTATCTGTATGATTTATTTTATTTTTTATTTTGGGGGAGGAGGTAATTAAGTTGTGTGTGATTTTTTTTTTTTTCTTAGTGGAGGTGCTAGCGATTGAACCCAGGACCTTGTGCATGTTCCCCTCTGTATTGTTTAAATTGTTGTGGGACTGTCTTAGTTTTGTAATTACAAGTCATGTTTTAAATACCGTAGAGTTAACTGAGTAACTCAGACTGGCACCATGGAGGTGAAAACTACGTACCAAAAATTGTCTCTATTTTTGTTCTGAGGATGTGGCAGGCCAAGTGAAGTGTCCTCCATGTCATTCTTCTGGCATAAAAACAAATATCAGGGGTCAGTCCTACCATTGCTCCCCAGAAACAAATCTAAGAAACTTCATGCTGTGTGATGTGGGATGCAGCCTCATGAAGCTGAAGTCCTAGCACCCCAGGAACAAGTGCTTCCCAGGGAAGGAATGAAAATATTCCCAAAATACAAGACTTTCTGACAGAATGTATTTTGAGGGAACGGATATCTCACTGTGTAACCTGACATATCAAAAGCATTTAAAGGCAACATTTCTTAGAATTTCTCTTTCCTCTCCTTTGCCGTATTTATTAGAATCTAGCCATCATACGAGTAGTCCATCAGATGTCCTGCAGTCCGGAAACCACCTGGTTAGCATTTGGTGGAAGTGGCATCCTGCCCCGAGGTCCCTGCTGTCTGAGCTGTGGTCCCAGACGGATGGGACAGGCCCCCAGAGGCACAAGGTCCGTTAGCAGTTTTAAAAAACTTTTTTTATATAACTTTTTTTTTTACGGCAGTCCTGGGGATTGAACCTGGGACCTTGTGCATGCCGAGCCCGTGCTCTACCACTGAGGTAACCCACCCCTGTTAGCAGTTTTATTTTGGAGTCTGTGGAGGGGGTGGTACTTAAAGGATAAATGTTCTTCAGAGGAGACACTGGAGGATTTCTAGGCCTTTCTAGGACATTTCCTATGTTCTTGATGCCTCATCTCCAGACAGCCAGGTTGCCCGGGAGAACTAATGGAAAGGATCGATACTGCTAAGTTTACAAACAAGTAAAAGAGCCAAGTTTCCAGTGGCATTAGCCCAGGGATCCCTCATGAAACAGAAGAGGCATCAAACTGATGGAAGAGCTCTTGGCTATTGAGTTTGCTGAGTTCCAAAGTCATTACACAACCGAAGGACAGTTTCTATCTGAAAGGAACAATGAAGTCTTCAGAGAACCCGCATGGGGCTTCTCAACACAGTGGATTGATCACCAGGTGTTTTCTCTGCCTCTGGAAACCTTGCCAAATAGTAAAAGAATGTTAACAGGTAGAATCCACAAAAACACAGAATGGGACTGGTGTCGGGCTGCACCAGGCAGGCCTGTGAGCCCTGTGCTTGCCTAGACTCGGGATCTGAGAGTCAGTCCAAGTCACAGACCTGAATGGTTTAATGGGTGCAGGACCTTACACGTTTGAAAGAAGGTCCCGGAGCAACACCCCACCTTGTATAGCTGCCAGTGGCAGGACACAGTGGCAGTCTTGACCCTCAGGGGATGGGGAGGTTACCAGTTATTGGGGGAACTGGCCCATTGGTTACCAGGGAAGCCAGCAGGGGAACAGGCTCCTCACCTCTTTGATAAACTATCTTGGTGGAGATTCTGATCTAAAGATTAAAACAGTCACTAGTTGGGGTGGAGTAGGTAGGCGTTTACTGACTAGACTGTGATTAAGAGGGAAGGCCAGTCAGGTGATTAGGCTGTGGGTGAGCAGGGACCGGTCTAGCAGGAGACGTACAGAGAGCAAGAGAACAGCCATCTTGGGTGGCCTGACCACACAACTGGGGGAGGGTTTCGAGATGCACCCGTAAGTACATTTAATTAACAAATACATACATGTGTCTCCAGGAGACGGAAGTTTAGACAGAAGCATGAAAAGAACCACTCACAGCTCAGCCTGAAGAACACTCGCACGTCATGGGTGAGAACATGCCGACAGTTGATCGGCCATCATGCTCTTCATCGAGTGTTCCCAGAGCCCTGCCTTCCTGGCCCATGGAAAGTTGCACTAACAATCCCTTGCAGTTGGGTGGGGCCACATGGCTACTTCTGGCCCCTGAAGTGCATCTCATGGTGGGTTTAGCCTCTCCTGGCACTCGCCCCCTCCGGTGGGGCCACCAGCAGTGTTTGAGACATGGCTGCCCTGCTGGGTCCCCCGCCTGGCCGTGATGAGACAGAGCCCTCCCACCAACCTATGAGTGACAGGTCTTGTGGGCAGGAAACACATACCCCGTTGTTTCTTAAGCTGCTGAGGTTCTGGAGCTGTTGCTACTGCCGCTGCAGACTGGCCCACGGCAACCTGGACCACCCTGGGGGTGGGGGGCTTGGGCTGGTTGTCCTTCAGTGTTGATTCTCCATTGAAGTGTCAGCTGGTGCATGGCTACCTGCTTAGAACTAGGTTTCAGAACCTTAGCAGCCAAGTGTGGCCACGTGACTAATGAGATGTGCACAGAGGCCACATGTGCAACGTCCAGATCACGCCCCTTAAGTTTCGGGTGCTCCTCCTGCTCCTCCTCACGTCCCGGAGGACGGAGCAGACACACAAGGGCGGGGAGCCTTCTGAGACCTCTGGGAAGAGGGCCGCCCGAGGTGAGGAATCAGCCTGGGTCTGGACCACCTCTGGAGTGAAGCCACTCGACTTCTGAATGCCCAGCAGCTCAGTTTTACTTGAGAGGTGCCATGGTCCCCACAAAGTCATGTGTCACAATCCTAACCCCCACACTCCAGGATCCAGGGATGGGACTCAGGCTGGTTTCGTGGGCCTGTGGACTCCTGAGGGCACCCCACGGCCTGAGCCGCCAGCCCAGCGCTCCTGGGCAGCTGTGGCTTGCTCCTTCAGTCCTAGGTTGCCTGCCCTTCTGTTCCCGTCGGACCTGCTTTGAGATCATGTGAGAGGACAGAAAAATGCCGTCACTGGGAGGGCTGTAGGAAATGCAGGCCCCAAGGATAAGCTCCCCTGGAAGGAGCACCGAGCCAGGGTGGGGTGCAGCCCCCGACCCCCAGCTCTGCCAGTGAGGGGAGAGGACCACTGTGCCTTTTTGATGCTACCACCTGAGTGTGGGCAAATGGCCCCCCTATTCTCTCCTATAAGAGAGCCACGGAAAACGTGGGAAAAAAAGGCCTTGTTAAGTGACTTCACAAGTGGGACATCCAAGGACTGGGGCTCCTGTCTTTACACCTCGATTTCCTCACCCATAAGAAGTAAGTAGACACTTTCCTTTCTACTTCCCAATAAAATGCTGCCCAAATGGCAAGCTTACTTATTGACTTTTTATTGAACCCAGAAGCAGCTTGTAGTATGGACCAAGTCTGGTGAGAAACCAGTATACCACCAAGGGGAAAGGGGACATAGTTTTGGGGGACTGGAGAGCAGGGGGACAGTCAGGTAATAGTGCAGTGGTATTAACTATAGTGGCGTCAGAGGCTCTTAAGAGTGAGACGTGTCAGAGGAATTCACGATCAGGTAGCACATCTGCCATCATCGCGATGAGCAAGATGTAGCAAAGGGTCGGCGGCGGGGGTAGAAAGACACTTCTTTATAAATAAGATTCATTTGCATCAGTATTCACATTAGAAAAATATACATTACTTGAAACAGACCTTCTCTGGATAAAATACATGTAACTCTAGGACTGCAGGACTGACTCCACTTCACTGTGAAGGCTTGCCTCCCCAGAATCTGGAAGAACCCCTTCCGGGGGGCCAGTCTGCAGGGCAGGCCCCTCTGCGTTGGTCACTATGACAATGTCCCCCTCCGCAGACACTACGGGACCTGGGTGGGACAAGATAAGTCCATCGGGAGTCTGAATAAATATCCGCTCCTGTCCATGGCACCCGTTGGTAACTTCAAAAGCCACAGCTTCCCCGACGGCTGCAACGTGCTCCAGCTCCCCCTGGTCGGTGTGTGTCTCAGTCCCACAGGGCAACTGGTCCAAGTCCCCCACATGGCCTCCAAGACCCCCTTCCGGACATAGCTGAGGCCCGGGCTCGGACACAGAGCCGTAGGCATGGTCAGCGGGCCCGATGTCCAAGGACAACACTTTGTCCAGCGGAGGGGCCGCAGCCTGGGCAAGCAGGACCTTGCCGGGGCCGGTCACGGGGGAGTCGCGCACCTCACAGAGGTTCCCTGCCTCTGCACTTCCAGACCCGCCGGGCAGCAGGGACCCCACTCCGCCGGCGGATGTCGAGCTGCTGCAGAGACGCCAGCTCCTCAGGCTGTCCCCGGTGGCAGCGTCTGTCCAGTGTTCCTGGGTGTTCTCGGGGACTGCTGCCACCCACCCCAGGGCCAGTGCCCCCAGCCCACTCACATCCCGGCACCAGGGAGCAGGGTCTGCAGACCCACTCCCAGCTGCTAAGTCAGCGAACGCTTTCAGCCGCTGGCCGGCGTGTGCGGTGCTTCCATCCCTCTCGGAAGCCGGCCTCGGGGGGCTGTCGTCAGCCAGGTGAGAGGTGCGCCCGTTTACTCCAGGGCCAAAACCTAAACAGTTCGGAAAAACAGGTAATCACAGCTGGTTCACTGCACTCACTATCCCAAACAAGCTAGTCCAAAGTGATTTTCTTGCCCCAAAAAAAGAAAGCATGAACCTCCTTGCTACTTGGGCTTGGTCGTTTCCAAGGACGGATGAAACTCAAAGAGGAAGCCGACCAGTCGGCCGAGGGGAGCTGCATTCCAACTGAGGGCAGTCTTTCCTGTTCTCACTGAACAGACCTGCCCTCCACGACGGCAGAACTCAGCAGTAAGTTCTGAAGTGGAGAATGCCTCTTCAAATTGGAGACCTTAGGATGAGGCAAGGCATCAGGAGGCCCTGGTAAGAGTTTAGGAAGTTAGAGAGCGATTCTCAGTTTGCCTGCCATGTGTTCAAAGTGGCTAATTGATTGATTCTGGCTAGAGCCAAAATAAAAGCCAGAATGTCTTCTTTTCAAATGTTAAATCTCAGCTGACACTTAGAGCCAGTCTCAGGAAGGCGAAGCCACTGACTCAGTGTGTCCTGTGTACCTGTCCCTGCTCTCAGGTCTGCTCAACTTCTTGGGACCCTCTCAGGTGCAACCCACTCACCACAAGGCAGCTCTTTATTTCAATAAATGACCCAAGTAAACCTCAAATACCTCAAGACCCAGAGGGAATGAACATGGAACGACAGAATAGTGGGAGGTGGAGGTAAAACTCTTGAGAAGATTCTCTGACGTGGCCGCAGGGGCACCCACCCCTGAGAAGCAGGCCCGAGCCCTGGGGTGCGTACCACAAAGAGCGTTTTACCCTCACTGGCAGCTGGGACCCACAGGGCTGGCCTCTGCTGGCCTCCGATGTTGGCAGAAGGCTCGGTGTCCTGGGGCAGAGTTTCTCTCCTGGTCCTTTTCACTGAAGCCAGCCCCTCTTCTGTGGTCTGTGAAGAGAGGGGCCGATCAGCCAAGACTAGGAAGAAACCTCTTCTTCCTGGGAACCATGCTGTGAGTTGAAGAGGTGTAACTACAATAATCCAGCCCTGAACGGACAGTAGCCGGCACCCCCTCAACGCCATGCCCACCTGGTTGCCCCTCTTCCGTCGGCCGGCTTCCCCCGGCCCCTCCCTGTCCATCTCTTGGCTGGCGCACTTGGGTGGAACGCAATCTGTGCATGTTTCTCTTTTCCTCAGGAATTCTTCCGTGATTCCCAAGGACTCAGCAACCTGAGAAGAAAGGGGCCACAGAGATGCTTCACCCAAAACACACAAGATCCAGAAGCACGTCAGCACAGAAGAATCGAAGGGCTGAGTTTAAATCTGTGAAGCCCTTTTGTACAGCCAGGCGCCATCTAACGGGAAAGTGAAGATAAACTGTCACCACAAGCTGAAGAATGTGAGTCTGACACCACGGTAACTTCTATGCCCAGTATGCCTCCTTTCCTGAATTCTCACTGGTACCTTCAGAAAAATAATCCCGCCTATGCTGGAACCAGATCTCCTTTCCCAGCTGGTGGGAAGGATGCGGGTTTGAGAGTCTGAGCTGGATCCCAGCTTCTCTGCATGGAGCCTGGGTGACCCTGGCAGCTACATCTCTGAGTCCTTATCTGAGGGAAACTGCAGACCACAGCTGCCCTGAGGGATTTTGTAAGGATTAGATTCCACCTGCAAAACCTAGGTAAAACAGCAGATGTAAAGGTACCTGGTTTACACACAGCCAGCACAGAGAGTGCACCGCAGGGGACAGGAGGGGTGGGCAGGAGGGGCAGCAGTTCCAGGTCAGGGTAGAGAACAGGGGTCAGCAAGCTTAGCACCTACCAACCTGACAGTGTCCCCTGCAAATTGAGCCACTGCCTTTGCTCCAAAGAGGCTGTGAGTGGGGAGGGTACAGCTCAGCAGTACAGCACATGCTTAGCATGCACGAGGTCCTGAGTTCAATCCCCAGCACCTCTGTTAAATAAATATAAATAAATAAATAAATAAATAGGCTGTGGCACAGCCTGAACTGCCTGCAAAGATGGGTCCGGTGGGCGTGCACAGCGTCCCTGCACGTCCTGTCTGGTTCATAACAGGTGGTACCCATGCCTGCTTCACCTACAGTTTAAAGAACAGATGGTTGACAACTGCTAACCGGGGCATCTATATGAGGCTCAGTAAAAATCCATTATATTTTTCTAATATACAATTTGAGAAAATGAAACCAAAAAAAGTTTATTAAGTTATAGTAAATACTGAATTTGTATAAAGCTAATGATGACAGCCTCTGATCACAGATAGGCAGGTCCTTCATCAGTTTAACAAAATATGAAGAGCAGTTAAAGTCAGCGTGGCCCAAGGATTTGTCACTGTTGGACAAACACTTTTTCAAATACACCAGACACTACTTATTTATTTGTTTGTTTGTTTGTGATACTCAGTGGTTTGTTTTATGCTTTAGATTCCACATGTAAGTGATATCATATGGTATCTGTCTTCCTCTGACTTACCTCACTCAGCATAATATCCTCCAAGTCCATCCATGTTGTTGTAAAACCAGACACTGTTTTAAACTCATGACCTTGTGAGAGCAGGAAAAGACCACGAACTCAGTGCCATACTTTCATGGGGCGGCGGGGAGCAGGGGCAGGGACTTTGTGAGGGTCAGGGGATGCTCTGTGCTGGACACAGTGAGAGGCCCCTGCATGGCCTGACCACGGGGCGTGTGCTATGCCCAGCAAAAGGTTTTATCCAAAACAAGTAAAACCACATCTGTTCCCAATGTGCTTTTGTCAAGGACCCGACAGAGCTAAAGGCAGTCTGATGAAGACAGTGACACTGAAACGAGAATTTCGTCAGAGCAACCACAAACTAAAACTATTGGTCTCATCCCTTTGCAAAAACCTACATAATGAAGAAACAACACAACCTGTGGCCTGTGACCTGCGTCCCTCAGTGAGAGGGGGGCTACGGTGTTGACAATTTTCTTTTAGCTTATCTGCATTTCTAAGTTTTCTGAAAAAAGTACGGATTGCTTTTATGTTAAGACAAAAAACCTTCACTTCATGGAAAAAAGCACCAAAAAGAAGTTGACTATGAAGACATCTCTGCTGAAATAGTCTCCTTTTTAAGGGACAGACTCCTTTTGGCCCTAAGAGCGACGCGTCCTCCCCTGCAAGCTTGTTACCTTGTTGTTGTTTATTTCCAGGGGCTCCTGAAGACAGGGACCAGAACTGTGCAGGTAATCTTGACACATTTTCTTAACCATTTTGTGCAACTCTTCAAATTCCTTGTATACAGCTGGGAAGAAAGGTTTTGCTAGATGACCTCTTTCAACCTTAGTGAAGACAAAGATGACAGAACATGTTTCAGCCTGAGGCAGTGGTATGGAAAAGACAGAGAGACCCAAAGGAGGGCAGGACACCAGCTCCCGAGCCCTCGGCGCCCATCCGTGCAGCGCTGCCTCCGCTCCCCGGGGAGGGCCTCCGTGTGCCCAGCTCTCGGCTCGGCAGGGACGCCAGGAAGGGCCTGGGAGAAGCTGCCCAGGAAGGAAGCCACCCCAGGGTGAGGGCGGCCAGAGGCCAGAGGCCAGGGGAGCCAGACAGGGAGGCAGTAAGGCCTGGACCGCGGGCCTGCCGGGGCCCGCAGGCAGGTTGAGGCTGGCGGGGTGGGTGGGCGCCAGGGAGAAAGCTGACTTTGGCTCCTCCCGCACAAAGTTAGAACAGTCAAGGGAGTTCGGAGCGGCCTGCCTGGCGGTGCAGCCACCTGCCCCCCCGCCGGCCACGGGCTCGCTTCTGCTCTGTCCTGGGGGGAGCGACTCCCAGGGGCTGGCTGTGTCTGCTGTGAATGTGAAGGCCGCCTTTCCAAACAGCTTCAAATCAGCCCTCAGTCACTCAGAAACACTAAGAACACTCACCTTCATCAGAAGGAATTCATACACGGTCACGACCCGAGCCAGCTGAGGCAGAGCCAACTCCACTAGATCCTCCTGGTCACACTGGTGGAGAAACTACCAGAAGAAAGTGTTTGGCATCTTTGAAAGCACAGAAAGAATCTCCCAGCGGTCAATAAATTGGTGCAGCAAAGAACATAAAAGCAAGTTTCCTAAAATCTTAGTGATTACGTAACTCTCAGCTATAAACACTCTGCCTTATTAAATATCTCACGTGCTCACCTATTAACAAAGTCCTCTGATGGATTCTGGATTTAGAGTTTGACTTCCCCATGAGAGCACGGAGCGAGTAGTGGGTACCAGACCAATGGGGAAATGCGTTCCCTGCTCCCCAGGGCTCGCCAACCAATGCCAGGGATGAAAATGCAAGCAAAATCCAGAGGCAGCCCACGTCAGGAGACCACCACCAAAGCACCCAACAAGAACCCGGGGATGACGACGCAGGGAGGGGTGAGCCAAGAAGGGGTCCTGGGCGCCTCTGGGGCCCCAGCTGGGCCCTCGCAGACCCCTGACAAGGAAGAGTAGGCCCTGCTGGGATGTGCAGGGTGGAGGGGTCTACAGGACACCCACGTAGGAAAGCCTGCGATCAGCTCTGAAGCTCGGGAGAGATCTGATCAGAAATACAGATGTAGAGTCAGCAGACAGATGTTCTGAGAAACCAGGGGGAATGGGTGAGATCCCCCAGGGAGGCAAGAACATGAGGGGAAGCTGAGAAGTCCTAGAAACAGAAAGGCTTATGAGGCTCAGGGAGGTCACAAGCTCAGGGTTTGGGAAGAGAGATCAATTAGAAGCTGCAAGGGACTGGAAGGGGTTCAGAGGAAGCCACAGGGTCAGAAAAGCAAAAGGAAAACCTTTTCATTTGCAAGTTAAAGATGTTTAATTATGACTCTCAAAAGCCCTTAGAGAAAGATGACCAGCTGGCTCCCAACACCCTGGAGGTGTGAGGAGGTCGGAACACGGGGCCTTATCCCCCGTGACGTTCAAGCATCACAATGGCAGGAGGCCATCTCCTCAGTTCTCTGCTCCACACCCTGCCCACCTGACAGTGCTGTTGCTGACCGCCCTGGCTGTCATCTTTCCCCCGGAGCAGGGCCCCTGCCTCTGTGATGCACAGTGTCCCCCACACCCAGGACAGGGCCTGATACTAGCTGGACACCCGGTTGGTGTGCAAAGCAGCGCCCACTTCTGGGGAGATTCCCTTCTATAATAAGAAGGAGAGGGCCCTGTTCAGAGCAGTCCTTGACTCTGGCCGACAGATGGGGCCTATCAGGCAGGCTGATAGGTCAGGGTCGCTGATGCACACGGCAGGCCAGGCCTCACTGATCTCAGGTGCTACCACACGCTCCTACTTAGTAGAGACCACACACCCTCGATTCAAATTCCGGGTCTGCCCCCTGCCTGCGGAGTAACCTTATGTGAGTTAATAGCCTGAGTTTCAGGATGGAACCTAGCTCGGCGCACAGCAGTCAGCGTGGCTGAGCTGCCCAGTGGAAAGTGCCAGAAGACGATGGCTATTTTGCATGTTAATAAATGAATCGAGTCAGAGAATATCTCCCCCCCTACTCCCCAAAATTAGTCATCCAGGATTCATTAACAAGCCCCACGGGGAGAAAAGCGAATTCACCAGGGTTTAAGCTTCCTGCTAGAACACATAACCTCGTGAAGCTTTCTAGGAAACCCACTTCCTTTCTGAAAACCACGTCTTCCCCTGTGTGCAGGAGTTTGGAGGCCCTGGGCCTGACAGCCACTCCTTCTGGGGCCAGCTGTCTCACTAACGTATCTCGAGCCATCTCACGCGATTTTTCACCTCTTTTAAGATCCTCATCTGGTCGTTAGCAGACAAGCGAGTACATCCTGGCCAAAGACCACCTGCGCGAGCTTAGGGTTCTACTTTCCTAAGCCAATTCAACTAAACTCAATAAAGCTACTTTCCAGGGGCTGGAATAGAGGAATGGAGAGTCTAGAACTTAAAACCTGAAATATGCTTTTATACCTTGAAACTTTTTACAAAAAATAGGAAAACATTATGTTGTTCCCTAAACTGCTTCCATGAAAGCACAGGTTATAATTATTCCAAAAGTCAGAGGCAAGCAGCTCTTGCTATACCTAAGGCCCTCTGGCCAACCCCGGAGTTCTCTCAGATAATGCTATTATGAATTTATTATGTCCTTCATCCAATTACACATCAGGTGAACTGTTTAGTTGATCTGGGTATTTTACTTTAAAATTCAGAAACCTAATAGTGAATTGCCACATACCATGCCAAAGAAATGGGTTTCAAGAACAGGGTTCTAAGAGCGACGCACCTCCTGAAGCCGGGCTCTGCTCCTCGCTGGGCTCCGCGTCCCGGCCGTGCCAGCACCCACGTGCGGTCCGCTCTGCTCCAGGACGGCTGCGCTGGGCTCTGCAGGGGCCGTGGAGCAGACACTTCTAGGTCCTGGGTGTCTCTTTGATCCCGAAAGGGCTGAACAACTTCCATTTTCTGGTTCAGACACCAACGCCTCATCACCTTGTACTGACTGACTATTCTAGATAAGTGGTGCAACCCAAAATGAAAATAAAATAATTATGCTTTACACACCATAATGAAAACCTTAAAGCAGAAAAATGTCAAGTCAAAAGCAAAGAACTTGCTAGGTTATTCTTCTTTGCATTATTAAGAACTATAATAAAATGCATCTTGAAGTATTTCTTTAAGCTACCAGATGAACATTAACCAGCCAGTAAGTCTGGTCTGACAAACCATAACCCTGAGGTGTTGCCCAAAATGAAACAAGAAACTCTTCTGATGTCACTGTCATCTTAAAAACTGATATGAATTTTGTTAATTCATAATTTACCTATGACTTTTAAATTTTATTATTTTTTACTGGATATACTTCAAACACCATAAAATTCATCCTTTGGAAATATACAATTAAGTTGGTTTTAGTATATTCACAAGGCTGTGTAACCATCGCCGTGATCTAATCGCAGAACATTTTCATCATCAGAAAAAGAAACCCTGGGCACGCAGCATCACGCATCCCCCCCGGCCCCGCCCCAGGCGGGGCAGCCACTTGCGTGCTCTGTCGCCGTGCATTTGCATAGCTTTAGGAAGAGAATCTGGACCTGACACTATTTCCTCATTCTGGGCCAATTCCCTCCCCTGAAAAGAGGAGTAGTACACCTACACCTCCCAAGACTACAGGAAGGTTAAACAAACGCAAGGAAAGCCAGCACCAAGTACGTCCTCCCAGACAGTTTTCCTCCCAAGTCCACGACAGTGGCGCCTCAGGAGGAGTGCCAGGTCTGTTTGTGGCTTTAAGTATCAAGTGGCCCTCCACAGCAGGCTCAGGAAAGGACACAGATATGATGTCTCTCTGGTTGGAGGGAGCCAGCTCCAGGACCCCATGGCCTCCAAGCAATCTGGAGCAAGGCCACGTGCCTATATTCAGGAATTCCAATATCCAGAAGTTGCTTTTTCAGTGGTGTAGGATTTCGTTATTGAAGGAAAAAGAAAGTGCCAGTCAGCCTGGCCGTCCAGTTTGTCTGAGACAGTCCTGGGTGTCCCCTGGAATCACCCCTTTCATTCTCAAAATGTCCTGGTTTGGGTGATAAACCACATGGTCACCCTGGTCCTACTACAACTTAAGAGAAGTAAGAGGTCTCACAAAAGTTGGGCTTTTTCCAGCTGCAAGAGGCACAGAACCTTCTACCAGAGGCAGGCGGGCCTAGAGCATGGGCTGCAAAGTCAGAAGACCGGGTCTAAACTCCCCCCGGGACAGACTCCTAGACGTGTCTCGACAGGGATGCCCACCACCCTCTCTGAGACCCAGGTGCCTCATCGCAGGCAGGAACCCTTGCACCTGCCTTCAGGGCTCTCCCAGGATTGAGAAAATGCACGTGCACCTCCTGCCCAAGGTAGGCCTGCAGTAACGGCACTGTTACTACTGTCACTACTGAGGCTGATGCTACAGAGCGAGGTAGCACCTTGGAATCCTAACACCAGGCTGTCCCATGGTTTTACCGCTGTTAAAATAATCGACTTCCTGCGAACCGCACACAAGCGCTCACCACACACGTTGGGTAAGTTAAAATTTCAGTAAATACACGTTGATGTAGTGATGCAAACTCACGGTGACGTGTATCTGCTTTGTCTGATCGTGTCAGAAGGGGCAAAGCAAGGCGAGGACACAGGGACTGGGCAGGCAGCGGGTTACTGCAGACGCCCCAGGAAGCAGCCCGGAGACCGGTGCCCCCACTAGGGCCTTTCCCAAGGCCGCGGGCAGGTCGGTTCCGGCCAAGGGTGCTCTGCGATTAGTTCAGTGACCAGACCTAAAGGACCGGCGGCTACACTGCCCTCAGACGTGCTCAGTAAACCACGCTGCACCAGGCAGAAGACACACTTCTCCCTGATTACCCAGCGGCAGTGCAGACAATGTGCAGCTAATTTAAGGACGGGCAGGAATAAGGACACTCCCACCAGAGAGAAACGTTACCTGCAGGCCACCCCCTGCTGACCGGGCCCCATCCTCACTTAGAAGAGCCAGTGAGGGTGGCTCCGGGGATGCCAGGCTGACAAGCCTGCCCTCCGTGGGGCCCTGGATCACGCTCCCGTTGGCCTTCTCCGACAGCGACATCTCAGGCTCCACGTGGCTGTGGCCTGGATTAAGCTTAAAGTGCCGGGCCAGACCCCCCTTTCCTATGTATGACTTTTCACACGTCTGACACTTAAACATTTTGGGCCTCAGGATGCAGCTCGACAGGTCAAAGAGTGCCTGCTTCCCCCTCTGGTCCTCATCTTCTTCCACACTCAGTTCTGAATAATCGTCAGAATCTGACGGGTGTCCATCGGCCAAATCCTCTGTTTTTATGAATTTATAATCTTTAGCTTTATACTTGGGAGGTCGAGATATCCGTCCAGAACGTGTTTTTACTTTTAAAGATTTTTTTAGTTTCTCAGTGTGTTTTGTGTGTGAGTTGGAAATAAATAAATTTGCTGAACTGGATGAAACAGATGTCACTGCTGGCTGGTCGGAGGCCGACGAAGGGGCCAACGTGGCTCCCTGCCCACTTGGAGCCTCAGGAGCCAAGCCTGTCTTCGCAGGGACTGGTCGGAGGGCGGGCAGTGGCCTCTGTACTAACACCTGAGCAAGAGGCTGAGGCGAGGTACTCAGGAAGCACGGCTGTGGCCCGGTGCTCAGGCGGGGCTTTGCCCTGAGCAGCTGCGAGCTGGCGATGCTGAGCCCCAGCACACTGCAGTGCCTTTGGGGAGGTGGGCCCGGCCCGGCCGCCTGGGGCTGGATGGTGGCCAGTGTGGGCATCGGCTTCTCCTGGCCTTTCAAGTCTCTGGATGTTACCTTCACATAAATGGCTTCCAGTTGCTTAAATACAGAAAGAGAAAAGAAGCATTATGCTTATCAACATTTCTGCAATTTTGCTCTCATCTTAAACCTATTAAATTTTTTCTAACTTATACATCTTACATATAAAAAGTCTGTATGATGTATCTGTACTGTTTGCAGTGTTTCTTATTCATCCTGCCCCCCAGGCCACAGTGGTCTAGCTTCTGTCACCTCCATCATGAGTGCAGAAGCATTTGTATATATAAACAAAATAAAGTTTGTGAAACTTCCTACCATTCCTGCCTTCTGATAGTATCTGCTCTACATCACTTTTTAAAAAACACTTGTCATACACCTGCACCCCAATGTTCATACCAGCACTATTTACAGTAGCCAAACGTGGAGAAGAGCCTAAATGTCCATCAACAGATGACTGGATAAAGAAGCTATGGTATATTTATACAATAGAATACTACTCAGCCATAAAAACCAACAACATAACGCCATTTGCAGCAGCATGGATGTTCCTGGAGAATGTCATTCTAAGTGAAGTAAGCCAGAAAGAGAAAGAAAAATACCATATGAGATCACTCATATGCGGAATCTAAAAAAAAAAAAAAAAAAAAAAAGAAACAGAAATACAAAACAGAAACAGACTCATAGACATAGAATACAAACTTGTGGTTGCCAGGGGGACAGGGCGTGGGAAGGGACAGACTGGGATTTCAAAATGTAGAATAGATAAATAAGATTGTACTGTGTAGCACAGGGAAATATATACAGGATCTTGTGGTGGCTCACAGTGAAAGAGAATGTGACAATGAATGTATGCATGTTCATGTATAACTGAAAAATTGTGCTCTACACTGGAATTTGACACAACATTGTAAAATGACTATAACTCAATAAAAAAAAAGTTTAAAAAAAAACACTTGTCATAATTCACTAAGCTGACTTCATGAACTATTTAAAAATCCTTTATAGTTTTACCATATGTGTATTTATTCACTTGGAGTTCTTAGTATTTCTAAATCGAACTCAATTCAATTAGTGGCCTCATTCTTTAAAGTTTTCAATGAAATCTAGGAAATCAAAAAAGCCATAAAGAACAGTATAACCCAAGTCCCCACCACCCACCTCACAACATGCGACCCTGTCACCACAGGGAGACAGTCTGCACACCTCCTTCTCCACCCTATCCTGAATATGCTGGTGGTCGTTCTCATGCATTCTTTACATTACATACGTAGACATCCCTAAAAATGTATAATTTAGTTTTGATGTGCTTTTTAATTTTATTCTTTATTGACGTATAGTTGATTTACAATGTTAGTTTCAGGTGTACAGCAAAGCGATTCAGTTATACACATACATGTAAATATATATATGTACTTTCAGATTCTTTTCCATTATATATTAATACAAGAAATTAAACATAGTTTCCTGTGCTATACAGTAGGACCTGGTTGTTTCTCTATTTTATATATAGTAATGTGTCTCTGTTAATCCCAAACTCCTAATTTATCCCTCCCTGGCCCTTTATGTGTTTTTAAACTTTATAAAAAGTGAATATCATCTCCTGCAACTTGTTGGGGCCTTTTCAGGCTTTTTCCTCCCTATCTTGCTTATGAAATTCATCCACATTCCATAACTCTGAGCGTTCATTTTCTCTGCAGTATGAGAACAGCATCTCCTGCTGAAGGGCAGATGGTCCCCTACCCTGTGCTCTGTGGTCTGCTCCACATGGTCACAGACGTGTGTACACACATGTGAGTTTCTCCAGGGCACACACCTAGAAGTGGGGCTGCATTTCTTCAACAACTTTTTTTTTCTAACATCTAACAAAATTTTAAATGCACGTGCTTTCTGACCCAGCAGTCCCGTTTCCTGGATCCCATAAGAAACCTGGCATGGGCACAAAGATGCATGTGTAGGAGGTTCAAGGACAGCACTGTCTGTAACAGTAAAGAGCCCGCCAAAGGGCAGGGCTGCTGTCAACAAGGTTCTCCAAATAGTTACTGAGCAGTGCCCATGGGCCAGAGACATCACAGGTGTTAGGGATATGGCTGTCATAGGCTCGGAGGAGGGACAGCAAAACCTCTCCCTTCTCCAAACACATTTAGTTCTTTATCTTTATTTCTAGCTTTCTGACCCTGATTAGAAGTTAAGTGAGTTATGTTTTATCTCCTTGATGAGATCATACCCTCCCTGGGGGCAAGGTACACATCTGACTTGTCTTTGTGGCCTCCATGGCACAGCTGGGGCACAAGACTATTAGACCGCAAAATTACATTATTGTGAATGCATGCAGAATTCATATCACCCCAATTAGATTAGCTACAGAATAAAATCATGCTACCTAACTCTGATTAGGTTTGTTTCTGTTTTATGGAAAATGTAATTTTTAGACTCTTTCCTAAGTTGCCACACCAAACCCAAAAAGCTGTGGTCACATTCAACAGGCCCTGGAGTGCAGCCATACCTGGGGAACCCTAGGCAGTCACTCCACCTCTCTTGACTTTGTTCCTCATCTGTAAAAGGCTGATACAAACACTTCTGTGTGGCTGCTGAGAACCAAGTGGTCAAGCACAGTGCTGGACGTGGAGCAGAGGCCTGCGAACACAGCCACCATCACCCTTCTGACTCCACAGACCAGCGGTGCAGGGCTTACATGGTAGGTGTGGGGCCAAATGACATCCTTCCAAGTCCAACGACCCCCATTCGTGGGCTCTCAGATGTCTGCCTGTGATGAACAGTACAATCTTTACTGGGTGTGTTCGCCCTAATAGCCCTAGGTAATGCCTAATCTCACAACAGCCCAGGCTGGCTTGTTTCAGCCCACCTCATCCTTATCAGTCATAAACCCCACCACCCTTCAGGGACCCTAAACTTCTTGCCTCACCTACAACCAATCAGAGCCTTGTGCACAAGCAGATCAGGCACCTTGTGGCCCGACCTTATAGAAGACCCGAACAACTGGCCCCCAGGGGTCACACAGGCACCTCCCGTCTGTGTGGCCCGCTGCTGTCTGTGACAGTGCACCCTAATAAACTCCTTTCCTATTCTCATACTTTATCGCTGGTAAATTCTTTTACCACCCACGACATCCGCCCACCACGCTGGGTCCCACAACAGGAGGTATTTGTTTCTCGACCAGAATGTGGGCTAGAAAGCACATCCAGTGAGCCAAACCTCCTGCAAGTAAGGAGACCAAAGCCCAGAGTGGTTCAGTTACCCAAGATCACACCTCTCAGAAGTGTGGTGTTTGGGCAGAATTGTACTTGTCTTCTCAAACTTTAACAAGGCAGCTTCCCTGTCTTGGTGACCATCTGGGTATAAATCTTAAGCAGCCAAAAACCAAAACCAAAAAAACAGCAAAGATCGCTGATCCTATTCTCTACCTATTTCTTCTAGTGAAAGAAGAATCCCTGTGGCAATTCTGGAGTGAGAAGCATTGTGTTACTTACAACCCCAGTGCTAAAAGGGGGTAATTTTACAGGTGATGGGAAGGACTTCCAGTCTCAGGGGCTACACCAGATCCTCTGGACTTGGAAGACCACGGTCTAGTTCGACTTCCCTAGCAGCCAAAAGCTGTGTGACCCAAGAAATGCCACTGAGAAAGAATGTTTGGTAGTATACAGAGTGCTTTCACATTTCATTCATTAACCGAATGCCAGGCACCAACTGGGTCATTTGTAACTGCGGTTACGAACCCAGGCACTATCCCTGAGGGTGGTAAGTCCTGCATGAAGCTACTGGAAGGCACTTAATTCTGTCTCAAGTCTGGGCCTCGGAGTACCCTCCACCTGAAAAATTCTCGATTTTGCTTCCTCTTAATCCATTCAGGTCTCTGCTCCACTGTCAGGCCTAAGGACTACTGACTCTAAAGCAGCCCCCTTGTCACTCCCAGAACGTGCCTTACGTTCTTCATGCACAGTGTTCAAAGCTGCACCTCGGGCAGTGCTGGAACACAGTGAGTGCTCAATAAATACGGAATGAATGGACACAAGCCGGGAAGAGGAGCTAAGCGGCACGCGGGAGCGCCGAGCGGGGCTGTGAGAGCAGAGACGGTAGGCAGGCGTCCCAGGCAGACGGCCAGCTTGGGCAAAGGCTCCTGGAGGGAGGCCGGATGGAGGAGCTGAAAGCGCCGGAGCAGTGACAGGTGGGGGTGGCCTGCCGCCCTACGGACCTTAGTATGGGGACGCCCTGATACTGCCGCGGGCGGACACCGGCCTCCCCGGCAGCGCAGCTCTAAGGCCTAAGAGGTGAAGCGGCGGCGCAGACTTCGGCCTGCCCGCCGTGAGGCCTCGCCCCCTCCGGGCCTCGGTTTCCCCACGTCCCTCCCGGGGCCTCACCTGCGGCGGCAGCAGGCGCGGCGGGCGCGGGGGCTCGGCGCCGGGGCCCCGTTGCAGGGCTGCCTGCTGGGCCGCATCCCGCAGCCGCCGCGCCGCGTCCTGCAGCACGAAAGGCGGCGGCGGCGGCTCAGCGGGCGGCTGCGCCTTCGTCACCTGCTCCAGGACCCGCCGCAGCTGCTCGGGGCCCAGCGGGGCCACGCGCGCCACGCTGCCGCTCTGGCAGGGGGCAGCCCGACCGCCGCCGCCATCCTCGCTGCCATCCTCCGCCTCCGGCTCCGCGTCCGCCATGACGGCCGACGCGAGTACTCGAACCTGAGTCGCCGAGCGACGGCGGCTCAAATGTGCGTCACCTGGGAAAGGGGGCAGCTACGAGTGCCCCGCGGGCCAAGAGACCTCGGAAGGCGACCGCACCTGTCGGAGTGGGTCGGCGGGCGGGCCTGAGCTCGCCCCGCCCCGCCGCCGCTTCAGGGACAGGATTGGACCAAATTATCTTATTGCTTCCTTGTTATGGACGTACTTATCTTTCAGATGTCACCTCCTCCAGGAGTTGTCCAGGATCTCTCAGGCAGAAGTCTTCGAGGTTCCAGAGCCCCTGGCCTAACATCGCACTATCCAAATGTTCTTAATGTCAGTGCGTCAGAGTCACCTGAAGATCCTGTCTGGACAGGTAGACTCCTGGGCCCCACCTCCAGACATTCCGATTTAATACAACTGAGACGGGGTTCAAAGTGTGCATTTTTAACAAGTGGGCTCCCCAACCCCCAAATTGTTTCCAGGTCGGCCCACTCCTTACTCTCTCAACCCATACTGGGTGCACCTTGAGGGCCAAGGTGATATTTCACTCATTCAATGCCCAGCAGTGCACACTCAGGGCGGATGGGTGGATGGGTGGATGACAATGAAGGAAGGAAGGAAGGAATAAGGGAATGAATCTCCCCGTCCCTCTTCGCACCTCAGTCCGCAGCTCTATGCCCGCTCTTCTTAGGCTCACCCTTCCCCCACCCCCCTCCTCTTTACTCTCCTGGCTTCGTTTGTCTTACAGCTGCTAGTGTGTGCACCTCTCTCGGTGGGGACAGTAGGGCTGTTGGTTGACAAACATTAATTAAGCGCTTGTTGGGTGAGTTATCATCCCTGCCCTTGGAACTGTCCTGCCCTCTGTATCTGGTCTAGGCTGGAAAAAGGAGGAGGAAACTGGCATTTGCAGCATAATACAAGGAATGCCGCGATGCTCATAGTGGGGGGGGGGGGGGCTGGGGGCCAGGCTGGTGTCTGAGAAGGTTCCAGTAAACGTCCCGATTATTTTTCTCTCCACAGGAACATCATCATCATCGTCTTCATCCTCAGTACTCTTGCATTCACTATGCTCCCTGCAGTGTCGTAACTTAATTCATCAGTAGCCTCGTAAGGATTGGCCAGAGGGAGATCAGATTTGTGGAATTTGTTTCAAATCCTTAATCCTGTCCTTTTTTTTTTTTTAACTTTTGAAAGAAAGACCTTCTCATCCTTTGATGTCAGAAAGGTCCCCGCTGACCTCTAAAACAATAACTGCCCCCTCACCTAGAACATAGTATCTCCTTTAACCATCTTTTTTGAGCCTGTTGAGCAGGAAAAAAATTTTTCTCTATCCTCTTATGTTCAGTCTCAAGAGCCTGTGAATTAAACAGGAAAAGATAGATTAACAAGAGAAAATGCACATTTTAATAATGTATTTTTATTAATGTACCTATAGGAATTCACAGAAAAATGTGTCTCAAATAGGCAGTTAGAGTGTGGGGCTTATAGATTATCTTCACAGGGGAAAGGATGGGGGAGAGGGTGCTTACCGGAAAACAAATGACTTAGGAAAGATAAATAAGCTCTTAGGGAGTAAATGGAAGCTGTGATAGTCTTGTGACAATGCCTGTTTAGGTGTGATGCCAACTTGTCTCCAGTGATAAGAGTCAGTCTTCCCTGATTGCTCCCCGGGAAGGGATTTATGACAACCTAGGTCTTTTGGAAGGCTCTGCTCTAGGCAGATGAGACTTTTCAGGAACTCAAATGGCTGCTACTCAAAATAATTTTTATGCCACAGAAGTGTATTCTGAACCCCTTCAAGCCCTTGTTTAGGAAAATGTGGGCTCTGAGGGCAGCAATCTTAGCTGGGTCCTCCTCTGCAGGGTCCCTGCCTCTAACAAGGTGCCTGAAACACACATCCAAGGTGCGACATGCGACCCGTGTACAGGTGTCTATTCTAGGCATCAGCAGCCCCAGATTCTCCTTCTAACCAACTGTTCATACTGGCAACATCCCATTGCTGGCATTTAGTGAGCACTTTTACTCCACGCTGAGCACTTGGGCTCAGCCTTGGGCTTTATGTGTGTGGTCCATGGACTTGAGCTGTTACTGATTTAAGTCAGGGCTTACAACATATTTGAGAAAAGAATGGGTGATTTAGTTGATGTTCTCACTGGAGATCTTTCAAACATGTCTGGACCCCTATATGATATGACACTGACCCTAAAAAGCTAGCCTGTGTTAAACTAAAAATACCTGACTTGAACTATGAGTGAGAAATTCATGCAGCTGCCCTCTGGCTGCAAACTGCAAAACCAAGAGGGAGAAATGTGAAGTCTACGATCTCTCTGAAAAGCAAAAAAATAGCAAAAAGTTTCCCGATGCTTTTGTTACCCAAAACTGAGTCCACCTCTTGGTAGGTGTCGAGCCAAAAAGATAACCAAGCCCAGGAGAAGGAAGGGTTTATTACCTGCAGCAAGTAAGGAGAACACCGGGGATCTTTCCCAAGGCAGTGTCTCTCCAAACAGCAAAACTGGGGAAGTTTTAAGCTAAGTGTACATGCATATTCATGAAGGGGCTATAGAATTGGGGTAGAGGTTGGCAGAGTTCAAGCTTTGGTTGATTGAAGTCACCAAAAGGTCAACGTCATCACCCCTTAGGTTCCGGTTGATCTGGAGGTTGAGTGCTGGGGGGGGGGGGGTTAAATTCTGCAAAACAGCTCAAGAAAGTGCTTCAGGCTAATCTTTAGCACTGAAACAGAACTGGGAATCTTTACAACTGATTTATTACCTTTGCTATTGTTACTTGTCTCACCGGATAACAGAACTTTTGTTCCCTTAAGATCATTATTACTGAGACCTCCTCAAGGGTAAGCCTTGTGGCCAGGCTTAGATCCCAAAATGACTTAGGCCTCAAAGGGCTTCTTTTATGTCAAGAAATCCACACCTGGTTTGCTTTCTCTGGGAACCGCCCACCCCTACCCTATCTGCTTACACTTCCACAACCAGAACACCTCCCCTCGTATGGCAGTCATGGGTTAATTACCGGCTCAATGGTGTTGGGATTTGTGTCTCTCATTTACTGCTTTGCTCCCTGCCTAGACTAGGGTGCCAGGCATGCAATAGGCTGTCCATGAACAAGTGTGGAATGAATGAATTCCAAGCCTGAATTTTCAACTCTAAGAACTCGAGAAAACTGAGGGCTGCGCCAAGGGCTCTCAGAAGTTCTGCATTAGGAAGCAGCAGGCAGTGGCATCTGAGAGCATCCTATAAAAAGACCCTAAGGGGCTGCAGCACGCGACGCGCGGGGACTTGGGGTAAACACAGTCCGAGCATGCGCGGGATGCTCTCCTCTTTGCCTGCCAGCAGCCTGAGACAGCTTTCGGAGCCAGGTGCAGAATGATTCCGAGACGCGCTTCTGTTTGCACGAGGCTCACAGCTCTCCAGAAGCACATTTTTCTTAAAAAGTTGTAAAACCTTTAAAAAATTGAGAGGGAGGAAAACAGAACATGTGGCCCGTACGGGGATCGAACCCGCGACCTTGGCGTTATTAGCACCACGCTCTAACCAACTGAGCTAACCGGCCACTTGACAGTCGTGGCCCGCATACGCACCTACGAGATTTCTACGCCTGCGCTGTGCCGCTAGCGGGCCAAGCGCCTCTAGGTGGAGTCCGCCGCGCTGACTCCCATCCGGTTCCTGCGAAGGCTGGTGTCATCCGCATAGTCATCCCCCTTGGCGAGATGAAAAAACTGAGACCCTGGGGCCTTTAAGGAGAAAAGAGGTGGCTCCATAACAGTGAATCGGAGGCTTTCACAGGAAAAATACAAAGTGCTCTTGAAACTGCTCAGGAGTAGAATTTTCAAATACTGCAACTCAGCGCTATTTTTATTTATCTCTGAGAATCCTTGCAGCTTGGAATCTGTGTATCAAGAGCTTTTGGCATGGCTAAATAAAGCTTGGAAAATGCAGATAACCTGATAAAGGGCAAAAGAACTTGAATTTCCCACCGCCCCGAAACAACGGCTGCTCGGGTCTTGGCGTCCTACTTGCCAATCTTTTTTCACTGTACAGGCGTATTAAAAATATATATACATGCATGAGATTTAATGCAACCTTGTTAAAAAGAAAATAACTTTTTATCTTGCTTTGTGTACTTAATATTCTATTCTAAGAATATCCCTAAGTAATTGCAAATGTCGTTTTAAATGGCTCCTCCGTGTTTCTTTAAGTACTTTAGGTAAAGGGACTACCAGCTTTTCACCTTGTCTGCTCCTCTGGTCTGACTACGTCAAAAAACTGCCCCCACGGTAGATGCATCAAGACTCCCTCTTGTGAGCAGCAGAAGCCATGTCTAGCTAATCTTAACAGAACAAATTTAATTGAAATGATGTTAGGTAGCTTACCCCACCACCATGAAGGCTGGAGAAGCAGCTTTGGACAAATGGCCACTCAGACAAAACGTACTCATTAAGCCTGGCAGTGCCCTAGCCCCCAGGAATCAGCTGTGAGCAAAACAGACCTAATCCTTTCCTCACGGAGCTCACAGTTTGGCAAAGAAAGTTGTTAAAGTGAGTGGAGATGCTCAGGTGTTGTGCTGAGTGTATGTAAACCACACTGGCGGTGGGAGGCTGGGACACCTGACTGTGTTCCGAAGGACAAGGACAGATAAATGTAAGCCCAAAAGGGTAGAGCTCCCTGGGTAGAGTGAACTGCCAATGATGGCAGGCATCTGGTCCATTTTGCTTACAGCTGAGTGCCCAGAGCCTAGCACACTGTCTGGAGTAACATGTGTTTAATAAAAAGAGGTCAGGTGGATAAATGAGCAAATTCCAAAATTAATTACACTTTAAAACAAAGTCCCATAAAGTCATTTCTCTCAGTTCAAACTCTCCTCTACTGGCCCCGCCCTGATAGAGTTGCGTGATTTAGCAAATAATTTCGTATTTACTTATTTCGGACATAATTATACTAAATCAGTATTAGCTGTTGATCTGGAATTCAACTGGACATCCTGTACTGTATCCGGCTATCCCACAGCCCGAGTAACAGCCATTTGAAGACCCCACCTAACCTGTTCCCTTCCCCTCCCTGTTCCCTGGGCCACACAGCCCCACACCCTCCTTCCTGGTTCTTGTCCACCAGGCCATGCTCCTGTCCTGAAAGTTCTGTGTTCTCTCTTCCTGGCCCTTCTCCCCCCAAGACACGGCCATTTCTCCCTCCTTCATCTCCTCTAGGTCTTTGCTTATATGTCACGTATTCTGCGAGGCTTCACTGAAACCCTGTTTACAATCTCAGCCCTCACCTAGAATCCCTGCCGTCCCCTGCTTTGTTTCCTTCATAGCTTGCTTATTTCGTTTATTGTCTGTCTCCCATCCCTAGACCGTGAACTCCCGGAGGGCAGTAATCCCTATTTTGCAACACCAGCACCTAGAACAGTGACTACCACATGATAGGTGGCCGATCAAGGTTTGTCGAATGAAGCTAAATTGACAGGTCGTCCCTTAGAGGTCTAGCCCGGGGTCCAAGCCCCGTTTCCCGAGTGGGAGGGGCGCTCCTGGCCAAGGCAGTCTGGAGGCCAGGACCCGCGGCCGGGGAGACGCAGTGACGAAATACAGACGGTAGGGGGCACCCGAAACCTACATAGTCGGCTCCCACCACGGCGGCAGGGCTCCCAGGAGACTGGTCCTGATGCAGCGCTGGGCTGGGGCTTGCACAGCGCTGCTCTCCAAATGCCTCTGACCTCCTGCGGCCAATTCTCACCCCATTTTACAGGGCTTCCAAGACAAACAAGTGCTGATTTTCATTCTTTGTTTTAGGAAAACGCAAATATCCGTACATGATCAGAATGAAATGGTACAGAGTATTTTTACTTGGATTTTTAAATGTCCAGTAGCGGGGGTTTGGTGCAGGTGGCTGCCTTGGATTTTAAATAGTCCATTTGCTTTCAACTCGACTTAAAAAATGTGTCATTCTGTTTATAAATTGGAAACTTTGGTTTGAAAATAAAAGAGACACTGTACCAGTTTCCTGGAGCTGCCCTAATAAAATCCCACAAACTGGGTGACTTACACAACAGAACTATTCTTCTATGGGTTTGGAGGCCATAAGTCCAAGTTGGAGGTGTCCTCAGGTTTGGTTCCTTGGGACGTTTCTGAGGAAGAACCTGTTCCACGCCCCTTCCCCAGCCTCTGGTGGTTTGCTGGCCACCTTTGGTGCCCCTTGGATTGTGTAAGGATCACACAGATCTCTGCCTGCTTCCTCAGTCAAGGATCCCAAGTTCCCAGAACAGAGCCTGACGCGTCGTAGGTGTTCCATAAATACTTGCCGAACAAACGTTAAATTCGTTGCGCTAAGTGTCCTTCGGTCCTGACAACATTTCTTTCTTTTTTCGCTGTTTGTTTGTTTTGAGGGGTAGGCAATTCGACTTATTTATCTTTAGTGGAGGTCTGGGGATTGAACCCAGGACAGCACGCATGCTGGGCATGCGCACTATCACTGAGCTAAACCCTCCCCCTCCAACAGCATTTCTGATGAAGAGTGTTTCTGAAGGAGATTTAACAGTCTCTTCCACTCTATATTCTCTCTTCTTTTTCTGGAACATCATTCTTCAGAGGTCAGACCTTCTGGGTTGGTTCTCTAATTTCTTTCTCTCCTTGACGTTCCAGGCCTCTCTCTTTCGTCTGTCTCCTGGACAATTTCCTTGACTTTCCTCCTACCTTCTTTGTACATTCTAAAATTTGACTAGGGGCCCTGGTGCGTACAGACAAAGAGCGAAACACTTTCAATATTGAAGTGGAAATCTTGCTAGTCGAGTCTGGAAAAAAAAAGAGGGGAGAAAAAAACAGAAATGAAATGCTTCATTGTACAATACGTGCTATGTCAAAGCTGTTACACGACACAAAGGAAAAACAGACAAACAGAAGGGTTTTTCAGATGCTGCGCCTCGTTTACTACAACAGAGCTGTTGGTTCCAGAGGCTTAAAAAATGGACTTCCTTAGAGTGGTACATTAATTGCAAAGCTTTTACAAAGTTCTCCTTTAGAGATAAGAGGCAGCCATAGAAGCACAGGGAGCTGAAGACTCGGTCGGAGGCCAGGGTGGCCACCAGTGAGTGGTGATCTTGGCAAAGCCCTTCCCCTCTCTGGGTCCCCAACAACAGGCCACATGGCTTCTACAACCTGTGAATCTGCCTGTTTAATTCCTCCCTATTAAAGGTTAATGTTTCTCCTAGGTGCTCAATATTCATTGATAATCAGGTTACCCCTTGTCATAGAGGAGTGACAGGGCAGTTGATGATGTTTGTTTGTTTGTTTTTTTTAATGGAGGTACAGAGCGCTGAACCTAGGACCCTATGTATGCTAAGCATGCGCTCTACCACTGAGCTAGCCTCCACCCTCCAATGATGGTTTTTGATTGGTCAACAACATTTATGAACGAACATCTACTCTGTGCCAGGCCTATGTTAGACTATAGGCAAAAATCAAACAGTATTGTACAGTTCACCATGGACATCGCACTGAATCTTCATCACCATTTGGAGAGGATATGTTTATTCCCATTCTACAGGAATGAGGAAACAGGGGTCCTGTAACCTGGTTGGGCTCACCCAGTATGATCCTCTCTCCTCTGCCACTTCAAGAAATTTTCATCCTCCTTGTAGGAAAACCTCTCTTACACTTGAAAAAAAAAAAAAAGCTACTGTTCCAAGTGCCATTTTGTCAGAGAAGTGCATGGACTTCTCTCTGGTCTGAGGTTTACCTGTTTCTGCAGCCACATTAGACCTTGTTTTCAATGCTCGGTTAACCACCATTCTGCATGCTAATTTGATTGGCTAATGTTCTTGCTCTTCCTTCTCTCATATTTCTGCTCAAGCTTTGTTTCCTCTGATACGCTTATTATTTTCTAAAAAAAATCTAATTTCTAATATCTGTAGGTAGATGGAGATTTGCATGTTGCCACCTTACCAAGGTTAGTGTGTCTGAAATTTCTCTCCTTCCTAATTTTTCTTTCTACCTTCTGACCATTTCCTGGTTTGAACATTACTTAAGATGCTCAGCAGAAGGAAACAGACTGTCTGCTTAACATAGCCCAGTGGCTGAATCTCCTGACACTGGAAATTAGGGAAGAGCTAATGCTAGTACACGGGGTGCACTGTCTGAGGAACAGTTTTAGAATGAGTCAAAAGGCTCCAGGGGCTATAATTAGGCCGTGTTCATGCAGAGTTTTAAAAGCGGAGCTCCTAGGATACAGGCTGGTTCCATTTCACAAGCATCTCTTGAGCAGATAAATTACATGCCTGGTTGCTAGCACTGTGCATGCTGGGAGGGGTGAGAGGTGAGGGGTGGGGCCCTCCCTGGAAGAGCTCACAGTGTAGTTTCTTTTCTTTTTCTTTTTCTTTTAAAATTGAAGTATAGTCAGTTTACAAAGAGTCAATTATTTCTGGTGTATGAGATAATGTTTCAGTCATACATACACATACATATATTTGTTTTCATATTCTTTCTCACTATAGGTTACTACAAGATATTGAATATAATTATTTGTGCTGTACAGAAGAAACTTGTTGTTTACCTATTTTATATATAGTAGTTTGGATCTGCTAATCCCAAACTCCCAATTTATTCCTTCCCACCTCTTTCCCCACCTGGTAACCATAAATTTGTTTACTATGTTTGTGAGTCTGTTTCTGTTTCATAGATAAGTTCATTAGTGTCTTCTTTCTTTTTTTATATTCCACGTATGAATGATATTTTCCTTTCTCTTTCTGGCTTACTTCACTTAGAATGACGATCTCCAAGTCAATCCATGTTGCTACAAGTGGTATTATTTTATTCTTTTTCATGGCAGAGTGGTATTCCATTGTATAAATATACCACAACTTCTTTATCCAGTCATCTGTCTACAGACATTTAGATTGCTTCCATGTCTTGGCTACTGGATATAGTCCTGCTATGAACATTGGGGTGCATGTATCTTTTTGAATTAGAGTTCCCTCTGGATATATGCCCAGGGGTGGGATTGCCAGGATCATATGATAAGTCTATTTTTAGTTTGGTTTTATTGCATTGTTTTGCAATTTCTCCTATGGGCACAATGAACAGATAGGAAATGATGTATATTCAGGGCTGGTCACTGTAGCAGTGTTTGAAAGATCAGACCATTAGAAACAACCTAGATGTCCATCAGTAGGGGGCCAGCGAAATATGGGTTGGTGTAACCATGAAATAGAATAGCCATTAAATCTAAAGAAGCTCTTTGTATATCAGTGCAGGGAAATCTCCAAGTTAAAGTGTTAAGTAAAAAATACAAAATACAGAGCAGAGTCTATACTATGGCACCATCTGTATAAGGAGAAGGAGAAAAAGAATAAAAGACCGCTTATAACATGGGTTGCCTAACCTATGGGGAGAGGAACTGGGGGCAGAGGGGTGTGAGTGAGGATTTCAGCTCTGTTCTATTTTTATTATTTTTGAATCTTGAATCTTGTGAATGCATTATCTATTTAAAAAATATCCCTATATATATCTACACACACATACATACATATATATGGTGCTCCCCTCACCTCTGTCTCTATATATAAGGTTATTTGAGGAAGAAAATAATCTAAACTAAACCCAGTTTGGGCACAAAGTGTGAAAGGAGGGGATGGCAGGAAGATGGGGTGGGTGAGGGGTTAGAGCCTGAAGATTTCAGGCGAAGGGAGAGTGTACATGGTGTGAGAAGTCTGGATTTATCCTGTGACTGACAGCTGCTTGTGGAGACCTGGTCCCCATGAAGCTGGAAGGAGGAGGCTCAGACCAGCGAGAAGTAAGGTGGGTAGAAAAAGGAGGAGGGATCCGTAGGAAACTGAGGGATCTGCCGAGAATGAGGGAGAAAGGGAGGGGGGAAGTGTTGGGGGTGGGGGGACTGGGAAGATGGTTTTGACTTTGGTTGAGATGGGCTCAGAGGATGGTAGGTTGGGGTAAAAGATGTTAAGGCCAGCTTTGGAAGTGTCAAGGGCTCACCTGTAGGGGTGAGGCCTACGCTGGGCTTAGAGAGGAGAAAGTTTCCAGCAAGAGGAAGAGAGATGAATCATATCCTGGAGGGAGACAAAGAGAGAGGGCTGGGAACCATAATGAAGTGAAAAATTTCATGTTGTTATGTTTCAATCTTTTCCCAGGTGGCTTCTTAATCTTAGTAGGTAATAGCCAGTGTCCATGCAAGAATGGGGAGAAGAGAATTCATATACAGATCTCTTGTATGCATTGGTACAGTGTTTTTGGAGGGTGATTTAATATCAGTCCACATTTAAATTATAGATGCCTTGTAACCTATTAATTCTTTCGGAAATAATCACTTGTGTGCTCAAAGCACACAACGATATTTTCTGAAGTATTTGACATAGCAAAAATGGGAAATATTAATAGGGAAATGGTTTTTAAAAGTGAGAGTAAATTCATCCTATGGAATACTATGCAGCAGAGAACAACAGCTCTATATGTGCTCATATTAAAAGATGACTACGATTTAGCAAGCGAAAAAAGCAAGTTATAGGAGAATAACTATGATTTTCAATTATGGGGGAAATCTGTCCAAATTCATACCCAGAAATTCTGAACATTCGCCACCCAACTGTTGCCAGTGGGCAACTCTGGGGAGGATGAGGAGTGAGAAGGATGAACGTGCTTTGAAGGGATTACTTCAATTTCACTCTGTATACTTCTGTACTTTTTTTTTTAACAACAGATATTTTACTTTTTAAATTTCAAACATTAATGGGGAAGAAAAAACAGGGATACCGAATCTTATGAAGTAGTTGTGGGGATGAAATAAGCTTCATAAAATTCCCTACCAATGTACAGAGGTCGTTATTTTTATTGCATAGTCAGTTCCTTGGGGACTAGGCTGCTGTCTTGCTCAGTTATCATATTTGCACGTATCATATTTTCATATGTTCATTCTTTCAACTTTCTGGTAGAATATAAGTTTCAAGAAGTCAGCGACCTTGTCCACACTGTTTTCCTTTAATCCCCAAGGGCCGCAGGAGCGCTTGGCGCTCAATAAACGTCTGTTTAATTAAAAAGAAAAACTTAAAAATGTACCGCTATGCACCAGACTAGTTAGTGGATGTTCAGCTGTAGAATAAGACTGCAAAGAACAGGTGTCCATTGACAATTATTTAGTGTGTCCCCAGTCCAGGTAAAGCTCAAGGCTGTCGTCCGGACATTAGGTCCCAACTCGCTAAATTCTCAGGGCGGCTCGGAACAGCGATTCCGGCAAAGGACTCCTCTCGAAGGCTGGGAATTTCGTACTTAAAGAGGCGAGGGGGGTTGCTTAGCAACTGGACGGCGGAGGCGGGCCGCAGTACGCACGCGTATGAGTAGGGCCGACGCACGAGGGCCGGTCGTTTCGCGCACGCGCGGGCGGCGGCCTCGGGGCGCTTAGGGCCTGACGGTTGCTAGGGTGACAAGGATACAACATGGCGGCCGGATCCTAACGCTCTCTTCATCGAGGGACCACCGCGGAGGTCCTACTTTGGGACCCTGCCTCGGAGGAGTGAAAGCCAGAGGGCCACCCTTTCTGTCCCTTTATTCTCTATCCGGCATCGGCAGAGGGCTGTCGCCGACTCCCGCATCCAGGATGAAGAGTTGAGTGGGGGCGGGGAGGGGCGGGCGGCGCGGGCGGGTCGGCCCTCGGCGGGCGTGGGAGGCGCCGAGAGGGGGGAACCCCGGACCTCCTGCGCGGTCCGGAGCCGCGCCCCCGAACACACCGAGGGGCCGCGGCGGCTCTGCGGGCAATGGGGACCTCACAGCGCCGACCCGAGCCCCGCGAGGCTTATTTTGGTGCGAGGTTATGTTAGAGTTTTGAGAGTTGAGTGAAAAAAAATGTTTTTTTGAATGCTGTCTTGAACCTGAGATTCTTTTCTTGAACATTCGGCAGTAATTGTAATGAGCGGTTACCGTGTGGCTTCCTGCCTTTTAATGACATAGGTTTAGTAAACAGTTGAGAAGAAAGCTGGCTGTGTATTTTATTTTATTATTATTTTTCGGATCAGACAGTAGTGTTTTTATCGAAACTCTCTTATAGGAATTTTGAAACAACCTTTTAGTGAAATGAAAGAGTGTTACTGGAAAGTTGGGAAATGAAATAGTTATCCTTGAAAATGTAACGGGTAAGAACATTTACCTGTGCTTCCATTTGTGGATTATGGGCAATACAAGTGCAACCAAGTAGAATGGGCTTTTTTTTTGTTTTGTTTTACATTACTGTAGAGATATAATTGTCAGTTATGCTTGTGAGCCAGAGATGCAGAAAAATTCCAACGTCTTTTGCTGTGAAAAGACTAAATTATGTTAGGTGTAGTTGTAATGTTAAATTTGCATTGTATTGCTAATTGTCAATTGGTAAGTTATATATGGCATAAAGTGTGTAATAGAGATGTTTAAAACAATTAATTCATCTCATCCTTTACAAGGCCTTCCTATTTGTTAGATGTTGTTTACATGTTTAGCTTTTTCATTAATGCACCCAAAGCGGTAGTTAGAATACAAGGTCTACAAACGGCTTTACGCTTCTACTCATTGTGTGAATTTATGTACACATTTTTGTTTTACTGTATTCTTTTTTCCTTCCCAGTTATTTATTTTGAAAAATTTCAAATTTACAGAAAAGTTACGAGAAGAGTGCCCTGAATGTCTGTAAACCTCTCCTCCAGGGCACCATTCTGCCTTGTCTGTGTGCTTCCTCAGTTGTGCTCTGGTATTTTCTTTCTCTAAATTATGTGTTTATTTTTGCTGAGCCTTTTAGGAGTCAACTGTAGACATCATTACATTTCACCACTAATAATTCGGCAGGTGTCTGCTAAGAACAAGAACATTCTCCTACATAATCACAGCACGAATAACATGGTACGATACTGTTATGTAATATGCAGTCTGTATGTCACAATTTCCCAGTTATCCCAATAATATCCATTACAGGTGCTTTTTATTTTTTCCAGAATCCCAGTCAAAAATCACAAATTGCATTTTTTCTCTAATTTTCTTGTTTAGTATGATTGCTATTTCCATGTATCAGAACCTGACTATGACATGTAATAACCATTTACAGTTGGAGCTTGTGAGAGAGGTCAGCTCTGTCGTCTGGTGCTGATGGAAAGGGGTGGGGGTGGAGGGTCTTCTGCTATTTATGACTTGGAGGTTTGGGGGAGAAAATTCCATACAGATTCTGTTCCTTAAAGGAAATCTTAGAACACATCATGATTTTGACATACCGAATGGTTTTTGAGGGGATAGATAAGTGTTTTGCAGTAAGAAAATGGCAGAAAATAGAAGCTAAAATTAATCTGTCAGTCGCTAGATAGCAACTGATTCAAGTTCGAAACCCCAAAGAATCAGCTCGGCCACTGTTAGGTTCGCAAACTGCATTTTGTTGTAATATCTCTTTGGTCTCCTTTAATCTGACAGTGTCTTGCCTTTCATGTCTTTGATGATGACATTTTTTGAGAACGCAGGCCACGTGTTTTGTCTGTTTCCTCATCAATAGCTTTAGCTTAAATATTTTTGTCAGGGACATGTCATAGGTGAAATTGTGTCCTTGTCAGTGTGTCCCATCTAGAGTGCCCAAGGTCAGCATGGCGCAGTTCTGTTGAAGCTTGGTTTGATCATTTGATCATTCCATTTGGTCACCTTGGCCTCTTACACCCTTCATGCCCCTCTTCCTAGAGTCAACCACTCGTAACAATTTCTTTTGTGTCTGTATATATATGTGTATGTATATATGCAGAAATAAACGTGTATCTATCCCCCTTTCTAAAAACACTAATCTTAGCATCTATATATATGCATCTATGCACATTGTTATATGTTAGCATTTGCATTTTATGATTTATATGCTTTAAACTTCTAGGTTTTTAAAGACTATATCAAGTATTGTTTAATATGTTCTTTTAGATGGCCATTTTGGTGGTTTTAATCACTTGGTTTAACGGTACATCTTTATTCTCCTTTCCTTTACCTTAAAATCCAGTCAGAGAACTGGTGTAACCGATGGTCCTTCAGATTTGTCCTGATCATTAATTAAATGCTTAACAAATAGTTAACAGTGGAGAGAATATTCCAGAACAGGAAGTCACAGAGGATCATTTCAAAGTTAAATGAGATAATCTTTGTAAAGCTTATACCATAGTGTCTGGTAAGTGGTAAAATGTGACTGAGTTAGTATTTGCTATCCCAGTGGATGGAAGGCAGGGATGGAAAAGAGAAAGAATGACAAATAACAGTCAGATATTTGAAAAAATGTACCCTTACCTAACCTAGTGGGAGTACTGATTTTTTTCCTGCCTGAACTTTTTAGTGGCTTACTCAAAACATACCTATAAAAAGAGAAAAAACTACAGGTTGTGGAGATAGTAACAGTTTGCTATTATATCACAGAATTTTAAAAATTATCTGTTGTAATTGCAGTGAGGTTTAAGCTTTCTGTCCCACATAAATGCCAGTATTTTTATAGAATGAAAGTTGTGAATTACCTCAGATAACCTTGCTCCGTGCTCTCCTTCCTCGTGTGCACATCAACTTCTTCTTTTATAAATAGATGCATCAACTAGCAACTTTTTCTTTTTAAATAAAATCAGGTAAAAGTAGTGTAGGCTTGTGATAAATTCAAACCATGAAAGGTGAAATTAGCCTCAGGATCCTTCCCTACGTGGCAGAGTCAGTCCTGGTTAACATTTCCTTAGATGTACTTCCATAAATTTTCTGGGCATATTGTGTGTGTGTGAATATGTATTTGTTCTAAAACTAGATATGATTATATTAACTGTGTTGTACTATAACTTGTTAGGGTGATGCTTCAGTGAGGATGTTTGAACGTAGATCTTTGAGTAGTGCTTCATGTTTATCAATGGCATACATTCCTAGCAGTGGACTTAAATGGGTTAAAGGGTGCAATCGAAATTTAGAAATTTTATAAGTATTTTTTTGAAGTGCAATTGACCCACAACACTGTGTTAGTTCCAGGTGCACAGCATAGTGATTCAGTATTTCTATACATTAAAAAAATGATCAGCGTTTTTTATGAGTTTATAAATAATTTTATATCCTTTTGTGTTTTCATGTTTGGTAATTCAGGTCACAGTTTTCCTCACTACACCAAGTACTTAATTCCGTACAGCCATTTTTACTGAAGGTTCCTGACTTTGTTTTAGTAATTTGGTTTGAATTACATGATCTGTCAACGAGAGTGGAATTTAGAAGCTGAATCCTCTTCCTTTAAACTCTAATCGAGAGTTGTATTCAGTAGTTAACCCCCTCTTATTCTTTTCACCCCTCTGCTGGTGAAGCCCCATAGTTCTTGATGCTTATCACCTACCTTGATTAAGACCTTTAGAAGCAGTGCTTGAGTACAAATGTTTGGATTTGGGTGTGACGAGTTTTGAATTTCACAAAAAGTGAATTTGATCTCCACTGTCGCATGTTAATAATTTTATTTATTTATTTTTGTGGGGAGAGGGAAGTAATTAGGTTTATTTACTTATTTATTTTTTTTTTTAAGAGGAGGTACTGGGTCCACTGTCACACTTTAAAGATGGCTTAAATTCCACTGAAACAAGCCTTGGTTTGGTAAAAGTGAATAGAACCTTAATGAATGTGAACAGACCTACTTGTCCTCCTGTCTACCCTTTTCATACATATGTTCTTAAACTTTTCTCTGTCCTTGAGTCTGGGTGGTTTTTTGGGTTTGTTTGTTTTTGAGTGGCTGCTTCCTCTGTTCCCAGCAATGTGGGGCTGGATTTTTTTTTTTTTTTTTACTAGCATAGCTTTGTGTTGTTCTCTGTGATCCTCTTGTTTCTCATCTAATTAGGGTCTGTGAAGATATGGCAGATCCTATTGGAGAGAATAGGAAGACACCTTCCCTAAGCGTTTTCCCTGGGATGCTTCTCTTTTTCTCTTAGCTGTCTTTCATCCTGGTTTTATACCCAGACCTTCTGTCTGTTGGACGAGCCACAGAGGAAAAAGCAACTCTATCTACCGCAGCCGCATCTGGGGCTGTGGATCCCACCATTGCTTGCTGGTCATGTGACCTGGAGCCAGCCTAGTGTGTTGGCGCACACTTGGAGTTCGTAACCACCTTAAAATTCAGAGTTGATTGTTTTTAAGTGAGTCTGCTTAACTTATCTGTGATGAAACAAAAATTGGAATTTGTTGTGTAAAATTCATCCCTCCTCTCTTCTCAGATCTGAATTCTCAGTCCACCACCCGCCTTTCAGTGACTGGGCTTCTTCCCTGCTGGGAACGTCACGTCTGTCTCCCTTTAAACCGCTCTTGTAGTGTTAAGAGAGTTGATTTTAAACTCGTTGATTTTAAAGCATATTGTTTTTAATGGCTCCATAATATTTCAGCTTGTGGCTATTCCATAATTGATAGATCATTTTCTTGACATTGAATATTTAAGTTTTTAGCATCCTTGCTGTTGTAGGACTGTGACGAACATCTTTGTCTCTAACTGTTGTTTGTGTCTGATGATATCCTTGGGATAGAAACCAAAGGATGTGGACTCTTTCTAACATGTTTTTTCCTACTTGAACAAGTAATTCTTGTTTATTGTAGAATATTCATACAATACAGAAATGATAGGCGGAAAATGAGAGTCTGTGACACTCCCCTTTCCCCGCGAGGTGCACCTCCACAGGGGAGGTGATGTCTTCAGTGGTCTTGTGCTACGTTGAAAATGTTGGTTTCGCAGTTAGTTGTGCTGTGTCATGTGGCCACCACCTCACCACAGTCTTGTTCCTGTGTTGAACACACATGTTGCAAACTTCTGCCAATTTGATAGATGGAAGAGTCTCATTTTTTTTAAAAAGCAATTATTTTAAACTACGTATTCCTTTGAATACTAGGAGTTTTTCTTACTGGCCATTTTTATCTCCTGAGTAAATCATCTTGTGCCCTTTTGTCCATTTTGTCTTTGAGAGATATTAGTATTTCACTTACTTATTTGTAAATGGTTTTTATAATTAAATATATTAGCTGTTTTCATATTGGTTGCAAACATTTTCTGAGATTGTAGTTTGCCTTTACATTTTGTTTGTGAAGCTTTTGCTATAAACACCTTAAAATGTGTGGCTGGGCTCACTTCTGGGTCTTCCTTCTTTGTGGCTTCACTGAACTTTGTTAAAAGGTCATCTCCATCTGATTGGCTGGTAAATATATGAGTGCATTTTCTTTTAGTTTGATTTTTACATTCAGCTTTTTAACCGCTATTTACCAATATTTAAGTGTATTGTGGAATAAGGATCTAATTTGGATTTTTTAATGTGAAATCTCCCAGTTTTATCAGCTTTGTTGAGGTATAATTTGCACACAGTAAGATTCACGTATTTTAAGAGTACAGTCTGTTGAGTTTTGGCAAATATTGGCAGTAGTGTCTTCACCTCCACCATCAAGATACAGAACCTCTTGCGGGGGAGGGTATATAGCTCAGTGGTAGAGTGCGTGCTTAACATGCATGAGGTCCCGGGTTCAATCCCCAGCATCTCCATTAAAAATAAATAAATAAATAAATAACCCTAATTACCTCCCTGCAAAAGAACCTTTCTGTCATTCCCCAAAAATTCTCTTGGGCCCCTTTGCAATCACTCCCCTCCCCTTACCCCTGGCTTCAGGGATCATTGATTTGCTTTCCATTGCTAAAGTGTTGCCTTTTCTAGAATTTTATATAAATGAAATGTAGTAAATGTGTATATAAATGTATGTGGGTTTTTTGAATCTGGCTTCTTCCATGAAGCATGTTTTTGAGCTTCCCGCATGCGGTGCCATGTCAGTGGTTTGGTCCTCTTTATCACTGAGTGGAATTCCAGCCTATGCATATGCTGCAATTTGTTTATTCACTTACCAGTTAGTGAACATTCAGGTGTTTCCAGTTTTTGGCTATTGTGAATAATGCTGCTGTGATCCTTCGTGTACAAGTCTTTGTGTGAACATGTGTTTTCATTTCTCTGGGGTAGATGCCTAGGAGTGGAATTGCTGGATTGGGTTGGAAGTGTATATTTACCTTTGCAAGAAGCTTCCTCACTGCTTTCTCAAGTGGCTATACCATTTTTCAATCCATTATCCACGTATGAGAGATCCTTTCACTCCACATCTTCACCAACAGTTGGTATTTTCAGTCTTTTAACTTTTTGACATTCTAGTGGATGTGTTTTAACCGGAGTTTTAAGAACCAGTTGTTCCCACTTTGTTTGTTAAGCAACTGTCTACTGTTATAAAAGGCCCGCTGTTACCGCTCAGTGTAGACATTGTCAGGGAGTGTTGAGTGACTAGATTGCCTGATGGACTGACTGTGTCACAAGGTTTGAAAGTTACAGATAAGGAAAGACCAAGCATGGCTGTGGTGGTTGTCATGAAGGTTGCACCAGTCACAGCTGGAGTCTGTGCTTTCACTGTCCCTCACACTGCAGACCGTGTCCCTCCACTACTGGCAGGGGGGTTCCCAAATCCTGCCTTTCTCATGGACCGTGTCAGCTGAACTGGTTATTTTGGAAAGTGTCAGTTACCGTGGGCACTGCCCTTGGAAGTACATTTGTGGGGCTTCGTCTGCATCTCCTCGGCAGTGTCCTGCTCGTGGGAGACAGCCCTGGCTGTGTGGTTGGGACGTGACTTCTGGAGGCAGATTCCCTGTGTTGAAAGCCCTGCCCTCGTGCTCACTGACGTGACCTTGGCCGGCTGCTTAACCTCCCAGTGCCTCATTTGTAAGATAGGCTAACAGGTCCTTGTTGCGTGGGGTTATTCAGGTCATGAAGTGAAAAGTGGAGCCTCACACCTAGAGTTTAACAAATGTCGTTCTCCAGTAAAAGGAACCAGGGCTCCTTGGAGAAGTGACTGATCCTAGGACTGAAACAGGAAATACACAAGATTTTGTAGTGCCAGAAAGTGGAGACTACTCCAGCCAACCAACCAGCACACCCCTTGTTGATGGGGGCATGTCTAAGGGACACAGGGGCCAACTGAAAGTTCTCCAAAGGCCAGAGCCTGAACCATTTGAAGCGACACGATGAAGTAGTACTGGCTTATCACAGAGTATGGAACAGCCATCCCCGGGCGCACGCGGGTGCAGGTGACTGGGTAAGTAGATGGCGAGACGGACAGGCTTCCCTTGTAGAACAGTTCTGAGCATTTGTGTAGCTCCTCCGCCCTCAAAGAGGGGAACATTCTTGCTCATTCTTTAAGTGTGGAACATGACTTCTCCCAGAGCGGATGGTGTGGAAGAGGGGTCAAGAGAGAGTCACTGCAGTGGAGATACCCGACGGACACTGCCTCAGCCTGAGGTGACAAGTCACATTGCTGGTGTGTGCGTCCTTGCCGTGATGCAATGGCACTTCAGCTCCCTACCCGCAGCCCATCTTTAATCAGGACAAATTCCAGTCGAGGGACATCTTACAACTCACGTGACCAGCATTCCTGAAAATTGTCAGTGTTACGAAACCAGGAAACTGGGAAACAGTCACAGCCAAGAGGAGCCAGAGGAGGCACAACAGCTGGATGTAATCTGGTGTCCACATGGGATCCTGAGTCAGAAAGAGGTGTTTGGTACAAACTAAGGCAATCTGAATAAAGGGTGGACTTTGGTTAATAGCCATGTATCAGATAGTTCACTAACTTGTATAATCTGGGACAAATGTATCATACTATTTAAGATGTTCATAATAGGGAAAACTGGGTGTAGCATATATGAGAATTCTCTATCCTGTCTTCACAATTTTTCTGCAAGTCTAAAACTCTTCTAAAATTTAAATTTATTTTAAAAAATAGTGCCAGACTTATGGTAAGTGCACAACAGTGTCAGCTGTGATCATCCAGCTTGGCTTTGTTTTTATGTTTCCTGGGGCCTAGTCGGCCGAATTCACCTCGTGCATAATTTCTTGGCATGTAATTAGGAAAAACATATTCTAAAATACAGTTTAATTGGAGGACTATGAAACTTTTAGAAGGTAATTTTAGAAGGATTCCAGCCATTTTATCCTTCTTACCCTTTTAATCTCACTATTGTGTTTATAGGGATGGTCTGACCTGGGAAAGGAAGTTACCTAAGGGACAACAGCTCGCTCTCGCCCTCCGTCTTTCCCTCTCTCTCTCTCTCTCTCTTGTTGTGGTCGGAAATACCCCACATACAAAGACAAAGATGAATAAAAAAGGATTGGTTGCCAATTAGTCAACAGTAATAATTTCGTGATTCAGCTGTTAGTGAAGTTCCGTTCCCCCTGTAATACTAGATTATTGGACATGTGACCTGGTATTTCCTCTTTGAGTCATTTGTTGAGTATGTACAGGGCACGAAAGAGAACAGTTCGTGGACTTTGCCTTTAAGAGGCTTATGGCCTCATGGAGGGAAGGTGCACGTGGACCAGGAGCAGGTCTGGGACAGAGGACAGGGGCGTGTTCAGAAGGAGGAAAGACATCCTCTTTAAGGCCCCCCTACCAAGTTGGTCCTGGGAGACTAGAATCTAAGTACCATGTACTCCGTTTTATACTCTGTCTACTCCTTAATTTGGCCTTTAATATTATCTAAACACAAGCATGGCTCTCTCTCCTGGCCTCTCTTTTTAAGTAAAGGACCTAAAATTGGGGGCGTGGGGACACACTCTGAGTCCTCAAGGCCAGGGATTGTGCCTCATTGATCTTTGTCTGCCGTGCCTGGCACAGTGCCTGGTGCATAGCTGGTGCTAATAAATCTTTACTGACACCCACAGTGATGCAGTCAGACTACTGGGGATAGTTAATTCATTTAGACTGAAGAATAGTATGAATTGGGTTGAGGGGCAGGTCCCAAGGCCGCCCCTCGGTTGCTTGATTTGCTAGGATACCCAGGACTCAGGCTATATTTGTGACTTATACAGTGAGAGGGCACAGAGGAAAATTAGCAAAGGGAAAAGGGACATGGGACCAAGTCTAGGGGAAATGAGACAAGCTTCCAAGAGTTCTCTTCTGGGGGAGGTGGAGTCACACAGGACAGGCTTAATTCTTCCAGCAACACACTGTCACAGCACGTCTGAAACGTTTTCTATTAGGGAAGTTCGCCAGAGACCCAGTGCTGGGATATTTTTTGGGAGCTAGTGACAAAGGAACCCTCTTCCGGAACTTACCGAAATCCTGGGCGCCCACAAGGAAAGCAGGTTCAGCATAAGCCATGTTGCTTGCACGAACAGCTTGGGGACAGTGAGTCACGCTTACCACTTAGGGAATGGTGGGAACCCGCCCAAATCCAGGCTCCCAGACGGCAGCCGAAGGACAGCCTTGCCAGCAGACCTTTCTAAGGAGAGCTGTCTTAGGCCTGCCCTGTGAACTCTTCTGCACAATGAATAGACTGTGTCTCCTTTTAGGGAAATTTCCAGGCGTTCCAGTCTAGTTCATCCAAGAGAGGGGAAAAGTTCGGTGTTGTGTTGAGAGCAGCAGCTGTCCCTGGGCTGTGCCCCGAGTGGTGGGAGTGGGGTTCAGTGGGTCGGGGTTGGGGGTCTGCCTGAGGGCAGAAGGATTTATTACCCAGTAAAAAGGCCAGGCTGTTGAATTTTCCTAGTAAGTTTCAAGTTGGGAGGCTCCTTAAGAAATATGTCAAAATCGTTTTATAAGGTTACAAACTGGACAAATCAGTGGTAAGCCACAGGGCCTGTGCTTTGGTCAGTTTATTTTGAAGAAGTTTCTCGGGAGAGACACCCAAGAATCTGACTTGTCTGGTTCCCGGACTTACTGGGATGGTTACCGGTTCTAGAGAGGCTCTGGGATTTAGCTTAAGCTGTGGTTGTCAAGCAAGTTACAGCTTCTGGTTTTTGTCCCAAGGGTTCTGACACATCTGTCCTGAAGACTCCACTGGGCTGACCCCTGCCTTACTTGCGCCAGCTTCTCTTAGAGGGCGAGTAGGGAGAGCCATAACACTGGCCAAAAGGCTTTGAAACCCTGCCTCGCGGGAGCTGGGTCAGTCGGTTGTTTATTCAGGGAAGACTTGGCTAAGAGGGTTCTGATAGCTCAGTTGGAAGGTCTTCCATTTGGGGGTCTGGAGCAGTCACAGGGTGTTACTGGTGTGCTTCAGAGACAGGCCTGGTTGTGCACCCCAGGCTCCTCCATGCCCTGGAGATGCCGCATGTTCAGGGAGAGGCGCAGAGGAATTCCTTAGTCAAACATGTTTCTCTTTATTTAACTGTGCATTTCCTTGCTCACGGAACCCTCTTTTTTGGACTGCCCATTAGTGTCTGAGGGGCACTAATGTTCTGTGGGACTCAGTTTGGAAAATGCTAGTCTGGAGATTCAGCACCCTCAGGCAGCTTTCCCTGCCACCCCTGTGCGGGTTGGCCCTCCGGGTCTGCTGGTCCACCCTCTCCCAACTCGTGACACAGTCCAGCCTCCAGGCTTGGCTTCTGTTGAGGTCTGGCCTGAAGACTTTTGGTGTACTGATTTCCTCATGTAGGAATGGAATGGTCTTAATAGTAAAATAATATTTCCTCGCCCCAAGCAGTCTTTGTTTTGGCTGTTGTTTTTTATGTTTCTTTGTCTCAGTGTCTTGTATTTTACCTCCAACTCTTGTAAGTTGCCAGGACCAAGCAATATTACTGTTGGGGCTGGCAGTCCTCCCCAGAGGGTTTTCGTTTGGGACAAAGAGGCCGTCTGGGAAATAGATGGAGACGTGTTTCAGGACCAAAAGAGGCTCTGAGCAAGCACGGCGGGGCAGCTAGTCTCCTGTGAGGGGCCTGTCGAGGAATGTGAGTGGCCCTTGAGCTTTGTTCTCATTCATGAGATTGTTTTAGTCGGCTTCAGGTGTGAGGGCCAGTAAGTGTCACCACGCTTCACAGTATGGCGCTGTGTTGTAACAGTCAGTTGAGGACGGGCTTAGAGCAGGAAGATCTGGCTCTCCTCGGAACCAGAACCACAGGGAAAGCGGCTCTGGGGCTCGGCGGACATGAGTGTTCTGACATTCACACGGTTTCGCAGGCTGTTTGCCTTTCTCTGAATGCACTCTTTAGTGTATATCCCTTTTGTTCCTCATACTCTCTGCTTATTCCTAACTTTGGCTTGCTTTTTTTCTTCTAATTTTTAATATTGGAGTATAGCATACAGACAGAAAACTGCACAAATTGTAAGTACGGGTTGTTTACTTTTCAGAAAGTGAACATGCCCACATAACCTGCTCCAAGATCGAGAAGCAGAGCATCCCCAGTATCCTGGAAGTCCCCTCGGCCCGTCCCAATCACGCCACCTCCAAGGGTGCCACTGTTCTCACTTCTGACACCTCAGATTTATTTGTCTGTTTCAGCAGCTTTACTGAGGTGTAATTTACCTACTATTAGGTTCCCTTGGTTAAAGTATGCAAATCAATGATTTTAGGTATTTATGCTGAGTGGTGCAACCATCATCATAATCTGTTAAAACACTTTCATCATCCCCCAGAGAAACCTGTGTCAATTATCAGTAATTCCCCATTTCCCCCACACTCCACCAGCCCTAGGCAACCACTAATCCGCTCGTTCTGTCTGCGGATTTGCTTTTTCTGGACATTTCATATAAATGGCCTTTTGTGCTTGGCTTCTTTTACTTAGCATGATGTTTTCAAGGTTCAGCCACGTTGTAGCTTGTTTCTGTGGCTGAATAATTTTCCATTGTATGGATAGACCATGTTTTGTTTGTCCATTCATTAGTCGATGGCCATTTGGGTTGTTTCCACCTTTGGCTATTACAAATAACGCTTCTGTGAACATTTGTGTACACGTTATTGTTTGGACATATGTTTTCATTTTTTTCGAGTGTACACCTAGGAGAGGAATTCTGGGTCACATGGGACTCTGTTTAATGTTTTGAAGAACTGCTAAACTGTTTTTCACTGTGGCTGCACCATTTTGCATTTCCACCAGCGACATATGAGAGTTCCCACTTACCCACATCCTTGCCAACACTTGTTATTATCTGTCTTTTTGAATCTAGCCATTCTAGTAGGTGTGAAGTGATACCTTATGTCTTTTTACTTTTAATTTTTTGTGATTTATTTTATTTCATGGATCACCATTTTCTTTAAAATGATATATAAAAATAAATATACTTAGTGTTTAATCTCATAATCTATTTTTCTTAAAGGAATCATGAAGAAAATCTCTCTCATCCGTTAAACTGTTTTTAATTTCTTTAAAAAAATTATTATGTATATGAAGTATAATATAAAAAAAGCACAGGTGGACATAGAGTGAAAAGTGAGTCTCCCTTTTGTTTCCAGCCCCCAGCCATCTGGACTCCTTCCCTCAGTAACCACTGTTGGCACTTTCTTGTGTTCCTTCCAGTTCTTTCTGTGTGTAGATGAGCATAACTGTGAGTGTGTGTGTTTTTTACAGCTGCTATAACAAATTGTCACAAACTCAGTGGCTTAAAACAACACAACTTAAGTGCGTTTCTCTGGACTGGGATCCTTCTGCTGGCAGGGCTGGCTGCTTCTGGTGACTCCAGGGAAGGGTCTGCTTCCTGGTCTTTTCCAGCTTCTAGAGGCTCCTGCACTCCTTGACCTGTAGCCCCTTCCTCCCTCCTCAGCCCCAACGGTGTCACCTCTTCCAGTCTCTGTTTCCTCTGCCTCGTGTGAGTGCCTGTGACTGAGCACATGGCCCCTCCAGTGAACCAAGATCATCTCCTCCTTTTCAGGTCGGCTCTTCAGCACCCTTAGCGGTTACCTCCCTTCTGCCCTGCAGCCTGGCGCTCATGGGTTCCAGGGACTAGGACACGGACATTGTTCCGCCTGACACAGTGTGTGAACTTTTAGAAAGAAATGTTAACAGTTTACATGCTGCCCTTTAATGTATCCTTCTCATTTAATAATTTATCTTAAAAGGTGATTCCCTGTCAGAAGCTAAAGAGCTGCCTTATTCCTTTTTATCTGCCATATAGTACTCCTTTGTGTGGCTTTTTCAAAATTTATTTAACATTTTTAAGGTGTTTCTTGAGGTGCTAGAGTTTTAAATTTTTACGTAGTCAAATAAATCAGCCTTTTCTGAGTGACTTCTTACATTATTATGCTCAGGAAGTCTTTTTCCTTTAATGAAAAAAATTAATGAGTGTTTTCCTTAAATTTAAAAAAAAAATCAGTTACATTCGACGTTAAGTTCTTAGGGCTCCCACAGCAAGTTGCCACAAATCTGATGGCTTTAATAGAACAGAAATGGATTCTCTCCTAGTCCTGGAGGCCCACTGTCTGGGATCACGGTGTCAGCAGGCCTGCGCTCCTGAGGGCTCTGGGGGACCTTTCCTCGCCTCCTCCAGCTTCTGGGGGCACCTGGTGGTCCTGGGCTTGTGGTTACATCCCTCCCTCCAGCCCCTGCCTCTGTGTTCACATGGCCTCCTCGTCTGTGTCTGTGTGTGTATCTCTTTCTTTTATTGTGGTACAAAACATATAACGAGATCTACCCTCTCAATAAAATTTTAAATGTGCAGTATTGTCAGTTGTATGCACATCGCTGTACAGCAGATCTCTAGAACTTTTTTATCTTGCACAACTTAAACTCTGCCCGCTCAGTTCAGCTCCCTTTCCCCCTCCCTCCAGCCTGTGGCAGCCAACCACCACTCTGCTTGTTCCATGTGTCTCCCATAAGGACACTTGTTGGATTCCAGGCCCACACAGGTAACCAGGGTGTACTCATTTCACTCACCTTAACTTAATAACACCTGCAGAGACTGTGCTTCCAGGTAAGGTCACAGTCACAGGTTTGGGGGCTCAGGATGAGCTGGGCAATTGGCCCTTGGTCCCTCCTGTAAAGCAGTCCATGGCATGTGCAGGTGTCATCCGGGCCCATCTTGTCGCCCTGCGGGACGTCAGGGTATGGGGAACCAGCGCAGGTACTCTGATGCTCGCATGCCTTGTGGTACCATGAGTAATAAAGCCCCCTGTGAGCCCAGAGGCTGTGTCTTCTGCCAGCATCCAGGGGACAGTGGTGGCTGCTGTAGTAATTCACAAGTGGGGTAAAACCTCAAACATAAACATGCGTCCAGAGAAATTCTATGTAGCTTGAATTTTTGTAAGTAAAGTCGCTGAATGTTTATGAAAAGCTGACTTTTCATGTGAAATCCTGCAAATACAGATTCTCAAAGCTTATCATTCTATTTGTTTTATAAATTATGATATCTGTGTCTCAGACAGTGGTGGCTGCTGTAGTAATTCACAAGTGGGGTAAAACCTCAGACAAACATAAACATGCGTCCAGAGAAATTCTATGTAGCTTGAATTTTTGTAAGTAAAGTTGCTGAATGTTTATGAAAAGCTGACTTTTCATGTGAAATCCTGCAAATACAGATTCTCAAAGCTTATCATTCTGTTTGTTTTATAAATTATGATATCTGTGTCTCAGGCACATTGGGACAGTGCTTACTGGATGCCGTAACGGATGAGCCCCGAGTCGTGGGCTTTGCACAAGACAGGTGCTTTTCCTGCTCCTGTAAGTGTCTTCCGCGGCTGCTCCTGGCTGGGAGTCCTTCCTGGTGGTTTTTGACCATGTTCATCTCACGGCTCCCAGGGTCTCCTGAAAGTCATTTCTGTTCTGGCGAGTCAGAAGGTGGCATGGACCTAGAGGATCACCTGGAGGAGGTTTTGGTTTTGCTGTTTTGGCTTCACTTTTTTATGGAAAATGTTAAGCATGCCAGAAGTAGAGAAAATAATGGAGTGAATGTTCATGTGTATCTATCACCGAGTTTCAACAGTGATCAACATTTTGCCATTTCACCCCTACCGCCTTTTTCCCCTGGAGTCTTTATTTTCTATTGTTGCTTTTAAATAAAATAGTAATGTCACTACAGAATATATCTAATGTGGATAGTGAGAGACCTGTAACCTTATCCCTCAGAGAGAGCCACTGATTGTGCTCTGTGTGTGTGTTGTCTTTAAGGACTCTATTTGTAAGGGTCTGTCTATCTGTGTCCTCCTTCCAGATGTATTCAGTATATTCCGTTATATGGATAGACCATATGTAATTTATCCAGTTCCCTGTTTGGAAGTTTTAGTTTTTCCCCTATTAAGGAATGTTGCACTAACATCCTCATATATATACTTGAGCAAGTGTTTTTTGCAGGATAAGTTCTAGAATTGGAATTGCTGGGTCAAAAAGGCATACACATCTTCAATATTTAATAGATACAGTCAAATTGCCCTCCAAAATGATTATAAAAGCAGAATTATATGGGAACGTATAGGAGTATTTTAAAGCAAATCTGAACATCATATCATTCACCTGGAAATACTTAAGTATTTCTTGCTAACAGATAAGGACCTTTAAATTTTTTAAACATATCATTTCTAAAAAATATTATTACTTCTAAAAAAGATTGTGCCTTTTTACTGTTGGCTTGTCCAAATCAGAATTCATACAGGTATTAAAAATTCCCTCTTTATAAAAGAGGTGTTGAAGGGGAGGCCCTCCTTGGGAGCGGTACAGCTTTTTAAAAAATTATTTTTGGAGGGGTACAGTTTTAAAAGCCTGCCCTGTGTTAATGTGGGTTTGGGACCCGAAGGTGGTGGGCTCTTTTCGGTCCAGGTTTGTTTAATAGGTTTCTGATCTATTTGTATCTGGTCAGTTCCACACTCAAAGTTCTTTTCTAAACAGAATTCTCAGTCCTGTCTTGTTTCTCTTTGGCCTTGATCTCATCCTTCTGTCTCAGTCTAGGGGAGCTTCCTTGGGGCTCTTGGAGACAAGTCCCTGGGTAAGGTGGGGAGTGACAGCCTTCCTGTGATTTTGGGGCAAGGCCTTGTTTAACTGTCAGGCCTCACAGACTGCTTTCTGTCAAGATGTTTTTTGGTTTTATCCTCCTGTTATTTGGGCTGCAGAAGCTTTTACAAAACCCATGAGACTTTTGCTTTCTGGGCTTTACTCCTTCCTTCCTTTTCTGCTTGGGAAGTAGCAGTTCTCTCTTGAGCTGAGTTTTGTCTTGAAATACCTTGTTAAGGCAGTCAGTGGTGTTTAGCACACTCCATCATTCCGACCCTTCCCACCGCTTTCCCTGGGCCAGCAGGCTCAGTGGGCACTTGGTCTGCGAACGGCAGCAGTTACTGTCGTCAGTCTTTCATCACCGGCAGTATTTTGTCACGATCTACCAGGCTCTCTGGCAGCCACCCCACTGGCTGCCACCTTGCTGCACTTTTCAGGTTTTTGTTGTCAGCAGCACCTCACTTCAAGGTACTCATTTCTGTATCTGTCAAGGTTCAGACAGGAAAACAGAAACTACTGTAGGCATTTCAAGCAGGAAGGGATTTGACATAGTGATTTAGAGGCTTCCAAAACCACGATCTGTGCTGGGGTGATGGTGGTGGTGGCTGCAAAGCCAGGGAAATCTGTCAGCTTTCAGAAAATCAGGAAACACAAGAATTCCAGGAACCTGCCGCAGATCAGCTGGGCCTTCTGTAGGGCCATGGAGGGTGATTTTCAGAAGAATGTTCCCCAGCAGCTGGTGCACTGTCACACTTGCCAAATGCCAAAGCCCTGGCTCCCTGCTCCTGTGACAGTGACTGACCCACCTCCTCATGTCTGCTTTCCAAATCTTGTAGGGGAGCTGAGCCTTTCTCCACTGGCCAGGATTCAGGTCGTGTGGTTCCCTGTTACATATGCCAATACACAATCCAGCTTCTCTTCAAATGAGGGAAATGCTCCCTTAAAAAACTAAAAATAGACTTACCCTATGATCCAGCAATCCCATGCCTGGGCATATATCAGAGGAAACTCTAATTTGAAAAGATATGTGCACCCCAGTGTTAACAGCAGCACTGTTTACAATAGCCAAGACATGGAAGCAACCTAAATTTCCATCAGCAGATGACTGGATAAAGAAGTTGTGGTATATTTATACAATGGAATACTACTCAGCCATAAAAAAGAATGAATTATAGCGACAGGGATGGACCTAAATATTATCATACTAAATGAAGTAAGTCAGACAGAGAAAGACAAACATCATATGATGTCACTTATATGTGGAATCTTAAAAAAAATGATACAAATGAACTTATTTACAAAACAGAAATCAACTCACAGACATAGAAAACAAACTTATGGTTACCAGCTGGGAAGAGGGGGAGGGATAAATTGAGAGTTCATGATTTGCAGATACTAACTACTATATATAAAATAGATAAACAACAAGGTCCTACCATATAGCACAGGGAACTATATTCAATATCTTGTAGTAACCTATAATGAAAAGGAATCTATGTACAGATGTATAGCTGAATCACTATGCTGTACACCAGAAACTAGCACAACATTGTAAATCAATTAGACTTCAATTTTAAAAATGAGGGGAACACTGAACTTTAGAAAACATTGGTGAACAGTCCTCAAGATACTGCTTTTCAGGTTTTTGTTGTTGGCAGCACCTCACTTCAGGAACTCATTTCTGTATCTGTCAAGGTTCGGTCAGGAAAACAGAAACTACTGTGGGTATTTCAAGCAGGAATGGATTTGACATAGTGATTATCTTAGAGATAAAGAAGTCTGCTGTCTGGAAGTGAGTGTAAAACGAATGCATACATAAAATTTCATTTTTTTAATTGTTTTTACTTATAGACTATAAAGCAATCGGCAAGATAGGAGAGGGAACATTTTCTGAGGTGATGAAGATGCAGAGCCTGAGAGACGGAAACTGCTACGCATGTAAACAGATGAAACAGCACTTTGACAGGTAGGCAGTCACATGTTCCAGACTGGACACAGGTGCAGGTGAAGTCAGTAAGGGCAGCTTTATATTAATGGGAAAGTTGTATTCATGTAATAGTATGTAAGACACAATCAGATTCCTCTGGGCAGTGAGGGTTATGGGCTGATTTTTTGTTTATCATACTAGAGTTTTCTCATTTCCATATTTAATGTAATATCAGTGATTAATGATCACAAAAAATTTAAGTTGTGAAAGTATGCCTCAGTTTAAATAGTCTGTACGTTCCAAGGAGTTGTGTGTATGTTGGATTTTTATAAATGAAAACTTAGATCAAAGATTTTAGAGGTCCCTGTCGTTTAATTAGTTGTAAATCAGTTACTATATTGAAAAATGATTTCGCCTAGGATTAGAGAAATGTATTTCCTGGGAGTGACGGGTTGTCATTTGTGGAGAGGGGAGCTCTGGTTCTGGACTCGTTCTGTGGGGGCCACAGAGCAGTCTCTTAAAGTCCTTGAGTTCACACCTTCTTAACATGTATCGCATTAATGAGTCAAAAACCAGATATGGTTAGGAAACTCAGATTATTGAAGTAAATGATGGCTTTAGTGCAACTGTTAAACTTTTCAATAAAGACGTTTGGAACGCAGCTTTTTTTTTTTTTAATATCAAAAAATTGAAGTCTCAAAATATGTTACACATTTAAAAAAAACAGTAATTCCCCCACATTGATATAGAGCCTTCTGCAGTGTTTGGGGTATAGATCTTGATTTCAAACTCTTAGTATGAAAAATAATTTCTCAGATCGGAAAGGAGCGTACAACAGTTGTGTCAGAGTATGGAGAGCAGTGATTCCACCCTCGTGACATCCCTGCGGGGTAGTCGTAACCATCTCTGCTTTGCGTGGGAGGACAGGCGGTGAGAAGTGTGAAGTGACTTGACAGATGTCACTCCAAGTCACGAGGCAGGCAGAGCCAGACCAAAGCATGCGGTGTTTACCTACGGCTGCCCAGACTCTGAGTCTGTTTCCCTCTGTTCTGTCGTTTCTTCCTCTGTGTGTTCTGAATTCTTTGTGTGTGTTTGTCTTCCCCGTCTTCACCTTTAAACTACATGTGGCAGGGAATTTGATGCACAGTGTACAGACGGTCCCACATCAGAGAGCAGACTGCCTTAAGCAGCCACCTTTGGGAAAGGCAGCACAAACCTGGCAGAGCCGAGAGGCCTTGGAGCAGCGCGGGCGCTGGCTTGCACGCTGGGGAGGCCCGGAGACCCCGCCGGCCGCCCGGCAGCGCGGGGGGCAGCTGCGCTCGCAGCTACAGCAGGACTTGCCAGCCGTTGTTTTGGTGACGAGACAGATGCAGAAGGCGGACCGGACAAACAGCCCACAGCCTTCACGCTCTTCTGAGACTTGCTGTGTCCGAATAACGCACAGTCAGGTTCGCTCTGTTGAACCAGCCATCAAGGAGCGGTCACACTTGGTCCCAGATGTGCCTTCAGGAAGGTGGAGATACCTGGAACACGTTTTAGAAACGTTTCCATCCAAGGTTAGACACTTTAAGGAGCAGTCCTTTGGTGGGGGGACGGGCAACGCTCAATTTGTCTGGAAAAGTGCCTTCATGTAACCTTGGTCCCCGAGGAGAACGTGGAGTTACTGGAGGGACGTGGCTTCCTAGCAGGCAAGGGTGTCCTGGATCCCCCGGGTCCCCGACACTGAAAGGGCCCTGGCTTCCATGTTGTGCGGTGCTTAAAGACTAACCAAGGGAATGACTGGAAAGCAGCTGGCGAGGTGGGCGGGGTACGGGCCAGTGGGTGGAGGGGAGCCTTCACTGCTGGGTGTGCCATCGTTTGTCCTGTTTCAGAAACAGTTCATGCTCCTTGCCTTAACTTTAAAGGTGATTGATTAGAACACATATTTTTCTTTTAAAAACCTATAATAAGTAAAGGTTTTTAATAAATACCACTGAATCAGTGATACTTTGCCTTTTTTTTTTAAGTTTGTGTACGTGGGGGATTACTGGCTTTACTTAAATGGAAGTACACTTCGAGCTCGTGGCATTTTGTGGCTCTCTGATGTACGGAATCGGTGATAGGGTCTCGAGCTTAGTTTTGCTAGGTGTCTGCTAGCCTGTGCAATCCAGACCCAAGGGGAATTGGATTTGGGGTTTTTTCTTGTGGTTATTTGCTCTTGATGTATATGTTCAAAACTATAGGAGATGATGATCCAGTGCTGTTGTTATGTATTTGGTCATAGTTCCAGCTAAAGCTGAGCCGGCTCTGGCAATGGGGAGCATTTTCACGTTGGCTCCTGTTTTTTTTTGACACCCCCCCATCCTTTTTCATTTTCTTTTTCTTTTTCTTTTTTTTTTTAACACTTTTTTACTTTTTGGTATTCCGAGATTCTCTAAGCTCATCTTGTATTTCTCCGGCCCCTAGAATCTTCCATTTCTCGAAGGAGTTTTGGTTCCTTTTACTGGAGAAAGGTATTTAGAAAACAAGACTTTGGCACCAAACACGCTCGTTGCTACTGGAATGTCAGTGCCTCTAGGTCCTCTCAGCAGCAGAGCCAGTATGCGGGTGTCCTGACCCATGTACACCCTCCTCATTAAATAACCATGAGTGTAAACTGATGTAAACATACGACTGAGTGAATAAATAAATTGGGATGAGGGGAAAATTCTTCCTGATAGAAGAATTCCAATTCATAAATATAGAAGGAATGAGGGAAATAGAAAGTCTTCATCAGAATACCACAGTGGTAATTTCTGTAGGTGAGATAAACCGATGAATGCTAAAATTAGTAGGTGAAACTTCAAAGGGAGCAGAATTTCTGCACAGCTGCAAATGATCTCCCCCCAAATATTTATTAATTCCTGTGGTGGTTTTAACTTATGTCCACAAATTGTCTGATAGTCCTTCCTCCAGAAGGTGGGGCTTGGTTGCCTTCCTTTTCAGTGTGGGCTGGACTTGGTGATTTGCTTATACAGGGTAGAAGGTAGAAAGGGAAAGACAGGAACTTTACAGTGAGATAGCTGGTAGCCGCTGCCCTAACTGAATGATTAAGAGTAACATCATCAGTAATGAGACATGTGCCCTCTGATAAAATGGGGCAGGAAGAGCTTATCGCCCCCACGCTGTTCTTTCCCGGAGATCCACAGTCTCAGCTGATTTATGAGAATATGTCAGAAGGGCCCAGATTGAGGGGCATTCTGCAAAATGCCTGCCCAGTGCTCCTCAAAACTATGAAGGTAATGAAAAACAAAGTGTGGAGGTGACTGAGGGGACATGACAGCTTAATTGCAGTGTGATACCTGGATCCTGTAAGAGAAAAAGACATTGGTGGACAAGGGGAGGAAATCCAAATAGTCTAGTAGAGCTGACAGAGTTGTATCAGTGCTAATTTTTGGGTTTGACGGATGTTATGTAAGATGTTAACATTAGGGGAGCCGGGTGAAGGGGACTTCAGTACTAGCGATGCAACTCTCCTGTTAAATCTAAAATAATCTCAAAATAAAAGGTAAAAAACAACTCGGAACAAACAGAAAATGACCATAGGAGATCTGGAATGAGTCATATTGCACATTGTTTCTTTCATGAAAAAGATGTTATTATTTCTGATTTACAGGAAAAAATGACTATATTTCTAGAAGAAAGACAACTGCCTTTGGTGTCATTTATAGGAATATTGTTGCTGATAATTTATTGGATGTTTCAGTGTCACTGTCACTTGATCCACAAGTTTTATGCTGGTCTTTGGTTTTATTTTTGCTTTTCAGCCATGAAAATTCTGTTTCTAGCTTTTAGAGCTCTGGAGTGTCTGTCATCATTAATAAACAATTTGATCTTATCACTTGGAGAATAATTTCTGGTCCCTCTAGAATTCACGTCTGCCCCCCTCATCGTCACCTAGACGAGCCCTCAGCGTCCCCTTGTGTGGCTGCGGGCGGCAGGACAAGCTGAGACCCGCCAGCAGGCTGACCTCCACCTCCTCCAAGCTTTACTTCTACTCCTTTCTTTCTGCTCTTACTGAAATAGAAATGGATGGGTTTTGCAATAATCATTGCTAGTATGAAGTCCAGGTAAAGTAAAATAAACCAGCTTGTTTGCGTCGGGAAGGGTACTTCAGCTCCTGAGGCCTGTTTTCCTCGGAGCCGCTCACAGCCGTGGTTTGGGGATAACGAGGTCAGTTACTTGAGCAAGGGCTGCAGCATGACCGTGCCCTTTGATAACTTTTTTGGTATGTCTTCAGAATCTCCACTTGGACTCACCAGGAGTACACAGTTATTAAGAGGGCTCTTTCTGCTGCGATTGTATTCGGTATTCTTCCTATAGAAATATTATAAAGAAACAGAATGAGTCATTCAAAAAAATCCCTAGTCTCGTATTTAGGATCTCTGTGTCCTGAAGCAGCAAGATGAACAGGTGCAGATCCTGGTCACAGGTTACCAGCTCAGACCCTGAAGGCAGAACTGGCAGCTCTTCCTCTCTTAGTTGTGTGACCTTAGACAATTCATCCATCTCCCTGGGCCTCAGTTTCTTTCTTTATGCAGTGGAGATCAGCACAGTATCCACCTCATAGGGTCATTGTGAGAGTTAAATAACCAAGTAGTGGATCAACTTGTCACGTGACAGATGGTGAGGGTTAGTTGGCAGAGTGGTTTGAAGGCTGTGTGGAAATTTGAAGTGCGATAATAGCAGTGATAAAGATGGAGATTACAGCAGTTGTTCCCTGAACATCTGGTGCCCAGCGATGTGTGAACTATGGACACATCTTTTAATCCTCAGCGCAGCCCTGTGAGAGAGTCTTCCTTCGGATTAGGGACCAACCCACAGTGAGAGATGAGTCCCTCACGTGCCTGGTGTCGGCCAGCTGGTGAGGGGTGCAGCCCAGTGTGGGCCCCAGGTCTGTGCAGGTCCAGAGCCCATGTCCTCTCCAGTGCCCCTCCGTGCTGCAGGAGGTAATGCCGCCTTCTGCCCTTGACTTGGAACACAATTTTTCTCAAGTCACATCACTAAATGGTCTTCAAATTACTTTTACAAAAATGAAAAGTCTTCTTTGTAAGGTCTTAAATAAAAACAAAGGTAAGAAATTCATGAGTCACTCTAAAAGCTCTTTTACTTAAAAAGAATATAATTGTAAAAAATTTCAAATATATACAAAGTAAATGGACTAGTATGAAGAACCCCAGATACCTGGCAGCCACTATGAACAACCCTGTAGTTTTCTTTTGTTGTTGTTAATCCTGTAATTTTTATTTAATCTATAGCTCCACCCAGTCTCTTTCCCTACTTGGTTATGATTATGCAATTTTTTAAAGGCAAAATTTGCATACATTGAAATGCACATTTTTAAACTATAATTTTGGCAAATAGATATCCCTATGTAATCAAGACATAGACTATTTCTGTCACCCTAGAAAGTTCCTTTATGTCCCTTTACAGTCAATCCTCCACCCCCATCCCAAGTAGCACTATTCTGGGGTTTGTTTTCTTTTCCTTTATCCTATTCTAGAAATCCGTATTAAATGGAATCTCACAGTATGTGCTCTTGTGTCCAGCTCCTTTAGCTCAGCATTGAAGTCTTTGAGACTCACCCACACTGTCATACCGGTAGTTTAGACCTTTTTCCTGATAAGTAGTATTCATTCCAGTCTGTAGCTGCAACACAACTTATCCAGTCCCCTGTTGATGGAGTTTTGGGTTTTGTTCCTGGTTTTGGGGCTGCTATGAATAAAGCTGCTACAAAACTTGTTGTGGTTATATGTTTTCATTTTTCTTAGGTAGTTACTAATTACCTAGAAATAGCATTGCTGGGTCAAAGGGTAGGTGTATGTTTAACTTCATAAGAAACTGCCAAGCTTTTTTCCAAAGTGATTGCTTGTGCCTTTGTATATTCCCACCAGTGGAGAATGAGAGTTCCCATTGCTCCATATCTTCAGCATTTGGTGGTGTCAGTCTTTAAAATTTTAGCCATTCTGGTGAGTGTGTGTTGTTAACTTCACTGTGGTTTTTGTTTCCGCCTCCCTGATGACTAATGATGAATACTTATTCTTGTGCTTGTTGGCCATTCTCGTATCTTCTTTTGTGAGATGTGTAAAAGTATTTCCTTCTTAAATGTCTGAAGTATTTCACCGGTGAAATCATGGTGGTAACAAACTGGAAACGAAAGGAAGTGGTGGAATGTGTGATGACACCGTGGTGGATCGGCACCATGGAATAGTAAATAACCAAATGGAACTATGCCAGATAATTTGGGTTTTCATACATTTTTAAGGCTTTATTGAGAGATAATTTACATGTGATAAAATCCACCTGTGGTGAGTGAGTTTTAGGAGATCTGTGTAGTGGTGCAGCTCTCACCATGACGTCATTTTAGAACAGTTCTGTCACTTGTGAGGAGGCTTTTCTTTGATAAACATAGGGCTGTTCTGATTTTCAGCTTTATTTTGGGTCAGATCTGGTAATTACGGTTTTCGAGGGATTTGTCCACCTAGTCTAAATCGTTGTATTTATTGGCATATGTTTCTGTGATGCTCCCTTGCGGCCTCTTCAGCATCTGACTGTCATGTCCCCTCTCCCGTTCCTGGTGCTAGTGTTTTACGTCTTTCTTCCCCCCTTGGGTCTTGCCAGGAGTTTGTTGGTTTTACTTACCTTTTCAAAGAACCAGTTCTGGGCTTTGTTAATTCTCTCTGTTGTTTCTGGTTCATTGATTTCTGCCTTTTCTTTATTATTGCTTTTCTTCTACTTACTTTGGGTTCAATTTTCTCTTCTTGTACTTTCTTAAGGTGAAAACTTAGATAATTGATTTTAACCGTTTCTTCCTAACATAGGCGTTTGATGTCATAAATGTTCTTTTAAGCATTGTTTTACTTGCATCCTATGAGTTTTCATATGTTTTGCTTTATTACTTGGTTTGAAATGTTCTCTGATTTCCCTTGTGATTCCTTCTTTACCCAGGGGTTATTTACAAGGTTGTTATTTAATTTGCAAATATTTAGGAATTTTCTAGATAGCTCACTGTTGGTGGTTTCTAATTTAATTCCATTGTGGTCAGAGAACACGTTCTGTAAGTATTCAGTATTTCGAAATTTATTGAGACTTATCTTTTGGTCCAGCATCTTGTTCATCTGCATGAGCGTTCCACATACACTTGAAAAGCGTATTTTGTCTGTAGGTGTTGAATACACTGTTAGGTGAATGTCATTTAGGCACAGGTGGTTAGCATTGCTGTTAGGGTCTCTGTATCTTTACTGGTTTTTTCCATGATTGTTGTACCACCTATGGTGGAGGGGTGTGGACGTCTCCAACTCTTTCTTCCTTTAGTTTTGTCAGTTTTTACTTCATGTATGTTGAAGCTCTGTTATTTAGCAATACACATTTGTAATTGTCGTGTCTTCCTCACGTACTGACCCTTCTATCATCATGAGATCATAAATAGTAGCAATCTTTATTTTGAAATCTATTTTGTCTGATGGGAATATAACCACTTCCTTTACCCTTTTACCACTTGAGGACTTTCTTCCTACAGGTTGAATTGGTTAGAAAAACTTATTTTCCATAAAATCCTTCCAATGAAATGAAATGTTGAAATTTCATAATTAACTAAAAAAACTTTTTAAAGACTTAGTCCTAGTAATATAATCTTTTCCAGTTGTAGGAAAAGGCCATTATGGTAGGTATCATCTGGTTCTTTTTGAAGCAGAGGCTGCCTAAATTCCTGTATCATGATAGTTTGTTTCCAGCAGAACAGTTTGAAAAATAAACTGAATGCCACTTGACCACAAAAGGCAAAGAAAAGTGGTTACTTGCGGATTTTTAGATTTTTTCCTCATGACTTTTAAAAGAGGGAGCAGAGTCGATCTGCATTTTAGTGAGGCCTGCTGCTGAGATGGAGGCAAGCAGTGCCGCGGTGGGCGTGCCTCTCTGCTGTTCGTGTGAGTTCCTTACTTCTGAGTGAGAGCCTGGCGAGGCGTAGGACGCTTCTGTCTGCAGTGAGTGAGATACGTTTCAGGGTATTGTAGCTGGTTTTCATACTAAAGATGAGAAAAGGGAGTATTTGTTTGTCTAAATGACAGCTGTTTGACTACCTGGTTCTAAAATTTTTTTCAGATAGGGTCTTCAGAAGCTAGAACTGTTGCTTCCTGCATTGGTTTCTTGCTCTTTCCACCTAAAGAAGAGCTTCTCACCCTCGGCATTACTGACATCTGGGCGTAGATTATTCTTTGTTGTAGGGCCTGCCCTATGCGATGTAGGATATTTAGCATCATCCAGGAGCTTGGGAAATGTTGGTTTAAATAAAGGTAAAGTGGTTTCTTTATTTTGCAGGATTTTTGAAGGCTCTTAACATCAACTGTAAATTGTCAGTCTCCAAAAGGAACTAGAGTGGGCCTGTCTCAAGCCTTTTGAACATGAAATTTATTCACAAAGCATTTTCCAGAGAAATAAAATTTGGTGGGACACATTTTGGGAAGTGCTGTTCTAAAGGCATTCAGGGGAGGCCAGGGTGCCGGTGAGGAGCAGGTGGTGGGCGGTTACCAAGCTGATAATGATGAACTGACAAGGTCGTGATCTGGTCCCTGTACACACCAACCAGTGTGGCTGCCTGTAATGGGTATTAGAATAGTGAAAGGCTCACGTACTGGAGGGTAAATAGCTGCTATCTTGAGCCTCTCGAGTGCTACCCCCACCCCCACGCACTGTGCTTGGCCCCTTGCCCAGCACTCCCCAGTCCTCTCCTCTCTCCAGCAACTGAAGGGGTATGGTATCTGATTCACAGGGACCCCACCCCCTCTTTTAGAATCCTGTGCCAGCATTGCGGGCTGTGTCTTTCCTGGTTGGCCGGTGACCGTTGTGTGCAAGTTGCTAGTATTTTGAATATCATCCTGGGTGTGAGGGAGGGAATCCGGGAGGACAGTGTGAAAGGGGTGCAGAGCTTTTAGTCAAAGACGCCCTTACACACAGACAGCTCAGGTTCTTAGATACCAGGCTCCCGTCTGTTGGCTAGAAGGAGAGAGGCTTAAAATGTTCGGCCATGCTGACTTAAAACGATAATAATATACTATTGGATATAACTGCCCTTTGAAGAACCAGACCAAATGCTGAAATTTACACTGTATGGCAAAAGTTGGTGGAACAGAGTTCTGCTCAAAGAAAGGATATTTCCAGAGTTAGTTCCTTCCAGGGCCTGTGAGACAGGCCTCTGGCGGGCTGAGTCGTTCCATTGGGTAGGCCCCATGGGGAGCAGCGTCTCTTGTAAGAGCCTGTCTGGAGGGTAGTGACAGTCAGCTTCTGACTGCTGGCCTCTGTCACTTGTATTGTTGTGCTTTGGGATGTGAACACTGTGGCAGGCAGAGCAGTCTTCATCAAGAAAAGCCTGCAGCAAGACACACCTGCTGTGAGAACACCTGTCACCAGGTGAATGACATTGAAAAAATGCACAGCTTTCATTAAAGGTATGGAGAACGTTTTGGAGGTTCCTTAAAAAACTAAAAATAGAGTTACCGTATGATCTAGCAATCCCACTCCTAGGCACAGATCCAGAGAAAACTCTAATTCAAAAAGACACATGAGGGGGGAGAGTATAGTTCAAGCGGTTGAGTGCATGCTTAGCTTGCAGGAGGTCCTGGGTTCAATCCCCAGTATCTCCTCTAAAAATAAATAAACCAACCTAATTACTTCCTCCCACCCTCCAAGAAAAAAAAAAACAAAAAGACACATGCACCCCAATGTTAACAGCAGCACTATTTACAATAGCCAAGACACAAAAGCAACCTATCTGTCTGTGACAGATAATTGGATAAAGAAGTTGTGGTATATGTTCACAATGGAATATTACTCAGCCATAAAAAAGAATGAAATAATGCCATTTGCAACAACATGGATAGACCTAGAGATAATCATACTAAGTGATGTAAGTCAGACAGAGAAAGACAAATATCATATGATATTACTTATATGTGGAATCTGAAAAAATGATACAAATGAACTTGTTTATGAAACAGAAATCACCTCACAGACATATAGAGAACAAATTTATGGATACCAGTGGGGAAAGTGGGCAGAGAAGGGCAGGGATAAATTAGGAGTTTGGGATTAACATATACACACTACATATATAAAATAGACAACAAGGACTTACTGTACAGCACAAGGAACTATGTTTAATATCTTGTAATAACCTATAATGGAAAAGAATCTGAAAAAGAATATATATATGTATATATAATTGAATCACTTTGCTATACACCTGAAACTAACACAACATTGTAAATTAACTACACTTCAATTAAAAAAATTTTTAAAAAAAAGGAAGGCTGAGTATGAATCTGAAATGGTTATTTTCAGATGGTAAAGTTGCTCATTGCTCAGTTGGTTTAGTTCCCATAAACTGATTAATAGGAAATTTTAGTATGTTTCTGTATTTATTAATATTTGTTTGGGAAACCACCAAGATATTCTTTCAAAAGCTTAGATGGGAAAAGTTTGAATATATGTCCAAAGCTATAGGAGCCTTGATTTTTATAAGATAATGTAGAGACAAAATATGCATAAGTTCAACTAAAGAAAATCTGATTAACTTGCTTGATGTATTTGTGAGCTTTTCAGTTGTGATTATGGTTAATAAATAATGGCTTAATAACCGTGACTTTAAAGTTGGCCTGAATTGTGAGGTTATCTGTTTTTACCTACACAATAGTGTCGAGCAAGTGAACAATCTCCGGGAGATACAAGCTCTGAGGCGTCTGAATCCACACCCGAACATTCTTACGTTGCATGAAGTGCTTTTGTAAGTATATTCGGGGCTTTAAAAACTGCCTACATTGGATGATAATTATTAAGTCTTTCTCTAAGAAAGAAAGGCATGGTAGACATTTTTGATATTTGCTTTGTGGTAGCTCAGAGAGTAATAATTTTGTTTTATCTTAAGTCACTCACTTATTTGGGCAGATGTGCGCTGTATGTGATTCCTAACGTGGAAGTGCCTTCATTTAGGGGACCCCAGGTCATAAAAGCATAAGTAATTCAAACGGTTCCTCTCCTGTAGTGCAGCTGGGCCTCCCTGCAGTCGGTGGAGGCGCCGGGTGTCTGAGTCGTGACCTCCTGGGAAGCCTTGCTGTTGTGTGTCAGGGATTGAGCTTGCTGTAGCCCTGCCATTGCCATCTCTGTACAGTCTCTTGTAGCCTTTCTTAGCCTAATTGACATCATTCCAGGGGGTTTTCATTTCTGTTCAAATTACAGACAGGTTTACCAGTTGATCAAGAAGGCGGGGTGCTGGCAGCTCCCCATGGGGCTTCTGGCCCCTGGGCTGGGGACAGGGCTGGGGTTCCAGGGCCTGGCTCCCTGTGGGTGGGGTTCCGAGAGGTTCCCGCCCCAGAGCCTGGCCTTTGCACCCGGCCCGGAAACAACAGGCACGGACAGTCACAGTGCGGGAGGTTTTAATCAGAGGGCTGAGCAGTGCTAAACTTAGGCTGCGGTGTCTTGTCCTGGCTGGGTGTACTCCTGGCTGGCGTGTGCTGAGCGCTTAGCCTGGGCCAGGCCGGAGCCCACAGTCCGTGTGCGAGGCGCAGCCGCCGGTGCAGGGGATGCGCCCGTTCACCACCACCTGTGGGCCTCTTCTCGGCCCGCGGGGCAGCGGGGACCCTGTCCAGCCTCCCGGAGGTGCCCCAGGGTGACTCAGGCCCCGCTGTCCGGGGCCTAGACATCATGCTGGGGTGACGTGACTCATCTTTCTCCTCTTTGCCCCTGATTGGATTTTGGGTTTCTCTCCCCGCACTGTCAGGTGTCCCAATTATAGGGAAGTAATTTAGGTAAATTAAAACTAAATTTGCAGCCATAGAGCAAGAATTAAAGCTTACTTTATTTAATTGTTTTGCTTGGCCAACTCCTCAACCTCTTCTTTCTGCTCGTAGTTACTTTTATGTTTTTAAGACCCTTCTCTTTAAAAGTTGGAGGAGGGTAGCTTTTAGAGGTTTTTGGTTTGTTTTTTTTTTTTGCCTAAACTGGATTTTCACTATTTTAAATTATTTTTACCTGAAATACTGTTTGAAAATCAAAACTTCTACTGTTTCAGCCATTACCCGTTGGTCTGTGTCTGATGTGGTAGTGCTTTGTGTTTATCAGAAATGTTTACAAGTGACTTACATGTTTATTTCTGATTAAGACAAGAAAAAAATGTAAAACCTACTTTCTTCTTCAGTGACAGAAAATCTGGTTCTCTTGCACTAATATGTGAACTTATGGACATGAACATTTATGAGCTAATACAAGGTACGTAGAGTAATTTGAAAACTAATCTAAGCTCTTTTAAAGCCTGTAGTTCGCATATACTTTGGTTTTGGTTCTCAAAATCGTTAGTCAGCCTCATGCAGTAGTTCTGTATAAAAATACAGTGGTCAGGGGAGGTGTTTTTTCTAGAGTCTTGTCTACTCAGAACACGGCTGCAGATGAGAAGTAAAGCCACAAGGCCCTGCGGCTGGCTGGGTGATGTGGGTGAGGGGCGCACAGGGCAGCAGACAGCTCAGGCCTTCCTCACTGCCGGGCCCTGCGGGAGACTGCACACCCAAGCCTGTCCCCTTTGAGGGTCTCTTCCTGGCTCTGCGGTTGCTTGATGTTCTAGCCTGTGCTTCAATGTGAGGCAGGGCTCTCTTCCCCAGACCGTCCCTCTGAGAGGGAGCCTCCTGTTCGGGTCCTTACAGAGCCCCCGGGGGTAGGGGGCGCTCCTTCACTTCCTCTCTTTTGAACAATGCCGCCCTGTTTAGGAAAGCTCGTTTCCCTGATGAGGTCGCAGCTGGTTTTGGAAGCTTAGGGAGGTCACCTGAGGGAAGAGGAGAAAAGGAGGGAGATACCCTGCAGTCTGACCTCTCGGTGGCGTTAGACGCCAGGACAGATGAGCCTGCGTCACTGGGAAAGCTGTTCAGGAGGTGCTGTGCTGTGCTGTGCGGGCCACGTTACACGTCTCCAACAGAGGGAGAGCGGCTGCCTTCTGCACGTGAGGGGCCACCTACAGTGGAAACGGTCTTAGTGACGGCGGCATAGAAGATTTAAAATCTGCTGTATGATGCTCTCAGACAATTTCGGCCCAACTTGAAGATGACGTGCTGGGGAAGACAGATTGAGGGGCTGTTCTTGTGATGAGAAAGATACTGATGTTGAAGATGCATGTGAAGAGTTCAAATAAAATTATTTTAATGAAGTGAGAGAGTGGAACAAAGCATTGTATCAAATTAATTTATCTTACCTGTGATTTCGAATGTGTTTTAGTAAATTACTAATAAAATAAATATTGTAGGTAGGTAAGTTTTTCTATATCTGTAAAAGTTGATGTAAAACTTTTGGATCCAAAAACTTTTTTTGCGTCTTTTGGAGAAAATAGAAGATTGCCTTATATCTGGGAATATACGGTATTTCTTGTAAGTTACAAGCCTTGTGTATTTTATTCATAGGTAAGCCCCTCACTCAGTTATCTGTTTAATCTTGTTTTAAGTACAGTTCTCAATAAACTTAGTCATCTGGTTTCTTGGCCTAAAATCCGTTAAAAATAGAGCTCTTAGGAGGAGGTTCTCTAACTTGGCATGCCAACAGAAAGTGACAGGTGACAATCCGATAATGGGGGAGGGGACTGAAAATACAAAACATGTACCTGAGGCCAAAGAAGAAACAAAACAAAACCGAGAGTGGTCTGGGCAAATAGCTGGAAGTTGCCAGAGTCCCCAGGACAGGTCAGAGAAAGTGCAACCATGGAATGGGTGTGGTGCTAGCCCTAGTACTGCTTCTGTAAATGGTGATGGGAAAGGTGGGAAAGTGAATGAATTGTTTTTAAAAGATTTCCATTTAAAATGATTAGTGTAGAAGAGGGTTTTATGTTCAAGGAGTAAATCTCATTTATCTGGAAATTCCACGTAAGGTCTTACTCCAAACAGCCTGGATAAACAGGTGTTACCCTACGACTGCGTTTTCAGATACATGCTATCTGACATAGAGTCTTCACTCTGATTCTCTCTGTGTGTATACATACATAACAGAGTATCAGGAGAGGGTATCAGACTGAACCAAGAGAAGACAACCACTGAACTTTGCAGTAATTTACGATAATCTTATTACCAGGAAGCCAACATTTTGCATCTTAATGAATCTACACAATCACATCCTTTGTTTAGTAACAATTTTCTTGTTGTTAGGTGTATGTCTTTTATTAGAATTTTGATTGTTGCTTCCTAGACTGTGGTATTTTAAAACTCAAGGAGAGGGAATAATTTCTGGCAAGTTTCTGTGTGTTTAGATTTGAGAAAGCTTTGTTTAGAAATAAATGTCTTTAATTTCCCAGTTGTAGGGGAATTGTGTAATTGGAGAAATTGAATTCATTTCTTTTAGTATCTGTCTACAGAGAGAAATTGCAGAAAACAAACTCTTGTATTATAGCTCAGCGGACACTCGTTCATTACGTGAACACCAAGTGTCTACTACAGAACCCAAGATGCGCCAGTGGTAAGGAGCATCTGAATTTCAGAGATGTTAAAATGTGGGACAAACAGCTCACAGTGACTGTGAGATACTGCATATTGAAATACGCATCCTGATTTCAGAGTTTTTAAAATGTGGGAGAAAAAAAAGTCTGCCTTAGAATTGAGGAAATACAGTCGTCCCTCAGAATCTGCAGGGTATTGGTTCTAGGGTCTCCCCCCCCACGCTCAGATACCCAAATCCGTGGATTCTCAAGTCCCTCATGTAAAGTGGCCCTCCTTTCCACCAATTCCACAGCCACGGATTCAGCCCACCATGGGAACCTCATATGCAGAACCCGTGGATGTAGAAACCACGGACACGGGGTGCTGGCCACAGTGACGGTGATGATGATATGTAGCAGGTCCTGGGTGCTAACCACGTGCCAGGCGCTGTTCTGAGCCCTCGATGGGAATTAGCTCATTTTACCAGGCAGATATTCGTGGTCCCCCTTTAAAGGTGATAAAAAGGAGGAGAGAGATGAGTAACCTGTCCAAGGTCAGTTACCTAATTAGAGACAGAGCTGGGGGTAGGATGCGGGCAGTCTGGTTCCAGAGTCTTGTCTTAACCACCACGCACACTGCCTCTTGACAGCCCATCGTGGAACCAGGAAAGGCCTGGTTGCTCAGGCCACTGCTGGCCGCTTTAGGGCCACATAGCCTCCTGCCTCGGCTTCTCTCTTGACAGACTTGGCCACCCAGACCCAGAGACTCTCCCCTGGCGGCACGTGGCCCAGAAGTCCTCGTCACCAGCCACCTTCTGGAGCATAGGTTGTTGTAGGTCCACTGGGCTGGCCTTGTCACCTTGGGGTTATACCTTTTAGAGTCTGTGAGTGGGCCAGGTGTCCTAAAATAAATCCGCGATACTGGGGGGTGAACCAGGAAGGGAGAAGCAAAACAAGCTTGGTTTGACTGGAAGCAAACGTGACAGTTCAGTCCCAGGACGGTTTAGGGCAGGGTGCCTTATCACCGTGCAGCCTAATGATTTTTCATGACAGTACTGTGTCAGATTAATTCAATCTTGTTTTTATAGGTTATCAGATCCGACTCACTGATTGTAAGATGCTCTATTTTTTTAAGTACCAACAAAAAGGAAGAAAACATTAACAATTCTGCTCTGACACTTAGCTTTCTTATCACTTAGCAACTTTAGTTCTGTCCTTATTAAAAGAGCTTTTTGAGAACTACTTAGAGTTTCCTCCCATGTCACCGTCCCGTCATGCATGTATGAGGAAAGTGGAGGTGACGTCAGTCTCTCACGGCCTTCCTGACACTCCCTCAGACATTTGACACAGTGGTCGGTGTCTTCGTTTTCACGGTGTCGGTCTCTGTGCCATTCAGAGTGAGTGACCCAGCCTTTTTGCCACGGGGATTTTCTTCCAAGCCGATGGCGCTGTCCCGTTAGTTTTAAAGCTGCTGCTTCTGGGAAGTGCTGTTCCCGTGTGGCCATGTTGACGCAGCGTGGATCACCCGTATCGCAGAACCACTCTCCGGGTCCAGCACTCACAGTGCCGGGTGTATGTAGTGATGGGAGGCGGTCACGCTCCATGAGCCTTTGTTCTTGTCTGTGCAGTGGGGATGGTCATTGTGTCTGCCTCTCAGGGGTGCTGTGAGGAGTAAACCAAGTAGCACGTGTGGAGTGTTTAGAGCAGTGCCTGGCTGGCGAGGTCACTGCCGTTATCGTGGGAACAGTTTGTCACAGGCTTGCTCTGTGTTACTGTGTTTCATCTTCCCAGTTCTATGAGCTCCACTCCATTTGGAGGGAAGGAAATTGAATGTCAGAAGTTACAGCACTTGCCTAAGATGAGCCAGCTTCAAAGAGCGGAAGCGGGAGGACCCCATCCTTGAATCTGTCTTGGTTGATGAGAGAGGGGCCCTGGTGACGTCCGGCTCCACGCTGATCCTGACGTCCCACCTGCTGGCTCTGCCTGTGAAGACCTCTTCCCTCTCTCAGAGCAGTGTGGCCTAGTGCACAGCTCTCCTGTGGAAAATACCGCCAGCAAACGTGCTTACTGGGTACCGTGGGGCAGAGCCCCTGGGCCCAGGCGCCTTTGGCTGTGCCCTGGTGGAGCCAGCAGACACCCCCAGGCCTGACCAGGAAAGCCAGGCCCAGACCTGGGGCCAGAGCCTTGTGGGAAGGGGGGTGTGCTGGACGTGGTGCGCAGCGCCGGCTACCCTGGCAGTCATGTTCAGTCAGTGCTGACAGCCGATGTCACAGTTAACCGTTGTTAGTGTTTTCACATTGCTGGATTGTATGTGACATTCTTTAGAATCTTCTTAAAGAGAATATTTGGTAAAAATTAACTTGCTAAAGTGAATTTGGTCGGGAGAGCCACAACAGACCAGGGAGATGCTGTTTGCAGTCTGCTGGCATTCAGTAATTTCATATGAGGAACTTAAGAGTAGTTTATTAATTATACTCTATTTATTTGTTTCAAGATGTTTATAACAAAAATCTGGTGGGAACCAGATGCAGCCTTGGGCCTGGAAAGTTAGGATCTTGTTTTGGAAAAACTGTTGTGAAGAGTTGATAGTCTTTCCTCTCCTTGTTGAGGGTGTGGACTCCGATGGTCCAGACCAGTATCCCGCATGGTCCATGCGGTTCCCTCGCTCCACTGTAGCCCCTTATGCAGGCAGGGATTCCTACGGAGGGGCCAGGGAGAGAGTCGTGTCCTTGCTCCCAGGGCTACAAAGGGGTCGAGGTGGGTGAGGTGGGGGATCAGACTCAGGAAGAGAAGAAGGGTAGGCACCTGAAAATGCCCTCACACCAGGGGCTGGAGGCAGCTGGAAACACAGGCTCCTGGCCCACCTGCCTAGATTTGTGGTTCGCTAGGTCTGGGTTTGGGCCTTGGAATCTACCTTTTAAAAGCTCCCAAGGTGATTATGAAGATTGGATGGATTGGACTTTTCCTAAAAGAGCCCACCTGTCTGGAGTTCAAGTTCAGTTGACTATAGTGACAATATTATGCCACAAGTAAGGTGTGGACATGGCTGGGAGGGGTGCTTCCAGGAGCAGAAAGCATGAGTACAACTGTTCACATGTGCAGCAACGTCCACAGATGGGTGGGACTGGAGCATTCGGGGAAACAAGAGGATGTGGTAGGTGTGGTCCCCAAAGGGAGGACTGGGCCCAGGAGCCGGTTCTGAGAATGTGTTGGAAAGGCAGCTTTGGGGGCCGCACAGCAGACTTACTGAGCCAGAAATGCCTGGGGGTGAGGGCGGGGAGCACTCTGGGTCTTCACAAGTTCCTGTATCCTGAGAGCCCATGTACCAGCGGGGATCTGCAGACAGGGGTCTGGGGAGTCAGGCTGTTTAGGGGGCAGTGAGAGCCCTCTCAGAGGAGTGCCGAACTTCATGAAGCTTCATCCAGCCTCCTGTGTAAAGTTTTCTTTCTTCTCACCTTTATGTAGATAATTAATAAAATTACAGGATTCCTTAAGCTAGGGAAAGCTGACAGTTTTAGTTTTAATTCTTTTAATTAAATTTTGGAAAACATGATAAATTAAGTGAAATGGGATAAAAAGATTATAGTATGACATGGAAAAAGTTCATTTCACTTAGACATTTTATAATTTAAGTTACATTCTATTGTTAACATGAACATTCTTGTTACGCAGAAAAAAGAATGTGTTTATTTTTTTCAACAGAAATTGCAAATTTAGGACCAAAAATGTCAAGTGGGACATATGCTCATGGAGAGAAAAGTGGTTTTCTGAATTGTTGAGAGTGGATACTTTGCTGATTTAAAACTTAATAACCGAAAAACATAGACCTTTGAAATTAAAATCAAGTGAAGTGTGACATCGTCCAGCATGAGGGTAGCTAGGATGCTGGAGTGTAGTGTTGGGAGTTTTAGAGCATCCTGAACACGGCAGGAGGGGAGGAAGGTGTGGAGAGCAGGGCGAGGGACGGTGCCCCCAGGCGCAGGTGCCCGCAGCGCGGTCAGGATCGCTGCCTCTGTGAGAGGAGCCCGCGGGCTGTGAAAGCTAAAGCCAGCGTTGGTCTTGTCGGATTAAGAAAACGTACTCTTCTGAGCTGTGTGGTGCCACCCTTAGAAATGGAACCCTCCGTTTAGACGGGAAGCTGGGGAAACACTGGATTTGCACGTGCCTCCGGACAGCTCCCAATCCCGCATCCTGCGTTAGAAGGCGCGTCCTGGGGCCGCCTGAGGCCGTGTTGTCCTGCTGAGCTGCCCTGTGATTGCCGCTCTGCAGTCAGAGAGGCATGGCGCTGGGATTTTAAGTGAAATCGTGCCAGTCTCTCGAATTTTAACTGGCATATTTTGTAGATAGACTCCGTATTTCCTAGAACTACTTCAGGTGGTTTTTCACTGAGAAAGTCAGATTTTTGCACTGTTAATAAAAATGGATTCTATTTTGGTTTCAGTAAAGGGGGTGTGGACCATTGGTAACCATATTTGGCTGCTTCCTTGATCACACAGGGAGAAGACACCCATTGTCAGAAAAAAAAATTGCGCACTATATGTACCAGCTGTGTACATCTCTCGACCATATGCACAGGTACGCACTTGGGGACTTGGCGGCTTTCAAGTTTAAAAAATGTATTAACATTTATTAAAAATACAGCATACAAGATTTTGAATGAATGCAGTACCATTAATTCTATCCTCCGTTTTATGTTGCATGCAGAAATGGAATATTTCACAGAGACGTAAAACCAGAAAATATATTGATAAAGGTAAGAACCTTTAAATGAAGAATTGGTATCAGAATAGAGGTAGAATATAAACCTTCCCATCAGATGTGCTTTCAGTCCCTGATAGCTGGATACCATGTCTATTTTAATTTTTTTTCTTCCAGTTTGGAAAAACAGTTTATTTAATAAATGCCATCAATGTAAGTGGACATCTGGAAAAAAGTTATCTTAGGTATCCTTCTAATACTATATGCAAAAATAAACTCCAGTCAAACTATCTTTGTAAAGTGGAAGAAGCAGGAACCGAGTTCAGATCTGTCTCACTCGAAACCCCTGAAACTATACATACGTGAGGTGCGCAGTTCGATGCATTTGGGTGTAACGTACAGCATCCCAGTCAGGTCAGCAGGCAAGTCCATCGCTCCCAGAAGTTTCCTCTTGCCCCTCGGTGACCCCTCCCTCCTCATCTCTTGTCCCCAAGCGAAGACTGGCTGACTTTCTGTCATTACAGAATTAGTGTGTATTTTCTGAAATGTTCTATAAGTGGAATCTGATGGTATGTACTCTTGTTTGTGCCGGCTCCTTGCAGTCAGCGTCATTTTGAGAGCCGGCCACGTTACAGGTGTGCCGCACCTTGCGGAGCCGCCCCACGGCTCTTGTGTGCTCAGTCCTGTTTCTGCCGGTCTTCTGCTGTTTTGCGTCTCAGTTTGGGGAATCTCTCTAGGCGGGTCTTCAGGCCCCCTGGTTCTTTCCTTGGCTGTGTTTAGGCTATTGCTGAGCCTATCAGTCATTTTAAAATTTTTGTTAAAGTGTTTTTTTTTTATTTCTAGTGTTTCCTTTTGGTTCTTTCTTAGGGTTTCCATCTCTCTGCTTATGTTTTCCACCTGAACTTGCATGCTCTTTACTTTTTCCATTAGAGCCTTTGACAAATTAATTATAGTTATTTTAAATTTCCTGTCTGGTAATTCTAAAATTCTAAAACCTGTGCTGTATTTGAGCCCAGTTTTGATGCGTGCTTTGTCTCTTCAGACTGTGTTTTTTCTTGCCCCTTAACATGCCTGGTAATTTGTGTTGAATGTATCGGGAATGGGAACAGAGGTAAAAGGCGAGCAGAGTAGGTTTCCTGCGAGTCTGGTGAGGAATAGTGCTGTGCAGTGTTCGCTGTGGCTGTAGGTGCCAGAGGCTTCAAATGTATTGACAGCATGCGTTTTATTACTTGAATGTGAGGGGTAAAGAAGGTGGAAGAAATGCCTTGACACCTGTTTCCCTGGGCTGTCTGTCCTGCCCCGGCCCAGCCACCCCCGAGTGGGAACCACGCTCCCAGAAGTGCTGGACAGAATGGGGGGTTTGAGGCGTAACAGGGGATGTGACCAGCGTGTGCAGCTCATTTGTAGACTTGCACTGGGACTTCAGAGTTTCTGAAGCCAGTAGACATTTTGAAATATCTGTAAAACGTAGCCAGAATATTTGTAGATGTGTTCCACTGAATAGAAACACCACTTCCTCTTCTGTTAGAGGCAGTTTCAGGTGCTTACAAAGCCAGTAGTTTATATTTTACAAGCTAGTGTAGATGTCATAAATTTTCCCATTAGTGTGTAAATATTTGAAATGGTTGGTGTTACAAGAGCTACTTGACAAGGTGTTATTTGTCCCTGCTCCCCTCCTCGCAGCAGGATGTCCTGAAATTAGGGGACTTTGGGTCCTGCCGGAGTGTGTACTCGAAGCAGCCGTACACAGAGTACATCTCCACCCGCTGGTACCGGGCCCCCGAGTGTCTCCTCACCGACGGCTTCTACACCTACAAGATGGACATGTGGAGTGCCGGCTGCGTGCTCTACGAGGTGGCCAGGTAGCGCTGAGCCGGCCGCACGCGGGGCACCCCGCCTGCCGCTGGACCTCTGCGTCGGTGTCCTGAGGCAGCTTGCGCAATGGGGCTCGGCCGGTCCAGGGGCTCTGGGCCAGCCCCTTCCTTTGCTGCACAGGTTTTACTGTCATTCTTCTGTCGTGGCTGTTTTCTAACGATGGAAACTGTGTTGGGCTTTCCTTTTCCTTTTTGTCAAGTACTTTTCCTTGTTTGCTTGTCATGGAGAAGACGACTGTCAGTTACCTGTTTCCTGCCAGCCCGCCCGGCCCGGGGTCTGTGGGCCTTTTCATTTGGCTTCATCAGTGACACAGCTGATTACCAGATTCAGGAGCAGAGTAGAAGCGTGCTCACTGCCACTCGTGGGGCCTGCCGTGGGGAGGTGTGAGCGGTGGGTCCCCAGGTCTGCCCTCAGCGGCGCAGCCCTCCCAGGTGTGAGGACGGGCTGGAGTCCAGCGAGTCCCAACCCTGAGTGTCCTCCCCTGCAGCCTCTGGATGGAGCAGAGGCTGGGGGAGGGGAGGAGGGCTCTTCTCCCAGGCGGAGGGTACTGGGTTGGAGAAACCCAAGGAGGAAGTGGATCATGAAGAGGTGGGTGAATTTAATGCCAGGGTGACGCGCAGCAGAACGCAGAGCCCAGCACAGGCAGCACCCAGGCCGCCTGCTCCTGCCTGCTCGGCTGACCCCTTATCCTTCAGGGCCCACCTTCTGATTCTGTGTCGTTCGTACTGATAGGTGAAAGGGGAGTGACGCTTTCACTGCCGCTGAAGTACCAGCAGACAGTCTCTCCTCGTGCTGAAGCCCTGGGAGTCAGTCGAGGGTGTTAAAGGGCTTAAGCGTTAAGTGCGCAACGACCAGCGGCGTCTGGTCTGAGTCTAGCTGCCAGCGGTGACCCCATGGCCTCCGCCACTGGGATCTGGTACTTGCTCGCCTGTGTTTTCTCTTCTTCCCCGAGAGCCGTGAGATGCTGCTGTTCTCTTGGCTAGAAGCTAGTCTTACTGCCAGAGCCAGATTTTTAAACCCTCCTTTGTGGCGTGTAGTATGTTACAGATCTGAAGTCTTTCATCCACAATTCCACAATCCTTGAAAAACTCCAAACCCAAAATGTTCCTTGGAACTCAGTTGGTAGCAAAACTTGACCTGGCCCAGCCTGAGTTTTTGTCAGTGAAACTCTCCTGGGCTGTGGGAAGACCCTTGGTGGTTACATCTCGCAGCCGGCAGAGACCCGGGCTGTGCGGGCAGAGGGCTCTGTCTCTGTCTGGGACAGGAGATGGAGGAAGACCTATGCCCCAGGGGGATGGAAGTCACCATGCGGGGAGGGCTGGCACCCCGGGTTCCACCTGGGCTGCTGCCCTGACCGCAGCCCCCGGTTGCACCTGCCCAGCCTGCAGCCCCTCTTCCCTGGAGCCAATGAGCTGGACCAGATCTCCAGAATCCACGACATCATCGGCACGCCTACTGAGAAGACCCTTGCCAAGTTCAAGCAGTAAGTGCACCTGCTCCCAGGAGTCCCCCGGGACTCACCCTGCCAGGCCAGGGTACCTCACCCCACAGCCTCCCCTGCGCCTGCTGGGCACCACTGGCCCCAGCACGGCTGCCCAGGCAGAGCCTCCTCACAGCCCCCCTGAGGGCTGGACAGTCAGGTCTTGTCCCCTGAACACTTGCTAGGATATAGAGGCCTCTGGGTGAGAAAGGTCGTCAAGCATGGGCTGCACGCATGGGCTGCATGCAAGGGCCCAGTGTAGCTGCCACCCAGCCTGCTGTGGCCACTCCGTCACCTGGACGGGGACTCGGGCTGGGGGCTTCCAAGGGAGGGCCCTGTGAGGGGAGTAAAGAGATGACAACTATTTTGGACTCTTTTTCTTTTTTAAACTTTATTTTATGCTTCTCTGGTGGGAGTGAGAGATTAGTCTTTTTGAAGAAAAGTATTTTTCTTACATTTTATAGCATAACAGATTTCATGATCTCCCCCACCTTTTTTTAAAAATAGACTTCATTTTTTAGAGCAGCTTGAGGTTCACAGAACACCTGAGTGGAAGGCATAGAAGTCTCGCGTGTGCCTCCTGGCCTCCCTCACGGCGCGCGGCCTCCCTGCCGTCAGCGCGGGCCCTGGGGCACATCTGCTGGGGTCCAGCCTGCACTGGCACGTCACTGTGACCCAGAGCCCACAGTGTCCGTGTCGGTCCACTCTTGTATTCTCTGGATTTGGACCGCTGTCCAGTCCCCCTCCCTTTTGTGACCGTTAACCATTACCTTAAGTGTAGGCCCCACAGAGTCGCGATGACGGACCTGCCATGTGCTCCAGTGATGGTGTGATCGTTTATTATCGTTGGGCTTTTAATACAGGTCGAGAGCTATGAGTTTTGATTTTCCTTTTAAAAAGGGATCAGGAATACCTCTCCTGACAGCCAGTTTGTCTCCACAATGCCTCTCCCTCCTGCACGCCATGGTGGCCTATGACCCAGACGAGAGAATCACTGCCCACCAGGCCCTGCAGCACCCCTACTTCCACCAGCAGAGGTGGGCACGCTGGCGGGGCCCCGCGGGGCCCGCGGTGGGGCAGGTGGGTTCCAGGAGCTGTGCCAGTACCTCAGGGAACCCCCAGCCTGCCCCTTCTGGTATAGTCTCCCGAAAGGAGGCTGTCAGCGGCTGCGCAGGGGGCAGAAGGAGGGCTCTGTAGCTGCTTTCCCATTGATGCCAAGGCTCAGTTGTTTATAGACTCGCGAGTCATCTCGTGCATGTCCGGGTAAATGGGGTGAACGCGCCGTGAGGTCTGAGGGCACCTGGGCGGCATCTGGCACCGGAGGGCATGCGAGTCCACACCCGTGTCCACTGGGGTACGTGTGACGAGGGGGTTCATCTTCCCCAAACCTCGAGTGTCTGGGGGGGTGGACCCCTCCACTCCCGGCCCAGAGACAGGCAGAAGCAGGAGAGGGAAAGGGCTCCTCGGGCAGCGCACGCTGGGGAGGGGAGGCAGCGACAAGGCGCTCACCGATTTGGAGACAAAGAAGGCAGACAGGCTGCAGGCTGGTGGGTTCTGAGGGTAGGCGCCCCCTCCTCTCTACCCTCCCTGCAGGGCCACCGAGAAGCAGGCTCTGGCCAGCCACTGGAGGAAAGCCACAACTTTCTTTCCAAAGCACCCTGTGGCCCCGGAACTACTCAGCAGCACCTGGCAAACTCCCAAGGAGGGCCAAAAGCAGGTACTGAGAGCGTCGGTGAGCTGAGCCCGGGCCGGGTGCCCTCGAGCCTGTGTCTCTCAGGCCAACACCACCTGTGGAGGGCATGGCTGGCTGGGCTGCCGCGTCTGTCAGGGACCTGCCACCCCGCCAGACAGCGTCTCCCCGTGCTGGGACACGGGCAGCCCGGCTGCAACTGTGCCAGCCCTTCCTGCCACTCTAGCTGAGATTGACTGCATCCCCAGGTGGGGCTCTGCACACAGGGCCAGGGTCTGAGCCAAAGCAGTGCACATGTCCCCTCCTTGTGCCCTCAGACCGGCCCAAGGAGGACCACAGAGAGTCTAACTCTGGCCTAGGTGACCATTCCCACTTGGCCACTGAGCCCCTGTGAGAGCAGCAGGCTCCAGAGGGGCACGCTGACCATCACAGAGGTCATTTTGCACACTTCTGGTTTAGAAACCAGAGTGTTCTTTTCAGATACTGTGTGGCCCCCATTTGCTCAGTTCCCCCAGTTTTCCAGGTGTGAGCTGGCTCCAGACTGGCAGCTGTGCCCTTCCATGAGTTATCACTCAGCCTGACGCTGAGCGGCTGTGGCTCTGGGCTGAGGGCTGAGGGCCCAGATGCACTTGCAGTCAGGTTGTTTTGCAGAAACCCAGGCCCCCCGTGTCCAGCCCGCTGCTTTCCAGCTCTGTTTGGGAGTCCAGGAGGCAAACGTGTTCAAACCCAGGCTCCGCTCCCCCCGAACCTGCTTTTCTCCCTGTGCTGCTGTCTGTCCTTCAGCTGCTCAGGGCCCTGAACCCTGGACGGACCCCACCCCACCTCTGGCCCGAGCCTCGCCCATCTTGCCCCCTGACTGCCGCCCCTGCGGGGCCTCCCCTTCCTCCTGGGCAGGTGCCTGGTCAGGTGTTTGACGGTCTCTCCCGCTTCCATCCACTAAAGGCGCCCCCTGCAGGTGGAGACGAGGCCCAGGCTGGTCTGTGAGGCCCACTTGGCCGAGGTTTAGGCCTTGCAGGCCCAAGTCTCTGTCTCAACTGACCACTTGTTTTGGCTTGTGGTGCCGTGGACGATATGTAAACAAATGGTGGGGGTGGATTTCAGTAAAACTGTGGGCCCTAAAATTTGAATTTCATGTAGTTTTCACATGCCAGGAAAATTTCCCAACTATTGAAAGGTGTGAAATCCATCCTTAACTCACTGGCCACAGAGAAGCGGCCACAGCCGCTCTGGCCACCCTCCAGGAATTAGAGTAGGTGGCGTCACCGTGGCCTCGGCCCTTGCAGAGCTGCACGCACGGCGCAGCTCGGCCTCCCCCGATGTTAGTCCAGGCCCTGGCCTAGTGAGTGGCCGCCTCACTTGTGGGTGGCTGGGACCTGGTGTGTGTGTTCCAGTCACCTTGTGGTCACACCTCACGGTCAGGAAATTGTGTTGGCAAAGGTACTACGAAAGAGCTGCTCTTGTTTTTCCTAATTCCCATGAGCAGGGAATCATCTTCTTTTCAACTGGCCTTTGTTTTGTTTCAAGAAACAGACCCTAAAGCAAGAGAAGGACCATCCTAGGAGACCAGGACCGGCCTACCTGATGGAACTGCCCAAACTTAAGCTGGCGGGAGTGACCAAACTGTCCTCATACTCCAGCCTGGCGCTGCAGTCAGTGCTGGCCCCAGGGGCAAATGGCAGAGTCCCATTGCTGAGACCCCTGAAGTGTGTTGGTGCAAACCAGAAGGTAGGCTTCCCCCCGGCTTCCCCTGGCCGCTCCAGCACCCATCCTGGCCCTGCTGAGTGCCTGTCACTTTCTTTAACAGACAGACGCACAGAAGGACATCAAGCCGACCCTGAAACAGCGTCGCCTGCCCACGGTAGACCGGAGGGGCGGAGGCTGCTGACCAGCACGCGTGCGTACCTGCCCCGAGGGCGGGTCCAGGTGTGGCCCCGCCCAACTGCAGGGAGGGGCCTGGCACCTGGAGAGCCCGCCTGCTGGCCAGCGCCGCCCACTCAGCTTGGAGCCGGCTGCCGGCATCCTGAAGGCAGCTGTACCGCACGTCCGAGTCTAATACAGTGTATAACCACCTCATTTTAGGGTTTTATTTCGTTTTCGTAACATAAGAATTTGGGGCAGGGACTACTTTGTAATTTTTTGTATTAATCAAAACAGAAATTATACTTTATTATGTATTATTTAGGCTCGGTTTCACCGCGGGCGCCGTGGGCCTTCTTCAGCACACCACCAGTAGTGCTGAGAAGGCTTCAGCTCACGCGCTGTACCCTTAAAGACCCCTGATTCTTATTAAAAAATAAGCTATCCTTACAGTATTTCATTTTAATATTTTCTGAGTTACATGTGTCCTGACTATCCATTCCTTTAATTTTACTTTCGTGAGCTTAGCAGGGAAATTGATTTTGTTAGGAAGACTTTGGTGTGGCTTCATTCTGTGTTGCTTGCAAAACCGCTGAGGAAGGAGCACAGGCTTGGGCTTGGTGCCCTCAGGGCTCAGTGCCTCCTGGGCGGGGAGGATGGAGCCAGGTGCCTCCTCCCGTGAGTAGAGAGCCCTGCTCCCTGCTGGCCTGTGGGTGCGCCCGTTTGGGTTCAGGGGTGCCAATGACAAGGGGGGTGAGGGGACGGGGCAGAGGGGCGGCCAGGCAGAGGGGACAGCCATCGAAGCCCCCATTTGTCTGGGAATGTAAGCTGGTAAGTGGATGTTCCTTCTCATCTTCGCAAACTTATGAATCTCCCAGGTGAGTTTTTGCCTTCCTGTTCCCTTTGTAAGGCAGATCTGTGGGGTGGGTGGTGCAGCTCAGTGGTAGAGCGTGTGCTTGGCATGCACCAGGGCCTGGGTTCAATCCTCAGGCCTCTGTTAGGCACAAACAAAAAAGAAATACAACTACTAAAAAAACAAAAAACAACAAAGATCTGTGCCACCCTTCCATACACTGTCCGGTGACCGCCGCCTCGGGCCCACCTGACAGCCAGGGAGAACCAGGAGTGAGGGGAGGGCGGCACTGAGAGAAGGACGGGCCCCCCCAGGCGGGGCGGCTGCAGCATCTCAGTGGTACGGGGAGCGGGGTTCTGGGCATGTGGGCCCTGTGGGGGCAGAGGAGCCCAGGCAGGGCAGATTCAGGACCAGAAATAAGGCGGACGGGAAGGGGGATGGGCCTGTCGGAGCTGGGTGCCCCCTGGAGAGGAGTGGGAAACAGCTTCCTGTGAAGCCCATCCGAGCCCCTGGGGGGGTTTTCAGGGCTGCCTCTGTGTGGCAGTGGCAATGGGGCGGGACGGTGCCCATCCACCTCCGCAGAGGGCCCGGGAGCCCACCGTGCGAGCGCTAAGCGGGATCACTTAGAGAAATGTGTTCTAGGCACTTCGTGGTTTAGTCACACCATAAAAAGGCCTTCACAGGGGCCAGCTGTATATCTTTTAAACTAAGTTCCTCTGCCTGGCAGCAGCTACACACAGATCCTAGTAACTTGTGGGCGTCTACCAGGAGGTGTGGGCGAGACCCCTGCTCCGAGCTGGTTTCAACCACATAAAAGCCCCTTGTGATGTCGCCGTGCAGCTAGCAAAGCTTGTTCGTACTCACCCCAGAGGTACATGTGATCCCAGGATTTCCATGACAAAAGACGGCCTCGTGGACTTGAAGCCACAGGGAGACGGCTGGCTGACACTGGGTCTGTGCACACGGAGCAGCTGCCACAGAGGCCCAAGATGGGGGAGGCCGCATGGAGGGTCTGGAGAACCAGAGAACTCTCCCCATGAGCCCATCTCAAATCGGGCTGACCGATGGAGAGGGCTGTGAGGGGCATGGCGTTAAACATTCAGTTCAGCAAAAAACGTGAAAAACTGAGCCAATTTAACAGAAGATAAGCAAATGGTATATTCAAGATAGTTTTAATATTAATATTTTTTGTGAATTAGAAATACCACTTTTAGATGATGAAAATTACCACCGAAGTGACCATTTCCCCTATCGCAGAATGACATTGTATACATATAATACACAGGTGACTGCATTGGAACAACAGTATTAAAATAAATGGTAACAGATTTAAAGGGCACCTTCACTCCACACCTTGGAGGTCCATTACACCCAGGTTCAAAGAAACTTTTTAACATTAAACTAGTTTAAGTGCAAACAGTTTTTTAAAAATCTATGATTGCAGCATTGGTCTTCCTGAATCACATGTTTAAGCCAGAAAGTAACAACTTTCTCTATGAGTGCATTTCAGGTTGTCTTCCGACCACCTAAGGTATTAAAAAGATCAGTGCAAAAACAGAGTGAAGTGCTGTTGATAATAGTTGGATTTAAGGGGATTTCTTGTCCAAGAAACATTTTATTTTACACTATGTATATATGTATATATTTATATATATATATGAGGTTTTAATTACATTGACTTTTAGAGTAAAAAGCAAGAAAATCTCATTTCTTATTTTTTACTGCAGCCCCAAAAGAATGATTTAAAAATGAAACATCTTTGGGTGAACTGAAAGGCCCCTGCCCCGCGCTTCTCTCCCACTCTCGCTCCTGCGACGTCTGCTCCCTCCGGCCGCGACTGCCTCCCACGCCGCCGGACGCCAGGCTGAGGTGGGCTCTGGACTCCGATGTCCGCGTCGCTCCCTCAGGACCCAGTCGGGCGAGAATTTTCCAGCAGGAGTGGGCTTGCTACACTACAGTCCCACCTGGAGAACTGGCCTGGTTTGGGGATGACAGTAAACCCTGCAAACAAAGCAGTTTACATTAACCCAGCAAAACACGGGGCAACGAAGAAAAGTCACAGTCACTCTTACTCTTTTCCAGGAGTTTCACATGGTCACGGTTAGATTTCTGATGGTTTGGAAGCCAAGGTTTTAACAACCCCTCCATTTCCATCTACTTGATTCCTAACTCATCGGAATCCTCTGAGCTCGGCATCTACTGAGCTCGGCCTCCTGCTTGGGTGCAAGGCTTGGGGCAGGGCTGGCCTAGGGGAGGTCTCAGGGCCGAGATTCTTTGCAGCATCACTGGCCCAAAGGTGAGGGGCACCCCGTAGGGGGCTGTTCACTGCCGCCTCCAACGGCTGTGCGCCCAGTCCCCTGGAGCCAGGGTAGGCCTCCAAGGAGGGAGTCTCTTGGCACTTCCTAAAGGCATGGCTTTCTCTGATGGTGCTGTGCTGGTGGGGCCCCTCTGGCTGTAGCGCCGGCATACAGGGCCCAACAGGTAAAGCAAGGAGGACCTGGGACAAAGCCCAGTCCTGCCACTTGGCCTGGTGGACTTGGGGACTCTCTGCACCAGTAAGAGGTGGTGTCTGTCTCTTCAGGGTGGCTCCTACTGAGAGGCCACAGGCTCTCACTGATTTCTTGCAATATAGGCGTGAGCTTAAGATAAACCTCTTACACAGCAAAGAGCACTAGGTTTCTTTGCATTTACTGGGATGCCATCAGAATTTGGCCTCATTCATTTACTAAGAATTTTAAGGTTACAATAGTGCAACACTGCAGCTATAGATTTTCAGTTTTGACACAAGCATCCTTAGCTGTCCTGAAACACGCTGCACTTGGTTGGCGCTATGTAAGCAAGGTGGCCACCTGCTCACATAGCGGAATCGCGCCGACACAGATGAGGGTGACCACCTGAAACTGACCTTCAGCTTCGCCCACACCTCGCTGGAGAGGAGCTGGGAAACACGTGGTCCTGCTGCAAGTCATTTTATCTCCAGTTTCTCACCTCAAACCTGAAATCTGTTCATCTGGACAAGGTCAGGAAGCAAAGAGCTGATGGAATTTAGCAACCTGCCCCCACTCAGAATTGACAGAAGCTCATCTCTGGGTTCCAGGACCCACTCCTGGAGGGGACACAGCCCTGTCCGACCTCACGGCGAGGGCAGCTCCGCGCTTCTCACTCAGACCCTTCAACACAGCCGGGTGAAGTCCAGACAGCGGAGGGAAAGCTCTGGCCCACCCAACCCGGGGAGACTGCCCACCTCGGCCCGGCGCACAGAGGGAAGGACAGCTGTCTTACTGCCTCAGTGATGGGGGCAGCCTTTGGCCAAGTGAGGAGAAACGCTCCTCAGGGGCTGCAGAGAGAGGCCGCGAGGGCCAGCTCCCTGTCCCTGGTGGGCAGTCTGGAGTGGAGTCACCTGTGTCACAGATAAACCTCCTCAGGGTCTAAGGCAATTCAGAGTCAGGAAAGTGGATTCCGGGAGCCACAGGATGTCCAGGAACTGTCAAATCTACCCAAGGCAGAGGTCCCCGTTCTCCCCAAACTGCTCCTCCCTGCAAAGGGGGACAGAGATGCAGAGGCCCCCACCCCAGGCCTCTCAACCCACAGGGCCTGAGCCCCCTTTCCCAGCCCCCGCCAATTGTGGGTGATGTTCGTGCTGAGGACACCCGTCCCACTGGGGCAGGTGGCATCTCCAGACCAGCGTTGCTAGCACAAGGATACGCCAGCCACACGTGAAATTTAAAACTAGTGGCACATCTAACAATTAAAAACTGGTCAAATGAATTTAAATATTTAACCCAATATATCCCATATTATCATTTCAACATGTAATCAATGTGAGAATTACTAATGATATAAGAAGCCTTGGAGGTTGGTTGGGACCAGCCCCCTGTCCAGTGTCCAGGGGCCCCAGGTGGCTCGTGACTGCCAGGTGGGCAGCGGGGTCTGGCCACCCTGGCCCAGCCCCTCCCCGGCCTTAGGCTTTGTCCAGTTCTGAGTGTGAGGGGCTGGAGGCCTAGGCGCCTTTCTGTGCAGTTCCGAGGGAGGAAGGGAGCTGAGGTACAGAGGGGCAGGGCACCGGCTTCCTGGGTCCTGAGGTCAGTGGGGACACCACTGGAAAGCCACCCTGCCTTCAGGGGCTGCAGGAGGCTCTCCTAGCCAGAGTGAAAGCACTCAGTCTCCAGGTCTCGCTGGTCTAAAGCCCTAATCCAGCTGTGGCGGCCGCGGGGAGCTGACAGCAGTCCGCCAGGATGTTTGAAAGAGACCCTGATGGTCATCTCAGCGAGCAGCTGCCCTCAAACCCTCCAGCTCCTGCGGTCCACACCCACCTAAACCACCAACTGGACAGGGTGAACAGGCCAGCCCTTTTGATGCCAACCCCGAGGGACAATGACTTTAGAAAGGACACTGTGCAGCATTACGCCTGGGGTCCTGCCCCTCAGGCCCTGAGCCAGAAGCAGTCGTGGGTGAAAACCGCAAGAGGACCCCAGGCACCCCGTCCAGGAGCCCCCCTGCCAGAGCGGGGAGAGAAGTGTGGTGTGGGGGCAAGGCCAGGGGCTGGGCCTCCAGGCCCCTGGTGGGCACCAGGTGTGGGTGCAGATTTGGGATGCTCCTGGGGTGGGGGGCGGGTGAGGCAGAGTCTGAAACAAGAGGACTGGGGGAGGGCCCTGAAGGACTGGGGAGGAGAGGGCCCCTCAGGACTAAACAGGGAATGGCCGCAGGCAGGGGGTCTGCACGCGGGCCGGGAGCCTGTCCGGCCTTGGTATGTTGGAGAGGGAGACCTGACACCTGTCTGCTTCTTGGAGATGGAACTGTTTGCTGGACAGAATGGACAGTGGAGACATCAGAGGAAACATCACTGTTCAAAAGAAAATTAAATGTAAAAAGTAACCTTATTTCTATAAGCCTGTGCTTTAGTTGAAAGGTTCCTGGGTGATGACAAGAGAGATGGAAAACGCACACTTAACAGGCCTCCATCGAAGACTCAGACTTCTCTCGAGGGAGGCCCAGCCTGACACATTAATGGAGGGGCATGGTTTGGGGCACGCTTTTCAGAGTGGGGGACCTGCTCCCCGACCCGCCATCCACGGCCCACATGGCGACCCTCTGCCCCTCCGCCTGCACCCTCCTTTCCCCCGGCAGGATCAAGGGAGCGGGGCAGCGCCTGGCCTTGGAGACCTTGCTGGTGTCCAGCGGTCTGGGCAGCGTGGCAACTGCCGGTCTGTCCACCTGACACCAGACAGCTGGCAATTAAGAGCTTTGCAAGCATCACTGCATTTCTCCAGCCAAGAGTCGGCATAAGGTCCTAACAGCCCCCTAGGAAGGCAGCCTGTTACAGGAACAGTGGTGACTCCTGGGTCTAACATTTCATAGCTGGTCTGTTCTCACCGGAGTTGCCATTTCATTCCTGCTGGAGATCTCATATGGAAACTGATAAAATTCTCCAGCTCTTAGTTTGGGTTTGATCCTAATTTACAATACTAAGCTAACAGAATTAAACATTGTTTCACAAGAACGCATAGGGAAAAGCAATACTTCGGCTACAATTTACAACCAAGGAACGTGTCTTTGTGCACGGCTGTTGCCAAGATTGCAGACCCTGAAAGCAAGAAAAGACATGGGGGTCACAGAGGCCCCCATCAGACAGAAGCCTTGTCCTGAAGCTCTGCTGGGCCCCTAGCGGGCTCCCATCTGACCCCAGTTATCTTGGACTCACCCATAAACCTTTGAGACCTCAGAACCTCGAGGGGGCAGCTGTGGGATGAGGTCGGAAGAGGTCGGCGGGTTCGGGCTGCATGTGGATCACCAAGTCATCCCAGCACTGCTCAAAGCCTGGTCAATTGATTCTCTCAAAGTCACCCTCACCCCACACAAAAGTGACATGCGTGTTGGCCTCGGGACAGGTCCTGAGACCTTGTAGAAAGTGAAGGAAAGAGCCACGAGAGGAGCTGAGCACGACCGTGCACAGATAGGTCACGGGAAGGTGCCCTGCACCCAGAGCGCGGATCCCCGAGGCTATGCTTCTAGGCACCTGCCAGGAAGGCTCCCCCGAATGACCTCTCTGAGAGACTAAGAGGGAAAGATTCGTAAAGTGATGCCTTTTTCTAGAGATGGTGTGCAAACATGATGAGAAACATCACCAGGCTAACTCCCTCCAGGGCCGTTGTTTCTAGCTATGCATACATTTTCTGTAGCCCGTCCCCAAGGATCCCAGTACTCACGCCACCCAGACCACTGTACAGAAGAACCAAGAACAGCCGGACAGAGTAGCTACCATTTCATTCTAAGGCACGTGAGGCCAGAGTCCCTGGACTCACTGAGTCAGACTTAGGAAGTAGATGTGGGGCTAGGAGAGGGACGTGCTCCCTCCCCTAGCACATCCTTTGGGCCATTCCCTGAGCATCTGCACCCCTCCCTGTCCCAGACCCACTGTTAACTATAGGCCTGGGAACTTGGCTCCACTGGGCAGCTGCCCCTTTGCTGTCCTTGACCTGCCCAACAATGGGTCACACTGATGGTGGCACATTGCTCCAAAGAGACCACTCTACCCAGAAAAAGTGATCATGCTCTTTTCAGACATCTGGGGAAAAGGCAAGGGCTCCTGGGAGAACCGTGGTTGGGAAGAGACCCTTCCATCGCCTGCGGGCCCTCGGACTCCTGGGTGACCCACTGTGGCTCTGAAATCCTCCCTGCTCTGTGGGGCAGGGGGAGGGGCCTCGCTATGTCCTCCTAAAGCCTAGCCTGAGTCGCTTCAGGGGCACTCCCTGTGCCGGCCCCATGGAAGGCTGCTCAGAGGCTCCGGTCTTACAGGCGGTAGGCTGAGTGCCTCTACATTTTGTTCCTTCCAAGACACCCAGTGGCCCAGATGCAACTATTTCAACAGGCTGGACTTACAATATTTTTTCAAGGTACAAACTAGTTATTCTTAAAAGATCAAAATTGTGCATGTGTCTCTAAACTTGCTGTCAACCTAGTAGTGTTCAGGGCTTAAAATCTACTCAGTGCTAAGGAAAAACATACAGCTCCTATGGCAGTGATCCCGGCGGGCCACTTGGAGGGCGGAGCATGTGACCGTCCCCTCCACTCTGGTATCTGGGAGCTTCGGGCCAAAGGCAAGAGCCCAAGCCCTTCAGCACTGGAGGCTCGGGAGGGCAGCACGGCTGGGAAGGCGCCAGCGTGCACCCCTGGAGATCGCTGAGGCAGGCGGCCCACCTGCAGGCTGGGCAGCTGGGAGGGAGCTTCCGGAGGCCTTGCCAGCCCCAAGCTCCAGGCCCGGACTCCAGGCTCACGGCCGTTTGCGGGGAGCAGCAGGGCCTGACGAGGGTGCCGGGGAGGGGGGCCTGCACATCTATTGAAGCTTTTGGGGATGGAGGTAGCAGGTGCTGCTCAGAGGGAGGGCGTGGCCCACACAGCGCGAGCCCACACATCACACACCACTGCCCCCCGGAGCATGGACCACCCCGCTGCCCTGCTGCCTCCAGGCCTGCTGTGTGGGCAGGACGACCCCAACAGCGACAACAGAGCCTCAAGCAAACTGTCCAGGATTCTGAGTAGGAAAACAACAACATCTCCCCAGGAAAAGGGCTGCTAAGGAAGAAAGCCTGGAGCCGCCTCTCCACCCTCCTGGCAGCTGGCTGTGGAGCTGGAGAGACCGCCGCCCGCCCAGCCCCGGCGACTTGAGCATCGGCATGCGCGTTAGACAGAACCTTCACCAGCTCGGCTGAAGAGTCAGTCCACCGTCCCCCCAAGACTGGGCTTGGCTTAGATGAAGGTCGCAGAAGACAGCACCTTCCATACTCAGAGCAAACATTTAACTTAGTAAGTTTCTAATTATGAGAAACTCAGAATCAGTAATAAGAGGTAGCAGTTTCTGGGGCTATCTGTTCCGTAAACATTAACAAGGCCCTTAATTTTACAGCATTTAAAAGCTTTTCTTTTGTGGTTCATTGAGATTTTGTTTAAAGCTTAGATGTGAAAATGACTATTGAAAATTATCTGCATTTACAATTCATTCACACGTGTTTATTTAAGGTCAGTATACAGAGGACAACCCCAAAGTTCTTCGGAATATCAAGTATGTAGTAAGTCTCTAGCCGTGACAGTGACAAGGGAACAGCTAAAAACCAAGGCAGTGAAACAAACACACGATTTTCTTAAAGTATAAAGTAACAATACTGATATTAAAGCTTCATTAATTATTGCAACAGTTAAGAACTTAATTTACCAACATATCATGTTAGGAAGACTCTTTATGAAATTTATTCAAGTTTTCAAGAAATTAGGTGAAAATGTAAAAAAGGAAATACATATGAATTTTACTTTTGATTTTCACTAAAGGTAAATATTCATACAATTTTATACAGTGTCACCTAACATAGTAACCTTTAATAAACTTAGGTATACAGAAATAAAAAATGCAGAAAACCTTTCTTTTACATTTCTAAATGGAGAGACAACGATTTAACCAAGACACGGAGTTCATGTAACAGACACAGCAATGAACAGAGTCAGTACCAGTGGGACAGCTTCCCCCTCCCAGCCCAGAGGGGCTTTTCTGCACAGGTTTGAACTTGGCTCTGAGCTTCAAAGAGAACAGCTGAACACAAGCGCTTTCCCAGCTGAGCCCTGGCCGCCCTTTCCCAGCCCAGACGCTCTCTCTGGCCGGCTCCGGGGCCATGGAGCCGAGCCCCCGATGGCCTCACGCACAGCACGGGGTGCTGTGCTCGGTGCATCTGTCCCAGGAAATCCACAGTCGAACTCTGCTTGCAGGGCTTCCTCCGACAGTCAGATACACAAAACGTGGCATCTGGGTTTTCCAAAGGATTCCTTCTCCAATGCTCCCCGACCCTTTCGCCCCCTCACACCTTGAGCTTCCTCAAGAGAGCAAAGATCTCCCTCCCAAGCAAGAGGTCATGAGAACCCTGTCCACCAGTGCAGACAGCTGATACGACAGCTTCACCAGCTTCAGCACAAACTCAACACCTGACAGGTTCTTAAAATAGTTCAAGATGTACCACCGGCAGTGGCGGACTCAGGGAGAAGTGGCCGCTGGGCTACCTGCCAGCTAGGACTTGGCCGCTAAGCCAGACAGCGGAGCAGAATACTGAGTCCCATCTAGGACGTGTCTACACGCCGTACAGACTGATAACGTTTCATAGCCTTTGGTTTCTTGTGGTTCCCAAATGTCTGAGACAACGATCCCTGTTAGAGCTTACTTCTGCATCTCCACTCCTCCACTGTTCTACCGTAAGGCATTTGTCCTTAGCTCCAAGTCAATGGCTCACAGGAGAATACTTCAAAAACGCTAGAGGTTCAATCACCACAAAAGACAAAATTAAGATTCTCCACCATTATTTAAGTAAATTTAGAATCCAAAGCTACTGGTTATTTTTAAAGAGTCTGCCTACTCTCTCTTACATGTTTGCTTTTAAAAGAAAGGAAAGTTTTCCAAAGGCTTCCTTCCCCAGCCCCCCAGGAGAGGAGCGGCTCAGGGAAGGGCCGGGGCTGGGGCAGCCAGTGGGCTCAGAAGCCCGCATCAGCAGTCAGCACAAGCCTCGCTCCTGGAGCTCCCAGAAGGCTAAAGGAGGCGAGCCAGAGAAGAGTGGAGAGCCACTGCCTGGCCTGTGCCCTCGGAGGGACAAGAGCTTCTGTCCTGTGGGCAGGCTGAGTTACCTCCTGCTGGGAGGGAGCAGGGTTCGAGTGCCACTCTGAGCACTTTATTTCTGGTCTCTTCATCGACGTGTTTCAGTGCTCAATAGAAAAGTTGTGCTGACAGAGTAGTAACAGCCTCTTCTTGCCAAAAGCTGTGTTATTCCAGAGATTTGGTTAGAAAAGAGATTCTCGCTCAGGATATTTAAGCTGAAAAACTTAAATTTCAATGAGGAAGCTCAAAGTTTGGTGAGAAAACACCGAAAATACTCCCCAGATCTCTCTTAGTGGCCGCTGTGCCCCACACACCTGCGATTGGGACCTCTCGTAGCTCCCCCTGCCCCCTGCTCCGCCCTGGGTCTGCAGGAGCCGCTGTGCAGAAGCAAACCCGGGCCAGGAAGGGAAGAGCCCACCCGCCCTCTCCAGGGCCCTCTTCTCAAGCTGCCGGCAGCTCTAGTCCTGGTCTTGGAGAACACCTTGCATCCTGCCCTCCTGACTGCAGGAGAAGGGCTCTGCTGGCTGTCAAAGAAAGGGGGCAGGCATCAGAGCGGCTAAGCCGACGAAGCAGCAGCGCCTGCAGCGTCCAGAACCAGCCCGGGCCAAGCCACGCAGCCCCTCCCCAGCTACAGGGACCCAGACCAGGTGCCAGAGACACATCCAGGAAACACCAACAGAAACCGGAACAACAAGACTGACCAAGCCCCAAATCCAGACTGTGTGGTGACCGTGGTTTTTAAAACTGGAGGTGGGGTAAAGGTGGGGGCAGATGGAGGAGGTGGTCACACAGGCTTCTGTGGGCACATTTAACAGCTTATTTTTTAGGGGACCACTAACATCCTCCTCTTGCCTCTCACACCTCTGCTTCCATCAACAGACTGCCCCTGGGCAGGTTATCCGTCACCTGAGGACGCTGAAGGGCGGAAGGAACCAGAAGAAGCCCAGTCAGTGACACAGGCCACACGCACAGCTTTTCTGCCACAGTGCGAGGAGCCAAGTGCTCAGAACTGAAAGGCTGTGCAGGACACACTCCCCCATAAAGGCCACTTACCTGGGATTAGCCACTCTTTGCTTAGGCCACATACAAAGTCTTGAATTTTGAAACTGCATACTCAATGCCTCAGAAGCATTTGAAACTGAATTTCTAAAACTAGGTAGGTACATAAAATTGCACATGGAGTGTTGGTTCCTAATCTCTCCACCTGACAGCCCAATTTATTAGCCTCCAAATTTCAAACAGTCCACAAGAATGGCTGTCTTTGCTACCTTACATTAGTTAACATTTAGGAACAAAGGACCGCATCTTACAGGCAGATAGGACATTAACATTCCCATGGACCGTGATGCATAAGCGACAAGCACCTGGAAGGCCACCGTGGTTCTCAAGTGGAAGAACACTGCTATAGAGGTAACAGAAGCCACCGTGGGAAGGACACAGAGTGAAGCATGCAGCCAGGACACGTGTGGGGCGGGCGGCGGGCTGGGAGCAGCCTGGCCATCCTGCGAGGGCTGCTTTAAGAGTACCCGGAGCTGCTGCTCACCTGCCAGTCTCACACCACAGAGGAACGAGTGTCTCCAGGTCAGCACTTCGCTGACTCCCATTCCCTACTCAGACCAGCATAAATAATCAGTATCTCTGTGTTTACTTAACAAAGGTGTGCACAACAGAAAAATCAACCTAAGTGACCAAAATAAGTTAGCAAATAAGATCATCATCACCTTGACATAAAAGACACAGCTCAAACGGCCATGCTGTCCGTAGTGAGAACAGAAATCTGGAAAGAAACTCCTCCCACAGCTGGTGAGGCTCAGAAGGAGTGGGAGTCCACCACTGGGAGGGACGGGCTGTGAGCCCTGAGGACAGGGGACCCGCCACCACCAGCCAACAAGGAGCGGAGCGGCCTGCACGTGCCCTCCCTCCACCGGGACACAAAACCCAAGTCTTCACAGAGAAAGCTGAGGGCTCTGCCTAGGGCCTACGGTCATGTGCCTTTCTAGACCGGGGGGGGGGGGGGGGGGGGGGCAGGGAGAGACAAAAAAACAAAATGGGAAAAAAGAAAAAAGGAAAAAAAAATCCTCCCAACCCCCACCAAAAACAAAAGAAAACAAAACCTCCTTCCCCTTGGGAAAAACGTAAGTAAATGCACGGGACATAAAAGACCTTGGCTTCTGTGGCAAGAGGCACTTCTGACAAGGCTGCTGGCGCCCTCAGCCGCGGGCCACGGTCACTATCCAGGCTCTGAGAAACGTGGGTTTTTATTTAGTGCACAGAATCTCAATCAAAGTGCTACAAACTGCTTCTTTGAAAAAAGATGTTTATTAAACAATTTTAATTGTCATAAAATGACTAAAATGGGTTTTAAAAATTAAGGCTCTTCTCTTTCTGTGGATTGCCAGAACAATGTAAAAATAATATCAATCAACCCTGCTGAATGCTTTGTTCCTAAAGTTAAATTTCATAGATTCCTAAACATTTTATGATTAAGATAAAAAATTGGACTATAAATGACAATTAATGGCCGTCCGTATTGAATACACACTCTGATCAGGTGTACAATATTCTAATTGAGTAGTTAAGCAAAAATTTTCCAGTTAAAGCAGAAATTTTAATTTTAGCATTTTAAAGTCATAGCTTCCCCACACTGTCATGATTTCCCTAAAATCGAAATAGGCTAATACAGGAACGCTAACCTTGGGACTCTATATACTCCCAGGAGGGTGACTGACTCGGCTGGCAATTAGTTTGATTATATTCTTTTAAACGTTCTAAGGTGAATTATCAAATGATTCAGAATTACATGGCATGCAGTATCCAAAATTATGGCTCTGATGCATTTAAGATTTACATTAAGAATAAGGAGTGTCATTCACATTCATTGTACACCCCACCCCTCCCGCGAGGAAAAATCACTACCTATTCAAGTTCTCAATCTGGTGCAGCATCAAGGATTAAAACTTACCACTTTACCAGGCCTTCCCCACGTGCACACAAAGCCCTCCTGACAAGCAGTGACTACACAGTCTTCAAGGAAAACCAGCACAGTCAGCCTCTCGTGAGCTATCTTTTTGCAGACGAGCGGCTCCAGCAGGGGGACGTCCTCCATTCGGGGACACAGAGGCGTCCCCAGAGTTTTGGCCGGGTCCGTTCTGGCTTTGGTGACCAGGTTCAGCTTGTCGCTGCTCTTGCTAGAAATGTGCCCCATGCTGTGGTTGCGCTTGTGGTCCTTCTCGTGGTGCCTGTCCTTCCGGTCATGCAGTGAGAGCGTTGCGAACTTGCTGACCCCGGAAGCGACAGCCCCGTCCGCCACGCCACCCTTGCCGCCGGCGCCGGAGCCCGCCGAGTGCGGGAGGCTGTTGGAGCGCGGCAGCGGTGGCGGCGCCGCGTTGCCGGCCGTCGGGACGCTGTTCCCGGTGCTTCCGGCAGGAGGGCTCGTGGCGTTCATGACGTTCGTGTGTGTCCTTGCTCTCAAGAGGGGCTGGTGAGGGAAAAGGATGTCCTCCGTAAGGTCCCATAAGCAGAGCTGTGTGTCCTGGCCCACGGAGCCAAACCGATACGTAACGCTGACGGGGCGGCTCTCCGTAGAGTTCCGTTTGGACAGCCGGGACTGGGTACTATTTGCTCGATCTCTTCCAAAATGAAGAAGGTCCTGGAAGTCCTCGTCACTGCCACTGAACTCCATAGGGTCGCTTTCCTCTACGCTAGTGGTATAGGGGTCAAATGCCACGACGCTGACCCAGGATTTGTGCCCGTGGCCTCGAGCTATCACTCGGCAGTCTACAAAAGACCAGACTGTCACCAGGTCGTCCTCGCCCCCAGTCACGATGTACTTGCCGTCCGGGCTCCAGCACACACACAGCAAGCCGCCAAAGTAGCTTTTCATCGTGCCGTGCAGCTCCACCGAGTCAAAGTTGAACACCCGCAGGAAGCCGTCCTGGCTCACGCACGCCAAGAACTTGCCATCTGGGGAGAAAGCAAACTCGTTGAGGGCCCCCTCGCCCACCGTCCACTTAAGGAGAGGGTTCCTCGTGGATTTGCTCTTGCAAGTGTGCACGGCAAAGCTCTCTCCCTGCTTCAGGAGCTGGTAGTGGGGGGCTGTGGTGCCACAAGCGTGCTCCACATTATACAAGTACGTGCTCCCACTCGAATGGGCTACTAGGAAAAGGCTTTCCGAACCAGGAACCCATCTGACACAGGTTACTCGTGACTTGTCTATTAGTCTCTGTGAAGACAAAGGAGAACAAGTTATCACAACGGAGAAGTTGGAAAGGTCTACTTTTCCAGCAAGAATACTCGTCCGCTTGGCGGTGAGAGGAGCCGCATCCTTCCAGGCCCTCCACGTCCTACCCGAGGGCAGCCAGGCCAGCGGAGAGCAAGTTGGCCCCTTGGAGAATTACTTTCTAGAACTGCACCTGTGTGTCAGGCCAGTGGCTTTCGCTGAGCGAGTCAGTCATTCAACAAACCCTGTTGACAGCCTGGTATGTGCCCAGCCGACCTGCTCCATACCAGGCGCCGGGACACACTGGTGAGGGGCTGCCTGCGGGCGCCTCTCAGGTCTTACGCCAGGAGCGGCTGGGTCTGCGCCCTGCTGAGCCTACAGAGCGTCCTCTCTCCGAGGCCCCCAGGGACTCTCGGGCCTCACAGCAGAGGAAGCTAGGCCTCCCGCGTTCTCTGCACTGTACTGTCACCGCACGTCCCATGATGCCTACACCTGCCCCGCTGGCTGCTCCGGGTGGGGAGTGAACGTGCAGCCAGCGGTATCCAGGGCTGCCACACGCACTTCCTGGGCTCTCCCTCAGCCCTGATGCACTGCAACTTCCTCACTCACATCACGGTCCTGTGTGCATCTTTATAAGCAATTCCTCCAAATCTTCTTTGGAACCACGTGGTGTTTAAAAAAAATAAACAGATGATTAAAACTCAGGAGTATGCGCCTCATCACTGCCACTCTGCTCCAGGATGCTCTGGTCCACTGACCAACTGTTTCGTTAACAGGCACAGACTGGGAGTCTTGTCTTTAAAACCAAAAGAACAGAAGGCAAAAGCAGAAGCCTCCCCGAAGGCACGACCAGCCAGCCTCCCTGCTTGCAGACCAAGCTGTGGGGCTCCCCGGCACAGCGCTTCCACGCGGTGCCTGGTCCCATAATCACATCACCAGAAGCCATCCGGGAGTTCCCAGCAAGTCCGGCTGCTAGACATGCCCTGCGGCCGCCCCCAAGGGCAAGCTGCCTCAGGGGCCAGCAGGCTCGGGCTGAGTTCAGTGCTCTCCTTCCCCTTCCTGGTTGGGATTCCCCACCTCACACCTCAGAGGGGCCCTGGGGCACAAAGATGCGAAGCCCGTGGGGACACAGGGCCCTCTGCCTGGTCGGCACTGCACTGTGTGCCTGCTGTATGGGCTGCATCTTTACAGAAAATCATAGAAAATGAAAACACTTGGTTTTTTCAAAGAAGAGATTAATGAACCTTGCAAGCTATTGCAGAAAATTAGGCCCCTGAAGGCAGGTGGCCAACCAATGACCCCAGCCAGGGAGGAGTGAGGAGGCCTGACCCTGCACAGCACGAGGGCCCGAAGCTCAGGGACAGCAGGTCCAGCAAGGGTTACTGAGCGGCAAGTGTCACTGCAGTCATTCTGCAGTGTCTCAGCCACAGGGCAGCACGCTGGCCCTCTTAAATTAGCAGAGATGCTGCAAGCCGACCTCAGGCACACAGCTACATTGTCACTGCCTCCTCCTTCCTCTCCTGCCTGGTGACCTGCCCGTACGTGGCACCCGACCTACACCAACACCAACACCCTGAAAGCCCAGGGCTGCTCCGGCAGGGCTTCCACGAGACCTTCACCGTTTCTTCCCTGGGAGGTTAGAGGTGACTTACAGGGACAGATCAGGAATTTTGCTTGTGAGGGTGACTTACCCCTCCCCACCAGACCTTGCTGGACCGCCGGGTCCAGGCTGCCTCAGCGCTCCTGAGCCTTTAAACTGTGACCAACCTAATGTCCAAGCATGGTGCCAGCTCAGCCCCAACCTGCGGCCTCGTCAGGCGGCTACAGAAGGTAACTCCAGCTGGGGAGCCAGGCTGCTGTCCTCGTCCTGGCACTGAGGCTCTCCACTCCCAAACCTGACATCCCCCACAACCAAACCTAACCTCAATTCTTCCAAGATCTCGCCACTGTTACTCTATCATGTGTGGAAAATTTTAAGGATGAGCATAAAAACTTCTAGCACCACGGTTATGAGAAAATTTTGCTCTTGATTTAAAAAGACACAGCAGAAGTAATTCTCTTAGAACTCAAAACTGCAATGCTGTCAAGTAAACCAGTATCACCCTGCAAATGTGAGGCGAGGAGAGAAATAACTGTAGCAGCATTATTAAAACACGCATTACTAGGATGACGAAGCTCATTTAAAAACAGTATTCCATATAAAAAGGTGCACCAAGACTGCTCTAAGTAGGCACGTGGATGTGACTTCCAGACAAAACCTGAGCCCGCCTTCTGCGTCCCCCCAGGACACCCAAGTAGGAGACGCTACGGTCGCGCCTCGGCACGTGGGTATCAGGGACAGCCATTTAACAAACCGCAGACCAGAAAAATAAACGCACCACAGATGCAACTGTGGTGCGAAAGGGGCTCTCCCTTGCTCTGCATCATCGCTTTTCCCTACCAGACTGTGTGCTCCAGCGTAGGGAAAAGGCCTGCTGCATCTCGGGGTACCCAGCCCCACCCGTGTCTGGGGCGCGTGACAGGCTCTGAGGAAGAGGCTCTGCACATGTGCCCTCTGATCCTCAAAACCACCCTGCGATGTAAGCGCTTGTTTTTAACAGGTAACACGTGCACACTCACACACAGAGATGTGCAGGAGAAAGGCCGCGCTCGCACCTGCCCTCCGCTCCAGAACCCCGTCCCGAGTTGCTGTGCTTGGCGTCTTGCTTCTCTCTCCGGAGTGTCTTCCTGGCGGACAAGGCAAACACGGACCCTCTTCACACCGAAGGGCAGACCACGCACGTCTGCACCTCCGCTTTCTCATTCAGCCACACACTGTGTGCATCCGTCTGTGCTGCTACAAAGACAGGTTCCTCACTCTCTTCTACAGCTGCAGAGTAGTCAGTCATATGGACGTACTAGTTTATTTCAAAAGTCCCCCACTGAGGGACATGTATGCAGCGAAGGGTAGCCTCGTACACACAGCAGGTCCCACATGCACAATTACACCTGCAGGACAAATTCCCAATGGAACAGCTGGGTCAAAAGACACACACATGCATAATTTGTATAGGTATCACCAAATCACCTCCCACGGAGAAGGGGACAATTAAACTCCATCCGCGATGTAGGCAGGAGGGCCTGTCCCCATATGAAGGCAGGTACTGTCGTCTCACCCACCAGGGAACAGGCAGTGCACGCGCTCACTCACTCCTCCTTTCCCTGTTCGTTGAGCACACACTGTGTTGGGCACTGATACAGCACTGGCAGACAGACACCCCTTCCCACATGGAATTTACGTTCAAGTGGGATGAAAAGATAGTCAAACCGGCACACTCTGATGGTAAGGAGTGTTGTGGAGCAAAACAAAGACAAAGGGTAGGGGGATTATAGTGATTTCAATCCCAAACAAGAGGGCCTGGAAAGGCTCTACCTCTGGCAGTGAGGGCTCGCTGAGCAGAGTTAAAGGGCAGCAGACAACAGGCTGAGGGATGCTGGGAAGAGCAGCCTCACAGAGGGAACCACTCTAAGGGCACTGATGGCAGGCGAGCGGGGGGGGACCAAGCACGAGACATCCTGGAGACACAGAAGGAGTGGGTGCAGGCAGCACAGACCAGGCAAGATGACACACCAACGCAGGGCGTCACACCCCTAAGTGGGGCTGCCATCTGTCTTCTGTGCCACCAACAAAGGCCAGCGAAGGCCAGGGCCACTGCACACAGGTTCTCAGGCACAGGGCACAAGCCTACTTCAGACCCTGAGCAGGGCGGACATGACTCTCAGGCTAGCCAGGAGTCACTGAATTTAAATTGCTCTGGGTTCTTATTTGGTTTAGGTTTAACCAAAAAGGAAGAGAACAGAAAGCATTTTACACTGCCTTTCAAATTAAAAAACAAATACCTAGAACATGTTATTCAATAAATATAAAGAATGAAGCCCAGTTTCTGCACCATGAGGGTATCTTTTGGTTCCAGAAAATGTCTAGCACAGAAAGTAAAGAATCTTACTCAGTTTTCAATGTTAAGTAATGGGATTTCCCTGCTGGGCTCAAGTTTTCCAGTATCAATGCAGCCTTGACCTGAAGAGTGTACGTTTGAGTGTGTAGAGAAGCCACCCTTGGCAAAACCCCAGGGCCCTCTGGGGAGCTCCTGAGTAGAGGTGAGGCAGGAGGTTGAGAGAGGCAGGGGCCCAAGCTGGCGCGGGGCAGCCCGACAAAGGCGCAGCACGGTGCTGGGGGATGTGGGGATGTGGGGATATGGGGATGTGGGGATGTGGGGATATGGGGATGTGTGTGTGTGTGTGTGTGTATGTGTGTTTTGGCTGGAGCACTTGAGCAGGGCAGGAAATCGCGTCTGGAGCTGTGAACTGGGACTCACAGAGACGAAGTCCCAGGCTGGGGGGCTGGGCTGTGACCCCGAGGCCTGGTGCTGCCCAATCCCACAGCCCAAGCGCCTGCAGTGTGTCCAAAGTGAGACGTGCTGGATTCTCAAGACTGGAAAAATTATGGGAACTACCTCATTCATGATTTTATACTGATTGTATGTTGAAATAATATTTGGATATATTAGATGAAATATCTTAATTTCACCTTTTTTTTTTTAACTTAATTTTAAGTTACTTAGAAAATTTTAAGTTGTATTTGTGGCTCACACTGTGTTTACCAGCAGTGCTGCTGCAGACAGCGGGGACCATGAAGGCTTCTGAACAGGGAGGTGACAGAACAACGTGAAAACCCTGTCAGCAGGCAGAGAAGAGCACCTACAATTCCACTACTAATATTAGGTCGGGGGGGGTGGAGACAGGTTAGGGGACTATGACAACTGTCTGTGGACAAAAAAGTCTTAAACATGACCAGTGGCAGCATGGCAGGTGGGCTGTTTACAATGATCAGCTGGGTGGCGAAGGGCGGTGAGGTGAGGCATGGGAAAATGCCTAGGTTTTGAGCTTGAGTGACTGGGAAAGTGGTGACACCAAGAGTGGAGGGTGGCTAAGCTGGGGAGAAGTCCACATGTCCCCATCCAGTAGGCAGCTGATGAGAGTGGCCAGGGGAGACAAGGAGACCGGCTGTGAACACGGGAGCCAGACCTCCAAGGCAGCAGGTGCGGCAAGAGAAGGAGGAGACTATGAAGCTTTGCAAAAAGCCAACTTACAGGGAGCAGGACAAAACTCAGGGAGGCAGAAGGAAAAGTGGAGAGAAGAACCCAGGAGTCCCCCCAGGAGAGGAGAGGACGTCCCCTGCACCATCACTTCCCTCCACCACAGCCCTGCCCGGAGAGAGGCAGAGCCACAGGCGGGGCACAGCCGCCCTCGAGAGCACAGGGAAGCCAGCCTGAGGCTGGGGAGCGAGGGGAGGACGCCCGAGAAGAGAGCCACCTGCCGGGCTGGAGAGGAGAGGCTGGGGGAGGGCGCTCCAAGGAGGACGCACATCCCACTCCCAGCAAGCACGGAGAGGGAGGGAAGCAAGGCAGGTCTCAGGGAGGGGCGAAGGCAGAGTCAGCAGCTGAGACCATCTTTTCGGTTGCCTGGGGCAGCCACTGGGCTTTCCATTAAAAAGTCAAATTCCAAAATGCTCCAAGGCCTACTTTTATAGTCACTTTCATAAAAACCAAAACCAAAGCCAAAATCTGGGTGTTAATACACCGTTTCTGTTTGTCAAAACCCCGACCCAGGAGGTGGGCTCCCCCAGCCACTTCTCTTCCTGATCATCACCTGCCGCCCCCACAGTCCTCATCCTGTTCACAGAATATTAGTCTCATTTCTAATATTGATCCAGTGAAAATCAAACACCAAAACTGCCATCATTAACGGCATTAACATACAAGATTTTCAAACTACACTAAACTAGTTAAAAGGAAGCAAGAATAAAAATAAACCTGTAACCACACTAAAGCACCACCGCTAAAACGAAGCTTTTCTAAAGCACATACTTTTTTCCTTTTTTTCACTATCAACATGACAAGCAGGAAAACATTGCTGGGGAGGGGAAGGGTATTCTGCCTTTTACAATGCAGATATTAATTTATAACAAAAATACTGAAACAATTCAAAAACCACAGCAGCTGCTGGAAAAGCCATAATGTAGCCACAGCAAAAGTGGCAACTAAGGGCTCTGATTATGCACCGCATCAGCAACGGCTGCTTCCCACAGGGAGCATTAGGAAAGGGCATTTCAGAGCTCTGTGAGAGAGGATCAGGTGTCATTTTTCTCAAAGTCAAGACTTTACGGAGTAGATCATTATGTGCTCATTTCCTTCCTTTGATTAAAAAAAAGCAACAACAAAAACAAAACTAACAGAATGCCCAGCGCCACCTTTTTGCTAGAGAGCTAGACAGAATATCACAAAACCAACCCCCTCCCACTCCCGGGGTGGTGGGATGGAAGAGCAGGTGCAGCCCTGGGCAGCATCAGGGCCACGAGTCAGGGCCACTCCTCAGCACCCTGCTGTGGGACTGATCTAAAGACGACAAGGACACAGGAGCCTCCCCAGCGTACGGCCCTGGCCTCACGACCTGTGAGAGAGGAGAAAGTCAACGACACAGGGTCTCATTATATGCCAGTGATGAAAGAAGCCAACAAGTTCTTTTCAGGTTTTACATCTTTCCCAGAAATCAAAACACACTTGAAAATCCTCTGAAGTTACTGTTTTATGGATATAACCCAGATATAATCAGAATTTTTACGAAGATGAACTAGGCAGAGCTCATTACCACGCAGAAACTGTCCCTCGGTGATCCCTCCTCCCCAGTACATCATCACCTGAGCAACGGAAAGTGAACCCCTCACCCCTTCGGGGTGCTCCCCGCAGGGCTGAATTCTGAGCGGGGGCTCTGCTTCCCAGGTAGCTCTCACCGGGAAGCACAAAGCTGGGCTCACCGTCTGGGAGCTTCTCTCTGTGCCAAGATGCTCTCAACAGAGACCCACTAGCTACTTTCAAGGGCATAAAACAAACACAATACTACAAACAGAAACCTCCAAACTACTCTAGGAGACTGGAGACTCAGGGGATCTGAGGCCATCACTCCCCCAGGGAGGCTAGGAAGGACCAGGCCCTCCCCTCCCTCCTGGGCTGGACAGGCATGGCCAACAGGGCCACCACGTGACTGGGACGGCCTGGGAGCAGGGCTCGCCTCTGCTGACTGAAATGAGCTGAACAGATAAGGGCCCGCCTGGGAGGTGGAGGCTGCCAGCACCTCTAATGGAGGGAGAGAATCTTCCAGTCTCGCCTCATTAAAAAATAAAAAATTACAAAGACGTGTGTGCATGTGCGTAACAGTCTATCAGGCGAGACAGACAAGCACTGCACAGTCATGACAAACAGCCCCTGTCACCTGCCTCACACGTGCTGATTCTCCGTCCGGGTTGCCCCTCTCTTACCTTCTTGTCCTGGAGAATTATCTGTGCTCCTCCTTCAGAGCTGCTGCTGTCACTCCTCCCAGGACGCCCTTCATCCCAGCCCTGGGTGAAAGGGGCCTCTGGGCCCCTGTGCCCGAGCGGTGACCGAGCACTCACTGGGACTGTCCTCCAGGCCCTCTGCTAACACCTCGCCTCGCCTCACGGTGCTGCTGTCCTTACCCATCTTCCAGCTGAGGAGGAGAGGGGAGCAACAGACCCCCATCCTGCAGGCAGTGCGTGGCAGAGCTGGCGTCTGAAGCCTGGGCATTCAAGTTCAAGGGTCTGTGCGTCCTTAGCCATTGGGCTGTGAGTACTTCAGGGCAATAAACCGACTGTTCTAAGTGCTCCTCTGGAGGCAACATGGGAAGAGCATAACAGGGCTCAGGCCTCGGCACTCTTCTTTGCTCTCACTCTGCTTTCTCCACAGACCTATCGTCTAATCTCAGGGACATGATTACTATTTATACACTGACAACTCCCAAATCTTCACCCCTAGTTTTGAGCTCTAAGACCACGTATCTAACCACCTACTAGCCTCTCAAGCTTACCAAGCGCAGAATGGAACTCTGCTCTCTCCCTCTGGTCCCGGGACCTGCTCCTTCCCCAGTCCCGCCCAGCCCGGGAAGTGGCAGCCAGAAGCGCAAGGCGTGCTCACGCCTCTCTCCAATTCAGTCTCCAAGAAGCAACCAGGGCAATTTTCAAAAACACCACTCTGACCACAGCCTGCTCCTGCTCCTTCTGTGAGACCCCACCACCTCAGGCAAAGCAGCAAACCTGGGTCCAGCCCTGAGCGGCTGGCCGCCAGCAGCGGGCACTCACGTCGCCCCGCCCTCCAAGGCCCACGGTCTTCCCAGTCCCCTTGGTCCCCACGTTCTTCCTGGCCCCAGAGCCCACGCCTGCTCTCCCTTCTGCAGTTCCTTGCCTGTTGGCCTCCTTCTCCTTCGAGGCTCAGTTTAAAGCGCACCATTTCCTCTGAGAGACGTTCTCCACCTCCCTGTAAAGCAGGGCTCTGTGTCTGTCTGTCTGTCCATCTGTCTGTCTCTCAGGCCCACTGCCTCCTCTAACATTGCAACAACTCACCGCCACCTGCCGTAAGGGTGCGTGCGTGCGCAGCGCTGCTGTTCACACCTGTCCCAGGTCTCTCTGAGGGAGCAACAGCGGGGCGGGTGCAGACCCGGTGCCAGGCACACAGTAGGCAATTAAGGGCTGTCGAATGAATGGAGAGAACGGCCACAACTCTAGTTCAAGTCCTCAGCTCTCACCTGGACAGTTACTAGAGCCTCCTCACTGGTCTTGCTACCTTCATTCTCTCTTTCTTCATTCCAATCCACCTTCCACAAGTGCTGACAAGAGTTCTAAAAAAACATATTTGATCCTGTCACTCCCTTGATCAAAAAGAAGCCCAAAGGTTCCCCCACACCTTCCAGAGTCAGATCTAAATTTCTTAGCTTGTCCTGAAAGGGCTTTTACAACCTGGTTTCTAGTTTACCTGTCCAGCTTCGAGGCCCCCACTCCAAGGCCCACACGCTGTTATCTGGCCACCCATGGTTGTCTGATGTTCCTCCACGTGCCAGGTTGTTTCCTCCAGCCTTGAAGGCCTTGCTCACCCTCCTCCAACTCCTATGCATCTTTTAAGACCCAGATCGAACGCCACCTTCTGGAAGCCTTCTCCAACTTCCCCCACTGAACTTTTGTTTTTACTTTATATTTTGATACATACTGAAGGATGCAATTAATACATGTCCCCTGGTACTTTGTTCATAGCACTATGACAGCACATGTCCCAGTACCCCATATGCCCATCTTACTAAACTGAGAGCTCCTGGGGAGACAAGAGCCCATCTGGCAACCATACCTGGTGCTGCTTACAGTCTACGACCAATAAGAGCTTGTGGAATTCATTTCTGGGTCCAACTCTATCACTGACTCACTACCTGATCTGAACAGCGCACTTACCTTCTCTTGGACTATTTCCTCATCTGCAGAATGGAGACAGCTGCTCACCCTCCCACGTAGAGGAAATATATAAAACACTCCACGTCTCATACCAATGCAAAGCCCAGCGTAACGACTGCTTCCACCACCACTCCTGGCAGTCTCTGAGAAACAAACCTCTGATGACCCTTTCTCTTAGACATCCTGGCCAAAATCTGATGAAAATGTTACCCATAAAACCAAAGGGTGTCCTCACTGTGAAGGGCAATCAATCTCCCCTCAAGCCGTAAATGCCAAGTTGGCATTCGACCAGGCAAACCCCAGCACTCTGAACAGCCATTTTTCAAATACAGTGTAAAAGAAGTAGGAGATAGCTCATGCTTAAATCACTTAGAGTGAGGAGCTGCTTTCTAGCCTGCAACTCCCAGCTGTCCTGAGTGAGGAACGGGTTAGCTGTGCGTCTCCTGGGGCCTGTGGTCTCTGCTCCTGCCCTCCCCCAGCGATGACACACAACCCTTCTTGTTCTCTAAGTGGCATTCTGTGCCATCCTCAGCAGAGCAGCCTCCTGATCTTGTTTACCAACAGCCCTTTACAAGATTCCAATCCCTCCCCCCTCAAAAATATGCCCCCATCTAAACATAAACAAAACCCTATAAAGACTCCAAATTCATAATTTCTATTGAGAATACAGAGAAGCCTGGTTTTATGGCCCCCGCTCAAATCATCCAGTCACTCAGAAATCACATCCTCAGATAATACTAATAAAACATCTATGTAAACAGACTAATTTTCTGTTTAAGGTTTTTTTTTTTTAACATAACATGGGATTAAATACTTCTCCTCAATCCAGACAGCAAGTTTTGTTTCCAGTTATCCCAGATGCAACTAGAAGAGAAGATGGCATGGTTCAAAGATTTCCCCAGATCCACTGGCAGTGTCACACAGGAGCACCTCGGATGGGTACTGGACACACATGGACAGCATATACCATAACGACCGCAAAAAGAATCAGAATTTTAACTGCAATTTGTCTAGTTAAATATTCTTCCCTAAACAAAATTACTTCTCAAAAATCAGAATCTATAATGCACTTCTGCTCCAAATTTATGCCTTTGAACCACGCAAAAGCACTTGTTCTTCCTGAGAGCGACTCCACGCGATCTGACCCTTGCCACACCGGGGCTGAGGCCGCAGGCAAAGGCCACGGGCAAAGGCCGGGGCCCAGGGCTTTCACCTCAGCGCGCCGAGCCCATCTCTTCTGCTTACTGGGAAAGCCGCACTGAAACAGAGGAGGCGGCACAAGAAACAAGCAGTGGAGATACTCGGGGCTGAAAAGCCGCTCCGACAGCTTTTAAAAATATAATCTATTTGGCAACTTCTGTTTTGCCATGTTTAAAGTTTCTGACATGTTCCTGAACAGACAGCTCAGGTTATCTCAGGCTCCTTCCAGAATGAAGCTAAGACACCAGAAACCCCAGTACATACTACAACATTGGCAAAAGCTATGTCATGTGATCCAATTTTAAGTGCCAGGATTTCTAACTATGTGGTTTTACAGCAACAAGAGAACTAATTCTCAGTCAGATGCCTGTCGAAGACACACACCAAAGCGTTAACTACAGTTTAAGTAATCTAAAGAAACATTATCAAGTTCTTTGAACTACTGAAATTTTCTGGTGATGTGAACAAAGTTCAGAATTCCATATTTTCTTATTTAAATTATAAATATCAAGCTGCAAGTCTCACCCCTATCTCTATTATAAAAGAATTTAAAGCACCTGCTGCTAGACACCTGTGCATGCTCCATTAAAAACACACAAGACAGTTACCCCCAAGGGAGAACAGGTAAAAGTCAACAAATTAACTCACCACATTTGAACCTGGGTCATACTAGGTGGGACAGCTGAGAATGAAAACTGGGCTTTTAGCTCAACATGTGACATAAGGCCCACTGCCCCTGGCAAGAACGTACACATTCTTAAAGGGATTCTTAACAGCTAAGACAGGGTGCTACTTACTTCCTCATTAAATAGTTTGCTAGTTTCTTTTTTGATTGGGTCTATAAGCTGGACTTGGCCTGCGGAAAAGCCCACTAGGAGAGAGACACTTTCTGCTGTGGCTGTTAGGTGGTTGAAGTCATGACAAGTAGGCTGTGTTCCTTTGTATATCCTTTTATCTATTGGTTTACTCAAGTCAGCAGCCTGGAGGAGAAAGAGAAAAATACACACGGTAAACAGCACATTGAGGTGAGAAATCTAAGTTACACTATTTTACACTCCATTATGATGTTCAATCTTAAAAACAAAAGTATTTAATATATTTTACTGCAGTTTTCAGCATTTTATAAAAGCTCTTTCACACACCTTAGCCAATCTGACACTGTTAGACTATCCACAGTGCGCCTGTAACGGTTACTTTCACAACTTACTCCTCTTCACATATATTTAACAAAGACTCCTGGACTTCAGGAGGGAAAATCCTTGAGATACTAAATTCAGTATTTGCAAAATGTATTCCAAGCATTTTCTAACAGTTAACTCTAACCACATAAAAGCTCGGCTTTCAAATGTAGCTACAGCACCTAAGTGCTCATTGGTGAGTTTACCTGTAGCCCAGTGGTTCTCAAAGTGTGGTCCCCAGACCAGTGGTGGCAGCAGCAGCATCACCTGGAAACTCAGAAATGCACATTCTCAAGCCCCACCCCCGACCAGGGGAATCAGAAACCACAGGGAGCAGGCCCAGCAAGCAGTCACTTAAAAAGTCTTCCAGGTGATTCTGAGGTCCCTCCACTCAGGCTGGAGAACCACGACTACGGCCAATTACAAGCAGGCAGTGACCGGGTCAGTCTCTCTTCTCTATCAGCTTTCAAGTAACTTTCACCTGTCAAGCCCACTGGTACCTGCGTCATCTTTAATTCTTACAACGATCCTCAAAGTAGGTAATATTCCCCCATTTTACAGATAAGAAAACATGTTTAGTGAGGTTAGATAACTCAGCCAAGGTCACCATACCTACCTAGTAAGTAGCAGGGCTGCATTTGGAACTCAGGTCTCTTTCACCAAGAGTCGGGGAGAAAACATACAACACGCACTCCAAAGACAAAAGCAAACGACTTCTGACTTGGACTAAATGTGATTCTTCAGACTGCCTCCCCTCTTTTAAAGCAGGATTTTTCTCTTCATGAGAAATGTTCTGAGCAATCCACTATGCTGGGCTGTTACTGCTGAAATGAAGAAAGCTACCCTTCCCACTCGTCTGAAAATCACAGGTGCAGATAACCCAACACACCCTTCAAAACACCCCCCCGGCCCGTGTGCGGCTCCAGGGATCTCTCAGCTCCTGTTCTCTACCGGCCGCCCTGGCGTTAAGTTCTGAAGATCTCTTTCTCCCAGAGGCCTGTGATGCTGTACCGAGTATTCTAATGTTAGATTTCTCAGGTAACAAGTATAAATACTGTGTAAAAAAGAGGACCTCAAAATGGCAGGCTCAAAACCTGAGCGTGTGGAAGTCTGGACGTGAGTGGTACAAGTAACTGGGAGCCCCAGGGCAAAGGAAGGAAGATACCTGCCAGGCGGACAACTCTCCCAGCCTCACCTCAATTAAAATGGAGATTCTACCAAACTCATGGGATTGTCTGGAGGATGAAATAAGAAAATATATACATGAAAGAGCCTTGAAACATGTAATAAATAGTAAGGTACAAAACAAAAGAAGTCCTGAGTTTGGAGCCAGGAGGAAAGGGGCAGTGGGAGAGGAGTAAGTGCTGAAGCAGGTGCTCAGCTGGGGTTGGAGAGGCAGCTGCAGGAGCCAGAGGAAGGCACCCCTCACTGCTGACAGGCCATCCCCCTCCAGGGAAGCAGCTCCTGGGCAGGGCCCCAAAGGCAGGGAAGAGAAGTCTAGGCTCAGGGAAGAACACGGCAGCTCATCTCGGTGCAAGGGAAGAGATCAAAAGTAAAAATAGTTCAAAATATAAAATAAGATACACTGGCAGCTAGAATCAGAAACCAAATTTGAAATATGAACAATTACATTATCACATGACCTCTCCGTGTTAATTCTTGAGACTTTTTTAAAGTTTGCCTAAGAAACTATCCCCTGAAAGAATACACCTAAAATTATGCACCAAAATATAAAAATAAATTCAAAGACAAGCAAAAACTAACAGAGAAAACAAACTAATATAAATTAAATGAAAAGAAATACGATTCTCAGAAACAACAGAGGAAGTTTAAAGCACCCGTTCTTCCAAGCAATGCTAGCAGCTTGAACTTACACATCCCTTACAATGACTGCGTCTCGGCTCTTGGTGTATTTCTTTTACTTTCCTGCCCCCTAACGTGGAACTTTCCTGAAAAGATGTCATTTGTAATTAGATCACACACAAACACACATCTAAAGTATTTGAAATGCCAACTGAAAGACTGTTTTTACTCTTGAATCATGCAAATATTCCAAAAACATCCTGTTTACTTATTTGCTTAACAAAGTTTCTTCCTAGATCATTGCTCTCAAAGTGTACCAGTCCATGAATAGTTTGCTAGTCTGCAGTCAAAATTAAGTACAGGAATTGAGAATAAGCATTTAGAAACTTTTATGGCAATGTGACAGAGTGATTTTATATCTAATTAAATCTAATGATAAAAAATTCAAAAAAATACAAGTTTGCATTCTGCATATCTTTTTCAGTTTCTTTTTCTAGTAACCCTGTTTTCATTTTACAAAAGTATCAGTCCAGATAGACTGGAAACTTTTTAAATTAAAAAAAAATTTTTTTAAACTGGTCCTTCAACACTGGTGGGAGAAGCATTACCCTAGAAGGCGTAAAAGTAGACCCCAGCCCAAGAACATCTAGATATCTCTTACCTAAGGTCACTCCTTCCTCCCCAACCCTCAATGGCACAGATGAAACAGGGAGTTTAGCCAAGCAACATGTCACTCACACTAAGCAAGACTTACTGAGAACCCTGAAGAAGTTATACTTCTGAGAAACCCGCCGACTCCACCACTGCTGCCTGAGCATTTTGGGGCCCAAGCCCAGATGGAGGGAAGGTAGAGCCTGCCAGTGCCTGCCTTCCTTTCAAACAGCACGCCCACCTCCAACTCAGCTTGTCCTCTTTCCTCTCGCAGCTGATCACCGGGTGCTCTCTCTTCTCCCCTTGAGGTGCTGCTGTCTAATTTCCTCCTCCCCCTCCTCCTTTCATCCTGGGAGGTGGGGTAGGGTGTGCCAACACATACTCTGAACTCACCCCCCTTTTCAGTAGCAGTAATAACTACCTGGGCCAGCCACTCCTCTTCCCCATGGGGTCATCAGCCTCTGACAGATGGCTTCCCGGGCAGAGGCAGTCTGAGAGGAGGAGAAAGAGCCCAGACGTCAGAACCAGGCAGGTCTGGGTTCAAACCTCACCTTCCCTCTTGGAAGCCAGGTGGCCTTGGGCAAGGTGCTTGTCACCTCTCCCAGGGCCTCAGGGAACAAAGCCCCTTGCTCCCTTGTAGGGTAGTGGTGAGGCCCACGGGAGACTGGACTTCTCATTTCCATCACATCAAAATATGGTGACTACCTAGCAGTCCTGCCCTTGCTGGTTCGGCCCCATCCATCTTCCCTAACAGCAACACCAGCTCTGCCCACGGAGCACCTTCTGTGCACCAGGAACTTCACACTTACCATCTCTTCTAATCTCACAGTTGCCCCTCAAAGTCAGCACAAATCCCATCCATATTTACAGCTGAGGAACCTGGGAAGGAATTACGGGTCAAGGGCCATGCTGCACTGCTCTACCTCGTCTGCCGTCCCAACCTGCCTCGCCCCGCACACACGTCTTGTGTTTGGTGCAGGCAGATGTCCCCTCTTTCCTGGCTTCATTAAGTCTCCTTCTTGGTGGGGACAGTCCACTTTGCCCCTGTTCCCAGGAATCTTCCTTCAGTTCAAGCCCCATCACCTCCAGCAAGCATTTCCCCCACTACCATTCTCCGAGCTGGCTCCTTTACCTCAATTCTGAAGTACTTAATTCGTCCCACAAAATCTAGTATTTAATCACTTACATGATTACAGTACTGTTTTATGTCTGCTATCATCAATTACAATTACAACCAAAAATTACAAATAAAGACTCCTTTAAAAAGCAGAACTTCTTTATTAAATAGTTACCACTGTATTATTCCACAAAATTAACTTTTGTTTGTCAACTCTCTGGTAAATCCTGCATAGATAGGTTAGAGATACTTTATTTTTTTTTTGAAGTGTTTCTGCATCCTAATGATTGCCAATTATCTAAATTCTTAAACATGAATTTAAAGCAGAACCAATTTATTAAAAAGTCTTAGCAATTTTAAGAATCAGAATCACATTTGGTTATCCAGGCCTAGTAGAGTATCCAGTCTGTCACAAGTGCTGAATTTATGTTTAATGAATGAAACTGACCGATCCAAATTTTTTTCAATGATAAGATTACATTTCATCATTATGCTCGTTAGTTTTTGCATAAGGAGTTACTGATTACAAATAATTTGTCAGTGTCTCATTCTCAGAAAAAATTTAAATGATGGTTGAAAAATTCCTACTGCATAAACAGAGCTGGTTAACCAAAATCATCAATCAGTAAATACAAGCTTTAAAATGTCATGTTTCTTTTTTTCTTGGACTTTTGATCCTTAAAAATCCCTGGAATTCTTTTCATGACGAATACTGTCAAAATAGGAAGTCAGCTGGGTCAGTTCAGCATGGCATTAATGAGCATTTATCATTCCAGAATCACAAAGGTCTGCAAAAGAAAGCTGTTCCAAGCTCACACCTTCACCCCAGATCTGCACCGGCCCCAGGGAATGTGGCTGAGCCAACAGGAATGTGGACGAGGGACCTGGACCAGGTGGGAAAGGGCTCCCGTGGGCTCGGTGGGCCTGCTGGCGCTGACAGGGCCTTGGCACCCCGTCATGGTCATTACGGGAGCTCAGAGAAGGCATGTGGTGGGCCTGTGCTGAGCCCTATTCATGGCACCTGCTCCCTGATACTGCTGAGTGCCCAGAAGCATTTGATGGGATATGGAAAATAATGTCACAAAGACTTCTTTTGAAAAACTCACGCCAGGTCATGGTATATGGGAGATACGGGGGGGCATCTAGGTAATAAAGGTAGGCTTTATTTTCCCTAAATTTCTCCTCCTCCCTCCCCTGCCGAGAATCACCTCAGAGAGAACCAGTCTCACAGAACTTGCCAGAAAAAAGTCCTTTTACCGGCATATCTAACAGCTGCCAAACAGCCAACCAGGACCAGCAGCTGACTCCGTCCACCGGAGAGACCACTCTCTTCCCTAAGCCCGCCCTTCCCATGTTGTGCCCCCTCCCAAGCTTGGAGCCTGTTGCCTCAGTCGGGTCCCCAGCGCGGCACCCCCATGACAGCTTCAGAGCCCTTGTGCAGGCTGTCCTTCTCCGGTCCCCTCCCAGCCTGGGGTCAGCTTCCTTGGCTTGGCAGCAGGCTCCTTCCACCCATTTCTACACGCATTCAGTTCATCCCACACTTGCCGGACTGGTCTTCACTACAACTTAGGTCACTTCCTCTCCAAACCTCCGCGGCCCTGCCTGGCATCACAACGGCTCGACCCCTGAAGCTCAGCGTCCACAGGCCGCACCACCCGCCCCTTCACAAATATTACCCACAAAGCCACCTGCTCACCTGCCACCTGTGCTCTTCACACCTCCTGCCTTTCCTCATATTGCTTCTTGCACTTAGAAGCCTTCCCGACCCCCAACATCACGCGAACTCTGCCCGCCGCGGCACAGATGTCGTTTCCTCCTGATCTCGCCTCTGGGAGGCACTCTTTCGCCAGACCTTCACTGAGTGCCTCTCACTATGTGCTGTATCTATGAGCTGTAATCGGTGAACTGTAGTCCATATATTGTGAAAGCCCAGTTCCTTTCAAAAACAACACAGACCGTCAGGAGGCTGCTGAGTCACCAACGGCCCGAGTGGATTAATCAAAAAATAGCTGGAGCTGCCCCAGTGGCATCAAAGGTCGCCACTGTGCCATTTGAAAATCAAGAGAACCCTCCTCTGCTTTCTATTAGCCTTCCTTCTGACCACATCTCATACAACCAGAACAGGAGCCGGAAGTGAACAGGGGATTACTTCCCAGGGCCACAAGGGATCATGTGCTTAGAAGGAAGTGCAACAGCTGGAGTCCTACCTTAAGACCTGGGACCCCAAAGTAAACTGTGTTATAAAGGCTGGTGCAGCTTTTCCCAGGGCAGACTTTTAACCTGGTCAGGCTTGGGGTTTCTAATGCCTGCGAGGGGTCAGTCCACAGTCTGGGGCTGGACCACATGCACCTAGCTGGTCACGCTGGACGAGACCTGGGGAAGCGCCTCCCAAGGCACAGAAGTGAGACGCGGACCCCTCAGAGCTGAGACGTTATTTGCTTTGTGAACAAAGCTCAACGCACTGTTTAATCCAGAGTTTCTGTAACGTAGTGGAAAATCATCTAGCTCTAATGACAAAAATACCAAACACCTTCACTGCCCGCACTTCATGTGCAGGTGAACAGGCTGACACTCAGGTACAGCCAGCTGTAAGGCCCTGCACAGATGTCGGTCCTATATCCAACCCACCTGCCCTTGAAGCAGAAACAAAATCAGGCTAATCCACACCCACACAATCCATCTTTCTCACAGTTTCTTCAGTTCAATAGTTACATTCAAAATATCTGCATAATTGTCATTAATGATATTTAAAGAACCTAACATTTAAAAAAAAGATATTGGGTATAAAGAAGTAAGTTGGGTTTGGGATAACTTATCCCAGTAGGGGAAAAATTGCCAATCAATCGTACAGTTCTGGAGTTTCACAAAGGAGAGAAACATCTGTCTTATTCACCACTCTATCTCCAACATCTAATAAAGGAAAGGCCTGGCACACAGAAGGAATAGTTAAATATCTATTGTAGAAATGAAAAAACCCTCAAAATGGAGAGAAAGAAAAGTAAAGTAACAGGAAGCAGAAGAGACCCAGAGCCAAACACTTCTGAAAGCGAACACATAATCCTTTTGCTCACCAAAATCCTAACAACCAATGCCTTCTTGGGTGCCCGTCTGTGAAAGAAAACCACCTCTGTTAGCAAATACCAGTAGTCACTTGAGGCTGACAAAGCACCCCCAAGCATCAGTTCTTCTGACCCTCGTTACAATCTTGTGCCCATAAGAACTATCGCCACTCCCACTTTATAAACAGAAAAACAGACTCGGCCCAGGTGGAGCCCGGGCCTTCTGAACCCCAGCCCCGCGTCTCCTGCGTCATGCTGCTGTGAAAGGAAGCTGACAACATCCGAGGTAGCACCTAGCTCTAAAATTCTATCACGGTGTGACTCCGCACTCCCATGCTTGCTGAAGTGGGAATCAAATATTCCGGTCTTGCTCCGTTTGGCCCAGATTCCAGACCTACCTTCTCAATGCGTTTACCTTGCAGGGCTGTTCTATTAAAATGGAGTAATACACTTAAGCCCGAAGCATAATGCCTGACACTCAAAGTATTTTAGAAGTTAGTTCCCCTCTTTGAAACACATATTTCTCCTTTTGAATACATAAGGACTTGCTGCTTTTCATACAGACTTTGAAAATTCTCGTCATTCACTAATGCTTTCAAAGAAATACCAATAAGGAAAAATTGAGATATTTCTTTCTGCCCTGCATTTCCTGGAGAAAAACATCAGAAGCCAAGTTTAGGGCAGGTCTTCCTTCCAATATAATTTTCCAAAACAAGACAGTACCTTCCTCTTCTTAGTTTCCATCCTCCTCCACTGTCAGACAGACTAGCACACGCCCACACTGGCACTGGCAAACCAGACCCTCTCCCTTTTCCAAAAACAAGCTGTAGGCGTGTCGCCTGTTGGCTTCTGGTGGTCCTGACCTGGGGCTCCTCTCCTGTGGCAGGATAGCAGCATGGCCACAAGAAGTGGGGCAGGGAACTCCACAGAGGGAGAGAGAAGGGAAGGACGATGCCAGCCGCCATCAGAACATAGGCGAGTAAGCAGACGGAAAATGCAAGGGGCACTACCTTTACATCACTCCCCAGTGGGAAGAGATGCCCAGTCACAAAACGCATAAAACGTGTTCAGCAAAATTTTCACAGCAACAAACTGGGGCACTGCTTACTGTTCGCAAGGAAAGGCTTCTCACAGGAGCCAGATTCCCTCCTGTGGGAATCTGCTCTGGGCGTGGTGGGAGTGGCTGCCCAGAGGAAGCAGGCCGTGGGTGCAGCCCCATCTTCTCCCTGCCCGGCACTGTCAGTCAAGTATCTGCTGAAATAACAAGCTTCTCTTGTTCCTCACGGACCATTTTTTCCCAAGGCAGCCTGTCACTTAAAAACTGCCAGCCAAGTAAACTCTACTCCTGTTCCCTTGGAGTGGTCTTTAAAAATGAACTTAATGAGCTGCTAACTGCAGCATCTTCGCCATCTCTCTGTTCCCCTACGCTGCACTCCAAGTTCAGGTTACGTCTCTTAGCACAACGCGAAATGCTATAAATGGTTGTCGTGGTGCTTCATTTAGGCTAATGAAATATTGATTTCTTCATTAAAGAAAACTATGAATAAACATCAGATAAACTCAATTTGCACACATTCTAACACCAGATCTCATCACGTTAAAATGCTGACATATTCAAATGACCCACATTTATTAAAACCGTCTGTTAATTATGCACAGAAATATGTATTCCTATTCCCAACAGAATACCAACATCTCAAATGGAAGAAAAGGCAAGATGCTTTCATTTCTGCAAAAGAGACTCATTTCAAATTCTTAGAAAACATATATTTTTAAGTTTCCCCTACAAGGGGTGGGGGTAGGGAGGAATTCTATGACCTGCTAAAAGTGTTGTGACAATACTGGTCAATTAAAGACCATTCCAAGGAGTGAGCATTCCTATACACTGCTTAACTACTACGCTATTGTTTCCCTGATGATCCTCGAGCTTATTATGTTTGGCACAGCACATGGGTGATTTTTCAATTTTCCGATTCAAGTTGCTGAGTAACATAAGCAGTGCTCTGCAGAGGAGCTCCCATTCTAAGCAAGATATGCCCTAAATCTCCAACTGTGTGGAAGCCCTCCAATTTTCTGACCCTTATTTCCTCATCCTACAATGAAAGTGAGGCCCACGGAGGAGTGGTGATCTGCCCAAGGTTTCACAGAGCTTAGAACTGTGCTTTCAATCACAAGCTGCTGCTACCTTTTCAATCACCCAACTTCAGTTAGAACAATGATCTAACTGAATCTGTAACATACAAAATTTCAAGAAAGGACACTGATGTGTACCATTAATTTTACATCAAAATGACAGCATTTTGAAGTCAGTACATTGCTGGGTTTTCAAAGAGGAAGCCAGAGAGCTAGAGAGAACACTAAACTTATCTTAAAATGAAAGGAGGTCAGTCACTAAAATAAGAGGCCAAAATACTGGATTTGGCCTCTGTAATTCAAACAGTCTGATCCAGCCAGGCCTCGGGTAAAGAAAGCAGCCTCAAATCAGTGGGAGTAACAGAGATCTGACCCATTCTACATACCACCACGAGGAAAGGCTTCACTCTCTCCTTCATCTAAAGTTTTACAGAATCATTGGAATACTACTCACTTGGCACTTGTGCTATTAGCCATTTGTCCTAACTAATCCAAAAATTTTCAGGACACAACTATCTTACAGGCCACCTAGTAACATTTACTCGGACGCTTCTTATGTTTTTTCCCCCATCAGATTTAAAAAAGCCTTTTTAGGCACCTGAAGTGTATCCTGCACTGGTACAGCACTAGTAATGCAACAGCAGCCAGTTTCAAATGTGGACGAGAAGACCAGCACACGCAGGAATGCAGAGAGGCAGGCCTTACCTCATGACAAGGCTGCATGTCAGCACAGCCTTGAGGAGGGCGACCTGGCAAGACCGAGAAAACGCTGCTTTCCCTTCATACACAAAATCAGCCCCTGGGGATTTATTCTCAGAAAATATTTTTCAAGTGTGGAAACTGTCTGCAATAGCCCAAGGCTGGCCCAGCACAAATGTCCACCTGCAGTAGGCTAGGTAAACAGCAGGCTGTACACGGACACTGACTCGTAGGCTACATGCACTGACATGGCAAATCTCAAAAAGTAATATCAAGTGAAAGAAGCCAGATACAAAAGAAGTATACCATATACTAAATATTCTATTTATATAAAGTTCAAAAATAAGGAAAACTAAATCTGTGATGTTTGGAAGTGAGGACGGTGGTTACCCCTGAGGAGTGCAGGGAAAGGACCACAGGGGAGGCTCTGGGTGGTCAGGAACGCTGTTACTTAATCTGGGGTTGATTCTGCTTTTGTAAAAAACTAATACACCTTTACACTTACACACGTTTCCATTTGAACGCTATCCTTAAATTAAAAAGTAATTTTAATGACCAAACACAAATACAAAGATAGTCAACTCGACTTTGTTTCTAACACAACATTATTAACATGCAATGTGTTCTAAAAATGAAATAAATGTATCATGTAGCCATTTAAAATGAAGACATTTACTTACCCACAAAGAAGGATGCTATATGCTATCTCATTAAGTGAAAAATGTAATAAAAGAACAAGATTCCAAAGATAAAAAGAATTACAAAGAAATCTTAAAATTGTATTCATACTGTAATCATGTTGTTAGTAATAATAGTGTATTGTTATTCTGAATGTCTTGTAGAATAAAGAAAAAAATTAATTTTGTGAATATCATTAGCAACCCAGATTTTCCACATAAGAGGTATAAACGTAAAATCATTAATCTAAAAATTGATTAGGAAAGACCAATACAAACTCATTTTCTAGCTCTGTCCAGTAAAAAGGTATAGAAACAATGATCAAATGGTAATAGAAACTCCTGCCCACACTGCGCCACAGATGCTATTTGCAACTTAAAGTCACCAAGGCTCCTATAGCCTTGATACCAGGTGTGGGAAGGAAATGGACAAGATGAATCTGGAACATCTTTTTGTACCTCTGCGCAAGAAAGCTATCAAAGACTACTGAAGTTGGGTCCAAAACACTCAGAGGGCAAAGCAGAGGGACTACCATTGGTCAAAGATGGGACAATTTAAACATAAAAACAATACTACAGAACTTTCATGGAATAAAATAAGACTATGAGTTCATACTAATATCAATAAATGGGAAGAAAACAAAGCTTTCCCCTACATTAGACTAATACTTAACAAACGTAGAAGGAAAGAATAATGGAGTCTGAAAATCACCATTTTACAAGCATCATAGTAATAATGTAATAAATGATTCAGCCAGAAATCATCAATGGATGCTAAAACTAGCAAATGAAAGTCTGAAGGGAAACAGGGTATTTATGTAGTGGCAAAGTATCCCCTCCCAAATTGCATACCAATTACAAAGAGCAAAGTGGAACTTTACAATGGATTCGTTTAGCAAACACAACCTTAGTCAATGAAGAGCAGCCTGTGCCTCCTGACCTGCTGCCCCGAGAAGGACACAACCTCATTCTGCGGCATCCCCAGCTCCACTAACGCAGACTATGAACCCAATCATGAAGAAAAAAGCAGACAAATCCAAATTGAGGGATACTGTACAAAGTAACCGGTCTGAACTCTTCTAAGATGTCAAAGTCATGAAAACAAAAGACTAAGGAACAGGTCAAGACTGAATGAGACTAAAGGGCCTGCAACTAACTATAGTGTGTGAACCTGCACTGGATCCCAAACCAAGGGAAAATGGGAAACAAGTGAAATTTTAACGTGAATTGCGGATTAGATCAAGGTTACATTTTTTATTTTGATGAATGCACTGTAGTTATATAAGAGAAAAATCCTTGTTCTTGGGAAACAAACTGAAGTTTACACGGACAAATGGACATGATGTCCACAAATTACTCTCAAATGACTTATTATATGTACACATATACATGGAGGGGAGAGGGAAGGCATGGAAGAGGAGGAGGGGAGGGAACACACAAATGATAGAACAAATAGGCAAATTTTAAATAATTAGTCTATCTGGAAGTTCTCTGTACTATTTTTGTCACTTTCTTTAAGTGTGAAATTATAGCAAAATAATTTTGTATTTAAAAGAAACTTACAAGGCATGCACATTAAATGCAAAGTGTGGTCCTTGTTTGGAAACAAATCTGAATAAACCAACTACAAAATGAATTTGAATAAACTGACTATAAAATAACACTTATTTGTGGTAGTGGTTACATAAATCTACACATGGAATACACACACACACACACACACACACACAAACCTGTGAAATCCAAATGAGCTCTGTAAAGCTCACCAATGTCAATTTCCTGGCTTTGATATTGTACTATAGTTATGCAAACATTATCATCGGGGAAAACTGGCGGAAGTTTACAGGGGACCTCTATGCACATTTTTTTGCAGCTTCCTATGAATCTGTAATTATTTCAAATTAAAAAGTTAAAAATAAATAAAATAATAAAAAAGATCCTCATATATCAAGAGATCAACTGTAAAAAGTATTCATGAATCTGTCAAAGAACAGACTTTTATCAAATATAAATTTTGCACATATGAAAATGTGGTTTTATTTCCCAGAACAGTCCATGTATCATAGAAAAAATACAGAAAAAATAATATATGATATTCGGGGTTTGCTTTAAAATAATGCAGTGAGGGTGAGATAATAGATGAAAAGAGACTAGCCTATGTTGACAACTGGAGAAGCTCGGAGACACGCTCTCTACTTTCGTGTAAGTTGGGAATTTTCCATAGTTAAAAAAGTTTCATTCTGTTTGAGATATATATGTTTGCAAAGTAAACAACTTGAAAAGATATTCACCAAAATATAAAAGTGGTTATTAAAACGGGGGCTGTATATAGATGACATTTTTTTGCCTCTTAATTTCTAACTTTTCCTCAATAATTATATATTACTTGTACAATTTTTTAAATAGAAAAAGGTGAAAATGCAGACCAAAAAACAAACAAATAAGAACAAAAAACCCAACTGAAACCATCTGAAAAGTATTCGAGTAGTTTAAAGGCATGTTGTGGTCTTGCACGGGGTCAGAAAAATATGTGCCTTACGAACAAACAGTAAAATTCACCTTAAAAGGAAGTTTAGGGTTATACCAAGTAAATGCATGAGCAGGGATTATACTTTACCAACAGTGAAGATGTATTTTGAATGGGCTAAATCATAAGTTTCACACCAATTAGGATCACTGGAGTCGGTTATTAATGTTTCTGTGGCACCAGTGATGTCACTCAGTTTGATGAGAAAGGACAAGAAGATTCTTTAAAGAAGCCAACCATTCAGGGGACAGATAAGAAGGCCATGGCTGGTTCCCCTGTTTCACTCTTCAAATAGTACTACAGTGTAGAAGCATTCACTATGTGCTCCTAATTTGCTACAGTGGCAAACAGAGGACTTTTCCCAGAGTCCTCTTTGGGAAATTCAATCTATTCCAAGGTTTCCTCCCAATTTTTCCACTAATGTAGATATAAAGCTGAATCCTCCTCTTTCTCACAAGAACTGAACTACAAATTCATCATCAGTCCTATGCTCTTCTAGAGATGCCAGGCCCTAAATTTTCCTCAATCCAGAAGAAACAGCTAAAAGAATTACACAGTGGAATTCGTTTTTTGGTATTCAGTAATATTTTAACATTTAAAATCTTGAGGCCTGAAATAAAAATATTAGGCTCGAGAGGGACAGTATTGTATTTGTAGTCTCAATGGGGACAGCACTGTATTTGAAATGTAGGTTAGCAGGCCAACCAGCTGAAAAGGCAGCTCCACACTGAAGGCTGAGATCAACCATAATCCAAAAGCTAGCGCCTGGCCACAACTGCTCATGTGCTTCGCTCTGAGCACTTATCATTCATTACCTCACGTGATAAAACATACAGAATGTAAAACTCGCAACTGCTAGCTTAAAAAGTTAAATACAAAACTATTCACAAAGAAGCAGGCTGAAGAAGCAAATCCCAGCGTAATTCTACAACATATCTCTATACACAATGATCTTACATGAACACAAGTAACCTAAATCTCACACTCACGGAATCAGAAAGCAGACAGACATGAAGAGCTGGAACAGAGCTCCAAAAAAGAAAAACAAAATCACATTTACTCTTAAGATGCTGCAACTTAAGACCAAGGAAGTAAGTTGCCTAAAATCCTAAAACTGATTTACACTGCAGCTAAACTTGGAGCTCTGTTCTTCTTGCCTACAAGGTGCCCTGCACCCAGTAAGCTCAGGAAAAGCACAAGGGTAACCTAACCCAAAGCTCTCACTTCCATCGCCTTTCTTTTCACCTGTGGTTTTCTTGCTTCTACATCAGTCAGTAACAACGAGTTGTCAAATGTTGAAACTATTTACAACTTAAAGAAATACAGAAGACTTCTGCAAAACTTTTTATTAAGCACAGCATAAAGCAATGACACTCATTTAGCTGGCGCCAAGTTGCGAGCCTTCTCTAGGCTGAGGAGTGGGGAGGGAGACCCAAGTCAGGAGAAGTGAGCTGCTTGCCTCTGGATAATTCAAAGTTCTGGAGCTGGCTGTGTCCTGAGCAACTAAGGCCAACGTCCACTACCACAGCTCTTTCCAAAGCTCCTGACTGTCTTCCAGAAAATCTTCCCTCTGCAGTTGAGCCAAATGCCCACTAATAACACTCTGGCCAGCAGGAATGTATCCAAATTTTGTGTGCAAATACAAGAAGGATGGCAGAAATAGGCAGCAATTTTAAGCGAGGCTGCACAGACACAGAGAGCTAAGAAATACAGGCCATCAGCTCAGCGTGGTGGTACACATGGTTATGACAAAGGCTGAGGCTCCGAACACCAGCAGGTCCCACAGGCAGCACTTACAAGTTTCTAAGTGGCTGTGCACTAGAAGGCAGTCTTTAGGGTGGCATGGAAGGATCTCACTTCTCCTCCACGTAGGGTACTGCCACTAGATTCGTCTTTAAATTAGACACAACATCCCAAATGTTCCTGTTGCCCACAGCAAGTCCAAGCACTTGTGCTGTTCTCACAAAGTTCTCAGACCTCCAGCCACACACGGGCACATCAGGCAGCGAGGAACCAGGGCGCACTCAAGGACACAGGAGGGAGAGCACGGCAAAGCGCAGAGAGCCAGCCAGGGCCTGCCCGGTGCAGGACAAGGCTGAGAAAGCCCCTGGAAGGCTCTTTTCAAGCCCAGGATGACACCTGCCATCATCACAGGTCTTCCGCCGGAGTCCCTAGCAAACAACTCAATCATTTGACACTTTTAAAGGGCCTAAATTATTTCTTTCTGAAAACAATTGTGTCAGTCCCATCCTCCACACAGGTCCTAACCCAGGAAAATAAAAACATTGAACAGGATACCAGTTCAAAAATGTAAAGTGACACATTATAAAGAAAGCTCGGTTGGAAAACCTACATTATACTTTGAGGAGTGATTAGGAGCACAGACTGCAGCCAGGATGCCTGGGTTTGATCCGTGTCCCGTCACTGTTGCCCTGTGGGCTTGGACTAACGATTCGCCTTTCCACACTACCATTTCCACAAAATGGGAAAAGGAGGATAATAACATAGTTCCTACTGTATACAGTGCTTGAGGATTAAGGAGTTAAAATACACAAAGCGATTAGAATAGTGCCCACACAATACGCCATGCAAGTATTAGCTATTATCATTATTAAGTAAATAGTATCACTTTACATTTGTTAAATGCATTCAAAGCAAGAAGTACAGTAAATTAGCATGGAAACAAGCATTTGATTCCTTGCAGGCATTTTAAAAATAAATGTATTTTTCTATTTAGTTGCCTGTCCAAAAATGTGTGTGTGGAGTGGTGGGGGTTTGAAAGCGGGAAGGGGGAAGGTCAAAGAGGTAAGAGGGAGCAAAAAGCCGGAGTGACAAGCCCCCCCACAACCACCACCACTGTGGCAGAGACGGCAGTGGGCTGCCACCGCCACCGGGTCAGAGCAGCGCTCAGCCTGCTGAGGCCTGTTCACTTCCCGCTCATAACACAGCTGGGCTACAGCAAAGCCAGCAAGATTACTTTATCCAATTAAGATTTTTCTAAATCTAATGCAGCATGATTTTTTAAAGTTGTACAAATAGTGTAAGTGCAGAGGCCAGAGCTGGGTAGTATACTAATTTATACCTCAATGAAAGTGCAAGTTGATTTCTGAGACAAAAATACCAAGTAGCATATAAAATGTGATGACTAGACAAGTGAAAACGCAGAGGTCGGACTCTGATCTCAAAGCCTCTTTTACCTCCTATTCTCTGATGTACTGTAAGTAAACTAATATTGAGAAAAGGAAATAAAACAGTGTTTGTTTCTATTTAAAAAAAAAAGCTATAAGATTGTTGCTTAGTAGACATGGTTAAGACTGTGAGGGGACAAGTCCAGAAACAAGGCTAGTACAAACATCTGTCATGTGGCCGCACAAGAGCCACACACTCGCATGTACTCTCTGAAGACAGGGCTTTACACGAGGCAGTGTGGTGTGCCAGAAAGGACACAGGCTTGGAGTCTGACAGCCTCGCTGAAATCGCACGCCGCCACTCCCCAGCTGTGAGGCTTGGCGAGCCACTTCACTCCTCAGAGACTCCCCTTTCTCATCTGTATACAAAGTGGGAAACACCAGTCCTTATTTTGCAAAGTATTTGTCGGGATGAGATAACGTGTGTGAAAGCACCTAGTTCAGTGCTCAGCACTGAGTAGGTGTTCAATACCACAGTAACTGTGATGATAAACAAACTCATCAATGGCCATTAATAAAATCCACAAATTAAGTGACCCATAAGCTTACTGAGTGTTTGCTGTGAGAAGTGCCCTGAATTGGACCCCATAAGGCAGCAGTTCTCAAAACGTCAGCACATGAGTCACCGGCCAGTTAAACACAGTGCTGGGCCCAGCCCGAGTTTCTGATGCAGTTTGGTCAAGAGGGGGGCCTATGATTCGCATTTCCACAAGTTCTGAAAAGATGCTGATGCTGCTGGTTGAGGAGCACATGGAAGAGAACCAGTGAGGGAAGGGAAGAGTGAAGGAAGACGAACCTGACAGTTTTCATAAATGTTAAGAAGTCAAATATTGAGGCAATGGTATAGTTGAGCAGAAAGGTGTGGGATGGCACTGGAGAAAAGACCAAGACAGACAGACAAAACAAGTGTGCGAGGCCACAGCTTGGCCAGTTAAATATCCATGTGGGAGAAGTTCATCACAAGAACTGACAGACTTTAAAGAAGCCATTGCTAGGCTAACTTTCTCACTAGGCTCAGCTTGAATTTTTTTGACAGTTTTAGTAAATGAGCCATTACAAAGCTTGAGAAAGTTAACCACACAGTGAAAATGGTAACCATAAGCAAAGATGCAGCAGGTAAGGTAAAGCCAGGCTAGCTGGCACGGAAATGGAATAAAAGGGCAGAAGTAGTGAAGAATCATCACTGATTCTGACGCAGTGATCCCAAAGCACCCTGTCAGCCAAGACCTGCAGAACGTTCACTCTGCACGATGATGCCCCACAGAGGGAGTCTAGCAGATATGAGAATCAAGCCCTGTTAAACCCTATTTATTGATTTGGCATTACTAGGCGTTAATCAAGGGAGCTGACACCTCAAACACGATTCACTAAAATGAGAGGGTAAAAACCTCTTATTTCTTTAGTTTTGCATCATTTACTAAACATGTTCCTTAAGTGCAGTTCATGTTAATTAGCTATCATTGCACCTGTTATTACTAATCTTTATTTACCAACTGAAAATTCTACGAAATTTGTTACAAAACAATCTCACCAAAAGACTGCATTTCAATTATTATTTTTAGGTCAACGTTGGTGAGATAAAGATAACTACAACTTGTAATGAAAAAATACACACAACACCATGATTCACCAGTCTACACCACTCACAATTCAGGAGAAAATTGCTGACAGATTATTTTCCACGTAACACATAAGAAATCAAAAAACCCTAAGATTGTAAAAGGAAAGTGTTGAAACCCATTTTCACATCTTCTACCAGAATAAATCTCAGCAGTATCAAAGGGATATCCAATGTAAACAATGAAACCTCAGAAGTACAAGAAGACACCATGAGGATTTAAAAAAATAAAATCAGAAGGGCTAAGTATAATCCCAAACCCACGGCCACAAGATGAAAGACTAATACGTTTGTCCATAAAAAAATAAAATTTCTTCCTAGGAAAAACTACCATGAGCAAGGTCAGAAAACTGACAAATGGAACCAAATGCCTGCAACTCAGATCATAAATTAAGGGCTAATTTATATAAAAGAGAGCTCCTACAAGTTAAAAAAAGAAAAAAACCCAAAATCATAGTAGAAAAATGGGTACAGGACATGAACAACTCACAGAAAAAAGTACAAATGGCTCTTTAATATATGAAGTGACGCTCACACCACTTTTCGTCTGTCAAAGTGGCAAAGATCAAACAAGAGCACACTGTGCCAGAAGTACAAACTGGGACAGCTTGCTGTGGAGGATAACGTGACCGCGTCTACCAAAACTACAGATGCACATGTCCTTCGACCCAGTGATTTCCCTCACAGGAATCTACTCTTCAGATACACTAGCAGCCTGGCAAAATGATATCTGCACAAGGTTACTTACTGCAGCGCAGGTTATGATAGTTAGACTGGAAGCAACGTCAATGTTTATCACAAAAGGAACAACAGGACAGTCATACAATGGGATACTGTGCAGCTACTAACAAAAGAAAGAGCTCTTCACACACTGACAAAAAATAATCTGCAAAATATATTTTATAAAACAAAACAAAACAAAACAAAGGCAGGGTGCAAAACAGTACAGATGCTCACACTTACTTTTTTTTTTAGGAGGGAGGAATATATCTGTGATTTTATCTGTAGAACCACAGGCTGTCTCTGGAAATATACAAAGAACACTAGTTACTCCGAGGAGGGGCACAGGGTGGCAAGGGGACAGGGGTGAGAGACTTTTCGCTGCAATACCATTTGAACTTTGAATCATGTGAATGCATTACCTTTTTTAAAAATAAAGTATGCCTATGTGAAGTCGTAATACCTATGTTCTAAATGAAGACTTTCCCACTAAGCTACTTGAGATGACAAATTCCTTTCACTATCCACTCAATATTTAATGAGTTCTACATGTGCCAAGCACTGTTTTAGGCACTGGGTCTCAGCCTTGAAGACAGATAAATCCCTCCTCTTGGGGACTTCAGGAGGGAAACAGCCTGTAAACAAATAATCAAGTGAATATCGGAGAATGGAAAGGGCTATGAAGAAAATTCAGTCAGGAAAGGGGAGTTGCAGGACTGAGGTGGAAGGGTGATTCTAGAGCCTTCTGGGTAGGGGTGACAGAAAGCTTCCTTGAAAGGCCGAGATGAGAAGAAGGGAAGGAGCCGGCCCTGTGGAAGCCAGGGAGAAGACTTGTCAGAAGGAACAACACAGCGACACAAGGCTCTGAGGGTGGAAAGTGCCCCTCCTCCAGGAACAGAACGGAGGGAGCAGCAGCAGCGAGAGAGGCTGCAGCAGCAAAGCTCCTGGGGGGGTTAAGGGAGGGGGAAGGTACCAGATCACAATAAAGAATTGAGGTCTTACTCTAAGTGATATGGAAAAGCATTACAAATTTTTAAACAGTGGGGAAATAAGTTCTGACCGATCCTGTGTGAAAGGTCAGTCTGGCTACCGACAGGAGAAGAGACTGTAAGAGGCAAGAGCAGAAGCAGGGAGTCCACCGTCACAACCCATGAGAGACGGAGTTTCCTGAAACTAAGGCGGTGCGGTGGAGGTGAGCAGATTCTGGGTACATTCTAAGGCAAAGTCAGCCGGCTGTACTGAAGGATGGGAAGTAGACTGAGGACTCCAAACTATTTAGCCCATGCAATGCTTTACAGTGATCTAATAAGTTCATTTACAAAAAAGTCACACCTGCATACAAAGCTCAACTACGCTAGAATGGGTTTTAAATACCATCAACAAAAAGCAGTGCTTATCTACAGACCAACTAGAGCCCACACTTGGGCTCACTCTCCACATACTTAACAAGCACTCACTCTGTGCCAGGCATAGTATTAGGCACAGGGGATCTGAATGACGCTTAAGGTAAAACTGAGCACCAGGACAGACTGGCAGGAAAAACATCAAAATAGTAAGAGCTGTGGGGTAGGTTTTTTTATTTCTTCCTTGAATTTTCCAAATTTTCTACAATAAACATATCCTAATTTTAACTTTAAGGGGGGAAATACAACTTTCCTTTTTACTGCTGCCAATGAAGGAGAAATTTCAACAGGGCAAACTTATTAGTAATTTGAATGATTAGCAGAATTTCCGTCTAAGGAAGCTTTTAAACAGAACAGATTTCTCAGTTTTCTTTCATGCCTCTACCCATTGCTAGTGCCACGGAAAGATGTACCTGCAGAAGGAGGGAGGGAAGGACTAGGTGAGAGGGAAGGGGGTACTCATGACAGCTTGCTGTTCTTGAAATACATTATCTCACAAAACAGATATCACGAAGATCAGAGACTGATTCATTTAAAATATTTAACCAAATATACCAACTACATAAAGACAATATGGTTACCATAATCTACCTACTATCAATAAACAAACAGCAAAGTCATTTATACATTTATCCTTTCATTCACATATTTAAAGAGTGCATGTAATGCATCAAAGGCACTGACAACACAGGTTCAGGAATGAACTAGATGAAATCAGCCCTCCTGAGTTTGCAATCTAGTTTAGCTGGTAGGGAGAAGAGGGACAACACATTTCAAATTTGGATTATTTTATTATTATTGTGACATGCTAGAGAGACAACCTGGTAGAGGATAACAGAAGAGCTGACCTAGTCAGGGGTCAGGGTGAGAGGTTTGGGGAAAAAAGACATATGAGTTGTACAGCACAGAGAACTATATTCAACATCTTGTAGTAACTTAAAGTGAAAAAGAACATGAAAACAAATTTATGTATGTTCCTATATGACTGAAGTATTATGCTGTGCACCAGAAATTGACACAACATTGTAAACTGACTATACTTCAATAAAAATGTATTTTTTTAAAAAGACATGAGTTAAGATTTGAAAGAGTAGGAACTGAAGAGATGAAGGGGCAGGGAGTGTACATTCCCTGCAAAGGAAACGGCACGTAAGAAGAATTTGTGGCAAGAAGGGTCAGGCTCGGTAAGAGAACTGAAAGGAAATCAGTGCACCAGGAAGATCTAGCAAAGGGAGGAGAGGATGACGAGGTAAGCAGGAGCCAGCCCGCGCGGAGCCTCAGAAGCCGTGTCAGTAATTTTGCTTTTAATGCTAAAAGCAACAAGAACCACTGAAAGATGTGAAGCCTGGGAGTGACAATCAGAATCACATTTTTAAAGCTCACAGAGGATGAATGAGAGGGGGGCAAGAGCAACGCAGAAGACCAGTCAGAAGGCTGCAAGGTGCCGGGGAGACGAACGAGGGCAACAAACGGAGATGTAGTCAAGATCTACCATGGAGATAAAATCAGCAGGCACTCCAGACAGTAAAAGTAGGTGTGGGGAGGAAGAGCGAGAAGAAAGTGTCACGACTAACAATAAAATAGAAGAGATTTAAAAGGATCAAAACACAAAAATCACAAAAATAAGTTGGAAAAAAGCATAGAAAGACATTCCATGCAAAAACTAACAAAAATAAAATGAGTTTCCAATCCTCAAAACAGAATATCACAGTAAGATATTTAACACACCTATCAGAAATTGACAAATAAGGCAGTCATAAAAATTGTAAAAATTTGGACAATGTGAACAGCATTAAAAACTTGATCAAACACAAAGAGATGTCACCTTGAACTAACAAACAGAGGATATACATTCTTTTAAAAACATATGGAACATTTTAACTAGGTCACAAAGAAAAAGATCATCACATTTCAAGTAACTGGTATCAAAAAATATATTCTATGACCACATCATGTGAATAAGTTAATCAATAACAAAATTAAATACCATTAATAGAAACTTTTTAAATGCCTGTTTAGAAATTTAGGGTTAAAGATGAAATAAAAATGAAAATAACAAAATATTTAGATCTTAATGACAATGATATTACCACATATGTAACATGGATGACTGTTAAAGGAAATTCCACAGCCTTAAGCACATCATTAAAAAGCAAGAAAGGCTGAAAACCTATGTTTTCAATTCAGAAAGCTAGAAAAAAAACAGCATAAATCTAAAGAAAACAGAAAGGAAATAAAAATAACAGATATTACAACACAGAAAACTGATTCTGTGAAACAAAATTTTCATCGACAAACCCTTGCAAGTTTATTCAAGAAAAGATTAAATATGAACCAGGGGTGAAGTTCAAGCTAGTGACTGAAGCCAGTAGCTGCCTAAGAATGCAGAAACATGAATGCCCCAGGGGCTCCAGAGCAGGTCCCTGCTCTGCAGAGGACGGGGCCACGGTTCCAACTTGGAGGTGGCCCTTTGATCACAGAAACATGGTCTAGAAAGCAAAAGAGAACGGGGTAAGAAGGAACTGGCAAAAGTCACCATCAAGAAGGAAGCTCTAGAGCTAAGAGGGACAGAGATGAGCTCTGCTGGAGCACATGTAGCATAAGATCTAATTGCCCTAACAAAGGGATTTGTGCTTGCAGGGGAATATCCACAGGGAATTAATTTGTTGCAATAAATACCTTTTCCTTTGTGGAGGGTGGTGGGTCGGGGGAGAAAAGGCATAAACAATTTCAGGAATAAAAGGCACAGATACAGAGGACATTTACAACGGGAGTAAGAAAAGGGAATGGGGCCTGAGTCATAAGGAAATCCAGTTAAAGACTAGGTAGAGCAGACGGAATGGAGAAAGGTGAAGTAAAGAGTGGCCAAAGAGATGTGGGCTAGAAAGGCAGAAAGAAGTTGAGATTAAAGTGTCATGACGTGCACAGTGAAAAAAGAATGTGACAACTATTCGTTGTATGTTCATGTATAACTGAAAAATTGTGCTCTATACTGGAATTTGATACAACATTGTAAAATGACTATTACTCAATAAAAAATGTTGAAAAAAAGAAAAAAGAAAAAAACAGTGTCATGACATGGAGTGCTTCAATAAAGAGAAGATGACCAGCTGTGTCAAATGCTGCTGAGAGGTCAAGGACGCTGCGGGCTGCATGGTGTCTAGCGACTGCGCAGCGTGAAGCTGAGTAACCGGTACCTTGAAGAGATTAGAGCAGTGGGAGCCAAGGTCACAATGGAGTGGAAGGACAACTGTTTCTACCTGAATTAATAATTTTGGAGCTGAAGCCGTTTCAGCTGACAAGACCCAGAGTGTCACTATGGGAGAGGGCCATAGAGGAGGTCACGGCGGGTGGACATGGTAGTCAAGAAATCGAGGAGCCAAGGAGCTTCATGGGCTCTGCGGTACTCATGAAACCACCCAAGACGGCAGCAGGAGCAGGAGAGGAAAGGCAGGCTGTGAGGCAGGTACCAAGGTGCTCCCAATGAGCAGAGGTGGCCAAGAAGTCAGCACAAGCTCATGAGGAAAAGAGGAAGATGGCATGAGTCTAAGGGCAGAGACTCAAAGGGACATGCGTAGTGCCAAACGAAGTGATGCCTGGTCTGGAGCTCACTTTGCAGAGCAGCGGTCGGGACCCTGTGAAGCCTTTCCAGTTCAACCTGCAACCACTCTCCGAGCTGTCTGGGAACTGCAAACTGTGGTCGCACCAAGGAAAGCCCTGAGCATAACAGCCACCATTGTTTAATTAGCTGAGCTAATACTGTCCTCAGTCTTGCTAGCTACACGCTCACGTATTCCAAAGTCCAGAGAAGAAGAAGAGCATGTAAAGAGTTGTGCGATTTCTAGGATTAAGTGGAAAGAAGGGAATGGAAGGGAGAGCGTGAGCACTTTTTTCCAAGACGCCAGGACAAGGACAATGTTGCTCCAGGCAATCAAGACACCAAACACAGCTACCTCTTGGATTAACCCAAAACTCTTAACAGCACAAGATTCAAAATTGTGACTAATTTCTAACAGCCTCTCAACAAATTCAAAAGGGGCTGGCAAGCCTACCTCTCTGCAAGCTCTGGTAATGAACACTAACTAGATTTGTCTTGTGACATGGATTTTGAAAGATTACTGAATTTACTCAAGTAAGTCCTTAGGGGACTGTAACTTCAACCAACTCATTCATTTAAAATGGAACACAATGTGCATCCTATGCACAGGCACTGTGATGAATATAGTGAATAAGGTGGTCTCTGCCCTCGAGTTTCACAGTTTAGTGGAGGAGACAAAGAGTCAGACAAAAAAATGCCAATACAGTGGGAAACAATGGGAGGACATCCAAAGTAGCCACACAGCAAGAGTAAAGGGAAGAGAGGCTGCTAAACCCCGCCGGAGTACAACACAGCCCAGGCGGCCGGAGCGAGCTGTAGCCCTTGCTTTACCAACTCATCACACCATGAGCTCTTCTCTCAAGGAAACAGCTGTGTCCACTACGTCTGGTCCCCAACACTTAACCCAGTGTAAGATTGTCCATGCAGTCTGCATCTCTTGGTTGCCCATCCAGTGTCTATCTACAGATCTAGTCTCCTGTCTGGAATCTACTCATACTGCAGCTCCAGAGCAATCAGGGTATCAGATAATCCAAACCCCTTGCTAAAGGTATGGGTTAGTCAAGACTCAGGCCACAGGAATGGGCTGGTAATACAATTCGGGGAAACGAGTTAAAGGACGTTTGCTAGGGGCTTCTGTGAAAAAAATCGTCCTTATTCTTCTGAGAAAATAACTAGAAGAACTGTTCTCATCCTGGATCCTGGTTCTCATTCTGGTCCATGTGGTACAGAAATGTGAAGCCTGGAACCCCTACCCCCATTTTGCCTCCTAAGCCAGGCTGACATACAACAGAAAGCAAAACCCAGAGAATCTCTGAAAAACAGAACTGGTGCCCCAGTCAATCCAGTTGGGTTTCCTGTTATTTGCAAACCCAGTATCTAATATTATAACATAGTCAGGGTAAGCCAAACCCTGAAATCCACGAGTGAATCACTGTCCACCAGCTCCCTGTACAGCACATTTCAATGTTCATCCCCTGCTTCCAGAAAAGTCTTTGTTAAACCTAATTCTCAAACTTAAAAATGAGAATCTTATCCCTCTTATTTAAACCTTAGAGAATGACAACTGGTTAAGACCTAAATAATAAAACTGTGGCTCAAAATTATAAAAGTTTATAGAAGAAAATTTATAAACTTATAAATTTAACTACAAAAAATATGAAAATTCTTTATGGCAAAAACAAAAACAGGAACAAACACACGCAGCCCCCCTAAGCAAAATTACAAGATAGATGACAAACAGAAGAAAAAAATCTGTAATTCACATCACAGGCAAAAATCTCCCGGAAGCATATAGAGCTCTCAAAAAAAAAAAAAAAAAGTCCAAAAACCCAACAGAAAATGGGCAAAGGATGTGAAACAGATAGCTGATAGAAAAAGAAATACATTTCACTCCTAATATTTAGAAATAAGTTCACCTCACTTGTTACGAGGAGAAAACAAACAAAATTATACTAATTTCTCACCTATCAGATCAAATGCAAAAGTCTGACCACATACTGTTGGCAAGGCTGTTGTGCAACAGGTGATCTCACGTGGGAGTACAAATTAGTACAACTCCTCCCTTCGGAGGGCGGTTTGATGATATCTGTTAAAAACATATAGGCATTTACCCTCTGACCCAGCAGTATCTCCTCTGGAAATACATACTACAGATACACCTGCCTCTGTGCAAAATAATACACATGAAAAGTTATTCACTGCAGCTTTATCTGTAATTTAAAAAAATATTAACAGCCAGGAGTCATCTTGTTAAATAAATTGTGGCACATCCACAGCATGGAGTATAAAGCAACTATAAGAAAGAGTGAGGAAGCTCTCTATTTACTAATATGTAAAGATCTCCAATATATATCATTAAGCAGAAAAAACAAGATGCAAAATATCATGCACAGTTTGCTCCCTCCTCAATCCCTTCAAATCTCTGCTCAAATGTCATCTTATTCTTATAACAACAAAAGGATGAGTCAGAAACAAATAAAGTGATTATAGGGAAAGGAAGGAAACTTAGGGGTCAGGCAGAAATGGAAGCTAGACATCTCTGAATGTAACTGTGCTGTATGGTTCTGATGTCAGAACCATGGAAATATTTTATATAATTAAAACACAAAAATGAATTTGTTTTTGACAACTTTAGAAAGGTCTAACTAATATACAAAGAACTGCATATATTAAATGCGTACAATTTGACGAGTCTGGACATATGCAAACACTCATACTACCAACACCACAATCAAGGTAACAGACAATATCTAACACCTCTCAAAGCTTCCTCGTGTCCCTTTATTTTTGTTTTCTGTGGTAAGAACACTTAATATGACAGAGATATAAGATCTACTCTCTTAGCAAATCTTGATGTGCACAATTCCGTCCTATTAACACAGGCATTATGTTCCATAGAGAGCTCTAGAATTTATTCATCTAGCATAACTGAAACTTACACATCCCCCCTCATGCACTAAAACTGAATTAGAGTAATAGTTGGACAATTTGGGTAAATTTACTTAAAAACAACAACAAAGAATTGTACACTTAAAATAGAGGGCAGGAAGGTACAATAATTTTAGTGGATTAAGTCTGAAGACAAGCGAAAGAATTAAAGAAAGCTGTAAAGACCATTGCCTCTCCAACTTTAGTGAGCATGAGTCACCTGGGGGCTCTCCTAGAATGTGAATTTTGATTCAGTAAGTCTGGAGTGGGGCACAATTCTGTACTTCCAACAAGCCCACAGGTGATGATGCTGGCGGTGCGGGTCTGTGGACCACACTTTGAGGGTCCACATAACAAGAGGAGCTTTGCTCTAAAAAGCAGCTGAGAAATGGGGCAGCAGCTGCCCCAGGCAAAGGACCTGTAGGGAGTGGGTGGAGGCGAGAAAGGGTCCCCCTCTTTTTAAGACAGAGGAGATAACAGCATGATTGCTGTAGTATTTGATTCAGTCAGGGTTAGAACAGAGAGTGCATGCAAGGGAAATTAAAACAATTAACCATAGCATCTAAGACAGGAGTATGCTGGAGAGAGCTGGAGTGTGGCAGGAGCTAAAGTCACTGAGAACTGAAGGGAAGTGATGAGCATCCAAGGAGGGGTGGGATAACCGATGGCTTGCGCCCCTGAAGAGAGTAATACACTAATGCAGCACATGACCTCAGAAGTAGTACTGAAAGAAAAAAATACATTGAAAAAAAATTTTAAAAACTCATACTGAGAGTTCTGGAAGCTAGAATATTAGTCAACATTTAAGTGCTCACCACTAAGGAAGACAGTCCTATCCTCCCAAGCCTTGCTCAAGCTTCAACCTTCACAGCGCAGCTCAGGACTCTAGGAAGGAGCCATCAAATGCCACATCATTAGGCCTTGGGCTTCTAGTACGCTGGCGCAGAACCCTCTCCCCCTGCAGCCCACCCACCCATCAGAATTCAAGTCAAACGTCACCTTGTTAAAGCCTAAGTTCCCACTGCACTTGAGACAAACATCACATTGTAATCATCTCCTCTGAACCAAAAAGAACACAGAGCCACTCTTGTAGCGCAGTTCTTGTATTTCTCCCTCTATTTAAGGCAGCACGGGCAAAGAATGATCAGGAGGAAAACAAAAAGCAGCACATGGCATGGCCAACTCACAGCTCCAGATACTCAACTGCTGAGTAAAACGCCACCACCAGTACCAGAGATTGCTTCGTGGAGCTAAAAGTTTCACCTGATGAAACAAACCAGCTATCCTCTGCACATTTAATCACACATATGACACTAAAGAAAGTAAGCCAAGACTTATCTAATAAGGTGCTTAAACTTTCTGTGCCATGGACTCCTCACAATGATGTTTTTAAATACAAAAGATTACAAAGGAGATCAATTATATTAAAATACAGTTATACTACAGTAAACAGATTTAGGATTTTTAAGTTTATTTCACATTGAATAATAGGCTCTAGTAGCAGATCCACCAACTACTATAATTTTTTTCAGTATTTTTTTAACTACTGTAATTTCAAAGTGTAAATGATACACGATACATCTGCAACAACCATAATGTGATATGCAAACATCTGTGATCTTCACTGGTGATGAGGTCACAGGTCTGTTCCTACTGTCATTTGTTGCTTACAGTCATAATTGAAGAACATGTTAAAATTCAGTTAGAAGTTACAAAAATAAAGATGTAAAATATTTCTTCCCATATAGATTAACATACCTCCTAAATTCCATTCAGATTAAACCATACTAAGTGAGTATCGTCTGTACATCTCACCACCACTTAATCACCCATCTTACAAGACTGTAGTCACTTTAGGCCCAGGGACTATGTCTCATTTGTCTTTGAGTCTGTAGGTCCAATAAATGTTAGGTTAATGAACAAGTCACTTATTATTCCAATGGACTGTGAACTCCTTGATGGCAGAAATTCTGTCTCAACAACAATACAGAGCAGGCACTCAATAAATCTTGATAGAATACGTGAGTGTGTGAGCAAATGGTCTCCTTGGTTAGATGACCGGCCTCCTAAGGTCAGAGATCGTATCTCACACTTCTTTGATTTCCCATAATCTAGTATACCATTTTTCACACAAAATCACCCAAATATTTACTAAATGAAACATTAAGACAAGACAGAGCCTCTGAAATGAGGATCAAAGTAGAGAATGAGCACCTGTACCAGGCTGGACATAGCAGGGAAAAAAACCCTGCTCAACAGTGAGCTGGCTATGAACCAACTAAAGGAAAAAAGCTTCAGGTCACAGGGACAACCTATAATGTGGTTACTTGAAAATATGTTAAAAATATTCCTATTCTTATTTTAAAATACGAAAACCTTAAAAATTCCACCCTCACGAACGGTTCTTGCTTCTTTCTCATAAAATCAATAGTTTCAGGCAAATTTTCCTACTGCTACAAAACAAGATAAAAGTGTAAGGGGGTGGGAAGGGATAAATTGGGAATTTGAGATTCGCAGATACTAATATATACAAAATAGATAGCAAGTTCACACTGTACAGCACAGGGAATTACATTGAATATCTTGTAGTAACTTACAGTGAAAAAGAATATGAAAACGAATATATCTATGTTCATGTATGACTGAAGCATTATGCTGTACACCAGAAACTGACACACTGTAAATTCACTATACTTCAATAATAAAATATATGTATATATATACACACACATACACACATACATAAACTAGATGAAGTGTAGCACAAACTGATTTGGTATGTTTCTTAGTACAAAATACCCTACCTTTAAAAATTCCGTATTACAAAATAGAACTGACAATGTAAAAACATTACTCCATTTTCAAATTACCAATTGTCAGAGAAGCTGTGATGTTGAGAAAAATGCTAAAAGGTAAGCGCAACTGCCAACCAAGGCTCAGAAGTGAAGATAAAGCATTTCTGAAATTAGAATATAAGGCTACACGTTCTGAATGTACAAAAATGTGTTCTATACACATTTCAGGACAAATCCTCTGTTTGAAATCCAATCCAATATTCATCTCCTTTAGGCAGAGAAATACTTCTCCACTTCACCTTTACTCCTTAATGCCACTTGATGCTTGCATTGCTTACACCACGTGCAGAGCACACGCCTTCTACTTTATATCACAGCGAGCAAGACAAAAACACGAGCTCCTTACAGACAGAAAGTGTCTTAATTCATGTTCATATCTCCCACAGTAGACAGGAATACCTTGTATAAAACAGTTCTGCAATAAACACTTGATGAGTGAGGATTTTTTTTTCAAAGCAAGACATATCTTGTACTCTATTATGAAAAATAGATGCCAAATGTTCAGAGGATAGTTTGTCACTGATATTCTCAGACAATTTTAAATGTCCTGCAAATTTAAACTGAGAATGTCTACCAATTTCTATTTTTGATGTCCTCTTCTAAATATTCAAATAGAACCAGATTTCATATTTCTGCACAAACTAACCTAGATGAAATATAAATAAGATTGTTCTCTAAGATATTAAATATCAGAATACAAAAATCTTCACATTTATTTCTAAAATAAGGTTCTTCAGGCATATAGCCAAACTAGTCAATGACAAAAATCCACTGTTTTGCTTCCTGCTCGAGTTTCTACCAGAGCACAATAAACACTTAAATTAAGTCACCAGACAATAAATTTGATGATAATAAATAGAGGAGACAAGTTTCTTGAGGGCAGAGACTTCATCTACACCTGGCACCTAAAACATGTTATCTAGTCCCTCACATCTGGTAGATGTGTGCCGTAAATATTTGCTTAAAGAATGACATTCATGACTAGTTAGTGGATTTCACTACACATTCTGGGAGCTTCTTACCACTGCTCATATCCACCCATGGAGTCTTTCAAAATCTCATCACCATCCTCCTCTTCAAGGTATCATATGAAAGTTTCTCAAGCCTCCTTTAAGTGATTAAGATGCTTTGCCCTCAGTGTATAAGAATCTATAGTCAAATAACTAAATCTTTATCAATATTTCAAAGTCATTCAGTGGCCTTTAATGGAGGGCAGGGGCCCTACAGGTTTCCACCCAATTCCACAGGCGCCCTACTAAGTTCAATACAAAATTTCTCAAAGTAAATTTGAAATAAAAAATTCTAGACTTCTAAGCCTCTTTCTAAATTATAAATGGGGAGCAGAGAGGTGTGAAAATAACAACTGGGGAGAAAGGTGTGAATATTACCTTCTCTGAAGCAATCGAGGATCTAAAACTAGTCTGTGGAAAAAACGTTTAAAAGGCATCTAGTTCACCTTCCCACACAAAGCACGAATTCCTCCAGGCACCAACAGGTGGTTCTGCTGCCTTTGACTGAGACAGAGTATTTACTATATAGAATGCTCATTCCCTCCCAAGTCAACCCATTACCCTCCTGGATAATTCTGGCTCTAAAAAAAATTTAGCTGTTATTACTATCTGGCCCCAGTTTCATCTCAGCATGGTGAATACCTGAGGTCTTTCTAACATAAAGACCTAGAATCACTACGTGTTCAATGTGCTTTCACAACACACCCTACTCTTCTCAATTCCCACTCAAGAAGTAGGCAAAGAATTCAAGACATGAAGATACTGCCCCAAATATAAAAATGAATTTATTTTCATCAAAAAAATTATTGAGCACAGAGTCATACAACCTTACGAGTTGAAAAGACCTTGGACACCAACTAATTCTACTTCTCATCTATTGTAGGAATTGCCTCAATAACATCTCTGGGCAGTACATTTGTAGCCCGAATCTTAAGATGGAGGGAAAAAGTAAAGGCTTTTTGACTTGAATGTTAAGTCATTCTGAGAATAGTTTTAAAAAGTTGCTTGATAGGACGTATATCTGCTAGGTAACATGGTTCGATAGAAGTAGATCAAAAGTAATCTGTACCATTTGGTTACTTTCCACTACTTTCACTATCTCTTGCTACATAATTTCCAAGTTGTAAGAAGCTAAATTTGTTACCAACTAACAATAATTTAAAATGTCTTTTAAAAGATGTAAGCTACTAAAAATACCTGTTACTTTAGGGCTCAAAATTGAATAGATTTTTCAGCCCCTAAAGATCTTTTTAAAGTAGGACATAAATGGACCTGGACACTTTATCCAGTCACTCACTCAACAAATTAACAGGAGTCTACTCTATGCTGGACACCAGGAAGACAAAAAAGCAGCAAAGATCCTATTCTAAGGAAGCTTTGTTTATAGAAGAGACCAAGAATTACAAATTGAGAAAAGTGCTAGAAAGGCAAAGTATAGGATGCCATAAAAACATGTAATAGGAAAAACTATTTCTAGCCTGTGAATTCAAAGAATATGCCGAGGAAGAAATATTTAAGCTGAGATCTGAATGGTGGCCGTTCACATTTATGTAAAAACAGATCTCCATAAAATGAAAGGGTTGATCCAATAAGCTCAGCTCCCTTTGGCATCTTTATCTTAAAACAACCTTTTTAAAAAAGATGAAAGCAAAATATGTCATAAAAAGATTTGAAAGTCAGTAGCTGGAAGTTCTTTGTGGGTCTTACTCATCTTTGGATAACCCACATCACCTTGCCTAGCGCAATTATCATAGTAGTCACTCAGATCTTTGTTGAAACGACTAGTTCACTCTCAGTATTAAATCAATGTTCACATTATTTTTAAACAAAATAAATTCACAAAACTAGATATCCTAACACAAGAAACTCCATTCCGAACTTCAGTTGTGAAAAGAAGACACCTTCATCTATGGAACAGGATTGCGATCAAGATTCAAAGGTGGAGGGTGGGGAGGACCAGCTCAGAGTAGAGAGCATGTTCAGCATGGACAAGGTCCTCAGTTCTATCCCCAGTACCTCCATTCAAAAAGAAAAAAGAAAAAAAAAATCAAAGAAATAACATATGGCAAAACGCCAGGGTAAATTCTGAAGGGCCTGACCAAAAAGCTCCATCAGCCTCTTCTCACTAGACGGTCCTTTAGATTCAGTTGTGCCTCTTCACCATGAGACAAAACTGCACCACAGGTCTGCACTCTCTCTCGCCTTGGCTTCTGAGAGAGAGTGAGACTCCATAAACTCTAAGGTTCCTTCTAGCTCTAGAAACAAACTTGTAAGTGTTTTAAAGTGGCCAAGATTACAGTCCTCGGCTTAGATTTTAGACTACCTCTTCATCCATTCCATTCCCCCACGACTACACACTTTCTTTCAGGAATGGCAGCACATAGTTCATGATTTAAGTTTTTTAAAAGACCCAGCTTCCATTTGCAGCAATGTGGATGGGTATTATGCTAGAGAATATTATGCTTAGTGAAATCAGTCAGTTAAATATTGTCTACTATCATTATATGGGCATCTAAAAAATAATACAAAAGAATGTATATGCAAAACAGAAACAGACTCACAGGCACAGAAAACAAACTAGTGGTTACCCAAGGGGAGAAGGGGAGAGGGGGAAAGTTAGAGGTATAGGGTTAACAGATACAAACTACTGTATATAAAATAAATAAACAACAAGGATATATTATATAGCACAGGGCATTATGGCCATTATCTTATACTTTCAATGGAGTATAATCTGTAAAAATACTGAATCACTATGCTGTACATATCATATCGGAAATCTTCAATAAAAAATAAATGAAAGACCTAGTTTCCACTAATTTTACAGGCAGATTTAAGTTGAATGTATTCATCCAAATTAGACTTTCTAAATGATCCGATTAATTGTTGTAAAATGTTATATGCCCCCCGCGAAAAACATTTTTAAGAAGAGTCAAAATGACCAAATGTCAAAAACAGATTTATAACTCCTAACCCCAAAAAGTAAATTTTGGCATTTTGATTAAAGAAACCTATCTGATCTGTTTTAAAATCATAAAATAGAGTCACAAAAACAATCACTTATACTCAGAAATGACAAAAAATAAATGCAAAATCATTCATGGAAAACAAAGAATTTTTTTTTAATGACAGTGTTTAGAAGGGAGTTGAAATGTCTACCATGTAATGCAAATGTATCTACAGGATACTATCACATGAAACTGAAATTTTACAAAAAAGTTAAAGTTCTAAGTAAATTATGCAACTAAAGGCAAATTTACATGTTTAAGACTTGTCTCATTTAAAATAATTTTTTTGGTGTAGTTTTGAAAAGCTCTCCTAGTTTCTCCTTCACTGAATATCTCCCACTAAAAGAGGACACTATTATGATACTTCCAGACAAGAGACCTGTTTTTATGATGCAAGCCACAACTACTATGGTTTGCCACTAGAGTGCTTCACAAATAATATACTTTAAAGAAGTTTTTTTTAAGGTAACGCTTGCACTAATTGCTATAAACTGCTAATATAGTTTTTACACACTTTTTAAATTTTATGTAAATAAATTTTAATAAGTTAAAATCCTAAACTTATTTCCTGAAAAAAAAAATCTGATCCTTTCAGTCTGTCTGTCTGCTGTCAAGACAGCAGCTCCTATTTGACAGCTGCTCTAAGTGTTTAACTATATTTTACATCTACTGAGTGTTTCAAGGCTTTAAAGTTCATTACTGCCATTATGCTATAAATCACAACGTGTGTACGTTCAAGGTCACCCAACAAGTCAGTGACAAAGTTGGGAGGAGGACTAAAACTTCAGCTCCTAGACTACTAACTACACTTCACACTTTTCCAATTCCGAAAGAGAGAAAGTCAAGCGAATTTTTCAACAATTTGTAACAGTGTACCTCAAATACAGGAGTACACTTACCACAAACACTAACAAAAAGATTCACCTTGAACAAATTAGACAACTCGCTACAATTAGATACCACTGTCACATCCCTAGTTCTTTTAAACAAGCAAAAACGTACCGCTTCTGGATAAAGAAACTCCTAGAAAATGTTCACTCTTCAATGTATACAATTTATTTTCACACTGACTGAACACTTATAAATTAACCTTTTATCACCGTTTCACAAGCCGAGGTGCTGAGGGGAGCAATTCCCTCACTCTTCCGAGAGTAGACTCAAAGACCACATACCTCAAAAGTAAGCAGTTCTCAATCAGAACAAAGTTACGTAGCCAATGAAAGAAAAACTCTCCTAAGTTGCTTCTGTTAAAGAGATATTTTTAAAGGATGATTACATGCTTGACAGAATTACTGTTAAATCGCCCGCCAGGAAGAATGGTTCTTGTAAAGTAGCTTTTAAGGCATATCCCTTCCTGTTGGGGACACAGTCTGACTAGTTGGGCAAGACTGAGCTGGGCACGCTCACACAGAATCCCTAGGAACTAGCTTAGTTCACTGGAAACATCTTTTCGCCCTCCTAACTGTAGTACTCAGCCCTTCCCCGTACGACAAGGGACAAGCTGACCCTCTCTAACACTCTCTCAAGTGGGGGTTCCCTCCGCGGAGACAGTGACAGCCGTCCTCCCTCGGATGTTTTCGGAAATTCAAAGTGTTAACACCAGAAGGAGAGGCTCCTAGGAAGTGTCAGTGCGGCAGCAGGTGGAGTAGCCCTTCGTGCCGAGCAGGTCCTTTCTGACCTAGTCTCAAGTCCTCTGCTTCCCAGCCCCGGTTCCGCCTTACAGATCTTCCCAAGTCGCCCCGCGCCCCGGTTCTCCAACCCAGAGCGAGACTCTCAACCCTCCCGGGAGGCAAGGCGGTCGAAACAGACCAGACGGCCACCCCACCTCTTCCGGGGACTCGCAGGCCCGCTCCCCGGCCGTGTCAGAGCCCGACGGATCCTGCCGGAGGGGAGGCAGCCGGCCCTTCTGGGGCCTCCCTGCCGGACCCCACCACCGCACGGTTCCTTTCCTCCGCCCCCACCCCTTCGAGACACCCCCGCCACCACCCTCCTCACTCCCGAATCCCCCTTCCTCAGGAGCACTCCAGCGGAGTTACCGGCCCACTCAAAAGTAGGAGCGACGGCCACCCCATCGGTCACCCTGGCCCCCGCTGTCACCGCCCAGCTCCCGGCCTCTGCCCACGCCGCTGGCGAGCCCCGGTGAAGCCCGGGTCGGTACCTTGCGGACCCCCTTGTAGATATAGAAGTAGAGCTCCCGGCCCACATTGAAGCAGAGGCGGTCGCCGTTGCCAGACTGGTCGTTGAGGTTTACGAAGGAGACGCGGACAGGGTTGGATCCCTGCGAGTTGAAGGGCACTCGGTTGGGCCGGCTGTACTCCGAGTGCGGCAGCAGCTTGTACAGACCTTCCCGGGTGGTGAATTGGGTCTTAATCTCGTTCATCTCCTTCCCTCCTCCCTCCGTCGCCATCTTGGAAAGCAGCGTTCATCCTGCCCTAAGTGCCCGGATCACGCCCACCGCGCAGGCGCCGTCCCGGGCTCTCGCTCTCCCCCCGCCTCTTCCTGCTGGCCCCACCCACCCGCGAGCCGGCCCCGCGGAGGCCGGCGAGGAGAAGGGGCGGGCTTGTTTACGGCCCGTCTGCGCAGGCGTGCTCACCTGGCGCGCTCCACGCGGCGGGGCGTCCGCAGGCTCCTCCCCCGGGCACGGCCTCGGGGCGACCCCGTGGCGGCGCAGGTGTAGCCGGCGGGGGTCCGGGGGCGGGCTGGCAGTGCTGCCGCCTCCGCCACCCTCACTGAGGCTGGGCCGGAGGGGGGAAGCCGCGGCGGGGCTACGGTCCGCAGCGCTGAGGTGAGCTCGGGGCGGCCTCCTCAGCAGCCTCCAGTCTTCCCCTGCGGGCCCGGGGACCCTGAGGAGCGGAGAGAGGAGCCGCCTCGGTCGCCGCCCAATTAGGGGTCCGCACGTGGGGTACGGTGACCCGAGCTTGGAAGCCTCCATGTTCACACGACCGGAGGGTGCGGGGGAGCCCCGAGGCCGGGCGGGGGGCGGCCCCCACCTCCGCGGCCTCCCCTGGCCACCCCGCGCGACCGTCTGATGCTCAGGTCAGGAAGCCCTCTGCACCTCCCAGAGTCCGTTTTGCGCTTCACCGTCTGTTTTTCAGGCGGGGTGGCGGGGAGAGGAGTGTATAGATACACAGCATCCGCGTCTGCAAGTTAGATGTCTGAATCCCTATCCGTCGTGAGCACTGGCTGATCTAAGGGAAGCGGGTTGTGCTGGTACTTATGTTCTTCAGTTGGTCTCCACCAGGCGTTTAGAAAGAAAGCCGGGAGAAGGAGGGTCGGGAATGGCTTTGGGAACCCGAGACTGAATCTGAGCAGGATTCACTTCTCTTGCTCAGTAGTTTAATAAGAGCCCTTAATTAAGTTAGAGCCATTGACTTTTTTAAAAAAGGCTCAGCTGGAATCTGCGAAGTTGTTTACTAGGCACAGTTACAGGTCTTACTATACTAGGTTTAGATGTGTAAGGACAGGCACACGTATTGCAGATTAAGCAATCACCATGTCGTTCCTGGGTTTCTTGGCCTGTTGCACTAAAATAAGAAAGTTTCTAAGGTGACAGAAGCATTCTGGTAGATTCGGGGGCGGGGGGAGCCAACAAACGTTACATCAAGAATGATATATTTCTTTTACGTACAAGTCATAGCTGGAGTGTCACAAAAGTAGAGGGAGTTAAGTTCGAAAGTAAGAGGACTCTAAATCATAAACATTTATGTATTACAAAGCAAGTAGAGGCCAGTGGAAACTATGTCAATGATGTAATAATGCATATGACACTAACATCCTGTATCCTTTGTACTTGTTGGCAAAAAAGTACTAGACTAAAATCTTAATGAATACATACCTAAAATACTTAAAGATTTTTTTGTTACAGTTTTTTTAGATGTTAACTGTCTTCTGCTAAAAGTCAGATAGATATCAGAAGTCTTTAAAAATATCGGGATGTATTCTGTGGTCACCATGGATTTATCCCAATTGCCTATAACTGTGTTATTTTATATTGAAAATGTGTATTTATAATGATCTCAAGGGATAATGACATCCCAAATCATCTAAAAACAATTCATCTGTGTTCCCTAGTTATCAAAGGGAAAAAAAGCCTACTACTTTTTGGAGGAAAAACCTCAGCAAACAAAAATTAAGACAAAAAAATTGTATTAGCCCTCAGTTAACCCACAACTTTCAATTGCGCATAATACCTGTATACCTTAGGCTTCTATTAAGGTTTTAGTCTATATAAATTTATCATTTTATTGTGATCAGAGTAATAATAGGCTGTTCACTTTGTCCCATTCAAAACCTTCGAATAATCTCTATTAATACTTTTTCTCTTGTCATCCCCCCACCCCCACCACACTCAAGGATTCAATAAATACCCAAATTTATGTAACTGGGCTTGACCTAAAGTTTATTTCTGATTTTCAGTTTCAAACCAGGTGTCTCTAAATGGATTCGTGCCTCAAATTTATTAGTTTCTAAACCTTATGAGCTCCCTTTCCATACCTTCAAAGTTGAATCATTATATAATAGCTTTGTGAATATTTCCTTAATTTAACTTTTTTGTCTCAACTTTCCTCCTTAAAAAACCCCACCAGATTAATTTTCTTAAAACAATGCTTTGGGCATTACATTCTTTTGCCCAAAAACTCTCTATGACTTTCAATATCCATATTATTTAAGTCATACACGAAGCAGTTCTCAGCCTATACTTACATATCACATAAATCCTCTAGTCTAGTCAAGCTATTCTGCCCTCACATTTAGCTCTTCCTCTTGCTTGAAAAGATCTTCCTCTCCTTTCATCTTCATAACCTGTTCTTCAGGAACTGGTTTGAGTCCTAACTTCACCAAGCCTTTTCCAGGCCTTGGGTGACATCCTTGAAACCAATGATTCTTGATTCAGGTTTCATGGGTGGCATCAGGGAATGTTTGAACCTCTTGTAATTGTATTCAGAATCTTGTATATATGTTCATTACATCATCAAAGTCTATAGCTTTCATCAGATTTTCAAGGAGGTATGACCACCTTCCCCCCAAATTTAAAAATTACCTCTCTAAACTAAATGTGGCACTTCTCTGAGCTTTCGTTTATCATGTGTACCATCCTAACATGTTATCTTCTCTTGGTATTCAACAGCATGTGCTAATTATCTTGTATTGATATTTATCTTTTGGTATGTACATGCTGCCTTTCAACAAGATTGTATGCACACTCCACAATGTGAGGGACCTTCATAAAATTTGTTATCAAATACGTATATTTGAGTGCCCACACCTGTCGCTTTATTGTAGCCTTTTGGATGCATCAGTAAACAAAATCCCTCACTCACGGAGTTTGTATTTTTTTTATTGAAGTATAGTTGATTTGCAATGTTATGTTAGTTTAAAGTGTACAGCAAAGTGATTCAGTAATACATATATATATTCTTTTTCAGATTCTTTTCCATTACTGGAGTTTATATTCTTATAAGGAGAAGATAGAAGATAAATAGTGAACTCAAATAAGTAGGTGACACCATGGTTGTGCTAGGAAAAAGAAGTAGAGTAAGATAAGGGGGGTTGGGAGTGTGTTGAGTAGCTTACCGTTTAAAATATGGTGGTCAAGATAAGTCTCCTTGAGAAGTGGCATTTCAGCAAAGACTTGAAAGGGATGAGAGCATGGGCCATGGGAAGATCTGGGGGAAGAGCACACCAAGCAGAGGGAAAGGCCTCAGCAGATACCCCAAGGCAGGAGTGTGCCTGACATGTTCAAGGAATGGCAAGACAGGCAGTGTGGCTGGAGCAGATTGAGCAGAAAGCCATTGCAGGGTTTAAAAATCCATCTGTGTGCTGGTTGAGAGTAGGCTAAGGGAGGCAGGAGTGGGAAGGGGAGGCCACTTTGGAGGCCAATAGTAGTCACTTACGCCAAAGATGACAGAGGCTTGGATGAGAAATGGTAGCAGTTGAGATTAACAAAGGTTAGAGAATCCTAGTTGTATTCTGAAGGTAACACCGATAGCATTTCCCAGCAGATCAGATGTGACTTGTGGGAGAAACACGGAGGAGTCAAGAATGATTCCAGAGTAGGCATAAGCAGCTGGAGGGTGGAGATGAAAAGGCTGAAGAAGAGCATGCTTTGAAAGAGAGCAAGAGCTCAGTTTTGAACTTGCTGAGTGTGCAGTGTCCCTAAGGCATTTACAAGAAACGTCCAGGACGCAGCTGAATAATCAGATCTGGCGAGGAGTCTTGCCTTCCAACTGGTATCTGGCAGTTATTAGCTCATAGATTGACTTAAAGCCTGGATCCCATCACCAAGGAAGTGAGTGGGAACAGTGGGACAATCTAGGAGGTGGAGGAGAAGAGGAAGAATTTTCATTGATGAAAAAAGCATACCATATTTTTGCAACTTAATACATATGGAGTATTCACTTTAGGCCAAATTTGCTGTTTTTCAGATTCAGAGATTACTCCATTAAGATGCTGAAAAGTGTGAGTTTTTTGGGGTTTTTTTGTTTTGTTTTTTAACTTTGAAGGGAAACAGTGTTTGCTGCAGTGACCTTATAAAGAGAAATGGGGGTAGGCAAGTATCTGTAGAAATCACATTCAGATTTTTTACTGACTCGCTATGTAAAGTAACCAATCTCTCATTTATCTTGTTGGATGAGCTTATTCGATTGTATTACGACTCAGTACTTATAAAACCATTATGGGACTTGAAAACGAATTTGGAAAACAGCATGACATAATGTCCTTGATACAGCACTCTTTCACATTTGCAACATGGTCAAACTGACAAACCATCAGAACTGCTAAACTACGATATGTTTTTTGATACAAATTGATTTATATAAAGTCTTATTCTTTCTTAAATAACAACTATTAAGTTGGGGCAATACTTACTATTTCACACATATCTTGAAATAAAAGTGTTTTTTAAAAGGTCTTTTAGGATTTTCAAATACAGCCCATTTTGTGAGAGCGTGCTATGTGGGCATTATGCTAAGTGCTTTTACACCCTCTCATTTTCATGCACAACCTTGTAAAGTAGGCACCCTTATCACCCTTCTACGAATGAGAAAATGAAGTGTCAGAGTAACGAAATGACTTGTGCAAATTCCTACCCTAGAGCTAGGTATTAGCAGAAACAAAATTTGAATTCAGGTTTCCAAAGAGAAACATCTTGGAGTAAAGCAGCAAAATATACTCATTTTTAAACTATACATTGCTAAAAGGAGAAAAATAGCAATTCAAATGAAGCAATGTATTTTTTTTAATTCAAAGATTTTTTAAAAACTCAAAACTAGGAATGACAACCACAGAATGGGAGAAAATATTTGCAAATCATATATCTGATAAGATATTGTATGTAGAATAAACAACTCCCACAACTCAAGAAACAACCTATTTTTAAAATGGGCCAAGGACTTGTATAGAAAGTTCTTCTTCTCCAAAGAAGATACACAGATGGCCAGTAAGAACATGAAAAGATGCTCAACATCATTGTCATCAGAGAAATGCAAATCAGATCCACAGTGAGATCCCACTTCACACCCACTAGGGTGGCTATAATCGAAAAGACAGGTAATACCAAATGAATATGTGGAGAAATTCAAACCCTCATCTCCTGCTGGTCGGAATGTAAAGCAGTGCAGCCACTTTGGAAAATAGTCTGGTATTCCTCAAAAGTTTAACCAGTTATCACATGACCTAGCAATTCCACTCTTAGGTGTACACCCAAGAGAAGTGGAAACACGTCCACACAAAAAATTGGACACGAATGTTCATAGCAGCATGAGTCAATAGCTAAAAGGTAGGAACAAACCAGATGTTCATTAACTGATGAATAGACAAGCAAAATGTAGCCTGTCCATACAATTGAATATTATTCAGCCATAAAAAGAAATGAAATACCAATGCATGCTACAGCATGGATAAACCTTGAAAACATGCTGCATGAAAGAAGGCAGACACAGAGGCCACGTATCACATGATTACATTTATGTGAAATGTCAAGAACAGGCAAATCTTTAGAGACAGAAAATAGGTTATTGGTTGCTTAGAGATGGAAGCACCCTTCCATGAGGGGGAAGGAGAAGCGACTGCTAATGGGTGTGGTGTTTCTTTTTAAGGTGACAGAAATGTTCTAATGTTGATTGTGATGGTGGCACAATGCTGAATATGCTAAAAAAAACCACTGAATTTTATGCACTTGAAATGGATGAAATGTATATGGGTTCAATCCGAACTGTACAGTGCCCAGTTTATTTTTCAAACAGCTACTAAATTTTAGGGATAAATACTTATGTATTAGGTTGTTTGGACTTATAAACAGAACTACTGGGTGTTCTTTTGGTCTAGGGGTGACTTGAAGAAATTCCTGAGATGCTAAGGGCTCTGAGAACCAAGGAAGTTCAGGAATCTCTGTCAGAAAGTGTGAACCTCCCTCAGTTTCCAAGCTGTACATGCATTTGTATCTGTATCTGAACCCACTCTGACTCTTCTAGGATCAAAGGAAGAGGTATCTCTTCTTTTCAAAACTAATTTTTCCACCATGCTCTTGTAGTAAGTCCCTCTTGACCCCTGCAGGACGGCAGCTCCACAGTGATTTTCCCTGCCTCCTGGACAAACTCCCACACTGCGCTGCCTGCGCTGCCTCCTTGCCTGCAGCCCAAATATGCTGATCAAGGAAAGAGGGGAAACAGTGGTTAGTTCTGCCTGAGAGGTTGGTGGTGGGACTGGTGGTTGTCAACAGAATTACTCTTTTTATCCAATTAACAAAAGCACCTCTACTTACTGTCCAAGCTGTCCACTCCGAGCCTTAAAAGACCCACAGCTGTCTCCCACCCTCATCTAAATGCAGCTCCATGTATGCTGTTTTAATATTCTCAGACTCTAGGGATAAGACAGAAATATGGGTTCCAAACTGTAGCGGTGGAGGGGAAAATGTAGGGAGAAAGTGAGAGAATCAGTTGTCACAAGGCTATGACACTCGCTCACAAGCACAGAACCAGCTGACTCATTACTCAGAGGGTTCTTAGAGCTGGACCCACGTGAAGACATCACTTTTTGAAGCTAGAACTTGTGCCAGCTTCGCTTTTCATTGTTGAGCTCCTCCAGTGAGAGGTTCAATGACAGCCTGTCCAAGGGATTTATCTCTAGAGATTAGAACAAGGACATTCAAGCTTAAACCTCAGTAACAATTTCTTTTTCTGAGAATCTTAAGCAAGACAGAGAAAAGTCTGAAAAAAAAAAAAGTTGGTGTGCTGTATGTCAAACATGTTTACAGGCTGCTTGGACATTACTGGGAGAGCTCAGCCAGCCTCTGGAGTACCGTGGCCGTGGGGCGGCTGGTACAGTGGGCTGATTTCTAGCCATAGGCCGCTGTGGAGAGTTGCGGGGGTGGGTAGGCTGCGATAGGAAGGAAGAAGCATTTGTTCATTTAAAAATACACTTTAGAAACAGACTTACAGACATAGAAAACAAACTTACGGTTACCAGGGGGAAATGAGGTGGGGAGGAATAAATTGAGAGTTCGAGATTTGCAGATACCCATTACTATACATAAAATAGATAAACAAGAGGGTCTGCTGTGTGTAGAACACAGGAAACTATATTCAATACCTTGGAATAGCCTCTAATGAAAAAGAACATGAAAAGGAATATGTATGTAGACGTCTAACTGAACCGCTATGCTGTGTGCCAGAAATTAACACATTGTATATCGACTATACTTCAATTAAAATAAATGAATAAATAACAAAAAATAAATAAGTAAAAAATCTACTTTAGGAGTTACTGTTTGGGAAAGTAAAGATACAGTTTATGATATTAAAAAGATCCAGTCTAGGACAGGGTGGGGAGTATTCTCCGAAAGGTTCTCTTTAAAAGGGGAATGCTACGGTTACCGACGCAGTTAGATGCTGCGTTTACTGAGAGGAGGAACCCTTCTTCTTACTCTTTAAAATTGGAAGAATTCCCTGGGGTAGCATGAAGCACATAATAGATGCTCAACATATACCGAATTGAACTTCTAGTTTTCCCCTTATCCATCTTCCTCATATTTTTGTCTTTTTTTTTCCTTTCTCTTCCTGGTATTTCTGTTTATACATGCTCCCTTACTGAGCTGTGGTATTTGTGGTTCCTCATACCTGTCACACCTGCGCTTTCGTGCCTCTGCATAAGCTGAATTCCCTCTCCTCTGTTCATCGGAGAGGATAGAACGCCGCCTCATTCTTTAAACCTTAACTGGAAAACCGCCCCTGCCCGGCTTGCTGTTTACCCTGCCGGTTCATCCCTCAGGTTTCGACTTAGAGGCTGCTGTCTCAGAGGGGCTTCCCGGACACCCCACGTCTAAATTACGGCACCCTGTTATTTTCTCAGCATTGTTATTTCCTTTATAGCCCTTGACACAGTCTCTAATAATATGTATATGATAGACCCACACAGATGTCTGTGTTTACTTACGTAACTCCCACCTCCCCAGGAGACTGTAAGCTCTTGGAGAACAGGCGCGCTATCTCTTTTGTTCAGTGTCTTCTCCCTAGGTTGGGGCCTGACATTCAGCAGGTACTCCACATAGATTTGCCAAATGAATGACTCACATCCTTTGAGAAACATTCTCTAACATCTAGCACTTAATGTTAATACTTAACTTTATTATGGCATTTATCACGTCGCTGTTTCATCTCACCAGATTGTTAGCTACACGTGATTACAGTTCACATACTTGAAAACATGCTCCTTCATGCTTGCTTTTCTCGTATCTTACCCCAGAGGTTAAACTCGGCTTCAGGGCCACATCCCTTGTGATTTCGGATAGCTCTCCCTCTAGTGTCTTAACGGGGCTTCAGCCCCCTGTTTACTTTATGTATTTGGCTTTCAGGTAAACATTTAGGGTGCCCCTTGTTCACTCACTGTCTTAGCCCCAGCTGGCTTCCCTCTCCCCAAAAAACAAACACGAAACAAAACCCTGTCCTGTCCTTGGAGAATAATCTTTCTTTAGGGTCAGATTTTAATTTAGTAGGATAGAATATTGAATTTGCTGGAAAGGTTTTAACAGCATAAGATTTATCAACTGAATACTTACTGTGGCTCTGGATCTGTGTATTGGGATAAGAAAGGATTATGAACTAGGGCACTGAACAATTTATTTCTCTTTTTACCATGTCTTTCTCATATAGATCATTGGTGCTAAGCAGCTGTTTAGTGGATTGAATATGTACCCAAAAAAGAGCACAGGACTTGAGGTCAAAAGATGTGACATGAGTTCTACTCATGATCTTACTATCTAATACTGTGTTGGAAGTGCTAGCCAGCACAGCAGGTGACAGTTCAAGTGACATAAGTTATTAGTTATCCATGACTGCATGTTGAAAAACCTAGGAGGGTCAACTGGAAACCTGAGGAAACAAGTATAGCAGGTTATAAAATTAATATTCAAACATCAGTAACTTTCTCATGTCAAAATGGTATCTAATTTAAATATAGCTAAAGAAAATATCACATCCACAACAACAAAGTAAGATGTAGAAGTGAACTCATCACACAGGGAAGTAGGGGCCTTTAATCATTGACTACAGTGTGAATGGCGCCCCCTGGGGTTGAGCTGAGGCAATGTCTTGGAATATATTTAGAAAGTTTTCAGAACTGCTTGAATAATACTTTAAAACTATGAAAAAACTAAATAAAATAATTCCATGAAAACTCCTTCTTCTTGGGTAAGAAGACTCAACAATGTAAAAATGCTGATTCTTCCTGAATCAATATATGAACTGAATGCAATCCAAATCTGAATCAATAGATTTTCTTAGGACTTGTGAAAATTATTCTAAATTTCATTTAGAAGAATAAATATCTAAGAATCACTATGGAAAATTCTGAAAAAGAAGAATAGTGTTGGGAATGAGTTTTCCTCCCAGTATTAATGTATACTATAAAACCTCTTTAATTAAAGCATCAATGGAATATGACAGAGCAGAGAACTAGACCCCAGTAAAAATGGACAACTGGTAAAGATGGCAAAGTTCATTTAATAAAAGGTATTGGAACAACCAGCTAGTCATTTATAATAAAATAAATATGGATTCCTAATTCCATTCGCATACCAAAATAAACTCTAGATGGATCAAAGATTTAAATATAAAATTTAGCCGTAAGAGTCCAAAAAGAAACTGGTTCAATAATATATTTATAATCTTAAAATGGGGAAGACTTTTCTAAACATATCCTGAAACTCAGAAGCGTTAGGACATTTTTATTCTATATCTTGCATGGCGCAAAACACCATTCAAAAAGACAACAAACTTGGAAAAAATATTTGTAACACATATGGCAAGAGGATAATATCACTAAAAAAAAAATACTTCTTAAGATCAGTTAGAAAGGAAAAATAACCCAGTGGAAAAAATAGGCAAAGGATATAAGTAAGCAATTCACAAAAGCTGCATCTATCACTTTTTGTTTATAACTTCCGAGTTTCCTGCCGTCCCCACTCCGAGATGCTCAACTTTTCTAACAATGAAAGACGTGCAAGTTAAAACAAAAATTTTTACTATCACGTTGGAAAATACGAATTATCATTAAAAGTTTGATAATAGTGTTGCCACAGATTTTTTGTGTTGGCAAAAATATCAAGAAGTAGGCACTTTTACTCCCCATTCATAGGAATGTAAATTGCTATTCTTTGGAGGGTAATTTGATAATGAGTCAAATCATTTATTGTAGTTATGTGATTTGATTCAACAACTCCAATTCTAGGAATTTACTCTCACAATGTACAGAGTTTATGTATTTTAGAATTTTCACTGAAACATTACTCTTAGTAGTGAAAAATTGAAAATTACTATACCCATCGAAAGGAATTAAATAAATTTTTGGAAATGCCATACATTTACCTGTTAAAAAAATATGTAAATCCACGTACACTGTCATGGAAAAATGTCCAAAATATATTAAGTGAAAAACATTAATTTGCTGATAAGTATGTATGATATGATTCCATTTCTGAAAAACTAAAACATATATACACTTAGGGGTTTTTTAAAGCCCTGAGTTTAAGAACTGACTTCATTACTTACTTTTTCACTTCATAGAGTAACCTCTCTGAATCTCTTTTCTTGTGCCTAAAATTAGAGTGTTATAAACATACCTGTTAGGTATGTGAAAAGGCCCAAAAGACAAAATGTACGTAAAAGCTCTTTATAAACAGTAATACACTGTATAGTCATTAAGTGTAGATGACTTCCTTAATCTATATTTTAATAAAGCTAATAAACGTGATTATTTTTTTAACTTGATTTAATACTGTAAAGCTTATTATCTTTTTGGTCTGCATAAGTAATTCTTAAATTTTTAGAAGGTAACAGATGCCTTTGAAAATCCAGTGAAAGCTTTAAGCCCCATTCCCCAACCTAAATGCATACACGTACCAAATTTTACACACAACTTTATGGGTTCCATAGACAATTCCTCAAAACAAAACTACAAAATAATTCCGTGGATTCCTGCTATAAATTCTAGTCTTCAAGGTGCACAGAGGAGAGGAAAATGCTTCGTTGCTGTTACAGATGGACTTGTGTCCCCCTGAAAGGCACGTTAAAGTCCTAGCCCTCAGGGCTTGTGAACATGGTCTTACTTGTAATACAGTCTTTGCAAATGTACTTAAGATGCCATCGTCAGGGTCGGCCCTGCTCCATGAGACCGGTGTCCTTATGAGAAGAAGAGAGGCGCACAGAGGCTCAGGGGTGGGGGGCACCGTGTGAGGCAGCAGCAGCGTGTGAAGCGCTGTGGCTGCAAGCTAAGGCACCCCAGGATGGCAGCAAACGCCAGAAGGAAGCCACAGGCAAGGAAGGGCCTCCCCTACGAGTCTCAGAGAGCATGGCCGCGCCTGCACCTTGACTTCGGACTTCTACCTTCCAGAACTGTGAGACAATGAATGTTTTAAGTCACCTGGTTTGTGGTACTTTGTTACCTCAGCCCTGAGGAATGAATACAGACGCTCTAGGTGATCAGGATATCCAAAAACAACTGGATTTTAGAGGTGAAAAACATGCAGATTAAGGGGGGAAGGGGATGAAATTATCATTATTTACAAATGATATTTTTGCTTGGAAAATGCAAGAGAATGAATAAAGAAACTATTGCAAGCAGTAAGATTTCAGTAAGGTAGCTAGGTACAAAATTGCTGTACAGAAATCAATATATACACAAGCCATGCTAGTTAGCAGATATAGAAAAGGTTCTATTTACAATAGTTGTGAATAAGATAAAACCTAGGAATATGCTTAGTAAGAACTGCAGGATCTTTATGGTAAAGACTTTCAAATGTTATAGAAAGACTCAGAAGAACAAGTGGAAAGGCACAGCACATTCTTGAACAGAAAGGCTCGACATCATAAAGATGTTAGTTCTTCCTAAATTTATAAATTTAATGTGATTCCATTAAATTCTGAATTATATTTGGAAACTAGACAAGATGACTTCAAAGCTCAAGTGGAAAAAGTAAGAAGAGCCAAGAAAGTTCCGAAAAAGAAGAAATGGGGAATCAGCGCTACCAGATATTAAAAGACACAACAGAATGATTATAAATAATGTAGCAAGGGCATGAATAGACAGGTCAACAGAACAGCATGAGAATTCTAGAAATAAAGCCACGCAAAAATTTTGTATGTTTTGTATTTTTTTTAATATTTAATATCTGTGAGTAAAAGATGAATGTTTAATAAATAGACTTAGGACAAGTAGGTAGCCATCTGGGAGGAAAAAATCTAAATGGATGAAAGGTTAAAAACATAAAAAAGAAAACATAGAAGCAGTGAGGGGAGATCTGCATCATTGGATTCGACCAGCCACGGATCATGCAGCCCTGTAGTATGTATTTACTGAAAAAATATTTGCATGTAAGTGGACTGGCACAGTTTAAACTTGTTCTTCAAGGGTCAACTGTGGCAGACGCCATAGTCCCTACTGCTATTGTGGCATTTTGGTCCCTCCCCAGCTTAGGAAGGGGACTTGCAGGGACCTTTCCTTCCAAAACAGAACAAAAAAGAGAAACAAGGAGATGTTATGGTTCACCACAGGCAGTTGTCTGCTTCTGCTCCCCCTGTGCCTGACAAACTCCCATGTGGTGGAGCTCAGGCTAGGGCCAGAGCCCTGCTAACGGGCACCTAGGGAAGGGTGGGCACGGTGGAGGCTGGGGTTGGCCTCCTTTGCTGTCCCTCCCGTCCAGTCGGCCACTCATGTCAGGAGACGCAGAAGGCCTGGTAGGCATGCCTGATCCCAAGGCTGTGCTGCCCCCGCTGCACTGGAAGCTCCCTGCGCAGTTGTCCCTCTCCCAGCTTTATATAAATTCTCTGAATCACCTTTGCCGAGAAAATTTAAATGTTTGTTTTGTTTAAAAAAAAAAAAAGTTTTCCCTTTGATAAACCACTGTAAGCAAGTCAACAAACAAGAAACTGGAAAAGAGCTCCTAGAAATCAACCCAGGAAAGGAAAATGACCCGGTGGGCCAAGGGCACGAGCAAGCATTTGAGGGGAAAAGAAATTCGTCTCTTACCCGTGAAAAGATGCTCAAACTCAGACTGAAGAAAAGTGTAAATTAAAATATATAGATAAAATATTTCCCACCTGTTTTCAAAGTGAAAAAGTTTGCTGTTTACAAAGTTGTGAAGAAACAGTCATGTCTTGCTGATGGTGGTGGTGCAAATTAGTGTAAGCTCAACAGAGAATAATTTGGCTATAATTATTCCAAATCTAAAATGTCTGTACTCTTCAATCCAGCAACCCCACTTCTTGGAGTCTATCCTACGTATATCCTTGCAAATCTAGATTCCCATCCTCTTGGGAATCTGAAAGTTTATTCTTTGGAAAAAGCAAAACAAAGAGTTTTTGTGCAGGGATTCTAAACCAAAGTAAGGTCACAAGTAGTGTCCTGAACATGGGGATTAAGTAAACATGTGACTACTGAATGCCAAATCCTCGTTTTTCTCCCCACCAGTCTCCCAGAACACCGACAACCAGGGCTTTACTCCCCATGCAGAAATTTTAGAAGATTCTTTTCTGGAGAATCTGACAGTTCCCAAGATGTAGGCATAAGAGGTTTCCTCAAGAAATAGCCCATGCAGATTACCATGCAGTGAACCCCAAAGCCCGACTATCCTAAAAACCATGTGCTCAGATCTTCCAAACAGCCTCTTGGTCTCCAGCTCTTAGTCATAAGCAGACAGCCAAGGATTATCCACACATCTGAGACAAGCCTCGAAATGTTGAGTTTTAGAGATCAAAACAGATGAACAGAAAAAAAAGCAATATTGGATAAAACAGGCCATACAAGGGAGATGAAAATTTTAAAACAAATGTTAATATTCTCAAATAAATAGATGTTGCATCTGTGAATCAAAACAGGATGACCTTTTTTGTAAGAAACTTCAGAAAATAAAGAAGGCCTCTTGGATGTTAAAAACATGATAGCAGAAATAGAAACAGCAGAAGGGTTGGAAATGAAAATTGAGAAAATCTCCCAGAAAGAGCAGCAAGAAAAACAGGAATCTTTGGAGAGTAAGAGAGAGGGAAGGGGACCGCCCTACACAGTCAGCATCCAGGCACTGGAGGAGGAAATCCATAAAATATCCAAGAAAAATGTCCAGGACTGAAGGACATGAGTTTACAGAATAAATGAGCCCAACTGTTACCCAGCAAAATGGATAAAAGGAAATCCATACCAAGGCACATCATTGTGGAACTTTAGGCCACTCAGAATAAACAGTTGTTCCCATTGTACTGGCATGTGACAGAGAAAGAATTCTTCATTTCTTAATGCAATGTTGAAAATCTTTGTTTCAGACTTTATCCTCTCCACCCCCTTACTAATACAAAATGACCACAAAAAGACAAGATGGTAGCTACCTCAGGGAGGGGCACACAGGGATCTTCTAAGATTTGATAATACTCTGTTTCTTAACCTGAGTGATAGGTACATTGCTATTGGTTTTATTCTTATTCTTTAGAATATATGTATGTATGTGTGTGTGTGTATATATACATACATATATATACTCTTTTGTATACCCACAATTTTAAAAAGTTAAAAATACAGTAATAATGAAGTACCATTGACCCTTGCCAAATTGGCAGATGTTAAAAAGTTTGAAATATACAGCATTGAAGAGTATGTGACAAAACTAGCATCTTTGTAAATTCTGATAGGATTGTAAATTGATGTAAACTTTTTGAAGTATAATTTTGCAGTATCTATGAAAATTTTAAATATATAGAGCAAATCAACAAAAAGGCAACCCAGTTTTTTAAATGAGCAAAGGACTGGAGCAGACACTTCACAAAAGGTAACATTTGGATGACCAATAATCCTATGACAGGGTGCTCAGCATCATCACTCACCAGGGAGATTCAAAACAAAAGCCCAGTAGTATCCTTGCACTCACACCGGAAGGGCTAACATTAAAAGCACTGAAAAACCAAGTGCTGGTGAGGAAATGGAACAACTGGAAGTGTAAATTGGTTACAACCACTTTGGAAAGTGTTTCTGCAATACCTACTAAAACTAAGCACATGGATGAACTAAAATACGTAAACCCTATGACCTAGTAATTCCACTCTTGTGTATACATCTGAGATACATACTGTGTGCATCAAAAAATTTTCTTAGTAGCTTTATGTATAATAACCCAAACTGGAAATAACCCAGTGTCCATCAGCAGTAGGATGGTCAAGCGGGTTGTGGTATATGGACGTATTTCTGTGGAATACCACGCAGCAATGACAACGTACCTGCTGCTCTGCACACAGCGTGGACGAGTCCCGCAGACACAGTGTTGAGTGGAAGTAGCCAGCACAAAAGTACATGCTGTAAAATTCCATTTATATGAAGTTCAGAAACAAAACTAGTCAACAGTGTCGTGATAGTGGTTATCTCTGAGGGAGATACTGAGAAGGGGACACAGGGAGCCTTTTGGGGTGCTGAAAATTCTCTGTTTTGATCTAAGTGTCTAAATTTGTAAAACCATCAAGTTCTATGTAGGGCTTGAGTACTTTATGTAAGTTATACTTTAATTAAAAAAGTGAAAAAGAAATCCCATTGTCTAATAAAAATTAAAATAAAATAGAATGCCCATAGCCCTACTAACGTCAGGACTAGACTGGAGTGACCATCAACTCTACTACCGTTTACCACTGTACTGAAGGTATTAACCGAAGCAGTCAGACAAGAGGAAGAAATTAGATGTGTAAAATATTTTAAAAGAGGAAGAAAACTTTTACTATTTGTTGATTTAAAAAAAACTGCCCTTAAGAGAATTCAGTGAAGTAATAGGATATAAAATTGTCTACAGAAATCAGGAGGCTTCATGCACACAAATACACAAAGGCATTGCAGTGAGCATCCTCGTGTGTGTCCTCTTAAGGACGCATGTGAGCATTTCCCCTGGAGTGTGCCCAGGAGCAGGATTGTTGGACCCTCCTTTTGATGGAAGCTGCCAGATGGCCGTCTAGAAGAGCTGTGCCAGCCGACACACCCACCAGCAGTGTGGCTAGTGTTTGCCACGGCCCTGCAGAATGTGCTTCTGCAAAACTAGAGGCTAAACCAAGAATGAGGAAGGCATGGGAGCTCGGAAGCAAGGATTCTAGTCTAGGAAAGTGGGGAAAGGAATTCCCAGAAGGATCTGAGGCTGTGGGAAGGAGGATTCCAGGAAATTAATAGGTGAGCCACTGCATTTAAGTGGTGTGAAAATATTATATTGATTGGTATTTGAAGGATCTGTTGGAGACTTTAGGGAAAAAATTTAAAAAATGCAAATGTAAATATGAGGCAATCCTTGGCAGAATAAAAGCTATCAAAAATAAGAAGGAGGGATGTAGTGGTACCCTTTGGGCTCATCACTGAGCAACTTTTACACATCCTTAAAAGTGTAAACACTTATTATTGATTTAACCAAAATTTATTGTAAACTATGATGAGAAGATGAGGCAGCAGAAGCAAGGGTTAGTGGTGGTAAAAGAGCTAAATCTTCACCTGTCATAACAGGAAGCCCGTAGTAGCTATCGGTGACTTAAAACATTTGGAAACTGCTAAGGGTTGAGAGTGAGTGGTTGTCTGTGTGTAGCAGGTAGAGGAAAGGGGACTGGTAGGGCTGGGGGCCACTATTTTTCATTATGAGCCTTTTAGAACAATTTTATTTATTTATTTATTTATTTATTTATTTATTTTTGGAGGGGAGAGGTAATTAGGTTTATTTACTTATTTATTTTTAATGGAGGCACTGGGGATTGAACCCAGGACCTTGTGCGTGCTAGGCACGCACTCTACCACTGAGCTATACCCTCCCCCAAGAACAACTTTATTTTTAAACTGTATGTTACTTTGAAAAAATTAGTTTAAAAATAATTTTAGATTGTGATAAGAATTATAAAAGCAGTAGCAAGCTCTGAGAATTATGCTCTGTTATAATCCAATTCTATACATTTGGAAAATAAAGGTTGCAAGATACCTATGATCTGTGCAGTAGATCAGATTCAGGAACATTAAAAGATGAGAGCTTAGAGGTGTGCATTGTCACACTGACAGTAGATCAAGCCTACATTAAAACAGCGTTCATCAGTGGTAGAGCACGTGCTTGGCGTGCATGAGATCCTGGAGTCAATCCCCATTGCCACCATAAAAATTTTTTTTAAATACACCTTCTTACCCTCCCTCCCCCCAAAAGAACAAAACAAAACAAAACAAAACAAAACAAAACAAGTTCATCAGTGTCCTGAAACAAACATCATCATATACATTCAGTACATACAGCATCCTCTGTGTCAGATGTACCTCAGTGAAGTGGTTTAAACGCGCACACACACAGGCACACCTCATTTTATTGTGCTGTGCTTTATTGTGCTTCAGAGATACTGTGTATTGTACAAAACCTTTACACTGAGCAAATCTGTTGGCACCATTTCCCCAACAGTATTTGTTCACTTCCTGACGGTGTGTTGTATTTTTCTAATTCTCACAATGTTGCAAACTTTTCCATTATTATTTGTTATGGTGACCTGTGATCAGTGGGGTTTGGCTTGGAGGGGTGATTAGGTTTGTTTGTTTGTTTATTTAATGCAGGCACTGGGGATTGAACCCAGGACTTCATGCCTGCTAAGCATGCACTCTACCACTGAGCTACAGCCATTCCCACCTAGTGATCTTTGATGTTACTTCTACAACTTGCTAAAGGCTCAGATGATGGTTAACATTTTTTAGTAATAAAGTGTTTGTTAATTAAGGTATGTACATTTTTTAGACATAATGTTATTTGTTGCACATGTAGTAGACTACAGGATAGTGTAAACATAACTTTTATGTGCACTGGGAAATCAAAAAGTTCATGTGACTCACTTTATTGCAGTAGTTGCTTTATTGTGGTGACCTAGGGCCAGACCCACAGAATCTCCAAGCTCTGCCTTGGATGTATTCCTGAAACAGCTGCTTCACAGCAAGACAGAGTCACAGGGTATATCCCACCAAGCATGTTAATCAGATTTCAGTGAACTAAGAAGCATTCTCAATCTTCATATGACATTGGTAATAAAGAAGCGTTAGATTTTGCCTTTGCACATTCAGAAAGCCATTTTAATCTGAATAATCTTCAGGCCTTCCCCAGGAATCTTCAGTTACCCTTAAACCTGGACAAAACCCTGCAAGTACGCGTTCACAGTCTTACAGAAAGGATACATAACTGGGAAGTATGAGCTGACTGTGTATGGCTATATCAGGTCTTACCCCAACTTGATGGAACCATTATTGGCAGTGAGTGGATGACTGGTCCTCTGAGGTGGTAACGGTAGTAGTAGTAGTATACATCCAGACCCTCTGCCGTGACCTCAGGGTGGTCAGGTTTTTCTTTACCCTTTCATTTTGGACTTGGCCTTGTGACCGGCTCTGGTCGATGTTGGTGAAGATCACGTGAGCAGAGGCTTGCAGCGCCCTCGTGTGGGCGCTTGGGCTTGCTCTCTTGCGCTCCAGTAATCCACCACGGAAAGAGCTTCCCGCTGACACCTTCAGCCCAGAGCCCAGCAGGAGACACGGGGAGCAGAGCTGCCCCAGCTAACCCTAGTATGCTGGGCAGGAGATAAGTGATTATTGTATACTGCCAAGCTTCTGTGGTTGTTTGTTACATGGCATTGTTGTGTCAGTATCTGACTAATACATACCCCAAGTCAACATTTCATATGATCTTACTAATATATGGCCCAGAGCTGAAAACTGAGATTGTACTTTGGTCTCAGTGTCACAAGTTGGGTTCTCCAGGAAGCAGACGCTGAGATGGGGTTTGAGCACAGAAGGTTTACTGAAAAATAATACCTGTGAAAGCAGGCGGGTAGTGTCAGATGGCATTACAGACCTGGCAAATCTCCGCCAGCCCACCAGGGAGCTCCAGGCTAAGGCTGCCTCACAGAGGAGCCCTGCGCGGGGGAGTGGCTAGGCCCTGGTACTGCTGTCTGGCCCGATCATTGACTGGGGACTGCCTGGAGAAGAGAGTGCCCTGGTCAGTCATTGGCTGGGAGAGGCCCTGAAAAGAGCATGACCTCAGCTAAAAGCTGAGATGGACCCTGAAGTAGAAAAAGCCGGAGCCGGTCAGCTAACTGTACTCCTTGCTTCCTTTCTGGAAGAATCCGAGCAGCACCTGTCCATGTCTTCCAGAGATGGCAGTAGGACCGTAGGAGTATAAAAGGTAATGGCGGGATGGGTGTAGCTCAGTGTAGAGTACGTGCCTAGCGTGCACGAGGTCCCGGGTTCAATCCCCAGTACTTCCATTAAAAAATAAATTAATTTTTTTGATTGTTTAAAAAAAAAAGATAATGAAAGGCACAGAAAGCTAGTGTGCTAGTTGACAACCTAGTATTGTCTGAATGATGTATGATTCAACGGTGCTTCCTGTTCCTCTTCCAGGCATGAAACAGTAAGACACTCTTGATTTTACCCCTAAACGGGTTCTTCCCCAGTCTTATGTATCTCCGTGAGTGACAGCACTATCACCCACAAAATTACTTAGATCAAAAACCTGTTGTAGGCGGGGAGGGTACAGCTCAGCGGCAGAGCACGTGCTCAGCATGCAGGGGGTTCTGGGTGCAATCCCCAGTACCTCTATTAAAAAAAGGTAAATAAATAAAAATAAAACTTAATTACCCTCCCCCCCAAAAGACAATGTAATATAAAGAAACATATTTTTTAAAAACCTAGTTGTAGAGAAGAGCTTTTGGAAATTAAAAAATTCTAATTGCCAAATTTTAAACTGCAATTGTTCACTTTGACAGGCCATCACAAAAGACCACGGTGTCTATTGAACAAATTCATCTAAAGGCAGCTGCTGCGGACCTTCACATGCGTCTGAACACACAAACTTTTCCTTTATTATTTCACCTGTCTTCTAACTCTTTTGCTTCCTGTCTGGGAAGTTCCTGATTCTCATAATCACCTTTATTTCTATTCTTTTAAGGTTCATTATCTACTCTTCTTGGCTGTCATGATTCTTCTCCTTCATGATTTTGACCATAAAATTGTTAGTGTTGTCATGATATAGTGATAATTTTTAATGTTTTAAACTTTCTGTCCATCTTCTCTCTTTCACTTTATGTGTTTCACATCTGCTAGGTTATCTCCTCATCATCATATTTGAATTCTGGCATGATCAACAATTCAGAATATCCAAATAAATCTGAAATTAAGACATACAAATAACAATTCAAATGTGTCTCACCACTGTGTGGTATTGCACCCCAGTGCTGTCATCAAGTTGTTCTTGTCCTTTGTACGTTGACTTATTGATGAAAACTTGTGGGAGCCTTGTCACATGAACACTTGTTTCCAGGGCTGTTTTGCTGCCTTCGGGATGGTTTTGCGTGCCAGACTTCATCAGGATGCAGCAGATATAGAGTTGCACTCCAGTAGCCTGGGATGTTGAAATCCACAGCATCACAGCCCAGGGTACTTGGCTGTTTGCAGTATGGCTCCTGGTCCTTACAGAGGACACAGATTCTCATCAGGTCTACGTCATGTATTTCCTATCAAAGAAGAAAACATGCCATGTGTTTACAGTTGTGCTCACTGCGCTCCTGAGTGTGTCCCTAGCAGAAGAGACCTTCCACTCTGACCAGGCACTGATGAGAACCGAGCCCTCCATTTACATCTCACCCCTCTGGTAGCCAGAAGGATTTTCCGCCAGCTTCCTGCTGGCTTCACATGTTTCACGTGTTGCTTCTCCCCCCACTTGGCAGGCACTACTGTTCGCATCTCCTTGTGACCGCTGGTCCTGCACCCTTGACCCTCTGGGCAAGCTAGTGCCACGTTGGCTGCACAGAGAAGTGACCGAAGCACAGCCACACAGCCCCGGAAGCCAGGCAAGTGCAGCTGTCCCGCAGGAGGGGACGGGTGACAGTGGGAGTGAAGCAGAGAGAGCGGTCGTAAACCATCTGTGCTGAAGTGAAACTTAAAAAACATGAGCCCACTGCCAGGGCCGCCCAGGGGCCGTGCGAGTGGGGGCCTCATGGTGGGCCCCGCTGGCCTCATTTCTCCCCGCTCCGAGGGCGGCAGCTGCTCCAGGACAGCGCCCAGTAAGGAGCGCCCTCCCACGCCTGTCAGCCGGACTTCTGTGGTGCCCGCCTCTCCGCATCCCCACGCTGTTCCTTCTCTCCCACACGCGCTCCAGGTCCTTCCCCGGGCAGCCCCTGCGTCCCCAAGACAGAGCCCCTCTCTCCTCCTGCCGGGGCCCCCAGGACGAAAGCTGGCAATGCAGCAGCAGCAGCAAAGGCTGAATAATTTCCCCTTAATAATTCTTGTTACCATGACATTATTTTGAGTCAAATGTTGCTTCTTTTTATCTTATGTGCATTGTCTGTCCTGCTTCAAATGAGAGCCCTTCAAATGGCCCCACCTACCTCGTCGGTCTCTCCGGATCCCTCCATCCTGGCTCTGTCAGCCTCAAGGCACAAGAGGGGCTGCCACCAGAATGCAGATCATGTCCATTACTGCACACACGGAATTCAGCTGACTTTCCTTGGCAGCAAGCTTTCTCAGGGAAGGGTGTGTTGATTATATCCTGGGGTGAGCACTCAAGTGACAGTCCACAGATCATACTTTGAGCAGCACTGTGTTTTAGGAGATGATTTGGCTAAGGGGGTCTGTAAATAACCTCTTGCTTCCCTGCCTGAGTTCAGAACTACCTGAGAGGCACAAGAGTTGGACAGGCGGAGATCAGGCTATTAGCTTTATTTCTGAAAAGCTGATTAGGAACAAGGGTTATACACCTGTGGCCAAAGGTACTGCCCTTTGAGTTCAAATTCCCTTTGAATTCGTTTCCCCACCCTGTCCCAGTCTGCTGGGAGAGCGGCAGGCCCCTCCCTGGGGCAGGGAGTCGGCCAGGATGCGTGCTCTCTGCTGGTAGGTGATCAGAAGAGGATTGATTTGAGGGTGCTCAGTTCTCCCAAACATCGCCAATCGTTTCCTGTAGGAGAGGAGGAAAAGGGACAGACAAGGTGGGATGAGAGACCAGAAGTGTGAGGTGAGCAGTCAGGGGTCCTTAACCTTCAGTCCGTGACTGAAATTGAAAAGGGGTATGTGTGTGTGTGTGTGTGTGTCACTTTTCTAGAAAGTCTACAGTAGATTTTGTGGGTACCTTGCCCGGGGCTCACACCCTAGGGCCACTGTGAGTGTTGCTGATAGCTCACAGCTGCCCCCTTCTGTGATGAATTGTCCTTGGCTGAAAGGGAGCTCCAAGCCAGAGAGGCTACACCCACCTTGACCAGGGAAACTGACTGCCTTGGGGGCACAAAGGCCCCGCCTTGGCTCAGGGTGGGAACAACTCTGCAGTGCAGTTCATGCTCCCCGGCATCTCATGAGGCCCTCTCCTCTCCCGCTTAGCCCTTCTCCCCGGTCCTCGCCTGCCTCCCTTACTCTCTCCTTGCAGCGCTGCCTCCAAAAGTCACTTGTACAAGAACTCCTGTCTCAGGCTCTGCCTCCAGGACCTTGACCAGTTCAGGGTTCACTGGCCCTCATCAGATTCTTAAAGTGGTTTACAATCCTGTAGTGGGTTGAATAGTGACCCCCCAAAGATATGTCCATGTCCCAGTCCCTGAAACCTGTGAATGTCACCTTATTTGAAAAAAGGGTCTTTGTAGATGTAATTATGTTAAGAGTCTTAAGATAAGATCATCCTGGATTATCCTAAATCCAATGACAAGTGTCCTTAAAGAGACACACAGAGGAGAGGCCATGTGAAGAGGGAGGCAGAGATTGGAGCAACATGGCTACAAGCCAGGGAACACCCAAAGCCACCAGTGTAACTGAGCAAGACCCTCTCTGGCCTTCCTGGGACGGACCCCACCCCCATATCCTCTACTATAGCCCCTCTGTGAAGTGCCCAGATACCAGTATCTCGTGTATTTCCTGAGCTTTTCAAATGCTACAAACCACCAACCAAGTGGAAGAAATTAACTGTTTGATTGTCATGAGCACATGGCCCCCAGACCTTCTGGTGCCTAAGGACTGATCACCATCAACCAGTCAGAATTGTGCACAGCTGGTCACATACCTGGGACGCCCCTCCCTCAGCTGAAACCCTCCTGGGAGTTCTGGGTTTTGGGGGGCACGTGAGCCACCCGTCCTTGCTTGGCCCAGCAATGAACCTCTTTCTGCTCCAAACTCTGATGTTTCAGTGTGTTTTGGCCATGGTGGGTCAGGCACATGAACTTGTGTTTGGCAGCATGAGAAGCCGGAAGAGGCAGGAAGGAGCCTCCTCTCCCAGTGTCTTTGGAAGGAGCGAGGTCCTGCCGACACCCAGATGCTGGACTCCTGGCCTCTATACATTTCTGCTGTTTTACATCACACATTTGTGATCATTTGTTACAGCGGCCACAAATACCAGCCAAAAGGTAGGAGTTCCATCTGATTCTTGAAGCTCAGCCCTTCCCCGTGGAAACGAGATGCCGATTGCTCCTCCCCAACCTGCATCACTGCACTTTCCAGTGTCCCATCCCCAGGCCTTCTCAGAGGGCTGAGCTTACCAAGAGACACGGCCTAAACTTTGCTGAAATCACTGCATAGGGCAGCAGCTTTTCTGCCCAGGAGGGGTTTCTGCCCTCTCTCAGCATCTCGCTACTTTGTATTGTCCCCTGACCAGCAGATCTAACCTTTCTTCCTTCTTGCTCTATGAATAACTGTAAAGACCTTTTAGTTTTCCTTGGGATTTCTGGAAAACCGCAGCACTTCCCGGTGCTGGTTTTCAGGATTGTGTCACTTCCCCAGATCCATCTCAGATAACGCTTTTCTTCATCTATATTTTGTTCATCCAAACAAAAAAAAGGAGCTTGCCAGGGAGGTGGGGCTGGCACGCTGATCTCCACCACACTTCTCTCTCTTCCTCCTCATCGTGATTATTCACAACTGTGTAATCAGGGTGTCTCTTTAAGGAGGCTCCCTACTTGATATTAGCTGACAGAATAAAAGGTCCTTGATTAAATGGAGGCTCTTTCCTGCTCGCTGCAAGTCAAAAGCTAATGAAATACTTTGACCAAAATGAATTTTCATATTCATTGATCTGAAAATAGCAAAAAAAAAAAAAAAAAAAAAACAACTTCCAGGAGCAGTTGCACATTTGTTTGGGCAGATGCTTTCTGAGGTCAGGAATCATCGATCGGAGGGCTGTTTCTGAACAAGGAACTGGAGGAGCCAGTCTCCGCTCACGCCGGTGCTCGGATGTGACGTAACTGACTCGCCTGCCAGGCTCCTGGTTCATGGAACTCGCCCCGTCTCTGCCTGGACCCTTGTGACAGCTTTCTAATCGTCCCCCTGTGCCCAGGCTTGTGACCCTCAAACCCCACTCCCACCAAGCCACCGAGATCTACCCGGAAACAAGTCTCCAAGTGGCCTTCTCTGCTCCCCGTGGTCTCCTGTGGGCTGGAGGCCACTTCCCCGCGGTCAGTGCCGGGCCTGCCTCTTTCCCAGGCCTCTTCCACGCGGCTCCCCACCTCCAGCTGCGCTGTCACCGCGCTGCTGCTCACCTCGCACCTCTGCACATGCAGTCCCCTCCCCCTGTGTGCCCTTCCTCTGCCCTGGTCCGGCTCTGCCTTTTGACTCAGCTCAGGTGTCATCTACCATCAGGAAGCCTTCTCTGGCCCTCGCCGTGTTCAGCACATTTGTGTTAGATGTATTTCGACCTAATTCGGGGGGTTCCCTCCCACAAAGCTGCTCTCACCCATTTCCTTCAATCCAGCATTTGTTCTGCCGCCAGCATGTGTCTGGGTGACTTGCTGGCCCAACCGCGAGGTGAGCTGCCAGATGTTAATGACGCTGCTGCCGTGTGGACCCGAACACTCCTCCTCCTAACACCTGGAGAACGGGCTCCACCCTCGCTGGGACCTGACTCACCCTTACCCAGAGACCATTTCCTGGCTCTTCTGTGTTTGGTTTGCACGTGCGTTTGTGCCGGCAGTAGGGTGCTTGCTCACTTGCACCCCAGAAAGGCCTGAGTGTTCCCCGGCGGTCAGACGTGTGCGCCCGGCCCTGCTGCTCAGTCTGTCTCTCTGGGTCTCCGTCACTGGGCCTCCTAGGAGCTCAGGCCAGGGGAGAGAGCTTGATGAGCTCTGGCAGCCGTGTGCATTATTTGTATCATTAAGGGTATGTGGACTGAGGTGTGGAATGACTACACTACACATTCTAGCTAGTTACCCGCCCGGCCACCAAGCCACCCTGGTGAGGGGTGAGCGTCACAGGCTGGCAGAGGCTGTCCCTGCCACTACTGCTCTTTCCCTCATCTGTCCACTCTCCTTGGGGCCCACCTGGGACCTGGCAGTGCCCAGGAGGGTGCCAGGTCCCCGCCTGAGAGCACTGGACAGGTAGCTGCAGGGCAGGGCTACAGCACATGCATGAGGAGTTCTGGGGGAGGAAAGGGGAGCGAGATGGACGATCTCTGGCCTCTCAGAGCTGGGGCTCTCCAGGGCCCCTCGGGCAACTGCTCATAGTAGAGCCAGTAAACCAGAAAAATGCAGCTGGGAGGGGGCGGGAGGGGTTTGGGGTGACCGGATCTTGGGAGCGTGGTGGTGCAGGAAGTGAGTGAGGAGATGGAGGCAGAGCCTGGCAGACTGTACTGAGGGGGTTGGACTCAACCCCATGGTCAAAATGAGCCATGGGAAGGGTTGAGCCGTGGAGGGATAATCATTCTTGGTGCCTCGGAAGGTCCCCCTGGCCTCTGGTTAGACATGGTGGGCAGGGCGTTTGTAGTGACCTCCACTTGGTCCAGAGCCCCCCATATGGTGGTAAAGGTCACCCACGTGTCTCTCACGTAGCCGCAGGCATAGAACAAAAGAATGAGGAGGAGAATGCAGCGGGAAAGAAGGGACTCACATTATGGACGCTGGGAGCTAATGGACAGGGAGGAGCCGGCCTTGCCTTAATCACCTCTGTGTTCACAGCCCCAGCAGTGCAGTGTCCAGCTCGTGGTAATTTGAACGAGAAAGGGTGGTATGAAACACCAACTGGAAGTTTCGTGGTTTGTGGATAAGGGCCCAGCAGTTTCTTCAAGGACCACCCCCAACACACACACTCAGTGTCAGAGTCTATAGGTCCTTGAAGCTGGTCATTCTCTCTAGAGAGGAGCTTTTCAAGTGAGGAAGCTGGGGCACACAGACGTTAAATGATCTCCCTCAAGGTCACACAGCCCAGTGATGGAGCAGGGACTCAAACCTGTGGCCAGTAAAGAGGTGAAGATATGATTGCTAATCTAGGAAACACAAATTAAAATCACAGTGAGAGACCACCGCACACCCACCAGACTGGGAAAAAATTTTACTGTCATTTCAAGGGATGATGTAAAGCCACAGGACCCTGCTGGGAGTGTCGACTGATAACATTGTTTTGAAAACAATTAGGTGATATCCGCTAACATTGAAAAGTTTAATACCCAATGAAACCAGGAAACATTACTGGGCTATCCACAGCAGCATTGTTGGTAATAGAAAAAATCTGGGGGAGCGTATAGCTCAGTGGTCGAGCGCATGCTTAGCATGCATGGGGTCCTGGGTTCAGTCCCCAGTACGGCCTCTAAAAATAAAGAAAGAATAAACCTAATTACCTCCCAACAAATAAACAAAAGTCTGGAAATGACCCAAAATGTTTACCAGCAGAACAGATACAGATTGTAGTAGAGTCGTTTGGTAGAATATCATACAAGGAAAAGGACTAAATTACAGTTATTCAAGTCAATATGCATAAATTTCATAAACACAGTGCCGAGCAAAAAAAGAAGTCACAGAATACACGTGATAACCATTTATTTATGTACAAACACCTCCATCGTTTAAGAACACACACATGTATATGGTGAGACAGAGCTCTTCACTATTACTGGTGATGTTGAGTAACAGTAGGCAGGGTGGCCCTACATGGCTGCTAATGTTATCATCACTCGCCTGGTTGATATGCGCTAAATCTGCATCCTGGGGGAACTCTCCAAGTCTAACTCCCCTCACTGCTGCCATCATCCCTCAGAGAGGAGAAAAGTTGGGGGGCTGGCCAGCCCTTCTGTTTTAAAGGGGGATTTGATTTTATTTTATTTAAAAAATTTTTTCAATGTGTTGCATTTTTTAAAAATTTATTTATTTTAGGAGGGAGGTAATTAGGTTTACTTATTTATTTATTTTTAGAGGAGGTACTGGGGATTGAACCCAGGACCTCATGCATGCTAAGCATGTGCTCTAATACTCTCCCCTCTAAAGGGGGGATTTTAAAATAATCATTTTATTTTATACATTTTTTAAAAATAGAAGAGGTAGCATTAATGACAGGGACTGCCAGGCCCCGTGAGAACAGAGCGGGAGGCCGGTACCCAGGGCTGGGCGGCTGGGGGCGGGCTCAGCAGGAACCGGGCCTGCCGGCTCCCTCCCCACAGGAAGAGCCCAGGGTTTGTACCGCCCTTCATCCGCTGGTCGGATTTGGTCTCCAGTTGTCTTAACTTGGACGATGAGACTGAACGCTGACTGCAGCGGAGGGCGGGGTGGGTTTACTTACCCTGTTTCCAGGTGAAATGCCAGGTTGTGGGAAGGGCTCTGAATGTGCAGCCGCCCGTTTTCTGCTGCGGTCATGCTGCTCAGAATGCTGCGTTGTGAAGGAGCTCAGAAATTAAAAGTGGTTCTTACTATACGTCTAGTGGCAACTTGACCTGTGAACCCTGCGTTATGATTTGTCACGACGTATTCACTGGGACATAGTTGTGAAGTAACGCGTTTATACACACTCTAACTTCAGATGAGGAAACAGGCTTCACGAGACTGGCCCCAAAGTCAGCAGAGGAGAAACAAGACAGGGGCAAAGAAGCAGACACCACCTCTCGCTGGGCAGGGAAGGGCTCTTAAAGGAGTGGGCGTCTTCCAGGCGGGACTGGGAGAGAAAGGCAGGAGGGGGTCGCATGGGTGCAGAGGCGTGAACAGGCAGGAGGCTGGAGTCTGGTGGGGGAGCCCTTTCCTGCAGGGTTTTGAGGTGCGTGTGGAAGGGGAAGAAGCAATAAGATCATTGTGTTGTGTGGGGCTGGCAGGGACTCCCTTGGAGTGACGACCTCATTCATGATGACCTCACTTGTGGCAAGGTGGCCAAACCAAGGTGCCCACCACCTGGCCAACTGGCCATATGTGCAGAGGTGACCCCTGGCTTAGTGCAGATGGAAAGGAACTGTCCACTCCTAGGCCAGCCAGGGACATCACACCTGCTCATTCCCCCACCCCGTTTCCATTTCTGACCTAGCTCGCCTCATCTCAGGGTCATCTGAAGGTCAACAGCCCCTCTGGGCACCTGTCAGGGCAGCTGGGCTGTCCCTCCACTGGCTGAACAAGAGGCTGCCCTTGGGTGGCCGAGACAAAGAAGGAAGCAGGGAGGGCAGAGCTGGCTTTACGGCCATCACCCTGAGACCCCAGGAGATGCTGGGGGTGCAGGGAGGAGGAGAGAGGGCTGGACATATCCCTAAGGCCATCTGAAGACTCAGACGGGTCGAATTTTGCATTTTTTTCCCCTCTGGTCTTTCTTCACGTAAGGGGGGGTTTAGTTGTAAAATACACACATATATACATGCATAAATGATATATGTATTAAGTATAATTTAATGTGTGTGTGTAAAATTCTGTTTTCAATTTTTAAAAGTCGCCTCCTGTTCTCTTCCAGTTTCATTCCTACTCAGTGAAAGGCTGGAAGCTTTGCCACGAACTTCTAGAGTGAGACAGCAGTGATGGTGATCGAGACTGCCTCTCACAGAGTTCTCCCTTTCCTAACTCTCCAGTTCCTGAGAAATTAAAAAAAAAAAAAATGAAATTCCTGAACATCAAAGCCATTTCCAGCTGGAGTCCCCAAACACAGCCCATCAACTGGCCAGTAGATGGCGCCCAAGGAGACCCTGCCTTTGGGCAGAGGGTCTGCCTTCAGACAGACTGTCATTCCTTCCGCACGGAGGTGGTAGATGGTCACCTGCCCTGTGCCCAGCCTTGAGCTGGGTTTGGGTGAGAAAGGGATGAGAAAGACAAAGTCTAATTTCAACTCGCCCCACGGGCTAGAGCCGGGGAGGAGGCGCCAAGGCAGAACAGGGCTGGCTGGGTGGACAAGCGTGGCCTGGAGCAGAGGGTCAAGGTGGGAGGAGGAACTGCCGTGAGCTTCCAGGAGTGTCTGGGAGCAGCTGAGAGCGGGCAGCAGGGCCAGACCATAAGGTCTGTGATTATTCTGTCCAGGGAATGCATGGAAAGGTGCGGTGAAGACGTCTCATCTGGGGGTGCATCTGAACCCCTGCTGTGGGACCCTTCCTGCTGCCCAGGAGGCTACGAGGGGCGGCAGGATGGAGCGGGGAGGCTGGCTGTCACACTCTGCCTGTCCTCTCTTTGTATCTTTCTCTGCTGCATCCTTGCATCCTAGGTCACCTGGTCAGGCTGACAGTCAGCGGGGGTTGTGGGCAGGGCCAGAGGGCCTGGATGGAGGGTGGGTGTCGGAGACCAGGCGTGGAGACAGGGAGTTTGTGGGCTGAGTCACAGAGCAGTGGTTGCAGAGTGAGGGGCCTGGGGCTGGGAGGAGCTGGGCAGTGGGGCTGGGGGTGAGAAGGACACCAGACTGCTCCTAGCGTCAGGAGCCCTGGGGCATTTCTGCGCTGGGAGGCGGGCAGAGGCAAATAGGAATGCAGATCAGATAACTCTAGCGAGAACCAGCTGCAGGTGGCTTGGATCAGGTGGGACCCTGAGCTTGGAGAGAAAGGACATTTTAAAGCAAAAAAAATCCAGCCGGCTTGGCAGCTGTCAGAACGTGGGGGCTGAGGGAATGAGTCAAAGATGACTCAGAAGGTTTGAAGGTGAGTTTGAGGGAAATGGCAGCACTTCTGGGAAGAAGACAGCTTCATGCCCAGGACTGCTGGCTCCTCGAGGAAGAGGAGGCCCGACCCCGTCCCGTTCCCTGCGCGTGTGTTTACGGCCTGTACCAGCCCCACTGGGAGGGAAGCTCCCCAGGGTGCTGCCCAAGATTCTCCCGCTTCAGGTGTCTTGCCCAGGGGCTCAGCGCATACCTGTCCCCTGCCTGACACAGGGCCACATGGGGACCGGACTGGGGCTTCCCCGAGAGAGACCAGGGAGGCTGGGGGTTAGCGGGACCTGATTTCCCGCCCACTGCGTCCCAGGGTGGCGACACTGGGCCGGGCACTCCACACCAGACCCTCATCGCAGGCACAGCCCCCTGTCCCCAGTCTCCTCTCCCTCCCAGCCCTTCGGCTGTACTGAGACCGTGGTCACGGAGGTAGGTCCTGCACCTGTCCACGTGTGCCCGATTCCCCTCCTCCCCACCCAGCCCTCCCACCGCGTTCTTGCTCACATCTCCAGCATCCCGTTTCCTGGATGCCTTATCCACTTGGTGTCCCACAGACATCTGTGCCCAACGTGGGGACACTAAGCCAGCCACCTGCTGCTCCATGGTGACCACAGCCCCACCCACCAATGCAGGATCCTGCGGGGCTCCTTCACGTCACCCACGCGGTCACCTTGCTCTCCTAGGTCTCTTCCAAGCCTGCCCCCTCTCCGCCTACTGGCTCTGCAGGAGCCAGCCCTCCTTGGGTCTCACTGGCCCTGACCTTCATCCACACCAGGGTCAGAGTGGACACAGGTCTGACAGGGCCCCGGGGAAGGCCTCCAACACCTCCTAAGATTCTCGGGCCACGTTTCAAGTCCCCTGCACCAGCCTACCTCTTGCTTCAGCTCTGCCGCCAACCCCTGCCTCATGCAGGCTGTGTCCCCACCCCCCTCACACAGAAGGGCTCTCCCAGCCTCCATTTCCTGCTCCGCTTTGCCCTCTCCCTCTCCGTTCCTCACCCCTAGGATTCCTTCTAGATTTCGCCTTTACAAACGCATGTCCCCGACCCCTCCCAGCTCCCAGAGATGCCTCCAGGAGACCCAACCCGAGTGGCGCCCCACACCCTGCCAGCACGTGTCAGCTTATAAATCCAGGTAGTGGTGTGGCACTGGCGTCACGTCTGCTTCCGGCGTGAGGGCAGTGACCCGACTCCCCGCCACTGCATCCCAGGGCCTGGACGTGGGCTTTCAGTAAACAGGCATTTAATGAACGGTGTTCATTAAACAAGACACCGTTTCCCCTACCAAAATGGCCAAACATTTTTTTTTTTTGGCCACAACCAATGCTGACAACAGTTGTGGGGAGCAGGGGGAGGGAGTGCTGGCCATGCCCCCCAACTGGTGACAGCCCGTGGCAAGCTGATGCGGACGTGGCCAAAGCCATCCCAGAATTCCAGGAGTGGCTGCCCAAGGTGCTCCTTGAAGGATGGGTTAAAATTTGCCAAAAGAAGGACAATTTTGGTACCAAAATACCCCCATTTATACAGTCAATGGGAAAACCAGTTTGCTCTGTGGAAATCAACTTTAGAGCCGACACTAAAAGACACATGGCCAGAAACAGAGGGCTGGCTACCTCCCCTTGCTCGCAGAGTTCATCCCTGCTTTGGGGCTCACTCAGCCCGCCCTCCCCTCGCAAGCCTGTACCCAAACCCAGCGGACAGGCACGAGTGCAGGACAGCATCGTGGGGGTTCTGTGGCTGCCAGTGTGGTCACTGTGTCACCCCATCTCTGCCAGGAGAGCAACACTGTATCCATCCTCTGAGCACTCATGGTGTGCCAGGCGCTAAGGCTTCCCTGGGATTAGCTCAGGGCATCCTCCCACATCCTTAACACGGATCATCCCTATTGTGGTGATGAGACGACTGAAACACAGAGAGATTGAGTAGCTTGCTCAGAGTCACACAGCCAGCTGCAGACCTGTGTGGTAACCGACATCTTGCTGCATGCAAGTCAACTGTACCTCTTTCCACAGTACACACCGCTGAGTTTCCCAACAGTTATAACTTGGTTCTGAACATTTCTCCAAGGTCATTACTACACATCAAACTTTTTTTTTGTTTGTTTTTTAATTACAATATAGTCAATTTACAATATTGTGTTAATTTCTCATGTACAGCATGTTGATTCAGATATACATATATAAATTCTTTTTCGTTATAGGCCGTTACAATCTATTGAATATAGTTCCCTGTGCTGGACGGCAGGTCTGACTATTGTTATTTACCTATTTTATATATAGCAGTCAGTATACAGATCTTGAACTCCCAATTTATCCCTTCCTACCCCCTTTCCCTCCTGGGAATCAAAAGTTTGTTTTCTATGTCTGGCTACACATCAATTTTTTAAAAACAGCTTTATGAGATACAACTGACATACAATAAACTGTACGTGTTTAAAGTACAATTGGATTTTATGTACACATACAGCATCAAGAGAGTGAACAGATTCATCGCCTAGTTTCCTTGCACACATTACCCTCCCTCCTGCTCCTGCCTCCCCCAACCACTGATCCACTTTCTGTCCCTATGGTTTGCACTTTCTAAAATTGTATAGAAACGACGGGCATCTTTCCCTCAGCATAATTGTTTTGTGTACAGAACATTTACCAAGAGCGACCATAATTTGGGCCATAAAATGGTAAATTTGAAAGGATTCAAATCATGCAAAGTATGTTCTCTGACCGCAATGGAATTAAATATTAGAAATCAATACCAACCAAAAAGATACCTGGAAAGCCTCCAAATATTTGAAAACTAACACACTTATAAATTACCCGTGGGTCAAAAGAAGAAATCAAAAGGGAAATTAGAAAGTTATTTACTTTAATAAACATACAGCAGTTACTGTGGGCCAGACCCTGTCTTGGGCCTTTTCCAAATACAATGAGCTGATTTAGGCTTTGTAACAAGCCAACGAGGAAGACACTTTCACATCCATTTTATAGATGCTGAACTGGAGGCACAAAGAGAGAAAAGTGACTTGGCGGGTTACACAGGTAGGAGTGGCTGAGCTGGAGTCTGACCCCAGGATGCCTGGACCCGGGGTCCGTGCTTTGTGCCCCGGCTTCCTGGAGCAACACCGAAAGGTTTCAAATGGAGAAGGAAAGTGGTCAGGACAGGAAGGTCACCTTGGGAGGAGTTCGACAAAGGGTTAGGAGCTAAATCTGCAGGACTTGGAGATGGTGGGAAGCCGAGCTGGGGAAGCAGGAGAAGGCGGGGTAGGAGGGGAGCGGGTGGGAGCAAAGAGCAGGGCTGGCAGGCACCCCACCCCTGTTGAGAACCTGTTGTATCAGGGGATGGGCTGGGGCCTGGTAGGAAGGCAGGTGGGGGTGGGAAGGGGTCCCTAATGCTTGAACTGCAGGTCCGCTCGAGTATTAATGAGAACAGAGGGGACGGTGTTCCAGGTGGAAGGAAGAGCGTGTGCACAGCCCGTGGGGGCAGCTTGCAGGGTGAGGTCGCATGCAGAGCGGGACACGGAGCACAGCAGTGCAGCTGAGGGCCAGTGGGCAGGCGGGGCGCCCTGGGGGCTTGGCAGGCCTACGTCAGCAAGGGTCTGGGGAGTGTGTGCAGGAGGGGACTGGCAGGGTCAGACTCGTGTTCTCAAAGCTCAGGGACAGACCTGGGCAGAGGCAGGAAGCAGTCCCGTGGCTGTGGAGGTCTTCCAGGTGAGCTGCTGCTTGTGTGGGCTGGGATGGGAGACTGGGGGAGGGAGGGATGAGGACAGAGGGAAGTGGATGCAAGAGGTATTTTGGAGGCAGAAGTGGCAGGGACCCTGCCAGATGCCCTGTGGGGGGTTCCAGAAGGTAAGAGGGACAGTCACCAGGAAGAAGGCCAGGTAGGTGGGGGAAGTGAGGTCAGCATCCAGGTCTGGAGCTGGAAGAGTCCTGGCCGGAGGTTTTCTGTGGATCACCTGCACATAGGTACGGTTTCAGGAGCCCTGGTGACAGGCCAGGAGAGGGGGCAGAGGAGCAGCCAGGAGAGGGAAACCACAGCATGCCGATGGCGTAGGAGCACCCAGTGGTCAGTGTGGAACCGGTCCCAGCCGTCAGGACAGACACGACCAAAAAAGTCCCTGCATTTAGCAACTGAGGCAGGCAGGCAGGCAGGCAGGCAGGCAGGCAGGCAGGCAGGCTGGGCAGGCGCAGGAGGATTTGGAAGAAGGATGTTAGAGCTGGAGCTTGCGGGAAACCCTGGTTCCCAGGTGGCCTTGGAGCAAGTTCTCTGGAGGAGAAGGGAGAAGACCCCAAGTCGAGAATTTCACTGTCACAGATGGGGCTTTGAATGGCTCATCTATAAGACGTCCTGAACCTCCCTGGCCAAGGCAGAAGTGGGCTAGAAAGGAGGAAGTGGGCCAGGCTCCAGGTCAGGAGAGCAGGAGGGCAGCTGCAGGCTAGAGGAGAAGGAGGAGCGACCTCACACTGCTGACAGTGGCAACAAGGAAACTTCAGGGCTACCAGCGCATCCCCTCCTCCCCTCCCTCTGCTCATGCGCCCCCCAGCCCAGGCCGCAGGGAAAACCCAGACCACCCACGGCAGAGAGCTTCCAGACAGCTTGGGAAACACGTTTTACAAAGGTGCCCAGCAAATGCTTATAACCCCCACCTACCCTCACCACGTGGCTGGTGGTTTCCATTCTATCTTTCCTGTTTTAACCCAGTCGGGACGCCCTGCGTTGATTTCACGGCCTCCTAAAGGGTCTGAAGCACAGAAGTGAGAACCCCGTTCCGGGAAAAGCTGCGTTTCTCTGGAGACCAGGCAGTGGAGGGAAGAGTTCAGTCAAGTTTGTTTACAGCGTAAGGAGATTCCAGATTGTTCCCAAGGGCCCGGAGTGTGGGGAGGAACGGGGGGGGGGGGGGAGCAATGGTGGGAGGAGCTAGGGATAAAGGAGAGGGGAGGAGGGGGTGGTTTACCCGGGAGAGGCCTGAGCCGCGCAGGGCTGTACTGCTCAGCGGGCGTCAGTTTCCTCAAACGGGAAGCCACCCGGTTATCCACGTGGGCGAAGCCCCGCCACCCCCCTCCCCGCCTCCCACCTCCCACCTCCAAGAGTCTTACAAGTCTGACCTGGCACTCTTCAAAACATGGGAATGGAATTCCCATTTAGAAAGTGGTTTCTAAGGCAAGTTAGTCACCCAAACCATGAATTAGGTACTTAATACAGATACCTCAAGTTACGTGAAAGGATAAAAATGATAGTCTTTACAAAAGCATGATGACTGCAACTGGGGTAGCATGTTCACCAAACCGTGGAATTCCAGGCTAGGGCCCGCAACATATTGAAGGACATGGTTTTAGGACAAACCAACAGTAGGAACAAATCCCCACGGGACTGAGCATGGGCTGGGAGAATCTGGGACTTTTGGTGTCCGTTTCAACATGTGCCCCTGTGCACAGTGTGGCCTGAGAACAGGATGAGCCCCGAAATCCGAGCCCTGCGTTTGCAGAGTCCGTAGCAATGGGATGGGGGAGGGCCCTTGTCCTCGATCCCACTCAGCCTCAGAAACTAGCCACACGGAACCCCACGAGGCCCTGGGGTCCCCTTTTCCTCGCCGTGTGCATGGGCTGGTCACCCCTCACTTATACCCTATCATGGGTCAACGCCTCTGCATAACAAGGCTCTGGCAGGCACCTGTTACCTGAATTCCTGTGCCCTGAACCCAGAATCGCTGCCCCTGGCAGAGATGCGCCCCAGGCCTCCCAACTCATCCCTGGAACCCAACCGCTGCCCTGGGCCCCGAATCCCTAAATTAGGCCTGAGCCTTTAATCACTGCCCCAGGGGTATAAATGTGACACGGAACTGGGACACCCAAATCCCCTGCTTCGATCCCCCGCCCGTGGCGTCAGGCCCTAAACCTGGCCCCGGGTCCCCAATCTCGGGCCCTGACGCTGGGGTATCCGAAGTTTACACAACGTGGGGCCCTTCCTGGAGAACTGAAAGTTTACTTTTCTGGACTACACGCGCACACGCACACACGCGCCCGCACTCCCCGGCCAAGTCTCGCCGGGCCTGGCCTGGGGCGCCGGGGACGTGGGGAGGAGCAGGTGGGCTTGGACGCAGGCCCGGGAAGCGGCCAGGCGGGGCGCGGAAATGCAGGGCGGGGCTGGGGGCGGAGGTCCTCGAAAGCGCGAGACCTTCCCGAGAATTCCGGGCGGCGCAGGCGCACTGAGGCCGGCGCAGGCGCGCGCGCCGCGGTGCGCGCGGGCGGATCCCTACCGGGGACCCGCGCGCGCCCTGGGGAGGGGCGGGCGGCGACCAGAGCGCAGGCGCGCGGCCGCGGCGGCGGTTAGGGAGGGTTCTTCCGGAAGGTTCGGGAGGCTTCTGGAAAAGGCGCCGCGCGCTGGGCGGACCCGCCTCTATATAAGGGAGGCGCGGGGGCGGCGCGCCAGTTGCTTCTGCGTCCTGGTGCTGCCTCGTTGCGGAGCCTGTGCGGTCCTTCAGCCGAGGTGAGGAGGCCGTTGGGGGGCTCTGGGCGGGCGGCGCGGGGGTCCGGGCACAGGCGGGCGTTGGGCTCGGCCCCCCGGGCCACTCGGCCGGCGGGCCTGGGGTGGCCATGGCCTCCTTGAGGCCTGGGGCCTGCTGCGGCCTCCCCTCCCCCACGGCGGGAGCGGGCGGGCCGAGGCGCCGGAGGAACGGGGCGGTCGCGGGTGGGGGCACGTGCGGGGTCGGGGGCTCGTTCCCGCCCGGCAGGGGCCCCCGGCCCTTCCCGCCGACCACGGCGGAGGCATCAGGGCCGAGCGGCGCCCGCGTGGGTCGGAGCCGCGCTCACCGGGCCGCACTGGCTCCCGGCTTGGCCCGGAATGAGGTCATCCCTTTGTCCCCGCGGCCTCCCGGCTCCCGAGCGCGGCCAGCGGCGCTTGAGCGGCTCCGTGTCCTTCCAGATGCCCGAGGAGACCCAGACCCAAGACCAGCCGATGGAGGAGGAGGAGGTGGAGACGTTCGCCTTCCAGGCGGAGATTGCCCAGTTGATGTCTCTGATCATCAACACCTTCTACTCGAATAAGGAGATCTTCCTGAGGGAGCTGATTTCGAATTCGTCTGATGTAAGTCTCAGTGGAGAGCGGAATTTTGGTTTCGGTTGCAGGTTCACTGCTCAGGGGCTTTGAGCTTAATGTTCGTGTTTTTCGGTAGGCTCTGGACAAGATCAGGTACGAGAGCTTGACGGATCCCAGTAAACTAGACTCTGGGAAAGAGCTGCACATTAATCTCATTCCGAACAAGCAGGATCGAACCCTCACCATTGTGGACACCGGAATCGGAATGACCAAGGCTGATTTGATTAATAATCTTGGTACTATTGCCAAGTCGGGTACCAAGGCGTTCATGGAGGCCTTGCAGGCTGGTGCAGACATCTCTATGATTGGCCAGTTCGGTGTCGGGTTTTACTCCGCCTATCTGGTTGCTGAGAAAGTGACCGTTATCACCAAACACAACGACGACGAGCAGTATGCCTGGGAGTCTTCTGCAGGAGGGTCCTTCACAGTGAGGACTGACACAGGTGGGCGTCTGAGGCTTTGTCACGGAGGGCGCGGTTCTTAAAATTCAAGGCAGCTTCTGTTTGCCTGGAGTGTAATAGCGTGACCTTGTGGTGGTTTATCTTGGGCAAGGCAGTTAACTCTGGGACTGCACTCATTTGTAGTGTAAGTAAACCTGTATTTCGTAGTGTTCAGTGATTGTTAGGTATGGCGCTGGGAGTTTGATTTTCTTCAACGTTAAGCGATTGAGATTGAAATTGACCTTACTCTTATTTCAGGAGAACCTATGGGTCGTGGAACAAAGGTTATCTTGCATCTGAAAGAAGACCAAACCGAGTACTTGGAGGAAAGAAGGATAAAGGAGATTGTGAAGAAACACTCACAGTTTATTGGCTATCCAATTACTCTTTTTGTGAGTTTTTTTTTATGTATTTTGTATGTAGCTAGTTAAAGCTATTGAAAGTGAGTTCCTTAGTCTTCATAAGGAAGAGATCCACACTTGTATTCACTGGGCCTGTGAAGGTACCCAGGGTTATTTAAATACATCATATATTGATGGGAAGCTTCCTGGCTACTTAATGTTTGCCAGTTGGCTGAGTAGGCTGTGGTGTTAAGTGCAGCTTCTCCGTTTAGCTTCTTTTTTTAGTTCTGGGATGGAGAGGTGATGTGATGTCTCTTTGAAGGTGGAGAAGGAACGTGATAAGGAAGTCAGTGATGATGAGGCGGAGGAAAAGGAAGACAAAGAGGAGGAAAAGGAAAAAGAAGAAAAGGAGTCCGATGACAAACCTGAAATAGAAGATGTCGGTTCTGATGAAGAGGAAGAAGAAAAGAAGGATGGTGACAAGAAGAAGAAGAAGAAGATTAAGGAGAAATACATTGATCAGGAGGAGCTGAACAAAACGAAGCCCATTTGGACCAGGAATCCTGACGACATTACTAATGAAGAATACGGAGAATTCTATAAGAGCTTGACCAACGACTGGGAAGATCACTTGGCAGTGAAGGTGAGTGACTTTTGAATACTTCAAAGACAGCATGTCTCTGCAGGTTGTCTGCCTCCAACTGTTAAATTGGAGCATTGATGCTGGCAGCTCCCCCCAAAGTGCTTTAAGTTTTGTAACTGCAAAGTGTGTAGCTGTCAGGTTGATAGAGGTACATGTCAGTGGAAACTGTTAGCAATTTGCGTTGATCGTGACTTCGTGTGTTTGGTTACAGCATTTTTCAGTTGAAGGACAGTTGGAATTCAGAGCCCTCCTTTTTGTCCCAAGACGTGCTCCGTTTGACTTATTCGAAAACAGAAAGAAAAAGAACAACATTAAGCTGTATGTTCGCAGAGTTTTCATCATGGACAACTGTGAGGAGCTGATCCCTGAATATCTGAGTAAGTGTAGTGAAGTGTATAGGGTCGTCACTAGTCCAAGAAACTAATCCTGTTGTTGGTTTGGGGTTATTGGGGCTTATATATTTGTCTGTTTTGATCTTCGGAGTGACTTTGAGTGTGGTCTTGGTTTTTCCAGATTTCATTAGAGGCGTGGTGGACTCTGAAGATCTCCCTCTAAATATTTCCCGAGAGATGTTGCAACAAAGCAAAATTTTGAAAGTTATCAGGAAGAACTTGGTCAAAAAATGTTTAGAACTCTTCACTGAACTGGCAGAAGATAAAGAGAACTACAAGAAGTTTTATGAGCAGTTCTCTAAAAATATTAAGGTTGGTTATAAATACGGTTGATCATGAGCAGCAGTAATAAACTGGTTTCTCATTTTAAGTGATCTTAATGCGGAGAAAGCCTTCCTAAAGCTGTCGTTATCTTTCAGCTTGGAATACATGAAGATTCTCAAAATCGGAAGAAGTTGTCGGAGCTATTGAGGTACTACACATCTGCTTCTGGTGATGAGATGGTTTCTCTCAAGGACTACTGCACAAGAATGAAGGAAAACCAGAAACACATCTATTACATCACAGGTACTGGGCGGTAAATGTTACAGTCATGCTTTTGTTCTTGCAGTCCCACAGAGCAGGTGGGTGTGTTCGACCCACATGATGCTACTGATAAATTAATAGGTGTTAATACACACAAGACGGTTAACATGAGTTAGCCCAAATCTGTGGTTAGCTCTGCCTCCGTGGTGGTAGTAGAAAAAGACGAAGAGAAACCACTTCCTGGTAAAAGTCTAAAACTTTCTAATACCTCAGGTGAGACCAAGGACCAGGTAGCGAACTCTGCCTTCGTGGAGCGTCTTCGGAAGCACGGCCTGGAAGTGATCTACATGATCGAGCCTATTGATGAGTACTGTGTCCAGCAGCTGAAGGAATTTGAGGGGAAGACTTTAGTGTCAGTCACCAAAGAGGGCCTAGAGCTTCCAGAAGATGAAGAAGAGAAAAAGAAGCAGGAAGAAAAAAAGACAAAGTTTGAAAACCTCTGCAAAATCATGAAGGACATCTTGGAGAAGAAAGTTGAGAAGGTACGTGAATGCAGCCTTCCCACCTGCGCATTTTTAATAATGACAGTTCTTAGAAAGGAGTGTTACGTGTTTTTCAGACAAGTCATACATGGTCCCTCAATTTCTCTCTGTTTAGGAAAGTTTAGAAAACTTCAGCCTGACCATTTAGTGATGGGTATAGACCTAAAGATTCTTAAAAGACCTAAAAAGAGGAAGGGAATGAAAGTACAGGAAGGAAATTTTGGGTATCTAGATTTGCAGGTAGTATTTCCAATTCATCAATATCTGAGTCCCTTAAGTACTCCGAACAAAGCTGATAGAGCGAGGAGAAAGTTCAGCCTTTGCAGGCGCAGACGTCACTGGATGCCTTGATTGCAGGTGGTCGTGTCAAACCGACTGGTGACGTCCCCATGCTGCATCGTCACCAGCACGTACGGCTGGACAGCGAACATGGAAAGGATCATGAAGGCTCAGGCCCTGAGAGACAACTCCACCATGGGTTACATGGCAGCAAAGAAGCACCTGGAGATCAACCCGGACCATTCCATCATCGAAACCTTACGGCAGAAGGCAGAGGCCGACAAGAACGACAAGTCCGTGAAGGATCTAGTCATCCTGCTCTACGAAACTGCCCTCCTGTCCTCCGGCTTCAGTCTGGAAGACCCCCAGACACATGCCAACAGGATCTATAGGATGATCAAACTCGGTCTTGGTAAGTCTTGCGCACATATCATGTGAAATACCGTCAGGAAACTTAAAACACTTGTAGCACAAGAGACTGGTGGAAACGGTGAGTTCCAGCAGTTCAGGCGAGATTGGACTGTCTTGTGTGGTTTGGGAAACACTGAAGTCACATGAGTTAAAAGGGGTAAATGGGCCTCTTGATTTAAGAAATGAAAGATGAGCAGGTTCACAGAGCCCGGAATGGCGCAGCCTGCCCTGAGAGTGGGTGTGAACAGCAGGTTCAGGTTGATCAGCTGGCTTTCGGAAATCTAATAATGTGCCTTCTATCTAAAAGGTATTGATGAGGATGACCCGACTGCTGATGACAGCAGTGCGGCGGTGACGGAGGAGATGCCGCCCCTGGAAGGGGACGACGACACGTCGCGTATGGAGGAAGTGGACTAGGCGTCCGCGGCCAGCTCCTGTACCCCTGCTCAGTCCTCTAGCTCCATTCCCTCCCGTAATCTATTCTCAAGTATTTCTTTATTTTTGTTAACGTTTAAGATACCCGTATGGCATGACAATAACTACGTAAGGGGGGATAAGATTTCTTTCTAAATGTGATACTGTGATACTTTAGGCCCTAAAGCAGAGCTAGTTTTTCCTCCTAGTTTCACGTTGGCTTATTTTAACAGGTCAAGGTAGCGTTTGTTGAAAGCTGTATGTAACTTAACGTTAACTTTGTGTTCTGGAGTATGTAGCTATCAAGCGAATTCTTTAGTAGACCAAATCTTTCGTTGTTGAAGTGCTCTGAACTACATACCTTGATGTTTAAAGCAACTGTCATCTTCTGGGATCTACTTTTTAAACTTTCCATCCCCTGTGGTTACTGACTGCATGAACCAGGCCTCTAGGAGATAGTATGTTAAACTGAACCAACTCGTTGGGAATAACTGTCCGTCCGTAGGGCTTGTTTTCCAAAGAAAAGTATTGTTTAGAGTAGCAAAATTATAAGCCAACCTAAGGCATGTTGTAAAGCTGTGTGAAAAGTAACTCCGCAAGTTTTGTGAGTGGAAATGTAGTGCTTAAGTCACATTTTGCTTTAAAAAGTTGTAACAAATACAAATGAATTAAAAAATTGTGTGAAAGTGTCTTAATTGGGGAGGAGGCAGGGTGGTTAGAGGTGACGGGATGGTGGTCCCAGCATGTGGAACACGAGGTGTGCACGCCTTACCTGCTAGAGGAGAGGCAAGGAAGGAGATGCCTTCAATGGTAAGGCTTCGGGGTGGGGAGCATGTGTCGAAGTCCCGGGAGGGTGGGGCAGGCTGCCCCACCCCGTGTCCCCGTGTCCCCGTGTCGTGTTCTTTAGGCGTGTCCTCCCTCGGGACTGCTGCTCTTTAATAGTGTTGGTAAAACATTGCTGTAAGCGCAGCCCCTTACTACCTTGGCTTCACGAGTGCCTCAGGGTTCATTAGCCGTCCCACCTGCGTCCCACCTGCGATCCTCCGATTCTTGGAGCCTCGGGCAGGCTGCCCGTGGAGGAGGCTGCAGCTGGGAGCAGAGGGCGGCAGTGGAGGAGGCGGGTCAGGAAGGTCTATGGATTTGGGTTCCTGAGCGTAAGACCATGTATAAAAAGTGACAATGACCAATGATGGGGGAGCAGGAAGGCTGGAAGGCCTGTCACCCAGTGCCCAGCAGGCACTCAGCTGTTTAATCTTGATAATCCTCTGAGGCAGAAGTTCTTACCCTCTTCAGACAAATGGGAGGCATTAAGTGGAGTCAGCCCCTTCCCCCGTTCACTGGCAGATGTTACCAGCTGGGAGGGAGTGTGAGGTTTAGTGGGGGAGCCGGGAACTGTAGAGCAAAAGGTAAGTTTCTTCCATGATCCTTGTGTTCGGTAGCAAGACAGGTCTCAAACCAAGAGGAGGTGCTTAGGCTCGTGGGGCCGCTCCTGGGAACCGCACCCTCTAAACAGCTGTGCAGCTTCAACCAGAGGGTATTTTGTAAGGGGTTGTATCTCGTTAGAGTTTTGACAGGACAAAGGACCATTTCCACCAAATGTATTGGGAGTGGTTCCAGAAAGGGGGCAGGTACCTCCAGGAGTGAAACTCAGGAGGACGGGAAGAGGGATTAGGTACAGTGAAGAGCAGGGGGACACTGCGCCTTTCCCCTTGGTCTGTCCCCGGTGCCCTGCGTTCCCCGGGGGGGAGGCGGCGCTGTCCTGCTGCAGGGACGCCGCCGCTGCCGCTGGAGCCCCGCTGTCAGCCCGGCACATGCGGTGCCCAGGACGCGTGGTGTTTGTCCAAACTGCTACTTAAAACTGTCAAGGCCTCAAGAAAAAAAGGCATTTGAGAGAAATGAACTGAGAGCTTCTGTATAAACGATTTCCCACCTGAGCACATCCTCCCCGAGTTCCTGGAAAGGCATTTATGGCAAATACATGCACTTAACTGTGGATCTGGAACTGTCCCTGGTAACTCTGCTGCCAGGGACTGGCCCACAAAGACCCCCAGCCCCATGGAGGGGAAGTCGGGCTAGAGGTCACACGAGCACGTGGGCAATGACATTCCGCCCGAGTCCCGCAGTCAGTCCCCTCCTGACCAGATGTGGCAGTGAGTGTTGAGCAGTAGAGATGGGTGCGGTGCAGGCGGGAAAAGCCTTTATTCACAGATGACATGGTTGTGAGGACAACCGGAAAGGAGTCTGCAGAACCAGTCCAAGAATACATCAGTTTAGCAAGGTCCTAGGTTAGGAGATCAAAACATGAAATCCAGTCGAAAGTTTGCGATTTCAACAGACAATACTCATTCATCTTCAAAAGTTAATTCATAGTAGCATACTAGATAGAAATTTTACAAGAGGTTTTGCAAGACCTGCATGCTGAGAACTAAACGTTGCTGAGAGAAATCACACCTGGGGAAAGGGGGAGAGAGTGGAGGAATCCAGACAGAAAAAGCTACTTCTACACGATTTCATTTTCATAAAATTCTAGAAAAGGTACAGCTATGACAATGGAAAGCAGGTCAGCAGGTTGCCTGGGGCCAGGAGTCCTACTGGGGAGACCCACTGCAGAGGGGCAGGAGGGAACTTCTGGGGCCCACGGAAGAGCCCTGAAACTTGGGGTGATGGCAGCCACTGCTGTATCTCTGTATTAAAAGTCATCAAGCTTTGAATACACAAGATGGGTGACTTCCATGGTGTGCTGTGCATGAACAGCAAATGAAAAAACAAAAGCAGAAATCTAGAAGGCAGTCTGCTGGCATTCAAAAGTGACCTTGAGGAAGGTGCTGTGCATCTAGTAAATTAGAGCTAATGATAGCTTAAAAGCTTGTTCTGGCGTTTTCAAGATGGTGGGCCTAGCAGGTGCCTGGCATTTAATGGGTGCTCGTAACTGAGGTTGTACTTCCAAGGACTCACTTCTCAGGGGGGCCTTGCCTCCTACCCTGTGAGGTTGCCTTACTCTGGCTCACGCCCACCAAGTGTTCCTCTGGAGCGTAATCTCCTGCAAGCCCCAGCCTAGGACTCGCTCCCTCTGGAAGTTTTTCTAGATCGCTTCTGCCCTCACTGTCTCTCGGTCCTCAAACTTTCAGTAATTCCTACCAAGCACGTATCCGTCAAGTTTTTATTGAACGCTAATGAAGAACCAGCCCGGTACTGTTCCATGGGCCGCACAGATGAAGTGCATCACTGGGGAAGCCAAACCAGCTCTGGCCCTGAGAGTGAAGGCCAGGAAGGCCCTACCTGAGGCATAAGCACAGAGCGGGGAGGGGGCTCACCCGGCCGGGCAGGCCGGGAACGCTCCAGAGAGGAGGTGACTGCTCATACAAAGGTGAACTCATTTCAGCCAAGAAGTGGGGAGGCTTCCCAGGGTAGGGTGGGCTTGCGATCCTCGATGCACGTGACCTGGGGAGGGTGGGGGCGTCTGAGTGAGGAGGGAAAGCCAGAGGGGGATCCTTGCTAGTTGTGTGTGCCCTGGACATTAGCTGTTAGCCTCAGGCCTGGAGTGGGTCTGTTCAGCAACTCAGCTGTCGGGGGGCAGGGAGGAGCCGTGGTCTGCCACGGGGCTGCTTTTCCAGAATGGGGGGTCCATGCCCGCCCCTTGAGAAATGTCCTTGGGGTTCAGCATCACCATCTCTCACCTTCACACCGGGAGGCTCCTTGTTCCAGCTCATCCGACAGACAGGACAGCAGGAGGGAGCTAGCACGCCGGCTCCCACTGGCTCCTCGCTCCTGCACCCCCACCCCCGCCTCCAAAGGTGGGGGCTTAGGAAGAGCCCACAGGACCAGTCCTGAGTTTCAAGAACAGAGATGTTTGTTTTGTTCACTCATGTATCCCAAATAGCACAGTGTTTGGCACGTGGCAGGCACTCAAATATTTGTTAACAAGTAAGTCTAAGCACTTCCCAGTTTACAAACACGTTAACTTATGGGTTCTTCTTTTATTTTGGAGATTTCCAAAATGCATGCAGCGTAGAGGGAAACAAACAACAGCAGGAGCTGACGAAGACGTGGAGAACGGGAACCCTCATACACAGCTGATGGGAAGGTCTTCAAACGGTGCCATTTTGGAGAAGTCTGGCAGCTCCTGGAAAAGGTAAACTGTGGAATTACCATATGATCTAGCCATGCTGCTCTTCGGTATCTGCCAAGGAGAAATGAAAACATGTGTCCAAAAAAACATATACAGTCAGTCGTCCCTTGGTATCCGTCCCTTGGGGGACTGGTTCCAGGATCCCTGGGGTTACTGACGTATGAGGATGCTCCAGTCCCTAACGTAACGCACCGAGCACAAGTGAGCCCTCTGTATCCTCAGGGCTGACTGTGCACACGTGTTCACAGCAGCGTCATTCATAAAAGCCAGAAAGTGGAAACAAACCAAATGTCCATCAACAGGGGAATGGCTATGTAAAATATGGTATAACTATACAGTGGCATGTTATTTGGAATATTGGATTATTGCCTTAGAAAGGAATGAGGCGCTGATTTATCTACCACAGTATGAACGAACCTGGAAAACTATGTCAAGTCAAAGAAATCTCTTACAGAAAGCCACGTGTTTACTGTGTGACCCCATTTATATGAAACGTCCTGAACAGGCAAATCCATGCACACAGAACATGGATGTGTGGTGGGCCAGGGACTCTGGGGAAGAGCCACGGAGAGTGACTGCTTAATGAGTATAGAATTTCTTTTTGGGGGTGATGTAAGCATTGAAAAAAATTGATTGTGATGGTTGCATAATACTGTGAATATCATAAAAAATCACTGAGCTGCACACTTTCCATGAGTGAGTTGTATCATAGATGAATCATATCTCAAACTGTTATTGGAAAAACGTAGAGGGACTCTGTAGACCCTCCAAAAATTAAACAGTGACCATATGAGCCAGCAGTTCCGCCCGTGGGTATGTGCTCAGGAGGGAAATCAGTGACTCAACGCATTTGTTCACAGCAGAGTCATTCATGTTAACCAAACGGTAGAAACAACCCAGACTCATCAGTGAATTAGTGGATAAACAGACAGAGCCTTTCATGGGCTGTGTCCCAGATGTCCCCTCTCAGAGTTTCACACATCACACAGCAGCTGCTCCGCCCGGGATGATAAAATCTGCACAGCATAGAATTTACCGTTTGAAGTGGGCAGCTCCAGGGCGTTACCTGCATTCAAAGTGTGCAGCCGTCACGCCCCCCGCAGAAACTGCGCCGTGAAGCAGTCACTCGCGAGGATGGTCGGTGTCCCCCTACACCTGGCTAACTCGCCCCGCTGTCCGCCTCGGTTTACATGTCACTTTCTTCGGAAGAGCCCCAGCGGCCTCTCCCGGCGTCTCCTCCCTTTCTTGGTGGCGCTTCTCCCGACTGGCCGGCGATGGTTAGTTTGCGGTCTGTCTCCCTGCCTCTCCGCTGCCTGTAGTCCCCTGAAGGCGGGCAGGTGCCTAGCTCGCTCCGTGCCAGTCCGGTGCGCCGGTGTATTTGTGGAGTGAATGAATCACCGGTACATACCGCTGACACTCTTCCTCTTCCTGTGGGGATGGCGAGTTGTTCAACAATTCTGTATAATTTAGGAAGATGTTGTTCCCTTTTCTAAGCCTGCAAAATATGCTCAAACCTTTGAAAGTGTGATTACAGATCACTCTTCTATAGGAAGGGACATCACTTCTCCTCCTCCAAGGAACATTCAGTGAGTCATGGGGTATTAATAGCACATCAGAATCTGAACAAAAATTCTATGACGCTGGTGCAGCGCCAGGGAGCTCAGCGTATTATCTGCCAAGTGTCTCTGTCTGCGGGGAACATACATCCTCTTCATATAAAAGTCCTTTAAGGCCTCACTCAACACTTGACCAGTGAAAGTTCTAGAGCTTTGAATGTGGTCCAAAAAGCAGTGTGTGTGTGTTTTTTAAATACCAAGCTAAAAAATAACTAACAAATCAGAGTAAAAAAAATGTGATAAATGAGCCACCCATGTTATTTATTTTTTTTAAGGTGGGAAGGTAGTTAGGTTTATTTATTATTATTTTTATTTAATGGAGGTGCTGGGGATTGAACCCAGGACCTTGTGCATGCTAAGCACGTGCTCTACCACTGAGCTGTACCCTCCCCGTCCTCCAGTTCCTCAGTGGAGGTTTTGTGTCCCACTCCTTATTTTTCTGTTCTTTCTTTTTGGCTCTACATATGCCTTATTTTCCTCCTTCTGTTTTCCATTTTAAAGGTGTACACTCATAGACAGAAGCACGTGGAACCCCATGCAACCTCCCTCCGTCCCCCAGCCTTCCTGAAGCACTTTCTGAATTTCATCATATCATTTCATCTGCAAGTATTTCATCTTTTCCTTAACATATCTTTGTAACTCAAACTCAAGGTACTTGGTACTACAACTAAATGCACAATTTAAAACAAAACAGGATGTTCATTCTCACCACTTGTACTCAACACTGTACTGGAGGTTCCAGCCAGGGAAGCTGGTCAGGATAAGAAAATAAATGGCATCCTGATTGGACAGGAAGGAGGAAAAATCACCTCTATTTGTAGATGACATGATCTTGTATATAGAAAACTGTAAGGAACACACACACGCGCGCACACACACACACACACACACACCCCTTGTTAGAACAACAGGTTTGTCAAAGTTTAAGGATACAAGAACAATAAACAAAAATCAACTGTATTTCTATATACTAACAATGAACAATCTAAAAATAAAATAACAATTCTATTTACAATAGCATCAAAAATAATAAAATACTTAGAAATTTTCACAAAAACAAATACAAGACTTGCATACTGAAAAAAAACTACAAAACATTTTTGAAAGAAATTAAAGAAGACCTAATAAAGACATACCATGCTTAGACTGGAAGATGTAATACTGTTAAGACGGCAACATTACCCAAATGGACCTACAGATTCAACACCATCCCGTCAAAATACCAGCTGGCTTTTGTACAGAAATTGACAGGTTTGTCCTAAAATTCACCTGAAAATGCAAGGGACCCAGAAAAGCCAAATGATCTTGAAAAAGAAGGACAAAGTGGGAGAGTCCTCATTTCCTGACTTCAAAAATTACTAAAAAAAATTAGTGCAAATCAAAACCGCAATGAAGTATCACCTCACACCTGTTAGAATGTCCATCATGTAAAAGTCTATAAATAACAAATGTTGGGGAGGATTTGGAGAAAACCCTCCTACACTGTTGGTGGGAATGTAGTTTGGTGCAGCCACTATGGAAAACAGCATGGAGGTTCCTTAGAAAACTAAAAATAGACTTACCATATGATCCAGCAATCCCACTCCTGGGTATATATCTGGAAAAAATGAAAAAACTAATTTGAAAAGATACATGCACCCCAATGTTCATAGCAGCACTATTTACAATAGCCAAGACATGGAAGCAACCCAAGAGCCCATCAACAGATAATTGAGTAAGATGTGGTATATATGCAATATATGCGTGTGTATATATATACACACACACACACATATAATATATATAATGGTATACTATTCAGTCATAAAAATGTGAAATCCTGCCATTTGCAGCAATGTGGATGGACCTAGAGAATTTTATGCTTAGGGAAATAAGTCAAATATTATATAGTACCACTTATATGTGGAATCTAAAAAATACAAATGAATGTATTTACAAAACAGAAACAGACTCACAGGCATGGAAAACAAACTAGTGGCTACCAAAGGGGAGAGAGAAGGGGGAAGGACAAATTGGTGGTGTGGGATTAACAGATACAAACTACTATTGTAAAAATAGATAAGCAACAAGGATTTATTACAGAGCACAAGGAATTATACCCATTATCTTGTAATAATCTGTAATGAAATATAATCTGCAAAAATACTGAATCATCATGCTGTACACCTGAAACTAACACAGTATTATAAATCAACTGTACTTCCATTAAAAATATCAGTGACTGAGAAGCTAATGTGATTTGTGACATATTCATTTGGTAATTCCTTTCATCATTCATTGAAAAAGATATTTTTGAGCAGTTACTGTGCTGTGCACGTAGATTAAAAGTCCCTTGGTTCAAAGTGTGACTGTCTAGTGAGCCACGTAGCAATCAGTAGGCAGCTTTGACCCACGCTGGTCTGGCCTGCTGTGGGAGCCCAGAGGAGCAGCTCCTAACCGAGACTTGGAGGTCAAGGAAGGCTTCCAGGAGGTGGTGTCAAACTAAGACGCACAAATTAAGAAAGCCACTGTGAGTGGTTGGGAAGGGAGGGGATTTGTTATCTTCCTTAATCAGGAAGCGATGGGAGCGGCTGCAGCCGTGGGTGGGGCAGGGGCAGTTCTCAGGTAAGGATGCTGCTGGCGATGAGCATGGGGCTAAAGGGTTTGACGGTCATCCCAGGGCACAGGGGAGTCACTCAAGGTTTTGTGGCAAAACCGTGTCCTTAATGAGGCCTCTTTGCCCGCGAGTGGGGCACGGACGGGGCGTCTAGCGCGGCAGGATCAGAGGAGCTTCGTGACGAGGCCGCAGATGTCGACGGCCTGGGCGTTGGGGCGGGGCGAGCCGCACGCCTGTTGCCAAGGAGATGCCTGTGCCGTCACACAGGCCTGCCCGTCCCTCTCCACTCAGTGGTGATCCCTCTGGGAGCAAAGTGGACATGCCGTTCAGAAGGCAAGTCTGCAGCGACTGTCCTGTGCCCTGCGCAGCCGACGCTCGCATGCCGACCCCAGCTGCTCCGGATGAGCATCGCCGCCGCGCCGGCTTCCCCTGCGCAGGAGTCCCGCGGGCCCCAACTTGAGTAAGAAGACCTCAGGCTCAGGAGCCGGTTCCTCGCTACGCCCAGAGGCTGACTGGGGCGCTGCTCTCCTGGGAGCAGTGGGAGCTGCGGCCCAGCCCCTCCGTCTCGGGCCGGTGGGCGCAGGTGCCCCTCCAGGGGCGCGCGCCCCGCAGGAGGTGCTGCCGCCTGCTTCCCGCCCCCCCCCCCCCCCGCTGTCCAGTGTAAAGCCGCGCGGGCCGGATTAGGACGCGGTGGGCCTCCTCCAGGGAGAAGAGACAGACCCCAGTGGCCAGGAGGGGCGGAGGCAGCCAAGCCCAGACCCCGCGTGGGGTCCCTGCCCTGTGGCAGGAGGACCATGCCAGTCTGGTGGAGGTGGGGGGTGGGGTGGGCTGTGCCCTGAGGGAGTGAAGAGCCCCCACCGTGAGGATGGGCGTGTCCTTGCTTTGCCGTAGGGGGCACCTTGGGTGCCCTGAGGTGTGAGGATGGTGCCCTACTCCCTGGGGCTGGGATCCCTGCCTCACAGAGTCCCCTTTTCTTTCCCCCTTAATGGGGAAACATCTGTTGTCTCTCTCCTGGCTCCAGGAGCCAGGCCTTCAGGGTGGAGAGATCCTGGCGTGAGGTGGGGGCCCATGGGGGAGGTCCCTCCAGTGCCCCCAGCATGAGCGGGTATTGAGAAGGGGCACCCCCAGCCCGTGTCCAAGACAGGGTGGCCTGGGCCAGCTCTGACCACGGTAAGGGCCACCCTCCTTGTCCCTGGGACCGCAAGCAGCCTGTACTTGGGAAGTCTGGACAACGACCCCCACCGCCCCAAACCCACAGGAGAATTCCAGGACACCTGGGAATTAACCTGGCGTTAAATTAACGCCTGCATGCAAAGCTACGTAGTGTATTTCCAAAATAAAATATTCTAAACTGTAGTTTCCTCCAGACAAACTGATTTAAAATAAGAAAATTCGGATGGCCCTGTGCTTTTCTGTGAGTCCCTTCAGGCTGCACAGGAACTCTTCTGTGTTGGTTGTAGAACTTCGTGATCTGATGGAGTCTGAGGCGAGCCCTGGAGCTTTGGAGAGGCTGACCTGCATGTACAAAGTAAAGCGAGACACGGCCACACCTCAAACTCTTTCCCTTTACAGCTTGGTCAACATTGTCTTGACCTGGAGCTGTAAGTTTTGACCTGTTTTTCAGATGGCATTAAAGGACAGGGGATTGAAAAATGGAACGATATATCCACTGTGATTCCTTTTACCTTTATATCTCAGAATAATTGTACCAAAAAGTGTCTGGTCAAAATAACACCAAGTCTGGTATGAAGGTGTCAGTCTTAAAAATTAATACTGGAGAAAAAAAAAAAGAAGAAAGACCCACTCCTCCCACACCTGGTGATTTGTGCATGAAAATGCAGACCATAATGTCCCCCGAAGGGCCTGACCATACACGGGGCAGGACGCACTTCTCTGGACCCTCCGTCATTGTCCTGTGTGCAGTTAGGCATGGGGGATAACAGTCTCCTGACTTCCCTTCAGACTACTGCACTTGAATCATATTTCCTGGGCACCTACCCTGGCCCGGGGACAGGAGTGGAAACGGTGAAGGCAGCCTTGGAAGGTGTCCACATCCAGGACTGTTCCTTGTCAGAGAGAGAGTGTGTGTGTGCACTGCTCAGGGGGTTATCTTTAGAAATTCGGCTGTCAAAGACTCCCTGCTCTCCCGGGTTCCTGGTCCAGGAAATGTGCTCAGATATTTGAAGCTTCAACCAGATCTTAATTTCAAGTGCATAGAAAAAGACTTTGCATCCTGGGAAAGCACAGGCCATTTCCACGCTGCCGACTGGCACCTGAGTAAAGGGAATTGTCTTAGACAGCACTTTTGGAGAAAGAGGAGTTTGAGGCCTCTTTCAGGACAGATTTTATTGTAAGGAAAGGATGACTGTTCTTGAACTAGAACTGTTGGTTAATTGTTGAATATTGTAAAGTGAGAACTTTTTGAATGCGTTTTTCCTTTCAAGTGGGAAGTGCAAAATTGAGTTAAGCACTGACCGAGGCCAGCTTAGAGGTCCCGAGCTCTGAATCCTGAATCCCAGCGTCCCCTGTGCCTAGGTTTGCGAAGCTCCTCTTCTAAAGACCATGTTGCACCTGCTTTGTTCTTTTCTCCAGACCAATGTCCCTCTCTCCCAGCTCCTCTTCTCTCAGAAGCTGGCTCTCTGGACTTCGCCTCCACCTCCTGTCTGCGGTGCCTGCTCCTGGATGCTCCTGGACTCCGGGTAGGAACCCTCAGAGGTGATTCAGTTGGGGACCTGGCTTGTCCCCCCAGGGCCACTTCCCCTGGGGGTGGCATCAGGGGTGGAGTGACCAGGGGCTGGAGCAGGTACAGAGATGGGGAGGAAGCCGCCCCAGTCTCTGGGGCTCTGGACTGTTTCCAGAAGGTCCTGGCCCAATGCCTTTCCTCTTCCTGCCTTGTTGGCAGGCATTTAATTTTTATTATTATAATTTTTTTTTGCTATGATCCAGTGTTTCACTGTTGCATTAAAGCACTCTATTGACAAAGTGAATTTTTTAAATCTTCATTAGGAAAATTTGCCAAGTGTTCAACTGGTAACAGATGTCAAATTACCACGTTGACCCTTTGCCATCTGGCATTTAGTATGTTAACCAGCAAACGCAGAGGGGAGGGTATAGCTCAGCGGTAGTGTGCGTGCTTAGCATGCATGAGGTCCTGGGTTCAATCCTCAGTACTTACATACATTCGTACATGCATACACAAACAAATAAAAATTATATCCCCCACAATCCCCCACAAAACAAAGCAAAAAACCCTCCCAGCAAATGATGCCAGAAGAGGCTAGTGACAGAAACAGCCTCTCATCTTCCATTTGGGCTTTTCCGTCCTCTCCTGAATGACCACAGCTGTGCGAAGCTGCGGGCCTGGTGGGCAGGAGGGAGGGGCTGGGACAGGTCGGAGGGCAGAACCAAGGACGGGCCAGAAGTCGGTTTGCTTCTCCCTCACTTTTCCACTTTAAAACCCCAGGTTGCCAGGCTGTGACTTCTTGACAGCTGTGGGGTCATTCTGTGAAAATGGCCTTTTCCCAGGTGGGCCCTGGGATTGTTTCTGGTTTTTTTTTTTATTCTGACAATATACTCAATATATTTCCTTTTATATTTTTGAAGGATGCATTCTAAAACTCAGATACCGCATTGGAGAGTGATGTCTTTAAAACGTGGACCCACACGTCCACCCAAACTGTCCTCTTCCTTTACTCTCTGTTTCTTACCGGTCAGGGTAGTTCCCGCCATGTTTCGGGAATACCGCCACTTTAAATGATTGAAATTCACGCAGCCAGAGCTGAACTCAGGATAACTTCATGCCTAACCAAGCCTTTTGCCATCCCCCGTGCTTTAGTGTCTGGCCACAGCTTCCCCCGGCCAGGAGGGGTCTCTCCCCTCCCTCACAAAGTTAACAGCACTGTGATCTTCTCTTGCTCTTTTGAAGTGCAGGAGAAAAGATCAGAATTCTTTAGGATCACTTTTCTCCGAGCACCAACCCTTGTACTTAATAGGGTTCCTGCGTTTCCTACGGCTGCGGTGATGAACCACCAGCCTGGGTGGCTTCACACAACAGATTTATCCTCTGGAAGTTTTTAGAGGCCAGAAGTCTGAAGTCCAGGTGTTGGTTAGATGTTCCCTCTGGACTTTGTTCCAGGCCTCTCTCCAGCTTCTGGTGGCTGCTGGACACCTTGGGCTTGTGGTCTCATCACTCCAATCTCTGCTTTCTTTTCACACCACCTGTATGTGTGTGTGTGTGTGTGTGTGTGTGTGTGTTTGCGCAAGCATGTGTGTGTGCGTGCACGCGCGTGTGCGTGTGAAAGCTCTCCTCTTTTAAATTGAAGTCTAGTTGATTTACAATGTTACGTTAGTTTCTGTCATACAGCAAAGCGATTCAGTTATACATATGTATATTCTTTTTCACATTATCTCCCATTATAGTTTATTACAAGAAATTGAATATAGTTCCCTGTGCTCTACAGGAGGACCTTGTTGTTTATTTTATATATAGTAGTGTGTATCTATTAGTCCCAAACTCCTAATTTATCCACCCCTCCACTTCCCCCTCTGGTAACCATACTTTGCTTTCTATGTTTGTGAGTCTGTTTCTGGTTTGTAAATAAGTTCATTTGTGTCATTTTTTTTTAGATTCCACATGTGATATCATATGATATTTGTCTTTCTGTGTCTCACTTCACTTGGTATGATAATTTCTAGGTCCAACCATTTGCTGCAAATGGCATTATTTCATTCATTTTTTTATGGCTGAGTAATATTCCATTGTATAAATATACCATTTCATTGTTATCCAGTCATCCGTCAGTGGACATTTAGGTTGCTTCCATGTCTTGGCTATTGTAAATAGTGCTGCTATGAACATTGAGGTGCATGTGTCTTTTGAATTAGAGTTTCTGTCTTTTCTGGATATATGCCCAGGAGTGGGACTGCTGGATCATATGGTAAGTCTATTTTTAGTTTTTAAGGAACCTCCAAACTGTTCTCCATAGTGACTGCACCAAATTACATTCCCAACAGTGTAGGAGGGTTCCCTTTTCTCCACACCCTCTCCACTATTATTATTTGTGGACTTTTTGATGATGGCCATTCTGACTGGTATAAGGTCTCTCTTTATAAAGACACCTGTCACTGGATGGATTTCGGGTCCACCCTAAATCCAGGGTGATCTCATCTTGGGACCCTTAATTACATCTCAAAGACCCTTTTTCTAAATAGGGTCACAGTCAGGTTCTGGGGTTTAGGTGTGAAACTATATACCCAGGGCCTCCTGGGAGAATTTTGGACAAGACCACATGGCATGCAGACTTCCACCACCGCGTGGATGGGGGACACTCATTTAAAATGTCCTCTCCCAGCGGCTGGGCACCCTGTGGGACGGCTGTTGGGGCTGGTCCTGGGGGGGCCTCCAGGTGTTGGGGGGCTGTGGGGGCTGGTCCTGGAGGGCCTCTGGGTGCAGGGGTGTTGGATTTCTCTGAGGGGTATGGCTCGATTCCAGCTAAGTGTTCACAGCATTGTTCTTGGGTGAGGATGAGGGAGGGCAGGGCTCAGAGCAGGGAGGCCACTTAGGAGGCAGAGATGAGAAAGGCAGGGCCAGGGGAGTGGGGTACATGAGTTCTGGACTCCCCGGGAAGCAGGGTCCGCATGGCTGGTCACTGGACGTGCAGTTTGGAAGAAGGGCAGGGTCAGGTGATGGGAAAGTGTTTTTAGCTTGAGCAATGGGTTGCTCAGAGGTGCCCTCCACGGAGCTGGGAGGACCCCCGTGTGGCTAGTTTTGGGAAGATCAGAGGTTTGATCTTGGACAAGTCAACTTGGAAGAACTCACAGGAGATCCCAGAGGAGGCTGTCGTGGGGGCCTGGAGTGTGGAAACGGGGCCACAGTGGGGAGGGTGGAAGCTTGGGGCCAGATGGCACATGGGTGTGGCTTTATGTGTGTGTGTGTGTGAACACGGATGTTTTGTGCGTGTGCACCTGCATGGGTGTGTGTGCATCTGGATGGGTGTGTGCATGTGTGTACACCTGCATGCGTGTGTGTGCGTGTGTGCATAAGCACATGTGCGTGCATACACAGGTGTGTGTTCTGGGCAGAGGCTGGGCGGGCAGCCAGCACTCAGGGTTAGAGCTTAATGGACAGGACTTGCAGGCGATTTGGTGGCTCTGGGCAGAGCGGTGACTTCTGGACTCTGCTTTAGGGAATGTTCAGACAAACAACAGAAGAGGATCATAATGTTCTCCCAGCTTCAAGGCAGGAAGGCCTTTGTAGACACAGTGCAGCACCCTCATGGCACCTCCAGTGCCCCCTGGAGTTGTCACCTGGGTTAGCTGTAGAGGGCGGGGAATCGGGGAGGGGGTAGCCGCACAGCCCTGGGGGTAAAAGCTATCCAGCTGGTGAGAGAGGGGAGGTGGTTGTAAAGAGGCCAAAAGAGATAAGGTGCAAAGTCAGCCGGTTGCTTGGAGTGACTGAACGGAGACGGGCTGGGCGATTCTGGGGCAGAGAGCCGACCTCTGGGGTGGGAAAGGGGCTGGGGAGCCTCCCAGGCCTGCTTTGACCTTGATCAGGAAGACTGGGTGGCAGGGTGTGGAACCAGGTGACTGCAGTGATAAAAGGCTTGCATTCAGGTGGGTCTCAGTGCATCTGTGCGATGACGAGTTTTTAAAGGAACTTGTAAGGGTCCAGAGGGCGGAGGCAGGAGTCTTGGGTCATTTGGAGTGTTTGCTTGTTTGCTCTGCTCGGCCAGGGGAGGCTGAGATCTGGCCCCGTGGGGCCCAGGAGGTTCCTGGGGTGGCGGCCTGTGTGTGTGTGTGTGTGTGTGAGTTTGTGTAGGGGCGCACAGCCACACAGCAGGGTCTAGGACCCACTTGTGCCCTTGGCTTGTGCCTCTGGGCAAATCTGATGTTCTCAGCCCCAGTTGCCCCAGCTGCAAACTAGCAGACATGCTTAGGCCGTCTGCAAGCTTCTATCTATCTATTGAATTCCTCTCGGCGTTAAAAAGTGGTACCAGACCTACGGGGAGGGACTTCATTTACTTACTGTATATCGTTTAATAGTTTTTTTTAACCACATGCATGAAATGCCTTTTTATTTAAAAAAGTATATGAGAAGTCCTTTAACCTGGTGGGGGAAATGGGGAGGAAAGGGGGAGGGGACCTGCTTCCTCTACTTGTTACAACGTCACTTTTTGTACTTTTATCTAAACTCAGCTGAGAGAGAGTGCTAAGTGCCTCCCAGGCTGTGCTCCTTTGGAAATCAAAATGAGGCAGGTGTGGGCCCATCAGAGGGACTCGGGAGCCAGCTGAGTGGATGGTGCGGTATTTATTACAACCCAAGGGTGAACTGAGCACGTCCACACTGACAGGTGCGGGAGCAAATAAGTCAGGAAGTGGGAGAACCACCCAGGCCGAGGGGCTGACGGGGCTGCCCCCCCCCCCCGAATGCCAGGACAGCTGTGCCCCACCCCCCGGGCGTCAGGACAGCTGTCCCTCCTGCTTGGGGGCTGCGCACAGATGCTTCTTCCCAAGAGGGTGAGTTTGGGGGGAGGGGATAACTCAGCGGTAGAGTGTGTGCTCAGCATGCACAAGATCCTGGGTTCAATCCTCAGTGCCTCTGCTAAAAAATAATAGTAATAATAAATAAATAAGCTAATTATGCCCCCCTCCAAAAAACCAAAGAGGATGAGTTGGAAAGGGAGGGAAGGTGACGGTACAGGGGAGAAGTCTGGCTGGCCCGGCCAGGTGACAGACACGTCACGGTGACAGTGCGGGTCCCCGATGGCCTGCGGTGAGAACGCAGCTCACCACCGGGTCACACTTCCCAAGTCCCTAACCCAAGGCGTTCATGAGAAAAACGCCAGGTAAATCCCAGTCGAGGCACATCTTCCAGAATATTCCTCCCAACTGTCAAGGTCACCAAAAGCAAGGGAAGTCTGAGAAACCCTCGCGGCCAAGAGGAGCTCGAGGAGACGTGAACTAAACGTGACGTGGTGTCCCGGGTGGGATCCTGGGACGGGGACCACGGGAGGGGAAACTGGTGACACCTGAGTTTGCGGACTTCGGTTCCTTCCTAAAAACAACAGCAACAAAAGTGGATTTCTGGTTTTTGCTGGGAACCGTTTTAGCCTTTGAAGCGCTGCTCTGTATGGTGCTTTAGGGTCTGGTTTGTAGCATTTCCTGTGTCTCTGAACTTTGGCCTCAGAACGGGGGTTCCCAGGGGCCCAGGCTGGGAGGCCTGAGTTTACCGGGGGGCCGGCGTGCGGTGGGGACGGGCCGATTCCCAACAGGGAGAGAGGGACGCCCGCGGATCGGAGGGCGCCGGCGGCACGGGGCTGCAGGGAGCTCGGTAGCCTCTCCTCAGCGAGTCGTTCGCTCTGTTTCACTTTGATGGATGGCCTCTCTCTGCTCCCCTGTGGGAACAGGTCTTTTTTCTTTCTTTTTAAATTGTTGAATGTTTTTCACAACCTTGCGCTTCTCAGGAAAACTGAGTTTATGTCATTGTGGGCAAGTCAGTCCCCGGACTCAGCTTAAATTTCTCATCTATTAAAAAACAAAGTAGGGGGAGAACATGGGGGCTGGATCGGGGCACTCCCTGCTCTAATGTTCTAGAACCTTCATGTCAGCGACATGTGACTTTCCCATGAGTGTCTGGGTGCACAGGGGCTTTCCTCAAACTGAAGTATGGGTGGTGTACCATCCTCCCCACCACCAGCAGCCTGTGGCTTTCCTTTTAATTAAAAATTTGAGGTGGGGAGGGTATAGCTCAGTGGTAGGACATGTGCTTAGCATGCATGAGGTCCTGGGTTCAATCCCCAGTTCCTCCATTAAAGTAAAAAATAAAATAAAAAATCCCTAATTATCCCCCACAAAAAATTGTTTTTTTTAAACTGAAACCTCCCTGGATTTCTCTTACTGAGCTACACCTTCCAGTAAAATTCACCCCTTTTGACAGTAGCTCTGACTTTGGACAGATGAACCCGTGGAACAACCATGGAGACAAAACAGCTCCGTGGCTTCAGAAAGTTCCCTCCTGCCCTCGTGTGGTCGGCCCTATCCCGACCCCTTGTCACCACTGGCCTGCGCGTCATCCCTGTGAACCTGTTTTTCACTCACGTGAAAGGTCCGTAAGCAGCTGAGCCACGGCTGGTCTGAAGTCCGGCCGACCCAGCGGCATCCAGGTGGCGTTCAGCGCGGCCAGCAGCCGGGCTGGCTTCCAGAAGGGGCAGAGAAACGCTCCGGAGCCTCAAGGTACCCCTGTGGGTGGGGAGGGGCAGCCTGAGGGGTGGAAGGAGCCAGAGCCCCAGAGTAGACCCCATGTCCCTGAGGGAAGACCCCATGTCCCCGAGGGAAGGACCCATGTCCCTGAAGGCAGAACACTTGCCTGGGCCCGACCCCTCCTTGGAATTAGTCTTCTTGGTGGTTCTTGGTGTCATATCTTTTCTCTTTTCCCAGCTGTGGGTGTTCAAATTCCTGTCCTAATCTTCTAATCTTTTGATTAAAAACAAAACAAGGGTTGTTTTCCTGGCAGCCTGGTGTTGGGGGAGGGTTCTAGAATGTCTGATGCCAGCCCTGGGCTCTTCCCGGGGACCCTGAGCAAGGCCAGACCCCTCCCGGGGCCCCAGCTTCTGCATCTGTGCAGAAGGGTTTGGGGTGGGTAATCTTCTGGCTTTGGGTCCAGAGCAAGGACCAGGAGCTGTGTAGAGCGGGGCCCTCCAGCTCTTCCCGACACGCCGGGGACTGGACCCAGTAGCAGTCTGTCTCCTGGCCGCATTCCTGGCTCTCCCAGGTCTGCATTTCAGTCCTTCAAACCAAGCCCGCGAAGTGGTCCTCGGCCTGTGCCCGGACTTCCTCATCAACACCCACCCCGCAGGCCTGCCACCCGCGAGTATCAGCGAGGGAGGAACCACTGGCCTGGGCTGTGGAGCCCTGACCCTTGCCCTTGAACATGAAGCTGCCGTCCATCCCCCTTCATAGGAAGGATTCTTCAAGCCTCCTTTTGTCCCCCCAGGCCAGTCGCAAGAAGAACCACATGGACTTTGTTGAAGGTACCTGGAGAGAGGTATGTCACAAAATGAGCCAGAAACCGCTCCTGTCTTTGGGGAAAGGCGGGAACCCCCTGAAATCCACGATCCCAGAGGCCAGCCAAGGACAACTGTGCAAGCAGCCCTTTCTAAGGAGAGCCGTCTCAGGCCTGCCCTGTGAGTCTTCTCTGCCCAGCGGTGTTACTATATTTGAGGACAAACTTCACTTTATTGAAGTTGACTGTTTTTCCTTTCAGATGTTTTTTTCTCTTTCAAACTTTTTAAATTAGACAAGACTCAAAGTAGTCTGCCTTAAAGATTGACAAGACCATAGGTTTGCGATGAATCTCAATCAAAATTAAATTCACTCTCACTGGTCACACAGGTGTAGTTAATTCTGGCCTCACGGTGGTTTGAGACACCAGGGACCACTGATGAGCAGGGCCTGCGTGCTGCTCAGTCATTCCACCCAGACCCAGTGAAGAGCTGAGCGGCCAGGCACCCCGGGGTTAGTGAGCACCGACCCTGCCGGCTCGTCTGCAGCGTGAGGCTGGGCGCTGGGGCTTCGGGGCCTCGAAGGATGCTCACTCCTCTGCCAGGGGGGAGGTCACCGGAACAGGTGCCCAGTTCATGGATTCCACCTGTTCTGATATGTATGTGAAATGATTACGGCTGCCTGTAGTGTGTGGTGATCATTTTCACTTTTACCTTCTGGAATAAACGTGTCCACCATCCAAAGAGGAAAAGAGCTCCCTCGGGAGCTTCTCATCCAAGTGAAACGCCCCCAGGGGTCCCTGCTGACTCTGCCCTGGGGTCCTCTCCGTGTGTATGACTGAGGCCGCGGGTCAGCGGGGTGGGAAGTGCCCGGAGGTGCACCCACGTGGAGTCGTGTGGCTCCACCCCACGGCTTGCCAGTCTTCCCGGGGCCCTGTTAGCACTTCTGGAAGGAGCCCCAGCGCAGCTCGGGGTCGCCCATGGTTACCCGGACGTGGTGCTGATGAGCTGCGGGCACTTTAGCTCTCCAGCCAAGCCCCTCAGTCCAAAGCACTGACTCAGGGGTAAAAGAAAGATTATTTGCAGGGCAGATCAGGCAAAATTTGTGTGTCAGTGGTGGATGAGATACGTTACGCACATAAGGGGTGTGTTCTATTTTATTCTTCTGCTGGAGATTGCTGACTGGCTCAGAAGCGCTTTTGTCGTCAGTTCTTAGATCTTACAACGGTGATTCGGAAGACGCCCCCAGTCACTCCTCCTGCAGTTTCAACGACTGCTCTCTGGGTGACGTGAACTGTAACGTGCCTCTGCACGCGCTCACATCCAGGAGTCCAGGGGAAGTGAGCCCCGAAGACCCCCTCTCACCGAACATCCCAGTCCTGGTGCTGCCAGCCGCTGGCTGGGACCCTGCATCCCTGGAGGCCAGCGACGTGGGCCTGCAGCCTGTGGGCACCAGCAGCCTGGAGGCGCAGCGGTGGGCAGCCAGGCTTCCCAGACCCCCAGCGGACTCGAGGATGATGGAGGAGGACCGGGCACCCCCGAGACTGGCAGACACACACCGGGCAGAGCCAGAGTGTCCTGGCCGCCACCCAGGCTCAGGACTGAGGACAGGGGGCCCCAAGCTCTCATTCTCCAAGAGGAAACTGGAACTTTTACTTGCTGAGCCTGAGAGAAATAAGAAAAAGAAGCAGTATGGGGCCTAGCCTGAGGTGAGCGGAACCAGCCTGGCCCTGGGTGTGGGGTGGGTGTTTCCTTGACGGGAGTTGGGGCCTCGGGGGTCGGAACCGAGGCTGATGAACATGAAAAGAAGCTTCAGTGAAACACTTGGCCCCTTTTATATCTCTTTTTAAAGGTTTGAACAACAGAAGTTCACTGTCACCGTTTTGGGAACTGAAAGCCTGAGATTAAGGTGTTGGCAGCAGGCATCTTCAGTGCTGTCTCTGGGTCCCACCTCCCCGGACCCTAGTTTCCGCACTTTCACTAAATATTTGTGTATTTTTGTAAACCTTGACGTGGGGAGTGGGGTGGTTGGGGGCCCGGTGCTCTGTAGCTGACCTGGGTCTTGGCTGTGGTTCTTTCCTGGCCCTCCCCTCCTCCCCTGGCAATTTTCACCCACAGCTGCCTCCAGTGGAGGGGGAGGGTCGAGCTCTCGGGGCTGATGAAAAGACTGTTTTGTAAGAATATTGAAAACAAATGGGCCCCAACTAAACGCGGAGGTGGATGCCAGGCCGAGCGCCGGCTCGGAGCAGAGGGTGCGGTTGTCGGGGGACCCTCCCTGGAGCAGCCCGGGACCTGGCCCTCGCATAGACGCCGTCTCCGCCCCCACAGTCAGTCCTGTGCCCCCCGACGCGGGGTTTCCTGAGCAGGGCGGCCCGGTGGGCAGATCCTGCCATCCTGCCATAGCGTTCCTCTGGGTAACAGCTGAGAACATGGGGCGGGGGGCGGGCTCGCTTTCCTTCTTCCTTCTCACTGAGCCTTTTACAAACTTCCCGGCAGGTAGGCACAGAGCCGAGTCTGGAGCAGAGCCCCTCGCCATGGCCGCCACGCAGGAGCCCGCTGTCCCGAGAGCCAGTAAAGGGGCGTCCACCGAGGAGAGGCGCGCCTGTCCTGTTCCTCACAGCCAGGTGGCTCTTCCAGGGCACTGGGAGGTGGGGGTGGATCAGCTGGCCGGGCGGGTGCTGTCCATGCTCCAGACCTCCTCTGTCCCCCTGCCAGCTCTGCCTGGTGAGGCCCACCATCCACCTGGACCCTCCTGTGGCAGGTGAAGGTGGTCCGACGTGGGTCTGCCTTGGGCCCCACGGACTGAGCTCGCGGTGGGGTGAGGCTGGGGGGCAGCAAGTAGGGGCCTCGGGCCCTCCTCGTGGTCAGCGTGGACCCTCAGCAGGGAGCCTCAGTCCTGGGCCTGCGTTGCCCCCTCCCCTGCCCCGCCACGTGGAAGGCGGTGGGTGAGGGTCTGGCTCCTGCCCTCTGGGCTGAAGCCGACGCCTCCCACTCGGGGGCCCCCGCGTCCTGCCTGGTGGGCTTTCAGGGTTTCCAGGACCGCGTTCCCTCTGCGTCCGGAACTGCTGCCGGGCCCACACAGGGCTCTGCGCCGGGCCCCTCACCTGTGAATGGGGCAGGGGTGGCAAGGTCAGGTGGGGACACGTGCCCACAGGCTTTCTGTGGGCACCCCTCGGCACCCCCAGCTCTCAGCTGAGCGCCTGCAGCCCCGTTCAACACTCCCACTGACTCAAGAAAAGCTAAAAAGCCTTATTTACTGGTTCAGAGAATGACATTTTTCAGTTGAATATGGTTTTGGACTGCTGTCAGGCCACCAAGGGACCCCAGAGGGAACGTCCCAGAACCGGGTGGGAGGAGGCTCTGACCCTAGCTCAGACCCCCAGGATGCCGCGGGAAGCCACTGGAGTCTGGGGTCGGGGGGCAGGGCTTGAACGTCCAGGGCCTCAGGATGTCCTCCTGCTGGTGGCCAAGCTTGGTTCCCAGGCAGCCCCCAGCCCACCAGCAGGATGAACAGGCTTTTATCGCAGGGTCTGTGCCAGTGCCTGGGCCGATCACCCGTCAATCCTAGGAGCTCTTGCGAATTACAGAGAGGCCAGAAACCTGTTTCACGGGAAACAGTTCCGGCACCTCCACCCAGAACAAGTCGTCAGCTGACCAGCCGCCTCTACCTGCCACCACCTCGGGGCCCCTGGGAATGAAGGCGCCAGGGAGGAGGCGGACGGGAGGCACAGAAAGTGCCGCCGGGCTCCACCCTGGGGCAGCAGGGCTGCTGGGTCTGGCCTTGGGGGTGCTGGTCACAGACCCAGGCCGGGCACGTGGCTGCCTCTCTGAATGTGAAGGGTCCCTGGGTTCCTAGCAGGAGCTGGAGCAGAGACAGACGCTGGAGCCAGGTCATGCTTAGTGTTTTATTCATAAAACAAGCCGTGCCATCGACCCGCAAAAACACGTATGGTGTCTCTCCTGTCCCCACCACTCCAACTGCCACACTCCGTCCGGCTTCCTCTGACCTCACACTAAAGACTTTGCTCTGAGAAGTCCATACCTTCCAACATTTAATAATAAACATGTGTTAAATATCAAGTTGTACTGTTACAGAAAGGGGGCGGGGACGTGCTTCACTCCGTGCAGAGGACGGCGACGCCACGCTCGTAGAAGCTGCGCGGGTCTTCCTTGGTGGCGATCTCAAAGTCCACTGTGAAGATGAGGTCTGCCCGCGTGAAGTTCAGGTAGACAGGAAGGGTGACCTGCGAGGAAAGGGCAGACGGCCTATGGATGGAGGGAAAGGTGGCCCTGGCGACAGAGGGGAACGGATGGCTTCTCGGGTGCAGAGTGACTTCCAGGGACGGCAAGTGTCTGGGGCGGACACGGGGGGCCTCGCCTTAGCTCTACTGGTGCCCGCAGAGCACCCCTGACCAGAAAAGAGCCGCTCACCACGTTAGCTTTCTTCTCTGCATTCGTCTGCTTGACCCAGCGCAGCTGCGTCAGGGGCAGGACGGTGGAGATGGCGTTGGACAGCGAGAGCTTGTTGTTGCCGCACGTGGCGCCCTGCAGCTTCAAGCCTGCAGGGAGCAAGTCAGGACCCCTGAGGTGGGCACGGGCCCTCGGTGGGGACGGACGCATGGCTCTCCCGTGTCCCGGTTGCTGAGTGGGAGCCACCGTCAGGGTGGCCGTGAGGGGGGCGTGTTGGCCAGCGGCGGGCCGGAGCCAGGAGGGGAACTTCGGAGGAGCCCGGCCAGGGCAGCCCCTACTCACCCGTGACGCCAAAGCTGCAGGCGTCCAGGGAGGCGCCCTGAGAGGTGGTGACGTTGACTTCCAGGCAGAGCTCCTCCAGGGACCAGCTGTTGGCCTGGGCCACGTACTGCCTGGTGGCGGTGATGTACGCCTCGGGCACAAACAGGCCGCCCAGACACACGTGGATGTTCTGCGGGAGGAAGCAGCCCCAGGTGAGGAGTGGGCCCCACCCGTTCCTGCGGGTCAGGCCCGGCCTTGTCCCCCGAGCGCCCGCCCCAGGCCCCTCAGGAGCAGCCTTCACCACCTTTAGCTCCTTGGCGCCACCGGATGCCGCTGCCAGGGAGATGCTCTGTAGCTGTTTGATCCTCTCGCTGAAGTCGGACACCCACTGGATGACGGTCATGCCGGCGGGCACCGTGTAATGGGACCAGCTTCGAGGCAAAATCCCTGCAAGCGAGGAGCCCCGGGCCAGCGTCAGTTCTGACAATTCCCTTGGCACAGGTGGGGACACAGGTGACAGCAGGTGTGACCCCACGTGTGACTCTGTTGCCCCCACACCCTGGATGGGCCACCGCCCTCCTGCACCTCCTCTGCACTCAGTCCAGGCTGATGGCCAGGGTGTGTCTGGAGATGCACAACTACCCCAAGAACCGCAGCCACCAGCTCCCATCACAGCGGCAGCTCAGCAGCGCTGCCAGTCCGGGCTTGGGGGCCCCAGGCCTCGGCCTCCAGCACCCCACCCTGCCCTCCCTGCCCGGCCCTCCCTAGAGCTCGCAGAAGGGAAGCGAAGCTTCTGGTAAACGTTTGGTGAACCAGCAGAACCAGGCGTTTCTAAGTCTGCCCCCAGCTGAGGGCCCCGAGCTGCCCTCAGAGAGAAGTCTGGGCAGAAGGAAGCTCGGGCGAGACCTGGCCGGGACCTGCCGCCTGCGAAGCGCAGGGAGGCCGGCGCCTGCGGCCCGGCTGCGCACCTTTGACCAGCTCGTTGATGAGTGTCCGCAGGTAGTTGGTCTGCTTCTTCTTGCCTTCGCACACTTGGACGACGTCCGCGAGGTCCTGCCGGACGTCCTGCAGTAACTTAGCTCCCATCTTCACCTCTCTCTCGAAGAATCTGAACAAAGGATCCTAAAATCGTCGGGAGAGAAGAGCAGGCCAGAGTGAAGGTGGGGAAAGGGGCCAGAAAGAGGTCCTCTCTCTGGCGGGAAAAAGAAGCGGCAGTAACTGAGCCTCTGGGGCCCCGGATTCACAGCGCAGTCTCGGTCTAGAGCCCGAGTGAAGCTGCGGCCTTGCTTGTCGGCGGCTCCCGGCAGCTCCGTGAAGAGGGGACAAGGCTGCCACCGCTTCCTCTGGAGGCGTCTACCTCCTCGAGGAAGATGGACAGCCTCACCCGAGGGGCTTCCGGCCAGTTTAACTAGGCCCAGCCCTCGGGCCCCACCCCGACAACACTGAGCTCGACTCCACCCCAACCCCGCCCCTAGGCCGGTGGAACTGGGGGTGGCAGGCCACCTTGATGTTCTCCACCGTGCGTTTGAGGTGGCCGAGAGTCTGGGGGATGAGGTGCAGCCAGTTGGAGGCGGTGGTGTGCAGCGTCCGCATCCAGGCGGGGCGCCCGTCGGACGTGGAGTCGGTCCTGGCCTTCTTCTCCGTCTCCGCGTAGGCCAGGTCGTCCTCGTCCTCCAGCATCTGCATCTTCAGCATTTTGCTGATCATGTCCACGCCTGGGCCGCAGGGAGGGAGGGACGGGCACAGCATGAGCTCACACGGGGTAACAGTACACGGACAGCGGCCTGGCCCGACAGACAAGGCGGCAGCGACCAAAGAAATGCTGCCCCCAGGTCAGGTCACGGCTGTGGGGATGGAACCAGTGGCCTAAGTGCAAACCCCCAGGAGGGGTCTTTAAGACTCGCGTTCACTGTGGAGCCTGGGATGCCCTGGGAGCAGAGTGGTCAGGGAGCGGGCTCGGGCACTGTGGGCAGGGAAGCCACCGTACCGTTCACGCGTGACCACTTTCCGCTGGGACCACGCTGAGCCACATGGCAGCCACCTGCGTGTTCTGCACTCTGCTTGTGCCCACCGGTCCCTGCCTTGTTTTACCTTGGTGTCCCTGTCTCTGACCTATGCCTGAGTGCTCAGAGTCCAGCTACGAGCAGCGCTGCCACCTGGAGGCTGGGGACTAGAGACGTAAGGGCCCGGCTTTCCCCAGGCCTGGCCCCTGTGGGCTCGGACGTCATGGCCTCCACGTGGGGCACAACCCTGGGCACCACTGCCCTGGGCCTTCTATAACAGGACTGGGTGTGATGTCCCTAGCACTGGCGTGACAGAGAGCTGAGGTAATGGTCACTACGGCACTGAGGGGGCGTCCTGGCAGGTGGCACCAGCACTAACACCCTAAGTGAGCTCCGCACACGCTGGTGCACTGGGAACGCCCAACCCCGGGAAAGCTGTTCGGCATCCGGGTTCTCGTCACAGAGCTGAAGGGAGGACCCGAGGTGAACGGTCCTGGTCTGTCCTGTCAACCAGCTGTGTGAGTCTGGGCGAACCACCAGCTCTGGCCTGTTCCCCATCAGGAGGAGTCCGGTTCTCAAGCCTGAGTGACTCCGCCCTGGCCCAGCAGCCCCAGTTCTAAAGTTGTGCTGAGGCTGTTGGTCTGGGACCACACTTTTAACCCACAGGATTCGATAATTTCATCCAATAAAGAGCCTCAGAACTTTAAAACATCACTTAATGCTAAGTACTCCCCTATTTTTTAAACAAGAAAAGATGAAATTATTTCTGAATCTAAGATTAAAAACCTCAATGCAGTTTCCAGACCTCGTTTCTGTAGATACAGAGCCTGCAATGCAGGGAAGACACCAACGGGGGCTGGTCATTTTCTCTGCCTCCCCTGGGAGCGGAGCGAGGGGAGGCTGGGGTCTGGGCAGGGAAGGTGGGGCTGGGCGGCAGGTACCCACCCTGAGTGGTGAGGAGGACTTTCTCGGCGTTGTTGGGCAGGCCCAGCCAGGAGGGCGTCTGGGTGTCGGGGAGCAGCTCCACCCACTGCACGAACTCCTCCCGCCTGGAAAAGCAGCACACGTGTTAACACTGCTGCTCACGGTGCTGAAGTGCCGCGTCTGCGCTGTGGGTCCGGACGCAGGCACTACCTGATGCCATCCGGCATTTGGATGTCCTTGTGCCCGTCGACCTTGCAGGCCAGCTTAAATTCACTGTCGAAACTCTTGGTGGTGAACAGACGCTCCAGGAAGGTGTTGAGCAGACGCTGGTCAAACTCGTTGTCTACTCGCCCGCCATAGATGGACTGGGCCATCAGGGTCTTCAGCGCGGACCATGGGATCTTGTCCGGAGAGATGTTCTGCCTCCCCTGGGGGAGGAGTGGAGGTCACGCGTGTGCGGGGCAGGGGCCACTTCCCTCCTTCCGCTCACAGCGGGCAGGCAGGCCCCTGCGGGGGCGGTGACTGGTGCACGTCCCCCCCTGGCACGGCACGGCCCACACTTGCCTTTGCTGTGTCGTCCAGCCACGTGTCCACCGTGTCGCAGGCCGACCGCAGGTCAGACTCCCCAAACTCATACTTCTTCGACCAGCCCAGAGGCGCGTAGCGTAAGCGTTCCTGGATGACGGCGTGGAACCAGGCCAGCAGGAAGTACAAGCGAGCACGCTCGTTGGGAGACTGGATGGGGAAAGTAAGCAAGGTCAGAGCCAGCAGAGCAGCCCCGTGTCCGTCTAAGAAAACAGCGCAAGTCCTCTGTCGAATCTAAGCCTTAAAGAGAGCTTTCCATGGAGAGGAGGGTATAGCTCAGTGGTAGAGTGGGTGCTTAGCGTAGACGAGGGTCCTGGGTTCAATCCCCAGTACCTCTGTTAAAATAAATACGCAAGTAAACTTAATTCCCCTGCTCCTCCAAAAGCTTAAAAAAAAAAAACTTTCCACTACTAACACTGGAACCACCCTGACCTTAGTGATTAATACAAATCTTATTGCTAAGAGAAAAACATGCCAATTTTCCTATTAATAAAGATGAGTTCCCGATTACAGTGTGAGATTCACTCAGCCATTAGATAGAAGACAATTTTCTAAAAACGGCACAAAACCGTGAGTGATGACATAAAATGAAATCATGCTTAAGAAACACAGAATTGATGCGAAATTCTTGCCACAACCCCCTTCTCCTGGCCACGAGCCCGGCCTCTGCTTGGTACCAAGACGTTGGCTGCAGACGCTAATCTGGGCCCAGGCGGCAGCCTCCCCAGGCCTGTGTCGCCAGCCACTGTGGTGCCGCTGAAGCCCGGGGTGCAGCAGGAGGGCGGCCTCTACCTTGCAGATCCGGGAGACAGGCACGCTGCTGAACGTCCGCAGCATGTTGGCCTTCACGCCCGGGGGTGGCTCGAACACGAAGATGCGGCCAGCTCGGAGCAGGTTCACGGGCACCTGAGGAAGACAGGGTGCCTGTCACCACCGGCCCCACGAGCGCGCCAGCTCGGCTCCATGCTCTTGCGGGGCAGAACAGATGCTGGAGCAGCGCTGAGCAGCCTGGTCCTCCGCGCCCACCTTGGGGTTGATCTCCATGGTGAGGAAGAGCCGGAAGCAGGCGTGCGGCTGCAGGGAGTGCAGCTTCTTCTCCAGCTGTACCAGCCACCCGGGGGCCAGGTGGACGTTCTTCAGCATCACCCACCTGCGGGCAGGACACGGCACAGCCACACGTCACATGTCCTGCCTGAATTCCGGGGGACTCGCGCTTTCTAAAGCGAGACCAGGCAAGCCTACCTGCCTGACTTCACGGCTGTGTTTATTGCCTTGTCTGCTTGGTTGAAGCCTTCCGCCGAGCCTGGAACCAGAAAGCCCAGCGTCAGCACGGCGGGCCTGGGCTCCGGTGTCCACTGAGAACTCAGGGGGCTCCACCCAGGGGACTAACCCGGCACCTTACCGATGGCAATGGATGTGATCTGCGTGTTCTGTTCGGCCGCCAGGTCCTCCACGTGCCCACTGGCATCATAACCGGGCACAGAGCACATGAGGACGGGAGTGTTCGGCTTTACCTGCAGGTGGGGAAGTCGGAGTCAAGGGGGAGTGTCCGGCCCGACGGCGGACTGTCCAGGGAGCAGAGCCCACTGGGCGGGGCTCGTGCTGACGTGCAGGCTCCGAGTCCGGGGGCCAGCACCTACCTCCGTGTCCACGATGTGCGTCAGGTCCAGCGGCTGCTCCATGATGGACATGAAGGACTCCCCGAGGTTTGTCGAAACAAACATGTGGGCCATGGCCAGCAGGCGGTCGGGGCGGAAGGCCTGAATCAAGAGCAGGCGGTGGATGGCCTGCCCGATGGGTGCTGAAATGAGGCCGTGCGAAGGGCTGGGGTTGGTGATGGCACAGACCGTGAGGTGTCCCCTGCCTGGGCTGTTCTTGTCGCAAGCCTCTGCTCCCCAAACACTCGGTGTCCAAGACTCGGCTCAGCACCCCAGAAATCATGACACCCCCTCTGATCCCTTCTGCCCTGAGAACCCCAGCCCCTGAGTCTTCCCTGAACCCTCTGGACGCAGCTGTGACGACACCAGGGTCTCTGTGGGCACAGGGCAGTTACTGACTTTAAATGACTACAGAGCCTGCCCGTGGAGAACCGCTGAAGAGTCTCAAGAACACCTAAGATCACAGGAACCGCTCGGCCCGCACTGTTCACCTGCCGCCGCGCGGAGCTCTCCCTCCCGCCCTCCCCTGGGGGGCCTGGCTGGCCCAAAGCCTCGTGACACACACCCAGAAACAGCCAGTTTCCCCAGTGCTGGGCAAGGACCTTCCCATAAATTTCTCTTTTGTTCTTTAGGCACGAGTTGCACCAGAAATTTAGAATTTTCTAATTTCCCACTTCCAAGCCAGCACCTCAAGTTTCACACGGAAGGGCTTTTCTTGGGAATCAGCGGCTTTTTGCTTTTGGGGGCGTCCCCGCATTCGAGCGGCAGAGCCCACCTCTATGCGTGGGCCCGGAGCGCTGGGGGCTTACTTGCGGGGCTGTCCTCGCTCCAGAGGTACGGCACCGTCTGCTCCGGGGAGCTGCTGTCCAGCCAGATGCCGAATTGCTGTGGAGAAACAGCGGCGCGTCACCCCACGCAGAGCCCATGCCGCGGGCACAGAGGTCAGGCCAGTGGGTCAGGCGTTTGACGTGAGAAGACACAACACGTCCCGGGTTGATACAACACGTGGACTTCCTGCCCGCTGACCTCCTGGGAGAGGCCGGCTCTCCGCTGGGGCCCGCACGGCACCTACCTCGTCTGCCTGGACCTTCCCGATCAGGTCTCTGAACGCGGGGAGGCAGCTCAGCCTCACCACTGCTTCGGCCTGCTCCACGGTCAGGCCGGGGACCTTGGGCGTCGAGCCAGCACTCAGGACGATCTCCTTCCCTCTCAGGAAGTGCTGGAACTCGGCCTCATAGGTGGGCTCCCTGGGAGGGGGCCACAGGTTAGCTACGTCTTCTAAGGTTCATTTCTACTGTCTCTAAAAGGGCAATAACGCCTTAAAGAAAGGAAAGAACTCATCCCATCGTAACGCTAGTGGCGGGAAGAGAAGCAGGGCGGCCCACTCACCCGACGGTGCCCTTGAGTTTGATCCTCGCCAGCAGCATGGCGAAGGTGATGTGGTCCTGGTGCAGCATGCCCCTGGCCACCCGGTTAAACGCCACCTGGAGACGAATGCAGGGGACGCTGCTGTCCCTGGGGAACCGCCCCTGCGGCCCCCCCCCCCCCCGGGATGGCGGGTGCGCAGTACCTGGAAGAGGTCCTTGGTTATGACGGAGAGGCGCTGTGTGTGGTCGGTGACACCCTTCAGGTTGGGGTTCTCGTACAGCACGTTGTGGTAGATGTCCAGGAAGAACTGCAGGGAGTACTGGTACAGGAAGTGGATCTGAAAGCAGCAGGGCGCCCAGCCGTGAGCACCGGAGCCCGGCTGCCGGCCACCACGCCCCGGCCGTGTGCGCCGCGCCCACCTGTTTCAGAGACTCCATGGTGAAGTAGATGCTGCTGCAGGCGGTGGACAGCGGCAGGTACTGCTGGGACACGGTCTCCACCTCCTGCATCACAATGTCCGTCTCCTCGACCTTCCTCGTCACCTCGGCGGCCTCCCTCTTCAGGTTCTCCAGGGTCGTGATGATGGTGTCGTCGTCCAAAATGCGCCCTTTCACCTCGTTCAGGGCTTGCAGCAGAGACTTCTCCAGCTGACGTAAGCGCAGCTGGAATTCCCCTGAAGTGATCAAAACATGCAACTTCACTACAGCACTTCCGCTCGCTCGACAGGACGGCTCTGGGAAGCGCCTGGCAAGCCTGGGGCGCCCCAGTCCTGCGGGGGCTCTGCTCCCACCTGCACCGAGAGTCTAGAAGCTATGCATCCGGACACACCTTGGAGTTTAAGGAGATCGGAGCGCTTTTCGTCCACGTCGGGTCTCTCTGCTTTCAGTACTTCATTGAGACACTGGCTCTGTAAACTGCTTCGGGTGACAGTGAAGTTGACAAAGGTCACCCGGGAACAGAGGTCAGGTGGGAACTCGACCTGCCAAAAGGGGTAACAGAACAGTCGGCCTGGCTGCGTCAGCAGCACCACCAAACACCCCGTTTTCACCTGGAAGGGCCTCACTCCTTACGGTTGGATCTCGGGTGGACAGGAAGATGACGAATGACGGTGACAGGTCGATGTCCTGGTCACCGAGGGTGATCAGCACTCTCCCCCCTGTTCGCCGGACTTCACGGTTCAGCACTGGATTCAAAACTGGGTCGTAGCTTTCCACGTCCTAGATACGTACGTGTGAGGTGTTACTCACGGTGAGAGGGTCACGGTGTTCACGTTCACCAAATAGCTGACCTCCTGCTCCACGTAAATACATGTCCCTGGAAGCCACCCAGCCATCTGGACCTGCGCTGTCCAGTGAAGTGAGCACTAGGCCCACATGGCGACTTCAGTAAAATTAAAAATTCAGTTCCTTGGACACTAACCACAGGAAGTGCTCAGGAGCCCGTGTGGCCACCACACAGGACAGAACGAGTTACAGAATGTTTCCATCACTGCAGAAAGTCCCCACAGACAGGGGTCATCTAGATTAAGTGGAACTTTAAGTGCAAACATTGCTTTTGTTGGATCAACCTCTTCTCCTTGCTTTGATATCAGATGATGTCTCACAAAGCTCGAACAGTAGCACTATCTATATTATGTGACTCAGTTTTATTTCATATGAATTCATTTGGGAAAAACTAATCACAGCCTTAAAAGGTGTTCATCCCTGGAAACAGGGTCTGAGGAACTCAGACGCACACACAAACCTGGACCAAGAGGGGGTTGCCGAATCTCAGCGCACTTTCCAAGTTCTTCCTAAAGGCGTCGTCCAAGAAGCTGGTCCGCGTGATCTTCCGGTCCTTGTACTCATTCATAATGAACTCTGTGGCCTGTCCCGAGGGGTCAATGATCAGTGGATACCTGGGAACGAGGCCACAGGAGAGCAGGTCAGAGAGGCCATGGGGAAGCACAACACAGCAGACAGAGCCCCGCCCGACAAGGTGATGGAAAGGCTGTCCCCGGCCTCAAGCGTGGTTTCCAGGTTCACCAGTAGAGACAAACATGACTTAAGACTTTAAAATCATCTTTCTGAAGAACTGTGATGAGGAGGTAACTAAACACAGACTCTGTTACGAAGGGCTGCAGTTAAAACTTCTTTTCTCTTGGGGACACAGAGGTGCTCCTCTGTGTCCTGCACGTGCTCTTCTCCGAAGGCCTGGCACCCTGCGCTGGATGACTGTTCTCTGTATTATTTGCTGCCCCCTCAATGGCAAACTCTAAGAGAGCAGGTATCACACCCACACTGCAGCAGCACCGAGAGCCAGCAGTTACAGAGTTTATGCCGCCGGGACCCCGGCAGATAACACACACTCCTCACTCCGTCACAACAGCCCTGAGACACAGATGCTGTGATCACATCCATTTTACAGAGAAGGAAAAGAAGGCAGAAAGGCGAGCGTGATCTGTCCAAGGTCACGCAGTCAATAAAACACACAACACACACAAGCGCTTGTACAAACATCAGAAGCTACACAAGGGCACGTGGTGAAGTGGCAGCCGTGCCCTCCTCCTCGGTCACAGGTCCTGGTCCGTGTTCAGGGGTGGTTTAGGCCTTCACGGACACGAATGGGCGCACCCCGCTCGGTGGCCCCCCCCGGCCCAGCACGTACCTGTTGAAGCGCTTCAGCATGATGGCGTTCTCTGTGCACAAGTCGTCTGCAGGTAAGGAGCTGGCCTGCCAGCGGAGACGCTCGTCAGCGTTGGACAGATACTCCGTCCTCGCGATGTCTGTGCGGAACTGAGAGTGACAGCGGTTATGGCCCCCGCACAGCTGCAGGCGGGCAGCTTCCCAGTGAGACTGGAGGGCTGACTGCCCATCAGTCTGGCTCGCACTGCTGTGGCGTCCCCTGCCATGGTTACCTGGATGTTGGCTTGCTGTAAGTGGTGCGACCAGGTGGTGAACAAGTTCTGACGCATCTGCTGGTCAAAATAACCTGCGTAAGCAATAAACGCAGCTGACAGCAGGCAGTCCCCAGCAATGGTGGACATCTGGTTCTTGAAAGTTTCACTTGTTTTTTCCCATCGTTCACGTTCAGCAGACAAGCTCTTCAGGAGAGCAGTGCTCCGGTTCACCTGAAATGAAAGTCAAACAGGATTTACACTGAGAACGGCAAATATATTTCCCCCCATTGTGGGAAGGGTTCTGGGGGGGGCCTTTCCAGAAGCATGCTCAAGTTGTTCAGACCCAAGAGGAGCTGCGACCCAGGTGACACACATCTCAGAATCCGAGGGCATAAGATGAGAGTGGAGAATGAAGGGTGGGACTGGAGACTCATGTGTGAGCAGCCTTGGGGTCAGAAAGCAGGTGCCCCCAAGGTGGGAGGAACCCGTAGGTGAGGGTTGACCTGGAGGGAACAGACGCTAGTGGCAGGAGACTAATGAGCCTGCTCTGAGGTTCAAGAGGAGTGTGGGCGTGAGCGGTGGGGACAGCAATGGATGGGAGACCCTGACAAGCAGGCCCTCGGTGACGCCACTTGTGAAACCCAAGGTGGGAGAACAGGGGTCTGGAGCTGGCCAGGCAGAGGGGGGTCACTGGCTTCAGACTGCCCAGCTGCTGTCTAAGGCCACTCAGTGGACACGCAGGAAGGAGTCATCAGGGCTCCTGTGGACACTGAGGAGCTGATTCCGAGACGAACGTGGTACACACAGGGCACGTCGAGGTCCATTAATCTGGCTTCCACCAGGGGAGGCCGCGAGCACGGACGGGGTGTTTCAGGGGAGCTGGCAGAGAGGCTGTGTGTGGGAGACAATCGTACCTTGGCTTCGACAGCAGCCAGGTCCGCTTTGATGGCCTGGGCCTCCGAGATCAGGACGGCGTACTCCTCCTTGTAGCGGGCGATGCTGGCCTCCAGGTCACGGATCATCTGCTCCACCTCGTTGGCTTTCTGCTGGTTGTCCTTGGCATCGTCCTCCAGCTTCTGCAGCTCATTCCGCAGGGGCTCCACTCGCTTTAACATGTCCGCGTAGTTGAGCTGCGGAGGGCAGATCAGTGGTTGTCAGGAGTGAGTGGACGAGAAGCCACCTTTCCCGTGGGCCCCCGGCTGCGCTGAGTACCTGGGCGATGGCCCACTTCACCATGGGCCCGCAGGCCAGGGAGGCCCGATTGACGATCTCGTAGTTGTAGCTTGGGTTGGACATGTAGTTCTTCTTCATCTTCTCCCGTATGGCGTCACTGCAGAAGAGGAATTGCGTTTCTGAGCTCACGTATGGAAAAGGTAACGTCGGGTCTTAGGAAATCAAAGCGTAAAGGACCAGAGCCAGTTCCCGCCTGCTGCTCCGATGACCACCGAGAATGAGCCAGACCGACCCCAGTTCTCAGGTGACAGGGATCTGGCTGTTGAAAGGAACTCTGACCTTCTTGCCCCCTCCACAACTGGAGGCAGGCTCAGGCCAGCTCTGCGCTCAGCCATTTGTGCGGTCGGAACAGTACTCAGGGGTAAAGGGATCAGAAAACTACTGTCAGGAACGTGGAGAAGAAATCTGACCACTTTGAGTAGAAATGGGCTGGGAAGGTGTTTGTGCGATCGATGCAGCTGACGCCGGCTTCTGCGTGCGTTAAGCCACGGACCACGAGGCCGTGAGCAAGCAGGAAAACCTCTCAACACCCGAGCAGTCTCTCCCCTCCCGGCAATACCCACCTGATCTCCTCGGCAGAGAAGTTCACGATGGTGGGGATGAAGTTCTCCCTCATGATGATGGAGCGGATCTGCTTCCAGTCCGTCGTGCTCTCGCCCAGCAGCAGGCAGATGGACTCGAGTGCCAGCTTCACGGCGGCGGGAGGGTTGGCCATGGACCGCACCTCCACCAGGTGCTGCTTCTTGATCGACTTCACGGCTGGGCGCACAGAAGCAGAAGGGGTGGGGCGGGGAGGGGCAGGAGAACACGGTGAGAAGGGGACCCAACCACAGCCGGACACTCGACTCTGATCAGGGGAGGGACAATGGGCACAAGGTCTAAGCGAACGGAGGATTTTCTGTCTTAAAACCCTCTGAAACAGCTGAAGTGGCCCATCTCTTAAACAGTTGCGGAGACCTTGCGGTACTAAGCCCACATTGCAACATTCTGTAACCAGCAGGGTAGTATCTTTAAAAATGTCTCACAAATCCTCATTAATTCCTTTACCTCCATAAAGATTCAAACATTTTTTAAAAATAAAATTGTTCATTTACTATTACACCATAAAACAAAAGACATTTCCAATCTGCCAGAATTCATTCATTTAATGCAGGCACTGGAGATTGAACCTAGGACCTCGTGCATGCTAAGCATGTGCTCTACCACTGAGCTATAAATCCCACCCTGCCACAATTTAAAAGTTGTCTATCTGGGTAAAGATACAGAACTAACAGTTCTTAAAAAAATGGCCAACACCTTCCACAAACTGAAATGCAGTTTTCCACTCTCAACTTCTGTTCAAACGCTTTTTTAAAGTAATTATTCAGCAGGCAAGAGTGAAATTAAATTTTCATTGAAATACAGCTCTGAACAAAAACCTAGTTTAGATGTGCATTTAAATTCATCTTGTGGTGTAATGTGAAAATTACAATCAGGTTATTTGAAACAAGTTAAAGGCTGATGGGCAGAAAGGGGGTTGCAGGGTCAAGGCCACTCCTAGTTACTGTGTTACTGCAAACTAAGACAGCGTGATGGGTTACTGCCTCCTCCTGCAACATTTCACAGGCATTTGGAGTGTGGACAGGAAGAAGTGACTGAATCAGTAACTACTAGTTACAACCAGGGCGCTCTCAGAAATGACCATAAGATGGCAACACTGCATACCTCATATTTCTGAATGAAATTTAAGTCAGGGATTTATAACTAACATATTTGTAAAATTACTACCAGATTTTTAAAAAATATATTCACTAAGTTTATTTTGTCGATTTTCTCTTAAGAAAAGGTCTCACTATGGTGAAGGCAGAGTAACATCACAGGACCTTTGCTTAAGAGACGAGGACAGTGGTAAGAATCTAGAGAAGCCCCCAGAAGCTCATCAATCACGCTTTGGGACGCGTACACAGCCAGAAACCCTGGGGGCAGCCCGTGCTGTCCCCCAGCCTCCACGTTCCCCCAGAGAGTCAGGCCTCTGCCAGGGTGCACGTACCATTCTGAGCCTCAATGACGGCTGGCTCCACCTTGTCCAGGTCCTCTTTGACGCTCATCTGCTTGTCTGCGATGACTTCCTGCTGCTTATGCAGCTGTTCCTGGATTTCTTGGCTCATGACCTAGGGAGGAAAGATGGCTGAGCTAGGGGTCAGCACTGGTTAACCTGCCGAGCAAAGCCTGAAACAGCGCTCCTCGCCTGCCCCTGGACATCCCACCCCGCTCTAAACCCGGTAAGCCCTGACCCCACCCCACCCCGAGACTAAACTCCCTTCTCCCTCACTAGAGACACAGAGTGCCCGGCCCCCAAACACAAAGGAGCACCTTCTTCTTCTCAGCCTCCTGCTGGTCCTTCACCATCTTCTTCAGCTTGTCATTGGCCGCCGCGTTCTTTACCTCCAGCTCTTGGCTTTTTATCCGGAGGTCTCGACGCAGCTCTTCCACCTAAGGAGCAAAAGCCACACTAGGGAAACAGGGACATGTGGGAACTCCCTGGACGGGGGAGCCCAGCCGGCCCACTGCAGGAAGAGGCGCTCGCCCAGGCCCGAGGCACACCTGGTCGACTGTCTCCTTGATCTTCCTGAGCCCCACGTTCAGGTGCATCTGCTGCTCCTCCAGCTCGCTCCGCTTCTCGTGGAACAGGTTGGCGTAGTGGTTGATGAAGTCCAGGTAGTGGCGAGGAGTGATGGCCATGGTTCTGCCTCCGCGCTTGGCTAGCCGAGCATTAGCCTTTTAGGAAACAAAGTCAAATCTTTTCACTTCTCAGGACGCTGTCTGCGACTTACCCTCAAATACCCTGTCTGCCTGTGAGAGATGGTGGCATGGACACAGCCCCCATAAGAAAGTGATTACGGCTGCCCCGGAGGCACACCTTGCAAGGGAAGGCTCTGCACACTGGTCATTACTATGTAAGCCAGTCATTTCTGCTGCTGATTCTCAGCAGACATCACACTAAGAGGCAGCACTGATGCCTGGTGATCAAGGTTGGGGGGTTCGAAGCTGGGCAGTGGGAGACGAGGCCATCCAGGAAGCCAGCTGGACCACACTGGGAGCAGAGGCGGCCACCTGCAGGCGTGGCAGGGATAGGAGGTGGGGAGGCAGGGCCAACAGGACACCCACAAACTCAGAGTGGTTTTCACAGAGCCTTGCAGGTGGGAGTAGACTGGACTCTTCGGATACAGAGTCCAAAGGACAGGTAGCAAGCCAGGGCTGGCAAGTCACACCCTGCCCTGCAGCCTCTGCAGACGGGGCTTCAGCCGCACATCTGTGCACTCTCCCTCACACGTGAACACGCTCCTGTGCCCAGAGCAGAGCTGAGCAGCTGTGTCTGGCCTGCAGAGCCCAGAACATTCACTGCCTGGCCCTTTATAGAAAGAGTGCATGAGCCCGGCCTAGAGGGAGAGCACGGGCCTGGACACGGTGGCGGTGAGGACAGGGGGTCGGGGTAGGTGCTCCACAGGGATGGAGTCACCATGTGCAGTAAAGGTTAGCCAATTTCGGAATACACAGCTGGGCGACCAGCAGGAGATGCCACTAGCAGAGGTAAGGAAACAGATGAGAAGCGGGCATCTCTTCTGCAGGTGACTGAACAATGTCAACTAAGAAGCATCTTGGGACCTGCTTTTCTATCAGCTGAGTTTTATGTTAGCACGGTGGCGGGTTTTATGTCAGCGCGGTGGCGGGTTTTATGTCAGCGCGGTGGCGGGTTTTACTGCCCGTCATCTCAAACTGAACCGACCTGGTGAAGGGTCTGGTGAACAAACACACAGCTGTTCACGATGGCCTCCCGGTGTGACGGCGGCTGCGGCAGCTTGTCATACACGACTGGCATGTAGTCGGGCACGACGTAATTGGGCTTCTCCAGGTCCATCTTGCTCGTGAACTCTTTGCCGACCTGGTACAGAGCTTCTGTGGACCAGTCCCCAAACCAGTTCAACACACACCTGCAAAGATGCCCACATCTCAAAACAGCGACCAAAAGCAGCGTCTGCCTCTCGGAAGGGGGCCGACTGCTGTGACCAGGGCTGAGAGAGACCAGCGCACCTGTTGAAAAGCGCGGGGGAGGTGGCCGCGCGGTCCTTGAGCCCCTCTGAGGATGGGTTCATGGTGAAGACGACGTGGAGGTTGCGGATGACCTGGCTGGTGAACCACCTGTACAGCTCCTCATGCGAGTCCAGCATCAAGCCCTCCTTCTGGGCCCCCTCTTTGCACTGGGTCATCAGGGTGGCGTACTCGTCCCCTTCGAAGAGGCCAGGAACCTGGAGGTAAAAGAGCACCACAGCTGGTTGGTCCTCGTCACCCCGACGCCACGTGATGTGCACACGGTACGCGGTGTGTCTCTGATTACCTCTCCGTTGGCCAGAAGGGTATTCATCCGCTCCAGGAATCCAGAATCTAACACGTTCGATTCGTCCATTATAAACGCTATCTTTTCGTTTTTACAGCCGGACCGTCTCAGCACCGTCCGGAGGTCTTCATCGAAGTCCTCCCCTGTGTACTTCCTGTGGACCTAGAGGAGTGGGTGGCAGGTCAGATCTGGTCTTGTTCAAGGAGCCACATGCATGAACAAGGATCCACTGCTGGGACTAAGAGGCTGCAAGACTCACCTTGATCTGGTACACACTCAAACCGTTCATCCAGGCCACGAAACGGGACAGGGTGGTTTTGCCTGCTCCACTGACACCAATCAGCAGCAAGTGGCCTTGAGGCTGACGGAATATTCTGAAACATTATTAGGAAGGGTAAACCGTTAAGGCTTTTATACTCCACTCCCCTTGTGACACTCAAGTCCTAAACCTTTTCATGATTCAGTCTACAGCATTTGGAAAGTGTTTTAACTTGAATTTGTACATTAAACACTGTAGGGCAACTGTTATTTGCCAGGTCCAGTGGGGATGCAAAGACCAAAGATGTGGAGCTGCCCCCAGTAGGAGGATGAATGGCCGTGATCACGGTAGGGATGAAGTGCCAGGAGGAGCAGGGAGATTTGGGACAGCAGAGCTGGACTTGGGAGAGAAGTGGGAGAGACGGCCGAAGTGGAGGTGCAGGGAGGCCCGTCAGGATACAGCCCGAGGCCTGGTGCGATCCCTCCCAACGTCAAATCCAGAACTGCTTAGGCGAGTGGCGAGGGCGCAACAACAAAAAGCCCACCGGTCAATCCTGAGCACGTGGTCCAACACCTCGTTAAACAGCACCAGGGGCACGTCCAGCTCCTCCTCGTAGAAGACTTTCAGCCTGGCTTTGACATAATCTCTTAACTCTTCTTGGTCTACTGGAATGTAATCCTGTAGGAAAAAGGTAAGATTCAATTATTAAGAAGAAATCACCTTAATTATTATAGCAAAGTGCATAATATTTTCATGTATCGAGGAAATGTCAAAAAATGAGATGACCGTAGGTATTTATTACACAGCAACAAAAATGTAAGTAACTAGGATGAGATCTAAAGACATGGAAAATCTTTACAGAGAAATCTGAACTTCACTAAAAGACATCACAAAGACCTAAATAAATGGAGAGATACACCATGATCATGGAGAGAGAAATACTATCGTAAAAATGTCAGTTCCGCCCAAACTGACACAGATTCCACGTAAGCTCAGTCAAGGTCGCAGTGGTGGGTGGTGTTCTGGCGCCGACTTCATCTCGAAGACGAGAGGCCCAAGGATAAAAAGGCCTCCCCTAAGGAAGAGCCAGGTGTGAGGGACTGTCCTACCAGGTAAACTCGTAACTGTGATGGTTTTAGCACAGGAAGCAACAAATGGACCGATGGCCAGGACCGAGCTCAGTAACAGACCCACACACACAGGGAACACACTGTGACAGAGTGACACTGCAGAGTCCCAGTGCAGGGACAATGGACATTCATAAGAAAAAAACTGAGAACGAACCTGGGGCTCACTCCACACACTAACTCAATTACAGATGGACTACAGGTGTAAATGACAAGGCGGCTACGAGTATTTATTCTTCAAAAGACACTATAAAGACAGTGAAAGGCCACTGGGAGATGTTGCCAATAAATGAAACAGGATTAGTATCCAGAACCTAGAAATAAATAGAACATTCTAGCAACACTGAACAAGCCTCTCATGCTATTTTGCTTCTGTGCCTTGGCCTCTGCAGGCCCTTGCCTGGCACATGCTTCCTGACACTCAGATGAAGGCCTAGGAACCCTAAGACCCAAGGCCAGGGCCACCTCTCCCAAAACTGAGCATTTCCACCCCACGAGACTGAGCTCTCCTTGGGAAGAGTTAACTCACCCTGGATCAGCACTGCCCACTGAACGAAATGCACAAGACTGTACCTTACGAAGACGTCCTACTCTCTTTCTCAGAGAAAGGGACAATTCATAGGTAACTCTGGAAATGTCAACTCAGTTCAGTATTTTAGTATTATTCACAACTGCCCTGTTTTTACTGTGAAGAAATGAAAGCAAGGCGAAGCAGACTTCCTTCAGTGCAAACAGGCGGAAGCCCCCTCGTGCTGGCTGGGATCACAGCTGCTGGAGCAGCCGCCTCCCGAGGGAAGACACACAGGTGGCCAGCCAGCCACCGCCACGCCCCTGCGATCTTCTGCCCTGAATTATCAGTGGCTGCAAACACGCAGAGCAGCATGCCTGTGACCACAGCCCCATCTACAGGGCACTTCAAGGCAAAGATGTCTTGATTAGGAGATAATTCTAACTAAAAGGACAGAAGAAAAGGAAGCACCTGTAACATGATGTACATTCATTACCTTGGACAACCAGTTGCTGTACAGGATGGGCCGGCTCATTGCCTTCTCTTTGTCTATGTTGGGAAAGTGCTTCAGAGCAACCATGTCGATGTTTTCGTCAGTCCAGCGCCTCTCCTCGTCTTCTACAAGTCTGTTGGAAGAAAAGCGACATGCGTATCCGACTCTAGACAGAGGCCGCGGTGAGAAAACACCAGGTTCTGTGGGTGCGTGGGCTACTGCAAGGGCTGGGATTAGTCTTTTATCAGAAATTTTCATTTTCTACAAATGGAAGAACCTAACAATCTCAACTCAAGATGCTTAAGCAACCCAAAACTTAGACATTAAATACGAAAACCTTAAAAAATTCCTCTAAAAATGTTTACATTGTCTTAAACAATGAAAATCTGATTCTAAGCTTGATTCTAACTTCTAAGCTTGCTTAGCATAAATGTTCCAAATATCAAGGGATATTAAAGGAACAGAATAGGGAACTGCAATGTGCACAGCCTGGGAGACACAAGGCTTACGAAAGAAAACACATAGTAGGCAGGAGAGCCTCTACCTGTCCTTACAGGTGTGAGGGGTACGTTCTGAGAAGCTGAACACATGATAAACTCAGCAGTCTACCAAGTCTAGTGAGCATGACATGTAGTTACTGCAGCCAGGCAGAATTTAGAAGCATAACTGCTGGTGCAGAGTTTGAACCTAAGCAAGATTTTATCTCTGATATGTTGAGAAATCTGTGAAAATGGTATTGTAGCTCAATTTCTTAATTAAAAGGGGAGAATGAAGGTAGCTCACGTAACATAAAAAGGACCACCTTTTAAAGTGGTAGAACCCCAACATAAGAGATAAAAACAGGACTGCCTCAAACTAGGGCAGGCCAGCCTTGTGTAGACCCTGACTTGGGGGGGTCAGGAGGGCCAACGCAGGGGAGCTCGGAGCTACTCGGATCTCTGGCTGCACCTGTCTTGGAAGAGACGGAGGGCTTCATGTGCCCAAATCCGAATGAGGCCTTCCACCGGCAGCGTCTCCAGGGGTCGCAGTGCCTCGAAGATACCTCGCACCCACCGGGTCATTTCACGGGGCGAGTAGATATAGTGGGGCTGTGTGTCCTGAGTGAACCTCTCCTGCGGGAATTGGAAAAATGTAAGTTACGTGTACATGCCCTAAGGCACAACAAGTGGTTAAAAGGGCAAATGCTGTCTAACATTTTTATATTAAAGATAAAGAATATAGACCCTGGAATATTTAAGAATGAGTAAGTAATGCTGGGACTACTATTCAGAACAAAGTCAAGTCCAAGTTCACCTTATGTTGAAATTAGTTATATTTAAAGATCTGTTGAAAGAAATAAAACTATAAAAATGAAACTACCAAAAAATTCTAAAGATACTTTAAAAAAAAGTAATTGCTAAGTTGAGGGAAAGCCATTTGAAGCTTGACTTCCAAAGCAGAAGCAATTGAAAAAAAAACCTTACATTTAATGACATTAAAATTGCTGTTGGAAAAAACTGCAATTATACAAAATTTAAAATATTTGCAGTGCTTGACAGACAAGGGCTCATAAGGACTCTAAGGACTCTAAACAGAAAATGGGCAGTTCCCTCCCACAAGCTCTTGTTAGACCAACACAGGAAGGCTTCACAAAGGAACAAAAGTCAAAACCACGGGAACTACTTCTGTACATCCTATGGGCAAAAGTCTTCTTAATAAATACCTTTTCGAGGTTGAAAGGGGCACTGCAGTGGGAGTATTGTGGTGACTGCGCGTGGCCGAGAGGCTAGGCCACGCGCAGTCACCACAAATACAGCAGAACAGTTACAGACCCACAATATTGACACCGCTACAGCAGAATTGTACACGTCCCTTTAGAAACCGCTTAGCGCAGCCTCAGTTCCCCAGCGGAGAACACAGGTGCCCTGCTGGCCGAGGATGGTGTGAACAGGCTAGGAAACGGCCACCGCCGCAGCCCTGGGGCGGACGGCTGTGAGCCCCTGGAGGACGCCCCTGGGCCCAAGAACTCTGCACGCAGCGCTTCAGGTACGAGGGCGCGGGAGCCTGTGTACCTGGGACATGGTGTAGAACTCCACCATGGCGGCGGTGAGCGGCTCGGCGTACGTGCGCAGGGACGGGATGAGCCGCAGCATGGCCCGGTTGAAGGTGCCGTAGATCTGCGTCAGGGAGGCCGGTCCCGGGTAGTCCACGTACACTACGGGCACGTGGCGCAGGAACCTGCACGGAGAGCCCGGCTCAGCCAAGCGGGTGAGGAGCAGCGCACCCCAGGGGACAGCCACCCTGCCCCGGACCAGACCAGGCTGCCTCCACCTCCGTGGGGCCAGGTCACCGCTGGTAGAGGTCTCACACCAACTTCTCAGGCCTGGGTCTGACATGTGACAGCAGGTGAGAAAATCCGAAAAAGAACCAAGCAGAGATGGGAAAATGATTCAGGCTTCTATCAGCCTCATCCTGGCTCTAGAGTCAGGTCAGGGGCAGCTCACTCCTGCCCAACAGGAAGTCTGTGCTTGTGTTCTGAGGGCATATCCTCGTGGCACAAAGCAAGTAACCCAAGAGGAACTCTAAGACTAGCAGTGCTTTGTAATTAGAACCGGATTTCCGTCACATTACGTGTAAGGCGATCACGAAACTGGTGTGTGTGCGAGGCCAGGGGCATCTAGGGCCGTGTCACCTGTGCGAGAGGGGCTTCCTTCCAGGGTCCGTGGGCGGGTTACAGGCCCCAACAAACTGGATCCTCTCCAGCTTCACCCAGGTCTGGTCCGAGGTGCGGTAAAAGCCTCCATGCTCCACCATCTGAGGGAAGGCGGAGCGCGACGCGTCAGGGGGAATGAGAACGGGGAGTGTCGTTGGGGGGCTGGGGCCGGGGGGAAAACGTACCTGCCTGATGAAGGATATGACCCTCTGCGTGCCGTACTTATCCATGTCCGGCAAGTTGATTTCATCACAGAACAACACCAGCCACTTTCCGAGCTGAACGGGAGCCAGGACGACTCCATTAGGGGTGCGCCTGTATTCGCAGTAGTGATCGAAGGTCTTCAGCAGCAGCTCTGGGGTCGTGGCACTCGAGAAGTTAAGGCCCACGACCTCGAGGAGGGGAGAGACCAGTCAAGCGCTGGAAGGCTGAGCCTGTACCCAAGCCCCAAAGGCCTGCTGCCCACGCCAGCCTCATTACCTCCATGTCGGGCAGGGCCCGGAGGGCACTGAAGAGCGTCATGGTCTTGCCGGAACCCGGAGGGCCGCACAAGACCAGCGGCTTATGCTCGGCCAGCCAGGTGTACAGGAGGGCTTCGTGGCGGACAGTGTCCAGGGTCGGGACAACGACGTCGGGGGCTGCCACCTTGTGCGTCTCCACCTCAATCTGAGGCACCTTGGCCTGCCACGGCGACCACTCTCCACTGATGGACACCTGCACACATGGGTGGGCTGGTCACCCCGCCACCCGTGGGCTCCCCACCCACAGGACATGCTCAGTTTCACACAAATCGGAACCTCCAGGTCAACCTGCTTCCTTTGTACCACACAAAACTAGAAGGACAAAACCCTTCCCAGGAAAGAAAGGTAAAGTCAAAGTCTGCAGTGAGGCTGCCCCAGGACAGATGGAATCAGCCAGGCAAGGACCAAGGGATGAGGGCGTGCGCCATGCTCCGACCTCATAGTCGATGATGGGGATGTTGGGCGCAGCGGGCAGCGGCACTGTGGTGATCCTCCTGATGTACTCCCCCAGCTCCGCTCGCATCTTCAGCCGACTGTCTCCAGACAAAGACCAGAGGATGGCGTACACCAGGTACCGCTGTTGGAAGGGCAACGGGAGCCCATTTTCAATAAAATTTCAACGATAAAGGAAAAACACTTTCAGCACCACTAACTGCGAGGAAGTGGTACCTAGCCTCTGAGGTCGGGAGGTGGCCCGCACTGCCCCAGCCCCTGAGGCCCAGCCCACTCCCTGGGGCAGGCAGGCCGCGCAGATGCGCAGCCTCGGCGCCCTGACCTGGATGTAGCGCTCCAACTGCTCGAGCTGCATGGGGAAGTCGGGGTGGTTGGCGTTGTACTGGGCCGCGTTGCGGCAGGCCTGGTGCAGCATGGAGAACAGCGAGCCGAGGCAGCGCAGGCGCGTCAGGTCCATGATGTGCTCCAGCTTGGAGGCGTGCTCCAGGGCCTTGGCGACCAGGCCGCTGGACGTGAAGTAGGGCTGCATGATCGTGGCTGCGTCCCTCTGGATCTGCGGAAGGGAGAGACCAAGGCTTAGCTGCCGCCTCAGAAAGCCGGGAGGCCCCGGAGAGGGTCACACGACTCTGAGAAACTTTTGTGGATCGCAAAAATGAAGAATGAAGCGGCAGAAACCAACCCTTATCCCTTTACCCTGCTGATCCTCTAACACCACGCTTTATGGGAATAGTGGTTTTCACCACTGAAAAGGGAAAGGGCAGTCTTCCACTAACTTGCAGAGAAAACAAAATAATTTCCTGTCGTGGCTTTCATAGCTGCGACCACTGGCTTCCCTAGAAGCTGGTAGAAGGCAACACCGATTATGCAAACCTCCAACGACTGCCTGCCTTCAACAGAGGTGCGGTGACTGTCCGTGAACCGCTCAGGGCTGGCATGCCTGACCTCGCCCCGCACACGCACCCAGCACCCCGCCGAGCTGAGCTGGGCTGTGCTCTGACCTGCAGCATCGGGGAGGCAGCCTCCTCCCCCTCGTCCTCCTTGCCCTTGCGCCGGCGCTGGGCCTCATCCTCCCCTTCATCCAGGGGGATGCTGCGCAGCCTGGCCAGGAAGTTGTTGAAGATCATGTCGGTGCTGAGCACATCCTCGCTGAACCAGACCATGCCGCAGCGCGACACAGTGGCCAGGGTGGCGTACTTCAGGTCCTGCACTTCAAACATTATTCGCACCTTGAGAGAAAACGTTAAGTAGATTTAACAACGTGGGTTTGGTGAAGACCTGAATGTTAAAGTGATTTTATCTATAGATGTGTTGAAACAGCAATTTAAATCTAATTTCTGTGCACTTATTCAAAAATAAGAATATCTATAGCTTGCATCACTACAACATCCACCAACCTCGCTCCACAAAAGAACTTGTGCAGGAAAACAGGTGTTGGGGGAAGAGCAGGGGAGCTCCTGGTGGAGCAGGAGCAACAGCTCCCTGGAGGGGTGTCAGCAGCGAGGGCGCCACCCGGCCAGCTGTGGCCTCGCGCCCAGGCTCAGTCCTCACACCTGTCCCATGAGACGGGCATGCAGTGTCTCCTTTTCACAGACGGGGCTGGCACCAGGCTGGGTCCCACCGCTGGCAGATGGCAGGGCTGAGATTCAAACCAGAGCCTGATTCCAGAGCCTGAACTTCAGTGCTCACGAGGGGATCCATCTCTTTCTGACAACGCTACGATCTACTGGGCAACGAGCTCTGAGAAAAGAACCTGACAAGCCAGATGGGGACTCGAGTCTGCGTAAGTGCACGTTCTCAGACCAGCACTGAGCACTGCAGCTTGGTTCCTAAAGTGACAACAGCCACTGTGCGGACCCTTCCAGATACAAGCTGGCGATCGCCAGCCGCTCAGGGTCCTTCCCTCTACCCACCTCCAGGCTGTCAGCAAATCCCTCTGGCACAAACTTTAAATTATACCTACAACTCAGCCGCTTCTCAGCACCTCCACCACCACCCAACTCGCCCAACCCACCCCCATGGCTGTGCCCGGGGTGCGGCCTCCCACTGGTCCTCCTGCTCCCACCCTGCCCTCTTCAATCATCCTCCAAACAGCTAGAGGATCTCCGTAAACATAACAGGTTACATCACCCCCAACCCAGACTGTCTCGCAGCCCCCGCACCAGGCCTCATGCCCGACCTGCTCTCACCCTGATTTCTCTCCTCTAGTTCTCTCCACTCAGCCCCTGCCCTGCCCTCCGCGCACACACCAGGCGCAGCCAGATGCTCTCCTGCTCCCCGTCCCTCCACCTGGAATGCCTGGAAGCCACGATGGTTGCTCCCTCACACCCTTAACCCCTGCAGAAGCCACCCCCTTTCCCAAGAAGCCTCTGCGTCGCCCCTCCCGGCAGTGCCACCCACCCCATCGATGCTCCCCTCCCCTCAATTTTCTCTGCGGCACCATCGCCATGCATCTCGTCTTCTGGCCTTCCAGATCAGACTGTGAGCCCCGGAAGAGCAAGGGTTTTGTTTTGTTCGCTGCTGTACTTTCAAGGGCCGGCAGATGGTGACACTGCAGACATGGGGTCATAGCACGAACGCACAGCCATGGCAGGCCCGCCCGCATTTACTGACCCCTCAGGCGGCGTGTGCACGGATGGCCTTGAAAGCCTCCTCATTTTGCCACTTCCCAGAAGTCCTGACTACGACCCCATACCACGGGGCTGCAGGGAAGGTTAACTGACAACTGTGGAGCCTGCCTAACGTTCAATAAATAGTGAAAAGTTACAAATAAACCCTTTGAGAGTATTTCTCACTAGCCACGGACATGGAAGAACCTAGCGCACAGATCGCTGCCTGCGCCCCCCGGCCCCAGCCAGCGAGCGCTGAGCGCGATGCTCACGTTGGGCGGCAGGCTGAGGCGCTCGCCGTTGGGCAGGGTGAGGAGCTTGTTGTCATCCAGCACCGAATTGAGGTTCTCCACCCACTCGGGGTCCACGTCGCCATCGAAGACGATCCACTGGCGCTTCTGCAACTCCCCTCGCACGTTGTCTATGATCCTGCGGCAGAAGGAAGGGCTTTAAAGCAGCATGACTTAGATCAGAAATGCTCACCCCAGGGTGGTCTCCAGGGTGACTTTCACATGCATTCAGACTGCGGCTGGAGAAAGAATGTACACTTATCACAGGACAGCGAGCCGAGGGCCCACCTCTCTGGACTGCAGACACTGACCCAAGGGGACTTACTTTCTCAGGACGTGTGTGAACAGCCCGTCTGTCCATTCCCTGGTGTTGGGGTCCAGGGTCCCGTACAGGTGGTCTTTGCTGATGGCTTTAGGGTCAATGATGTGGGCCACGCCTTCCACGCCCTCCAGTCTCTCCAGAGCCTTCAGAAGGACGCGCCAGGCCATGCTCTTCCCGCTCCCCGAAGGCCCCACCATCATCAGGCCGTGGTTGATCTGGGTGATCTGATAGAGCTGGAGAACCTGCAGGGCCCAGCAGAGCGGTGCGTGAGCGCCGGGGGAGGAGAGGGAGGCTCCTCGGCCACGTCTCCCGACACCAAAGAAAAAACATGTAACGTGAATCCTTCAAGGCAAATACTGGGGCTTTCTAACCAGAGAGACCTTCCACAGGCCACATCCACAACCAGCACAGGAGGGGTTTCAACCAAACTGTGGGAGCTGTTTGGTAAGTTAGGAAAACTGGGAGCCCCTGGAATAGGAGACGCTGACCAAGCTGCCTCAAAAAAGACTGAGATCCCCTGCCAGGAGAGCAGGGACCAGATGAACGAGCCGCTTGTCTAACCCAGGAGGACAGTAGCTCAGGGTCAGCACGTGGCTTGTGTGCTTAACATACTTTCTCTTAAGTTAACCTCACGGCGGGGGTGAAAGAAACGGCCAGCACAGACTGTAAACGGCGTCCTGACAGCACGCTGCTACCCTACGGGGCTGGGAAGTCTTGTCAACAGGGCTTTCATTGCCATAGACGCTTCCTGCTAACTACGACGCTCCCTCTAGTTGGCATCTTCAGAGAACTACGCTGTGTAAGTGAAAATTTCAGTAAGTTTTGCTATCACTACATTTAGGTTAATAAGCCTGGGGGCAAATCTGCACAAGGCAGCCGACGGGCCCAGCCTGCGTGGACAGAGCTCTCAGATGGGTTTCTCCCCGTGGCCATGGCCGCCACGACCACCCCAGGTACCTTTTCAACCCACATGCCGCCGACTTCCTCTCCATCTCCGTACGTCAGATACATCTCCTGACACACTTTCTTCAGCTCCTCTCGGAGCGCGGTCATTTCACCGCGGTGATACTGAACGCCGGGGAACACGTCCGACAGGAGGCTGAAGAGCAGCGGGATATCCTCCGCCACCAGCTTGGGCACCATCGTCTCACAGACGCTCTGGATCAGGATCTGCGTGGGGAGAAGCGCATGAGCCCTGGGGATGCCCAGGATGTCCTGTGAACAAGCAGGGAGACCCGGCGCCCCCTCACCCTGGGTCAGTGCTCGGCCCCGCACGCACGGGTACAGTGACAGCGCTCCAGCCACGACTGAGACGCTGGAACGTCCGGGGAAACCAGTGTGGGTTTCAGTGATGGAGGAACGTCCGTCCGCCCCCACCTCTTGCTCAGGGAGGTTTTCCGCGATTTCTCCCTCGTCGACCGCCTCGCCGCGCTCTTCCTTCTCCCTCTTGATCTTCTGAATCCGCTCTCTCTTCACGTTACCCGCACTGACCAGCACGCTCTTCAAGGCTCGCAGACCAAAGTCATAGTGGCTTTGAGAAGAGAGCTGCTCATCACAGAGTCTACAGAGGAAAAGGGTCTCTTCAAAAACAGTGCACTTTAAGCACCAAGGGTGCCCACTGCCAAGTCAGAGATGGGCACTCGGAAAGATGTGTCACAATCACATAAACTTAAAATGGCGCCTTAACGCACGGCAGAAACATGGTCATGAGTCCCCCTACGTTACTCACTTGAAGAATGGGACGATTTTGTTGGCGAGGACCTCCGCGGTGCGGAAGCCCTGGGAGTACAGCATGACCTGGGCAATCAGCTGCCGGTCGGGCTTGGTCATGGCCAGGCTCCGGAACAGCTTCTTCAGGTTGTCCGGAAGGTTCGACCTGCCTGCATAGCCAGGGTTCATGGTGATGAAGATGGCCATGTCCGGGCTCACCTTGACTTGTTTGTTCAGCAGCTCACAGGTGATGGGGGCAGAGGCTGAAAATCAGAAAATCAGACAACGGTGTTAAGACTTGTGATGGTCAAAAAAACCCACTCTAAAATCTCTCTAAAACTACAGACCAAGCACCCATCTCCCTGCTGTCTGGCCTTTCCATGGGCTCTCACCAGGCGTGTCACCCACCCGCCCAGGCAGACCCATCCTCACACACCTCATCCCCACGAAAGCTGTCTGAATGTGTAACAGATCAAGTCACCAGGCAGGGAGCCCACTACCCTACTCACGCATTACTGGGTGTCACAAGGTCAACCCAAGAACACAAGTACAGCCCAACAGCAGGTGCAGAAATAAAAGCCAATGAGTGTCGTGAAAAAACTGGCTGGCTTAGGTCACAAGAATAACCCTTTCCTGGGGCCATGACACAAATAAACAGCCTTCCCCCTAAGCAGCCCAGGCTTCTTAGGGTTACATTTCCTCCATACGGGGCCTTGCAGCACCCAGGTGCCGCCTGCTTTGACACTCCTTCTGTTTCACTCAGGAGGTCTGGTGAGACGGGTTACTACCGCTATCACATAAAACGGAGCACTAGAAGCTGAACTGGGCGTGTAAACCGCCCCGTGCCGACGTACCTCCACACCCCCTGCAGCTCCCGCGCCCGGGCTCTGCGTGGGACGGGGCAAGTGAAGCAGCCCTGGAGCCCCCGGAGTGGGCACTCCATTGCGACACTCTGGCCAAACAGGCGCCAGGAAGCCTGGCTTATGGGGATGTGGGAGGAAGAGGGGAACAGGACCCCAGTGGCTCAAACATGTACTTGTGGCAGGTGTTGGGGGGAGCAAGGGGGCTTCTTTCTGCAGGGGAAGGACTGACTGCTCTGAGGCAAGGGTGCACCTGCTCTCCCAGACCACCACCCTGCCCCAACAGCAAGTCCTGGAGACAAATCAAATTCTCACTTATTTCTAACCAGAGGGGTGGTAACTCAGCCCACAGTGGAATCCCCTCTGCGTTCTCTAAGGAACTTGAAGGAGAAAAACGAGTCTTACTCTTATCGTAGTTGGGGTTGGAGTGCTCGCGCAGCGCCTCCTGGATGCACTGCACCTGCTGGGACACAGCCGAGAGCATCCGCTCCTCCAGGCGGTTGAACTCGTCAAAGCAGCCCCATGCACCCACCTGGCAAAGTCCCACAAAGATTCGGCCCATCGCCTGAAATGGAAAGACAGAAAGGAGCTAAAAACCACAGCCTCAGAGCTGGCTGTACAGGGCTCCAAGCCCGGCCTGGACACCTGCCCGACCATGGGCAAATCACACCTCAAAACCCTCATCTGCCCATCTGTGAGGTAGGAGCAACACTGCCTCCCTCCCGGGGGGCCTGAGGGTGGAATCAGCTTCACACGTGAGGCGAGGGGCCCAGCCCTACACACAGCAAGTGTACAGACGTAGCAAATCACACTTTGCTCCTGTGCCAATAAAATCCCAGTGATGAAACTGTTATTTTTATGCCATCACTTTTTGTTATTTAAAAAACCTTTTCCACGTCATTTGTTTATTCCCCGACACAGACACTAGAGAGACGCTAAGCCACACCACAGAGCGAGCTCTGCAGGCGCGGAGGCCAGGCTGACGGCAAGCGCGTGCCGGGCGTCTCGAACAGCTCCAACATCCCCGTCCGCAAAGGCCTCAGAGGCAAAGGGACCCAGCTGAGCGATCAGGGCGGTGGCTCTGTGAGGGTGCAGGCGTGGCGTCCCACCCGGCCCTCTGGGGGCTCTGGACTCCAGATGGGTCCCACAAAGCTTCTCACCTGGAAATCGAAGGTTTCATCGCAGTTGAAAACTAAAACAAAGCGTCCCAGCTGATGGCCAAGAGCTTTGACAGACTCAGTCTTCCCAGTCCCAGCAGGCCCTATTGTTTGAAGAAAAGTAACTGAGAACTCAACAAGAACACACCTTTGGTTTTAAAAGAATTATAAAAAGCAAAAAAGTCAAAGTATGGTTGTCCCACGGTATCTGAGGGGGACTGGATCCAGGACTGCCATGTACCCCCAGTCCACAGAACTCAAGTCCACAGTTGGCCCTCTGCACCCACAAATTCCACACCCACGGATTCAAGCGACCATGGATGGAAATTTCAGTCCACAGTTGGTCCAATCTGAGGACGTGAAACTCATGAATGCAGAGGGCTGACTGCATCAGTTATTAAAAAAAAAAAAAAAAATCTGTGTACAAGCGGACCTGCACAGTTCAAACCCGTGTTATTCAAGGGCCAACTGTAAATGTTATGACTGTCAGTAAATTTAAAGTTTTAGACCAGCTGTGCAGTTATGAAATACATTTAGATCATTTGCTTAACCTTTAAAAATTACATTTGCTATCTGAGTCCACCCGTCCAGCTCTGTGGAGCGACTCACCGAAGGGGGACCCCCCTAGCCTGGCCTCTAAGGCTTGTGTCATAGTCAAATAGCAGCGGTCGGTGAGGGGGGTCTGCACCAGCTTGTCCTGGACACCCAGGTACTCAAAGCCATAGTTGAACTTGGCGTTTGCCATCTGAATGGACAACTGCTGTAGCACATCGGTTTGCTTAGGGTCAAAGTAAAATCGCATCTGGCTGAGCCATTCGAAAGATTTGGCATTGTCGATCTTGCTCTTGATCAAGGACCTTGTGACGTCTCTCTGGTGAACCAACTCTGTAATCTGAAGAAAGAGTCACCTTCAGAGTTTATCATACAGTACGCTTCTTGAGCTAAAGTATGTAAACTAAAGTACACAAGTGCATTCTCTGGGCGTCGGGACTGTTCAGTAGACTTTTAAACTGAGATTCTAAGGCACAGTTACAGTGTAAATATTCCAAAATGCAAATTCACTTTTAAAAACAATAGACTGTTATCGATGTAATGGAATTACACAGAATCAAGAGCTGCAGCAAAAACAAAGAAACAAACAAAAACACCCCATTTTAAGTAAAAACTCTGCCACCAGCATGAAGCGTGGTGGGAGAGGAGCCGTCTGTCTGCTGCACACGGGGCAAAGCCCAGCAGCGAGTGACCTGGGCTCGGGGCACGCCGGGCTCACCCGGATCGTGGGCCACGGCCTCCTGGGGTGGCTCTTCGGGAAGGAGAGGACGAGAGGGCGGAAGACCCTGACGGGGTGTCCCCCTCCTCTTTACCAGGAGGCCGTGTGTGCGACTCCACTTCCCCAAGACTGCTTTTCAGCAGGAACAGGCATTGACCACCACACCCCAGCCTGTCAGCGGCCGTCCGCTTTCTCCTAACACCAATGAGAGTATTTTCCAACCATGATTTCTTTCAACCACTGGAGTCGAAGGCACAAGAGGGGACTGGGAGGAAGGAGCCAGGCCAGGACTAACCAAGTGCTCTAGCTTGCGCCGGCGGAGCGGGGGCTGCTCCATGAGGACCGAGTCGGCCAGCACGTTCAGGGTGACCTCCACATTGCTGAGCACGGACTGCAGGGGTGCCGCATCGCCGCTCCCGCCCACGCTGCTCAGGGCCATCTCCACGTTCTCAGACCAGGCTATCTGGGCCGACAAGACCACCAGCTGGGCCTGAAAGACACAGGGCACAAGATTCAAAAGGACGTTTTAAGGACAGCCCGTGCACCCACCCTCAGACTGCCCCTTCTGCTGTACGAACCTGATACTTGTCAATCCAGGTGATGTAGGTGTTCGGGTCGATGGAAGTTGCTTTACCGAAAATCTCGACTTCTGTGACGGACTCGGCAAGGAGCTTAGCCAGCGTGACCCTCATTTCCTTCTCCACCAGTGTGAGCCACTCGTTGATTTTGGGATGTTCAGTAATTGACACGGGAGTTTTAAACATAACCTGAAACAAAGACAACCTGAGAACTGTGGTGTGCCAAGGTGAGAGAAGCTCTCCAAGTCACAACCAGAAACTGACCTACCTCCTCGCCCTCCCGGGACGAGATGCCCAGGACGACAGAGTTGTCTTCATTTAGGATGATACTCGAGACACCAGCAAACATTTTCTTGAAGTGTTTCTGTAACTTAGCTACATTTTTGCTGTTTCCAATGATTTCAAGCAAATCTTCATCACCCACAAAATAGAACCTAAAATTAAAATAGCGTTCAGGTTGCTAAAATGTTACATATACACAAATAAGGCGAATCGAGGCAAAACTGCAGCTTGTGGGAAGGGAGATGGCTGTGGGAGGTGGTGGACGATCTCCAGCCTGAGATCAGATCACATCCAAAGTTCTGCAGCCCTCCGCACAGGACACACCCACCCAACAAGACACTGAAGAGAAACACAACGGACTTCATGTAATTCACCTCATTTCCTGAATTATTAAAAACAAACAAACAAAAAAACCTGTTCAATTTATACTAAGTGAGCTATTCAGAAAGAAAAAAATGCCACTTAGAAAATAAAATTATCAGAGCTAAATTTTTAAGAGATGCAGTTTCCCTGGGAGGGTGGATGATAATTGAAATGAAGCTTAACATGTAACTCCAAGGTAGAAAATGAGGATTCTTAGTTATAGTTAGGAATCAGTGGGTGAAAGGGAAAGAGCATTCACTAAAGGGTTATTGGTAACAAAGTCCCCGACGTCAGAGGGACCGACATGCAGGCCCAGAGGGCGTGAGGCTGGGGGAGCGGCCCAGGTCCAAGCTTCCCGCCACTCCTCATCAGGACGACTCCCACCTGGGGAAGGATGAGCGCTCTCTTTCCAGGTACTCTCCCAGTGCTTTCTGGATCTTTCCCAGCAGATCTGCCAGTCTCTCCAGAGACCTCTGCACTCCCTGGATGTTCAGAACATCCATAACAAGGGGAGACTTGGATACTTTTTTCATTAGGGCCAAAAACTCCGTGCTGATGCTGCAAACCAAGCGAAACACAAAGATGTCAGCCTTTGTGTAGTGGTCAGCAGCCAAGTCGGCCTGAGGCTCCTCTGCCCCCGCGCGAGGCCGCACCTCTGGAACCGCTGGGTCTCCACCGGGAGCAGGTGCTTGATGTCTGCGCTGCCCGTGAAGATGCCTTCCAGGTAGACCCACCGCCTCTGCACGTCAATCCATACGTCAAAGAGAGCCATTATCCGGTTCAGTTTGTCTTCCCAGCTCAGGGCATCCTCTTCAAAAACCTAGCGGGCAGACGGACACACAGCTCAGCTGCTAAGCTCTCCACTCACAGATATGCCACAACTTACCCAAAATGCAGAGTAAGGTCACAGCAAGCTATGTAGTGACCGTGAGCTATGACGGTGGGAGTGCGGGCACCTTGTAGTACGGGGATAGCTTCATGGCGGAGACGCTGTTGATGTGCTCTTTGACCTTGTTGAAGAGGTCGTCCCAGCCGCGGATCAAGCGGCACTTGTTCTGATAGTTGACCAAGTCCAGCTCGTAAGTGTTCCACACTTCTCTTATCTGAAGTGAAGCCGGAAGACACGCGTTGTCAACACGTGGGCATTCACTAGCCCCACAGGTGACCAGGTGTCACAGGGACAAAGAGGACCACAGACGACGCTGTTTACACACAGCTCAAATCTACGCTACAGCCTAAAACGACATAAAAGTGCCCATCAGCCCCTTACCTGCTTCAAAAACTCCTCCAAAGCCATCTCCCCTTGTGCCACAAGCAGCACATCCTTGACAATAGCTTCATTCTTCTGCAAGTCAACGTCCCAGATCTGGCCCAGGGTGAGCTCGGAAACAACCCAGTTTACGTGAAGCCTTTTCATCAGCTGTTTCCAGTGGCGATCTTTCAGTGCTTCGGACTTCAACTCAATCACCAGCATGTTTACCTGTGGAGGGAGCAGGCAGCGTTATCTGTGTAGCTGTGTTTCTAACGGGCATCCGCGACCGCAGCTCCGTATCACCTACCTTCAGGTAACCTTTCAGAAGCCTCTGGACAAACTCGTAGGACGCATACTGCCGTAATCGTGCGGGGAAGTTTTTCAGCTGGTTCAGGAGGCCATCTAAATTTTGTCGAAGCTATCAAGAGTAACACAAGATGGCATTTAATTTGCCAACATTCCTTTAAATGGTAACGTACTTTAAAAAATCGTTAAAGGAATTTTTTACGTAGCCTGGATAATATAAATGACCGTTCAGTGACATTTTGTGGATCCACAATGTAGCTCCTTGCTTGCCAAGTTTCTAGGTAAAGCCTGCAACGCTCAGCGTGTGAAGGTATACTCACACGCGCTTTAACTACACGTACCTTTCGAGGCTGTACTGAAACCCAGGGTTGCTCCTTCATCTGATCAATCTGCTCCCAGACCTTAGAAAGTTCTGACCAAACGCCCTTGAGGTCCTGTAACTCTTCTAAGGCCACCTGTGATTAAGAAGAGGAGAGCAGTTAAACTTTGGAAGGAGAGCCGTCTCAGTCTGGCAGGGCCCTGAGATGGCCGTGTCGGGTGCAGAGGCAGCACGAGGAGCCGCCCCACCCCGCGGACGCGGTTCCTACCTGGACGCGCTCTTCACTGCCGCTGAGAAGGCCCGTGTCCGTCAGCTCTAGCGCCTCCTTGGCCTTTGCACACTTCTCCCGGTCGTCCTTCAGTCTGCCAAACTTCCCTTCGTAGATGGTAAGAGCCTGAAGAGCCTCCTCTGGCCGAAGATTGCCCTGAAAGTGGTCGAGGCCAGAGAATCAGAGCCAGTTCTCAGGACAGAGGAGCTTTGGCTCCAAAACAGTGGGGAGCCTGCTGGGCTTCTAGACACTTGTGATTCCTCGACTATGTCTCTATACGTCCACACACAAGGTGTACACTGATGACATGGGTCCACTCCCAGATGGAGCGCTCACTTCCATGTCTGACCCAACACACACTGAGGAGGTGGGACGCCTCTCCATCCAGCTACCCCCTCACTAAGCACCTTGGGGGACGCCCCTGATCCGAGAGGACAAGGCTCTTGGAGGCGGCCAGCCGTGCCCCCTGAGGGACACGTCAGTTCACTGGAGATGACCTCCACGTCAGCCTGAAGACTATTTCCACACTTCCTTTTTATTTTAATAACCTTTAAAGATAACTATGTAAAGTATCAATTAAAATTTTAACTGCAACACATGACTAGCAAGGTGAGGCCATGAGAGATATTCAAATTCTGGTGAGCAGACTCTTGCCTACTGATCAATACACGCTCCCCACCAGAGCTGGCGTCCTGCATCACCTGGAGGTACTGGCGTCAGCAAAAGAAGACGCCGTCTTCAAACCAGGGCCCCTCAACCTGAAGTCAAACACAAAGCAGGACCTTAGAGCCCAGCAGTGCAGACAGGGCCAAGGGCAGGGTGGAGGCCTAGCCAGCAGATGGGGGAGAATCCGCACCCTGAGCTACGAGAGCATCCTCCCCCGCCTTCCCAGCTGTGTTTGTACAGGCGTCTCAATCTGAATCCCACCCGCGCAGACCAGGCAGGCTGGGACCCATGTGCTTGAGTTCACTGTCCTCTCTGCCTGAACGCCCCTCCTTCAGGTCTCCACTGAAATGTCACCTTCCCTGCGAAGCAGTAAACACTACCACCCCCTGCCCCCACCACTGATCACCTTCTGACTCAAAATACATCTTTTCCTCATTCACTTCTCATCCTGTCTCTCCCACTGGAGCGTAACCCCAAGAGGGCAGGGCTCCTGCCTCTCTGCTCACTGCTGCGTCTCTGAACGTGGGCAGCGCCCGATAAACACCTGAATGAACGAAGGACTGGAGGTGGCAAGCGCAGGGACAGGACAGGAGATTCTAACCCGCGGGACGGCCGATGGCAGACCTGCGGCCCCGCCGCCGCACAGAGCTAGCAGCAGCGTGACGCCTGGCCTGCGTCCGTGAGAAAAGAAATTCTAACCTCTGAGTAAGCCTCAGTAAGAGGGTAACTTAAGAACAGAGAACGTTAGTCTTTTAAACCATTTCCTGACTTAAATGACTGTCCCGAGGGGCTCCAGGTAAAAAGAGATCTAAGTTGGCTGTGACACTTTCAAATTCACTCTCTGCGAGGGCTGCTGCTTTTAACTGAAAAAGGACCACCCTCACGTGGAGCGCTGCGCCGCAGCCAGGCCCGAGGTGTGCGAGGTGGCGCCCGCGGGAGGCTCACCGTGACGGGCTTGGTCTTCTCCCAGTCGGTCAGCAGGTCGGTGGTGCGGCTCTCCACGGCCCGGTCCTCCTGCACGATCTTCATCTGCAGGTTGGCCACCTGCTGCTGAATGGCTGAGTCCTTCCGCCGCATGATGTCGTTGAAGGCCCCCCACTCGCCCTCGATGTTGTCGATGTAGAGCCAGGAGGGCGGGAACTGGAACCTCTGCTTTTCCAGCAAGCGCTGACCATTGCGGTAGAGCTTTTGAGAGTTAAAAAATAAACTGAGTTTTTCCTTCCATAATAAAAACCGAAACTACTGTCAGAGTCCCACAAAAGAGAAGACACTCCATGGCTACAGAACACATTTGCTCTCCGGGAACCTTCCATCCTGACGGCACTGTGGTCAGAGGGCAGCCCACCGCCCGATGGCCGCCCGCGGCCAGACCCGGGCCTGCTCCCGGCTGCGTCCCGACGGCCCGAACAGGAGCTAAGCACGCCGGAGCTAGGATTCACACTTCATTCCGAGTTGTACAAAGGAAATTCAAGTGTGGTGACTCACAGATCAACAACTAAAGCAAAAGATTTCCAAAGACAAACCCTGTGAGTCTCAAAAGTTGATGTGCGTGAGAACTGCCTGCAGGGCTTTTTAAACCGCAGACACCCAGGAGGCCAGTGTCTGCGGTTAACGTGGCTGACAGGGTGCTGGGACCCACCTGAGGAGCAGGGTCGGACAGAGCTCACCTCAACTTGCTTTTCAAACTGCTTGATCTTCCGTTTCAGAGACTGCACGTAGGTGATGAAGGTCACCGCATCAGAGGTGCTGGCCGTGTCCACTGAGTGTTGCTCCAACTCCTGGCGAGACTGTTTGGAGAGAGCACAGAACTGTAACTCAGAGCCGAGGCTGTGCGTGGCCTTGTCGTGGCGGCAGGATCCTGTGTCCTCACCTTGGAGATCTGGGAGTGGAATTCTGTCATGTTTGAGCCAAGCATCTGCCCGAATTTGCTGAGGACTTCCTTATGCCAGGAGTCGTACTTCAAATTCACCTTAGATTGCACCTGCGGGTGGGGGAGCATGAGACAGCGGATCAGCAAGGATCCGTGCTGGAGTCTACGCTGCAACTCCGTTTTAGTCAGAGACGCAGCCTTCAAGCTGCCTTGACACTGTTCCACAGTGAGCAGGGCTCACCTTGCCGTAATCTATGACCACTGGTCCGAACTCTTTCTTGGTCTCCGCGTTGTCGAAGGTTCCCCGGGCCTTCCTTATCTGCACCAGGAGCGCCTGCCACCTGTTGAGGTCCTCCCCCAGCCTGTTGTAGATGTTCTCAGCCTGCATGTCCCACAAGCACTGGTACTGAAGCCAGACCTGCACGCGAAGGTCAGAGTCAGACACGACAGCCGGGCTTGCCATTCTCTGTAACACTGATATGCATTTTCACGCTCTGTTAAAAAATTTCATGTCCTTTCATCAAGGTTAGAAAAACTCTCACTTTAAATTCTCAGAATTTTCATAGCGGAAGAGTATACAGTTTCTGTTCTTCAAAATGACTAACACCTCAGAACACTTGTCCTACTGCTCAGCTTAGATGACGTTTGCTTTAAAACAGCGAACGTCATCTAACGAACTGTATCGCGCAGTCAACACTCGCTACGGCTCACACTCAAAGAGTGCCTAAGACAGGTTACGCGCTGTATCTGACCAGAACTGGCTTCTCACCTTGACGTACTGCTCGACTTCAGTCACGATGCCCATGACAGCAGAATAGGACTCCTCCAGGGCCACAGGGCCGTCGGGCATGCGCGTCAGGGCGTTCCGGTAGAACTTCTCTTCTTCCGTCAGTTCGTAGTGCACGCCCACCTGCCAGCAAAGCCGGAAACACACCCAAGTCATGTGCACAAAACCGTGACTCTCAGTCACCTTTCACTTCATTAGAATGAACCAAAGAACAGCTCACGATGAAAGTGGTACTTCAGGGGTGACACCTACTTCTCCTGGTCACAGGTAACCAGAAGCCTGCCTATATTTAATACATCGAACCAACAGAAAGAACACCAACCATAAGCTACAAACTGTGGCGTCACTGTCGGCACAAGGCAAAACCAGCTGAAGAGCACGTGAGCCCCAGGGGCAGAGAGCGGCGCTCCAGAGCGGGGCCCTGAGGTCTGAGCCTCGCCTGGGCGGGCGGGGCTGAAGGCCATGTCTAAGAGAGTGGGGTGGACTGTGACCAAGAGTGTGCACCAACGTGGACGCTGGAACCTGTGACGCAGTCCTTGGTTTGTTTCAATGATTTGAGAGCCTGCCTTGTGCCAGACACTGTTTTATGTACCGTAGATAGGCAAAAACCTCTGCTCACATAGACTTACGTTCTGTGGGAGGAGAGAGACAATTAAGGGAAAAGCAAAACGCATGCAATGTCAGACGGTGAGAAGTGCTATGGAGAAAGTGGGGTGGGGAGGATGTATTTTAAATGTGGGAGTCAGGGAAGGCCTCACTGAGGAGGTGACCTTTGAGTGGGGACCAGGATGAGGAGGAGGGAGCCATGTGAATATCTGCTACCATGGCTTCTGAGCAGGGAGCCCAGCAAGTGCAAAGGCCCAGGGATAAGAGTCTGCCTGACAAATGTGGGATGAGCACGAGTCCTGTGTGGCCGCAGCAGAGCCATGAGAAGAGAGGTAGGCACACAGCGTGCACGTGGGGCCTAACAGGATAGCACACAGCGTGCACGTGGGGCCTAACAGGAAGCCGTTAACGGACTCTGAAAGGAGCACTCAGGACAGCACACAACGTTAGACTTCTTCTGGTCGCTGTGTTGAAAATAGATTTCAGGAAGCAAAGGCAGACACAGAGACACCAGTCAGGAGGAACTTAACTGATCCCAGCGAGGGACGATGGTAGCTTGGATGGGTGGTAGCAGGGGATGCGGTAAGACACGGATAAGGAATAACTCTGAAGAAGGAGGCAATGAGAGTCAAGGATGACGTCATGATTTTTGGCCTGAGCAGCTGGAGATGGGAAAGGAAGGACTGGGGGAGGAGCGAGTGGGAGAGGGGACTGAGAGACGAGCTCAGTCTGACGCATCCATCAGGCGGCCACGTGGAGATGCCGAGGAGGCAGTGGAACTGGCAGTCTGGCTGGAGATACGAACACAGAGCTGTCAGCACACGGCTGGTATGTACAGCCGACAAACTGATGAGACAGAGAGAGCACGGAGCAGAAGGGGCGCTGAGCAGGCGGGAACACGAAAGAGGAGCGAGTAGAGCAGACCGGCCGGTGAGCGGGGAGGAGAGCCAGTGATGAGAGCAGATCGAGGATATAAAAGAGGATATGAAAGAGAACTGCGCTCATGTGCAAAGTTAAGAAAGCAGACGCTTCCTAAGAGGATCACTGTTTCCTACGAGAGCCTGTCATGGCAGAGGCTGTGGGGGTTGTTTATCTGAAAACCACTGGTCTTGTTTGAAGTAACACTGCCTTGAAGCCAGACACCAAAGGCAACGGTCTTCAGAGCTCTCCTTTTGCTCTAGATGTATACTAGGAAGAGTGCCCTGTATCTGGGGTTTGGTTTAAAATAATCTGGTGGTGGGGGTGGGGTGGGGAAGGGAATATGGCATATAATGAAACAAAACTGGCCACGTGTTGTATGAGCTCACATGACTCCCTCTGCTTCTGTCTGTTTGCAAATTCCCATAATAAAATGTGAGGGGGAAAGAAGCAGGAATTTCTAAGAGAGCACTGAGACCAGAGCTCCAAACACGACTATTTGGAAAAGCAACTATTGGGGGAAAATGTCAGGTCACACAAAGCTTCCTCCAGCTTGCCCTTAGCGTGCCGAGCCTCAGGTCTGGAGTCTGCAAAGACAGGTCAAGCTTCCTTAGAGAGGCGCGGTGTCCCAAGCCGAGGGGGGCAGCTCGGGAGGCTCACCTGGTACCTCTGACTCTGGATCCTGGGGAGAGACAGCACCACCATCTTCCAGGCAAACATCTCCTGATATAGCTTGTACCTGCACTCCTCGATTGGTGGATTCAAATAGATGACCTGATTGGTTATTCTCAGCTCGTGAACAACGTTCTGTAAAAGAAAGATTTCATTTTTACTCAGTCATCTATTGCAGTAAAACGTTTCTGATATATAACTTTTTTTTTCTCTCTCTGAATCATTAAACTACTTCTGTCTGAACCACATAATGTTACGTTATTAGCAGATAGTCTTCTGTGATCTCATGCTGTGGTCTGTGGCCCTTCCCAGAGGACTGTAAGAGGTCAGAGGACAGGTACTGCTCAGGTTCCTCCTCGGTCCCCCAGCGCCTGCGTGTCCAACACACCACGGGCGCTCAGTGAAGCACTGTTGGATTTGATGTGCATGGTGACCTCTGGACACGAAGACCTCGAGACCTGAGAAACCAGTACCACTGATGCAGCCACATAAGGCCAACCTTACTGACGTGGGTTTACACGGTGGGGTAGGTTTCTGCCACCTGCCAGTGCCTTAAGCTAATCAAAAATTCCAACCCTGTCTCCACTAAATAACTGAATCAACTCAGACACACTCACTTGCTTTTCTGCATCTCAGTATTTTAAAAAATATGCTCTGGGGATGAATATCTGTAATACTCAAAAGTAAAAACATTTTTCAAGCATTAAAAGAAAAAAAAAGTTAAGTCTTCATTTCTCCCAGGTTCAAGTTTTCACTTGCAAAGGTCTTCCAGGCTTCTGATCTGTGAGACCCTTTTATTGGTAAATGTAACACAAATACTGTAAACTACATAAAACAAATGTATGGCTTAATGAATTAGTGTGAGGTGGACACTTTCACAACCACTGCCCACGCCAGGAGACAGGACCTGCTTGCACAGTCTGAACAGAACTTTCTGGAAAGCTTGCTGGGCCCCAGCTGACCACTCCTTCACACAAATGGGAAATAGGTGGCTGGGAGACAAAGACTCCTGTCTGGAGTGCTTACCAGTGTGTTACCGCATTCTTCCACGAAACTCTGGTTTAGGTTTTTGTGGAAACAGTGACATTTCAGGGTCACAGTCTGAACATTTCCTTGTAGCAGATCACACTCAGTTCTTGAAATGATTTTTTGCTGTATTTTTTTCCCTTGTGTAGAATTTTTCCTAAGTTTCATTTTCATTTTTTAAAAATTTGTTTTTGGAACTCTAGACTTACAGGGGCGCTCTGATGAAAGCATGAAGAGTCTCCACCCGCCCTTCACCAGCTTCCGCCAACGTGATGTGACCGTTGAAACATTAAGACATTAGTGTGGATACAAGGCTATGAGCTAGAATCCTGACTGCAGCCAGATTTCCCAGGATCTAACCAGCACACCACACCCGTCAGGTGTCACATCTCCTCAGTCCCTTCCAATCTGTGACGTTTTCTCACTTTTTCATTGTCTTTCTCTCACGACCAAGACCCTCTGGAGTTTCATCAAATGACCCTCCCTCTGGGGTTGTCTGCTGTTTTCCCAGGACCTAGGAGGAAGACTACAGAGGGGAGAGCCCATGTCGCCCCTCCATATGTGACACCCACACAGGACCCCTGGGACGCAGGCCGGATCACCTGGGAGTCAGGGTTCTCCGCTGTAAGTGGATTTCCGCTGGCACTCTGTCAGGGGGGACTTGTCTCAGTTACTGCCATGTGGCTGCCGCGGGAGGTACTCACTTTGATCTTTGGCTCTCCTCCAGGCTTGTGACTAACTTGTGGTGCGTCTGTGTCCATGTCAACTTCCGCTTTGTCCTCAGCTTGTCCAAGGAGCACCTGCGTCCAGGCTCTCAGGCCAGCTTGTAGGCGGACACCCAATATCCTTTCAATCTACAGAGAAAATGTATCAAAGAACAGTGTTTCTTCCAAAAGTAGCTCACAGAACACAATACCAGAAAGCTGACGCCGCAGGTCCAAGACGAACTGTTACTGACCGCAGCCCTCCCCGCCCAGGCTCAGTCTCCCTTCCTCACTTCCTGGCCTCAGATAACTCATCTGTTAGGCTGACTGTGCTTGTGCTCTGGGCCAGCGGAACCAGCAGTCTTCCCCACTGTGAATGATACAGAGATTAACATGAACACAGCAGATGAAGTGATACAAAATTTACAGAACAAAAGCATTTTCCTGGCAGCCCCAGAGATAAAACTAGAAAACTATAGTTTAGTGCTTAATCCGTTTTTTGTTTTTAATTGAGGCATAATTGACATATAACATTGTATTAGTTTCGTGCATACAACATAATGATTCAGTTTTTGTATTTATTGCAAAATGATCACCACACAGTAAGTCTAGTAAACATCTGTCACTGAACAGAATGACCATTTTCTTTTAACAATAGGTAAAGAAGAAAGTCAGAACTCTCTCTAATCTAGAATGAGACAAATTTCCCACGAAAAGGATGTCTGTATGTCCTTGTAAAGAGTCTGCCTCGGGCCACAAAACCATCCTGGGAATACCATGAGGACGGCTGTGCGAAAAACTGGGGACTTTCAGTAGATTCAGAAGAGTGGGGTTTGTTAACTTTTACTCTGTCAGGGTCTCACTGGTGGATACTCTGCAACTTACGTATCCATTTTTGTTTGTTTGTTTTTTGGGTGGGGAGGTAATTAGATTTATTTATTAATTTTTAATTGAGTGCTGGGCATTGAACTCAGGGCCTTCCGCATGCTCAGCACTTGAGCTATACTCTCTCCCCTATGTATCCATTTTAAGTAACCCTTAAAAAAAAATGAAGTCTAGTTGATTTGCAGTGTCGCGTTAGTTTCTGGCGTGCAGTACAGTGACTCAGTTATATGCACACACGTATACGCACACACGTACATAGCCTCTTTCCTGTTCTTTACCATTACAGGCTACTACAAGCTACTGAGTGCAGTTCCCTGTGCTCTGCAGTAGGACCCTGTTGTTCATCTGTGTGTCCATTTCAAAAGAGAAAACGTGTGAACCACAACCTCAGAACTGACCAACCACCCGCTGTCCACTGAGGGACGTCTGCCATAAAACACTCTCCTTCTGGAAGCTCCTCACAGCTGCAGTCTCTGACACCCACCAATGAGAAAGCCCCATGGGGTAGTATGCTTCAAACAAGCGTGCTCACACATGTGGACACACTCACACGCACCTCCCCCTGCCCGCACACCTCCAAGCGGTGAGCCGAGGCCCTCCACACCAGGAGTAAGAGGCACTTTGCTGCTGGGTATCTCTGTTTAAACTGGGGGGGGGGGGGGGGGGGACAGGGTAGGCAGAGAAGGGGGCCTGCAGAAGAGGCCCAGGAAGGAAAACCTACATTATTAGCAAGGGTGGGGGAGGGCAGGAGGCGGCCAAACTCTCTCCTCCTTCACAGCTCCCTGCTCCCAATTTAGAAAGAAGGTGAGTACAGGTGCGAGGACCACAGCGTGGCTCTACTGTTAGTTATGCGGGATTTCCAGGGAAGACACTGGACTGTCATTGATGATCGACTAATGAACTTATGAAACAGGGAGCACTTCTATGCTGACAGCAGACAAATGAACACCACCGTGCACCAAGCCTCACCCCTCACCTCCATGTCCAGCTTGTTGACCCAGATGGGCAGGTTGGAGTAAGAGTGCAGGTTTAAGTCGTCCACGGCTTTCTGGACCCTGTTCAAGATCTCTGAGAAAGTCTTGTGATCGTACATGCAAGTCTCCAAGGAGCGGACCTCCAGGTCTATTTTTTCTTCAATAATCAGCAGATCATCCACCTAAAGGAAGGCATATTTAGTATTTAACACTCACTCTATTCCTTTATCTTATGGACATTCTTCTCAATTAATGAATAAATGTTCGAGGCAGAGAAGTTCTTCCATAAATAGCTAACCCTGTGTGTTGGCATGAGAACACGTCCCCACCCTGCGTCGCCGTAGAGGGAAGGGAAACCCTTCCTCACTTCTGTGCACGGGAAGGGAGACCTCTGACTGGTAATCCTGGGAGCAGGAAACCAACCAGCTCCGCCCTGCCCCTGTCCCCGGGAGCCAGCGCGCACCAGACCCCAGACTCTGTCCTGAGGGCAGCGGCAGGCGAGGGTCTGGGAGGGGGGTATCGAGAGCAAGCTCACGGCGCAGCTTTACCCGTAAAGCTCTCATTCCGTGTCAGACTCCACGTCCCTCACCTCTCCACGGGTTCCCGGCTCAGCTCAGGGTGTTACTGTCCTCCCTAAGCCCCAACGATCACCAAACAGCAGGTGAATACAAAGCCTTTCTCGCTCTCAGCTCACGTGGCCCGAAGCTGCACCAAACATGCACGCCTTCTGCGGGAGAGCTGGCGTGTTAGTGGAGTGTGTGGTCCCTGCGTGCGGCTCACTCCCAGGACATGGCAGGAAGAGAGCAGAACATACCTTTTCCTGAAAGCTGAAGACGGTCTCCGCGAGGCGCTGCACGTATGGGTCGAGTTTGTAGGACTCCCACACCAGCGCGATGCCCTCTGCGATCAGAGCCTGCACCTCCTTCTTCAGGCCGGCCACCAGGAGAGAGATGGTGCTGCGCTCCTCCACCTTCTCACACGTGCGTTCGTACGTCCGGACGCTTTCGATCAGCGAGATGGCGAACGGGTAGAGCTGGTTTGCCTGATGAGCCTTGTTCACAATGGCCAGTGGGACTCGGAAGCCAAGCCACTTGAGGTTCCGGACCTCTTTTGAAAGGGTGATGATCTCCGGGAGGAAGTTGACTTTCAGCTTGAGGACGTTTCCAGACCGGCCCCGGACGCGGGTGCTCTCGATGGTGAAGATGCGGCCGGAGACGCCCAGGTTGCGCTGCTGCACCTTCCGGGCCCAGTCGTCAAATATTTCCTGGGTGTTGAGCTTCATGCGGAAGCTGTCACCATCCTGCTTCAGCTTCTGCCCTTCCACGTGGTTCTCCCAGCCCTTGCCCAGGACGTCCTCCACCCGCTTCATGTAGGCGGTCAGCTGCCGGTCGATCTGCTTGGCCCAGATGATGGAGCCCGACACTGGCGGCAGGTCACGCACATGGCTCATCTTGCAGGCCTGGCTCTGCGGGTACTGGACCTTGAACTTGTCGTGAAGAGACTCGATGTCGTCCTTCACACGCTGGATGAGCTGGGTCTGGTACTCGCGGATGGCCCCCCGGATGTGAGGCCTGACGAACAGCGCATTGAACCTGGAGAAGATCCTGAACATCTCGTTGGCGTTCTTGGCGGTGCCGAGCTGGTCCCGCAGGCGAGCGGTGATGCGGGTCTCCACCCGGTCGATCCGCTCGTCGTAGCGCTTCATGGCAGCCTCCCAGGCCTCCGTGCCCTCCTTGGAGACATCCAGCCCGTCCACCTCCTTGACGTTCTCATAGGCCAGGTTGACCTCCTCTATGGCATTGGCATCAGCGGCATCGAAGAGGACCTCGGCCACCTTCATGTCCTGGGGCTCAGGCACCTCTCCTTGATTCTGCTGTGCGACGGCGGTGACCTTAAAGGGGAGGATTGGGACAGAAAGTTTCACCAAGGAGGATTATGTCCTCGTGCACCAGCAGTACATACCGCACAAAACTGCCAGCCCACCGACTTTCAGTCAGGCATGTTATAACCACAACCCAACAAGGCTACGTGAAACAGCACAGTGTATTTTAACTCTGCATTGTAAAGATCTCCTGACAATGCAGTTCTGTTGCTTAAGAAGCTAAAATAACATGTGTTAAAACCTCAGTTTTGGATACTTCCCTCTGTGATGTTTAGCCTATGGCTAAAATTGCTTTGGAAAGCCCAATTCACAGGAGTGCTACGTATAATTCAGTATCCAACTTAATTTTCCCTTTTTATTTTTAAAACTTTAAAGTATAATCCACGGATCAATGCCACAGCAGAGGGACTGATAAAGTGCTACAGTAACAGAGAAGATTCCATTCAGTTCTCCATGTGCTACTGGGAGAGAGCGGAGCACAGGTGCCCTTCCCCGCAGGAAGTCAGACTCCTACACGCAGCTCAGGCCCTCACTCCCAGACTTACAACACTGGCAGGGGTCTTGAGCTGGGGTCCACAGATGCCTCGGATGAAACTCAGGTTGTAAGTTTCTTCAGGAGAAATTAACAATCATTATTTCCACTAACCCCTAAATAAATTTAGCATTTCCTTCGATTATGAAGGCACACACCAGTCATGCTTGTTCAGTTCCAGACTCTGTCATCAATACGTCCCTCCCCAGCACACCACAGTTGTGTGCATCTTGAGATCTAACTGCAAAATTACGGCCTCAGGCTTGTCACTAGATTTTGCTATTTTATGTTCGTGAAATGGCACTCACGTCACTAAATCACAATTTCAAAACTGTTGATAAATTTCTTTGTAAACTTGTGCATTTTATTTTATGTATTTAAAAGCATTTTGAGGACTCTTGGTAACGACAGTGTAAGGGCAAAAATCGGACAAAATTCTTAAACAGCCATTTCAGGGCAATGGAAAACAAGGCGGCCAACAACTCGGGACATGTTTATACGAGGTGAGAGCAGTGAGCTGGTGGCCGACCTGCCTGGGGTGCCCCAGCCCCGGCTCAGGCAGGAGCACCCGCAGCTGTGCTGGGGGAGCAGAACAGCAGCACGCTTAAAGCGGAGATTCTGGAAGCCAGAGAGCCTGACAAAGGCCGAGGTAGGGAACTACACACGCACAGAACATGGGAGACCCTAGGGGGGTGCTGCAAGAATGGGAAGTCTGGGGAGATTCACAACTTGCTGTCAACCAAGAATTCTATATCCAGTGAAACTATCCTTCAAAGGGGAAAGTGAAATATTTTCCTGATTTTAAAAAAATGAAAGAATCTGTTGGCAACAAACCTATGAAACAAGAAATACTAAAGGAATTCCTTTCGGCTAAAAAGGTAAGACAGCAGGAGTGACTCAGTCCACAGGAAGGAGTGAAGAGCACTGGGAAACACAAACAGGGACAAGCGCGAAGATTATATGTTACTTTTCTTCTCGTCTCCTAGTTTTCCTAAGACATATATGACTCTAAAACAAAACCTGTAATGCTGTATTGTTGGGTTTATAACAGACGTAGTAGGTATGTAAAGTACACGTATGACAAGAAAAGCCTTATTCCCCCTGTGCACACGACAAGCAGGAGAAGGCAGAGCGACACTGCTTGTGCAGCTCCGAGAGTCAGTACTGAGTCCACCACAATGCATTAAAGAGTTCTGCCCTGACCCCTAGAGTGCCCACTGAAGAAGACCATCTGAAGAAATAACAGCTACAAGTCTATAGGAGAATTAAAATGACGTACTAAAAATAACACAAACGGCGGCAGTACAGGAACAGAGAAACAAAAATGAGACCCGTGGAAAGCCAAGAGCACGTGGCAGCTCTGAATCCAAGCCTACCAATAATTACATTAGATGTGACCTGACTAAGCCCTCCAGTTAAACCATTCTGAGGCGTATGCATGCACACACAAGTTTATCATAAATTTTACTGATATAAAGGATGTGCACCACACGGTTTACAAACAAAAAGAAAGTAACGTTCTTTTAAAACAAAGGTATCTGAGAAGGGGGACATGGTAAAAAGGGTTGAGACACTCCAGGCTAGAAGGAATCAGCCCTCATCAAGTCTCTCATACAATAAAGGGTTAACCCTGAAACCCACACACGCACACGTGTACACATAACTTAGAACCGCAGAGTAAGATGCTGAGGACGCCCTGTTCACAGTCCACTCCACCCTGTACGGCAGGTGCTCCTAGTCAGTGAATGAACCTTCCCCGGAGGGCATGACTTCTAGACAGGACCCCCCCACTCCCAACTCACCTAACATTTTATTACAAAATTTTCTAACTACAGGAGGCTTGAAAGACTTATAACCCCAGCCAGAGCCTGTAATTAACACTCAGCCAACTAACACTGGCCAGATACTGGCTTTATCATACATGTTTATCCACGTATCAGGTCCTCTACCTACATGTACATCAAGCCACTTTCCATTTCTGGACTGGATTTTTTAAAGTAAGAAAAGCACTGGTGAAGAAGAGAGGTGAACTAAGAAGAGAAAAAAAATCAGGAACAAAGAAAGGAGTCATTTAATTCTTTTATCTCAGGCGTACGCAATTACTACCCACATTTTGCAGACGAGGAGTCCGGGGAAAAGGTTAAAGAATGTGCCCCGGTCAGTCACACAGCCAGTTCACCAGTGGGACTAGGATTTAAAGCCGTGAAGTCTGGCTCTAGGGTCCAGGCAATTTGGGGTAGGGATGAACGGATGAAGAATATTGACGATCTGGACTGAAACACCATGACACAGAATCACTAGACCTTAAAGGTGACAGTGGCACGATGGAAACGGAGCTAAAGAAGCACTCAACAGTTTAAAATAGAAACAAGCAGTTACTTCTAAAAACAGAGAAAGAGGCGGTCATTAAAAGAGTGCAAGCATGAATTTTCAGAATGTGAACACACCTGTGGCCTCAGGACCCTGACGATGACAGCTCTCAGCTGCTCGTGCTGGCGTCTAAACTTTCTCATCTGGTCCAGGCGCGCCTGAAGCTTCCTGTGAGCAGGGTTGATTCGCCACACCATCTTCAGATTTTCTTCCCTTTTCCTTTTGACAATGTCTCTCAACAACACCTGAAGTTTCTCATACTCATCGTCCCAAGTCTGGAAAACTTCAAAGCATGCGACCATAACCTAGGATGTAATTTAACAAAGGAAGCTCATTAGTAAGGCACGTCCCCGCCTCGGCGCCCTGAGGCTGAGTCTCGGGCTCCTGCAACTTACCTTCTCAGACTCCTCGTACGCCACGTGCATCAGCTTCCGTGTGCCCAGCACTTTGAGCAGCTGAGAGCTCAAGTCTCTTGAAATTGCCTCCACCAGGCGCAGCGCCCTCTGAATGGGGTACTTCGTGTTTCGGATCTTTCTCAAATGGGTGAAAATTGCAACAAGCGCCTGCCTTATTTTGTCCAGCTCAGTGGCAGACAGCAAATCATTCAGAGGAAAATCTTTCATCAGAGGGTTGTAGTCATTCACCGTTTCCAAAGCCTGTTTCAGACCTAGATTAACAGAGACAGTTAATGGTTTTCATATCAAGTAAAACAACTATAATATTATGTTATGTCAGTTATACCTCAATTAAAAAAAAAAAAAAGGAAAAGAATATTCCTTATAAGCTTAATGGTGGTGAAGTAAGCTAAAATATATCCTCACAAAGAAACACTTTGATGTTGCAAAAGATTTCATGACACAAGTTGTGCTACTTGAAAAAAATATATTGTTAACAAGATGATTCCAGTGTGGTCTCATTTTTGCTTTTTTAAGAATTATCAGCCACCACATTTACACTATAAGGTTGTGAGTGGTAGCCCCATAGATTTCATCTTTTTTTGCTTTTATATTTTTATATATATTTTATATTATTAAAATGTCTTAGAAATAACAATTAAGTTTCAAAAACTAGAATTTTATCATCCTTAAGAACACTGAAATTTAAATTCTATACCCATGGCTCAAGTTAGGGTAGTATGTTATGGACATGGAATCAATGAAGAACCTGGATCCAAGTCTTTTTTTTTTTTAACTTCCTCTGGCATAAGACTGAAATAAAAATGTATTAGGAAAGAAAGAAAGGTTTCAGAGGTATTTTTTAAAAAAAATTCAAGGTATCTATTTCAGTATCAGTGAACGCCCAAATCTTAGTGAACGTATGTAGTGTGATCAAAGTGGAAGATTTCTACCCAGAACTTCCTCTAATGTTTAAAATGTGGCACCACAACCTTTTGTGGAGGGAAGGAAAGGACATGATAACCACTGCAGTCCTAACAGCCTATCCTAACAGGTCTCTCATGGGCACACAGTTGTGGACGAGCGTCTACCAGGCTCAGTCATTCCAACATCTGTGGCCCTGTTACGTGCTCATTCACCATCACTCACACTGCTGCCCATTCAGAAAAATAAATTTGTCTCCCCTCTCTTCAGAACGGGGAGGAGAGCAGAGAACAGGAAGGGGCAGGTAAACAGAGGAAGAGAACGTACTGACCAGCTCTCCATCCACAGCCCTGTGGGCAAGGAACTTCTGCTTAATGTAAACCATCTTTCTGCCTGGGTTGTCAGAAGCACACCTGACTTTACACTAAGAAAGTACAGCCCAGCCTGCTCACGGAACTAAGCAAATGAGAAACGGAGGGTAACTCCCAGGGCTCCCTGCACTCGTGCCAAGAAACGGGCTTACGTGCTCAAACCCCGGAGGGAAGTGGGAGGTATGTGGGAACATCGTTTTCATTGCCTATTGCTGGGGGAAAGAAGAGAGGGAGGAAATAGTCAGGAAAGAGGGTGCAACTATTAATTTTCATCTACGTTATCAATAAGACCTCACAAAACCCAGATCCAGAACTACTGATCAGATTGTAAGCCCTCGTTTTTACCTGTGTCAGTGTCAAAACTGACGGTGGCGTGGAAACGCTTGCCGTGTTTCAAGATATCCAGAGTCAGGAGGACTTCCGGGCTCTCTCGCTTCTCCTGGATGCGGTATAATGCACGTTCCAAGTTTAGCCAAAAACTAATTTCCTGTAAGGCAGTTCCTGAAGCAGGATCTCGGTCGAGTTTGGTCACCTTAAATATAAAGTAACATTCAGAAGTATTCATCATTTAAACAAAAGTAGAAAAAGCATCATTAACTAAACATATGCATTACAATCTAGCTGTACATTTCACGCAGAGTTCCTTCCTTGTATTGTAAGCGGTTTAATTTGAAATCAAAGGCCTGAGACCACAGCAGAGATCAGCGCCCTCTCAGGGTTGATGTTAAACATGCTGCCCGCTGGCTGCTCCACCTGGGCCAGCGTTAGTCCTCCCCTGTGCGTTCCCAGGGCCGACAGGAGGCACTGCTACCGGTCGGCACAGAATTCACCTTGCTGATAAAACTCGGAGCAGTTTTCTCACAGATACTAAAGAGGAAAGCATTTCACATGATACTCCCAACACTGTGCTCTTACTTTCTGAATTTCTCGGATCCAGCGGTTAACTCCAGATTGTAACTGATTGAGAAAAGTTGGGTCTTCAACCTTATCTCCAAAGTCTGTAACTTTGGGCTTTTCTCCATGTTCATAACATTGTTTTGCAACATTTGTAATAATTGGATGAATTGGCAGGCTGATTTCTGGAATTTCAATATTCTGCTGCAAGTGAAGGAGTCCCATTTCAAGTTCTGCAATTTTTTTTTCAACCGAAGGAGCCATTTTATCACCATCCCTAAAAAGACAGGAAATACCTCAGACTTCCGTGCACTATTGTTCTCCAAAGAGACTCCATTATTTCAGGTCTGTCAGGTATTAATAATACATGTTTTATTAATGCAACAGATTTATATCCTCTTGGTTTACGAGATCTGCACTCCCAATTCTGGAATTTTACATCATCTTCCACAGTGCCTTGTGTAAGTAAAATATGACATTCAAACTAATGAAGGAAAAACAGTTTTTACCTGTCTGCCTTGCCAGACTCTCTGATATAGGACTTAAAAAAAGGAGCCACTGCGTTGCTAATGAAAGAATGCAAGGTTTCGTACGGTGAGTCTTCACTGAGCGTGAGGACTCGGAGTTGAGAAGATACTGGTTTGTCCGCATCAATTACTGGAGTTCGTTTAATGAATGCCAAGCTGAAAGAAAGGAAAAGAAGAAATTAGAACAGAGTCTCATTCCTAATCAGTCTTAATAACTGTAGCCTTCTCTGTGTTGCCTATAAATTAAATTCATCTGAATGTTTTAATTTTAAAATCACATTAAGAATAGACTTGGCGGGTGGGTATAGCTCAGTGGTAGTGTGTGCTCAGCATGCAATAGGTCCTCGGTTCAATCCCCAGTACCTCCATTAAAATAAATAAATAAACCTAATTACCTACCCCACTCCAAAAACAAACAAAATAAATAAAGAATAGACAAAATTGCTTTTCTAATGGTGAAAAATATTGCTTCTCTTTCTTTACTCACTTGTGTGAGAACTTCTGAATCAAAGTTAAGGTTATAGCATGTGACTGTGAAACCAAGCCAAGTTCATCTGTTTCATATGCGGGTTGAGTTCATGATCCTGCCATCACTAAAACCAACCCCTTTAAGCAGCTACAAGTTACAAGCTCTGATGAACCTAAATCTGATCTGATATTAATCTGTCCCATTTATTTATGGCACTAAATCATACATCGGCTTGACTAAAGTCACCCAGAGGTTAAAGTGACAAGAGAACACTCCAGGTTCCTAGAGCCTGACCCAAACCAACCGTTCCAGCTTCATCTCCTGCTATGCACCCCTTCCTCACCGTTTAAACTACACATGTCATTCTATAAACATCATGTGCTTCTGTGTAGTTGCTTAAGAAACCTCTACTCATCTGCTGAAATTCCAAGTAACCCTCAAACCCCAGCTCCAGCATTACGTCTTCCCCAGGATCTTCCTGAACCAGAAGTAATCTCTCTAGTCTGTGTTTCCTGGTATTTTTGCACCTCTAAGATTTTGCAAGTGTTACAGTTAGTTGTGTATCTGCCATTCTTCCTCCCAAAAGACCGTATCTTTCTTGGGAACAAGAACTATGTTTTATTTCTTTGCATACCTACTGCTGGATCTTATACATAACTGGTGCTCAAAGGTGGCTGAATTAACAGCTTCAAGAGAATTAACATTTGAATTTTCCAGTTCCCACATTGTGTATGTGTATTTTACAAATAATACTTCATATTATTCTAAAAAGTCAATGACGCTTCCTGATGAGACACGCTGAGAAGGAACACAGTCACAACAGCACTCCTGCCAAAAAGGTACAACCTGAATGTGACCAGGGAGAAACATCAGCTGGACCCAGAGGAGGCGTGTTCCATCAAACCACTGGTCTGCACTTACCAAAAATGTCAATGTCATCAAAGACACAGAAAGAAAGGCACAGAATTGGATTCTGCATCATGGGAGAATTACTGTAAGGGGCATTACTGAGAAAATACAAATACGTACAGTGTCTAGAGCATAATCCTGCAGCAGTGTTCCTGGGATTTGAAAACTGTACTGAGAATGTCCTTGTTCTCAGCAAATGCTGTGAAGTATTTGGGGATAAAGCGGCAGGTTGTCCATAACTAACTCTCAGATGGTTCAGGAAAAAAACAATGCAAACGTGGTGAACGTTAACCGTTGTCTGGGAGTTCTACATGCTACCCATGCAACTCTTGTAGGCTTGAAATTACTCAAAATAAAAAAGTTTAAAAAGCCAACGCAGAATAAATTAAACATTTACATATTTAAATTGAGATATGTTTACTGGAGTATAAATTGGCACCACCATTTGAGAAGGTGGGAAATCTGGTAACATGCACTGAAGACTTTAACGGTGCATCACATCTGAACCAGTAATACTATCTTTAGGGATTCATCCTAAGGAGAACCAAACTTACACCCAAAGGCTGACTAGCTATTTATCATCATGAAAATTCAGACGTGATCTGGGAGTATTACTAGATATGTTTAATATATTATGGCTCAAACCTAAAATGGATGATGCCATGATACGGCAATTAAATTAAAATACTTTAGATTTTATATTAACTTGGAAATCCTCTTAATTTGAATAAGTAAAATTAAAGATAAGGAACTGAAAAAGCAGAAATCCTTTGAGTGTTTTCTTAGTGTCTTTGTCTGAGTCGATCAGGATTCACACTTAACTCTTACAAGTTTATAACCCAAAACAATGGTATATTCATACTACTCACCTGTTGGACTTAACTCCATAATGAATGTCTATGTTGATGTTATAGGAAATGAATTCTTTTTCTTCTTCTCCTTCATCGCCAACATCCTCTACAAATCATAATAAATATTCTGTCAAATTCACGTCAATATTCCAATTTTTAATCTATCAACTGCTTAGAGCATGATTAGCCTCACCCACCCCAACCCGACGTGTAAACCCCTCCATGACTTGGCTCCACCTCACTTCCCTTCTATCCAGTTTTCCCAACTGCTGACCCAGGCACTTATTTGCTGTGTGATCCTGGGCAAGGCAGTTAACTTCTCTGCACCTCTGGTCCCCTGTCTGTATACTGGGGACGCACTGGCACGCCTCGCTTGTTGGAAGGATGAACTGAGCTGATGCGGAGAGCACGGCCCGGCCCCAGGTGGTGCTAGGTGCTGTTCCCTATGGCCAAATTCTTCCCACCCCATCCCAGCAGTCTCAGCCTCAGTGCTCCAAGCACAGAAGTCACTTTCCACCCCCACACCCCAGGGCCTCCTGCCCAGTTGTTTACTCAATACTTTTTATGTGACGGGCATTCCTTTAGGTGCATGAGACATTCAACCCTCACAGCATCTCTCTGGGGGACGGCACGACTATTACTATCCTTGTTTCCCAAGCAAGGAATGTAAGTAAACTGTCCTCAGACATGTGGCTGGAAAGGGACAAGGGAGAATGCAGAAGTCTGATTCCAAACCCAGGGTCCTCACCAGTACACAGTCTGTCCTCTTCCCTCATTAGGCCCCCCATCCCTCAGAAAACCCTCATCAAGAAAACTGCTATCAGCACTATTTACAACAGCCAAGACATGGAAACAACCTAAATGTCTATCGACAGATGACTGGCTAGAGAAGATATGGTATATTTATATAATGGAATACTACTCAGCCATAAAAAGAATAAAATAATGCCATTTGCAGCAACATGGATGGACCAAGAGACAGTCATTCGAAGTGAAGTAAGCCAGAAAGAGAAAGGGCAATACCATATGGTATCACTCATATGTGGAATCTTAAAAAAAAAAAAAAAAAAAAAAAAGACAAACGAACTTATTTACAAAACAGAAACAGACTCACAGACATGGAAAACAAACTTATGGTTACCAGAGGGAAAGAGGGTGGGAAGGGATAAACTGGGAGTTCGAGATTTGCAGATAATAACTAATATGTATAAAATAGATAAACAACAAGTTCATCCTGTATAGCACAGGGAACGATATTCAGTATCTTGTAGTAACTTATGATGAAAAGAGAATATGAAAACGAATACACACATGTTCCTATATGACTGGAGCATTGTGCTGTGCACCAGAAACTGACAAAGCACTATAAACTGTCTATACGTCAATAAAAATATATTTTAAAAAATAATAATAAAATTAAAAAAAAGAAAACTGCTATCAAGAAACATCCCCACGGTCCCTGAGAGGCATCCACCTGGCCTTCCCTCTGCTCTTGCAGCACTTTTCAGAGCCTGCTCCACGGCTGACTTACGAATGCATCCTTCTCCCCGACCATGAGCTCTCACAGGGCAAGGCTTCCCCTCAACAAACATGCACGGCAGGCATTTTGAAGAGCTGACTGGAACCTCGCAGTAAGGCGGCTCAAGATGCATGTGAATGAAATTTCTTAACAGTTAAAAATCAAAATGCAAAGATTAATATAAAAAGTTGTAAAAATGGGAAGCAATCCAAACCTCTAGATCTGTACTGACAAGCTCCAGCTGCGTTATCTTTGTGATGACATACTGCATGAAACAACTGCATTAGCAAAACGGACTGTTTAAGGATGAGCAACCTGGTAAGTGTGGTGCACCTGCACTTCTCAGTCGTGGTGCAAAAGCAAAGGTGGTAGACTTAGCAAACTGATCTTGGGAAAGTCATTTTTATTTCTCCCGGGTTCAAATTCACAAAATGTAAAACGGGCAGCAGAGGAGGGAGTGGGATCTTAAATTAGGTGGTCTGTCAGGATTCTGTAAGTGCTAAAAACTATGAAATCTGGGTGTACAGGGTCTGAGCAAAAGTGATTTGCTTCATTAGTTTTAAGATGAGATAAATACAAAATTCACACTAAGATTATAAGAGCATAAAATATTAGTATAGTTATGAAGAAGACAGTAACTCCTCCAAAATATTGTTTTCAGTATAATTTTAGGAAGGAGAGGAGTGGCAGAACATTCTAGTATGCCAGGTACTTCCTAGCTGTTTTTAAAAAATTACTAACTGCCTCAGAAAATCCCCAACCAATTGAGCTTTCCAACTACTGAAATGCGGATACACCACAAGAGAGAATAAACCATACTGCCTGAAACCAACTAAACATAATTGAAATCTGTAAAATACAAGCACAAAGACGAAGAGTATAAGGAAATACCGCCAAACTAAAATAGCTGTTGGGGCGGTGGGATTATGAAGTATTTTTTCCTTCAATTTTTGGAACGTTCCCTAATGTTTTATGATTTATATAAAACATACATCATTAAAATAACACCCAAACAACATATAGAAAATAAAAGTAGCATTCTATAATCCCCAAAGGAAAGTCCTGACATAACTAAGAACGTGGCATGTTAACTTTGAATCACTTCTTCCTCCCGGATGAAGAGTCATCAGCTGTATAAATAAAATTACACATGCCGACTGGACACCAGCAGGTCCTAACAGGGTTAAAGGAACAGGGCACCACGCCAAGCAATGAGTCACTGCCGACCCGGGACTGCTGTGAATGCCCCGCCCGCACGAGGAACAGCACCGCAATGCAGCAGAACGCTGCCGGCTCGGGAGGCACACCCAGTGACATAATCCTCACACAGGGAGACGCAAATGGCAGATGCAACTGCTTTGGCAAATTTTAACTTCTTTCAATGACAATTACTTATGGAAGTCATTATTAATCAGCCATAGACTACATTTTAGGTTAGTTGTTCAGTGCTATTCTCCACAAATACAAAGATCAAATGAAGTCTGCGTATCTGATTCCCATTGTGAAAAAACTATGACATTGTTTTATACACTGCCAAATAATTTAAACTTTCTTGCCTCTTTGTAAGTTGTTACATCTTTCAAATAACAGTAATTCTACTTCTGCAGAAATATTTTCAAAAAATTGTTCGAAGGAGGAAAGACACTTGACAGTCCAATGTTAACAGAGAGGGTATTAATCCTGGTATAGTTAGAAGCTTATATACAAACACAATCTGCATGTTTTATCAGGTAATAGAGACCCCCTGCAGTAGAATCTGAACCAGTCCCCTAGTGATGCTGAAGTTACCAAGTAACACACGGCAGGCAGGTGCCATGCTGCTCGCTAACGCACTCAGAGAACGGCACGGAGAGCTCGCCCGCCTCGCCAGCTCCCCTGCTGCAAGCCGCACTACCACACCTCACCTCTGTGCACGTTTCCTGGGCTAACTTCTCAGAGTTTACTGAACTCCTAGAGATGTTCAAAATGTCATTTAGCACTAGTCTGTGAGCACTTCTGTTGAAAGACTAGTTTAGTGTATTTCAAACCACGAGTGACTTGTATCATTACACTGTGAATTCTGAGAACAATATGCCTCGTTTTATGAAATAACAGATGCACATTCAACTACCTTAACAGGCAGACAGGCAGGTTTCCAGAGCCTGCGGGGCGGGCAATGGGAAGGGGGCCAGGCGAGGCTGCAGCTCCCTGCGCCCCGGGTCACTCACCTTCCCCCTAACCTTCTGACACAGGGCAAGTCTCTTCTCGGGCTAGCAAACCAACCAATCCAGGCATTTTCTTGGCCAAATTACTTGTTATGTGTTCCTGGCTCTCTTTATCTTTCATCTTCTTTTCCTTTTAAAATCCAGACCTACTAATACCACAATATTTTGGCTGGTCACTACCACACATCTTTCTCTTTTTTTCTCACATGGTTGCTTTAGTTTTTCTCCTCTCCCATCTCTGGTGCTTTCTCCCGTCACCTCGACATCCACCCACCCTTTGGTCCTGCTTCTGAGGGGCTGCGGCTTCTCTGCCACCACCCCTCCCTGCTCTGGCACAAAGCTGAGAGCATGGTGAGAAAGTCTTTAGTTTACTCTTCAATCTGAAGACTTCCATCTGTAACATTGATGGGAATATGAAAGGAGGGTCAAACCTCATGTGATGCTTCCATTGTGAAGTTTCCAGAAAAAAAGAGAAATAAAGAAGTGAAAAAACTAGCAAGTTAGTAATGCCTAAGGGACTAAAGACAATGCTTTTTAAGGTTAACACTAATTCAAAGGAAATAACTGACATGAAGTAAATGAAAACAAACACGCCTGTTTTAATGGATACCAAGGAACTGAACAGAGAAATTAGTTTCTGGGTTCCAGGATGCTCCTTAAAACATCTTTTTCCCAAGTGGGTCTTAAAACCCTGGGGTTTCAGTTTCCTCACTCACGACAGAGGAGGCCGGACTAAATCTCTTCCACCCCTCTCAGCCTGATTCCCTATAATGTTGCCAGACAAAAAGTCCATCCATCTTAACTTTTTAAAAAGAAGTGATGACTGTCTTCCCTTTCCAGTACGTGCACTTTGCTCACTACGCTACACTACACTTGCTGCATCAGACTCATCTTGCTGCCCACTGGCCTGTCCCACAAAGGGTGTAAGGGCCCCCGCCTACAGCGTGACAGCACAGGACAGGAGGGACCCAGGCTGATGGACTCCTGGCCCAGTGCTCTGAGACAGTCTGGTGCCACAGGAAATGCTTCCTGTTAATTTACTGATCACTTCATTAACCAGTCTGAGATCTAAGTATAGGCCCAAAATTAATACTTCTTAGTCATTAATCTACTGCATGTCTTCATCTTTTAGGGGAATTAAGTCCTCAGAAAAATAACTTTTAAAACTCCACAAAAACATTCCTCATAAAGCTCTCTACACCGCTACACCTCTGGGAGTTGAGTCCTATAAGCACTACCTTTCACATTCCAGTCCTAAGCCATCTCTGCACTGATGAAGAGGACAGACGTAAAACTCCTAAATCATGCACCTCGGGAAAGACTAGAATTCCTAGTTTAGGATAAGTATTGGCTAAAGAAGCCACTATATTCGGTCTTACAGACAAAGTTCCAAGGATAAGACAGCCGAGTGGAACCCCCCCCCCAAGCCCCACACCACCTGTTCCCAGCTTGGACACTGACGAGCCCGGGAACCGCCAGCTCCACCAGCTGCAAACCGGAGCATCCTTACCTGTTCCTACCTTTACCACCCAACTTCTCACTGGGATGAAACACAACCAAAAATGCATTTTGGCTTAAAAGTGCTCCAAAAACATCACTAACATTGTAAAATGCCTATTAGGTAATGACCACACATCTGGTCATACTTTTAGAAGTATTATGAGGAAACAATTTTTTACACGCCAGGAATTTTAGAAAGGAGAATTCTCTTCTTAAAATGAGATTTAACATTTCCTTTCCTACCAACTCTCCAATTCTTCGCTATCAAAATAAATTGTTAAATTCACAACATTTATTCCACACTTTAAGGAATGCTGCACTTAAACAAAAAAAGTTTATAGCTAGCTGGAGCAGTTAAAAATAGATAAAATAGACAGACTTTCATATTAAAAAATGTTTCTCGGGGGCAGGGTAAGCTCAGTGGTAGAGCGCATGCTTAGCACGCGTGAGACCCTGGGTTCAATCCTCAGTACTGCCATTAAAATAATAATAATAATAATAATAATAATAATAATAATAATAATAATTATTATTATTATTATTATTATTATTATTTAAAAAAATCTAATTACCCCAAGTTTTTTTTTTAAAAAAGCTTTTACATTCAATTACATGTGTTTGTAAAATTCTTTACATAAAAAATGGGGAAGATAACGTAACAGTAATTTTTCCTTTTCATTAGATAAATTACATGACTCCATTCTTGGTGGTGGTCTTTATTCTGTTTAAACTGTTCAGATTTGTTTTCCATATTATAATGCGAGCCTATTTTTCCCACTGTAAATAACTACTGGATGTTCATATTTGATTACATGTGCAAATGGCAATGCTAATTCATAAAAACCACCTGGAAGACAGACAGCTCTCCTACTAAGTGACCTGGGTCTATGCGTATACCTGAATTACACTAGCGTAGCCAGGATGCTAATAAGACTGATGGGATAATATACCTTTTCCTCAGATTTTTGTAAGCGAAAAATAAGTTACAGACAGGTTGAATTACTAGAAATATTTCCAGGATTTTTAAAAATATAGGAATGAGACAGGATTTCAATTTTAGACAATCTCATTCCTTAGTCAATGTTCAAAAGTGCAAGTCATTATGGAGCCAAGATCTGGATGCCCAGGCATTCGCTGTGCTGAAAGGAGAAAATGGACCCACCAGGAAAAGAGATGACCTGCACCAGAAAGCATTTGACAGAAACAGGATCCCCCTCCAATGATTTTAGCAAAGTTCAATTTTAAGATGTTGGAGAAAAGTGAATTTGCTCTAGAAGCAAAGAACAAAACTTAGTGTTTTCCACAGAAAGAAATTGAGACTCAAGATAGAAATCATTCATTTCAAAACACCAACTTGCAGTGAAAATGAGGTCATGAAATAGCTAAGGTCAAGCTACTTGAAACACTGTAACAATGCAGATTAAAATATATTTTAAATAAAATAACATATATTCATTGAAAATGACCAAGGAGACAGACACCAAAACGCTGACAGTGGTCATATCTGGGACAAAGGATCCCAGGTGACTTTAATTTTATCTGTATAATTTTCTACATACTTTTTTGGGAAAAAAGCAAGAGTTAAAAAATTCTGTAAACAGTAGTGGTTTCCATGTGTGAAAACAACCCCAACATAAAAGAAAACCCTAAACAACATTAATACTCTAAATATGCCTGAATGGCTTATTTGCTTTGAACATTCCATGTGGGTCTAGGAAAAACACTTTCACACTCTCTGACCCTACACCCCTCCTGCAGAAACCAGTGCTGCAATGAAGCATCTCCTGAGTAAGGAAAGCCTGTGAAAGAAACAAAGTACCTGAAACATGGCGGGGGGGGGGGGGGGGGGGGAGGGACGTGGGACAGGACAGACATATAGCTGAAATTCTCTTACTGACAGACCATACAGCTTTTTGAGATTGTAAGAAGCTGGTTGGGGAACACTTTCAGGCAATGCCCAGTCCTTGGTACTAAGTCTGCATCTACTTGGACATCATCCTTGGGTTCCCGGATGGACGATGCCACACCCATTCATGCCCAGTCAAACTTGCTCACCATCGGCTACAAAACGTTTGAGAGCATCAAGGCGAAACCCTCTCTGAAGGCAAGCTCCACTCTCAAGAGGAATCTAGCCTTGCTTTTTGGAGGTCGCTATTTGAGGAGACTACTGGAATATGTAAACCTTTTGCCCCCTCCCTTCGCTAGGTGCCTAACCGGAATCTCTCTTCTTTTCAAATCCGTAAGGCCGACTCAGGTATCACTGGGTCATCTTTATGGTCATCTCGGGATTACACAAATACAACGTGTGATCCGTGAAAACAAGCGGCAGACTGGAAACTGAGAAGCTGAGGCTAGTCTAGGGAGTAGGATTAGCTGGTGTGACCTTGGGCCAGTCACTTCACCAGAGCCCGTTTCCTCGCGGGTGGATGGGCAGATACACCTCCCGGCATGGAAGCGGTGGGGACGGAGAGCCGGACCGCAAGCAGACCGTCCGTGTGGGCTAACCCCCCGGAACACCGATGCCCCGCTCGCAGCCAGGGCTGGCGCTGTCACTTCTGGGGCCTCGGCATCCGGGTCCGCACCAGGCAGGGGCCGGGATGCCGCCGGCCAGCAGTCCCCTCGGCTCCGACCCGCCGGGGCCTCCCCCTGACACATCCCTCCCGAGATCCGTCTCGCCTGGACACAAACCGAAACCGAACAGCTCATGTGACATTGGAGGCCGGGATGCGGCCTCCGCCCGCGCTCACCCGGAGACGCTGTCTCCACCCAGCTCGGCCATCTTGAGGCCCGAGCAGACAAAGCGCTCCCATTGTTGCGGGCGCCGGCGAGCCAGGGCGCCCTCCTCCCGCCCCGCGACCCGGAAGGGGGCCCCGGGGCGCCGGCGCAGGGGGTGTGGCGGGAGCGAGTCGGTGGCCGCTGGGACCCACCCGGGGGCGCCCCAACCCGGCCCGCACCTTTGAGCGTGGAGCGCTCCACCAGCACCGTGTGGACCTGCGGGTCCGAGAGGAACTTGCGCATCTGCTCCAGGGCGCTCTTCTCCTCCAGCGCCGCCTCGAGCGCGGCCGGGGCCTCGCCGCCGTCCTCCAGCAGCAGCGGCACTAGCTTGCGCAGGTGCTTCTGCAGCACCGACACGTCGGCCACGTTCTGCACGGCCGACACCTCCAGGCCGGCCGAGCCATCCTCGCCGCCGCCGCCCCCGGGCTCCGACATGGCGCCGCGCAGGGGCCCGCAGGCAGCGCTGAGAAGGCGGCCGCGACTGGGCGCGAGAGAGAGCGAGCGAGCGCACGCACGAGAGAAACGGGCGCCGCAAGCAGACCGTCCGCTAGCCCGCGGCCGACTGAGGCGAGCGAGCTCCGGCTCCGCCCTAAAGGCCGCCGCCCGCCGGACCCGCCCCGCCCCCGGGCCGCCCGCCCGCCCCTCGCCGCAGCCACTGGCGGCCACTCGCGGGCCTGGCGTCACGACGTCGCGCGTGCGCACAGGAGCCCCAAATGACGCCGCGCAGCCTTCTGGGACTCGTAGTCCCAGGGCTGGGCGGGGCCCCGCCGTCTCCGCGCCTCAAGCCCTGAAGGTGGGCTTTGCGCCTCAAGCACCTCTATCCCTGAACATGGACTTGGCGGGCGGGTGGGTGAGGAGTGGTCAGGGACTATGTCTGTCCTGCTCACTGCTGTGGCCTCGCAAACAGCACAGAGGCTGAGCCACTGTAAATACTGAATGAATGGTGTTATTAATGGCCAGAGCTAAGGTTTTTTAAGCACTTAGCTTGTCTGTCATCGTTCTAAGCACTTAACCTGCGTTCTTTCCTTGAACGAACGAATGACTACGACGTGTGTATACAGTCTTGCTTGTCATTAGGCATACATAGGGAGAGTGAGGATGTTTTTCAGAGGGGGAGGAGATGGGGGCAGTGTCACATTGCTAGGCTGGAGAGAGGGAGGTGGGGAGGGAACGTTCCCAGCAGAGAAACCAGATTCTACAAAGGCAGTGAGGCAGGAGCAATGTAAAGGAAGCCAGGAGATGACACCTGAACGGTGGGGTGAAGCTGTTGTGAGTCCTGGCTGCAAATGGCAAAATAATTCCCGCCAGGATGCTGTTAGGATCAAGAGGGAGACCTACGTGAGCACATCCACTAGAACAGTGATGCTCCGCTAGCAGCCGGGGCTGGCGCTGTCATCCCTGGGGCCTCAGTACCTGAGTCCACACAAGGCAGGGACTGGGATGCCTGCCCGCCGAGTCTGCCCCAGCTCCCATCAGCCCGGACCTCCTCCCTGACACAGCAATGACATAAAGGCCAGAATCCAGGTTGCCCACATTCTTGACTTAGAAATGGTAGTTTCTTATAAGTAGCATTAATTGTCTTTAAAAGTTCAAACTCATAACTTGCTTAAGTTGAGTGGAGGCAGGGAAGCCAAACGTGATATTTTTATATCAAAGTACACAGAGAGCTGAGCCCTGATTGGTGGAATTATGATGGGATGATTTGATTTCCCCAAATCATCTTTGGAAAACTGCGAAACATACAGTATGCCTATTCTTGCTCAATTACCTGGTGCCAACCCCCAGGAGCCGCTGGGACCTGGAAACTAATCAGATGATTCTTGTCTTTAAGAAGCTCATGGCAGAGGGGGTAGATTAATATCCCAACCTCCTGCCCTCCACTCTTATATTGTATGCCCATTACAGATCTAAATAACCTTCTGGGAAAAATATAAAGCAACTGCAATGCGTTTGTACTATGATCATAATGGTAATGAATAATAGTAACGCCAACAACAACTAACACTGAAAGTTCGCTCTATACCAGGCACTCTGCTAAGGGCTGCCCCCTTGCTGTGTCCTTTAGCATAGGAACCGGTATGGAATGGGAGAAAATCCATCTTCCACTAACTAGGTGCAGGTTACTGAACTCTGAATTGACCACACACCGCTTGAAACCCAGAAACCCAGCAGCGACCTGGCAGATGGAGAGGGCTGCTTGCAGCCTGCACCGTGAGTCAGCACTGGTTCAGAGATGCAGTCACTCAGACATCCAAGGGACTCAGACATCTGCAGCCTGGCCCCAAGCCAGAGCAACAGAGCAGCAGGCTCTGGATTTGCAGCCCTGTATTATAGGCTTAAAATGTAAAGTGCTTGTTATTTCTGAGAGGATGGAAATCAGAAGAATTTGAACAATCAGTCCTCAAAGATCCACACATTGATCAAAAGTGCTTGCATTTCTGTTTTCTAAAGATGTTTGCTGTGTTTAATAAATACATAGAAGAATAGTCAACGCTGATTGAGTGCTTACTGTACACAGAGTGCCAAGCACTCTAAATTCCTTATTCTGGGGGCTGGACTGCGCCAGGGCTGAAAGGGAAGGAGATATTTTTGTGAGATGTCCCCTTGGCTTCCTGCCCCTGCCTCCCATCATGCCCCAAGCTGTATCTGGTAGGGGCGGAGGTCCTCCACCCACACCTGGCCTCTCTCATCCCTTGCTTTGGTTGGCATCAGCTTTCTCCCATCCACAGTAGAATCTGCTTTCACTTGGCTGTGGGCTGTGGGTGCAGGAGGGAGGATTCGTTCTAAGTTGATGGGGATCACAGTGGCTGCTGGGCCACCTATATTTTATGAGAAATTGGTGATGAACTGTCTACATGTCCATTCCCCACCCCTCTCTTTAAAGTACTGCCCTGGAGGACCCCTCACGTCTGAGTTAGGAGCTCATTCTCACCCTCATCCTCTCTCTTCCTCTCCCACTCCCAACCGTGGGCCGCACCAAGCCCGTGGCGGAAGCCCGGCTGGCCCAGCGCTTTCAGGCTCTGTGCCTGGAATCTGCCTCTTCTTCTTGGAAATGCCACCCTGGGCTCGCCCATTCATTCATTCATTCATTCCATGGGCTCATTCCCAGACCAGCAGGGCCTGGCCCAACGTAGGTGCTTGGTTAACGGCTGGAAACCAATGCCTTCCACCCGGGAACGGGGTGCTGGCGGTGGCTGGTCCACGGGGCACATTTTGGATTCTGACTTTCCAGCTGCTTTAACCTGGCAGTGTCATTCCGTCGCCAGCGCGGGACCCCACCCACCTATCGCTCAGGGGGCTACAGGACACCTTCTGATGAAGCTCGTCCCAGCATCCAGCCCCTATCCGAGCTCGGTTCCTTGTCTAGTGAGCCTCGGGGTGAGGCTGGAACCCAAACCAGATCCTGGTGGCTTGAGCCCCCGCTGGGCGCGGTTGGGGGACGGGAGGGGAAGCACCCCTAAGGACCAGAGCGGTCTCTTGGCGCCCTCTAGTGCTGTAGAGGAGAGGGCGCACACCCAAACCTTCCCCCGCCGCCCGGTCCATCTCGGTGATGCCGCCCGGCTGGCCTTCCCAAGGTCACCCAGGTGACTTGTCCGGGGTCACAAAGCGAGACACAGCAGTGATAAGGAAGGGAGTGCCAGCCCGTGGCCCAGCCTGCATCCCACCGCCCACTAGTAAAGTAAGAGAAGTTGGTTTCTAATGTAGACAATCCTGCCCGGGGCCCTGGCTGCTCCCTTTTCTTGAAAATTGTGTCCCCAGCTAAGGCCACAGCTCCCTGGGGACGGTGGACCCTACCCTCTTTCATGGACATGCCTCTGAAATTCTCTCCTCGCTCTCAAATGTTCTCTCCTCCCTCCCGGATTCTTTCCACCTGTGTCCAATCTACTCCAATGCATCCTTTTAAAAAAGAGAACCCCCTGCCACACCTTCCCGCCAGCCCCTCTCACGTCTTTTCACCAAAACTCCTTGAAAATGCATAAAGGTGGGGACCATCTCTCACCCAGCCCACTCCCACACTCCTGGGCAGCTGCAGGTGTCAAGGTCACCAGCAGCCTCCGCGTGGCCAGATCCAGTGACCAGTTCTCAGTCCTTGTCTTTCTTGCCCCTGGGATGTCGTTGACACAGCGGGGCTTTTGTGTTCCATCAACACTCCCTCCCAGCCCGCTCCCCCAGCCCCTGGGTACTCAGCACCTCTACACACTGACCATTCCTAACCTTAGGCAGTACGTCTGCTGTTGTTGGGTGTTTCGGAAAATGCCAATCAGGCCAACTTGGCTGCAAGTGTTAAGTCTTCTATATCCATGCTGATTTTCTATCTATTTGTTCTGTCTATGGAGAGAGGTGGTTAACTTCCAGCTTATAACTGTGCACTTGTCTCTCTGCATGCAGTTCAGTCTGGCTTTGCTCCCTGCATCCTGAAGCTGTTATTAGGTACCTGATCATGGACCACTGTTGTATACCTTATATAAATCTGTCCATTTATCATTGTGACATGTTCCTCTTTATTCCTAGTAGTAGCATGTGCTCTGAAATGTGTTTTGTCTGACAGTTGCATAGCCATTCCAGCTTTCTTGGGATCAGTGTTAGTGTGGTATGTCTTTTCCATCCTTTGTTTTTTCTCTTGTTTTTACTGAAGTATGGTTGATTACAATGTTGTGTGGTGTAACAGCACAGTGATTCAGCTATATCTACATACATATATATTCTTTCATTATAGGTTATTATGTGATATTGAATGTAGTTCCCAGTGCTATACAGTAGGACCTTATTCTTTATCTATTCTTTATATAGTAGTTTGCATCTGCTAATCCCAAACTCCTAATTTATCCCTCCCCCCTTTCCCCTTTGGTAACCATAAATTTGTTTTCTATGTCTGTGAGTCTGTTTCTGTTTTGTAAATAACTTCATTTGTGCCATTTTTTTAGATTCCACATATAAGTGATATCATGTCTTTTTCTGACTTACTTCACTTAGTGTGATAATCTCTAGGTCCATCTATGTTCCTGCAATTGGCATTATTTCATTCTTTTTATGGCTGAGTGGTATTTCACTGTATGTATGTGTGTATATATATATATACACACACACCCCTTATTTATCCAATCATCTGTTGACCATCCTTTACTTTTTTTGTATATATATATTTTTATTGAAGTATAGTCAGTTTGCAATATTGTGTCAATTTCTGGTGTACAGCATAATGCTTCATTCATACATGAAATATATGTATTCGTTTTCGTATTATTTTTCACAATACTCAGACATTGAATACAGTTCCCTGTGCTATATGTATAAACTTGTTGTTTACCTATTTTATACATATTAGTTAGTATCTGCAAATCTCGAACTCCCAATTTATCCCTTCCCACCCTCTTTCCCTCTGGTAACAGTAAGTTTGTTTTCTATGTCTGTGAATCTGTTTCTGTTTTGTAAATAAGTTCATTTGTCTTTTTTTTTTTAAGACTCCACATATAAGTGGTATGGTATGGTATTCTCTTTCTGGCTTACTTCACTTAGAATGATGATCACCAGGTCTGTCCATGTTGCTGCAAGTGGCATTATTTTATTCTTTTTTATGGCTGAGTAGTATTCCATTGCATAAACACACCACAACTCCTTTGTCCAGTCATCTGCTGATGGACATTTAGGTTGCTTCCATGTCCTGACTATTGTATACAGGGCTGCTGTGAACTTTGGGGTGCATGCACCTTTTTGAATTAGAGTTTTCTCCAGGTATATGCCCAGGAGCAAGATTGCTGGGTCATATGGTGAGTCTATTTTTAGTTTTTTGAGGAAAACCCGTATGTTTTCCATAATGGCTGCACAAAACTACATTCCCACCAACAGTGTAGGAGGATTCCCTTTTCTCCACACCCTCTCTAGCATTTATTGTTTGTGGACTTTTTTACTGATGGTCATTCTGACTGGTGTGAGGTGATAGCTCATTGTAGTTTTGATTTGCATTTCTCTGATAATTAGCGATACTGAGCGTTTTTTCATGTGCCTATTGGCTATTTGTATGTCTTCATCAGAGAATTGCTGGTTTAGGTCAGTTGGCTCTTGTTTTGTAAAAATCCTGACCATCTCTGTGCTTTATCTGGGGGGATGGGGTTTATCGATATGCCTGGGTTTAGTCACCATCTTGCTATCTGTTTCCTATTGGTCCCACCTGTTCTTTGTCCAGAAGTCCCGAGTCCCCACACACCCTCCCCTCCAGAACTCCACATCTCAGTGCACCCCGCCTCACTCACCCTGTGCTCCAGGCTCCCCTGGTGCCTCTCAGACAACTCACCTCTCTATCTGGTCCAACAACAAACCCTGCCACTCTCCACGGATGTCTGCAAAATCTGATCTCCTTTCTGCACCTGCACTGCCGCCCTGGTTCAACCCCTCTGGCCTCACCTGGGCTACTGCAAGGGCTGCCTGTGGCTTCCTCCAGGCATGAGGGGAGGAGTCTTTGTAAACAGAGATCAGAGTGGTCGCTCTCTGCCCAGCGCCCCTGTGACTGGATGGCTCAGGCCCCGAGGGATTGGCCCTCGGCTCTCCCTTCAAACTCACCTCCGATCGTCTCCCGCAGCCCCGCAGCCCCGCTGACCTCCCGTTGTCCCCGTGCCACAGGCAGCCCCAGCCCGAGGGCCCTCCCCTCTTTCTAAAATGTTCTTCCTCTAGGGTCCTTCTCTTCCCAGACCTCCGATCAAGTGTGACCCTGTAGAGAGGCCACCGCTCACCCCTTTATTTATTGCTTCATTTTCCTTCCGAGCATGTTTCTCTGCACGACATATACTTGGGCTTCCTGTGTGTGGTCCTTGCCCCAGACTAGGACGTGATTCCACCAGGTCAAGGACTCGTTCTGGTTAACAGCGCATCTGAGTGCGGCCGGGTAGCTGGAACTGCATCTTGCTTGCTGTGAGTGGGGAGGAAACTCTGAGGCCTGAGCGAAGACACAGAGCGCTTCTGTTCCCTCCAGGAGAATTACAGGGCGATTCTAAAAATATTAGTTAAAAAATAAAAAGTATTCCTCAGCCACTGTTACATACAAACACGTCAAAGCCGAGTTGTAAAGAAACCCTCACAGCTTGGTTCTATGATGTCACGCTTTGCACCAGGCACCCCTCCAGGCATACACTAGTCAACCCCAGCTCTAAAGTCATCTCTTCGTTTCCTCAAGACTTTGAGAAGAGGTGACACAAATATAAAGTTCTCCATGCATCTCGAAGGGCTGTCTGGGGATTTGAGAGGCCACTTGTTGTGGGCTGAATTATGTCCGCCGAAAGATGTGTTGGAGTCCTAACCCCTGGGACCTGTGAATGTGACCTTGTTTGGAAATAAGGTCTTTGCAGATGCCATTGAGCTAAGATGAGGTCATTCCGGATTAGCATGGGCCCGAAGTCCAATGCTGGTGTCCCTCGAAGAGGAGGGAAACTTGGACCCGGACACACAGACCCACACAGGAAGAACACCGTGATGACAGAGACAGAGTAAGAGGGAGGTAACCATAAGCCAGGAACACTGAGGGTTGCCGGCCACCACCGGGAGCTGGGAGAGACAGCTCAGACCCCCTCGGAGTCTCCAGAAGGAACCAGTCCAGCCAACTCCTGCTTTTTCGACGTCTAGCCCTCAGAACTGTGTGAGAGCAAACTGCCATTGTTCTAGCCACCCAACTGGCAGTCATCTGCCCTAGCAGCCCTCGGGAATTCATGCCCCTGTTCCAGAGACAGCGTGATCCTGCATTGTGGAAACTTCAAGACTACATGATGGAAGGGGGACAGGATTCCATCTGCCAGAAAGTGAAGTTGTCAGGGACTTCCTATGAATGTGGGATCGATCACTCCCCTGCAGGCCTGTCACTGTATCCTCTGCAAAGCAGAACAGGCCAAAGACCCCTGTGTCTGATGTGGCACAAATCCCTGATGTGCACGGTCGCAACACGCTGGTTTCAGCGCCTGTGTGCAGCATCACGTGATCCACTTTCACGATGACGTGGTCTTGTCATTAAACGTGAGGGACCTGCAAAATGAGCTTCCTTTACAGGCACTGACACCTGCAGCAGAAACTGGTGAGATTTCCCTTTCTGCCCCTCTCGAAGAATCAGCCAGACCCCGAGCTGACGGATGGCAAGCACCAGGCTAGCTCTTTCGTCAGTTTCCAGGGACTTCCTCTGACGCACGTGTCTGCTCTGTGCCCTTTCTGTTCCATCGGTTTGTACCAGCAATCAATGTTACAACCAGGTGAAGGTTTTTGAAGTGATCTTCGCGCTGCAGTCACAGAAGCCAGTAGAGCAAACTCCAACACACAACCTCACAGAAAGTCAGGGTAACTGTATCAATCATGCGAGGTTAGGTTATACCTCAGGGACCAATGACGCTCAAGTCTCAGTGGCTCAAACAATAAAGGTTCATTTCTTGCCCCAGCTACGCATCCATCAGGGGCTGGCTGTGACTCTGCCCTGTGTGATCTCATTCTAAGACCGACTCATGGAACAGCCTCTGTCTGGAGCACGGCCTGTTGTTTGAGTCAATTCAAGCTGTAGAACAGAATACCGTACACGGGGGGGGGGGGGGGGCTTAAACAACAAAAGCATATTTCTGACAGTTCTGGAGGCTGGAGTCCAGGGTCAGGGAAGCAGAATGGCAGGTTTCGGCAGGGACTCTTCCTGGTTTACAGCTGGCCGCCTTCCCGCTGTGTCACTTGACAGAGCGAGAAACCGTCTGTCTAGCGTTTCTTTCTGTAAGGGCACTAATCCCGATCACGGGGGCTTATTCTTGTGAACTAATCCCCTCCCCACGGCGCCCTCTCCAAATTCTGTCACAGTGGGGATCAGGACTTTGGCGTGTGGCTCTGGGGGGACACAAACATCCAGCCCATGGCACCTGCTTTAGGGCAGAAGGAAAGGGCTATGTGGAGAACCACTGCTGGCTCGTGGGTTTCTGCTCCGAAATAACACGTCAATTCCCCTCGTATTTCATTGGCCGAAGTAAGTCACTTGGCCAAGTGTGACGTCTGCGGACAAAGAGGTGTGAACTCACAGGGAGGAGAGATGAAACCACTATAGCAGGTCAGTGAACTCTGAACGCAAAAGGAGTTGCTCTTCCAATGAAAACGAAGTTGGATTCTTTGGGAAGGCTGGATAAACGCCCGTCACTAAAAAGCACTGTTGATTTACGCTTGAGTCAGACAAGCAGAGACGCTGGCGGGGGCGTGGGGAGGACCGTAAGTATCTAGCGTGCCCACAGCTCCCATAGTGCCTTTCTATTCTCGCTCCACGTAAAGAAACTGAGACTGGAAATGGTACGCGATCTGTGATGGGGGTGCGGGCTGTGCAGGAAAGACCGCGTGGCATTTCTATTAGGGGACCCTTCCCTGAACGGAAGGCTCCAGGCTTTATATAAAAGCCATGGTTGACTAGCTCATTCAGCATTCAGCCCAGAAGATTCCAGGTATCTCAAGTAGAAAGGGATTTCATAGAGGGAGTCAGATGCAAAGAGGCACAGACATCAGGGGCTGCCTCGGAACAGTGCTTAAGGCTCCACTGCCACAGTTGTCATAAGAAGTCAGGGGCTTGCTCCTGTCTGGTTGCCTGCAGCCCAGAGCAGGTGACCAGGCAGTGGGATGTGGCTCCAGCTGCTGCCAGAGCCTCCTTGCCACCCATTCTCCTAATCTCCTGGGAACGATTACCTCCCAAGGCTTGCATGGGTGTGTTTAATGGCAAAATGTAATCTCTTTGGTATAGCCAGTACAGAGATTCCTTAAAAAACTAAAAATAGACTTACCACATGCTCCAGCAATCCCATTCCTGGGCATATATCCAGAGAGATCTCTAATTCAAAAAGACACATGCACCCCAGTGCTCATAGCAGCACTATTTACAATGGCCAAGACATGGAAGCAACCGAAATGCCCATTGAGAGATGACTGGATAAAGATGTGGTATATCTATACAATGGAATACTACTCAGCCATGAAAAATAATGCCATTTGCAGCAACATGGATGGACCTAGAGATGATCATACTAGTGAAGTACATCAGACAGAGAAAGAAAAATACCACATGATGTCACTTATACGTGGAATAAAAAAATTACACAAGTGAACTTATTTATGAAACAAACAGATTCACAGATATAGAAAACAAACTTATGGTTATGGGGGGGTGGGGAGGAATAAATTGGGAGTTTGGGATTTGCAGATACTAACTACTATATATAAGATAGACAAACAACAAGGACCTACTGTAGAGCGCAGGGAACTATATTCAATACCTTGTAATGGCCTATAATGAAAAGGAATACGGAACGGAATATACAACTGAATCACTGTGCTGTACACCAGAAACATTTTAATCAACTATACTGCAAGAGAGTCTGGGAAACATAGATTTTTTTTCTTAAGTTTTCCAAGCTCTGCAAATAGATAAGGGGTTAAATGAGGGTTGAAAGCAGCTATGTATCTAGTACAATTGGCAAATACATGAATAAGGTTTTATATATAAACATACTTTTCTTTTATATATTTTAAGTTAAAATAAAATTCTTTAAGGGTGCAGGTGCTCCAATAATAGTATTTTATGATTAAAAAAAAAACTTGTCAACAGTAGTTGGAACAGAGCTCGCCTTCTGCTCACTGTGTAACTTACGACAGGGGCGATGTCTTCCCTCCCCCGCGGTGAAGGGTCTTCTCCTTCCTAGGTCTGGATCAGCCTCCACCATGATCTTTGCACTGTCAGTGACTGAAACACCTCTGAGCCCTTTACCGTGAAGTTTTCTGCTGGGACCACCTCCTCGAGGCATATTCATCCTTCTCGTCACCGTCCTCACTCATGTCCACACGCTGCGTCACCAGGTTCCTCCGGCCATGCGTGTCCATTTCTGGAGCCGCGGCAGAGTCTGCGACCTCTCTGTCAGCGCTTCCTCCCAGGGCCCAGTCACTGCTCCCCCGGAGCGGCCCTCTCAGCGCTATTAGCGCTCTGTGCCTCTCCTGCACGTTCACCTTTTGGCCAGTGATGCCTTTACGTAGCATGGAAAGTGGGTTGATCACGGCTGCCTGGGAACTGAGGAGCAGGTGCGGGGTGACCAATGGCTTTGAAGGCAGCGTCGCGTCAGGAGGTGGCTCTGGCGCGTCTGCTATCGGTCTGCGGGCTGAGTAGCCCGCAGCAGTTGGTACTTGACACGGTTACTCAGGTGAACACGCTGCGGTCACTGGGATCAGACCTGTGCTGGGGGATTGGTGTTACTTAACTAGAATCTTGCCTGCGGGAACCGGGCAGAGCAGGACCGTCTGCACTGACATCTTCCCTCCGTCTTCCTGTTCCTGCCCCCCGGCAAGCAGGAGCTGGCCTAGGCCCGCTGCCCTAGGACTGAGAGCAGAAGGTGCCTGTGGGTCTTCTGGGCTTTAGTTTTTCCCCACAGTCCAAGCCCTCGGGAAAACAAGGAGGAAAAAAGGACTGGAGTCTCCCCTGGGGGCAAAGTGTCCTGGAGAAGCAGGGTGTGGTGAGACATCCTGGGCCACAGGAAGACCCCCGGGCTGGAGTGGAGAGGCAGGTGATGGGGTCCCGGGCCAGCTGCCCGTGAGGCCCCAGCGAGCAATACAGGGGGTGCAGCCCTGTATGTATATGTCACCTCGGTGACAGGGTCCCCGAGGCAGGCTGGCCAGAAAGGCTCTTGAGGATGGGAGCAGCGGCACAACACCATGGGGCCGGGGGGCCCGCAGTGAGCGGTGTGGACTGACGATGGGGTAACAGAGTTGAAAGCAGAAATAACTTGCTTAAGGTCTCACAGGTAGCAAGAGGCAGAGGAGGAGTTCAAACTCAGATGCTGCCCGTGTCCAGAGCCTTTTAACCACCAGGAGGGCGTGGGCTGCCTTTTTCAGTCCCCAGTGTAGCACCAAGCACAGGGGAACTGCCAGTACCCCCATCAGCGGCATTAAGTACATTTGTGCAACCATCACCACTATCCACGTCCAGAATGTTTTCATCACCCCACACAGAGATTCTCTCTCTAAACTAACTCCCAGGACTCCAGCCTGAGGGGCAGCTCTGGGAAGGAGCACTCTGGGGGGAAGCTCCTCCTTAGGGGCCCACCTTGTCCAAGGACCCAGCGCCCCACTGGGCTGTCACCTGTCAGCCACACCACCAAAATGCAGCCACAAGCGGCAGCCCCCTCCCTAGCATTTACTCAGACTTAAAGCCAAGGAAATGTTAAGCAATTCTGTGTTTCTTTAACCTCCTCTCTCAGCACTGCACCTTCAGAATGAAAAAAAAGTGAGGTGGAAAATCACTTGTCATGCAGTATCCCTGACAGTATCCTGACACAGAAGAAACACACCAGGGAAAAACAGAAAATCTGAGACTCTAGTTAACAATAACGTATCGATATTGTTTCATCAATTGTAGCAAATGGGCCACCGATGTAAGATGTTAATAATAAAGGAAACTGTGTATGCGTGTGTGCCCCGGGAGTATGAATACTTTGTACTCTCATTTTTTTTGTAAATCCAAAACTCTCCAACCCCCAAAAAGTATTAAAAAAGAAAGTGAGGCTGGGGTTGTTGTGACGACATCTATTGGAAAGCCCCTCCTCCTGGAGGAACAGGCATCCTGCTGGGGCGGTGGGTGGCTCTGGTACTCGGGGTGGGGGCGAGGGGAGCATTCTGAGGCGGCGGCCATGCCTAGTCAGCTCAGGGGCAGCCCCTCCCTGGGCGGTGAAAACCGCATCTCTAGGCCCGCGGTACCAGCATCCTAATTATGGTCCCATAAGGCCACGAACCCGTTAAGGTTTTCCAGACACTGGGTCTGATCAGGAAAACGGAACCCCGTTTCAAGGCTAGGAACAGGAGTGACAGGTGGGGGTCCCACGGACTAGGGCCAAGCCCCTTCTGGAGGTGCTGCATACGCCCCCTCAGGGCGCAAGAGCCATCTCATGGAAGGTCTGCGGTTGAGCAGGTTGACGCCTACAACCAAGCGTGGCTCCTTCACTTTCAGGCTGTGCAGCCTCAGCAAAGTCTCGCCCTCTATGACACTGACCCCCTCACCGCTGTTGTAAAGATCTAGTTAAGACAACAAAAGTCAAGCGGTCGGCACCTAGAGGGCGCAGGTCCGCCACATACCCACCATGGACGACTGGTCGCTGAAGTCAGCCAAGGCAGGGGTCTCTGCTCTGCTCAACCCGCGAACCACGGTCACCTTTCTGGGTAGATGCAACCGCGTGCCCGCTCCCCAGGGCCGCTGAGTCCCGCCAGGCACTCGGCCCGCTTCCTACTGGGCAGTGCATTTCCACGCCCCTAGCCTCACATGGGCCTCCGGCAACCTTGTTCTTCTGCCAACACTGTACCCATTTCACAGGCGAGGGAACTGAGGTACAGCTCACGTTTTAGGCGGGCTTTTAATTTAGCAACTATTCGAACCCGACTTGCTGTCGCCCCGTGTGGAGGTCGAGACTCGGCCGACAGGCCGCGAGCTTCGCTGTCCGGAACCCTGGTTTCGAGTCTGGGTCTCTAAGGCCCTTCTCCGCCGCGGACACTAACTCGACTCAAAGACGCCGCCGCCTTGGTCACGTGCGCTGGATCATGTGCGCTCTCGGACCAATCCCCGAGGCCCGGAAGGAGAGGCCTTGGGATTGGTCCATCCCGGTCGGGGGGCGGGACTCTTGCTCCCAGGAGTGGAAGCCTTGTCATCCCCTGCCCGCCCAATCTCTGTCATCCGCGTGAATCTCGCTCGCTCGCGAGACCGGTGCCCGGATGGTGACTGTAAGCCCCACAATGCACCGGGCGCGGGCGGGGTAGGCGCGTGTAGGCGCGGCCTCGCGCGCCGCCTGCGTCATCTTGCTGAGCCGGCCTGGAGTTTGGGGTGCTCCTCGCCTGAAAGTTTTCCTTGTCTCCGTCTGGAGAATGGGACGAGTTTCTCAGTGTGGACCTGAGGGCCTCCCATCGCCGTCCCTTCCTTGCCTCTGAGGCCTTGTCCCCGCGATGTGTTCTGAAGCCCTGGGTTCCTGCCTCACTTCTGTCGCAGGCTGGCTCGTGCTCCAAGCACTCATTTGATTTTGCTGGTTCCACCTAGACTAGGGGTGCTTAAGCCGTGGTCCTTGAGTGGACTTGTGAGAGCTGTGCTCCCCGCCGGACTATGTGCAGAACAGGCTGTGCAGGTGCTTCTGTGGAGGGGGGGCTTTCATCGGACTCAAGTGCTGAGAACTCCTCACAGGACTGACGGGGTGGCACTTGGTCCCGTCTGGGTGCTCTCTGTCAGCACACGGCCTGGTGCAGATGTCCCAAGGCGCTTATTAGATGGAAGAGAAAAGCTAAACTTTATTTCTCCCAATTACCCCCCGCAGGCATCTCGACCTACTTCCACAGGAACGAACGCTTGGTATCACCTGCACACAACTTTTGATTGCACACCTCCCTCCTGGGATCACGCACTTCCCTCTGCCGGACCGTTCATTCGTTCATCTGTTCCTCAAACGTTGATTGAGCCTATATACTAGGGGTGGAGGGGTGGAGCACAGCGCTGGACACTGGAGACAGTGGTGAACAAGATAGGCCTAGGCACTGTTCCTACAGAGCCCAGGATAGAAGCTGGGAGAGACAGTGAGGTTGGAGCTGAGGGAAAAGCTGCGAGCACCTCTGGATTGGTCACCAGGGAGGGCTGAGACTGAAGGATAAAGACTAATAACCAAGTCAGGGTGAGAGGGGGAACAGCAGGTTGGAACAGCGTGGGAAAGATTCCGCCTGTCGCAGGAGGAGAGTAGAGAAGGGAGCAGGGCCAGCGTTTTGACCCTTAAGAGTGTTGCTAGGAAGGTGCGGACCTGTGAGATGAGTGTTTTTGAAAGATGCAAAACCAGCGATGCTCCCACATGAAGAGCTGGCTGGCTGTTTATGCGAAGAGTGCAAGAGCGGGAGGGAGTTGGGCAGACAGGCCGGAAAGCTGAGCCAGGCTGGATGTAGAAATCTGACCATGTGCAGGAGCTATTCTGGGTATCAGTTTGCCCGTCTGTGAAGTGTAGGGGTTGGACTCTGTCTTTAAGGTCCTCCCACCTGTGATTCAAATTTAGCAACACTCCAGGCAGGTGAGGATTTCTAAGTGATTACAGCCAGGAGAAAGATAACAGGAAAGAAGGGAGGCAGGGGAGACTGAGGAGAGAGTGACACAGACACTAAGGGGGCACTGGGAAGAGCACGACCCAGGGGCCTGCCCAGGTCAGAGAGCCATCCTTAGATACAGACCCTCGGCTGTCCTGCTGTGAGACCTTCGGCAGTTCAGTCCAGCTCCCAAGGTCTCAGGTTTTGTCTTTGTGACATGGGGGTAATAGTAGTACTAATAATGCTAGGTGACATTGTCTTTGGGTTTTAGGGGACACCATAGTAGGAAATGGCAACTCTGAAAAAACGTTGATTTACATACATATAAAATAATCTCTGGAAAAGTAAGCAAGTTTGCCTCTGAGGAGTGGAACTGGGTGGTTGGATGGTTTTGGGCAGGGAAGGCACAGGACTGGGAGGAAGCTTTTTTTTTTAAACTTTTTTTTTTTTTTTTGAACAACATGGCAAGTCAGAGAGAGCTGCCAGGCCTCGGTGTTTCTGCACTGGTCACAGCCGGGCACCTACCAGATGTGAAGGCAGAGGAGCATTAGCAAGGGCATGTTCTGGGTGCCTGGACAACTGAATTCAGATGGAGGGTCTCCACCAACACACACTGGATTTATGTTCTTCATCCATAAATTTGGGGACAAGTGCGGGCTCTCTAGAGGGCAAAGCAAAATCTTAGGACCCTGCTGGCCTGCATTTGGATTCTGATTCAATCAGTGACTCTGTCATGAGCTTGGGTAAATCATTTAGTCCCTCAGAATCTCAGTGTTCTCATCTGAAAAATGGGAGTTAACCACACTGACCTAATTGTAGAGAATTCGACGAGATGCTGTGTGCAAAGGGACAGCCAGCGTGCTGTAAGGGGCTCAGGAAGTGTCACTTCCGTTCTTCCTCCTCCGTTAGCTTTGAAGAACCCAGGACTGTCGGCTGGGGAAATGTAACGCAGTTCATGTTTATGTGTCTCATCCCACAAGAGGTTAACTTCATTTAAAGGCTTTTAGAATGTACATGCTGGGAGAGCATGTCAAGAAGCACAGAGCGTTCCGTTTACAGAACAGTCCGGCCAGGGACTGAAAAAACAGCTGAGCCTGCGGAGGCTCCAGGCTGGCACCCCCTGTGCCGGGAGGTGGTGGTGAGGTCGCTGCTGGGGCTCCGCGCGCCCTCTGGTGGCGAGGCGGGAGACTGCGGGCCGGCGTGGCGGCCTGAGAGAGGCCAGCGGGACATGGCTGATTCCAAAGGTCGCACTGCCGCGTGACTCACGATTAAGAAAAAAAAAAAAAAAAAGACTGTACACTTGTAAAATCATTGCACATATTCCAGATATATATAAGCCCTTGGAATATTTATCTAGTTTATGCACACACTGACCTTATATATGGTGTATGGTACACATATTCTATTTTAGGGTGCTGTAGAAGTGTCCGCCAGGAGCTCTCAGTTCCCGGGATGCCCTTTTGTTTATTTAGTGATGTCTCTGTGGCTTTTACCACTTTTCACCGTGGAGAATGACGCTGCAGCTCGCAGGCTCCAGCTCGCAGCCTCATCCTCTCCAGCAAGTGTTACTGTTGCCTAAATTCCTGGGAGCAGATTCGCAGTGTCGATGGAGAGAAAAAAATTTTTAAACATTTTTCTTCTTTTTTAATGCTCTTTTTTGTTTTAGTTCTTTCTTTCTCTCCCTTCCTTCCTTTCTTTTTAAATGGAGAGATTGGGGATTGAACCCAGGACCTCGACCACGCTAAGCATGCGCTCTACCACTGAGCTATACCCTACCCACTGAACTGTTTCTAATATTTAGTATTTGAAACATTACCTCATTGCCCTTGCAAAGAGTCATACAAATTTGCATAGCCATCAACAATCAACGGAAGTGCTGTTTCCTCCCAGCCTCCCCACTGCGATTTGAATTTCTTTCTTAGGTCGGTGGGGTGGAGCTCATCCCACCAGGCTGGCTAACTCTCAGTGGACGAGCCCCCTTCCCTCTCTTGATGTGAAATGGGGTGGGGACACTTACAATCATTACAGCAGGTGCCATCTGATGGGCTTTCTCTGCCTGCTTTAGAGGATCATTTCTTTCATCTTCCCAAACATCTGCAAGGACCAGACCACTATCTCCATTTCACAGATGAGAGCTTGGAGGAGGATAGAGCCAGACTTGCAGCCCAGCCCAGCAGGCTTCAGGAAACCTCCAGAACCCACCTTTGCAGGACAGCTGGAAGCTGCCACAGGTGGATGTGGGCCATCCCAGCTGCAGCTCCGTGGAGCATTTTGGTCATGACCTGTTTGATGTCTCTTCACCACTTAGAGGGATGCAATCCCAGGGAGGCCCTGTTAGAGGAAACAGATTTGTTTTCCTCCTTTATAGTGACAGAAAGTCCAGCTACGTCTTGTGAATTCTGGGTCACCACCTGTAGCATCCTTGGGAGAGTGGGTTTCGTGGAGAATGGGGCCAATCACACCCCACACCCAGGAGGGGGCAGGCAGGTGAAGGGAGGTCCCAGGGCCTCCGCACCCAGGCGCGGCCAGAGAGAATCACAGCATTGGTTTCACTCTAGGTTCACCAGCACAGCTTCATCTGGACATTGCAAATTCACTGAGAAAACTGACAGAGGCAGAGGGCCACCCCCCCACCTACCCACCCCAAATCCACACACCTGTATCCCTGCCTTCTTTCTCCCTCCCTTCCCTCATTCTGTTGAAACAGATAATCTGGCCTTTTTTAAAATTGACATATAGTCAGTTTACAATGTGTTAGTTTCTGGTGTGCAGCATGGTGATTCACTTATACATACATACATTCCTTTCCATATTCTTTTCCATTATAGGCTGTTACAAGGTATTATGTAGTTCCCTGTGCTGCGCAGTAGTAGTGCATATCTATTTTATATACAGTAGTGGGTATCTGCTAATCGCTAACTCCCAGCTTATCCCTTCCCTCCCTCTCTCCCCCCTGGTAACCATAAGTTTGTTTTCTATGTCTGTGAGTCTGTTTCTGTTTTGTGAATAAGTTCATTTGTCTCACTTTTGAGATTCCATGTATAAGTGATGGCACATGGCATTTTTCTTTCTCTGTCTGACTTACTTCACTTAGAGTGACGATCTCCAGGTCCAACCATGTTGCTACAAATGGCATGATTTCATTCTTTTTTATGGCTGAATGGTAGTCCACTGTATATATATGACAACTACTTTGGATAATCTATCCTGTTCCTGTTTAAGACCTCCCGGCTTGTGCTCTGGATTCCAGGCCCCTGTCTCCTCCACAAACACTGGGATGGGCTTAGTCCATCGGTGCCCAAACATACTTGTAAGAACTCCATTGACCAGACACCTGCGGCAGGTCCTGTTTCCTGGTTTCCTAAACATCAAAATGTCTCTGTGGAGACATTCCCTTTCCATGTCCTCACCTTCCCTTCTGCTTCTACCACACCCCGTGGGTCTCTATCTGACGTCACAGCCACGTCCGACAGCCCGGCCCCACGGTGGGTGCTCCTTCCCTGGACGCCTACCTCCTCCCTCTCTCAGCTGAAACACGCGCTGCTTCTGGCTTCTGTGTTTTCCTCCCACCTCATGGGCCAGGTTCCCCCGATGCTGACGCTGTATCACGTCTGCTAATGCACCCTCTCTTCCAGATGTTGGTCTGCATCATTTTTTCCTGACATGCTGCCCCAACACTTCTAAATTCACTGAGATGAAAAAGAATAAAATAATGCCATTTGCAAGAACATGGATGGACCTGGAGATTGTCATACTAAGTGAAGTAAATCAGACAGAGAAAGAAAAAGTATGATACCACTTTTATCTGGAATCTAAAAAAAAAAAAAAAGATACAAATTAAAACAGAAACAGACTCACAGACATAGAAAACAAACTTGTGGTTACCAGGGGGTAAAGTGGGGGTAGAGGGGTAAATTGGGAGTTTGAGATTTGCAGAGATTAACTACTAGATATAAAACAAACAGCAAGTTTATACTGTACAGCACAGGGAACTATATTCCATAGCTTGTGATAGCCTATAATGAAAAAGAGTATGAAGAGGAATATACGTGTGTATATGGAAGACTGAAACATTATGCTGAACACCAGAAACTGACACAACATTGTAAAATGACTATACTTCCATTAAAAAATAGACAAGTTCACTGAGGATGCCTGCACAAAACACATCCCACTTCACCTGTACCAGCAATTAAAAATGGTAACAACTGAGCCGAAGTCAGAGCCCACCCACACGGCACCAGCCTGTTCTCAGGCCTCTCCTTCCTGGTCCAGGAACACCCACTGCAGTTAGCAGTCACGTCCCACCAACCCCCGTGGGTCTGGAGCCATTCCTCAGCCTTTCTGTTCCTCTGGGTCCTTACCAGTCTTGCAGAAGCCGAGCCTCTGTTGCATAAGACGACCCTCCACCCGGGCCCAGTGGATGGTTCCTTGTGACCAGATGCAGCCCTGCATTCTCGGCAGAGAGACCACAGAGCTGATGTGGGTTTTTCTCCAGGTGCCATTCCTGGTGTCCTCCTGGTCCACCGATGGCCACGAAAGCTCAGTCACCAGCCAGGCCACCATGTCCTGCTTCATACTGAACAGCATTTTGTGGAGAGATTCCACTGTTACACCAGCAAACACCCACCCGCATGCCTTCCTGCCCACTGATGCCTCTGTGCGAATCAGAAACCACTATGGTGGTTGCCTCACAGGAGTGATCTATTCCCACCATCCCTTCCACACCTACTAGGTGGCATGCTACTGCAGGAAGAGCTTTCCCTTCACCCTGAGAGAGTTTTCTGTTCATCCATTCGTTTCATTCGTATGGACTCACGAATCCTACTCAGTGGGTTGTAATCTGATATCTCACTATTTACATTGGTGCTCTGATTATCGTGGATTTGAGCAGTGAGAGTCCCTTCAAGTTGGCTCTGGTGTCCTTTTAACATGTCCCCCTCATTTTTTGAGCACTTTCCTGCTTTCTGGTAGACTGCATGGAGGAGAGTGGTATTGTGTTTGGTGGAATTACAAACTTTTATTGTCCTAATTTGGAGACAAAGTTTGGGTTAAGGAGACAACGTGGGAGCCAAGTTGGCCAGGGAAGGGAGTGATGGTGAATTTTATGCAATGTGGCTGGGTCACGGTGCCCCAGTATGTGATCAAAACTGATTCCAGATGTTGCAGTTGGGGTGTTTTCAGATGACATTAACATTTAAATGGCAGACTTTGAGTAAAGCAGATTGCCCTCCATAAGGCTGGTGGGCCGTGTCTAACTAGTGTAAGGTCTAAATAGAATCAAAGACTGACCTCCCCCAAGCAAGAGGGAATTCTGCTGGCAGGTGGCTCTCAGGCTTCACTGTGACCCTGGCTCTTCCTTGGGTCTCTAGGCTGCCAGCTCCCCCTGCAGGTCTGAATTTACCAGATTCCGTATTCACATGAGCCAGTTCCTCCAAATCCATCTCGCTCACTCACATTCTCCCACTGTCTCTGCCTCTCTGTCTCCCTCTGCACAGCCTGCTGGTTCTGTATCTCTGGAGAACCCTGATTAACATGTCATGGTTCTCTTATTAAGGGGAATTTCTTCAAAAATTTGTTTTTCAATAATTCCCTTTTGATTTTCTATCTTAGCTGGGGTCAGTTTGGGGTATATTCTCCTATATAATTATCCATTTAAAATAGGTTTCAAATTGACTTTCCTACAAAGCAGTCTCTTATGACTTTAAAACATTTCATCTGTATAAATGGTTATTCTTTTGTCATTTTTTATTTTGGATATTTGGGGATTCACTCTAAAAGGTTAGATTGGCTGGTGATTCATTTATTTGTTGATTTTTAAGACAAGTTATCTGTCACTTTCACTTTTTTTTCTGGTTTCAAACTTAACTAATTTCTTTTTTAAAATGTTACTAAAATTTTTTTAATTGAAGTATAGTCAGTTTACAATGTTGTGTTAATTTCTGGTGCACAGCATAGTGATTCAGTGATACACAAATATGTTCCTTTTCATGTTCATTTTCATTATAGGCTATTACAAGTGTATCGAATGTAGTTCCCTGTGCTATATACAGTAGGACCTTGCTGTTTATCTATTTTAGTAGTTTGTGTCTGCAAATCCCAAACTCCCAATTTATCCCTCCCCCCCCTTAACTCACTAATTTCTACTTTTTAAAGATTTCTTAATTCCTACTTTTGGCTTTTAAAAACTTCTATTCAAAATTAATTTCTGTGCAGCATGGGGAATATAATCAGTAATACTGTAATCACTGCATGCTGACAGACCCTGGTGATCCTTCTGTAATGTATAAAAGTACTGAATCACTGTCTCATACACCTGAAACTAATATAATATTGTAAGTCAGTTACACTTCAATAAAAAATTAAATTTTCAAGTAAATTATGACTTTCAGAACGATGAGAATTTTCTTGTTGTGGTGACACTCTGCTTTCTTTTTAGACTAACCCGTGCTCTACCATCAGGTCACTGGACCCAATTTTATGTTTTTATAATGTAAAATTGTTTTTGCTTGTTTACTTAAGGCAAGTTTATTGGGTTAAATAAATTTTCACTTTTAAAGTTTACTGTTCTGTGAGTTTTGACAGACATACACAGTTGGGTAGTCACTATCACAAGTCAGTGAGTTTCCCCGTCACCCCAAAGAAGCTGGCTTGTGCCTTCCGTGGTCTCACCAAATTCTTCGGTGAGCTGGCCTGGCAAAAGTCTCATTTTGTGGCCACTTTCCACGGCCCCTCCAGTGACAGCTTAGCTCCAGCAAAACTTCAGCCTCCCCCATCCCTGGGTCTTTGTACACATTGCTTTGCTTAGGACATTCTCCACACTCACTAGGGGGAAGCCCAGTGCGAAGCTCCCCCTGCGGCACCCACCCTCTCCCGGGCGTGGTCCTTACCTGGCGGACCGTCTCAGTTCTGTGGAAGCAGGGTGTCTGTAGAGTATCACCTCCGTCACTGTTGGGCACATCCCGTAAACACTGAGATGGGATAAGCGGGTTTCCTGTCCCCACGGCTCTGCCCCGCTTGTATCGCAGCCCTCTGTGCCTCCATTCTCTTGACAAAGTGAGCCAAGTGTCCTGTCTGCACCAGGGACACGCATGAGAAAGCAGGTGAGGTCCCTGTCTGATGGTGGAGGGTCTTAACTGAGGTTGTATTAGGGCTCCGAAGGAAACCGGGGGTCAGGCTGAGAGAGTCACGGGGTGCCCCCCTGGACGGTGATCAGAGAAGATCCCTTGCAGGAGAAAACGCTGCAGTTTAGACCCACAGGATAAAAAGAAGTTGGCCAGGTCCTTTGGGGGTGGGGGATGGGGTGGGCAAGGACAGCCTGTGCAAAGGCCCTGAGGTGGGAAAGAGGCTGTCAGGGGAGAGAGGGACGCCAGCGATGGAACACATTGACCACGAGGAGCACAGAGTTCAGCAGGAGCCAGATGAGAGACTCCTGTGTCCATGGCGAGGAGCTCAGGCTTTATCTAAGTGCCACGTGAAGCCACTCAAGGGTTTTCAGCAAGAGGGTGACGTGATCACTGATTCAAGATGCTCTGGAGAGAAGGCCATCACTGTCCAGGGGATGATGGAAGCTGAGGGCTGGCTGGGGAGCGAGGCTGGGGCAAGGCGGACGGACAGAGATGCCTCTGGGAGGAGTGTTCTCTAGGATTCACGGATCTTAGCGGAGGGAAGAATCCACGCTGGGGGGCCCAGGTTAGACCGGTGGCGGCAGCAGTGCCTATGCCAAAATGAAGACGCTTGCAGGACCGTGGCTGGGAGGTGGCAGGCAGGTGTGGCCCCTCTGCTTGGGGGTGTCAGGACCGTCCCAGGCACCCAGAGGCCCTGGCGCCCACACGCCCACAGACACCTGTCCTCAGAATTCTGCCCGCTGTTCACTTGGGTCAAGTCTTCACTGGGGGCCTGGGTTTGATCTGGATTATTTTTTTTAATACCGACGTTTTGCAAAGTCAACTGGTGAAAAATATGTCTTTTTTTTTTTTAAAATAGAAAATGTATGGTTATAAGTGAGCATCTCTGGTACATCCTGTACAACGGACTGAAGATGATTCCAGAAAGCTCTTCCCAAACGTTCTGAGAAACTTAGGCGTTAATATGGGGAATTGTTTCCTGTTCAGGGAATACCTACATTTTTACGTGTTAAAGTAAAAACATTTCCACATGAAGCTTGTTGCCTATCTCAAGTAACTATTTCATGTGGGCATTTTCCCAGAGATATTAAAAAATTTGACAACCTAGAAAGAATTCAAGTAGCCGGTACCACAAAGGAGGACCCCCCCCCCCCCCCCAACTGAGACCTCATTACATCCGCACAGTGGAGGGTGCGGGCGCCAGCGTCCGCTAGTTCTGTCCGCTCCCTTCTCTGGGTCTATTCCATTTTCCTTAAACAAGGATTTCGAATTAGACCAGGGGTTCCTACAACTGCAGATTCCACAGGTCGGGAGGCAGATGGCCGTATTACCACTTTTTTCCGGGGCGGGGCGGGTACACATTTTTGTCTCCCTGCCGTTTGTGTTGCCGTTTCACGAAGGTTTAATGCCAAGAGTGGAGGAAGAGCCTGTCAGGTAAGGGACAGTGTTTTCCTGGACAGGAACCGGCCCTGTTGCCCTTTAATCTTGACGGGGTCGTGCACACTTTGTCACACCCAGCACCGGCGTGCAGGCTGGCAGCGGGGACCGTGTGTAGCCGTCAGACACCCGACAACGTCAGCTCAGGTGGGGCAGACTGGGGGCCTCGCCGCCGCACCAGGTCAGCCCGAGCAAGGGGCCAGGAACCGGGAGGCGCGGCTTCCGCTCCGGACCTCGGCGGGCCTCCCTGGACCCGGGTCTCCTCACCCAGAAGCGGCTCGCGAGGGGGTGAAGTCGCGTCCGTCTCCGGGCAGAAGGCCCCGGGAGGCAAGGAGGCCTGCGCTCCCGCCGCGGACGGGCCCCGGGGCGGCGGCGCGCCCGCGCGCTCAGCGGCCTCCGGACGAGCGAGCGAGGCTCCCGCCCCGGAGGCGCTGCCCGGCCCCTGCTTTGCGAGGCCGGCAGCCAAGACGGCCGGTTACCTTCGCTCCCCCGCAGCACACCCTTCACGCGCCGGCCCCTTCCAGATGCCTCGGGAGCGAGGGACACGGTGCCCGCGCGCTCCGACCCTGAGTCGCGCCCCTCTCAGCCACGGCCAGCTCCGGAGCCGCCTGCTCCTGGGGGACGGAGGCCGGTCCCGGTTCCACAGGTTCTGCGCTGCCCCGTCTCGCGTCTGGAGGCCCCTGTTTCTAAGCAGGGTAAATGGAAAGCAGGCCTCCCGGAAAGCAGGCCTCCTCCCATTCAGCCGGGAGCCCCCTCCTCTCACTGGAGGCGTGTGGTGCGGTGCGAGCAGCTCGCAGTCAGAGGCCGCTTGCCCACCGCGGCCGGCCGGGCGACGAAGCCCTCTGCTCCCAGCTCGGGCCGGGCGAGGCGCTGTGTCCCCGAGGCCTCGCGCCACCGCACAGACGTCTGCCCCTCGCTTCCAGCTCCCGGAGGGTCGCCTCGAGGCCCCGGAATGTCCTGCCTGATCAGGGTGCCTGTGTTTAACTGGGGGCCTGGGGCCTCGCTGGATAGTCTGGGCCCCCAGTGGGAGTTGGGTGGGGGGCTTGGGCCGCACAGTGTCAGCTCCACCTTTGGAGGGGCTGGGCGCCAGGTCAGCCGCGTAAAGGTCATGGACACCCCGTGGCGGGGAGGAGGGGCAGTGGGAGCTTCGCCCATGTGAGCATCTCTTCCTGCTGCTGGTTTCCACCTGGCTCCTTTTGCGGACGTCACTTGTCACCACGAGTACAATAGCTCTGCTTCCTGCGGTGAGTCCTTCCAGGGAACCGCCGGACCCAAGGGAGGCCCAGGGGACACAACCCTCCCACCATCAGTCTCCAAAGCGCCAGGCTGAGCACAGCGGCCGAGGAAGCCGGTGTCTCTCCTCCACCAGCCGTACTGATGGCCTGCCCGCCCGGCGCTGGGCTTTGCTGGAATTCATCCTCCGCTGTGGGCTTTGTATCCAAACTCAGGAAGAAACCGCCCTGGAGGCAGCCCCCTAGGCTCCCCAGCAAAACTTTCCCTGTGGAATCACCTGGACTCTGACACCGGAAAAAAGAACGCCTGGAACAACTCGTTCATGAGCAACATGAAGCACATGTGCTATCAGCTTGGGCTCCGGACCAGCCGGTGAGCGTGGCCGCGCTGGGCAGCCAGGCCTCGTGGCCCCGAAGCCCGAGACGCTCACCGCGGGCGACCTCTGACGAGGAGCCTGTCCTCAGGAAGGCCTGGACGCAGGCTCCCTGGGGCTCTGTCCCCGCCTCGTGCAGGACGCCCAGCCCGAGACCAGACTGCGCACTCTCGGGCCCGCGGGGGCCCCTTCGCTTATAGCTAGTTTGAGGCAGATTTCTACAAGGTGCATCCGGAGACAGAAATGAAGGCACTGATAAGGGCACCACCCCGGAGAGGTCAGCCATGGACCCACTTCTCAGTGTTACATTTCAGGGCTGGGGCTGCCCCACCTTGCCCCGGCCTGGTGCCCGGTCGTGTCCACATTCTGACTGTGTGGAGCCAGTGCGAGCGTGTCAGGGTGAGGTGTGTGTGGGGACACTTCTGGGACTCAGACCTGTTTGATAAAAGCTGTTTCCCTACGTGATAAAAGCAGACCACACACATCACTCCAGGGGGGTCCCTTGAAGCTTAACTGGTTTCCTGGCCTCAGGAATCTCACTCCGTCCCAGTCGTGCTGAGTGTTCAACAAAAGTGTCTGTTATTGCGCCATTTGCAGCAACATGGATGTTCGTGGAGAACGTCATTCTAAGTGAAGGAAGCCAGAAAGAGAAAGAAAAATACCATATGAGATCGCTTATATGCAGAATCTAAAAAAAAAAACATAAATGCAAAACAGAAACAGACTCATAGACACAGAATACAAACTTGTGGTTGCCAGGGGGACAGGCGGTGGGAAGGGACTGGGATTTCAAAATGTAGAATAGATAAACAAGATTGTACTGTGTAGCATAGAGAAATATATACAGGATCTTGTGGTGGCTCACAGAGAAAGAGAATGTGACAATGAATGTATGCATGCTCATGTATAACTGAAAAATTGTGCTCTACCCTGGAATTTGACACATTGTAAAAAGACTATAACTCAATAAAAAATAAAGTGAAAAAAAGTGTCTGTTATTGGCTGCTTTTATTACAGGGATTAAGTTTTTTTGTAACTATGGGAGGAGCTGAATGTTAACTAAACTTCTTGTAGGAACCACTTCACTATTCACAAGTGGCAGATCACCGCAGGACACAGACTTGTACAGAGCTGTGAGTCCACTGTACCCACTAACTGGAAAAAAAAAAGATGGGTCAAAAAATCCTTGTGAGGGACGGGAAGTAACGCTTCAGGCTACAAAAATCAACAAGTCGTAAGGCCCAGTTCAGCTCCCGTTTATAGTTACTTCTCTGAAAGCACCAGAGGGGTAAACCAAACCAGGCTGGGGGAGTGATCAGGTGGACCTGGGATGGAAAAAACGGTGAGGGGGGAGTTTTGGGTCCTTCCCGCCGAGTTCTGGGGATTTACCTACCGTCTGAGTAAACAGCAGGAAGACGTGAGACACACAGGCCAGACGGAGCGGGGAGGACCCCTGTCCCTCCACCTGTAGGAGCTCACCTCAGTGGCAGTTGGAAGCCACTCCCCCTCCAGTGAAATCTCATGTGAAACCACACATGGGGTTCTTCCAGCTTGGAGTCGTGTTCGGGCCCCATGCCTGACCTTGAAGGCCCTGGTGGTTCTCCAGTGACCCGGGGCCCCTGCTAGCGCTCCTGGCCGCCCCCAGCACGTCCCGGGGTTTCTGCGGCGCAGTGCGGTGGGGCTTGGCTTGGACCCCAGGCTCACCACTTGGACTGACATCTGGCTCCACTCAGCCCTGGTTTTGTCCCTGCTGTGTCCCGGGCGAGCGACTTAGCCTTGCCTGTTCCCTCCTCTGTCGGAGAGGAAGACAGAGGCAAAGACCGCGGTGGGTCGTGAGAATGAAGGAGGCTGACGCAGGCCAGCGAGGCCCCCACGACAGCCCCGGCTTGAAGATGGGGCAAGAAGTCAGTCGCTGTCATGTCACTGCTGCTCGCGGCTGACAGATCCCGGGAGGGAGTCGCCGGCCCGCTCCTCTCTGCTTTGCGGCCTCTCGCCACCCTGGAACGAGAGAGGCATGAAGCTGGCCTTGCTCTGTCCCCTAAGTTCTCGCCAGAACTCTCACGCCGTCAGAAGTTGCTGGACACTGCAGCTTCTCCCCGGTTTCAGGACAGGAGACAAGGGAGGCCCGGCTAAGGACACAGCAGACTCTGGGCTGCACCAGAGCTGAAGTGTCTCCTGATGCCCCCAGGGAATGGGGTGTGTGTGGTTCCTCAAACCCCGTCACCAGACACGCGCCACTGCACCCCAGCTCCAAGGACAACTTCTGCACCTCTGCCACGGTGGGGGGGGCTAGTCACAGGGACGTCTGACAAGCAAGGAAAGCGAGGGGCACCATCACAGCCCACCTGCTGGAAAGCCAACCAAACGCACCTGGGTGGGGAGGGTGTCCTCGCGATGACGGAGGGGCTTTATTCTGGGCCCGCTCTCAGTGACCCTGCGCTAACAGTGTAGGTGAGGATCGCACGCTGCCCAGTAAGGGGGTGGATCAACCAGGATTCCAAACTCCTATTCTCAGAGCCCATGTTCGTACGACTTTAATGTCTCTCCAAGAGCAATTTTAGGCACCACAGTTAGGGCTCAAATAATTCCACTTCTATGTACTGTATTCTGCTTCACACTTGCCTACTTGCAAAACGAGAGGCGGCTGAGGGGAGCGGTAGAGCGCGTGCTTGGCATTCACGGGGTCCTGGGTTCACCCCAGTACCTCCATTAAATAAACAAACAAACAAACAAACAAAAAAAACCTAATTCCCCCTCCAAAAAAAAGTAAATAAAAAAAGAGAGGTGGTCGATAACAAGTCACCTCTCCTGTCCCCATCAGAGGAGTGGACAGGGAGCTTGTGGGAGGCTCCGGAGAGACCTCGCCGGAGTGGGCAGCCCAGTGGGCGCCCGGCCTGGGTCAAGTAAGGGACGCGTGCCCCCGGCCAGTGCCCCTGGCGTGGCTGCCCTGCCCCTGACTGTCACCTGCTAACGGTCAGGACCAGCTTGCCCGACATCATGGCTACATTTAGTGTCATGATGCGCAATAAAATTCACAGGTTCTTTATTTAGTCTGTATAATACACCATCTTTAGAGATTTTTTTTTAAATTAGATAAAAGAGCATATTAAATGGCAAGTGTATGAAGTTTCTCTTCATAAACAATGTGTCAAAACAAAAAGTTCTGAATTACAAAATGTTAAAAAATACGTCGGTACTTAACATTTCACTAAAGCATCAGGTTACAGATATTTTCTAAAGAAAAATAATTATGCCACTTACCTATTTTTGCTGTTTCTATGAACTTTTTTTTATTCTGTACATAGGACATTTTGTACAAAATATGAAGTCTACATTTTTATTATTCATTACCATAAAACAAAGATACAATGTATGTACAATATTAAAAGGAAACCATACTGAAGCCGCACTAAAAAGACACTCGGAATAGTGACGTTTCTGATGTACAGATACATTTCGGAAAGAGTGAAGATGCCAAATGCAGAACTTTATGAAGAAAAACAGTCACCAGTTTATTTTCCATGTAGTACTTCTGAAATCAGTTTGGTGCAGAATAAACAGTGTATCTATATAATAATACGCAAGTTGGACAGTTAGCGCAGGGACTCCGAGTACTGACTGGGAGCCTGTAAAAGGCCAAAATAGTAAACAGTGTCTCTTGTCAAAGAAAATTAGTTTCTCTCAAAACTTTCCCCCTCCTTTTTTGGTGAATGTTTGTCTTCAACAAAGAGCATAAGTAAGACCTAGACAAAAAGATGTTCTTATACGTTGAGCTTTACACATCACCCAAAGAGCGACAATTTGCTTTTTCCCCGGGGCCAAAGGAGAGGCTTCCCAGAAACCTCGCTCCCAAATACGCTGAGCATCCAAGTCAAGGATCTTTGAGAATCTATCAGCTAAAGACGGAAGTTCAAACAATGGTATATCAAAATACGTAAGACACTGCTTTATACAATAAAAAGCACCCTTTTTCCCTCAAAAGGAGAAGGCATCTAAACTTCTTTTAAATGATAAATTTCATAATGGTAAAGTGGACAGGTGCTTGTCAAGTTTCTCAGGAAGTGCTTCTCACCTGGCGGGCTTCTCTGCTTTCTGCCGGGGCAGCCTTTTCGTCAACTGCTTGCTCTTAACACAAGAAATCCACCCCCTCCCGCCCAAAATGGTTTTCCTCCAAGACACAAAGAAATAAACATTGTCAGCGGATTTCAGTGAAACCACCGGGCGGCAGGCACCATGGCTGCGCCGGGAACCACGTCTGCTTTTCACAACGTTTCAGTGGCTTCCCGAGACCTCGACTGAAAAACAGATCCTAAAAGAAGCCACGTTTTATCTTTGATGCATCAAGACATTTAACGTGAAGTTATAGCATCTTATGCCGGAGACAGAGGGAACTAGACCCACATGGTTAGAGGAGTGGTGCACATCTCAGCTCGCTTCCAAGCAGGAGAAAGAAGTCAAAACATTGGCCACCCTGAGAGAAATACAGAACACACCGAGCGCTGAGTTTAGAGATTCTTCTCCTAGTGCTGTCCCGTCAAAAACGAAAAACTCCATACATGTAGGGAAGTCTGAAATACACAGCAGCATCTGAAAACTGGTGAGAACTCAGACACTGTGTTTCCTGTCTGAGGTGTCTGTAACGTGTGCTCTTTTCAACAGAAAGAGACTCGTTTGAAGCCACCCCCGCGGCTGCCGCCTCTGAGCTTGGGGAGCCCGGCTGCGGCGAGGGGTCGGGGCAGTGCCGTCTCTCCGTCTTTCCGCCCACTGGGACCAGGAATGGCCTCGCTCAAAATGATCTCCTCCTAACTTTTACAAAGTGTGGGATTCTCAGAGAAGATAATTTTTACTAATCCAAGAGCCTGGTTCAAGGGCAATGACATGTGAGCGGAGAGAAAAAAAAATTCTGCAAGCAAAACCAGGAAAACATCACTGAAAGACTCCAATTCCAGGCAAGAGAAAGCTCTTTTTAAAGCAGATTTCTCCTGTGAGCTTGCTCCTGGGGTCCGGGCGCGGGACCCCAGACGTGGGGATATGGCTTTAGCTCTACCAGGAGGAGGACGTGGTGCAGAGCGACCCGAGCCAGGGAGCAGCGGCGGAGGTGGCCGCGCCACCGTCCCCGTGAGCTGTGTCAGAAACATGGCAGCAAAGAACCACTTCAATGAGATTAAAAAAGAAAAAAACCAAAAAAACCAAAAAAAGCCCCAAACCCAAACAAAACTCCCCCCCCCCCCAAAACCCAGAAAGAAACGGCTGGCGTGACAACCACTGGGATGCAGTCTCAAAGGCTGTAAAGTCTTTAAAAACACGTAATACTTTTTAAAAGTGTTCCTTTGATTCGAAGAACAGGGGTATTACAGCACAGGGCCGCCTGTCTGGGATGATGACCAATTCCGTTTGGGAAGATGCTGAGCTGGGCACTTTCCTTAGCTCTGCCTTGGGGACACATCTTATCTGGGGCCGTGCAGGGTCGCGGGGCCCTGGGTCAGCCCCGGGAGGTCACCATTGTTTGAACTCCTAGTCTCGAGCTGAGGCGGAGGGACGTTATTGCGCACAGAACAGGGTCGGGGAAAGCCTGGACTTTGAGTGTGACTGATCGGTATGGCACGAAGAGCCTGGGGTTCTACGGAACCGGAGCCGCGGCGGGGGCTAGCGCCCGTCCTGGGGCACCAGGTCCTCGGCTCGGCTGTGGGCCTCCAGGGCGCTCTTGGTGTGTAGGTCCTCGGGCAGCTCGGACTTGCGGCGCACCAGGGGCCGGTCCTTCTTCAGGTCCTTGTGTGCCTGGAATGAAAACGCAGCGGTGTTGGCTACTGACCTCGGGACACGCACTCGCTCTGCCTGAGCCCCGCGGTGCACACGGCCCCGGTACCTCTTACCATCCCGTCAAGCAGGCAAGTTTGTCTTGTCCGTGAGAAGCCACCTGCTGACTCGTGGGAAGGGTGGTGTGCACAATACTGGCATTTTGCTCTCCTAAAGTGTGTAGCTTTGTACAGGGCACTGGCTGCCTCTACTTGGCACATTCACCAGTTCTGATAAATCCCATAAACAGTAAAACCTTCCTATTTCATAAAATGTTACCGAAGCCACTGTATGGCTATGTCCATTAGGGAGGCATTTCAGGAAGTTGAAATTTTCCTTGGAGGTAAATAAAAAAGAATAAATGACAAACATATTTAAACTGCGTTCAAAGCCAATAACAGTCCTAAAACTTCTATCAAATTTGAAAAAAGATACTAAAAATGAAAAGTATTAAATGGGTCGTGCAGGAAAATAAACCCTCTGGAACTCAGAAAAACTATATTTGATTATTTACATAAAATTTCCTAATATTAAGGGTAAGAAATAAAAGACTCCCCTCTCAAGCCCATTTTCTTCTTAAAGTTTGGACATTTTGGTTTTACTTAAAAAAAATTAAATGAATCCCCTGTTGTATGAAGATTTAGTGAACTGTGTCTGCAAAGAAAGGAGGGGCCTGATAAGGGGCATTTATACCCCGGAAGTGCCCATTTCCATGAATAACTGTGAAACAAGCTGCTCAGTTTTGAAGTAGGACCACCACATTAACACCAGTATCCCTGAAACAAAACAACAGGCCCTCTGAGCCACCAACACACAGCGTGCGACCAGAAGATGCCAGGTCGTGAGGACCTGCAACCAGACCACGTCCTCCTTTCTGCTTGGTGTCTCCAGCAGAAGAGAGACAACGTTCAAAGAGAGGAAGGCTTCCCTGGTGGTCCTCCAACGTCTACTGGAAAGAACTCGCACTAAGTCAATTGCTCGGCAATAAGAACACGTCCCCACCGACTGCCCCGCGCGTCCGACGTCCTCGGTGTGATGTGCACAGCGCACCTCTCTTTGCTTTAATGAAAAGTCCAAGGACCTGCAGAAGCCCTACGCAACAAAGCCCACACTTCCGCAGAGTTAATATTTCTCAGGGTCCTTTGCAGATTTATCTAAGAAAACCGCAACAATGTCAAGGTTTGGAAAGAATTTTGGGTGTCATCATTTGAGGATTATTACCAGAAATGTTACTTGAACATTAACGGTCACTCCTGGTAAAGGCAGGAATTCTCTGATTTTTCCCCCCTGGGAACCAGCATAACATGGCTTCAGGACAACCGCCCCGACGGGAGACTGCGGAGGACGACCCTGAGGGGCAGGCTGTCAGGGTCACAGTCCCTGCAAGAGCCCTCTCATCTCCGAGCCACGAGAAACTCAGAGGGAAAATCTGCCCTGAGTTTTACGTCTGCCCCATTCTGAGCTTTAGAACAAGCAAAGCAAAGCAGAAAAAAACCCAAGGCTTTCATGTGCCCGAGGCATTTCAGCACTGCCACAACAGGTGCTCCAAAGAGAGACATTCTGATAGAAAAAGGCAAAAGCAGCAACCTAGGAGCTGGAACCAACAGACACAGATTGAGAAAGCAGACGTGACCCCGGAAGCTTCCGAAGGGCAGAATGTGATGAACCCGCCTGAGCATCTGTGTAGCCGTTTCAAAGCGGTGTGCAAAGCAGAGAGCAATTTCACAGACCACAAGAGAGATCAGGAAAACAGGAGGCAGGAGAGAGAGAGACGGGTGTGAGGGGGCACCCCGAGTGAGTGACTCTTGGCGGAGGGCCGTGCGGGCAGACAAGCAGTAGACGGTGGGGCACACAAGACAGACGGAAACGATGCCCCAGACGTCTGGGCGGGGATGCGAGCAGGGGCGCCTCGGCCTCCGCCTGCAGCGCGGTGGCAGCTCCCAACGGCTGAATCCACATGGCAAGCGGGAAACCGCCACCAGGGCTGGGGCGTGTGTAAGACCGCACGCTTTCACTGCTTAATTCAGGACAGAACTCATGAACATCTCTTGAGGGGCCAGATGTCTTTGTCTTCACCACCACAGGCTGGAGTGACAGGGGAAAAAAGGGAGAATGCTTCATGTACATAACACCGTCAGCTCTTTCCCAAAACATAAAAGCCTAAATACATGCCTGCGTATTGAGTGAGGAATACCTTCACTTCCCCCTTCCTCATCTGCGTGGCTGATGGTGTTTCCCCCGAACGACTGTTAAAAATGAGGAATGCAAACACTTCCAGTGTCTCTGATTTAAATGTCATTCACATGAAATGCACTACAGTTTTTTTTTGGAGGGTCTACGTAAGGTTACATGGTTCTCAAAAGAAACCCAAATTATGGTTCTGACAGGTAAATACATAGTTGAGTTTCTTCCACAAAATTCCTACCACTGACATTCTACCAGAATTAGGGTCTCCTCTGCCAGCTTCTCCTGTAAGACTGTCATTTACCTCACATGTGTCCTGAGCCAATGTTTGAACCATTTCAAAGAAATGTGGAATTATTTCTGAAAAATAAAATTAGTTGAAAATAAAGGGGCATCGAAAATGTTCACATTACTAAATATAAAAGCTGAAAAGCCCACTTTTTAGCTATAACTTATGTCAATTTGGTCTCCATATGATGCACATAAATTTTCCCTGCATCTCAGTACCTTCTTTTTGCTTTAACAGTGTTTTTGAGAGTTTCAGGGAATGACTCCAAATGTCTTCAAGTTAAGAAGAGTCTGTCATATCAAATATTGTACCTCAGAGACTGTGCTATAAATATCTTCGTCTAGAGGGGTGGATATTTGGGGCTCTTGGCCTCCTGACTTTATTTTCTCTCAGTTGTTTCGGCTATTCTAGGTCCTCTGCATTTCCATGTGAGTTTTAGGATCAGCTAACTTATTAAAAAAAGAAAAAGCCTGCTGGGGATTCTGACTGGATTGAGTTAATCTCGAGGAGAAGTGGTATCTTAACAGTGTGGTGGTCTTCCGACCCAGAAACGTCGGCCGCAGAAATCCAAAGGTAAGTCTGGGGGAACAACTGTTGTGAGAATGTCAGGGACACAGAAAACTCAGTTAGAGGATCTAATTTCAAGGGTCATGGAAACACTGTGGAGGTGGTTTCATAGGTGTGTACATCTATCACAACTCATCCAATCGCACATTTGACACATGCGTAGTTTACTGTGCAGAAACCATACCACAATAAAGCTGTTAAAAAAAAGTCATGAGAACAAACCAGCAAGCTGTAAGAGTTCTCCAGAAACATCCTGTCTGCATGTCGTGGCTCAGAACCAGCGAGGAGGTGACCACAGAGACTGCTTCCTTCGTCACACGTTCCCCCCCTCCTCCACGGGCTGCTGGAGGCTCCCCGGCAGTGGCCACCACGTGCACACTAGAGCCGACTTTCAAAGGCAGTTCTACTTAAGACGAGAACACTGTTTGGACTTGTGCTCTCGGTGCCCCAGAGCAGGTCCTGAATCACTGACACGTCCACAGACCACGTAATTGTGTAATATTTTCATTGCCCTTTTGGGCATAGTTTATTCTTTTCCTGTCTTTAATGATCAAGTCAAAGTCTGTACCAAAAAGAAAATCCTTCAGCACTGAATTATTTACTGTGTAAGGACTGGCTTGAAAACCACCGATTTCCTTTTCTTCTCCGTATGGCCTGAGCGACTTAAAGACTGACGTGTGGTTACAAGCTCACAGGCAGACCTGCTGGGAGGAGGGACACTGGTTTTGAGCTCCTCTGTCTGCAGTAATGAGGCTGGCGTTCATGTCCAGCACATTTGAAGCCATAAAATCAAAATGTTAATCAAAGAGGTGACCTCAAATTCTTTCCCAAGTTAAATAAAAATCAAGAAGTGGGAACAGTAACACCCCTATAAGCAGAAGAATGAAAAACAAAGATTGTCATGTTTTTGATCCAATCAGTTCATTGCTAAGACTATTAGTTGTGAGGACATTACGGAATCAACTGGATTAAGTAAGAAGCGAGACACTGATGTTTTCCCACTGCATTTTTAGTGTTTGCATCCACCTGTCTCTGCTTTAACTTAAGACCAAGAACTAGCTGGGTGGGGACAGCCACGGATGAGTCCGGGCAGCCTCTCCTGCACGAAGGGTGCCTGGACCAGTGCGGTCCGGCTGGAAAACAAGGCCAGCAGGGGGTGTGATTCTAAACTTTCTAGTCAGCCACGTTAAAAGAGTGAAAAGCAACAGGAGAAATTTACTTTAAGAATGTTTTTCATTCAACCTGGCATATCCAAAACAGCACTGACACATTATCACGAGCAGAAGAGCACGCAGGAGGCGTTCCCGGGGTCTCCTCCTCACACAGGCTGGGCTGTGTCCCGTGTGCCCTGGGCAACGCCGTCTGCATGGTCTAGACCACGGGCTCTTGGCAACGCCTGAACCTGTCTGATCAGGTGGGGGATACAGTTTACTTGAATTAAAAACAGACAAGACAAATGTCTTTCTCAGCATCTGCACATCTTCAAACAAAGGCCCATCTGTGTCCACTGCCACCTCTCTCTGTTTAACTGAGCTCAGAACGACGCGACCATCTATGACCCCTCTGCACTCAACCTGCAGCAGGACTCTGGCCTCTCTAACCTGTTACATTTCGGGGCTGTAGCGCTGGACGTCTTTCAGAACCTTTCCACAGCTCAAAGGGGATTAAAGTTTCAGAGTCAGAAAGGGCCACGTCCCCAAATCCAGCCAGCACTACACAGTCTGCGTGGACTGAGAACGGGTGCGCTCAGGGGCGCACAGCACAAGGGTCCTCCCTTGGGCAGAGCTCCGTACACTACCCTCTGTGAAGCCTAAATCGAATACATTCCCAGTTTAGTGACAGGAGACTTTCTTTAGATCAGTGGTGATCCTAATGTGTATTTCCACAAAGGGGAAACAAGGAGGGTCCTGACAGAGCCCTGGCCCTACCACAGTGCGAGAGGCTGCGCGACCCAGCTGTGGGCAGGGCCAGGGCTCTGCCTGGGGTCCTGGGGCCTGGGACTGGCAGTCAGTCACCCTGTGGAGTAGAAGGGCCAGAGCAGAAGTCAGAGGGGTGCAGAGGGGCCCAGAGGGAAGACGCAGCTGCAAACCTGAGTTTTTGCTCTGGCTAACATGTCAGGAACAGTTAAGACCTGGGGCCGCTGCTGTGAAAATAACCGAAGAGACACCTGCAGGCACACACTTCATCCTTAAAACCTGTTCCTACTGATGTGGTCCCTAAGATGCATGGATAGCACTTCCTGGCAGGTGACCGTACGTCTTCGCTGTGGCTGACACGGAGGCATGGTGTCTGTCATCACTGGAGCCACACGCATGTCTTAAGCAAACCTCTATGGGGCCCCGTGGGCCCCAAGGGGCTGTGTGCACGGTTACCTGGCGAGACTCTTCGTTCACTGTCTTTCTCAGCATCTGCACATCTTCAAACAAAGGCCCATCTGTGTCCATTGCCACGGGCACGCTCACGGTGCTGGCCTGGCTATACACCGCGTACTGCAATGCAAAGCGCGGAGTCACTCTTGGTCAGCGCCCGGGGCTCAGCTCCAGGGCTTGTCCTGGCCGGCAGGGGTCCCCACCAACGCCCTCCCCGGGGCCCCTCCTGAAGAAAGCCTGTGATGGGAAAGGTGCTGGCCTACATCGTGGGCCCTGTGGTCTCCAGACAACCAGAGCCCTGGGCCCTCGGGCAGGGACAGCAGGGCTGGCCTCTCAGCAGGCAACACCCCGCCCTTGATTTGGTCACAGGGTCTGCTCCCCGTGGAAACTGCCACCTCCCACCTTGGCGCACAGCCTTTCCCTCTCCTCCACTCCACCACTCGCTCCTGCTCTCCACTTTGAGACTTGCTTAAACCGCATCACCCATTACACCCTTCATCTACACTCTCTTTGCTCTCATCCCAAACTGCTCACATCCCAAACTGCTGGCCCATCTGGGGAACTGATGCGCCCACAAGTCGGTGGGGTCCCCTCTGCTCCCCACTCCCCGGGGCCAGTCAGGTTCTGCGTGAGCAGGAGAGATTTCTGGCTTTGTTCTCCCCAAGGTGACACCGGGAGATCACTTCAGAGGCAGCTGTGATGGTTAAAATGGGCTAAGGTGCACGTGGTGGCCTGACAGCCTGCGGTGCTCAGCATCCACTCCATGCCTGCCACCAGCCGGCCACTATTCCAAGTACTCCACACATCTTGCAACCAACCTATAAAGTGTGTGCTATGACTGCACTCGACCAACAGGAGGACTGAGGCACAGACGGGTCAGGCACCTAATGGGCTCCCAGACGAGGCCCCAGGCCAGGAACGGGATAGATGGGACTCAGAGCTGGCAGCCTCGTCCCCCCTCCCCCACCGCCACTGACCCCACATGCCTCCCTGGTACCCTCCTGCCTCAGTGGGAGGGTGTCCTGTCCACTGTGACCCCCTCCACCAGGCAAGCGTCCAGGAAGAGCAGCTGTCTCCTCCCAACCTCTTGGCTCGTCACCGCCTGCTTCGGGCTCTGGCCTCTATGTGGGACCGCGGGCACCAGGCTATGACCTCTCAGTTGCTAAGCTGTTTTGGGTCTCATCCTCCTGGACCTCTCCTGCACCATGGAGTGAACACAACTGTCCCCAAGCTGCACCGTCCCCAGCCTCTGTGATGCTGGCCTCTCCTGGCTCCTCCCCCACCTCCTGCCATCCTGGCTCCTCTCCCCTCTGCCACCCTCTCCTGTGGGTCCCCGACCCTAGCCCAGACTCTTCACCGTCCTCAGAAATGGGCTGATCACTTGCGGGAGCCGCACCCCTGACTCAGCATGGATAGGCACCCAGCTCCCCTGGCGCCCTCCGCCTACCTTTTCCATCAGCCCTGCCTGGCAGCAGGTTTCCCTATGTTTCTACAAGAAACGGGCGGGCCCCGAAGAGCTTACCCGAAATGCACGACGGGGCCACTGCTCTGGGTGATGCTGTACACCCGTATGGTTTTGGGAGTAAAGTCCATGTCTCCACTCTCTCCCCAGCTTCCCTCTAACACCACACCCAGCCCCCAGGACTGAGACTCTCTCCCCAACAGCCCGGCCTCCCTTCTCCCTTCTCTGCCCCAACCCCCTGGCTGGTTAGCCCCCCACAGTGGAGACTGCAGGGGCGGCCCCTCAACAGGTCCCGGTGAGTGGCGATACCTCGCCAAGGCCAGCCCACAGCCCCAGCGCTCCTTCCCGTGACTCTAAAGGCAGGACCCGGCCTCCCGCCAGCACATCCCTCGAGTGTGTGCCGTCACCTGACTGTGTGGATTGAATTCTCTTGGCCTCCACCTGGCTCCCCTCCTGGACGGCCAGCTCCCTGAGGCCGGGGGCTGTGCCTCATCTCTGAATCCTGGGAAAGTTCCAAGATCGGGACCCATCTGCCCAGAGGCGTGGCTGCCCGCTGAACACAGGGAGCTGGGGGCGTGCACGGCGCCTCGTCCTCAGGGGCTCAGCCAGGGTCGGGAGGGGCAGACAGAGGCACCATCACCGCAGCTCTCATAAGGTGGTGCAGGGGTGGCTTCAACCAGCCTGCCAGCTTTTGGCCACGCCAAGAGAAAACCAAGCTCTCCATAGAACCCACCGGGCTGAGAGTGGCCGGGGCTTTAGTCCCTGCTGGGGCTCCGGGCAAAGGAAGCACGAACGAGGATGGTACAAAGTGTCTGCGGGACATCACGTTGCCAACAGCCCGGGCAGCGGAGTCAGACCAGGAGTAAAAACCTTCTTGGAGGCTGAGTTCACAGCAGGTGAAGGAGCACCCACTTCCTTCCCCAGCGAGGCTCCCCTCCTGGGGGAGGTGGTGGCCGGACTCTGTGCCCTGGGCCGCCTACGGTGTTGTCTCGTCACTGCAAGGGGACAGAAACGCTGAGCCAGGGCCACACGTCAAGTACGCAGTGGTGCCTAGTCTTCACGTGGTCCCCATGGAGGGAGACGGGAGTGGAAGTGTCACATGGCTCCTTTGGTGGACCAGGAAACACACAGTTACGTTAGAAATCCTCAGTGTCTCACGACTTAGAAACACTAAATCATGCCTGACATTAAAAAAGCCCAACCGTCGCGGCCAGAGCTGCTGAAGTGCGCACGCGGACTCCTGAAGGGCCGGAGCGCGCCGGGCCCCAGCAGGCGGCGCGGGCCGACCCTCCCGTCCCCCAGGGCGAAAGCCCTGGGGTGTGGGGCCGGAGGGCTGTCGGCAGGAGGGCCTCCAGCCACACGCCGGTGAACAGGAGTGAGGCCCTGGAACCCACCTGAAAGAAGGAAGCTACCTAATCATCTCTCACGAAGGCGAATCTGACGCGGAGAACCAAGCCTCCAAAGTCCAACTGCGTGTTTTCGTTACAGAAACAGGAAGCAAACGGTATCACCCACAGGATTATTCACCTTTTGCTGCTGTAAGTGGCAAGCAGTGACTAGAATTCAGAAAAGTTTCCCTGGAGAGAACGGACGGCAAGTACCAAGGCCCTAAGTTCCAGCCCCAAGACGGCAGCCCAGGAAGTGTTTTCTGTCCCGGCCAGCGCACCGCAGCCGGGCGGGCGGCCGGGACCCGCTGGGGTTGAGTCACAGGTGGTTTCGACACAGACATGAGGGACCCGAGCAGCGCACACAACGCAGGGGCACGCGCAGGCAGGACCCACCCACCTGCGCCGCCACTCGAGACCCGGGAAACAGAACAGCCAAAGCAACAAGGACGGGATGTAAGAACGTGCAGGAAAAGTTCAGAAGAGGGGAGGCAAGGGCGATGTGTACTGGAAGGAACGTCTGCTGCAGCGCAGCACACAGCAGTGAGGCCAGGCCACGCCTGCCAGAACCACCAGCCAGCCCTTCTTTGTTTGCAGTGTAAAGTTTGATGCCATGTTCCACAACGTTGTTCCCACGTTCTAGTAAAATAGATAAAATCAGGCCCTCTGGTCTGGGTATGTTTTACAGACTTCTCAAGGGAGCTGACTTTGCGGGGGGGGGGGGGGGGGGTGACGGGGCCCCTGGCACGGCCACCAGGACAGAACAAGACAGCCTGGGCCCAAGGCAGCCCATCTGCCCACAGCGCCCCAGATGGACGGTTTCACTGCGTTTTCCAACAAACGTCTGTATTTTCACCTCACTTTCAACGTGAATTCTGTTCTTGAAAGTATATACCCACAGCTCTCTACGTAAATTAACTACTACAGTTTCACAGTGATCTTAAAATACCACTTGTATGTAAGAGCGTGGAATAAAAAGGACTAGAGAAATGCCAGTTACTTGTTTCAGGAGAAATTGAGGACATACACTTAAGGATGTCAGTTTCCCACACTTTGTCTCGAGTGTAGTTTTATCAAAGGGAACACATACCGATATGTTATCATGCAGGTGAAACACGTACTTTCAACTCTGTGCTCATGATCGGTTTTTATTAAATGCCAGAGAGACCGGAAGCCTGTGGGGCAGCTGAGATGATGACGCACAACACCTCTCAGCGAGGGAAATCGACAGCCGCTCGTGATCTGGCTTGCGCTGCTCAACCTCAGGGAGTAAAATCTCTTCTGGGGAGCTGAGGACAGCCTGAGAGTTCTTAGTGTGGCAAAGACTCACAAAGACGGTTCTCAGCGACGCTCAGACGGGCCCACAGCACCAGAGAACGTCTGCCTGGACTAGGCTCCAACCACGCAGCCCCGCGAGACCGCAGCTCAAAGCCCCCGGGCCCTGGCCGCCTGTTATGCGGCCCCCTACCCCGCTGCTCGCAGCTCCAGGGGACACGGCCTCGCGCCCACCTGCTGGGCGGCCCGGGATGGGGTAGGGGGGAAGTCAGGTGCTAACAGGGCAGGGGTCAGTTTTTAGTGACAAAAGGCGCGGCCCACAGAGTCCTCGTTTTAGGACAGAGGACATCCACTTCATCCTTAATCTATTCCAGATCTCACTGCTTTCCTTTTAGAAGTAATTTGATATGAAAAAAAAGGAAAACATCGTTTGAGCTAGAGCAGCTATGACATTCGAGAGAGAGAGACAGAGACAGAGAGCGAGCGAGTGAGAGAGCAAACGACCATCTTGGCCCACACCAGAGGCTGCGTCCTGGCGGTCTTTTTACCACAGCACGTTCGTAAGGTTCATATCTCACTTAAAAAGCAGAAAAACGATGTCAATTCTTGGTAAAAACTGTGTGGGGCAAAGGAAGCACTTGTACAAAAGCTGGGAAGTGTTTTATTGCAGGTGTTTTCATTCACAACGTCAGTGAGGCCAACCCTCCCCGGCCACGAGGGGGCCACATCCTGTCTCATAAACCAGTCAAGTCACACCCCAGACGTGTTCACATTACTCTCTTTTTTAGTACCTGGGGGTTCGCTTTGGCTAGATTTTCTATTTTAACCCATGCTTCTTCTCGTTCTTTCATTTTTAGCTTCTCTCTGAAAAATAGTAAAATGTTGTTGGTGTTAGAGAAACAAATCAAATTCAGGAAAACATTTGGGGGGAAACACGGACATGGCCAGCAACGCAACCCTGATTTTTCCTCTGTCACTGTCTGGTCTGTTCCATGCAGGTCACAGCGGTGGTCACAAGGTACGCATTAGGGGCTGGGGGTTAACAGATACACACTACTGCGTCTAAGATAGATAAACAAGGACCGACTGTACAGCACAGGGAACTACATTCGACTTCTTGTCATAACCTGTAACAGAAAAGGACCTGAATGTGTATACGTGTGTATGTCTATGTAAAACTGAATCGCTATGCTGTATGCCGAAACTAACATTGTTAATCAACTAAGCATCAATAAAAAATTAAAAAAAAAACAACAAAAAAGCAAGGTATGTAACAGGAAAAAAAAAAAGAAAAAAAGCAGCCAGGACTTAGAGAAAAGAGTTAAAAATATAAAGATGGCAAGACTGCGGCCGGCCCAGGAATCTGTTCTCAGGAGCACCAGAACGAGTGCGTCTCTGTCCCCTCCTCCCTCGTTTTCCTGCTTTGTCACAGGACGCACATCACCTGGACGGGAAGGCTGCGCGTCCAGGGAAAGTGAGCCGACTCCGCAGTGGGAAGGGACCAGGGGAACAGAAGTCCCGGCGCTGGCATCTGGACAAGGCGCAGCCCACGGGGCCCGGCTGTCAGAGCCTCGCCAGTGAGGCACGTGACCTGCAGTGACTCACTTATCATGGACCCAACTCTTTTTTTTAAAATCCAGAAGTGCAAATGATCTTTAAGGTCCCTTTCAGAGTGTGATGTTCCATGAGGGAGGTCCTGCCATCAGAAAGGCCCGGTGGTCACTGCCTCATGTCTGAACCCTGCAGTTGGCGGGGGCGGTAACGGGCCAGGCCACCGGCAGGTGGAATGAGGTCACCGAGCGGCTCCGACGCCCCCGCTCTAGACCTGCCGTGGTCTCTCACACTCTCCTTGTCACCCATGCTTCACTGTATCAGCTCTCCATGCTGCCTAGAATGTCAGCCCCATGAGTGCAAGGATTTCTGTTTGTTTGTTGTGTTGCCAGAACCTAAAACGGGCCTGGCATCTAGGTCAGCACATGCTGTGTAAGGAATGGGCATGGCCCTCGTCACACATGTGCTGTGACCTGACCTACATCGTGTGGCTCGTCCACCCCAGGCAGCTTCAAGTGACCAGCACAGAATCGACTCTGTGTAGTCCATATGGACCCTGAGGGCGTGATTCTGATCATTAATGAGTCACACGGCTCAGCACAGCCCAGGGTCAGTCATCTAGAAGGATCCCGCACAGCCTGAAAGCAGGGCCCTGATTTTGTGCAGGACTCGGGTGCCAGACTCTGGAGGAGGCCTGTCTTCATGGAGATGGACAAATGAGAACAGTGAAGCCACGCTGGATGGAGACTCCTGCTCTCTCATAGGAACCTTACAGGACAAATCCAAATTCCTGCCTTATCGACATGAAACATGACTACACATTATTGCCTTTAAGTATCCTGAGGTGCAAAAAGCCTGAAAGTTCAATTCCTGACAACACATGCGCCTTCTGCAGCGCTGACGAAGCCAGCAGCACCATGGAGAGAAGCGCTGACTTGGAACACGTGCTCTTTGAAAATAAGTTCTCGTCACAAAGGTTCCATTGGCTTTCCAAGTATGGAAGGGCTGATTTTGCTTTAAAGTGAAGAATTAGTTTTTAGGGCAAACCGATGGGAGAGCTTTATTCAGGACTCAGGGGGAAAAAATCCTTGAAAGAATAACTTCTGAAAGGAGCGACTCACTTCAGTTTCTCTGCTTTGAACTGCTGGGTGCAGTCATCGAACAGCTTCTGGTTCATCTCCATGAAGAGTTTCAGTGCGTTGTATATCAAGCCGTGTATCGTCCTGAAACGGAAGCTCTGTGTTGACACCTCCCCACCGGCTCCTGACCCTCCTGGCCGCAGCTGCTCCCCCTCCAAGCCCATCGGGCTGTTTCAACAGCCTGCCTGCACCTCGCGAGCCTCCCGAGCCTTAGAGGTAACGCCTGTTACTTCTGACTCGTTCGTTTTCCTAGAGACGGCCACACCGTCCGCCGAGCCCAGCGCTGGCGGGCTGGCTGTGGCAGCCCAAAGCCACCCTACTCAGAAAACGAATAAAAAATGCTGAGACTCGAATGAACACGGTTAAGGCAAACTTGATTACATAGCGGACAACAACGGAAACCTTTTCTTCCTACAAATGTCAGCTTCCTCTCACTCTTCCTCACTGAGCCCCGAGGACGTGCGGTGACCTTCCACGACTCTGGAGGGAACTTAAGAGGGGCCGGGGCCAGGATTTGGGAGTGAGGCAACATGCCCAGAGCGGCCTGACCCAGGTGAGGAGGCAAACAAGAGGCCAAGACACAATGCACACTCCTGCCTGACTGCAGCCCACGGAGAAGTCAGTGCTCTAACTGACATCCAGACTCACACTCAGCCCTAACCGGCGCACCAGCAGAACATGGCAAGCCCCTGAGTGCACAGCCCGACGCGGCTGCTGGGCCTTACTTGTTCCAGTGGGTCTTGGAGTTGCGGTACAGGGACGGGAACATGATGGGCAGGATCCGGGCTGCATTGTCGCTGATCAGGCTCATGATGTACTCGTTGTTCCAGTAGTACAGTGCGCGCTCCGCCACCTGGGGACAGCACCCGCCTGCGTGTGACGCCTGCGTGCCCGGCCAGCGCCCGCCACACGCACACGCGGGAGGGGGCAACGAACTGCACTGGACTGGAAAATCATTATTATTTTTACAGATTCAAAGTACCCTAGACTGTAACCTTGAAGGGTCTTCAGCAAAGAGGCAGATGACCTCTTGTGTGTCAAGATCACGATCACTCATTTATCCACGACTCCAGCAAACATCTCTGCTGGACGTGGGCTGGATGCCGAGGGACAAGCCAGATGAGCTCACCCGCCCCTGCCGCAAGCTATCCTCCCCAACCATCCCCCACCTGCCTGTTAGGTGTCTACACCACAGGCAGTGCCGCCTGGCCGAGGGTTCCGCAGTGAACCAGGAGAGGCAGACCTCCATGTCTCTGTGGAGCTTACACTCCATGGCTACCCAAGTGATGGGCGGGCTGTTTGACTTGTAAGTGCTAAGTCCTGTGGCGAACAGCAGCAGGGTAGGGAGGGAGTGTGTGGAAACGTGGCTTTGATTTAAAACTGGTGGTACGGGGAGGGGATAGCTCAGTGGTAGAGCACATGCTTAGCATGCAGGAGGTCCTGGGTTCCATCCCTAGCACTGCCATTAATAATGATAATAATAAAACAAAATAGTCAGTGGTGGTGGAGCATGTCTGCGCAGAGGGTCCCCGGGGAGGGGCGTGAGATGACAGCAGAGTGAGTAACCCGGGGGCAGCGGAGGCCGCCAGGTTACACAGGAAGCAACACAGGACCAGCCACACACTGTGACCCACCCCCTCCAAAGGGACCCCCGAGGCGAGCCCCCGGCCCGGCCCGTACCTGGAAGTGGGGGCTGGAGACGCACTTGGCCAGCTGCCGGAAGAGGGGCTCCATGATCTTCACAAACTCCGACGGCTCGATGACGTCCAGGATCTCCTCCAGCTCATTCAGGAACATGACCTCCTTTGGACTGTGAGTCTTGGGCCAGTACTTGAGAAGCGCCATGACCACCTGCGGGAGGGACAGCAGAGCGTGAGGCCGCGCCTTTGCTGAGGGGTCCTCTCGGCAAGGACAGGGGAAGTGGAGCTTTTTCCTTGCAGAAGGAACAGTGACTCAGTAATTAGGACGTGGGTTTGGGTTTTTTTTTAATTAGAGAGGTAGGCCTAATACTGTGTGCTTCAGAACCACAATTTTAATTTACGTGATCCCCTCTGACGAACCACAATTTCAGTGAGAGTCAGTTTCTTTAAAAAAAAAAAAAAAAGACAGGAAAAAGGCAGCTAGGCGAGCTCGGAGAGAACAGGACGAGCGGAGAGACACAGAGGTGAGGGTCCACATGCGCCCCGGCGCGGGCTGGCTCTGCGGCGCGGGCTGGCGGCACACGCGCACCGCACACTCTGCTTCTCTCTCAGGCTAACCGGCCGCTCAGGTGTGTTCACACACCCACACACACAGAGTGTGTGTGCACACAGTGCTTTCAATTGTGCTAAAACACACCCAAAAGAGAGACGTAAAGCCAACTGATGTTGGTGGCAAACCCCCTGTGCGTGGCGTGGCTGGTGCCCCCGAGCCCTCCTCAAAGAGGGGCTGCCGAGAAGACACTGTTACTAAACCCATGCAGGGGCCTGAGGAGAGCCAGCCGGCAGTGAGTGGGTGGCAGCCCGGCCCCAGCTAGGACCCCCCATCCCTGTGAGGCACGTCCAGCCGGGCGGCCACAGCTCCTAGGGGTGAGCGCCGGGCGTCCTGTTCCTGGCCCGTCACACCGCAGACCATGAGTCTCTGCCTTTCTTTACCATGTTCCTGCAGCCCCCAGACTTCCTCCCACAACCAAATCAGTAAAGGCTGTTCACCCCAAACACCAGATTTGGAATGCAGATTAGAACTTCTCCTAGACTGGAGCTACCTTAAGTCTAAGCCAGCACAACGATCCAAACACTTCTGTGCGGGTACGTAAAGCACACACACACTTGCACACGTAACCACAACGGCCACCTGGCACTCAGAGCAGCCGCTGAGCCTTGTCGCAGCGATGTCTGGAACCACCACCGGCCAAGCAGCAGGACTGCGGCACACGTCACCGCGAACTCCCGACTCTTGGGTGGGCTGGTGGTCCCCACTCGGTGGTCGCCTCCAGCCCCGCAGATCACACCACTCTGCTTACAGGCCGGCCTGTTAGCCCTCACGTGGTTAAAAACAAGGGGCTTTTGAACAATATCTGTTTATAGCAAACTGCTTTTGATGCTTTTGGTCTTTAGGCTCCTGGATAATCTTTTATGATATTATTACACTTTATAAAACTCCAAAATTTATTTAAAAAGTGCTCTGAGTTTGGAAGTATGATGTAAAAATTTAAAACACAAATGTCTTTAAAAAGGAATTATTTTAAAAAATGCATCATTTAATGATTTTCCTCCTACTTTTTGCTAAAATCATGTAACAGACACGAGTGTCTACTATACTCTGCGTTCTGAAACCACTGCTAAGAGAGAGCAGAGGCAAATCGCTTCACAGGTCTCTCATTCCTTGTCATTTGGCAAATGGAGTTTTATTAGAAGAAATACGTTAACTTGTGAGCTACAGGACCAACTGATGCAGCTGTTCGTGTCTCTGGAAAGGGATTACTTCCGGTATCGGTGTCACGTGCTGGGCTAACTCTGCATGCTGTCTGGAGTGACCTATGACCAATCCCCAACCGTCTCAGGCTTCTGTGGGTGACAGAGGCATTTTGCACAAGTGGGTGTCTGCTGGGGGTGCTCATCTGAGCCAACCACGTTGCTGGCTGCTGGGGGCACGACCCTGAGCTTTCCTGGGGGAACTCAATGGGCTGCCCGCCCCCTGGAGAGGGCTGGGGAGGGCAGGCAGCCCCGCCAGGCACCCTGGGGAGCCCCGCTCCATCCTGGAGGTCTTGGAATACCAGGGAAAAGAGCTCCCACCAGGCCACGGGTGAAACTCCGTCCCCTTAACAAGACAGGTGGGCCGGAGCGGAAGATGATTTTACCTCCCTCTGCTCTTTGATGAGCTTCTGACCCTCTTATAACAACAGTGCACATGCTCCCCATGACCAGAAAGCACTGTACAGGTTTCAAATAAAAATATTAATCACAGATTATAAATGGGAGCAACAAACGTCTCTTAAATGGAGCAGACTTTAAAATCTCCTGAGCCTGAGGGAAGGATATAGCTCCACGGTAGAGCGTGGGCTCAGCATGCTCCAGGTCTTGGGTTCAACCCCCAGTACCTCCATTAAGAAAAAAAAATACATAAATAAAACAAAAACTCCAGAGCCAAACACGCACTGACTCGGGGGCGCCATGGGTGCAGAGCTGCGGGACACACGCGGACGCTGAGCTCCCTCCCTGGTGTTTACACCACTGTCTCACGCGACATGTGCTCTACGCCCAAGTGAGACAAACTGGCCGTTGAATTTTCATGGTACGTGAATTTCAAAGGAAGGGATTTACTGAGGCCAGGGTCTGAATATTTTTAATGCACAGAAAATGAAATCCTCCTGTGGTCAAGAGTCCTAGTGTATTATCTGGGTTACAGGAAACTAAGAAACGAAGCGGTTCTGGGTGGAAATACTGAGGATGGGTGTGTGGGGGCTTGAAGCAGCTTTTTGCTCGTGCGAAGTCAGAGACCTCTGCCTACTATTTCAGCCAGAAGGGCCCAAGCAAAGCCAGTACACCGTCTCCTGCCTTCTTTCAGACAACTGCAGTTAGAGGCTCTCGCTCCTGCAAAGCTGTATTAGCTGCATGAATGCGGATTCATATGCTTTATCAGCCTTCAGGCCACTTTCAGCTGAAAGAGAGGAGCTGGGCTCGCTCCTGGGCCAGGCCGGAGCGGCACTAGGACGAGGCTCCCAAGGACACGGCGGGGACAGGGACGCGCAGGGGTGGCCGGCGGGAGGAGCCCTAGTCTGTGGCGAAGGCAGAGTGATGCTCGGCGAACTCTCCAGCCTCTGGAGAGTATGAGAAATACGCACAGAGAAAAATCGTGGAAGAAAACCGCACACTCCTCTTTCTGTATTTTTCTCCCCCTTTTTATTATTGAAGCAGGAAAAGGGCGGCGTGCGTGTTAGGATTTCTTCACATGGTACTTTCTCCAGTGAAAACTCTCACCCTTCCGCTTGGAGAAGGCCTTCAAATACAGATAGGACTCAGGACATGTCACCACTGGAGAGATGCTCAAAAGGCTTTTTGTTTCTTATCCGTGCCACGTCATTTTTCTTTCCCTATCTGAATGTGTCTTCAGTTTAGTCAAGGAGGATAAAATAACATACCCTCACCCCAGGCTGGAGTAAACACTGTGTGTGACCCTGAGGTCTGAAGACGTGGTGCATCTCCTTGGGGGATTCCAGAATGCTGGACAGGAGGAGACCCCAGGGAGGGTGCAGGGCAGCCCCGGTCACCTCCATGGCAGTAGCTGAGGGATGGGACCAGGGGCTTTCAGGCTTTCCCTGAATTTGTGGGTGAGATGGGGAGACCCACATGGAGAATTTAAAAGCTCAAAAGAAAGCAGAGATCAGAAGCAGTTTAATTCAAGAATACAATATTAAGAATTTCTTTTTTTTTTACTATAAAAATTACCATCTCACAAGAAAACTGTGAAAAACTATGAAGGGGAGGGAAGACTCAGGAATTAACAGTATTTACCTTTTCTAGTCCAACAACGACTTTTAAAAGAGTGTTCAAACATTTAAACTGGCACCTAATACTTTTTGCTTTGTTACTGGCTCTGTTTTTACTTGATTAAAGAAAACTCAATTAAAAAATGAATTTAAAGATATTTCTCCAAAGAAGAAACACAAATGGCTGACACACACATGTACAGATGCCCAACACCACCAGTGACTGGGGAACTGCAAGTCAAAACCCACAGGGAGTGGCCACTCCACACTCACTAGCACAGCCGTCGCCAGACACATGGAAAACAGCAAGTGCCGGCGAGGGTGGGGGCGCTGGAAGCCCTGTGCACCGCGGCTGCGGGTGCGAGGTGCTGCGGCTGCTGCGGGAACCCGTCCGCACTTCCTCGAAAAGCTAGCACAGAGCTACCACACACACGACTCGGCAGTCCCACTCCTGGGTACACACCCAAAGGAACGGAGAGCAGGGACATAAAGGAACATCTGCACACACGTGCTCATACAGTACCACTCAGGACAGCCCAAATGGGGCCCCGCACGATGGGATACTGTTCAGTCATAGCAAGAAACGACGTTCCGGCACACGGGGCGAAACGCGTGGACCCTGAGGACGTTGTGCTGAGTGAAATGAGCCAGTCACAAAAAGGACAGATCGTGTAGATCCCACTCACGTAGGTCCCCGGTAAGATTCAGAGACAGAAAGGACCTGAGAGGCCACTGGTGGGCAGGCAGGGGGGCAGGGGGGGCTAGAACTTAACAGAGACAGAGTTGCTGTTCGGGGCAATGACCAAGTCTTAGAAACAGTGGGGACAGCTGCATGTTATGAATGTAATTAATGCTGATGAATCGTACACTTAAAACAGTAAAGCTTACGTTACACAGGATATTTCACCACATTTAAGCAGCAGCATGATACACCCAAAGCCACGCAGTGGTACGTGTTAAGTGGGTGTGTTACGTGGCACGTAAGGCACATCTCACGAAAGCTGTTAACAGAGAGCGCATTCAGCGCTTCACCCGGCACCTGACACGGCCGACTTCGTAAATCTGGGCTACAGCAGCCTTTCTGTTCTTAGTAAAGATAAAATGACAAGCAACTTAGAAATCTAAGCACTGACTGGTAGCACTCTAATGTTCATTTATGATGCAATGACCAGACAATAGTTACACTCTAGCTTGGAAGGAATTTTCAAGACAGTAAAACCTCTTTAGTGTAAGTGCTTGAGTCCTCACTACAGAAAATACGCTGCGAAACCAAGCACCAGGGACACATTAACCCGCATGTGCCTCAGCAGCCTCTCTGCTCAAGGAGTAAAACGCAGGAGGGGGCGAGATGGCATCTTGTTACCTAAAATACTCACTGCAACGATGAACTTGACACTGAAATGACTGTAGCTTAAGCCGTTGTGACACAGGAATGAGCTGGGCCTGGATTTTTAGTGTTACAACAGCTACTTGTCCAAGCAGTCAGACCGTGACCCTGACACCCAGGGAGATACACTCCCCACCCCAGGGCCCGGGCAGAGAGGGCGCACTTACTGGTTCAGTGAGGGTGCTGTCCTTTTCTAGAAACTGCACGACACAGTACGCCAGCTACGGGAAGAGGAGACAGAGCATTAATGTTCCATTTTAACAAGGAAATGCTGGGTCGCTGGTAGATGCCGTCCTTCGAGGAGACAGGGCCAGATGTGTGTGCCCCCCGCGAGGTGGGCGTGAGTTCCCCCACAGGCCCTGCGGAGGCCCTGCGTGTGACTCAGGAGGACCCCAGGACCAGCGTGCACAGACCATCTGTAGAGGGAACACGGGAAAGCTGGAAAACCAAGGGACAGTCCTTTAGACCAACACAACAGGTCAGCCGGGCGGGTGGGGACTTCTCTGGCCTTTGTGGAGATGGTAATAGACAAGTAATGCAACTGCTGGGAAAAAACAAATTAAAATCGGTTTCTATCTTATATCCCTAAACTCTTAATTTCTAAGATAGAACAACTAACAGATAACAAACTGGCTGAATGTAAAGATGTTATCAGCTCACAGCAGTCAGAGCAAAATCTCTAAGCAAAACAGCTTCCAGGAAGCCAGTGTCCTCAGAATCACGTAAAGAACACGCGTTCTGTTGCTGACCCCACAGGCAGACTCCCCGAGGGGGCTTCCTGGTTCGTGGATCCGGACACGGGCTGGTGCCCGGCCCGCGAGCACTGACGAGAGAAGCGACACCCGCCCGCAGTGAAGGGGGCCGTCTCCCTAAACCTTCTCTGTGTTGCCGTCAGTGCAGCGTCAGTCCTGTCTACGCAGAAGGCAGAAGAGTAAGAGGAAGGAAGGACCAGATCTCCTTGGTAAACGTGGCTGACCAACCGGCTAGAAACCACTTACGGACAAGTTTCCAGTATAACTGTAAACAGATTTTCACAGAGTTAAAAACGCCCACAGCTTAAAAAACAAAACAAAACTTTTTCTTAAGCCTGTTATTGGCCACAGACATACAGACTTTTTCTCTAATGCCCTAGATTTTAAATTACACTACAGGGGACTTTCCTGAGAAGTCTTCCTTGACTCCTTCATCGAGTTGGCCATTCCCTTCCTGATGCTTAAAAGTAACTTCGAAATTTTCCGTTCCTGAGATTTTTGATTTTTCTTAAAAGGCATCTCCCTTTAACTCTTCTTCCTTTCATCATCACCAGAACCCTGACACCTCAGTCCACCATGTGACGTAAGAAAGCAAACACCCCCTACTAAGGGGCTGGTGTTCAGCGTCTCAGCGTCTCAGCTCACTGATGTCCAAGCAGAGATGACCGAGCTCCCCCTGCCCGACATCACGAGAGGAGCCCCTACTTACCTGAGGATGGTAGACGCTCAGAGACTTCACTTTGTGCAAAGGTAATAACACCTTCAGTAAGAAAATCTTGTGCTCTTCTTTTAGTGGTAAGGCAAATCCATTAATTATACTGTGAAAACAGAATTGATTCAAAGTTTATTCAAACTATTTACAAATTCCAGATTAAAAAATCTATCTTGCTGTTTTTCGTTCAGTTTTTGTTTTTAGCATGAAACCCAGCAAGCAAACGATGTGTGTCAGAAAAAAGGAGGGAGGACATCAGGAGAAAGTAAGAGGTCGTTAAATACTTTTGAGGAAGCAGCATCATTTTTATCTTTGTAACTACAGGGTAATTTTTAAAGTTCTGAGTTTACAGGGCGCTGTCCGGAACTGCAGGAGTCTCTGGGGGCAAACCTCCTTCCTTGGACGGAGACACGGAGACCAGATGGCTTGGCTGGGACGTCAGCATCTTCTCCATCTCTGGGGACTCCCACTTCCCCAAACAAAACATCGTATCTTGGGTTGGTGCTGTTTCCCTGTCAAAGATTTCAGTCTTTCCAGGTTTGCACGCAGACTGAAGCACCTCAGATGCCGGGATGTGTACCGGCACCCTCACGGATTATGTCCAAGCCCCTGTTTAAGTGCTGTCATGGAAGAGAGGAATGCTGCCCCAGTACTCTCCTGCCAGCAGAACGGTCTGAGTGGGCAGAATGGACACTGTTTCAAAATCAACAAGAAACTGGGTCCCCTACTCCGAACCTCCAAACTGAAGTTCTGTCTGTAACATCAGGTAGTTGATCTATTTGGATTTATACTCAGGCAAGTTCCCGAGAGCCACAGAGGCAATCAGAGTGATTTCTAAACTGGTCCCGCACTGCTCAATCGCGGGCGTGTGGCGCTGCAGGCAGGGTTAGTCTACGTGGCCATCGGGGACCACGTGGGGGTAAAACAGTCTGTCCTGGGAGTGGAGGACCACGGAGCCCCTGTGCCCAGAGTGGCAGGCTGTCCGGACCCTTTACTCAGCTCGCCCTGGCCTGGCAACTACCTCGGACGCGAGTGTGATTATCGTCCCACTTTACAGCGAGGGAAACGGAAGGTGAGGGTGGTTAAGGCCGTACAGGGAAGCAGGGAAGGCTCCTACTCCAGCACTCACTACGTCCTGCTGGGAGACAGAAACCCAGAGTGCACGGAGACCGGTCCGGTTCTCCACGCAGACTGACGGTCGTTGGACATGGCGGCTGACTCAGCGAGGAGAGTCTGAACTCCTGGACCACACGTCCACCAGATGACGACAGATTCCTTTGAAAAGCTGACTGTGCTCAAACCGTCCTGGGAGTTGCCAGGTCAGATGAGAGTACAGTCTCCTTCCCACAGGGCCCCTCAGATCCTTTAGCTACTAAGGTGCACTGAACCCCAAGCAAGGTGTTGGGGAAAAATCACTTCCAAGCTCATTCAGCCGTGGAGCCTCAGGGAACTCTGGGAACCAGGAGTCAGGAGGTCTGATATAAAACCTACAGGTCATCGATTAAAAAAAATGATAGCAGGTCCTGGGTTCAACCCCTAGTCCCTCCACTAAAAAATAAATAAGTTAACAAAAACCTAATTACCCCCCCAAAATTTTTTAAAAATTAAAAAAATGATAGTAAGAACTCTATTTCTATTAAGATGAGATTTTTGAAATTATTATTATTTTATAAATATACATAAGAAAAATGTATAAAATCAAAGTGATTTGAAATATTAGCACTTAATACCCAAAGGTACAATAAACGATCTATTCTTTTAAGTGTCAAACATAAACCTTTTTAATGTAACTATTTTTAACACTGCTCTTGAGGAAATAATTGAAATTGTTTCCATAGTAATGCTACTGAGGTATAAGAAAGAGAATCTACACATGGAATCACGAACCGGAGAGACTTGTTAGTTAGCATGTTCTGAGTCAAGAGCTGGCACTAAGTGAGCTCTTATTTAAGGTCTTTTTGAGAACGGTTTAAACTGCCTTCCTTTGGGGAGGGGTGGGTTGAACACAACAAGCTGGATCATTTCAGCATAAATTCCATCTAAGGCCACTCACTACCAGCAAAGAGAGATGACTTACCTTCCCAATATTTCCAGTAATTCTGCTATGCCATTGTGATGCTCTGTTTCATAAATAAATCTAGAAAAAGCAATTTGTCACTTAGAATTAGACACTGAAATAATGACTCGAAAAGACTAGAAAACACGCAGCTGGGCAACACCAAGCTCTTCCTCTGTGAAAACTGGTCCTGGGGACCCCGCCGATCATCACCGAAGAGAGTCCGCACAGCCTGGATGCGCAGACACTCGGAGGGACGGGAGGGTGGGCATGCTCGAGTCTCTCCCGAATGTTTTATGTTCAAAGTTTCAAATGCAGAAACGTGGAAAGATTTTTACAGCTGAGCACTGCATTCAACCTCCCAGATCTGCGGGCGGACAGTGTGCCGTGTGCTTTATGACACACACACCCTCCATCCACCCCAACCGATCTGCTGCTTTGCCCAGTCCCACCTGCGCTGACTTCGTACTCACTTCTGAAGCCTCCAATATTGGCGCAGTCTGCAGAGGGACAAGCTCCCTCCCTCTCCCTGGCCCCAGGCTCTCCCTGCACTGTCTCCAGGGCGGTCCTCTTAGCACTACTACCCCCGCCTTGGGGCTCAAGGCCTTGGGGCTCGATGCGCGTCCCCCAGAAGCTGCCCCCCCACCCCTCGCGTGCCCCCTGGGGCTCCCAGCACCCGCAGCCGTGTCATCTGAGGATGGGGACGAGGACTCATCATCACCGTATCCTGGGCGCTAGGACTGCCCCTGGCATCTGTCCAATACCTGAAACACATCTGCTGACTAAACTAGGGCCGCGAGAGGGAACAGGAACAGGGAACAGGGAAGGTCTGCTCTGCAAGGGCCCCTGGGGACCAGCGGCTCCCACCCCACCTTGTGTGCTCTGCCTGACCCAGAGGCTTCCGACAAGGGTCCTGCCTATCAGATGAACTACTGGTTTAGAGACAGTTCTGAGCCGAAAATTAGAGTTTGTGATGATTAAAAAACTTCACTGCCCTTGTCTGACACGAATAGATTAGTGCCCGTAAGGTCAAATGCCCAGGTGTGAGAAATTGACAACATTGTAAACTGACTGAAAAAAAAAAAGCCTAGTGTGAAGCCGGGATAGGGCCCGGTTTCCACATTCTCCAATGACCCAGCCCTAAAGGAGGTTTTGACAAATTGTTAAAAACGAGGGCAGGGGGCTGGAGGGGGAGAGAACAAAGGCCTGTGACCTGGCGCAGGTGGCTCGCAGGCTGGCGGGCAAGGTGGACGCGAGGCTTGGACACCAGCTTAGGCCAATTCGATTCGAGCTGACAGGCATCAGGGGTCAGAAGCCCCAGAAGCAAAACACGGTGACCACGCACAGAGCCGAGGCAGGGAGGTGCCATGACGATCACGGCTGCTGGGGTGGCAGGAACAAGGGCATGGGCCCCGCTGCGGGTGGGGCAGCCCCATGCCAGCCCGGGACCCGGGCGCCTGCCGCTGCCCTTGCCCTGAGATGGAGAGCTGGCCTGGTTGGGGGGGGGGGGTCCGGCCCCTACGGGGTCAACACATTAGTTTACAAAATTCAGCCTGAGGTTCCCTCTGCTCCCCTCGTTTTATCTAAAATATGGCACCTGGAGGGCTGTGCGGCAGCAGGTGGGGGCTCCTGCAGGCATGGGCTGTACCCCCCACCCCACACCACCTGTGATCTCTTCCACCAGCTCTGACGCTTAAAAGAAGGATGACCTTTAGCTAGAATCAACTTTGTTTTCCTAAACCAACATCACTAAATTCTTACCGATAAATTCTTAGTTTCTGATTATTCTAACACCATTTGAAGTAGGCAGAGAAAAGAGAAAGCAAGTGTAATTCCTCTTCTTCCTTCTCCGGGGGCAACAAGAAAGCTGGTGCAGGACGAGAGGGCGCCACAAAGATCCAGACATAGGAGGACACCAGTCTCCCTCTCGAGGACTCTCCACAACCTGAGCGGGAACCTGCCGCCCGTCATGGACGGTCTCCTGAACGACACCACCAACTCCTCCCTCCCCGAGGCTGTGTCCTGCGCCCGCCACGAAGAGGCAGAAGCCACCCCGCCTGGAGCTGGGCTGCCCTCAGCACCGGGACTCGTTCTGACCGATACAGAGGGAAGGAGTCAGGCTGCCCAGGCCTGGGCCCTCCTGGACCCGCATGGCACCAACAGTCCCTGGAGCCTGGGGCAGGTCACAGGATGTGAGACATAACAAGGTGGATTTAAGCCCCCAAGCCATGGGGGGAGGGGGGCTGCGGCAGAGAGAAGGAAGCCCGGCTCCACCCGCCCCGCACCGCCAGGCAGGCCCCACTGCTGGCCAGAGCGCCGCTCAGCTCACCCACGGGGAAGCTGACCAGGTGAGAGGCCACAGAAAACAGCAGCATTCACACCGACAGTGCCAGCAGGGTGAACCAAACGCGCCTGAAGCACAGTCTTAAAGACGCAGCCGCACGCCGCGGAGCACACGGGAGTGCCGCTCCTGAGGCCCTTCTCAGCTCTCCTCACTGAGCTGGAGGGGGCGGTGCCAAAGGCGGAGGCCCAGGCCGGCCGTGGGAGCCACAGAACCCGCTTCCTTCTGGCCGTGTATATCAGGACGAGTTGTTACGGAGAAGACCACTGAGAACAGAGGGCAACAGCACACACTCTGGCCCTGAGAGCTCAGCGGGGGCCCAGCCAGACTCTGTGATAACTTCTGAACGAAACCTGTTGAGGTATTTCAGCTATGAAGTCATACTTCCTCAAGGTACGAGGCATCTCCATCTTTCAGCCGTGCTGGCTGGCGGTTCGGAACAAGGCCTCGTGTGCGGGAGTGCGCCTGCCTCAGGCAGGGCCCTGACTCTGGCCTTGGAGACGGGAACTAAGGGCCCCATTCTCTGCTGAGTGAACGGTGTGCTGTGTTTGGACAGCGAGAACATCAGTCTGGGGACGGGCTTGTTAGAATGGGGACACCCAGGAAACATGACGCCGCCCCCATGGTGGTGTGTCCAGCCAGGGCTCGTCAGGCGAGCAGCATGTGGGGAGCTTGGGGGGAGCTGAAGGGACGCCACGCCCTAGCCGGATGGCTCTGGGGGCTCTGGCCTGAGATGCTGCACGGAGTGCAGGGGGAGGGTAGGCGCTGGGCCCTGACGGCTGTGGGTGGGTACCCCCAGGGCGGGATGTCTGTTGGCCTCAGCTGTAGAACCCCATTTACTGTCCACCCTCTTCTTTTCCCTGCTTGGTCATGGCAACTAAGATGGCTCCTGCTGGGCCTGCCCACAGTGCCCTGGTGATGCTTCCGGGCCACCCTCTCCCCGCTGCAGGCACCTGCACCATCACCTGCCCCTTCCCTGCGGGGATCAGTCATTGACAGAGAAGGCCTGGAGTCGGGGGTCTTTGAGGCAAGCTGTCCTGAGATGCTGAAACTCAGAGGACACTGCTCAGCATTAAGCTTTGCAGGGATGGAAAGAAATGACACTGACCACTGCATCTCCTGACATCCTGGGAGGCTGGGTGGGGGCTGTGTGACAACCCTCGAGCTGGGGCGGAGAGCAGCCGGGCTGATGGAGAAGCAGTGAGGATGGTCCAGGCTAGGCTGAGTGTGGGGGGAGCCCAGAGCACAAGGGGCCCCCGAGGGTTCGCCCAGTCGCAGGTGTTCAGACCATGAGACTCAGAGAGGGGTTGAGGGCGCAAGGGACCATGGGGCTGGCTGGCAGGGGACATTCTTCCATGAGCCCTGGGCGCCATCCTCCTCCACCGGGACTGCTGGAAGCCCTGCCGCCTCACCCGCCACGGCCAGCGGGTGCACGGTGACTGCTCAGCGGGCATCTCCAAACCTCCATGAAAGTTCCAGGTCTTCTCAAGATGCCCCGCTTCACTCCTCCCTCCTCCCTCCTTCCGTGGAGACTCCGAGGGGAACAAGGAGCAGCATGCGGGGCAGGGAACCTGCTGGCTCTGACTGACCGACTGACCGACTCCTCCACACCCATAGGGACCACACTCAGCATGAGTGGGCATTTGGCAGGGGGAGGGGGAGCCAAAACCAGGGCAGGGTGCGCGAGGCACGGAGTGCGGGCACCCGCAGTGACAAGCAGGCTGCTCAGAAATGGCCGCACCCCCTCGGTCACTTTGCCAAAGGAAGGGGTGGGGGGAGCGTGAAGTGTGAGCACGATTACCACCTGCAGAAAGCAAGGCGTCCCCCCACACTGACTTACCTATAAAATATATTATTTATCTGTTTTCTGATGTAAGCTCTTAAGCCTAAGAATTTCCCATAGATTCTGTGAAGGGTGGTTTTAAGAAAATCTCTCTCTCTCGGATCTTCACTGTCGAACAGTTCTAGAAGCTTCAAGAAGAAAAAGACACTCAGTGACTCAGTATTGTCCCTCTGCAGACTAGAGCTTTTCAGCTACTTTGTCCCTTACCTGCAATACAAACTTCTGATCAATATATTTCTTCGCTATATTAGGCTGGAAATCTGGAGACTCTAAAAATCTTAAGAAAAATTCATAAACAAGCTAGGAGGAAAGAAAAAAACACAATGAGTCAAATAACATGTTTATTAAGTGGAGATTAAAAATATACCATAAGTTGAATCTTTGTCTGCAAATATTAGCCTTAAAAAGTAAGAGCATGTATCTATAGAAATTATGCCAAATTACAAAGCTTTATTATAACTGATGACAGCAATTGTTGTATTTAGCTAAGAACCACAGACTATACCCTTAAATGGCATTTAAAAAATGACTTCCATGGCTGACGTCACCAGTGCTTGGAGGCCACAGTGCACAGCAGCCACCAGCCTGGCTGGGACCAAATTCCAGGTGGGTTTGCAGCCTGTCACCTTCCAGTGTCCTGGCAGAAAGCCAGGTAGCTAGGAAGGTGGGCCTGCCTGGTGAGCGGATCACAGACATAGTCACCGGGGCTGGGACGTCCCTCCCCCTTCACGAGTGGGCTGCAGGCTGCCATGGTCACAACAGCGTCCCAGACGCCGTGGGAGGGCTGCTCTGCTGCTGAGGTGGCCCCTCCATCTGCTCCCCCTCCAGGTCCTCCCCAGGCTTCCCACCTCCCCGTCTCCCCTCCTTCAGCAGATCTGGACTGTCCGATCGAGCACATGGTCTCAGTGCCTCTTGGGTGTCCTGCCCAATCTCCCTTTCCCCTTACAAATGCACCAGAAGAAGGCTTCAGTCAGCAGGTGAGCCTTGGGGCGCAGAGTGGGCACCCAGTAAGTCTAAGCACTAAAACTGAGAATGTCTGCATGCGTCCTCCAACCTCAATTCAACGGTCGTTTCCACTGAAAACACAGAGACAATTCCATATCTTTGTAGTTTATGTCAAGTGTCCAAACAAACAACCATCAAATGTTCTCTCTTCTGCTGGAACACTTTTCTCGTACGTACAGGTCTGCCAGGTCTATGACACCAGAGCTCAGAGGCCCGTGTGCGACCAGCAGAGAGGCCCAGGCCCAGCACACCTGCTCTGGGGAAGAGCTCCGCGCCCCCTCCCGCCCTCTGCCTCTGACCCGCTCCCAGTCCAGTACCTGGAGGTGAGGCCAGGCTGCTTCTAACGTTGGCTCGTCTTCCTCTGGGTCAAATTCTGCTCCCGTTGGGTTGGAGGAAGGTGGTAACGTTCGAAACATGTTAACTGCAAACTGAAATCCACATATTCTATAATTACAACCGGACGTTACCGTATTTACAGAGAACACTTAAAATTATCTTAATTGTAATGATAGCTGTTTCCAGTGCTCTGGCTGGTTCTTATTCTCAAAATTCAGACGAAAGGTGGGTCCCGAGAGCTTAGGTCAAAGCCGTGGCCAGACCCCCAGCTGTGGACAGGGGACATGGAGGCTCCTGCCGGGCTCTTCAGACAAACTAGGGCTGGCAGATGCCGGTGGGCAGGGAGGCCCCCCAAGGCCTTGCTGTGTGTGGTTAGTGCAGAGCAAGGAGAGAGGTCAAAGGGGAGACAGCAAGAACTGCAGGGTCACCGAGGAAACGGCAGAGGCCACACCGTGTCCTCTGCAGGGTCAGGGATGGGGACAGTGACGAGGATGGCCACAGCCAAGACACAGTGGCTTCTGGGTGGGCGGCGAGAGGGTCATTTCCAGAGAAAGAGTGCATGTTAGAGAGGAGAGGGGTCATCATGTTGCAGGACATCCCAGCCCCGTACAGCCAGGGACTGGCCAAGACCTACAGAGAGGGGACACGTGGAGATGACACTCCTCTGGGGTCTGGACAATTCCCCTGCAGGACTCAAGACCTCTTCTCTACTCCCCCTACTACCACCCCTACCCCAGGCTCCGGTAATTTTGATTTCATAAAAATCAGTGTGTTTTAACAGATGTTTTCTGTATAAAATCTGTAATTCTTTGGAACGCAGGTACATTTTACTGCCTGTGTAGTTCATATTGATAAAGCACAACATATGTGGACAGGTTCCTGATAAAAACGCAGCAGTTTCGTTTTCCTGTTTCTTCAATTTACAGTCACCTATCTCTTTGCCAGTCAGTTTACGATCAGTTGTATCGCTGAATCTCTGAACCTGCCACACGCGGTTACAGAACTAGTGATCAAAAAAGAAAGAAATCATGCCGTTCGCAGCAGCATGGATGGGCCCAGAGATTATCAAGCTAAGCAAAATAAGCCAGAGAAAGAAAGGCAAGTGCCATATGACATCACTTACACGTGGAATCTAAAAAAATGGCACAGATGAACTTATTTACGAAACAGAAACAGACTCACAGACATAGAAAACAAACTTATGGTTACCAGAGGGGAAAGGGGGTCAGGGATAAATTAGGGGTCTGGGATTAGCAGGTACAAACTACTATATACAAAATAGATAAGGATTAAGGTCCTACCATATAGCACAGGGAACTATATTCAATATCTTGTAATAACTTACAATGAAAAAGAATACACATATGTATAACTGAGTCACTATGCTGTACACCAGAAACCAGCACAACGCTGTAAATCAAATACACGTCAATTTAAAAAAAAGCCCTCTGCCCCTCCAGCCCAGAAGCAGAGAACCAAAATGTGCGACACACCAGACAGAATCTTTGTCCACGATGACAGGGAGGGTCGGCAGAGAGCCCGGGCAGACCCGGCTGCTCAGTGTCAGTCTCGTAAAGACCAAACTGAGACTCTGCGTCACCTGTCTTGCCTCCTTTTGTCCATTATTAATACTGAACCACTATTTTCCGTGAAGAATAACACCCCGTCCCCAAGCCCTAGAAGTCCCGGGCACCAAATGTTTGCTCCCTGCCTCGTGTGAGAGCGCTGGACACGGACAGTCCAGGAATGGGAGGGACCAGAATGGCTGGAACAAGTAGCTGAAAAAAATCTTCCAGTAAAAATACAAGAAATGGTCCTAAGATGAAAGTAGAAAGAAGCAGAGGTCCGGGACCTGTGAACGCGGTGTGTGCTCAGGGCCCGCGAAGAGGCCTCCCAGATCACAGGTAACTGGACAGGAGAGGCTGGGATGGGTGTTGCCAGGCAGAAGGGGCACGTCCTCTGCTGCTGCCCCCAGGCCCCTGACCCCAAAGCCCACAGAACAGAGCAAGGGGATACTAGGAGCCCACCCACTCAGGAAAGGCCACACCCAGGTGGCCACTGTCTCCTCCTGGCTTGCAGGGGGCAGATGGGGGAGAGCAGCAGAACCAGCCCAGTTACCACCGGCCACCCCCTCCTCCCTGGGCTGTGCAGTGGGGAGGAGAGGGTCAGAAAGGAGCCTGGAACCTTTGTCGAGGTGTGGCATCCCTGAGCTGGGCTGTCCTATCAAAGTCAAGTATTCAGGGGGCACCAAAAGAATCACCCAGAGATAGGGGGCCACTTAAAGAGAGGGAGGGGTACATGCTGTCCTTGGGGATCAGGACTGCAGGGGCACAGGCACGGGTCCCTGAAGGTGAAGGCATTGAGCACGGGCTGTGCTGCTGCCCTGGGAGACCTGCTGGAGCGCCCATGATGGCGAGTTGCAGTGTACCTGGAGGGAAGCACACAGGCCGCCTCCTGTGAGGTTCCCGTGGCTGTAGGCGAGGGACACAGAGGCCAGAGCGGGGAGCAGGAGCAGTGGGCGCCTAGGAACAGCCAAGGAGCAGTCAGCGCCCCTCCAGGAGAGGAGCTGGAGGCTGGGAAGTATGGGGACATAGCTGCCCCTCAGGGAGGGTCTTCTGTGAAGCTGAGCACAGATGCCCCCCAGGAGGGGCTGCCACGGGGCAGAGGCACAGGGGGCCCCGCCAACCCTTGGTCCCTCTTTGCCCCCGTCAGGTCCCCCACTGGCCACACTGCCCTCGGGGACAAGGCGACAGATGAGGTTCTGAGTCTGGGACTGAAGCGTTAAATCAAGTGACCAGTTGTAATGAGAGGGGCACGAAAGGGAGATAATGGTTAAAGGCAATGGTTGAAAAAGACCTGTGTGACAGCTTAGTCTTAGAGCATCCACGATTTAACCCAGTCATCTGAGCATCACCGTGAAGGCATTTAGTAATTATGGTCACATCTATGATCAGCTGACTTTAGGTAAAGGCGATGGCCCTCCAGAATGAGAGTGGGCCTCATCCAATCAGTTGAAAAGTCTTCTAAGAGCAAAACTGCTTTACCGGAGGAAGAAGCAATTCCACTGTGGACAGCAGTGTCAGCACCTGCTCCATGGAGTTTGGATTTGCCCCGTCTGACTTTGCAAGGCATGAGACCGTTCCTCAAAAATCCATCGATTGATCCATCCATCCATCCATCCATCCATCCATCCATCCATCCATCCATCCCCTTCTCTCTCTGTTTCTGTCTCTATCCTACTGGTTCTGTTTCTCTGGAAGATTCTGATCTACCTGGTCAGCTAAGATTCCTCAAGGATCTGCTGTAGTGAAGCTACTGATTCCAGTCTTGAGTTGAAGCCCCACTGCCCAGAGCTCCGTCAGCCACACAGCCCGTCCCCAGTGTGGCACAGTCACCAAATCCCTGGTGCTGAGTTAGGGGCCTGCAAGGGGACACAGATGAACTTGCTTTCAATGCTAAGGTCCCCCTGTTAGTGTTCCACAAGAGTTTTACTACTGGCCAACTCTAACTGATAAACTTATTAAAAATTATTTCTTTCATGCAACAACAAAAATCTCACACCATAATTTCTACCCTCCTTTCCAACTACATCACATCACATTAACTTGATGCTTATCTCCAGAAAAGGCCAAGACACTAAAACTAATAAGGAGACGAAAGTGAGTAAGGCGAAGCGCAGGCCGCCTCACACTGCTCCTGGCTTCCCACCCACCACCGCTTCTAAGCACAAGAGCTTTGGGGGGCAAATGAGCGGCGCACGTGGTGCTGACGTCAGTGTCCTCGACAGCGGGGTTCAGTCTGAGGGCCACGGAAGGCGGTGGTCATCACCACCATGCCACGGAAACCAAAGGGACCCTGCTTGGACTGTAGGTCCAGGCAGCCTCAGGTCTGGTGAGGGTCACCCAGATCCACTACAACATTTACGTTTCAGCTGAGACACTGGTTCAGAGTCCCCCCCAGTCCGTGGACACAGAACTAGAATCAGGTCTCCCACAGAGGGAGGCAGGGTGGCCTCGTGGGGACAGCCTTCTTGGGCCCTCTCCTTACCCAGAGCAGGACCCGAGACCGAAAAACTGCTCAAGCCTCGCCCTTCTCCCTGGCTGAAGGAGGGTAAATCTGTCCTCCGCACTGGGCCCGTGGGAAGCGGAGACGTCACCGCGGATGCAGGCCCACATGTGTGTGGCCACGCGCCCGAGTGTGGCGTGGACTGACTGTGCCGTTAGGAAGCACCTGCTTTTACAGCTTTCTTGATGTTTCTACTCTCAGTATGCAAATCACCCTGTACATGTTCTTCCAATTGCTAAATTTATTGAACAAATGCAAACTGAAATGGCTCGAGAAACAACTATGAAAAACTCTCACAATTCAGCAATAACATACTGTCTTTCTATACCTGTACCAGGGGGTGAAGTAATAAAATATTCACGCAGTACCGGAGAACACATACAGGTTTAAGACAGGAAGGGATACACTCCAAAGGAAAGCACTGATAATCCAATTTCAGAGACGAGGAAAGAAAGGTTGATTATTCACCTCTCTGCTTAAAACCACATGGGTTATTCTGCTATGTGATGGTTCTGCTTTACTCACGTGAGTAGGATTTATAAAGGTGAGTCCACCAAAGGCCAAATCACAGCTCCTCCTCCTGCAAGGGGAGCGCCGGCTTCTGAGGGTCATCCTCCTCCTGCAAGAGGAGCGCCGGCTTCTGAGGGTCACCCTCTTCCTGTAAGAGGAGCGCTGGCTTCTGAGGGTCATATCGCTAAGAGACACATTTCAGGGGGAGGCAGGGAGGGGTCCATCCACACTGTATTTTAAATAGAAAGCTGTTTTTTGGTTCCAAATGGTATAATGTATCTGGGAAAACCAAGAGACAACAGTCAGACCATCAGAGCTGGGCCACCGATACAAAAACCAAAAATACCAACCCCACAGCAACCCCCTCTCCACTAGCGACAGGCGACCAGGAAGCAGCACTGGCAGAAGGACCCCAGGCACGCGGCCACAAAATGACAACGGGCCTAGAGACTCACGGCCCAGTCACAAGGCCTCAGCGAGCACATGGAAGCCTCAAGAAAGGCACTGATGATGACCTGAGCAAGGAGGGACCTTCCCTGCTCCAGCGAGGTACGTCACGTCACTAAGATGCAACTCCTCCACAAAGCAATTTATACCTTGAAAGCAATCTTAAACTCTCATTGGATTTCTGATGAACTCAATGAATGTGATTTAAAATTCAGGTGGATAATAAAAATCCTAGTAGCAACGTTAAAGGGAGAACCTGTCCGTTTCCTCCCTCGTGAAGTCAGGTCACTCTGGCTTCACGGCAGATTCAGGCGTCACCTGGGGAACACTCCCTCGGCGACCTGCTCACTGCTGAATCTCCAGCACCTGTCGCAGAGCCCAGCACCTAGCAGGTCCTCAAAGAGGACATTCTTATACATTTGCTTTATTACATATTCTGATTTTTTTTTTTTTTTGCAGACAACTGTGAGAAAGTTTAGGAATTCTCTAGAATTCTGCATCCTACAGGGCAGTAATAAACTAAAAAGGGAAGCTGAGAGCAAGTGTATCCTTTGGGAAAGGCACCATCAGTCACCTCACTGGCTGCAACACCAAGAAGTTACCCTGAAAACTGTGAAAACCTCCTGATTAACCCCAGCTCTCAGTTGCGGTGTAGCTGGAAACGGAGTCTCCCTGACCCAGCTCCAGGCAGTCCCTGATTTCAAGCTCTTCCAGCAACCTGACCACTTCCTTTGTGATCTCTGCCTCAAATATAACTGGATGGTCAGGTAATTCCTGGTTTAAGGTCCTCCCCTTCCTGCCGGTGCCACCTCCCCAGGGCCTATCACACCACTGGGCACAGAGCAAGCACTTAATAAAGACACCAGGTGAGCAAAGCTGGGTCTCCTGTTCCACGAATCAGCATCGCTGCTTTCTCTAAGGCCAGAGGTGCTTTCAAAGAATGCAGCTTTACCTCCCAACAGATGCCCAGAGAAAGAACTACAAGCTAAATTCTTACTCTGAATAGCTTGCTATTTTTAAGCTCAAATATGTTCTTAATAAAAGTTAAAGATATGAGAGCTTCTTTTTTTTTTGGGTGGGGGGTAATTAAGTTTTTATTTATTTATCTTTGATAGAGGTACTGGAGATTGAACCCCGGACCCTGTGCATTTTAAGCGCACACTCTACCACTGAGCTATACCCTCCCTCGCCAAAAGTTAAAGATATGGAAATAAAAACCTATAAATTTTTGTAGAACGTTTAGTAAAGGAAACTCAAAATTTCAAACAATGGATGTTTTAGTTTTATGACTATTTCACTACCATCTTCAAATGAAAATATACTTGTCATTTATAATTATGCATGAGTTTATTCTTTAATTTTTATTTTTGAGTTTGAGAATAGAAAATTTACTTACACAAGACAACCAATATTTTGTAATACTTATGATTCAATTCAGTTAGTGTCCCTTAAAGATTACACTGGGTCTGGAAGTCTCTCTTAAGTTATTTACTCTGGGCCAAAGGTGAGTTTTACACAGTTTCTGAATAATGTATTCCCCAATATCTTGTTATGAAATACCTCAATGCAAAAAAATGGAATTTTATAGTCAATAACCATATAGCCACCAACCAGATTTACCATTAATATTCTTATACATTTGCTTTATTACATATTCTGGTTTTTTTTTTTTTTTTTTGCAGACAATTGTGAGAAAGTTTCGGGATGCTCTGTATTCTGCATCCTACATGGCAGTAATAAGCTGGAAAGGGAAGCTTCACAGCTCAAGTGCTTGTCATTTCCTGGTCACGTGTACAGTCAACCGTTTTCTTGCTATGCCCCTCCCCCATCACACAGTTACAGAATTATAAATTATGCAAATAACCTTTGATCAGTACTTCTTTTAGAACGTACTGGATCACCCATGTGGATGGAGTGAAGTATTGTGTATCTACTGTAAATGGAGCAGAGACTTACACTTCTGGACAAGACAGACTAACAGGAATGGGATTTACCCTACTTCTTGAAACAATCAAAAAAACCAGGGAAAAATATATAGAATTACAGTTTGCAAGACATGGACTTCGGACAGTGAAAGACAAACATCCTTGAGAAATGGGAAACAACTGAGTTGAGCCCTACCGCTGCCCAGTTTTCTGCCTCCACACAGTGTCCAGGTGGCAGCACAGGGAGGAAGAACCCAGGTGAGCCCAGCAGACACAGCTGGTTAGAATCTGCAAGGCAAAGTCCCAGAGAGGAGAGAGCTGCACAGAGAACTATCAAACAGAGCACTGATCAGCATATTTGTGTGAGAAAACTACTGGAGGCTGCATGAAAGAACCACAAAGAGATCAGACATACCCAGTACTCGCCCAGGGCTGGGACAGTGCCTCTTCCCACCAACCAGACTGGAAAACTCGTAATCCATGGAGCGCGGGGCGCATAATCAGAAGAGTCTGGTCTCAGCAATGGGTGATAATTAGCCATAAAATGACTATGACTCTGGTCCTTCCTCAGACATTTTAAAAGCAAGAACCAAAAGGATCAAACTGTTTCCAAGTAACTTAACTGCATCCCCAAACAATTCTCAACAACATCAACAGAAGTAAGTATGCAGCACTCAATCAAGGCAAAATTCACAGTGTCAGGCATCCGACAAAAAATGACCAGACATGCAAAGTGGCATGAAAATATCATTTATAATGAGAAGAAAAACCAATCAATTGAACTGATCTGGAACTGACATAATGGTGGAATTAACAGACAAGGCTAAGACTTACTCTGTCCAAAAAGTTAGGTGGAGGAGACGTGAAGATATAAACAAGACAAACTACACGTGATGAAAACTACAATGTGTGAGACGAAAAATTTACTGCACGGGAATTTACACAAGATGAGACATTGCAGAAGGATGAATGAACTTGAGGATGGCAAAGGAAGTCACCAAATGAAACGCACAAAGGAAAGGACTGCAGAGAGTAAAGCACCAGTGAGCCGCGGGACAACTGTCAGAAGCCTACACACATGTCTCTGGAGCCTCTGGGGGGCATGGGGCAGGGACAGAAACAAGCATTAGAGGAGCTCATGGCCAAATACTCTCCCCAGTTGGATAAAAGCTATAAACGAACTCCAAACACAAGAGAAAGAAGGAAACTACAACGAGGCACGCCATCATCATATTAAAAAGAACAAAATAAAAACTCTTAAAGGTAGTCAGAGGGAAACCAGACACGCTCTGCCTGGACGAACAGACAGAGGAATGGCAGCCGATTTCTCATCAGAAACAATGCGAGCAGGAAGCTGGGGAGCAGAATTTTTAAGGGATAAAACTTCGACCTGTCGCTCTGTACCTAGCAAGCACAGGCACACCCTGGGGTGTTGTGGGTTCTGTTTAAGACCACTGCAATGTAAGTGAGTACCACAATAAAGCAAGTCACATGAAGCTTTTGGTTTCCCAGTGCATATAAAAGTTATGTTTACACTATACTGTAACCTATTGTATGCAACAGCATTATGTTTAAAAAAAAAAAGTATATACCTCAGTTAAAAAATACTTTATTGCTAAAAAATGCTAACCATCATCTGAGCCTTCAGTAAATCAAGATCTTCTTTCTGGTAGAGGGTTTGAAATATTTCGAGACTAGCCAATATGTGACACAAAGACACAAAGTGAGCAAATGATGTCAGAAAAATGGTGTCGACAGACTTGCTCGATGCAGGCTTGCCGCAGACCTTCAATGTGTGAAAACACAGTATCTGCAAAGTGCATTACAGTGAAGCATGATAAAACCAGGTGTGCCTGCAGAGCTCTCAAAGCAGAAGAGAGACAAAAGCTAAAAGAAGTCATCACCAGTAGACCTGCACTACGGGAGATATTAAGGAAAGGCCTTCAGGTAGAAGGAAACTGGAGTGGCTCTTAATATCGTGCAAAGCAGATTCAGAGGAAATAATATTACCAGTGACAAAAGGAGCATCTTACAGTTATAAAGGAGTCCATCTGACTAATTTTTATTAAGTTATTATTTTACTGAAATGTATCACTGAGTAGCATGAAGCATTTGGTAAAACTGCAAGAAACAGACAATAAACAAATAGAAACAGAAAATAAAAAACCTCAATTACAATAGCACCAAAAAATCAAATACTTATTTATGAGACTAAAAAAATACATCTGGGATCACCATGCTGAAAACTACAAAGCAAAGATGATCAAAACGGGGAGAAACACTGTGTTCACGGCTTGAAAGGGTCAATATCGTTAAGATATCAATTCTCTCCAAATGCATATATTCAATAAAATTCCAATCAAAACCCCTGAAGGATGCTTTGTAGACCACGACAAGCTGATCCCACAATTTATATGGAAAGGTAAATTACCTAGAAAAGCCAAATAATTTTGAAAAAGAACACAAAGGTTGGAGCATTCACATTACCTGACTCAAATTTTAGCATAAAGTGACAATAATGAAGGCGGTGTGGTGTAGACAAGCAGAACCCTAGGCCAGTGGAACACAACACAGAGCCCAGGAATCGACTCACAAGTATAGCAAAGTGATTTTTGATGAAGGTGGAAAGGCAAATCAATGGAGAACAGTTAGTCTTTTTAACAAGTGATTTTCAACAAATACTTGGACATCCATATGCCAAAAAATGAACCTCAGACAAAATGTAAAGCTATAAAGACTTCAGGAGAAAATCTTTCTGAGTTTGGGCTCGGCAAAGACTTCTTACATATGACACCAAAAGCACCATCCATGAAAGAAACACAAATTAGCCTTCATCTCAATGAAATACTCTGTAAAGACGCTGTTAAAATAGAAAGACAAGCCACAAACTGAAAAAAAAAGTTTTTTTTAACAGCAACATTATTTATAATTGCCAAGATATGGAAGCATCCTAAGTGCACCTCCGTAGCTGAATAGATAATGAAGATGCAGCATATATATGTATAATGCAATACAACTCACCCATAAGAAAGGACATTTTGCCACATGTGGCCCTTCATTCACTTTTTTTCCCCCACTTCAAAAACCAGAATTTTATAACCGGCGTAAACATTTCCATTACATCAAAAACAACAAAATACCTAGAAATAAACTTAACCAAGAGGTTACCTATACTCCGAAGACTGAAGTGACACAAACAAATGGAAAGATTTCTTGTGCTCTTGGATTGGAAGAATCAACCCTATCACAATGGCCACACTACCCAAAGCAACCCACAGATCCAACACAACCCCCATTAAAACACTCGCAGCATTCCTCACAGAACTAGAACAAACAATTCCAAAATTTGTAAGGAACCACAAAAGACCCTGAAAAGCCAAAGCAATCTTTTGTAGGTCTTTTTTCCCCCCTTTTCTTCTTTTTGTTCTCTTTTCTTATGGTTTGATGACTAGAGAAGGTCCTTTAACATTTACTGTAGAACTGGTTTGGTGGTGCTGAAATCTTTTAGCTTTCGTTTATCTGTGAAACTTTTGATTTCTCCGTCAAGTCTGAATGAGAGCCTTGCTGGATAGAATATTCTTGGTTTTAAGTTTTTCCCTTCCATCACTTTAAATATGTCGTGCCACTCCGTTCTGACCTGTAGAGCTTCTGCTGAAAAGTCAGCTGATAACCTGATGGGAGCTCCCCCGAGTGCTGTTTGTTGCTTTTCTCTGTAAGTATTTTCTAATGTAAGTATTTTGTCCTCATCCTTAATCGTTGTCAGTTTGATGACTGTGCGCCTTGGCGTGCTTCTCTCTGGGTTGATCCTGTGTGGTACTCCCTGCGCTTCCTGGACTTGGGTGACTGTTTCCTTTCCCAAGTTGGGGAAATTTTCAGTGATTATCTCTCCAAAATTTTTCTCAGGTCCCTTCTCTCTCTCTTCTCTTTCTGGGACCCCTGTAATGCGAATATTAGTGTGCTTCATGTTGTCCCAGAGTGAAAGAAAATATTTGCAAATCACACATCTGGCAAAGCATTTGTATCCAGAATATGTAAAGAAGTCTCACACTCAATAATGAGAAAATAACCCAGTAAAAAATGGGCAGATGATCTGAACAGACACTTCACCAAGGAAGCTATACAAGTGACAAATGAACACAGGAAAAAGTGCTCAGGGTCATTAGTCACCAGGCAAATGCAACAAAGTCAAAATGAGATAAAAGGATGAGGACGCCAAATGTTGACAGAGAGTGGAGCAACCAGAACTCTCACACACGCTGGTAGGAGTGAAAAAAGGGGCACATCTACTTTGGAAAAGAGTCTGGCACTTTCTTAGAAAGTTAAACTCGATACGACTTAGCAGTCCCATGCCTACGTGTCTACCCAGGGTAAATAAAAACCCACGTCCAAGACTTGTACATGAATATTTATAGCAGCTTTGTTGCCAAAAACTGGAAACAATCCAAATATTCCTCAGCTGGGGAGTGGATAAATCATGACACCTCTATAATGAAACTGCTGAGCAATTACAAGGAACAAACCACTGACACATCAATGACAGGCTGACTCTCAGACACATCCTGCTAAGTTAAAGGAGCTAGACTCAAAAGCCTACATACTGTATGAGTCCACCTACATGCCACCCTGGAAGAGGCGAATGAAGCACCGGAGGACAGATTAGTGGTGGCCAGAGAAATGGGGGAGAGGAAGGTCTGACTACAAAGGAGGAGCATGAGACACTTTTTTGAGGAGGGAGGTACTGAAACTGTTCTCTGTCTTGGTGGTGGTGGTGGTTACATGACTGTAAGTTTTCATCCAACCTCAGAGAACTGTTCACTAAAAAGTTAACTTTGCCATATGTAGATTAAACATTGATTTAAAAATGTTATGGAAGGATATTTACTAGGCTGTACGTTTTCAAACCTTCTTGGTTCACAATGCCCTTTGTGTCTTACTGTGCTCCTAGACCAGAAGAAATACTCATCAATTTAGGAGCCTGAAAAACCTGAGTTTTAATGAGGTATAACTGACATATGTAATTGCAAGCATTTCAAGTGTACAATTGATACGTTCAGCATCCGTGCACATCTGCAGAACCACCATCCAATCAAGGTAACAGACATCCATCATCCCCAAACTTTCTTAGTAGACTTTTGGAAAAAAAAGTACATATATGTTAGTTGGCTGGAGGTAGGGGTGGGTGTAGGTGGATCTGGGGAGAAGTGGAGTAAGGAAGGAGATGAACTTTTCCTTTCTGTGTTTTTGTATTTATTTCACTTATTTAAAATAAGCATGCATTTAAAAAATAAATTAAAAACACCAAACAAAACAAAGGGAAATTCTCTCAAAATAATAAGAACAAATCTCCAAGAAATAGCTCACTGATACTTAAAGTAGAAAACTCATTCCCTGCACTAATGAGCTCATCTACAAAACAGAAACAGACTCACAGATATAGTAAACAGTCTCATGGCTACTGGGGGGAAGGGGGTGGGAAGGGATAAATCTGGGTATTTGAGATTTGCAAATGTTAGCCACTACATATAAAAATAGACAAAAAACAAATTTCTTCTGTACAGCACAGGGAACTATATTCAATATCTTACAATAACCTTCAATGAAAAACAATATGAAAATGAATACATGTATGTATACGTGACTGGGACATTGTGCTGTGCATGGGAAATTGACACGTTGTAACTGACTGTACTTCAATTTAAAAAAAAAAAGAAAAATCATTCCCTGGATTTCAAAAAGCACTTTAATCATCCCTTAGCTCATCAGTGATGTCAGTGCATCTTTACCCTACGTGACTGTGACTTCGGCAAAACAAAAACAACTAAGTGAAAAGGGGAGTGTGTGGTTTAAATCAGCCCTTGAAAGAAATCTGTAGACTATCTGAAGCTTCGCTGGTTAATATACTACCTTCTTTAATTCAAAGCATTCTTTCCTCTCTCACTTCCGAACTATCTTTACCCTTAAAACAAGTAATACTTTCCAGAGCACACTGTAAATATCAGATATAAAAATAGAAGAGAGTGTTCAATGTCAATCCTTCAGTGAAGCACAGGACAATCACCCCGGGGATCTGGCCATGAAACTTCCCCCAAGGACCCAAGAAAAACTCCTCTGCCCTTAACAGAAAACACTGACTTGAAACCTAAGCAGAAAAGAAAAGGAAACTTGTAAGGCAAACTGTCTAGTCAGTTATAAGCAGCACAGATGAAAATAATGTGAGGAACTCATGTTCCTGGAGGCTCAGCATGGGTCTCGAGGAGCACAGCACTGCTATTACGCTGCACACGAAGAGTTCAGCTCTGCTCGGCTCTGCTTGCTTGCTTGCTTGCTTGCTTTCTTTCTTTCTTTCTTTCTTTCTTTCTTTCTTTCTTTCTTTCTTTCTTGGAAAACATGTTTATTGATTTTTGATGATGGCAAATGTGATACATGATCATTATTAAGATTTTTTAAAATTACAAAAATATAGCAAAAGTGGAAAGTCTGCATAATCACACCATTCAAAGGCAGCTACCATCAACGGTCTGCTCTGAATTCCTCTAGAACGCAGTCCCCCAGGCAGACGAGCAGGGGTAGACCGTGTTAGGGCAGAGGCTGCCTCTTTCTCATCAACTTCTACATGGTAACCCAGCACCACAGACATGGGTGTTTCGGAAGAGGTCCATCTTGACATGAAGCACTTCTGAGCACCAGCTCGTTCAACCATGGCCCTCACCACCTCCTTCTCTGACGTGCAGGTCGTATGTCTGTGACCGAGACGAGTCTCAGTGCCCCCAAAAGCGCAGGGAACCATCAGGTGGGTGTGGGAAGTTAGAGCTGCCTCGGGTGGTGTGTCAGGGTTTAATGTAAGGAGCAGGGCAGGCAGGCCGCTCAGAACCTGGAGAGCAGGTGCAGGCCCAGTGCTGAGACCCAGGGAATGCCGTCCGGCCCTGCTCCCAGGCGGTGCTGGGGCTGCATCTTGGAGCATACTCTGCGAAGAGTGGTTCTCACACTTTCTGGTCTCAGGACCCCCTTTATGCCCCTCAAAGTTATTGAGGACCCCAAAGAACTTTCATTTATGAGAGTTATAGCTATCAACATGACTATCAGAAATTAAATCAGGGAAATTTAAAAAACATTCATTCATTAAAAAAATAAATCCACTATGTCAAAATAACATAAATGTATAAAAAATAACTAATTTTTCATAATAATGAATATTAGTTCATAAAATAACTCATAGTAAATAAAAGTATTTCCCAAAACAAATACAAATTCAGTGAGCAGCGGCACTGTTTCACATTTTTGCAAATCCCCTTACTGTCCGGCTTAATAAAAAACAGCTGGCTTCTTATACCTGCTTCTACGTTCAGAATGTTGGTTTGGTGGAAATACATGAAGAAAACCGTTTGCAGCAGACATGCAGGCGGAAAGCGAGGAGTGCTTAATAGCCCCTTCAGGTGACCGTGGGCCTCTCTGGCAGCACCCCACACCGGGCAAGTGGTAGTTTACTAAGGGCTAGCGATTCGGTGGAAATCTCCAATCTTATCAATGAGGGGTCGCTACCCTAGTGGTGTGTCTTGCACTTTGAAAGGCTCTGCGGCCCCCAGATGATTCTGTGACACCACGCGTGGTCACCGGTGCACCGCGTCATGCGGCTGTGCCAGCGTGGGCTCATGTCACCACGTGCAGCAGAGACCCACTGCGTTTGTACCGACACCAGGAAAGCCTGGGCACCGGGAAGCTCAAGCGTGCCCTGGCAGGTACTAGTTTTCCAAGATTCAAAATTTTGCCCAAAACCTCAATTTTACCCTTGACAACAAGCAGTGTCAGTGCTTCTCCTTGAAGTGACATTCTCATTTTGTTTATTCTCTGAGGAAATGCTAAACAGTCCAGTCTGAATAACCTGCTTGTCAGTCACTGTTCAAGTAAGAGCGGTGCTCCGTGAAAAAAGTGGCTATGCTGTTCACCTGGTTTTGCTATCAGTGTTTGGACTGTAAGAAAAATGCCAATGGCTGAAAAAGAGTTTAATTAGATAATTTAATTGAAAAAAACAGATGGCTGGTTATATTTTTTAAAATGGTGGAAATTAAGAGATAAGGAGGTTATGCGATTTAGGCCTGAGCATCTAGCAGCCAGGAGCTTCCCCTGGGTTTTGCTCCTTCTCACCCTCATCTTCCTGAACCTAAGTTCTGTAATCTGGCTGATGATCTGTGCCGTTCTGTTAACTTCCAGGACTAAAGTCTATGAAGCATAGAAACAGACGGCACCCAGGAAGCTCTGCGTCGTTAGTCAAGAGGGAGATGCAGATCAGAGCCACAGGGAGATGCCACTGCGCACCCCCTACGATGGCTGCTGTCAGACAGACAGACAGACAGACGGTAACAAGTGCTGAAGAAGAGGCACTGCTGCGGGAGCGTGAGGTGTGCAGCCTCCTTGGAGAACAGCCTGGAGGCTCCTCCAAATGCGGGGCGCACAGCGTGGATGCGCGGCTGAGCAGCTGCGCCCCCAGGCAGACACTCAAGAGAAACGGGGATGCGCACAAAAGCTCGTCTGTGAGTGCGCACCGCCAGGGAGCAGACAACCCGCACGTCCACCAGTGGACGAGAGGATAAACGTGGTGTCTATCCATATAGTAGAACATTCTTTAGCAATAAAAAATCCTGACACGTGCTGCAAAACGGATGGAACTTGACAACATTCTGCTAAGTGAGAGAAGGCCACACGTGGTATAATTCCATTTCTGTGAGACAGGCCAGGCAAGTCTACAGGCAGAACGCGGATGAGTGGTCACCAGGGGCTGGCGGCCACTGGTTCTGGGTAGGGGATTTCTTTCAGGGGCGACAGTGTTAGGAAGACAGACGTGATGACGGCTGCACAGTCTTGTGAATGTATTAACGACAACTGAACTGCACATTTTAAAAGGGCAGATTGTATGATATGTGCGTTCTCTCTCAATAGATGTGTTAAAAAACATATAGCAGCCCAGTCTGAAAGGCAACGTATGAAAGAAGTAGAGGGGAGGGTACAGCTCAGTGGTGGAGTGCGTGCTGTGCTTTTAGCACACATGAGGTCATGGGTTTGATCCCTAGTACCTCCATTAAATAAAAATAAATAAACAGACCTAATTAACCACCCCAAAACAAAACAAATTATATTTGAAAGAAGTAAATATAAAGAGCATAACATCTGTAGCGCTTTGGATTCTTCAAAGTAAGTGGAAATTAATGTCTTTAAAAATACTACGACAAAACACACCCACACACCCACACACATGCGCGTGCACACACACACACACCAGTCCTTCAAGAGAGCCGGCCGCGTGTGGCCTCGGCGGTAGGCGCACCAGGGACATCTGGATGGAACCACGAAGGGCCCACATCTCCACCTGCTCCGCTGGGTCCAGGCCTCGCACCGGCGGCCGGAACTCTGCACCCACTCCCCACTTTGTAGAAGGTCAGAAACCACCGCCAAGTACCATCCCCACCACACTCTTTCTTCTTCATTATACCTCTCATCAAAGCCCTCTGTCTATAAAACAAAACAATAGCAAATAAAACATAAAACAAAAATCCTGTCTGCCCCCCAACCCCTCATCCAAACTCGAGGTAAAGGGGGAGGCCGTGCCCTCCGGCACCCGCTGCCGCGGAGCAGAGGACGGAGCGCACTGTCCCTGCGCTCTCAGCGCGGCGCACGGAGCTGCGCGGGACAACCGAACTCATCTCGCGCTGGACGTCTCTCCGCGCCTCCTTCCCCCACGTGGGCACCCGGCAGGCCTGCACCTCTACCCGCCTCCCGTTTCAGCCTCCTTCACGCATCACCGTAACCCAGAACGACGCGTTCCTGGTGGGAGCTTTGGCTGGGCGGAGGTCCTGTTCACACCCCATTTCCTCGCCTAAAAAGTGCTCAGAGGACGCACAGTGTGGTCTGCTGCGAGCTTCACAGGAAAGAAGCCCAGTAGTCGGAAGACGGGTTGAATTTCCAGAACAAAGCTAAGATGGCGGGAGGAGAACGCAGTTACCACACGGTTTTAACAGGGAGATGAGAAGTTAGGATTATTTAATCTAAAAAGTCTCAAGGGCGGTAGGTTTCCTAAGTGGCTCTGGTGACGTGCATTGCCTCTGTGAAGCACAGGAGAGGCTGGTTCAGTGGCAGGTGCTCGATCCAAACCCAGACAGCCCAGGTCTCTGCTCTCTGCGGCCCCTCCCTCCCAGGTTAGGATGGGACTCAGGGACTTCGGCAGCCAAGCCTCCTTTGAAGCAGAAAGACCGTTCCACAAGTGTTATTTAATATAGAATAATTTATGTGTCTGTAAAGTTAATAGATAACATATTAATAAATTGAATTCAAAAACAGGATGTATTTAATATGTAATAAAGAAACATTTAAAGTCAATGGGGAAAATGGAATATTCAACACATGATATAGGGGCTAACGACTTCTCAATTTCAGAAGACAATAAAGTTATATCCCTGCCCTATGGATTGCAGGAGGGCTACAAAGTGGACTGTGAGCAACAGCATTACGGGAATGTTAGGAGAAAATATGAGAGATTTTTCTTTGCGATTCTGGGGCTTGGAAGGCCTTCCGGAATAACTGAGAGCTGAAATTAAGTAAAGAAAAAAAGATACGTCCCACTTTTCCTGGGACTGAATGGGGAGGTTTTAGAACGTTCACTGCCCAGCACACGCCTGTGACTGTTCCTCAGGGGGACTCTGGGGGGAACCCTCAGGGCCCTCACAGCCCCAGTCTGCTGTTCCAGAGTCAGCGATAACCAAGTCCATCTCAACTTCTGGCGCAACAGGCTGTGGACTAACAAAATTAACACGACTTCCACTTCTTTTTCCAAAGAAAACATACTAAGGGAAGAAATTAACATATTTTAGGTCAACAAGTCTAGTCAATTCTGAAATATGTAGTTTTGGGGAAAAAATCAAGAACCTGAGATCAATGGAAATCAAGGTTTATCTTCCTGTCTGAGGCGACAAGGGCTGCCTAACGACAGGGGGATTAGTTTCAAAGGCAGATAAAACACCAGCAATTCAAACGACAGGAAACTGGAGCTCAGGGTCAAACAGTAAATGTTTTAGTGATGGCATCACGTGAAACGTTTCCAGGTGGGACTGACTGGGGTCACAGTGGGACCTGCAACGGACGTGACACAGACTGTGAAGGGTGAGCCTGAAGAAGACAGAGACCTGGGGGCTGAATGGAAGCAGCTGCGAAATACCTGCAGGATGACGGGGTTGGTGCCCCAGCCAACTGGGGTAGCCTGTCCTGATGCCAGCGTGGTCCCACCACTGTTTTAACTCCTCCTCATCATTACGATCTCCCCTTACATGTATGAACAGCATGTTTACTTCTAAATTACGTACGGGCACTATATTAATGTTATACATCTTAAACAAATTTAAAGAACAAATGAAAATTGTAACACTTCTACCCCACAGAGGAGTTGTGCAGATTAAACGAACTAACACACGTGGGGCACTCTGGTCCCTGGAAGGCACTGACTTCCCTCACTGGTATTATCTCTGTAAGCCAGGACATGTTACAGAGATTTGCGTTCTGTAAGGTGCAAGTACAAACTTCTGAACAGGAGGATTTTTTTTGTGGCAAGTGTCAGGCTCAAATGTCTCAGCAGACGCTAACTAAGAACACCAGAGTCCCGTCTGGAAGTCAGGGCTGAACACGCGGGCTGGACCGCAACCACTCACCATGTGGACCACTTCTGGGTAAACAGGCTCTGTGATGACATTCCGGTTGTGGGTGATGTATTCCACCATTTCACTTAAAGCAGCTCGTTTCACTTCCTTCCACTTTAGGTCACTTAGTGGATCGGAAACAAAGTCAAAGAGGACACAACACTGACGTAGCTTCTGGATAAAAAGCTTCTCTTGATCAGCAGGAGGAACATCTGAAGAGGAGAAAGCAAAGTATATTGACTACGAAAATGCTTAGCCCAGAATTACTGTGGGACATGTGTAGACTTCTACTATTTTTATTTCAAATTAATGGAGATTCAAGAAACAAGAGAAGGGGTAGGAGTGAACAGAGGTTTAATAATTTGTTAAAGAAAACGAAAGGAAAAAAAAACCAGTCGCTGCTCAGATCATATGCTTCATATGATAAAGTTTCTATACTTTTTAACTCTCCAAAGCCACGTCGAGAGTACTGTTCCAAACAAACCCCTTCTAAGTGCACTCATTCAATAAACACATCTGAGCACCAGCGATCATGCGCCGGCACTGGGCTGGGAGTGAACAGGAGGCAGAGCACGGCCCAGTGCGGGGTGAGGGGCAGGGACAGGCACCGCGTGACAGCTGCGGCCAGAGGCACAGGCGAGGTCAGGGGAGGGCACGGGAAGGACGTTCGCTCCAGTCTGCTGCTGCTCTAAGTTGTCAGGGGAGGACACGGTGGCCGTGCCCGGCTGGCCAGCAAGCAGAAAGTGGAACCAGCCTGTGTGCTGTCATCCACGCACCGTGCAGGTCTCCACGTGGTCCTCCACGAAGCACATTTCATCTCTCACTCTGGGCTATGGTCAACACACAGGACGACAACAATAAAGAAAAGTACAAACAGGGACCACACTCAGAGTGTGATTCCGGGAGTGCTCGCCTGGGCCAGGTACTGTGCTAAAAGCCTTACGTGTATTTACACAGACTTCTCATGTCATCTTCACAATAACACATCAGGGACAAGACAGGCTAGAGGTTCAGTGTGGAGCCAGAAAGTGGTGGAGTTCTGGATGACTCTCCAGAACTCTGGGGAGTTTGAAAGCCTCCCTCTGCCAGGGTGAGCTTGACAGCTTTTCTGGGTGAGGAGGAGATCAGTGGTGGTATCAAGGATTGGGCTTTACTGACACATTGACTGAAACGTGTCCAAGATCTGTAAAATGCTTCAGGAGATTTGCACCAAGATCTGTAAAATGCTTCAGGAGATTTGCATAACTCAGTGAACCACTATTTTCCATGTGATCAACAAATGGTGTCACAGTATCAGTCGAAGGCAAAAGAGCCACTCAGAGCGCCAGACCGCGCACTGGACGGTAACGCTGTAACACGTACAGGCGGCTTGATGGCCTGGTTTCCGACTCTACCTTAAAGGTTTCTTCAGGAAACTTCTCATCTGTCAAGCTTTGGTGTAATGCCAAGCGAGATGTCCACAGCTACCTGGAAAGCCTGTAGAAACACTCCTCTTTCCCCCAAGCACGTGCCGCCTACACGCCAGCCCAGCAGCTGGCAGCACACGGAACGCAGAGGCAGACAGGAACGCCGGTCTCCTGCCAAGCCAGACGCGAAAGAGACTCGCAGACCTATGCAACAACGCCACCCTCTTACTGCATTTTTGTTTTAGGAAATATGACTTTTATAAAAAATGTGTTATGTCTGTTAACATGTAATAGGTTTATTATTTTTAATGAATTAATAAACACATTTTTCTGGTTTAGTTTTGATTGTGGACAATACTGGTGGCCAAACCCATACAAGCAAAAGCTCTCCAGGTCCCACATCATTTCTAGGGGTGTGAAGGGGCCCGGAGCCCAAAGCGTCTGAGCCCCTGCCCTGCACCACTGGCACCGCAGCCCCTGGCTCCCCTGCTTCCACTGGCCTCTCTCCACACGGGGGCCCGCCTGCCCGCGCACTCCTCCTCCCTGGCCCCCCGCCTCCTGTGGGGGCTCTAGCTCAGGCCCCTCACGTCGTGGCCAGATGGGGCCGGCCCCGGTGGTTGGTTAGTGCTCCTGCTGCCTCAAACAGTTAGCTCCCTTGCTGAGCATTTCTTCCCCAACTAGCTGCTTTCTGGGGGCAGGTGCCTGGAGATGGTTTTCTGGTTCTCTGTGCCCCCTGAAGCCGAGGGGTGAGCCCTGCAAACAGCAGGCACTGAGCACAGCACCCAAATGGCCCATTTCCTGGGAAGGTGTCTGGTTCCGTAAGGCGTGCAGAGGTCAGTGGAGCACAGCTGGGCCACAGGATGGACTTGCTGTTTGGAGGGGACTCGGGACCACGGGGACCGAGATGTGGTCCAGAGACATTCTGTGTCCTTGGAGACTGCCCAGTTACTTAAGTGGATAGTAGGTACTACAATATTTGGGCCCCTTTACATTCAAATATCCAGCCTTTTTTGATGAAAAGCTTTCATTTTCTGAATTACCTCCTTGCTTGACTTCAGTCCTCACTCAATTCTACACCTTTGCTCACCCTCCACTTTGCCAGGATCACCTTAAATGAGGGTCGTGTAGTCACAGCTTGTGTATCTGGAACCTTTTGGCATTCTCATGTTCTTGGTGCTGCAGAGACCCAAGAAGCCCGCGTTTACCCCTAAGAGCCTAGATATGACCTACTATGATTAAGAAGGAAGAGCACAGTAAAATCCTTTTTTTCCCATAAAATTTCTACCTAAAATTCTTCTAAAAGGCAAGAAGATCTCACCTTTCCAGAAATTATGTCAATTCCGCCAGAGTTCCAGACAGTTCGGCTGTTACCGTACTATTTTTGTTTATAGTTTATAAAAAAGTTTGTGAGTATAGACTCATGGACTCTCTTAAAAATTTTTTTTAAAACCTCACTTGGCTATTTTTACAATTTCACTGTTTTTTGTTTTTAATCTGGTGCACCAGTCAAATTGAGTATAATAGTAAAAATATTGCATCCACAGCCCCGATCAAACATTTCCATGTTTTCTGAATGCAAGTTAGTTTAGTTTCTTATTGGTCAGCACATCGGAAATGTCTTTAATTTTCTGCTGTGTTAGGACTGCCGACTGGGGGATAAAAATGAGTGGGGGGTGGAAGACTGCTTCACACCTCATGTACTCTGACTTTTTAACAGTGTGAGTTATGTCTGTTAGTCTTTAAAAACTACGAAGTCAGCATTGCTGATCCTTTCAGGAGAAAAAAGGTCCGACAGAACACAGCCCGTGCCTGACTTGATTTCTCTGATCATCACCTAACGGGAGCCAAATGTTAAAGCCCGACCAGGACTGATGCTGGTGCACCACGCTTCAGCACTCAGCGTTCAGGATCGCCGGGCTCTTAAGTGATCAGTCACGACCCTGAACTTGACCCAAATCTTACAGTTACTTCTACGAAGCAGAATAAAAAAAAAGAAGAAGAATGGATTTTGAATTCTGCCCATGAATAACAGTGGCTGACTTTAATTTTAAATTATGTACAGACTAATAACACTTGTTTCAGGACGTACATTTGAGCAGTCTTGAGCCCAACAGAGAGTATCAACTGAACGGCATGACATGAGGCAACACCCTGCAGCCTGCTGGTGCTGCCAGGACCCCCCGTGAGCTCCTCGTTAACTAGAAAGGGGTGTGAAGAGGACAGCCGCCCAGTACAAGTCCCTGGACACCACCAAAACGCCCAACCCTGCTGAAACTGCTGGCTTAAGAGACAGAGGGACACGAAAGAGGCAGTCACAGGTTTGGCTGGAGAACACTCTTAGTGTTATTACTGCTTCCTTTTGCTGTTTTTTAAGGGCTATCACATTCTTCCACACATACAATATCACAAGCATCTCACGTCTGTGTATCTTTTCGCCCCCTCCTCCTCCGCAAGTATTTTCACTGATGCGTCATTGTGAACTTGGGATACTTCCCAACGATTTCAAGGTAAGCCCCTGATGATACCAGAAGCTAATTGTATGGACTCACTTGTGCAAAACCTGCAGGGGCGAGGGGCAGAGAGAAGACCCTACCCCATGGATCTGGAGATGAGAATCCATCACTCTTCTGAAAGCACACTTCCTACAGAGAAGCCTGTCATTAGCTCATGACAAGTATGGATGCCTAAGGAAGGCCACCGTCAGAGTAGGCGGGGGCCCTGTTTCTGGCTTTGTGAGTCTTCCTGGTCCCACAGTGACGGAGGGCAGTGTTTTTACTCCAGTGGCCCCAGAGCAAGCTATGGGGGGGTACCTTCCACTAACCCCAGCCTCCAAAGTGGGGCTGAGCCCTGGGGGCACCCAAGGTGATAGCAATACAACCTTTACTTGCATTTTCTTCCACAAAGAATAGAGAAGTAAGATGCACTGATATTGAACACAGGGGCTGACACACACTGGAGGCGTGTACTTGCTTTGCCACTGGGCAAGTGCGGTCAAGGGTCTGGAGGCCCCTGCCGGGCAGGGAGGGCCTGCGGCCGTCCTCGGAGAGCCCTGAGCCACTGACCGCAGCGCAGCCAGCTTCAGAGGTGGCTCCGGCACACGCCCCTCAATTACAGGAGGGCCAGATGAACGGTAACCACCGAGCCACCGGCTAGGACACGAGGCTGAACCACTCAGCTGTCACTGTGTGCGAACAGGCAGCATGTGAATTGTTTGTGGGAAGAAAAATTATTAAAGGGAAAAAAAAAAGCCAAGCCCACTTCTACGTGATAATCTTGGCGGTGAAGAAACACTCCAAGACACAAAGAGGACCAGCTTCCCTGGCAGTGGCAGACATGACAGAACCAGGCCTTTCTGGTACGTTGATGATGGCTTTTTCCAAGTAAACTCAACCCCAAGGAAACAGAGGTAGAGCTGCAGAGACTGCAGGCCTGGAGACGGTCACTGCAAGGAAGGACCCCCAAGGCACAGCCACGAGGGTGGGGGTACTTTGAGGTCACCCATGGGACACCCACCCAGCAGCGCATACAGCAGCCTGATGCTCAGAGACCCTGGCGCATCCTGACGGCCCAGCGGGTGGGACCCGGCGCCTATGATCATGGCTGGGCCTGCGCCCCCAGACAAGAGATGCCCTATCCAGAATGGAAACCAGTGATCTCCCCCAGAGGAAAGGGCCAAACCTTCCGCTGTGGCGTCCTCTTGTCTTTCTGAAGTATTTACTCTTGATGCCAAGTGGGCAGGACTAATGTTGACTCTGACGACCAACGGTCTGGAGTAAATGTGGGACTCGTCATCAAGGCGCACTCCATTCCACTCAGCTCTGGGTCCCCTACGAGGACACTGAATAGATGGCACGGTGCCCCCACCAGCAAAAGTTCAACAATATTGGCTGGTTTTGAGGGAGAAAATTCAGGCACCGTGTTTTGAAAGACCATTTGCCCCAGTGCCTCCTACATCTCCTCTGTCCCAGATCAAGTGTCCACAGACACCAGGGCCAGGGCCCCTCTGCTACACCAGCGCCTCTCAAGGCGCCAACAGCCCGGAGCCTCAGAGCCTCGAATGAGCCTTGGTGCCCGTCAGACGGAGTCCCTCACCCTGTGCTGCTTCCTATCTGACTCTTCACGGATCTTTTCAATTCCATTATCGACTGGGGGGACGGATGTCTCTGTGATACTGACTCTGTCAATCCATGAATATGGAATATTTCTCCAATTACTCTTTTCCTTAAATGTCTTTCAGTAAAAATTTACAATTTTCTCCTAAAAATGTATTACACATCATTTTTTAGATTTATTCTTAGGTATTTGTTATGTTCTGGTGTTATTGCAAATGGTTTCCTTAAAAAAGACACAAGAGTTTTCTAATGGCCACTGTGACAGAGAGAATGATTCGGGGCATTACTTCTGTACCTAGCTACCTCTTATTAATTCTAGTGACGTATCTGTCAGTCCCTCCTGTTTCCGGTTGTGCCATCCCTTCCCCTGGGAGCTCCGACACTGCTCTTCCCGCCTGAGCAAGGCTGCGAGGAAGCGGTGAGTGCAGCGCCTGCTCCCTCCACCTTGGGGGGATGGGGAGGCCCTCAGTGGGTCACCACCCAGTGTGACGCTTCTGCTGGACTCCCTCATTAACACCGACTAGGTTAAGGAACCGGGTCGCTATACAGACTCAGCGCCATCCGAACCCACATCCAACAGAGACGTCTGTGAACTGGGTACGTGGGCTCTACAAGGTATGTGGAAATACAAAGGGTCGCCATGAACCAAGACCCCTGGAGGAGATCAATGTTGGGGGGAACTCGCTGTTCCAGTATCGAGACCCCCTGGAAAGCTTCATGAGTGAGAACAGTCCAGGCCAGTACTGTGGCCGAGAACGGGGGCTGGACAGGCCTGTGCAGGTGTGGATACCCGACTCCTGCAGAACCCGGTTATGGAACAGCAAGGAGAGGTCAGCTTCAACGATACAGCTCTGGGACAAGCAGGTGCCCAGGGACAGAAAGGGTGGAAGGAGAAAGAAAGAAGGAACTGGACCACACTGTATACAAAAATAAAAAATCAGCTCCTAGAAGGTTAGCACTTCAACCTGAAAGACAAGACTCTGGCAGATAAGACTCGGGTAGAGAGAGGAGAGAAGGACCTCTCGAGCCCTAAGAACAGTCATCGTTAAAAGGCAGACACATGAACTAAGGAAAATCAAATGCTTTTCTTCATCAAGACACCACAAAGAATGAAAAAACACTATTGAATACGTATAGCCAGTGAATTAATGTCCAGTAAATACATATATTTCTAATTTATCAGTGAGAAATACCCAGTGGAGCAGCAGAAAAGTAGGCAACAGGCTTCACCAGGCGCTTCAGGAGTTCGCTCGAAAGCTCATCACTCCTGAAAGGACCGTTGCTCCTTAACGCCCAGAGGAGCGCAAGGCGAAGCCGCAGCGAGGCTCCTGCGGCACCCAACTGACGGGCGGAGAGTCTGACCACCCCGAGCGCCAGCAGAGCCGCGCTGGCCAGGGGCCGGGGGCTCACGCAGGCCGGGCGGGGCTCGGGGTCCAGTGCAGAGGCAGGCAAACCTGCCCTGCGCGCCGGGAACTGCACTCGTGGGCCCCGAACCCGTGAACTTCACACACACGTACCCGCCACCGCCCCACGGCACTTGGAGCTCAAGCTGGAAACAGCTCAAGTGTCCACCAGTCGTGGGTACGACATCACACTCCGAAGCAACGGAGATGAACGGAATACAGCGACACAACACGGGCACACCTCACAAAACACAGTTGAGCGAAAGAAGCAAGACAGAAAGGATTGACTCAGTATGACTCCATTCACGCAGAATCTAGAAACCGGTGTCTCTGAAACACACACAGGACCTGCAGGTCATCTCGGGGGTTGCTCGGTGGGGGTGGCTGGTTATATGAGTATTTGCTTTGCAATTATTCATTACACTTTATATTTGTTGTCTATGCTTCTATGAGTTACAATACAAATTTAAAAGGCTACAGAATACATGCATATGGCTAAGACAACCAAACCAAAAAAAACAAAAAAACAAACAAAAAAAACCCCCAACAAAACCTCAAGGGCACGTAAGAACACAGAGTGAGACGTGAACCTCCTCCCTCCACACCCTCCACACCCATCCTCTGCCTCCATCTCTCCTCCCAAAGGCAGCCACCGGGGCCAGTGCCTGCAGCCCCGAGCCGCCCTGCGCGCATGCAGACAGGGATGCCTCTTCCCCGACGGCTTCGAGGAGTCAACACGGACAGCCTCCAGACTGACCCTGACCTACCTGGGACTGGCACGTGCACACGCACACGCATGATCCCAACGCATTTTCTAACGTCCCTCCACGTGCTATTTATGTTGAAGAATTTAAGCTCTGAGTATCTCTTTTTTTAATCGAAAAAAATTCCCAACCAAGACGAAGTTTTAAGTCATCTCTAATTTTTTTCTAATGATACAAAGTTTCTCCCTCACCCTCTCTTTCTTTCTCTGGTTGATGAATTTCAAAATTACAATAAATCTTTCTGAATGCCAAAATGCAAGTATCACAGTTTATCTGTTGTATTCAAGGTTTCCAGTGTAAATATCAGATTTCCCACCTGATGTCCCACAAAGCAGTCTGCAGGTCTCTCAGTGGTTTTCTCTTTCTTTCTTGGCCATCCTTAAAACATGGTTTGACCTACAATCACCAGTGTCCTAGACTTGATGGGACGTGGTGGTTTAGCTTCACCCATCCTGTGCCCCTGGTCAGGTTTCCTGGTGGACAGTGCTTCATTCAAACACAGCCCACGCGATCCCTGCCTCACGCTCCGTCTACATGAACACAAGGAGCTGAGTAACCACCAGGTAGTGCGAAGGGGGCAGAGCGTCCAGTGGGCGCACCTGTAGCTCCCCTGGCTGGTGGTGGGCCCAGGGTGACAACGCTAGGCAGACGCCCTAGCCCCTGTCTGCGGTGCTGGCCCCCCCCCCCCCCCCAGTCCTGCGTGGAGTTCCAGTGCTCGGGCAAAACCGGAGCACTGCCCGCTGCACCAACCTGGGTGTGAATCTGGTGACGACCTAAGACTGCCCAGCAGCCACTACACCAACACTCTCGTTTTACACGTTTTGCTAGTGACAAGCTGTAGCTCAAAATCCAGTATGAACGCTCCCTTTTCAAATCCCAATTCCGTAGGTTATGGGCTTGGCTGCACACATCACAAGTTCACACGCTCCTTCCCACAAGGAAGGACCTGCCACCTCGGGCTGTGTCAGGGGTGGGAGTCTGCTCAGGACAAGTAGGTAAAGCGCTCCACCCCCACCCCCTCTGGTTTCCCCACACACCTGGGGCACTGCTCCCTCCAGCCTGAGATCCTCCCTCCTCTGGCTGGTCTGTGATTCCTCTGCTTCCTTTATTTGCGCACAGAGAAACATTCACTTTCCGCCACCCACCCCAGCCCACCACCCCTCCCTCCTGAAGCTACAGTGTCATTTTGGGAGCCGGGTATTTTCATCTCAGTGAGCGGCGGCTGAAGCCACGGTCCACTCATTCAGTTCTCTGCCCTGAGAACTGGCAGCCTCGGCAGGGCCTGGGCGGGGACAGATGGCAGCGGGCGGACAGAGACAGCTTCCTCAGAGGAGCTCCTGCCTACAGCAAGTGAGTTTTTCAGTGAAGAAAGCCACGTGGAAGGATCAAACTGATTTTGAGCCTGGGCTCCACCATAAGGACGCAGGGGAGTCAGGACGTGGTTCTAAGCTTCAGCTTCCCTCAACTGCAAAACCTCCGGTGGACACACGCACACGCACACACACGGATATTCAGGACTGTCTGCCTCCTCCTGGTGCAGGGGACACACAGGGTGCCGGCTGAATTAAAGCCGGGAAAGACCAAGACAAGTCAAACTCCGAGGAATAAAGACACAAATTCCCAAACGGTGTGATATGAGGACAGGGGCCACATTTCCCGCTGAGGAACGCAGCTCCAGAACGCCCGTCGGGGATGAATCGACTCACCGTCAGTACAAGTTAGCAAGTGCCCGACACCTCTGGTCATGCTGCTTCACCTTCACTCAGACTGCGTTTCGGATGAAATACTAAATAGCGCTACCGCACCTGGTGCCCAACCGGCTCCAGCAACGGAAAGCTGCTCTTATCTAAAGCCCAAGGGCAGGGATCGTTTCAGGAAAAACAACTGCTTTTATTACACTTGACAAATAAGAGATGGCCAAAGGAAGGTTCCAGAACTTTTAATATGTTTACCTGCAGACAGAACAGAGCTGGGAGAAGGAGATGCTGAAAAAATACATATAGTTTTTTCCAATTTTATGTTCTCAGCTCCCTTGCTCTGCATCTCGGATAGACAGGAGTGGCTCTTTCCGTACACGGGCTCCCTTATGGTGGACTCCGGCTCCTCACCGCGTCTGGCTCAGGGCACAGCAGGAAGCACAGGACCCTTGGACAGCGAGTCCGGGACTCAGGGCCCTAAGGGGACACAGGCACCCAGACACCGGGGGCCTTGGGTGCAGGCATGCGTCCACCCTCTGGGGAGTCTGAGCAAAGATCGGCGCTGGCCCCACTGGTCCCCTCCTCGGGGCTGCCGGCCTCCCGTCTGCTCACAGGGCCCATCCCTCAGGTCCAGGACTAATTAACTAGTGTTAATAATTAACCCATGCGCGGCTCTGGTCTTCACCTCACCTGCCCACCACCTCATCCCTGCCAAGAGGCCAGTCACGGTAAGGACAGCAGCCAGTGAAGAGCGACCGCTCCTCTGTCTCCACGGCCCAGTGCACTCTGAAGACGGGAGTGGCCCACGTCCTCCCAGGGACAGGGAGCTGACCGCTCCCCTCGGGGGCTTTCTGACGTCTGACCCTGAACTTGGCCTCCTTTGGGGAGGATGGGGGAGATGAAGAGGGAACACAGCATCCTCCACCTCTGCTGAACCCTCCGCAAGGAACAGGTGGTCGACAAATGTGCTGCGAAAACCAACGACAAGGTCCTTAAATGAAACTCACAGTCTTCAACTGCAAACAAATGATGCACTAACATATATTACACATTTTTGGAGAATTTTGTTTTCAGAACAATACATACTTACTGTAAAATAAATAAAACCCAAACAACATAAGAAAGGAAAACTCAGAGAGCAGCACTGTTGGCATTGTGATGCGCACCTGCCTGGGGGGGGGTCTCTCTGCACACAGATGTGCTGAAACGTTTGAACGAGCCGCTGAAATTGTGCTTTCTTCACTTCTCTGTTTTTTTTTTTTTACCTTACTCAACCCTCTGTCAAGAATGTCCCGTAGATCAAGAAACCAATATCTTTAATTGTTTGGTATTCCACTGTCCGTGTGTGCTATAATTTAATAAATCAAACCTTATAAGCATAAGTCTTCTCATGGTGGTTTTTAAAAATAACATTATAAAAAATGCTTTAATTTATGATTAAAGACAGAACACATTCATCTAGTTCTGCTCCCTTCTGAAGGCTCACTGAAAGGACAGTGAATTTTGTAATGACTTAACGCCTTCAGGGCAATGGGGATGCTGGGTTGGAGAGCAGGTGGAGGAGGGCTCTGGCCGGATGCCCGGGAGAAAGGGGTGGCGGACAGTGGCATGGCTGTGGGACGGTGGGGGAGCCCGAAAGGCCCCAGGAAGGACGGCCACAGGTGCCACAGAGCAGGGGTGTAGATGGGCCAACAGTGGGGAACTGGGGGATTGGTGGAAAGGTGCTTAGTGTCATCCTCCACAGACCCCTCTGCCCTTGACGCAAAAACTACAGGTCTCTTCTCTGCGGAGCCGGGCTTTCCTTCTGGAATCAGCAGAGTAGTAATAGCCAACCTCTCACTGTGGCAGCAAAAAAGCTTGAGAAAACATTTTTTAAAAACCTGTTTAAGGGCATGAATGAGCTCATAAAATAGCGAGGATTTACAGGACCAGCAAGGACGGACCACTGAAACCCAAAGAGATGAGCCCTGCACCAGGGGTCGCCTCCTAGGGGGAGCGAGGCAACACTGGACCCAGGGCCCAGGAGGCAGGGAGGGGCTGGCGAGACCCCCGTGCTCACCAGATAAACACATACACGTGAGACAAACGGCGGAGCCAATGTGGCAAAACGCTGACCTGTGGGTGAAATGTGATAAAAGAAAATTCTTTGTATCACTCTTCAACTTTCTATAAATTCAGAATTATTTCAGAAAGTTAAAAGTCAACAAAGCACAATCAGGAATGGAAGCTGAGTTTTACCAAATGCCATCTTCAGGTCTGTCCAGATGCTTGCATTCCTTTTCCTTGACCTGTTAACACCTCGCCCCTCTCCTTCCCACCAGGCTGGCCAGAGGTGTCTCTCCCCTTTCCTTGCTCCTTCCTCTGCTGGGGGCCCTTCCAAACCCTGCTCTCGGGTTTCATCCCTCTCCCTGCCCCAATTGCCCAATTAATCCGTTTCTGCTTCTATGTTTACAGAATTCAGGATTCTTTATTTTGGTCCTTTTCTTTCTTCTTAAGTGTTTTGATGATTCCCTCTCATCCTCATTTAACAACCACGTCACGCGTCACCTCCGCAAGTGGTCACGTGTCTTGTTCACTGGCTCCCTGAGGGCATCCTGGTCCAGCCTGGCCGGCCCCTCCTCCTACCCGCTGGCTGCCTCCCTGGGCCCAGCCTGTGCTTTGGCCCCAGCAGTCACCGAGGACGTCACCAGGGACAGCGACGGCGTCAGGAGGGATAGGTAACAGATGGGATGCACTCAGGGCAGCCCTGCAGCTAGGCTTTACTACTACCGATGGCCGTTCATTGAGGATGGAGCTTCCAAGAGGCTGGAAGGTCCTCTTTCATGGTTTAACTCAAGTCTGGGAGACAAGCAAATACAACCCCAAACCCCAAATCCCACAAACAAAGTGATGTTAGGAAAGAAGAAACCCTAGTGATGGGATAGATGGGTGGGGAGGCCTGGCCATGCTAAGGAGGAAGCAGCGGTGGCAAGATCCAGCTAGGCCACGCCAGCCAGGGACACGCCACCCGGTCCAGGCCAGCAGCACCACCCCCTCTGCCCTGAGGGCCTCCTGGGGAGGCCTGGCTTCTACCTTCATACTTATCCTTGTTCTTACTGCATTTTGAGGAGAGAATAAGGCTTCTACTATTTCATCTTGTTGGAAACTCAGCAGGTGTCCCCCATGCACCCTTACATGTGAGACGTAAGGGCTTCCAGAGCACTTGTCGTCTAAGCCTCTCTGGTTCGCGGAGATAACCTGTGGTCATCACCCGACTGGGGGTGGCTCCCCTACCGGGCCCCCCGTCCCACCAGCTTTCTCAGCTCTGTCTTGCTGTCCCTCTAGCCCTGGACGCCAGATCGTCTGGGAGAAGCACACACGCCCATGGCAGGTCTGTCACCCACGACGGTGCTTCGGTGCGATGAAGCAGCTCCGTCTCACTGAACCACTACCGCCATGACCCTTGTTTTTTGTATCTGCCTAACGTAGTTTTACTCTCTCTTTTTAAAAATACCCTTTTATGTATTACCCATCACATTTTAGGATTTAAAGCGGAAGTCAGAAGAATCAAATTTGTTCAATTTGTTACATACAGTAGTACCCATATAAGGGTGAATGTAACTTTAAAAATTACAGAAATAATCCTTAAATTTTGCTAGTCTAGAAAAATGTATGCAACACCGCAGCCAGATGTTTAACATGAAATAGTATATTTAAGTAAATTCATTTAATTTACGTAGCATTTTGAAAAGAACTACCTTCAGACCCTTGAGATAAAATCCTTGAAATATAACTTTTCAGAATAACAGGATGACTCACTTACAGGAACAATAAAACTAGCTGTAAACGTATGTGTGATCCTAGAAGCTGTAATTCTGGTCCCAAACTGGCCGGTTGGGAGCCCAGGAGGGAAGGCTGCGCCTGGGGCCACCCTGTCCCCGCGGCTGCAGGTCCCGGGCCGCCCAGCCTGAGCGCCCCGTCCGCAGCTCAGCTGAAACCCCGTCCACTTGCTGGCCTCCATTGCATACAGCGTTTCAGATGCGTTTTTGCCGGAAATCTGATCCTATTTATTTTCCCTTGGGGACTGAAGAATTTCCTTAAACAACTTTGAAAATCTAATTTCCTACTGTACTTTATCTTGCTAATTTTCCATACTATCTTCATTTTTAATTCTTTTAAGGAATGCTGACCATTCTTGAGTGCTTCCTATACGCTAGGTATTATTGTAACTCTTCTAAGCCCACAAATCCTGCTACACAAATGAGGAGACAGATGCACAGAGGTTAAGGTGACAGCTCAGAAGTGACAGGGCTGCTGTCTGAGCCTGGACACTGTGGCTTCAGAGGCTCTCGATGGCCCGTGGGAACAAGCAGCCTGCCTGTGAGGGGAGAGTTCCAGTCCACGCTGGACCGTCCAGTTGGCCAGGAGCCCTTCCAAACCTCCCAGGCTGGCTCCCTGCATGCCACCTTCTCCTTTCAGGGTGAAGCGTGGCCTTGCTGTCCTTGGTCAAGATAAGGATAATCTGTCCCCCAGCCTGTAAATCGTAACAAAACCTTAACAAAATATTATTTCTAAGACCTTAAAAGCTCCTCAAAAAATATGTAAATTAAAAAGTCAGTGGTGCCTAATATAAATAACTTTGGTGTGGGCCAAGGTCCCCATTATTTAATATCCTAGATTGCGGTGGGGGGGAGGTGGGCAGGGGTGAAATTAAGGAATCCTTTAAACAAATTGTCAAATGTGGGATTTTTGCCTTAACTCCAAGTCTGACCTAGTAACATTACCACCGACCAACTATCCAAATCATCAACTTTTCCTTCTCTTGAATACTTAGCTGAGTGTAAAATGTGCCCCAAGCTGGAAGTCACCAACGGGACAGAGCGTTTCAGTTCCTTAGTGTAATTCACCCACAAGCTCTCAGCCCATGCCCACACCTCAGGCACCCCCGCATCCCGCAGCCCACTCGTGGCCAGGAAACATCGCTGTCACAGCACCTACCAGTCTTCCTTAGATGCCCTGGCTAAGGAGCTGTGCTCCTCGCATTGTCCAAGGAACAGTTCTGGGGCCACCAGTCAGGCTGCAATCGGAGACCCGAGCCCTGAAGACAGAGGCTGCATTTTCCTGTTACTGTGAATGTGCTCTGAATACACTCCTGAAAGTAAAATGCTTCTCCAGGAATCTGGCAAGAAAGAGAGGCAAAATAGAAGCTCCTGCCAGACCGTCTAACCTTTCCCTGAGTCTTTTTTTTTTTTTTTTTTAATATCTTGTGCTTACAAGTGAGCTGTGTTTAAGAAAGTGAATCTCCAAGATTTGAGCACTTTTTTTCACAGATTTCTGGCAGAGTCATCTTGGGAAAGGAAAGGGCAGAGGTGGTCAAGTGGAGGGTTTATTCGATTGTCCCAGCATATGGTAAAGATTCACTGCTCTAATCCCCAACCAGAGTCCCGATAAGACCAAATTGGTATCTTAATGCATAAATCCCTTGTACAAATGCTGCCAAGCAACTTGACAGCCCTTGGGCACTGAGTGTGTGTTCTGTGACCTCATCATGGGCGAAGGCTCTGAAGTTTCACCTACAGGACCCGAGTCTGGGAAGAGAATTTCTCTGGAACAGCCTCCTGAGCTTGAGAGGGAAACACTTACTCAGATCAATTACTGGCAGCCTGTGGGATGTCAACAGCCACACTCAGATGCCTAATTAAGGGATCAGTTAATGTCACCATCTTTCTTCCTCTCCTTTTTTTGAGATGACTATTTTTGGTCCAGACCACAAAGACCACTTCCTTCTGAAACTGGCCTCCATGTTGCTGTCATCACACACAACCTCAGGCCGGAGCACGGAGATGAGGCTTTCCCGTCCCAGACAGGCTTCCGGGGGCCATGCCAACAAGCACCCTGCCTAGGCTCGCAGGCCCACCCTTTGCAAAAAGGGATACCACTGTCCTTGCTGGGCCACATGTGGTCAATCGGAGGAACAGAGGAACAAAATTTGGGTTCAGTGAAGATGGAAATCAAAACCAAAGCACTCCAAACCGTATTAGAGAGAAAATTTGAAACACAAACATACTTATAGTGCTTTGATGTTTCTGACAGTTATTTATAGACATTATGCTGCCTGGCCCCTGACAATCCCACAGGATCTCTTCTGGATGAGTTACTCGCCCTGACGATCGGCGGGGAGAGACAGAACTCGAACCCAGGCCCTCTACTCAGGACACTGCGTCCTCGCAAACAGAAAGCAAGTGAATATACGGAAGGGGTCTCAGGCCAGATGATCGGAGCCGGGAATGACTGTAAAATTAACAATGGTCACCCATGGTGGTAGCTTCCACCATGCCACAGACTTATTAGATCAGGCACTCCAGGCAACTCTGCGATCCTACAACAACTTGTGCCAAACTTAGAGAGTGTAAGAATCTCCTCGCCAACCTACAGTAACCCCATCTCCTTAAAACATCTGCTCTGGCCAGACCATGCTGGCCAAGCAGGGCTGGGTCACCAGCAGGGCCGGGCGCCGTCTCGGGCTAGTGGGGACCCTGGTACAGGCCCACTGTCGGCCAGAGGGGCAAACGTGGGCTGACCTCTCTCACACCCGGACCCCACTCTGGGCAGCCTGGGCCAGAAGTAAACAATTTGATCCCAGGGCGACCTTCTGCCAAGTCAAAGCTTTTCTCCTGAAAACTGAAGTACCAACCATTAGTTTTCACTAGTTGGAATTGGAATTTGGAAGCAAGGGAAGAACCGGGCAAGTCTGATGACCCGATCGCCACTGCTGACATGACTGATGGTGGCATGTCTCAGACCCTGGGCCAGGTGCTCTCACCCTCACCTCCCTGGGCCCCACAACTGCTCTGTGAGGCCAACATATCATTACCCCAATTTGCAAGTGAGGAACCAGTTACTTGGCGGGGTGAGTAACTTGCTCGAGCTCCACCCCCAAGCAGAAGCTCAGAGACACACAGAGGAATTGCCTGGCAGATGAGGCACAAAGCGGCAGCGCCGGAGAGGCCGGATAGGACGGGCCCGCGCGCCGGAGCGTGGACGGGAGTGAGCAGACAGCTGCGGCCGTGGCCCAAACCCTGTCTCCACCTGGAGCTGGAACCTGAGAGAAGGGCCTTCTCGGTGGGCTCCTGGACTCAGTGGGCCCATCCCAGGTTGCGGGGCCTCAGAAACTCACCAGCACCTCCGGACGCTGCTGCATCTGTGCGGTCGTGCTGTCATCCACTTGGACACACTTTTTACGAAGCCCTGTCCTAGGCAATGACAACCCAAGGCATTGTGGATTTGACAGGCTAATTATATATTTTAATGTTCATCGATACATAATTATTAAAGGATGATCAGCTCTGAATCACTTAAAATCATCTCTCGTGCCACCCATGGTGGGTGCCGACTGCACCTGGAGGGATCCTGGGCTGCACACGGTATAAAGAACACAGCAGGAGCTCCTGTGTGGCCGAGCTCACACCCTCCATGTGGGCTCTTACACCCAACAACGTGCAGCGAGAAGCAAGATCATTCAATCCCGACCCGACAGTCTACTTCTCTCACTGAGAGAATAAACAATTCCTCTCGGTCTCCACTGACCCGTGGCCAGGCTGTGGTCTATAAATAAATCACTGTTTAGGAACCCAGTGTTAGAACCTCCCCACGGATCCTGGGCTATCAGTTAGTTCTTCTAGGTTTTGCCTTCAAATCCATATCATAATGTTGCTGCTAAAATAGGAACGTCTTTGGACAAATTAACTCAACTTTAACCAGTGGAAATAACGATGAATTCTTCTACTTAAGGAATGTGCTACAATAGGGGGGCACGTCCGACTTCACAGAACAAGCAGGAAGGCAAGCACCTTCCTCTGCACCTGCTGCAATGGTTTGGGAATCACAGGCCAGAAGGCTGCTGAGAAGGCTGCCACGCCCACTGGCCCACTAGCAGCACGAAGTTTTTTCTGAGGTTGTGCTGAATAGCTCCATTCAAAGGTTGAACTGGCCCTCAAAACTGGCTTGTAATACTTTTTTTTCTTTAATAGACTGCTGTATGTGTTCTAATATTTTAGGCCATATCCAGTTCTTTTTTGGAAACAGCAAAAATATCAACAATATAATGTCTATATAAAATGCAAGCATGTCTTATACATTAAACTAGCATAAATACCAACAGGAGGGGTCATACTTCATTTGTGGTAAAACCAACAAAACACACTGAAGTGGACACGGTGCACTCCCTGAGGCGGTTCCCACGGGGACTGTCACCTTCAGCCGGGACGATAGGGGGACACAGAAGTGCCTGGGCACCTGTGCTGGGTGAGCGCATTTCCAGAAGGCCCCACCGCAGCCGTCTGCCCAACCCCTACCCGCACTCCTGCGTTTCCTCACCTTCCTGCCCTTCACTCTGCCGAGTCCCCCATCCCATGCTGCCTCGAGCCCAGCCGGCTGGCAGACGCCCCCGGGCTCACTCTGTCTGTCTCCACCGTCCCCCCGCAGACCCCCCGAGGTGTACAGCTCTCTTCCCATCACTCTGGGACCACAGATGCGCTGAACGCAGGCCCTTGTGTGGATCTGGGGTACCCTGCTTCATCCATTTACGCCGTTCCACTCAAGATTCAGGTACAAGAGCTATAATCTGATCCAACTGGATAGAAATCAAGCACAGCCGTGATAAACCTGAACTGAGCTCCTTCACTAGACACAACGAATCACACTGGACGGATGCTCGGCCAAGGCAGGGCCCCCACTTCCTGTCTGGTTATCCCTGCTGCTCCCGCTGATCTGGGCCAACTCTCAAAGCAGCAGCGCACCAGGTCAGAACCTCCAACGCCACAGCTGAGAACTGGGCACCGTTCCGAGGCAGACCTTCCCTCATCAGTTTAGGCGAAACCCTGGTCTGGTTTTGAGACAGCAGCGCATCAACCCTATGCAATTCCACCTGTGATAACTGCAGTCGTCACTGACGTGCATGGTTACAGGGGATGTAAAATACGACCTGTTAACAGAACCTGAGCTGATGGGTGCAGAAACCCCCTGTCCTGGGGACTGCAGCCCACTGGGAGGACGAGGCAGCAGCGGTGGCATTTTTAGGGCTTACACTTCAGTTTTCCTTTGAGTCACAAAGCCATCTAGCTAAGACCTCTGCCCTGACGGCAGGCCTGAACAAAGCAGATGTTTTCTTTACAAAAGTAACATTCTTTTTACAGAATGACACTCACAGACCCTGAGGTTCAGACACCACCAAGCATGCCCTCATTTCAGTTCTAGCTCCAAAGAGGCAAGGATGCTGAGCTGTGGCAGCAGAGGACAAAACAGAAACGACTTCTGAAACTTTTCTTTTTTGTCACTAGGGACACTGAATCAGTGTTCAGTTTCGAGTACAATTTCAATGCTGCAAAGCAGAGAACAACCCTGACAGCAGCAAGCAGACAACAAGTGGGTCTGGGCAGCTAGCCTGCGAGGAACTGGATTTGGAAGGTGCCACTGCAGGGTGACGGTGGGGGCTGGAGGGACCTGCCCCACAATCGTGGCGCTGGGTCTCATCCTCCCCTGTGTGCTGAGACCTTCCCTCTGTGATCAGGGCAGACACACAGAAAACCATCCAAACGCTGACAAAACGCAACACGTTCACAGAGTCAAAGTTAAGTGGAAAACTGCCTTCTTGAAAACACCCCTTCGCGGATACGAGAGCCTGACGTTCTGTTAAAACACAAGCACAATCAGGACATGCGTGAAGGTGAGCTGAGCTCAGTTACCTCAGGAGACTTTGGAAGCTGAACAGTGCTGAGCGTGCAGGGCACCCAGAACCCCAAGTCCAGGCGGGGCCCTAACCAGGCCTCTCCCTCCTGTGGGCTTCCTTCTCGAAGCAGCAGGACAGAACGTCTAACAAGACCCAAGGCTGTACTCAGAATCCATAATAAGAGTTCTTACTTAAAAATTACGTGGAGTCTTTTCCTTTCCCCTCCTTTCTTCTTCGGGGGGAGGGGAGGACAAGCTCACGTCCCCCTTCCAAGGCTTACAGGACAGAAGTCCAGGGACGGCCCGCAGCCGGTGGCCGGCGTCCCGGTGAACACTAGCAACAGAGGCACGGGACACAGCAGGAAGAGGAATCTTACTCAGATTTCTCCTGAAGGTGACTTCAAACTTGAACCTTCCAATGTTCAAGGCTGGAAAAGTTGGTGAATGTATACTGTTTGTGAGGTGAGAATAAAGAATATCTTTGAGTTTCAAGGGAGGGTTAAAACAAACTTTTCTGCTCTCCCAGAGCAGACAGTTTGTCTACCTAATTAGCTTCTAATGATTATGCTTAGAGATGCAAACTAATAATGTATACCTGGGTGTAAGCATATATCCTGTGCTCACTTGGATTCATGTAACCTGATAAGACACCCCCTCTTCTGGCCTTATATATAATTATACCATTGAATAAAATGGACTTTTACAAAAACAGAGGGGAAATGCACATAACATACTATTAACCATTCTAAAGTATATAGTTCGGTGGCATTCAGTGCATTCACAGTGTTGTGCACTCAACCCCTCTCTCTAGTTTCAAAACCTTTTCACCGCCCTAGAGAATGCCCTAGAAGAACACCGGCGCCCTTTAAGTAGTCACTCCCCCTCCCCTCCCCCCAGCCCTCAGCAACCACTAATCTGCTTTCAGTCTCTATGGATTTGCCTGTTCTGGACATTTCATATAAAAGAAATAAAAAACAGGCTTTTAAGTTACATAAATTGTCTGAAATACTATGTGGTAATTCCAAATGTAAACAAGGTATAAATCTGGGATTTGCGGCTTAAAATAATGTTCTGGAGTCAGGATTTGACAGACCAGTAAAATTTCACAAGGAATCTTAAAGATTACGGTTGGCTTACTTAAGTGACAAATAAGAACATTAAAAAAAATCATAAAAGATATTTTAATACCAAAAAGGACAATCTGAGAATAAGGATAGTCCTACAAATCAAATAAATTTAGCTTTATGAAAAACTCACACCACATCAGCTTTATTTTTGCCGGGACAGGTAAAAGCCTTGCCACAGAGCAGCACAGGCATTTGAAAATGACCCCGGGCGGTCAGTGTCAACACCTCTGAACCTAGAAATACTAAGCTGTACGCTCCTGGCTAAGAACTTGACCTTCCAAACAAAGGTAACTTAGGGATGAAAGGGGTTTCACCCTGTAGGACTCTTCCTGATGGCCAGTACTGACAAGGTCTACACCTATCCCAAGAACCAACAGAAAAGGACGGCAGCTTTGCAAGAGACACCGCGTACTGACAACCAGGTAACCACTACACCCAGGTGGGCGAGCGCCAGCCCCGGATCTGGGGAGGTTACACGACAGATGGTCCAAGAAACAACCTTTACAGACACCAGAGCTGAAACAGGCATGCTTCCCCCAACTCGGCCTTTTAAACTGGGGCAAGCACTCTGAGCAGGGCCGGGTTGGGGGAGTCACAGAATAAACACAACCCACTTCCTGGAATATCAGTTTTACAAAGCAACTGAGTCATGTGAAACATACACCTTGAACTGTGATTATTATGAAGAAGAATACAAAATTCAAACAGCTTTCTGTGACAAAATCCGAGGCCTCAGGAACTTGAACATTTTGGGGGTTCTCTCTAGACTACACCAGGCCGCAGCCCCAGACTCCCAACACGGCGGGTTCTCCCTGTCACAGGCGCTGCCAGCGGTGTGGAGCACGCCGCCCTGACCTAACCGATTCTAGCCCGACAGGGCTACGCAGAGTGGCGGCCGGGAGCCTGACAAACTGGTCCTAAACCTCGCATGGGAATGAAGGGACCGGAATACAAAACAACTCGGAAAAGGAAGGGCGGGGCTGGAGGACTCCCACTTCCTGACTGGAGAGCTTCTGGCACAGCTACAGCAGTCACGATGGCGGTACAGACACACAGACCAACGGAACAGAACAGAGAGCCCAGAAATAAACCCTCACGTTTATGGTCCACTGATTTGCAACAAGCTTGCCAAGTCCACTCAACGGGGAAAGAACAGTCTTTTCAATAAACAGCGCTGGGAAAACTGGGCATCCACATGCCAGAGGGCGGAGGTGCACCTCTGCCTTGCACCACGGACAAAACTGAGCTCGGAGTGGCTCAAAGACCAAATTTAAGAGCTAAGATGGTAAAACTCTTAGAAGAAAACAGGAACAAGTCTGCGGGTTAAGCAACGATCTCTGAGACAGGGCACCAAAAAGCACAAGCCATAAAAGACAGATTAGATGAACTGGACATCACCCAAAGTAAAAACTCCTGCGCTGCAAGTGATACTGGCTGGAAAGTGAAAGGACAGCCCGCAGCCTGGGAGACGTCTGCAAAGCTGCCTGTGCTAGTGGATCACGATGCCACCCCGACTTTGCCCTGCAGGCCGCCCCACACTCAGCGGCCCTGTGGCTCCCTCTCACCCCGCTCAGCTCCCAGCTCGCCACAGCCTCCAGTCTTCTGCAGGACCTCCCCTCCCCTCGTGTGTCACCAGGAAAACCAGAGTCACTGGGCCTCACCCTCCCCAACCTCCTTGTTAAACCCCCTTCCTGCCCCGGAAATTTCTGAAAACTCTCTCTCTGCTGAGGATGAAACTGAACGTCTGGTTTTCAGCAGGTCTGGTTCTGACAGCCTTACCATTCCCACAGCAGAAAGCAAGAGGGCCGACCGCACAGTGACAGTGCTCAAAATACAGCAAAACTGGTTCCTTCAACTAAAGGAAAGACGACAACGAAGGTCAGTTCAACCAGAACCCAACGGTGTGAGTGAAGGAGGCCTTGGCCGGGAAGTGGGGGCGAATGAGCTGCCTGCCTCCTGCACACTGCCCGCTGCCCTGGCGAGTGAGGACGTAGTCACCCCGACTGGGTGAGGGCTGCAGGGCGCACGCTGGACAGGGACTGGCAAAGTGAATTTCTGATCATGTCTCAGGTCCAGGCCCACGACGGTGCTCTCAGGACTGTGTTCTAGCCATGCAGAGTAAGAGCAGTCACTTCAAAGATGCAGAAAGGCAGCAGCACCCCTCTTCTGACTACGAAGCTGTCATTGTATGTGCCCGCCACTTCTAATGCTATGCCTTTCTGTCACTTTTTGGAATAGGTAATATGTTCTCACAGTTCAAACACACGCGCACACACACATGCACACACGGTAAAAACCCTGCCTGCCCCTCCCATCGGAAGGTGTCACTTCCAGCTTCCTGCCGGTCTTCGAGCCTCACTAGGAAACCAGGATGGAAGCCCCCGGCCCTCAGTCCCTGAGCCGTGACCAGGCAGGTGCTCCCTGCCTCTCCCCTGAGGGCTCTCTGACAACCTCCACTCATCAGTCCACACAGAGATGCTACTGACTCGATATAAACACTTTCCCAGCATCTCTCTCAGCACACCGCCACGCCCCACCCACAGCACGCTCCCCAGCATGTGAAGGGACCACCCCCGGTCCCTGCTGGCGTCCCGGGATCAGTGGGAGCTTTTCCAGTCTGACTTCTCCCGTGAGGCACGCCCTCCTCCTTGGTGCCTTCTGAGGACGAGCTGACATGCACCTCCAGCACCCGGCACAGGGCCAGTCACCAAGGCGGTGACTTCCAGATATTTGTCAAAGGAAGGAAACAAAGCTTTAGGTGGCTGCAAGGCAGAAGGTCGAGACTAAATTTTGTTCTCCTTTCTATTGGGTATATTCCATAAAGTTTTCCTTCTTTTTGAAATGAACTCAATTAACTAAGAAGTTTTTGCCTTGATTTCAACCTTATCTGGCACAACAGAGGATGCAGGGCTGCCCCCCACCGGCGCTGAGGCCAGGCGCACGTGGGCAGGGCGCTCTGAGCAGGGACAGGGAGGGAAACGTCACAGAGCTTTGTGAAAATCAGGAACGTGGATTCAGGCTTTTAAAAACTGCAAAGTAAACATCCCCTCAACTGTGCACATCACCATGGGGCAGCGGTCTTCGCTACCGCTCCCTCTCGGACAAACGCTTGCATGAAAACAGCCAGTTTTCGGACAAAGTCTGCCTCTCCGCCCGAGAGCTCCGTGTTCTAGTATTACCAACACAACAATATAGCTCATTTTGTTCTAAATTCTAAGAATTACTCACGAGGAATCTTTACCAGCAGTAAGTTTATGTTTAGCGCTGAAATACTCCTGTCAACTATGCTGAAAATGCAGCTTCAGCGTGAGCCCCTCAGGATGTGCGGGGCCCTGAAATCAAGTGGAAAGCAGCCCTGGAGGCCGCGTCCGGGCTCTGCTGGGGGAAGGCGGGGGGCCCTTCAAGGCTCCGCTGAGTTCCTCTCACCCACACCCACAAAGCCCCATGGGACAGCCTTACCTTCATGACCCAGAATCTGCATCTCCTGTTTTTCTAGATGCCACCATGAGATCAACTAACCTGGTTTCAGCTGCACTGCGCTCTGCGCCACTGTGAACACCTGTGAGCAGAAAGTTCTGCGTAGACAGATCCCTGTGATAAAGGGCCCACGCGGCCTGTGCGCGTCCAGGGAGGTGTGAACCCAGGGCTGTGAGTCAGAAAACCCAAAGGCTTGTCCTCTGACTTCCAGCAAGCCGGGGAACCTCTCGGCTTTGGCTTCCACAGCTGTAAAAATGGGGCTAATGATACGTGTTCACTGCCTGGTGGGGAGGAGGTGGTTAATGAACACCTGTGCAGAGCTCTGAGATGAAAAAGGTTCCGGGCGCTAATGACAAACGACGAGTCTCCATCCCCCTCTGGGTATCGGCCACGCGGTAGCCGGGGAGGACCAAACCACCCCGAGCAAACTGGTCTTCCTAAACGACCTCTCTTAAGGCCTCACAACCTTGACAAACTCTGGAAGAAACGAAGGGCAGCGGCGCACGGTGTGCCAGACGTGTGCAGGGATGCATGCACCATGGCGGGCGCCCGAGCTCCACTAGCTCTTGGGCTGCTCTGCCCGGGCTCTGCACACTCCTGACTGGTACAAATATTTACCCGGGCGGCGTGTTTGGTTACCATGGATGCCATCGTTAAGGCTATTACCTGGCTGGCAGGCCCGTTTCCTGCCAAAGAACACTGCACTGAATATGCGCCTTAAACTTCCCTTTCTATTTTTAACATTTAAACATGATGTATAGTGTTAAAAATTATTTTAGGGGCTCCAAGTTTAGCTTACATTTCACTTAAAGGCTCTCCTCCTTTTTTAAAATAGAGAAATTTCTCAAATAAGCCAATGATGAAGCCCATATACTAAATAACAAGATGAGACTGAAATGGTTTTTGTAAGCTGATATTTGGCTTTACATAAACACATGTGGGTGCACACACGCACACGTGCACACACACACACACAGGAGTGGAATGACATACAGCAAACTCAAAACAATTCACTCGGAGACGCCAGAAAAGGTAGAAGACTGAGTTGGGGGATAAGCTATGGAGAATTCTAGTTTTATTAGAAAAATTTACATTTATTTAGAAAAATTTACAAGTGGCTTTTTTTTTTTTTTTTTTTTTTGGATGGAGGAAGAGAAAAAAACACGGATGCTTGGTAAAAAGTATCCAGCTCATGTGGGAGAGATTTCCTAGGCCAAGGGTTTTCAATTATTTTTGGTGTCAGAACTGTGTCCTCTAAAAACATCTGGAGGACCCCAGAGAGCTTGGATCACGTGGGTTCCACCTACTGATACTGACCAGGTAAGAGAATGCGGAAAATGTTTGCTTACTAATCCACTGAAGCAAATAGGAATGGGCTCATGTCATGTTAACTTGAATATCATCACGAGAATAACTGCATTTAAAAAAATTAGCAAGAAGAAATATGCTGGTTTACATTTTAGCCTACCTCTTTAAGGTGTGACTTAACAGAGGCCAGGCAGATCTGCATTTCTGCTTCTGCATTCAGTTTGTTTGCTGTGCTGTTTTGGTTGAAATATATGAAGAGAAGTCCAACCTCACCTGACTTGTTTAGTTGAAAAAGAAGGGTGTTTCAATGACTTTCAAAAAATTGTGGATAATTTTCTTTGATTCTATGCTAACATCCAATAAATGGTAATTTCTTAAAAGACTGGCGGCAATGTGCAACCTGAAGTCAGCCTGGTGGGTGTTTTGGTGACAGCACACCCCGTGGTGCGCCCTGCACCTTGAATGTCCCCCTGCCACGCGCGTCTGCAGCACCCTGGCTGTGACCTGCCGGTGGACTCATCAGTACGCCCGGTCTGTTAACCTCACCAGGCGGTGTCAGCACAAGGAGCTGTCTAGCTCATGCTGGCAGATACATGTTTTCCAAAACCCACATTTTTGCCTGCAATTTGAATTTTACCATGGCCAACAGTGTCACTGCTGTTTCCCCCCGAATCAACAGGGTTCCCTCGTTCCTTTTTGAGAAAACGTCTGACAGATATTCAGGTCTTAATAATTCAATCTGTCTGCTTTTTGTTCCTTCAAGTAAAAACGATGTTCCTAAAAAAAGTGGCTGGTTTGGCTTGCAACGCACACAACCGCACAGCGTTCCTGGGGAGGCCCCTGTACACAGCGCTTGGCCAGGGGCTTTACATGCGCCCTGCAGGTCATCCACAGGAGGATGAAGGGAGTGTTTGCAAGGACTGAGACTTAGTAAAACCAACCATCTCGTGCACCATCAGGGACACTCTAAGATCAGATGGCGTGATGTGGTGGAGCACATGGTGGCTTCCAGCTGACACCCTGTCTGCTCGGTTGAAGGAGCGGCTCTCCACCGCTTCCTCTGCACCACTGGGCAAAGGGCCACACAGAGGAGGAGGCAGAGGTGGCCCTGTATTCTTAAGGAGACAGTTCTGGCCTTGCAGGCCCCTTGAAAGCATCTCAGGGACTCCAGGGGCCCACCGACCACACCTGTGAAGGCTGCCCTGTGCAAAGACCAAGGACTCCCCCACAGCTCCAGAGTTCTAGAAACATGGCTATCATATGTCAGCCTTGATAAGCTTGGCTTACTACCTGGAGGGGAAGAAAACAATTTCTAGTTGTCTGTGTACCAAAATGGTCTACAAACGCCAATACACACATACACACACATTCTCCCCACCCGTTCCTCCCTGAAGCCTACCACGAACAAAGGACCGGGAGTTTAGGAAAAACTGGGTTTGTTCCCTAGAGCGAAACATCACTCTTCTCATAACTTTGTAAGTCAAAATACTGTAACTAGAACACACTGCTCATGAAAAACACACCCAGCAGACAAAAATCCAAGTGCAGCGTAAGCAGCTCACACACATCGATGACAAAGAGGGGACGGGAAAATCCTAATCGAACAGTGACCGCTCAAATGCTATTAAAAATACCACAATATTAAAACTTATAACAAAGTTATAGCTCAAATACTCTTTCAATTAAAAAACCCCAACACAAAAAAGGAATTCAGAGGAGTTTAAGGTCATGAGATTTGACAATAAGACAGTAAATGTTTAGAAGTCAAAAGGCTGAAGCCTCACCAAGCAGCACCTGCACTTAAAAACAACTCCAGGGAAATGACAAGTGAGGTCGCCCCATCTGGGACTCATCACAGATGAAATCTCTAACTTCTAAAAATAGAATTCCTTATGAATGTTATGTAAAGAGTTAAAGAGGGGGTGAGGATGTATAAAAGTGCTGATTTCTTATTGTGCTGAACAGCCGGGTCCATGAGAACGGCAGGGCTGAGCGGGACTTGGTAAGCACGCTGAACGAGCGGCCCGGAGACGGCGCCTGGGACGGTGTGACTCGCTGAGTTTGTGCACAGTGCACCAGCGGGACCCCGTGCGGTCCGGGTTGTCGACGATGCCGGTTTCTTTCAGGTGGTGAAATGACAAGCAAACTGCGAGGCTTGGTAAACGGGGGAGGGAGAGCAGACAGAGAGACAGAGACAGGTGAGCTGCAAGAGGAACAAACATGGGGAGCACAGCGTCAGAAAAATAAAACAAGCTGTGGTTAAGATGCTGGCTCGGAATTACCACAGTGACCTAGAAAGGGGCCGATAACCACGGCGACCGCTAACACTGCCAGCGTCTTACGACATTCTGGGCACCATTCTAAGCGTTTTATATGTATTCACTCAGTCAACCCACATGAAGTCCAGAGGGGTACGTCCTTTTACTGCCACCCCATTCCCGTTTCCAGGCTCAGAAGTGAGCAACCTTGCCCGAGGAGGCGCAGCCAGCCTGCGTGGGGTGGGGGTGGGGGCGGGATAGGACCCTGGCCCTGTGGCTTCAGACCCCGCCTTTAACCACTAAGCATCCTGTCTCTCAAGGTCAGAGAGAACCTTGCTTCCACCTTAGAGTGTGTCTTAAAGGCTGTTACACTTTAAAAGACCAATAAAAATGGCAATAAACATCAAAAAAGGTGTACACCCCCAAAATCCCATTTGGTAAGATGGTGCAGCTGTCTGTGCGGCCACTGAGTTAGCCGCGAGGGGACCATGCTGGCTGGCAGGGGGCCACCGACCAGGCACTGGGCTGCAGGGTTTCCACCTCACCCCACTCATGACGACCAAGCCCCCGCCAGGTTATTTCACCAATGGCCACTAACTTGTCAACAGTGGAATAAAAGGAAAAACAAAGGAAAAGCCAAAACTTGAACATAAAAGACCACTACTCTCTATTTAGGAAACGATTTCTAAGTAATCACATTTCCTTTGCACATTTTTTTCTAAAGCGGAACATTTTAAAGATGATTCTCTCAAACGTTACGAAAAAGTTTAAACCTACATTAGAAGCTAAATCCCTGGATTCAGCTTTTGTACCTGCACTCGTGTCCCTGGTTTCAGTGACTACTCTGGTATCAGCACATCTGCTTTGCAATGGTTCTTCTCTTTGTTATTTGAAGTCGCAGACATCATGATACTTCGCCCCCAGATGCTTCCATCTGCAGTCCCCAAGAATGAGGACAGTTCCCACACTGCCACAGTCCCTGTAAAACTAGAGTAATTCCACATCGTTCTGTATTCAACTTTCCAGAGGCCACAAGAATGTCTTCTGCAGGTTCGATTTTGTTTCAGAACAAAGATCTGCTTCAAAAAGACACCTGCACCCCAATGTTCATAGCAGCACTAGTTACAATAGCCAAGACATGGAAACAGCCTAAATGTCCATCAACAGATGACTGGATAAAGAAGATGTGGTATATTTATACAATGGAATACTATTCAGCCATAAAAACCGATAACGTGATGCCATTTGCAGCAAGATGGATGTTCCTGGAGAATGTCATTCTAAGTGAAGTAAGCCAGAAAGAGAAAGAAAAATGCCATGTGAGATCACTCATATGTGGAATCTAAAAAAAAAAGAACATAAATACAAAACAGAAACAGACTCATAGACATAGAATACAAACTTGTGGTTGCCAAGGGGGAGAAGGGTGGGAAGGGACAGAATGGGATTTCAAAAACTTGTAGATACTGACAGGCATATGTAGAATAGATAAACAAGATTATACTGTATAGTACAGGGAAATATATATAAGATCTTGTGGTAGCTCACAGAGAAAAAAAATGTGACAATGAATATATGTATGTTCATGTACAACTGAAAAATTATGCTCTACCCTGGAATTTGACACAACATTGTAAAATGACTATAACTCAAAAAAAAGTTGAAAAAAAAAAGAACAAAGATCTGATACAGATTCACTTGCTATATTTGCTACATCTCTTTATTCTTTTTTTTTTTTAATAACCAGAACGGCTTTTGATTTATGAATAATTCAAGGGCCTAAAACAAAGCCAGGTTTTACTTGCTGTAGTAGTTTGTCCTTGTGGACTTGAGCCATAATGTCTTCTTGAGATTAATGAGAATTCTCTTCCTTAAGCACATTAGTGAGAGAAACTATTTTGCCCCATTTCTTTTTTTCTGAGTTCTTCACACCCTTGGTGGTACTACTTCCATCCGACAGGAAGAGGAGACTTAGCCTGAAGCCAGGCCCAGAACAGAGTGGTTACCTGTGTCCATGTTTTCAACCGGTGACCTGTGTTTATGAGCTTGACCAGGACGACTGACCGATCGAGTGATTAGCCAGGAACACACCAAATAACTACCACCTGAGTGGTCATTCAGGGACGTTACTTTACTTTCAACTCACCACCGGCGATGCGTGCTCACACTCTAGGGATGATGTCATGAGAACCCAGCTGACCATGACCTTCCTCAGCAAGCTTACGATTCAGGGAGGAGACAGGAAAATTAGCCAACAGCTAACACCTGGCAGACCTGGTAAGTGAACTGGGGCAGCGGGGAAGGAGACGATCAACTGTCTCCACACCGAGAGCACATCATGGAGTTTAGCAAACTCACGGAACCCCGAGATGAACTGAACTCCAGACACTCAAACACACAGGCTACAGAAAACGGGGCAGGTCAGAAGGTTCACGGGACGTGGAAGCCACCTCCCAGCACTGGGCCCAGGTGACAGCACAGGGCCTCAGACCCATTTCATTCATTCCTGGGGCCAGGCCAGGAGGCCCCCTCCTCTTCCAGAACTGACTGGGAATGACCAGGTCACGGTGCAGGGCGGATTCAGTGCGAGAAAAGAGGCGGGGGATCGGCCCGGCCCTCACAGCCTGATGTGGCCCCTCCTTCCGTCTGGGATGGCCACCAGCTGCAGCCTGGGGACACGTATCTGGCGCGGGGCAGGAGACATGGACGCAGCCTGCTCACCCCCCAGGCAGGTGCTGGGGGGACAGACACGTCAGGCAGGGCTCCCGAGGGCTCGTCACACGCGCTGCAGGACCCACTGCAAGAGGATCACCAGAACCCGGTGTGAGGCACCCCAACTGCTCCGGCTGCCAGGACTCCGTCCTGTCCCTGGGGTTAAAAACACACCCCCTCTTCTTGGCTACTATCCTCACCTCTTTATTTTTGTCTTATTCTTCTACACAATTAACATCTTTTAATGAAAAAATTCTAGGAGTTTAGCTTCTGCTGCCGGGCATGAGTCCTGATCAGCTCAGGGAAGATGCATTAACAAAGGTGTGCTGCGTCCCCAGAGTGTTCTTGTTACCCTGGCTACATTCCTCACCATGGGGACATGAGGGACAACTTCACACAGAGGATCCCTCCATGTAGGCTTTAAAGCTGTATTTCTAAAAAGTCACTTTGCAGAGGGACAGGTACACAGCACACAGGAGTTTTAGTGAAGTAAAATCCCTGACTTGCGCTGACACCCTATTGGAGAGGAGTCCCCGGATTGATCTTTTGAGGGCACTTTTATTTCTGGTCGTCACTGAAATATTTTTCCTTCCTAATTCTGGGGGATGAGGACAGACTCAGTCCCCACGGCATCTACAGATGTGCATCAGGCAGGAGCGTCCCACGCCTGGTGGCCCACGTGCGTGTGCACAAAGGCATGCCTGGTGGCACTGGCCAAGCATTGGATGGGCGGAGGGAGAGGAGCCCTTAGGGTCTGCCTTCCCCACGGCCTCCTGCAGGCTGGTCCCTACATTTTTATTGGAAAGGTAAAGACTTTCATTGACTTGGTGACTCAGGAATACTCATGAGAAACAAGTTCTCTATCATCAGACCTCCTAGCCCAGGAAAGCTGAAGAAACCCATACAGGGGCCCTGGTCCAGGAGGGGCCCAGGAAAAGGAGAATTTGCTCTCCAGCTCCCCACCAGGCTGCAGCTGCTCCTCAGTCTTCCAAAGACAGACTCATCAGCCGAGTGTGTTTACTAACGACTGCAAGATCAGAGCAGTCAACTTTCTCAAGGCCAGAATAAAAGCCAGCTGGAAAAGGATGGAGATCGCGCTCTTCCTCTCTGGCCATTAACATCGTTCTGGCTTGGCTATTCTTATAGCCTTAAACATGGCTCAGGAAGTGACATTTATTTTACTCTACTTAACAGGCAATTAAAAAACTCAAGGAATAGTCTAGAATAGGGTTTGGGAAATTATGTCCCATGAGCCAAGTCTGGCCCGCCGCCTGTTTTTGGAAATAAAGCTTTACTGGAACATGGTCATTCCTATTTATCTACTTACTGTTGGTGGCTGCTTTCACAGTCAGAAACATCTACTCTCCAGACTTTTCTGAAAAAGTTTGTCAATCCTGGTCTAGAACAGTGCTGTCCAGTACAGCAGCCACTAGACACACGTGTCTATTTAAACTTAAAATAACTAAAATGAAGTAAGATTTAGAATTCGGTTTCTCAGTTGCACTGACCACATCTTAAGTGCTCAACAGTCACACGTGAGCAGGAGCCACCGCAGCGGACAGGACGGAGGACATGCCCGCCATCGCAGGCAGTTGTCCTGGACGGCACTGGAAGCACAGGCTTGAAGTCATCGAGCTAAATTTACAGCCATCAAGTTCCAGGTGACTCGCTCTCCTTCCACAGGGGGAGTTCAGACCAAGTTTCAACAATACGCCGTTTTTGCACTTGAACTTTTTAGGATGTGGGAATTCACTATATTAACTGCAAACTCTAGACTGTTTAATAGAAGATGACTATCAAACCAAGGACCACTGACCAGCTGAGTGAGCCTACTGGTTTGTTTGTTTACTTGATTGCCCCACCCCCCGGGGGACGTAAACTCTTGAAAGCTGGGCCTAGTGCTTGCTTCATGTTCCAAATTAGGAACCTGCTTGGCATGTGGTCGTAGGGACTCGACAAAAATTTGTAAAAATTTGCACCCTAGGCACAAAAGCTGTCACACACGAGAGGCCACTGAGACAGATGGATGTTGATAAGGCACTGGTGAAAAACCGCTAACATATAACCCTGTGGCAAAGGTTCTACAGACAGCCAAAATTTCTATTTAAAAATGATTTTTTTTTTTAAAGATTCCAAACAAAACAACACAACTGCCTGGGTCTGGGTTCTGGCCCCACCACTTACAGAGTGTGTGACCTCGGGCCAGTATTTCCCCCTGTGCGGAAGGCCCCTCCTCCCTGAGTGGAAACTCAGTGTCCCAGAAATGGGTCTGTGCCTCTGTGCTGCCCACCCCCACCTTCCAGCATCACTGTTACACCAGCCCTGCTCTCCCAGCACCTGCCCAGGGGCAGCTCTTCCTGGGCCTCCTGGACCAGGGCCCCTGTGTGGGTTTCTTCACTAAACCATCCATTTCTCTGGGGCGGGGACCCTCAGCACGGGACACACAGCAGAGCTGCTGAGTGGATATTAAATTGATCAAGACTCTAAAAAGCCAATATAAATAAAATAAATTCTGCTGAACTGCACATTAACATGCTTGCTCTAAAAAGTCCTTATGAGTAAATCAAGCATTCTTCAAGTTTCAAAAATTAGGAATTACCTCCACTGTTTGAACTAGAAGTTAGCTCTAGGCCCTAAAGGTTGCCCTTTCTTAAAAACTCAAGGCTCTTTTAGATAAATACACTTCCCTACTTTTTCCCTCCAGAATTAATTAGATAGCAACCAACCAACCACTCAACCGACAGCAAAAAAAAAAAAAATCCAAACGGGTCATAATAAAGCCTTAAAATTTTTAAAAATGTGGTATAAGATATAAATCAACTGATTCCACTGCAGAATAAATTCATAGTTCAGAAAATGACTAGTACATTGTCTAATAAAATCAGAAAATGCACAAAAAATCTTTTATAAGAAGATAACTTAGAAGTATAAAAGTATACATCTTACATGCAATAAAATTTTCTTATTCCTAGCTGGTTAGTGTTTAAGAACCAACTTAAACCTTAACAATTACATTCTATTTTGGTCTATTCAGTTCCTGCAACTAAAATACCTAAATGTTATCTGTGGTCAACATTTGCTTTTTCCTGGGTGCGCTGCAAAACAATGAATTTGTAGCCTGACCTACAGGTTGGTCATCGTGGACATTAATTTCCACCAGCTTCATTAAAGAGGGTTTGGAGAGAAAACCAACACCCATTTTATTCCAAGAGACTGGGCATTCATGTGGTTTTATCGTCCCTGGGTACACCCTAGGATCTGAAAAATCTTGTCTGGCATTTTAGTCATACAGACTATTAGTCACCTAAAAATCTTGCCCCCACCCTTCCTGAACATGGGTCCTTAAAGGAGATTCTAACAGGGCAGAGCTATGATGATATAAATTTTAAAGTGATTTGATGAAGCTTAACATGCATTTTCTATTTCACCCAATTGTGAACAAAAAATTTGTAGAACAGATATTTTTAAAAGCTAAGAATAAGCATATGATTACCCTGATACGTATATTTTAATATAATTATTAATTACTATGGTAATTGTGCTTTTAGACTAAATTTTGAACCCAAATTTTGTATAAACTACAAGCAGCAAACTGTAATAATTAAAAGTGATCTATATATACATTGAAAACTTGTTGCCACTAAAATTTTAAATCAAATGTCAATACAGAGCCTATTTAAATGCCAACTGTTTCCTACTGTTCCATGAAACCGCTAACATCTCAGAAATTACGACCCACAATGGATTTCAATATTTCAAAGCAGAAGTATATTTCTTTCAGGCTCCGTGGCAAGAATGAAAACAATCCTCCTAAAGGAAGTTCTCCTCTAAGCACTTCTGCATATTTTCGGGCTGCGATTCATCTTTAATTCAGAGCTGTGTCCCCGGTGAAACCTGCGGGGTGTTAAGCAACGCAGATGTAACAGAAACTCTGCGTGCGGACAACTTGGCCAGGCGCCGGCGGCCCGCCTCTCCTTCCTCCCCCCACCCAATACCTTCCCCGGGCAGTGACTTCACATCCTTTGACATCAGCACGGCTCTGAAAGGGGGATGGGAGAGCGAGCAGAAAGCAGAAAAACCAGCTTTCAACTATGCATGCAAGGCCTCTCTCAAGACTCAAATTCTGTAAGTAGTTCGTAAAATGCCAAACTGCAGCGACACACCCAACCTCCTTGGGTCAGCTCGGCCACCACGCGGGGGGAGTTCTGCTGGAAAGGACTTCCTGCTTTTCTTATCTGAAGCACAATAGCCATTTATTAACTAACCACAGAAGGTTCCGTCTCAGTGACACACACAATAACTTACCTCGAATGTGGAGAAGGGCGGCGGGCGGGAAAGGCCCGTTGGAGCTGGCCGCGTCCACCACCATCCTGCTGCCCGCTCTGTTACATGTCAACATCTAGACTCCAGCGGGAAGGGCAGTGTACTCCTTAAGGCAAGAAACCAGCCTCCATTTTAGTTAAAAAAAAAGACACACTGAAGCTCTCTGCAGCTGGAGGGAGCTGGCCGCCTCGTGACGTCAGCAGGCACGCAGCCGCTGATTGGCCCAAAGCTGCAACTTAAAATGACACTAAAAAACTGCAAATGGAAAGAGCGCTCTTGTTTGGCTGTCAGTGTGCATTGAAAGCCTGGACATTTCTTGGCTTTCTGCAGTCTTCCTTTCTCAATAACTTTTAGGCAAGGATCCCGTCTCTGAAGGGGCAGGACTGAGGCCACAACCCGGGCCAGACTGTAAACAAATGATTCTCAGAAAGCCACCAAAAAAAAAAGTGTGCATATGTGTCTATGTGAACTTTAAATTTTAGCATTTCCCTAAGTGGTACCCCAAATTCAATGGTACTTTATACCCACCCGGCCACCTCCGACATTCTATTGCAAGTGCTGCCTGCATCATACTTAGCATTTTGACACCCCAGTATTTCTTAAGTAAATGGCTATTCAAACATGACAACCCCAATTTGTTAGTTTGGGCTCCCGTTCAGTCTCCTTACTACCCAGTTACAAACTAATGATCCTCAAACACTGGCTTTTCTCGAGGTCTAACTTTATTATTGGAAATATTCAGTTAAAAAATTGTATTGAAAATGAAAGCTTCTTTAATAGCTAAAGTGCTACAGATTAAAGTCTTTATCCCACTTGGCTGGGAAAAATTTTAAAAAAGCCATAAAATGAAATGTAAATGTTTACGGTGTCAACATATTACCTTAATTTTTCATATTTTGTTTAAATTAAAACTTTTTTAATTAAAAAGAGATATTTCACTTATTTTTATGGGGCTGGTATTAAAAGCTATTATTCGAATCTTAGTTTCCTATCTTCAAAAAGGTTAATGTAAAAAGCTGTTTCAGGGAGAAGGACATCATCTCTGAGCTGGAATATCCTGGGGGGCGGAAGTGTGTGCTGGAGAGAGGACTCCCCACAGAAAGAAGTGTGATGACCATCTCTAAAAGAGAACGAGTAAGCTCTGAGAAAAACAGCTCTGCCCGAGAGAACTGAAAAAATTCCTCACTTCACACACACACACAACTAAGTTTGTCCAAACCACGTCTCCTCTTTTTATAATTTCTCACACAGCCCCCCCACCCCCACACCTCACTTCCCCAGCTTGTGAACAAGAACCAAAAGCTCTCTGGTTCTCAAACATAATTCACAAGAATAAGAAACACCCGAAACGAGCGGGGTTGGCAGGTACATCTGTGGCTGGCACTCGACACATTTCAGTGAGCGAATGAACTCAGTCCCCCGCACTAGAAAGAATGTAGTTTTTACTATGTGTATCAATAGCCGTTTAAAAAATAATCAAATAAAAGCAAACCAATTCTACCCCACCCCCTCCTTCCACAGAGCTGAAGGACACTGCTGGGTTCCATAGCTGGCCATGAATTTAATTACAACGGAGGGGAGTGGGCTCTCACTGCCAGAGCACGCCTGGCCTCACACCTGCCTGGCTCCTCTGCTGTCTGAACAGCCTGGGCTCTGGGTCAGGTACTGGGGATCTGGATCCTGGCCGCCGACCCTATGAGTTCGTCAGGTGCTCGAGAGGGCTCTCCTTGGACTCCCCATCATCTTACTCAGGGAGTGATGCCAGAAGAACTGAGACTTAAGTGCAGTTAGAACGAGGCGTGCAGGGGGCTGGGTAAAGTGGTCAGGAAGCAAGTGCTCGCTGCAGATCTGTGCTTTAACAAGAGAGAGGGAGCTGCCTTCAAATAATTTAATGTCTCATAGGAGATGGGATGGGAAACGTGTCTGTCCTGAGACTGTGCTGATGAGTGGAATGCCGAAATAACAGGGAGAGACTCCTAGAATCTTTATATAAAATATAGAGATAAAAGTCAAAGAAAAACTGAAGACACTTCTTGATGTATTTTTCCTAATGATCTCACATCAAAGGCTCTCAACTTTATTAGTGATTTTCGCCCCCTGCTCTTTTGAAGCCTTTTGCATATAAAGTAGTTCTTTAAAGAACTCAAAGTCTGTGATCTGGAAGTCACTGATGAAACATACTCTAAAATACAAAATAAGCAAACAAATAGATAAATAATATGGAGGAAAAAAAGGACTTGAACATATAAAGCTAAGGTGTGTTTCTGGACTAGAAGCCCACATACTGTAAGTATGATGATGTTAATATTTCCCCAAATTGATTTATAGTTCTAAAGCAATTCTAGTCAAAATTCAGATGAGTCACTTTATTTTTCTGAGTATCTGACAAAATAATTCTGAAAGTTCACTTGGAAAAATAAAAGGCAAGAAGAACGAGAACACTTCTTATGAGAAAGGCAGGTCCTACCAACTATAAAGCTGATGAATGAAGGGCAGTGTGACAGGGGCTTAGAGGCATGTCACGGAGCAGAAGCAACAGCCCCAAACCAGTGAGTGTGTTCACACAAGTGTAACAGCGTAACGAAGAGAACTCCAATTGATGGGAAGGGAGCTTCAGTCAGATAACTGGCTGGCGACACGTGAGCAAAAGTCAATGTAAGTCTTCACCTCACACCAAAACAAAACCTGAGGTGGGTTGAATAAAAGACAAATACAGTTTGAAATGCAATCCGAAATTTGCCCCTCTTGCGGAGTGATGGAAATGTTAGCTATCTTGATTGTGGCGGTGGTTTCATAGGTGTGCACATCTATCAAAATTCATCAGCTGTACATCTGAAATATGCGTACTTTACTGCACAGAAATTATACCACAATAAAGTTGTTAAAAAAAAAGACAAATAGTTAAAATTTTTAAAAGTCAAAATCATGCCCCGCTCTCTCCGCACCCCCACCCAAATCCCCACAGCTTTTAGAAGAGGGAAGTGGAAATTCTCAAGCAAGAAAAGGCCATTTAAAAAACACTGGGCAAACCCTTAAGGGATATTCCTCACATTAAAAAATTTACGAATTTCTCTATGTTCCCTTCAAAAATCAAAAGGAAACATAAACGTTATATGTACGAATTAATATTATGCTGTAATGAGGGAAAAAAACTGAGACCTCTGTATTTAAATGATTCAGTTTACAAAAGGACTGTAACTGTTCAATAATTGAGTGAAAAAAATATTTCTTTGCCTATCAAATCAGCAATAATTTTTAAAATGATAATTACTCAGTACTGGTGAAAGGCATATTGTAACCCTGCCAACAAATCTGTAAGTTGTTCCGATCCTTTCGAAAAATAATTTGAGACTATGTACCAAGATTCTTTGTTTAAGGATGTTTACTTTTGGGAATCTACTAGCCATGAGTGAGCATCGTGTTTTAAAACATCTATTTTAAACATTGTGCTAAAACACATATAACATAAAATTTACCATCTTAACCATTTTTAAGTGTACAGCTCTAAGTGCATTAGGTACATACATGACCACCATCCATCCCCAGAACTCTTTCCAACTTGCAAAACAGAAACTTCCCCCATTAAACACTTCTTCCCCTTCCCTCTCCCCCAGCCCTTGGCAACCACCATTCTACTTTCTGTCTCTTTGAATATGACCACTCTGGGTACCTGATGTAAGTGGAATCCCACTGTGACTGGATTACATCACTCAGCGTAATGTCCTCAAGGTTCATCCATGCTGTAGCAGATGTCAGAATTTCTTTCCCTTTTAAGGCTGAGTAGTAAGTGTATGGTACGGGGATACAGCACACTGTTCTATTCATCCCTTGATATATATATATACAATACCCCCTGGGCTATTTCTGCTATAATATGCTATAATACTGCTGCTATAATACGGGTGTACAAATATCTATTTAAGTCCTTTCTTTCAAATCTTTTTGGTAATACCCCAAAATGCTAAGTATGGTAATTCTATTTTTAATCTTTTGAGGAACTGCCATGCTGTTTCCCATAGTGGCAGCATTGTTTTACATTCCCACCAGAGGTGTACAAGGGTTCCAATTTCTCTGCATCCTCACCAACACTTGTTATTTTCTGTTTTGTCTTGTTTTTTTAATTGAAGTACTGTCAGTTACAATGTGTCAATATCTGGTGTACGGCACAATGTGCCAGTCATGCATATACCATACATATATTCATTTTCATATTTTTCTCATTAAAGGTTATAACAAGATATTAAATACAGTTTCCTGTGCTATACAGCAGAAACTTTAAAAAAAATCTGTATCTAGTGGCTAACATTTGTAAATCTCAAACTCCCAAATTTATCCCTTCCCACCCCCTTTCCCCAGTAACCATAAGATTGTTTACAATGTCTGCAAGTCTGTTTCTATTAAAATGTAGGTGAGTTCATAGTGTTCTTCCCCCCAGCTCTTTTTTTTTTTTTTAAGATTCTACATATGAGTGATATCATATGGTATTTTTCTTTCTCTTTCTGGTTTACTTCACTTAGAATGACAATCTCTAGGTCCATCCATGTTGCTGCAAATGGCATTATTTTATTCTTCTTTATGGCTGAGTAGTATTCTATTGTATAAATATACCACATCTTCTTTATCCAGTCCTCTGTCGATGGATATTTAGGTTGCTTCCATGTCTTGGCTATTGTATATAGTGCTGCTATGAACGTTGGGATGCATGTTATCTTTTCAAATTAAAGTTCTCTCCAGATATATACCCAGAAGTGGGATTGCTGGATCATATGGTAAGTTTTTAGTTTTTTGAGGAATCTCCATACTGTTTTCCATATTGGCTGCACCAAACTGCATTCCCACCAACAGTATGGGGGGGGGTTCCCTTTTCTCCACACCCTCTCCAGCATTAATTGTTTGTAGACTTTTTAATGATCGCCATTCTGACTGGTGTGAGGTGACATCTCATTGTAGTTTTGATTCCCATCTCTCTGATAATTAGTGATATTGAGCATTTTCCATGTGCCGATTGGCCATTTGTGTATCTTCACTACAGAACTGCTTGTTTATTTTAGGTCTTCTGCCCATTTTTGGATCGGGTTGTTTTTTTGACAATAGCCATCCTAATGGGTGTTAAGTGGTAACTCACTGGGGTTTTGATTTGCATTTTCCTAATGATTTATGATGTTAATCATGTTTTCATGTGCTGATTGGCCATTTGTATATCTTTGGAGAAATGTCTATTCAAGTCCTTTGGACATTTTAAAATTGGATAGTTTTCTTGTTGACTTGCAGGAGTTCTTTATACATTTTGGATATTAATCCTGTATCAGATAAACGATTTCCAAATATTTTTTCTCATTTTGTTGGTTGCCTTATCACTTTGTTGACTGTGTCCTTCGGCACAGAGAAGTTTTAAAATTTGATGTAACTGTTGCCTGTGCTTTTGGTGTCATATCTGAGGAATCACTAACAAATCCAATGTCATGAAGCTTATCCTCTATGTTTTCCTCTAAGATTTTACAGTCTTAGTCTTATATTTAGGTCTTTGATCCATTTTGAATTAACTTTTGTGTATGGTGTAAAATAAGGGTCTACGTTCATTCTTTTGCATGTAGAAATCCCTTTATTCTAGCATCATTTGTTAAAAAGACTGTTCTTTCCCCACTGAATGGGTGGTACCCTTGTAGAAAGCCATTTGACCATATACGTGACAGTTTATTTCTGGGCTCCCTACTCTACTCAATTGGTGTATGTCTGACTTTATGCCAGTGCCACACTGTTTTGATTACTGTAGCTTTGCAGTAAGTTTTAAAAAAAACGTTAAACATACCTTTTATGCAGTAAGTTTTGAAACCAGGAAATGTAAGACTTCAGTTTTGTTCTTGTTTTTCAAGATTGCTTTGTCTATCTGGGGTCCCTTCATGAGATTCCATGTGAATTTTAGAATGGATTTTTCTACTTCTGGGAAAACAATTGTTAGGATTTTGATAGAGATTGCATTGAATCTGTAGATCTGTCTGGGCAGTACTGATGTCTTAATACTATTAAGTCTTCCAAACCAAGAACACATATCTGTCTGTTTATTGGTATCTACTTAAATGTCTTTCAGCCATGTTTTGTAGTTTTTAGCATACAAGTTTTTCACCTCCTATGTTAATTCCTAAGCACTTTTTTCTTTTTGAAGCATCACATTTTTATTTATGATTCTAAAAATACTGGAAACTATCTTAAAGTCAAAGGGATTATCCCATACAGTGAAATATTAGATGTCCATCAAAAAATTTTATAAATTTGTAAAAAATATAAGTGAATAGGACAGTATATAATTTTTCATATACAGTATGACTATAAAAAGAAACATTCCCTGGTGCAGCCACTGTGGAAAACAGTATGGAGATTCCTCAAGACTAGGAATAGACTTACCATATGACCCAGTAATCCCACTCCTGGGCATATATCCAGAAGGAACCCTACTTCAAAAAGCCACCTGCACCCCAATGTTCACAGCAGCACTATTTATAATTGCCAAGACATGGAAACAGCCTAAATGTCCATCAACAGATGACTGGATAAAGAAGATGTGGTATATTTATACAATGGAATACTATTCAGCCATAAAAACGACAACATAATGCCATTTGAAGCAACATGTATGTTCCTAGAGAATGTCATTCTAAGTGAAGTAAGCCAGAAAGAGAAAGAAAAATATCATATGAGACTGCTCATATGTGGAATCTAAAAAAAAAAAAAGAACATAAATACAAAACAGAAACAGACTCATAGACATAGAATACAAACTTGTGGTTGCCAAGGGGGAAGGGGGTGGGAAGGAACAGAATGGGATTTCAAAATTTGTAGCTACTGACAGGCATGTGTAGAATAGATAAACAAGATTATACTGTGTAGCACAGGGAAATATATACAAGATCTTGTGGTAGCTCACAGCGAAAAAAAATATGACAATGAACGTATGTATGCTCATGAATAACTGAAAAATTGTGCTCTACCCTGGAATTTGATACAACATTGTAAAATGACTATAACTCAATGAAAAAAAAGTTAAATAAATAAACAAATAAATGGGAAGAAAGAAAAAAAAAAAAAAAAAGAAACATTCCCAAAACGTCAGCCGTGATCACCGCTGCGGTTGCAGCTATGGGTGGTGGACGGTTTCCCTTTCTGGAACTTCTCTGTATTTTCTGGTATTGCTAAATAAGCACACAATACTTTCATGAAAATTAAAAGTAACAATTTAAAAAAGACATAAAGATTAATTTACAGCAGGGAGAATCCCTCCCTGAGTGCTGCCCTTCAGGCACAGGCTACGAACAGGGAAAGGGCTGTGATGGGAACCCAGGAAATACAATGCAACAGGTTTGCGTGGTGTGTAAATGAGATCAAGCACATAAGAACACGCATGCAAAATGACCCTCAATTAGGTAAGACAACCGATCCACCAAATCAGAGGATGTTGACTCCCTGCCTCAAAGAATCAGCTGTGTCCTAACTCAGATTCTCACTGTTGGGGTGGGGGTGCAGCTCAGTGGTGGAGTCGGGGCTCGGTGTGTGCGAGGTCCTGCATTCAATCCCCAGAGCCTCATTAAGGGCAAAAGAAAATTCTTGCTGCGAGCCTGCACCGCTCTACAGGCTCATCTAAGCCCTGAGGCTCAGCTCAGCCCCGGAGGACTCTACTCACCGAGGAGTAAGCACTCAGCAAATGCACCCGGAAAAGGCTCGGCGCAGCCCCCTCACTGGCCTGGGCGTAAGCTGCAGTGAGGCAGCCCCGAGTAACCCCAGGCTGGTTCTTCTTTCCTCACTGCAAAGGAGGCGTCCGCGATCTCCCCAACTCCTAGATCTTCCGAGGCGCAAAGGCCCCTGGTGAAGAGGGGAGCTCAGGAGGGCGCAGCTGCGACCCAGGCCGGGGCCCCCCGCATGGTACAAGTGAAGAACACGGCCCTGACTCACCCCTCGGGCAGGCGTCCTCTCCCTCCCTGGACAGGATGCACCAGCGGGGCTCTGTCAACTCTACTGAGTGAGTGGCCGAGACAAGCAGTTAACACCCAGTTCTGACCCCACAGAGCTCCGCACTGCTAGACAACTCCTCCCTGGACTAAGAGGGACATGCCACACCATCACCTGGAGAACGACACTGTCCACCCACAATGCGGAGCCCCATCCAGCCCCCACCATGCCCTCCAGTACCTTCCAGATGGCTGACTTGCCTCCATGGCCTCTAGACCCTCCCCTGACAACCAGCCCCCTAACCCCCGCCACCGCTGTGCAGGCTCCTCCCAGAACTGACAGCGGACAGACCACCGCTCTCCATGCGTGGGCCCACCAAGGACCATACACAGGAGCATCGCTGTCCCGCACAAAGACCACGGTTTAAAAAGGAGTTAACTCTTTATTGTCTGCTTCCTCCACCATTTTGTTTGGGTCTTTATTTAAAAACAAACCACCTGTAAATACATTCCGTGTGCAGGCAGCACTTCAGAATAAAATTTTCAAATTTTCATTTCTAAATTCAGCTGAAGGTTTTATTTCTCATCTCCCAGGCAATTTTATGGGCAAGTTAAATATGCTCATACTTTGGTGCAGACGTTTTGCAGTTTCTTTCTTTAAAAGAAGGCTGTGTTCTGAACACAGAGAATTGCGCGACCTGCCTGCGATGCTGTCGGCAGAGCAGACTCTTAACTGGAGACCGAGTGGGCACCCGTCACACGCAGGCACCAGTCATGTGCTTTGCTGGGTAAGAAACATAACCTAAAAAATCTGGCTTCACTTACAGATTAAAACAGACTTCTTCCTTCAGCACCTTAGATTTTCTACTCAGCAGTCAGAGGCTGCCAAGCGCCGCTGCGGCCAAGGGCAAGGTCGGAGGGGCAGGCGCAGCCCGTCCTGGGAAGGCTGGCGAGCGCGTGGCCAGGACCTGGGAGGGGCAGAGCCCGCCCTGAGCGCAGCCGGGGCCCTGGCTTACTCCTGCTCTCCCCGCAGCTGGGCTGGAAGACCTTCAGAGCCCGAGCAAGTCCTCACCGCCCTTCCCCGTTCTGAGAAGGCAGGAGACCCACACAAAGTGCGGAGCAGAGGTGACCTGTCAGCAGCGAAGCTTGTTTCATCAAGACCCTGTGGCGCAGGTGGGGCGAGGCTGGGATTTCTCAGTAAGAAAACGGAAGGAGGCTGGAAGGACAGGAAGGGGGCTTTTGATTCCTTCAGCAAGCCTGTGTCTCCTGGGTCCCTGGGAGATGCTGGGCTGGGCAATGAAATACGTGTGAACAGCCTCTGCCCTCAGTGGCCCGGAGTGGGTGAAGCCACCTGTAACACGTCCTGCAACCTGGTGTCCATCACGATGAGCAGATCAATCGGCAGTGGTCCATCCACATGGTGGAATGTTCCTCAGCCTCAATGACCAGACACATGCTCCAACATGGACAAACCCTGAAGACATTGCTTGAGGGGGCAAATTCAGTATGCTTCCACTCATCTGAGGTCCCTGGAGGAGTCAAAACCACAAGCAGGAAGGAGAAGGAGGGTGCTGTGTGCGGGGGAGGGAGGGATGACAGGCACGGGGTTTGCTGGGGTGCTGAGCAGACAGTGGGGATACTGCATGATTTAACAACACTAGGCTTTACACTTATAATTGGTTAAAACGATAACTACTGTGCTATGTATATTTTACCACAATTTAAGAAAAAAGATAAGGTAGGCTTGAGCCAGGGGTAACTCAGGAAACACTGGAGGAGGCAGAGCCAGCAGGGGATGGGGGCTGCCCCGGAGGCAGAGCAAGGAGAAAACTTGGGCCTGGGATAAGCGTGAGTGTGCACGAGTGTGTGTGCGTGATAAGCTGAATGTAAGGTGCTGGGAAGAACCCAGGTGAGGGCTGGGGAGGCCTGAGCTCACACAACATGTGAGATTCAGCTGCAGTTCAAACCACACAGCCCGGTTCTGGTCAGAAGGGACTCGCAGGGTATGACAGGCAGAGGCCCGAGACAAACCCTGGGGTAGCAGCCACGTTTGTGGCCTGAGGAGAGGGGATGGCAGCCTAGGGACCAGGCTGCAGCTTGGGGTTGGGTTCCGGCTGCCAGGAGAGCAGCTCCCCATGGCCCTCTCTGGCCCAGCTGCAGAAAGAATGCAGCCAAGAGGGGCTGGAGCTGGGAAACTCAGTGGGTCTGGGTCTGGGATCTCCCTGAGAGCAAGGGCCACCTGTGTCATCGTCACCACCCTGACTGCCTCCCCATGCTCAGACCACTCAGGAGGTCAGTAAACATTTGCTGTGAACTGGTGCCTGCCTCACCAAGCTGTCTCCTCCTGTTATCGTGGGCAGTCAGCAGAAGACAGAGTCCAACTCGCCACAGAAGAGAAGACTGATGAAAGCAGAGGTCCTGAACCAGGAGGAGAGCAGGCACTCTGCTAACTTCTCACACTCCATTTTTATTCTTCAACTAAAGGGCAAGAGGCAAAGCTCCCCTAAACAGATGTTAATTCACCTTCAAGCAGTAAAAACGACCCGCTCGTATGGCATGACTTTCAACTGTATCAGAAAATGAACTGCTTTGAATGAGCCTGAGGTATTGTATTTTCACAAAGAAGGCAACAAATATAAAATAAAATTTTAACTGCCATTCAAAAGCCAATTTTTAAAAATTCATGTGAGTTCTCCTAACAACAACATAACAACTTCTTTTGCAAAAGCCCTGACACTTAGCAGCTCCAGATTCCTGCCCCAGGGGCTCTAGCCTGTTGTTACTAAGCTCTAGTGGTTTCGCTATAACTGACTTCTCCCCAGGCCTTTCTTCTCTAAAACAGAGAGAACGGCCTTAAGAAACAACGTCCACGATCCATCAGTCAACTAAAAAATTGTCTCTTCATTTAACGCTTCTATCTTCCAGACCAAAAATATGAAAAGAAGGGACTCATTCAGAGAAATGTTTGAATGAACTGGGCCTGAAGACTATATTCAGCCTCATGGTTAAATAAATAAATATAGGAAATAGTATTTTCCACCTGACAAACGACTAAAGCCCTTAAACAGCCCCAGCACTGGGAAGGCGCAACGGGACAGGCGCCTCCCACGCTCTGGGCACACGTGCACCTGCTGCCCCTCTCTGGACAGCATCTGTGAAGGGTTCTTGAAAATGCGTGGTCTTTGATCAGCACCTCCCTTCCTTGATTTCTGCTTAAAGAAGGGTTCAAAGATGTGAACAATAAGAGACTTAGATTACAGCACAGTCTGTAAGAGCTGAAGATCTGGGGAGTAATAGATGCCATTTAAACCACGCTTCTATTCCCAGTCAGGTCAGGAACACGCCAAGTATGCCTGCTTACACCACCACACACAACATCTTACTGGAACCTGCAGTCGACTCAAGAGGAAGACACTGGAGGGATAAGAGCTGGGAACAAAGAGGTGAGATTACTTTTACGTGTGGATCTAGGTAGACACCTGGAACACCCAAAAGAATCAGGTGAAAACTACTGCAAACCGTCAGGAAATTCAGTAAAGGAGACGAAGACAGAGAAACCAACAACTTTCAAACAAACAATAAACAACGACTTAGAAGACATAACAGAAGAGGAGACCCCATTTACAACAGTAACAATAATGGAATATTTGGGCACACACTTACAAAGAAATGTGCAAAAACCCACACGAGGGAAACTTAAAAACACCCCAAAAGGAAATGAAAGTGGCTTTGAACAAACAGAAAGCCAGCACACTCTTAGAAAAGGAATGAGAATATCCTGAAGATGCCAATGTCCTTGGACATTAAAAAATCTGATGGGATCTCAACAAATATACCAACAGCTCTTTTTTCGCAATGAAATGAGCCAACTCAAAGTTCCTGCTGCCTATAATAACATCACTGTTGCTGTGAATTGTTTTAATACAATACAGCAATAATTGTATCTGATATTAGAAATCAAGAATTTTCAATGTAAGATAGATAAAACTACGACAATTCAAGAAACAAGTGAAAACACTATAACGTTGAGGTTGAACTGAAAATATCCATACGAATATATATTTATATTCTAGCCCTCTCCATTGAAAGCACCCAAAAGCAACATCAGTCCGGTAGCAATAAGCACCCCTGGCACCCAGATTTTGGTCTCTAATATCATTCCCTACCAGGAGGAATCAGGGCTCTTTGAAAAATGGCTGATTCCAAGCCTGAGGCAGGGAAGGTACAAACAAGCCTGGGGAACATCTTGCTGTGTCGTAAGTCAAGGAATCAGAAATACACGTGGCCAGGCCGAAAGATAACAGGAGCTAGCCCAAATGTCACCCCGAGGTTAAAACCATGCACCTGCACATCAGAAAGATGACGATTTCAGTAGACTAAAACAACTGAAATTAATGAAACACATTAGTTAGTCATGACATTCAAAAAGGAGACCCCCAAAACCTTTAGTTTTCACCATTTGAGGGAAATTGGTAACAAAAAGGCAAAGGATTTAAGCTTATCCTCACTTTCCAGGAGGAGCTATATGTCAAGATAACCAAATATCTCCAGTTGGTAAGAAATCTCTCTGTTCTTAGAAGAATGCCAGATTAAATGTTGAAATCTCTATCGAAACTACTGACTCAGGTAAGGATTATCAGGTGGTGTTCAAAGCATTAGCATATGGCTGATGGGGAACAGACAGTGGTAGGGTGCCAAAATACACCTTGTGGACCACCATCCTTGTGGACTGCCATCCTTGTGGACTACCATCTTTGTAGACTAGACTACCATCCTTATAGAATACTATCCTTGTGGACCACCATCCTTGTGGACCGCCATCCTTGTGGACTGCCGTCCTTGTGGATTACTGTCCTTGTGGACCACCATCCTTGTGGATTACTGTCCTTGTGGACCACCGTCCTTGTGGACCACCATCCTTGTGGATTACTGTCCTTGTGGACCACTGTCCTTGTGGACCACCATCCTTGTGGATTACCGTCCTTGTGGACCACCGTCCTTGTGGACCGCCATCCTTGTGGACCGCCATCCTTGTGGATTACCGTCCTTGTGGACCACCGTCCTTGTGGACCACCATCCTTGTGGACTACCACTGGTGCTTTCTGAACTGCAAAGGGGATGTCACTGGACAATGGAGAGATCAACCCACCACCACACTGATATAACACTGCAGTAAAATCCAGTGCCACTTATGAGAGTTACCAGATGGGATGCATCTCACAAGAAAGACAATACCTCCTGAGTCACACAGCATCACCTCTGACATGTTCTACCCAAAGAAGGCTTCCATTTTCAGGAACTACAGGGAATCGGGGGATATTTAACTGGACAATGGCATGGCTTATTTAACAGGTCATAAACTAATGTTGTGGGCTATGCACTCCCAGACTAGGAGTGACCCCAGATGTCTGGCAGAAGCAGAAACCAATCCCTGTGGAAGAAGATGCTTTCATCTTAGGTTTCAACTGATTTAAAATATTTGAGTACAGTGACCAGCACATACTAAAAAAATAGGTACACGGGGAAATAAGACACCATGAGCAAAATATGACAAGGACTTCAGATATTGGTATTTTCTGATACAGACTATAAAGTGGCTATGTTTACTATACTTAAAGAAATGATAAATTTGACGGTATCTTCAAGAGAAGAGTAAAACATTAAAAAAAATCACTGCAGATTAAAAATAGAATTTCCATAAATGAAAGAGTATATCTGAAATTTAAAATTTTATGGCTATATTTTATATTTCATTTTTATAGTAATTAATTTTTACTGTATTTTATTAAAGTATTAGTCCATGAAGGGTTGAAAATTTAAAAGAAAATTGGCCCTTCCCCATGGATCACGTGAAACTCTGATCAAGCAAACAGCACGGTAAGTCACAAAAAGGCTGAAAATACAGATGAGGATTAAAGACAGACAGAAAATGAAAAAGTCCAACACACACTTGATTAGAGCCAAACAGAAGAAAAAGAAACTAATACAGAGATAACTGAAGAAACAATGGCTGGGAACCTTCCACAAACGAGGGAACGTGACAACCCAGAGATTCAAAAAGAGCTGCAAAAAAGACAGACACAAAAGAAGCCCACGCCTGGACACCCAGCAGTGGAATCACGGATACGTCGGTGTCGGAGCGCCGTCAGAAAAGGGGTCAGAAATCACAGATGGCACCTTCAGAAAGAATGGAGGTGGCTTCTCAACCCTAGTGGGAGTCAGAAGGTAATGAAATCCTTATCTTCAATGTACTGAAGGGACGTAAGAATCTACAATTAGAATTCGGTGATTATCTTTCAAGAATGAGGACAAAACGAAGGCATTTTCCAGATAAATAATTTGCCACCAGTAGACTCTTATTAAAGACAATTCTAAATCATGTATTCAAACAGAAGAATCTGACCTCAGATGGACAGTCTGAGATGCAAAAGGAACATTTACCTACTGAAGGCCACCCTGATTTCTTCCAAGTTTTGGATATTATGAAAAGTGTGCCATAGTTTTTTAATCACTCCAAATTCTTGCATAAAATCATGCAGTACAACTAAGATGGCAAAACCAAACACCCATGGCCAACACCTACAGCAGAAGTAGGTGGAATGTGTCCCCACGGGCACGTGGGCACGGGGACGGACCATCAGCAGCACAGACCTGTGTGCTCTTAGGGGCGCAGGGAGGACGGCAGAGGAGCAGCGGGCAGAGCACGGCGGCAGGAAGCGGAAGGGGCCCCTGGAGGTCCCGTTGCGGGGCAACTGGTGGGAAGGGCCCAGACTGAACGGCAGAGGGACAGGGGAAGGGGACAGGAAAACAGAAGCAGGGAGAGGGAGGATCAGGGCGCTCAGAAGGTGAGTGACACGTTTCTGAAAATTTCACAAAAATAACTGAAACTAGAGCCCAAGTCTCTCTTCTGTAATCTCACACACACGAGCACAAGGAAGGATGGAAGTTGAGCCCCACAGAGTTCTTCCAAGGAAAACGCGCAAGGGAGCAATGACAGCCCCGCGGCTGTGGGAGCAGGACAGACATGCCCCGCAAAGACAACACGACTGGAGTTTCAAAATGAGACACAAGGCATTAAAGGAGTAACACAGTGTGTCAAAGGACTACATGAATATAAATAGAAAAACTCAGAAATAGGGAGTAACTCTGTAAAGAATTAAAAATAAAAGCAAGAATGATTTCAGAAATGAAGATTAACAAGAGCAAATAATCACAACATAAAATGCCTTACAGGGAACAGTCCATGAAAGAGAGAAAAAAATTAAATCAAAAAGAAATGATAAAAACACAGAGAGAGACAACAAATATAAAAACAGGCAAAGAAGAGTCAATATTTATGCACCAGGAGTCTGTGCAGGAGGCAGCCACAGCAAGGAGCAGAACACACCCTCCAAACAACAGCCCAAGAACAGGAGACCCGGCACTGCAAACTGGGAGAACACAGCACGCACGTGGGAAGGTCAGCCCAGAACGACACAGTCTGAAATGATGGGCCTTTAAAGAAAAAACCCTATTTAGGCATCAAAGCAAGCAGACAAAGCAGCCTGGAGGGGAAGGAAAAGTGAACTGACCCTGGAGCCTGACAGTAACGCTTTATTACAGAAGGAAGTGGGGCAACAATCTTAAGGTGCTCGTGGAAAGACAACACAAGCCCAGGACTTTCTGTCCAGACATCTCTGAAGCCTGACGTAGAACCTGTGGGAGAGGAAGCGTCGCACCAGCGCGCCTGGAGGTGGGCGGCTAGTGCGGGCAGCGATGCGGGGGTCCAGGGCCCCGACAATGAAGAGAGAGCAGAAAACCAGGAAAAAAGAAGAAAGGGAGGAAACGAAAAACGCAGAAATCTTAACCTTTCAGTCATTATATTGGTCACAACGTTGGTATGATTTTCCTGAAAATACAATGTGGCCCGGACACAGCGCAGACAGCCGTGGGGTGAGCCGGAGCCCGCAAGTGGACCTGCACCCCGCAAGTGGGCCCGCACTCTGGCGGTTCCTTATTTATGACAGAGGGGTGTGGCGACGAGCGAGGGGAGGTCTTTTCAACAAGGCTGCTGTGCCGAACGGGGAACCGCACGGGGAACCGAACTGTGGCCTCTGACATCACAGCAGACACGAGACTTAACTCCACGTGGACTGCACAGCTCAGGGTGAAAGGTCAACTAAAGGTTTAGGAAAAAAAGACCTAGGCTAACACCTTCATTACTTGGTGGGAAGCAAAGATTTATTAAACAGGGCAAAGTTCTCTCAAAGTGCTAACGTCTGAGAGTGAAAATTCAAGATACAGAGTAGAAGAAAATGTGTAATTCTCATATCTACAAAGGACCTATATCTGAACTCCTACATATCTATTTTTTTTAAAATCCTACAACCTCAATAGAAAGAAGGGACTTAAATTGGCACTTCACAGAAGAATATATCTGAACAATTGATAAACCTACAAAGAAATGCTTAACTTCATTCATCACTAGTTAACTCTGAAACCAGCTCGCCAGAATGGCTAAAATGAAAGACAAACTGTAACGGAAAAGGGGTTTTCCATTACATATATAAATAACCAAAAGAGTTCACATTCAGAATAAAGAACTCTTAAACAAAAATTAAAAATGTCAGGCAGTCCAATGGAAAAGGGTCAATAAACATTTGTAAAGTACCTGACCTCACCACAGAAATGGAAACTAAAACAATAAGGAGACAGTGTGGTACTGGCGTAAAGCAGGCATGCAGATGGAGGTGATAAAATGGTGACTGGATAAAGAAGATATAGTCATATTTATACAATGGAATACTACTCAGCTATAAAAAAGAATGAAACAATGCCACTTGCAGCAGCATGGATGGACCCAGAGATTATCATATTAAACGAAGTAAGTCAGAAAGAGAAAGACAAATACATGATATCACTTACACGCGGAATCTTAAAAATGATACAAATGAACTTATTTACAAAACAGAAAGAGACTCACAGGCATAGAAAATAAACTTAACGGTTACCAAAAGGGAAAGGGAGGGGGAGGGATAAATTAGGAGTTTGGGATTTGCAGATACTAACTACTATATATAAAACAGATAAACAACAAGGTCCTACTGATAGCACAGGAACTATATTCAATATCTTATAATAAATGAAAAAGAATATATATGTATAACTGAGTCACTATGCTGTATATCAGAAACTAACACAACATTGTAAATCAACTATACTTCAATAAAAAATTTTTAAAAATATATCTGATAAAGACTTACATCCAAACTATATGAAGAATTGTTGTAACTCAGTAATAACAAGATAGCCAATTTAAAAATAGGCGAAAGATCTAGTGTGACATTTCACACAAATGGCTAAGAGGTACATGAGAAGATGTTCAACACCTGCAGTCATTAGGGAAACGACAAAACCATAAGGAGGTAACAGTACGTTCCCGTAAGAAAGGCTATAGTCAAAAAGACAGACAATAGAAAGCAGTGGCAAGAATGTGGATTCACTGGAACCCTCACACATTGCTGCTGGGAACATAAAATGATTTGGAAAACAGTTCAGCTGTTTTTTAAAAAGTGAACATAAACTTCCCAGGCAAGTAGCGCCACTTCTAGGTATCCACCCCAGAGAGATGAAAATGTATGTTCAAACAAAGCCTTGTTTTGTTTCGTTTTTTAATGGCAGTACTGGGGATTGAACCCAGGACCTCATATGCTAAGTATGTGCTCTACCACTGAGCTATACACTCCCCTCCAAACAAAGACTTGTTTTTGAATGTTCAGAGCAGCATTATTCATAATAGCTAAGAAAGAACTCAAGTGTCCATCCACTGGTGAATGGATAAATAAAATGTGGGATATTCATACAGCAGAGAATATCATTCAGCATTAAAAAGAAACAAACTACTCGACATGGATGAACTTAAAAACATTAATTTTAGAGTCAGATGTAAAAGACTACATATTGCCAATTTCATTTACATAAAACATCCAGAAAAGGCAAATCCAGAGACAGAAGCAGATCAGCAGCTGCCTGGAGTTAGGGGTGGGAGTGGGGGCTGATGGCAAATGGGCATAAGGGAACTTTTTGTGGGGGTTGACGGAAACATCCTAGAACTGTATTATGGTAATGGTTGCATGTTTATTAAAATAATAAAATTTTCCCATTACAATGAGGGAATTTTACAGTAGGAAAATTATAACTCAATAAAACTCTTTAGAAAAGTCTATGATTTGGGAAAGAAAAATCTATTGATAAAGCTGAAGTTATATCAGAGGAATACATGGCTTGAAATTAAGTGAACTCTGTATTTAACTCAATAAATGAGGAGAAGAAAAAAACAAAAGAAAACAGACTAAGTAACTAAGATAAAAGTAGAAATGAAACATATTGAGAACAAAATATCAAAAGAATAAATGAACTTATACGGAGACATTGCCACCAAAGGTACGGAAGAAATTAAAGACTCATCAAAGAACGTAACGTGATAGTACATGACCTACTCTACGCTGACCCAACGTGGAAGGAATCTGCAGACTTACTCACTGAGCAAAGCACGAGGCCCAGCTGGGTTCTAAGTCAACCTTGTAACCCCGTCATGGACTGTAAGACGGCACGCTATTCCACATTTGACTTTTGCTAAAAATCCAGGTGCACCTTAAAATCTGTCATCAGATGGGAGCATGAGAGAGCAGCATAAAAACCTATAGACCACCTTCAGGAAGGACCACAGTTGCCAGTATCAGCGCATCTTAGAGTTTATAAAATGCAGGGGTACAAGAAAGGAAGACAACTACAGACCAGCTTCACATAGTGAGTATGGAAAAGAACTCGAACGAAAATTAATAAACTGAACCTGGCACATATAAAAGTGTAATATACTGTGACCATACTGAGGTTTACCCCAGCAATGCAGGGATAGCTCAAAGCCACAAGATCTATCAACACGGCACTTACTACAGCCACATCTTAAGGAGAAAAATCATGTGGCATCTGATAAAAGTCAGCAGTGGTGCTAACACGACACCAACCAGTCAGGGCGGTGCGGGTCAGAGCCGAGCAAAGGTGGTCTGTGCAGCGGCGGCGGCCGAAGCCTCTCACCAGGATGGGAGAAGCCAGGGAGGCCTGCTCTCACCTTCTCACCTGTTTCACTGGTCCTGTCTAACGGTGTAATACAGTGAAAATAACCAGCGCATGCTGGTATAAATATTAGAAGAGTGATAAAAGTGTCTAATTATGAAGGACAGGACTATATACGCAGACTCTAGTAAAAAAGGTACTAAGGCTAACAAGGAAATTTGGTAACAGTGATAGAATAAGAGAACATTAAAAAACCAACCGTTAGATTAGCAAGAACTACTTAGAAGCAGAAATGGAAAAAATATGACCATGTCACAAGAGTGACAAAAACTATAAAGCACTTAGGAATAAATTTACTGCAAAGGTGAAGACTCCCAAGAATATCATAAAATCTTACAGAAAGTCAGGAAACAAGACTTAGAAAAATGAAGGCAATGTTTCCTCTTCATAGATGGGAAAAGAGTATTAATAAGATCAGTCTTCCCCAAATTAATATGTCTTTAACGTAATTCCAACTGATTCCCACTTTTTCTGGGCTAGCTGAAATTACCGAGTGTGCATCAGACGCTCTGATGCTTCAGAACAGCCGAGAGAGACGCACCAGCGAGAGCAGCGAGGGCCGGCCCGACGGCGTGGAACCCCCCGGCTGTGTGGGTGTGCGACACAGAACCCCCCTCCGACAGGCAGGGGCCAAGCTGCCGCCGGCACGGGCACGAGGGATGGACCTGCGCCACGAAGGCTCAGCGGTAGTTACCGGGAGCCTTTTCCACCCCAGACATTCACGTATTCCGGCCGGGCACCCTCAGGGCACTGGGAGGAGTGACGGCAGGCAGGTGACCCTCTGCTTGCTCACAGGTGGTCTCCCCACCGTGGGAACGGGGGATGCTGGCGCCAGCAGAGCAGGCCCCTGGTTTGGCCTGAGGCGGTACCCCTAGAACCCGGGGCAGGTGCTCCTCCCCAACAGCGGGAAGGTACAGACCACCTGGGAGGGGAAGACTCCTCAAACACAATTTGGTGTGCGTGTTACCTACACACAAGCTAAACCAAACACAGGCCAGAAGCAAGCTCTGTAAAAGGCAGCGAGAGGAGAGCCTGTGGTCCTGAAGCCCTCATGCCTCCTCGCACCCGCTCTCCCAGCCCCGGGCCGTGCTGGCCGGCACACTGGGCTCTGCCCCACCGCGGGGAAGGCGCTGGAACACACCGCCCACACCTGCTCCGAGCTCACACGTGACGAGAATTAACTGTAGAGACCCGCTCTCATGAATGTAAGGTGTGCAAAATGTCTGATGTTTCATTACACTCGTCTTACACTTTGGTAAATGTAAAGGTTTTCAGGGGTTCACATTTGATTCTGGGGTCCTTCCTCTTTTCCCCAGATAAGGTTTTATGTACTTCAACCTCAAAACCTCCCAGTGGGACTGAACACCCTCAGGTGGAAAGGGGTGGCTGTGCTGTGTTGGGGGAAATCTGAAGCACAGAGCAGTGCTCCCTGACTAATCTCAAATAGGAACCCTGGGTGGAGGCCACCCCCACAGACTCCTAAGCAGGAGGCCCATGAAAGACTGGTCACAGTCCTGGCTTCTCCGACTCCCGCGAACCCAAGAGGCTCTAACCGCGGTTTTCACAGTTGCTCTACCTGTAGTAACTTCCTTCTGAATTGTTAGAGTGCAGAGACAAAGGAGAGACTAGAATCATGTTAAGAGAAAGCCGGCTAGTGCAATTACAATTAACATGAGAAGATTTAAGTCTTTCCTCTGTTTTTTTTAAAGTGTTTTATGCCTGTGATAGTCTCACGATTACATTTTTATCTTAAATAGCTCTGGAATTTGAAATATTAGTAGGGTAAGTTAGTGGCATTCAATCTAAAAAAAACCTCAACAAAGAAGAAAAAAGAAGCCAACAGAATTTAAATACAGCGAGATAAGAAGGTAGCAAACTATCAAAACATTACTCCTTCCCCCGAAAAGGGCAAACTTGAACTTTTAAAAGACAAATAATAAAAATTACCTTTTAAAGACGGTAGTTTTTGAAGTTCTCTATTATTGCTGGCGCTAAACCTGGAAGAATTTTGCCGTCTGTCTTTCTTCACTACAGGCTGAGGGACTGGCACTTTTATTTTACTAGATACTGCAGACGGGGCAGCAACAAGGCTGTTTTTCCTGCTGGGAATCTGTTTCCAAAATGAAAACAAAAACAAATGAATACGTCAAATGTCAACATATGGTACCTCATAGCACCATTAGAACAGGAAAAAATACACATAAACATAAAAGTTGTACTCTGGGACAGTCCCGCTCATTCTACTGTGAACAACTTAACTCCTTATAGTTGCTGGAGTCCGAGGCTACATTCCACTTCTAGTCGTGCTAGATTCCGACGTATTTCACAGACACACCTAATCTCCTATCTTCTTTCAAACCTCTGACTATCGGGCTGATGTGTATGTGATGACAGTGACCTTCCAGGGATGTTCACACCCTCATTCCTGGGAGCTGTGGATGTTTCCTTACCTGGCAAAAGGGGCTTTGCAGGTGTGATGAGGTTAAGGATCCTGGGCTGTCAGGGGGGCCCCAGGTAATCACACGGGTCTTTGCAAGACAAGAGAAGGCAGTGAGGTGACAAAGAGAGTCAGAGAGACACTGGAAGATGCTACGCGGCTGGAGCACAGAGCAAGGGGCCCTGCTCCACGAGTGCAGGTGGCCCCCGGAAGCCGGGGAAAGGCCAGGACACGGACATTCCTCGAGTCTCCAGGAGGAACCAGCCCGGCAGACACCTTAATTTCAGCCCCATTTCAGACTTCTGAGCCCCAGAAGTGTGAGGTAAGGAGTTTGCGCTCTCTCAAGCAGCTCAGTCTGTGGCCGCTTGAGCGGCGGCAACAGGACGCCAGCACAACTGGACGGCTGGTGAGTGACAGCTTCCCCTGAGCCTCAGGAGAGGCTCTTCTTTCCAGCCTCTCTCCCTGCCTTCGACCCCAGGTGCCCCAGCTGAGGAGTCTGATGTTTATCTGAAGGGACAGGAAGCCAAGGAGAGGGTTTGGGTAGGGCGATGACACAAAAAGTGAGTTTTCCTCTTTAAAAGGCCCACAGGCTCAGGGTGGATGGCGACTGTGGGGGGAATGGAAGCCCAAGATGCACAGGAAGGCCTTCCTGGTTGTCCAGATGGGAGTGAAGATGTTCCCCTGGACCCCGGCAGGAAGACAGAGAATCAAATGGAGGATAGGACAGGGGGACTGGGGTGAGGGCGGACGGAGCCCACAGGTGGGATGGCGAGCCTTGGAGCCCGGCCTCTGCAGAGGGTGGACAGTGGGATGAGTCATCTACACGGGAAGGAAGGAAGCTCAACTGAGAAAGCACTGAGTTGCAGTACCCGTGTGGCTACGCCACACGCGGGAGACGAAGAGCCTGAAGTCCCGCCTCTCCAGTCCCTCCACCCCTCCAGGACAGTTTTGTCTCTGCATCACGCTCCTAGCAACTGAAACTCTGTTTTCCTGGTCACTGTCTGTCCCACCCGGCCCTGCATGCAGTGAGACCAGTGAGTAGCCTGTCCCGTCTGTCCTTCAGCCCAGGACCCAGGGCTGGACAGGCAGTGTCCACACAGCTGGCACCCAGGGACTGTCAACCTATCGAATGGTTACCGACATCAAGGAACGAGTGAGTGAGGGCAGGGGGAGAGGAGGCAGGCGAGGGAGGGGAAGAGGGGGATAGCCAGCGACGCAGGACAGGATGAAGGTGGGATGGGGGATCACCCGGGCTGAGGGAACAGAGCCTTCCAGGGAGGAGAAGTGCCCACCCGTCTAACGCCACCAAGGGCAGGGCTCTGCTGGACTCGGCCTCGCGCAGGTCTGGAGGCGGGTGAGGCACAAGGAGGCCCTTGGGCTGAGGATGAAGCAGGAAGACCCGGAGTATCCGTGACTCCTTGGGAAGAAAGGAACGTCGGGGGAAGAAGCAGGTGGAGGTGGGCTCTCTGGCTGGTGGGAGACGAGGGGCCCAAACACGCTGAATGCTGACTGGGAGGCCACAGGGGAGGGAACTGGGCCCACCTGCAGGGACAACAAAGCAGAGGAAGAAAAGGACGGGTCTGACAGGCCAGGGCTGTGCATCCGATGGCCTCCGAGTATGTGTGGGAGGCAAGGCCTGAGGAACTGAGGGCCCAAAGAGGTCGTGGAGCAGCAGAGAAAAGTGAGGGGCCTGGAGAAATGGAGAAGCTCTGAAGACATCTTTCTCTCCAGCTCCAAACATCAGCGGCCACTGGGATGAGTAAGTTAGCACTCAAAGGGGGGCACTGCCCACACGGAACTCTCCAGATGTCCCCTGACAGTCCCTGTGACCCCCCCAACCTACCCACAGCCAGCTGTCCCAAGCAGTGTCCAGGTGGGAAGCAGAGTGGGAGCAGCTGTGACCCTCCTCAGTCCCACAGGGCACCCTAGGGCCCTGCTCTCCAGGCAAGGGAACCCAGGCTCGGAGCACAGGGCCATCCCCAGGATCGTGCAGCGAGTGGTGGGGCCGGACCTTGCTGGGTCGCTGGACTTTAGACACCACCTCCCTCATCCACACCCGAGCAGTTCTCCTCTCCGGTGTCCTGCAGACCTCTCCCCTTCTGCGACCTTAAGAGGGATGGACCACACTACCATGACTGCATGCCGGAGACTCCGCGACACCAAGTGATGCGCTGCTTATGGACACCCGTTTCTGCATGCCTCTTGAGGTCTTTAAAAGAGCACTTTATCACAGTAATGTGGTGCTGGCATGAGGACAGATATGTAGACACGGGGAACAGAACTGAGAGCCAAGACCACTCAATGGGAAAAGACAGTCTCTTAGACAACACGGTGCTCGGACAACTGGATGACCACATGCAGAAGAGTCAGGCTGGATTCCTACCTCACACATTACAAAAATCAGCTCACAACCTAAACACAAGAGCTAAAACCATAGAACTCATAGAAGAACGCAGAGATAAATATTCATGACCTTGGATTTGATAATGGTTTTTTAGATATAACACCAGGAGCAGAAGCATCAAAAGAAAAAAATCTAAGTTGGACTTCATAAAAATTGAAAACTTTCGTGCATCAAAGGACACTATTAAGAAAATGAAAAGACAATCCACAGAATGGAAGAAAATATTTGCAAGTTATACATCTGACAAGGGTCTAGGACCCAGAATATACAGGCAGAGCTCAGAGATACAGGAGATATTACAGGTTCTGCTCCAGACCACTGCAATGACACAGATACCACAATAAAGCGAGTCACGTGAATTGTTTGGTTTCCCACTGCACATAAAAGTTATGTTTACACTACACTGTAGTCTATTAAGTGTGGAACAGCATTACATTAAAAAATGCACATACTTTAATTAAAAAATACTTACTGCCAGAAGATGCCAACCATCATCTGATAACAAGGGTTCCATAGCTCAACTTTTTAATAAAAAACACTATTGTGCAAAAGTATAACAGAGTGAAGCACAATAAATCGAGGTGTGCCTTGCCTGTGTTAAGAACTCTAGCAATAGAAAAACACTCATTTAAAAAAACGGGCAAAATACCTGAACAGACATTTCTCTGAAGACAAATGGCCAATATGCACATGGAAAGAGGCTCACCATCTTTAGCCATTAGGGAAATGCAAATAAAACCCACAGTGTCCTACTGCTTCACACACACTGGGGTGGTTATAATTAAAAAAAAAAAAGGAAAACAAGTGTTAGGGGGCATGTGGAGAAACGAAGACCCTCAGACACTGCTGGTGGGAATGCAAAAGGGCGCAGCTGCTGCGGAAAACAGCCTGGCGATTCCTCAGCAAGTTACACAAAATTACCACACAGCCCATCAAGCCCACTCCCAGGTGTACACCCAAAGGAGCTGAACCAAAAACCTGTACACCAGTATTCAAAGCAGCACCATTCAAAATAACCAAAGATGGGAACAACCCACATGCCCATCAGATGATGAAACAAAATGCAGCAGATCCCAACAACGGGGTATGAAAAGGGAACGACGCACAGATACAAGACACCAGGCGGACCTTGAAAACATCTGCAAAATGAAAGCAGCCAAACTGAAAAGACTATATATTATGTGATTCCGTCTGCATGAAATCACCAGAACAGGAAAATCCACAGGGAGAGATGGCAGATGAGTGGCTGCCGGGCCCGGGGTAGCGGGAAGTGAAAAGTGACAGCCTGATGTCAGGGGTTTCCCTTTGGGGTGAGGAAAACGCTCTGGAACTCCGTGGAGGTGATGGCTGCACCGCACTGTGAGTGTACTAAAGGTCACTAATGGCAAATTTTGTATCATGTACGTTTTACTGCACATGAAAGTGTTTCATCTGTTCCTTTTCAGCTTATTTAGGGAGAACTTCCCCACCTTCGCCCTGCTGTCCCAGGCAGAACCCGGAGTTTGTTCTCCTGTGACCCCACAGACCTCTAAACGGAGCCTGGCACCGGGATGGCGGGTCTCTCTCCAACACAAGACTGGGAGCATTTTGAAAGAGCTTGTCTTTTTAACCATGAACTTGGGTTCACATCAAGAACGGTGCCGGGCACGCAGTAAGGGAGGACCCAGTGCAGAACGACAAATCCAGGCCACAACTGCTTAAACCGGCTCCTGAAGGGCCCTGGCCCCTCCAGGCTGACTGTCCCTTCCAGGGCTGCCTGCGCTCTGGGACGGGAAGGCGGTAATGCTGGCCCAATGGTGAGGGGCAAACAAGGGGCGTGCTTCCTGGTTTAGGGGTTTGGTGTTAACTCACAAAACAACAAATGGATTCTCTGTCTTGTGATTACAAGAAATTTCTGTAAAGAAGAATGACACCATCTAGCTACTTGACTTGGGTAAGACCTCAGACAGACTTACTGCTTCCCTTTCTTGTCTCTCCTGGAATGGAGGCCCTGGATGGTTTTGTTTTCATCTATTTACTCAGCGAGGGGAGAGATGTCCCCAGGATTTACTTCAGGCCTCTTTATTTTTGGCTCAGTGGCGGGAAGTGATCAAACTCAGTATCATTTGTCAAAAGTGCTGCCCTCTGCCTTCCACCGGCAGCCCCTGGAAGTCGGCAGCCCCTAGACATTTCAAAGCGAGTGTGTGCCCCCCACCCCAGCATCTGGGGAAAGCTGCATTTCCAGGTGGGAGCTGGGGCGGGGGGTTCAGGATGATCTGAGACTCACTGAAACCTTGTCGGTGAAGCAGGTGCTGTGCTCTGCCCTTCCCAGGGCTGTGTGGGCTCTCGACGCGGGCCTGTCACCATGGGGCGCTGGGATCCTAGGGCCTTGGCAGTGGGGTCTGGGAGGGCTGGGAGGGGGAGTCTGGAGCCCGTGTCGGGCGCCAGGGTGTGGAGCGGCCCCCCACAGGAAGGTGCAGAGAAGAGGCCCCCAGCTCTTCCATGGCAGCCGTGACCATGGCTGCACCCTGGAAGGTAGACAGAGCAAGACTGCCCGGCCTCCCTCACCCTCGGTGGCTTCCAACATGCAGTGCGACGAGCCTGAAAGTCCCTGTGCCCAGCGGTACCCCAGACCCCAACCTCCTACTGAGCCACACTGCACCCCTACAAGCCCAGAGTGGAAAACAAATCTGGGCAGCAGATATATGGGTGTTTGTTAGATTCTCTGTGTTTTGAGATATTTCATTCAAGCAACAAAACAGGTAACTGGACTTGTGACCAAGCCTCTCTCCTAGAAGTTCTCCCGCATGAGGGACCTCAGGAAACACGCGCCTCCTTCCATCCACCCGAACACTGTGGTTCTGGACGCTCACAGCTAGAGGCATGCCGTCTGTACTCAGCTGCGCAGGGCCAATCGCTGGTCTCTCAGCAGCTTCAGGACGGTGAATGGGGTCAATAAAAGGAATATCTCCTTCCCGGAGCACAGCCACTGCCGATTTCGGAGAAGAGCCCAGAGATCCACAGGACAGCAAAAGTTCCCAGTCTCTGGCCAAAGGGCTTCTCTCAGTACTGATTCTGATTTGGGTTCCACTAAGCCAGGGGTCTGCAAGCTACGGCCCACGGGCCAAATCTGGCCCCCTGCCCGTTTCTACAAATAAAGTTTTACTGGAACACAGCCAGGCCCATAGACATCCTGTCTACGGCTGCTCACTTGCTACAACAGCAGAATTGAGCAGTTGCGACAGAAACCATGTGGTCCCCAAATCCTAAAATATTTACTAACTACCCGTCACAGAAAAAGTTTCCCCTGTCCTAGGGCCATCAATCCCTGGCTAAGAAGTGAAAATAAAGGAAGAACAGAAGAGATTTTCCGGATCGCGGTCAGCCATGCACTCACATTATCAGCAAAACTCCTGAGCCTCCATTACAAGCGACGGTGAAGGATGGGAAAGTCACACCCTCCAGTCACAATGAGCGCCACCGGGAGTCGCTGCTGCACCTGAGGACAAGAGTGTTCAACAGACGTCTCCAGAGTGGAAAGCAGACAGAGGTGTGGGGCCCACGGAGCAAGACAGAGGCCACCTCCATCTGGAAACCACAAAGAGGGGGAGGCTGGAGGGAGAGGGCAGGTGACCTTCTTCCACTGGGTCCCCAGCAGGCCCAGGACTAGGAAACTCTGGGTACACTGGCAGCAGGAGAAAGATATGCGGCTGAAAAGGAGATTAGTTTTTGGTCTGAACACTGACCTGTCCACAGCCACTGACCGTGTCTGCACAACACCGGGGAATCAGGTGTCTGAGGGAAGAAAGGTATGCGCCAAAGAAACCAGACTGTCTGGGAAAAACCAAGGTGGCAAGTGCTGGAGCCGGCCCTCAGAGCAAAGCCGGCTGCATTCTGGCCTTTAGGGGTCGGCAGCCTCAAGGGCCAGCTCTCAGCGCAGGCCTGAAAAGCAAGCGTGGGCTGACAAGCGCACCGGGAGCAGGCCCGCGGGCACGGGCGCGTCCAGGAGACCCTCCTGCGGAGACTGTCTCCCTACTCGCAGGCCCTGTACTTGAGTCAGATCGTCTCACTTCCCTGCTTCCATCATCCTTAGAGTGAAAATCCCCAACCCTGCCGATGGCAGCTGAGACCCCGCTGGGCCTGGCCCGCAAGCATCTCTCCAACCTCATCCCTCCAACTCGACACGCTTCACTTCCCTCCAGCCAAATGGCCTTCTGTCTGGAGGACACACCAAGCTCACACCTGACTCAGGGCCTCTGCGCTAGCAACCTACTGGTCTCTGGCATGGGGGCTGCCAGAGCTGGTCTTGCCTCACCAGGGGTGTCTGGAAACGTGTGAGTCCAGTTCTGGTGTGACAAAGAGCCCCAGGGCCACTCCTCTGCCCACTCCTCTGAGACGATCTCACACCAATGCTCCCAGGGCCCCTTAGAAACACGAGTGCACGTAGCACTCACAGAAAGCACAGCGCACACGTGCAGGGGCCCCGCCGTGTCCCGGGCAGCGCTCAGCACACAGCCAGGTGCCCAAGAGCGCGTGAACTTGCGGCAGGGAGGCCGGCAGCGTGCAAGAGAGTGGCCAAGATAAAGGGAGGAAGGCGACCCAGGACAGACAAAGTCCATGGCCGGAGCAGAAAGACCTCCTCCTCCAGACCCGTCCTCCCCGGAATGCTGGTGCTGCCTCCCCTGGGTCTGGGCTACGGGGCACATCAGAGCAGCCCCGGGAGGTCTGTCCCGGGGTGCAGGGCTGAGGGGGGCCAGGTAAAGAGGGAAACACAGACTTTTGAACTGTTTCATTTTTTAACTATGTACGTTTTGATCTCCCCCAAAATAAACATAAAATGTCTAAAAAGAAAGACAGGAGGGACATGAGGTTGCTGCGTCCCTGGAGCCTCTCTGGGCCCACTCCTAGGGGGCGGCGTGGCCTCGTCTGTTCTGGGCATGGGTCTGCAGGAATTGGGCAGGTCTGGGAACAAGTGGTCACTGGGGCCTCCTCCCACCTCACCAATGAATTCCCTTTTCTTCTCACCTTCCTCTTTTCCCTAATTTTATCCACTTCCTTCTTTTTGTGCCAGTCTATATGTCTTCTTTCCCCTTCAATTTAATCTGAAGTTTGATATTTCATATTAAGAAGAGTGATAGCTAACGAAGTTAAGTTAAATGCACTCACGTTAGAATTATTTTGAAAAACACTGCCAGGGTCCAAGGCAGCTTGTCCAACAGAACTTTTCTGTGAAACGGGAGATGCTCTCTAGCTGCTGTCCAATGTGGCTACTGAGCACTTGAAATGCGGAACTGAATTCCTCAACCCAACTTAATTTTCATTCATTTAAACTTAAATAGCCACCTGTGGCTAATGGCTAGCATCTGGGACAGCGCAGGTCCGGCTCAGGGCTGCCAGGTACTTAGATATTCCCGCTGGGAGAAGCTGCTTTGGGTCGGAGCTGACACCCCTTTGCAGCGCTGCTAAAGCTCACCTCTAAAAACACGGATGGTGAAGGAAAATGCAAAGTCCTCAAACTAATAAAGCTTTGTCTCTCCCCCATGGAGAGTGGACCTTCTCGCCTGCTCTCTCACGCCCCCAGGTGGAGAGAACTAGGAAGACACGGTGGCTGGGGCCCGGGAAGCAGCACTTCCCCACAGCGGCTGTTCTCAGATCTGACCAAGAAGCAGCCCCCCGACCCCGAAGCCTGTGCCCACCACAGCACCCAGCCAGAAAAAGCAGGGCCGTCACCGCAGGACTGGCCAAACCAGAGCACCAGCCCTGACCCTGGCAGGTACCCAGGATCTAAGGAAATACTGAAGACTGTTTATAGCTGCAATCTTTCCGAGGAGGCCTTTCCCTGTGACTCAGGAAAGCACCCTCATGGTGGACGTGGGTGATGGATGTGGCTGCGGGCTGGCTGGCCCAGCTCGCCACACGCAGGTGGCCCCATCACCGGGCTGGCTCTGGGCCTGCACTCACTCCGCACCTGCGGTACCATGGGGACTCTCTGCTGCCTTCATGAACTGGCAACACTTTAGATTATTGCACATAAGTCGCCTGAAGAGGTCTCTCTAGAATTACACACTGTGAAATGGAGCTTTTTTTTAGGAGGGAGAGGAAGATGACTGATCTTATTTGCTGGCTTTACCCACAACACACCCCCACATTCAGCATGCATTCGGGAGCCCCATAATTTAACGTGACCTCTGTTTGCTTAGATGCTTTAGAATATCCGTCTCTTCCCCCGCAGCTCCCAGGGCTCTGCACAAGGACCTGTGAGAGCCGAGAACCTGGTCCACATTGTCCCACCTGCTCCGCAGGGATGGGGACGGCTGAACAGGGCCAAGTTACTCCCAAGTCCCCTGCGTGTCCAGAAGCAAAAGGGGTGACACTTCACAAACAACACAAAAAGGTGCTCAACGAGTAAGGACAACACAAAAAGGTGTTCAACGAGTAAGGTGGGCTGAACGCCTGGAGGCAGAACCACAGACACGGAGGAACCTTGGACAGGAGGGGCTGACCGCAAATTACACTCGGATTGTGACTGCACAGAGTGCCAGCACCCTGACCTCCGTGCTGCCCGAGGGTCAGCCGTACTCTGCTTCAAGCTTTCACAAGGGGAGGGTGTAGCTCACTGTAGAGTGCATGCCTGGCATGCCCAAGGTCCTGGGTTCAGTCCCCACTACCTTTATCTAAGATAAATACAGAAACCTAACTACCTCCCCCTGGCCCCCCACCAAAACAATTTTAAATGTTTTTAAAAAAGTTTTTCAAATGTTGAAAAAAAACTATCACAAAACGTTAGAGAAAGACATAAGGCTATCATCTTCTGCTTTAGTGTAATGCTATTTATTTGAAATAAATTATACTGAATGAAAATTCTGCATTAAAATTCTCTTAGAGGATCAGAGAGGCAATAAAATAAGCCTCTTAGCAAAGAGAGATTTTTTTTTCTTTCGAGTTGACAGTATCAGGAAAACCAGCAAGCTGACTGGTTTGGAGCTCTGCTCCTTGCTGGGCACTTTTAAAATCCAACAACTACTGCCTCTCGACTCCAGGCCCTAACGTACACGGCAAGTGCAAAGAGGGGTCAGGCTGAGGTGCTGTCCTCAGGCGCCTTCCAGCTCAGGAGGTGAGCCACAGGTAAGTGAAGATATTCTAAGGAGTTGGAAGAGCAAGTCATCACTATTAAATTTAAAAGATGGTAAAAAAAAATATATATGTTCCAAGATGGTGAGAAAAAGCTTCCCGTAAGTTTCAGAATAAATCAACTCGAGTTGGAGTTAAACAGATGAAAGGATTCGGAGAAGCAGGAGAGGATGGAGAGTGTTCCATAATGGTTCTCAAAGTGGGGTCCCTCAGGCACCTTCTGGGTCTATTGTTTTATTTATTGATTGATTATGTATTATTTATTTACTTATTGCTATACTAAGACACACACTGCCTTTATAACCATCATTATGATGATTTTTCACAGGCTACCAGACGTGATATCAAAAGGGACTGAATGCGGGCACGGACTCTGCTGCTGGGCCAGACGTTGAAGAGATTTGCAAAAACATAGACCTATGCCATTTTTCTCAGTGAATTTTTGTAAATAGTTATTTCTCACAAAACAATCTATTTATGTGAACACATAATGGGTGTGTTATTATTAGATGATTTAACGAATATTTAAAATTTTCAATTTTAGCTTCTAACATGGAAAATACCACAGAGCTACAGTCCACCTAAGTGAAAGCCCTCTGAGACCCAGGACTTTCTCAGAGCGCAGAGCAGTGCTGATGTCCCTTCTGTGCTAAAGGGACCACTTCGCTCACAACGTGTGCAGGTGTGATTCGCGAGCAGACACACCTGCTTTGTGGAGGGTCTTTCTAGAGTAGCGGTCGCTCTGCCCTCCAGGAGACACTGGGTGGCGCCAAGGCACTTGTGGTTGTTACCACTGGTGGGGATGGGAAGCTACCACACCAGTGGGGAAGGCCAAGGATGCGGGGAACCCAAGGCAGCCCCACAGCAGGCACCTGGCTCCACACGTCCCTGGTGCCGAGGGTGCGCTGCCCGCTCAGGGTAGTGGGTCTCAGGTGGGAGGCACTCAGGGTCTATCGGGCATCAAGCCTGTAACAGGACAGGAGTGGGCGCCGGCGAGGGGACAGCTCAGAACAACCACCTGCCACCTCACTCCCCCACCCGGAGGGCAGTGAACTCAGGGCACCTCCTAACCTCAAGACCCTTCTCTTTGCAGAGCCTCCATCCTTCCTAAATTTACACTGGGGCTCTAAGCAAAGACAATGCGCTGTGACTGGGAAGAATGGCAGTTAAAAGCAGGAAATTCCATTTCCTACATAATAATTACACATGAATTTCAAAAAAGTTTTAAGTGCTATTCCTCTGAGTCCTCTCTGAGTTTCACTGAGTCCAGTTTAGGGTTGCACTGGAAAAAGTCGAGAAGAGAGTGATGACAGTGTAGCACAGGAGGCCCCAGGGGAAGGGTTCAGCCTACAGACAGCAGCTTTGCTGTTTTGGGGAGGGGAATCGGGGACTTTCTCCTCAGAAGGGGGCAATCATGGCTGCCTCCCCAGAAAACAGGCACCAACAAAACCACTGCCAGTGTCCTCCTCCAACTTACTCAGGTGAAAACTCCGCTACAGTCAAGTGACTAGAAGGCCAAAAAATTTTTCCTGAAAAGGTAACTTTCATAAAAACATGTGAGGGGTGTTATTGTTATTATTAGATGAATTAATAAATATTTCCAAAATTTCAGTTTTACTTTCTAAAACACGACTCCACCACCTACACCTCTGGGACCACAGCAAGCCTGGCTCTCCGTCTCCGGAGCCCCGGGGGAGAGGGCAGGGGAACGTAAAGGGACAGATTATCAAGAGAAAGAAAAGTTATTACTAAAGGTGGATGGTGTCAAAATCAGCCGAGCTGGAGAGAGGTTGATCAGCTTTCCTTTCAGCAACAGATGTTACGTAAGAGTTGCTGTAGGGACTTTCAAACAAAACTACACTGAAGCAGGAGAAGTAAGACACACAACTGGAGAACAACACTCCAACAGCCTTTAATGTGCTTAAAACAAAAAACTGCTTTAGACAAAGCATTAGCACTTTTAAAAACATAACTGTGGACACAGCACATAAATTAAAACAACAATAACAAAAAACATGACGGCATGTCCGACCCTCCTAAACGGACTTCAGCAATCACTGAGCGATGTACTAAGGTTCTAAATGTTCACCCAATGAGCCCAGCTACGTTTCTACAGAGTTGCACATTGCACGGAGAACAGCTGCTCAGAGATGTGACCACCTCCACAGTTCTCTCACTTCCAGTTACCGTGAGCCCATCGGCAGCCTCACTCCTTAAAATGTGCTATGAAATAAATCAGCAGGAAGTACTGGGTGGAAACCCGGATTCCCAGGACACTTGTGGATAAGCAAGTAAAATTTAAACATTCCATTTGAAACAGAAGTGAAGAAAAGAAAGATGTATTAATGCACATTGTTCAAGAAGCAGAAATTTCTGCTAAAAGATGAAAGCTGCATGACAGCAGTTTGACTCTGGTTATATTCTGCTACGTGGAAGGGTACACCCTGCCATCCACCTTGCAAGGAAAGCTCCTTCCAAGGGGATCGTGCCTAATCTATCCCATATAGTCAAAAATGGCCAAATTCGAAACTCCCTGGGTCATTGCAGAGATGCGGGAACAGGGCCACAGAAGTTAGGGGCCATCGTGCAGGGCAATCAGGGGTCAGCATTTTATTAGCCACCCGCCTGGCTGGAGCACTTTCCCCCTAATCACTCTATCCGCTACTGCAGGGCTTCATCCTCTTGTTAAAAACCCATGCCATCAAACGTTCCCTTGTTCTAGCCACAAAGTGGTCTGCAACATGGGCCACCTGCTCTGTTCTCTTCCATGAGGCCAGATTATTGCCGGCCAGGACTTTTGTACAAGGACTTCCCCACATGTGAAGTGGTGTATGAAGGGCAGGCCAGGTTCTTTAAGGTTTTCTCTGCTGGGAATACTCCCCAAACCTGGCTGCTCGGCCCTGGACAAGCACCTGCTCGGCCCCTCTCTCAGGCCCCAGATGTGCTGTCTTCACACAGGTGCCTCCCAAGTGTCACCTAAGCCGATGCTGTCTGGGATGGTGACGTGACATCAGGAAGGTCTAAAAAGCAGCAGGTGAACTGCAGACCTATTTGAATGGTTCAGGTGAACACATTCAAGTTTGGAGTGATGTTGGCAGACAGGTGAGGAGGAGACTGGGTCTAGTAGTTTAGTTCACTTGCCTGACTCAAGCGTGTTCGGTGAGTGAGTGGGACTAGAAGTGAAGAAGGGAGAGGAAGACCAAGGGGAGAGAGACAACAATGGAGAAGCAAGGATGAACTCAAAGTTCAGAGGGACGGAGTGTCTTGATCTGTGCTCCTGCAAAATGATTCACACAGAGACCTGCCAAGGGCCATGCTTAATATGCCACGTTGCCCCTGGGACCCTTAGGAGGATGGGGTAAGAGGCCCAACATGGCAGTGGTAATTTCAAGCTCCGTAGCTCCAGCTCCTAGACAGTAACGCTAGAATAAACACAGAAAGACAAGCGGGGCGTCACACTCAGACGCTGCAGGCCACCCCTCAAGAGTCTTACGCAACTGACAGTCTAAGACCCCAATCCACCTGAAACACACATTTACTCATTAGTGGCTGTGGTATCTTTTGAGTTGACAGATTTTTTTCAGTTCAAACGTAACATTACCCATCCTTACAGCCAGCCAGGTTCTTGCCCCTAAAACAGGAATAAACGAACCATACACCTTAATTTTGTTGTGTGTGTGACACTAATGGTGAGAGGCTGGGGGCGCACTGGGAAGTCTTAGCAGTTTTAAGGAAAGATCAATAAACCAAAAAAAAAAAAAAAAAAAAAAAAGAAAGAAAAGGTACACATTTGCACAGTGACTAAATTTCATTTAAATCAATTTAGTCAAAAGAGTGACACAGAAGTAAGCAAATCAACTGCAAGATGCCACAGTAAATCTTGATTGTCTGCTACAAAGAAAGGGCAGGGCAAGGCTGGCACAAAAGTATTCATATTTAAGGAACCTTTCGGATTTCTGCTTTTTGCTTCGGGGAGGGCAACAGATTTGCTGGAATAAACCACCTGCTGAAGAGGAGGGAGGCTTAGGATGTACCAAATGATAAGGAAAAGATAACCTGGGGCTAAAAAAAAAATCAGGCAACTGCAGATAACGGCCTTTAAACTTATTTCCCAGATGAAACTGAATGAACTCTATTCTAATTTGGCTTACAGGAAAAGGTCTGACACTTGAAAATTACTGTCATCTGTGATAAGACCAGGGACCTCAATGATCCAGCTATGGAGAACTACGACACCGAATCCAGCAGTTTCTCTGCCACCATCGATTTGATAAAGGGCCTATTAGCTCTGCCTGGGTCCATGCAGCTCCCGGACCCTTAGCCTGAGATGCTCCAGGTCAAGAACTAGGCACAAGGGACAAAAGGCAGAGTCTAGTCCTGGCTCCACAAATGCTCTCAAAACACAATGCCTCCAGGTAGACACAACCCTCATGGAGCATTCCAGCTGTTCCTCGGTGAATCCAAGTCAAGAAGCAAAAGAAGTCAGAACTGGCCAATGCACACAGAGGGGGAAAAAAAAGGTGAAAGAGGCTAGAAGATTGCATAAAAATACCAAAACTAGATAAACCAAAATCTACCAACACTATGGGGGAAGAGTCTTAGGTGATCAGACATCAACAGAGAAAAGGAGCCAGCGCAGGGTACCAGCAGCAAAGGCTGCACCCAGGAAAGCAAGGGTGATCGGAGGAGGGCGATGCAGACGGACCTGGCAGCCTGCAAAGGAAGGGGGAGGTGGGAAAGCGAAAAGGAACTTGAACAACTCACTCCAGTTGGAGAGAGCCTGTGAAACTAGTCTTCACAGGAGGGCTGCTAGATTTAAGGGGCGGGGTAGGGGTGAGGCTGGGGAGAGGGATGATGTACTTGAAAATACCAGCTACCCAGACAGGCACAACTCTTGCAAAAACATTCATATTGCCCCAAAGATGAATAATGAACACCTAAAGAAGTAAAATGGAGAGTTATACAAGACACTAGGGGAAAAAAATCTCATAGAAACATTTTAGAAGACCGCAGGTTTTCTCACCCTCCATTAAAAGGGATTCATGAAGGGGAGGGTGTAGCTCAAGTAGGAGAGCGCATGCTTAGCCTGCACAAGGTCCTGGGTTCAATCCCCAGTACCCCCTCTAAAAATAAACCTAATTACCTCCCCCAGCACCTCCCTACCCCCAAAATTAAAAGGTGTTCATGAAAAAATGGAAAGTGAATATTTAGTAAGAGTTACCTCTGATTCTATTATGTCTTGTCCTTCTTTTGAACTTTTCCCACTTTTCCCTGCTTTGGGTGATTCCTGGGAAAGATCAAGCAAAATCAAACAGGCTTCTCAATTTTTGACTGCTAAACATCAGATAAACCAAAATGCAGTTTTTAAATTACGGATACAATTTAACTATGACTTTTGACAGTCGTAATCAATACCATTAAAAAATTCTACATCACATTGTTTAGTTAGAGGAACGATATTGTGATGTGACGCCCCACCCACCCGATTCAGAACCTCGTTTTCTTCGTCTGCATTATTTGACGTTGAAAACTTTAAGCAGAAACAGGTACACCCACATTTATACAGCGCTCTTGGCATTTCGAAAGATCCACATACGTGCCTTTTTTCCTTCCCATCCTAAACCCTGTGAGAGAGGATTTCTGGGGAGGTTCTGAGACGCTACAGAGCTCCACCTGAAGCAAAAAATATCCCCGCGCTCCCCCTCAATGCAAACGCAGCGCACTCAGCCATCGCTGCAGCCGCCGCTGCCACCCAAAATAACAATACTATTTCAGAGCCCCAGAACGTCCTTTTGGGGAGCAGACAATTCTACCTAAGCATTTAGCGGGGGTCCATTTGCCCCCTTTCTCCCCGGCCGGGGGGTCCCTGCTAGGGTGTGCACCCCGCGTCCCAAGCCCCTGCCCAGGCATCTGTGAAGCTGGGTCAACCACCTCCGCGGCCCCACCTGCCCCCTCACGCCCACCGCGCGCTGCCCGGGGGCGGGCGCCCACTCCGCCCCCTAACCCCGCCCCGGCCGTCAGGACCCGGGTCCCGGCCGGGGCACCGCGGCCCCGGCGCGACCCGCCGCCCCCGCCCCACCCCGGAACTGGCAGGGAGCGCCCCCGCGCCCGCGAGACCCCGGAGCCCCGCCGAGCCCCGCTCCCGGGCAGTTTCCCGCCGCCCTCCGCGCGGCCCCTTCCCTCCCCGCCCGGCCCGTGCGGCGGCCCGGGCCCCGACTCACTTTCTCCTTCTTGTTTTTATTCGGCATGGCTGGTGCGGGCCGCCGCCGCCGCCGCCGCCGCCCCCACCGCCCGCCCCCCGCAGCAGCAGCGCCCCCGCCCCGGCCGTCGCGCCCCCCCGGCCGCCACCGCTGCCGCCGCCGCCGCCGCCGCCCGGGGACTGAGTCGTTCGCTCGCTCGCGCTTCCCCTTTACCAGGCTCCCTGAGGATTCGGCAGCCGCGGCGCCGGCGGCGGCGGCGGCGGCGGCTGCAGCGGCGGCGGCGGCAGCGGCAGAGGCGGAGTCTCTCCGCCCCTCCCCCGGCCCGCCCCTCCCCTCCCCCAGCCCTCGACCCCGCCCCGTCATAGCCCCGCCCCGCCCCGCTCTGGCCCCGCCCCACCGCCCCCAGACGCCCCGCCATAGGCCGAGGCGTCCTCACGTGCCCTAACGCTCTCCTGCATCCCAGTCCCTGCACGCGGCCTAGTTCTACCGCGCCGCGTTCCGGCTCGAGTCCGTCTCAGGCTGGGCAGAGGCGGCGGCGGCGGCGGTGGCGGCAGCAGCGGCGAGGCACCTGCTGGGGGAGACGAGCCGAGTCTGGGGAGCGAGAGTGGGGCTGAGCCTAAGGCGACAGGCCGGTGACCGCTGTGGAGGTTCGGGACGAAGAGAGCAGGGGGCAAGTGAGGCGTGGAAAAGGCACGTCTGAATCGGATGGCAACAACTTCTGCAGCCGGCGGGGCGCGGCCCAGCGCGAACGGCAGCCTCTGGCCTTGTCCCCTCGCCGCCGCGGCACTTGCCGACTTCTGAGGCGGTGGTGGCGGCTGACGGGGCCCAGGAGCCAAGCGAGCAGCGGTTTCGCGCGTCCTTGCTAGGCCCCGCCCACTGGGGAAGTCGCCCCGCCTCCTCCCGCGTCGGCACCGCCCACCGAGGCCCGCCCCGCCTCCTCCCGCCCCGCAGGTCAGGCTCCAGCTACGCCAATGGGATTTTGTTTTATTCTTTAATTTGGCTTGATCATAAGCATATGAGGGATCCGCTGCATAATGCCCAGGAGTCACGTGATTTCTTTCCCCTCTCTAGTAGCTCTGGGGAGATTATTGAAGGGAAGTTTTTCAAGGGAAGAAAACTTTTTGATATACTACTTCCAGTCTTGCTATTGCAGAAATACATTAGGTATTAAGACTAGATGTGAGCGAATTTCAGGTGTGGGAAGCATTGCTTCTCTTAGGCCGCGGTTTTCACTCTTGAAAGTTTCCTTGCAAAGCATTTTCGATTTTTCTGTGCTGCTCTGCTAAAAGCTAAAAGACAAGAAGAAGAAAAAAAAGATCTGAAGTGAGGTGTATCGTGGGAGGTCCTGAAAGTAAGTTCTGCCTGCAGGTGTCTGAATGTGCGCCTTTAGATGAGTATCTGCAGGTAAACTGCACAGCCTCAGCTATTCGTGCAGAAGAAATGGTTTTTGATTAGTCTTTTGAGTGGGTTGGTAGTTTCTCCAAAACAAATAGTTTTTTAAAAAACCGTGGGAGGAGGGTAGAGCAATGCTTCTAGGCAATAACTTTTCATTTTGCAAATAAAATATCTGCTGACAATTTAATAAACCCAGTATCAACCTATATCAAAAGGGATAATTTTCAAACTATTAGTTCATGGCCAAGGAGTTCTAAGGGGGCTGAGGAGCTCCCCCAAGACGAGTCTCTGCCGCCAATATCCTTATATCATAGCCCTTAATGCAGTGCTGTGCATCGTTCATTCATTCAACATTTATTGGACGCCCACTGTGTGCAAAGCATGGTGCAAGGAATTCCATGGTGAACAAGGCACTACCCTTGTCTGCAAGCATTCCACATCCTTGGGGTGGAGACAGAAGAAAGTCAGGAATCAGAAGACGTGACATACGACACGACAAGTCTGTGACGACTGGGGTGAGAGTGGTCTGGCTTGGGAGCATGAAAGAACATGGGAGTATTTTGTTATGGCCGGAGATGAGAGTGAAGGAACAAAGACTTCCAATTAAGACTCCTAGGCTTTGGCGGGGAATTGGCTTTCTTTTTGAATGAATGCAATTCAAGGTCACCGAAGGATATTACACTGGGGAGTGACTTGCTCACATTTGTGCTTTTGAAGACATCCGTGGCAGGAATGTTGGGGGAGAGGAGCAACCAGCATCTAACTGTGGTCCAGATGTGTGGCAGTAACAGGAGGAAGGATCACAAATACTCAGGAGGCCGACTTGCTCCTTGTGGGAGGGAGCCAGCATTGGAGATAAGAGGCTCATGCCCGTGTTTGTATTTGGGGCAACATCGTGATGAGGGACACGAGTGGAGCGTGAGCTTTTGAGGGAATGTGATTTCAGTCGTGGGACATGTCAAGTTGAGCTGCATCTGCTACCTACCAGTCAAGGTGTCTTATCTGGCAAACAGAAATGCAGATCTGACGCTCAGAGGGTCAGTGCATGTCTGGGAAGGTATTTATCAGCTCAATTTGACTTTAAGGGAAAGTCTAGGACAAGATACCAGAAAAGCTGCCTCATTACCACCCAATGACCTTGAAACCGTAGTAACCAGAGAAATTGGAATCAACACTGTCGCCTGGCACATGTGTTCCTCAATGGCCATTGAACTGGTTTTCATTTGCCCACATTGACAAGGGCTATCCCAGATCCAGTGTTAACCAGCAGTTGGTTACAGAATGTTCACAGGGGACCTTGGGTACCGAGCAGTGTCCTGGCTGCTGCAGCATTTACAGGAACGCTAAGGTACATGTAGCTTCTGCTCGCAGAAGAAGGGATTCAAAGTAGACTGTCAATGGGATATAGAGATCGTGTGTGTGTGTGTGCTCATACTCAGATGTGTGTGTGTGTTGTAAGTGTGTGCACACGTGCCTGAGGGTTACCTCTTCTGCGATGCCCCACCTTCCTTCCATGTTCATATAGGCCCTGCCCGTGTTACACACAGTGCCTTCTCTTCAGACCCCACCTTCTGGAGCACTTCTCTGAGATGGCCCGTAGTAACTGAGAATTGCTTTTTCTACGTCTGGCTTCTCTGTACAATGGATTGCTTCATTTGTGCCCCTGAGGTCTCTCTGAGGCTCAGAGAGGTCCCAGAGGACATAGGTCTTTGGCTGCACTGCAGTCACCAGCCACAGGGGCACAGAGTCCTGTGGCCTCACTCACTCTGGGGAGTAGGTGGTGCAGATTAGCAGGGCAGAGAGAAGATGGCCCTTGACCTGGAATTGGCAGTCTACCCTCAGAAGCTCTGCTCACTCGCTTGTCTTGGAAGGTGTCCATGACGGGGGCCCCGCCCTCACCAGGTCCTCTTGAGGCTGGTCCCAAGTTGGTCCTGCCTGCCAGGCTGCAGCTTTGACCTCCCTGACCCAGAGCCCCATCTCCTGGCTCTCTGGACATTAGCCTGAGTTTCTGCATGTCTGTCTTGCCCTCTGGGCTCCTGGATGTTGAGGCGGTGCTGCGCACTTGGAGTTTGGCTGAGCTTCCTGGGGCGGTGAGAGTGTCGTAGGCCTTCTGTGTTTCCCAGTGCCTCGTGCTTGTGGAAGAGACGGATTGCCCTGCTTCTGTGGTTTGGCTGCCATCTCAGACTGTTCCACGGTCTCCTGCTGCCTCTCTCTGGCTGTTGTCTCCCCCTCAGCCTGGCGTATGCCTATCAGCCCCCACTCCTCACCTCTCTGGCGAAGGACTGCCCACGGCCTGGCCCGGACTGGAAGTAATGTCTTCAAGGCCACCCTGAGGCCTTCCCCACCCTAAAAGCTCAACTCACTTACTGCCCGCACCCTTTCCTCAGTTCATTTCCACAGGTATGTCATTACACACTCATTTCTTGTTGAGCTTGGATCTGATTCCTTCATGCACTGCAAATTTGCCTGCAGATTTGGGGTGGAGGGTGGGGTCTACATTTAAGTCAGATTACGTGGATAGGACATACCCACGTAGAGTACTGACCACGGTGCCTGGCGTATAACGCACTCAGTAAGTTTAATCGCCACCACGTGGACAATGATTTGATGTGAGGTGCTGTTCAGTTCTGGGGATCCAAGGACACACCCCAAAGTTACCAACTTTAGGCCCAAGGGCACCCCAAGCACTTTATGAGACTAAGGAAAGCCTCTTTTTAAAAACATTATTCTATTCTATTATTTTATTTTATTTTTAACACTTTTATTGCGGTATGATTCCTGTACAGCATACTATACATATTTCATACTATACAACTTGATGAATTTTGTTAGATGTATACACCAATGAAACCACCACCACAGTCAAGATAGCTAACACTTCCACTACTCCCCAAGAGGTGCAAATAGGAAAGCCTCTTGCTTAGCCCCCGAAGAGCTTTTGATAAATGCCGCGGGCCAGTTGGTCCCACCATCTGGGAATAAATACCACCCAATCCTGCAGCGCATGCCCAGAGTACTTACCCTCTGAAAGCCAAAAGGTGAGAAATTTCTGTAGGTTCTAAAAACCTGAAGTTTCATAAATTGCTCTAAAACAATCTGTGAAAGTTCTAAAAATAAAATAAGTTCTAAAAATATTTTTAGTAAATTTCATATCTAAATATTGAAGAAAAATGGGCAACAAGACAAAATAGAATTTCATTTTCATGTGAATACAATCCCTTTCTTTTTTCCTCCCAAATCCCTAAGTCTAGTGGGGGAGATCAGACAGGACAGAGATAACCTGAGCTGGAGAGAGCATGCTACCAGAGCATTAGAGACCCGGGGCGAGGGGGTTCAGAGAGAGGAGGGCGCGTTCATGGGGCGGCAGGAAGCAGGAAGCTTGCTGGAAGGCAGGGCATTGGTGAAAGCTGGAGTGCACTCAAGTGCTGAATTTGGGTTCTTGTCCTAACTTTGGGGTTATTGGCTTTAACAGGCAGGACACAGACGGCCCAGTCAAGTAGGTCTACTAGAAATAAATTAACAAAAGCCGAAAGCTCTATGTATAGAGACATGCAGGGGCCAAGCAAATGGCTGAGGCAGAGCAAAGCACCCCTGGGAGGATGCCCTGGGAGCTGTCCTACGCCCACCCGGGCAGAGGGAGGCAGTGGTGCTCCCAGAGCCTGGTAGAGTCACTGTCAGAGCCCTGTGTAGGGAGGGAGGCTGGGGAGGGGGAGTAAATGCTCTAAACTCTCTCCTCTCCTTTCCTCCGCCTCTACCCTGCCCCCAGAATCTCTCTCCCCAGTGCTTCCCATTGGCCTAACCACCTGGGACCAGAGGGCCGGGGAATGGTGATGTGTTCCTTGAATGTCCTTTTCCAGGGCATGGAGTGGGACAGATAAGTGGGTGGGGTGGGACAGCTCTGGAGGGGCCTTAAGTGGAGAATAACCCTGTATCTTGGTGGAATAAGAGATTTGGAATCAGAAGACTCGGGTCTATGTGATCTTGGCTCAGACCCTCTAAACCAACGGTTTCCAAACAGGGATGATTCTGACTCTCCACTCCCACATTCCTCCGGGGACATCTGGCAATGTCTGTAGACCTTTCTGGTTGTCACAACTGGGTGGGGGGTGCTCCTGGTACCTAGTGGTTAGAAGCCAGGGATCCTGCTAAACATCCTACCGTGCACAATGGAGAATCCTCCTGCCCCAAATGCTGACACTGCTGGGTGGAGAATCCCTGGTCTAAATCCCCGTAGAAGGGATATGATACCGCCGGCCCTGTTCCTTCCATGGGTACTGTGAGCACCACCGAAGATAGTGGGCGTGAAAGCCAGAACTGAGTCCACAGATGTCACTTAAGAAATTCTCCACCTGGACAGAACTCTACAGTTTGCTGAATGCACTTACAGACACATACACACAAATACACACACACACACACACACACACACGTTGCCATCATCTTTCCGCCCTTTATGTGGAAAAGAGAAAAACCTCAACTATGTCTTAGAAAGATGAGCTCACTCAGCCTTGTCTAGTGAGCAGAGTTCCCTTCCAGGCAACGACCCTTCCCCTGGAGACCTGAAAAGACTGCCTTTCTGAAAGAACTGCCATCTAAGTTTTAACTGAAAGGTAACGAGGCCTCTCAAAAAAATTGTTTTAATTGTGAAAAGACGCACAACACAAAGGTTACTATGTTAACCCTTTTTAAAATACACAATTCAGTACCGTTATGTATACTCACATATTCACATCCAGAATTTTTTCATCTTGCAAACCTGATACACCTGCCCATTGTCCCCTCCCCCAGTCTCTGGCCAGCAAGCACCATTCTACTTTCTGTTTCCATGAATTTGGCTACTGTGGTTACCTCATCAGAGTGAAACCACTCAGCAGTATGTCCTCAAGGTTCATCTATGTTACAGTATATGCCAGAACTTCCCTCCTTTTTAAAGCTTAGTAATAGTCCATTGTGTGGATAGACCACATTTTATTTATTCATTTATCCCTCGATGGACACAGATTGATTCTACTTCTTGGCTATTGTGAATAAGGCTGTTATGAACATGAATGTGTAAATATCTCTTTGAGACTCTGCTTTCATTTCTTTTGGATGTATACCCAGAAGTAGACTTGCTGGATCATATGATAATTCTATTTTTAACTTTTTGAGGAACTGTTACACTTTTACCATAGAAGCTGCATCATTTTACATTCCCACCAGCAGAGCACAAGGATTCCAACTTCTCCACATCCTCACCAACACTTTTTTAAAAATTTAATTTAATTTTTAAAATTATTTTTTCTATTGAAGTATAGGTGATTTACAATCTTGTGTTAGTTTCTGGTGTACAGCGTAGTGATTCAGTTAGAGATAGATATTCTTTTTCATATTCTTTTCATTAGAGGCTATTACAAGATTTTTAAAAAATAAAACTTACTTTTTAAAATTTTATTTTTTATTGAGGTGTAGTTGATTTACAATGTTACTTTCAGGTGTATAGCAAAGTCATTCAGTTATACACACACACACACATATATATATATACTATATACACATATATTTTCAGATTCATTTCCATTGTAACTTACAATGCTGTGCTATACAGTAAGACCTTGTTGTTCATTTGTTTTATATATAGTAGTGTGTATCGCCAAATCCCGAACTCCTAATTTCTCCCTTCCCACCCACTTTCCCCTTTGGTAACTGTAACTTCCTTTTCTATGTCTGCGAGTCTGTTTCTGTTTTGTAAATAAGTTCATTTGTGGCATATTTCAGATTCCACATGTAAGTGATACCACGTGGTATTTGTCTTTCTCTGTCTGACTGACTTTTCTCAGTTTGATGATGTCTATGTCCACCCATGTGTTTTTCCTTTTTGGCAGTAGCCAACCTAACTGGTGTGAGATGGTATCTCATTAGACTTTTGATTTGAATTTCCCTAATTATTAGTGATGTTGAGCATATTTTCATATGCTTGTTGGCCACTTGTATATCCTCTTTGGAAAAATATCTAGTCAAGGGCATTTTTCAATCAGGTTGTGCTTTGTTTTTGGCTGTTGAGTTGTAGGAGTTTCTTATAAAATTAGCATATGAACCGCTTATCAGAGATATAATTGGCAAATATTTTCTCCCTGTCTATAGACTGCCTTTTCACTCTGTTGATTGTGTCCTTTGATGCACAGAAATTTTAAATTTTGATATAGTCCAGTTTATCCTTTATTTCCTTTTGTTGCCTTTGCTTCTGGTGTCATGTCCAAGGAATCATTGACAAATCCAATGTCATGAGGTTTGTCATCTATGTTTCATTCTAACGGTTTTATAGTTTTAGCTCTTCTGTTTAGGTCTTTGATCCATTTTGATCAATTTTTTGTATATGGTGTGAGATAGAGGCCCAGCTTCATTCTTTTGCATGTTGGTGTCCAGTTTTCCTACCACCGTTTCTTGTAGAGACTGCCTTTCCCCGTGAGTGGTCTTGGCACCCTTGTAGGAAACCATTTGATCAAATATGTGAGCGTTTATTTCCACTCTGTATTCTATCCCATGGTTTTATGTCTGTCTTTTTGCCAGCAGCATGCTGTTTTGTTTACTGTAGCTTTGTAAGATGAGAAATCATTTATATAAAGTTCCCAGGAAGGGGTCTGCTCAAGGCTTCACAGGCCTGCAGCCTGTGTGGTCACATGAGGCCCATGTGCCGAAGGCCTCACGCTTTGTTTGATGCTCAGACATTATTGTTTTGAAATTATTAATATTTCTGAACAAGGGGACCCATGTGCTCATTTTGCACTGGGCTCCCCAAGTCATCGCAGTCCTGTGTCTGGGGTGTGACCACGGAGGTGGTGGTTGTTCCTGCCCTCTCTGAACCACCCGGTACCTCCATGTCCTCTCCTGCCCCTCCCCTTGGAGCCCTCAGAGTCCTGGGAGGCTTCCTGGGAGGCACATGAGAGGGCATCCCCCAGCTGCCGTGGCCTGCACCTGCCCTCTGAGTCACGACATGTACACGCCCAGACGTTGGATGCCCTGGGGTCCTGGAGCCCCTGCACCCTGCCTGGGGTGGTGAGAACCCCAGCCCTCTCTTTTCACTGCCCTTTTTCCTGCTCCCCAGTTTCAGAGCAGGGCTGCTTCTCTGCCTGGGGCTCCTCAGATCTCACAGTGATTCTAAGGAAGAAGCGTTTCTTTTTTTTTTTTTAGTTGAAGTACAGTCAGTTACAATGTGTCAATTTCTAGGGTACAGCACAATGTCCCAGTCATGCATACACATACATGTATTCGTTTTCACAATCTGGGAAGAAGCATTTCTGATTGTTACTTTCCTTAGGCTGTGGGTCTGAGCCTGTGGGAGCACATCTGAACCACAGTATCACAGTGACTTATCCTAAAGTTAGGCCTCCTGCTCCATGTGAGATGGAAATGATCATAGCCACCCCTCCAGGCTGCTGTCAGGCTTAAACGATATATGCCTGGCGCATGGTTAGGAGTTGCCTAAAGAACTCAGTCACAATATCAATAAGATCAGCTGCCACTTAACCAATTGTGTGTGTGTGTGAGTGACTGACACGGAAAACAAGATAAAAATATCATATGATACTTGTCTTTCTCTGTCCAACTTCACTTCCCTTAGTATGATCATCTCTAGGTCCATCCACGTTGCTGAGAAAGTTTTCTTTGGGTGACCCTAGTCTCCCTTCTGCTCCTTTCTTACCTACCTAAGTGGCCCTAATGCAAACCTGATCTATGGGAAGGATTTATAACTGTTCCCACCAAGATAGAAGTATGCCCACTTAAAACTCTCTCTGTGCTTTGCCTCTTTCATTCTAAATGAGCTCTGTCCCAAGCATGCGCAAAGTATTGCTCAGGGTTCCATGGTTTCAGCTAACAAGAACCACTCTATGCTAACTTGAGTGAAGGCTGGAGCTTTGCTGGCAGGGTTCTGGGGAGCATGAACACGAAATGAGAGCAAGTCTGGCACCCCCACATTAAGAGGTCTGGGCAGTCTTTTGGGGACAGCCCCCTCCCTGCAGGACCCAGCTCCTGCTTCTCCACCCAGGTGCTCAGACTCTGTAGAGTTGGGGGATGGGGAAGGGGGGCTGTGTTTGACAGCCAGTCCCCAGTCCCCTGAATTACATGAAATTAGGGAGGGAGAATTTCATCAGAGGACAAACGAAAGAGCGACAGATACCCAGGGCCACACTTTGCCGTTTTCCTGGCCTTTTGAACCCAGAGCGCTCATCTGGCTGACGGTGAGCGCTGGGCCTGTCCTCCACGGGGCCTGCCTTGTTCTCAGAGACGTCTGGTACCACCTTTCCCTGCAGCCACAGCGAGCTGGCCCAGAGGTAGGGGACCCACACAAGGGGAGCCGATCTGCAGTCTGGGCAGCAGTGTGGGACGCATCCTGGTGTGAGAAGTTTTGCTGGACCATCTGAACTGAGTGATTTGGAGAGAATGCGGCAAAGTCAGAAGGGCTGTGGCTGAAGACTTAGGAAGTACGGGGAGCTGGGGAGGCCATGTTGGTCGCAGTCAAGCTGAACTTGTGAGGGACGGAAGTGAGAGGAAAGATACAGAGATCAGAGATCAAGGAAGCCAGGGGCAGGGGGACTGGAAAACCCCAGACACATTGGAAACAGCATTGCAGAGGTCAGAGATGGCTCAGAGCTTCCCCTGTCCTCCAGCCCCCAGTTCCCAGAGGCCAGGCCCCATCAGAGCTCCTGCCCTTGGCTTTCCCTATGGTTCTGACCTCTGGGCAGCCTTACAGTGGACTGTGCTTTGGGCTAGTCTGAGTGTCTGTCCTGTCAGCCGAAAGGTCTCATGGTAGCACTGTGAACTGAATGTTTGTATCCTCCTCAAATTCATATGTTGAAACTCTAATCCCCAACTTACGGTGTCCGGAGATGGAGCCGCTGAGCGGTGGTTAGGGCAGGAGAGTGGGGACCTCAGGCTGGGATTAGTGCTCTAATCAGTAGCACAGGTAAACTTGTGGCGTCTCTCTCTGTGTCTCTTCCTGTCTCTGCCATGTGACCACTCAGTCGATCAGGAAGCGGTCTCTCACCAGACACCAGATCTGCTGGTACCTTGATCATGGACTTCCCAGCTTCTAGAACGGTGAGAAATAAGTTTGTAGCTTAAACCACCCAATCTTTGGTGTTCCATTGTAGCAGCCCAAACTGCCGCAGTAGTAATACAGGTAGATTGCATTAATGGCCTCAGTTCTTCCCTCCTCACACTTTTTATCATGTGATTTTTGCAGGGCCCTCCCTCTGTGGGTGGAGCATGCTTCTAGCCTTGTAACCTTGGATTCTGCCAAGGATTTGTGATGGCCAGAAGGATGAGACAGAGTGAAGGTGTTTCAGTTCCAAGCCTAAGCTTCAATGGGCTGGAGTGCTTCTGCCTTCGCCTTGGGGTAAATGTGCCCAGACCAGCTTCTCTTGGTGGCACATTGTCCTTGGAGCAAGGCCTTCCCTGCCAACTCCACCTGCATTAGCCACCCCTAGGCAGCCACAGGTGTGGGAGTGATCTCCACCGAGCCCAGCCTGGATCAGCTGACTATCCTGTAACCCTCAGGTGACCCGCAGATCTGAGATGAAAAGATGTTTGTTTAAGTCTTTGAGTTTTGGGATGTTTTTGTTACACAGCCCATTTGGCAAAGCTACATGATACAAGATCTAACCAAACTATCAAAGGAAATATAATAACCTTCCAAGTCCACCTTTCCTGCTACTATTTGTTCATCATTTATTACACTCCTCGTCTGTGTCTCTGGAGCTGAGTTTACAGCAGATAAGAAAACAAGCCCTTCCCTTGCAGAGCCTGCGCCCTAATGGGGGAAGACACACAACACATTTGCTGGCAAGCAGATGAGTGAGACCATCTCAGATATTGACAGGCTATGAAGAAACCAAACCCGAAACAAAGTGAGGAATGGGTTAGCCCATGCTGTCTAGTACAGTGGTCACTAGCCACATGGGCATTTATTTTTAAATTAATTAGAATGAAATAAAATGGAAGATTCAACTGTTTAGCCACACCAGCCATATGTCAAGGATGCAGTAGCCACATGTTTCTAGTGGCTACCACATTGGACAGCATGGATACAGGACATTCTCATCGTCCCAGAAAGCTCTATGGAGAGTGCTAACTAGATTAGACTCAGTTAAGTGCCTGTCAGGGGGCAGTGGTGGCTACTTTAGCTACAGTGATCAAGGAAGGCTTCTCTGAGAAGGCAACATTTGAAGCGAGACCTGACAAGGGAGTTAGCCATGTAAAACTTTGGGAAAGAGCATTGCAGCCTAAGGATCAGCTGGTGCAAAGGCCCTGAGGCATAAATCAACATTGGTGATGCAGTCTGACTTAGACTGTGGAAGGACTGCTCTGGCTGATGGATGAGGGTAGATGTATGCAAGGGTAGGGGCAGGGTAGGGTGGGCAGAGGAAGCCAGATGCTAGTTGGCAGCTTTCACAGTGGCCCTGGCTGGACATAAAATTGACCTGGGCTTTTTCCTCCATCACAAATTGCCACTTTTACTGACCTGGATAATGACATATTCTCCTTACTTTTTGGGCTGTTCTGCTCCTGACAGGACACTGACCAGCATGATAATACTGTGTTTCACAGATGGTTATTTGACTCAGCTTTGACAGGGTGGGGAAGGCCTGGTGACAGGTGTGTGTCTTTTCTCCTTTTTTTTTTATTTTCCAAAATCTCACTCAGTCCAAAGGTAAAATATTCATGGCACAGATTTTAGCAGGCACAGGTAAATAAAACAAAGAAAAGTTTTTAAAAAATTATAATCTCATCTTCTAAAGACAATTGTTCAGCTTTGTGTATATCTTTCCATTTTTTATATCCTTGCATATACATATATATAATATATATCATTCAAGTATAGTTGATTTACAATGTATTAGTTTCTGGTGTATCTTTCCATTTTTTCTATGCATATACATACATGTTTATATTTTTCATTGACACAAATAGGGTCAATGAAACCTGTAGGTTTAAAAAGAATTCTTTTTTAATTGAAGTACAGTCAATTACAATGTGTCAATCTCTGGTGTACAACACAATGTCCCAGTCATGCATATACATACATATATTCATTTTCATATATTTTTTCCATTAAAGGTTCTTACAAGATATTGAACTTAGTTCCCTGTGCTATACAAAAGAAACATTTTTTAAAAAATTTATTTTTATACATAGTGGCTAACATTTGTAAATCTCAAACTCCCATATTTATCCCCTCCCACCCCCTTTGCCTGGTAACCATAAGATTGTTTACTAAGTCTGCAAGTCTGTTTCTGTTTTGTAGATGAAGTCATAGTGTCCTCTTCTTTTTTTTTAGGTTCCACATATGACTGATATTATATGGTATTTTTCTTTCTCTTTCTAGCTTACTTCACTTAGAATGGCGGTCTCTAGGTCCTTCCATGTTGCTGTAAATGGCATTATTTTATTCTTTTTTATGGCAGAGTAGTATTCCATTGTATAAATATACCACAACTTCTTCATTCAATCATCTGTCGATGGACATTTAGGTTGGTTCCATGTCTTGGCTATTGTATATAGTGCTGCTACGAACATTGGGGTTCATGTATCTTTTTTACAAAGTTTTTAAACAATTTTTTAAAAGATTAAAAAATGTTTAATCTTATTTTATTTTATTTATATTAAATTATTTTGGAGGGGAGGTAATTAGGCTTATTTATTCATTATTATTATTATTTTTTTAATGGAAGCACTGGTAATTGAACCCAGGACCTCATGCATGCTAAGCATGTGCTCTACCACTGAGCTATACCCTCCTCCCTGAAACCTGCAGTTTTATAACTGATTTTCATTTAATGTTATACCACGTTATAAGTCGTGGCAACTTAACTTGCTCCTGTGCATATCTCTTGGATGCTCCTGCCAGGAAATTGGTCTCTCTGTTTAGTCCCTCCCCATGTGAGAGTCACTGCCACCCTTTTCATCCCCCTCCCTGGTCTGAGTCCCTACCCTCTCTCTCCTGGACTCCTGACGGGGTTCCCACTGCTGCTGATGAGCACCGGTAAGCACAGGGCAAAGACCCTCCAGCCCATGTGGGGATCTTGTCCAGGGAGGTTTTCCAGCCCTGCCTGTCTTTTGACTCTGCCAGGGCTCCTCTTTTCATCCTTAGACTAGTAGATGTGAGTTCCCTGACTAACTTTTGGTGGCCACTGAGAAGCTCACCTTGGGCCCTCCCTCTGGGTCTTTCCACCACTGGCTGCCTTGGGTGGAACATCCGCTGTCTTCCTGGTCCCTGGGGCCTGGCCCCCGCCTCCTTGGTCAGTGTCCTGGTTGGGTCATCTTCTCCCTGTAAGAAGGAGCTGGAGCATCAGTAGCCTTTTAAATGGCCCCCAGATGTCCAACTTTCTTACCTTCAATTCTGCACACCATTGTTTCCTCAGACATGGGCTGGATCAGGTCACATTCCCCCTTAGAGACTGTCCTGGAACCAACAAGACCAATCTGACTCCCCAGCGTGCCGGGAGGCCCTCTGAGCTCAGCCCCTGCCTCTGCTTCCCCTGCACCCTGCCTTTGCTCTTGCCTCCATCCGCTCTCTGCTTCCCCGACCTCCCTGCCTACTGAAATCCTCCTCGCTTTGCCAACTCAGCGCAAAGTCCACCTCTCTTCTCTGGGTTCCAAGGACACGGTCTCAGCGCCCCCAGAGAAACATTTTCTTCGTCCTCCAGCATTCCTGCTGGCTCCTTACCCGTCTAGCCCCCTCTTCTCTTACCTGAGATGTCCTCTATCTCTTCTGTAGAGATTCCCATTTAGCCTGGTGCACAGAGCACAGACAGGTCCACCCTCCTCCTCCTCCACTTCCTAACGCCCGCCGCAGGGGAGCAGCTGAACCTCACGCCACAGTTGCCACATCTGTAAAGTGGGCGTAGGAATTGTGCCTCCTTTATAGATTGCTTGTGAGTGAAAGAGAAAATACCTGCCTCTTTATGAATCTCTCTCCCCCGTGAATCTATAATCTCCTTAGGGGCAGGAATCATGGTGTATTTACCTTGGTGCCCCCTTCCTCAGTGCTCCCTTCCTCCCTGCCCCCAGCTGAGCGCAATGCCTGGAATACGATCATGGAGCTGGACTGTCAGGCAAGGTTGTATGCTTCTTGTGTGAAGGACCCTTCCTGTGTTTCCACCGGCCCTGGTACATGGTAGGCACTCAGTAAATGCTTTTTGGACTGAACTTGAAACTGTGTCCTTATTTACTTCTCATGGCTCAGGATGCTGTGGCCAGCTGCTAATTCATGCTGGTTTCTTTGGACCCTGAGAAACAAAGAAAAGTGCACGAAGGCACAAAGGGGCCGTATGCCCAGCAGATTCTCCCTGAGACACTGGCATCTATAATTATTCAGTGTTTGCAGGGAAAAGATGGCATTCTAATTTATGCGCTTGGCATTCTCCTTGTCCTGCTGAAAACCCTTCTGCCCAGCGTCACTCAACATCCACACACTGCCGAGGCTGCTTTTGCCCCAAATTTGTTGTGCACTTTTCCTTCTTTCCTTCCTTCCTCCCTTCCTTCGGCCAGTTTTAAATGACCTACAGGGTTATAAAAACTAAAATTCTGAATGATGCATTGCATGAAGTGCCTTCTATCTACAGTCGGCTACCCCCAGAAAATGTAACCTCATTTCAAAACCCCCTCCAAAGCCACGATCAGCACCCATGCAAGGTGGGATAAGGCTGGGAAAGCAAAGGAGACAACATCACTTTGGGCCAATATCCTCCACCCGCCCAGAACAAAGTAGGCCTGTCGTGCTGAGAAATAGGAGGCTATTTTGGACCTAAACTGTGATAAGTGTTTTCAGGATGTTGCTGAAGACAAGATAAGATTCAGCAACACCACGTACAAACTCGTACATTAAATAATTTGCAGCTATTACAAATCTATACGAAATGCATCCTATCAGCATTTATGAAGTACCTACTGTGTGCTTAGTGGTGAGCTAGGAGCTGTGAGGACTGTGGGCGTTGGAGACAGATTCCACTGAAAAGGTGACGACCGGAATGAGACTCATATAAAGGCAGCAAATGAAAACTTGGCGAACAGTGGTCACACAGACCCCTGGCACTCAGTAGGCCACGGCACACAGTAAGCACTTGATAGTTGCTCATGGCATGAATGAATCAGGACACTTGCCCTTCACACAGCACCTCCGTGGGCCTATCTCTGTTTGGGAAGTCGCCTGGACAGGCCTATTAGTGTCCTAAGAAACGCGCGCCAGGAGGCAGAGACAACAGAAGTCATTGCCTCACGGTCTGGAGGCCGCAAATCTGAAATTAAGATGTCAGAGTCGGAGTGGCTTCCTTCTGAGGGCCGTGAGGGAAGCCAGGCCTCTCTCCTGGGCTTGCTGATGGTGTCTTCGTCTTGTCTTCCCTTTGTGGGTCTACATCCCATTTTCTCCTTTTCAGAGGACACTGCTTGTAAAGAATTATGGTCCACCTTAATGAGCTTGCTTGAACGTGATGACCTCTGCAAAGACCCGATCTCCAGCTAAGGTCACGAGGAGGGAGAAGGCTGTGTGTGTGGGGAGCATGACCCTCGTGGAGTGGAGGCCCGGTGGTGGGATCAACGTGAGAGTCCCGAGACTGCTTCCGGGAGAGCTCGTGTTGCAACTCTTGTCCACACCTGCTGCTGCTGGAGCGGGTCGGCCTCGGGGCCGCAGGGCTCGCCGTCGGCCCTCCTGCTTTTCTTTCATTTCCCATCTCTGCTGATTTGACTCTCAAATAGGCAAAGGCCCAGTGCTGCTGCCACTGAATCCCAGTTGTGGTCTGTTTCCCATGTTTCCAGGGACAGGTGTCCAGACTAGCACTAACCTGTGTGATGGCGGAAAAGCCTTCTTATGTGGGACAAATCTACTAGCCTCTGAAGCAGCAGCAGCTCCTGGGGTGGGGCGGGTATGTGGGGGATGAATCTGCCCCAAACTATGACAAAACTGCTCTCCCTGGAAATAGTGGGAAGAAGATAAATTGGATGGTGCAAAGTCAGAATTACAGATTATTATCATTCAAAGAAACTCATGCTCCTTAGTTGTAAGTTCATAATACGGATAATGATGACTCCCAGGTTCACAAACAATCACCCAGCGGGCCTCCTTAGAGACCAAACTGAAGGGAAATGGAATGATTGACTGTTTGTACCTGGAAGGTATGTGCTGCAGATTGCCTGTTCCACTGGGGCCCCGACAAGGTTTCCCGGCCCGCGTGCTATTTTTGACAATGTGACAATGACATGCCTCCCTTCCAGAGGTGGGATATATGCTCCATTCCCTGGAAACGGGATGAGTCTGTGACTGTGGTGGGAGTAATGCTGTGTGACCACTGAGGCACTGTCATAAAAGGCTTTCTGTCCCGACGTTCATACTTAGAACACAGCTGCCACCAACAGGAGCACCACGACTGGCTGTGTGAGTGAGGAAGCGGCCAGAGAGCCCCGCCCCAAGCCGCTGCCTGGGACCGCACCAGCAAGAACTGCCCAGCTGCGCCCAGGGAGCCACCGGCCCCGGGGGGCTGATAATGCGACACTTGTACAGTGAGGCATGATTGTTACTGCTTAAGCCACTAGGTTTTGGGATGATTCATTAGGCAGCAATAAATAACTGGGGGAGATGAAAATGGCGTAGAAAGCGAGCCGACCCAGCGAACACAACTGATTTCATCCTGTTGCTCACACCTGACATCCTTGAACGTGCACACATGACGTCAGATGCGTGATTACACCTGCCACGTAATTATGGGCAGAGCTCTCCGGGATGCGTGGGCGCGGGCTGCTGCAGAGATGCAGGACGGCGGTGGGCCGGAGCGCCCAGAGGCAACGCAGTGTTCATCAGTGGGGAAGATGTTGTTCAGTGTGTTTACATGAGAGGAACACCCTGTGAAACAATAAATCTGCTGATTTCTATTCTTCTCCCTTTGCAGACTGTGTGTTTTTTTTTTTTTAAATTTTGATCCCAGCACCAATCAGAAAACTGCACTGTCTAAATATTGAGATGCTTTGCTTCAAACAGTTGCTAAGATGTACTGGCAACATGTTTTTCTCCCAAGAACCCTCAGTTTTAGAGAGAAATCCAGATGACCCAGGTCCCTGTGGTCAGGGGTGATGCCATCCAGTGGGGGTTCCAGGCACCAGCACCCAGGTACCTCCTGGGTGCACAGCCATGGCTTGTTAAATCCCTAGACAATAACATGGTTGTTTTAGTCACTGTGGCCCCTTTTAGGGGTGGGTCCAGTTTTGTGAATCCTAAACCTTTTAAGTTAGGATGGCTCCTCGAAGGGAAAGAATACATTTTAGAATACAAAGTGAGGTCCAGAGCCTTGGGAGGCCGCATATAAGCCAGGGGCCCTGCAGGTAAGCGGTTTAGCTTTCCAGTAAATGTACCTTTGAGCTTATAAATGATAATACTGGAATTTGGACCGTAGTCTGTTGGGCACAAAGTCCGTGGTATTTCTGTGCATCGACAGTCTTCCTGAATGATGGGGGACAGCAGGCCACCAAATCCAAACTAGGAATGCATCACTTTCTAAGGAAGCAGGGCTGCAGGAAGGTCAGTGCAAGCTGTCTGGCTGTCAGCGTGCCTGCTGCAGGAGGGCCGGCTGCTGCCAGCATCCCAGCAGCTCCAGGGCACGTGCCCCATCATCAGGGCCCTCTGGTAGGTGGCTTCCCCTTGGGGACTGCTCCAGCTACTCCCCTGACATCCATCCCAGGGTTCAGCTACCACAGGCTGGCAAAGGACATTCATTCCAGCCTCTAGTCCTCTCCTCCCAGCCCTCAGAAAGCATGTACGTGAGGAAGGTAGGGACAACGTGATGGTTCTGCTGTTGACAGGTGGCCTTCTCTTCCTTCTGAAAGTAGAAGCAGGCTCCATCTGGCCTGGCCGAGGCTGTCTGGTCCCCACTGGGCACCACGGGCACCGGGGGAAGCCCGTCTTCCTCCCACGCCCTCCCCATCCACGCCCCTGGTCCATGGATCGTGCTTGAAATGCCTCCGTGAAAGCAGCTCTTTCTTTTATTGTTGAGCATTGTCCTCCTCTGGCTCCTCCTACCCAAAAAGCACCGTCTGGGAGGAAGTGCAAAGCACCAGGAGAAGGCACAGGGAGCAAGGAGCGGAGGGCAGCCTTCCACTCGGGGCCTCTTACAAACAAGTGACCCTGGCTTTTTAAACCAAATTGCAGCTGGGTCCCAAGGGGTCCCCCGCCCCAAGCCCATCCCCCAGAGAACGCTGAACTTTTCAGAGGGCGGGCATCCTCAGGACAGGGGACGGGTGGGTGTCTCAACATCAGCCTGTCCAGGGCATCAACATTCAAGAGCACATAGTCAGGGGAGCAGGACGAGGGAAGGGCACCTCCTCACGTGTGGGAGTCTTCATATTATTTTTGCAACAGCTGTATTGAGGTTTAATCCAGTGACATACCATAAACTGCATGTAATTAAAGTGTACAGTTCGATATGTTTCGACACAGACACACAACTGTGAAGCCATCACCATAATCCAGGGAACAGGCAGACCCGGCACCCCCCAAAGTTTCCTGTGTCTGTGAGGAATCCTCCCTCACATTTCCCTGGTGCTCCTCCCCCAGGCAACCACTGATCTGCTTTCTTTCTTTTTTAAAAATCTTTATTACTTAACCTTTGTGGTTTTATTTATTTATTTATATTTATTTATTTAATTGAAGTATAGTTGGTTGCAATGTGTCAAATTCTGGTGAACAGCATAGTCTGATCTGCTTTCTGTTACTACACATTACATAGATTTCCTGGAATTTTATACAAATGGAATCACGCAGTGTGAACCCTTCCTATGTCTGCTTTCTTTCACTCAGCATCATGATTTTGAGATTCATCCATGTTGCCACATGTATCAAAAATATAACTAATATTCAGGGATAAGCTCTACCTGGTCCCGATGGACCATCCCATTCATTTGCTGTTGGATTGTATTTGCTACAATTTTGTTTGAGTTTTTTGGCCTATGAGTTTGGTCTTTGAATTTTTTGCATGAGAAATACTGATCTGTAGTTTTCTTCCTTCCTGCCTCCTTTCCTTTCTTTCTTCTTTCCTTTTCTTTATATCTTGGTTTTAGTATCAAAGTAATATTGATCTTCTCTGTAATACAAAACTTCTATGAGTGTTAAGTTGGGAAATACCCTTTTTCAATTTTCTGGGAGAGTTTCAGGAGAATGGGTATTATTTCTTCCTTAGGTGTTTGGTTGAATTCACCAGTGAGGACATCTGGGCCTGGGGTTTTCTCTGGGGGAAGGTTTTCCACTATAAGGGCATTTCTTTAATAGATAAAGGTAATAAAAATTTAGTAGATAGAGAATAGATTAACCTAATCAGGTTATCTATTTCTTCTTGAGACAACTTTGATAGTTTGTGTCAGTCAAGGCGTTTGTGCATTTTTATCTGAATTATTTAATTTCTGGGCATAAAGGTATTATAATGTTTCCTCTTTATCCTTTTCATATTTGTAGAGTCTTTGGTGATATCATCTCTCTTATTTCTGATTTTGGTAATTTGTGTCTTTCTTTCTTTCTTTCTTTCTTGTTTCTTGCTTCCTTCCTTCCTCTCTCTCTTTTTCTTTCTCTCTCTCTTTTTTCCTCTCTCTTTCTTTCCGTTCCTTCCTTCCTTCTTTCTTTTCTCCCTTCCTTCCTTCCTTTCTCCCTTTTTCTTTCTTTCTTTCTTTCTTTCTTTCTTTCTTTCTTTCTTTCTTTCTTTCTTTCTTTCTTTCTTTCTTTCTTTCTTTCTTTCTTTTCTTTCTTTCTTTCTTTTCTTTCCTTCTTTCCTTCTTTCTCTTCTTTCCTTCTTTTTCTTTCTTTCCTGTTCTTTTCTTTCTTTTTCTCTTCTTTCCTGAGCAGTCTGATAAGAGGCTTATTCATTTTATTGTTCTTCCCAAAGAGTCAGCTTTTGGTTTTATTGATTTTATCTACCGTTTTTTCTGTTTTGAGGACTTCCACTTTAACCATTATTATTTCCTTTTTTTCTAGGTTAAATGTGCTCTTCTTTGGTTTCTTAAAGTAGGTGCTGAGGTCATCAATTTGAGGTTGTTGTTCTTTTCCAGTATAGGCATGAATGTTATAAATTTTCCCCAAAGTACTGTTTTGATGGTGTATTTGTCAGCTCAAGTGGCCATGACAAGATACCACAGCCTGGGGGAGGCTTGAACACAGAAGTTTATTTTCTCAAGGTTCTGGAGGTAGACACCCAAGATCAAGGTGCTGTTAGGGTTGGTTTCTGGTTCTATAAGTCCATTTTGATTCCTTTGTTGATTTGTTTTTGGCTATGAGCCTTTGTTTTGTTATCTTAGTGACTGTTTTAGGGCTTTCAGTGTACATATGTAACTTATCACAGCCTACCTTCATGTGATTTTATCTCTTGTATATTCACATATATTATAAGAAACTTTTAATAATATACCACCAAATCTCCCCTCATGGTCTTTATGTTGTCAAACGTTTTATTTATACCTATGTTATAAAATCTCACAGCACATCATTTTGGTTTTGCTTAGATAATAAATTACATTTTAAGGTAGTTTAAATAATAATAAAACTTAACTATGAACCCACATCATTAACATTTCCAGTAGTCTTCATTTCTTTCTGTAGATTCATATATTTGTCTGATACCATTTCCTCCTGTGTAAAGGACATTCTTTCACATGTCCTAGAATGCATACCTGCTCATAAATTCTTTAAACTTGTATGTACATCTGATCATTTTGTTTTCATTAAGAATTAGTTTTGCTGGGTGTAGAATTCCAGGTTGGCAGTTTTTTCTTTCAGTACTTTAAAGATGCTGCTCCACTGTCCTCTTGCTTGCATTGTTTCCGGCAAGAAGTCTGCTGCCATTCTTATTTTTGTTCCTGCGAACATGCTGTGCTTATTTTCCTCTGGTTGCTGTAAGATTTTCTCTTTATTACAGGTTTTGAGCAGTTTGATGATGATGTGCTTTGATAGAGTTTTCATTATGTTCTTTGGACTTTGGATTTGTTGAGATTCCTGGATATGTGAGTTCATAGTTATGAAATTTGGAAGACTTGGGGTCATTATTTTATTAAATATTTTTGGAACACCTCCTGTCTTTCAGTGACTCTAATGATATGTATGTTAGGCCACTTGAAGTTGTCCCACAATTCACTGATGTTCTTCCCACATGAAAATTGTGTTTTTTTCTCTCTGTGTTTTATTTTGGGTAGTTTCCATTGCTATGTCTTTGAGTGAACTGATCTTTTCTTTTTAAATGTCAATTTTCCATTAATTTCACCCAGTGTTCTTTTTATTTCACACATTGTAGTTTTCATCCCTAAAAAGTTGATTTGAGTGTGTCTTTCATGTCTCTACATAATATTTAAACACAGTTTTAATAACTGTTTTAATGTCTGCTAATTCTAACATCTCAGTTCTGAGTTGATTTCAGTTGCCTAAGTACTCTTCTCCTTATATTTTCTGGCTTTTTCCCAAGTCTGGAAATTTTTGATTGGGTGCCAGGTATTGTCCATTTTATCTTGTTGAGTGCTAGATACTTTGTATTGCTATAAACATTCTTGAGCTTTGCTTTGGAATACAGTTAAGTTGCTTAGATACAGTTTGATCCTTTCTGGGCTTGCTTTTACGATATGGTAGATGAGTGCATAGTAGCTTTTATTCTAGGATTAATTATTTCCCCCTACTGAGGCGAGATCTTCCTGAGTACTTTAATCAATGCCCCATGAATTGGAGCTTTTCCAGGCTGGCTGGTTGGAACAGACACTATTCCTAGCCCTATGCCAGGCACTGTCACCACTAATTCTTTCAGATGGCTCTTTCCCCAGCCTTGGGTCATTTCCTCAGAAGCATGAGCTGATCAATTCCCTGCTGAATGCTTAAGGGAGACTCTCTGCAGATCTCTGGGTTTGGTTTATATGCAACTTTCTCTTCTTTCATATTCTGTCCTAAGAGTTCTTACCATCTTAGTCTCCCTTGGCCCTCAACTCTGCCTTCTCAACTCAAGGAGTCTGTCTCTTTCCACCTGGGTACCCCTCTCTGTGCCATGGCTTGGAAACCTTCCCTAGGAAGTAAGCTGGCATAATTGTGGAGTTCACTTCAGTTGGTTTCACATTCTCAAGGATTACAGTGTTTTGTTGCCTGAAATCCAAGGAGTTGAGAACTCTGATTTCATGTATTTGGTCGAGTTTATTTTGTTTTTCTCAAGCAGGAGGGTAAATCCAGTCTCTATTACTCCATCTTGTTTGGGAGTGAAAGTTTCCATCTTCTTTCAAAATTGAAAATACTCTTCCAATTATAAAATTAGGTCATACTCATTGAAAAGAATCAGAAAATAACAAAAATATAAAGCAGGAAATAAAAAATTGCTCCTAATGTCTTCACTTATCCATAAACACTGTTAATATTTTGGTCTGTATTCTGTCATCTTTTATTCTGTGCATATGTGTGCATGTAGCAGGGTCACAAAACCACTCACAATTCATCAGATGTGCAAAGAAAACAGAACTCCTTAATTTTTCTACTTAATTAATCTGATCTTTCTTAAGAGGTACCATCTGCTAGGTAATAAGAAGAGGGGAGAACAGGAGTCCATTCTAGCAACCGTAGTCTAATGATAATTTAAGGAGTTCTTTGAGAAACTCATCATTCTTAGGCTAAAACACTTGACTTGAGATTGTGGCTGGTGTATGGGGGAAGAGTGGTAGGATTTCCGAGTCCTCTCGGTAGCCAGGAAGAAGGGGTCCTCTGGTCCACACATGTTCTCCAGGTTCTCCCTGACTTGGGCTGTGAGAACAGGGACTGGAGGTGAGGGAGGGAGACATGGAGGTCTTATAAGAAGGATGGAGAACTTGGAGAACTCGAGCAGCCTTTTAACTTCTGTTGTGGAGTTTGGAGAAAGGGGTCGCATATTTAATAGGATTTTAATATGCATTTCACTGTATCATTGTTATGAGTCACCCAGATCCCTCTTCTGGGAAGAACCTTTGCCCCAGTTGCTGGGAGTGCTTTCAGCTCAGCCCCTTCAAGGATTGCTCAGCTGCAGAGCCACCTCACCCAAAGTCATGACCCTTCCCGTGGCAGCCTCATGCCAGGACACATCCGTGTTGGGTGATAAGGTCAGCCAACTCCACCCAACTCAGGACAACTCTTCGAGGATGATACCAGGTCCCGCACACCCTGTAGGAACCGCCACTGGGTCTGGATTGTAGTTTCCCTCCTCCCACTGCCCTATGCTTCCCTCCCCTCCCTTCCACAGGTGTCGATCCCAAGGCCAGTCCCTAATAAACAATCCCATTGTCACTAATTCCATCTCATACCACTTCCTAAAGAACCCAACTTGCAACGCTTACCCCAAGGAGACAAATTCAAAAGAGCCAGTTTGATAGCGTGGAAAGGTGCCTTGTTTGAATTTGCCTCTGATAACTGTTGGGGTGGAACCTCTTTTTTTTTTATAGGCATTGACTGAATTACTTCCTTTATGGATTGCCTTTTGAATTGCTTCCTTTGCTTGTTTTTCTATTAAGGTGTTTGTCTTTTTCTTATTGGTAAGAATGCCTATGTGTATTACAGTCATAAAGATATTCATCTTTGCTTTCCGTATACATTTCACAGAATATTCTCAAGATTCCCAGTCTGTGATGTGTGTTCTTTTGTGGTTAAGAGTTCAGACTCGGTCACAAAGCCCTATTGCTTCCTAACTGTGACTTTGGGTACATTCCTTCACCTACCAGAGGCTTTGTTTTTTCATCTATAGATGAAATCTGTAATTTTCATTGATTATTTTTTCATCTATAAAATTAATATTCTTTAGGCTTATTATGGGGATTGAATGAGTGAATAACATGCTAAGGACAGTGCCTGGAATATGAGGTAATTATTTGATTTTTTATTAGTATCTAATATATATTTTTCTGATTGGCCACATAGAAATTACATTTTATGCAGTAAAATGTAGCTAACTTTTATGGATTTTGCCTTTGGAGTGATATTCAGGAAGAACTTCAAGATTATATAAATATTTACTACTGTTTCCTTTTAGTACTTTGTTTCATTTACGTATGCATATATTTGAATCTCACATCCATCCAAAATCCAGAATGTATTCTGATGTGAGGTTTAAGACTGTGTATAGACACATATTTCTTGCCCAACATTCCTTTAAGGATCTCTATTAGTATTCTCCAGAGAAATGGAACCGTAGGATAATTGTGTATATAAAAGGGGATTTGTTATGAGGACTTGGTTCACCTAATTTTGGAGACTAGGAACCCCCAAATTGGCTGGATACCCAGGAAAGGAACTGGTGGTGCAGTTCAGTCTGAATCTGAAAGCCCAAGAACCATGGAACCAATGGTGTAAATCCCAGTCTGACGGCAGGAAGAGATGGTAGGAGACGTCTCAGCTCAACAGCGAGGCAGGGAAACCAGAGAGGATTTCCTCCTTCATCCACCATTTGTTCTGTTCAGGCCCTCAGTGGATTGGAAGGTGCCCACCCGGAATGGAGGGCAACTTACTTTATCGAGTCCACTGATTCAAATCCTAACCTCACCCAGGAACACCCTCATGTCACCCTTGGAGATCATGTTAAATCTGGGCACCCCATGGCCAGCCAAGCGGACACAGAGCTAGCCATCACAAGTCCCATCTTTGTCAACCTGGCACAATACAAACCTTCTAAAATCACACTTTAGCTCCAAATACACAATCACAAGATCGTAATTCTGCCTAACACGAGATAGCTACCCTGCGTACAACAGAACAACACTAACTCCTTCCCTAGGAGGGGAGGTAAAGTCCTTGAATCATGTTTACTCTTCTCCTTGATATCCTGTAACTTAAAACCATGATGTAGAATGAACAGCACTTAACTGCCATGATGCAAAGTCAATATATCTTACATTATGTGATAAGGGCGTAGGAGAGGAAGGAAAACACATATACACATTCACAGCAAAATATGGAGGAAATGCTGATGACAGTAACAGTCCTTGTCGCCGTAACTGGTCGCACGATCGTAGGTGGTATTCATAATGGCCTCCTTCCCCCACCCACTCTGTATTCTCTTTGCCTTCAGTGAGCCCCTTGGCTGGTCACGGTTCTTCATGTGGTGACCCAAACCCTCATTCCCGCAGGGGCTGGGCCATTGGCAGTCCTGCCTGGGTGGGGCTGTCATAGTTTCTCATGAGCTACACTAATCCCAGAGACGCCCTAGGGGTCTCCTGCATTCCAGGCGTACTCTCCCCCACCTCCCTTGCGGGGTAGGAGTCCAAGTTCCCCTTGAGCTCAGGGTGGGCCACCCCAGCCAGCACCAACACTGCCTCCTGCACCTGCTGCTTCAGAGGCAGGAGGAGCCCCAGCAACGGCACGACGGTCTTAACTTCCAGTTCGATGGCCTCATTATGGTGTCTCCCAGCAGAGGCCTTCCTCCCTGTGGAAGTAAGACCCCTCGGCCCACAGATCGTGAAGTCAAGGGAACAGGGAACAAACTTCTGCTGGTGGGTCACGAGAGGTCTAGTGGGTGGTGCCGCTCCCATTTCCACATCTTCAGTCCTGGACCCGTGGATCCTGGCTGTCAGAGGCTCGGCACCACTCTGATTCAGAGCTCAGACAGCCTTCTGGAGGACTTCGCTCCAGCCCTGCAAAGTACTGCTACCTAGCTGCCCTGGAACCAAGGCTTTAAAGGGCCATTCCGCCCCACTATCAAGCCGGCTGCTTCAGGATCGCGGGGAACACGGGAAGACCAGTGACTTCCAGGAGCACGAGCCCATTGCTGCACTTCTTTGCTATGAAGTGAGTTCCTTGATGAGAAGCAGTGCTGGGTGGAAGTCCGCAGCAGTGGATATGGCGCCCTGTAAGTCCACGGAGGGTAGTTTTGGCAGAAGCACTGCAAGTTGAGAAGGCAAATCCATATTGAGAGTAAGGGTGTATTCCAGTAAGAACAAAGCACTGCCCCTTCCACAGTGAAAGTGATCAGCGTGGTCAGCCGGCCACCAGGTAGCAGCTGGCTGACCGCCCGGAAATAGGACCAGATCAGGCGCTCAGCGCTGGGCTCAGTGGCCGGCAGATGGGGCATTCTCCCGGACTGTAGCCTTGGTGAGTGAGGTCCGTGTTGCTGGGCCCACACAGAACCGCCATCCCTGCCACCCCAGCCACTTTGTTCACGAGCCTGTTGGGTGATGGCTGGGGTGGTTGGGGAAAGAGACCGCCATTTGGTTATTAGTCTGTCCACTTGATAATGAAAACTCTGCTGAGGCACCCTTGAGAGCTTGTTTGGAGGTTCCAGCAGGGGAGCGCAGCTACTCGTATACCCTTGACCTACAAGAACAGTCCTCCTCTCTCGGGGGTGGCTGTCCTCTTTGACCGAGCGCGCAGCTTCAGGAGGGATGCACATGGAGCTGTGAGGGAGGAATGGGACCCTCGCCTAGCCAGCCAGGTCAGCCGAATCAACTCTGGTGATCGATGGGGTGACAGATGTCGCTGAGGGCATCCTTTGGTGAGATTCCCAGAAGATACAAGTGTCTTCATGCATTTTGCCCATACCTCCTCCCCAAGTTTGTCACCAATGTTCCAGTCCCATTCCTTCCAAGTCCCTGACCACCCAGCCAAACCACTGGCCACAGCCCAGGAATTGGAATATAACCACACACCTGGACAGCTCTCCTTCCAAGAGAAGTACATAGCCAGGTGCTTTCGCTGCCGGAGGCTCTGCCCACTGGAGGGTTCCCCTTCACCACTGTCCTGCAGGGTGTCCCAGGCAGGGCTGGAGTGTGCGGCCGCCCGCTGCTGGTGGAGCCTGCACATAGTGCTGGTGCCATCGGACCTGCTGCACCATGTGGCCCAGGATGCAGAGCATCTTGCATGGCAGCCCGGACCTGCTGCAGAGGTTTCTGTGGTTCTGGGTCCCACTTAAAACTAGCTCTCGGGTCCATCAGTGAATGGGCAGCACATCCAGATGAGGAATATGCTGCCTTCAAAATCCAATAAGGCCCACTAGAGATGGTGCCTCTTTCTTGGCTGTAGGTGGGCTCGGATGGAACAATTTATCCTTCACCTTTGGAGGGATATCTCAACATGGTCCTCCCCACTGGACCCCAAGAAATTTCACTGAGGTAGAAGGCTCCTGAGTTTTAGTTGGAATTATTTCCCACCGTCTGATGTGCAAATGTCTTACCAGTAAGTCTGGTCCAATCAGCATAATGTCATCCATAAAATGGACCGATGTGATGTCCTGTGGAAGGCAGAGCAGTCAAGGTCCCTGTGAACTAAGCTCTGATCTAGGCCAGAGAGCTGACACACCCCGAGGTAGGACAGGGCGGTGTGTTGTCAGCCTTGGCAGCGGAAAGCATCTGGCTTCTGCTACACCTTCTGGGCGGGGATGGAGGGAAGAGCACTTGCCAGATCAGCAGCTGCATCCCGGGTACCAGGGGATGCGTTCATTTGCTCAAGCAATGAAACCACATCTGGTGCAGCAGCTGCCATTGGAGTCACTGCCTGGTTAAGCGAACAATAATTCACTGCCATTCTCAAGGTCCATCTGTCTTCGCACAGGCCAAACAGGTGAGTCACATGGGATGAGGTGGGAATCTCCCCTCCGACGGCTCTTCCGTCTTTGCTAACGGCACCAGTCTCTGCCTCCCTCTGGGGATGTGGTGTTGCTTTCGTTCACTCTTTTCCTAGAGAGGGGCAGTTCTAATGGCTTCCACGTGGCATTTCCCATTCTAACAGCAGGTCAGGGGACCAACCTGGGCATTCTGCCTGCTGGTGAATGTGTCTTTTCCACTGATGCGGGGGACTGGGAGAATAACCACAGGGTGGGTTAGGGAACCCTCTGGACCCACTGTGAGACAGACTGGAGCTAAATCTCCATGGACCACCTCCACAAGCCCCTGCTCTGACTGGAGGGCACAGTGGCATTCGGGGGCCGCTGGAACCAGTGTCAGCTCAGACCCAGAACCCAGCAGTCCTCGAACGAGCTGATTCTCCCCCTTTCCCCACAGACCGTTACCTGGGGGGAGGCTGTGAGGAGGACTCGCGTTGTACGTTACCAGCAGTGCACGGGGTACTTCCTCACGGGGACCTGGCCTCCCCTTCGTTCAGGGGCCCTGAGTCTGTAAACTGGCTCAAGACCAGGAGTGGATTGAGGGGTGTGACTCTGTGTTCATGATTGTGGGCAGAACTCTGTTCACGTGACCTAGAAATGCTCTGCGTGTACAGGCCAAGTAACAACCTAGCAGGCTTCCCAGCCGTTCCCTTCTGGGAACATCGTGAGCTTTGAGCCAACACTGTGGGTCTGCGTGAGTCAGACGGTTCTCCCTGCTGTTTTGAGCCCGCTGTCCACTCCAGTATTTTTCACTCCCCTTGCCCACATTTTACAAGTTTGATGTCCTGTCCTCTGATGTCTTTCTTTTGCTATTCATTGTAGCCAAGATCTCAATCAGTTTCCAATTGTGATTTTCTCTTTTCTATGGATTCTTACATCTTTTCTTTTTTTAAATTAAAAAAAATATTTTTTGTTTTTCTTTGGAGGGGGAGGTAATTAGGCCTGCTTATTTGTTATTATTATTTTTTTATTAATGGAGGTCCTGGGGCTCGAACCCATGACCTCGTGCGTGCTAAGCATGCACTCTACCACTGAGCTACACCCTCCCCAGTTCCTGCTCCTTTTCTATTTATTTATTCAATCATTTGTATCCGTATGGACTCCTGGGTCTTTATGTTCTCCTTTGGGCCATAATCCAATGCTAGGTTATTTATTTTCTTGCTCAGTTTGTTCGAGCAATGGCCATTGGGTGCTTTCACTCGGCTCCAGGGTCCCTTTGTTGTGATTGTTGGGTTTTTTTTTCTTGAGCTCCCCGTTTCATGTCCAGGCCTTGTGTTCTTCGGGTGGGGTGACCCTGGCCACCCCTCACCCCGGGTGTTACTTTGGCCTCAGCCCCTCAGCACCTTGGACCTGACCTCCTGCCGGAGATGGTCCCCTTCCATGGAAGTTGCTGTTGTGGCCAGCAGCACCCGTGCCAGTGAGGAGAATTAGCCAGGACAGAACCACCTTGTGGAGAGAGGAGCCAGGAGAGGCAGATGCAGAGACGGAAAAAAAGAAAGAACTCCTGGGTCCTGTGGTACCCAGATCTTGGACTGCTCTGTTATCAACCTAAGACATTTTCTTTTTGTTTAAAGTGGTTTTATCTGAGTTTCTGCCACTTATAACAAAATGATTTAACCAGTAAGGCTTTGTTATGGGCTGTATTTTAATCTGCTTGGGCTGCCATTAAAAAAAAAAATACCCAGATTGGCTTAAACAACAAAATTTTATTTGCTCTAAGTTCTGGAGGCTCGAAGTCCGAGGTCAAGGTGCCACCGGGGCTGGTTTCTGGTGAGACACCTCTTCCCGGGTTGCAGACGCTGCCTCCTTGCTGTGTTCTCACGTAGCCTTTTTCTGGGTGTGGAGAGAGGCTGGTGGTCTCTGTTTCCCTTCTTAAGGACACCAGCCCCGTAGGATTAGGGCCCTGCTCTGATGGCCTCGTTTAGCCTTCGTTACCTCCCTAACAGCCTAACTCCAAATAAAGTCATGCTGGGGCTAGGGATGCAACACATGCATGTCAGGGCAAGGGAGCACAGTGCAGCCCACAGCCAGGACCTGAGCCGTGTCTCCCCACAAACGCACGTGCTGACATCTTTACTCCCAGCTCCTCAGTGTGACCTTGCTTAGGAGGAGGGTCTTTGCATTAGCGTGGCCCCGAATCCACTCTCACTGAGGTCTCTAGAAGAAGGGGAGCGCTGAGCACAGGTGCGCACCATGCGAAGAAGAGAACAGGCAGGGAACCGCCAAGCGCTGGGGGCAGGCCTGGCCACGGCCCTGCTCACATCTTGACTTCCGACTTCCAACCTCCAGGCCTGTGGGACAAGGCGTTTCTATCCTAAGCCACTGGGTCGGTTTGCTCAGGCTCCCGTAACAAGATGCCACTGACTGGGGGCCTTAAACGACATGTGTTTATTTCTCCCAGTTCTGGAGGCTGGGAGTCCTGGACCAAGGTTTTGGCGGGGCTGGGTTCCCCCGAGGCCTCCTTCCTTGGCTGTGGACGGCCGCCTTCTCCTCCCGTGTCTTCACGTCCTCTCCCCTCTGTTCTCGAGCATTCCTGGTGTCTCTCTGCAGGTCGGATCTCCTCTAGTTACAGGGACACCAGGCACAGGGATTAGGGCCCACCCGTGTGGACTCATTTACCTTTAATCACTTCTTTAAAGGTCCTGTCTCCCAACAGTCACCTTTGGAGGCGTTGGGGTAAGGGCTGCAACATATGGATTTCAGGGGACACAGTTCAGTCCAAATAGCCCTCAGTTTGTGGCACTTTTTACAGCAGCCCTCGGAAAGAATACGGTCTCTAACTTACCTGTGTATCTCAATGGCTGGCACGTGTCCCAGCTGTGTGCAGTCCCAGCAGGGCTCTCTGGCGTCTCCACTCCACTCAGAACCTCCGGGCAGCTGTCCACCTGTCCCCCCATTGCCACGGGCCCCTTTCCGTCCCAGCTTCTCCCTTCAGCCCCGCCACACACCAGCCCCTCCCAGGCTGGTCCACGCACAGGTGCCTGCCCGTCCCCATTTCTCACGTCCATGATAAATGAAGCACTTATCGGGCACCTATGGATTCAGCACAGCAGACCCATCCCTCCCTGGTGGAGCTCACGGTCTGAGAGGGAAGTCAGACAAGTGAAGAACAGATCGCAGATGGTGTGGTAATTGTTGCCAGAGGGCACCGTGTGGGGCTGACACCCAGCCCACCCTCCTCTACACCCCTCACCTGCCACCATCCAGGGGGCATCTTTTCCTGATGGGCAGAGACTCGGAGTAGGCCAGCCAAGGGGCGGGGCCAGGAGGGCATTCTGAAAGCTGAGGGAGGCTTCCCAAGGGGGGGGCCCTGGGCTGAGTCTCATTCTGGGGCACCTGCCCGGTGGTAGCAAGCAGCTGGGGTGCTGACGGGGCACTTAGGAAGGAGGGGTGGCGGGAGAGCTGAAGGCCCGGGTCGGACCAGGGCTCTGGAGGGGTGGAGGAGACACGGCGCGGACCCGAGCACCACGGGGGGAGAGGACAGCTCCCGTGAGGGGGTGAGGGGCTGAGTCCAGCAGGGGTCTGGGAGGGAAGTGACCTGTTAATGGTTCCACGCAGCCTGCTGTAAATCCAGTACTCCGCAGCTCCAGAGGTGGAGAGGACCACAGTCCTGCATGGAGAGGACAGGCTGTAGCCTCTCCCTGGGCCTCCTCCCTAGACCCCCTCCCTAGCCAGTCCTGTTTCACAGAGGGTCCTCCCACACCCTGGTCCCTGAGCCCTGCACTGGGCTCTTCCCCAGGGATGGATCCACTTCCTGCCAGCACTCCTGGGTCACTGTGACCTGGGGATGTGTGTCTGTCAAGCGTTGCCGCCGGCCTCCTTTGGGATGAACGAATCCTGGGGCTAATGGGCCGCAACCTGCAGCCCCTGTGAGGCTGGCCCTGGCCGGGCAGCGGCTTAGCCCAGGTGCGACTCCGGAGCTGCTGGCAGCGTCCCCGCTCTAGAACTCGAGGAAGGATGTGGCTTCTTGGAACTCCCCTTCTTCTCTGGAATCTTGGGAAGAGGAAGTCATTTGACCCCCCCCAGCCCCCCAGAGAAAAGTGAGGGCTGTTGGGGGCGGCAGTTTCCCCAGAACTGGACATTGTCTCTGCTCCAGCCTCACTGGTGTTCCCAGCCCTTCCCCTTCTTTCCCAGACAAGCTTTGGAAAATCTGGGAGAGAAGGCAAGTAGCCCCGGCCCATCCCAGCCAAGCAAGAGCCTCCGGAAACTTGGCTCACAGCCCTGCTTCCGCAGGTGGCCTGGCCCGCCCCACCTGGTGTCACTCACACTTGTGTAACTCATCCACCAGCCTGGCGTGCATGGGGGAGGGGAGAGGTCTCACAGCGCCCGCAGAGCGCTCACACCAGAGGGCCCCAGAGCTCTCTAGACCTGTGCCCTCCAACAGAAATAGAGTGAGAGCCATATATGTAATTTAAAATGTTTCCATAGGGGTTGGGTATAGATCAGTGATAAAAGGTGCTTAGCATGTAAGAGGTCCCAGTACTTCCATTAAAAAAAGATAAAATTAAAAAAATCAAGGACCCCCCTCAAATGTCCCCTTACCAACACTGAAAAAGTAGAAAGAAGCAGGTGACACTAATTTTAATATATATTTGATTTAACCAATACATCTGAAGCATTATTTCAACATGCGATAAGTATAGAACATACTAATGAGATCTTCTGCATTCTTTTTTTTTTTTTTTTTAACTTTCTTTACTTTCCAGGATGTGTTTTGTATCTACAGCTCAGTTCGGTTCAGAACCGGCTGGAAAGCCACACGAGTACAGTGCAGCTCTGGCCCAGCCTGGGAGCGGAGGAGGCTCAGTAAGACCACAGCACATAGATAACAACCCCCACGTGGAAGGCTGGTGAGGCCGCTGTTCCAGGGCCCTGGGTCCTCTCCGAACCTTGGTCTCCTTTTCTGCCCCATGATGGCTCTGGCCTCACAGGGTGATTTTAAGGACTGAGTGGGCTCCCAGCCTTCTCGTAGGCAGGGCACACCTATTAGTCTGAGTGAGTGAGGGGAAGGCTCAACAGGTGGGCTCTGGGCCCCCCACCCTTTCAGCCAGAGCAGCTCTGCTTCTGTCTCTTCTGAGCGTGTGGGTCCCACCGGAGGTGTCTGGGGCAGTGGTGGGGGTGGCAGGGGTGGGTGCCCAGGGAAGGGAAGGGAAGGGAAGGGCGCAGGCCGAAGTGTTAATTCCAGCTCAGCTCTGAGCCGACCTCCCCCACCCCAGTGCCTCCCAGCGGGGAGCAGATGCTGACCGCACTGGTGGGAGTGAGGGCTGGTCACACTGCAGTTCGTGGTGTCACTCACTTCCTGGATCCCGTGCTGACAGGTGGAAGGGAAGCAGGTCCCGAGAGCTGGCCTGGCTGCCGTCCCTCCCGAGGGCTATGGGCAGGCCCTGGCAGCCGGGCCAGCGCGGCTGCGGAACTGGGCAGAGCATCCTTTCCCACTCAGCCCTCGGCTGCGGCCTCCGGTGGTCGAACCAGAGTAGTGGAGACTGTGGGGGAGGCATGTCACATAATTTCAATAAAGGCAGAGCTTGAGTGTGGGCTGTCTGCTGAGTGGAACTTTTTGTCACAGCTGCTGTGATTTTACCCTCAGGCCCCATTCTCCCTGTGATCTGTGGGCCCAAGAACAAGAGATTTGGGGCTTTTGGAATCTGAAGTGTAAGTGGCGTGAGATTGGCCCCCCCCCCCCCCCCGTTAAGTCCTTCCTTCTGTTTGGTGCCCGTCCCCAGTCAGGGACAGCGCTGCGTTTTTGTGTGTGTGTGGGGTCCTCTGCTCCCAGCCGTGTCCTCAGCACATGCTCCAGCTTCTCCCTACCCTCAATCCTTGGTCCCCGTCTTCACCTACACTCACTCCCTTGGAGGTCTCATCCACGTGCCAACTGGGCCCAGACAGACCTCCCGGCCACCCCCTGTGGCTGCTCAACGTGGCTGACGGCGTCACTAACTTTCCAGCCCCCAACGCAGCCCTTGTCTTTTGCCCCTGCCTCCCCCCACCCATTTCTCCTGCAGCCCCCTGCTCTCTGACAGTGAAGGGCAATGGATGGCAACCCCACCCTACCGTGTGCTCAGGCCCAAACCCCGAGTCACCCTGCTGGCTCTCTCTCTCACATCCTGGGTGGAAGCCACCAGGAAACCCACTGGATCCACTTTCAAAATAGGTCCAGAATCTGACCAGGACTCACCGGCCCTGCAGCCCCCACAAGGTCCTGCCACCGTGGTCTCCGCCTGCAGCCCCACAGCAGCCCCCTCCCTGGGGTCCTGGCTTCTGCCTTTGCCCCTCGACACTTCTCAACAGTGGTGGTGGGAGTTTAAGGACCGGGTGAAGACAACCCTGACACTTCATCTTCGGGCTGGGCTGAGACGGAGGAACATCTCAGGAGATAAGAAGAGAATTTCAGCTCTGCTGAGCAAGCCTCCGCTGGCTGGCCGGCAGCGACCAGACCCTCGGCGGATTTTTGCATTTAAATGGAGCTTTTTCCTGGTTTGCGGCTGCCTGTGCTCTTTCCTCCCAGCTCTTTGTGAACGCGGGGCCACAAGGAAATGCTGACTGAATGGCCAAATGAATCAAGAACTCAGGCCACCACTTAGGATGAGGATGGTAAATTCAGGCTGGGCCTAAGATTCCTGGAGCACCTCACTACCAACCAGTCAGAAGAAAGTCTGCGCACGGTGGAAGGTAACGAAGCCTCTGACCCCCTCCCCAGATGATACTCCCTTTACACTTTCAGGCGCAGCAGAATCTTCAGCGCTGTTTTGGACACCAGTCTGCCATCTCCCCAGGTTGCCGGCTGCTAGTTGCCGGCCTCCCGAACAAAGCGACCTTTCCGTTCCTGTCAGCACGTGTCTCTCCAGTATTGGCTTTTGAGCAGCGAGCAGCCAAACTAGTAACAAGAATATCTCTAAGGCAATTGATTCCTATTTTCACTGATAAAGAAAAACAACAAATCATTGTGCAAATGTGAGATGCACTAGGAAACTCTTTCCCCCTGTAGCATTAGTGAGATATAATTGACAAATAAAGTTGTCTATATTTAAAGATTAAAAAAAAAAAAAAGAAGAAAGGAATTTTAAAGGCCCAAAGCTGGAGCCTGTGGGCTCTGGATCAGGTGTCCCAAGAGGCTGGGAGCAGGACCTCAGCCCCTCAGGGGACCTGGGCTGAGTTTAAAAACAGGAGTTACTCCAGCAAGCAAAGCAGGGACGGGAACAGAGGGGCGAGACCCTGTTCCCTCCAACCTCATTTGCCCACTCTGCCGGCACAGGGGCGGAAGGAGGATGGGCAGTGGACCCCAGGGGGCCTGGGGACAGAGGGGGACAAACAGCAAGAGGAAGAGCCCCAGGGCTGCAGGAAGAAGGCGGGGAGGGAAGAGGCTTTGGTGGCCCCTGGGAGACTCGAGGGACGTTCTGGAGCTGAGGACCAGACAGGTTGTGAGGAGTAAGTAGCCGTACACGGAGGGTCATTCCTAACTGGGATGAGCTCAGGGAGCTGGGAGGACTCTGCCTGGGAGCAGTCCCATCCACAAAGGAACATTCTAGAGAGGATGTGGCAACAGCCCCAGGGCCAGGGCAGAGCTGGGCTATAGCAGGCCGTTGCTTCAGGGCCCATGACGTCTAGAACTTCCCTTGGAGACCTTCCTGTTGTGTGTGCACTAGTATGTGGTGCCCTGTGCATGGGGTGGGGTCAAAGTGGAAATAAAAACAAGGAGTTTTTAAACGTCCAGGACTCTGAGAGGAAGAAGCTTCACTAGTTATATGAGGTTCAGAAAATCTGACGCAGCCTTACTAAGGTGAAAAGGGGTCACAAGAGCTGGAAAGCCCAGATCTGGCCCCACTGAGCTCAGCGGAGCTCTCAGCTGGGCTCCTTCTGCCACCGGAATGTGGTCCTGGAGCTTCAGGCTCTTACACACTGAAGCCCAGGGTGCCCATTCTCTTCCCAAACCAACAGGATGTTCTAGATTGTCATCCCTGGGTCATCACCCCCTTGTAGTCTGGGGGTGGCCTCACCACAGGCATGGCTGAGAGGGGGGTTCCTCCCAGGAAAATGAGGTCCAGTTGCTGGGAGGATGGACGTTGGGGCACAAAGCAGAAGATTCGCTCCTCCCCCAGGACTTGAGATAAAGTAGGACATGAGGTGGCAAGAAGGAGGAATGTGTCGAATCCTGTTTTCCGGGAGAAGCAGCCACAGGAAGGCGGCTTCCCGGTCCCCCTTGCAGGGGGTGGGGGGGCGATGGTGCAGGGAGTGGGGAGACCCTGCCTTTCCTTCGGCTGACCTGCGGTGTGGTGGTCTGCCTTTATCATCCTGGCCACTTTGCGGACCTTCGGGGAGTGTATGACTCCTAAGGCTGGTCAGTTCCTCCTGTGGAAGTGATGCTGGGGGAGGCCCTGCCCCGACTGGCCTTGGCCACACGCAGAGTCTGACAGGCGAGTCTGCCAGAATTTGGCAGGGGTAGGGGGCTTTCATTCCACTGAAACTTCAATTCCTATGGGAGATTTTTGGCTTTTAACTTCTTCATGGTAACTAACCAGTGGGAAGTGCTTCACAGGGGTTCATCTTGCATCGTTTTGGATCTGGAACAATCTGGGCTGGGCTCTCCTCCGGCTCTTCCATGAGCTTGCCTGGCCCCGGGGCTGAGCATCACTCAAACAGGACATAGAATGGGTGGGGGTAAGACTGGAGACGAGGTTCTGGTGTGCCTTAGAAGTAAGATAATGGTTGCCTTATTTTGATGCATTTCAGACTTTTAGGGGACAACAGAATTGGTCATATCATTGGTTCCAGAAGGACACCAAGGTGTGAAGGGATGAAGAAGGTGGGAATGGGTGCCCCCATATTTATCCTTCTGGAACCAATAAGATGACTGATTCTAGGGGTGTCAGCACCCCTAGTTGACTCCACACTCTTCAAATAAACACAGGGGGCAGTCAGAATGCATAAAAAATGAGAAAACGGTTCTGGTTTCTGGTCTGGCATGTAAGAAGCTTGAAGTTGCCGCTTTGTCTTAATAACAAATAAAAAGCTGAAAAAACCTGCAAAAGCAACAACTCTTGATCTGCCAGAGAAGTGAGGTCACAGGGCAAACCACGGACAGGTAAATACAGAGACTCACAGAGCAGAAACCTGTGAGCAGACACCTCCAAGAGGACCAGTGCCGGGCAGGAAAACCTGAACAGGGATGCATGGGTTTCTGGAAGCTCTGTGTGGGTGATCTGAGAGCTGAAACCCAGACCACCCAGTCATAGGAGGACCCCTACTCTTTTGTAAGTTTTACCTCCAGGAGCTTGAACTGATTCTCACAGTTAATATCAGAGAAAAGTCCCTCATGATTCTGGCAGGAGGAGGCGAAGGTGAACCATCTTGAAATACGCCAGACACTGCGTTGCCCTCAGGAGAAACGGCTAACAAGACCCTAACCTGCCGGGCTTTATCAGAGTCTAACTGACCTGGGGGAAGGAAAACACCCAGTTCCAGCCCACTCTCGCCAGCCTGTCCCACCTAAGGGTGGGGAGGTAGGGCGGGGCAGAGAAAACTGAGAAGCACTCGTGAAGTTCGCAGTCCAGAGGCACAGGCACACTGCAGGACTGAGACCTACTCACAGGCTGTGGAACACTTCCCCTCCCCCACACCTCTCCATCACATTACTTAAGACCTATTTACAAGAAGTTCCTTTTACCCAAGACATTATGTCCTGCTGCTAAGAAAAAATGACCAGACACACTAAAGGGGGGGGGGGGAACTTGAAGAAATAGAGTGAGCATCAGAAACTGACTCAGATGTGGCAGGGAGTTTGGAATGATCAGCCCAGGAAATTAAGATGACTGTGAGCAATACGCTAGGACTCTAATGGGTAAAGCAGACAGCATGAAGAACAGGTGTGCAATGTACGCAGCGAGATGGAAGTCTTAAGAAAGAACCAAAAAGAAATGCAAGAGATCAGACCCTGCATCAGAAATGCAGAAAGCTTTTGAGGGCTTATGACTCTGAGCTTGAGAGTATCTCAATAGTAACCTTCAAAAATGAAAAACCAAGAAAACAAAGATTGGAAAAAATCGAACAGAATATCCAAGGGCTGCGGGACAACTACAAAAGTGCAGCAGATGCATAACAGGAACACCATACCGGGGAGAACAGAGAAGGGGACAAGAAACCCGAAATAACAGTGGTGACTGAGAAGCTCCCCAATCAATGCCAGACACCAAATCACAGATACAGGAATCTCAGAGAACATCAAGTAGAATAAATACAAAAAAAACAAAAACAAAAACAAAAAAACCCAAACCAAACCCCCAAAACCAAAACAATGCTGAGGCGTATCATTTTCAAATTACAGAAAATCAAAGATTAAGAAAAAAAAAATCCTGAAAGAAGCCAAAGGGGAAAACACCTTACTTGCAGAGGAGCAAAGGTAAGAATTAAGCCCAAATTCTCTTCAGAAACCACACAAGCAAGAAGAGAGTGGAGTGAAATATTTAAAGTGTCTGGGGGAGGGTGTAGCTCAATTGGTAAAGTGCATGCTTAGCACGCATGAGGTCCTGGGTTCAATCCCCAGCACCTCCTCCAAAAATAAACAAACCTGATTACCCCACACCCAGGCCAAAATAAAATAATTAAATAATATGATGATAAATAAATGAAAAATATTAATAAAAAAAGATACTCCAAAGTGTCCAGAAAGAAAAAAAAACAACCAACCTAGAATTGTGTACCCTGCAAAATTATCCTTCTAAAGTGGAGAAGTGAAAGCTTTCTCAGACAAACAAAACAGAGAATTTGTTGCCGGTAGACCTGCCTTGCAAGGAATGTTAAAAAGAAATTCTAGAGAGAAGGAAAATAATATAGGTCAGACACCTGGATGTACATAAAGTGAGGACGAGCGTGGGGCAGGGAACAGTGAAGGTGAAAATAAAATCTTTTATTTCTCTTATTCTTAATTGATCTACTTCCTAATTTATTAATTGATGCATAATGTATATTTTTTGCATATTTTTAAATGGAGTTACTAGGGATTGAACCCAGGACCGTTTTGAATGCCAAGAATACACTCTACCACTGAGTTATTCCCCTCCCTCTGCCATAATGTGTGCTTATGTATAAACAAAATTAATGACCGTAATGGTACAAGGGATGGAAAGGAGGAATTAGAATTATTTTGTTATTACAGGTGCTTGCAGTACCTGTGAAGTGGTGTAGTGATATTGGAAAGTGGACTTCAATTAGTTGAAAATGTATATTACATATGTTAGGACAACCACTAAAATTAGTTTTAGAAGAGTACAGCTGATACACTAAACGAGGAGAGAAAACAGAATCATATAAAATGCTCAAATAAACCACAAAAGACAGAAAAGAATGGAAGACAAAAATAAGAACAAAGAAAAAGGGCAATAAGTAGAAAATAGCAGCAAACTTGGTAGGTGTTAGTCCAACCATATCAGCAATCACTTTAAACTTCAGTGGTCTGCATGAATCAATTAAAGACAGGGGCTGTCAGAACAGATCAAAAAACAAGACCCAACTATATGTTTTCTGTAAGAAATCCACTTTAAGTAAAAATTAAAAAAACAGAGATTTACAAAAACAAACAGATCATAAATACAAAACAGAAACAGACTCATAGACATAGAATACAAACTTGTGGTTGCCAAGGGGGCAGAGGGTGGGAAGGGATGGATGGGATTTCAAAATTGTAGAGTAGATAAACAAGACTATACTGTATAGCACAGGGAAATGTACACAAGATCTTATGGAAACTCACAGGGAAAGGAATGTGACAATGAATATATGTATGCTCATGTATAACTGAAAAATTGTGCTCTACACTGGAATTTGACACAATGTTGTAAGATGACTATAACTCAATAAAAAATGTTCAGAAAAGACTGTATCTATTAAAGTAATTGAATCAATAATTAATAACTTTCCAAAACAGAATGCAGCAGGCCCAGATGGGTACACTGGTGTCATACCAAGTATTTAAGGAAAAAATTACACCAATTCTCTACAATCTCTTTCAGAAGACAGAAGGAGAGGGAATACTTCTTGTCCCATTCTGTGAGGCCAGCATTACCCTAATACCAAAATCAAAGACATTACAAGAAAGGAAAATTACAGACCAGTATTGCTTATAAACATAGACGCAAAAATCCTCAACAAAATAGTAGCAAATCAAATCTGACAATGTACAGAAAGAATTACAGACCACAACCAGGCGGGATTTGTTACAGGAATGGAAGCCTAATTCAACATTTGAAAGTCAATTAATACAATCTATCACCCCACCAGCCTAAAGAAGAAAAATCACACGACCATTTCAATGTTTGCAGAAAAATCACTGGACGAAATCCAACACCCTATTCATGATAAAAAATCAGTAAACTGGGAATAGACGGGTATTTTCCTCAACTTGATAAAGAATATCTTCAAAAACCTAGAGCCAACATCATACTTCATGGCGAGAAGCTTGAAGTTCTCCCACTAACATCAGGAACAAGGCAAGGCTATCCCTTCTCACGTCCCTTCCCCTCGTGCTGGAGGTCCTGCCTAACGCTGCGGTAGGACAAGAAAAGAAGACAAAGGTATACAAATTAGGAAGGAAGAAGCAAAAATGTCTTTGTTTGCAGATGACTTGATTATCTACTTAGAATGTATGAAAGAATTGATAAAATGGAATAAATTATTACAGCAATGTTGCAGGATACAAAGTCAATGTACAAAGGTCACTCACTTCCCTATATACCAGTAGCGAACAAATGGAATTTAAAATTTAAAACACAATGCTATTTACATTAGCACCCTCCACATGAAATACTTGGGTTTATAACTAAAAAATTAGGTACAAGATCTACATGAGGAAAACCACAAGACTCTGATGAAAGAAATCACATGATTAAATGGAGAGATAGTCCAAGTTTATGGATAGGAAGACTCAATACTGCAAGTTAGCAATGCTTCCCAACTTGATTTATAGATTTGATACAATCCCAATAAAAATCACAGCAAGTTATCTTGTGGATATTGAAAAGCAAATTTTAAAGTTTATATGGAAAGGCAACACCCCCCCACCAGAATACTCAACACAATATTGAAAAAGAAGAACAAAGTTGGAAGACTGGCACTGCCCAATTTCAAGACTTTCTATAAAGCTATGTAATCAGTGTGGCACTAGGGAAAGAACAGACCAATAGGTCAACAGAAAAGGACAGAGAGCCCAGAAATAGACCCATATAAATACAGTCAGGTGATCTTTGACGAAGGAGCAAAACCAATACAATAAGGCAGAGACAGTCTTTCTGACAAATGGTACTGGAACTACTGGACGTCCACATATAAAAAAAATGAATCTACACATAGACTTTACATTCTTCACAAAAATTAACTCAAAGTGGATCATGATTCTAAATGTAGAATGCAAAACTATAAAACTCCTAGAAGATAACACAGAAAAAAATCTAGATGACTTTCAATTTGGTGATGACTTTTAGATATAACACCAAGGTTTGCTCCATGAAAGAAAGAATTGATAAGTTGGACTTTGTTAAAATTAAAAAACAAAAGACATTTTCAAGAAATATATATGCACCCCAATGTTCATAGCAGCATTATTTACAATAGCCAAGATATGGAAGCAACCCAAGTGCCCATCAACAGATGAATGAATAAAAAAGATACTATATATCTATATATTTGCTTATATATATATAGAAATACTATTCAGTCATAAAAAGAATGAAATTTGCCATTTGTAACAACATGGATGGACTAGAGAGTATTATACTTAATGAAATAAGTCAGACAGAGGAAGATAAATACTGTATGATATCATTTACATATGGAATCTAACAAATAATACAAATGAATATACATGCAAAACAGAAACAGACTCACAGACAACAGAAAACAAACTAGTGGACACCAAAGGGGAGAAGGAAGGGGGGAGGGGCAAATCAGAAGATGGGATTAAGAGCTAAAAACTACAATGTATAAAATAAATAAGCAACAAGGATACATTATATAGCATATAGCACAGGGAAATATAGTCATTATCTTGTAATAACTTTTAATGAAGTATCATCTGTAAAAATACTGAATCATAATGCTGCATACCTGAAACTAACATCATATTGTAAATCAACTATACTTAAAAAAAATTATCAAAAGAATGAAAAGATAAGCCACAGACCTGGAGAAACATTTGCAAAAATATATATATGATAAAAGGCTGTTATCCAAAATATACACAGAACTCTTAAAACTCAACAATAAGAAAACAAACTAATTCAACATGGGCCAAGGGTCTTAATAGATATTTCATCAAAGAAGATACACAGATGGCAAATCAGCTTATGAAAAGTTGCTTTATATCATATGTCACCAGGGAAACGCAAATTTAAACAGCAATGAGATAAACTACACACCTAGTGGAAAGGCCAAAATCCAGAACGCTGACCACATTGAGTGCTGGTGTGGACGCGGGCGACAGGAACTCTTGTTCACTGCTGGTGGGAGTGCACAATGGTGCAGCCACTTTGGAAGATGGTTTGGTTTCTTACAAATGAAACATACTCTTACCTTACGGTCAAGCAGTTATGCTCCTTGGTACTTACCCACAGTTTTCATTTATGTACACACAATGTTTACAACAGCTTTAGTCATAATTGCCAAAATTTGGAAGCAACCAAGATATCCTTCAGTAGGTGAATGGATAAATAAGCTGAGTACATCCAGATGCTGGCATATTACTCAGCATTAAAAAGAAATGAGCTGTGAAGCCATGAAAAGACACAGAGGAAATGTAAATTTACCTCACTAAGTGAAGGAAGTCAATCTTAAAAGCCTACATACTGTATGATTCCAACTAGAGGACATCCTGGAAAAGGCAAAACTATAGAGGAAGTAAAAACATCAGTGGCTGCCAGGGTTCGGGGGAGGGAGGGAAGGGCTGGCAGAGCACAGAGGGCCTCTAGCACAGAGAAACACTCTGGATGATAATGTAATGATGGGTACGTGTCATTACAACTTTCCCAGACGCGTAGAATGCACAGCACCAGAAGTGAGCCCTGATGTCAACGGTGGGCTAGGGGTGATTATGATGGGTCGGTGTCGGTGTGGGTTCATTAACTGTAGCAAACGTGCCCCTCTGGTGTGGGACGTTTATAATGCAGGAGGCTGTGCCTGTGTGAAGAGCTTTTAGGAAATCTCTGTACCTTCTGCTTAACTTTGCTGTGAACCGAAACTGATGTAAAAAATAAAGTCTGTTTTTAAAAAAAGGGCCAAAGTTGGGGAGATGATGCCCCGTCCACATCTCTGCTCTCTCCTTGAGGGGGTCAAGTCCCACCCTGCCTGGCTGCCCTTTCTAGCCTCCAGTCTCCATGGGGACAAGGGGACTCAGTGACTGCCCCCGAGGGCCTGCCTGCACCCCAGAAGTGCGCCCTGGGGTCCTGGCCATTCCCTCAGCTCCACACGATGGCCATCTGCTTCCCCGGGGGAAGCCAGCTGGGGTGACCCCACTGCACTGCCCTCCGGGGCGGCGGACTGGATCTCAGCGTGGGCACCTGGCAGGTGTCCTTGTGCAACGGAGACCCTGGCATCCACTTGCGACTGCTGGCCAGCACAGGTGGCCACATCGGGGCAGCAGAAGGAAGCGTTCACGGGCTTCGGACCTCTGCCCAGAGGTTTGTGCCGCTGCCCGCAGGTGCTCAGTGCACCCTCCCCAGGCTGAGCTCTGTGTTTTGAAGCTGCAGACTGAGGACAGTGGGGCCAGAGGATGGTGGGGACACGTGTCTTTCAAACTCCAACCAGTTGTCCCAACTGCCTCCTTGGCGCCCAGCCACGATTTGGGGTGGCCTAGCTTCCCGTGTCTGGAAGTCGGCCAGTGGCTCTCATAAAGTGCTGGGGACTTCAAATGTGTCCCTGCCCGCTGGCTAAGCGGCTGACCCTTTGATTGCTGCGCTCCCTCTTTGAACTTCGTGTCTCATTGTCCTGCCCTAAAGATCTTTGTGAAGTGCCGCTCTTAGGGGTGCGCTTGCGCGTAAATGTGTGGCAAGCCCTGATTTGTAGCGTCTGCCAGCTTCCCTGGCGTCAATACACCGGCCGTGGCCAATTTCAAACGACATACCTGGAGTCACTGAACTGGGATGGGGCAGGGAGACACAGCAGTAAACTGGTCTATGGTGTTTCCAGTCTACAGATGAACAGACGGCAGGGACCTCAAGAGCACAGAACGCGGCGAAGTGTAGTGAAATGACGAGGTGATGTTCTGGATATTTATTACTTTTGTTTTCAATGTAATTTATTATTATTGTTTTCAATGTAAGCTTACATAATTTACTTTAAAAAAGTTAGTCTTTAATAACCAAAATTTATTCACTTTATACCTAAGGCTCTAAAGTAAGCCCCCATTATTTGCCTCAGAGTTCTCTCTCTTTCTGTATTTTTATTTTTTTTATTGAAGTGTAGTCGATTTACATTGTTAGTTTCAGGTGTACAGCAAAGCGGTTCAGTTATACACATACATATAGATACATATTTTTTCCCATGCTTTTCCATTATATGTTATTACAAGAAATTCAATATAGTTCCCTGTGCTATACAGTGGATCCTTATTTATCTATTTTACTATATAATTTACTTTTTAACAATGTGTAGGTTAAAAACCTGTCTTCGAAATTCCTAAAAATGCTGTAGTCAGCTTTTGTCAAGAGCTGGGACAAGCACCCCACAGCTGGAGGAAAACCCCAAACTCCTCCCCTTCATTTCCCCCTGTGCTCCTTGCCGGTCACAGAGACACTTCCCACCAAACTTGCTACTCCTGGGGCCAGCTCCTTGGAACCAAGTGCAAGTCCCCAAAAGGACCTTGCTGTGTTCGCTCCTGCTGCCCTCTGTCCCGGACACCCTGCCTCTGTTCCTTGCTCTCTCCTCGCAATCAGGAACCTGCAAACACTGGTGGGGAAGAGGGAGCCTGGAGGGTTCTGTGTGCCCCAGGGCACAGTGGCCCTTCCTCTGGTTTGGACCATGTTTGCCCTTTTGCATTTCAAGTTAAAGTTTGGCATCTTAGGGAGAGAATTTGCTAGAACATGAACTTGAACACCCAAAAGAGCATACAGGGCAAATGGAGAACAGTCTAGTGGATGCAGAGTGCAGACTGGAGACAAGGCCTGGGTGTGATCCCATCTCCATGAGTCACTGCTGTGTGACCTCATGCAGGTTACTCAAACTCTCTGAGTCTTGTGTTCTTCATCTGTCAAACGGCACAATATCTCATAGGGTGGTTGTGAAGACTGAGTTAATAAAGAAACACACTTGTTTAGTGTCTTGCGTGAGCTGAATGATCAATAAGTAAACCTTGTTTCTCTTTGGCCCCCATGTACATACACCATAATTTTTGTGATACTAAAAGCAAAGATGATCATTGCCCGCCATCTGGTGGTCAAAGTTCATCATTACACCCTAGGTTGTGCACAGGAGGGTAATTTTTCACTTGTGATCTATGAACCCACCAGCAGCTGCTGGTCCTTTGTCCTCCTCCCCACATCTCCACACGTTGGCCCCTGCAAGAGGAAGCCTCCTTAGGAAAGAGGAGGATTTGACTGGACAGGCCTCTTCTCTCCCACCCTTTCCTGGGCTCTTCAGAACTAACTTCTGTCCCTTCCCTGATGCCTCGGTGAGGTCCTCACAGGGCTGATTAACAAAGTGGGTCCCTGCAGCGGCCCGGCCAGGACTGCGGGTGGCTAAGGGGCCTTAGAGACGGGGGTCTGCTGTGAGGGTCCGTGTGTGTGTGGTAGACCCAGCCCTCATGTCTCTGGCATGGCCCTCCTTCTTGATTTTTCTAAACCCAGGTGAGGCTAACCTGCAGTTCTGCTGTATCTCTGTGGGTTCCCTACACCCTGTCCCTACTGTGCTGCACTGTGCAACAGTCCTACTGTGGGCTGGGAACTGCGCTGGGTGCTGGGAGGGACAGCAGGGGACGTGGGGCTTGATGCTTATGTTTTGAAAGGGAAGTTTCTGTGGAGACGGGAGAATCATCACTGTTACCTGCCAGGCAGGTAGCTACGGACGGAGACCCTGAGCCCCGAGTTTCTGCTCCGACCATTTGTATCCGATGCGGCCTGAGGGCCGGAGTGGGGCTGGAGGATTAGAATTCGGAGGGACTTTTAGTCAATTTTGTTACTGTTTTTAAACTCTATAGACCACACACCCCCTTACTGCTCACAGAGGGGCTGGGTGGGCAGAACATTCTAGAAGCCCCCATCCACTATGGGCCCTGGAGCAGCGACCTGGTCCATGGCTCATGCTTTCTGGCTCTGTGGTCCTGCATATGCCAAACTGTCCTCCTTGGCAAAATGGGGCAGTGACTGTGCCCCCAACGTGTCATCAGAAGGACTGGTTACAGCAATGCGGAGGAAGTGCTTTGCCCGGTGCCTGGCAAACAACAGCGACAACAGCAATAATCATGGCCAAACTGCTCTCATCCTGCAAAGTCCGGCCAGGTGCCACCTCCTCCAGGACGACCTCCTTGCTTTCCCTACAGGGCAATCCTCCTCTGGACCTTCTGACCTTAAGGGAAGTCTGTGTTCCAGTCTGTCCCTCCCTGTTGATGACACCCTCCCCTGCCTTGTCCCCATCACTCAACCCCGGGCCTGGCTCCCAGGAATTGTCAGTGAACTTTTGTGAGTGAGCAGGGGCGTCCTTATTGTTCCCAGACTCAGTTTCCCCAGGTGCTCTGGTACCCCTCCCTCCAGTCTCCCCTGTCCTGCTACCCCCAACCCCTGCCCATCTGCTGCAGTCATGCCTCCTACATGGACCCCAGGCCCACAGCCTCCCTTGGGAGGACACCCCCAGGCTGATGGGGGCCAGGATTCCATTTGTGACCTCCAGATCCTGCCCATGGGACAGAGGGCCTGCCCTGGAGTGGCGGGGGAGGGGGGTCTAGACTAAATGGTAGGGTCCCAGGGAGGTCAGGCAGGGGCTGGAGGGAAGGAGAGAGGAAACCCTGGGGAGAGGGTGGGGCAGAGAAACGAGGGGCTCGGCCGTAGCCTGGCCGATCAGGGAGCAGAGGGAGGGCAGGGGCGGCCAACGGTCCCGGGGGAGGGCGGTGACCCCACCAGGGCCTGGAGGTCTCCCCTCACTGAGGCCGACATGCCCCCTTCTGCCCCGTGGTTGGCGGCCGCCATGCTGAGAGGGCTTCCTGGATGGCGGCCGGCCCGGGGCAGCTGGGCCTTTCGGGAACCTGCCCCCTCGTCCAGAGCGTGTTCTGAGTCCCAGAGTGAGACCCCAACCACCCTTCTTCTGGGTCCGGGTGGTATGGGCGGGGGCAGTGCAGGGGATGGGGTGTCTCCCAAGCCCCAAACCACCTGGGAACCTGACTGTGGGCCCCAAATCCTGCTGGCCTTCTCCCCAGGGACCTGTGACCGCCTGGAAACTCTCCCTCCAGGTGCCCTGACCTCCCTGGGTCCCCTGGGGGGCCCTTTCTGCTTTTCTACCCCACCTCCCACCCCTAGCTCTGCAAATGGCAGCCTGAATGTGGGCCACTCCCAGGGAGAGCTGTGCTTGAGAGGGGCTGAGAATTGAACACAAAGGAAGGAGTATCTAAGGGGAGAAGCTGCAGGCTGCAGAGGCTGTGAGTGCGTGTGCGTATGCATGCGTGTGTGTGTGTGTGTGTGTGTGTGTGTTTGGATGGGGGAAAGAGGGCTGAGCAGGGAGAGGCTGTTCTTAGGCAGAGGAACCGGGGTTGTGTCAGTGGAGGCAGAGGCGGATGGGGTGACGCTAGGTGAGGCTCCTGGGCCACCCCCACCCCGTTCCCTGGTTACAACCTCCCAAACCTTCCCTGTTGCCACGCTCACCACCTGCACGCGTGGGCTCCGTCCTGCCTCTTCAGTCCATGGTCCACCAGCAGCTGAGACTTGGGCGGGGGTTGGGGGGAGCTTTTTAAAAAAAAAAATTGATAAGAACAAAATTGCTACGCTTGCAACAAATTTTTAAATGCACAACACAGCATTGTTAACTGTGGGCACAGCGTCGTACAGCAGGTCTCTAGAACTTCCTCATTTTTTGTTACTAAAACTTTATACCTGGTGAATCCACTTCCGTCTCCTCCCAGCCCCCGGCAACCACCGTTCCACCCTCTGTTTCTTTGAGTCCAACTATTTTCGGTTCCTCATATAAATGGAGTCATGCAGTGTTTCACTGGCTTATTCACTTGGCATAACTTCCTCCAGGTTCGTCTGTGTGGTCACAAATGGCAAGATTTCCTTCTGTTTAAAGGCTGAACGGTGTCCTAAGGCAGGTGTATACCACCTCTTCCTTACCTGTTCATCTATTAATGGACGTTTAGATTGCTTCCACATCCTGGCAATTGTGAATAATGCCTCAGTGAACACGGGGTGCAGACATCTCTTTGAGATACTGATTTAAATTCCTTTAGATATATGCTTGGAGGTGGGATGGCTGGATAACATGGTAGTTCTGTTTTCAATTTTTTGAGGGATGTTTATACTGTTTTCCATAGAGCAGTGTACAAGGGTTCCCCTTTCCCCACATCCTTGCCGAGAGTTGTCATCGTTTGTTTATTTGATGACAGCCGTTCTAGACGGTGAGAAGCAGTATCTCATTGTGGTTTTGATCTGCGTTTCCATGATGGTCAGTGACGCTGAGCGTCTTTTCACATACCCCTGTTGGCCACTGGTGTGTCTTTTGGGAGGAGTGCCCATTCTTTAATCAGGCTGTTTGTTCTTTTTGCCATTGCGCTGCAGGACTTCCTTATATAGTTTGCATGTCAACCCCGTATCAGACATTAGTTTGCAAATATCTTCTCCTGTTCCGTAGCTTGCCTGTCCACTCTGTTGAGTTTCCTTTTCTGTTCAGAAGCTTTTCATGATGTATGAAACTTGTCTGTTTTTGCCTTTGTTGCTTGTGTTTTTGGTGTCATATCCAAGAAATCAATGCCAGGCCGTGTCATGAAGTTTTCCCCTAAAAGTTTTACAGGTCTTACCTTTAAACTTTAATCCATTTTGAGCTGACTTTTGTGAATGGTGGACGGTAAGGGTCCCAATTTCATTCTTTGGCACGTGGCTGTCCAATTTCCCCAACACCATTTGTTGAAGAGACTGTTCTTTCCACATGGTGTGTTCTTGGCCTCGTCATTGAAAATCAGCGACTGTGTACATATGGGTTTGTTTCTGGACGTCTATTCTGATCTGTTGACCTAGATGTCTGTTTTTATGCCAGTACTGTACTGTCTGAATTACTGTAGCTTTGTAGTATATTTTGAAATCAGGAAGTGTGATGCCTTCAGCTTTGTTTTTTCCTGAAGATTACTTTAGCTATTCAGGGTTTTTTGTGGTTCCATAAGAATTTTAGGATTTTTTTTTCCGTTTCTGTAAACAGCGTCATTGTGATTTTGATACAGATTGCATGCAGTCTCCAGATCACTTTGGGTAAATGGACTCTTTAACAATACTAAATCTTCTATTTCATGGACACCTTCTATTCTGTTTCCTAATATTTGTGTCTTCTTTAATTTTCTTCATCAATATTTTATTTTTTAAAATAAAAAAATCAATTTTTAAAAGTTTATTTTATTTTATTTATTTTTGGGAGGAGAGTTAATTAGGTTCACTTATTTATTTGTTTATCTATTTAGTTTTTAGAGGAGGTGCTGGGGATTGAACCCAGGACCTCATGCATGCTGAGTGTGTGCTCTACCCACTGAGCTATACCCTCCCCCCATCAATGTTTTACAGTTTTCAGTGTACAAGTCTTTCATCTCCTTAGTTAAATGTATTCCTAATATTTTATTCTTTTTGATGCGATTGTAAACGGAATTGTTTTCTTCATTTCCTTTTTGGATAGTTCATTGTTAGTGTACAGAGACACAACTGATTTTTTTCCCTGTTGATTTTTGTGTTCTGTAACTTTACTGAATTCATAGATTAGCTCTAACAGTGCGCGCATGTGTGTGTGTGTGTGTGTGTGTGGTGTCTTTAGGATTTCCTACATAGAAGATCATGTCAACTGCAAACGGATACTTCTTTCTTCCCCCATTTGGATGCCTTTGATTTTTCTCACTTGCCTGACTGCTCTGGCCGGGACTGCCAGGACGAAGTTAGGTGGAAGCGGTGAGAGTGGGCATGCTTGCCTTCTTCCTGCTCTTAGAGACAAAGCTTTCACGTTTCCACTGTTGAGTATGACATAAGCGGTGGGTTTTTCATATGTGACTTTTATTATGTTAAGGCAAATCCTTTCTATAGTTAGTTTGTTGAGAATTTTTATCATGAAGACGTGTTGAATTTTGTCAAATGCTTATTTTTCGTCTATTGACATGATTGTATAATTTAAAATTTTTTTCCATTTTGTTAATATGGTATATCACATGAATTGATTTTCATGTGTTGAAACATCCTTGCATCCCAGTGATAAATCCGACTTGGTCATGGCACAGTACAGTACTGGCATGTGTGATTTAATTTGGTTCGCTAGAACTTTGTTAAGGATTTTTGCGTGTCTATTCATCAGGATTATTGGCCTTAGTTTTCTTTTTGTGCAGTGTCTTTATCTGCCTTTGGTATCAGGGTAACGCTGGCCTTGTAAAATGAGGTTGGTGTTGTTATCTCTGCTTCAGATTTTTGGAAGAGAGCAAGAATTGATGTTAGTTCTTTAAGTGTTTGTTAGAATTCACCAGTGAAGCCATTCTGGTCCTGTCTGTTTCCTTCTTTGGGCTGTTAGAACAAGGCTGCTTTGCACATCCGTGTATAAATCTCGGTGTGGACGTGTACTGTCGTTTCTCTCAGTAAGTGCCTAGATGTGGGATGTTTGGGCTATGTGGTTGGTGCGTGTCTAACTTGAACCGGCCTGGGCAGACTAGGCCTCACCACCTACAGCGCCCACTGCTGCCTTTAAAGAAGTGCGTCCGGCCCGTGATCTGTGGTCTGGGGGGACAAAGGGGCTGAGCGCGGTGGGGCGGGCGGGGCAGGTGGGGCTTTGCTCCTCAGAGAAGTTGGCTTTGACACAGAACATGTGTAAACAGTGGCAGACCCACAGTAGGTGCACGATAAACGTGACCATGACCACTTGCGTGGTGCAGAACCCAGACGCCAGAGGACAGAACAGAGTGAAAGGCCAGCAGGTTATGGGGCAGACCGGGCACAGCCTGGCTGCACACTAGCCCTGTGAGATCAGGCAAGCAACTCATTCATGCTGTGCCTCAGTTTCCCCCTCTGTGAAATGGGCTTAGAACAGCACCTGCTCAGAGGGCCATCAGGAGGAAGCGAGATCGCGCAGTGCAAAGGCTCAGCGCCACGCCGAGTGTAAAAGGGGGCCTCCTTTCAGTCAGTCAGGTTCATCCTGAAGCCCCTGCCTGGACAGTGTAACGGCCCTCCGCAAGGCCTGGGGCCCCCAGCGCAGCACAGAGGTGTGACTGTTTGTGCTAAACGGGACCAGCAGCACCTATGAACGGTTTCACACCAGGTCAGATTTTATCAAAAATGAGTTTGGGTGTCAAACTTAGGAACCACTTCTTAATTCTCAGACTCTTCTGGATTGCAGACTGCAGGTGTAGGACTGTGGACTGGGTGTGACTTGGCGATGATGGTGAGAAGGGCTGAGGTGGGGGCAGGTGCGAAGTTGGGAGGGAGGGGGTGGGGCCTGGAGATGCTGGCCTGGGTCCTGGGGAGGGGGAGGGCTGGCAGGGAGGCCAAGGGGCCGAGACGGCTGAGGGGCCGGGGTGGGCAAAGCCGGAGGCAGCAGCAAGTACAGGGGCCCTGGCTCTGGGGGTATGGAACCCGGGCGGAAGGGAGGTAGGGGCCAGGCCCTCTTGTCCTCTGCCCTCTGGCCCCTGGCCGGACCTTTCAGTCCCAGGGGCTCTTCCCACTGCCCCCTCCTGCCCCTCCCTACTCGCTGGAAACCTCCTGTCCTGGCCTCTGGCATCATTCAGGAGCAGAACTCCTGGCGTTCACACTGCCTCACCGCATCGGGGATGAGCCCCGGGCTGAGTGTGGGAAGAGGAAGATGCCAGGCTGGGAAGCCAGGCCTCACCCTTGTCCACTGTCTCTGTGAGGAGTCAGGTCCTCTCCAGCGACCCAGTTCCTGTCGCCATCTCGGGGGCACATGAGCAGGCAGAGGTGGGCAGTATGAGCGGCCTCTGCTGGTCCTGGCTGTGTCTCTGGAGCCAGGTGGCCCCTCTGGAGCTGGAGCCAGGGGTGCAGGCCCCAGACTTGGTGGATGAAGCCTCGTGGTGGTGCCTGGGGGACCAGCTGCAGGAGGAGACTGAGGGTGGGGCAGGGGCCAGGGCCTCCAAAGGAGGCATGAAAAAGATGGTGGCCCTGTGGGCTGAGGACCCGGCTCCTCCCCTGGGCCTCTGGGGCCACATTCGCTCCTGGAGTCCCTGGCAGTGAATGTTCTGCCTCTGGGGTCGAGCTTGCGGATGCACCATTGGGAGCTGCAGGTGAGATGCTGTGAGTCCCCCTCTCTGCGGGGACGGAGTCTGAGGCCCCTCTGCGCCCCGCTTTTGACTTGGTCCTGCTTTGTGCACCACCCTCTCTGCAGTGCCCAACCTGGTCTGGATGCTCTAGTTGCTCCCTGAAGGGTTGTTGTGTGAATGAATGAGCACAGGCCACCTGCACAGGGAAAGGTGTGTGTGCCACATGTTATGTTTGGGGACTGTACAAAAAATTCTAAATCCACAGAAAAATGGAACGCCTGGATGCCCTTCATACTTCTTCGTGATCGTTAGCTTCTGCACACTGTGCTGCGTTTCTGCTCCCTCATTTTAGACACACACGTTTCCCCCAAACCATTGGAAAGTAATTTGTAGACATCATGACACTTTATTCCTATAAATTTCCCTCCGAGCCTGTATCGCCTTAAAGTCCTCGATTAAAACCAAAGTCAGGTTTCAAATAAATAATCTAAGCTTCTGCATTAAGAAAACTAGATAAATTAGGGGTTTGGGATTTTGAGATACATACTAATATGTATAAAATAGATAAACAACAAGGTCCTACTGTAGAGCACAGGGAACTATATTCAACACCTGTAATAGCCTATAATGAAAAAGAATATGCAAAAAGAATATATATATGTATGACTGAATCACTATGCTGTCCACCAGAAATTAACAATATACTGTAAGTCACCTCTACTTCAACTTAAAAAAACAGAAAAGAAACTATGTAAAGAAGAATAACCTACATCCAAATCAGACAGGAAGAAGGAAATCATGCAAATGTAGAAACCAGTTAAAGGGACAACAGAAAAGAAACAGAGAAAGTCTACTTTTAAAAAAAAGCGTTATTATTTCATCCATAACATTTAGATCTGCCATCCTTCTGGACTTGGTTGCTGGGCATGGATTGAGTTAGGGGGTAAAGACAATTTTCCCCCCAGTAAATATCTAGTTAACCCAGCATCATTTATTGATAAGAACCATCCGATGCCGCCTCGCCGCTGCGTCTCTGTGTCACCGTGCTGCGAATCTGCTTCTAGAGTCTGTGCTGCTTTGTTCTTCTCTCCGTGCACAGGAATCAGTGTCTTGACTACATTCCCTTCTCTCCTCGTCCTCCTCTTCCTCCTCTTCCTCCTTCAAGGCCACTTTGGTTGTTCTTGGCCCTTTGCAGTTTCATATACATTTCAGAACTAGCTTGTCATTTTCCACCAAAAATGGTTTCTTTTGGGATTTTGCTGTGGTTGTATTAAACCTTTAGATTATTTTGGTGAGAACTGACATTAAAAAAAATGGAGACTTCCAGCTAGTTAGCATGTCGCCCTTCACCGATGAATGGTTATACTCTTCTGTCTGTTTGTCTTCAGTTTCTCTTGATGAGGCTCTGAAGCTTTCAGTGCAGAAATCTTGTGCATCTTTTGTTACATTTGTTCTTCAGTGTCTTATGTTTTCAAATTAAAAAAAGATAATGTTCCTAACATACCATGTTCTGTTTGTTGCTGGCGTAGAGAGACACAGCTGATTTTCGTGCATTGACCTTGTATCGGCACCATCACTGAATTCCCTGAATAGGCAAAGTCCTTTGTCTGTAGGTTCATTTGGGTTTTCTAATACACGACCACGTTGTCCACAAATAATGGCAGGTTTTCATTTTCCTTTTCAGTCTGGATGCCTTTTGTCTTCTCCATGACTTACTGCTGCTGAGAATAGGACCTTTGGCACAGTGTTGAATGGAAGTGGTGACAGTGGCCATCCTTATCCTGTCCTTGAATTTGGGGGGAAGCTGTCAAAATTTTACCGATTTGTGTGATGGTTTCTACAGAGTTCTTTCTCAGACTGTGGAAGTTTCAGTCTATTCTGAGTTTGTTGTGGGCCTTCATTGTTTGCTTTGTTATGTACTTTTTCTGCATCTACGGAGGTGACCATAGCATTTTCTTTCTCTCTTTCTCTCTTTTTTTTTTGTTCCTGTAATGTGCTCTATTAGTCAGAGTTTTCCAGAAAAACAGACGCAGTAGAATGTATAGATAGGAAGGGATTTATTATAAGGAATTGACTCATGTGGTGATGGAGGCTGAGAAGTCGCAAGCTCTCCCGTCTGACAGCCGGGGATCCAGGGAGATGCTGTCTTGTTCTCATCTGAGTCCAAAGGCCTGAGAACCAGGACAGCCGGCAGTAAGTCCCAGTGTGAGAATCAGCAGCCTTGACCCACGTCACAGCTCAAACAGGCGGGAGGCGCTTCCTCTTCCTCAGTCTTTTTGTTTCATTTGGGTCTTCATTTGACTGCATGAGGGGCCGGCACGTTAGGTCCACCAGTTCAAATGTTCATCTCACTCAGAAACACCCTCCCAGACACACCCACAGTCATGTTTAACCAAATACCAGGCAACCTGCGGGCCAGTCACATTGACACATAAAATTAATCATCACAAGGGGTGAATCACTCTTTTTTAAAGACGTTGAAACATTTTTGCTTTTTTGGCATGAACACTGCTTGGTTGTCACAGTTTATCCCTTGCTGGTTGGTTGCCACATGTTGCCCCTTCTAAATTTATTGCTGGATTTGGTTTGTTAAAACTTTCCTTAAAATGTTTACATCTCTGTTCATGAAAATAATTGCTCTTTATGTCTTTAAAAAAATTCCTTTAATATCATTCTCAGGATTATGCTGGCCTCATAAAGAGCTGGGAAGTGCTTCCTCCTTTTCTATTCCTTGGAATAAACTGGATAATATTAGTGTCAGTTTTTCTTTAAACATTTGGGAGAATTCACAAGTGAAGCCACGTGGTTCTGGGCTTTCTTTGTTAGAAGGTTGAATGAGTTCAATTTCTTTTTGGACTATTCAGATTTTTTATTTTCTTTTACTTTTTTTTGGTTTTAACAATGTGTTTTTATTTAATGAACACAGTATTTGCAATTTGACAGCCGTACACCCTCCAATTTTACTTACTATTCACTTTACAACAAAATATCAACAGATACAGGATATTTCTTTATGCAAATTGTGAGAGTATATACATAGAATAACACACACTCCAGAAATCAGTATATATGCACATTATTTACATATTAACTATATTTACTGTAAATAGAAATGTTTCCCATTAGATGAATTGTTTGAAGAATATGTTTAATCTAGCTTGTCAAATTTATTGGCACTTTGTTCATGGTATTCATTTTGTTTTTGGCGTTTGTATGGTCTGTAGGTGTTCCCTGTTGTTGATATTGACAGTTTGACTTTTCCCCTCTTTTCTTAAATCGCTTTTCATAGGGTTTAAAATTTTATTTGTTTTTTCCCAAAAGATCAACTTTGGTTTAATTGATTATATGTGAATTTTCTATTTCCTTGATTTCTGCTCATATGATCTACTTTCTTTCAGTTTGTTTTTCTGTCTCCAGGTTCTTGAGATTAAAACTTAAATAACTGCCTTTGAGCCCATTAAAAGTGATAATGTATGCAATTAAACTATACATTTATTTTTAAATATTACTTTAACTATATTCCCCAAATTTGGAGATGCTCTATTTCTATTATAATTTAATTCAAAGACATTTTCTAATTTCTCTTTTTTTTTAAATGGAGGTGCTGGGGATTGAACCCAGGACCTCGCGCACGCTAAGCACGCACTCAGAGCTTTGCCCTCCTCACCCGTGGCATTTTCTAATCTCTATTTTGATGTCTCCTTTGACCCAAGGGTTATTTTAAAATGTTGTTCAACCCATGGTTGGAGATGTTCTGATTGTCATTACATAATTTATTTCGAATTTAAATCCACTGTGGTTGGAGGACACAGTCTGATTGATGTCACTACTTAGAAATTTGTCAAGTCATTTGTCTTCTTTAGTCTGACGATACGGCAGAGTACGCTGACTGATTTTCAGATTTTCAAAGCTGAACCAGCTTTATACTTTTGGGATAAAACTGACTTGGTTGTGATTTTTTAAAAATATATTGCTGGAATCTATTTGCTAATATTTCATTATGGATTTTTGTGTCTGTATTCATGAGGGCTATTGGTTTTTAGTTTTCCATTCTCGTACCAGTTTTGTCTGGTTTTTCCTTTTTTTTTTTTATACTGGGGGTAACGGCTCGCCTCATAAGGTGCATGTGAACGTGTTCCTCTCTTCTCTGACTTCTGGAAGAGGCTGTAGGACGGCTGCTATTTCTTCCATAAAAGCTCAGTCGAACTTGCCGGTGAAACAGCACCGGGCCTGATGTTCTCTTTGCTGGAACGTTTTAAACTGCAAATTCAGCTTTAAAATATGTAAGATGGTGCTCCGTACACCTGTGTCTTGTTGAGTGAGGTTTGGTAGATTGTGTCATCTGAGGAACTGGTCTGTTGTGTCTAAACTGCTGGACTCGTTTGGACAGAGCTGTTTGTCTGTCCCTCTCGTCTTCCCCTCGTGTGTGGTGGGTGGAGCAGCTTCCCCTTTCCTTTCTGATCCTGGTAATTTGTATCTTTTATCCGCTTTATTCTTTGTTAGTCTGAGTACCGCTACATCAACTTTACTGATCTTTTCAAAGAACCAGCTTTTGGTTTCATTGATTTTTTTTTCCCTATCATTTTTTTCTGTTTTCAACTTAGGTGATTTCTGTTCTTATATTTATTATTTCTTTCTTCCTGTTTACTCTGACTTTATTTTTGCTTTTATTTTTCTTGTTTTTTAGGGCAGAGATTTAGATGATTGATTGGAGGGCTTTCTTTTTTTTTTTTCTAATAAAAGAATGTAATGCTATAAATTTCCTTTAAAGCACTGCACTAACTATATCCCACCAACTCTGATGTGTTGTATTTCATTTTTATTTAGCTTGGCTGGCTCTTTTTACCTTTTAAACATTAAAAAAAATCTGTTCATTTTCTCTTTGATATTGTTTTCACCATAGATTTGTCTTATTTATTAACCTGCTCAAAGAACCAATTTTTGGCTTTTTCCTTCTTTTTAATTTAATCTCTTATGTTTATTACTTTCCCTTATTTTGTTTTGGCTTATTCTGTAGTCCCTTTTCTTCTCCTTAAATTGAACACTTAGCTCATTAATGGACAGTCTTTCTTTGCTGCTAATATATGCACTTAAGCCTTTAAATTTCTCTCTCCTGCATTTTTTTTTTGCATTGCACAAGTTTTGCTATGTAGTGTTGTAATTACAGTTCAATATTAATTTTTAAAATTTCCATGATCATTTCTTGGAACCACAAGCTCTTCAGAAGTGTATTAAATTGTTTTTAAAAAATGAACAGGAGTGTTTAAATTTTTACTATGCTTGACTCCTGTAGTTGTGGACCTCCTGGACCCAGTCCAGTGTCTGATCAATAACCAATGATTGAAAAATATTTGTGAATGAATAAATGGCCCTATAACTCATGAATATTGCCTTTCTGGACCAGCTGCTGAGCAGTCAGGAAGAACGGCACCTTTTTTCCCTATTGAGAATATTCAAAATTGGTCTTAGAAATAATGAAACGTTAGCAAATAAACAAATACGTGCCACGTATCATTCGGGAAACCTAACCTAATCTTCGAAACAATGTTTGAAATGGTTAAACACACACACACACACACACACACACACACACACACACAAGATGAAAAAAGTGAGACATGCAGAGTTTAAGAAGCTTTTCCATAGTCATGTGACTAGAAATGGACAGAATTGAGGTTTCAAACTAGAGAGGCCAGCTCTGGGCATGTGCGTCTCATCATCACGTTGGGGCACCTCTCTTGAAGTCATTACACATTAAACACAAGGACCTCCCTGAGAAAAGTATTTATGGAAGTGTTGCATACAAAAAGCTACCTGTCAGACGTGCTCAGCTCAGTCCGATGAATTTTCACCAACCGAACAGCATGCAGATCAAAAAAGGTAACATTACCAAACCCTCCAGAGCCTTCCTTATGCCATCTTCTGTTATTAACCCCCACAAAGGGTGACCTCTCTAGATGCTGAACATTACAGATTAGTTTCGTCAGATTAGAACCTTCCTTAAATAGGACCGTTTTCTACATACTCTTCTACATCTGTCTTCTTGCAACACCATTGGTTTGGGATTCATTCATATTGTGTGTCATTGCATTTTGTTCTTTCTTCTTTCTGTGTGGTATCGCCTTGTGTGACCAGAGCGTAACTGATGTATTGACCCTTCTGCAGGTAGACATTTGTTCAGTGCCCAGCTGATAGTGCAATACGAATGTTCTAAATGTTTTCTGCACCATTTCAGTCTGTTGCTGACACGATGCCCCATCACCCCAGTCGCGTAGTGCACATTTCCTGCAAACCAGGACATTCTCCTACATAACTGCAATGCAGCAATTAAAATCAGGAAGTGATCGCAGGTATGTTGTGGCCGTCTACTCCCTGCCCCGACCCCCACCCATTTGACGGTTTTCCTAATAAAGTAGAAAGAGCCAGTTCGGAATCACACGCTGCATTTAGTTTTCATGTCTTTTTGGTCTCCTTCAGTCTGCAGCAGTTCCTCAGACTTTCCTTGCGCTTTTGCACGCTAAACCCGGTCATTTTGTAGAATGTCCCCAGTGTGGGTTTGCCTGATGTTTCCTCATGATTACATTCGGGTCATGCATCTTTGGTGGGAAGATCCCAGGAGTGACCCTCTATCACCTGTTGGTTCTCCTTCTTTGGAGAATCCTGGCTCCAATGTGCCTCCACTCCTGGCCTGTCCCAGGTGTGGGCAGAGGGCCCCTGGGGCGAAGATGCAGGAAGTGGCAGTGGAGGTCCCCTGCAGCGTGGTGAAATGCAACGTCCGCGGCAAACGGATGGGCGATGATGAGGTTTGCTCCACTCAGCAGCCTTTCACCTAGTGGTTTTATTATTCATTGAAGACTCTCACCTGAATCAGTCATTACTACTCCTAATCCAATGAGTGAATCGTTTATCAGTTATTGGTGGTTTCAAAGTTGTGATTTCCGAAACCCATTATTTCTTCTAGATGGATTGGCTGGCATTCTTCTGTAAGAAGCTCCTTTCCATTTTTCCTCTTTCTTTCTTTCTTATTTTTTTTTTTTGAATGTCAAAATGGACACATAAACTTTTTATTGACTCAAAATGTTAATTAAGTGTTGTGTGAAGCTGGCTTCCTTGTCTTTTGGCAGGAATCTAATAATCTTCGAGCATTTCCTTGGTTTTAGCACAGATGTCCCAGCCTCATCTTGCCATTCCCCACCCTAGACCTCCAACCAGTCACGGCTTGGAGGAGGTTCCCTTTGGAGGGAAATGGTGTTTAGAAACCAAGGTCTGGATGCTTGGTGTGTTCACCGTAACTGAGGTACCATTGCTGGCGGTCTTTCCCTGGTCCTTGTGTTGATATTTCTGCAATTATTCTTGATTAAAATTTTTGGTGGGTTTATTAGGTTTATTTACTGATTTAGGTTTATTTATTTGTTTATTTTTTAACGGAGGTACCGGGGATCGAACCCAGGACCTTGTGCCTGCTACTGACCATGAGCGCTGCCGCAGAGATGCTCCCTCTCCACCAATTACTCCTTTTTCCCCAATTCACTTTTATTTTTATTTATTTATTTTTTGCACATTCATGCAATTCACTATTTTTAAAATTTTTAATTACTTAATTAATTTTTAGTATTTGTAAACACCTTTATTGTGTTCAAGTATTCTTGATTCGTTGTGACGACACCCTGATTGCTTTAGACCTTTTGCACGTGTTTTTCTATGTGCTGGTATAACCGACACCAGTGTCTTTGGGAATCTGAATGTGCTGCTTGCTTTTTCCTTCTGCTCTCACCCCCATGTCTCCTCACATGCTCGGTGATCTTTGATTATGAACTCCTGCAAAATGCCTGGCACCAGCACGTTCTGCTCAGGAGGAGGTTCGGGGAACAGTTTATCTACCTGTCTGTTCCCAAATCCTGTTCATCAATGGTTCTCCCCAGGGAACATTAACTCCCCACACATATGTGAGTGCTGAGCAGGTCCTGGGGCTTTTCCATGCCTCGGTGGTGCCAGGGAAGACTGGGCCAGAGCAGGTGGCCCCAGCGTGGGCCTGAGGTGCAGTGCTGCAGGGGCCATCTAGAACCGGTGACAGCCGTGCTGGCTGAAGCCAGGCAGATGGCCAACGACTCTGGGAGGGAGGAGGCCAAGAGAGCCTGCGCTGGTCTTTTTTTTTTTTAATTGAAGTATAGTCAATTTACAATGTTGTGTCAACTTCTGGTGTAGAGTAATGCACTGGTCTTGAGGTGTGTGATAACAATTCTATTTTTTTCTTTTTCCAGTTTTCAGATCTCTGCCCCAATACTCACTCTTGTCTTTTACCTCCTTAAACAGAGAAGACATATTTATTTTGAGATCTGTACAGGATAATCCATGATAATTTAAATGTCTGGGTGCCTGTTGGCGCATTTTCTCTTCTTTTCCCATGTATTTTGTCTTGTCTCCTCGTTGGCTTATTATGGACCTTGTATTTACTATGTGATAGAAATACTTTTAAGATATAGGAGGTCTTCCTCCATGTGATGGAGATTTGCCTCTGCCAGGCACCAGGGGGCACCAGAACTCTATGAGCACCTTAATCTAGTTGCAGGGAGTAAGAGGGAAATGTGAATTTTATCTCCCCACCTGAAAAAGGCCGAACGCTTCTGGGTTACCCTTACACCGCACCACCGGTCCCCCACCCAAAGCAAGGGAGTAGGTCCCAGAGCCCTACCCCTGGTGGGCCCTGGACTTCTGCCCCTTTCCTGTAAGCTTACAGCTGCTTTTCAATAGAAGAAAGGAAGTCGGAGGCAATAGAAAAACAGCAGCCGAACTAGGAAAGGAACTATCCTTCGGGACTAAAGGTAACCTGAAGCTAACCCAATATTGTAAGTCAACTAACTATACTTCAGTTAAAAAAAGACTTAAAGTAGAATAAAGATATTTTCATATGAACAAAACAGAGAGAGTCTGGCATGAAAAGATTCAGACTAAAGAAAATTAATACTAAGAGGTATTTGTCAGGCAAAAGGATGGACTCAGAAGGAAGGTTAGAGGCACAGGAAGGTATAAAGAGAAAGAGCAACCGAGCAGCAAGTACACAGGTAAGTACAGCCCCGTGTTGAGCGTACAGGACAGCAGTGGCATCTCTTCGGGTTAAAAATACAGACAGGATGAAAATGCACGGCAGCATTGGTCTCAGGTTTGCGAGACGGTGGATGGAGTTAAATGTTCTGAGGTTTTTGCAGTGTTCATGAAAACAGCATTTAATATTAGACATTGATGAGTTCAGGAAGCATGTTATAATCTCTAGGGTAACTCCTGAAAGAATATAAAAGACTGCATGATTTCTAAGTTCATAGAGTGAAAAAAAAAGGAATAATAAAAAATAATGCATCCAGAAGTAGAGAATAAAACAGAGCAAGAGGAATACAGAGCAAGCATTAAGGGCTCACTAAGCCCAATATGTCAGCATGACTAGTGAACTTAAATACATCCATCATCAATATGTCAATATGCCAATAATTACAGGACGTCAGGAATTACATTCTACAGGAGCAGCTGGAGACTTCCACTTCTAACCAACACGGGTAACAGGTCGGATATGCTCTGTCATCTGAATCAACTAAAGAATGGGCAAAATATGTGAAACAATGGGTTTTAAGACGCAGAGAACCAGGCAGCAAGGAGCCGCGGTCCGGGAAGCAGCGGAGGGAAGCCCCTGCTGCCCCAGCTCACTGCCTTGATAGCTCCCGAGGTGAAGGTTGGTGGCGCCCTGAGTTGAGGAGATGGAGCTGAGAGTCTGCGTTTGCAAGACAGACAACCTGGGAGGAGAGACGCACAGAGACCCCCAGAGAGCTGCACAGGGTCCCCCTCGAGGGCTCAGCTTAGCAGTGAGCAGTGCAGGCATATGAAGCTGAAGTCTGGGGAAGGAGCTACCGAAGGATTAGAGGCGATAGTCCTCGGTGATCGCCTCCGAGCGCGTTTCAATCAGCCTTGCTGGAAAACCTCAGGGCCGCGCGGGGCAGTGGGTAGACTCCACTGGGGGTTTTGTCTCAGTTGTGGGAAATAATTAATCCCAGGCCAAGCACTGTTCAGCCCCACCTAACAGATCTTCAAAGGGAAGACACAAGAGGACAAAAATGACCAGGGGTGCAAAAAAGCAGAAAAATACAGCCTGTGATGGAGAGACAAAGCAGCGACTGCAGCCCAGCACGGGCGCAGGTGTGAGCGCCGGCGGACGGAGACGTGAGAGTGGTTATAACTGTATCCATGTGTTCAAAACCTTAAGTAGAGACATCGAGGATATAAGTGGCTCAAGTCCAACTTCCCTAGATGAAACAACAGTTTGTGAGATGAAAAATACACTGAATGGTATTCACAGAAGTTTGGACCTTGTAGAAGAGCTGTGGGACAACTTCAAGTGGCCTAATCTATGGGTACCTGGAATCCTGGAAGGGGAGGAGGGGGAGTGAGACATAAAAGATATTTGAAGAAATAATAGCTACAATTGTTTCCAAGGTTTGATGAAAACTATAAACTTACACCCCCTACAAAACTCAACAAACTCCAAGCACAACAAACTTGAGTAAAACTACCTTAAAGTGCATCATAATTAAATTGCTCAAAACCAGTGGTAAAAAGAAAATCAGCCAGAGAAAAAAGACATGTTACGTACAGAGATAGAAAGCTAAAAATGAGATTGCTCATCAGAAGCAATCAAACAAGGAAGAAAACAGTGGAGTAACATTTTTTTAGAGTACAGGAAAAAAAAATCCCTAGAATTCTTTATCTACAGAAAATGTCTTTCAAAAATGAGAGTGAGATAAAGACCTTTTCAAAAATACAAAAGCTGAAAAAATTTATGAGCAGCACATTTGTATTACAGAAAATGTTACAGGAAATGTCAGAGGTAAATGGTACCATATAGAAATGCACCTCCACCAAAGGAACGAATAGTCTCTGAAATGATAATGACATTGGTAAATATGTAAGATTTAAAAAATTACTTACAACTTAAAAATAATAACAGTATGTTGTTGGTTTTATACATTTACAAAGGAAAAATGTGTGACAACAGTAGCAGAGAAATGGAAGTATGTTACTGTTGCTTCTTATTTTTATGCATGAAGCAGTATATCGTTACAGGTAGATCATGGGAAGCTAAAGATCCATCTGTAGTATTTAAAGCAACCACAAAAATACTAGAGAGACCTAAACAGCAAAAAAAGGAGATTAAGTGGAATTATGAAGAATACTCAAGTATTTCTGCCTAAAGATGGCAGGAAAAGAGGTTAAGAGAACAGAGACCAGACGGAGCAAACAAAACAAACAACAGGTAAGCTTAAACCTAATCAAAACTCTAATCACATTAAATCTTAATCATCTAAATACTTGACTAAAAGTCAGAGATGTCAGACTGGATAAAAAAGCAAGAGCCAACTATCTCCTGTCCATAAGAAATTCATTTACATGTAAAGACACAAATAGATTAAAGGAAAAGAATGGAAAGCATTATGCTGTGCAATTGCTAATCAAAAGAAAGCTGGAGTCACTAAATTAGTAGAAGACAAAGTGGATTTCAGAGGGAAGAATTTTACCAAGGATAAGGAAGCTCATTTCATAATGAGAAAGATTTCAATTCTTCAAGAGGACGTAATCCTAAACATTTATACACCTAATAACAGAGATCTGAAATTCACGAAGCAAAATCTGACAGAGCTGCAAAAAGAAATAGATACAGTGAAACTCAGATTGCAACACCTCTTTCTCAATAATTTATGAAAGCAATTAGACAGAAAATCAGTGTGGACATGGAAAACTCGAACAGTGCTATCAATTAACCTACTTGACATTTATAGAACACTCTACCCAACGACTGGAGAACACACATATTTTTCACGTGCACCCATAATGTTTACTGAGACTGACCACATTGTGAGCTGGAAAACAAATCTCAACGCATTCAAAAGGATTCAAGTCGTCAAATATGCCCTTTGATAAGAATGGAACTTAATTAGAAATCAGTAACAGGAAGATCTCTGGAAAATCCCCAGATAATTGGAAACAAAATAGCTTGTAAATAATTTGTAGATCAAAGAAGAAATCAAAACGGAAATTAGAAAGTACCGAGAACTGAATGCACACGAAAATAACAGATTTGTGGGACGCAGTGAAAGCACAGCTTAGGGGAAAATTGATAGTAGTAAACATATGAATTAGAAAGGAAGAAAGGTCTCAAATCTGTAATCTTAGCTTCTACCTTAAACCAGAAAGATAAGAGCATTTTAAACACATGTATACATATACTGATGAAAACATTATTTATAGTATTTCTAAACTGGGAACCAAGACAAAACCTGGACAGAAACAGAATCAAACTTGATCTAGATACTGGAGCTAGCAGATACGGACTTTAAAATAATCATCATCAGTATGCTCCGGGAAACAGAAAAACAGATCCAAAAAGCCCATGAAAAGGTGGAGAGTTTCAAGACAGAAATGAAATCCATCGAAAGAATCAAACAGGAATTCTAGAACTGAAAAAAATACAGTATCTGAAATGAAAGAACTCACTAGAAGGATTTTACAAAGGATTAGATGAAACAAAAGACAGAATTAATAAATTAAAAAACAGATCAATAGCACATACTGAAATTGAAACACACAGAGGAGGGAAAAAAGAAAGGAAAACAGAAGGAGAATTACAGGCATGTGAGAGAGAATGAAAGGTGTAAACTGATTGAAGTCCCAGAAGAGAGAGCGAGGAAGAAGTAATATTTGAAGTGATACTGCTTAAGAATTTTCCTAAAACTGATGAAAGACAGAATTCATCGATTTAAGAAGCTTGCAAATCTTAAAGAGGAAAAAATTACACCTAGGCAAATCATAGAAGACTTCCAAAAGCCAAGTGTGAGAGAACAGAAGACCAACTACCTCCAAAGAGCGTCAGTGAAACTGAAATATGAATTCTCCACAGAAATGATGGAAACCAGAGACAAGAGAAAGGCTATTTATGTATGTGTGTGTGGCTGAAGCATTGTGCTGTGCACCAGAAACTGACACAACATTGTAAACTGACTACACGTCAATAAAAAAGAAAAGAAAAAAAAGAAAGGCATATTTACATAGCTGAAAGAAAATACATGCTTGCCCATAATTCTATATGCAACTATTGTTTTGGCGATTTTGGGTCCCTTGAATTTCCATATGGAATTTAGGATCAGCTTAAGTTTTACAAAGAAGCCGGTTGAGATTCTGACAGAGATGTCATTGAATCTGTAGATCAGTTTTGGGACCGTTGCCATCTTAACAGTATTAAGTCTTCTGATCCATGAACATTTATTTAGACTGTGCTTAATGGTTTTCATCTATGTTTTGTAGTTTTCAGAGGAGAAATTTTGCATTTTTTAGGGTCAGATTTATTCTAAGCATTTAATTATTTTTCCACGCTATTGTAAATGGAATTGTTTTCTTAATTTCATTTTTGTGTTGTTCATTGCAAGTACATAGCAACAGAACTTTTAGAACACCACTTTCTTTTTTTTAGTGGTCCCTTAGGATTTCCTATGTGCAAGATCATGTCATCCATAACTAGAGAGAGTTTCACTTCTTCCTTCCAGTATGGAGCGCTCTGGTTTGTTTTTCCCACGGAATTGCCCGGCTGGAACGCCCAGCACAAGGCTGAGTAGATGCGGTGAGCGCGGCTACCCCGTCGTATTCCTGAGCTTGGGGCCAGCACCTAGTCTTCCACCGTTAGGTGTGACGCACTTGGTATGAGGTGGGTTTTCATAGGTGCCTTTTACCAGGTTGAGCGTCTTCTTTTCTGTTCCCAGTTTACTGAGTGCTTTTTTTTTTTTTTAATCATGAAAGGGTGTTGGATTTTGTCAAATGCTTTTATTCTCTCTATTGAGATAACCATATGGTCTTAAAAATTCTTTTGATATGGTGTACTACATTAATTGATTTCTGTATGTTAAACCAATCTTGAACTCCTGGGATAAATTCCACTTGGTTATGGTATATAATCCTTTTCATATATTGATGGATTCAGTTTGTTGATATTTTGCATCTATATTCACAAGAGATATAAATCTGTAATTTTCTTGTGATGTCTTTGATTTTGGTCTACTACTGGGTAAGACTAGACTCATAGAATGAGTTAGAAGTGTTCTCTTTTCTCTTTTTTGGGAAGACTCGGTATTAATTCTTCTTTAAATATCTGGTAGAATTCACCAGTGAAGCCTTCTGGGCCTGGGCTGGTCTCTGTTGATAGTGTTTTGATTACTGATGCCATCTCGTAGCTTGTTACAGGAATAGTCAGATTTTAAAATTTCTTCTGTAGTCAGTTTTGTTAGTTTGTACCTTTATAGAAAAATTTCCGTTTAATCAAATTGGTCTACTTTACAATTGTTCATAGTATTACTTTATAATCCTTTTTATTTCTGTAGTGCCAGTAGTAAAGTCCTTTCTTTTATTTCTGATTTTCAGAATTTGGGTCTTTTCTCTTCTTGTTTTGGTCACTCTAGCTAAAGGTTTGTCAATTTCACTAATGTTTTCAAAGACACTGTTTTGGGTTTTGTTGATTTTCTCTGTTTTTCTATTCTTTATTGCATTAACTTCTTCTCTGATCTTTATCCTTTCCTTTCTTTTGCTTGCTCTGGGTTTAGTTTGCTTTTCTTTTTCTAGTGTCTTAAGGTGGAAGGTTATTTGCCATCTTTCTTTTTTCTTTTAAAAACATAGATTTATAGCTGTACACTTTCCTCTAAGCACTCTTTTAGTGGCATTGCATGAGTCTGGGCATGTTGTGTCTTCATTTTCACCTTAAAGTGTTTTCCGATTTCCCCTGTGATTTCTTCTGTTGGTTATTTAGGAGTGTGCTGTTCAATTTCCATGCATTTGTGAGGGTCCCACATTTCTTTCTCACTGGTTTCTAATTTCATTCCATTGAGGTTAAAGGACATATTCTGTATTATTTCAATCTTTTTAGATTGATTGAGGTTTGTTTTATGGCCTTAACGTACGGCCCATCCTGGACAATGTTCCACGTGCACTCAAGAAGAATGTGTATTCCGCTGCTTTTGGTGGAGTGTTGTGAAGTCCATCCGTTCAGTGTGGTTGGTTTGCTGTGTTGTTCAGATCTTTTACCCACTGGTTTACCTTCTGTCTGGATGGGCTTGGCAGACTGCTCTGGGGTTGGAGCTACATATATAACATCTGGGTGCTCTTCTTCAGCCCATTACAAGCCTTCAGCTCTGGTTTAGGGCCAACTGTGTGGGCTTTCCAGAATGACATTCAGCAGAAGTGGCAATAGTGAATACTCAGATCTTGTTTCCAACCGTAGGGGAAAAACATTCAGTATTTCACTGGTAAGAGTGATGTTATCTATAGGTTTTTGGGTAGATAGTCTTTATCAGGATGAGGAAATTCCTTCCTGCTTACGGTTTACTGAGAGTTTTTTTTTTAATCATAAAGAGGTATTTGGTTTTTTATCAAATCCTTTTATGTTTCTATCGAGATGATTATATGGTTTTCAACTTCTTTCTGTTAATGCAACGAATCACATTACGTTGTTTGATTTTTGAATGTTAAACAAACTTTGCATTCCTGGGATAAGTCTCATTTGGTCTTGATGTATTACCCTTTAAAAATACATAGTAGTTTTTTGGGGTTGCTAATATTTCTTTTAGAATTTTTTTCTTTCCTTTTTTTTTTTTTTCCTCCAGCAAAGATGGGTTTATATGAGGTCAGCAAAGAATTGCAGCTTGGGATCTACAACCATGAGCCACATGCAGGTTTCTTTCATGTGTTTTTACGGGAGGTATTGAGCTGTGAGTTTCATTTTGAATATCCCTCTCATGTGTTAGTATACAGGCTATGCTGCCCTCAGAAAGAATCAGGAAATGTTCCTCCTTCTTTATTGTCTTGAAGAGTTTGTGCAGTTTTGGTGTTTTCTCCCTCAAATGTTCGGAAGAATTCTGGAGTGAAACCTCTTGACTGCAGTTTTCTTTGCGGGAAGTTTTTTTTTGTTTTTTTTTTTTTTTATGGATACAATTTCTTTAATAGATAAAAATTCTATATTTCTTCTTGGGTCATTTTTGATAAGTTGTGTTTTACAAATTGTGTAATTTTACACTTGATCTTAGCCAAAAGGCCGAGAAGCAATCAAATTGTGTAATTTTATTCATTTAATTTAAAATTTCAAGTTTGTGCAGAGTTGTTCCCAATATTTTATACTATCTGTTTAATTTGTGTAGGGCTTGCCGTGGTGTCCTTTTTTCATTTCTTTAATTCATTGTTTGTGTTTTCTCCCTTTTTGAAACTCAGCCTTGTTAATGGTTTGTTTTTAATCTTTCCAAGGAACCAGCTTTTGGCTTTGCTGGTTTTCTCTGTTTTATGTCTGCTGTCTGTTCTGTATGTATGTCTGTTTTATATTTTTTGATCTCAGTTCTTACTTTTGGAATTTTATTTTTTTAATTTCTTGATTTAATTTGATGCTATACTTTGAGAAGCTTAGATCATTCGTTTTCTAAAATATACACTGAAAGCCTGTAAGCCCTGGTTTAGCTGAATTCTAAAAGTTCTGTGCTTGCACTTTTATTATTGTTCAGTTCCAAGTATTTTCTCATTTTCAGGGTGGTTTATTCTTTGATCCATGGGTTATTTAGAAATGCACTGCTTAATTCCTAAACACTTGGTGGGTTTTAGTCATGTTTCTGTTGTTGATATCTGGTTTAGTTTTATGGTGATTAGACAGCATACTTTGTAACATTTTAATCATTTGAAACTTATAAAGATTTGATTTATGACCCAATATATGGACTATTTTGAAAAATATCCCACATGTTCCTTAAAAACAACATCTATTTGGAGGTTCCAGGAAGTGGTGGTGTGTGTCTGTCAATTAGGTTATTAGTCATGTTGTTTCTTATGCATTTATTTCTTCTGTCTGCTTGTTCTGTCAATTTCTGTGAGAGGAGTGGTAAAATCATCTATTAGGATTGCAGAGGTTTTTTTCTCTTTTTCTTCCTGTCAACTTTTGCTTTGTCTTTTTTGAAGTTATATTATTAGGTGCATACACATTTAGGATTTTTTAGGTTTTCCTGTTGAATTGATGCTTTAATCATTATGGATTTCCCCTCTTTGTTTCTAGTAATACTTCCGGCCTTAAACTTTACCTGGCCTGATGCTACAGTCACTCCAGTTTTCTTTTGGTTCGTGACGGCAGGGCATCTTCTTCCATCCTTTCACGTTTATCCTTTCTGCGTCCGTCAGTTATCTTATACGTAAAGTGTGCGTCTGGTACACAGCATACAGCGGGTCTTGATGTTCATCCACTCTGTCATGTTTGTCTTTTACCTGGAATGTTTATTCCATTGTATTTAATAAAATGAACTGATGCTGTTGGGTGTGAGGCTGCATCCTGCTCTGTTTTCTGTATGTTCCGTCTGTTTCTTGATCCTTAGCTGACTTTTCCTATTTTAGGAATAATCCAGTATTTGTATGTTTGTCTATTTAGCTCTTTACTTAGACGTTTTAATATCATTTTAGTGGTTTCTGTGGACTAGAGATTTCAATGTGCATTCCTGATCTATCACAATCTGCCTCACCTTAGTTCTTTGATCATTTCCCAAACAGTGCAAGAATCTTACAAAAGTTTAGCTACATTTATCCCCTTCTGCCCTTTATTTTAATGTTTAATCTAATTTTACTTCTCTTTTATAACCCCCACAGCACATTATTATTTTTGTTTTAAGCAGTCAACACACATTCATAAAAACACTGCAAATACATTTTTAACCACTTATGTGCTTTTCCCACACACTTCTTTCTTTCCCATGATTCTGTGCTTCCATCTGGGGCTATTTCCCTTGGGCCTGAAAAAAAAACAACAGCAAATCTTGCCTATGATTTCTTGCATTGCTGGTTGGCTGCAGACAAAATCTCTTAGCTTTTGTTTGTCTGAAAATTGAAAATGTCTTTATTTCACCGTCAGCTTATGGATTACATTGCTTAGTTATTTCATAACCTTCCTGTTTTGTTGTTGTTGTTGTTCACTTGACTGAGAGTGGTGTGTTCAGTTCCCTGTGAGCACTGCGATTTTGTCCATTTCTTCTTACATCTCCTGTAGCTTGTGCTTTATAGAGGTGGTCGCTGTGCTAGTTGTTGCACAGACATTCCTGTTAAATCCCCTTTGGCCTAATAACATACCACCTTTGTCACATTTAATGCATTTTTGGCCTGAATTCTACCTCGTCTAACACCAGAATCGAACCCCTGCTTGTTTATTGTTTCCATTTGCTTGTCCTGTGATTTCCAGTCTTTCTGAAGCACCCTGTCTGGAGTCACGGCTTGCAGCTCTGCAAGCCGACTTGAAACCCTTTTTTCTTTTAATAGGTGAGTTAAGTCGGTTCACACTCGCTGCCGTGACTGATAGGCTGGTCTCCACGGTGCTGCGTTGCTGTGTGTGGTATTTACTGTGTGTAAGGTGTTCCATTTATTCTATCTCTTTCTCTCTGTGTTCTGTTTTCTTTGTTCTTATTTTTCTTAAGCACACCTTCCTTTATTTGTATATTTTTTTCCCTTTTGTAAACAGCTTACTTGAGATCTATTTCACACACTGTACAATATAGCCATTGAAAGTGCAATTCAATGGTTTCTGGTATCTTACATTAGTAATTTTTAAAATTTGTGGTAAGTATATAGAATATAAAATTTATCATTTTTTTAAATGGAGCACTAGAGACTGAACCCAGGATCTCATGCATGCTAAGCATGCGCTCTACCACTCTGCTATACTCACCCCCCCAAATGGATCATTGTAACCATTTCAAAATGTATAAAATGTGTGGCGGTGGCATAAACTGCACTTACAATATTGTTCAGCTGTCACCACTATTTCCAAACCTTCTTCATTACCCTGAAAGGAAATTCTGTCCCCGTGGCTGCAGCCGCCCTCTTTACCTCTCATAAGTGGAATCGCACAGAATGTGTCCTGGTCTGTCTGCCTCATTTCATTCCGCGTGCTGTTTTCCCAGGTTTATCCTCATCGTAACATGGTTCTATTTTTGCATTTCCTTTGCAAGTCAGGGGAGCCTGTGTTTTGGTTTGGTTGGTTGTCTTTATCCTAGTATCTTTTATAATATTTAATTAGTGTGAGTCACACAGAACTGGTATTTCTGTAGGTTAAAAATGGTCAGATATTGGTCATCTGAGGTGGTGCAAACCAAGATTATTTGGTTTGTCAGCGTTAAGTGACATCCTACGTCTCCCACCCATTATTTATGTGACAATCAATGAGTTTATTCCATTTCCCCCTTTTGCTCTCCCTATTCTTCCCCCTTTGAGTTGCATTGTTTCTATTTTGTCAGGACATACGACATCTCTGGGTACCCTTCCACTCTGGTCTCTGTCTTGATGTTAGTCTCAGCTATGCAATTAAAACATATCTAATGCTCACCACCAGCCTTCTAGGAGAGTCCCTGGGGGAGAGCTTGAGAGCATGCTATTTCCTGGATTCTTGGCCATTCGAAACTGTTTTTCATAGCCTGGATGATTGAAGGACAGCTCAGCCTGATAATCCTTGCAATTTCCCATTAAGTTCATTCAGGTGTCCCGTGATGTCAGGTTAAGTACACCATTTTTTTGATGCCAAGTACGATCTGCTAAGTGAGTCATTTACACTTTTCCGCCTCCATTTCCTCTCTTAGCTCTTAAACTCTTGACAATCTCATTCTTTGGACAGCCGCTTCGATATGCAACAGTCAATCCTGCGATTCTGATGCCATTCTTTTTCCCCCGACATAACATTGAAACAGACAGAGCTGTCACAGCTGGGATTTTATTAGTGTCACCCGTTTGATCATGTCATTTAATGTGGAAGTCAGATCTGCATGCAAACTTTTGATCTAAGAGGCTGCGAGTAATTCCGTGCATTACTTGAATCTCAGGGCTTTTTTCCAGAACAAACTTTTGGTGTGGAGTTGTTACACCTTCCATCATTACAGCACATCTGTGCACGACACAGCAGGGCCTCCAGAATGAGCTTTCCGTCTCAAAGTATTCAGTTTACCAGTTTGAATGTTTCATTCCCAGTAATCTGTTTTGGGACTGTTTTAAAGAGCAAATCCTGTCTCCCTCATCTCTTTCCTTCAGGGATTCCAGTTAATGCCATTAACTGAGTCCAATTAGTAATGCATTAATATACAGGTTCATCAATCAGCAATGAAAACTTTTTTGGTCTTAATAAACCCCTGGATCAGAGTTGTCTTTGTCATCTGACATGTCGTCAATTCGTTTACTAATAACATTATTCGAAAATGTCACCTTTTCCATTTCCTTTGCTTCATTAGTCTCAGACACAGTGTTGACAATTTCCAATCAGGCTGCTAAAATGAGCGATTCTGCAATTATGTGAGTCATTTCGGCTTTAGCTCTTAATTGCTCGACCTTGTAACCAGCTCCTTGGGCTCCATCGGGTACCGGGGCAATCGATCTCGGCAAAGAACTTTGTTCCTTAATCCGTGCTTGTGGATGCTGATAAAAGGTCACAGCTTTTTTCTGCACAACACGCCTGGTGCATGGTGAGGTGCTAGCGAGGTCTGCTTGGCTCTCTTCCTTACTGGATAATTCTTCCAGCCAAATAAGACATTTAGGCCGAGGGGGCGATAATTGTCAGGGCACACGCATCCCAATGTGCGACAATTCTCATTATGTTGCCTCATTAACGATTCAGACTTTTGTGGGGAATAAGGGCTTGTCTTGTGACTACGGTAACTTCCCGGCTTTAATTAAACAGTTGTCAGTTATGGAGGGAATATAAATATCTGTAAAAGTACATCCCTTTAGATATGAAATGCATAAGGAGACCTGAGGCCTTTGCAGCTTCTGAAAATCAATTTTCCAAGGGTTTAAAAAAAATGTTGTCTGCCATTATTAAATGTTTAAAAACCAAAAATTGAAATAAACTTAAGCATGTGATAAACAAAATACGATGTATTAAAATGTTGATTTGTATTTAATTTAGGGATTGAATTTCAAAGAAATTCACAAAATGTGACAATTATCTACATACATGTATAATAAAATACATTTTGAAAAGATAGATTTCCTGTTCCTGTAAATGCCCATCATCTTCTGTAATGAACTGATTTGCTTAAAGTTTGTTAAAGTATTATTTTTTAAACATGTAAGCATTGTTTCTTAATAGCCAAAACCAACTAGTAATTCATTATGAAATATCAGTAAGAATCAGACTTTGGCCAGTTGTAGATATCAGCTTAAAAAGGTAAATTAAAAATGAAGTAGCAACTGGGAAAACTGGCAAAGCCGATCATGCTTTATTTGGAAACAACCTAACACCAAGATCCACCTCCATCAAGATAAATGGAAAAAATCATGTAGACCTTCAATGATAGAATTAAAAATTGTGCAAATAAAAGCAAACTAAAAGGATAAGTACATTATGGAAAATAATATGGAGATTCCTTAAAAAACTAAAAATAGACTAACCATATGATCCGGCAATCCTCCTCCTGGGTATATATCTGTAGGAAACTCTAATGGGAAAAGATACCTGCACCCCAATGTTCACAACAACACTGTTTACAATAACCAAGACATGGAAGCAACCTAAATGTCCATCAACAGATGACTGGATAAAGAAGTGGTACACACACACACACACACACACACACACACACACAGAGGAATACTATTCAGCCATAAAAAAGAATAAAATAATGCCATTTGTAACAACATGGGTGAACCTGGAGGTTGTCATACTAAGTCAAGTAAGTCAGAGAAAGGAAAATACCATATGATATCACTTGTACATGGAATCTAAAAAATGACACAAATGAACTTATTTACAAAACAGAAACAGACTCACAGACATAGAAAAGAAATTTGTGGTTACCAGGGGGAAAGGAGGGGTGGAGGGATAAATTGGGAGCTCGTGATTTGTAGTTACTAGCTACTACATATAAATTAGATAAATCACAAGGTCCTCCTGTATGGCACAGGGAACTATATTCAATACCTTATAATAGCTTATAATGAAAAAGAATATGAAAAGGAATACATGTATATGTATAACTGAATCACTATACTGTGCACCAGAAATTAGCACTGCATTGTAAATCAACAGTACTTCAGTAAAATTGTTTTAAAAAGCAAAAACAAAAAGGAAAACTAAATATTTTCATACCTTTGCAAAACAAACAAATTCACTGATAAACAGTGGTGACCGAAGTCATAATCTGACCTGTTGATTGATTGATGGGATGGCCACGGTCATGCCATTGGGTGTAGCCTCAGGGGTGCTCTCCGGAGGAGGGGCTATATATACAATCTTAGGTTCCAGAATAATAGGGACTGAAGTAGGAAGTTAGGCTACATTGAATCTAGCCTCGATTTCTCCCAAAGAAAAGGAGCTGCTGAAATAGATGTCAGGTCCAGGTACAATGACTGGGGTGGCAACCGCTATCTGGGTTCCAGTTTGCAGACCAAACCAATGCTGAGAGATGGGAACACAGAGCAGAGGGATGGACAGCACCTGGGTCTCTGAAGACAGCCCTGAGCTGCTAAATCAACCCACTCCAAAACCCGCTCAAGCTCTGGACTCTCCTGTGAAGCAACATGTGCTCTGGTCATCTTAGCTTGAGCCAGGGTGTTTTCTGTTCCTTGTAGCCAAAGACATCTTAAATGGAGGTGGTCCTCAATGAATGTTTTTCCAATAGACAGATGGGAAGGTGAATGAGAAGAAGATTATTAAGGGATTAAAGTATAAGCTTTGTATGGAGAGAGAGGGCTCGAGTCCCCCTTCCCCAGGAGGAGGCTGGAGTGGCTCCTGGTGGGTGACGGGGCCCTGCCCACCCGGCACTTAGCAGCGGTGTGTCAGAAAGTGCCTCAGCTTTCACAGTGGGGCTGGTGAGAGAACCCAACAGTTTTGCAAAGTTTTATTGTGACTCAGAAAAGAGCGGCAGTGTTTTGGTGTGGGGGCGGGAGAGAAATGAGTGATCACTCTTTTCCGAGACAGGTTTCATCATCCGAACATTCGATCAGATCATGAATGATCGGTAGGTATTAAAAGCTCACCTTTAAAGGTCAGTACACAGACAGGCGGGCCTCGTGGCCCAGCCGTGTGCCTTGGGTAACAGCGGCAGAATTCATTAACTTGTCACAGCCGTCTCAGGGCCTGACAGACATCCTTCCACGGGATATATGCTACCCTCAGTGACTTCCAAACTGGCCAGGCCAAAATGTGAAGGCACACAGACCCTGAGAGCGGGGACCGGAGGAGAAAGGACGGGCAGTGCTTAATCCAGTTTCATTCACTTGGTTCTAGAACTTTACCAAGAATAACAACCAGCCCACACTGGGCGCTTACTGTGTGCCAGCGCTCTGCCGAGCTCTTGAAACTTAATTTGGTTTTTATTGGTGATTTCTGCCAGCCATTCCTTTTTTTTAAATTGAGGTACAGTCAGTTTACAGTGTTGTGTCAGTTTCTGGTGTGCAGCACAGTGCTTCAGTCGTACATGAATAGACATATATTCATTTTCATATTCTTTTTCACTGTAAGCTGCTACAAGATATTGAATATACTTCCCTGTGCTGTACAGTATGAACTTGTTTATCTGTTTTACATACACAAGTCAGTATCTGACTCTTCATTTTTATAACCACTCTGGGCGGCACAGGGAGCTGGTCCCTTCTGAAGACAAGGAGACTTGGGGGTTACAGGGATGTTTCTTAATGTCTCAGGGACAGAACGGGAGGTCACACGCTGATGGTGTGGCCCTAGAGCCCCTCCCCAGAGCCCTCGGGTACTCAGTCGGTATTCAACACACATTCAAAAGAATGGTTGAAAAATCACCTTTTCTGACACCAACAGAGATGCCATTTCACTGTGGAAAATTTGGAAGGTGCTGAAGCGGATAAGCTAGAACATAGAACTGCTCATCACATCCCTGAGAGGCGTGTGGGGGCCTTGTGCGCTGCCTCCTCTCCGGCTTTCTTCTCGCCCCATCTCAGGGTCCCTCCTGGGTCGACCACATTCCACTGACCCACCGTTTACTGAGCACCTCCTGTGTCCCAGACGCTGACTCCCCCTGATGCCTTCCTGGACTCGGGCTGGAGAGGGAGGGGACGGAAGCAGGGACAGGGACAGCACTGGTCCACAGGCACGCCCCGGAGCGGGGTGGGGGTGGGCGACGGGGGGCTGCTCCGAGTGGGGCAGGCAGTCGGAGGAGGCAGCGTCTCGGCAGGATCTGAAGGGCAGGAGGGAGCCATGGGAGTCCCTGAGAGAAGAGAGTCCTGGGCGAGGGAGCTGCCCGGGCAGAGGACCTGAGGAGCGAATGCGCTTGGCGGTTGGGGGGCAGCAAGTGCCCCCATGCCTGGAGAAGGGGGAGGGGGTGGGAGAGATGGTGAAGGGGCTGGGGGGGCAGAGAACCGGATTCCCAGGGTGCACGCAGGTGCGCAGAGGGCAGGGACTCTGGAGACAGCCTCTCAGAATAGGTGGGATGAGGGCCACTTGCCTTAGAGGGAGGCAGCCTCTTCCTCCCAGGGGTCTGGACCTGCAGGGACCCACTTGGTTGGCTTAGAGGCCTAGGGAGATGCTGCACCTGCGCACCTGGAGCCTGCCCCGCTCGCCCCGGCCCCCTACCACGTCCGAAGGGTCCCACCTGTGCCCCCGCCCGGCCGCACCTGCCCTAGTGGATTCTGCGCGGCCAGTTGACTTGGGATCATGATCCTCCTGGGTCTGGCGAGGCAGCATTCCCAGAACCTGGGTTTTCTCTTTTCTGCAGTGGTGACTGCACCTGGCCTCTCGTGGAATCCCGAGTTCAAAGCAACTGCCTCCAGGACCTCCCCCCCTCGGAACCCCTCCAACTCTAACTCAGTGTCTCCAGAATCGCGACACTCTGCAGCCTGGAAACCTGCTCCTCCCCCAGTGTCCCCTACATCTGGGAACTATCTGCGCAGTCCCTCAGGCCAGAAACCTGGGATCACCCCAACATCATGCCACATCAAAGGCATCAATCAAGGTCTGTGTCCAGGTTTTTCAGACACCACCTCCTCAGGAGTGCTATAGTTGGTCCATTTGGCTCCTTCTGCCTTGGTCTCCAGCGGAATCCAAAAAGTATTCTCTCCCTGGGCCGCACCCCCAGAGCTGCCGTGTGGGAAGGCACCTCCCCTGGGTCCCTCTCAGTCTACAGGGACAACACGGGGAGTTTTTAAACCAAATACTTCTCATCTTGCCACCTTGCTTGAAACCCTTCAATATTAGGCTTCCCACTGCTCTTAAGATAATGATCAAAATCCTCAACAAGGTCCCCCTGGTAAGTGCTCTCCAAGTGCCTGTGCAACATCGCTCCTCAGTGTAATGAATTAATCATTGCCCTGTTGCAGTGAATTAATCGTGTGTGAGTGTTGGCTTAATGTCTCTTCCCTACTGGAGTTCAGCTGTCTCTGCTGAATTCTCAGCACCCAGCACAGTGACATGTTTATATGTAGAAAAACAAGCGAATAATAAAAACAGCTAGCATTTTGGGTATTTATTATCCTCTAGGCAGTGAGCTAAGCCTTCTGCTGTCACCTCAGCAACCCCATGAGGCAGGTGCAGCCCTCATGTTTAGGAGAGGAAACTGAAGCACAGAGAGGTTAAAGAACTTGCTCAAGGAAGGGTTGGACCCAGGCAGTCTATCCCCCAGGTCATGAACAGCGATAAGCAAAAAGATATATTTATTCATTGTAGGGAACATCAGAAAATACAGAATTAAAAGAGAGAAGTCACTCAGAGATGACCACCATTAACATTTTGGTGTATTTCTTCCTAGACCCTTTTCCATGCTACTGTGTAAGTTATAGATTTTGATGTCCCGACTATTCTACTGAACACAGTTGGCAACATGCTATCCATCGTGCTTTGTCATCTGCTTTTCTCACTGGAAACCATCTTTTCAAAGTATCATCTATGGTAATATTTGCATTCATATTCCAGGGTGTAGCAAACGGCAATTTGCTCATCTCAGCCCCTCTTGTGAACATAAGGCATGGTGTGCTTTACCTGGTCACAACATTGTAGCAACAAACACAGGAGCTAAGTCACTCTGCCCGTCTATACTTACTTCCTGTGAGGTGGAGTTGCAGAGCCCAGTGGCGTGCAAGACCTGGGATTGGTGGTGCCAGAGCCCTCCAGGAGGGGCAGAGGAACCCACACTCCGGTCCTGCTGACTTACATCACCTCCAAGTGCAAAGTCAGGTCCACATCTGGCACCCCCCCCACCCATCTGGGTTGCATCTTTGGCATGCAGGTATGTGGAACAGACTTGCAAAGAACCACCTCCCCCATCTTCCTCCAAGGCCCATGCGCATGCTGTCCCTCCCAGGCGGGTCCCCTCTGAGGCCAGCAGCCAGGCTCAGGAGGCTGTCCTACGACTTCGAGGGTGGCTCATTGGCACAGAAGCCGGAATGTCTCTCCTTTCCCCCCTTCTCGATTGCTCTAACTCTAGAATCCAGCCAGGATTAAGCATGTTTGTCAGAAACCAGAAATGAGCTTTTTTTTTTTCTTTTTTTTGCTTTCACTCTCCTCTCTTTTTTCAGATCTGGAAAATTCCTCTGGCTGCTGAGTTAGGGCTTTTAAGAAAACATTAGATTCCTATTAAAGACAGGACTTCGCTTTTTTTTTCTTTTAAAGAAAAGGTTTTATCAGTTTTAAAATACCATGGAGCAGCTGAACAAACTCAGCACAAAAGTGGGTCCTGGGGTGGCCCCTGCTGGTGGGGTTTAAGGGGACAGAGGCTTGGGGTGGAAGTTGCTGGGCTTGGGATCTGGGACCCGAGGAAAAGAAGGCAGCCTTGGAAATGAAAAGGCACTATTTTCCCTGAGATCCTGTACGTCAAAATGAGAAAGTGCCAGGCTAAGTTGCTCGCTGGCTGTAAAACAAAAACACCACCACCAGCAGCACCAGGCAGGCTCTGTGAGCCACTCACAGGGAAAGCCCTTCATCTGGGGTCCTCCTGCTAGGCTCCTGAGAGGTCTGCTGGGAAAGAGGAGGGAGGTCATAGTTTGGAAGGAGCTCGTGGGTGATCGGGCATTAACTTTTAATGCTGTTTCCAATCCCAGGGAGAAAAAAAAATGAGTGCCTTGTGGAAGGCATGTCCCTCACCATATGTCCTGTAATCCGCACCTGAAGCCTGCCAAGGAGGCGTCACTGCACTCCCTGTGCATGTAAGGAAACTGAGGCCAGAGAGGCGAAGGGGCATGCCCAGGAACACCCAGGTAAGTCAGGCTGGGATGGGAATCCGCCAAAACCCACCTCTGCAGCCTCCGCACCCTGAGGTTAAACACGCAGCAGCCCCCTCTCCAGCCCTTTCTTCTCCTCTTCTGCAGAGGGGGCTCCTGGGGGCTCTCCAGGGAGAGAAGTAAACGCCAATTTGGGGTGCTTTGCCTCCACATTACCTGAAGTGAAGAATGGGACCCTTCAATCCGAGATGCCTTTTTTGGGGGGGACGGGTAATTTCGCTCCAAATAGGTAGCTGTAATTCCTACTTCTGCCAGCAGGGTGCCTGTGTCCCCACACCCTCCCCTTGCCAAGGGAATATATTATCTTTATTTTGATGATAACCTGATAGATGAAACATAAACCCTGTGTTTAAAAAAAGTCACGGTTTTTCTATTAAAAAGCAGCATATCCTTATTAAACACATTTAGGAAACTGCAGAAAGTAGAAATAACTGCGGTGTTTCCAGTGCCCTGAACAGGTGCTCCCGGAGTCTCTGTTGAGTAAGGCACGAGGAGCAGAGCAGCGAGTCCGCCAGCAGGAACCGGCTCTGCCCACATGTTGGTGTGTTTTTCTCCGAGTGTTGTTTCCCGACATGGTTGAGGTTTGTTTACGTTCATTATGGTCTCTCGGGCAGACGCAGTTTTTATCCCGTTTCTTTCATTTCACATCATTTGACACAGGCTTTCCTCTTCCAGGTAACATTTTAAACGTCTCAATAATATCCTTGCCAGTGAGCGAACCACAGTTTATTTGAATCTTCTGCTGTTAAGCTTTCAGGCTGTTTTCAATTTTTCTCTTTATAAATGATGGGCTGATATCTCTATGCAGAGAGCTGTTTACAGATTTCAGCTTATTTCCTAAGGAGAGAGTTTCGGAAGAAAGATGACCTTGGTCAAAGATTTTTTAAAAAAATCTAATTTCATATTTCTTAAGCGTGATGCACCTTATGAAACAACTTTATATCTGTTGGGAACCCTGGTTAAGTTTTTTTTTTAATATTGTTTTTAAAAATGACTTGTTCTGAACAATATCCCGTGCTTTCAGAAAACAGCGGCGGTTATGAAAGGAGATTTGTTCCCTGCGAGCTCTTAGGAAGAGATCTGGCTCAGGAAACAGACACATCAGATCCGTGCGTTAATCTGATGGTTGCTATGGGAACAAGCCTTGTAACACAACGCTCTGGTTAAAGCATTGATCAATAAGGGAGGGGCAGGATTGAAACAAATTAGCTGGTGTCTGAACAGCCCCGAGAGATGGTAACAGCAATAACACAGAACGTTCTATCTTCCTCCCTCCCGCAACAGGGGCCCCGGCAGGCGGAGGCAGGGTTGGGATACAAAGGGAGAGAACAGAGTCATCTCAGGCTGAGGAAAACTCTTCCCCAAACCCGCTATTGGGGCAAAAGGGACCTGAGACAAGACTGGGGACTAGGGCCCCCAGGGGCAGAGGGACAGAAAGCCATGTGGGAAGAAGCGGGGATGGACCCCTGGGTCTGACACAGCCAGTCCAGAGAGGAGCTGTGACGCGTTTCTGGCACACAGCAGCTCCTGGCCCCAGACTCAACTCTCTGCAGGGGTGGTGTGGATACAACGTGCACCCAGCCCCACATGCCCTCAAGGGCCTCCCAGCCCGGTGGCTGGAGGGTGGGTGGCAGGAGTGGGAAGCTGACAACTCCCAGTGCAGCCTTCAGGTGTTCATTTATTCATCCAGGACACTTCCTGAGCATGTCTGGGGCGCTGTGCCTGGGCAGACAGCAGAGACCCACGGGGAAGCAGCCTAGGCCCCAGGGTCTGATCACTGCTCGGCCACTTGGCAGCTCTTAATCTGCAACGTGTTAGCATTAATGATGTGAACGAAGCCTTATATCCAGGCCTGGGGAATCGGAGCTCCCGATGGCCGTTGCTATGACAATAATCTGGAGGAGAGGCGGAGTCTGATGGGGGTCAGGGGGGCACTCACCAAGTACTGAATCCTGAAGGTTGACACGGGGCGGGGGTCAACACGATCGGGGAGACTGTTCAAGGACCACAGAATGGCCTGGCATTGGACTGGGATTCCTTGGGGAGCAAAGGCACGACAAAGTGAGGGGATTAGGGACCACCTGTGGTTGCGCCTGTTTACCTCTGACCCCAAGGAAGTGGGGAGGGTGGGGATGATTCAAGGCGGGCAGTGCCCCTCCTGAAAGATCTGGGATGACTAGCCGAGCAGCTGACTCGTAGGCCAGCTGGGTTTCCCCAGCACGCCAGGCTGGGTGTAGAAGGGGCTTCAGCACCTGTCACAGGCTGTCTCTCGGGGTGCCCAGCATCGTGGGGTGGAGGGGTGAGTGGGTGAGAGGCCCTTCCCAAATGGGTGTAAGCTGGGACACACTTATTAGAAGGCAGTTTAGCCACATGCATCCCAAACCTAACTGTCCCAACTTTTGGTTTTAGTAGTTTGACTTCTGGGAATCTTTCCTAGGGAAACAGTCCTAAACCCAAAGATGTCCACTGCAGCGTTCTTCATAGCAGGAGCTGGAACGACCTCTGCCCCACATCCCGTGTTGCTTAAGTAAATGATGATTCATTTTCTTGCTTTCACTTGTTTGTCTGCCAAAGGTGCAGCCACTGACCCTGTGCCCTGTGTTCTGGGCATGGATGGGGGCATTCCCTCTCTCTTCCTTCTGGGAACCAGAAGGACCTGGGCTGGCCTTGGAGTGGTCAGGGCTCAGACCCTGTACTTGGCAAGACTTGGTTCTAACTCCTACCTCCACTTCCTCGCTGGCGAGCTGGGCAAGTCACTGAAGGCCGTCTGTGCCTTGGTCTTCTCAGCTGTAGGATGGGCAGAGGGAACTGTGCCTCTGTCATTGGAAGTAACCATGTAAGTATCTGGCTTGATGCCTGTCTGAGTCAGCCCTCAGGAAATAATAACCTTGTACCCTATTTATACCTATCTGTGTACCTGGAACAGGCTCTGAGGGGCCAGCCTGGGAACCTGACTGCCACTGAGGCCACAGGCCAGAAGGAGAAGAGAACAGCCCTTGGTGCCAGGCACTACTGGATTCTGGCTGTGTGACCTCAGCCAGTCACTTAACATCTCTGAGCTTCACATTGCTCATGTGTCAAGTGGGGATAAAAGCTCCTTTCTCTCCTGGGCGCTGAGCACAGGGATTAGTGGAGAGCATGGCTCCGAGTCCTGCCCCAGCCTGACGCAAGCAGGAGCTGTATTTTTCCCTTAGGGGAGCAGGCTTTTCCAGGGCCAAACACCCCACTCTTAATAGATTTGTGCCGCGGAATTCATGCGTGACACGGGGTACTGTCTGCCAGGCCAGGGGGCCCGGCACTCGGAGCCGATGAACTGCTTCTGGAAAGAGCCGGACGGGGCGCCCCGGGCTGGGCCGGCTCCCGCCGCGCGCCGCTGCCCCTCGCGCGGCCGGCAGGGGGCAGGATGTCCCCGCGAGCTGGCCGTGTCCTCGCGTCACCCCGCCGCCTGCAGCCTGCGCGCCTCGTTAAAGGGCCACGCGGCTCGTTTCTGCCGAGAGAGCGCCGGCGGCCCATCCCGGGGGAGCGCTCTCCATCAGCGCCGGGGCCAATAATTTACATTTAATTTGTGAGCGGTTTAATGTTTAATTTTAAAAACTGAATGATTCATTACCATATTAATAAATAATAACATTTATTATTCTCCTAATGAGTGTCCAAAATACAAAGGCAATTACATGTCATATATTTTCTCATAAATTGAGACAGCGGAGCGTTAATTACGGAGCCTCACGCATGGACCATGTTCTGATCCGGGGTCCCGATCCTGCCCTTGTCTCTGTCTGAACCGGCTGCTAGCCCTGCCTCTACAGCCCTTGGCATTCAGGGGATGGGGGATGGGTCCCCTGTCCCTGCTCCAGTGTCCACAGGACCCCACGCCTCGGACCTGAAGCTCAGTTACCTGGAGTCCCACAGGTGCAGAGCTGTGGTCCTGCCTCCCCACCCCCCCCTCGCGGTCCCCTCTCCCCTGAGCTGCAGAGTTGCCCCAGTTGGGTGGCTGGTTTAGGAAGTGGGCCTCCCCCAGGCCTGGGAGAGTCAGGAAGGAGGTTAGTTCCTTCCTTTCACAACTGTCGGTGGGGAAACTGAGTATTGCCCAGGGGAGCTCCGTGACCCCCAGCTGGGGCGAGCAGAGCCGGGCGCCAGCTCCACACGGTCTGTTGGCTTCAGAGCTGGTTCTTGCTTCTGCCCCAGTGCAGGTTGGAGCAGGCCCTGTGCAGACGGGCATGAGGGCAGTGGGGGTCTGGACAGATGCAGAGCCAGCCAACGCCCCTGGCTGGCTTCACCATGGCTTTACTTCTTTTCCAATCAACAAAGTTGCTCTTGCTCATTGTAGACGATGCGGAAGGCTGGAAGGAAAAAAAAACCACACAAACACAAACCCAGAGACAGCAAAGCAAGTCTCTATAAGCCCATCCCCTGAGGCAGCAGTAGGGCCTGGAGGTTGACGCAGCCTGAGTTTAAAAGGGTAGGGCTCCTCGTTAAAGGGCCCGGAGGGGGGCCACCTCTCTCCCCGGGGTCCCTGACCTTAGCCACCCACCCCCTTCTGGGAAGGCAGGGTGCGGGCCCTCCCTACCTGGTCCCCAGGAGAAGAAGGTGGGAGACGGAGGCCCGCCCAGGGCCGCCCCTCTGGTCTGCACTCCATGTGGATACTGCAGAAAACTCCACGGAGTCCCCCACCTGCCGATCACCAGGCGTTTGGACACGTATCCTCCTAGAACCTTTTCCATGCAGATGCGCAAAAGCAGACCTTTCCCCCAAAGGCATGAGATCTTACCCCACAGGCAGTTTCCTATCTTGATTTTTTCACCCATGTTTTATGACAGGCATTTCCCCAGGCTTATCATTCTCCAACACCTGCGTTTGCCTGGCTGCATAGTATTCCACCATAGTATTCCACCATCGTTTGGCCCTTTCCCCTTTGCGGTGATATTAGAATGGCCATCCTTGTGCGCAAGTCTCTGTGGGAATCCTTGATTAACTCCTTAGGGTCCATTCCTAGAAGTGGAATTCCTGGGTCAGAGGCATGAGTGCCTTGAAGGCTGCTGGCTCCCACTGCCAGCGTGCCTGCCAGCGGGGCACGCCCATGCATGCCAGGGCAGGCTGGCAGTTCCTGTCTCACAGCCATGCCCTTGGTGCCCTTGCCAAAGCTGACATGACCTTCTGACAAGCTCTTTGCTGCACGTGCCGTTTTCAAGGTGCTGCCTTTTTGTCCTTTTACCAGCATATCCTGGGAATCCGGAGACAGAGGCAGGCTGGCTGTTTCCTCACTGTTTCATATATGGAGAGACAGGCCATCGAGGTCGAGTGCATTTGGCTAATAAGATTTTAGAGTCTCTTAGCTCTCAGGGGCCATTAAAACCCCCTTGTATTTCAGATGATGCAGAAAGACTCAGTGAGCTGTCATAGGGAGAGCACTGTCTCGAGATTCCATCTCTGTGCCTACCCACCTACCCATCTGCTCATCTAGGCATTCATCTAGGAACTCACCCACCCACCCATGCATCCATCCACCAATCCACTTATCCACTCGCCCATCCATCCATCCACTCATCCACTCAATAAATATTTTCTGAGAACCAGCTCTGACTCAGGCTCAGATGTAGGGAATTTTGCCTGAACAGCTGTGACTCTTGCAGGGAAGGCAGATCATAAAGAAATGACCCCAAGTGTGATGGTTATGACTGCAAGGTGAGGGTTAGGTTGTCACAGTAGCGTCTGATAGAGAAGCCAGAGCCAGCTGGGCAGGGGTTGGATACCCTTCCCAAGGAGGATGAGCCTGGCCCCCACTGGTACTGTAAGCATTACCCCACGTCTCCCACCCTCCTTCCTGCTCTGAACCATGGAGGAGACCAGCCCCAGTTTACCTGTTTGCTGGGAGGTTGGTTGGTCAGGACAATGAGACTGAAGGGGCAGGTCAGGGAGTGGATGGGAGGTACAGCCCTCACACTGACATTCGTGTGCTGGTTATTCTCGGGGCTGGAAGAGTTAGTGAGAACTAACTCGGGGTCAGAGCCAGGTACCATCTTGCTCAATCCACACGGAGCCCTGAACTTGCCATCGCTATTGTTACTGTTACTGTTATTATGTCTACTAATACCTTCTGAATTTTTATCCTGGGTCAGGCATTATGCTGTCATGTGTAAATTCATTTAACCCACCACCAGCCCTGTCGGGCAGATAGAGGTCGCTATGTTCACTTTAAAGACGAGACCACTGAGGCACAGAGTAGTTATGTAACTTGCCTGGGTCACGCAGCCAGTAGGTGGGGGGTCTGGAATTTGAACTAGGCCACCTGATACCAGAACCTATGCTTTTGACCCTATAGTGATGTGTACCCTTCTTACTCTTTTTAATTCTTATTTTTTATTGAACTGTAGTCAATTTATAATGTTAGTTTCAGGTGTACAGCAAAGCGACTCAGTTACACCTATACACACGTCTATATGTGTGTATATATATTTTCAGATTCTTGTCCATTACAGCTCATTACAAGAAACTGAACATAGTTCCCCGTGCTCTGCAGTAGGTCCTTGTTGTTTATCTATTTTGTATATAGTAATGAGTATTTGTTAATCCCAAACTCCTAATCTATCCCTCACCCCCTTCCCCTGCAGTAACCACAGTTTGATTTCTATGTCCATGAGTCTATTTCTGGTTTGTAAATAAAATTTGTACCTTTGTTATTTTAGATTCCACATATAAGCGACACCATAGATACTTGTCTCTGTCTGACTTACTTCCCCTAGAGAATCTCTAGGTCCATCCATGTTGTTGCAAATGGCATTCTTTTTGTTTTTCTTTAATGGCTCCTTCTTACTCCTGTTCTTATTGCAGGAAACTACATCTTACATATAAGGAAACCTCACTTGCCCAGGGACCCAGTGAATAATTCAGGCCTGTGAGATCCCCTGCCCCACCTGCCCTGTGTCCCCTGGAATAGCACCTGAGGAGTCTCCGTCCCTCTAGCGTGAGATGACATTTCTCCTTATCCCACAGGCCCTGGAATCCTCAAAACACACCCTAAACCCATGAGGGGAGGAGGGAAGTCCAGATAGACCGAGGGACAGAGTTTGAGCTGTGTGGCTTTGCTCAAGTGTCTCACCCTCTCTGAGCCTCCCATTCCTGAGGGTGATCCAGGGAAACCATGGATATGAAAGAAAGGTGTGAATAGGAAAGCACCAGGAACATCAACTGAAATTGTCATTCATTCATTCATTCATTCATTCAGTGAATGTATATTCTCCCCAATTATGTGTCCTTCTAGGTGCTGGGGTTCCGGCAGTGAATAAGACAGTATGACCATGACCTCAGGGCACTGACAATCTGGAGAGGGAGGCAGACAGTGAATAAGTAAACAAATAATTCCCTAATGTAATGTGACAACCAAGTGGTATGAAGGAAATCTGGGTGAGGGGGACTGAGAATAATGGGAAGGGAGGTCCCAAAGGAGCCAAAGAGGTGACTTTAAAATGGAATGAATAGAGGGGCAAGTCACATGACTGTCTTGGGAGAGAACTTTCCAGATCAGGAATAGCAAGTGCAAAGGCCCTGAGGCAGGCATTGCTTAGTGAGTTCAAGGAACACTGAGGAGGCCAAGGAGGCCAGGGGAAGGAGACAAAGTGGTAGGAGATGAGGTTGGGGTGGGGTAGGGGGTTGGAGGCTGGGTTTGTCTTGGCCCTGGTGTGGGGACTGTGGCATAACTGGGACATCCCTGGTGGGTTTTGAGCTGAGCAGTGATGGGATTTCAGGATGCTTCTGGGTGAACAGGCTGAGAGTGGGGAGGACAGAGGCAGGGGCCCGGCTGAGAGGCACTGCAGTGATCCAGGTGAGAGGCAGCGATGGCTCAGACCAGGTGGTGGCTGTAGAGGTGGGGGCTGGCTGCATGTGGGTAAACTCTGGGCATGAAGGAGACAACAGAACTACGTGATGGGTTGGACGAAGTCAGAGGTGACTCCCCAGTTTGGGTCTGAGCCTTGGAAGGAAAGTGGTGTGGCTGCTGAGATGTGGAGGACAGGGATGCAGCAAGCTGGGAGGGGACGAGGAGCTGGCTGATGTCAGTTTAGGATAGAGCTGCCCACTCATTGTCTCACCGGGTGTCCAACAGGCAGGTGGCCACGTGGATCTGGAGCTGGGGGTAGTGGCATCCTAGCAATGGAAAACAGGAGTCTGTCCGAGAGCTCGGAGCAGTCATTCCTTCCTCCCCATCCTTGCTCTGAGAGCCAGGAGTGACCTCCGGGCTCCAGACCACCAGCCCCTCGGCCTGTGCCATCCCTACCTGTCCTCATGTCCCCTTCTCCTCTTCCAAGCTACTGACCTCTTACCCCAGAACTCTCTTTCTAAATGAACTGACCAGATGCCTTCCTGCCTAGCACCAACTATGGCTCCCTGCTGCCCCTGTGACCAGACAGGTCCCCAAGGCCTCTGCCCCTTCTCCAGCCCCTGCTCTCACCACTCTTGGCCACCCGCTTATGCTCTGTCCAAACTCCCTGAAGCCCCCCCCCCCCAAAGTACCCACCCTCTTCCTGCTTCCAAAGCTGCTGTTCCCTTGGTCCCCTCCACCTGGATCTTCCCCTGCACCTTCTTCTACCTGGCTCTGAGTGCACCGTCTGTGTGACTGGGGCAAGGGACTTCTGCTTCCCAAGCCCCAGCTTCCCCATCTGTAAAACCAGGGTCATAATCATTGCACCTGTCTCACAGGTGCTGGGAGGCGTGAGTGAGATAACACACCTGGCTTGGCTAATCCGATGTCTCAAACATGTGCCTAATAAATATTAATTTACAAGAAAACAGAGCTCGGGTGTCCCTTCTTCCTGGAAGCCCTCCCTGGCTGCCTCAGGCTCTCCTCTGAGCCCCTGGTGTTTTCATACTTCATGCCACTGTCTGGTTGATCTCCCCCCAGGAGCAACCTGAGGGCTCTGTCTGATTTCCATTCTCAGGCCTGACCTGGGCCTGTCATATGGCAGCGGCGAAAGAAAGAATAACACAGCTGAGTGCCCTGTCTTCAGAAGTGGACAGGCTGTCCTCCCCCTCCCTGGGTCCTCTCAAAACCCCCGGGGGGCAAGGGTCTTATTCCTCTGTACACATGAAGATGCTGGGGTCTGGAAGGGCGGGCCCACCATCTCACAGCCAAGGGTCTCTGGTGCCAGGTCTGACCTCACAGTCTGGGTTAAGACAGCACCTCAGATGACCATGGGAGAGGTCTTGGGAGCACTGAATGGCCCAGCGCTCTTCCTTCCTGCCTGGGGAGATACAGAGCTTCCCAGAGGATACCACGGATGAACCAGTCCTTGAAGAAGCAACAGAATTTCACCAAATGGTGAGGGCAGATGGACATTCCAAGAAAGGGAAACTGCATGAGCAAAGGTGTGCAGGTGGTTGGTGGGACAGTCTCCTGATTGGCGGGAGGGACTATAAGGGGCTCCTGATTGGCTGGAGAGAGCATGACGTTCACCTGATTGGCTGGAGGGAGTGCAAGGTTTTCTGATTGGCCTTGGAGGCGTTCCTCCCCCCAAGGCCTCAGGTGCAGGGCAGCTGGGGGAACAGCCGCCATCATGGTCGCTGTGTGTTGAGCGCCTTTTTCACCAGCATCAACATGCATCCTTCCTTCAGTCCTTACCACACTAAGCGGGCGTGCTGCTCGTCCACTTCCGAGACGAGGAAAGCAGGGTCGTACCTGGTGTGATCAGAGCTCTGGGAGAATGTGTTCTGCGGTTCCCTGTGGGGTTTTGGCACCCGAGAGTGGTTTAGAGTGATGTGTGGAGAAGACATGCTTTCTTTCATGCACGTGAAGATGCCTCTTGGCACGCAGGACCCACGTCCTCCTGCTCAGGTCTGGGAACCATCCGTCTCTGTGCTCTCTACACGGCCAACCGTACTGTTCCAGGTAAGAATTTCAGATCTCCTACCTGGAGAAACAGCAAAGCTGTCAGGACTCACGGGGCCAGGACTCCCCAGAACCTGTTTGCATTGAAACCCGGTGGGCCCCCTTGCCCTCGGGCCCGAGTGCTGCTGGCTTAATGCTGACTGTGTCCCCTGGGGGGCTGAGCCCTCCACTGACCCCCAGGACCCTGTGAGGGTGGGCCTTCCACGCTCTCCTAAGGGTTGTTGCTTCTCTCTGTGGATGATGACCACAAACGCGAGTCGTGCCCGCACGACGCAGGAACATGGGGGCTAGTGTGTCTTCTGGTCATGTGAGCTTTGCCACTGGGAGCGGCAGAGCTGACGCAGTGTAAACACACCTCCTCTAAGCGTGTCCCTGCTTGAGCTCTGTAGGTCCCAGCTGCCGCAGTCTTGGAATGTGTCCTCTTTCTGTGCCTTCCCCGCATCACGGGGGAGGTGGGGGGTGGGGTGGGTGAGTGAGAGGAGCCTTCCCAGTCATGCAGGGACCGCCTTCTGTACAGCCTGAGGCAGACCTAGGAGAGCACGGCAGCCCTGCCCCGCCTCGGGACAGGAGAAGACATGGGTGGTGAGGCTGTTGGTGTTGTGGGTGGCCATCTCTGAGGTTCTAGGAGGAGATTGGCATTGCTGTGGACAGAGTGGCTGCCAGCACAGGTCGCCCAAGTGACAGGCCTGCTGGCACCATGCCCCTCTCAGGTGCCACGGCTAGAATAGAGAGGGAGGAACAGTACCTGGGCTCCCAGTATGGCGCCTGGGCCCTGAGCTCTCCTTGTGTTGGATGTGAATGAGCCTCACCCCAAATGAGAGTGTCGGCACCAATCTGGTGGCCTAGTTTCACGTGATCCTGTGAAAGAAAGGGTGTGCCAGCCAGTAGGAGTGATCAACTTGCCAGGCCTCCCTCCTAGACCTGGAGTTTGGCATCAGCCTCAGTGTAACCCACAGGTAGCATGCCCAGGGTTTGCTGGGACATCTGGTCTACTCCACATGGCATGGCCATGCGGTAGAGAGTTGACGGGAGCTCCAAATGGGGAGCGATGGGAACAAGGGCCCGTGGAGGCCCTGTTCTGGGCTTATGAAAATGTCATTGGAATTCTGACAGGGATTACAACGAAGCTGTAGATCTCTTTGGGTAACATGGATATTTTAACAGTCTTAAGTCTTCCTATTGTCTAATGGGTGTGGAGTTTCCGTTTTACAAGATGGAAAGCGCAGTGGATGTGAACAGTGGTGGTGGCGGCACAGCAGTGTAAGTGTATTCACTCCACTGAGCTGCACTCTTAAAATGGTTGGGTTAGTTAATTTTATGTTATGTGTATTTTATCACAATAAAAAAAGAGAAAAACAACCTTAACTCTCAATTCATGAACAGGGTATCTTTCCATTTATTTGTGTCTGGTTCAGTTTCTTTCATCAATATTTTATAGTTTTCAGTACAGCTCTCTCACCTCCTTAGATAATTTTATTCCTAAGTGCTTGATTCTTTTTGGTGCTATTATATACAGGGTTGTTTTCTATTTTTTTATTCTTATTTTTTATTGAAGTGTAGTCAATTTACAATGTTAGTTTCATGTGTACAACAAAGCAATTCAGCTATCCATACCCATATATATATATATATATTTTCAGATTGTTTTCCATTACAGCTCATTACAAGAAACTGAATATAACTCCCTGTGCTCTGCAGTAGGTCCTTGTGGTTTATCTATTTTGTATATAGTAATGTGTATCTAACCACGCTGTGTCTTTATATTTAAAGAATAGCATTTGTAGAAGCCTATGGTTGGTTCTTGCTTTTCTGTCCATTCTGACAATTTCTGCCCTTTTTTTTGGTAATTAAAAAAAATTTAATACAATTTAAAGGTTACTTTCCATTCACTAATTTCTGCCTTTTAATTGTAGTGTTTAGTATATTTATGTCTCTCATTTTATTATTTGTTTTCTGGTCATTACCTTTGTTTTTGATTCCTCTGATTCTCTTTCTGCCTTCTTTTGGGTAATTTGCATTATCTTTCAGAGATTTACTTTAGTTTATCTGTTGTCATTTTAATTTTTACCTTCTTATATTTTTAGTAGTTGTTCCAGGGATTAAAATATACATTCTTAACTTTTCACAGTCTGCTGGGAATGAGTAGTTTGCCACTCCATGTAAAATCCAGAAATCTTGCAACCATGTGATGCATGCCCACCGTCACCGCCCCGTCCTTTGTGTTATAGTTGTTACGTGTCACATATCAACGCACGTCAGAAACCTCTTAGGAAAATGGCGTTTGCTTTAAAAAGCCTTATCTACTTTTAAGAAATAAGAGGATTTTTAAAAGATATGTATCATCTTTCGAGGCTCTTTATTTCTTCCTGAAGACCTAAGTTTCCATCTGGTATCACCTCCCTTCAGCCTGAAGAACTTCTTTTAGGATCTCTTGCTTTGTAGGTGTGTTAAATATGAATTATCTTTAGTTTCCTTTGATCTGAAAATGCCCTTGTTTCACCTACTGTCTAGAGGCATGTTTTCTTGGGCTTTATATCTGAGTTCTAAATGGAAGGCCTTTTCTTTCAGTGTTTGTAAGGTGTTATTCCGCTGCCCTCTAGTCTTTACAGTTACTGACGAGGAGTCGGTGGTCACTCGATTGTTCTCCCCCTGCATACACCTGTGTGTTCCCCTGGCTGCTTCTACGCTTTTCTCCTCCATCTCTGGTTTTCAGCAGTTCAGCTGTTGTGTGCGTAGGTGCTTTGTTCTTGTTGTTGTTGTTGTTGCTCTGCTCGGCGTCTGCTAAGCTTCCCGAATCCTCACATTTTTGCCTTTCACCACATTTGGAAAATCTCAAACATTATTTCTACATTTATGCTTCCTCATTTTCTCTTCTTTCTCTTTTTGTGACTCCAGTTGCGTTTATGGTTGGCCTCTAATTGCTCCGTGTGTCCCTGAAACTCCGCTCACTTCTTTTGAATCCTATTTCTCTCTGTCCTTCAGACTGGATCGTTTCTGTGGGTCTGTTTGAGGTTACTGGTGCTTTTTCCATTGTATTACAATTAATGAACCAATACGGCGACATCATTATTAACTAGTGACTGTGGTTTACCCCGACTTCATTAGTTTTCATCCAATGTTTCCTTCTGTTCCCGGATCCTATCCCACTGACTTTTCATGTCTCCTTAGGCTCCTCTTGGCAGTGAGAGTTTCTCACATGTTCCTTGTTTTTGATGATCTTGATACTTTTGAGGAGTACTGGTCAGGCATTTTGTAGAATATTCCTCAGATGGGATTTGTCTTGTGTTTTTCTGATGATTATACTGGAGTTACAGGCTTTGGGAGGAAACCCAGAGATAAGGTGCCATTTTTATCACATCATGTTAAGGGTACATCTTGTTAATTTTTGTGAAAGGTGTAAAGTCTATTCCTACATTCTTTTTCTTCTAAAATATGACTGTTCAATTGTTCCAGCACCATTTGATGAAAGACTATACTTTCTCCATTGTATTGCCTTTGCTCCTCTGTCAGAGGTCAGTTGATCATATTTGTGTCAGTCTGTTTCTGGGTTCTCTGTGCTAGTCTGTTGCTATGTCTGTCTGTTCATCCACCAGTACCAGGCTGATATGATTACTGTAGCTTTATGGCCTGTCTTTTTTTTTTTTTTTACATCCATTTACTTTTATTTATTTTTTTCTTTTTAAAAAAATTTTTTTATTGAGTTATAGTCATTTTACAATGTTGTGTCAAATTAAAGTGTAGAGCACAATTTTTCAGTTATACATGAACATATATATATTCATTGTCACATTTTTTTCGCTGTGAGCTGCCACAAGATCTTGTATATATTTCCCTGTGCTATACAGTATAATCTTGTTTATCTATTCTACATTTTGAAATCCCAGTCTGTCCCTTTCCACCCCCTGCCTCCTTGGCAACCACAAGTTTGTATTCCATGTCTATGAGTCTGTTTCTCTTTTGTATTTATGTTCTTTTTTTTTTAGATTCCACATATGAGTGATCTCATATGGTATTTTTCTTTTTCTTTCTGGCTTCCTTCACTTAGAATGACATTCTCCAGGGACATCCATGTTGCTGCAAATGGTGTTATGTTGTCGCTTTTTATGGCTGAATAGTATTCCACTGTATAAATATACCACATCTTCTTTATCCAGTCACCTGTTGATGGACATTTAGGCTGTTTCCATGTCTTGGCTATTGTAAATAGTGCTGCTATGAACATTGGGGTGCAGGTGTCATTTTTATGGCCTGTCTTGATGTCAGTATCTGTCCTCTAATTTTGTGCTTCTTCTTCAGGATTATTTTGGCTATTCTGGGTCTTTTGTATTTTCATATAAACTTTTGAATCATTATTTTTCAATATTGACAAAATAGCTTGCTAGGATTTTGTTACTGCAAATGGCACTATTTTATTCTTTTTATGGCTGAGTAGTATTCCACTGTATAAATATAACACAACTTCTTTATCTAGTCATCTGTTGACGGACATTTAGGTTGCTTCCATGTCTTGGCTATTGTAAATAGTGCTGCTAGGAGCATTGGGATGCATGTATCTTTTGAATTAAAGTTCTCTCTGGATATATGCCCAGGAGTGGGATTGCTGGATCATATGTTAAGTCTATTCAGATCATATGGTAAGTCTATTTAGGATTTTGGTTTGAATTGTGTTGAATGTATAGATAAAGTTGGGAAGAATTAATGTCTCAAAATATTGACTCTTCTAATCTTTTAAGACAGAATGTCCCTCGTTTATTTAAGGATCATCAATCTATTCTTTGATTTATTTCATCAGAGTTCTGTAGTTTTCTGCATATTGATCCCAAACATATTTTGTTAGATTTATACCTAAGTATTTCATTTTTGGTGTTGTTTTTAATTTCAAATTCCAATTGCTCGTTGCTGGCTTATAGGAAAGCAAGTGACTTTAGTCTATTAAAGTTGTATCTTTTGACTTTGCTATAATTGCTTATAGTTCCATCTCTGTGTGTGTGTGCACGTGTGAATTTTTTTGGGGTTTTCTTTATAGATAATTATGCCAACTATGAACAAAGACAATTTTATTTCTTCCTTGACAGTCTGTACATTTAAAATTTCCATTTCTTAGAGCAACGTCTGAAACTACCAGTATGATGTTGAATGGATGTAGTGAGAGGAACACCCTTGCCTTCTTCCCAATCTTAGAGGGGAAGCATCAGTTTCTCACCCTGAAGTATGATGTTAACTGTTTTTTTTTTTTTTTTGTAGATGGTCTTTATCACATTGAGAAAGTTCCTCTCTATTCCTAGTTTGCTGAGAATTTTTGAAAATCACAAATGAGTATTGGATTTTGTCAAATGCTTTTTCTGCATTAATTAATATGGTCATAATTTTTCTTCTTTAGCCTGTTGATGTGGTGGATTATATTCATTGATTTTTGATTTCAATAGGTTGATTTCAAGTTATTGAATCTGTATTGCATACCTGGAGTAAATACCACCTGACCATGGTACATAATTCTTTATTTTGTTTTATTTTTTATTTTTATATATTTAATTTAATTTGTATATTTTTATGTTTTATCTTTATTTTTGCATATATTTTACTTTATTATAATTCTGTTTTCTATCATTGGATTCAATTTAATACTATTTTATGGAAGATTTTTATCTTTATGTTCATGAGACATGTTGGTTGGTAGTTTTCCTTCCTTTTAACATGTTTCTTTGGTTTTGGTGTGAGGATAATGCTGGGCTCACAAACTGCATTAGGAAGTATTCCCTCTGCTTCCATTTTCTGGAAGAGACTTAGAGACTCAGTGTCACTTCTTCCTTACGTGTTGATGGGGTTCAACAGTGGAGCCATCTTGGCCTGGTGCTTTCTTTCTTTGAAAGATCCCTAATTATTGATTCAGTTTCTTTCATAGACAAGCCTATAGAACAGGCCTATTTAATTTTTTCAGCTTTACTGAGATATAATTGACAAATAACAATAGGTTTGTTTAGGTGATCTTATCCTCCTTATGTCAATTTTGGTAGATGTGTCTTTCAAGGAATGTGTCCATTTCATCTAAGGCACCACATTCACGGACGCGGAGGTGTCTTAGTAGTCCTCCATCGTCTTTATCCTTTCACTGTCCTTGGGGTCAGTTGTGATTAACTCTCTTTCACGTCCATTGTTAGTGGTCTATGTCTTCTGCCATCTTTCCTTTGCTTAGCTTTGCTGGGGTTTATCAATTTTATTGATCTTTCTGAAGAACCAGCTTTTGGTTTTGCTGATTTTCTCTGCAGTTTTCCTGTTTTTGATTCCATTGATTTCTGCTCTAATTTCTGTTGTTTCTTTTCTTGTGCTTGTTTTAGCCTTAAATGGCTTCTCTTTCTCAGGCTTCCTAAGATGGATGCTTAGATTATTGATTTTAGATTTTTCTTTTTTAATACATGCATTTAATGCTATATATTCCTCTCAAAGCATTACGTTCACTGCAACCCACAAATTTTGAAAGTTGTATTTTCGTTTTCATTTAGTTAAAATATGTAAAGATTTCTCCTGAGACTTCTTACTTGACCCATGTGTTATTTAGATGTGTGTTGTTTAATCTCCAAATAGTTTTGGATTTTCCAGCTGTCTTTCTAATATTGATCTCTTATTTAGTTCCATTGCAGCCTGAGATGAAATTGTGTATGACTTCTGTTCTTTTAAATTTGTTAAGGGGTGTATTATGGTCCCGAATGTGATCTGTCTTGGCGAATTTTTCATGTGAGCTTGAGACAAGTGTGTATTCTTCTGTTGTTGGAATGTTCTAGAGGTGTCAGTGATCAAGTTGATTGATGTGCTGTTCATGTCAACTATATCCTTCCTGATTTTCTGTATGCTTCATCTATCAGTTACTGAAAGAGGGATGTTGAAGTCTCCAACTATGATGGTGGGTTTGTCTATTTCTCAATGTAGTTCTGTCAGTTTTTGCTTCATGTATTTTGATGCTCTGTTGTTAGGTGCATATATATTAAGGATTATTATATCTTCTTAAAGAATTGATGCCTTTATCATTATGTAATATATCTCTTTATCCCTGATAATTTTCCTTGCTGTGAAGCCTGCTTTGCCTGAAATTAATAAAGCTCCATTAGCTTTTTTTTTGAATTTGTGTTGGCATGTTAAATCTTTCTCCATTCCTTTGCTTTTATCTATATGTGTCATTATATTTAAAGAATGTTTCTTGTTGATACCAAAAAGTTGGCTCTCGTTTCTTTAATCTACTCTTTAATAGTTTTATTTAGAGCATTCATATTTACAGTGATTATTAATAAAGATGGGTTAATGGCTCTCATATTTGTAACTATTTTCATTGTACTTGTTTTTTGCTTCTTTTTTTCTTCCCCTCTTTTTCTGCCTTCTCTATTTTTAATTAAGCATTTTTAGTGGCTCCATCTTCTCTCCTATCTTAGGCATATCAATCATACTTTTAAAAAATTTAATGGTTGTGAGTTTGGAATTTATATTTATAACTAATTTAAGTCCACTTTCAAATAACATTCTACTTAACATGTAATGAAAGTGCCTTATAACAGAATATTCCAAATTTCTCCCTCCTATATCTTTTAAGTTTGCTGTCATTAATTTTACTTATTCACATGCTAATAGCACAAAATATGTTATTACAGTTATTACTTTAAATAAACATTTATCTATCAGATTATGAATAAGAAAAATAAAATATTTTATTTTACCTTTAAAAAAATCCTTCTCTGATACTTTTCCTTTTTTAAAAAATGTAATTTCAAGTTTCTGACCTTTATATTTTTTAACTTCTCCTTGAAGAACTTCTTCTAACATTTTTTGTAAGGCAGGTCTGGGGAGGAATTCCTTCCACTTTTATGTATCTGAGAACCTTTTTGTTTCCCCTTCATTGTTTTCTTTATTGAAGTATAGTCGATTTGGAATGTTGTGTTAACTTCTGGTGTACATCATAGTGATTCATTTATACATCTATAAATACTCCTTTTCACATTCTTTTTCATTATGTCCTTCATTTTTGAAGGATAGTTTTGCTGAAGATAGAGTTATGGGTTGGTGGGCTTTTTCTTTAAACACTTAAATATTTCACTTTATCCTCACTTGTTTTTTTCAGAGAAGTCTGATGTATTTTTAATCCTTTTTCCTCTCTAGGGAAAGCATCTTTTCCCTCTTGCTTCTTTCAAAATTTTCTCTTTTTCTCTAACTTGACTATGATATGCCTAGGTGTCGATTTTTTGATATTTTTCCTGCTTAGTGTTTTCTTAGCTTCTTAGATCTGTAGTTGGCTGTCTGGCATTAATTTTGGAAAGTTCCCTGCCATTATTACTTCAAATATTTCTTCTTTTCCATTCTGTCCTGTCCTTGTGGTATTGCAATTATGTACATGTTACATCATTTGAAATTATTCCGCAGTTCTTGGACGTCTGATTTCTTTTTCTTTTCTTTCTTTCTTTTTTTTTCATTCTTTTCGTCTTTGCATTTCAATTTGGGAGGTTTCTATTGACATAATTTCAGGCTCAGTATTTCTTTCCTTGGCCATGTCCAATCTACTGATGAGTCCATCAAAGGCACTGTTCATTTCTGTTACAGCGTTTTTGATTTCCAGCATTTCCTTTTGACTGTTAGAGTTATCATCTCTCTGCTTACATTGGCTACTGATTATTGCATGTCGTCTCCTTTTTCTGTTAGAGCTATTAGCATATTGAGCATAGTTATTTTAATTTGTTCATCTGATAATTCCAAAATCTGTGTCATAGGCAAATTTAACAGGTAAGTGACAGATGAGGGGAATATACTTGCAACATCTAAAACTGAGTGGGGATTAATGTCTAGAATATACAAAGAGCTACAAGAAAAACCCTGGAAAGCCACTGGAAGAACTAGTGGTCAGTAGTAGCTACTATTTATATAGTGATCACTATTCTAAGCACTTACACAAATGTCAGAAGAGAATGCAGTAAAAGCAGTGAGAATCATGAGGAGAGAGGCTCTACATCCCACTTTGGGTGGTTGGTGGTGGGGATTGGGAAGGCCTATCTGGAGGTTCTGGGTTCTCAGAATAAATAGGAGTTTGCTGGGGAAGGGGGTATGGTACAGGCATTCTAAGCTGGGGGAGCAGCCTGAGCAAATGTGTGGAGAGAGTATTGTGCAAGTCAATTTCTCACAAATATGTGAAAGACAGTGGCGATGAGAGAGATAGCCAGAAAGGCAGGCTGAGGAGCCAAAATGTGATCCTGTGGGCAATAGGGAGCCATGGAAGGTTTTTGAGTAGGTGCACAGTGAAGTAAAAGTGCTAGTTATAAATACAAATGGACAGTCAGAGTGGGGAGACGATCCGGGCAACATGGCCAGGTGGAGATTGTCCTCAGGCCTAGGGAGGGTTGTGGTTGGGGGAAGTAGAACCAGCAAGACTTTCTGGCTTGGCCTGAGGGCTGCAGGAGGAGTCAAGGGCTGTCCTAGGGCCTCTGACCCAGAGTGGTAGGCAGAAGGAGCTGTGGTCAAGAGGGTAGAGGGCAGGTGGGGGACATGAAGCGAACAGGCTGGGGTGGGTCTGGGGAGCCAGGGGCGGCCAGGGGCTCGAGAAGGGGTGAGGGCAGCTGTTCTTGAGGTGAGTGCTGGAGAGTGAAAGGGAGGCCTTTTGGGGAAGATCTAAGGGTCGCTTGTACTCAGTGGGTAACTAGAGGCCAAGGAGGCGGGGCCAGAGGAGAAGGCATGGCTGGGGTGGAGCTTGGCCACCTAGCTCCATGATGTGGGATTCTGGCCTCTCTGTGGTGACCAGACCTGAGGCCAATACAGCTGTCCCCCACTTCCTGGGCCTGGGGTGGAGGTGGTCAAGCCAGAGCAACCAGGTCCTGCCTGGACCAGAGACCCGAGACACTTAACGGCAACAAGGAGATTTGGTCAGAGGAAGCCAGGGAGGGGGGCACCCCAGGACCACCTGCTTTGAGAGAAAGGAGAGCCAGGCTCACCCCAGGGTCTTCACACACCCCCATAATTTTTATGCTGAGGGGAGGGGCCTGGGCTCAGCTCCAGGTCCCTCTGGGTCCCCGGCACCTCTGGGTAGTGGCCAGGGTGCCACCGCAGCCCATGCAAGAGCAGAGGTGTGTATGGGTCTTGATCTACATCTTGGTCTCTGTCCTCCCGTCCTGGGCCCATTGCTTCTGCAAACCTCAGCATCCCTGCCCTCCGGCCCAGAACCTCCCTTAGTCCATTTCCTCTTGGTCCACGCTTGAGATTTGTGGTTTGACCTCCAAAGGAGGCCCACTTTTTCTGCTTCTTCAACCAGCCCTCCCCTCTCTCTTACTTTCACTTGCCTCTTTGCTGGAACATGCTTAGCCGGATCCCGACTCCAGGACTTCGCGCCTGCTGTTCCCGCTGCGAGGCACCCTTTCCCCCTTGACTGGTCTTTCGTGTCCTGCTCAGGTTAGAGCGGGCCATTGTCATCACCCATACCTTGCTTTCCGCTTTTACCTGTGTACTTATTGTCACGTCCTGTTGGGTGAGTGTTGGTGTGTGGTTGGGCTTTAGATCTCGTAGTCATTACATTTGTAGAATAAAGCAAAAAAAATTTTTAACCTAAAAAGACCACTGGAGGGGTGGTCTTGAATTTGGGGACCAAAATCCTGCAGTGAGTTGAAGCAGTAAAACCATAAGGTAGGTTATGTGGCCTTGCACCTCCTCTGCTGAAATGTGTGCTTTGACTGAAAATAAGAGCCACAGGGATAACTTCAGTGTAAATGATTTTAAGCATGATATTGAAGAGATATTTTAACATGCCATTGGGAGAGTTTCTGATAGCCGCCAGTAAGGGGAACCGGGACAGAAGTGTTTAAACCTTTAGCGATAAGCTCGTCCAACTTGTTCTCCGTGGCCCCTGTGGACAGAGCCAGGGCTGAGGTGAGGGTGGCAGAGTTATAGAGCAGATCTAGCATAGCCCAAAGAAAAACTATCTATCTGTGAAGAGTGAGTCAGAAGACCATGTGCCTCCAGGCTCTTGGAGGTGTGAGATCTTTGCCCTGGAGGAGTGAAGGGAGAGGGGTCTACAGAGAGTGTCCAGGATACGGACACCCCTAGGTTGGGTGGAGGGCCCCCCCAGTTGGAACTTGTGATTTGCAGCTTCTCTAGGCTGGCCCCAGGGACTTGGATCTCAGAGTCCAGACACAGGGTCCTCCTAGGAGGACCACAGCCCTGCACCGATCTACCAGCATCTTCCCCTCCCCTGACCTAGAGTCCCAAACTTTTTTCTCTACAGTTTCCCTCACCCCTGGTTTCCCACAGAAGAAATTGTCATTGGAAGCCATAGTGCAGGTAAGACATGGACTTTCTAATGGGCTGGGAGGGAGAAGAGCCTCTTGCATTGCTTTTTCACAGGCTACTCCCTCTGCAAGGCCCCTCAGTGGGAACTTGTACTTCAGAGACAGCCTGGGATAAAGGCCTTTCTCCATCTGGGCCCAGTGACTGAAGACCTGCTGCACCCAGCCTCCTCCTGTGCCCAGTCTTACCATCCAGTCTTACCAGATATGCCCTTTCTTATCCCTCACATCTTTCCACTTTAAATGTCCAGTCCCATTCTGCCTACTGGATGAACTCCTACACATCCTTCAAAGCCCAGCCTGGTTTCCCCCTCTCTGGTAAACCTTCTCTGCTTCTATGCAGTATTTTTAATTCTCCCCCTAAGATCCCCCTACACCGCAACTCTCCTGCGGCAGGCATTGCCCATGTTATCATTATGTGCTGATGTATCTGTTGCCAGCGAAGGACCATGTTAATACTTCTCTGTGTGTCTCTGGTGTCTCAGAGCTGCTGGGGCCAGGACGGTCTGGCAAGAGCATGTGTTTAGAGAATATTGATTCAACACTTGGCTGGCTGGCTGGATGGCCTGGCTGAGCTCAGGCAGTGGGCCTGGAATTGTGTGTTCCCTGAGCACCGATTTCTGCCCCCTTTCTCCGTAGGGGCAGAGAACACAGCAGTCTCTGGGACGGAACTTCCCTATCACAGGTGCGACTTGCAACCCCCCAGACAACCCTCAGCAAGCTCTGCTCACCAGGCCCCAGACCCACCTGCCCTGGTTAATAGGGAACCTCCCTGCCCTCTAGGAGTGAGGGAAGGAAGAGTGACAAGGCCTTCCCAGAGAAGGATTAAGAGCTGGTTAGCACCCAGCTGAGCCCCATCCTCAGGGAAGGAGGAATTAGGGAAGTATTCGGTGTGGGAGCCAAGTTCAGAGAGTCTCGGGATGTCTCCTGGGGGGTTCTGGGAGCGCGGTCTGCTCCGGCCTGGCCCCCTGGCCGCTCTCCAAGGGCCCTCAGCCTGGGGCGCCCTTCCGTCCCTTCGCTCCCCTTCAGTTCTCCTTTTCCTCCCTCCCTCCCTCCTCTCCTTCTTTTTTAAAAAAATTGACTTTGTATGTTTGATTTACAGTGTGTGTTATTTTCAGGTGTACAGCAAAGTGATTCAAATATACATACACATACATTTTTTTTCATATTCTTTTCCACTGCAGGTTATGACAGGATATTGACTATTGTTCCCTGGGCTGCAGTAGGACCTGGCCATCTATTTCATATACAGTAGTGTGCCTGTGTTAATCCCAGACTCCTAATTCAACTGTCCCCCCTCCACCCCTCTCCCCTTGGGTAAGTATAGTTTGTTCTGTATGTCTGTGAGTCTATTTCTGGTTTGTAAATAAGTTAATTTGAATCATTTTTTTAGAACCACATATTAGTGATATCATATACTTGTCTTTCCCTCTCCCTTCCCTCCCCCTCCTCTGTTTGCACAGAGAGACTTGCCATGAGGTCAGACACCCAGGGTTCGGTCCTGCCTGCAGACCGCAGACCAGGCTGGAGGCCAGCTGTTGGGAGGATCAGCTGTAAGGCAGGACATAAGTGGCGGGAGAGCCCTGCATGGGGTGGACCTCGGAGGCCCTGGCTGCTCTCAGAAGCACTCTTTTCCCCCCTAGGGCCACGTCACTTCAATTTAGCAAGGAGGCTGTGGGCAGAGGTTCAGTGCTCAGAGATCCCTAGCCGCCTTGGTCCCAGGGCAGTCCTGCTGGGTTGCTGCCCCTCAGGATGTCCTCATCTGTAAAATGGGCACAAGAGTTGTTGGCTCCCTCCTCCCCTCCCTCTCTCTCTCCTCCCTCCCCTCTCCTGCCTCTATCCAAGGCCTGGTCTGGGCTCCTGGCTTGGCTGCTGGGCTCAGGATGAGCATCTGGGGCTGAGCTCCTGGTGGCGCTGCTGAGGCCTGCAGAGCGTGTCCTGTTCCCTGGGGCGAAGGGCACGGGCAGCGGGCAGTCACCCCAGGGTAGGGAGCGGGGCCGGCGCTCAGAGGAGGAAGGGCACATCCAGCCAACGGGCCATGGAGCTGGGCTTCCACCCGGCGCCCGCCTGTCCGGAGTCGCTGCGCCGCCACTGTGGTGACCTCTGCACCCCCAGCTCAAGGAAGCAGCCCAGCTTGGAGGAGGGCTTTCAGGGGCCCCCAAAGAGCCCCTTTCCCGTGCTTTCCCAGAACACCTGCCGCCATTCCTGCATCCAGACGGCTCCCTCTGGTCTCCCTGGGGCCGGGCTGTTGGTCCTGCTTCCTGCTTCCTCCATGGCGGGGAGGGCTGGGAGGCCACCCTTGGCAGGGCCGCAGGTCACTCCCAACCTGGGTCATCCTTAGGCTGGGCGAGGCCTACTGTTCCTGTGTCACAGCTAGGGAAACGGAGGCCCAGAGGGCTGGGGGCTCCCAAGGACTCTGAGGTGTGGGGAGCAGCTGGGAGGTGGTCTGTGCCTCCCCTGATGGCCCCCTCCCCAGGCAGGGGCTGGGGAGCCAGAGGTCGGCACCAAGACTGGCTCCCAGAGGCCCTCAGCACAGGCCCTCCTGTCCCCGGGGCTCTCTGGCCACCCCTCACTGCTAGGACTCTCATCCACGGAATCTCAGTCTCTTCTGTAAAGTGGGTGTGGCAGCTCCTCCCTCTGTGGGCTCCGGTGGGGCCAAGGGCTTGGCGTCATGCCGGCCCCACAGCACGGGCTTTTGTTGTCTGGTGTGACAGGCAGGAAATGGCAGGGGTGGGGATGAGGTGGCCAGTGTGGCTCAGGGTGGCTTTAGGGCGGTGGGTCTGGGCCAGGCTTCCAGGGGCCTTAAACTGCGTCACGTGGTGAGGCAGCTGCCTTTGCCCTGAGGCAATGGGGAGCCACAGCAGGCTTCATCAGGGCTGTGATGCCTTCAGGTGGCCTTTGAAAGTTCACTTTGCCTGAGGAGTGGAGGCTGGCTTGCTGGGATGAGAGCGGAGGCCATGAGATGGGAGGGACGTGGTAGCCAGGCCCAGGGCAGTGGCAGGGGCAGCAGAGAGGAGGGCGTGGCTTTGAGGGAGATGCAGGAGGGGAGACACTAAGGGAATGGATTTTCCAGTCTGGTGATCTCTGAATAGTGGCTCTCTGGGCCACTAGCTGTGTGATCTTGGCAAGTTGCTTAACTTGCCTGAGTCTCAGTTTTTTCAACTGTAAATCTGCAGTCACGATGCCACCTTCCTGGGTTTCCATGAAGAAATACAGACGAGGAGCTCAGTGTGTGCAACCAACACCCAGGAGCCGGCAGCTGGGGTTATATTTTAATGGCTGAGGCTTACCCGTTGAGACCTCCCAGGTGCTGGCTTGGGGGGTGAGGGGACAGAGTGGCCATCCGTTGAGATGACATCTTATTTGGGACATAGGTTGGGCTGGATGAGACAGACTTAAAATAATTGCAGCTAAACAGGGTAGACATTTATTTCTCTGCCACAGAAGCCAGGGTTGCAGGGCCAGCTGTGCTCTGTGAAGCTGTCATGGCCCCTGCCATCCCTGGCATCTTGCCCTCATCTGCATGGTCCAAGGTGGCTCTGTGTTTCCCCGGGTGAGAGGAGGAGGAGAGGATAGGAGCAGACCCACGCTGCCCCTTAAGAGCATGACCTCGAAGTGGAACAGAGACTGCACCCTGTTCACAGCCCATTGGCTAGAAATTAGTCACATGGCTGTACTCAGCTGCAAGGAATGCTGGGAAATGTAGTCTTTATGCTAGGTGGGCATGTGCCCAGCAAAAATCAAGGGTTCTATTATGTAGGGGGAAAAAGGAGAACAGGAAATCTCTGCCAGAGACAGGGAATGTGGAAAGAGGAGCAGATTGGAGTGGGGAGGGTGGGGACAGTAAGTTCCTTTTGGGCTGGCTCAGTCTCGGGAAGAGATAACTTACTCCCATGGTCTCTGGGGCTGCACCATTGGTGTGCCCCCCCCCACCCCTGCCCCGTGTTGTCCTTCCTCCTGGACCTTCTAACCCATGAATCCTTCTGTATCACATGACACATGTGAGTCACATTCCAGGGACATTCTAGGCGGGAATCTGGGGTTTACTGGGTAACTAATTACTGATAATTTCCCAGTTACTCTATGGTTCCATCTTATGGCCGCCCCACTGATTTCTTTTTTCTCATTTTAGGGACTCCTTTCCTGGAGCAGAGTCCCCAAAGGAGGACAGACAGTGACAGGCTTGAGCTAAGCCCCCTTGTCCCCTGGCTACCCTAGAGAGTCAAGTAACTGCCAAGGAACCCTGGTTCCTCTGCTCGCCTGATCAGCTCCAGGGGCTTAAAACATAGAAGCCCTTCTTCTCCAGGTGACAGGACAGTTTTGTTTTGTTTTTAACTGAAGTATAGTTGATTTACAATGTTAGTTTCAGGTGTACAGCATAGTGATTCAGTTATACATATATACTCTTTTTCATATTCTTTTTCATTATAGGTTATTACAAGGTACTGAACATAGTTTCCTGTGCTCTACAGTAGGACACTGTTGTTTATCTGTTTTATATGTAGTAGTTTGTAACTGCAAATCTCAAACTCCTAATTTATCCCTCTCACCCCTTCCCCACTGGTAACCGTAAGTTTGTTTTCTATCTGTGAGTATGTTTCTGTTTTGTAAATAAGTTCATTTGTGCCATATTTTTAGGTTCCACATATAAGTGATATCATATAATATTTGTCTTTCTCTGTCTGACTTCACTTAATATGATCATCTCTAGGTCCATCCATGTTGCTATAAATGGCATTATTTTATTCTTTTTTATGGCTGAGTAGTATTCCATTGTATAAATATACCACAAATTCTTTATCCAGTCACTTGTTGATGGACATTTAGGTTGCTTCCATGTTTTGGCTATTGTAAATAGTGCTGATGTGAACACTGGGGTGCATATGTCTTTTTGAATTAGAGTTTCCTCCAGATACGTGCCCAGGAGTGGGATCCTGGATCATATGGCAACACTATTTTTAGTTTTTTAAGGAATCTCCATAGTTTTCCATAGCGGTTGCACCAATTGACACTCCCACGAGCAGTGTGGAAGGCTCCCTTTTCTCCACACCCTCTCCAGCATTTATTGTTTGTAGACTTTTTATTGATGGTTGCCTGACCACGCTACCGGTTGAAGATGCGTGGCCACTCCTGGTAGCGTGGTCAGGCATCCTGTCTTTATTTTGACCAAATAATGCTCCAGGACTTGTTCTCCAAAAAGTGTAATTCTCTGTTGTGGATGGCCTGGCCGTGCTCCGGAAGCTCAGGAGCCTGTGCTGTGATGGCCCTCCTTGCCTTCCCATGAACGCCAGTGACATATTTTCCTGCCCCCTTTGCCTGCACCCAGTAAAGTCCGCTGGGTCCTGTGGCCTGGGATGCAGCTGGGACGTGCAGCAGAGCCTGCTCCTGACCTGAACCCTGCACAAGCTGGCAGCCTTTCGCTTAACACAGGATCTGGGCTGGAGCAGTGTCCCTTGGGGTGGGGTAGGGGTGAGTGTGCTACCTCAGGAAACTGAACCCAAGAGTCATGGTGCTTCCTTTGTGGCAGGAGATGCAGGCTGCAACAGCTTCGCTTTTACTCTGGAGGGATGGCCCGAAATGTGATCCTGTTAATCTGCTCTAGAAGAGGCCCCCCACCCCCACCCCTGGCACAGCCCTGTGATGCAGGCTGTCCCTTAGTGAAGCCTGTGGTGCTTACATCATCCTCCAGGACGCTTTAGGCTTCTTTTCTCTCTTTCTTTCTTTCTCTCTTTCTTTCTCAGCATTTTGAAGTCTCCTTATTTCAATTCTTGAAAGATAATAAAACATATCCAGTATGGATACTTTTATCACTTTTTAAAATTTTATTCTTATTTTAATTTTTTTTAACAAAGTTTATTCTAGGAAGAGCAACTCATTGAGAGAGAAAACCATTTTAAAATGTACACATATGTACTGTTCATTGTTTCTAAGAACAGTTTAGAGCCTCAGCTTTTTAAACTTACATAGTTATCAAAGGAATAAAGCCAACCACAAAATAAGAATCAACAGAATGCAGTGATCCAATCATAAAGGACAGTCACATGTGCTCACACATATTCAAGAAATCAGTCATCTAAGTTATATATAATAATGAGTTCATTTGTGTCCTTTTTTTCAGATTCCATATATAAGTGATATCATATGGCATTTTTCTTTCTCTTTCTGGCTTACTTCACTTAGAATGACAAACTCCAGGTCTATCCATGTTGCTGCAAATGGCATTATTTTATTCTTTTTTATGGCCGAGTAGTATTCCATTGTATGAATATACCACATCTTCTCTATCCAGTCATCTGTTGATGGACATTTAGGTTGTTTCCATGTCTTGGTGGTTGTAAATAGTGCTGTGAACATTGGGGTGCAGGTGTCTTTCTGAATTATATTTTTCTCCAGATATATGCTCAGGAGTGGGACTGCTGGATTATATGGTAAGTCTATTTTTAGTTTTTTAAGGACCCTCCATACTGTCCTCCCTAGTGGCTGCACCAATTTATATTCCCATCAACAGTTTAGGAGGGTTCCTTCCTCTCCACACGCTGTCCAGCATTTATTATTTGTAGACTTTTAATGATGGCCATTCTGGCTGGTGTGAGGTGATACCTTATTGTAGTTTTGATTTGCATTTCTCTAACAGTTAGTGATATTGAGGATCTTTTCATGTGCTTGTTGGCCATCTGTCTGTCTTCTTTGGAGAAATGTCTATTTAAGTCTTTCGCCCATTTTTTGATTGGGTTGCTTGCTTTTTTTTTTTTTTTTTTTTTTTTTTTGATATTAAGGACGCTGTAGGTTTCTGCTCAGGCTGGGCTGGTGAATGAACCAGAGACTTGCTGGCCACCAACACGCACCCTTTATCTCCTTAAAAGTGGCACTAAGCTCTGCCATCCCCTTTCCTGGGATGTCATCCTGTTTCTGATTTATGATGTTGGCCAAGGAGGGGTCAGTTCCAAAGCCTTCCAGGTGGCCTCCCCCACCCCCCAGCTCTCACCCCAGAGACCAGGACCCAGTGCGGGAAGTGCACCGGTTGCTACGTATGCCGACTCCCACAGCTCCTTTGGGAATCAGAGAAACCCCTTCTCGGTGGGACTTCAGACCCCATGGTCCACATCAGGTGGACCTGGGACAGGACTCCACCTGTTACCCGGCCTCCATAGGCCATGATCTAGTCGAGACCAAGATGAGATGACACGTCACGTCCTTGGTACCCAAGCCAGGTCAGGCCCTGTGTCCAACATCCTCAAATGTCTGGGGGTCTCCCTTCCACTATCCTGTTATTAGCCGAGCAAGTGGCCATAGTCTCCTTTGGAAGAAACTTGGGGAAAATGCCCCCATGGATACCTGCTGTTTTATCGTGGGGTCCTTCTGCCGTGGGGCCCAGCCTCCTATCCAGGCAGTGAGTTCTGTGTCTGAAGCCTGATTCGAGAATGGAAGCAGTTGGGCACAGTTCATGACGTTATATGTGGGCCCGTCTGTCAGCCTTCGGTGCATCTGTACTTGATTTTTTTCTGTTGGTACAATAAGGAATGCCCTCTTCTGTCCTGCCTGCTCTGGCTGTTGGATCATAACTCCCCGCGGGCCTGGCTTCTGGGGCCGCCTTCTAACCCAGCTGGCCATCGCGATGACTGCGGGGCCCGGCTCCTGTGGCCAGGCGCCAGCCCTGGCCTCTACTGCTTGGACGCTGCCTGCCCGTGGCTGTCAGCGGACCGGGTGCTGCGCAGCTGCACCTGCCGTCAGCCCTCCTCCTTCCAGAGGACGGCAGCACCGAGTGCCGCGGAGATGCGGGTGCTGCTCAGGTCTCTGCAGATGGTGCATCCTCCCAGCCTTTCCCTGGGCAGAGCCACCCGGCTGCCCTCGGCCTGGCACAGCGTGTCCACTGCAGGTGCTTGTTTCCCCGAACCTCTACGTCCCTTCCTCACTGTCTGCTGCAGCCATCCTGGCATTTCAACTTTAACCAGAGTGGCCGTTGCTGGTTCTGGCTCCCAGGAGCCCCCCGAGAGTGTCTCTACACCATCTTCCCCACATCCTTGCTGGAGTTAATCCTGTGTCTCAGGAGAGGCTGCAGAGTGATCAGACTCCTTCCAGACAGTTCTATGTTCTGGCTCTGACTCGACAGAAGCCCCTATGTGCCCCTCACCGGCCCTGCCACTAGTGCTGGCTGCATCCTGCACTTCCTCTGGGGCATGTTTCCTTTCCTCCCTTATCAGGCCAGACATGTCCCTAAACCTCATCAGAGGTGGCAGAGGGCGGGTGGGGCAGATCACGGTGGGGTGCAGGTTGCCTTGAGGAGGACCGCCGTCTGCGTGGGTCCCTCTGCCATTAGCTCATCCTCAGGAGGGCTGGGCAGCCACCTCCTCAGGCTCTGAGGGCCGAGTCTCTGGGGAGCAAGAACCTTCAGGTTGTCTGCCTGTCTCATGGCTCAGGGTCCCTGTTCGCCCAGCTTTGGTGGGGCAGCCCGCCTCGGTCGGTGTTTAGTCTCCTTTGAACTCCAGCCACTCGGACTCCTGGGTCCTGGGCTTGGTCTGCAGCCTTCTCTGTCCTGCCCTTGCAGGAGAGGGGGGCCTCAGAGAGGCCCCTGGGTTCACACAGGCTCTCCATCGCCTGTTACTCACCAGCAGCTGTTGCCACCTTTCCCCGAGGCAGCGTGGTGCTTAGCAACAGCCACCCCTCCCGGTATCTCCATGTCTCCTGTGTCCCCCACGTGTCTCAGATGCGTGATCCACGACCCACGTCAGAGCTTCCCTTCCACCGCTGCCCCCCCGATCCTTCCCAGTGACTGCTTTAGACCTGCTGCCTTCACCGCAGCTGCTGGCCAGGGGACCTCTGTGCCAGTCGGGGGGCTGGGCACCATACGACCCACCTCCCTACCCTCTGCGGCCAAGCCCGCTGCCACCTGTCTCAGGCTGGCTTCTGGAAGTAGATGCTGAGATGGCTGTGGGGGCGCAAGACAGTGGTCAGGGCCGACCCCTGTGAAAAGGAGGGGGAAGGAGTGGGTTTGGACCGAGGAGAAAGTCAGGCTGGGAGGCAGCCTGGATATGGGCTGCCCAGTGGCGCGGCCCGGGCGAGGCAGGCAGGGAAGTGGCAGCGGAGCCTCTTGGTGGCCGCACTGCTGTGGGGAGGATGGCGGTCTCTCCCGGAAGGGGCACAGGGACAGCGCATCGCAGTGGTCCTGCAGCGAGGCCCCAGGGCGCATGGCTATGGGGCGCCACCTCGGTCTCCCCACAGCCTCTCTGCCTCGGACGTACTTCCATTCCCCACGCAAGTCTCTTCTCTCCTGCCCTGGCCTCTGTCACATTCGTCCCTCTCTGGACCCCATGCATCAGGGCCCCCACCCCGTCATAGCCTCTGCTGCACTGAGTCACAGGTCCTTAGCTTCCGCTGATTGGCTTGACCTCCGTCTTCCACAAGTACAAGCATCCTGGCGGTCGTGCGGCCACCGGTCTCCCCAGGGGTGCCCACAGGGCCTGGCACAGAGCGGCAGCTCAGTATGTGTTGTTGAAGACAACGCTGAACACTCACGCTGGGCCGGCTGTGCCCAGTGCCTGAGTTTACTTCCCCTTCACCTGGAGCAGGTACGGTATCCCCACGTTACAGGTGGGGAAGCTGAGACCCAGAACTTCCTGCCACCAGGCCACCGCCCAAAGAGGCCACGTCGGGGCTGGACCCTGCACAGCCCACACTGGTGCCAGGGGTCTGCTGTTTGCAGATGGCCCCTGTCACACACCTCTGCGCCCAAGTGCCCACCCCCAGGAGAGGCGGCAAACCTCGGCCTCAGGTTGTCTTTGAAAGACACCCCCAAAGCCCAGCTGGCTTTGTCCTTGGATGTCCTACCAAGGAAAGCTGCCCGTGGAGGGGTTTGGTCCTCCTGCGGGGCCTGGAAGGTGACTGGGGACTGTGGTCTAGGTGCTGGGGTATTGGCGCCTTTAGAACGGTTCACTGGGTTTCCTAAGAGGTGGAGGATTTGAAGGAGGCCTGGCAGCCTGTCTCAGGGCCTGGCCCCTGATGCAGCCCCCTGACGGAGCTGACCCGCGGGCGGGCTGACCTTCCCTGGGTCAGCTGCCACCTCCCGCAGCTGGCGGTCCCAGGTGCAAAGTGCTTCCCCGCCAGGTCAGGACCCTCCTGTGGCCCCCGTCTGGGTCTTGAAGAGATGGGAGGTGGCTTCGTTACAGCAGCTCAGTGGGCCCCTCACCCTCCCGGGTCTTGGCCCCCTCCCTGTGTGAACTTGGGCAAAGCTCTGCAGCTTCATCTGTAAACTGGGGCCTATCCCACTGAGAAAATGCATGAAAAATCTCAAGATACTTTCCAGTGCACAGTTCCCCCTTGGAAGAGTGAAAAGGATGCAATCTTTGTAGGGCAACTGTTTTACATGGGAAGTGCCTGACTTCTCCTTTACCTTGAGATGGGACGGGGGCGTGGGGTGCTGGACCCTGCCTTTGGTGTGGGGTTAGGGGCAGACAGGAGCGTGCTACAGAGGCCGAAACCTCCTTCAGTGCCCTGCTGCCCTCTCTAGCCTTTAAAACGCACCATCCACCCTTGCTGGGCCCGGGTGATGTGCTCAGAGAAGAAGCAAGGTGGCCCGAGACAGGCAGGCGGCCACTGGGCTCTGTCCTAGCTGTGGGGCTGGCTCACCAGTGACCTTGGGCAAGTCGCTTCTCCTCCCAGGGCCCCCGTCTCTGACCTGGGGCCCTGGGGGTGCAGGGAAGAGCTGCACAAGGCCCTCAGCCTTTAGAGACCTTAACTGCCCCCGCTGTGAGTGGAGATCCGAAAGTGCCTGCCTTCCTTGGCTGTTGTGCTGATTAAATGAGATGACGCACGTGCCCAGCACTCAGCAGGCTCCTGGGAAGTGTTAGCTGGTGTAATCATGACTTTTGCTGTCATCACACGTGCCACTTTTGCAAAAGGAAGGCCAGCGTCGGTGGGGATGTGCGGTACAGGACTGTTCCCTGCCTCCTCGTGGGCACGCAGACTGGTGTGGCCGTTCTGCGGAGACAGCGGGTGAATGACCCATGTGCCTCTCCACCCACAGGTGGTGGTCCACTCTGGGAAGCAGCCCAGCAGTGGTCTGAGCCACCCCACCGCCAGGGGAGCGTCCAGAGGTGTTGGTGGGGGCAGAGATGGGTGTGTAAGACATGCTCCGTGGAAACCGAGCCTGGCTAGAACCGAAGAGACCCAGCCACGCAGACTGAGCTGACCAACACCGAGCCGAATGGAAAAAGGAAGCCTGTGAGCACTACGCAGCGCTGTTTATGTCGACTGAAATGACATGCAGACCAAACACCGAGAACCAGTCTGCAGGAGCACGTGCGGGCCAGCGGTGCTCGGTGCTCAGGAAACGCGGGGGCAGGGCTGCCCTTGGTGGGGGTCGGGGAGGAGAGGGCCTTAAATAAAAATAAACTGGGTTGACTATGTGCTGTGAAGCTGGGCAGCTGATTAACTTGACCTTCTGCAACTGAGGTTAAGAGGAAAGTGGAGAGAGAGAGAGAAGAGGGGCAGAGAGAGAAAGGGAGGGAGGGAGGGAGAAAGAAAGAAAGAAAGGAAGAAGGAAAGAAAGAGGGGCGAAGTGCCCCGTTAGCGGTGCTGTGTGCATTGAGGCCGGGAAGGGGTTCTGGCCCAGGTCTGAGATGCGGGCAGCAGCTGGGGGGCCCAGAGGCCCAGCAGTGTCCCACAGGTGACAGTGCCAACCACAGATAGGGGAACATATCTGCCCGGCTTTTTGCACTGACAGCTGTTCCTCTTTGCCTCCTGTCTCCAAGGACAGGGACTTTTATCGAGATCACAGCCCTCATTTTACAGAAGAGGAAGCTGAAGCCTGGGGTGGGTGGGGTGACCCAAGGTTATGCATCTTTAAGGGCCGGAGGGGAAGGCGTTCTCACCGGAGGCTGACTCAGAAATCCCATGCTTGCCTGGGGCCCGGAGCTGGCAGGGCTTGGGGGGAACTGCAGTCGGCTTGCGGCCTCCAGCTCCCGTCCGCGCCCCCTCGGAGGCGAGCATTCATCTGAATCGCAGCAACCAATGCACCCAGCAAAGCGTGACAACACACGCCTGCCTTTCCCCCGCAGCCCACTGCACGGGGACGATGGGTGTCTACAGCAGCCCTGAGATGCTGCTTCAGCCTCCAAGGCCTGCGGCGTCGCTGAGGACAGTTCCACAGAGCGGAGGGGGGGTTTTAGCGGTGAGCGTTGATGGCATCAGCGTTCTTGGAAAATGGCAAATCCCCGTTACCTAAAGCAGCCACATTAGTGAGCGAGTGCCCGGACCCCCACATCTGGATCATCCTTGTGGACTCTTTGGAGCTCTGCTGAGGATGTTCTGCCTCCGGCCTCCCTGCCTCCGGCCTCCAACTCCTCCAGGCCTGTTTTTGAGCTTTAGCTGATGTCCAGAGGATGTCCAATGTCTTCACCAGGATATTGAGCCCCTGCACCCACCCCGTCTACAGGCTGTCACCCCATCTCCCCCGGCCCCTTGCCTCCACCTGCAGGCCCCGGCTGGTGGTTCCTAGAACGGGGCCAGCGGGGCTGAGCGGGCCCGGCCAGCCCTCCTCCGGCCCCCAGGCCTTTCCTCTGGATATTTTCACTTGGTTTTGTGGGTCAACTGAGACACTGTCCGTTGGCTGGAACTGGCAGGCGCATGCAAAGACCTAGTTCACCTGCCTCCGCCTGCCCCCGGCACAAGCTGGGGCATGACAGTCACCCCTTGACCTTCACTGGGTGCAAGATGACTTCCCCGGAGGATGGAGAAGCCCCTTCTCTGCTGATTTTGTTCCAGGGCCACCTGCAGCTGAAGAGGAGAAGCTGGCATGGTTCCTTCCTGGGGCTGGGGTCCTGGGCACAGCCAGGCCCAGAGGCTCCAGTGACACTGGCACATGATGTGGTGGCAGGGCCCATGCTTGGAGCAGGGTCCCTAGGGCAGAGCCGGAGATAGAGCTTGGGTGCCAAGCTTTCCTGGGGATAGGAGCGGGGCTGGGTGGTGCAGCAGCAGGGAGGGAAGCCCCCACCTCAGGCCCACAGGGTCCTCGGGGAAGATGCCTCGATGTCTTAGGATCATGTGTCCCCGGGTGAGGGGGACCAGGTTCCCGGCTCTGTCCTGCAGTGGTCAGAACTGCCCCGAACTCTGGGTTGACACATGTGATGCTAAGTGGGTTTTCTGGGAGCTTTGCCTGGGTGGGGCCAGGAAGAGAGGCTGGAAGGCTCCCAAGGTGAGGCACCTTCAGGAGGCCCCGGGGTGGACGAGCGGAGCCCTTGTGGGGCTCGTGACCACAGCTGTGGCCGAATAAGAGGTGACCTGAGAGAGTCTCTGATGTTGCCCAGGGCAGGTCCTGTACTATGGGCCCCCGTGCTGCTTTATTTATTTAAAAACAAAACAAAACAAAACCAAGAAAAAAACCAAACACTTGCTCTGTCCTAAAAAATTTGGAAAATACAAAGAGTATAAAAAAGGAGCTAAAATTTTTCTGCAGTTCCTCCAGTTAATGCTACCTTGTGTTTCCTTCTAGTTTTTTTTTCTCTGTGTACGTACACTTCACACATGGGGTGTGTGTGTATATATATATATATAGAGAGAGAGAGAGAGAGAGAGAGGGAGCGTGAGAGAGATGAGATGGTGCAGATTTTGTAATATTGACCTTGGATTTCATGCAGCTTTATTTTCCCTTTGATAATAATTTCCACTTCTGGTTCTGCTTTCTCTTTGCTCTTTGACACCCCAGGCACCCCCTGGCCACCCATCAGCTCGTGTCTGCTGCCTGAGACCTGCCCCTGGCTGGTCCTACAGAGACACTGTGCTCACTGCTCACCTGGAGAGCGGCTTTGCCGCTACTGGGGCCCAGGGCTGCCCCCCACCCCACTGGACCGCGAGCTTGCGGGCTGCGGAGCCATAGCAAGCATGGGAGAAGATGTATGAAATGCGTCCTGATTAATTCTTGGCACAGAGTGGGTTCCAGAGCTGTTAGGTCCACCTTGAAAGGGGAAAAGGAGTGTAACTGTTTGCACAGAGCAGAGGGGGTTTCATTCATCCCTGTGTCTCAGTGCCCAGCACGGATCTTGGCATACAGCAGGCACTCAATAAATGTCTAGTGTCTAAGTAAGCATTTCCACAGTGTATCAGAACACTCTTTATCATCAACAACAGAAACACAACTCAGACTAGTTTAAAAGAAATGGCTTCCCAATCAGGGACATTCATGTGCAGGCTGGCTTCAGGAAAAGCTGAATCCAGGAGGTCAACCGACGTTACTGGGGGTCAGCTTCTCTCTTCCCATCCTGCTTGCTTCTGTCTTGACTCTCGGCACAGGGGGACAAGAAGGCCTTAAAACTATTTTTGCTGTAGTTTACAGCAAAGCTAATCTCCAGGAAGAAGGAAAGGCCAGGCCTCAGTCACGGGCCTGGTCCTGTGGCTGGCAGGGATTAGCTTCCTTGAGCCACCCTGAATGCTCTTCCTACAGGAAAAGGGGTCTGTCATTAAAGGAGGGGGAGGGACACTGGACAAAATGCCACAAACCACTTCCTGTGGATCAGTTAAAACGTGGCGTGTAGGACGCACATCATCGGGATGGGGCAGCGGTAGACTTCTCCGAGGCGCCTGCACTGGCGACCCTCCGACCTAGTCCACCCTCCGGGGAGTGAGTCAGCATTACCCGCCCAGACCCCACCTGGAATCCCCAGACCCAGTTCTGCTGGGGGCTTCTGGGAAGCTCCTTTCTCTCCCAGGATCCCCGGGAAAGAGACGGTTCCTCTCTTCCTCCTCTTCTCCGCGCTTTGCCGGGCCCGGGGCCCTGGGGGGCCCCCCGCACCTGGCCCTGGAGCTCTCCCTGCTCCTGGCTGTCAGGAAACCCATTTAAATTCGAGTCAGCCGTGACTTGAGGTCAAAACAGCTCTAATTGATAACAGCCGTCATGCTTCCTGTGGCATGGAACAGAACTGAGAAGTTCTTACTGGCAACTTACACAACTCACAGGCTGAGTTCATGAGCTTCGTATCTGTGTTAAAGGAATCCCATTTCCTTACCAACTTCTGTGGAATTTCACAGATGCTGAAATCAGCAGGCGGAGCAGGACTGCAGCCCACGCTCCTCCAGGGCTTCGCAGTGTTCAAGCTCAGCGCAGACCACGAGGCTGGGCAGCACGGGAGGCTGGGGTGTGGGAGCTACCGTGATGGTCTTGTTAATAGTTTCAGTCCCAGGGTCCAGCCCAGAGCGAGGGGTCACTGGAATATACGTTGAATTGATTATCTTACTGCAGCCAGTTGGATTGTTGAGTTGAGTGGGTGGATGGATGGGTGGGTGGATGGATGGATGGGTGGGTGGGTGGATGGATGGTTGGATGAGTGGGTGAATGGATGATGGACTTTGGCTGATTGGATAGATGAGTGGAACTTTCTGAACCAAGCTCTCTGATTCGGGGAAGCGGGTGCTCAGATCTGGTTCTTCCAAGGAAGGGCAACATTTTTGCCTCTAGTCAAGGAAGGTAGGTCTCCTCATCTACATCCCAAGCTCTGGCGGCTCTCAAAGAGGGGCAGGTGAGGATTCAGTGCGCTAGCTCAGGGCCCACCAACCTCACCTGAAAACTCCCCAGGCTCTGTGTGCAAGGCTGGGGGTGACGGACAGGAATGCAGTGCCTGGGCAGATCCCCCCCCCCCCCCATTCAGGCCCGTGCTTGTAATCCAAGAGTATGTTCTCCCAGGAGTAAGTTCCAGGATACTGGATGGAAGTCAGGGAGCTGCTGCTGAGGTGCAGGACTGAAAAACACAGGTAGACCCAGGGACACAGCAGGGAAAATCCCAGGCAGATATTTGAAATTGGAAATTGGACTCTGTGGTCATGACATTAGGAAACGGGGGTTTAGCATCCCACACCCCCAGGGGGCGCCTGCTGTCCGGTGGGAACATCTCCCCCGGGGTCATGTAGTGCATCAGCTGAGCATGTGGAGGTGGCCTGTGTCCCCTGTCGGGGGACCTTCCAGGCCTGCTCACCCTTGGAGGACACTGAGCCCGGGAGCCGGGGGCTGTGCGTGTGCATGGGTGCGCGCCGGGTCTCCGGGGTGGTTCTCCTGTGTGTACACACTGCCCATGTGTTGTCTGGGCTTGTTTGCATGTGTGTGTCTCTGTGTGCAGCAGTGAGGAGACACGTCTGAGCAGGGGAGAGGCCTCAGAAGTGCCTGGAACACGGCACCCAGACAGCCTTCCTTAATGGGTCTGCTCAACACTAAACTGAAACTCTCCTTTAGGCTCTAACTCCGTGTGACTCAGATCCGCTGACATCTAACCCAGCCGAGTCCCCTCAGCCTGCAGGCAGCCAGGGGCTGTTTCTGAACTTCTTGAAAGCAAGAAGCCACATGGTACACACAGCTGAAGTCAGCCTGGCCACAGAGGAGGGCTTTTTGGGACGGAGGGTGGGAGTGACTTGGGGATGGGACAGAGTGGCAGCCCCTGGCTCCTGAAGCCTTTGTCGTCAGCCCCAACCCCGTCAGCTCTGGGAGGGCCCGGGGCCCTGCGGCCACCCCGCAATGGCACGGTAGGTCCAGGGCATCTGACCAACGCCCCCGCTTTGGGCCCCTGGCTCCTGTCTCCCTGGGGACCCTGTAAGCCCCACCCTACTCCCCGCGGCGGTCTCGGAGCCCTGGCTTTCCCTGACTCAGCTTCCCCTGACAGGCTGCAGCTGGGCATGGGGGCCAGTACCTGCTCGACTCCCCCTGTTGCTCATCTGCTCTCCCCAACCACAGCTAGAATGAACCCCCACTGAGTTCTGTGAAAACCGCAGCTAGATGCTGGGACAAACTGCGAAGACGACAAGGCAGGTCCTCCACTGCAGGAACAGCAGACAGTGAGCCCGGCTCTGTGAGCCACATGTGTCACCAACACCCATAACTACCTTCGCAGCCAGGTGCCTCTCTCAACCCCATTTTCCAGAGAAGAAATCACAGCACAGAGAGGTTAAGTCACTTGGCCAAGGCCACACCACACAGTTACAAGTAGGGGACTGTAGATTTGAACCGATCTCTGAACAACTCAGACATGCTCCCCCATCTCCTGCACCTCCCACAATGCGCCCTACCCCCCACAAACTGAGGACCCATCTCTTGCTGCCCTATTCCATCCACATCTCCAAGAGCTGTTCCCTGCCTCCCACGGGGCAGTCACCTGGGCCGGCCCGCCTAGGCCCCAGGTGGGGACCGCTCTGGCCAAGGCATCTCTGTGCACCCGTCTAAGGGAGGCAGCCTTGCAACAACCTCTCTAGCCTGACTCAGCCGGGGGCTGGTGCTCGGGACACGTGGGCGGGACCGAGCTGACTACGAGCAGTTACAAACGAGGTGGGTGCGGACGGACAGAGAAATGCTTCCTCGTCAGAAGCCGAACCCTTAGAGCGGGATGTGCGCCCGCCAGTTGTTTGCTTAGTCAGACTCTGCCCTCCTGGCCGTATGACACAGGGTCTAGGAGCCCCAGAAAGTCCCAGGCTTATCTGTTTATTGGTGGAAGGTGCCTGTCTCTGGGAAGACAGGCACGTTATGGCCGTGGAAACAAAGCTGGTACAGAAAGGAATGTCCTTCATCCTCCATCAGTGAGAGGAGAGATGTCCCCTGCGACGGCCCCTCTGAGGGCCCCCAGTTTGGGGAATGTTGCCTCCACACTGCTCCCAACTGCCACGTGGGGCCTTCTGGATGCATGCAGCCCCTGAGTGACCTCTGTGACCCCTACCCCCGCTTATATTTGCAAATCTTAGCCACTATATATAAAAATAGATTTCAAAAAAGTTCTGTATAGCACAGGGAACTATATTCAATACCTTGTAATAATCTTAATGAAAACGAGTATGTGCATGTACATGCGTGACTGAGACATGATGGTGCACACCAGAAACTGACACATTGTAACTGACTATGTACTTCAATGAAAAAAAAGTGAATCCCACCTATGGATGATTTTTCTCCCACAAGGGCTGCTCCCCACCCCTGTAGCCAGCTAGGGTCTGCAGCGATGGGAGTTGTGGCGAGGGTCTGGGAACCACGGTTGTGTCCTGGCATCTGGGCAACCCTGCCCCTCGGCTCTCAGACCAGGGGCAGCCCTTGCAAGATGGGGGGCTTGGATAAATTTCTCTCCCAGCCTCATTCTGCTCAGGCATCTAGACTATTTATAACTCTAAGAATTATTTGCTGATACCCGCAGGCTGCTTTCCCTTCTCAAGTGGCCTGTGCAATATCTGAAAGAAAGAAAGGCGATTAAAAAAAGAAAGAGAAAGCCTCCTTCTGTAAATGATTTATTTTCTAGAAGTGTCATGGCAATTGCAAACATTTCTGACATCCGGAAGCTTTTAGATCTGGGCCATATTGTTCAAATTGGGTCTCGCTGAGGAGTCAGGAGATTTATCTGGCGTGTGAGCAGTAACCCTAACATCACGGCAGTAGCTGCAGCCAACATCTGTCGGCGCCGTGTAGGGGCACTGCCATTGTCGGCTCCATCAGTCCTCACAGTGATCCTAGGATCTAGGTGCTATTATTGCTTTTATTTTTTAACAAAGAAAATAACTTTCTACAAATAAGATATATGTATCTTACAAATAGAAAAATTCTTCTTACAAATAAGGAAACTGAGGCACAGAGAGAAAATGACCCTTCCTTGGTCACACAGTTCCTAAGTGGTGGTGCCAGGAGTGGGCCAGGGCAACCTGTGTGCTGCGGTGACTCCAGGGGGAGAGAGCTGGCCTTGGGTGTGGTCCATAGCCCAGAGTTCAAATCCCACTTCGGCTGCTTCCTGGGCCCCAGGCTTTGCACCTGGAAGCCTGCAGGAGTCCTGCCCAGCTGGGCTCTGTGGGGCATCTGCTGCTGGGGGCCAGCTGTGGGGTGGTCTGTGGGGCTGCAGCCCTGGGTCGAGAATCTGCAGCATTCTTCCCAAACACCTGGGGTTGCATTTATCTCCCAAACTAGGAGGACTGTGCTCTGGGACCCTGCCCTTCAGGAGCTGCCCTGCAGATGGGCCCCATGCAACAAAGCTGTCAACCAAGACCACGTGTTTCCTGCTGAGAGGCTCAGTGTGGATCCTGGGGCTCCTGCAGCCTCCATCCAGGAAAGGGGAAGGGATGTCAACCTCTCGGGCTCCAGATGGTCTGCCCGCCCCTCACACAGATGGGAACAGAGTCCAGGAAGGGAAGGAGCTTGCCACACTGATGTTAGTGGCAGCAAGAGGTTTGAGAGACTGGCTCAGGCCTCTTCACTCACTGCCTGTGATATCTAGAAATATCCACCAGCCTTGGATCTTTGACGGGCACCAGTTTGTTCAGCTTACATACGCAGTGAGGCAGGCAGAGCCACCCCATTTCACAGAGGAGGAACACCGCTGCCCGGGGAGACTGCAAATGCCTGTGCCTTGCACTTTCTTTCAGTTTGTGCAGATGTCCTGGGGCTTCCTAAAGCCGCGGGTCTTGATTCATTCTGCCCCCCACCCCACTTGCCCCTGCTGCCCCTCCAGTGCCCAGCTGGAGTCCTGAGCTCCAGAAGTCTTTCCTTCCTTATGAGTCAGTCATGGGGCGGCTTCACTGGTAGGAGGCAGAGGCTGAAGCAATGGAAACTCGCAGCACAGCTCAGTGGCCCTGCACCAAGGTTCGGAGAAGCGGTTTGAAATTCCTCCTCACCCATGTCTGTGCACGAGTTAGCCTGAGTGCAGAGCGACCTGGGTGCGTTTCACGGGGGGTCATGGAGTCACCCTCTCCGGGGACCCCAGTGGAGTGGCGTCTCCCCTCGGACTGCCTTTTCCTATGGCTCGTCCCAGGGAGGGTGCTGGAATTTTGTAGAAACAAGGCCCACAGCAGGGCAGTGGGTTTGGGGAGAGTGGTATATATTCTGGCAAGGAAGTGCCGGCCCTCGGGGTGGTACAGCCCAGCCTGCGATCACAGGGACTTGATGGGGACGATGTCCCAGTTTGCTAGGCAGAGGAGTCAATGCAGCTAAGCCCACCCTTGGGAGCCCGACTGCCTGGGGCAGAATCCTGGCTCTGCTTCTCCCTAACTGGGTAATGTCACCTCCTGTGCCTCAGTCTCCCCACCTGCAAAATGGGGATTTCAATCAGGTCTTCTTCAGAGGGCGCCGTGAAGATTCTGTTAGGGAGCCCGTGTGAAGTGGTACCCAGAGGTGCCCAGCAGTCAGGCGCCAGCTCCCCCGTGTCTGCTGCAGCCCAGACCCTGCTACCACCTGGATCCAGGGGGCCCCTGGAGAAGCCCTCTGCCTCCATGAGACCCAAGTCACCAGTCAGAGCGGGGGGGAGGGGGCTCCTAGGTGCTGAGGACTTACTTCTCTCGTCCTGGGGGTGACGTGTGGGAGGGGCAGGGGGAGTGCCCTCTGCTTTTCGTGTTAAGTTACGGAATACTTTAAGCTGACCAAGAAATACAGAGGAAAACATAAATGCGACCATGATTCTGCTACTCTGAGTCAACATGTAGCAACATTGGTTTCTGATTTTTAAACATGATATCAACATTAAATGCGACAGAAGCCCCACTGTCCTCCTTCAGAACGTGCCCCCGCCCGCCTGTCCCCAGAGGAGACAGCCTTGTAAGGGCTGCTTCCGTATCTCCGCACAGGTGTCTGTGCCCTGCCTGTCTCTGTGTGCAGGTCCCTAAGTGTATTGCAGATGATCTGTGCACTTTCCATGTGCCCAGAATGGTTTGGGACACACTTTTTTGCAACTTGCTTTTTCTACTCTACATGATTTTTTTCATTAAGGTAAAACTCACCTACCATAAAATTGACCATTTTAAAGTGGACACCTGGGTGGCGTTTCATGCATTCACAGTACGTAGAGTTGCCATCACCCTGTCTAGTTCCCGAACATTTATCTGCCCGCAAGGAGACCCCACACCCAGCAGCAGTCACTGCACCCGTCTGCTCTTGTCTCTGTGGGCTTCCCTCTTCCAGACCTTTCATCCAAACGGAGTCGTTTCAAATGCCCATGCCGTGTTTCCGAGGCTCGCCCGGTGAGATGTGTGGATCTGGTTCGCTCGTTCTACTGCCCAAAGGGGCAGTTTCTCTATAATTCACGCCCCTCCCCACTCCACCTGGCGTGTCATTACAGTGTTTTGCCAGCTGGGGGGCCTCCCTGTGCTTCTGGGGAGGGTCCCCCCTCCTCACCTAATGCATAACAGGGCACCCAGCATGTAGTCCTTGCAGCAATTGTTTTTTCGTTTCTCTGCTTCTGGCATTGACTGGGCTCAGCCAGGCCGTCCTTCTGCTGGTCTCACGTAGGGTCTCCCCTGCGGTCAGACAGCGGCCAGCGCGGGAGGCTCGGGACGCTGGGATGGCCAGGCCTCCCCCGGCTCCGGTACGGGCAGCTTGCCCCCTGCACGCTGGCTCTGGGCCCCCAAGAGCATGGAAGCGGAAGCTGCCAGGTCTCCCTCAGGCCTGGACCCAGATGCTCACGCTGTCCCTTTGGCCAGTTAAAGCCAGTGACAGGCCGACCCAGAGCCAGAGTGGGAGGGGCCCATAGCAGGAGTGGTCGCTGCGGGCCATCTCTGAGGACCAGGCTGCGGGGCTCCAGGTGGCTTCCCTGAGTCACGGGTGTGAGTGTGTCCAGTCCCTGGGATGCTGGCAAGATCTCCAGAACTTGTCTTCCGCTGGCCTCTCCCAGCAGGGCAGAGGGTCGATCCCGGGTTCTCTGTACGGGCACCCTTCCATGCTGCCAGCCTAGTGGGGAAGAGGCTGGCTTCCCTGTTTTGGTTTGCATTTTCCTGATCCCTAGGAAAGGTATAATAGTTTCCCATTGCTGCTGTGAGAAAGTACCACAATTTAGTGGCTTAAAACTATAGAAATTTGTTCTCTAACAGTGCTGGAGGTCAGAGTCTGAGATGGGTCTCACTGGGCTGAAATCGAGGTGCTGGCAGAGCCGTGCTCCTTCCGAAGACTCTGCGTGAGATTCCTTCTTTCCTCCTTTCCTCCTCCCTCCCTTCCTTCCTTCCTCCCTCCCTCTCTCTCTCTTCTTCTTTCTTTCGTACAGCATAATGCTTCAGTCATCCATTTGCATACATATATTCTGCCCACATCGTGTTTCTGAGGTTCTCCCTGGTGAGATGTGAGATTCTGCTTTATCTTTTTTAAATAGGAAAATTTCCCCCATCCTTAGAACATAAGGATATTCTTAAAAAAAAAAACCAAACTCATGTGTGTGTATTATACACACACACACACACACACACACACACATATAAATTGTGGCAAAATACACATAATATAAAATTTACCATTTTAACCATTTTCAGGAGTATAATTCAGAGGCATTAAGTGCAATTTCATCGATGGGCAGCCATCGCCACCATCCAGCCCCAGAATTCCTTTCATCTTGCACAACTAAAACTCTATACCTGTTAAAGTGCACCTGCCACTCCCCCCCCCCAGCCCCTGGCACACACCATTTCACTTTCTGTCTCTATGAATTTGACTCCTCTAGGGACCTCATACAAGTGGAATCATACATTTGTCCTTTTGCAACCAGCTTATTTCACTCAGCGTGATGTCCTCAAAGTTTATCCATGCGGTGGCCTGTGGCAGAATTTCCTTCCTTCTTAGGGCTGATTTATAGTCCATGATAGTATACATCACATTTTGCTTATCCATTCCTCCACCCGTGGACACTTGGGCGGCTTCTCTTTGGCCAGCCTTATAAATAAGGCTGTTGTGCACATAAGTGGACAAATATCTCTTTAAGGTCCTGCTTTCAATTCTTTTGAGTGTATACCCAAAGTGGGATTGCTGGATCAAATGGTAATTTCCCATTTAATTTTTTGAGGAAGCCCGCATGCTGCTGCCCACAGTGGCTGCACCATTATGCATTCCCGCCAGCAGAACACGAGGATTCCAGCTTCCCCACATCCTCACCAACACTTGTTACTTTCTTTTTCTTTAAAAAAAATAGCCATGCTAATGGGTGTGAGGTGGCCTCTTGTTGCAGCAGAGACACCTTCTAAAAGTTGTAACAGTTGGCTTTCCAGTTTTCCAGACCTTTATCCCACTGGTAACACTTTCTTGTGAAGGTGTGGGACAGGGATACAATGTAATTTCCTCCTGGTCTGTCCTGTGTTCACTGACTGCAGACAGCCCTGCATCCTGTACAGTGAGTGTTCCCACGTGGTACCAGCCTCTCTCTGGGATTTCTTTCTGCTCTGTGGTCTGTTTGTCTGTCCTGGGCTATTGTCTTACTTTTTTTTACTGTCACTTTGTAAGCTGGCCTATTCCTGTACCCTGGCTGAGCCAGGATGCTTTTCAAAGGTAGTAGCCACTAGGGATAGATTCCCTGGACCTGCCCCGAGGCTGGTGCCTTCCCGCTTCCACTCACCGCGTGGCACTTTCCTGCCTCCCCCCAGGGCCTTCAAGGTAAGGGATCTGTGCGACAAAGGGCCTTCCAGCCTCACTCGCATCCCTGCCTGCCCCTTCCTGGCCTCATGAACTTGACTGCTATTGCCCAAACCTGCCAGAGTGTTCTCGTTGCCAAGGCTCCACACACGTCATTTTTTCCATCCCCGAGGCCCCAAGTTCCCACCTGAGTTCGTGTTCCTTCATGGCACACCTCCTCCAGGCAGCCCTCCCTCACCTCCCACCTTAGGCTTCCCAACTCCCCGGCTTTCTGTGTTGTTGGTTTCTGTTTCTCCAAGTAGCCTGATCTCTCTGTGAGGGGGGAACCAGGCCTCCCTGGTGCCTTGTACAAGCCTGGTGGGTACGGGGGCCCAGGAGGCTTTGGAGAGTGAGGGTAGTGGCACGTGCTCACACACACCTGCGCTGCATCTCTGGCTGAATGACAGGCTGTGCCATTTCCAGGCCTTTGCAAGAATACCTGTCCCTGCTTGGCGCCATCCCCTACCATGCCTGGCTCTGCCTCTGGCTGCAGCCTCCCTGAGCCAGCAGGGTCCTGTACACTGAGATGGTGAGTGCCCCTCTGCCATCTTCACCATGCCCGGCCCGGGGCAAGCAAATAGCCAGGAAGGGTTGCCTCTGAAATGCGGCCAAGTGCAGCAGGAAGAGCCGGGGCACGGCTCTGAAGGCCCAAAGCGTGTGTCAGGGCATGCAAACCAGCATTGCCGAGCTCCACTCTCCTCCCTGGATAAATGGGAGCCACTCTAACTCGGCCCCCTGTGCGGCCTGCAGGAGCCAGCCCCACTCCTGGGACCCACACCTTGTGTGCCCGAGTGTGTGCATGTGGTGTGTGTGTCTGAGTATGTGAGTGAGAGGGGGGCCTGCAGGCCTGCACTGGGGTGTGATGTGGGCACCAGCCCTGGAGAGTCTCAGGGCCCTTGGGCTTGACTGTCAGGGTCCACTTCCTGGGTGTGCATCCTGTGCTTGAAGGGCCCCATGCTAGGTTCAATGCTCTGTGGGCACTGTCGTGAAATCCTTGATAATTTTTGTCTTTGCATTGCATTTTGTAAGTGAAGTTGGATGGGACCCAGGAGCACGTGGGGAGCAGAGGAGATGGGGTAATATGCGTGGCCCTGTTCCCCGCTGCTGCGAGCAGAGGGTGTCAGTGGCCCTACAACACGTGGGAGGTGAACAGAACTCAGAGTGAGTAAGTGTGCTTGGAAGCTGTCGACCACTTGCTCTGGAAACAATGGCACCCCCCCCAGCAGCTCCTTTCCTGTCCATCCAGAGTGTGGCTAAAACCTGTGTGCACCGCACAATGAGAGGGGAATGGTCGAGCCAGTTTTGCGCGGCATTTCCTCTGTGCTGGTAAGAACGGAATACAGGTACAGGCACGAGCCATGACATACAGTGTCATTTCAGTGCTTCCACATATGGCTGAAATGCATTTACATTTGCACTTAAAACTGGAAAGATGAACGGTAAAATTCACGCCAATAATTTGAGATGGTTGACATTATGAATCAATTTGACTGGGTTGTGGGGTGCCCAGGCTTTTGGTCAAACAGGGTTCTGGGTGAGCCTGTTGGGGGTGGGGTTTCTGGGTGAGGTTAACATGGGAATCAGTAGACTAAATAAAGCAGATGGCCCTGCCAGGTGTGGGTGGGCCTCGCGTAATCAGTAGAGGGCATGAACGGAATTCGCTCTCTCTACCTGACTGTCTTGGAGTTGGGACATCAGTCTTCTCCTGCCTTCAGATTCAGATATTTGGACTGGGACCTACACTGTCAGGTCTCCTTGGTCTCAGGCCTTCAGGCTTGGACTTAAACTTACGTCAATGGCACCTGGGTCTCTGGCTTGCCCACTGCAAGTCTTGGATTTCTTAGGCTCCATAAATCACATGAGCCAATTCCTGATAGTCAGTGTCTCTCTATCCCTTTGGTTGTGTGTCTCTGGAGAACCCAGACTAACACAGAATTCAAAATGTTAATTTTTCTTTCCTTATAATGACATTAAATGACAAGTAAACACTACAAGTTGAGGTACCAGGGAAGAAAGGAAAAAGTGTTCTGTTTGGTACAATTCCTGGCACTTTGTCCCCTGCTTTTTGAACAAGGGACTCTGCACTGTCATTTTGCCCTGGGCCTGCAAATTGTGCAGGTGGTCAAGCTGCTGTTCCTGTCTTTGTTGGCTCTGGGTTGCCAGGTGCAGTCTCCAGAGAGTTTGGACCTCTGTCCAACAACAGAGGCCCAGCAGCTCCTGGAAGATGGAACTCAAGACCTCAGAGACTATGGCTTCATCCTTCCCACCTCTGGTCCTTTGAGCTCTGAGGCTGCCCCTCCCTGGACCTGAGAGACTGCATGATTGTCACCCCTCCTCCCACTCCCTGAGGATTGTCAGACTTTGAGAAACAAGCAACCCAGGATGTCCAGTTAAATTTGAATTTTGGATGAACAATGAATACGTTTTTTTAAGTTGAAGTATATCCAGGCCATATTTGGGACATACTTATACTGAGAAACGATTTGTGGTTTACCTGAAATTCACACCGAGCTGGCTTGTGTATTTTATTCAGTAACCCTATCCCCTTTCTGCCTTTCAAATGTCTCGTCTCTTGGCACCACCCCCACTCCCCCAACGCCCCCACCTCCCACCCCCGGTTCCTGTCCAGAGCTCCCACTCTCCAGCCAGAACCTCCCTCTGCTCTGACCTCCCTGCCTCTAGCTTTCCACTTGCCACTACCACTGCTTTTTTTTTTTTTTTCTGTTTTTCATTTTATTTTTCTGTCATAAGAGCAATACACGTTCACTACAGAAAAATCACAGGCTACAGACAAGCAACAAGAAGAAAGTAAGAAAACACTCAGAGTCCCGCCCACACAGAGACAGCTACTGTGAATTCCTCGGGGAGATTTTTCCAGAGCTGCATGTGTGTGTTTCTCAGCAAATATTAAAAAAGAGCAGATGCACCCAGCGCCCGGCTCAGACACAGCGTCCTACCAGCTCATGGTCGTGTAACTCCAGAGGAGGGGGACCTGTGTCAGGGAGACTCCGGGTCCCTGATCCCTTTAGCTGCCGTGGGAGGGACGCTGTGTAGCTGGATGTTAAACCCCAGGTCCTCGGGGCAGTGAGGCCTGTGGTCAAGGCTGCTTTCTGCTCATGACCTTGTACATCCGTCTGTAGGGCTGTTGTCACAAAGCAGCCCAGCCAGGCAGCTTCAGCAACGGGATTTATTCTCATGGTTCTGGAGGCGAAGACTCGGTCGAGGTATTGGCACAGCTGGTTTCCCTGAGGCCTCTCCCCAGACTTCCCGATGGCTGTCTCCACCCTGTGTCCTCACATGCTTTCCCTCTGCGTCTGTGCCCTCATCTCTTCCTTCAAGGGCACCAGTCACATCGGATGAGAGCCCATCCCAATGACCTCAGACTGACTGATCTCCTCTTTAAAGACCCGGTCTCCAAATAAGGCCACATTCTGAGGGACTAGGGGTTAGGATGTCAGCATATGAATTTCGGAGCCCGGAACACCTTGCCCAGCTTCCTCAACCACACCAAGTCTCAGTTTCTTCATCAATGAAGTGGGGCCAATGCTCGTACTCATCTAAGAGAGATGTTATGATGACCAAATCAAATCATTCTGACAAAGCACTTTGCCCAGTGCCAGTCCACTAGGGCAAACACTCAGATTCCCTACTACTCCACATGCGAGCAATCCCACCCGCTGTTGGGAAGGTTACTTGTCTGCAGATGGGTGTCTGGATAATGTAAATATGAAGCCACCAGCCTCTTGATACCTGCCTGGCCTTTTGCCCAATAGTTTGCTTATTTCCTTCAGGTAAATTCCTAGAGGACCGTTGCTGGGTCGGAGGTGAAGACGCCAGTCTACCTCCCAAACCTGCGCCTGTTCTCCTGTCAGTGATGGGTGGATGCATGTGTCCACCCATCCCCATCCCCAGGCATCTGACGCTCCTTCCCCTCTCCCTCCGAGGTGCCCACTTTCCTGTCTGAGTCTCCTATCCCTGAGGCTCGGTGGAGACCCCAGGCTGGTACCCAAGGCTCCCAAGCTGGCCCAGTGCTCTCTGCCTCTCCTCCTCCTCCACCTTGTCACCCTCCTGCTCTGTAGCCATACCAGAGGCTTCTTGTTTTCTGAACACAACTTGCATGCTCGGGGCTCTCCGGCTTTGCACAGGCAGTACCCTCGGCCAAGGATGCCCTTCCTTCCCTGTCTTCCTGGAGGAGGCACTTGTGCCTTCAAGAGGTAGATATGACCTTCTCTGTGAACCCTTGCAGTGCCTGTCTCTGATTAAGGCTAACCCCTGTGCTAAGAGGACCTGAACCTTCAAGATACTAAGATGATGGATGAAGGTGATAAGAAGAATGTCTGTCTCATCCCCTCCTCCCCATGCTCTGAGAGCTCCTTGAAGGCAGAGATGAGTTCCCACTGGGGGCGGGGGTGGTCAGACATCCGGACGGTGATGCCTGCAACAAGTTATCCTGCAGGTGCGGACCTGCTCAGACTAGATGTGTGGATGGGTAGAGGGTGCTGGGAAAGGAAATGGCATGAAAAGCACGTAGGGGTGGGTGGGGAGATCAATCACCAAACACTCTGCAGGGTGATTGATGCTGATGATGGAATGACAGAAACCAGATCTGGGAATGTGCCCAGATTGGGTTGTCAATGGGCAGAGGAGAGTGTGGAAGGAAACACATGGAACAGTTCACAGGGGCTGTCTGGGGACACTCAGTGGTGGCTTTCAAACATTTCCAAACCTTTTTGATCCCTCAGGAGAGATTCATTTCACATCCACCACTTGGCGTGTGCATGTGCATGCACACACACACACACACGCACAATTAAAACAAAGGTTTCAGGAACTATAGTCACCCTCGCTGAAATGTATGTTGGTTTTTTTTTTGTATTTTTTCCATTTCCATTCTTCAAAATGCTTGACTTGATCTGATAAGTTGATTTCATGACCCACTCCTGGGATCCGACGTGCAGTTTGAAAACTGCTCTCAGAGAGCCTCGTGCTTTCTGCTCTCCATTCTTTTGTATTTAACATTTAATATTGAAAATGCATTTACGTATTATTTTCATATTTTTCAGTTAAAAATATGGAAGAGAGAGAAAGAGCACTGGGAAAATACAAAACAATAAAATCAAATGAATTTTCTGGAAGGCAGTTCAGCAAAATGTGGCAAAATAGGCATCTGATAGACAGGGACGTGTCCTGACCGAGCAATTTCACTTTAAGATGCTAGGGGGGTAAAGGGATACAGAACCTAGATACAGGCTGCTCACCGCACAGAAAAAATAGGGTTTACACAAATGAGGCATCCCTGCACCTGGGGCGCCCACGGAGCCACCCGGGTCCTCTGTTCCAAGATGTGGCCTGGTGTCATTCAATACTTATTTATTGACATGGAAGGAGGGGTGCGCAGAAAGAGGGGTGCCAGGGAGTCAAGTTAATGTCAGTCTATAACAGAATAGTCTGGCTCTCGGCCCTCGTTTCACAAGTGTGGGTGAATGGAAGAGCAAGTTAGAAAGTGCACACACCAGGAGGGCACCTTGAGTTGATTCTGTTTTCTCCTTGGGACTTTTGTGTTTTTGGAAACGAGCCTGCATTCTTTTTATAAGAAGGGGAGATTTTAAAGGAAAAGGGAGAAAAGAAAGGTAAGAAAGGAAGAAGAAAAGGGGAGAAAAGGAAGCGAGGGAAGGAGATGGAAAGACGAAGGGGAGCAAGGGAGATTGGGAGGCCAGGGAAGAGAAGGAAGAGAGTCGGGGGAGGTGGCGGATGCCAGAGCTCTCCTGGGGCCGCCAGCGCGCAGGGCGGCCTGTGCTGCGGCGGGAGCCGCGGGTCCCAGCGCCGAGCGCTCAGAGTTGCGGTCCGGGAAGCCGGAGGAGACCCGGGGGCGCAGGCTCCGAGGGGAGGGCAGGCGCCCCAAGCGGCGGGGCAGCACCGGGAGCGGTCGGAGCACGCAGTGGGGCCCCCCGCGGCGGCGCCCCGCTGTCCCGGGCCTCCCTCCGCTACCTCGCCGCCGCCGCCGGAGCTCAGCGCGGGTGCTGCCGGCGCCCGGCCGCGTCCCGCTGTTTGCTCCGTGTTCTTCTTAGGGGTTTCGGGGTGAGCAGCAGCAGCGCGCGGGAGGAGGGGGATGGGAGGAGATGCAGAAATACCATCTGTGCCAATTTTTTCTTAAAAGTTTTTTTTTCAATTTAAATACTTTTAAAGCAAAGCAAAGCAAACCAAAAAAAAAAAAAAAGAATCCCCAGATCAGGGTGTCAGTTCCAAAAAGTTTCACGGAGGAGCGGCGTGGGGGCTGGGCGCGGGATCGGAGGAGGCGTTGGTGGAGCAGGGGCCTCTCTCCTCCACCCAGCCTGTTGCGCCCTCACCCCCCCTGCAGACCCCCTCTCAAGTGCACGCGCGCTCACACCCAGGCGCTCATCGACACTGCCCCCGCCCCCCGCCCCATCCCGGGACCCGGACGGTCCTGGGTTTCCGGGCCGGGGAAGTTAGGCTGCCCTGCCCTCCTGACTCCTGATGCACGGACTCCCGCCTCAGCGCTCCTTCCTCCGTCTCCCTCGCCTCTGCCCTCCACACCTTTATGCTCAAGATATCATTAGCAGAGGGAGGTGGGGGCCGCGCTAATCTCTTGCTCTCAGCGATGTCTTCACCTAGGCAGCAGAAGGATGAGAGAGCGAGAGTGGGCGTTGCGAGGGAGCGCCTGGCCTTGACTGCCGGCGGGGATGTGTGCCAAACGCCACGACCCTCTCCTCTCCCAGCCCCGGTGCAGGCAACCGCCATCACTCTCTAGTCTCTCCGCTCAGCCACCTCGCTCTCCTTCTCTGCTTCCCAGCCCCGAGTGTGTTGGGGGGTGGTGATGGGGTTTGGCTCGAACTTGGGGGAAGCGGAGGAAGGGCAAGAGGAAGGGGGTGTCCTGGGCGGGGGGCGCACTCCGCGCCACCCCCGCCCGGCAGTGGGAGCTGCCGCTGGGGTGTTGGCGCTGCAGGCCGACTCCCCCCCCCCCCTCCTTCTGCCACCTTGCGCTTTTCTAGTAGCGCCTCCCAGGGACCCCACTAGCCAGGCGGGGATTGGGGCGGGGGAGACGTTTTCGCAGGTTCAGGGAGGGGGCGAGGGAGGAGCAAGGAGCTGAAAGTGGGTTAGGGAGAAGCACGGTGTGCAGAGACGCCCGCGATGGGCGGGAGCCCAGCCTACCTGGTCCAAAGCCCCCCGGCCCTCCCTCAGGCCGCCCCCTCCCCCACACCGAGAGTCTCTGGGAGAAGTTAGATGGGTGGCTGCAGGGGCAGCTGTAACTGGGTGCGTGCGTGCGTGTGCGCGCGCGCCGCGCCAAGTGCGGGCCCGGTTGCCTCTCCCGCTCGACTTCTTCGCTTTTCTCGCGACCCCACGTTCCCCACCCCGGGTGTGTGCGCGCCTGTGTGCATCCCGGGCACCGCCACAGAGCCCTTTCCCCCCTCCTTCCCCTCCCGCGCCGCAGCTAACGTAGGTTCCTTCTCTCCACCCTTCCCCCCAGGGTCACTATGGGGACGCGAGGGAGAGAATTGTGTTTAATTCCTGCCGCTATTCAGAGAGAAGAAAAAATAAAGGGACCAAAGGCAACCCGAAAGCAATTTACTTCAAGCCTTTATTATTGTAGTGTGAAAGAAGTTTATATACAGGGCATATTTCCAGCAAAACACTCACTAAATGGCCTTCGAATCAGGGGCCCCCCACCTTCCTGATCTGCAGTTGGCAGCTCTGCCTAGGAGACCCCTCACTCGGGGTTCTCAGGCTCTCCCCGTCTCTCTTCCCCGGGCTCCACCACCCAAACCCCGTGTCTCAGGAGCCCCAGCCCCTTCCTTCTCCCTGGGGAGCTGAGAACCTCGCCAGTGTCTCCCAAAGCGTCTTCCTCTGTCCAGAAGCAGTCCCCCAGCCTCCCTCTCCCACTCCGCTGACATGGTTTCCTCAGGGAAACCCAGAGCACTTTCCCCTCTCGTTTTAGGCGCTGCTTCGAGCTTCCTGCAATTCAGAACCAGCTCGTGGTCAAGACCAGTTAGAGACAGCTCGTCATCAGCAGTGGGGCCCGTGAGCACCCCAAATGAGGGGGAAAATAACCCTGCCCACCCTTTCCCACCCCAAGTCTCTTCCCCCAACACAGAGACAAGAAGTAGATACAAAAGCAGCAGGGCATCCCCTCCCGTCGCGCGGCAAGCTTGGGTGCCAGGCAACTGGGGCGAGCGCACGCGCCACTGGAACCCAGCTGCGCTCAGGGCGCACAGGCGCGACCAAAGTCTCTTTGCGCTGGGCCAACGCGCCTGGCTAAAGACACGCTGGCTCTTGTATTCTGGGGAGGGCATATGAGAGCGCGTGGCAGGGGTCTCTGTGAGGACAAGTCCAAGGGCACACAGGAAGAGGTGGCACTGCCTTCACACTCAGAAGGGGATTTAGAGTGAGCCAGGCAAGTACAGGCAAGAGACAGTCACAGAAGCAGAGTCCAGGGAGGCAGGGGAGAGTCTTCAGGTGGCTTGGCTGAGGGGACAGACACAGCCTGCGATCCATGGCTCAGCATAGCCAATCCTGACTTCCTTTGGGGCGTTTGCACGTGGACTTCGAAGGCTCGAAGGCATGGCCTGCCAAGTTCAGTCAGTTGTCCATTGGCTGTTTACACTCGACGGGTCTGAGCCCCGTGCAATTGCTCATCATAGCGCTCCAGCCAGGTGCGCAGCTCGGAGACCTGGTAGCCATCAGGGCCACGGCCACCCTGATACATAATGGTGCCACTCTGGATGACATAGAGGCGCTCGAAGTAGGCACCATAGGCTGAGCTGCTGGAGTTGGCCATGGTGTCAAGGACGAGAGAGCACTCGGGCGCACCTTGCTGCAGTACCCGAGCTGCGCTGACCCTGTCCTCCAGGCTTCGGTGCTGCGGGATGCTGTAGGGGGAGTCTGTGGTGACCCAGCCGTCGGAGGGGTGTGCTTCCTCAATGTAGATGATGAGGAAGTCGACGTCGCGCTGGTACTTGGTGACCAAGCGCTGGAAGGCGCTCATGCGCGCCATGAACGGTGGTCAGGTGCAGCTGCCGAAATTGAGCACCAGCGGGCGGTTCCCTCGTGCGTAATCGAGGATGTGCTGGTTTTGGAAGCCGTCGGGCAAGACTACCTCGGAGTTGGGCGCCGGACCTCCCTCGTGTGCCTGCTTGAAGAAATCCAACTTCTGGCCGTGCCACACCGCCCTCAGCGACGCCAGGGTGCACAGGCGGTTGTCGTCGGACACGCAGATGGGCGGGTCGTCGGGGGGCATCTCCTCGCCATCACTGTTGAGCTCCACTTCAGTTTCGGGCTGACCCCGACGTCGGCGGCCCAGCAAATGCTTGCGGATGCACAGGAAGTCGAGGAGCCAGAGCATGAAGGCCGTGCCTAGGAAGCGCGGGAAGAGCACGAGGCACGAGGCGGTCTGGGCGCAGAGCCTCAGAGAGTGAAGCAGCAGGGAGCGGAGCATGGTGGCAGCGCCCCCCAAAGCCCCCTGGGACCCTCTACCTTCTCCCGCCACCGACGGCGGGGCGGCCTGGCGAGGCATCTGGGTTTCGGCTGCGCGGGGAGCTCAATTTATAGCCGAGGCTTCAATTGGCGGGAGACTCCACCTCCGGCCCGGGCCCGCCCCCTTGCAACTTGAGCCCGGAGGAATCACCCCGGGGCGCGGCCAATGCTTTAGAAATCGTGGGTCGAGGGCGTGCGCCGGCGGCCGGAGGGCGGAGCGGCCGGGCCGGGGGCCGGCGGGGGCGGGGCCGGGCCCAGAAGCACGCTCCCCGGGGCGGGAGACCCGGACCTCAGCGGTCGCCCCGGACAGGCCGCGGGAGCAGGGACCCAGGCGTCTGCGGTGGAGGTCCTCCAGCTAGCGCGAGCGCCGCGCCGCCCCCATCCCAGCGGCCTGGCCCCGGCCCGCGCCCCTTTTGCCGCGCACCTGAGCGGAGCTCCCCGGCGGCCGCCGCGCCGCGCCGGAGCTCCGGTTCGCTTCCCGCGCGCCGCCGCCAACGCCGCCCCCGCCGCTGCTGCTCGTGCGGGGCCGCTGCCCAGGTGCCGCCGGAGCCCGTGTCCGCGGCCGCCGCTTCGCCAGCCCCGGCTCCCGCCCCGCCGAGGACGCGGGCCGGTGAGGAGGCAACTTTGGGCCCCCACCGCCTTCCGCGTTCGCCCGCGGGCGCTGCTCGCCTCCCGGAGCCCGCCCGCTCGCCCGCTCGCTTGCCTCCCGCGCGCGCTCACACTCGCGCCTCGCACACGGCCGCCCCCCGCACCGCCCCGCCACGCACACCGCGCTCCGCGCCCCCCGCCGCTGCCCGAGGCCGCCGCGCGCCGCTCCGGCCGCGCCCGCCGCGCCCGCCCCGTCCCATCTCGTCCCGGCTCGGCGCCGCAGTTCTCAGGTCAGCGGCCTCCGGGGCGCAGCGGGGAGGCGCGGGGGGCAGGGCCCGCGGGCCGGTGAGCGCTCAGCGCCGGGGCCGGGGAGGGCCGGGGAAAGCAGCGCCGTCCCTGCGCCCCAGCCGACCCGGGAGCGCTTCGGGCGCGGGGCGCCGCGGGCGCGGGGCGCGGGGCGGCGGCGGCCCCGGGCGGCTCTCCCACTAGGGGTAGCTGTTGCCTGAACGCCGGAGCGCTCCCCTCCCGCCGCTCGCCGCGCCCGGCGCAGCCCCGGCTGCCGGGCGCACCCGTCCCGTGCGTCCCCGGACGTTGCTCTCTGCCCCGGGAACGTCGAGACTGGAGCGACCGAGCCGAGCCACCTTCGCCGACCCGGGGCGCTGCGGCTCGACTCACCGCGGAGGCACCAGGACGCGTGAAGTGCGTACTCTTTACGGGGAATGTGTGCGGAGGCTGTTAGGGGTGCGGGGCAACTCCCCAACTCCGTGGGGCCCTGGTCGGCCCTGCTCCCGCGTCCGAGATCTTCGGATCACTCGTTGCGCGCTGCGCGGGGCAGGCGACTTGGGGCGGCGGGGCGGGGAGTACCTTGACCTGGGGTCCCCGAAGCCGGGAGCCAGTCCCGCCTAGTCTGGGCCTGCCTTGCCCCCCCCCCCCCCCGGGCAAGGCCTGGACCCGGTCGCAGCGATTTGTACCCCTGGGGAGTCAAGCCGCCCGGGTCGCCCTCGCGGTCTCAGGGACTTGTCTGGAGCGGCAGTGGCTGAGTCCGGGTCCGGCGCCACCGCCGCCTGCGTCCCGAGCGCCACCCGCCCGGGGTACCAGCCGCCTAACTTCTTCCCGGGACAGAGACAGCGCTCGCGTCCCGGGAGAAGGTGGGAGCTCACTGGGCCAGATTCGGCGAGGGCGCCGCTCTCAGCGCGGCAGTGGCAGCGAGGGAACTGGTACAGAGAACTCAACCGCAGGGCAGGGAGCCCCCACTCAGGACCCAGCGGGCCCCAGCGGACGCGGGGGGAAGATGCCCGCCTTGGGCAGAGGTCCTCTCTTGTTTTCGCGGCTCTGGCGGGACCGTCTGCTCCGCGAGCTCCCACTTTGGGACCGCGGCTCCAGCAGTTCGAGACCCCCAGTGGAAGGCCAGGGGCGTGAAGGCAGGCCCTTTGCTCTTTCTCCCAGCCAGGCGATTGCTCTGCTGCCTGGAGCAGTGGTGTTGGGGGCTGCACAGCCCAGGAAATTGCAACCCAGAGGAAAGGCCGCCTCGTTCCCACTCTTCTCAGCGGCCCCACACTGCTCCTTGCCGCTGATGGGTAGGGGTCTTGGGCAGGGGTAGAGAATTCTCCCTGAGATGAACCTGTCTTGGGGGGGGGTGTCCCTTGCCTGCTCCCCACCTCCCCAGGTTACCTCTGAGTTAGCAAACCATTTCTGTGCCTTCTCTCTCTCTCTCTCTCTCACTCTCTCTCTCTCTTTTGTCGGAGGAGGGTGAGTGAGGAGAGAAGCCTTCTTTCTACCTGACTGGTCTCTGAGAGGCCTTTTGGGGCCTGACATTGCCCCTTCCTTTGCAGGGGCCAGGGGAGCCCTAACTTTTGTTGGATAAACTCTCAAGCCCTGATTCCTTGATTTCTGGGTCAGGGGGAGGTGCCAGTCACAGACCTGTGCCCTGCGCCCACCCACACAGGAGCTGGGACAAGGCCATGGTGCAGTCCGCCCTCCCCCCACCCATATTTAGTTGCAGAAAATGAAAGCGGCACCTTGGGCTGGGAGAGCCTGGGATGTGGTGGTGCTGCTGGTGGTGGTGGTGGTGGTGTGTGGAGCTGGGGTGTGTGGAAGTTGTCTGGGGCAGAGGTAAGGCTGGTTCTTCTAGCCCCTCTGTGGGCAGCCAGCCGGACCTCTGACCCACGCTCCCTCTGGCCCAGAGAGGCTCAGGAGAGCAGTGCCTGTGCTTAGGGCTGTCAGCTGCCCGGGTGGATCTGCTCCTGTTCCTCGGGCTGACAGACACTTGGGGATTCCAGAACGTCGGACAAGATGCTCAGGACCATCTGGCTCCCACAGGCCCCTGTACGGGTGAGGACAGACCCACGGCCCAGGTGGCAGTGTCCTGTGAGGCTCAGACCCCGGCGGGGTTCATCTCACTCCAGTGCTTGGTGCTTCCACCCTACTCCTCCCTCCCTCTCTCCTCCCTCTCCTGAACCTCTTTCCTCTCAAGCAACCCCTGTCCCCTCTCCCCAGGGCAGAACCCCAGTCTACCTTACACCTGACCCTTCCTACCATCTGCCCTTCTTGTACTGACCTGTCCTTGCTCAAGGCCAATACCCACCTGGGGGACCTTGCCCAGAAGCCGGGCCCCAGTGGGCCTGATAGGCTGGGCCCTGGGGGACCAGTGCAGGAGCTGGGGCTGTGTCCATGCCACTGGGCTGGACCGGGCCAGCCTCCTTCCTGCCTGCCCTCCCGCAGCTCCAGCAGGGGGCGGGCAGGGGAAAGCAAGGGAAGGACAAGTTGAACTGCATCCTTTTGGTGTCCAGGAGCATCTTGGGAAGAGGCTGGGGGCAGGGGCAGGCAGCTTGGGCCCTGGTACCGCCTGGGGAGGGTTGGGATGGCCTCCCTGCATCGCAGACCAGACTCCTGGGGCTGTCTCCCCATGAAAGGGAGGGCTGGGCTCTGACCCCTGTGTGGGGTGTGGTGGGCACAGCCTCTGTCTCCCTGCAGGTGGAGCAACTCCCAGTGCCAGGGAGGTTGACGCTGAGACTTCACCTCGGGGTGGGTCGGGTCACCCAGCAGGAGGATCCCCAAGGGCAACACCTGGCACAGAACATTGGAGAGCTGCAAGTGTGCTGGCTGTGCCCTTGCCCAGCCTCACAGTGACCTGGTTGCCTTGGCTACTGACTCTTTGTCTCCCTGCCCCTCCTTTGGCCTGTTGATGCTCTGGGAAATCCCAGGCTCTGTCCTGCCTCTGAGCTTCCACTCATGCTGTTCCCTCTGCCCTTCCCCCTCCCCCGGTAACTCTCATTTCTTCTCCTGCTCTGCCTTCACCCTCACCTGCTCCCAGCCTGCCGCACCCCACAGGGGGAGCCAAGCCTTCCCTCTGTACCCTCTTGTGCCCTCTGCCTCTGCGGGACCGTGTTTCACCACTGGTTTCTATGTTGGCTACTGGTCAGGCCCTGGTTCTCCCAGGCTGGGCCAACTGGGCTCCTCTGTAGTGACTAACCCGCACCGAGCCTCCAGGAGGAGCCCAATAAACCTTTGTGAGATGAGCAAACGCGTGCAGTGTGGACTTACTGGAAACTCATTTTGGGTGAACTTCAATGTATTTCATTCTGCCCTTTTGCACACCAGCAGGGGTGTGTCTGCAGCCAGGCCAGGTGAAGTCTTACATCCTGGGGTGGGGGGGTCCCCTTCGGGTGGAGTGTCTGATGAAGGCATCTGGCCCCTGGCCCCTGAGCCGGTCTGTTTCCCTTCCTGGGATAAGCAGGCCCTCCCCCGGGCACCCGGGCCCCTTTCCGGATGTGCTCATGCGTCTCGCTTCCTTCAAGAATGATTTCTTCTTTTCCGGCCTCCTCTCTGACACCACCTCTCTTGACTCCAACTTGATTGGACTGAACAGGTCCACGCCCTGCAGGTGGGTGGTGGCTGTGGGCTCAGTGGCCTGGCCGTAGAGGTGTCCTTAACACAGCAGGTCTCCGTCTCTCTTCACATGCTGGGCCCTGGCAGCCCCTTCGCTGGAGTGGATGGTGGGGCTCTGGGGTGGCTGGGCAGCCTGGGAGCCAGGCCAGGAGAGCTTGTTGGGGTCCCAGGGCCTGGATGGAGCAGGAGTATTGGCAGTATTCCAAGGTCGGAGGAGGCCTGGGGCTCTGGGCCGAGGAGAGGAGAAGGCCCAGAAGGTGACGCCCCAGCTACCTGCTGTGTGACCTGGACACGTCCCGTCCCTCTCTTGGCCTCATCTGCATTGCAAGGGGATCAGGCGGCTGCTTTCCAGTGCCTTCCCCGTGCTCTTCCTCCATAACTCCAGAAGATTCTAGGAAGTCCTCTAGGCCCTGCTCCTGGATGCTACTGTTGGGCTGGTGAGACCCCCACTTGAGGCCAGAAGGCATCTCTGGCCTCGTGTCCTCATTACCTGCTCCCAGTCCATCGTTCGCCTGCCCCATTCCTGCCACAGCTCTGGGGCCTCACATTTTGGCCTGTCTCTACTTTTCCAGCCTGGCCTGTGCTCTGACTCGTTTCTGCCCTGAGCTCAGACCCAGCTGAACACCCCCTTGTGCTCGGCCACGCCCCTGTGGAGGGCAGGCTGACACCCTGCCAGAGGCCCTGCGTGGGAGGCTGCCCAGGGGCGCCTGGGGCCTGCCTGGGGCTTGAGGGGCATCGGGATGCTGGGCCGTGTGTGCAAAGGGCAGGCCCGGCTCTGAGCCCTGCAGCTGGCTGGAGACCACCTGTGGGTCACTCTATCCTGTCCATCTCTTACTGTCTCTGGAAAAAGGTGGGGCACAACCAGCCAGCAGACAGGCACCGCCCATCACTTTGGTTCTGTGGGCCCCAGCCTCCTGACTGAGAGGTGAGCTGATATCATGATCGCTGTGTTCACCACGTTATCTGTGGCGGCAACGCGAGGTGTACTCGTGTGTGCGTGTGTGTCTATTTATATCTGGCCTTGTTCCGAAGTGCATTTCAAGCCTCTTGTAGGAAGCCGTGGAATATCAGGGGTGCCACATGTGAGAAGAAAAAATAAAAACAAGAAGAAGGACCCACTTCCCACTGGGGCCCCAGTGCAGCCCCAGAGTCCTCTACATGGATCATGGACAGGTCGCAGATTTCGCCTTGAATATCCTGATGGTTAAACCTCATTGGCTATGATTCCCCAACAACCAGAAGATAAAAATGACTGTCCAGCTGCATAAAATGTGGGACTGTGCACATGGCCTTGCTCCATGGAATCCCAGCAATGCTGTTTCTCAGGCAAGCTAGCCTCCGTCTCTGAATCTGGGGGTCATCGCATGCAGACACCCCAGGGCCGTGTGCAAATTAAGTGAAATGAGGCTGGTGGCTGCCCGATCGGAGGAGCTCCGGGCAGAGAGAGGCCCTTGCCTGGGGTGGCCAAGGGCTCAGACAGCCAGTAGAGTGTTGAGGGCAGCAGTGTGCTTGCTGATGATGTCTCAGCCCAGCCCTGGCTGTCTTGTGGTGAGAGTGCCCTCCTGACCTGGTTGTCCTTTTGGGATCTGTTCCCCTGCTCCCCTAATCCCTGGTGCATGCTAGGCTCCCAGAGGGGTCTGGGCACACAGCGAGTCAGGCACATTGTCTGCCCTCCAGGAGCCCCCCAGCCTGGCCAGGACCCTGGGAGGGTAGGCGTGCTCACAGAGAAGGCTCCTAGCAGATGAAGGCAGGGTCCGTGTGGCTCTGCGTGTCACAGCAGCCTCTGTGTGTGTCGAGCTGTGTGATCTTGGGCAAGTTACCTGAATTCTCTGTGCCTCCATCTCATCATCGGTGAAATAGGCAGAACGTTCAACCCCACCTAATGAAATAGGAATTTTATTACCCCCATTTTACAGATGAGAAAACTGAGGCTTGGAGAGTTGATTTGCCTAAGGACACATAGCTAATGTCTGACTCTAAAACTTTCACTCACTGGTTAACGGGAGATACTCAGTCGGTACTCTGGGGGAAAGGGGGCTTACCTGAGGAGGGAGGGGAAGGGGGCATGGGAAGGCCAGGAGGGGGGGATGTGGAGGCCTGGCCTCTCAACAGCATGGGAGTCCTGGAGAAGAGAAGGCCGGTTGTGTTCTTTGGGGGCACATTGCGTTGGTGGTGCCTATGGGTCTCAAGAGAAGATGTCCAGGACTGGGGGCAGAGGCGCGAGCCTCAGCACGATGGGTTTGTAAGAAAGCCTTGTTTGTTTTGGGGATTTCATGCTGTCAGGGGGAGGAAAGATGGTTGCGGACAATTGGGAGGGAAGACGGCAGGAGGGATAAACTCCCAGAGCACCTTCACCTTGGTGGAGAAACCAGCCAAGCTGGCATGGAGCAGGCTGAGAGCCGGGCCGCCGGCCCCAGGCCTGGGGCAGCCCCTGCAGCCGGCCGGCTCAGAGGCCCTGCAGCTGCAGACCAGAGCCCACCGCTCTCTCGCCGTTGCTTCAGGGCGGACACTCTCTGAGGATGGCGTTTCGAGGGCCCTCAGGTGGTGGCAGGTGAGGAAGCCCACTGGCTGAGGCCACCCATTAAGGACCAGGCCTTTCCATCTGAGGGCCTTTCCATCTTCGGAATCTCACAGATTTGATTCGAATCCTGACTCTGCCTGCTGTCGGCCGCGTGGCCTTGGGTGCATTCCTGAACCCCTCTGAACTGTGGTTGTGCCCTCTGCTCGTGGGTTTAGGGAGAGCCCGGGAGAGAGGGGATGTGGCGTGCCTGGGCCGTAGGGGCTGGAGAAACAGCAGCTGTCTATATGGGACTGTTTCTCCTTTGCCAGTGTCTGGGGGTCTGATGGGAGGGACTGGCAGCAATCCATCTCTGAAAGGGCAAAGTCTGCCTGCACTGGTGTCGTCGTAGGGTTCCATGGGCTGTGAATAGGGACGATGGTGGCGGAGCCCATGTGGCCAGAGTGGACCAGGTCTTCCCTGGCTCCTGCAGATCCTGTCACCAAGAAGGCCCTCCCTGCCTCCTCATCCTCCACCTGCAGATGCTGGCCTCATCCTTCAGAGCTCGGCACAACTGCCCGTTCTCCTTACATCTCGAAATACCCAAATCTGAGAGCTCTGATTACCTGTCTCCCTTACTGACTACAAGCTTCTGGAAGGCAGGCTGGGACTGACTTGCCTGCTGCCAGGCCAGCACATAGTAGGGCGGGTCCCAGGGGAGAGTCTGGATTTGAACTCACTCCCAGGGTGACCTCAAGTAAGCTCTTGGGGTCTCTGAGCTTCAGTTGCTCGAGGGGGTGCACTGGCCTGTCTCAGAGCGGCAGTGTCCCTGCCAGCCCCCTACTGCCGCCACAACCCTGGGCAGCAAATCACCACACAGCAATGAGGCTGTTTCTCACATGCTGTGGGGCTCAGCTGCTCGAGGTACTCTGCTGATCTTGGCGGGCTTCCTGGTGGTGGCAGCTGACCTAGGGTGGCCTGGGCTGGGGTGGCAGCAACTCTGCGCTGCTCCGTGTGTCCCTCATCCCCGGCCTGATCTCCCAGGAGTGGCAGAGGCACAGAAAGGCAGCAGCCATGACACACAAGCTCCTTTGAAGCCACTGTTCCTTCTGTGTCTGCTCACATCCTGATGGCTTGAGGAGGTCGCAGGTGAGCACCTCATGGAGTGAGGGCCCACAAATCTACTGGGAAAGCATGGGGCACCCAGAGGCGTGAGGGACCGTCTGCCACAGGGGTGGATCCAGGACTGGAGCTGAGGGCTTCTGGCAGTGGTCGCACCCTCACCTCTGCCCTCTTGGCCCCGGGCCTGGAGTCACATAGGAGCTGGCACTCAAGCTGCACCACAGCCAGCCAGTCTGACTCTGAAGCCTGGTCTTGAGGGAAGATGCGTTTCTGTAGGATCTCAGGTCCCTCCCTTGTCCCTCCCCTGCCACAGTCACACTTGACGCTAGTGGCCAGAAGGCAGCTTAAGGGACAGGGAGGGAGACACTTCACCCTTCTCGGAGGACCCGTGTCCTGTGGTCCAAATGGCACTGTGGGCTTACTGATGCACTTGGCAGGCCCTTCGGGGAGTAGTTCTGCTTCCTGCTTGGACACTGACCTGCCTGTGGCCTGGGGCACAACCCCCGCTCCCATGGCCTCCTGTTCTCACCTGTGCCACGGGGGGCCTCGCAGGGATTAGCAAAGGAGCTTTCAGTCTAGGGCTGGGGGCTGCGGAGGGTCTCAGAGAGATACAGATAGTGAGGGTGAGAGAGAGCCATTGCGAGAGAGACAGAGACAGTGGAGTCAGGGGTTAGGCCCAGTGTCTGCCTCTGATATTTGCCACTTTTCAGAAGCTTCTGCAGGCCCTTGAGTGGGGGTGCTGGGTGCAGGGTATGTGTTCCCCTTCCATGACTCTGATGATCACATTACTTGCCTGTCAGGTCTAAGGGCTGGGTGGGGGTATGGGTGGGGGTCCCTCCGATCCAGGGGCCTCCCTTGCCTCCCTTCCCTGCCTGGGGGGGGGGGTGGTTCCTGGCAGGGGAGGTGGGTTTATCTGGGACAGGAGCCTGGATGCAGGAAATCCAGTTACCCTGGGTGACTATGGAAAATCTAAGTTATTTCTCAGGAGCAGAGTAACGCTGGGTTGGCTCCTCCTCCTGTAGACAGAGGGGCAGGGATGCCTTGGAACTTTAATCAAGCCCCTACTGTGTGCCAAGTACTAAGTGCAGTGTGCTTCTACGTGTTAGTCCTGCAGTTGGAGCCTCTGTGCTCAGCTGTGGCGTGGAGGCTGGAAGAGGAAGCCCACTCAGGGTCCCGCTGAGAGGCGTGCAGTGTGGTCTATCTGTTCATTCATGCATTCGTTCCTTCAGCACCCGCTGCACTCAGCTGTTCTGAAGACCCACACCGACCCTGTCCTGGAGGGGTTTGGTCCGGGGGCGGCGAGTGCTGGAATTCCAGGTCAGTTTGGATGTTGGTCCGGGTGGCACCACAGAGGTGATGGCGTGGTCGTGCCCTCAGACCTTACACAGGTCCTCACAATCCCTGCCTGTGGCCAGCAGGACAAGATGTTGCTGCAGATGGCAGAGGAGGAGACCCCAGCCTGCAGAGACCTGGCTTCCTACAGGCCTTTCTGTGACCGACAGCGACCCAGCTTTGCTGGAGTTTCAGAACAACCAGTGTGGGGATGTGAGGGGTACAGTGGGTTTGACTGTGGGGTGGAGGGGCGGGCAGAGAACCTATACAGCTGCCCTGTGGGAGGCCCCCAGGGGGCCGGCCCCTGCGCATCCTCACCCTGATACCCCTTGGTGTCCCTGGCCCAGCCTGCTTCCTGTCCTGAAGGCTTAGAACTGAGGCTGGGAACTCCTGGGGGTGCACTGAGGTCTGGGGGGCGGGCTGTGGGCAGCCTGGCCTTGCTCGGGCCCTTCCAGGTCTCAGCCTGGGCCGCCCGTGGGCCCACGATTTGGGATCTGGGCTCTAAGAACTCTAGGAACTGCTCCCCAAGACCCCAGGCTTGCCGCTGGTCCCTGGCGGCGGGGGAGGGAGGCTCGTGGTTAGTAGCTGGAGGCTACACCAGACAGGAAGACCCCTGAGACAAGCCTGGAAGCCCTGGAGGGCTGGATTGCATATGGAGTGGGCGTAGACCACGATGGGGAGGGAGAGGCCAGGCCCTCGTTCTGGAGCAGATTTTGAAAGCGGGGCTGGGAAGTGCTTGGGCAGGTGCACAGCAGGTGAGCTGGGACAGAGGGCCCGAGAAAGGGAGGAGCTGCACGGCGGCGGGGGGGGGGGGGGGGGGGGGGGGGGGGGGCCAGGCCCCACCCTCCTTCCCTCCTGCCCCTCCCTCCCCTCCCTTCCCCTGTCCCCTCCGCCTCCCTTTCTCTCTCCCCCTCCTCCTTTTCTCCCCTCAGTAGTATCCCTTCTATATCTGCCCCTCCCTCCCTCCTTCAGCCACCTCTGAGCCCAGGACCCTGGTCCCTGGGCTGGCTCCGTGGGTTAGGAGATGCTCACAGTGGTGCCCCAGCCCTTTACAGCAAGAACTTCTGTGACCACCTCAGGACCAGCTGTCAATAAGAGGAGGACAGTCTCACAGTAAGTGCAGAATCCACTACAGGCCCTCAGCCAGGCAGATGGGCACAGTAACCGCCCTGCAGCCGGGCCCCGGAGGTCACGCTGGAGGTTACGGGCATGCCCTGGGCAGCCCAGCCACCCGTTGTCCCAGGATGGACATGCTCACCTCCCCAGACCCCCCCTCCCTTGGGGGCAGCCCGGCCTGGCTGCTGATGGCCTGAGAGCGATGCTCTGAGCACCTCTGTCCTCAGGAAGGGCTCTTTGGAGAGGAAAAAAGAACACATTTCAACACCTCCAGATTCTGAAAATGGATTTCTCCCAGGGAAACAGACTCAGAGCATGCTCCCTTCCCCGAGAAAGAGCCAGGAAAACAGCGGGGGAGCAGGGGAGGGGGAAGAGGAGAGGCCGCAACAGGATGAGTATCCTGGGAACAGGATGTGGAGCCAGAGAGACCTGGATGCAAATCCTGCCGGCCAGTGACTGGCTGTGTGACCCTGGCGTATGACTTGCCATCTCTGGCCTCAGTTTTTCTTTCTGTTCAGTGGCGTAAGTCCCTGCCTCATAGGGGATGCTTTGAGGATGTGATGTGAATAAAGCAGTTCTTCATCTTCATCCTTTTCTCAGGCTGAGAAGCCTTCCTGAGTCCAGGCCAGTGTCAGAGCATTTCTGGAGGTCATCCTGTTGGACCCAGGAATGTTCAGGAGGGTTGACGAGTCTGGGACTGACTGCTGTGTGGCCTCAGCCAAGTAACCAGCCCTCTCTGGGCTCCAGTTTCCTCTTCGTAAATGGGAGCAGGATCTCCACTGACTGGTCGCTGGGAGGGTCAGCCAGGATGTGGCTGTGTCGCCAGGCACAGAGCCAGCTCCCAGGATGCTCTGAGTGGTGGGGGTAGGGGCGTCTCTGGGGGGAGGCAGGGCCTGTCTGCCCTGGGCATGGCTGGCCTTTGGCTCAGTCATCCTTCCCTTGCTTCCAGGGCAGGCCCTCCCCCTTCCCCTGCTTTGGCTGGCACAGATTTGGGGCTGCCTTCTCCAGGCAGTCTTCCCAATGCCTGGGGGAGACTGAAGGGTTCCCTGGCTCTGGCTAGTCGACACAAAGCCACCTGTCTCTGGGCACTTCATAGCTGCCTCCCATGGGGCTTCTACACTTCCAGTCTCACCACCTCTTCTCCAGCTTCTGGAGGCGTGTTTGAATGTCTGCTCTCTGCTCAGGATGCTGCCTCACGGGCAACTGCCCACAGCTTCGGAGTAACATCCAAACCTCCTGGCCGGGCCTTTGAGGCCTCCAGGCGGGGCCTTTGCTTCCCTCTTCTGGCCCTTCCCCTGCCCCTGCCTGACACTGACCCAGCGCTCTGGTCACAGAAGCATAGAAGCCATGTCTCTACCGAATGCCAGGCCTTGGGAGCAGTGATGGAGACCACCAGCCTTTCCATGAGGCGCCAACCAAGGCTCTGGGAGGCAGGGCACCTCACTGTCTGACTCACTGACTACACTTGGACCGCTGTCTTCTGGCCCCGGGTCACGTGCCTCACACCGACCACAGATGCTCTGCATGTGCTCCACCCACTAGTGCTACCACCTCTGCTTCTGGAGCTCCTTCCAGCTCGTCTTCCTGAATCCGAGTTGTCCTCCAAGACTTGGCCCTGACGTTGCCTCCTTACATTCCTCCTCTGATCACCTCTCTGCCTCCCTGCAGTCAATGTTGCCTTTGACTCACGACCTTGGTTCAGCATGGTCCTGGGAGGGAGGGGAGATGGTGTTCTAGTGGCCAAGATTCCTAGTTGTCCCTCAATAGCCACTCTCCTCTCTTACTAAAGTAAAAGAAACTCCAAATTTGAGCTGGGTCCATGGCTGCTCTTTCAAATTCTCAGCCCTCCGTGTAACTCCATGGACTTAGACCAATGACAGGTAAGAAATGACCTGTGAAACCTTTGAGTCCTGCCCCTAGAGGGAAGAGAGGTGGCTTCCCTTTCTTTCTGTTTCCACTGCTAGATGACAGACGTGATGGCAGGAGCTGGAGCAGCCATATTGATTGCAGAATGGAAGCTGGGTGTGGAGGATGACAGAGCAACAGGGCAGAAAGAATTTGGGTCAACACAGCATCAGCCTAGACTGCGGAAGCTCAGACTGCTGCACGAGAGGGACAAAAGGAAAACAACCTTCTATCTGGTTTAATCCAGTGTTACTTTGACATTTGTTACAGCAGCCAAAATGTATCCTAATTACAGATCCAGGGAGAAAAGTACATCAACTGTTTGCAGAATGACTAAGTGATTACCAACCAGAGGTCAGCGAGCCACTGCTTGGAGGCTGCTTTTCAGAGGATGTGGGGTCATGGAGGGGTGTGTGCATGGGTCTGAGTCCTGGCTCTGCCACATCATAACTGTGGCTCCGTGGGCAAGCTGCGTCATAGCTCAGTGGCTCAGATGCCTCTTCTGTGACATGTGGCTGAGAGGAGGCGACGCCCATAAAGGGTCTGGTTTCAAAGGGGCTTTTTAAAAAATTCTTTATATTTGTTTTTTAAAAAATGTATTTTTGGCGGGGAGGTAATTCGGTTTATTTGTTTATTTATTTATTTAATGGAGGCACTGGGGACTGAACCCCAGACCTCGCGCATGCTAGGCAGCAGCTCTGCCACTGAGTTGCACTTTCCCCACAAAGGTGCTTATTGGTGTTGGGTTTCAGTGATGGCTGCAGGGTCCCCCGACCCTCTTCTGGCCTGCCCCTCCACTGTCACCTCCCCATTCCTAGTCAAAGGGACCGCCCTCCTCTCCCCCGCACCCCTGCCTTTCCTGAGAGAGCTGGTGGATTTAATGAGCCCACATGAAAACATCCAGCTTGTAACAATGAATATTTTCCACCAGGACTTTTCTTGTGCTAAATTAATGATCTTGGAAGCTCTGGACATGGCTGCAGAGGAGAAAGGGGAGTTTCCTTTCCAGAAGCTGTTTCAGTATCGCAGGGCTCTAGGTGCCCTGGGCTGCCCTTGTGCGCCCCCAGCCCCTGCTGTCCCGCAGGAAGCAGCCCTGACTTGACCCCTTCGGAGGAGCCTCCTTGGAGCTCTCTGCCCACCCCTCACTGGTTGCGTGGAGCCTGGCAGGCCACACCTTGCCCCTGGGCAGCCTCCAGTCCAGAGCGCAGGCCCCTGCAGCTAACCGACGAAGTCAGGATGAGGCTTCCCTCAGCCATGGTTCCATCTTTGGGGCCCTGGACTCCAAGACCCATGAGCCCAGAAGGGGCCAGATAGGCACTGAGCCAGGAGTTTCAAGTTCCCTACAGGTCGCCCTGGTGGCAGTACTGACGCTGGGGGCCTGGGAGAGTGGGTCTGGGGTCCCACCCCCAGGTCAGTTGGCAGCCTTGCTCTCTTTCATATTTCAGCTGCAATATGATACAGAGGGATTCACAGCTATAAAAACATCGTTTGAGAGTAGATAGTGCGGTTCCCAGCCACCCCATTTAAAACATTTTTAATTGTGGTCAATTATATATAACATAAAATTTACCATCTTAACCATTTTCTCGCATAGCATTAAGTGCATTCACATGCTGTGCACCCACCACCACCGTCCATCTCCAGCACTTGGCATCTTGTGGAACTGAAACCGCATTCAACACTCACTCCCCACCCCCCTCCCGCAGCCCCTGGCAACCACTCCTGCTTTCTGTCTCTGTGAACCTCACAGGAGGGGAATCGTAAACATTTGTCCTTTTGTGACTGCTTATTTCACTCAGCACAGTGTCCTTAGGATATATCCCTGTCATAGCCAGGGATGTCCTTCCTCCTTCGGGCTGAATCAGGCTCCCCTCTCGCATATCCACACATTGTTTATCCATCACCCATCAATGGACATTGGGTTACTTCCACCGTTTGGCTATTGTGAGTAATGCTGCTGTGAACGCGGAGGTACAATGATCTCTTCGATATTTCAATTCTTTTGGGTGAATTGCTATATCATAGGGTAACTCTATGATTAATTTTTTTGAGGAACTTTCATGCTGTTCTCCACCTCGGCCGCTCCATTTGATGGTGCACGGGGACTCCTGTTTCTCTGCATCCTCGCCGCACTTGTTCTTTTCTATTTTGTTTCCGAGTAGCCATCCTGATGGGTGTCAGAGCCCATACTTACAGGTGGCGACCTGAGATGCTAGGAGGGGCTGGTCCCAGGGCTGTTTGTGGGCCTGGGTAGGGGCCCTCGGGGAGTCCGGGCCTTCGGGCTCCTCTGCCCGCCCCTCCCAGGGCTGCGTCCTCCTTGGGGCGGTTGGTCCATGCTCTTCCCGGCAGCCCTCAGCCCCTGGGCTCCCGCAGCTGCAGGCCGTGGCTTCCTGCTGCTGCCTTGCCTCAGTCCTTTGAGCCCCCGGGCCCTCATACCTGCACTGTGGTGTGGTTTAGAGCATGAAGCTCTGTCCCGCAAACCGTGAGCTTCCGGGCCCAGGGCCTGGCCTCATGCAACGCAGAGAAGCTATTGAAACTATTGAAAGTCTAGGGTCGTTGGAGTAGGGTGTGGGGTGGGGGAGGGGCAGCACACCAGGAGCCCCCGAGCCCCCCCACCCGCCCCCCGCCGTTCAGGGCTCTGGCTTGAGTCCATCTGTGATGTAAGCCAGGTGGCATCTGGCAGCCCAGGGATGACGGTTTTCTTTCTTTCTTTCTTTTTTTTTTTTGATGGAGGTACTGGGGATTGAACCTAGGACCTTGCGCGTGCTAAGCTCGTGCTCTACTGCTGAGCTACCCCCACCCTGACGATTTCCTTGGGCTCAGTGGGGTCCCCTGAGGAGAGCTGGGTCCCCTGAGGAGAGCTGGGGCCCAGGCTCACCAGCTGAGGGGGGCTGCTCTGCTCCTTCCCAGCTGGGGAGTTTGCTCTGAGCTGAGCCAGCCTGTGGCCCCAGAGGCTCTGGCAGCTGAGGCAAGGCAAACGGTGAGACCCCGGGGGGGACCCCGGGCAGGAGCTGGTGGTTCCTTCCGCTGGGGAGGCAGGGGAGGCACCTTTGCCCCGGCCCCTCCTTGGGGCCCCGCCCCTCCCTGTCTCCTCCCCTGTCCCCCTTGCCGCTCGGCCTCCCAGTCCTGCCCCCTAGCAGCCCATGCTCCCCCTCCACTAACGGGGGAGAGCCCAGGGCCACCCTGGCCTCCTACTGAGTGGGGCTGCCCCTCTGCCCCCTGGGTGTCTGGTGTGGAAGTCCCAGGTCCCTAGAGCCCCTCTGCTGTTTATTCAGCAACATCCACTGAGACTTCTTTTCCTCCAGATGGGGGCTGGGTGCCAGAATACACAGATATCACAGCCTTTGTCCTTGGAGCTGGGGTCCCCTGCCTCTGCAGACACAGGCAGTCTCCCGGAATGAATAACTGCTTCCACAGGCCAGCACAGGAAGGGGGCTGGCCAGGCTGGGGTGCCCTGGGTCCTCTGCTCCAGCCTTGCTCAGCCACACTGCTCTGCTCTGCTCTGAGATTTTCCACTCACTGCATGTCAGGACAGCATTTTTGGCAGGTGCAAAGCCCCGAGATAGGAACCTATCTTGTTCCTGCCCCAGGACCTTTGCACCTGCTGTTCTCACTGCCTTGACCATCTTTCTTTAGCTGCATTGCATGGCTGCTTGTATGAGTGAGGATACAGGGTTGACTGCTGTGACAAGCTCTAAAATAACAGTGGCTTAGACACAGAAGAAGCTTATTCCTTGGTTAAGAAATATGGTTCTGCAGAATCTTACAACATGATATGTGTCATATCCTTGTATCATTAGTTCTACCACTTACTTAATGTTTTTATTTAAATCAGCTTGCTCTTTAAGCTTAAATGCCCGTGACCTAAACAACAGAATCTGAAACTCTGGGTTTGGTATGTTAGTTATACATCTTTTTCTTAATACATACGGACACTAATAAATAACTGTGGAAATAGAAAAAAAATTTTCTGGATATCTTTTAAGATCACTTGTTGCTTTCCTTTGAGAAATTCTGAACTACCTGTTTGGGGAAACTGAGGCTCTGTGAGGGGATGCCATATTCCTAAGCGTCTGAGAGTCAGTGGTCCAGCTGAGCAGTGACCCAGCCCATCTGACTGCCTGCCAGGTGGCTGCATCGTCGCCTCCTGGGTGAGCATTTCAGGAAGAGACACAGTGATTTGTTGGGAAGTGACATCCAGCTCTGTGGCAGCTGGTGTTGGCGGCTGGCCTGGTCAGGGCCCCCTGGCACTTGGGCTTTACCTTCTACATCCACCCTCAGTCCTTGGGGGCCCTGGACCCCTACAAAGCCTGGAGGAGGGGCTCAGGGATGGAGGAGTCGCTGAGCAGAGAGACCCCATCTCACCTGCCCAGACCGTCCTGGTCACCACCCCAGACCCAGTCTCACAGATGGGTGGTGACCAGGGGGATGCCTGGGGATGCCTGGAGGGCCTCTTCCTTTTCCTCTGAGTAAGGGTCGGCTGGACATGCTGTGGGGCCCTCAGGCTGCACTCTTGCTGGGCTGAGAAGAATCATATCAGCTGTGGGCTGCAGGGCTGGGGATATTGGGGCATCAGCCCTGGATCTGAATGTCCAGATGCTCAGCAGAAAGAAAAGCATTTTGGAGGGAGACACAGCCTGCTTCATTAGGCACCCACAGGCGGGAAGGCGAGATCCAGCTGTGGGATCTGGAGGACTTCCTGGAGGAGTAGGGGCGTGCCGCACATCCCTCCATTCTGTGCCCCTCGCTGTGCTGGGTGCTTGAGCTGCATTGCGTTCTTTATTCTTCTTGGTGCCTGAGGGGAGGCGGGCATTGCTGTCTCCGGTTTGTGGAGGGGGACCTGCTCTGCGAGCCCATGGTCACAGCTGTAGCAGCCTGCAGGTCACGTGCCAACACTTGACTGGCTCAGCCGATGCTACCTGTATTCGTCACCTATTGCTGTGTAACAAAGCACCCCAAAACTTAGCGGCTAAGACGGCAGCATTTATGCTCTCACTCTGGGCGTCCCTTAGCTGGGTCCCCTGTGCGGGGTCTCTCCCAGGCTGCAGTGGGCGGCATGGACCTTGAGGCCCAGCCGGGGGAGGGTCAGCCTCCCAGCTCCCTCAGTGGTGGCTGGCAGGATCCCTTGCTAACTCATGGCTGGAAGCTGCCCCTGGTTCCCGGCCACGTGGGCTCCTCCAACATGACAGCACTTGAGCTGCAGAGTCCTGGAGACGGAAGTCCAGTCTTTCATAATCTGATTGTGGGAATGACATTTCATCACTTTTGAGAAGTGAGTCACAGGGTCCAGGCTTCTGGGGAGAGGGTTACACAAGGGGTGACCCCTGGATTGGGGCCAACCTTGGAAGCTGCCCCCTGCCTCATGGGGCAGTGGAAATGGTTGTCTTGGCTTCTGCCCTTTGAGGCTGTGCTGTGGCTGGGCCGTGACTTGGAGGGGTGACAAGAGAGAGTAGAAATAGGTTCTGGGCAGCAGCTGCTGAGGGGTTTCCGGGCTTCACAGCCCTATAGTGGCCATTCCCTGGGAGATGCCCCACTCCCCGGGCACCATCTGCCTCCTCCCTCACCCCACCCTGACTCCTTCGATCTTCTCTGCTGGCTCTGAGGTTGCGTGGGGACGGGCTTGGTTCAGGGAAAAGGAGGCCCCTGAGGTCCCTTCTCCAGCCCTCCCTGCCCAATACCTCTTTTCAGGACAATGGGGATGTATTACGAGGAATTGTTCTTCAAATATTTTGCAACTTTCCTGGAAATGTGAGTGATCCCAGAGGGGCCCAAGGCTGCTGGTCTGACCCCCACCTATTGCTCGGTGACCTGGGTTGGGGAGCCAGCAAGTCCCACAGCAACCTTTCTAGGAACTGGTGGTGGGTGTCTGGGCCACGCCCCTGAGATGCATGGGAGGGCAGCCAAGATAGAGAGCCCCTGATGGGAGGAGGGGGAGGGGAACAACGGGGGAGGGAAAAAGGTGAGCAGGAGCAGGGACCCCTGCCTGGCTCCCTGTTCCCAGGATGAACCCCCTACAGGGTTTCCAGGCCAGCTGGCCTTCCCTGGGGATTCCTGCAGCTCCGGGTCCCCCTTCCTGCCCAGGCCGCTCTGTGTTCCTGATCACTAAGGGGCCGCCATGCCCCACAATGATGGGGCCCCGCCAGGAAGACTGGCAGCCTGAGAGGCAGGTCTGGCACAGGGACTGGGTGACCGTGGGTGAGGCTGGCCTCCCTGAGCCTCTGCCTCGAGTTTCTAAAAGAGGAATAGCTAACTACTACACATCAAATAGATAAACAACAAGGCCCTGCTGCAGAGCACAGGGAGCTATGTTCAGCACCTTGCAATAGCCCATAATGCAAAAGGATATGAGAAGGAATCTATGTATGTACAATTGACTCACCATGCCGTACACCAGACATTAATGCAACACTGGAAATGGACTATACTTCAATAAAAGGAAAAAGAGGAATGGGACACTTGGCCTGCGCTGCCCACGCGGCCGCGGCTCCCCTGCTGCCTAAGGGCGGTGACCTTCACAGCCTGGGGCTTCAGTTTCCTCTTCTGGAGCATGGATTGTTGCCGGGGTCAGATTTTGTACAGGGTCCCACTTAAAGATAGCACCCAGAACGTGAATATTCTGGCTGTGAAAGAAGAGGCAGGCCTGGAGCCCCTCCCCCAACCACATGTCTTCTGGGAGGGGCGGGGCTGGGAGGCTTGCAGGCGGGGCCTGAGTGTCGCGGGTGTGAAAGGGGCTGTCCACTCTGCCCTGCCCCTCCAAGGCCAAGGGTCCGCTGTCCTTGGGGGTGGGCTGGAGAGGGGCCCTGCTTCAGCCTCTACACCTCCGGCCTCCCCCTCTTCTGTCTACACGCTCTGCTGCCTTCTGTTGTCTGGAGCAGCACTGCCTGCTCAGTTCTCGGCCCCCTGCCTCCCTCCTCCCCACCCTGCTGCAGCCCGGGATCTGAGGGCACACCTCTGCCTGGAGATCGCTCGGCAGCCGTTCCCTCCACTTTGCACCTTCTCTCCCTTTGGGCTACAAGATGCTGCCCTCTGCACATCACCCCCTCCTCCTCACCCACCAGAGTCCTGTCTGAACCCCCTTTCTCCTGGCAGCCCCCTCTATCACATGCAGGCTCCTGGCGCAGCCACCACTTAGCACAGCCCTCTCCCTCCATGTGTGTCCCACCTCTGCAGTGTCATCTGAACTTCTCCATCGGGAGGTTCCCCAGACAGGCCGCATCCACATGGCCAAACACATTTCAGCATCTCCCACCACCTTCCCTCTGCCAAAATCTGCACCACTCCTGTCCCTTTCCCACCCCAGCTCCTCCTGAGGGGCCTCTGATCCCACTGCCACGTTCTCCCCCAAGGCCTCCTGCCTTCTCTCCAAAAGAGAGGCACAGCCTACTTCCTAACCAGCAGATCTTGCTAACTGTCCCCATAGCCACTCCTCCAGCACAGGGCTGCCCCAGAAGACTGAATTTCTCAGCTTCCTTTGCAGCTAGGTGTGGCCTGTGCCTGCACCTGCCTGTGGGATCTGTGCCGACTTCAGAGTCGTGCCAGGCAAGGAAGGGCACAAGAATGCTGGGGGCTGTGGCCTGGCCCCGGGAGGTCAGAGAAGACAGAGAGGAGGCCAACCCTCAAGGACCTCATGGAGGGAGCTCCTATTTCAGTTCAGATTTCTAAGGAGATTTTATTTGTTGAAGCCACTGTCCCACTATCGTTTGGTGTCTGTCGCACACAGTCCTACCACGACATCCCTTTGCGCAGAGACCCTGTCCTACCCCGGCAGCTCTCCCTTACTGTACCAGGATGAACCTGGCTCTTTCCCTTCTGGACCCCACACCCTCAGGGTCTCCCAGCACCCCCAGTGGGGTTCCAACCCTTCACTCGTGTCTTAGGGGTTGTGCCCTACTCCCCTGCCGGCCTCCTCTCTGGGCCCTCAGCCCCTGCACTTTGTCCACGCACCTCTGTGGATGGAGTGCCTGCTGTGCGCTGGGCCCTGTGCTGGGCACTAGGGAACAGCAGTGAGTAAGACAGTTCTTGGCGCCTGGTCAGTGGCTGTTTATTTCTGGATGCGTCTGCCCGTGGGCTAGGGGTGGAGCAGGGCTGGTCCACCTCTGTGAATGAGTGATCAGTGTCTGCACTAGAAGGGAGCCGAGAGGTCTTCAGATCCAGTTCCTAGCTGGGGTTTGAGTGCTCCTGGTGAACAGGTGGGCTTGGCACACCTCCAGAGACAAGGCAGCTCTCCTCCACCCCTTGGGCTGCAGGGAGCCTCCAAGCCCTTTCCCTGCGGGTCCTGGCTCCCCTGCAGACCCCAGCTCCGCTGGCGTTATGCACGGGGGGAGAAAGGGCTGGCTTTTCTGGGTGGGGAGTGGGTTCCTGCTGTTTTGGAAGGTGGCTGGACCAGAACTGTCACACAGCAGGCCTGACCCCAGGCCATGTGGCCAAGAGCCCCTGGGCTCTGGAGGTGGGGCCAGGCTGGCCACAGACTAGAAGAGGCCAAATTCTTTTTTTTTAACCAAACTCTTCTATTGCTGGCCTGGCCAACACGGATCCCTGCCCCTTCCCTAGGGCGGCTCAGGCCCTGGGCTGGAGTCAGAGGCTGCCTCTTGAGCTGGGGACAGTCCCCTCTGATGGAGGGCCTGGGACTGACGGATGGCTGAGGGGTTGCTGTGTGCCAGACCTGGGGGCAGAGATAAAAAGATACAGTTCCCTCTCTGAGGACTTCTCAGTTCAGCAGGGTGACAAACACTTTTTGTTATCAGATGAACTGTGTGACAAGAACATCACAGAGGCTTGAAGCAGAACATACAGGTTCTGGGATTCGAGGAAAAAGATTGCCCAGGGAGTCTGGAAGGGCTTCAGGGAGGCGGGGCATGAGGGATGGGTGGGAGCTTTCCATGTGGTGAAGTGGAGGGTTTTGTGCGAAGGGATGGAGATGTTAGGGACAAACAGGCTGTCCGGTGCTGTCGGAGCCCAGCGCTGGGGGCCCCGCCCAGGCAAGTGGGGACTGAGCACCGTTTCAGGGCAGGGGGCAGCCAGGGAGGTCCTTGCAGGGCCAGATCTGGAGGGGAGACAGGGCAGCATCGGGGGAAGTGGAGTCTTGGAGGATGGCTTGAGAGATGCTGGGGCCGTTCTCTGAGGAGGGGCCCCTGGAGAGGACTGGTGTGGGTTGTGGCCGGGCTGCCTCCCCCTTGGGGAGGAGTCACCCACACGGTGGTCTGCGGCCCAATGCTGGGCACAGGGACTTCTGCAGACGCTCCTGGCTCTGTGCTCGGCCTGAGAGCTCACTGTGCATCAGGGCGCTGGCAAGACCAGGCAGATTTAGCAGCCATCAGGAGACTGTGGCTTCTGCCTCACCAACCAAACTCGGACCTTCTGGTGTTTATGGTTGGCAAAGTGTAACTTCCTGTTTTTAAGAGAAAAGGATTAGAAACACTTATTAAAAAGCCCTTTGAAAGGCATCAAAAGACTTCCTGAACGTCAAATGACTCTTACAAAAGAGCTATTTAATGTTGCAAGCAGCCTGAATGGGAAACATACCGGCCGGACCCCCTCGAATGCTCACAAATTCTCCCCAAGCCCAGGTGGGACTTGGTGGCCACGTGCGACGTGGACTGAGAGGACCCAGAGAAGCTAAAAATAGTCCTGAGGGCCCGGGCAGCCCTCCTGTGGGACACAGGTGGTGGAGGGGGCTGTCGGGGGACACTGAGCTCGGGAGTGGGCAGCGTAGTCCATCCCTCAGGTGAGCCTGACCTCCGCCCCAAGCCTTCTCCTGACTCCAGCATCCAGAACCCCCTCAGACTTCTCACAGTGTCCCCATTTCACCCCCAGTCGCCCACTCCCAGCCTCAGTCCCGGCTGCCATCTTCTCTGTGTCTAAACCGTCCACATCCAAATGGCCCCTTAGCCCGATGGTCTCCACTGGTGGGTGCATCACCTGTCCTGTGCGTCCCTTGTCCCTAAGCCCCAGCCCAGGCTCCTCACTGGCCTCCAGCTGCCCTCTTCTGTCTGTTCATCCTGGCCCTCTCCTGCAGCCTTGGGGTCCCTGTGCTGGACGCAGAGGACACAGGGGCGATGCAGACCTGGTCCACCTCCTGGGGATGCCCTTGGGTGCAGGTGTCTCCTAGTCTGGCCACCGAGAAGGTGTGCTAAATAGTGCTTCTCATCCTTGCTGGGCGTTGGGGCCACCCTGGGAGGCCATGAACCACAAATCTCGTTTGAATGGGGACACAGAGCTGCACACATAGGCCCCTCAATTCCCAGGAGCCCTGTGTCACAGCATAACTGGTGGCCTGGAGGGATCTGAGACCTCTTGAAGGCCCCTCACCTATAGCATCTCAGGGGCAACACCTCTGCCCGAAGTTCTCTCCGTCAACCAGACGCTCTGACTCTTTCCTCTGTCCAGACTCCTGGCCTTTTAGAATGGTCACCCTGAGACCCATGACCCAGGTGACCCTCAGTGCCAAGCCTGGGCCCGGTGACCTCGCCTCTGAACCCAGGATGCTCCCCCAGCCCCTGGGTTGTGACTGTTTGCTCCTGGGTTTCTCTCCAGACAGGGTGCCTTGTTACTTCGGCAGCTATTAAACACTTCAGTGGCTCCCAGAAAATGCCAAGGAATTCTTGGAATAAAAATAACAATGAATAAAGTTGCCTGGAAATGAGGCTATGGGGCTGAATTTGATTACGCCCCATTTAGAAGAGAAAATTAGCTTATTACAGTTGAGGTGAGGTGAAGTTTTCCGTTTTCTTCCCTAAAAACGATGCTTTGTATCCTCCCCTCCCCAAAGGTCAGAGGTTAAGGGGCTTTCAGAGTCCTGAGCTGGGCTGGAGCTGAGGTCGGTGCTGCAGGGTGTGGGGGTGGGGCCCGTTTCCTGCGGCCACACTCCTGGGCGGCCAGGGCAGCCCTGCCCCTGTTACAACATCCTGACAATGGGTTTCTGCGCAGACGAGGGGCAGAGGTGGCCAAATACTGGGACATCCCTGGTCACCCCTTGCTGAGAAGGTGATTCCACTGTCATTATGCCCACGTCTGCTGCAGAGACCCACGCGGCCCTCTCCACTCTCCCTGCCCCTTACCACCAGGACCGGCTCGTTCTACCTCCTGAGTGTCCCTCACCCTCCCCATCCCTGCAGTGGTGCCCCAGGCCTCCTCCTGGCCTCCCCTTCCAGTCGCAGTACAAGGTCTTTTTCACGTACAAGCTGACCCTGATGCTTCCTGGTCATTACTCTTCCATGGCTCCCCATTGCCCTCAAGATGAAAACTGAGCTCCTCCCACTGCACACAAGCTCTGTAATAGTTTCCTGTGGCCACTGGATCATTAATTTGATGTGTCGACTTGACTGGGCTTTGAAGGGCCCGGATATTTGGTCAATTATTCTGGGTGTTTCTGCAACAGGGTTTTGGGTGAGATGAACATTTAAAGTGGTGGACTGAGTAAAGCAATCAGATTGCCCTCCCCAAGGTGGGTGGGCCCCACCCAACCAGTTGAAAGAACAAAGGCTGACCCTCCCGTGAGGAAGAGAGAAGTCCTCCGGTCTGACAGCTTTGAGTGGGAGCATGGGCTTTGAGAGGTCCAAGGGAGAAACCTGCTTTGGGACCTGGGCTGAAATGAGACGCCAGTTCTGGGTGCTAAGTCTGCTGGCTTCAGGATGGGAGCCACACTGTCAGCTTCCCCGGGTCTCAGGCTCTGGGACCTGGACAGTGCTGTGTCTGAGTGACCACTCGCCCTCCTTCCAGTCCAGATGCTGAGACCGGCCCCCGGGTGAGGGTGTTAGGGTGTAGGCCTTTGGGAGGGATGGGGCTGGGGCCCTGAGAAAAGAGGCCAGAGAGCCCCCTTGCCCCCTCTACCATGTGAAGGCACAGTGAGGAGTCCTCACCCCATCACACGGGCACCCTCATCTCAGATTTCCAGCCTCCAGAACCGTGAGGAATCAGTTTCTGCTGCTTGTAAGACACCATCTGGGGTGGCTCGAACAGACCAAGCCAGGCTGGAGCCACACCACCGGCGGTCCGGGCCGCAGCTGGCTGAGTCCCCACAGACCTCGGGGCTTGCCCCCGCGACTGTGCGGCCCAGCTGCTTTCTCTCTCCGTGTGTCCATTTTCTTGGTTCTATGTTTCTGAAGAGCCTTGACTAATACAGCTGCTGTATTAATTTGTATAACAAATGACCACAAGTGTGGTCGTTAAAACAACAGAGATGCATTCTCTCACCGCTCCGGAGGCTGGGCATCTGGAATCCGTGTCGTGGGGCTGACACCAAGGGTGCCCAGGGCTGGGCTCTCTGGAACCTCTAGGGGAGAACTTGTTTCCGGCCTCTTGTTTCTGGTGGCCTCGGGTGGCCTTGGCTTGTGGCCACATCACTCCAGTCTCTGCTTCTGTCTCCCCAGGGCTTTCTCCCCTGTGTCTAATCTCCGTCTGCCTTTCGGAAGGACATTTGTGATGGCGTTTAGGGCCCATTCAGATAGTTCAGGGTCATATCCTCTCAGGATCCCTGGCCAAATGGCATCTGCAAGACTTTGCCGGGTGAGGGACTGTTCACAACTGCTGGGGATCAGAACCTGGGTTCTGCGGGGCCTAGGTTCACCCTGAGGGCCTCGGTTCACCCTGCGGGCCTCTCACTATCGGATCATTTACGGACTTCTCTGGCCAGGGTCTCGCATGCAGTAAGTAGGTGCTAGACAAACGTTTGCCAACGAATGGGTGAACTGGGGGAAACCAGAGGCCTCCTTTGCGCAGGGCTGCACACCCCTCTGGCTGGTGGGCTGGTTCCAGGCTGGCCGAGTCTGTCGGTGTGCGGTGAGAAACGAGGCTGCCCCACTCAGCCACTGCCCGGGACCCCGGTGGCGAAGTCCCGGCAGCCCGGGGCTCTCCTGGTCATTCCAGGCGACTGGACTCCCTTCTCACATTGGCCTCCCCGCCCTAAGACAGCAGTGCAGTGGGTATGCCTGACTTCAGTAATCAGGAAGAAGTTAATTGTTAAAAACTTCAGAGGCACATAGGCCCAGGGGAGCCAGGCCCTGGGTAACTGGCATCCACTGAGTGCCGACTGAATGCTGCCAGAAGCACACCCCTGGCTTAGCTCCTCGTGGGACCGCACAAACTGTGCTCGGGCCTGGAACACTTCTCAAAAATCCTGGTGCCCACCTATGTGTCACAGACACATCCGCTGAGCCAGTTCCGAGGCTGAGCCTGCGAGGGGCTGTCCCCTCAGGCTGGTGTCTATCGCCCCCCAGGCTCCTGACTCGGTCCCTGCTCCTCTCCTGCCGGCGGTCTCCTTCCTGCCACCCTGTTGGGCCCCAGCCTTTCCCCCGCCTCTCCAAGTCCTGGGTCCGGTGGAACCACCGTGTCCCTGCAGGTCTAATGGGCAGGGTCTTGGTGCTCCTTTGTGTCTGCCCCCAACCTCATTTCTAGGCCACAGCTCAGCTGCGGCCCCGCCAGCGAAAACCTGGAGGCCTGCGAGGCTTTGGGGTCACAAAGCTGCGTTCAGATGCCTGTGCTCCGTGACCTTGCGTGAGTCACTGGGCCTAAGTTAACCTAGCTGTGAAACGGGGGTGACGGGAGGGATTCCCATCGCCGCGAGGGAAATAAATCTCCATGTAAAGCACCTGGCACCGCCGGGCACCTCGACACGATCCAGTCAGTGTTGGCTTCTGTGGTTATCTCTTCACCTCTCCACGCCTCATCTGTAACGTGGGTACAGCAGGACCACCGGCCACACAGGGAGACCAAGGGAGGGCAAGCTCGAACGAGCTGTTATCCGTAGGGTGCTCAGAGCGGCGCCTGGCCCTGGTGCCCGTGGGGGATCACCGCCGATGTCGTGAGGCCACTGCAACAGGAACCGGCGTGTGGGCAGGGGGTAGGGGGAGCGTCTCCTGGGATGTGAGGTTCCTGGCTCATCGCGCATAGAGGGTCAGGGTGGCTGGGGCGGGACAGGATCCAGACCTTTGTTGGAACGACTGTGGGACCACCCACTCTTCTTGGTGGCTGTCCGTGACCCCCTCCTCCTGACCCTAGTGGTGAGCCAGAAGGAGTGGCTGGGGCTGCCCCATGGGACAACTTGTGTACAAGAGATCAGGCCCTGGGCGCACAGGGACAGGACGCACCATCCGGAGTCAGTGACGAGTGGGGAGGGCCGGGGAGAGAGGCGGATTTTCTTAGCTTCTGAAGGGGGCAAAGGCCCCACTTTAACACTGTGCCAGCGGGTAGGTGGACAGGAGGGCAAACAGGCGCACGGATGGGCAGGCCGGCCAGTGACCGGGTGGGGGAACGGGCCAATGGCCGGCCTGTTGATGGCTGACCCTACAGCTGGCTTGCTGTCCAGCTAAGCAAACTGTGTGTACATGGTGCGTGGGCAGTCCATAGACGCCTGGACGAGCTGACAGGTGGCTGGATGGACCAGTTGTTGGCTGGATGGCTGGATCAGTGAATGAGCAGAATGATGCATGAAGAGATGGCTGGGAGGAAGGACAGTGGACAGAGGGATGGATGGACAGAAAGCAGCAGTTGGACACATCATTGGCTGTTTACTGGCTGGCTCGCTGGACCAGTGAAGTGATAGACTGAGGTATGGGGGGATGGACGGGCAGACGGAAAGATGATGGGTGAAGGACAGAAGGAGGGAGAGATGCCTGGAGGTGACCTTAGCTTCTTGCATCTGTTGCTGAACTGGTATTAACCAAGTAGGATGGAGTGGAAAGGAGTAGAGAGGTGTAGGCAGCATACAGTCCTTCCCAGGTCCCAGTATCACCTCCGGCTCTAGCTGGGTCCTGGAGCCTGCTCCAGGACAGGTGGGCCAGCCCTCCTCTCCTCCCCTGCAGCCCATGGAGCTGGGGTCCCCTTCCTGGAGCTCAGCCCCTGGCCATCTCGGTTAGTTCTTCCTGCCTTTCTTAAAACTCTTTGTCCTGTTCTGCATGCCTGGTAGGCCTGGGAGCTTGAATGTAGGGCTGGCTTTTGGGGTTAGTGGGATGGGCTGCAGAAATGCACATCATCTTTGGAGCAGAGGGAGAGGGTCACCCCAAGGCCGAGAGCCCAGCTGCTGGCCCGGGAGCTTGGAATCCCTGGAGGAGCCTGAGCCAGCATCCCGGACGGGGTGGAGGACTGGCTTCGCTCCTGCCTGCCCTGTGATGTGGGCTAGTGCTCCATCCCCGGACCTGGGCTGCTTGTGTGGACCTTCGCAGGTAGGCTCAGGGGCCCTCCTGCGCCCCGCAGGAGCCCGCGTGGGGTGGAAGCCTCAGGTGGACAACAGAAGCCTCCAGTCCCCTCCGTGATGGCCTCCTGTGCACCCCGGCCCTGGCCAGCTGACAATGCTGGAGGACTCCAGTGGGGACTGCCTGGCCGTGCCTGGTGGGCAGCTTGAGGGTGGTTCTGGGGCAGATGGGGAGCCACAGTGAGACTGGGGTGGGGGCTGGCACAGGATGAGATGAGGCTGCCAGACGCAGGCTGGCGTCCAGGCTCTGCAGGGAGACCAAGCTCCAGCTAATTAGCTCCCACCCACTCGCATCCTCCCCTCCTCCCACACACAGGCTCACGTGCATGCTGCCGACTCGCCCCCATGTCACCCTGCACCCCTAGATCCGCCCAACCCCCTCCACACCCTCCGCAGGCCGCCCCCACAGCAACCTACCCCATGTGCCCCCACCGCTCCCCCTCCCTGCTCGCCCACACTGCCTGGAAACAGAAGCCCCAGTCTCCTCCCCGCAGGCACCCATCACCCCTGCGGTCATAATTACCCACATGGTGAGCACATCCACTCACCTCCGCCTCCCACATGAGTGGCCTCCAACCACACACGCCTCGCTCTTCCCAGCCCTCATGTGCAGCCTGGCCCGGCCCTCCCCAGGGCGCTGCTGGCTGGGCGGAGCCAGGACTGCGGTTTCCATGGCCCTTGGTGGACCGCTTGACCCACAGACTCCTCTGTCACCCCCCCAAGTCAGCAGGATCAACCTTATGGTGGCGCGTGAAATAGGTCTCAGGCATTTCTGGTCCTGCAGGTGCAGGCTGTGGGGGTGGGGAGCCATTCTTGTCCCTCTGGGCCTCAGTCTCCCCATCTGAGCTGGTGATGCCCAAGGAGCCTGGATGTGCTGGAAACACAGCTCCACACTCTCTTCCCCATTGGCCCTCTGGCTGAAGCTGACCTGGCTCCCCTTCTCCATACCCTGGCCATCTGCTTGTGCCTCCCCTATTCCACCAGCCCCTCCACTGCATCGCCTTCCCTGCCACCCAGGCTCCCTCCTTCCAGCCGCACCCTTCCCCCCACCATGCCTCTGTCTTCCTTCTCAGCCCATACTGGCCATCACCCTCGTCCACATCCCCATGGGTCCCCTAGTCACCATCCTGTCCTCTCAATTCTCTACCCCTATGGCTCCTGTGACCCTCCCCAGAGCCCTTCATCACCCCTCCCTTGGCACCCACGGACTCCATCAACACCCAGCTTGATTTGCTTCTGAAAACCTGTGCCCCAAACTTCTACTCCCTTCCCATCTCCCTCACCCCCAATTCAGGTCATCCCGTACCTGGTTCTTTGTCCCCTGATTCCTCCACTTTCCCCTCATCCATCAGCCCTGACATGTCACACCTCTCTTGGCCAGTCTGGATCCCTGGTCCCATCATGTGAGTCATCAGCTCCCTCACTCCTGCCTCTCCTGGCCACCAACCCTGGGGGTGTCCAAGGCCCTCTACACCTGAGCAAGTTGCCCATCTGATCCAGGCACTGCCCCTGTGTCTCTGGCCTTGAACACTGGCCCCATATGGCCTGTGTCCCCTGGTGCAAGGGGAAGGTGGAAGCCACAGCTCCTGTCACCAGATGATTGTACCTACTGAGCCTTCCCTACTCTCTCCTGCATCCTCACTCTCTCCTGCATCCTCACCATCTCCTGCATCCTCACTCTCTCCTGCATCCTCACCATCTCCTGCATCCTCACTCTCTCCTGCATCCTTACCATCTCCTGCAACCTCACCATCTCCTGCATCCTCACCATCTCCTGCGTGCTCACCATCTCCTGCGTGCTCACCATCTCCTGCATCCTCACCATCTCCTGCATCCTCACCCTCTCCTGCATCCTCACCATCTCCTGCATCCTCACTCTCTCCTGCATCTCCACTCTCTCCTGCATCCCCACTCTCTCCTGCATCCTCACTCTCTCCTGCATCCTCACTCTCTCCTGCATCCTCACCATCTCCTGCATCCTCACCATCTCCTGCATCCCCACTCTCTCCCTTTTCCCTGTCACACCCATCGTTGGCTCGTGGACTCTGGGATGACCTGGGGCTCTGCCCAACCTGTCCCAGGATCAGACCCAGCCTCTGGGTCTTCGTGGCCTCTCCCTTGCCTAGGCCACCTGAGCTCTGACAGATGCTACATGCGACGGACCGCCAACACCTCTGTGCAAGCCCGGATGCTCCCTGGACCCAGCTGCCCTTGGACACCGCAGGGAAACGTGTCCCAAACATCTGCTGACCTGCTGTCCCCATTTCAGGACTGGGACCACTATCCACCTGATCATTGCAAACCAGATCTCTCTCCCCAGCCACAGTCTTCTCTGTCTCCATGTCCCACCAACCACATCTCCGTATGCTTCTTTGACTGGCCCCTCTCACCCGCCATCCCTGTCCCCATGGCCTCCTGGCCCCTCTCGCCACCATCCCTATGGCCACCACACTCTCCGTCCCTGTGCCTGGCCTGGGGCCCTTCAGTCCACCTGCTGCCCAGCAGGCGGCCAGCATGGCCTTCCCAGGTCACTGCCCTCTTTGAATAGGGGGCGCAGTTCTTCCCAGCCCCTCACCAAACCCTCCCCCTCCCCCCACCAGCTGCTTCCCGGTCCATCCAGGAGGGTGCAAGGTTGTCTTTGACCCGAGACCTTTGACATGTGGTTCCCCCTGCCTGGGTCGCCCTTCTTTTCCTGGTCTGCGGGCCATCTCTGTACCATCTCCGCACAAAGGACTCATGCACTGCGGCTGCTGCAGCTACGACTGCCCCCCACACTCTGCCCCGCTCACCCGTGCAGACGGACTGGGAGTGCTCAGGAGGCACAGCCTGCACGGAGCCCTTGCCCTGGCCCTCAGTTTGGGACCAGGACCCCAGGAGGCTATCTCGAGGCTCTGCTTGTGGCGATGATTAAGGAGGGTGCAGGCCCCTTCCTGCCTCTGGCCTGTAATGCTGGAATGGGGACAAGGGCACCTCTGAGGGGACCCCAGTGCCTGCCTTCCTCCATGGAAGGCCCACACCTCCCTCTCCCTCAGGAGAGGCGTCTGGATCTTACTCCCCGAAGGGGCGCGCACTGCCTGACCCCTGCCGGGCCTCCTGGTTCTGGGGCCTCCCCAGGTCCTGGTAGATCCCTTGGTGGCTGCAGGCGCTTGAGTGGGTGGTGTGTCTGGAGGGGTGATTTTTGACTCTGCTCTGGAGCGATGGTGGCTTCTGAGTGTTGGCAGCACCTTCCATGGGGCCATGCACTGCTGTTTCCATGCTTTGCTCGAATGAGCAGAGGACACCAAGGGACACCAGGGAATGGACGAGGGGTCAGGCCTGGGTCTCTGGGGACTGGGGCCCTGGGACTCCCAGCAGTGCCCACCCTGACCCGACGGGGGCCAGCCTGGGCTGGGTGTGGGGGCTGCCCGTGGCCTGAGATACCCCGTCTCAGCCTCCTGCTAGGAACGCCGGCCGCCGCGGGGGAGCGGGGCTGGTTGGCTCGGAGACGTGGAGTGTTTGTCGTGTTCTGCGATGTGGCCGTGGACGCCTGCCATCGTTTATCATTATAATTAAGTACAATTTGGCAGGGGGATGGGTGGGGAGCTGTCAGCCCCCGCTCACTGCGCCCTGTCAGCCACGGCAGAGCGAACCCCAGCAGCCCCAGGTAGAAGCCTCTCCCGCACCCTGCTCCTGGGCCGGCCGGGCGTGGCCCGGAGGGGGGCTGCGTCCTGCCCCTGCTCCTCCTGCTTGCCTTCCCGGCCGAGCTGAAGTTACCCCTCCACCTGGAGACCAGCCAGGCCACCAGCCCGGGCAGCCCGGGGCACCCAGACTTCCCACGGGTGGCCTTTTGGCCCCGACTTGGCTGGAGGCCCACCTGAAAGGGTTCAGGGTGAGGCAGCAGCTTCCCCTTGAGGGGAATGTGGAGTCCAGCTGGGCAGGGGGCATCAGGGTCGACCCTCCTTCCTGACTGGGGGCCCTGGGCTCAGGGCTCCAGGCCGTGTGTTCGCACATCAAACCCTCAGAGAGGCTCCCTGACCAGGCCCTGGAGGAGCCCCCGGGAGCCGCCTTCTTGGCTCCCTACTTACTGCCACTTAATTGTATGTATAACTGCCTCCTAAATGTCTCTCTTCCTCATCGAAATGTAAGCTCCAAGGGCAAGGGCAGCCCTGCGCGGCATCCCTGGCTGCCTGATAAACGAGGAGGCACGTGGATGCTGCCTGCTGGTCGGGTGAATCAGGGCACCCACTCTCGGCACACGTGCTTCCCGGTGCTCTCCCCGGGCGCCGGGCCTGGAGCTGGGGCCACAGCTTTACAGAGTCAGAGGCAAGTACAACACGGCGCGTGTGCCGAGTGATTGAAGGAGTGCATGAAGTGTAGGGGTACCACAGGCACCCCTAACTCAAACAGGAGGGGAGACTGGAGGAAGGCTTCCTGGAGGAGGTGAGATCTGTGCTGAGACTGAGGGAGCAATTGGCAGGAAGCAAGCTCAGAAATGAGGACTCATCGAAGCGAGTAAACCTGACTGTACATCCGGGCTGGGTCTGGCCTGGGCCTGGCTCTCAGGGCTGGTCTTGGGGCTGTCAGTCTGGTGGGGGAGGCTATCATGGACACAGCGCATCCTTGATACTCTCACCAACATGGGTCGCAGACCTCTATTCACAGCAGGAGCTGTGTGATAACATGAGGCTTGCTCCTTGGGGCCGGCTCCCAGCCCAGCTACACGGCAGACCAGGGATAGCAAAGAAGGTTTAACTTCTTTGTCACCTTTGATCAAATGGTTGCCTTGTGCATCATGTGGAGAAGGATTCTGATGTTCAGTATGAACTCAGTGAGAAGGATGGATGGGTGATTGATTGGTGATGTCTGCCACCAGTGCAGAAATCACAAGTAGGGGTGTGTGAGTTATAGACTGAACATTCCTGCCCTAGATTGTAAATCACAGACTGTCAGACAGGAAAAGATGGTGGGCGTTATTGGGTCAAAACGTCTTGTGCTATGGAAGGGGAAACCAAGGAAGAGTTCAGGGAAGAGCAAGGCAGAATAAGGCTTGAGCCCCAGCTGGCCAGGCTCTTTCCTACTGGCTGAGAGGCTGCCCCTAATCAGGACAGGGATCTAGGTTGGGCCTAGGAGTGGGAATTCTGCATTCAATGTGCAGGAATTGGCCTAGGTGGCCCTGAGCAGGCGGAGCCAGTGGCGGAAGGAGGAGTGAGCCCTCTGGGGCACCAGGGACTCCGCTCCTATTCTGTCCTACCACCTCTAGCTGTGTGACCTTGGGCAAGTCACATCACCTCTCTGAGCTCATCTGTAAAATGGGGTTGATCGAGTTGTTTTAGGATTAAAAGAGACCTTCCCTTCTGCAGGTATTTGTGAGCGTTTACCATGAGGCAGGCTCGGTGCTGGCGAGCAAAACAGACACAGCCGAGCAAGACGCGCGCAGGCCTTACTGGGCCACGTGGTCGGGGACACAGACTCCCTCAGAGAGTCGCCCCTCAAACCCTAGAATTGAACAACCTGCCTCTCCTCTCTGCAGAGGGGCGACGTTCTCTAAATACCATGAAGGTGAGTGTGGGCTGGCAGCTGCCTTGGTGCCTGGCCCCTGCGTGGTTGCCCGTGAGAACCGTGGGCACAGCAGCCAGGGGTGGGCGGCCGCAGCGTCCTCCTGAGGGAACACGGTCTGTGGTGACTCCCTGGGTGGCATTGTCTCTCCTGGCCTCAGTGTGTCCTTCTGTTAAATGGACACACTGGGAGCCAGCTCCTGGCAGAAGGAAGGCCCTGCCACCCACCCGGGGCCTCCACAGTGGCACCTCCTGACTGGTGCAGATATTCAGGGATCTCTCACCCTGGCTTCCACTGACCACCTTGTGGCCAGCCACACGCCACTCATGGGTTCTTGCCTTCCCCATGCTGTGCCCTCCGCCTGAAACGAAACCCCCTGCCCCTCGGCCCTGCTGTCCTTTGAGCCCCACTCAAAGGCCAAGACCTCCAGGAAGCCTGGGTTTCCTGAGGCTGGTGGGGACCTGGGGGACAGATGTGAGGAATCTGCCATCTGGAAGCCTTACCACAGTGGTTCTGCCCGCTCCTGGGCAGTTCTTCAGACCCTGCTTGGGGCAGACTGTGGGTCCAGCTTCTCTCTCGGGGCTCAGAACAGAGCTCAGGTGTGCACATCATGGCGCAGAGGCTGTGAACGGCAGGGTGTTGGGTGAGCCAGGCCCCTGAGGCTGCATCCTTGCTCCCAGGGATGGGGTCTTCTACACCCAACTACAAACTCACTGCTGTGGGACTTTGACCACGCCCAGCGGTGGGAGCTGATGCAGCCACCAAATGATCACCCTTTTGTATCTCATTCCTGGAGGGCTCTGGCCACCAGACACACAGGCGTGAGGGACAGAGGCCATGGCAGAATGGGGTCCACGGGCACCAGCCCTTCCTGTGAGATGAGGGGGCTGCAGCATGTCAGAGGGTCTTGGCTGTGTCTCCCCGTGTGAGCCCTGTGTCCTCACAGGAGGCTGGCCTGCTCTCCTCTGAGTTATCCCAGCCCAGCACACGGTAGGTGGACAGCAAATGGTGTCCCGCAGCTTGGCCGAGACCCTGGAGAGCTGACAGGGCAGCAGCATGGGAGCCATCAGGGATCTCAGCGCCGAATTGCTCTGACAACGTGGAACCCAATCCCCGGATGGAAATGACCCCTCGCTTGGCCTTGACCTGACCACAGGGCCCTGCACGGCTCAGGGGATGGCCGGGGCGTCTTGTGGGGGGAGGACTGCTGGAGGGAAGGGCTGGGGCTGGGTGGGTGGTGGGCATGAGGTGGGGGCTTTGGGGGCCTCTTTCCCAGGAATGCAATGACTGGCTCTCTGCCCTCTCCCTGTGGCTACAAACGGGGGTCCCCACCCCTCCCAGTTCCTGCAGGCTTCCCACCCATAGTCCTGGACTCTGGGCTGGAGGCTGAAGCAAGGGGCTTCCCCGACCCTCCCCAACTTACCTGACCCCCTGCCCCCACTCCTGGTGCCAGGGCCCTCCTCCCAAAGGCTCCCAGGAGATGGCAAGGGAGAGGGTGGAATCTCTGCAAACCCTGAAGTGCCGTGACCCCCGGTTACCTCCTTTCTCCCTGGCACTGGGCTGGCACGTCGGGGTGAGGGGTCTGGGCTCTGGGCCTCGAGGCCAGGCCGGCACCCGGGAAGGTGCCCTGAGCCCGGCTCCGTGGGGCTTGGCACGAGCAGACGTTTCCCCAGGGCCAGGCTTTCGCAATCCTTCTTGGCCACTGGCTCCTGAGTCTCTGGCAATTGCAGGTTTTCTCGGCTGTGATTTGGACAATGTTTTTCCTTTCTAAATAACCCCTCTGGAAAAAGGGACTCTAACTTTGAACGAGCTGGCTTCGATGTTCCACTTCTTTCCACAAACAGCACCCCCTCCGCACCCTACCCCCAGCACCCTGGCCAAGCATTTGCAGACCCGACAGCAGCTGGGGGTCACTCCGAGGTAGGGTCACGGGCAGGGGTCGCGGGCAGTGGCCGCTGACCTCTGGGGCCTGGAGTTCTGCCTTTGGGACCTCACGGTCCAGTCTCACTTTAGAGCGGTCCTCGTTCGCATGCCGGCTCCAGAGGGATGTTTCCTGATCGCCTACTACGTTCTGGGCGCCTGCCAGGCACCTCTCGGGAGCCTCAGAGGAGGGCACAGCTGGCAATGGCAGGACTGGGCTTTATAGATGAGTCTGTGTGTCCCCACACCTGCCCTCCAGTCGCTGAGCACTTGGAGGGGGAGGGAGCCCTGCTGATGGCTCTAATTCTGCCCAGGGGCACAGCATTTTTTTTTTTTTTTAAATAGGTTTAAACGCCCTCCAGAGGGGCCCCCTCAATGCCTCCTTGGACTTCTCAAGTCTGCTCGGATCTGCCTCACTCTCATTCCAGGCATCATGGACTCAGGCTCAGAGAGATCAAGAGACTTGCCTGAAGCCACACAGCTGGAAGTGGCAGGGCAGGGACTAGACACCAAGGCATGCGACTGCTGGCTGGAGAAGGCTGAGGGTACCTCAGTTCCAGTCCGCGTCTGTGGCCTGGGGGTCAAGCTCGCCCTCTCTCTACACCCGGGGCCGAGCCCCTGAAACCAGCTTCCCCGTCAGCCACTCCAGGAACCTGGAGTGGTCCTCAGGCTCAATTCTGGTCTCAGTGAGAGGGAAACGGAGTCCACGCTCCAACAGGGCATCAGAGGCAGAGACAGGGCGGGCCGGGGTCTCTTGGGCCTGCCCACTTCTGCCCCCTGGGGCTTAGTGACGTCTGAGACAGTGCAGGATGGCTCGCTGAGCTCCCCTGGGAGGAGAGCGCCTGGTGGAGGAGGTCCTCCTGGCCTCTCGGGCCTGCCAGCTGCAGACTAGAAGTGGCATCAGAAAGTTGGTCCCTGGCGTCCCCTGGGAGACCAGGAACAGCTGGGACACTCCCACGTGTCTCCCCTGTAGCTTACGGGGATGAGCCATGACTCCGGGTGCACTGCCTCCCCCGTGCAGTGCGCCTGGACTCCAAGGCCCCTGGTGACTTCAGACCTCCACGGCTGTGTGCTCCTTCCTCATCCTGAGCCCTCATTTGTCCCCGTGAGACCTGTTGCTTCTGCATGGCCTTTGGTCCTTACTTGAAGGGCCCTCCCCAGCCCAGCCCTGGCCACAGTCCCTCCCTCACCTGCACCCTTGCTCTGGCCCTTTGTCTATGGTCCCAGCACCTGCCCAATGCTGGTGGATGCTTCTTGAATAAGGGAATGGACTGTGTAGATGGGGTGTCTCTGTGCAGAAAATACATCAGCATTTTATTATTGTTATTATTTTGCCAACAATGACACGAATTTGTGTTGATTTAAACAAACAAAACTGGATGACTTGTAATTGAAAAAAGTAACACTCTTTACTTTGCCCTGTGAGCCCCAAGCGCAGAGGATGCTATGGAAGGCTGTATTTTGAGAGGTTTTACAAGCTAGACCCTACACACCAAGATTTCAGGAGGGAAGAGCTGGGCTTGTGACTTCTGGAGCCCCTCCCAGCCAGCCACAGGCTCCTGGCTGCCTGCCAAGCAGTCCCTGACATGTACTCTGACAATGAGAGGGGACAGGGTCCCAGCCAAAGTCCAAGCTCCAAGTAGTGTTGGGGAGATCCAGGAATGTGGATGCGTCTGCCTGTAACCAGGTAGAGCAGGGCAAGCGAACCCTGGGCACCGGCCCCCGCAGTCGGGCAGCTCTGGGGGTCCCCTGGCTGTGTTCCCTGTGGGTAGGTCCACCCTCAACCCCTGACAGGACGCGCTCTGCCTGAGCCCAGCCCCGAGCCCGTCCGAGGTGCCTGGAGGTCTCATGCTGCCCCTGGGGATCCTTTGCTCCCCGTGATCACTTCCCTGCTGGGAGTTTGGGGGTGACGCCAAGGGAGGCCGGGGAAGCCAGCTTAACCGTCCCGCCTTCTGTTCTAACCCTCAGAGTAAACAGGAACATTAAATCACTACTTGGGGGTCAGGAAACTGGAAATAATCAAAACACAGTGTCCTGTCCTCGGCCTGGGTGCTGGGCCGTCTGTCATCAGCCCAGCCCTGCCGCCCTGGGGCTTTCCTGGCCTCGCCTCCACCCAAGTTGCCACCCCCACCATCTGCCTTGTGGGCCCGGGTGCCCACAGTGGCCCACGCCCCAGGGGACAGTTAGGGAGACACCCAGAAAGCTGGCAGCCGCCAAGCACACGCACACGGGCACCACCCAGCCAGGGACATCCCCATGGGGCTGGACCCTTACCTGCCCTTGGACCCCAGGGATGGGGCTGGGCACTTGGAGGGCCTCAGGGGTGACAAGGGGGCCGGGGAGCTGATGCCTGCTGTCCTTCCCCTGTTCCTAGGGCCCGTGCTGGCTCGCGGGCGGGCCCCACCTGCCAGTCCGTCACCCAGAGGACAGGTAGGCGGGCCTGGGGTGCAGGGAGGGTGGGGAAGGCGAGCGTTTCTTCTCCTGTGACACCTCAGGTCACACGTGTCCTTTCCGACTGCCTTCTCCCTGGTAAGCACTGAAAAGCTGGTAGGTCTCCCAGGAGCCCCCAGCGGCCACTCCCTAAAGGGGAAACTGAGGCTCAGTGAGGGGAAGTGGCTTCAAGGCTTGGCCCCCAGGCCCCCGCTCCTTCCCATAGCCCAGGGACATCTTCAGGCTGGTTCTGCTCCCGGAGGTCACCGGGTGGAGTCGGGATGAGAAGGCCCCTGGGCGGGAGACACGAGGCCCAGGATCTGTGCCCAGGCTGGGTGTGAGCTTGCTGTGCCACCAGGGGCACAGCCCTGCCCTCTCTGGGCCTCCACCTTCCCGCCTAGATGACCTTTATGGGATGCCGCATCTCTCAGGCCCCACCCCACAGTGAGATGAGCTGGAGCCTGAGGAACGCCCTCAGAGGACCCCAGCCCCATGTGGTCACAGATTCCCCGTGGGGCCCCACTGCCTTCGGCCCCCAGGGCCTGGGTGCTCCCTGACCCCGTCCTGAGCCTTGACTGTGAGCTGGGGCTGCTGGGCAGGGGGCGCCTGATGGAGGAGTCTCACGGGGACCTGAACCACCGAGCTCCCAGTGGCCCAACGGGCCTGACTGGGGACCACGACAGCCAGGAAGCTGGGCCAGGGAGAACGCCCTCCCCAGCTTGGAGCCTGGGTACACATGGCCCGGTCTCAGGCTTGCCTGGTGGAGCTGCTGGTCTGGCCGGACGACCAGTGAGAACACAGGTGCCTGTAGCCCCTGAGACTTGGCAGCACCTGGCGGAGGGGCCTGGGTAGGAAGTGGCCCTCTCTGCCTGGTGCTCAGAGATGACTCGTTGACCCGCCCGGCGATCTGGGACCCTGCCTTCTGAGTGTGTGCACACCACGTACCTTCCTGAAAGCCAGCCTGTGATCATACCCATTCTCCAAATGAGGAGACTGAGGCCCACAGAGGTGAGTGGCTTGGTGAGACAGCAGCAGGGTTTTATGTCCAGTGAGGAATTGGAGCCTGGCCCCAGTGTCTCCAAAGACCCAGCTCCTCCCTTACTAGGGCTCTCGTCTCACGTCCCCTGGTGGTGGGCTGGGCAGCCCGCCGTGCTCTCTTCCTGGTCCTTTTCCTCCCTCGGTGCGGGGCCATGGCCCCCAGTGGCAGTGCATGGGGCAACCCCAGCATCTTGGCTCTGCTCTCTCCCCGGGCCAGGGAAGGTTCCAAGGCCTGCAGCCAGGGTGGAGGTTTAAGACTGATCCAGTATTCACGGCAGAACTGGGCTGGGGCTGGGGCTGGGGGAGAAAGGGCTCCACTTGAGAATGCAGTGGGTTCTTAGTTCTGGAGAAGGGGTGAGCCTGGCTGGGCTGGGCTGGGCGCTAAGGTGGGTGGGGTAGAGGGGAGGGGAGCATTCCGAAAGGTGAGTAGAGATAACAGTTTAGAGGGAGGCACAGGGCAGGAAGCTGCAGGATGGGAATCCCTGAGAGGAAGTGGGTGTGCTGGGGTGTCAGGAGGTAGCTGACCGCTGGCCTTTACTCCTTCCCCTCACCAGGTGGTACAGGCCTGGACGTCCACCCCTGGTGCCTGTATCACTTTGCCAGAGGGAATAGATCAGGCCAGAAGGACCAGAGAATCAGGCCTTCCCTGTTCCAACCCAGCAGAAAATCTCAGCAGATGCTGTGGGAGTAGGGGGATCAATACCCCAGCTCCCTTGGCCTTCAGGTCGGACACCAGAGTTCCCGGTGGCAATATGCTCCTGCCTTGCCTCTTGCTGTCATCTCCATCCCATCCTGTTGTCCTGGGACCCTGTCCAGGGTTGGATCTTGGGGAGTCCTTAGTAAGTCTGCGGGTTATTGACAAATGTTGGGTAGGGTTAGAAAGGCAGCTAGGATTGGGTCAGGAGGCCTTGGGGACAGATGAAGGAGTTCAGCCTTTTCCTAGAGAAGTCATGGGACAGTTTGGATTGTAAAAATATCACTCTGCTTGTTCAGTGGACAGGAAGGGATGGGCCTGGGGCCAGGAGACAAGAGATGAGGGACCTGGTGTAGAGCAGGAAGGACAGGCAGGGATGGGGAGGAGGTGGGGCTGGCTGGAGGCCAGGAGGGAGAAGGACAGGTTCTGGCACAGGTGACAGGTACATGGTGATGTCATTCACCTTGATAGAAAATTACCTTCCCAGACGCCCTTGCAGCCAGGAGTGGCTACAGGAGCCAGCTAAGGGCAGGGGATGGGATGTGAGGGGACATTCACTGGAGGGCTTCTGGGAAAGGTTCTGTCTTCCTGAGAAGGGAAGGTATGTGAGGAGGAACGCCTTCCCTGCACCTCTTCCTGCTTCCTGCCTTTGGGCTTTGAGAACTTGGTGTTTGGAGCTATGGCAGCCATCTTACAGCAATGAGGTCAACGTCACGAGAAATCGCCAGGGGCTGGCCTCAGGCTGTTGCAGCAGCCCTGGGAGACACCGACCTGCAGACTCCTTGTTATGTCAGAAAAACAGACCCCTCTTTGTTTAAGTCACCGTTCACTGGACCTTTCATTATTTGCAGCCCAAGGAATTCCTAAATATGACAGGATATGCTGACAAGAGCGGGTTTGGAAGTGATTTTCCAGCACCCAAGCAGCAGAATCTGCTGGGGCAAAGGAGTTGGAGAACGTGGCAGTGGTGGGGAGAGAGAGAAGGCTGGTGGGTGTGGACAGAGCTCCGGCATTCAGGGGGTGGGTGGAAGAGGACGTGACCCCAACGGTGGGAAAGCACAGTGATAATAATAAATCCAACATTCATCGAGCAGCTGCTCAGTGTGAATGATTTACGTGGACTGTCTCATTCGTCCAGTCTTCACCACTACCTGGCTTTCTGGGCACTATTATTGTGCCTGTTTCACGGATGAAAACACTGAGGCTCTGAGAAAGGGCCACAGGGACCCAGAGCATGAGGAGAGATCTCCAGGGGGCACCAGGTGGGTGTCGAGAGGAGGTGCTGCTTCAGTGGGCGCTGGGACCCACCGGAGTTTACAGATCCCAGGGCCAGGGCGGGAAGTGAGGTTGTCCAGGCAGAGGGGACAGTGTCAGCAATGGAAAGAATGGGTTCTGGATGGACTCAAGGATGAGCTGGGGGCCCGGGAAATCAGGTGGGAAGGATATGCTGGGGCCTCAGTGCTCACCTGCGGAGTCTCTTGACTGGAGAAGCCTGGGGAGGGGCAGCATGACCAGGGCCAGCTAGCCCCACATCACTGAGGATGCAGCTGCCCCCAGGAGCTCGGGAGGCCACACCTCCTTCCCAGATGTCTCTCGAGGCGGAGACAAGGCGAGACCACAGTTGGAGCCCTTGGCCTGTGGCCATGGCAAACAACTTGTCCTCACTGTCATTGAGTAACTGCACTTGGGCCATTTGGTCCAGGCCATTTCAGGACAGTGGGCTGCTGGCTGCCCAGGCAGGGTGGCCGGGACCCCGGGCTCACCAGCCCAGGCCACACCCCCTGGCTGCAGGCCAGAGCCTGGTTCTGAAGGGGAGGCCCTCGAGATGGCTGGGCCGGGTGAGGAGAGTCTCGGTGATGCCTGTTTGAGGGAGCCCTGGTTGTCTAGTTGGTCAGAGGGATGGTGGGAGTGGGGCTTCCTGGAGTGGTCACAGGTTGAGGAGGTGCTGGGGAAAGAGCCCTGGGTTGGGGCGGGCGGACTCAAACTGATGGCCAGTGCCAGGATGACCACTTCTGCTGCTGGCTGGGTGGGAACAGGAGGCTTCCATCCGGAGGGTGGGGGCTGGTCCCAGGAGAAGAGCTGGGGGCAGGAAGGGAGGCTGTCAGACAGTTCAAACCCCACCCTCAACTTATGCGGTAAGATCTTGGGCAGGTTCTCCCCCCTCATCAGTTTCCCCATCTGTCAAATGGGCACCATGAACCCCATCCCGTGGGGGATCCTGTGACAATGAAAAGAGGATTTATACAGAGTCCTAGGCCTGTGGATTTCGCAAACAATTTAAAATTTCAGAAATCAGCTTTAGTTCCTGCATAGGATGCCAACTGTGTATTTTGCCAAGTAAGAACATTGAAAACAAAAACAAAACACCAGCTACCATCTACTGTTACCATCACTTGACAAAAGAAGCGGTATTTAGACACAAAAAGGGTTGGAGGCATCTCTGCAAGAAAAGGGCAGGCCCATCAGAAAACACAGGCAGCTGAGCCCTCAGGCCTCAGCCCCCACCTTACCTTGGCCTTCTTCTTTACTCTCACCCCTGGGACCAGGGGTGGGCAGCCCCAGCGCAGGCCTGGGGCTTGGTGGGCGTGGTCTCGGTGGGGCTGGGCCACTCCTGCTCCTTGCCGGCCACTTCTGGCAGAGCTGGAGAGCTCACCTCCTTTCAGAAGTGTGATCGGCCCCGATGACCACCCATACTGGCTCTGTGCCTCCTCCCCAGCCCGTCCAACTTTCTCAGCGAATATGCTGCTCTTTGGAAGAAGAGCCCACACCAGGACCATTCTAAGAGAGATGGCACTGAACACAGACACCCGAGGAGCGGGCACCCCTCAGCGCCTTAGTGCCCTGGGGCTGAGGGTGAAGGAGCGAGGCTCGGGGAGGCAGAGACCCAGGGTATGTGTGGCAGAGCTGGGGTCCCCACACCGTCCTTCGGGCCAGACTTCCCAGGCAGGTGATGGAAACTTGGGGTGCAGAGTCCTTCCCCAGCAGAATCAAAGCTGCGGACGGAGTTGGGCAGTCGTTCCTTGCTTCATTCCAAGGTCATGGGTTCAGGAGGAAGGGATGCCAGAATCTCAGCTGGGCTTGAAAAGCTGAGCCAGCAGGGACCCCGAGGTGTGGGGCTCCACGTGGCTGGTGTCACACACGGGTGCACGCAGGCACACGCGTGCACACACACACTCACTCACCTGGCAGCACCCCAAACTCCCAAGACCCAGCCTCCTTAAACCAGCCCTCCCTGGGTGCCGGGACTGGGCTAGAGTGCTCCCGGAGTGGGAGCGGGGGGGGTCCTCCTTGCTTGTCCCCAACGCCCGGCCTGCCTGCCACGGACCCCAGCTGCCCTCACCCGGAGAAGAATGCCTCTGGAACGTGGCTGTTCCCACACCCAGGCCAAGGAGCAGGAGGCTGGGATCCCCGGGGAGCAGGCTCTTCTGAAGCCCTCATTTGTGGTGGGGATGTTTACGCAGCTCGCTCCTCTGAAACTGGCTGAGGAGCTGCCCAGATCACCACCAGCGGGCCGTTGACTTTACACCTCCATGAGGCAGGGGTGGGGGCGGACCAGGGCCTGGGCTTGGGGGAGAGCTGCCTGTGTGGCTGGCGCCGTCTTGTACAACAGGCTGGGGGTGGCATTTCTGGGTCAGGGACGTGACCATGGTTTCTGCTGGAGGGTGGGCAGGGGTCACAGGGCCTTGGCTCCTGGGGATCTGAGTGCCCCCAGCCACAGGTGTGCCTGCTTTCCCACATCTGCAGGCGTTTCTCAGGGGACCGGCGCGCCTGCATCGTTTCGGTCTGCAAAGGTGGCGTTCATTTGTGCCGTTCTCCCGTGTGTGATGCTGTCTTTGGTTGGCTCTCTTGACCCGGGTGGGGGAAGACGCTTTCAGATAAGGCCAAGGTGGGGGTTGTCCCAACTACCAAATATGCCTATCTGAATTGTTCATTCCAGAACCAGGGAAGAAACCACTGGTCCCCAGACCCGGGGACTCGCAAGAAGCACACCAGGCTGAGGACTTCACTCAACACCTAGTCTCCACTGACCTCATTCTAACAGGATCATTTGGTCTCTGGTACCATTTTTCAACTCAAATCCTATGTCTGGACATTCTCCTCTCCCAGTGTAAGGATGCTCATCTGGGGAAGATCAGGGGCCTTATTACCATTACACTTGCGGTGGCTTAGGGCCCTTCTTATTGGAGACATGCCCACCTGCCATCAATGGATACCTGGTCTGCAAACTGGCTCCAGATTGGAAACTGGGCCAAGAGTCATGACTTTTTACTGGGGCAGCTACCTTCGGCACCTCTGGTTCCCATTCTTGATTTCTTTTTACTGTGCAGACTGTAACTGACCCTCATTGGCTGCCCGGCTACTTTGCTCCAGGTCCTATTAACCAGATTAACCACGTCCAAAGCCCTCCTCTGGCTGTCACTGTGATCCTGCCCCCGCCCGGTTGCTAGCAGTGAGCCTGGTTCCTGAGTGTCACCTCCCACCGCCTGCCCTGGCTTCTGGAGGACAAGCCTCACTGGGCTTCTCAGTGGTGCCTGAGCTTTCCTTGCACTTCTTACTGCTTTGGTGAACGTGGTATAACTTCCAGGGTCCCCGTGGGACCGAGTCACCAGGTAGCGGCTCTGGCCTTCCATGTTATATGCATCACAGCGTGCCCACACCTTTGAGCCTTTACTCAGTCCTCCATCCCTCTGCCAGGCAATTCAGGCATCTCGGCCTCCCTCCGTGGAGGCTGTCACTTCCCCCCTGCTGCTCCGTGCCATTCATTCAGTATATTTGCACCGTCACCCATGGTCCTTGTCAAGGTGTTAGATTCTGCATCCAGCAGACATGCTCCCAAAGAGACAAAACCCCTCCTTTTCCAACTTTATGGTCCAGCACCTTCAGAAGCCAGCCCTGTGCTGGCTGGGTGTCTGGCTTCCTGGGAGCCCAGACTCCTCTTTTATCAGGATCCTGGATGACCTATGCTGTGACTTCATCCTAATCATTGGCCTGGCTTGTCCTCCAGAAGCCAGGCAGGAGTGAATTCTGGGGGTGTGTTGCCTGCTGTCCTGCAGAGAGGAGGTTTCTACACATCTCCAGGCACGTGTGAACAGTTGCCTTTCACAGGGGCACGTGGACTACTTCTGTAGGCTTGGAGAGTTCAGGGGACTCCAGGTGGTCAAGGTTTTGGGTGCATCAACTCAGAAGTTTGTCAGACTCTTAGTGTTTTCTGGCAAATGTCTTAACAGTCACAGAGCTCCCCCCTGCTGGGGGCTCCCTGTACTCCACCTGCTCCAGGAACAGGTCCTTGTAGCCAGACACTCCCAATCTCACTGTCAGGGCTATTTGCTCAGACCATTCCCGGCCCCGTCTTTCACAGGCTGTTTCCCAGGAAGCCGACTCCAAGGTGGAGGTGAGCAGGTAGGAAGTGCTCTTGGTCAATAATTATGAACAGAGGGATGGGATGGCAGGCAGAGGGTGGAGGGAGGCTGGGTGCTGTCTCAGGAGGATCTTCAGATAGCTCTCAGGGGATGGGGTGGCCATGCAGGGTTGGGGTGAGCAGCGTGGAACTTTCTGCCTCCACTTTGACTGGACGTTGGATATGGGCCTCTAGGGAGAGGGCATGAGCCCAGAGGGAGCCTGGCTGATTGAGCTGGGTCACTTTCCAGAGGGCTGACAGCAGAAAGCCAATGCTTACAGCATGTCCAGAGGCCGGGGAGTGGCCCTTGGGGACGCTAGGCGGCACATCAGGGGACCCATTCCGACAGCACTGGCTACTCCCCTACCCTCAGGGCCTGAGACCTTCCCCATCCATCCAGGAGGAGAGGGAACAAGGGAGCAGGATAGGTTGAGGCAGTGTTGTGGGCCAGGCTGGAGGGGTGAGTTTCACATTGATTGGGTAGTATTCAGCACAGGCTGCTTTGGACCATAGGGAAAGGCAAATGATTTGATAACAACCACCTGGTCCCTGCCACCTAGCTCAGAGGGACTCGGGGCAAACCAGGTGAGCTGGCCCACGTCAGGTGGAACTGCTCAGGGTGAGAGCCAACCTCACGGACTCACAGGGACCTCGGAGCCAGGTTTCCCAGGATACCGGCCAGCCTTCCCTGAGAGCAGGCCTGTTGAGGCCTCAGGATCCAGAGGGCCCCCAGGCAGCTCCTTGCCCTCAACAGACCCAGGACCTGGTCTGGAGGGCGACTCCAGACTAGAGTGTTGTCACACCTGGGGCCTGGCCGCCCAGCCCCTTTTCTGGACCCACCTCTCCAAGAGGCACTCCCTGCTCCTGCCCTCACTGTCACACATGCTCTCTGCGGCTTTGCTCACAGGGCACTTCTGCTCCCCTCATGAGGACTTTGCATCTTGGCTCCCGCCCCCTGGGGTGCTCTTTCCCCATTTGTTTTCAGGTTCACTTCTACTTGCTCCTCAGGAGCCGCCTCCTCCAGAAAGCCTTCTCTGATTCCTCCCCAGCACTGTGCACAGTGCATACGGCCATCCTGCAAGATCGCTGCCGTCTTTGGCCAAGACTGTCTCCTGCTCTGGGCGGAGGCTCTGCAAGGCCGGGGGCTGCACTGGACTCGTCTCTGGGGCCCCAGCCTCCAGCCTGCAGCCCAGGGCTGAGCAGCCCACAGCCTGAGCGAGAGGGAAGCGAGGAGATGACGCCCTTAAGCTCTGAAAAGACATTTTCCCAAGCAGCTGGCAAGGCCCCCGCCTGCTCCGGGGGATTTTCCAATCTGCTCCAGAAAGGCCCGGCTCCGAGCACGCTGGGATCATTCCGGGACACGGCGAGGCCCACTTCGCTAGCCCTGGCCATGGACACAGCACGTCTGAAGCTCTTTTCTCTTGCTTTTCCCTTTTTCCCTCTGGTTTTTCCTGGCAACAGGGTGATTGGGGATGAGGAGAGATGAGCCTCCCAGAGCCCTTCTCTCCTCAGCAGCCTCTGGCCAAGTCCAAGACCTCGCCCCACACTCTGCAGCCTTTTTGTGTGATGTCGAAGGAAACCTGGCCTGAATTGTCCACAAACCCCTGGACCTGCAGTGACGGTGCCGGGAAGGAGGTGATGGCATCTCAGAGGGTGGGGCCAGGGGGCCGGGCTGGCTGCCCTGCCCCCTCTTTGGGGCTCCTGGACCAGTGTGTCGGGGAGGGGGGCTGTCCAGAGTTGGCTGTGGGCAGCTGGGGTGCTCCCTCTGGTCCCGGGGTTGAGGGTGAGGGCAGCAGATGGCTGGGGGCAGGGAGTGGGCGGGGCCAGAGGGAAGAAGGGACTGGGTCAGCTGTGGACACGGCTGGTGCCAACGTGATGGGGCATCTCCTGGGATTTCCAGAGACTGAGCGGAAACTCTTTGTAAAAGGGGCTTGTTCCTTGCTCTGTCTGGCAGCAGCTGAGATCTTCTGGGAGTTGTTTTGCTCTTAGTAATTGGTGAGAAGTTTGTTTCTAAAAGTCTGCCCAGAACCCCAAAGTGGAAGCAGGCAGGGAGCCAAGAGGAGTAGAAAATGTTCTTTGCAAACACGTTTTTTGCAGAAGTGCGTTCGGGGCTGCTCTTTGGACTTTGCGAGTTTAGCATTTGAAGAAATTTAACCAGGGCTGGGTGGGGGCTCGCCTTTGTCCCCTGAGGCCCTGGAGGACAGAGGGGTGTCCCCGGCCCTGGAGAGCCAGGTGTCTGGGGGCAAACACGCTAATCACAGGCACCTCTTATCTGTGCAGGAGAGCCGGCCCCTCGCCGTGTCATCGGCGTGGTGTGGGGCCTGGTGCCGAGAGCGGAGCAGGAGGGCCCGCCGGGCCTTCTCTGTGGTCACTCAGAATTCAGTGCCCGCTGCCAAGTGCTCAGCCAGTGTAGAAAGGCATGTATTTGCCTGGCCCAGTCCCGACTCTGACCCCGAACTCAGCTGGTTTCTGCTCTACACAGACAGCCACCACCCAGCCAGGCCACCTGGCTCCCGTGGAGTGAGCTGGTGACTTTGCAGGGAGAGTGAGCCCCTGACCTGGAGCCCCTTTTCCACGGTGATGGGCTGTCACTTGGGGAGAAAAGTCCCCAGGAGAGTGATTTTCTGAGCCTGCAGCAGTGAGACAAGCCACCAGCCTCTTCCCTGCTGGGTGATGGCATTGAGTCTCTTGCCCTGCTGTGCCTCAGTTTCCACATCTGTCAAGTGGGGTGGAGTGTGCTGGACTGGCTGTCCTTTAGAGTTCCATGCTGCTATAAAATACTGTCATGTGACCCTCTCTGCCTCGGTTGCCCACCTGTAAAAGGAGATAATTGGGGAAGCAGCTTCAGAAAAGAAGTGTGAGATTTGATTGGCAGATCCCAGGAGCTTGGAGAGGACCAAATCTAAAAATGGTGAAAGATGGACGGGATGGTGTGTTTCCAGCCTTCACACAGGGCAGGAGGGCAGCCTCTGTGCCAAGCTGTTTACCCTTGGCCCTCACTCGCCCCTGGACTGGCAGGACCTGTCTGCACGCCTAGAGCATCTTTCCTGGTAGGTCCTCAAAGAGGCTGGATGCCCCCGGGGGTGGGGTGGCATGGGCTGGCACACACCACAGAGGCTTTTCCTCTGCTCAGGTTTGGCAGGGGGGCTCAGAAGCTCGTGGTGTGTAACATATTTCAGAGCATGCCTTGCTGGAACATTTGACAGCCCTGGCAGGGCATGGCCAGTGTGAGGTGGGCTGGGCTCAGGCACCAGGAGGTCCCATGGGGTCTTGGCTCGCCTGGATCTTAAACAGTAGCGGTGACCACGCCGCCATCCGCAGCTCTTCCTCAGCTAGTGGGGGCTGCCCAGTCTCCCGCGGGCTGCGGGCCCCGTGTTGTTCTTCATCCTCGCACTTGTCTTGAGACGGAGTGACGTCTCCGTTTGGTGGGGGCGGAGACTGGAGCTCAGAGTTTCTGGAACTTGCCTGAGGTCATCCCGCTTGTGAGAGGTGAAGCCGGGGTCCATCTGGGGGGCACCTGACTCAGGCGACCGCACTTGTGGCCCCTCCCCCGCCTGACTTTAGAGAGTAGGGTGGGGTGGATTCCAAGACCGCCCGAGAGGTGCGGGGATGGACTTTCACATAGTGGTGTAGCAGGAGAAACCTGCCCCCGTCAGATCTGTGATTCCACTGCACACACCACCTAGAAGAAAAGCAGGGTTTAGGAAGCGAGACCACTTAGGACTGAATCTAACAAAAATGCTAAGTAAAAATTGGTCTAGACTGGAGGACAGCAAAAAATCAGGGATGTGGGATAAAACCGAGTGCTGCACAAGCTGCATCCACAGCCACCTCCCTGCCCTGCCCCTGCCTCCTGCACCCTCGGCCCCGTCAGTGTCCCCAGGTGTCCTGAGAGCTCCCATCTCAAAGCCCTCTTCCTGGACCCCGCCTCCGGCTGGCTCTCCACACCACATTCTGTCTCAGGGAGAATGCCTGCAAAGGAACCCCCTCCCCCTCCCCCATCCTCTGCAGTCTGACCTCTGCTCCCTCCACCCCCAGCCTCTGTCATCTTAGCGGTCCAGGGGCCAGCTTTCCAGAAGGCCCAGTGGCCTCTTTGGAACGGTTCACTGGCTGCACTGACCCAGGTGGCTGCTCTCTCTCAGGACTTCCGGGCCCCACACTCCAGGGGCTTCCCCTCATCTCTCTGGCTACTTGCCCCCAGCCTCCTCTGAGGACCCTGGCTTCTCCCAGCCCTGAAATACTGTTTCTCAGACCCCCTTTTGCTGCCCTCCTTTCTCTCTTCTTGGCTGATCTCATTTCTTCCCTTGGCATTTGCTACCAGCAGCTATAAGCTGGTAACTCCCTCCCTTGCCCCTCTGTGCCGTCTTCCAGACCTGCCCGCTGCAAATCTCCCCTGACCTTCCAGGCGGTGAGCCGAGCCCTGGACGCACCCCGCCCGGCGGGCTGTCCCCCGCAGTCCCTGTGGGCAGATGCTCGGGGTGGGCGCTGGGGCGCCGTGTCCCCTCCTCTCCACGTCTCGTGCCCTCCCTCCTCTGGACTGTCTAGGGTCTAATCCCTGGTCTCCGTCTCTCCACACCCGCCTAGTCTAAGTGCCGTCAGCTCTCACACTTCAGGGGCCAAACGGCCCGCTTCAATCCACTTGGATACAACAGCCAGAGAACCTTTGAAAGACACAAATGGGCTCAAATCATGGCCCTGCTTAGAGCCGTCCTCTCCGCTCCCATCCCATCCCCTGGGATAAAATCCGGACTCCCCAGCACCTGCAAGGCTCTCACAGACAGAGCCCGGCAGCAAACCTCTGGGCTGGAAGCTTGGGTTAGGGTGGGAGTTCATTGTTCCTTTACCTAGTGACCAAGCGGGTGCGTCCCAGCTCCCAGGGCGGCTCCTGGTGACAGAAGCCCAGGCTCCTCCTGTCTTGTGGCTCTGCTGTTCTGTTCTCATGGGTCTAAGGTGACTGTTCAAGCTCCTGCCATCCCAGGGGGTGGAGAGAATGGGAGAGAGAGCCCAACCAGGAAGGCAGACACAGTCCTGCCCACATCCATGGACCCAGCTTCGATATGCTGCCACACCTGGCTGCCAGGGAGGCTGGGAGTACTGTGTGGCCAGGCGTGAGTGAGCCCAGCCAACTCTTCTATTATGCAGAAGAAGGGGGGACAACTTGGGGGGACGCCTGGGTTTCCTCCCCAGGAACGGATGGTCTGCCATTCCCTGAGGAGCCTCTCTGAGCCCCAGTGCCAGTCTCTAAAATGGGTTGGCTGCAAGGATCAAATGAGACTGTAAAAAGCCAGTGCTCTGGACATAATCACGTGTTTTTCCAGCATGGCCTCCCTCCTTCCCAGCCTTGCCTTGGGCACCTCGGATCTGGCATCGCTGGCTTGGGAATCCTGGGCCCTGTTTAGCAACCAGCACTTAGTAGGGCCAAACAAAGGTGGTTTTGCGGCGTCTCCATCGCTGCCTTTTTTGTGCCAAGGTTTTGGCAAAGGGTGGGGGTAGGGGGCCTGGGAGCCTCAGGAGACGAGGCTGGCGGGGTAGGCGCAGTTGGTGCGTGGCAAACCGAACCTGTCAATTCCAGAAGCTTTTGGCACAGTCTGGAAGCACTAGATGACTTTGAGAAGTGTCTGTGTGTTTTTTCCCCAAGTGCAGTTATTTTTGCCACTGTGAAATGTTCTGAAATCTGACAGTTTTGTTTTGAGTCTTAGCCCGATGGGAAGATGGAAAGGAACACTGCCTCCCAGTTCTGTGGCACCCGCTTCTCAGGGTCTCCTGAGGACATCCAGATCCTGGCAGAGGTAGCCGAGCAGAAGCCAGGCGACCAAGATCTCCCAGGGGTGGGCACATAGTGGGTCATGTACACGGTGGGTCAGGCCTGGGAGCTCCCAGACCCACTTGGGGCATGAAACCCCAGGGCTGATTTGGTCAATGTAAAAACACCTACTGGGTGTCAGGCAAGGCTGACACCCAAAGTTTATTGAGCACCTACTATGTTCTTTTGTCAGGCATAGACTGCACACCTACTGTGTGCCAGGCCCTCACCCCCTGAACGTTTGCTAAGCACCTACCGTGTGGTACAGAGTCATGAGAAGGCTCTCAGCACAGGAGTGACAAGATCACCTGGCCATGGGTGGTGGGGTAGGGGAGACAGAAGAGGACAATGCTGGTGGAGGTAGACCCTGGAGGAGGGAGAGGTGACTCAGATGCAGACCCTGCTCTTCTGAAGGCCAGGGGGGTCCTGCCAGGGAGCATGGAGGGAGCATGAGGGGAGCTGAGTGCGTCAGGGGACTGGCCATCACCCTGGCCTCCTTGCTGCCCCATCAACTTTCTGGACCCTCCTCCTCTTCCCCAGATCACAGCCATCCAGGGCCAGGTGGGAGACCTCTGCCCTTCCCACCTTCCCTCTGCCTGACTTCACTCAGCCCGCATCCTCACAGATGTGCTTCACTACCTGGCATCTTCAGGGTCCTCTTGTGTCGTCCATTACCTGTTGGGCACCTTCAGGCATCTCCCCCTGTGTGTGTCCCTTGTGAGTTTTTCACATGCCCCTCCCCCCAGCTGTCTGGGCTCTGTCTGGGTGCCCATCACAGAATCATCCCCACTGCTTCCAGAGGAGCAGCATCTTGGCTGCCTTCTGACCTGGGTCTCCCAAGACCTTGGGCACACGGATTTGAATGTGGTAGGTGACATCGCTAAGGGCCGACTGCATGCCAGGCACCATGCCAAAGGCTTTCCCTGCACCACATCGTTGACTCCCAGCAACAGCCCTGAGAGGAGCAACCGCTGTGATTTCCATTTTCACAGATGACAAAACTGAGACCCAGATGAACAAACCACTGGACGACACACAGCGAGCCCGGCATTTCCTGAAAAAGCCAGTCATCAGCTTAACCCCAGATGGCAACTGGGGGAACTGAGCCCTAAGAACAGTAATCGCATGCACGTGTGAAGGTGTTCTTGTGTTTACGGAGTACTTCTCCACAATGCTACGGAGACTGAGGACACAGCCTTTCCCTCTGAGAGGTGGACATAAGGAGTAACTGAGAACCACGCTGTAGCGTATTCCCCGTTAAAAAGAGAAACAAAAATGTGGCAAGGTGCCTGCCTTCTCTCCCCAACCTACACTTTGGGACCTGCATGGAGAGACACTTGCTGTGTTAGGTAGATTCCAGGGTTGGCGGCTGTAACAAAGGTGTCAACACGACAGTGAGCAAAATGAGGAAGTTTCTTTTTCTTCCTTAACATAAGGCACACAGGGCTGCTGGGGCAACTTCCTGGCTCCTGGGGCACCAGCTCCTTCCACCCATTTCTGCTGCCTTCAAGTACTTTTCACCTTGTAATTCAAGAGGGCTGTGCCTGCAGTCAGACCCGCAGTGCAGCCAGGGAAAGAGGGAAGAGGGTGGAGTTCGCAGCCCTTTCCTTAAGAAGTCCGCCTGTGTCACTTTTGCTCATAGCCCATTCACCAGAAGTTGGTCACATGACCACGTGTAGCTGCAAGGGAGGTGGGGAACATCGTCTTAGGTGGGTGGCTCTATTCCGAGCTCAGACTTAAAGGGCTCTGTCATTAAGAAATGTAGGGACAAATGGAAACTGGGAAACAACAATCTAGGCCACAGTCTGTCCCTCTGGGCCACCTGCTTTCTATGCAGACTCTCCCTTCCGTCCTCTGGACACATGTAGCCCCTTCTCTTGGAAACAACCCTGAAGCCCCTTCCAGGCAAGAAGTGTCCAGGCATTGTGTCCAGCCACGTCCAGGATCTGAGGGTGATACACAGTCCTCTTATCAAGGCCAGATGAGATGTCTCAAGAGGAAACCTGTAAGTGAAAAGACGAGGGGTCTGCAGTCCCTCTTAGTAGGTGACAGTGGGGCAGGGGCAGCAGGACTGTGTGAAACCTTGCCTTTGGAAGAGGTGAGCTGGTCCAGGATGACAGCTGAGCCAGACTGGCCGAGCATCACCTCAGCTCGCCGTAGTGGGCCCCTTTGGAGACACTGTCTCTGCTTGCTTGCAGGATTGCCTTGCCCGCTGTCCCCCGCTGTCCCCCACTGTCCCCCACTGTCCTTGCTGGGTCCTCTGGGAGCACCCTCTTTTCCCACCATCCTCCCCAAGCGCACGTCAGAAGTGGGCATTGCTGACTATGCCCTTTCTGGTGGCCACTGAACCCTCACAAGACGTTTCTGGCTGTGTGTGCATTTTGGAGGTGTCCAGGGATCTCTTTAGGGGAGTGTCAAAAAAACCCAGCACTCTTTGGAAAGCTGGGCTGCGGTTTATTTGGCAATACAATTCCATCTAAATCTCCACACATGTCTTTGCATCTGGTCCGTTTGCATCGGTTATTCCACATTGCATGGCGTCCCACCTGACCATCCTGTCCAGACCTGGCTTTTTAGTCTTAAAAAGCTAGTCTTTTGTCTCCAGGCCTCTGTTCTCAGCCAATTTAATAACAGCTACCTTGATGTTATCTGAACTACAGACTTGGGCAGGGAGATAGCACCTCATTCAGATCGTGGCCCCTGGGCTGGTCCCCTTGCCTGGCTGAGAACTCTCCATGGGAGGGGCTGGGGGAGGAGCAGACCACCTCCTATCTTCCACCAGGATTGCACTTCCAAAGCCGTCTCTGTGAGTCTCAATAATCACTTCCTAAAGGCAGCACACAGCTGCCAACACACCTGCATTGAGTTGTTTCTTTCTTTTTAAAATTAAATTAAATTAATTTTTAAAAATTGAAGTATAGTTGATTTACAGTGTTGTGCCAGTTTCAGGTGTACAGCAAAGCAATTCAGTTATACATATACATACATACATATATTTTTTTCATTTTCTTTTCCATTATGGCTCATTACAATATATTGAATATAGTTCCCCATGCTACACAGTAGGTCCTTGTTGTTTGTCTATTTTACTGAGTTTTTAAGACAGTTCTAAAGTTCCATATTAAGATATGTTCAGTCTTCCAAGCATCACAGGGAGCATTTGAATGACAGGATTTCTGTAGCACAACGGTCAGAAGGTTTCCAGCTCATAAAACCTGAGTCCTGGACTCTGGAAGCCAGACCACGGAGGTCTGCGTTTGTTGCATCAGCACCCTTAACCCCACCACGTCTGTGTACCCAAATCTGTAATAGTCAGGACATAGGCTTGGCTTTAGAACAAAGATCTCCTTCGCCCCCCACCAAGGATGGTTGTAACATGATGGGAGTTTATTTATTTCTCATGTTACAGTTGAAATGTAAATCGTTCAGGATGATAGGGTGACACCAGAACATCAGGAAACTAGACACGTGTAGCCTGCTGCCATGATGCCCTCAAAAAGAAACATTGAGCTCATGGTCTAAGATGGCTGCTGCAGCTCCCACCATCTCATCTGCATTCCGGCAGGGGCCAAGCAGAAGAGAGGAAATGGAGGACACTCCCCGCCCCTCCCTCTCAGGCCCAGGGCCTGGAACGTGCACATGTCAGTCTACTCACATCCTGCGGTGAGGAGGGATGTGAGGTTCAGGATGCCCCGTCGCTCCTGTGCATGTTTTTGTGTGTGCATGTGCACACGTGAGCTGTTGTATTGCCCAGGTCTGTCTGCCCTTTCATCCAGTGCTCTCTCTTCAAGCAGCTACATGGGAAAGAAGCAGGTCTGGGAGAGAAGTGAGACTCTCCCTTCCAACCATGAAATAAATGCCTGTGCTCAGAATTGGGACCCCAGGGTGCGAAATGAATTGCTGGCCTGCCTTGTGCATTGTGGTCGTTTGCCCTCGAGGCCCCGGATGCCAGCTGTCCAAACAGCTGTGAGCCGACCAGCTTGTGGGTCAGTGCTGGCTAGTGCCGACTGCAGTCCTGGCGGGCACCCCCTCCGAGCCCCTGCTTCCTGCCCTGTCTTACTCTGATGTTTCCTGCTGTGTGTGCCTCAGTGTTTTCACCTGTAACGCGGGGTTAACATTTTTGTCCCGTTACTTTACCCGCTGCTTTGGGCAATCAGACTGGATGCTGGAGGTGAGCTGGGATGGGCCAGGTGCTGTGTGCTGCTTGGCTAAGTGAGGGTCCCGGAAGGGACTTTGCAGATGGGATTAAGCTCAGGATCCTGAGATGGGAAGGGGATCCTGGATGACCCAGGTGGGCTCTGTGCAATCTCAAGTGTCCTTATAAAGGAAAGAGGATGATGGGGCGGGGGTGGGGGTCAGAGTCGGAGAAAAGATGTGGTGAGGGAAGCAGAGGCTGTGATGGTGCACTTTCCTATAAAGTCATACATTTGCGTGGTTTTCAGCCATGAAGTTCACGGTGATTTGTGACAGTAGCCTCAGGAGGCGGGTGCGTGAGGGGCCAGAACGGGACTGCAGCTAGCAGGGATGGGGAGGCAGGGAGGGCCAGTGGGCTGGGAGGAGGCACACACATGGAACGTCCTGGAATAAAGGTGCGGGCTCTTCGCTGGATGGGAAGCGGCCTCTCGGACCAGCATGTGGGCCACAGGGAGGGGCTACAGAGTGAGGACGGCCAAGGAGGCTGGCGCATGCTGGAGGGACCCTAAACACCCCACTGAGGGGTTTCCACTTAATTTGGAGGAAGAGAGACACAATAGGGTGGTGTTCTGGCCCATGAAGATGCCTCTGGGCCAGAAAACAACTGGAGTGTCGGAAGGCAACCTGGAAACACGGACTCACATATCCTGAGTGCTTGTGGTCACAGTGTTGTGCAAAGTTCTGGAACCCGGTGCTTGTCAAGATGTACGCGTGTGTGCACGGCCAAGGAAGGACAGAGCCTGCGAGCTTAGAGCTCCATCAGCAAGGGGAACTGGAGGCAAAGACTCAGAGCGTTTATTGAAGATGCTTTCAGATACACGTGACAAGTCCCTGCCCAGCGCCCTCTGGCTTTTTTGGGGGGTGGGGGATGTCAAAGGTGCAAAACCCTTTGAAAACCGATCTGGGAAGGGTCTCTGGGGATTTTTCTAAAGCATGGCTCCAGCCAAGATGCACAATGAAAAAAAATGTGTCACCCTGAAAGAGACACATTCAAAATTGCATGTTTTTCATCTTCAGTGTTCACAGAAACCTGCCCATTAGCGGGGGTGGGCGGCGTGGGGGTGGGGAGGCCTGGAGGAGCTGCAGAGGGCTCTCGGGAAGAGGATTTCTGCGCTCTGCAAAGACGCCACCCTGGAAAGCCACGTGAAGACGCGTGCATCCAACCGCCCCACGGATGGTTTCAGATCCTGCAGGAAAGGGAGAAAAAAACATTCTGAATATTGCCAGAATGGTATTTGAGTAAACAGTGTGGACAGCTGCTCCCTCCCTGCTGGAGCCAAAGAAATTCTGCTGTTGTCCATGAAGAAAACGCGTTTGGCGAGGGACCTGTTAACTAGGAGCTGAGCTGCCTCGCAGAACGGGTGCCCCTGCCAGAGGCATCCAGGGTCTTCAGACTCTACCTTGAGCTCCTTCCTTTCAGCTGACTGTGCTCTCCCTGATTTGGGGTTCTTTAGTCCCCCTTCTCAGAAAGAGTGCTAATTGTGCCTGGGAATGGGGAGCCGGCTCCCTCAGAGCCGCAGCCTGGCCTGAACCCGAGGTGAAGACGTGAGGGCTGCCGGTGGGGAACTGATGCCATCCATGTGGCAGGTGGGGGTGGCGGGGAGACCCGGGCCGCACTTCCCTGGAGGGCCGCGAGGCCACGCCGAAGCCTGTCCAGCCCAAAGGTCAGAGCCACACAAAGGATGTGTGAGTTGGCTGGCTGGCTCCAGAGTGACCCGGAGTGTGAGAGCCTCGCTCTCCATCGGCAGAGTGCCTGGGGATTAATTCGTTTAATTGGTCCCTGTTTTAGGCCAAATAGTCAGTGTCAAAAGAAAAGAGTAAAAGATACTTTCCCATTTGGGGAGACAAAAACGGCCCCTGGCAATGGCGGAGGGTGGTAATAACCACAAAAAGCCCTTGCAGGAGTTGACTTGAATGGCCTGGGAAGGCGGCTGGACCCCGGCACCCACCCGCTGCATACCAAGCAGAGATGTGGGCCCTCCGGGAAAGGACGGCCAACCGGCAGAGGCCGGCCCGGGAATCCGCTGGCCACAGCACCGCACCGGCCTCGGCAGAAACATTTAGTGCCAATCAAGCCTCATTATCAAGGGGTTCTGCGCCTGCCCCAAACACCCCCAACCTCATTTGCAGGAGGAAACAGGCTGGTCCTGGCTGTGGCATGCTGGGGCCCATGGACTCCTATTTGCATGCGTTAACTACTGTGGGGCTGTGAAGCCTTGGGGGCAGTTGGGCTTGAAATAGGTCTATTGCTGTCATTAAGATGCCCCAAGGACATGTCCAGAGGATGAAGGGATGGCAGGGGAGGGGCCAGAGCCCACAGCCCAAGTTTCTGCCAGCTGTGTGACTTTGGGCAAGTCACTTGGCCATTCTGGGCTTGTGTCACATCCCTCAGATGAGTGAATTCTGACTAAGCACCTACCCCACTGCTGCGCGCATTGTTAGGGTGACTAGCACAGACGCTCTTTGTAATAGCAGCCAAGGGCGTCTTTCGTGTGAGGACGCTCTGAAGTCCCAGAGGAGCCGTGACTAGTGAGTGAATCACCACAAAGGCTGGAGGAGTGGTCCTGGGTGCATTTTCTGACTTAAGGAGAATTGATAATATAAGGGTTGGAAAAAGTGTCTGGGGAACAAAACGTAATTACTTTAAAAAGTCAAACTGGATCTTTTCTGTTTATATTCTCCTACCCAAGTCGAGGTAGAAAATATTTATCTTTGCTGCTTTATAAGCAGCAGCCTCTGGCCTGCTGAAACGGTGACTTTGGTCCATGGAGCTCAGAGGCAAAGGGGGAAGAAAGCTCCACTGTGAACTCTGTGTCAAAGGATCTTGGAAAGCCAGGAGCCAAGGGCGGCCGCTGTTCTTTTTTTTTTTTTTTTTCACCTTTAAAAAATTGTGGTAAAATATACACAACATTACTTCCCAGTTTAATAACTTTTAAGTGTCTGATTCAGTGGCATTAAGTGCATTCACACTATTGCGCAACCATCACCACCATCCGTTTCTAGAACGCTTTCATTTTCCCAAACTGAAACTCTGTCCCCAACAAACAACTCCCTTCCCCCGGCCCTAGCCCCTGGCAGCCACCCCTCTGCTTAACGTCGGGTCGCCCAGACTCTGACCCCTCTGAGGGCCCCATGGAAGTGCAGTCTTGGGGTATTTGTCCTTCCGCGTCTGGCTTAGAATAATGTTCTCGAGGTTCACCCATGTGGTGGACAGAACAAGTTGCAATTTCCTCCCTTTTTAAGGCTGGATAATATTCCAAGAGGCCTTTGGTTTCATTGTGTGGCGTGGCTGCCGTGGGGAATTCGAAGAGAGAAAGGGATTGGCCCTGACCCAGCTGCCAAGAAGGGAGAGAGTCATGGCCTCTGCTCAGGGCAGGCTGGAGTCTCTGAGCTGACTCTGTGGGGGGGTTGGGGGGCCTTCCTAACTTCAGGAGCTGACGCGGGATTCCTCACGGCGGAACCCGGGGGAAGAACTGGGTGCGGCACTCAAGGGGGCATCTTTCATGCCGATAATCCGGATAAATCATACTTTACGGCAATGTTTTGATTGATTGATTGATTGATTGCGGGGGAGGTGATTAGGTTTACTTATTTATTTATTTTATTAATGGAGGCACTGGGGGCTGAGCCCGGGACCTCGAGCCTGCCGGGCATGTGCTCCACCACTGAGCTGTACCCTCCTGCCACCACTGCAATGTTTTAAAAAGTCAAAGTCATGCCAAAAAACCTGGGGTGAACCAAATACTAGACGTTTAAGTGAAGACAGGACTAGTCTCAGCGGCTTCTCTCTTCCTCAGGCTCCAGTTTTGACCCTGTCTTTATCTTCAATTTGGATCTTTTGTTTATCATGCATTTTTTTGGCATAACTTTCGCTTTAAGTTGTGGTAAAATATACGTAACACACAACTCGCCATTTAAACGACTTTTAGGTGCACAATTCAGTGGCCATCGACACATTCACGTTGTTGGGCAACTGTCACCGCCACCCACCAGCAGAACTTCCTCATCTTCCTAAACTGAAACTCTGCCCCCACTGAGCACAGCCCCCGTTCTCCCTCCCCGCCCCTGGCAACTCCCCTCTCTACCTCGCTGACTTGGGAGTGCTCTCGGTCACTCATAGACGTGAAGTCATAAATACTCGTTCTTCTGTGACCTTATTTCACTCAGCACAGTGTCCTCCTGTTTCATCAATTCTGTCGCCCGTGTCGGAATTTTCTTCCTTTTTACGGAATGAAGTTTCGTTGTTCGGATCCACGGCATTTTGCTCACCCATTCCTCTGCCAGTGAGCTTTTGGGTTTATTTCCACCTTTGGCTGTTGTGACTAGAGCTGCTGTGAGCACTGGGGTACGTGTATTTTTTTGAGTTCCTGATTTCAATTCTTCTAGAAGTAGAATTCCTGGATTCGACGTTTAGTTTTTCGTGGAAATGCCTCACCGCTTTCCACGGCGGCAGCGCCATTTCGCATTCCCGCCAGCAGCGCACGGGGGCTCCCGTTTCTCCCCCTCCTCTCCAACGCTTGGTATTTCCCATTAATATTAAAAAACAAAACTTTTTTCAGCTCTCCCAGTGGGCGTGAAGTGGGACCTCACTGTGGTTTGGGTTTGCGTTTCCCTAATGACTAGTGGTGCTGAGCATCTTTCCATGTGTTTGTCGGCCATTTCTATAACATCTTCAGAGAAATGTCTATTCATTTTGCCCATTTGTGAATTGGGGTGTTTTGTTGTGTTGTTGTTGAGCTGTGTTGGCATTACCTTTGACTTTAGAAGTAGTCATTAAATGTGACTTATCTGCAACGCTGAGATTTTTCTGCCTCCTTACGTTCTGCATGAGGTGAGGGCCCCCTTCGCCTGCCCTCGTTCCAGCCCTGGTTCTTGCGGGAGGAAAATGACCGGAGGGGAGGGGACCCTCAGCATGGGGGAGGAGCAGACGGCGGGGCGAGGGGTGTGGGGGCCTGGTGGGAAGGGCAAGCGGAGGGCTGAGGAAGGTCTGACGCTCGGGGCTCCCGGGTCTGAGATGGAGCAGCCCCTCCTCCCGCCTGCAGTAGAGCCTGCACGCAGAAGAGCCTTCTGTGAGTGGTTTATTATGGAAAAGAAGGGAAAAGGGTTGCGTTCCATGCTGGGGCCGACGCCTGGGAGAGGCGAGAGAACAGGTGCAGATGTGATGCTGAGGACGGGGCCCCGGGGGCCAAGAGGATGCGGACGGCCAGCAATGACAGCTTCTCAGGGAGGCACCAGGACGTGTGCCCAGCCGGTCGGACCCTGTGGGGAGGAGGGCCCCGGAGACAGGCAGATTCACCCCCGTCCCGAACCTGCCAGGCTTCTCCAGGCCTGTGGGGCTGTGGGGTGTCCGGAGCACCCAGGCAGGTGGGACCCCAAGCTCAGACAGCCCTTCTTTCCCAAGGACTCGTGCGTCTTCCTGCAGCCAGGGCAGCATGCGGCGTATCCAACTCCACAGCCAAGCCCAAAGGCGGCGGCTGTGCTGTCCTAACCCCCTGAGGAACGGAGAGAACCTCGGATGCTCACCAGAACCCAACCACATCACAGCCCTGTGAACACCCGGCTTTAACCAGCTTGTTCGGGCTCCTGGGCAGCATTCTAAGAAGTGTGGTGATCTGGGTCGTTAATAATACATCAGTTGGCCTTTATTCTCAAAGACAGAAGTGTTCTTTCTGGGAAGCCCAGTTGAAATACCACATTCAAGTTTGATAAAAACTCTCAATCTACAAACCTGAGAAGTTCAATGCATATGAAGTAGAATAAATACCAAGAAAACCACGTCGAGATATACTGTAATCAATTTGCTCAAACCAGAGTTAAGGAGAAAAGCCTACAGGCAGCCAGAGAGGAGGGAGACACACAGGGGGACAACATGGAAATGCCAGGCGTGTTCTTTTTGGAAACAGTGCAAGCCGGAAGTCAACGGGGCGCCGCTTTTAAAACAGAGAAACTGTTCATCTAGAATTCTGCACTCCGCAAAGGTATCTTTCAGAAATGAAGGCAAAGTAAAGAGTTTTTAGGACACCAGCAGACTGGCACTACAAGAAACATTACAGGAAGTTAATATTAAAGGAGACAGGAAGAAAGTTTCGGATGGAAAGCTGGATCCAGAGAAAAAGGGTGAAGAGCATTTGAAGTGGCAAATATGTAGGTAAACGTAAGAAAACTTTTAAAACAAACCGAAGCTCATTCTAAGAGTGATTATTCACAGTGACTTCTGTGGCATACTGGTGGTTCATAAGCGTTACTTAAATACAGTTAAATTACAGATGTCATGTAATACTCACTTCATCTACACACAAGTAGAGACTTAATAAACTTCCAGTCTATTACCTGAAAGAAATAATGTTTGCGATTCATCCTTCTACAGCTTTTGTATATTAAACATAAAAATATGCAAACATACACAGAGTACACATTTTTCTTTTACCTGAAATGTTTAACATTATTCTGCTGACTGCATTTAAAAACATTCACTAAAAGAAAAGATTGCCTCAACTTGTAATTTCCTTAAGAGACAACTGGCCATTCAAAACAAAGTATCAGCGATCTCCTCCGGGGTTTATTACATACTGAAAGGTAAACTAAGACTGCGCCAGCACGCGGGCTGGGAGAGCTGCAAGGAACGCAGATTGCTGTAGGAGACGTACGCTGCGTGTGCAGCGGCGCGACGTTTGGAGGTAGACCGTGGTCAATTAGACATATGTATTTTAAATCCCGGGATACTCCTAAAAATTAGGACAAAGAGACAGAGTTTATTAGGTGTCTGTGGAGAAAATGGAATTAGAAAAAAACCCCACAATTAATCCCAAAGAAGAAAAGGAGAAAGAGGAGAAGGAACAAAGGACAGATGGGACAAATGGAAAACAAGTAGAGAGATGGGAGACTTAAACCCAATGATGCAGACAATTATATTGAATGTAAAGTTATATTAAATGTAAAGGTCTAAATACTTCAGCAGAAAGCAGAGATTGTGACTGGATAGAACAGCGAGGCTCAGCCACACGCAGCTTGTAAGAACCCCATTTTAATATACAAAAGTCACCTGTCGGTCCATATGCTAGCAAAGAATGGTTGGTAACTGAGATTTTAAAATGCTGTATTATAATTACAGAAACAAAAAGCAAAAGGATGGGGGAATACTGAAAAGGCAGAGGAGCCAGTCTGAAAGAGCTTCCAGTGGCAAAAGTTACAACAATGTGAGCAACAGAATAAACAGCAATAGGACAGGGTTACAGCCCCGAGGAGAAAGGAAATGTGTGTTAGTCCACACAAGTGTAAGTTAATAACGTAGTCAATAAATAAGTGGGAGAAAAGGTTAAATACCTCCTTACAGAAGAAACCCAATTAATAAATATAGAGGGGAAATAGAAAAATCGCCATTAGAATTCCACAGAAATTATGGAGGCAAGATATACTATTGGATGCTAAAATTAGTGGGCAAACTTTAAGAAGAAACAGAAACTTCGCATTGTCTCAAAGTATCTCCCTGCCCTCAAGCTACTAATTACGAAAAGAAAATGGTGACCGTACAGGGGAGGAGTCTGACAGACACTGTCTCTACCGGGTGATGGGAGCTCTTGCCGCCAGTAACAAGCCACAGTAACACCGGGAGCTCCCTGCCAGGACGCGCACCACTCCTGCGGTGTTCTCCTTACCAATGCAGGGCCTCAAACAATCATGAGAAAGCACGAGACAAGCACAAATGGAAGGCCGTTCTAGAAAACACCTGACCTTTACTCTTGAAGACAGTCAAGTCCTGAAGGGCAGAAATGCCGAACAGCCGTACAGATTGTAGGGGACAGGAGAGTGCCGACTGATCGCAGTGTGACGGCCTGGATTAGATCCTGCACATGAGAAAGAACGTTGATGGGAAAACTGGCAAAATCCAAATAAAATTTGCTGTTTAGTTAACAGCATTTGACCAACGTTAATTTCTTAGTTTTCATCATCGTACCATGATTTAGGTGTTATCATTAAGAAAAGGTGAGAGAGGGGCATATGGTAACTCTCTACTCTTGTGGCTACTCTTCTGGTATTCTGAAATTATCTCAAAATAAAAAGCTTTGGTGGAGAGGGTATAGCTCAAACGGTAGAGCACGTGCTCAGCAGGCATGAGGTTCTGGGTTCAATCCCCAGTTCTTCCATTAAAAAAAAATTAAATAAATAGACCTAATTACCTCCTTACTCACCCCCTCCAAAACAAACAAACAAGCAAAACCCCTAAAAAAAAGCTTAAAAAAACAATACTAGCTACAATAGCATAAACTATATTGCATGCCTAGGGATAAATTTCACAGATGTCTACCAGACTTCCACACTAAAAGCCATCAAACACTGCTGAAAGAAATTAAAGACGGTGTAAAGAAATAACGAGCCATATCATGTTCCAGGAACCAAAGACTCAATCTTACTAAGTGTCACTTCTGCCCTCAGTGATCTATGCATCCAGTGGTAATCATAATTACACGTGTCTTTTTGTAGCAACTGACAAGCTGATTCTAAAAGTTAGGTGGGAATTCAAGGATTTACACTAACCAAAGGGCTTCGTTACTTACCTATTTTGTATATAGTAGTATCTGCAAATCCTGAACTCCCAATTTATCCCTCCACCTCCCCCCGCACCGTACAGCACAGGGAACTAGATCCAACATCTTGTAATAGCCTATAATGAAAAAGAATGTGAAAAGGAATACATGAATGTATGCATAACTGAATCACTATGCTGTGCACCAGAAATTAATGTAACATTGTAACTGACTATGTTTCAGTAATAAAAAAATAGAATAGCCAAAGGAATTCTGAAAAAGAACAAAGAGGGAGGATTTATGCTCCTGAATTCTAAGACTCAGTATGAAGCAGTAGTATGCTGTTGGTGTCAGAACAGACAGGCTGATCAACGGAGCTGAGTGGAGAACCCAGGAATAGATCCATGTGTCTATGATCATCTGATTTAAAAAAAAATGGGTGAAGGTAAGTCATTGGGAAAAGTGAAGTCTTTAAAACAAATGTTGATGGAACAACTGGATATCCATATATAAAAATATAAATCTCAACCCTATTGCACATCACACACAAATATTAACTTGAAATGGATCACAGACCTAGACATAAAAGCCAAAAGTATAAAACTTCTAGAAAATATAGAGAAAATATTTGTAACCTTGGGGTAGGCAAAAGCGTCTTAGAAAGACCCAAACAACCACAAAACAAAGAAGTAAAACTTAATAAAAATGAATGTCATCAAAATGAGCAACACCTGTCTTTCAGACAACCTGCTAGGACGATGCCCAGACAAGCTGGCCTAAGGGAACACACGTGCAGCTCACATATCTGATCAGGGGCTTTGCTGTGATACATAAACACATTCTTACAACTCGATAATAAGAACATAAATGATGCAACGAGAATACAGGACAACAGCTCTGGACAGACACTTCACAGAGGAAAACGGGCAGATGATCAATCCCTTAGCGTTCCCTCTGCCTGAAATGCTGTCCGCCCCCACCTACCCATCTCCCCAGCTCCTCCTTCACTTGAGTCTTTGCTCAGACTACCTTCTCGAAGAATCCTCCCCTGACATTTGATTAAGTACCACACTCTGCTGCAACTTCTCCCCACCACACGCCTATCCCAACTCCCCCGCCCCATTTTGTTCCTTTTTGCCCCACAGCACTTCCATCACTTTCCAATACACTGTAAAATGCTTATTGTTCATTATCTATCACCCCTGGGGGAATGAGCAAGAATTTTGTGTATTTTTGGGGGTGGGTATAGCTCAAGTGGTAGAGCGCATGCTTAGCATGCATGGGGTCCTGGGTTTAATCCCCGGTACCTCCTCTAAAAATAAATAAATAAACCTAATTTACCACCCCCACCCCAAAATAAATAAAATTAAATTAAAAAGAAAGAATTCTGTGTATTTTTTCCCTGATGTATCCAAGTGTCTACATGGATGCCTGACACCTAGTAGGTGCTGGAAAAATATTTCTTTTCCATGTGAGTGAAGGAATAAGCGGCTGCTCTTATGCCTTTGTTTTGTTGCTAGTACCCTGGCAGTTTCACTTGGAGACGTGAGGCATGAATTCATTCTTATTTCTCCCACTCCAGACTCCCCGTGCATCTTGAATCTAAAGATTCCCAACTGTTATGAACCCTGGAAAATTCTTAGCCGTTACACCTCCAAGTGGCTCTCCCTACAGCCCTATTTTTTCCCATCACCTTCTTCTAGGACTTCGATTGGATGACAGTTTACTGTTAATTCCATCCTCATGTCTCTTAACCTCTTTCTTCTTTCTGCCCTCTTTTTTCTCTGTGTGTCACTAGGTAATTTCTTTCATTGCAGTTTTTATTTCACAAATTCTGTTTTCAGGTGGGTCAAATCCACCATTTCACCAAATGTTAAGGTTTTAATACCATTAGTAAGATTTCCATGGCCAATTCTGTTAGGTTCTTTTCAAATTTATTTGGTCTTTTTTGATAGTACTTTGCTAATTCCTCATAGTTTTGGGTCTCAATTTCACTTCTTAAAACATTAAAAAAGTGCTTATTTAAGTGCCCTAATTAGCAGTTACATTTATTTGATGAACTTGGGGTTTTGACCTGGCATTGGGACTGCCTGTTTGGTGGATCTATATTTGTGGGGAGCCTCTGAAGCCAGGTTGGGGGGGCATTTGAATTTGACTCCAGGAGTAGAACCTTATTGGAACTATCCTTGAGTTAACTTCATAGTGTGGGGTTTCTCGGACCACCAAAGGTAGTGCAAATTGGACCCTCAGACTATTGTGAAGTGAAGACTGTGGATATGAATTCTCAGAGGAGACTGGTTTTCTGCATCAAGATCCTAGGTAGAGACGGCAAGCTTGCTTGTCATCTCCTTTGCCGGCTGTATTAGTCAGGTTACTGTGCGTCCTGCTTCACTAACAAACAACCCCTCCCACTGGCTAAACCCAGTAGAGGCTCACTGCCTGCTCCTGCGATGTTTGCAGGGAATCTGAGCAACTCTCCAGGCAACTGTCCCTCATGGAGCACCTCAGTGACCCAGAGTGCCTCAATCCCAGCACAGCTTTGCCGTCTTGATGTCTGGCCTCCATAGGCACAAAGACGTGGGGTGGAGACGGCGTGGGACAGTCTGGTGCTGGCTGTTTATTGCTTTAGTCTAGAAGCGATTCACACCTCTTCTTCTCAGCACCCACTAGCCAGAACCAGTTCCAAGGCCAGGCCAGTTGGAAAGCGGCAGGGTATGTGTCCCTCTGTGCCTGGAGGAAGAGGGCTGACTTGAGTGGCACTGGACGTCTCTGTTGTTCCAAAAGGTGGATTTCCCCTTCTTGTCCATCCCTGCAGTGGGAGCCCTCTGAGGCCCTGGCTTTGGGCAAGGATGCCAGTCCCAACACCCCACCCTACACGTGCCCAAGGCCCTCTCTCCTGTCCCCGACGACCCCTGAGACCTACACTGTGAGAGCACTGGGCCTGCCTGACGGCCTGGGGTCACGTCGGCATCAGGACCAGCTCTCTCATCACCCGCTTTCAGCTCCCCCTCAGTTCTGGCCCCTGGGTGACTCCTCTACTGTCTCCCAAGAGCAGCCGCAGCCAGCAGTGTCTATCCTATTTTATGTGGCCTCCCCGGACACCCTGTTTTAGGGGGTGAGTATTGTTAGTAGCATTATCCACGCTTTACAGATGAGGAAACCGGGTAGACAGCTTCGGTAACCTGCCCAAAGACACATATGAGGGTGTCCTGGAGCCTTGTTTCTTAGCCAGGCCCCTGTGACCCCACAGCCAGCGGTCCTGCTGGCCTGCCTGGGGACAGAGAGGGGTTGTGTCTGGCCTGGATCGGGTACAGGCTTCCCAGAAAAGGTAACATTTGACCAGGTCTGGAAGGATCTGGGGTTGCGGTGCAAGGGCACAGCAGTGACCCAGCCCAGGGAGAAGCCTGAGGGTGTGACAAGGTAGGGACACATGTTAGCTGCTCCATAAATATTTGCTGAATAAATGAATAAATAAATAGCCCACGAGAGGAACGGCTGGATGAATACGCTGTTGGGTCAAGTGTGAGTCAGTTTGTCGCAATGGCTTGTGTTTGACCCAGAGTTTTCCTACCTGCTCTTGCCTAACCTCCCGAGCCAAACAAGCTGGGAGGAGCTGGCGGGGCTGCCGGGGAATGAGTCTGTCCTCCAGCCTCAGCGATGGCAGTGCCTAAAATTACAAGCCTGTCTGAGCTCATCTGCGAAACAGGACTGAGAGAGAGCCCGGGTGGGAGCTCAGCGCCGACGTGGAGATGCCGGAGTCTTTGTCTGGCCCCGGCACTTCCCAGGCCGGCCGGGTTAGCTCCCGCAGGCCTGCTCCACTGGCCTGCCCGCCCCGGAGGAGGGGAAGGCAAACAGAGGGAAAGGCCGAGCTCAGCCTGGACTGCGGTCAAATCCCCGTTCCTTCGTAAACACCCCGCCTCGTATTTATTACAACGTGGGAACCTGAGCCTGGGGCTGCGGGAAGGACCAGATCCAGAAAGGCCCACTGAGGCCGACACTGACGGGAAACCACACGGAGTGGGCTGGGGTGAGACGTGAGGGGCCCACGCAGCACTCGGGGGCCAGGATCAGGGGCTTCAGACCCAGTTTGAGGACTCTGAGATTCAGGTAGTGAAGAGAGCCAAACGGACTGAAGCCTGAAGAATGAAATCCAGAGGTCTTATTTGCAGAATCAAGTTGTGGCTCTCGGGAGCATTGGAGGAGACAGAAATATTGCTGTCTGCACGGAGGGCAAGGATGCTTATAGAAGCAGCTCTTCTTCATCTATCTCCTCCCGGGGACCAGGCTCAGATTAGTGCTTCCACACCCATCAGCTCAGGCACTCCTCATAAAAGCCTGCAAACAGGTGTCATTATCCCTGGATTTCAGATGAAGGATCGAAGACGGGCTGGTTAAGTAACTCGCCCCAGGCCACTTAGCTGGCAAGCGTGGCCCGGGGACCCTCGTCTCCATTAGGCGGCGGAGACGTGGAGGAAGAATGTGTCTCCACGTGCATTGTTTTAGAGGCCAATGAACATCTATTCCATTTTGCCTAAAGCAGAAAAAAAAAATGTTGAAGTACTTGAATATAGGCTTATACAGTTTTTAAAAATATAGATATTATGATGGTGGGAGGGGCTTATGAAAGTCACAGCACATCTCGGAGGCATTCTAAGCGGGCCTGTCCCCTCCGCATCCCAGGCTCTCGGAGGTCAGGGAAAGTGTGCGGGTGAGGGGTCCTCCCGCAGGGCTGGGGGCGGTTCCGCTAGACCTGACATCCAACACATGGCTATGAAAAGTGCTGTCTGGTTACCAGTAGAATTGCTGTATTTACCAAAGTGAAGTGCTATCAGATGAGGTGCCGAGGTGCCCTGGAGAGGGTCCCCCTTTCCATTCCCCGCCTGCTTACATATTGCTGCTCCAGCCCTGGAGGGAAGCGGGCCGGGGGGCTGACTGCTGAGCTGTAGTGAGATTCTGCCCTCTTGTTTACGCATTCAGTCACATTTGGCTTTGTTTCTTTAAATCCACATTTAATTTTAGAATAATTTCAGATTTCTAGAGAAGCCATGAAACGTAACAGAGTTAACACCATGCGTGACTGCGGTGCGCCTGGTGGCAGAGCCACACTGACAGCGGTCCATTTTCGCCGGTTCGACTCCAGGCTTGGTTTGGAGTTCACCAGTTTTCCCACTAATGTCCTCTGTGCTCCAGGATCCAAGCCAGGCCACCACCCTTCATTTTGTTGTCTCTTCTCCCCTGGCCTCTCTGCTCTGTGTCACTTTGTTTTTTTTTTGATACCTGCTCTGGACCAAGTCTAGGACCCGAGAGGTGAGTGAGGAGAGCTGTGACTGCGGGCTGCTGGGGCTCCCGGGCGGGCGGACGTGGGCAAGCACTTGTGTCCTGGTGAGGCTGGCAGGACGGAGCGGCGGAGGGCCACGAGCTCTGCCTGGGGGAGCGGCCTGGATGCTTCCGAATTGCTTTGAAAAGGGGAGGGGGTGGTTCTGATTGAGAAGCGAGCTCGAATAATAATATGGAGCACTGTATTTTGATGGGATAATTGTTTTATATTTATAAAGATTCTTAATTATCTCCAGCAAATGCACTGAGCTCACTTGGTAATTGAATTAAGGAAAAAGCTTTTTCAAGCATTGTAAGTCTTTGCAATAATAAAAAAGAAGAAAGAATAACTTTAAAGTACTTCCCCACATGACCTGGACAAACTCGCTGTTACTGAAAGCTGAGTAATTCCATTAAGGGCCCGCGAGGCTCTAACGTAACAGGCATTCTGGGGATGCCGACTTGAAATCACAAGGAAGACAATGGAAAATTCCTTTCCTTGGGGAGCCCTTGCTGACCCCCATTTGGAGCTGGTCCTTCCCTCCGGAGCCCTGGACATACTTTTACTTTTGTGCTCATCACACTGTATTGTGGTTATCTTTGGGTCTGCCTGCGCTCCGTTTATCCCCTAAATGTGTGTGTGTCTTGAGAGCTCAGACCACATCTTGCTTACTTAGATGTCACGGAAAAAGAACCACGTATGACGCTTCCCAAACTGAGTTAATAGCCCTTCTTCCACGGCCGTGGGTTTCTTCAGAGCATCCTCTCAGCCTTTTGTCTTTGGATGGACACATCTTTAAGCATGCTGCCGCAGCCATGGGGCTGCAAAGTCCAAGTTACGGGAACGTTGCGGGGTGGACACCTTGGCTGCGGGAACTACAGCATCCAGGAGACAGTGTTCTGATGCTCAAGTCCGGGTTTGTCAGGCAGCTCAGGTGGCTGTGATGGGCGGGGAGCCCAGAAAAGCCCAGGCAGACATGCCCTGAACTTTGAAGAAAAATCAATATTCGCCCTGGAGTTTAGTGTATCATAAACGTGTCCCTAGCGGCGCAGCAGCCTCCTGGCTCCTGCGCGCCCCGGGGGCCGCCCGCTCCGCCCCGGGGGCCGCCCGCTCCGCCCCGATGCTGCCCACCTGAGGCCGTGGGAGGAGGAACATCGGCCCTTGTGTCTGCTAGGGCTTCTCGTGGAGGTAAAACCCACTCAAATTGCCCACCGCCTTGTGGCAGAGCGGGGTGGCTCTCTCATTCTTTCAGAGGTGCATGAATTCAACAAACAATTCCCACGCCTCTGTGCCCAGACGTAGGGCCAGGCTTCACCGACACAGCACGGAACAGACGGCCACTTAATGCACGGAGCCTCCAGTTCGGTGTGGAGATGGATGCCGAACAGGTAAACGAAACAGAAACAGGGTAAGTCTTATCCACTGAGCAATAAACAGCGGGTGTGATGGAGGTGCGGGTGGGGCCGGAAGGGCTGCTTCAGGCAGACAGGCTGCTGCCCACGCTCCGGGCACTGGTGCCGAGCCTGCAGAGGTCGGCCTCTCTCGCGGTGGCGGGTCTCTCCCACCCCTCGGCTCCTCTCCTTCTTCCCCCCACCCCCGTCAACTTCCCGGGCCAGCCCCAACGTGCCCTATGGTCCCGGTGTGCACATGACATCAGGGTTCCCAGCAGCCAACTGCCCCACTCTTTCATTTCTTCCTTCAGATGCCCAGAGACCCGCCCATTGCCCAGCCTGTGCATTGGCTGTCCCAGGTGGGCAGCACACCGATGCCGGTGCAGCATGGGTGACCCGGGCCACGGGTGCCCGTCGCAGGGGCTGCGGCATGACAGGCGCAGCCACCACACCCTACGCTGCAGAGACACACAAAGCCTGGGATCGAGTCCTGCTTGTCCTTCTTCAGGGTTACATCCTGGAGCAAGTCTTAACATCTTGGAGCCTCAGCTTTTTCACGGTCACCTGATCCCTACTGGCACTGAAATGAGGTAGGGTACGTCCAGCACCTGGCAGCCAGGTGGGCATGTGAGGCTGCACCCCAAGGAGGGGTTCCACCATCTGTCGTGAACGTCTGCAACCCCTGCTCTGATCACTCCCCCGAGTGCCCCGGCACCCACGAGGCAGGGAACGCGGCGGGGTTTGTGACTTACATAACGATGGACGAATGTAAGGTCTGCTGCCTGCAGTGACGATTCAAAGGGCAGCTCTGGACAGGTGCTCGTTATGCATTCTTATAGAATTCCACATCCTTTCTGAATCTTGGGATTACAAAACAGCCACCGAGAAATCACGTACCCCATTAACACGGAGACTTTTATGTATTTACAATTCAGCTTAAATTTTTACCAAGAGAGGTTTTCAAAATGTAACATGTGTTAGTCACTGCGTGAATTGCGAAACCAAGGAAATATCTCCAAAGTGCTGGCCTTGACAATGTAATCTGGCGAGGCTTGGGGAGGAATAAAAATAACGCTTCTCAGCATCGCCGCCTCAAAGGGGAGGAGGGATCCGCAGCCCTCCCCGAGCCCACAGGTAGATGGATGCATGCGCAGGGCCAGCAGCTCTGCTGTGCCCTCTCCTCTGCCCTCCCCAGGGCTGTGGCTGAGTCTGGCCACGAGACTGGAAAGTCAGGGGCGGGGTGGTTTGAGTTCTAGGTCTGCCCCTCACTGGCCAGGTGACCTTATGTGTTTTCCAGACCCCGTTGTGCACAGAGAGGTGAGGGGACGTGCCCAGGGTGGCACTGCAGTGATGAGGAGTGACCACTGCTGTCCCACTGCCTCCCAGGTGATTTCAAACCCAGAGGCACGGGTGCCCCCTCCCCCACCCAAATCCTTGGCGGCCTCAAGGGCTGCTCTGTGTGCGGAGGGAGCGGTGTTGGGGAGGGTGGAGGGAGGCGGCCCGGACGTCCCCCGCAGCTGTACGGCTAGCTTGGCTTTCTAAACACAACAAGGCTGCACCTCCCCACTGAGCTACAAGCCCGCAGGTGGCTTCATGAACATGTGGTTTCTGGATGTGACATGAAAGTCAGCATTTGCACGCTCTCTGTCTGGGTTCCCTGGGTTTATTTTTCTTGCTCTTACGGTCCTGAAATATTCCCATCGTGTTTATGTTGAGGCAGAACACGCAGAAGCCAGCCGCTGCTGTACGAGGGTCTGCTGGGCCCGGCCTCCACCACTCTTCCAGAAAGCACCAGACAAGCACGGAGCCACCGCAGGGCTGTCGGGCCTCGGGGCACCCACCAGCCACCGCGCTCTTGCAGGCACCACCTGCATCCCAGCCCCACCTGGGGCGCCTCTGTCCATTGGGGATGTCTGTTTCTGGGGGGCCGCGTGTGAGTGACTTCTGAGCCATGCTGCAGCTGGGGAGTAGAATTATTACCACATTGCGGATGACAAAACTGAGGCTTGGGAGTGACTTGTTTGCCCAGGGTCACATGGACGGTACCGGATAAAGCAGGGTTGACAACCATCACCATTTCTGTCCTGATCTTCCTGTTTGCCCCCCTCTCCCCTGCCGGTGACGCCTCTGTTTCTCACTTAAGTCCCGGAGCTCCCAGAGGCTCCCCTGACAAGGCCCGCCGTGGCCCATCTGGGCCTCCCTTTGGCTTGGATTATATGCCACCTAAGCGCCCGTCTCCTGCTCTCTGGCACTGCTTTTGAACTGGCCACCTCTTGCTTGCCTGTCGGGATTGTGGACTCCAGGAGGGCAGGAGCCAGGGGACTGGCCCGGGGCAGCCACGCAGCTGACTCGCAACCACGCTGTTGAATGATGACTTGGTTTATTCCCTGAGGCTGGGTCCCACGTGTCTGGCCACAGGAGGCTGGAGCTCACCCCCCGCCCCCCGCCCCCAGGTCCTTGGCTGGCCAGCATTTCAAATGATATTGTTTCATATTAAATTATTTTAAATTCCATGGGCCTGGGTTTCACAATCCAATAATTCGATCTTGTTTACAAATGGAATTTTTACTTTTTGACGGTTTCTAGCTTTGCTGGGCTGGATGGTCAGGAAAGCATGTCCTCTCATGCCCTCCTGTCCACCTCAGCTGCCTTTCCCGGGACACCGCGGAGCCAGGGAACAGTCTGGCGGTGGGGGTGTGTGTGTGTGTGGGGAGGCAGCCCCTCCACTGCGCATGTGGCACGGGGCACGGAGCTGGGGTCTTGCTCAGCCTCCCCTCGCCTCACCCACCTCTCAGCTCCTGCTGAGTAAACCCACAAATAACAGAACTGGAAGGGGCCTGTGATACCTGTCATTCTGACACTGCTTTTGACAGACTATGGAACCGACATGCAAGACCCCAGTCCCTGTGGCCAGTTCAGGACCTGTCCCCACGTCTTGGTGCGTGGGAATAATTCCACTCCCCAGCTGCAGGGTCTGTCCCACACCGTTTTCCTCCACCCTGATTTATGAAATCCCTACCTTGTTACACGTGCTGCTTTGAGCTACGGAGACACAGATGAGGGAAGATGTGATCTGTGACCTCTGGAGGCTCACAGTCTGGGTGCTGGGATGGGGGGCTGGAGAAGGAGACAAAAAGTGACCACACAAGGAGGCGGTGGCTTGGTGGCCCACAGGAGGGAGGAGGGGTGATGGGAGGCCCAGCGGGGCAGGGACGGCATGTCTGCGACGCCACAGACCTGGGCCGAGCTTGGATGCTGCTGCTGACCCTGTTCTCGGCACGTGAACACTTTGACCAGTGTGCTAAACCCCAGTCTCTCCCAGTGATTCTGCTTATCGCCCTGGAAGCTGATGCCGTCAGCCCCAGTAACAGGTTTGCAGCCTCTCTTCTAGAACTTTCTCTAAGCCAGTCATGGTCCTTGGCGACGTGCTCTGTTGTGCTGTGGCCACTCGTGCGGGTGACCTGGGTTGGCCCCAGCAGCAGCCCCGCTGGGCTTGGCTCACAATGGCATCTGGCTGTTTCCACCAGTCGCCGGCTCTCTGAGGTCGGAGCTGAGCCTCCGCAGAGATTACACGGAGGGCCGTCTCCTGGGCCACCCCCAAAGGCCGCAGGGCAGGCATCTCGGCCAGCCTCAGGGTTGCAGAGAGGCCCTCAGGAAAGGCCAAGAGAAAGCTGGCTGACAACATCCCAGCCAAACGCAGGCACCTCATTCTGTAAAATGTCCTGGGGAACGAATGCAGGGCAAGTCCGATAGGCACTGTGGACCTGGCCCATCCTGCCAGGGTCCCTGAGCCCTGAAGCCCTCTCCCCCTTTCTCTTCTCGGTCCCTGAGCTGCCTCACAGGGCTGTCCCTGTCTGGGCACCTGGAATCAGACTGCAAACTACCCTGACAGTGATGACGCCCGGGGCTGGCAGGGGTGTGTGGAGACCCGAAGCTCCTCCTGGCTGATGGGTGTGTAAATCCAGTCAAGTTGAAAGTGCACAGGCAATTTGGGCCAGAATCAACATTTCTAGGTGTCTAACTTCCTGGTGTCCTGGTGTTGGTAACAGTAAAGGATGAGACATGTGCCTCTAAAGACTCCTAAGAAAGAGGGAGGTGCGTCCGTCTGCGCGTGTTGGGACAGACCGACCTCTAAAATAAACAAGATGAAAAAAGCAAGGTGCCAAACACAGTATAATCCATTTCCGAGTTAAAAAAAGAACCAGATGGAAGGATACGCTTGGAAGACTACCGCAGTGGGCACGCGGACCCCGGTTGCTGAGCCCCCGGCTCCCAGGTGCCCCCCGCACGCCTCGGAGGTGGGCATTGCCAGTCTACCCACTTTGCAGATGAAGGAACCGAGGCCCTGCGGATGGTGGGGGAGGTGCGGGATGTGAGCCCCCGACCATCCTGCTACCGGCCAGGGTGACCCCGGATCCGCTGGGAGGGGGCTGGGTGGGGCCGGGGCTTTCAGAGCGCCCTGTTTACCTTTGTGTCCTCTGCATTTTCTTCCCAGCTGAGTGTATGACTCTGAGAAAATGTAAAAGGGTATCCTGGTTAGGGGTAATAAGCCTTTAATTCCTTTCTGTGTCTTTCTGTGTTAAAGGTGACGACGCAGTCATGTCATTTTAAAACCTCACCCCTCAAAGGAGAGAATACTGAGGCCCTAGGAAGGGAACTGAAGGAAGACCCGGAAGTCTAGAAAAGGACCCCCAGTCTTGGTGGGGCCCCTGGGCACTCGCTTATGGAAATCGGCTATTTCCGACGATTTCCAGAAGGCAGGAGATGGGAGAGCCCTGGACAACGTCTGGTCCAAAGCTGGCAAAGGGGGCCAAGGATAGGGGCCGCCCTGCGGCAGGAGCCACACGGGCCCTGCGCCCATGCCCGGCCCCCAAGGCTGCCCTGAACCTGCGCTGGGAAAGAGACCAATGATTTTTGCACCACGGTTGCTTGATGGCCAAGATCAAACACGCCCAGGAGCTATATTTAATCCAGGACAAAATTCAAAGACCACCCAGCCTCTAAGCGGCCGCCTCCTCGGCTTGCCTGGTCTCTGAACCCAGCGCGTGCTGGAGCTTGAGGCTGCTGCGCTGTGACTCACACGGCTGTGGAGAGGGTGACGTTGCCATTGGTGACCGCAGGTATCCCAGCAGCCTGGTGCAGAAAGGCCACTTCAGGCTTCAGCGAGGGCTAGGTTTCCAGGAGCGACGGCGGAGCCTCGGTGTGGCAGGCGGCCAGCTCTGCCCCGATGAGCCTGAAGCTCCCCTGCCCCAGCCTCAGTTTCTCCATCTGTAAAACAGAGGGAGTGGCCTAGGTGACCTCAGGCTTTTCAGATGGTGGCAGATGCCAGCACCTGGCCTTGCTCCTGCTTCAGGTCAGAAGAGGGATGGACAAGTGGGCCGCTGGGATACTGGTTCTGTCTCCATGGAGACCAGCTCACCCTCTCTCTCTGGTCAGTCTCCTGATGGCCACCTCGGGAAATGGTGGGCTCCAGCCACAGGCCTCCTACTGGTTGGTGACCTTGATTTTTAGAGCCTGGAAGGCCAGTGGTGGTGGTACCCCAAAAGACGAAGGCCCTCACTTCACAGAGGAGGAAATGGGGCTGTCGAGGGGCTGTAGGGCAGCAGAGCCCAGCTGGCAGGCCCTGAGCCCCTGTCACAGGGCAGGCCCCTCAAGCCCAGAGGGCAGGCAGCAACTGGCCCGTCCCCACCAGGGGCTTCCTTCATTCTCTAGGTCTACCCGCTTGCAAAGCAGGTCTTCTGCCTCTACACGGGCCCCCAGACCCCAGTCCTCACGTCTCTGAGCTCGGTCGCCTAGCTGTCACCTGACACAGGAGGCCTGGGATGCAGGGGCCGAGGGGTCTCCAACGCCCAGTGGCCGAGACGCCCCCTGGACGGGTGCGCAGCCCCGCCTGCCCGCAGAGTGTCAGGGCGTGGGCTGGTGGGCCATGGCAGAGAGCGCAGACTTGGTCTTGGCCATCTGTGCAGGGCCTGGAGCATGAGATGTCTCCTCTTGGTCACATTCCGAACCTAGTTTCAGCCTTTCTGCCCTGAGGCATGGCCATGACCCTCACCGGGATGTCCCACCAGAGTGTGGACAGAGTTTTGTGTGTAGACTTGGTTCTGAGTTCAGACACACTTTCTGTGAAACCCTTCTTGTCCTGCAGGTGGCACGGGCATGGCCAGCCAGCAAAAATACTCCATACAAACTGGATTAAAGGTACATATACTGGTTTTCTGATCAAGGAGATCAAGGTTCAGCTGGACCCAGCAGCTTAAATGATGTCACCACTACTGTCTGTCTGTCTGTCTGAGCCCAGCTTTCCTCTGGGACATCTGCACTGCCCAGGGGGCTCCCCTACAAGGTGACAGGGTGGCTGTCAAGTCATCAGGTCATCCGGCCGGTCTACAATCTCAGCGCCCACTCAGCTCCTGGCTTGACTCTGAGTGGACCCAGCTCTGCCCTGGTGTCCACTCCTGAGCAGTCATGTGTCCAGTGGGGTGGGACCTGCTGCTGCGCCAGGCAAGGGTCACATGTCCAGCTGGAACCCTGTGGACTCAGCCCTACCCAAACTGCAAGAACCAGAGAAGGGAAGGCAAGGCCGGGGACACTGGGCCAATGGAGCGGTAGGCGTTGACCGCACACGCAGTAGGAGAGTGGCTTTGGAAACACAGCCAGGCGGGAAGGCCACGTATCTCTGGACGGGAAGACAGGCGGTCGCTGCTGTCCCCGTGGGGCTCTGTCTCTGCTCTCCCCCACGCTCCTGCCCACAGTATCTTCCACAGGCCCTCAGTTTCCTCTCAGGTCCTGGCTTGCACCTACGTTGTCACTCAAATTCATGTCCACCCAGAACCTCAGAAAGTGACCTTATTTGGAAATAAGGTCTTTACCAGTGTGATCAGCTAAGATGCGGTCACGGTGGGTGAGGGCGGGCCCTAAGTCCAGCGGTGGGTGTCTGGGTAAGTAGCAGAGGAGAGGCACAGGCACGGGGCGGCGGAGGCAGAGCTGGAGGGAGGCAGCCACAAGCCGAGGATGCCTGGGGCCGCCAGAAGCTGGAGAGGCCAGAAAGGGTCCACCCCCAGGGCCTCTGGGGGGCATGGCCTTCCCACACCTTAGCTTCAAACTCCTGGCTTCCAGAACACACAGAGTGCCATTTTTTTGTTGTTTTAAAGTATAGTTGACTTTCAATATTGTATTAGTTTCAGGTGAAAAGTGATGCGATTATCTTAAATTTTTTTTAGTTTATTTTTTTGGGGGAGGCAGTCAGGTTTGTTTGTTTGTTTGTTTATTTATTTTTAAATGGAGGTGCTGGGGACTGAGCCCAGAGCCTCGCGTATGCTAAGCATGTGCTCTGCCACCGAGCTACACCCCCCCCCCGTTAGTCTTTTCAGATTATTCTCCATTATATGTTATTACAGGACAGTGAGTGCAGTTCCCTGCACTGTACAGTAAATCCCTGTTTTCATCTATGTTATGTGTAGTGGTTTGTGTCTGTTAATCTCATACTCTTAATTTATCCCTCTTCCCCTCTCTTTCCACTTTGGTAACCACAAGTTTGTTTTCTATGTCTGTGAGTCTCTTTCTGCTTTGCATATAGATTTCATTTGTATTATTTTTTAGAATTCTACATATATGTGATATCATATAATATTTGTCTTTCTCTGTCTGACATACTTTACCAAGTGTAATACTCTCTAGGTCCATCCGTGTTGCTGCAAATGGCACTATTTTATAATTTTATAGCTGAGTAGTATTCCATTGCATAAATATACCCCTGCTTCTTTATCCAGCCATCTGTCAATGGACATTTAGGTTGCTTCCAGGTCTTGGTTATTGTAAATAGTGCTGCTATGAACATTTCGAATTAGAGTTCCCCCCAGATATAAGCCCAGGAGCGGGATTGCTGGATCGCATGGTAAGGCTAGTTTTAGTTTTTTGAGGAATCTCCACACTGTTTTCCACAGTGGCTGCACCAACCTGCAATCCCACCAGCAGTGTAGGAGGGTTCCCTGTTCTCCACAGCCTCTCCAGCATTTGTCGTTTGTGGACTTTTGAACGACGGCCATTCTGACCGGTGTGAGGTGGCACCTCACTGTAGTTTTGATTTGCATTTCTCTGATAATTAGTGACATTGAGCATTTTTTCACAAGCTTATTGGCCATTTGTATGTCTTCACTGGAGGGTTGCTTGTTTAGGTCTCCTGCCCATTTTTGGATTGTGTTGTTTGGGGGTTTTTTTGTTATTAAGTTGTATGAGCTGTTTGTATATTCTGGAATTTAAACCTTTGTCAGTCGCATCACTTGCAAATATTTTCTCCCATTTGTAGGTTGTCATTTTGTTTTGCTTATGGTTTCCTTTGCTGTGCAAAAGCTTGTAAGCTTAATTAGGTCCTATTTGTTTATTTTTGTTTTATATCTACATCTCACATCTTCTTAAGCCAGTCATCTGTTGGGCAGACTGGAGCAGCTGGATCATACGAGAGCAGCTTCAAAGCGATAAAAGGCTGTCAGGTCAACAGAACTGAGTGAAAGGGAGCACCAGCTCGGAAGGACAGTTACAGAAGCCACACAGATGGGGGCTGGCCGCACAGAGAAGCCCACAGCTCCACGGGCGCCCTGGGAGGGCCCCCCAGCTCCGCCGGGCTCTGGGGTGGAGGAGGCGGAATACTCAGGGCTGGAGGGTCCAGAGAGGCCCCACCGTTCCTTTCCATTTATTCTCCTGTCACTTGCCCCTTCCTGTATGCCTGTTGCCAGGCCGACTGCAGGTTACAGAGAGGGCAGAACGGTTAAAGACCATGAAAATAACCTGCCCACTCCAATGCACTGGACAGTGTGCGTGCATGCAGGCGTGTGTGTGGGTGCGCGTGTACCAGAACGTGCGGCAGCCGGTCCTGGCCGCGTGGCTGTGACTCAGTCACTGAGGCCGTGAGACCGCCGCCGAGGGAGGTGCAGGAAGTCTGTGGTCCTGCCCACTTCCCGTGGGGGGGCACTCAAAAGCAGCCAGAGGAAGAGGAGCTCGGCTGGGGGGGTGGATGGGGGCAGCCAGGGAACAACCCTCCTCCCTGCTGCCTGGGGCCCCCCTGGAAGACAGGCGCTCATTCCCCCTTCCACAGAGGGAGGATGCTGGGCACAGACCCCCGCTGCTCACTGAGCAGAGTGTCATCATCTTCCAAGGCCAGGAGAGCCGGCCTAATTGCAGCCCTGCCACCGAGTAACTGTGTGACCCACAGTCACGTGACCCCCCGCTCCGGGCGCCTAACCCTCGATCCGCAATCAGGCGGAGACGGGCAGCCCCATCGGCCAGGCTGATAGTCCACAGACGCTGGTGCGTTAGGTACAGCCCCGAGCCCTGGAGCTTCACTGGGGCAGTGTGACTTCACCAGCTCTGTGGGTGCTGAGCTGGGCCACACAGGCCCGTGAGCCCTGAGATCAGCGGAGGAGGTGGCCTGAAGGGAAGCTGGCAGCTGAGCTGGCAGCGGGGGGAGCTTACTGGGAGGCTCCTCTGGGAGCAGGCGTCCTGGGCAGGGAGGCCTAGGAGTGAAAGTGACCGGCGCTCGGGCACTTTGAGCCCTTAACTAACCCGTCATCTCATCTGACCCTCACTGTGACCCCAGGAGGTGGGCACCGTCATCCTCATCCTAAGAGGAGGCTCGGGGAAGGGAGGCGGCCTCCCCAGTGCCATGGTGCTAGGGTATGGTGGCCAGAATCCCAGCGGGGTGGTCCGACTCCAGGGCTGGAATTGGGGAAAGCAAAAATAGCAGGTGGGGGTTGTGGGCACCCCGGCCTGAATCCCCAGCTGCACACCCTCATCTCTGAAAGCAGTGGTCTGCAAGCTCCAAGCTGCGACCCACTGGGGTCAGGCGACCATTCTGGCAGGTGGTGGCCACCGCTGGGAAGAGAAGCAGGACAGCAAACATCAGCGTTCACGGCGCACAGTGAGGCTTCTTTCGCAGGAACGCCTCGGTTAGGCGTGTATCAATAGTTTATTACTTATTCTACGTGAAGCCATTATGTGTGCACTGGGATGAGATGGACAACGTATTTCTTACCCTGGCCACGGTCAGCGAGCTTTGAAAGCCATTGCTTTCAGCCTTTCTCCTTCCTGCAGGGGCCTCCGGGCCTTTGTTCTCCCAACAAGAACACCAGTGCTGGGCACAGGACAGGAGCCAGGATGAGCTGGAGGATTTCTGTACCGTGCCCTGACCTGCACATCAGTGCGGCTGGCTCGCCAAGGTGGCAGCACCTTGGTGCAGGGTCGGAGAACTTGGGGTGTCGATATTTGACTGCAGCATCGGGGCAGCAGAACGGGGAGGCCCAAGGCCCTGGCCCTGGGCCCGATGGGCAATGCTTTCCTCTCTTTGTGAGTCTGCAGGGTTCCTCACCTACAGGCCAAGGTGCTCCGGGGGTCCCCACACCGAGGCTCCAAAGCTGCTCTGCCGGGACACTCTGCTCTAAGAGGGGCTGCACCCTGCGCAGTCACAGGTAATGGGCAGGGTGAGAGCCTCTCTTGCCTCGGGACCCATGTAGGTGATGGAGGAGGGCGTCTGGGGAGGAAGAGGATCTCAGAGTGATGGGAAGCCTCCTGAGGAGGAGTCTGAGCCCCCTCCTGCCAGCCGTGGGCGCCCGGAGGAAGGCTTCTGGGGTGAGCAGATCTGTTTTCCAGTCAGGTCACTGACTCTGGCTGGGATGTGGAGCTGGCCCCATGTATCTGTCTGACTTTCTCCGGATGGTCCTGCTCCAACCACAGAAAGCTCCAGCTCGTGCTGGGAGACCCAGATGTGGGCAAAACCCCCCATTTTTCAGGTGAAGTCTTCTCCCCTCCCTTGGGCATTCATAGACACTGCCACTCGTTTTGTTTAACACGGCCACCTCGTTTTAAGGCCTCCATGCTGGGAGGCCGGCTGTCTAGTTTTCTAAATATCCTTGAGCATTTGGGATGTTCAGAAGGTGTCAGCTGGCTGTTTTAATCCTTGGAGGGCACTGGGGCTGACTCCATGAGGAAGCCTGGGAAGAGTCTTCAGACACAAACTCTGCAGGGCCTCCTCGGGGAAGCGAGTGTTCCTTCCCATCGTGGGAACAGGCCCCCGGGTTGGGCAATTCTAGGCACCTCGCAACCTTCATTTGTAAGAAGCAAGCACAGAGCACACTGGCCTTCCAACGTGAAGCCACGTCCGCCTCCTGCACCGGCTGGTTTTCCCGTTTGCTACGCTGGCTGGCCCAGGGGCCACAGAAGAGACCTTTGTTCTCCCAGAAAAACAGAACAAAACAAAAACAGAAACCAAAAATATCCCAAACGCTCTCACACACACACACTGTGTCCAGTCAGGACTGAGGCAGGGTGTGAACAAAGGTGTCCCACTGGGGCCTGCTTCTTCAGGCTGGACCTCTCGAAGTGACAAAGAGCCCAGGGACTCTTTGGATGCCGAGCTTTGGTCCATACTCTGGTCACTGTGTGTGTGTGTGTGTGTCCGAAAATGACCAGCAGACCCCCAGAATGCTGCTGAGTGGGCCACTGGGGAGTGTTTTAAGGAGAGAAAATAGGAAATGGAGGATGGTCCTTTAGGTGAGACCGAAATGTGGACACGGCGGGAGCGTGAGGGAAGGTGCCCAGGCTGCCTGTCTGCACACCCGGCTGGGGGTCCACCCGCAGCCCCCCTCGCCCAGCCGACCCTCCGGCCTTGCTTCATCACACTGTCACACATGCTGCGGTTCTAAGGGGTCCTAACAATGTCCGCACAGATACAAATAAACATTCCAGACCCTGGCGTTCCTCCAAGAAGCCCTCTGTCTGGAGCGGCATCTCCCCTCACACTATAGTGAAAGTACGCATTTCTACTCTTTCCCGGATTTCCAAGCGTCAGCAACAGCTCAGCTCCCCCTCTCCTGCCCAGTTTAAAGGTTATTCCTAAAAAGCAGCAGTCAACTTATTTTTGAGTTTTTGAAACTGAGAGAATTGTTTACCAGGAACACACAAATCATTTGTTTCACTCTATACTGCTCACTTATTGAAACAACCCTGGAAAAGCCATTTCAGAACAAATAGAAGATTGGTTGAAAAATGGATTTTTTTTTTTACAACTATTAGGGTTACTGACGTAAGAGAAGTTGTAGTTCAAACAAACCCAAGGCCACTTGGTTCGTTATGTATTAGTTAAATATTGCTGTTTTCTATCAAACAAAAACAGATATTCTTTTGGTTAAAAAAATTCAGTGATTTTGCCTGTGCAACTTTTATCTCAAGTGGAAGATGATTCTAATTTTATCTGTGTTCAATAAGCAGATTTAAAAAAAATCATCAGGCTGGAGCTGTTTACTTTCCTTACATTTCTCTGAGCAGCTGAAGGAAGGAAAATCCACCTTGAGCTAGCATTTTCTGAGCACACTAAAACCGCCAGGTCCCTTAGACCCATCTGGAACGAAATTAATTACATCTACATGTTGGTTTAATATGAAATTATTTTATTTTCACTGTATTTTCCTTCAGGCTCTTAGGGAAGAAAAGAAAAAAACAGGGTATCTGGGAAAAGGCTTTGGGTCCTCACGGCCCATCTTCTCTTCAGGCTTTTCTTGGTTTCCCACTTTTAAAAAAATTTTTTTTGGGGGTTGAAAAATGGACAAAGTGTGTATTTTAAATATCAAATAATTATAGATTTTGAACATGAAAAAATTTTAGATCCACCATACACTTTGACAAAAATATTATTAAAAAATACCGTCTGCTTTCAATCCACTTAAATTAAAATGTCATTCTTTTCATTTCACATCTTCTGATCTGTTCAATCTGACATTTTTTAGATGTGAAAAAGTTCTGCAGACTATTTCAGAGAACGTTTGAAAAAAGTAAACAACCGTTATGTAAAAATTCCACGGAAGCACGCTTGCTTAGTTAACATCAATTTGGAAAACAGTGTTGTGCTTGAAATGGCAAGCGTCGCTCAAGGGCACGGCGGCTGCCCCCGCGGGGATCGGTTCCCGGAGGGCACCACGGCGGCGGCGCCCTCGGGGCCGGCTCGGCTGCAGCCCCTGGGCGCACTCTCTTTCCCGGCCTGGGCGCGGAGAGGCCTTCCCGGTTTGCTAGCACTTTCCTTCTCTGAGGCGCACGGAGGAGGCCCGCAGGCGCCGCAGGAAGATGCGCGGGTTCAGCCGCGCGTCCACCTGCTCCGCCCGGCCCCGTGCGCCCCAGAGCTGCAGCTGCAGAATCCCAGGGCCAAGGCCACCTGGCGGAGCATGCCCAGCTCATTTCTCCGCCTGGCTCCCTCTGGGCTTTTATTCGCCTTTCCCATCCTAAATGGTTCCACATTTGCAACTTCAGAGGCGCGGGGACTCTTTGGGCCGCGCTCTTGGCCCCTTGGGGACCCCGAGCGAGCAATCACCCCTGCGAGCGCACAGCCGGGCCCGCGGGGAACAGGGCCACGGGCAGGGAGTGAACAATGAGGCCGGGGCTCGGAGCTCGCAGCTCGCAGCTCGCATTCCGCGGCCCCAGGCACTGGCCCGGCCTTCCCCGCGCGGGACGCAGCGGAGCTGTCCCGGGGTGCACGGTCTCCGCCAGGTCGGGCAGGTTGGGGAGGAGTCCCCAGGACCTCTGGGCGCAGGGCATGAGCCGGCACGGTGGGCAGTGCGGCGCAGACACTTGCTCTCAGGCCCCGCGTCCCCGGAGGCCACGAAGCCCAGCCCTCGGGGGAGGGCAAGACCACCCACGCCGCCGCCGACGTGGGAACCGGCCGTGGCCCAGGCCTGGGGGCGCTGCAGGTCGCGGGGGCTCTGCCATGCCCACCACTCTCCACGCCTGCACCACCATCCCAAGTCACCGTCCTCAGTGGGGAGACTCCAAGCCCACCTATTCTGAACCCGCTAGACCCCCAAAGCCCCGCAACCCCAGGCCTGGGTAGGCGGCTGGGCCCCCGCAGTCGCCGGGCACCGGAGGGGGAGGGACCTGAGGACCCAGGGCGCAGTTCCAAAGGCCAGAAAATGGAAACTGTGCGAAAAGAATCCCCAAATCCGGCCGGGCCCAAAGCCCACCGGCTTACATAAAGCCCCAGGAGCTGGCCCGCCCGCCCGCGGCCTCCCCTCCTGAGGGTGAACAATCGGCCGGCCCCTGGCCAGGCCGCCCTGGGGCTGGCACCGCCACCGACCCCCTGACCAAGGGCCTGGCATGACCCCGGGGAGGGGGCAGGGGTCTCGGCCTCTTCCCACCGTCTGCCCCGAGAAACATTTAACTGGCCTTTAATCACATTAGCAGCCGGCCCCAATTAAGGCCGCGGGCGGGGGAGGCAGGAGGAAACGGCGGGCTGTGTCACTCGAGGATAAAGATCCTTTCATGCCCTGGGCCTGGCCTGGGGCACCACGGCGGGCCGCCATCCCCAGCCTTTGATTGCCGGCGCCTGGGCTTCGCCGACGCCGCCATCTCTTTGCTCCCTCCACCCCGCAATGTGCCATCGCCCTCGGGTGACCGGGTGGGCACGCAGGGCAGCGACCGAGGCCCAGGCCCAAGATCGCGCCCCCATGCTGGCGAGGCCTGGCCCCCCTCCGGCCCGCGCCTGCGCACGGGGAGCGCTCGAAGGGGCGGCGGGGGGCTCGCAGAGGGCCCCAGGGACGCGCCGCCCACGCCGCGGATGCCGAGCGCCCGGCCGGGACCCTGGTAAGGCCGCTGCCCCCGGAGTGGTTCCGAGGGAGGGTGACCCCCGCCATGGGCGACCTGGGCAGGTCACCTGTGCTCTCCTGGGCTCCCGAGTCGGGCTCTGCCCGGCCTCCTGGGCCCGGAGTGAGTCCCAGCGTGTCCCCTGGGCCGGGCCCAGGCGTAGGCCCAGGCCGGACGCCGCGGTGGCGGGTCTCCTGGGGGCCCGGCTCCGACGTCGGGCCCCAGAGGCGCAGGGAACCCCCGGCCGGCCGGGGCAGCGGAGCCCGCCCCAGGGCTCTCGTCGGCTCGCCCGCCCAGCGAAAGCCAGCGGGGCGCGCTGTCGAGGGGCGAGGGTCCCCCCGCAGTGCTTACCTTGCTCGGGCGCCCGGATCGCGCTCCTCTCGTCGCCCCGCGCGGGCGCCCCGAGGGTCCGAGCGGGGCGCGCTCTGGATGGGCCAGGGTCGTGCGAGGACAGCGGCCGCCCTCGCCGCCGGAATGCTGATGCGGCCGGCGGCCGGGACTCCTGGGGGCCGCCCGCGACCCCCGCCCCACGGCGGCAGCTGCAGCCCGGAGCCGCGTGACCCCGGCCCCGACCTCCCCGCGCTGGGCTGTTTGTCTCACACAAAAGAGAACACTCATATTTTTCTTTCCCCGGCACAGATTTAACACCCACCCCATCTCCCCTCCCCCGAATTACCCCCCACCTCACACACGCTTCGCTGAGAACCGCCTTCTCTCCGCTCACCCACTTTGTCTCAACTTTATCTACTCTTTCATTCCAGCGTTGTATTCGAGGGCGTCAGTATAGCTTAGAAAGTTTCATAGAAAGTCAGAAAGCAATTAGAGAGGCCCTTTTATTGGAGTTTCGCTGGTGCCATGGAATCTTTTAAAGGACAGCCTGAAGCACCGAACGCAATCCCATTAAGCCGCCAAAACTCCCACAGTCCTCAATAGGGGTGCTCAGCACTTCGACAGACTTTCGCTGGCTCATTGGGAACTGAGGGGTTTCAATTCCTAATTCCGCAGCCGACTCATAACAGCTCGGGCCTTGAACCCCTCAGTCCTTCCTTTCTCATCGGAATTTCCATTGGTAAAATGGCTTACCGGGCTCGAGTGGACATTAATTAATGTCTGTGGAACGGCCCGAGGTCTGTGTTTGACAAGGGCTATGAAAACTTCAAGCACTTTCATAGCAACTCCCTATCCTGACTGTTTATTTGAAATTGTAAAAAAAAAAAAAAAAGCTAGCCAGTATCTAGAAATGAGAGCTTGATTGAAACCAACTTTTCCCTCTGCCCGCTTGAAAAATTGATCGGCCAACGTTTGGAAAATGGGTCAAAGGAATTATGTGTTGCTGAGAAAAAGGCCACGTATGACCAAAGTTTCAGCTTAATTGAATTTTAGTGCCAAATTATAACTCACTGAATGACTGGACTTGGGCGCCGGTGGGGGTGGTGGTGAAGGAAAAGGCAGTGAAGGACAGGCAATTCTAATGGAAATACCGTCAACCCCAACTGGGGTGGTGTGGCCACCCTCGTATAATCAGAATTGCAGCCTAATTCCAAAGGGGTGAGGTTATCACACTGTGGCTTTTGTGTGGGAAAACTGCGGACTGGCCCCGGTGTGATTTGTGGGTTTTGGTTAATACGCTTGTGTATCATTTAATGTAGCAGGCGACTCTTCTCTAGAGGGTAGCTTTTCCTTTGTTGTGGTAGAGAGTAACTTATGTTCTGAACATTAAAAATTAATCTCTTCCTTAAGAAGGCAGTATGTAAAGAAAGCAGGTGTTTTAAAGGGGGAAGGTATTGAAAAAATAAAACAGGTACTTGGCTGTCAAAACGGAGTGCTGGGTTTAGAACCACCCAGGTTTTGCCCTGGGAATGTCACCACAGATGTTCATTTTATTAAACAGAAGTTTGAATTTGGCAGTTTCTGGATTAGTTTTAGAAAAGAAGGGTAGGTGATAGGCTCATAAGTAAGGGGTTTGGGTGGTACAGAAATGAGCACCCGTTTGGGGGAAACGGGTTGCTTGCTAAATCTCCAAGGGGATAATTAAAAATGAGCATGAGAAAACTGGATATTTTATTTTCTGATAGTTTGTATTCGTCATCAATTATTTTGAACTTTTTCTCAGAGTTGCTGCCTTTTGTCCTGTTTCCTTGCCCTCCGGGCCCTGCTGCCTCCAGGGTCAGCTTCCTGGCCTCTGAGCTGTTTCGTGTGCACACGGGCCCCTCGGCCTCTGCTGTGTTGCCACACCTCCCGTGCAGACCTGTCCTAGCCTGGGTGGGGTGGGGGGAGGACAGCAGGCTTCAAGCCCCCGGATCCAACCTCAGGCTCTTCCCCGCTGGGCCTGCGAGATCTTCAGCCTTAGCCATAGCAGTTTTTTCACCCATTCCTTCACCGGCTTTTTTTTTTCCCTGCCTCTCGACACCCCTCAGACCCTCCCCCTGCAGAGACACCTTCCACTCTCCCTCCCTGTCCAGACTGTCTCAGGCCTGGCTCCCTTTCCTTTGTCACTCACACCCACATTGACTGGGCCCCTTCGGACTCCCGGGGGACTGTCCCCCCGGGTCTGGCCGCCGTGGAGGTCTTGGTGCCCTGTCTGTTTCCTTCTCCTGCAGCATGACTTTGGGGATGTCTCTTGTTGAGGAGAAAACAATGGAGGCCCCTTGAGAGCAGGAGTCATTTTACCTCCGTCCCGGGGCTCTGTCAGCACCCACAAAGTAGCCATCCATCAGCCAGTCGCATGCTGACCTGTAAATCAGCAGGTGGCGAGGAGAGGAGCTCAGAGGAGCCCGTTCAACGGAGCTGCCCCTGGGTGCCTGGAGGGGCTGGAGACGGGCGCCTTCTTCCAGGGAACCTGGCCCATGATAAATTCACCCAAAAACCTCGCGGCAAGGCTGGCTCTGAAGAGGACATAATCAGTCTGGTTAATAGCGCAGGATGAAAGCAACAAGATAAAAATGACGCCAACACAGCCACCTTCAAAACTCTTCAGGGAACAGACACTAGCAATTGCTGCGGTGCAGGAAGAAATGGAAACGATGAAAATAACTCAGGAATTTGAAGGAGGAACATTTAACATTTAGAATTCAGTGCAAATGCGTGAACAGTCCATCTGTGAGCAAGGTATCATTTCTCACCACTTAATCGGATGAACCAAATCAGGAGTCGTAGCATTTCGAGACACTGCTGCGGTTCTGAAGGAGGCCATTCCGAGAGTCTCGGTCTTCAGCCGGGACACTCAGCTTCCTTCCGGAGTACCGATTCCCAGCTCAGGATTGCAAGGAACAGGAAAATAATCAAAAGGAAAAGCAGGTATATAAAACCCAGAGCTGGATTTGGAGGACCACCAGGTGGAAAGGTACACATGTCTCTATTTTCGAGCTGTTTTGAAACCTTTGAAAAGCTTCTTCTCTTTCTCCCTGAGGAAGAGTTTCTTCGATGAATGGATGGATGGGTTAAGCCTTTCCCGTCCATGAAACCACTGACCTTCTGCTCCTGTGTTTCTGCCACCGGGGACTTAGACCAGCTGAAATGCTAACTCTGTTCACATATATTTTTAGAGAGGAGTCTCACGTTCTGAATTTGTTCCAATTCAACAGTTTAAGAAAATACATAGGTTCAGGTTCATTTTAAATGGGTTCACTCAGTGTCCTTCTGGAGGAAAGAGAGAAACAAAACAAAGCAAAAGTGTCTCCTTTAGACTCAAGGGTCGACGGGGAATTACTGTTGGGGTTTGGGCCAGCGACTGGTGAACGGGTGCTGTGTGTTTGGGTGTTTGCTAAGGACAGCTTTGGGTCCCGGACAGGTTGTCAGTTTTAATCCCAAGTGTCCCTCTTCTTCTTCACAGTAATTTAGGTGCTTTCTTCTTTATCCTAATTACATGCCAGGCCCCTCTTGCACCAGACTTCGACAGTACCCATCCACACAACCTTTGGGGCAGGATGTTTTCCAGAACTTAGATTTGTTTTTTCTTTCAGATTTTAAAAGGGGACGACAGGGTCCAGACTGTGTGTCCCGGAATTCTGTAGCCTGAGAGTGCTCCTGTCTCAAAGCCACAGGTATTTTCACAGTAAACACGTGAATCTTCACTCTTGGGGCATAAAATAGAGACCACAGATAACCTCACAGCAGCGGAGGGCTAAGTTTAGGAAACAACTTTTGGTTTTCAGAGTTTTAGAGTTTTGGGCTTACATGTAAGGGATTGTGGGCCCTGGTTTACAGGATCGCACCCCTTTTCCTGAAAAAGAAAGACCCGGTTCCAGGGTCCTTTAAGACCCTTTCCCATTGGTCAGTTTTAATTGTAGCATTGGTGTTTCAGTGTTATTTGTTTAAAGAATGCTGATAGATTTTCAGATAACTCACAGCAAGTTATGGACTAAGGGCCATGCTTAGGGTATTAAAAGTGCCCATTCTAACATTTCCAAGGCTCATTTCCACACGTCCTGCTGCAAGTAGGAGGCATCCTGCCGGCCGGGCACAGTGGCAAGGACAGCAGGTGACCTCTGATGGCCACATCTCACTCCTCCTCCTGCCCCGAAAGTCTCCTATGCCGAAGAAAGTGGCAAGTGACTTCATTTGTCTCTGACCTTTGGAACGAAAATAAACTGTACATGACTAATAGAATATAAGGTACTAAGAGATTTTTAAAATAGTTCAAGTTAGGCACCAGCACGTGGACGGGACTCCTGCGCAGGGTAGACCCCTACCATCGCACCCAGGTTTGACTCAGTGAGCCGTGCGACCTGTATCGAGTTCCCGTAAACATTAGCTGTTTCAAGAGATACAAACATTTTGCCCAGAAATAGAGAGCATTTTGATTTAAATGGGAATGCAATGTATTTACTTACCGCATTTTTATTTTGTAAGAAAAATCACGAGTTGTTTGCGAATTTGATTTGAGTTTTTTATAGACCCACCCACAAGGGCCAATGAAATGCACAGGGGCTGTGTGCATTCTCAGAAATGTCCCAAGTCTTGACTAGATTTTACACTGTGTGGGACATAGGTATTCGACCTACATGGGTGCACTGGTGCAGTTAACATGGAAATCCCGGGGCGGGACGATTCAGTTCTGCCCTTGCCTCTTCAGGAATCCATCCAATGCTCGAAACAAAACAGTCCTGTCTTAGTAATGCGGCTTATTAGGGGGTTTGGAGTTCCCATCAGTGTGCATTCCAGAGGTCCTGGCTTCATGGAGCTGACAGCTTACACTCACAAAAGAGGAAGAGGGTTTGGAGGCCGCATCCCCTGTGTCTGAAAGGGTTGGGACGGGTGGGGGGGACCAGCAGGTGGCTCTCAGGGGAAAACTCTGAAGAGAGCCCTTCTGGTACGTATTTTGGAGCTGCCAAAGTGGCAGGCCGGGCCTTAAGAAGGCAGTGGAAGCGGTGGCATTCTGCTTGGTCAGTCACCTGCAGACCCCACACCTGTGACCTGATGTGTATACTTAAGTGCACGCAGAGGGCAGGTGCCCGACCACAGAAGGGCTTAAAACGCTGGCAGGTGCACTTCAGCCCCGAAGAGGGAGAGGCCATGCCTGCCTCGTGGCAATATTTTCATCTAAAGTTCCTCTAAATATTTCTCACATTAGCACTTTTTCATCTGAAGATTTCCAGGTGTTGAACCAGGGTCTTTATGAATGAAGCATCTACTTAATTTTGTGTGATTAAAATTAGGGGAGACAGGTGAAAGTGTAGGCAAGAGAAAAGAGAGCTGGGTTAAAGGGATGGTCAGAGGATGGGGGAGCAAATCCAGACGCTGCCCGAGGCAGGGTGGTTAAGTCACTGCTCTAAAGGCAAAGAATATATATCTGGAGGAAATGCTGATTCCAAGAGACACCTGCGCCCCAGTGTTCACAGCAGCACCATTTACAGCGGCCAAGACATGGAAGCAGCCTAAAGGCCCGCGGACAGATGACTGGATGAAGAAGTTGTGGTGCGCGCACACACACACACACACATACATACTACTCAGCCATAAAGAAGAATGAAATATTGCCATTTGCAGCAACGTGGATGGACCCGGAGATCATCATACTAAGTGAAGTAAGCCCGAAAGAGAAAAAAATACCATATGACATCACGTATATGTGGAATCTAAAAAAAATGACACAAATGAACTTATTTACAAAACAGAAACAGACTCAGAGACATAGAGAACAAACTTATGGTTACCAAAGGGGAAGGAGGGGTGGAGGGGTGGAGGGGTGGACGGCTGAATTGAAAGTTTGGGATTTGTAGCTACAAACTACTATATATAAGATAGATAAACAAGTTTCTACTGTACAGCACAGGGAACTATATTCAATACCTTGTAATAACCTACAATGTAAAAAGAATATGAAAAGGAATATATGCATATATATAAGAAACACTATGCTGTGCACCAGAAATTAACCCAACATTGTAAACCAACTATACTTCAATAAAAAAAATAAAAGTAAATAAGAAACTGTCTCTGCCTCTTTCTGACCCAATGCCCAGTGAGAGCCACTGAGCACTGGTTACAGGAGAGGGGTCTTGTGTCAGGTGCATGAACAGGGGTGTTTATGGGGGACCCATCAGCCAAGCCAGGCAAGGAGGGGTCCAGCGACACATCCTTGGAGAGATGATGCCTGAGCTGAGTCCCACAGGATGAGGTGGCATCGCTAAAGACAAGGGATCACATGGGGTGACACACGGGAGACGACGGTGTGGGAAGAGAGAACAAACAGCCAGGGCCCCGGGGACCCCTCTCCATTATGAGGTCTCTGTCCCTCATCCCTGCTCCTCCACCACAAGTTTCCGGGGTGAGCTCTTTCCCTATGGCTTGATCTGCCGAAGACCCTCCTGGATTGTTGCCAGTTCAAGTCCTGCGGACTTTGACACATACTCACAAAAGAGGAACACCCAGTGGGCAGTTTTCCAACGTTCGATACAGAGGATGCTCGAGAGATTCCGGCTCACAGGCCGTCTGGGCTTGCTCCCAGCATCTCTGAGTCAGTGTTGTCTTCAGCTCACGTGTTCAGCAGACGTTTGCTGACTGCCTAACGGGCCCAGAATACTGGCCCAAGTGCAGGGGTAAGTGGCGAGTGGACAGGTTTCTGCCCTCAGGGAGCTTACCATCTGCAGAGGAAGACCTTTAAGGACAACGTAACAGCGTGATGTGATCCAGGTGGGTTTTAATGCCTGCTGTGTTAGCAGCTCAGAAGGAAAGGAACCTTCAGCAAACATCTCCAGGAGTCCTGCCATGTGCCAGGTGCCTGTGAGGTGCTGTGAGTATGTGGGGTGGTCCCGGCTCTCCGCGAGTTTGGGGCTTGGTGGGGAAAGACAGGGACAGCCACTCGAGTGTTATCAGTGGTGGAGGTCTTGGGGGCACACGGAGGGAGTGGCCAACGCTATGCATGGGGTCTTCCAGGAAGAGAGAAGACCACTAAACAGCTGAGCGTCTCTGCGGCACAAGAAGCCCTGGCTGGGGCTGGGGGAGGGGGCAGGATGGCGCGGTGAGGGACCCGAGCCTGGCGGCGGGTGGGGCTTCTCCTGGGCTTGTCTGTAGTTGTTGGGTTAACTACGTGCTCTGTGGGACAAGAATCATGAGGTTGAAGGCATCCCATCGAAGGTATTCTCCTGAATTAAGTTCATATTTTATAGAAAATGTTCCACAACATTAGGCATAATTTGACATCTCTTAAAGAAAAATCCGATTTCCCAAATGTCACCTGGATAGCTATTTCCATGTCAGATAAGCTTCCTGCTGAATCAAAATTTGCGCTATGGGACGCCAAGAGGCGGTAGGGATGCACGTCCTTTTCTGGGACAACACTGACCCTCGCTGCGGATTAGAAATGTGACTTGAATTTCACAAGAGGCCAGCAGGATCCCCCAGACCATCGCCAAGGAGGACTTCACCACCCGGGGCCCCGTGACAGGCCGGGCGGGTAGCTCAGGCCGCCCGGCTTGTGCTGAACCTCTGGGTTCCATTTCTGGGATCACGAGGGAGGAGGGCGAGCCGGGACGCCACGGGGAAGCAGGCTGCTCCCACCTGTTCAGGAGCCAGCTGGTCTGTGCTCGCTGCAGGGAATCAGGTGGCAGCAATTTTGGAGGCTTGTTTCTGCAGGTTTCCTATTTTTCCCCCAGAGTGTGGAGGAGCCGTCTACTCTGAAGACGTGGACGCAGCGGTGGCTGGAGCAGCTGGTCAGCCTGCCTGGGACCCCCGGCAGGCCTCCCGTCCTCAGGCCCAGGAGCTGCCTGTCTAGTCGATGGAATTGATTTGTGGGCTCTGCTGAATACCTTTCCTTTTTCTTTTCTTTCTCTTTTTTTCCCCCAAAGAGCAATGAGTTAGTAATTAGTTGTTCAACTCAACTGTTTTTCTGCCTTCTCTTAAAAAAATTTTTTTTAATGTGGTAGAATTTTTATTATTTTTTTTCCTGGGCAAATTCTCAGGATTTAATTGCACTTAAAAATTGTGGAGCCTGTCAGAATAAATTGCAGATAGAATAGTTTTACCCAATAAAACTAGTCCTGTGATTGTCACCATTGTCAGGCTTCTCAGATAAAGTTGCGGGAAGGACAATTTAAGTCTGCACGGTGAACCACACTTCAAATCAGTATTCAGCACGGCGCTCGTCACGCTGAAGGACATACCCAGGGCAGCAGCCGTGACGTTTGAGAAGTCAGACATTGATTTTAAAACGATTCTGAAATTTGCTCCCCTAAACAAAAGGAGAAATGTCTACCCCATCGGTTTTAAGTTAAAGCAGTACAATTTAATCTGTGAAATTTTTTTCTGAAAAGATAAAACCGTTTCATAGCATATTAAAAATAGTAAAGCATAAGCAATATTACTCACTCCATGCAAAGCTGCACCTGCCATGTAGCTCAGCCGAGTTCCTGCTCATTTCCGGGAGCAGCGGGCTCACTGCTGGGTCCTGAGTAGCTGCGGCCTTTCCTCTGGCCGTGAGAAAAGGAGCCGCCCTTACAGTATGAAAAGCTCACATATATTTTTACCCCCTGAGAAATACTTTCATCTTTTCTTCCTCCATTTTTGTTAAGTGAGCTTCCAGTGCTGAACCGATTTATCTCCCGGAAAGGCAGAACTTTTCAGAATTCGCAGCTTATCTGTACAACTGAACTTGGATTTCTGTGGACAGGACGGGGCTCCGTACTTCTTATTCTTCCTCCTGCAGTCTGACGCTTGTGCTGACCAATAATAAACTTCAAACAATGAATGCCTCTACCAAGGATGGAAAGTAGTTCCTCTACTCTTTGAAACCATTTTTAGGTTAACTGTGTTACGTCTATCAAGAACTAATATCTAATTCATAGATATTTTATGTCATTCCCTACAGACGAGGATGGACGGGGAGAAAGCACCTTCCTTATGTGAAAGTGTCAACCCCTTCTACTCTTCAGCGTTGTGGACAAGGTGAGGTCAGTAACAGATGGCTGAGCTGTTGGAACTTTTAAGAGGAAAGATGCTCAATGAGAATCCAAGGAGTTGGGAGTCCAGCCTGTAGGTGCTAACAGCCTCAGGTCCAGCTCTGGGTCTTCCCCTTGGAACCTGGATGCGCAAGTTACTCAGTAACTCTGCATCTCAGTTTCTTCATCTGCAGAAGATGTGGCCATTGGTGTCTCCCTCAGAAGCCACTGTAAGGATTAACCCGGTGACCCAGACCAAGTTCTCAGCGCGGTGCCTGACACCCTGCAGTGCATGATTATGTAAGCCATCATTAAGGGGAAAGCAGGATTTTTGCAAAAACAAAGCTAGAAAAATTAAGGTGGCTGAACTTCTGTCTTATGAGTGATGTGTACTTTTTTCGAATGGCATATTGAGCATCGGCCTGTCATCAGTTGACATGATGATGTACATTCAGAGCCCTGAAGAGTTTTAAAACTTTGTTGCGCATGGAAGTTATTAGGTTATATGTGAGCGTGTGTGTGTGTGTGTGTGTGCGTGTGTGTACATATTAAATGTGTCCAGCCATTTTATTGGTAGGTGGTCAGGTAATAGCAGTGGGGCTGGTATCAGCTCCATATCTGCTTGGAAGTGACCAGTGTTAGCTTGAAAGTGACCATGAACACCACCACCGAAAAAGAAAGCCCCTGTGTGTGACGTGTGTCCTCTCTGTCACTGCAGAATGCACCAAGCTCTGGAGGACGGGCTTCTGGAGACAGGGCTCAGAGGCTGTGCCCTGCTGGTGCCATCAGGGAGGCGGGAGGAGGGCTTCCTTCCTCTTCCTCCTGGTGGAACGGGGCAGCCAGGGCCCTGGAGCCAGCTCCCCCGGTGCAGCCAGCAAGTGGGTTCTGGGACCCGCTAGTCCCTTGCAGAGGGAGGTGTGAGCAGGGTGGAAGGGAGGCACACGGACCACAGAGGGCCTTGGACGGATATGGCTCTGCCTGGGTCTTGGGCAACCTTGGAACCTTCCAGAGTCTCACATTCCTTCTGTTGTGTGAAGATTCACTGATGCCACCCAGGTTAGTTGCAATAACCTGCCATCCCCCTTTACAAGCAGGGGAGGTGACAGATGCCACTCGGTGTAATAACACCTCATTCCAGCTGAAAAAGAGGCGATTGCTTTTTGAAGGAATTCACTTTGATACATGCTGGAGGCGGATAAAACAACTGAACGTCTGATAGGAGCAGGAACGTGTTTTGTCCCACCCCGCCTGCGAGGGGTCTGTTTCTGTGAGTGTGCTGTTTTCCGCAGAGAGCTTTCCCAGCCTTGCGGTCATCTCTGCGTTAGACGCAAAGCCAGCTTACGCCGTGAACTGCGTCCCCGCCAAAAGGCCCTGCCAACCTCTCATAGTAAGGGCCTGGAACATCTTTTAAAAAGTTCAGGTCTTTCTTACACAGTTTATTCCAGGCAACTGTGCTAGAAGATATTGTAAATGTCGAGGCACATTGTTCATGGACAGCAGAATAGGCCCAGTATTCAAATAGCTTACATACCTAATATTTCAGAAAATGCACACAGTATGCTAGTCATTTACTCTCAAGCTGAAAAATTAGATTCAAATCTGTCCACTGAAAACCTTTCTTTTTAAAAAATTTATGTGTTTATTGTTTCTTGACTTGCAGTCGACTGACAGCGTTAGTTTCAGGTGCACAGCAGAGCGGTTCGGTTATACATGTACATATACGTACATACTTTGGATTCTTTCCCATTACAGCCCAACACACTAAAAGCCTTTCTGATGATGTATTTGAGATAACTTAAATATGGCAAAAAATATTGAGGATTCGGTCCAGGAATATAAACCAATTTGTATAAAGTATTGCTGGCGATCAGTTGCTTGGTTTCATCTGGGTGGCATTTAATGTGGGTCCGTGAGTGCAGACAGTCTGAGTGTGAGTCTTGTGTGTGAAAAGACAACATTTCTGATGGAGCTCTGACGGGGGATTGCATGATACTTTTTTTGTGTGTGTGGTGGGGAGATGATTATGTTTATTTATTTATTTAATGGAGGTACCAGGGATTGAACCCTGGACCTTGCGCATGCTATGCACATGCTCTGCCATTGAGCCACAACCTCCTCCTTGTGATCTGGTTTTATAAGATGTGTTAAACTATATTTTTTTCCCCCAAAGAGAACCTCGTGTTAAACTTTTGTGCAGTTCTTTCTGTCCGTGTCTCCAGTTATTCCGTCCTGAGGCTACAAGGACTTAACAGGCGCTAACCTTAATGGCGCGCCTGGCGCCGTTCCAAGGGCTTTGCCTGTGTTCACTCTCTGTTTCCCGCCTCCCCCTGGCGAGATGGGGCCTCTTCTCAGCCTCCTCTGACAGCTGAGGAAACTGCAGCTCCGTGAGGCTAAAAGCCTGCGCACGTCTCAGTATTAAAGAGGCATCTGGGGGCTCTCTGTTTTCAGTGGCAGGTTATTATATCGCAGACCTATACTAACAACTGCAAAGGGACGTAAATTAGCACGCCTGCGTGGGTTTCCCAGCGGCAAGTGTGCTTGCCGTACACTTCTGTTGACGGGCAGCAATAGCTGCTGGAATTTAGAAACTTCCTTCCAGTTCAGACCAAATCACTGCGTGACAATCGGAGGAAGTTTCCAAATGGGATTGGTCCTGGGAAAGTGCAGGGGAGAGCTAGTGTTATATTATAAATGCAACTCCACAGACGATAATCGTTAACTAATAGTTAGCAGGGGAGAGATAAAAATACAATTTTAATTAAAAAAATCATTCTGTGTTCATGGTGCTCTCTCACCTGCCAGATGCTGTGAGAATGTTCTTGCAGGAGCTCACAGACTGGTACGGCAGGAGAGAGAATTGCATCAGTGAGAAAATAAAATGATGCATTTCTGGATGGACAGGAGGAGACATCACTGTGCAAGTGATATAGCAGAGGTATAAAAAGTGAACGTTTTCAGTTAAAAATCCTCCATTATTTGACACAAATGAGCTTATTCACAAAACAGAACCAGACTCACAGACATAGAGAACAAACTTATGGTTACCAGAGGGAAAAGTTGTGGGGTTAGGGATAAATTGGCTGTTTGGGATTAGCAGATACAAACTACTATATATAAAATAGATAAACAGCAAGATCCTACTGCAGAGCACAGGGAACTATATTCCATAGCTTGTAATAACCTAAAAAGAAAAAGAATATAAAAGGAATATACTATATATAACTACTATATATAAAACAGATAAACAACAAGGTCCTACTGATAGCACAGGAACTATATTCAATATCTTATAATAAATGATAATGAAAAAGAATATATATATATAACTGAATCACTATGCTGTACACCAAAAACTAACACAACATTGTAAATCAATTAGATTTCAATTAAAAACAAACCTCCATTTCTTAAAAATACCGGCAGTTTTGACAGTAACACCTACTTGGGGTACACTCACAAAGAACAGTGACACTTGATAAAATGCTGATCAGCATTACATGCTACTGAGACCAGAATGGCTCCCTGGGGCTCCGTTACGCAACCCGGTCCCAGACAGACCAGCAGACTGTTTGGGAAGTAGCTGGGGGCTGCACTTCTGACATCTGTGTATTTCAACAGGTTTGATTGAGTGGTTAAGGGAAGTCACCGACGAGCAAATATGCTTGAAGGACCCTCTCCCCCACAACAGTCCCCCTACATGAGAGAGTCCCAGGAGCGTGGGCAGGTGGAGGTGTGGGAGGTGACGCATTCGGGACTTTTAGGCTCTGGGTTCATCTCATTAGGGAATCAGACATGTTTGTGCTCATTTCGAAACAGAAGAAATAGACTTTTAGAGGAAGAAGAGAAACTCAGCTCTAATCCTGCCCACTGGAGTCCGTGGCATAACTTCCAGATGGTGATATTCAGAGTCTTTTGATATTCCTCCAGCTAGGAATATGAAATACATACAAGGAAAAAAAACACTTAGGTCCTGGAAAAAAAAGATAAGCTCATCCTAGCGACTGGCAATCCCTTGTCTGTGTTTAAGGAAACGATCACCTTCTGGTGTGAGTGTCATGAAGTCAGCTCTGGGCGGTTCTGGAGTGTAAACTCCACATGGCCACCCAGGATCCGGGACTTCGTCTGCCTGCTCACTCTGTTCCCAGGGCTCCAGACAGGGTCTGGGGTGCCGTAGATACTCAGAAATATTGATGACCTAGTGACAATGATGGACAGGGATGAACCTGGAACGGGAGCATTCCATAGAGGAGTGCCTTTCAGGCAATGATTTAAAACATCGTAGACCACCGAGCACAGTGGGGTTGGATAACCAATGTTCTTGAACCTTTCCCTAGGTTCTTCTACAACCAAAGAAGAGTAAGGAAGACCCACGGAGGAATTTCGAAGAACACAGGACTGATTTACAAACAAGCACAAAATAGAACGTTGGAGACATTCAGCGGCACTGAAGGCGGCAGGGGATTTGGAAACGATCAGAAAGTGGGCTCAGTGGTGAGTGCAAGCAGACGTCTGTGTTTCAGAAGTAATTTTTAAGGATTCACTTTGAGAGGGAAGAGCGATTTTCCTTTCCTCTTTTGTGCAGGATGGGTCTCCATCATGAGCTGTTCCAACCGGACTAGAGAATTTCTTTGGCACACACTGGCTCAGAACCAAGGGGAAAAATGCCAAGTCTCCATAAGACTGTCCGCCCCAGATGACCGGAGTCAGTTGGAAACATCTTAGTTTTAAGAAGGTGGTGGAATTACATAATTATTCACCACTCATAAGAAATTAAAATACCTCTTCCAAATATGAAGTTGTGAGATAACACAAAGCACAAATTCTAGACTTTCGGAGAGAGTGTGCCTGTTTTTCCTTCCCACGCAGAAACCCACGTCAGGATGTCTGGGCTGAGAACACGTGGCTGCGCGGCCCTCGCTTCCCCCGTGTCCCTCGGCGCACAGGACAGGTCCCTCGGGAGCGGCTCCTTCCAGCACCCGCCTGGGGAGTCTGGGGTCAGTGGCGACGCTGAGCCGCTGAAGATGCAGCACGCTGGAGAAGCAGGTGGGCAAGCGGTCATCACAAGGTACCCAGGGCTGCAGGGGCACCTTCTCCTCCACCCACGACAAATCTGCACGAGGTGAGGAACAATGGAGAAGGTCCTAAAATAAAGGCGCAGGGCTGTGGGAGGAGTAGGGCAGTATGGAGCAAGGGTCAGATGGCCCAAGGAATCTGTGACTCTGGCTGGGGTCCACTGCACCTGCGTCCTGTGTGTGAGTTACTTTGAAAATCACAGCACCTCATTTAACCAGATTCATTTTGAGAGTTCATGTTACCTGTTCAAAATCCCAGGGAGTTGCCTTTGGTGGATAGCTTGAGCATCCCTCACTCAGTCTCATTTTAAGCATCTGCCCTGCATCTCAGTACAAGGCCCTGGGGGTTCCAAGGCAAAGCAGCTGAGTTCCTGCCTGCAAGGTGCTTATCATTAGCCCCATGGTCAGACGCGTAAACCACAAGGAGCTGGACCAGTACATCACACAGTGGGGAGGAGAGGAAATGCAGGGAGGATGGTCACCCCAGAACAGGAGAGGGGCGAGCCCTGGCGTGTAGAGTGGGCGTGGGCTGAGGGTTGGAGGAAGTGGGAAACCAGGACTGTGTTTGGTGGAGGCAGGGCTGCAGAGGTGGGGGGACATGGTGACTTTGGGAGGCTTTGTGTGCTGTGCTGAGGGGCTGGGTCTGGTGGTGGTGGGAGCTGAGTCTGGAATTCTCTCCAGAGGTCCTGGTAACCATTGCCAAAGCAATTTATTGGAGACAGAAGCCTTACAGTGTTGGGCAGAGGAGTGAGTGGGACGTACAGGGGGGCAGAGTTTTGAGGATGGCAGCTGTGCCTTACTCATCCCAGGGTCCACTGTAGGGTGCAGAGTGAGTCCCCAGTTCATTGGAAAGACTTACTCAATTTTAGTAAAAGCTCATAATCTTGACTTAGGAAGTAGACTTGTGAACTTGACCAATAAGAAGCAAGGGATGAACCCAAGATCTGTCCAGTCTGTATTTTCTCCACTTTTCCCTCTCCAGGGGGCCTTGCTAGAGTTCCTCTTCCCCACAAGGAGTCTTATCTTTGAGTTGCCTGTTACCTGCTTAGGACAGAAAATTCAAGAAACAACTCCCATCACATTCTGTCAAACACTTGCCATCTACCAGAAACACACAAGCCGTGTGGGGCTGCTGCCCTTTGGGAACTCACGGTCTAGGTTCTTTGCTTGTGTGGTAGAAATTGGACAAGACTGAATTCTCGGAAGAAATGATGCACACAGAGGAGTTAGGACCAGAGAAGCATCAGTGCCATTCTGTTTGTGTTTGGAAACCCTGTAAGAGAAATAGGCCACAGTACAGCAGTTATCACGAGAGCCGTCTTCAGTCAGTCCCACCTATGGAGAATTAACTAGCTTCTGCCAGTAACTCTGACAGTGAAGGGGTTAAAATAACAAATAAATGACTTTATTTAGACTTGAGCATCTCTGGCATTTTTTTCTCGATTTTTTCCCCCACAGTATTTGATGTGACAGCTTTTGTTTGCTCACACTTGTCTCTCTTTTAAATTTCTCATATCAGCGGTAAAAGCTATTTCTTTTTCCTGTAACATCTTGAGCTTGGTATCCAATGGAGGGAGAAATTGCTCTTGCATTACTTGAAATTATAATATTATACCTAATTTTTGGGGAGAAAGATGAGCGCAATTTAGATCTCCAGGCACTGAAGGTTTTGCAGACGGGTCATTTACAGCATTATTACTGATTAGTCACCCATGAAAGTGTTTTTACTGCCGGGGAGGCGCCGCCTTTTCTGGTATTCTTTAGAAATGCCAATTTTGAGGCCCGTCCAGGCAAGAGGAGGACAGTCACCATCCACGGTGAGGCCACGGTCTCTCCCTGATGGGCCTGTGGTTGGGAGCGGAGAGCCCCTCCGCAGGGAGGAAGGGCGCAAGGGAGGGAGAGCCGGTGCCGCCGTGGCACGTCGCCTCCATCAGCGCGCCGCGCTCCGCACCCTTGTAATTTCGCACGCGCATGCGCACACGCGGCCGCAGACCCCCCCGCGCCCCCCCCCCCCCCCCCCCCCGTCTGCGCGCGGGAAAAGGGTACCCGGAGCTTGGCTTTTCTGGCCTTGCTGAGATCATCTATAGACCATGAACAAACCAAGATTTGTTGGCTAACCATTGAAAAGCAATTCTGGAAAGAAACCTTCTGTTTCCCGACGTTTCCTTATGGGAATGAGAATCTGTAGTCTTTCCCAGTTTCTTTCGCCTCCCCAAGCCCCCTTCCGGGGGCCACCATTTCCCAAAGGAATTCTCTTACGGGGTGTGAGCCTTTGGGCCGCAGCTGTCCGAGCACGCGCACAGTTGGAGCGGCTCCTGGCAACCCTCCCCCGACGCCGCCCGGGCTGGGGGTGGGGAGGGCGCAATGCTGGCTGAAAACGGCAGGGGAGAGGCGCCGGCCGTTCGCCCGCGGCCGGTATTTCCCAAACGTCCCGTGTAAATCGCGGGAGCGCAGCGTTACCACTGCAAAGGGGGGCGCCGAGGAGCCGCATGCCAGTGGAATTCTGTAATGTGGGCCGCAGCGTACGCTGCGGCGGGGTTGAACCGAGGCCTGTTCTAGAGAAACCTGTAAGTGATTAAGTTCTCCCTGCAGCAAGGTAGAGCCGGGCCTGAAGTGTATCAGCACAGGGTGAAACCTTTGCTGGTGGTTGCATATATATGTATATTTCTTCTTTAAAGTAAATAAATACAGAATTCTGGCAAGACAAAACAAAACAAAGCAGAAAAACAGAAAACCCTCGTCTCTCGTTACTGACCTAAGGAGAAGAGGGAAGACGCCGCCGTGTTGGTCGCATGCTTTACATTGCTGAGGTCAGGACAGAACTTAGATTACCCTGTTTCAGCAACTCCCAAACCATGTTCTGGGGACTATAAGATGCTTCCTGTGGAGGAGGGGAGAAGAACTTAACGGCCAACTCGGTTTCGGAAACCTGTGTATCATTTCCCCTCCTCTGGGGATTCACGGGGCTCGTCAGCCTTTCAAGAGAATACTGTTTGCCTTAGTTTGACCCAGTACTTTCTCATTCCGTGTGATCCCAGAATCCTTTTCCTCAGGGCACCTGCTAGCATCATAGGGGAAGCACTGATTTCTTCATCCACATGGGGAACGCTGCCCATTGGTCGCTGACCTGTCCTCCCTGACCTCGTCTGTGTCTGCTCTGTGGTGCTGTGTTCATGTCGGTGGTGTTGCAGTCTGTTGTGGCACGTGTATCCGGCTTTCAGGACAGACTGCAGGCTTCTGGAGGAAGACAGGACACTTTTCCTGTCTCATCTTTGTTTCCCCATTCAACTGCTCTCTCTTCCTGCATTCCACTTCCTCGGTGGAAAACCCATACCTTTGGTGGACTCTTCACCTCTCTTTGCACTGGCAAGGATAAAAGCATCAAGAAAAATTTTCATTGTAAAATTAGGAGAAGAAATCATCGGATGGACTGAGGCTCAGGGCAGACAGAGAATCTGGTACCTGGCGAGGCTGAGTGGGTAGCAGGCACTGTTCGCCTGGGCTTTGAGCAGAGAGCACAGGGCTGGGAAGAGAAGGCTTGAGTTTCCACTTCTACGAGGAGTCAGGATGAGTGACAGTCCTCGGTAGGGGGACTTGGGGCTGTCACCAAGAGGGAGGCTGGCGAGACGGTGTGATGTCCATTGCTTAGTGTCGTGGGAGGAGCGTGGGCTTTGGAGTCTGGTGGTCTTGGCTCCGAATTCCAACAGCTCCACTTTTTAGTCGCATGATCTTAGACTAGACTTTCAGTTTCTTTATTTTTAAATGTTAAAAAATATTTATTTTAAAATTCACTAACTTTTTGTAAATTTGAGACTTATATTAAGTATTTAAAAGTATTTAAAATTATAACTTCAATAACATTTATCTCATAAGGTGACTGTGTAGGTTCCAGTACGAATCTACTTGCTGATGTTCATGTAAGTGTGGAGCACACCTGTTAACATGGGTTACCTGGGAGAGGTGGCCTTGCAGGACAAGGTCGTTGAAAGCCCTGGTAGCCAACATCCAGGAAGGCATCCCGTGAGCCTTGCTCCCGGTGTTCAGTGCCACAGTGAAGAGGGCCAACCTGGGTAACCAGCAGGACATGACAAAATGGAGAAATGTGAGTGTTGAGGCTAGCTTGTAGACATTGTAGCTTCCACCGTGTTCTCTCAGTTTTTGCTCTGGGAGAAGCCAGCTGCCATGTTGTGAGGACACTCAAGCAGCCTTATGATCCATGTGGTGAGGGACACAGGCCTCCTGCTAACAGCCTGCGCCAGCCCGCCAGTCATGTGAGCTGCCTTCTTGGAACCAGAGCTTCCAGCCCCAGTCAGGCCTTCAGATGAAGGCAGCCCATCCAAGCCCCTCTGCCCAGAGCCACCCAGCTCAGTGCTCCCAACATCCTGATCAACAGAATCTCTAAGATAATAAACGTTTGTTACTGTTTTAAGCTGCTAAGTTCTGAGTTGCTTTGTTATGTAGTGATCGATAACTAATACAAGTCAGGGATGTGAGAAAGCAGACAAAAAGAAAAAGGCTGCACTAAAAAAACTAATGTGCATGATATGATTTCATTCACATAAATTTCATATAAATATGCATAAAGAAACTTGAAAAAATACAGTCACAGACTTGTAGGAATATCTATGTTACAGTGTCAATTGCCAAGTGGCGAATATAAATTACAGAATAATGTGTGTAGAATAAGTCTATTTTGGTATAAGCAAGCCATAAATCAGCGCTGTCATGTGTTTACAGAAGCAGGGGGAAGGGCGTGCTGGCTTTCTTCGGGAGGTGATTATACCTGCCTTCGTATATAATCTTTTCTTGCATTGTTTCACTTGTTATAATAGGACTTAAATTATTTTTGTAATTTGAGACCATAGGTAAATAACGATTTTTAAAAATTAAAAAATAAAGCGGCTGAGAAAGAGAGAAACAAGTGTTACAAACTGCCTGACATACAGAGGCATTCATCAATGCTGCTTTCTGTGCCGTGGGTGGACTAGTTTGGTGGTCCACGTAGGGCGGGCTGGTGAACCCTGAGGACCCTGTCTCAGACTCATGGTTTTAAATGAATAAATTAAAATACATAGGCTTTCGAAGGAAACCCATTCTGTTGAAATAAAGTTACAGTGCTTGAAAAGCCAAACTTGTGATGTAGCAATAAATGTGCTCCTTTGTTAGTATTTTCGAATAAGACCTAGTGGTGGGTTGAACAGCTTCCGTGACTTTGGAGCAGTAATGAGCGTGAGTGAGATTTTGAGGCACCTGCGGCAGCTTCAGCGCGATGAGAAAACAGCTGGGGTTCTGCGGCTGGCGAGGTCGCGGGAGCTGAGGCACTGCCCTCAGGCTTGCTGCCTAAGTTCCTGATTGAAAGGAGAGTTGTAATATCTGTTAGAAGGTAGTGAAAATAAAGATATACTGTTTTTTTTTTCCTCCAGTCAAGTTCATGGACCACTTTGCAGTAAATGTTAGCTACACGTGAGTCAAAGTCAAAGTTGGGGGGACATTTGTTGAAAGTCTACGAAGTCTTTGTGCGCAGGGCTGGAGATGCGCAGAGGTTCGGCTTCTCCAGGGGGCGGGGCACCGGACACTGATGCAGCCTGGATGCCAGTGGGGCTTCAGCCTGGGTGAGCGGGACCCAAGGCCGGGGCTGCGCGCGCCCCGTCCAGGCGCACAGCTCTCTCTACTGCCCTTCTCTGCTCGGGTGTTTTTGTTATTTTTCTTTAGAATGTTTGAAAAATCAACACATAGTTGAAAAAAGCACACTGCCTTGTTGTTTATTTATGTATTTCTTAATGTATTTTCCTCCTGATTCGTTTATATTTGGGAGGAGCCCGAGTCTCCTCCTTCCATCGCATTTGGGAGGAGCCGCGCTGTGACCCAGCCAGTCACCGAGACGCTCAGTTTCCTTGCATCTTCCTACCCGTGAGCCTCCTGTGGGAACCCACACAGGCAAGGAGTGCTTTGTAGTTGGAGACTCGGGCGGTCCACAGTCCTGCAGTCAAATAATACCAAATGCTCCCTGAAGTACCTGCTGTGTTTAATTTTTATTTATTTTTACATTTTTCTGCTTTCTTCACGGTTCCCATTTTGTTCATTTTAAGCCTTTCTTGGCAGCTGCTTTCTGAAGGCAACACTGAGCTAATCGGCCGGTCATTGCTGGGCCTCTTAAAGCTGTCAATCATTTAAATATTTCTAAAATTATGGGGTTCGTTTAGGAGCCCAAGGACTTGGAGAAACACACCAACACCAACAGTGGTAACTTTGGACCGATTCCCCCTCCTCCCTGGGCCCCTTTGAGAGATCCCGCCATTTGTGGATGTAAATCATGTAATTTGCCAGTGAGTCGAACAAATTGAAAAGGTCCAAAGACCCGGAGCCAAAGATCAAGGCCTTCCAGAGCAGTACTTGGATGTTCCCATAACCAGCCAATCACTTCCTCCCTCAACAAATGTTTACCGAGTGCCTCCTGCGAGGGAGGCGCTTCGCTAGGAGCTGCAGGGCACTGCTTCTCCAACCGTGTGCCGCGCACACTGGGGGGTTAAGAAAGCTAATTTAGTCAGTTGTGACCAATATTTAAAAAATGAACTAGAAACCAATAGAGGGGGGAGGATGGAGCTCAACAGCAGAGCGCACGCTTAGCAGGCACGAGGTCCAGGGTTCAGTCCCCAGGCCCTCCTCTAAAAATAAAGGAAGAAATAAACTTAATCACCCCCCACCAGAAGCCACCCTCCAAAAAAGGAAAACACTGGTAGTAGATACTCTGTCATGAACGTCTTTCCCAGATGTGTACACCCCCTCAACAAGCATGTATGTACTAGATTACAATGTACACCATACTTCTTTGTTTTGGGTCATTGTCAGAAATTGAGAAGTTCCTGCTATAAGGAATATTCAGCGAACATTAAACGTTAGAGTGCCCCCATCCTTAGAGTCACGGTCAGGTGGAACAGGGGACACGTTAGCTGCGGCACATGAAAGGCTAACAGCACAAGGGCAGCTGTGAGGCTCTGTTTAACACCTGGGGGAGCACCTGCCGTAAGTGAGCATCAATTGCCCTCCCGAGTTGGCCTTCTCTTGAGGCGGGTTGAGGGGCTCTTGGCTCCTCTGTCCACCTGTCTTTGGACTGCCAGTGGGCGGGGCATTGCCACTCAGGTGAGTGGCTCCTGGGAGGTCGTGGGAGGAAGCCTCTGAAGGAGGCAGCTGGGAGCACCCAGCGCCCACTGAGCTGGGAGACGGGAGGCTGGTGAAGGCCTCCCTGTGAGTCACTCTTGGAGGATGAGATGAAGCCTAATTGTTCTCTATGTTAATTCCAATGGAGGATCCAAAGATTTGGAGTACGTTATTTTTGGGAAGAGGTCCCTCCTTCTTTTTACATAATTGCCTGTTGCTACTGTTTCAGCCTTTTATAGGCCATTAGAGCCACACAGATGTCACCTTTTCATGTGGATTCTGGCAAGAAAGCGTATTAGCTGTCTGTTGCCTGATAGGCTTTCAGACTTATTTCTTGGAAAAGGCTGTGTCCTCATTCAGCCAAATGGGATGGCTGTCTCTTGGTACCTCCCAGGGGTGTCGAGGAAGACTGTCCCTGGGCCTCTGGTTGGTTGGCACACTTGCTTGGCCAGCAGTTGTTGTCAGGAACACCAAGGTACTGTGACCATGAACCTGGCTTTGTGAAATGTTTTGCAGACTCCATGTGTTGGAGTCGTTTTGCCTCTCTAGGATTTGTCAGTGGCATTCGAGGAGAAGCTTTTACTAAAAGGGAGTGTGAACAGAAGTGCCTGCCAGCATTAGAGGAGCTGGAGAGATACTCTCCTGAATGGAAAGAAGAGACCCTGAATCTCGTGTCCCCAGCCCCTCCCGCCCTGGCCATAAATGATTACAACCACCAAGACTTTGTGCCCTCTGAGCACACTATTGCTTTTCATTGTGGTTTGTAGCTGCTCTTGCTGTGTGTACTGTAAGCCCTGGCTGTGAGGAAAGTGTGTCAGGAAAATCCAGGCCAGGCTAGGAATATCTGGGTCAGGACAGTTTGTCCTTTCGGAGAAGTTCAAAGTTCTAGAGCTGATCATAGCACAGCACGCAATATCCAGAACTGCCCCAGGCCAAACTGGTTGATCCCATCCATTGGGTCCTGCATCTTGTTCATTGACCAGGCTCTTTGGTGTCCTGGGTGCTGGTCTCTGGCCGTCCCTAGTGCAGGAAGAAGGATGTGAGGGATACTGCCGGTTAAGTGGCAGGGTCAAGTCTGTGTAGCACCAGTGCGAATTGTGTCATTTATCTAATTAACTTGTCAGTTATTGAACTAATTTTCCAGCCACCCAATAATGATGACCCCTCATGTGAACATTTGCTATAGGCTGTCAGTGTCCTGGTTCATCTATTTCTAGAAAAACCAAAGAAAGCAAGAAAAAGGTAATGGGCCAAATCCCCACTTAACTTTGTATCTTTTTGACAGTTTAAGAAGTGCTCAGTGCAGAGCATTGTCTGTTGCAGACACACACCGCCCTGCTCATTGGCAGACCGTTGCCGTCGTCTGTGCAGGCAAAGCTCTTTTGAGGACATAGAGGATGCTTTCTTATTTGTTTGCATGAGGAATGGAGAAAGGGTGTGTGTCCCTTGGGACAGGTGAGGGGTGACGTGGAGAAAATATTGTTTACAGCGGTGGTTCTCAGTGGTAATGGATCTGAGGTCATTTTTCTAACACATGTTTTGTGATGCTCTGTGATAAATTACAAATATGGCTACATGCTCCCCGGTCTGTGAACGCTCTCCCTGTGCAATGTGGCACTGCCTCGCCTCTCATCGACAGGTGGTGTCTGTTGCCCTCCTGCCTTGCATCCGGGCTAGTCTTGTGATTAATCACGACCAGCAGAATGCAGTGGAAGTGATACTGGGTGACTTCAGAGCCAAGGCTTCAAAAGCCTTTGCAGCTTCAACTTTCTCTCTCTTGGAGCCAAGTCACTGAGTGAAGAAGCCCAAGCTAGCCACCTGGAGAGGCCACGTGAAGGAGAGCTTGGCGCTTGAGCTGACAGTCTAGCCCCAGATACGTGGCCATCCAGGACCAACCAGTGCTTGGCTGGTCTGCCAACTCGTTCCAAAGACAAAGTGCACTCTGCCAGCGTGTTGTGGAGCAAAGGGGAGCCATCCCAGCTGGGCCCTGCCCAAATTGCCAACCCACAGAATTGTGAGCGGAAAACGGTTACTAAGTTTTGGGGTAGTTTTTTATGCACCAGTAGAAAACTGATACTCATCCTTTATTTTGCCTGAAAATCATAGGTTATGTAAACTACTACACATAAAATTAAAAAGAAAAACATAATACCTGACTTGTAACACAAAAGGAAATCTAGGAAAGTAACTTACGATAAATGACGTGCAAATACTAGAGCACAGCACTCTTGCAGTCACGGTGAAGCTGCAGAATGTTCCTAGAATCCCGGTGAACTCATCAGCTTCAGATGCAGACTGCTACACTGGCGGCGAGCCAGCTACCGCGAGTGGTGTTGCCATCAGTGATGTGATTTTCTGAAATGGTAATCAATTCTTTTTTTTTTTTTTTAACATTGTTTTATTGATTTATGATCGTTTTACAATGTTGTGTCAAATTCCAGTGTTCAGCACAATTTTTCAGCCATTCATGGACATATACACACTCATTGTCACATTTTTTTCTCTGTGAGTTATCATAACATTTTGTGTATATTTCCCTGTGCTATACAGTGTAGTCTATTCTACAAGGTAATCGATTCTTGATTGAATTCAGAGACAAAAAACAGTATTTTACCACAAATAATGTAGCAGTCAGATTCTTAGAGAATTAATTTTATATTAAAAGCCTTTTGTTTACTCATAAAATTATGAAGTTTTCATTCTAGTTACATTCTAAAGTCAGATAAATATAGACATATTCCAAAACTGAAAGAATTCACCACCAGTGGACCTGCACTGTAAGAAAGGCTACAGGAAGTTCTTCAGGCAGAGGACATGGTTAGCATACGGAATGTGGATGATGTGTGGGGATGAGAGGCACTGGAAGTGCTAAGTACATGGGCAAATGTTTAAGATTTTTTTTCTTATTGTTTAGGTCTCTTTGAAATATAGTTGACTGTTTTAAAAAATAATGTAGTGTGAGTTTTATAACATATGTAAAAGTAAAATGCATGACAACAGTAGCATGCAAGTCCGAAGGGGAAGGCAAGTGTACTATTTTCAGGTTCATGTTCTGTATGCAAAGTGGTATAATATCTGTTGAAGATAGACCATGATAATTTAAAAAAATGTACACTATAAATTCCAAAGTCACCACTAAAGTAGAAAATAAAGACATAAGCTTACAAAAGAGGTAAGGTAGAATTATTAAAAAAATACAATTAATTCAAAATGAGAGAGAAAAAGAGAAAAAAAAAAAAAGAACGAAGGACAGATGAAATGAATAGGACACAAATAAGTTTATAGATTTAAACCTAGCCATACCAATAATCACATTAAATGTAAATGTTGAAAAATACCCCAATTAAAAGGCAGAGATTGTTAGACTAGATAAAAAAGCAGTACTCTATGCTGCCTATAAAAAATAAAGTAGAACAAATTGCACCTTAAATATGAAGACATAAAGAGATGGAAAAAGATTTACCGTGATGATAATAATCAAATAATAATAATAATCAAAGAGTTTGAATAGCTGTATTAATATCAGACAAAATAGATTTCAGAGTAAGAGTAAAGATTATTACTAAGGATAAAGAAGATACTGAAGTCAATTCAGCAAAGGGACCTCTTAACAATTTATGCACCTAGTAACAGAACCTCAAAACAAATGAAGACCCAACTCATTATGTGAGGCCATTACTACCCTGATACCAACACAAGACAAAGACATTACAAAAAAAAGAGAATTATAGACCAACGTCCTTCATGAGCATAGATGCACAAATTCTAAATAAAATTTCAGTGAATTGTTCCAACACTGTGTGAAAAAGATATTATATCATGACCACATATGGTTTATCTCAGGAATGCACTCGTGATTTAATATTAGAAAATCAATCTGTGTAATACATTATATTAACAAACCGAGAAAGAAAAATCAAATGGCCATTTCAATAGAGGCCAGCCTCCTCTCTTTTCAAAAAGCATTTAACAAAGTCCAATATCTATTCATAATAAAAATTCTCAGCAGTCTAGGAATTGAAGGGGTGTCCTCAGTGTTACACAGGGCATTTGCAAAAAACCTTCAGCCAACGTCAAAGATTGAATGCTCGTACTCTAAGATCAGGAACAAGACAAGAATGTGTTGTAGTTACCACTTCTATTCATTCTCGTACTGGGAGTTCTAGCCAGGGCAGTCAAGGAAGAAAAGTAAATAAAAGGCAACTAATTTGGGAAAGAAGAAGTAAAACTGATTTTATGGACAAATGATGTGATTATCTCTGTTAAAAATCTGATGGGATCTACAGAAAAGCTACCAGGACTAATTAGTATAATGAGGCTGTAAGTTTACAAAATAAATACGTAATCGTCAATTATATTTTTATGTATTAACAATGAAAACTCTGTAGGCCCCTGCCTGACGGCTCTAGAGAATAAGCCATGGGCTGAACTGACAAACAAGCTGTCAGGAATGTCATGTGTCCAGTATGGATGGCTGGATAGCCAAGGATGGGTGAGATCCTCAGAGGAGGACAACCTAAGACAGGCACAGGCAGCCGGATGAGAGATGGCTTACTTAATGAAGCTTTGTGACGAACTTTAAAACAATCTGTCCTTGATCATGTAACACCCTGTGCTTACTGCAGGAGCTTGGGGACCTCAATAGATTAAGATTATTAACATTGTCATAACTTTGATGATATGTGAGGCATCGTGCATGTCCTATATAAACCCTTTTCCAAGAATCAATAAATAGAGAACTGCTTCGCTTCTCTCTGCACGGTGTTTGTGTGTACATGATATCAACAGAACTCATGCATCAAAATTTAGAAATATTTTATAACAGCATCAAAAATGTGAAATACATTAAGGATAAGTTCAACAAAAGATATGTGGGTTCTGTACACTGAAAACTACAACACTACTGAGAGATGTCAAAGAAGACTTAAAGGAATGGAGATGTACAGTGTCCGTGGGTCAGAAGAGTCACTAACATTTACCTGTGAATTCTCCCAGTATTGCCATGTAAATTAATGCCATCTCAGTCAAGAATCTCAGCTAGTTCTTTTGTAGCACTTGACAAACCTGAAGATTTCTAAGATCCCTACGGAAATGCAAAGGACCTCAAATAGCCAAAACAACTTTGATAATGAACATTGACATTATTTGATTTCAAGACATTATAAAATGACAGCAATCAAGGCAGTGCAATATTGGTTTAAAAATAGACTAATACGTCACCCTGCACATTTGTGGACAATTCTACGGAGGTTCAAAAGCCTGTCAGTGGAGAAAGAATAGTCTTTTCAACAACTGGTGCTTGGACTTTGATACAAGTATATACAAAAAATTAACTCAAAGTGGATCCTAGTCCTCATTATAAGACCAATGCTATAGAATTTGTAGAAGAAAAGTAGGGAAAACCTTTCATGACCTCGGGTTAGGCAAAGATTGCTTAGATGCAGCAACAACAGCATAATCCCTAAAAGAACAAATTGTGGAATTGGATTTCATCAAAATCAAAACCTTCTACTCTTCTGAAGACATTTTTAGGAGAATGAGAAGGCTGGGGAAAATATTTGTAAATCATGTATCTGATAAAAGATGTATCCAGAATATATAAGGAACTTTAAAACCTCAGTGATAAGAAAACAAATAATCAAATAAAAAAATAGACAAACACAGGGACAGACACTTCACTGAAGAAGATATATGGATGGCAAATAAGTTCATGAAAAGATGCTCAACATCATTAGTTATTAGGAATTGTAAGTTAAAAACAACGAACTGCCACTACACATCTGTTAAGGTGGGTAAGTTAAAAAGACTGACCATCGCAAGTGTTGACTAGGACTTGGAGCATCTGGAACTCTTCTACACTGCAAGTGGGATTGCAAAATGAGGAAGCCACTTTGAAAAGAACGTAGTTTGACAGCCATCCCACCCCACCCAAGAGAACAACACGTGTATGGGCAAGTGTTCTTACAAAGACTTGTACACAGATGTTCATAGCAGCTTTATTTGTAGTTGCTCATATTTAGAAACAACCCAGATGTCTGTTTGTAGGTGAATGGGTGAACTGTGGTATATCCATACAATGGAATTCTACTGACCAATAAACAGAGATGGACTCTTAACAAGCGCTGCGACATGGATGAACTTCAGGTTAAGTGAAAGAAGCCAGGCAGAGCACATACAGCACGAGTTTTTTTATACAAAGTTCTAGAAAATCACAAACTAATCTGCAGGGATAACAGATTGGTGGTAAGGATGGTGGGAGAGAGGGGTGGCTCAGAGGCATTATGAAGGGACACAAGGAAACTTTTGTGGTGAGGTGATGAATATTTTTATTATCTTGATTGTGGTGATAGCTTCAGAGGTGTGTGAGTGATAAACTGTGTTCCAGTTGTGCAGTTTATCATATGTCCACTTTATATCAAGAAGGTCATTGCAAAGTCAAATGGCACCTCCCAAACAACATTGTTTGCAAAATTGTTCCCCCCAATTTTCCATAACGCCCCAAAACTTTCACTGGGGACACTGGTTAGGAGCATAGAAATCACTGTGGATGGTTTACTTGTTCATCCTTTATCCTCGTCACATTTGCCTTTTCCTGAGAGACGCTATCCCCACAGAGCCCCATGCTGTAGTGTGAGTGCGTCTCCACTGCAGGGGCAGCCAGGTTGTTGTTAAAGCCTCAAGCGATATCCCTGTTGTTGCTATTGTTTTATCCCAAATTAAGGATGATATTCAAGGTTGTTCTTTCATCTTATTTATGCCCATCCAAATCCATCCCATCGTCGTGGGGAGGGTACAGCTCAAGTGGGAGAGCGCGTGCTCAGCGTGCACAGGGTCCTGGGTTCAACCCCCAGTACCTCCACTGAAAGTGGATAGATAGGTAAACCTAATTGTCCTCCCCCTAAAGATTATTCCAACAATAAGAAAACAAATCCAACTCAGCATTTAAGGATCTCAGCTTTCTGGTCCACTTATTTTTACTGTCTCCATAGACTTGTTGACTTTTCCAGGTCTGAGTCAGCCTAGCAAACAGTAACTGAGGGCCTGCATCTCTGCTGCATTCAGCTTAGCACCAGGAGCTCCTTAAGGCAGAAGTCACATCTCAATTGGTGCTTCCAGTGTCTAGCTTAACAAATGCCGAGTTAAACTGTGAATTACTTTCGCATGCTATGTACTGACTGTATTGTATTATTTGTTAATGATTTTGTGTATTTACTCTCTCCCCTTTTCTGTATTCTTGCCCCTTGCACAGGCTTAACACAGAGGAAGTGACTAATTCTTAGAGATCTAATGATTTTGGGGAGCATACAGAGAATCCATTAACAGCTAATAAGTAGCCTTGAAACTTTCTTCCATCCGTCAGGACCCACTTATTAACTTTGAATGCCTTAATAATGGGCTTGGCTGGACAGAACAATTTCCTCTTGTAAAAAAGAAAATGAAAAAGGTGATGTCTAGGCCTGCGTGCACCGGTTACTTCATCCCTCAAGCGTCTGTTGTTGTTTTTGGCTCTGGTATGACATGGTTTAAATAACCCTGATTAGTTAATTTACCTACAAAAGCATGGCACTAATAGGTACTATGAGGGATGTTGTTTGTTTAGCCCTAAGCACACCAGCTTTATAGGGTATTGGTTTTTATGGCAGAATCTGAGTCACTAAGATTAGAGGCACCTAGATTTATTTAGCAAATTCAGAAATATGAGAACCGGAGAGAACTAAGACGGTTCCAGGACATAGGAAAAGAAGGACAGTTGCGCCTAGCCTGTGCTGTGGTGATACGGCTGTTACGCCCGAGAGATGATGCGTTCTGAAAGCATGCGATTTCAGAGCGGTCAGGAGGGTTCAGGAATAATCAGTCCCTAGCTGGCTGTTCGGGAAGTTCAAGGTTGTTTGGGGAGGTGGGGTCACATCCGGATCTTGTGGAGACCGGTGCTTGGGAAAGCGGTGATGCAGGTAGAGCCCCAGTGCTGGGCTGGGGAGAGCCATGACACGTTAGCTACTTATACATTAAGTAAATGATCCCAGCTCCTGATTATACACAAAATTCACACTTGTTGTCATCAAGTGAAAAAATGCTGAAAACTATAAAGAAGTAGATAATGTTCATTGTCGTTCCTCCTCGATAACCTTTACGTCTATGCTCTTTTTAATACATATTCATTTCTTATGATGAAAATTTCAAAAGTACAGCAGCTTTTTTCCAGCGAACATTTAGATACCCACACCTAGATTTTGCTATTAACATTTTCCCATGCTTGCTGTATTATATATTTATCCATCTATTCACTCCTCTGTTCTATCAGTCCATCTTGTTTTACTGGTGCATTTCAGCATTTTAGCATGCATATCTAGAGTTCAATCTGTGTTTCCTTTTGATGTAAAAGTCCAACATGCTAAGTGTTTGTTCCCTGCTTGTGATGGAGGTGGATATACACTGAGGTGATGCCCGGTGATACTCATCTGATATTCAGACCCTGTATAATCCCCTGTAACTTGCTCATAACCAATGGCAGATGGCAAAGGTGTTAGGACGTCACTCCTGTGATTATGTTACAGTATTTAAGACCCCAAATATGAAAACAGATATATGTATGTACTTGCATGACTGGGACATTGTGCTGTACACTAGACATTGACACATTGTAATTGGCTATACTTCAATAAAAAAATAAATAAAATTGTCCAGGACCACCTCCCCCCCAAAGATCCCATATTGCTAGTAAACTGGACCCAGAGACTTCCTGTGGGCTTGGTGAAGTAAGTGACCATATTGGAGAAACTCATGTGACAAGGAACTTATGGGTGGCACCTAGGATCTGAGGGTGGCTTCCAGCCAAGAGCCAGCAAGACCCTTGGGCCCCTAGCCATACAGCAAAGCAATAATTCTCAAAACAACTGTGAAAGTGAATGCAGAAGCAGATTCTTCCCCAGCTGAAGCTCCAGATGAGAACAGCAGTCTTACAGGACCCTGGATAGAGGACCCAGCTAAGTCACGCCAACTCCTGACCTACAGAAATTATGAGATAATTTGTGCGTGTTGTTTTAAGTTGCTAGGTTTGTGGGGAATTTTTATGCAGCAGTAGAAAATGAATACAGGTGTTTGTACCTGGAAGTGGGTGCTGTTGTAACAGATGCCTAAAACCCTGCGGCGGTTTTGGAACTCACCAGGGGACAGAGGTGCATGGTGGAGAAAGTCCAAGTCGTCCTAAAAAGAATGTTAATAATAGGAATCTGGGTTTGGGGGCACTTCTGGTGAGGGCTCACGAGGAAGTGAGAAAGGCGTCTTTGGGGACTGGAGGGAGGGAGCGTACTTGACCCGGAGTGACTGAGAGCGAAGTGACGTCTCCCGTGCTGATGTGGGAAGCAGACTTATAGCTGCGGAACCTGGTTATATAGCTAAGGACCATTCCAAGCGAAGTATGGAAGGTGTTCCCTGGTTTCTTCTGGCTGCTCATAGTAAAATGTGAGAGGAGGGAGATTAATTGATGGAAGAAATGTTGAACAAAAAGGAAGCAGGACTGGGTGAGTTTTGAAAATTCTATGCCTCGCCAGATGACAGCAGAATGCTCAGATTAAGACATTGAGGTCTAGAGAAACATCTGAGACATGACTGCATAACCTTTTGCTAAAACCTGGACAATCAAATGGTCAGATAATTCAAACCGATGGACTTTTGGAAAGGGTGTGCCTCACAGATCCTCTCAGTCAAACCAGAGGACCTCCAGAAGGAGCCATCACACTGGCTGTCGGCCTCTCCATCTTGCTAGCACACAGCACCAGAGACTCTCCTCATGAGCTTGATGAAATAAGCGGCCACGTTGGAGAATCACACACGACAAGGGGCTGAGGGCACCCTAGGGTCTGTCAAGGGGATCCAGGACCTGGAGATGATACCAGCAAAGACGGGGCTCCTGGTCTCATAGCTGCAAGGAGATGAATTCTGGCAGCTACCCTGATGAACTAGGAAGTAGATTCTTTCCCAATCAAACCTTCAGATGAGCACACAGCCTGGCCACCACGTGGATGGCCACCTCGTGAGATCCTGAGGTGGGGGCCCAGTGGACAGACATCTCATGTGGGCTAATGACTAACACAAACTATGAAATAATACACGTGTGGTTTTAACCCTCTGAGTTTATGGTAATTTGTTCTGCCACAAAAGAAGGAAATACACTGAGTACTGGCAGATTCATACTCTGGAATCCAAGCTTGCGCCCAGGTAGAGAACCTTGCCATCATCCTAGAAAGTCTCCTCCTGCTGCCTCCCAGCCAGTCCCCACCCTCCAACCCCTCAGAGGCAAACTCTCTTCCGATGCTTTTCACACTGTAGATTAATTTCACCTGTCCTCCAGTTTCATGTAAGTAGAATCATACTGCGCACACTCTCTTTTTTGTTTGGCTTCTTTCACTCGGCATCATATTTTTGCAACTTTGCAACTTGTTGTGTCTGTCAGTAGTTGGTCCTTCTTGTTGTTGGATGTGACTCTGTTCTGTGACTGTATCACAATTTGTTTAACCGTTTTTCTGTTGATGAACACAGGGACAGTTGCTAGTTTTAGGCTATAGTGAGTAAACCTGCTATATACATGTTTTGAACAAGTCTTTTTGTGACTGAATATACATTTTTAAATTTCCCTTAGGTAAATACCTAATTGTGGGATTGCGTGTGGCACAATTCATAGAATCATAGGATAGGCATGTGATTCTAAGAGTCTGCCAGGTATTTTTCCAGAGTGGCTGTCTTATTACCCATCCTCACCAATGACTGCATTGCATCCGCATCAACATTTGGTGTTTTCATTCTTTTTAATTTCAGCTGCTTTGGTGGGTGTGCAGTGGTGTATCGTTGTGGTTCTAACTTACACTTTCCTGATTTCTAAGTATGTTGTGTACTTTTTTTGGTGCATATTGGACAAAACATCTTCTTTTGGAAAGTCTCTTTCTTCTTTTTTATTGAAGTATACTCAGTTTACACTGTTGTGTCCATGTCTGGTGCACAGCATAATGTTTCAGTCATATATACCTATGCATATATTCATTTTCTTATTCTTTTTCATTGTAGGTTACCATGAGATACTGAATATAGTTCCCTGTGCTCTACAGTAGAAACTTGTTTATCTATTTTATGTATAGTAGTTAGTATCTACACATCTCAAACTCCCAATTTATCCCTTCCCACCTCCTTTCCTCCCTGGTAACCATAAGTTTGTTTTCTATATCTGTGAGCCTGTCCCTGTTTTGTAAATAAGTTCATATTTGTGTTATTTTTAAGATTCCACATATAAATGATATTGTATGGTATTTTTCTTTCTGTTTCTGGCTTACTTCACTTAGTATGATGATCTCCAGGTCCATCCATGTTGCTGCAAATGGCATTATTTTCTTTTTTATGGCTGAGTAGTATTCCATTGTATAAATATACCATGACTTCTTTATCCAGTCATCTGTCGATAGACATTTAGGTTGTTTCCATGCGGAAAGTCTCTCTTTAAATTGCTTGCCCTGCTCCCTTTTTGAGGAGGGGGGTTGCTTGTGCTTTTATTGTACTTACTGAGTTGTGGGGGTTCTTTATATATCCTGGAGACCAGTCCTGTGTCTGATATTTGTTTTGCAAATGTTTTCTCTCATTTGGTGGCTTGCCTATTAATTTTCCTATAATATCTTTTGATGAGCAGAGACATTTAATTTTCATGAAGTCTAATCTTTCATGGCTATTGCATTATGTGACTTGTTTAAAAAATCTTTGCCTATCCTCAAGCCATGAGCACATTCCCCTATGTTTCCTCTGCAGATACCACAATTCCTGGGTTACTGTAGCTTATAGTAAGTTTTGAAGTCAGGTAGTATAAGTCCTCTAATTTTGTTCTTTTTTTTCGTGGTTGCTTTTGATATTCAAGGTCAATGCTGTCCAGTAGAACTTTCTGTAATGATAAAAATATATATCTGCACTGTTTAAGAGAGGTAACCACTAGCCACATGTGAGTATTTAACCCTTGAAATGTGCTTAGTGCAACTGAAGAACTCAGTTTTTCATTTTATTCAATATTAATTAATCTAAATATAAATTTGAGTAGCCAGGTGTTAGTGACTACCATAATGTACAGTGCATCTGTAGACCCTTTGCATTTCCATATACATTTTAGAGTGAGCTTATCAGTTTCTACAAAAAAAGGCACTGGTGTTATAATTAAGATCACACTGAATCTGGAGATCAGTTTGGCCAGAAGTGACATCTTAATAATGGTTAGTTTTTGGACCCATTATCATGGCATCCATTGATGTATGCCTTCTTTAATTTCTCTCAAAATGTTCTGTGGCTTTCTGTGTACTGGTCTTGCACGTATCTTGTTAAAATTTATCACTGAGTATTTCACGTTTTTAATTGTATTGTAAACAAAACTGTTTAAAAATATTTTTCAATTGTTTGCTGCAGTCGACTTTTGTAGACTTACCGTCTATCCTGCGGCCTTGCTTCATCCACTAGTGAGCTCTGGTGCTGCTTTTGTCGATTCCTTCTCATTTTTTATGTAAACAATCATGTCATCTGAAAATAGAGACTGTTTTACCTCTCCCTTTCCAACCTGGATGACATCTGTTTATTTTTATTGGCTTATTGCCCTGGCTAGAACCTCCAGTGCAATGTTGAATAAGAACGTTCGTTGTCACTTGTTCCCAATAAGGTTGGGAACTATTTCAGTCTTTCATCATTAATATGGTGTTAGCTCTATGTATGGTGCTATTTCTGGTTTTATCATGTGTCAGCTATGAGTTTTGTTAATGCTTTCTATACACTTATTAAAGTGATCATAGAGTTTATCTCCTTTAGTCCATTAATACTGTGAATTACATTGATTTTTGAATGTTAATTCAATCTTAAATTTCTGAGGCAACTCCTACTTTGTCATCGTATATTATCCTTTTTTATATTTTTCTCTATTCTGTTTACTAATACTTTGTTAAGGATTTTTGCATCTATGTTCATGAGTGATATCCATAATTATATTTTGTAATGTCTCTGTCAGGCTTTGATTTTAGGATTTTCGGGTGCCTCATACAACTAGCTACGAAGTGTTTCCTCCTGTTTTTAGAAAGAGTTTGTGTGTGGTTGGTACTATTTCTTCCTTGAATGTTGACATAATTAACTAGCGAAGATATCTGGGTCAGCGGTTTTCTTTGTGGCCATGTGTTTGATAAAGAAAGTAATTTCTTTGACAGATACATGACAATTGAGATACTCTGTTCTAAAAAATTTGTCCTTTTCATCTAAATTGTCAAATTTGTTAGAGTTGGCATCATCTCTTTAATATGTGTAGCATCTATAGTGATGTCCCCTGTCTTGTTCTTTTTTTTTTTTTTAATTGAAGTACAGTCAGTTACAATGTGTCAGCTTCTGGTGCACAGCACAGTGTCCCAGTCATGCATACACATACATACATTTGTTTTCGTATTCTTTTTCATTAAAGGTTATTACAAGATACTGAATCTCCTGTCTAGTCCTTGTCATTGTTAACTTGTGCCTTCTTTATTTTCTTGATCACAATAGAGGTAGGTCAATCACACTTATTTTTCAGAGGACAAGCTTTTGGTTCTGCTGGTTGTTCTGTCCTTTTTTGTTTTATGTTGCATTGCTTTCTGCTCTTAAGTTTACTATTTTCTGCTGACTTTAGGAAAAGAAAAGCAAAGAAAACCCAATGTCTTAAGTTGGTACCTTGGACCATTGATTTTTGATCTCTCTTATCAAATATAAGCATGTAAAGCTATTAATTCCCTTTTAAGCACTGCTCTAGGTCAGTCCCACAAATTTTGATATGTATCTCTAGTATCATTCAGTTAAAATGTTTTCTGATTTCTCTTGTGACATATTCCTTAACCATGAACTTTTTACAAGAGTGTTAATTTTCAAATATTTGGGATTTCTAAATATTTTATTGTTACTGATTTCTAATTTTGTTGTGGTCAGACATCATACTTTGCATGACTCAGGTGAGACCATTCTACCTTTTGATGAATGTACAATTTGCATTTGAGTAGAAAGAATTTTCTCCAGGTTTTGGGTGTAGTATTCTATAAATATCAGTTAGGTCAGGTTGGTTGATAGTATTGTTCAAGCCATCTGTAGACTTAGTGATTTTTTTTTTTTTTTTAGTTTTTCTATGAATAGTTGAGTGAGGGGCTGTTAAAATCTCCAACTATGATTGTGGAATTGCCTATTTCTGTCTTTAATTCTGTCCATATTTGCTTCACATACTTGAAGGTCTGCTGTTAGATGCATGTTCATTTATGGATTATGTTGTTATGATGAGTTTATGCTTGTATCATTATGATCCCTCCTTACCTCTGTCCATACTGCACTCTTGAAGTCTATTTTATCTGATATTAATATATTCACTGCAGCCTTCTCACACTTGTTTTTCGATATGTATACTTACACTCATTTACTTTCACCCTGTCTGTATCTTTATATTTAAAATGTGCGTCTTTTGCAAACAGCATATCGTTAGGTCCAGCTTTTTTGTTTTTTAATCCATTCTTATGATCTCTGCCTTTCAATCAGGGTGTTTAGTCAGTTAACATGTATTGCATTTTTTAATATAATTGGATTTAGGTCTACCATTTTACAATTGATTTTCTATTTGTTCCATATGTTTTTTGTTCCTCTTTGAATTTTTTAGTGATTTTGCTAAACATTACAATATACATCCTTAACTTATTAGTCTGTTTAGTGTGAATATTGTAGTTCACCATGTAAAATGTAGAAACTTTGCAATTGCCTAAATTTATTAACTTTTCCCTGCCTTTTATGCGATAGTCATTAAATATGTTGCATCAATATTATAAGTCCATCTAGACAGTGCTAGAATGTTCACTTAAATAGTTATAAATATTTTTAAACAAGTTAATAAAAATTTTTAATTATTATCCAGGTATTTCACATGTTCATCATTTCTAATAGTTTCCATTTTCCCCAGAAGATCTAAATTTCCATGTAGTAGTGTTTCCCTTCCAATGAAGAGCTTCCATCTTTGAATGTAAACCTTTGAAGATGGGAATTTCCTAGTACAGGTTTTCAGGCAGTGAATTCTCAGTTGTCTTTTATCTAACGTTTTTTATTTTATCTTAATTCTGAAAGGACATATTCACTGGGCACAGAGTTCTGAGTTAACAGGTTTAACATTTGTTTTTAATTTAGAGCTTTAAAGATGTCCTAGCGGGCTCCCGCCCTGTCACGGTAAACCCGAGGGCATGGGAACTGTCCTATCTGCAGCGTTTCCGGCTCCTCTGGTTGATTCAGCGTTTACTCCTCAGGTTTCAGTTGGAGCTGTTTGACAGTGGGCGCCGGGCTGTCGTCTTCTTCTCTTCTTGACGTTGTCTGACTCTCTTATTGCAAATTTGTATCTTTCAGCAAGTTCAGGAACCTTTTGGCCATTATTTTTTTCAAATGCTTTCCATCCCATTCTCTCTTTCCTCCCTTTTCTAATTACACTTAAGGTAGATTTGTTGTGCTGTATTACAGGTTCTTGAGTCTCTGTTAATTTTTTTCTGATTTTTTTCTTTGTGTTTCTCAGACTAGATAATGTCTGCTGGCTCATCCTCAAGCTCGCTGACCCATTCATCTGTCACATCCACTATGCTGTTAAGCATATACAGGGACTTCTTTATTTTCATGGATTGTGTGTTGATGCTCTAGAATTCTTTTAATTCCTTTTTTAAAAATTTCTATTTATATGCTGACACTTCCTACCTTTACATGCAGAGAGAGCATGTTTCCATCTCTGTCTTTACTTTTAAATCCTTGTCTTATAATCTCAACATTCAGGTCATTTTGGAATCAGTCTCCATCATCATTATTTTTTTCTCTGAAGGATGGGTCACATTGTCTTATTTCTTCTGTGTTGTGTAGTTTTGGATTGTATCCTGGACATTGTGAATGCCATCTGGATTGTGTTATATTTCTCTGAAGAATGTTGACTTTTTTTTTAAAGCAGACTATAAACTTGACTGGATTCAAACTGTGAATTATTTCTTTCGGTATAGCTCAAACATTAGCTCAGTTCTTTGTCTTTTGCTTAGCTGCTTTGAACCACCTCTCACCTACATGGTTATGGTGTTACCTAAAGAATTTGGGGTGCCCCTTGTCTGATTCTGTCTTTCTCAGAATTATCCCCTCACTTTCCAGTGAACTTGGTTGCCCTGAACTCTGTCCTTTTGTTCTTTAGGCCAGAAAACCTATGGGTTTTCCTTTAAAGATTTAGCCACTTCTGTGGTGACAGTTTTGAACTTCCCTCAGGCCAAAAGCTATGAAAATGGGAATTTCATCTCATGTCATTTTTTTCTTCTTTCAAACGTCAGATTCCTTTAGCATCTGCCTGCCTTTCCTTTATCTTCCAGTGGACAAAAGTCTTGTTTTATATTTTTATTCAGAATTGATAGTTGTGATCTGCAGGAGGGTTGGGTCTGCAAGAAGCTTGCTTGGCCATACTAGGAGCAAAAACCTTTCCTCTTTTCATGGAGGTTAAATACATTTTAATTTTAGATAAACTGTATGAGATTTTTTTTCCTTAAAAACAACACCTAAGCTCCTAATAAGTCAAGGTAAAAATAAATGAAGGGCTTAAGATGACCTCAGTCCCATTTGTCTAAGTCCTGGCTTACTTTTACTTTTATAAGGAAGATACTAAATACTAATTTTGTTTCAAAATTTACAGAATGTTCTGTTGCTTAGTAAGTCTTTATTGAATGCATGAGCATTATGATAATGTTTTCTGCATTTTACATATAAAACAGTCTAAAATTTAGTTTTTAGTATATACCATTTCTGTGTGTATATATACACATACATGTGTATTATATAGAGATATTCATCATAGGGGTATAGTTCTTGTTTCCTAGGGTTTATTTTTTGCCTGTATAAGCTACTATTCTGATAAACATCTCAGTACATAAACCTTTGATGCCATATCCGGGTGTAGAAGAAGCCTCTTAGCCGCTCTTCCACCTCACTGACTGGATTAAACTGGTGTTTTCTACACCTTCTGCAGTGCCGCCTGCATAGAGGACTTTCACTTTTCTGCTCCCACTGTTTGGAATGTGCACTTACCAAGAGCTAATTGCGTTTGTTCCCGGAGCTGTTTATGCCGGTTGTTAACATGACTTGGTGGATTGGAATAAGACTGAAAAAAGCAAGAGGATGGTTGTTTCTATAAAAACAATACAAACGGACTTGAACGCTTTGAGGACACTCAGTAAAGTGAAGTGATAATAAGGGTAGGGACAATAAGGTGAGGGTAAGGGCAAGGCGACTGTAAATAGGTTGGGGAAAAGAATTGTAAACCCAAGAAAGAGCATAGTGTCTTATCAATCCCTAAATATCTTGAAGTCTGTGTCTCACCTCAAAATATTAAGACCATGAATCCTATGGGCGTGGTTTACACAAGAAAGACGCCACAGAATTCTGATCAGGGGTGGTCAAAACTCCGAGAAAGGCTGTGGTCCTTCACGCAAGACTGATGATTGACTGATGTCATAACAGAGTCTGTGTGGTGTGTTTTTGCTGTTGTTTATGATTTCCTTGTTTAACTGAACTGGCTGATCCCCAAAGCATGAGAAAAGCAGATTTGAATTGTATTTCCTCGGCTAAGTTCCTGGAAATGAAATTACAGTGTATTTTTTAGACTATTGATACGTGTTCCCTAACTGCCCATTAGAAAGACTGTATCCCTTCGTGTTTCCACGTGGGGCTGTTTCCTAAGTGTTAAACTTCCGTGCAGCCAGGCTGGTGTCTTCCCTCCAGCTCCCATCAGCAGCCATGTGCTGGACTTGAGTACCTGGGGCCTGAAACGTCTTGAAAGACATCCCAGGACTGTCCTTTGCTACAATGAAATGGAATTTAATTCGTTTCCTGTTAATGGCAGACTTTCGTGAATCCTAACCTTAAATGCCATAAGAGCCTGGGGATTGTTTGCCAAACACGCTAAAAATTTCATCTATCACTTTATAATATTCAGACGGTCACAATTTTGTTTTTAATGCTAGAAGGTACCATAGGGGTCAGCTTATTACATCCTTCTTTTACAAGTTGAGTCCAGAAATGAGGAGCAGGGAAGAGTGACTTGATCCAGGTCCTGAAGATTAGTGTATCTCAGTTGAGCTCAGAGATCAAGTCTCCTGACTCCTGGGCTGGTCCAGCTCACCCTGCTTCTGATGGGGAAGGGAAGCGATGCTGGAATTTATCATGTGGGGTTCTGTATTTTCAAGGGGGAGCATGCACAGTGTTATTGGGTAATGCCTATACTATGAGCTAACATTTATTGAATGCTTAAATGTGCCAGATACTGTCTTAAGTGCTTTAGCCGGATCAAATTATCGTATTATGTATCCCATGTAAACTTCATAATGACTCTCCGAGGCCCCGTTTTATAGATAAGGAAACGGAGTGTGGAGAAACGCCTGAGGGCCGATACCGTAAGTGCTGAAATCAGCATCTGATTGCCCCCCGTCTTGCTCAGAGCCTGGATCCTTACGCATCCGACTAAAATGCGCCTACGTGTTGTAAAAATGAAAGGAAAGTAGTACTTATTATGGGTCTACTCGGAGCCTGGCATTTTGAGATATTTTACACACTTAAAAAGATGAATTTTCACAATCTCATTTTCAGTTTGAAAGCATAAATATCAAGTAAATTAAATGACTTGCCCAAGGACATAGCTAGTAGGTGGCAAAGCCAGACAGCAAACCAAGATTTGACAAACTCCAAAGCCCGTGGTCTTGTTAAAGACTGTGCAGCTGGAGCGCCACCCGGATGCCTGGTTCTGGTGACCTTGGCTGCACACCGGGATTACCCAGGAGGCATTAAGAGACACTGACGTTTCCCTCCCGCCTCCACAGTTTCTGACTTAATTGGGCTGGGGTGCAGCTTGGGCAGTGGGATTTTTAAAAAGCTCCCAAGGGATTCTAACATGTAACCAAGGATGCCACCCACTGCAAAAGATTCAGATGGTTTTGGTCATACCATACGATTTCATTTCTTTGTCCAAATATGGGAATAGGGATAAATCACATAGCTAAAAGACATGTTTCTACAGTGTATCAGTTTCCTGGGCTGCCGTGACAAAGTATCACAAACTGGATGGCTTAAAACAACAAAAATGTACTCCCTTTTGGTTCTGGGGGCTAGAAATCTTCAGTTAAAGTGTCAGCAGTGCCGCGTTCCCTCTGACATCTCCGGAAGACTCCTTCCCGGCCGCCTCCTGCACGCGGGTGGTGGCATCAGTCCGTAGCTTGTCGTTGCCTCACTCCTATCTCAGTCTCAGTCTTTACGTGGCCTCTTCCCCTCGTGTTTCTGGGTTTCCTGTGTTTCTGTGTTGGTCTCCTTGTGAAAGAATAGAAAGTATGTCAGTTGGTCTCTGTCCCTGATTCCCAGCACAGGGCTCCAAAAAACCCTTGGAATTTCCTAAGTGATAAAAGCAGCAGGAGCATCTTTTGTTTTGGCATTTGCTCTTTGACCTGTCCCCGACACAGGGCTCCTAAACCCTTGGAATTTCCTGAGTGATGGAAGTGTCTTTTGTTCTAATGAGGCCACTCTGGGTGGGCTCCCGCGGGGGGACTGGTTCACCAACCTGGAAGTGGGCCAACCCTCATAGGGCTGGGATTTTTATGGAGGCTCCCTCACGTCGGCATGAACACGTCCACGTAGCAGGAGGCGGACACACCCCAACTCCACGGGAACAGGAACTCCTGTGCACAGGGTCCTCCCAGACCTCGCCTGTATCTGTTTCCATCTGGCTGTTCATCCGTGTCCTTTGTCATATCTTTATTGTACAGTACACTGGTAAAGGTTTATAAGTGTTTTCCTGTATTCTAAGATCTGTTCTAGTAAATAATTGAATCCAAAGGGGGAGGGGTCATGGGAGCCCCTGATTTGCAGGCAACCAGACAAAGGTTGCTGAGCAACCTGGAGACCTGATACTTTCCATCTGCAGCTGAAGTAGGGGCCACTCTCGTGGGGCTGACCTGGAACCGGAGGGGTCTGCGCTCTCTCCAGTTAGCTCAGAACTGAACTGAATTGCAGGATACCCAGCTGGTGTCTCAGAATTGCTTGGTGTGGGGAAAAACAAACACACAAACCCGCACCTGATGTCAGAAGTGCTGTGAGTGTGGTAGTGGTGTGTGAGAGTAAAGGAGAGACGCACAGAAGTGAGTTTTTTTCTACCCACCCCTCTGTTTATAAGAACCCAATCTAATCCAATATGACCTCATCCTAACTAGTCATCTGGGCAAAGACACTACTTCCAAATAAGGTCACGCTCTGAGGGTCCAGGTAGGCATGAACTGGGGGGGGGGGGGCAGGGGGCACTGTTAAACACAGGACAAACAGGAAATTCAGTAATGTTAGATTCTTAAGGATGTGTGAGTTTCTAGGGAATGGGCAAAAGTGAAGTTCTATGACTTTTGGATCCGTCTGAATTTTTTAAAAAGCTATTTTTAAATTTCTTAAATACATCCTCCCCCACCAAAAACAAGGCATCCAGCCCTAGTAATTGCATCACTAAGTATACAAGGATCTGTATATGCCATCACCCTGTGTGTGCCTAGGTCCCTTTGGCACGTTCAGGAAGACAGGAGGCCAGGAGGCCCAGCCTGTTTGTCCCAGGTGTGTGCGAGTGTTCACAGAAGTCTGCGGAACAGGTAGGTTGTTCCAATGGGGAACTTTTGAGGTAAAACCCGTCTGATCTGCCTTCTTCTGTAAACTGACAAAAGAAATGTACAGCGCCCTTTAAAAGAGGCATCAAAGAGCTATTTACCTTCTTTCCAAATGGGGTTCATGAGATGTTACGCATGGAAGCAACCAAAATTTGGAGTTTCATTTTGGGATCATTATTTTACTCAAACATTTCCTTTCTTTTTCTGTAAAGAAACCTTGATGACACTTTCAAAGTACAGTCATTGAAAATCTGACAATCCGATTCCTTGAAGGACCTTTATAGGTCAAAATTGTATATTACCACCCCCCCCCCCCAAACTTGGAAATAAGCACCTACTACCCTGACACCGCTGTGTCCTCACACCCTCGTTCCTGTCAGGAGGACCACCTGCCAGTTACAGCTGATCCGTGAACAACACAAGTCTGAACTTCGAGGGCTCACTTGCGTGCAGAGTTTCTTCGGTTGCTTCTCTGTCTTCCCCGCTTTCTCCACTGTGCACTCAGCCTACTGCAGGTTGAAATTTCCATCCATGGTTGGTTTAATCTGTAGACGCTGAACCTGTGGATACGGAGGCCAAGTGAATTAGGCTATTTTATGTAAGAGACTGGGCATCTTTGGCTTTTGGTGTATGGGGGCTCCTGGAACAGACCCCTGTCCCCTCTTCCCCCTACTGTGGGTACAGAGCAATGACTGTACTTCTATCTAATGCTAGTCAGGCTATATAACATTTTGACAAAACCATAATTTTCATTTTAGAAAAGACAGAGAGGATTTGATTATGAGAAGTGGCAAATTCCCCTCTGAGGCTGTCACTGAGACCCGCCCCCCACCCCAAGGGCAAGCTTTTTCCAGGCCCCGCTGACTTGCGATGCTTCTCTTAGCCCTGGGCAGGGACGCAGACAGATATGACTCACGGGCTGGTGATTTACCCAGGGTAAACATGAGACCTGGCACAGAATCCCATGATTGGACTCGTCGTTTTTTTGTTTTTTTTTTTTTAAGCCTGTGAGTCTTAGTAAAACCTCAATAGCAACATTTAGGCAACTTCATAGATAATAAATCTCCATTTCTACTTGGAGAAGAATCCTGGCCTTTCTGTGTCAATGTAGCCTGCCTTAAAAAGGTTACAGTTGGATCTAACTTGTATTCGGCCGAGTCCTTAGGGAAAAATTCAAGGAAAATCAACACTTTATTCTTCAGTAAGTGCCGCAGAATCAGGCTGTCAAAGACTCATCAGACGGTGCTATTAAGGCGTCCACAGGATGTGTGATGCTGTGACAGTATGAGGACTGGTTGGCGTGTGACGGTACCCGACGAGGAATTTGATGGCCGTTTTGCACTGGGAGCGTGGAGACACCATTGTCTTGGACCACATGCCTCTTGTGGATACTGCTCGGAACCATCAATGCAGTTTAACGTGCATTATTAGTGGCAACCGTGAACACCTACCACGCCTGGCTTACTGAGGACTTTCACATTGCTTACTACTTAAGGATGATAGGGCTGTAAAGAGTTTTCTTTCTGTAACCTCGAAAGTCATGGAACAAAAACCCATTCCCTGCAGACAGAAATAACCAGCCAAGGAAATGCATCACTTTAAAACATGCAGAAAAAGGTATCTGTGCATCTTTTCATTCAGTGAGTTCATCAGAGACTTCCGTGAGTGGACTGGAGATGTGAAATAGCTTTGTGTGTCTGAAATTTGCGTCCTCCGATTCTTCGGGGCTCAGCTAAGTGCTGAGTTCATCACACATGTGTGTGCACACACATCTAGACACACACTCAGAGTGGTTAGAAAACATGCTGACACAACTGGGGGTGAATCTGGCTGATTCCAGGCAACTTAAAGTTAATGAAAGAAGCTTTCACATATGGAGGCCTGGGGAAGTCATCCTGGCTTCTCCGTGATTTGATTTGAATTTCATGCTAACAAGAACCTGCTTGGATAGACATACATTGTACATCAGCTTTAATCATTAAAGAAAAGCCTGCATGGACCAGAAGTAAAGAACGTCCACGTTAAAAATAAATATGCCAACAACGCTGTGTCGCCTTCGATGACAAGACTCTCTTCCCAGGTGCCAAGGCCACACTGACTCACCGTGTACGTGCTGATCTTTTTTTTGAAACCTTGAAGGAATGTATCCCTGACTTGTTTGATGTCCTTTGTTCCGACAAGAATAAAACTGCTCTGAAAACCATGCTTCTCCGGAGCAGCACCGGAGAGCGGAGAGGCTGTCAGATAACCGTCTCACCTACCTGAGGCCTCTGAAAGTCTTCTTCTCTTCTGTATTAGACACCTGTAGAGCACGCAGACTGGTGACACCAGGAAGAAACAGGCGCAGGCAGCCGCCCCAGGCCCAGCCCCGGGGGACTCCGGACAGCGCCAGCGTGGAGAGCGCAGAGGCCGGCCGGGAAGATGCCCATCTTTCTGAGAGCCTGGCCCTCCCTCACCGACTATGAAAAATAACATCCTATCAGGGGCTGAGTGTCACTCAGGGAAATTGTGGCAACTAAGCCCAGGGACCGCTTTAAAACGTTTTTCCCTGCAAGGTGAGAATGTGCGGCAAGCTGGGGAAACTGCGGGAGAGCTGTGGCCGGGGTGCTCCCCTTGAGGCTGGCTGGTGGCCTTTGTGCCCTTGCTCGGTGGGAGTTTCAAGAAACACTTCTCTCATTTGTTTCCTCTGCAACTCACGGACCAGGGACAGCATGGCTGGCCCCTGGGCCCGTCTGTCACACGTCCTGTCCGGTTGCACCTTTGGCAGGACACCTTGTGGGCTCACTTGGAACTCCAGGCTCTCCCTCCAGGCCCTGCCCACCGGGTTGGGCGGTGAGCTGTGGACAGCAGCCTCCCTTCCAGGAAGACAGCCCCCAGGAGAGGGCTCCGGGCTCCGCCGCTTCGCAGGTGCTGGCCTCTGGGCCTTCTCTGGTTTCCATGAAGTCTCGGGGTGTCTTCAGTCACATCAAAGGGACTCATGAAATTGATTTTAACCTATTTGTGCAATACCTGCATTTTGGAAGAAGGACATGTGTCCTGAAATCAAACAGATGGGGCTGGGACAGGTATAGGATTTGTGAAGGGGCATGCGAGTCACAATCATTGCATGAAACTTGCATAGGGGGCAGCTTGAAATCGTGGGACGACCAGGGGCTCAGACCTGAGTCTGAACCTTGTTCCATCACTGCCTGTGACTTGGGCAGGTCCCTGGGCATCTCTGTGCCTCAGTGTTCTAATCTATAAAGTGGGGGTAGTAATGCACACACCTAGCAGAGACTGGAGGAGGACCAAATGGGGCTCTGAGCAAGTGCTTCATACAAGGTGACCTTTATCACTGTTACTGTTGCAGAAAAATGTGTTACAGCTCACTGTTACAGCTCAGCATTACAGCTCAGTTGTGACAGCAGCCTGGATCTGGGTGAGAGACCAAGCAGCACTGACAACTGGAGAACTCAGGTTTATTACACTAGCAGCCCCAAACAAGCTAACACTCCAAGCTCTGGACCCCCTCTGTAGGTTTACACAGGCCTTTATAGGCTGCCAGTTTTACACTTTGCAACATCATATGCAAATAAACTATAACAGAAGTTGACCAACCAGGAACAAGCTTTTAGAAATAGACCAATCAGGAGTGAGAGAAATAACCAATCAGGAGTGAGAGAATGGACCAATCAGGAGTGAGAGAAATAACCAATCAGGAGTGACCTCCATGCAAATGAAGTACTACAAATGGACCAATCAGAAGTTAGGGAAGTGGACCAATCAGAAGTGAGAGTAATAACCAATCAGGAGTGAAGGAAATAACCAATCAGGACTGAGCTCAGGGAACCAATAGAATTTTAGGGGCAAGTAAGCCCTTTCAGAGGCAAAAAGTGAGATAGAGCCTCTGGGCTAGGGAACTGGATGGTGCCGGCACGAGAGTAGTGGCCCTGCTTGGGGGTCCTGCTGGTCTTTTTATGGGGCTTCCCACCTCCTTACCAGCAAAATATCCTGCACAGATTCTGAAAATACTCTTGAATACTCTACCAATTGGATAAGAATGCTTCCAGCTCATCAAAGAAGAAACAGACCCACAAAAATAAATCCCCACAAACTCTTTCTGAACAACAAAGTCACGGTCCTCTGAGCTCGCCTGATCCCCTCTGACTTTGTAACAAGCCTGTTATCTCTGCAGGTAGCAGCGGGCCCTTTTGGGATGAGGCAGGCTGCAGACAAAAAGTTAAATAGATTCAAATGTAAGCAGGTCTAAAAAGAAAACAGAATTTCCTGTTAGAGGCTTAGGAAAACAATTAGAAATAAACGAGGTCAGAAGGCACAGAAAGGCAGAAAGTCAAGGAGTCTGAGGAGCAAAGGGGATGGAGAAATTCACTCACTGCTTGACTCCTTTTGCAAGGGTGAGACAGCAGAGCCCCACCCAGACTTATTCAGACCCTGTCCTTGACTCACTGGGCTCTCAGAGCTCACATCCTCTGTCTGGGGGAATTTAACCTTGCCGCTCCAAGGATGTTTGTTCTGCTGCTGGGCAGAAGGGCCTGAGTGGGCTGGGGCTGGGCCCTGCCTCTGGGTCTCTGAGAAGGTGTCAGGCCAGGAACCTCCCTTCATGTCTCACGAACAGGATTCCTCTACAGGAAGGTTGTTCTTTAAGCAGAAAGGGTGGCCGATGCTGTCCTCAGCAGCAGGGATACCAACTTTGAACCTTGATGGTCCACAGCATATTGCAAACTTGGGTACCTGCCACGGCAGATCAACATCTACACATCAAGGCTCTCTTCTCCCACAAAACATGCGTTGCAGGAAAAGGAAGGACGTGGTGGATGGTAGATGGCTTTCTCTTGGGTGAGGCCCTGTTGTCCTTGGTGTTTATTCCTGGTTGGATTCAGCCCCTCTCCTTGGCCCTCAGGGTCCCTTTGCCCATGTCTAGACCACCTTGACCCCTGAGTGTCATGTGCAGGCCACCTTGTGTCATCATTTTTGGTTTAAGTCACCCAAGTGTGAACACCTTGAAGACAGGTGCCAGGTTTCAGGCACAGGCTCTGGCTCTGAGTGTGCTTGGTTATGGCTCCCAATTGAATGACAGAGGAATCTGGGCTCTCACTTCAGGGAATAGGAAGATGCCCTTCCAGAATCTTCCAAGGCATCTGAGAAACAAAGGCGGGCTGGGTTCTCACCATATTCTTTTCTTGCCTTGTCAGTGTTTGTGGCTTTTATGGCCATGCCAAGAGCAGCCTCAGAGGCTGGCAGACGCCCTGGTGTCCTGGCCGGCTCCGTGTTGTTGGGTAAAACGTAGCCTCTGTGGCCTCGTGCGAGTCCTCTGGGCCTCGCCCATTCCCTGGATCTTGGCTCCTGGCTTCTGATGTTTCTGCTGTTCAATTTTGAGGCTGAACTGCATCAACAAAGTGGAGGGAGGGTGACTGTGACACCCCTCCACCTCCCGGACCATCTGCTGGGCAAAAGCTCCCCCGGGACCCTCCCCTCCAGGATGACGCAGCATTTTGCAAAGACGCATTGCCAACTTGATGAAATGCAAGGGAGACCAAGGCCCAGGCAGACGGGCCACCCACAGTTGCAGAATGATTTAGGCAGTCGGCTGGCAGGAAAGTTGATGTCCATGGCTCTCTGTTCTGAACTTTCTGCACCACTCTGTGCTCTGGAGAAGGGAGAGACCCCGATGGCCAGCTTTGCCAGTGCAAGACGGCTCCGCAGGGCTGCCGTTCCTTGACCCCTGACCAGTGGGTATCTTCATTACACCAAAGATTGGAAGGAACCACCAAATGGGATACATATTTAAGGAAATATGCACACAGCTCAGTTTATTTTTCTTATCTGATTTTTTTTCTGGTGCAAGATGAGTACTGTTGAACACTTGGCAGCCGCCTCTCCATACTTGAGTTGTTTGTCATTTCTGGGGCTGCTGATGCTGTTATGATTTCCCTTTTGGGAGGAATTTACAGGCACATGTTGACCCAGCTGAACAGGAACAGGGAGCAACAGGAATCTGACGAACAAGGACCATCACCGACCAGAGAGGATGAATTCCCTCCTTTACCTGATGCCGCCATCAGGGGAGTCGCTCTGTGCACCGTCGGGCTGAGCCACGGAACGCGCCACAACCCCAGTCCTGACACCCAGATCCCCTCTGAGCCCGGCCTTGAGATAAACCTGCCTTTCCTTTCACCACTATCTGTATCAGCCCTGTGCTGTGTGGTCGGACTATCAGGAGAGCCAGCTCTCCGTGGCAGCTGTTGCTAGGTAAGGCACGGGTTCCCGCAGAGACCAGCCTGGGAGGGGATGGGGATGTTTGCTGGCAGAGGGCCAGGTGGTGATCGGAGGGGAAAGATGCAGAGGCCCCGGGGAAGGGCAGGAGGCAGGACCTGGCCTCCCTCTTCACCTCATCCCTGCCGCTGTTTCCTGCCTTTCCAGGTCCCTTCTGGCCTCCTCGCCCCCAAAGACCTAGCCTGTGCCTGTCTCTTCTTTACAGAGACACTTGTGCATTCATTTGCTACCTTTTCTTGACACCTCCAACCTGCCAGGGACTGGGGATCCGGAGATAAATTGTGCATGGGCTCTGCCTTCGAGAAGCTCAGGGCCCCGTGGGGGAGGCAGACCTCACAAACGATAAGCCACAGACCCAGCACGTGGCTGGTGCCTTTATGGTTGCAATGGATGCTGCCAGTACCTTGCCATATCCCTCTGCTCCACCCTGGCAGTCACCTGCTGGGCACAGTGACAGCCTCCTGGGCTTCTCTACCTAACAACTTTTTCTGGCCACTGGAGTTAACATTCCAGGAGGGACCCTAGGTTACTGAAGGTTGGGAGTCAACTGGACAATTCTTAAAAATAGTGAAAGTGGTAAATTTGATGTTTTGTGTATGGTACCATAAAAAAAAAAAAAAAAAAGACTTAAAGACCAGGCGTTGGGGGTGAGGCCAAGGGAGAAGGGTGACCCTTTCTCGGATGGAGTTAGGAGCCCAGCCCCAGAGCCCACGGCCTGAGTCCCTGTCCTGGCCTCCTGGTCCACAGGAAACCTCCCCTCCCAGGAGAGACCCCTTTCACGGTGCCTACCTTGGGGAGCTGCGGTCAAGAGAAGATGCCTGTTTGCTGCAAAGCAGCTCCCACAGTGAGCGGCACTGAGTTTGAGGAGAGAGCTGGCCTGGACGTCAGGGCGACCCCAGCGCTCCCCCCGCCACCCGTGTGCCGACAGTTCCCGAGCGCATCTCCCCGGGCTGGAGAAGCCTCCCCACCCGCAAACGGGGCAGGTGGCTGCCCGCCGCCCCGTCACAGGCCCGCGGCCCCTCTCGGCCCTCCGCGGCCAGCTGGCCTCCCCGCGGGCGTCAGCCCCCCAGGGGGACGGGTGGTTTCTGGACAAAAGCAGAGCTTTAAACCGAAAGAGGAACCGAGCGGGGAAATGAAAGTAAACGCTGGGTTATCGACCAGAGTGGGGGTTAATGCCTCTCTTCCTCCAGATTCCTGTGTAACCTTCAGGCCCCGTTCCAGCCTGCCGCTCGGCCCCCTCGGCCCCTCGGCCTGGCGGTAAGTTGTCCCCAGGCCGCTCTTTGGAAGGGGCTGAGAACTACAGCCGATGCTTTACAGCGGCTCGCTCTGAACTTTCCCCTCTTCTTGTTTGCTGAAACGCACTGTTTTCAGGAAATCCATGTGGTGAGACAGGACTCCGCAATGACAGTCCTGGGGCCAAGTCCATCCCTCCACCTGTTCCTGTAAATAAAGTTTTATTGGCGCCCAGCCAAGCCCATTCACGGCCACAGCGCCCAAGGCTGCCGCAGGCTCGCACAGCGGAGGCGGCGCCCTTGCGACAGAGACCACGTGAGCGGCAAGGCCCCAAATATTTACTATCTGGCCCTTTGCTGAAAACGTTGCCAACGTTCTGTTGTAAGAGCTGCTGAAATGTTTCATTCTTTGAGGACCAGGGCACATGATTAGTGTTTTTGCCCAATTCCGATGCGCTGAAAGAGGGGACACTTCTCTCCTCTGACGTGCTCGGGAGTCGTCAGGCGGTACCGTCTCACGGAGCAACTACGAGCACCAGCCAGCATCTTGGCCAAACCGAAGAGAGGACTGAAGAAGAAGATGGCGAAGTGGTCCGTCAGAGGCCTCCTGACCTGGCAGCTGGACTCTAGGCCAGGTGTGAGGTCATCGCATTGGCAGACCTCCAGCAATCTTACCCGCATCCTTAGAAGCCTATGTGTGTGTTGCTGGGGGGAGGGCTCTTTCTGGCCGAAAGTCTTCCCAAATTCAGATACATAGGCACAGTCCGTGACACAGTTTTGCTTTGTTGCGTAATTCTCCCCAAAGTGACGTGGTGCGTCTGGAGCTTCACTTACCTCCGATTGGGCCTTCCGGGTGAGAGAGGATTCAAATGTAGCCCCTTCTCTCCCCTGGAGTTTTCTGCTAAAAAACGCCGCATGATTTGCAGTCAGCTGGACCGGGGTTTCTTGGCGGCACCGCTGTCGGCGTGGGGCCGGGTGTTTCTTGGTTGGGGGAGTGCCTCGCGCACAGCGGGATGCGATGCTTTGCAGCGTCCCTGGCCTCCGCCTACTCGTTGCCGGTAGTAAACAACACCTCCCCCAGCCGCCCCGGTCACGACAGCCCGGACTCTCCCCAGACGTTGCCAAAGGTCCCCTGAGGGCCGAGCTCCCCACGCCCCCGCCAGCTGGGAGCCACAGGCTTGGTCCGGGGAGGAGCCATGTGGACGGTGAGGGGCTCTGCTAGTGCACGTGAGGACCGGTGCTGCCGGAAGGAGCCAGAAGCTCTCCGCTCCGCTCCGCTCTGCTCTGCGCTCTGAGGCGCGCGAGCGGAGAGGACTCGATGGGGCTCTTACCCGTCCGGGGGGGACCCGGCTCTCAGTCTGCCGGGTGGTGGTGGGGACAGTTCCTTCCTGGCTGCCTCCCCCTCCGGACCTCCAGGGCAAAATGAGCACCTCTTCAGCTCAAAGCCGTTGCGCTCAAATATTCCTTCTTCAGAGGCACATGTTACTTACAGGACGGAGAAACGCCCGCTACACACACACAGATACCTAAAAAAATAGCTTTAAAAAAGTTGGAAATACTTTTAAGAGGGAGTTTGATCTGCAGTAAAAAAGCTAATCAACTTCGGCGTAGAGTATTTGACTAGGCAAGCAAGGGAGAGGCTGGAACTCTTCCTAGAGAACCGATAATTAAATGACTCTCAGAAACTTTGTTTCCCTCCAAGTGCATTTTAATGTAATTTTCTAACATGGAAACAACAGCTCTTCTCCTGGTTAAGGAAAAAAATCAGTCCCCACCTCGCAACCAACAGAATCGAGGCTTTGACTGATCTCTGCGATCAGGAGACAATTTGCCTGGAGAGTAACAATAGGAACACTGCGCCCGTCACCAGGGAGGGTGCGTGTATCACTTCATTTGCCGGTGATGGTGTAAATTCCAGGCATAGGGTGAAGGGCAGGGAGGCTGCAGAGCGCCTGCATCTTCTGTGGGAGCCAGGGCCTTCTGCTAGGAGAGAATGAGCCAGATTTCACCCCCCCCCACCTTGAAAAGAATTTATTTTCTGCAGATTGGCCGAAACATTCAATTGTTTAAATGCGGCATGTTGGAAAGAGCAGAGGCGAGAGCGCATTCCTGCTTCCCGCTCCCCCTTCCCTCTGATCTGGAGCATCACTGAATGGTCCCTCTCCTGTGCCTGGATGGATTCATTGCAAGAATTTCCCAGTCTCCATCCTTCCTGTTCCCATAATAGCCCTTCTTCTCTGGTGACAGCAGACCTCTCCACGGGCCCAGCTCAGATTCTTTGCTTTTCCCCCCTTTCTCCTGGGAGGCCAAGTTCTAAGGGGCTCCTGCATCAGCTGGGAGGGCTCCCTTGGGTATCCTTCCCTCTGCTCTTTCCAGGCCCCAGCGTGCCATCCCCAGAATGAGAAGACTGGCCTCGAGTCCCAGGCCATTGCCCGCAAGGCTGTCATCCCAGGAGCCTGCAGGTGAGCGTCAAGGCCCGAGCCCTCCCTCCAGGAGGGCAAAGGGGGGCTTGCTGCTTGGTTTCACCTGCCAGGGCTCCATGGGAGGAACATCCAGGTGCACGTGGCTCAGTTATTTGTGCAAATCACTGCTCCCACCCATGGACCTCCCCTGTTTCAAAAGCCCTGAAAATCTCTCTTCTCTGATACAATACACTGTTCCAGCTCGCTCGGTGCTGGCGAGGGATAGATGCGTCCAGTAAACCGGGGCAGCCCGGTGGGAGAAGGTGCTCTGGACAGGTGGGCATTTCCGTCTTGGCTCTGTTGCTTTCTGGCTGGAGGCGAATTACTTAACATCTTTGTGCCTCCATCTGCTTTCCTGGGACATAGTAATGGTAACCCTGCTTCATAGGAGTGTGGTGGGGAAAGCTCTCGATAAATATTCACAGCTGCGAGCTGTGCAGGGACACTCCCCCCGCCGAGGGCGTTTCTGCCTGGCCGAGGGAATTCCGGTCTCATTTGTCTTGCCATCACACGGTCCCAGGTCAACAAACAACTGAGAGCTGACCAGCGGGTTTTCCTGGGGATTTCGCATCAAGTCCTACGGCTACTTGAACATGAAGGAGGAGTAAGTAGGGTGTCGTTATCAGCTCCATTTTACAGAGGAGGAAACTGCGGCACAGAGAGGTTAAGGAGTGGCTTGGTGTCACACAGCTTTTAAGCAGCAGAACCAGAATCCCAAGGCAGGCCGTCTGGCTGGGGAGCTGCACTCTTCACCCAGGGCGTCGGCACAGTGGGTTTGCATCACCAGGCTTTGCGTGAGGTTTGCAAAGAGGCTGACATCTTCATTTTTCCATAACTCCTCTCAATTTTCAACCACTTCTCAACCCAATGATAGAAAATTCTGGATTCAGTGATGCTAGAGAAGCGGGGAGATACGTCCATATTGGTGGGACTTTGGACCATCCCACCTCAGCACTTGGTTTTACCCAATCTGGCTTTTAATCTTCTGGGTTTTATGTACCTTTTTCTCCTTCTCTTTCCTTGGTTCTTCACATGCCTATGACAGAGAGCTCGCATCCTTTGCCACCATGTCCCTCTGCTGTCTTGGATAAAAGACTTCACTTTTTGCTTTATTTACTCCCCGGGCCATTTCTGCTGGCTTTTAGAGTGACAGAAAGCCCAGAGCATTCTTAGGACCTAGAGGTGAGGGTCTTCGAATTCATTCGAGGCTTGGATGCATTTGTACTGCAGAGCTCAGCTGGCTGGCTCTCCCAGCTACTAGAGAGCATTTCATAGAAACACATATTCGGTGAAAAATAACATTGCACCAAAGACAGCTTGAGTTCTGAAGACCATTTATCTTTGCTCTGGCTCAAAACCACATTCTCCCAAACAAATTACAACGAAGGTAAACCAGAGAAGTCCTACTTTTGCTGCAAACTTGACTGGAGGGTATAATTTTGAAGTTTCGAGGAATTTGGGAGTGTTGGGGAAAAAATTTCTAATTGCAGGAAACAGCAGAGGCACAGGGGAAAATTTGTAAAAACCTGGACCAACTGGCTAGAGAAATCCAGCAATCAAATCACAGCCCCAAAGCCGAAAGTTGCTCAAGGCTGATCTGTCGTATCTTGGCGTATTTTATCATTGGTGAGATTTGGGAGGTAATTCACTTTGAGATGGTTCATTGCGTCTCTGCCCAGTTCTCAGTGACACCCCTAAAACGGACCAGCAGGTTCCAAGTGGACGGAGAAGATCAACTGGTATTCCGGTGACGGGAGCCAGCCACAGGTTTCTCACAAGTCTCCGAGTAAAGCTCGGCTCGGAAGCTTTCTCTTCCACGTGCTAGGAGGCATCTGGGGACGTGGCAGAGAAATTAGGGTGCAGAAGATTACTCAGCTAGTCTTCAAGACATCACCTCTCGCTGCTCTGCAATTACACAGGGTGCTCCGAGGCTGGTGTCGGACAGGAGAAGGCTGGATGGCATGGCAACAAGATAATTAGGCACAAATGAATTAACCGAAGCGGAGGTGCCAGCCTTGCTGCAGCCCCCTCATTTCATTACATGCAGCCCCTTCCTCTCCTCTCCTGTCCTCTCCTGTCCTCTCCTCTCCTCTCCTTTCCTTTCCTTTCCTTTATTTCTTTCCTCCCTCCTCCCCCTTCCTTCCTTCCTTCCTTTCCTTCCTTCCTTCCTTTCTTTTTCTTCCTTCCTTCCTCTCTCTCTCTCTCTCTTTCTTTCTTTAAATCATTTTTAAGCAGCACCAGAAACACCAAGAAGAGAGTGAAAAAGTGAACATAAGTGAGAAGAATGTGTATTCCATTGACCCCATCTGGAAGATACTCACTTGGACTAGCTTCCCTCAGACACCGCTCTAGTGGACTTGTTACCGTGGGTGCTGTTCACACCCAGAAATTACAGAGTTCGCCCGCCCTCCCTCCCTTCCTCCCTTCCAGTTCCATTCTGTCCAGTGAACATTTATCAAGGTGTTCTTTGTACTGTAACTGAGCAAGACCCTCTAGGGCCTTCCTGGGACAGGACCCCACCCCCACCATGTCTTCCACCTGCCTCTTGTTTGTAGAAAAACTTCAGCCTCCTAGGCTTCCCCGAGTTTCAAAGAATAAATTGAATCAGAGAAGTGAGATAATGCAGAAACAAAGGAAAACATTCCAGCAAGACAAAATAATCATAGCTTAGCCACTAAGTCAAAGTCAAGGACCTGTAGTTCCTCCTCAAGGGCCAGAAGGAATATTCTGAGCCGTGTCCTTGAGCTCTTTTGCGGACACTGAAACCCCCAGCAGGTGGAAGAAGTTAACTGTGTGCTGCCCACAGGCACGTCGACCGCAGACCAACTGGAACCAGAAGGTTGATGGCGGTGACTCCTGATGACCTCACCACTCACCAATCAGAAGAACGTCCACGGGCTGATCCTGCACCTCACAACCCCCTCTCCTCAACTACCCCCACCTTGTCTTTAAAAAGCTTCCCCAAAAGCCATCAGGGAGTTTGGGTTTATTGAGCACTAGCTGCCTGAACTCCTTGCTGGGTGCCTGTAGTAAACTCTGCACTTTCCTTCACCACCACCTGGGGGCAGTAGATTGGCTTTCCTGCACATGGGTGAGTGGATCCAAGTTTGATTTGGTGACAGCAGGTCATGTGCTTGTTGTTGGGAAATAGAATTAAACAAAACTAGGTCCAACTCTTGTAACGTAGAATGGGGGAGGCATTAAAGCTGGAGTTTTATTTGGAGCAAACGTGTTCTTTGAGGGTTTGTGGTGAACAGGGGGCTGCAGGGAGCACCGACGCCGCCCCAGCGGGCCTTCCTCTGCGTTTGCAGTATTACCTGGGCAAGGCCTTCTGGCTCCCCTGCAGGGGTTAGCGCTCCCTTGACCTTACATATTTTTCCAGTAGTTAAAATCTCTAATACTCATCCTTTTATGCATTTTTTGTTGTTGGATGATGGCCCCACCTTTAAGGTAGGATTGACAGATTTAGCAAAAACAACAACAACAACAACAAAAAAACAACAACAAAACAAACAAAATTAATAGGAACACCCTTCCCCCGGGAGGATGCCCTGTTAAGTGTGAATTTCAGAAGAGCCGTGAGTCATTTGTTTTAGTGTAAGTAGGCCCCGTGCAATATTTGGGACACACTCATACTAAACATTGTTCAGCTGTTTGCCTGATACTCAGATTTTTACCGAGTGTCTGGTAAGGTATTATTTGGCAACTCTTCTCTGAGGAATTCGGTAGACGGAATTTTAGGTCAGGTATAGTTTAAGAGATGATTAGGTTTTAATGCCTCAGTCTTTCAACTTTGAAAAGAGAGGCTGAAATACATAATATGTAACTTTTTAAAATTAAAAACAATAGTGGCGCCGTAGGGTGTGAATAGTAGAGTGGAAAGGACACGGACTGTGTGATCAAATGGACACAGGTCGCATTTTGGCTCAAAGACACCCACTGTCTGGTGTGACATCCTGGCTCTCCTCCGTCCCCAGCACATGGGGGGATGGGCTTTCTCCCCACATTGTTAGTTAGGTGCCTGAGCCCAGCGGACTGTGAGTAGGGGAGATGCCAGTCATTCCTTGGGGGCAGCGTGAAGAGCCAGGTCACTGCTGGCCACGCCCTCCCTCTGCCACAGTGATGCGCAGTGCTCCAGGTGGGGGCTGCCCCCTCTGGAGTCCTGGGTCCTGGGTCATCCTCTGGATTAAGGATAAGGGTGGCTCAGAGCAGAGCTCTCAGCCCAACAGTGATGGCCATGTAATGTGAGGAAAAATAAAGAGATGGTGTTGAAATTCACTGAGATTGGGGATTGGTCCTCCACGGCAGAAGCAAGCTTATCCTGACCGATACACTGCATCAGTGTACCCTGGGCAAGCCCCTTGCCTCCCACAATACTTGACGTCCACATTTGGAAAGGTAGGAATAACATAACCAATCTTCTTGTATACAATTTTAAATTTTATAAGTAGTCTAAGAGCCTAAGAAGTTGCAAAAATAGCACAGTGTAGGCTGAGACTTAAGAGCATTAAACATAGTTTGGTGAAAATCCTGGTTTGGTTCACCTGAGGCATAACTCTTCCTGGTCATCAGTGGATGCTCTTAAAGCCAGAGGGGCTGAGAGCTGGTACTCAGAAAGTTCCTGTAGTTTACCGGGAAGCAAGAACCTCTCACAGTGAATGAGCAGCCTGCTGCTTGGAGGTCACCATCCGGCGCCCGCCTGTGAAGGGCAGCCCTGTTAGAGAAGCGTCTGCTCTTTATTAACTGCAAGTTGACATTTAAGGTTTCTTCTTTCCTTAGGGAACTGGCCCAAAGGCTTATGTAAGTTTTCTCCCCTGCGTTCACAAGGCGTGTTAAAGCAATGCAGAATGTCTGCTGAAACCACATGAAAAAGCAGGCAGGAGCTCTTCCTTCCACTTACAACATGTCCTTGATGGGCCAAGGTCTTTGGCTACATACATTTTTTTAGGAAGGTCTTTCCTGTTTCTGGAGCTGTCTGATGGCAAGTCAGTCTACATCACTTTTTGGCCAAGTGGGATTGGCCAATTCTCCCTCTTTTAAGAGGCGCTGCTAAGATGGGGCCCGCGCAGCAGAGTCCCGGTGAGCTCAAGGACAGAGAGCGTTAGGGAGTGACACTGTAACGCTTCCTTTTGTTGGCGCCCGCTCCCAGGAGCGCCCTCCTTGTCGTCGCACATTTACTAAGCATCTCTCCACCTCTGAGTCCTCAGACTTAAAAACGAAAGGCTGGGAAGTTTTCTTTCCAAGTTTCCTTCTAATTCAGGAGCTCTGTGTTTGTGGATCCTCCAGCATGTGGAAAGTCCTCCCCCATTTCCTCCCACCCAACCAGGTCTGTGTGTACAGAGCCTGGGCGGACATGGATTGCATGCTGAAGGGGCCCTGAGGACAGACTCTGCCCCCTCAGGGGTTTGATTATTTTATTAGCCTTGTCACACCAACATTTAAATCATTTCAGTATTTACGATTTTTGTGATTTAAAAGTAAGACTAGACTTTCGAACAAGAAAGATGGAGTGAAATCAGAGAGGAAAATCATCTTTTTACTAGGAGATGTTTGTTTAAAGTGACAAGTGAAATCCCTTACAAATACTGGTTTACTTTGTAGCTAAACTTCAATGCCTGCAACGAATGGTCCCCAGGCTTGTGCTGGACCTCACTCCCGGGGTGCAGAGGCCATAGCCCGTTTCTTGGACTAATTTCCATGTATTATATAATTTTTTTCTGGATTTTTTTTATGCCATGTCTCAATTCAGAGTGTGGTCTCTGAAGCTGCCAATGGTTGCCTGCTCCACTCATGGATTTATTTCAAGTTGCTGAGAGCAGGGATTTCTGAGCTGCACGGGCTGAGGATGCCTGCCCAGGTGGTAGAGGATGAGAACTGAGTCCATGGGGACTGGAGACAAACTGTCTCTGTGAACCCAGTCTTATATTTGATGGGCTCCAATTAATATCCTATGAACTTGGTTGTGATAAAAGAAGAAGCCATTGGGCTGTTATGCTGTTCCCAAGAATCTTGGAATCATACGTGTAGATACGCCCCACTCCTTGTCTCCTTATGGGTTTCGTGGCAGCCCTGCATACCAAATGGCATTTTCTTCTAGTCTTCATCACTTCAGGTTGATATAACAAAATAGCATAGACTGTGTGGCTTAAAAACAAACATTTATTCCCCACAGTTCTGGAGGCTGGAAGTCTGAGATCAAGGTGCCAGCAGATCTGATGTCTGGGGAGGACTCACTGCCTGGTTTGCAGACAGCCGTCTTCTTGCTGTGTCCTCCTTATATGATGGAGTGAGAGCCCCACTCTTTTCATTTTCTTAGAAGGGCACCAATCCCACCACCCTCATGACCTCATCTAACCTTAACTCCCTTCCCCAAACCCCACCTCCAGACACCATTGCACTGGGGGTTAGGGCTTGAACATATGGATCCTGGGGGGACACAACATTCAGCCCATAGCTTTTTCTTCCCCTTTCCTCCTATGTTAACTGAGAACCTGTTTGTGCCTGGCTGGAGGCTGAGGCTCTGCAGGCTGAGAAGACCTTGTTCCTGCCTTCCTCTAACGCACGTTCTCATAGAGACAGCTGGTAAACTAGTCTTCATGAGTCAGTGCAGCCAGGGCTGAGCTGGAGGTGTGTGCTGATTGCTTGTGGTCCGTCTTAGAGGCATGAGATGAACTCTTGAGTTCTCAAGAAAGCAGGGAAATTACAAGGAGCCTCAGCCGAATGTAGCAGTGTGAGAGCACACAGTTTGTTTAGGGAAGCAGGACCTGTGTTGGATTATGCAGATGCTCCACAGATTAGGTGGGTTTGGTCATGTTGGGCCTTGAATGCTGACCTAAGGGGTCTGGAGATTAAATGACAAATTAGTAACAGAAACAAATCTTCAGAATCTCTGAAATGTCAGAATTTTAGACACAATCTGCACTTCTAAATAATGTATGGGACAAATAAAGATATTGCAAGGGCAATTAAAAATTTTTTTGAACTGAGTGAAAATCTGACAACAATGTATTATAATATGTGAAATGCAGATAAAGCACTGATTACGGGGAACATCTATCACTTTAGATGTTTATGTTAGAAGAGAAGGAAGATCCTAAATCAATGACCACTGTAAGCTAGAGGGAAAAAGCAAATTGAAGTCAAAATAAGTAGAAAAAAGAAAATAAGAAACGTAAAAGCAGAAATAAATGAAATAAGAATGAGAAACAAGCAGGAGAGAAAAATCCATGTAATCAAAAGCTGGTTCTTTGAAAGACCCAAGTAATTAATAAACGCTCAGCAAGACTGGAGAGGAAGAGGGAAGTCACAGATCACTAATATTAGAAATTGAAGGGGGGGCATCACTACCAATCCTACAGATGTTGAAAGGATCACAGGACAATACAGTGAACAACTTTGGCTATATGCCTGCAACTTAGATGAAATAGATGTGTTTCTTGAAAGACAAAAATAACCAACGCTGATTTGAGAAGAAATAAAACAGCTGAATAACTCTGTAGCCGTTACTTTAACTGAATTTGTAATAACAGACTTTCTCACAAAAAACTCCAATTCAGATGGCCTCATGGGTGAAGTATAGCAAATATTTAATTTACAATTAATATTAAGGCTGCACAAATTCTTTCAGAAAAAGAGGAAGGTGAAAAACCTTTTTAACCCATGGTATCAGGCCAGTGTTAGCCCAGTACCAAACTCAGACGGTGTCTTTGTAGAGAAGCTGGGGGTTAGTATCCCTTATACACTTAGAATAAAAAAATCCTTGACCAAACATTATCAAATTAATTTGACAATAAAATAAATTTTTAAAAATTGAAGTGCGACAGTCGGTTTACAATGTTGTGTTCGTTTCTGGTGTACAGCATAGCGACTCAGTTATACACGTATGCATTCCTTTTCCTATTCTTTTTCGGTATAGGCCATTACAAGGTCTTGAATACAGTTCCTGTGCTCTCCAGTGGGACTTTGTTGTTTATCTATTTTATATATAGTAGTTAGTATCTTTAAATCCTGAACTTCCGATTTATCCCTCCACCTCCTTTTCCCCTCTGGTAACCACAAGTTTGTTTTTAATGTCTGTGTCTGTTTCTGTTTTGTAAATAAGTTCATTTGTCTCATATATTTTAGGTTCCACATATAAGTGATATCATACGGTATTTTTCTTTTTCTTACTGGGTTACTTCACTGAGTGACAACATAATAAATTGATGATGCGCTGGACCAAACGGGATTACCCCAGAAACGTAAGTTTGGTTTAACATTAAAAGAAATTAATTGTAATTGACCGTATGCACGGCACAAAGGAGAAAACCCATATGATCCTCTCAATAGTTTCAGAAAAAAGTATTTGACAAAATTCAATACTCATTCATGATAAAAACTCTCAGTAAACTTAGAATAGAAGAGAGTTTCTTCAATCTGATAAAGAGCATTTCTGAAAAGCTTACAGTTCACATCACACTTGATGGTAAAAGACCGAATGCTTTCCTCTTAAATGAGAACAGGGCAAAGATGTCCACTCTCACTACCTTTTTTAATCCAACATTTTACTGGATATCATAGCCAGTGAAATACAGGAAACGCAAAGAAATGGAAGGCATACAAACAGAAAAGGATGAAACTAAACCAGCTTTATTCACAGGTGACTGATTGTACAAGGAGAAAATCCGGAGGAACCTATTTTTAAGATTTAGTGGAATTAATAAGAGAGCTTAGCTGGGTTTTAAGATACCTGTAGTATCACTATACACTGGTAACTAATTTATAGCAGCTTAAGAAGAACTTCAAATATCAGGGATGAAGTCAACAAAATATGCAAGGACCTGAACACTAAAGATTACAATACATTTCTGAGCAAAATCAAAGGAGAACTAAGTAATGGAACAGATATCCCAGCTGGCGGGCTGGCAGACGTGGTGACATCGAGATGCCCGCCACGCCAGATTAATTTACAGACCCAGTACAATCACAGTGAACCCCTGGTGTGTTCAGGTTTGGGCTGAAATCGACAACTGACTTTAAAACTTACTTGGAGATTCAAAGGCCCTAGAATAGCTAAAGCATTTTAAATGAGAAGAGTAATGCTGCCGGACCTGAGCTGCCCAATTTTAAGACCTACTATAAAGCTACAGGGATTAAGAGAGTGTAGTAATGGTGCGAGGATGGACATATAGACCAATGGAACAAGACAGAGAGTGTGGGAATAGACCGGGCATGTGTGGGCAGTTGAGTTTTAACAGAAGCACCAACTTGCAATGGGAAAAGGAGAAGTTTTCAACAAATGATGCTGAAGCAACTAGATGTCTGTGGGAAAACATGACACTGCATGAAAACATGACACGTGCAAAAAGTTTACTCCAGGTGGGGCCTAAACTTATCCGTAAAATCTGAAAGAATGAAACTTCTGGGAGAAAACATTGGAAAAAATCTTGTGACCTTGGAGTAGGCCAGGTTTTCTTAAATAGGACACATACACAAATCAAAAATTATAACAATTAATATGGAATTTATCAAAAAGCATAAATCAGCTTTTCAGAATATACTATTAAAATGAAAAGCTAAGACAATGAATGGGAGAAAATTTTCATCATACAGATTTTACAAAATCTAGAATATAGATAAAAGAGCTTTAAAAACTCAGTAATATGGAGACAGCTTCCATTAACGTTGGGAAAATTTGTCCGGCAACTTAAAATGAGCTGTTTTGTTGCTGTTGTGTGTGAGTGATACCTTTAATTTCCCAAAGTGGAGGCAAATATTTCTTTTGCTACTTCTGCTTCCATAGAAGATAAAGTCCCAGGGACTGGATTTATCCTCATTCCTGAAACAACCAAAAAAACTAAAGCAAAACCAAAAACCAAAACCCAAAAAACCAGACAAGAGATATGAAACAACAGTTTGTAAGGCACTGGGTATCATGCCACAGAGGGCACAGATTCTCCGAGAAATGGTAAGTGACTGAGTGAGCCCCACGATTGCCCCAGCTTACTTACTGCTTTGACAGCGTCTCTGGGCTGCTGTACAAGGACGTGAAACCCAGACAGGGGCTGGCTGACTTGCCGAGTTGAGGACAAGGAGCCGAGAGTCTGGGGAGACCGAAGTAGCTGAAGTTTGCAAGGCAGAACACTGGAGAGCAGAAAACCACGTGTGACAAAGTCCAGAGGATGGCAGGAGCTCCCTCCTGGAGTGCTCCGGAGAGCATGACCAGCACAGGCGTGGGAGGAGGTCACCTGGAGCCGGGAAAGTACATTCAAAAGGCAGGCGTGAGGGGCCAGGAGCAGTGCCGGCTCCCATCGGCCGGACTGGAGAAACTCACAGCTCCCGGGCACTGGTAGAGCTCTCAGGAAGGTCCTGCCTCAGTAGTGGGAAATAATTAGACTTAGACTGAGCTCTATTCCAGACCCACTGAATAAATCACAAAAGTGAGACCTGAAAGAGTCAGTTTTTCCCAAGGAGCTTAATACAACCCTCAAGTTACGCCAAGAAAGCGCAAGAATGTTGAAAGAAATAAAGAAGTCCAGCACCCAACAAGATAAAATTCGCAATGTCTGGCGCCCAATTCCAAATTACCAGACGTGCAAAGAAGCACAAAAATACCACCCATCATAAGAATAATCAGTCAACCCATCAGTCAATCAAAATTGACCCAGAACCAACACGTGTGTTAGATTTAGCAGATAAGGACATTAAAGTGTTATTATAACTGTATTTTATATGTTATAAAGTTAAGTAGAGACACAGAACATTTAAAAATGACCCAGATTAAACTTATAGAGATGAATGCCGCAATGTGTGGGATGAAAAGTACGCTGGATTGGATTAACAGGAGATTAGGCATTGCAGAAGGAAAGATTAAAGAACTAGAAGACACAGCAATAGAAACTATCTAAAACAAAGCACACACAGAAAACAAGTACAGAGCGTCAGTGATCTGTGGGAAAACTTCACGTGGCCTAACATGAGTGGCAGAGGAAGGCCTGAATACAGGGAAAGGAGATGGGAAAGGCGTCTCTAGAAAGAATGGCCCCCCATTTCCGAAATTCTATGAAAACTATCAACCTGTAGATCCAAGAAGCTGAATGAGTCCCAAGGACAAGAAATACGATGAAAACCACACCAAGGTACATCACAGTCAAGTTGGTCAAAACCAGTGAAGAGAAAGTATTATAAGGAATCAGAGAAAGAAAAGACACATTACGTATCTGGAGAAACCCAGGTAAACATGACAGCAGATTTCCCTCGGAAACGATGTGCAAAGAGCGACATCTTTAAAGAACTGCCAGCATATGTTCTCAGCCCAGCATTCCGTACCCCGAGGAGATGGTTTTTAAATGCAAAGGGGGTTTCAGATACACAAAATCCTAAAGAACTTATCTCCAGCAGGCAGCAAATGTTAAGGAAAGTGCATTAGGCAAAAGGACAATGACACCGGATGAAATGGGAACACACACAGAGGAAGGAACAGCACCAGAAATGGTAACTCTGTGGGCAGACGCAGAAGGCATTTCCTTCTCGTTTCCATCTCCTTAAAGGAGAGCTGGCTCTCTGAACAAAAATGGTCACGACGTATTTTGACGTACGTGTAAAGTTAACTATGAAACACTAGCTTAGAGACTGGGTTGGGAGAAATGGAAGTAAGTTGCTTGTATGTGCGGTGGCAAATTCAGTATAAACTGAAAATGGATCTAAGGGAGCTTTTGGGGGGTGATAGGAATATTCTGCACCTGGTGACTTGAGTGCATACGTTTGTCCAGACTCATCTGGAGACTTGGAATGGGTCCACTTTATTGTGTAGAAATGATGCCTTTAATTCCCCGAAGTGGATGAAAATATTCCTTGTGTTATCATTGCCGTCACCAGCAGCCTCACCGTCGTCACCACCACCACGACCACCAGCACCGCAGCAGCAATGGTAGTAACATTGTTTCAATACTGATCGTGTGCTGGGAGCTGTTGAGTGATCTGTGCGTGTTGGGGCTTTTAATCGCCATTTCTTAGCCGTCGGACTCATGTCCTTTTATTAGCCTCAACTTTCTGACAAAGACACTCAGGCTTTCAAAGTTTCAAGGTGGAGATTTAATTTCTGGCAGTCCAACTCAAGAGGCCAGATTAATATCTCTACCCCTTTGCCATCCCTTTTCCATGTGAAGGACAGTTATCTTTCTACATGAAAGAGGGTCAGAGAGCTCAAAGCACTCCCCAAATGCAAACAGCATCCACATCGCTGTCATTCGCCCAGAAAGCACCAGCTCATCTGGCGTGTGTTTGGCTCAGGAACAGGCTCTCATCCGAAGGACTGATACAGTAAAGAAACGGGGATGATCACAAAGCTTCCTGGAGCCACCCCCCCTTCCCGATCCTAGTGCAGACGAGCGGATGTGGTCGCAGGCACGGAGAAGAAAGGCGCAGTGTTATCTCTAAGATGGGAGGGAGGGTCAGCGCTTTCTCTGATCGGCCAGGAAGCACTCGGGCCTGTGTAAACACTGAGATCTCAGCTAAGCAGGGATATCTGAGTACAAGCCCACACACAACTACAGAGCTTCACGCACTCAGGGAAAGCGCGGGAGAGAAGCGCGCCCGCTGACAGAGCTGTGATTTTGATGAGCTGGGATTGTGTGTGCTTTATACCCCTTTTTCCTTTATGTTTGTCTCTGTTTTTCATATTTTGTATAGCAAGCATATGTTCCTTGCATAATCAGAAAGGCATTGGTTTTTAAGGAAATCAAAAGTGCTTTTAAGATGAAGAAATTAAGTGCTGTGGAGACAGGATTCCAGCCCCAGATTAAGTGAAATGGGGGCCTAAGTGAAATGAAGGCTTCCTCCGAGCACAGGGTGTGGAGTGGGGCCCATCAGACCCTGCCCCGTGGCGCGGAGCGCTTCTGGTGGGGTTGGAGAGATGCTATCTTGTTTACAGCTGCCAGTGCGCACAGTGTTCTGGAAGGACTCAGGAGTCAGTGACTAAATATTTAGAGAAATTACGGCTTTCCTTACAAAACTGCAGGGCTGATTACATATGGGCTTGCCTTTACCGTCAAGGCTCGGGGAGGTCTCAGACGGCTTCTGGGGCCTGGGGCCACGTTGACTTTGTTCATTTTCCACTTTTACTTCTGCTACTTTGAGCTGTTACCATTAAACTGGAAGAGGTTTGGCGCTGATACAACTTCATCCTTCTTTGGACTGCACTGCACCTTCGCCTTTGGGAGCTCACCAAGACTGCCAGGGTGTGCGGTGGAGACAGAGAACACAGGAGATGTCTGTGACCTCTGCATCCCTGCTCTGCCGTTAACCTCCAAGACCTTGAGCAACTACCTAAGCTCTCTGTGCCTTGGTTTCTTTTTAATTAATCTTGTTCTTTATTACTGTTTAAAATACATGAATCATGCACAAGATTATAGATCACATGTATTTAGGTTGTAAAGCAGAATGATAAAAACCTACGAACCAGTATTGGGTCCTCCTGTACGCTCTCTGCCTGTCCCAGAGATAATCACTATCCAACTTCAATTTCTTTCTTTTTTTTATTCGGAAATACTTGATCTGTATTTAGATTTTGTAAAACATACAGTTGCTAAGAAAAATTCACGTACTCAGGTTGTTCCAAGCACACATTAAAAAAAAGTGTTTTGGTAAATTATTCATGTATAAGTTTTTGAATTTAGTTTTTAATTAATATTAAATTCTTACTCCCAGTGGCCACAGGTGCTGTGTTTGCAGGTACACGCAGCTCACGGGTACCATGCTGAACAGGGAAACACTCCATCAGAGACCATGACTGTTAAAACCTGAGGGTTTTTTTCACTTTTATAACTTTTTTATGCTAATCTTTTTTTTAAATTGAAGTATAGTTGATTTACAATGCTTTAAGTGTACAGCAAAGTGATTCAGTTGTGTGTGTATACATGTATAAATATTCTTGTTCCAGGTTCTTTCCCATTGTAGGTCGCTGTAAGATATTGGACATAGCTCCCTGTGCTCTGCAGCAGGGCTTTGCCGTTTGTCTGTTTTGTATGTAGTAGTGTGTGTCTGCTAATCCCTAACTCCTGATTGGTCCCTCCCCCTCCATCTCCCCTTTGGTAGCCATAAATCTGTTTTCTATGTTTGCGAGTCTATTTTTTGTAAATTGAAGTAAATTTGATTTACAGTGTTGTGTTAGTTTCTGGTGGACAGCACAGTCATTCAGTTACACATATCTGTTCTTTTCTGTTACAGGTTATTACAAGCTGTTGAATGTAGTTCCCTGCGCTGTCCAGTAGGACCCTGTCGTCTATTTTACGTACAGTAGTTTGTACTGCTAATCCCATCCTCCTAATTTACCCCTCCCCTCCACCGCTTTCTCCTTTGGTAATTATGTTTGTTTTCTAGGTCTGTGAGTCTGTTCCTGCTTTGTAAATAAATTCACATGTGTCATTTTTTTAAGGTTCCAAATTTAAGAGCTGTCATATAGTATTTACCTTTCTCTGTTTGATTTACTTCACTTGCTATGACGATCTCTAGGTCCATCCATGTTCTGCACGTGGCAGCATTTCATTCCTTTTTATCACTGAGTAGTAGTCCATCGTGTGTGTGTGTGTGTGTGTGTGTGTGTGTGTGTGTGTGTGTGTGTGTGTGTATACCTCAACTTTATCCAGTCATCTGTCGGACATTTAGGTCGCTTCCATGTCTTGGCTGTTGTAAATAGTGCTGCTATGAACATTGGGGTGCATGTATCTTTTCAAATTAGAGTTTCTTTCAGATATATGCCCAGGAGTGGGATTTCTGGATCATATGGTAACTCTATTTTTAGTTTTTTAAGGAACCTTCATACTGTTTTCCATAGAGGCTGCACCAATTTACATTCCCACTAACAGTGTAGGAGGGTGTCCTTTTCTCCACACCCTCTCCAGCATTTATTATTTGTAGACTTTTTGATGATGGCCATTCTGATGGTGTGAGGTGATACCTGATTGTGGTTTTGATGTGCATTTTTCTGATAACTACCAACACTGAACATCTTTTCATGTGCCTGTTGTCCACCTATATGTCTGTTTAGGTCTTCTGCCCATTTTTTGATTCGGTTGTTTGGTTTTTTGATATTGAACTGTATAAGCTGTTTGGATATTTTGGAAATTAATACCTTGTCAGTCTCATAGTTTGCAAATCTTTTCTCCCATTTCGTAGGTTGTCTTTTTGTTTTGTTGATGGTTTCTTTTGCTATGCAAAAGCTTTTAAGTTTAATTAGGTCCCATTTGTTTATAGATCAGTTTCTTACACTCTTAAAAAAACTCACTTGTGTATTCATGACTAAGTGTATGTTGTTTAATTTTTATTTGCTTTAAGGGTTCCAAAAAAGTCACACTGCGGCATGTAGTGGTAGTTTATCGTCGCTGATGTATAATATTCCATCGTGAGGGATCTTTGGGTTAGCTTTGCTTACAGATATACCTAGTACCTGGGGTTATCAGGTCATTAAGTACATGAATGTTCAACTTTACTAAATAATAACAAATTGTTTTCCAAAGTGTTTGTATCAATTCATACTCTTATCAGCAATGTATAAGAGTTTCTGTTTGTATACACTCTCTCCAACACTTGATGTAGTCTGACGTCGTAATTTTTGCTGGCAAAGTACAAAGTGATATCTTATCAGTGGCTTTAATTTGTATTTTTCTGATTATTAGTGACATTGAGCCCCTTTTCTTAAATGTATAAATATATTTGTACTTCTGCAAAATGACTATGGGTTTCACTCATTTTTAAATTGTATATTTTATTTTCTTTCCTTTTGTTTTGAAGGATTTCCTCATGTGTTTTGGATATGAATCCTTTGTCCTTTGTATGTGTTTCAAATATTATATCCCAGCTTTTGGCTTTTCTTTTGACTGTTTTAGAGTAGCTTTTGGTGAACATAAGTTATTAATAACTTATAATTTATTAACCTTTTATTTTATTTTATGTTTATTGCTTTTTGCATCTTAATACTTACTTTCTTACACCAAAATAAAATATATATTTTATATTTTATTTTAAGAGTTTTTGTTCTGTTTTCCACATGTCAGACTTACCCATTTGGAACCGACTTTTGCCAATGGTTTGAAGTGGGGAGCTAATTTCATTCTCCACCCGCCGCCCGCGTAGCTGTTGGCACCAGCACTGCTTGCTGAGTAGTCCCTCCTCTCCCCTGACCTGCAGAGCAACCCTGTCGTATGTGAAAGCCCCACGTGTGTGGGTCTATGTAGAGGCCTTGTGTTCTCCCCAACGGCCATCCTGTGGCTCTCCGCACCAACACCATGCTGTCTTACCTGCTCTAACTTTGTGAATAAAACTTCGTATTAGGACCCGTCTCTAACTCAGTCTTCAGGAATGCCTTACCTAGTCTTAACCCTTTGCTTTTCCACAGACATTTGAGAATCAGCTTGTCAATCCCACGAAAAGCCCTGTAAAGTTTTGATTGGAATTGCAATCGTTTCAGGAAAGACTGACATCTCCACGATATTGAGTGTTTCCTATTAATGAACATGGAATGTCTCCCTGCTCACATAGGCACTCTTTAACGAATTTCCATAGAGGGCAATAACTCTAGACCGCAGTAGAGTTTAAAGTGTATAGATGTTACCCATTTATAAGTAGCTTCACTTCTGGATACTTTTTGACTTAGATCACTGTTCTAAAAGATGTCTTTCTTTTTACTAATTGACTCCAAGTGTTTGCTGATGGTGTATAGTAATGTGATTTATATTTGTATACAGCTAGCACCTTGCTAAACTTACAAATCTAATGACATTTGGATTCTTTTGACACTCCATGTAAACAGTTGTCTGATTTTCTTTATTTATAAATGGACAGCATCATCATAATTCACCTGCTTATAAGTTATTAAAGAAGCATATATGCAAAGTGCTTAGCCATGTGAGCTGTACATAGTGTTGCCATTATTATTAATTTAAAGTAATGGCTTTATGTTTTAATAAAAGTTTTCCGTGTGCTTTATGCAAATTACAGTAATGTCAAGAACCGCAAATAGCAAAACCAACAAATCATCCATTGCCCCAAAACAAACAGGGAGACATTTGCTGGACATCATACCAGATTTCTATGAACAGAGAAATAGGTGCGTATATAGTTAGACCAGGTGACATAATTTTTATAAAAGTAGTATCCTATTTTTCACGATTAAAACCATTAAATTTTAATTTGTTTTGACTTTAAAAAGGAAAAAAACCTGATGGGATAGCTGAACTTAGGTTAATTTCCTCACCACAAGAGATATCAATCTTTAAAGGTCCCATGTAAGAAGAAAATTTTAAACAACCCTTACGCTGGTGAGTCACTGAGTTGCTTTCAGCCGCACGCTGCAGTGGTTTGCAGCAGGTTTTGACTTCCTACTACAAAGGAGTAGTTCTCTCAGGCTGCTCCATCCCCCTTCTTCCATCCACCTGTTTTTGTTGCATATACGATTTTTATTTTGCTTGGTGTGCTGGCTTGGTTTCTTCAAGAACAGATAGATATACAAAGAGTTTACTGAGGAGTGACACCAATGAAAGAAGAGGCAGGGGCTCTGTCCGTCTGTGGTGCGGACTGCCCATCCAATGAGGAGCTCCAGGGCAGAGGTGGCCCCTTAGAGGAGCCCCACACTGGGCAGAACTGGCCAGACCCTTCCGTCACTGCCCTGCTCCATCCTTGGCTGTAACCGCCCCAAGAAGAGCATGACCTCTGCACAGAAGCGGAAAGAGTGAACAGCTGGAACTAACTCTTCACAGCTGGGTCTGAAGGAGGTTCTGAGAGGAGCATCTCCCCATCTGCCACACCAGGGTTTCTAAACTGACTGTCATCACAGCACAGTCCTTCACTGTTTTCGTTTTAGTTGTAGTTTTAAGTATTTGTACCACTAACCACCAGTGCTTCTACAACGGCATGGCCACGCTGGAGTGCTTTATGCTGGCTTGTGTTTTGTTTGGTTGGATTTCCCGTCCAGTATTTCTTTCAAGAAGGCTTCGTGGGTTCTGTATCACTGAACTCTTTTATGTTTAAGAATGTCTGACTTTCCCTTTCTTCCTGAAGGACCACTTCAGGCTAAGCCAGACACATTTTTCCCTCTGAGCTGTAGACATTGTTTGGTTGTCTTCTCTCTTTGGATGATCGATTCTATGAAGTATGACGTTAATAGATTTTTTCCCCCTCTTGGAAGTTATCTGCTTTTTTTTCCCCTGGTTGTATTGATGTTTAATAACAATCTTTTTGTATCAAGAAATAACTTTCTTCCTGGAATATGTGTGTTCTTTCAATTGGCACATCCACTTTTTCCTTCATTTGGGGAAAAATTTTATTGTGTTATATCTTGGAGTAATTTCGTCTATCCCACTTGTTGTCTACTTTAGAAGAAATGTTTTCCTTCTGTTAGAACACCCTGCTTGCCCTCCATATTCCTTATCTTCTCTTTGATTACTTTCATCTCTTTGGGTCTTTTTTTTTTTTTCCTCATGCGTATTCTGGGATTGCCTCAGATATCAACTCCATGTCATTTGATTTTCAGTAATGTCTAGTCTCTTCTTGATTATAATTTATTTATTAGATCTATAAATTGTCTCTAAGTTTGGTTCCTTAGCTAGGCAATATTATTCTTTTATTTTCTAATGCCACTTTTTGGTTGTTGTGTAACTGCACTCACTTTTAAATGCATACTTAGTGGTGCAAAACTCACAGGGAATCTGATTCTGTGTCTTAAGTCAGGTTTTCTTCTAGACTTTATTCTTTAACTTATGCCCCGCATTTTCTTCCTCCTTCTTCCCTTTCTTTCATCTTTGCCCTCTTCCTTTTGGTGGGGTATTTTCATTTGTTGTCTTACTGGTCTTTCAATCCTTTCTGTAATGTGACAGGGGCCGCTCAGTCTAGCCTTCCCATTTGTGTGACCCATTCTGTGATAGATTCTCCCATTTTACCTGAGACTAATTTGTCTTGCCTTCTCTGAGTTATATAGTCGTCCCTCGGTATCCATGGGGACTTGGTTCTAGGAGCCCGTCAGATATCAAAATCCTCAGATGCTCAAGTTCCTTACATAAAATGGTGTCGTACAATGAATAGCTTGTCAGCTGAACCCACAGATTTCTGCACCCCCGGATTCAACCAACTGTGCATCAAAATTTCACATTGGTTGACTCTGTGGATGTGAATCCTGTGGACACGGAACCCACAGATAGGGAACCAGAAGATAGGGAGGACAGACTGTAATTTGAAACCACGTGTCCCTCTCAGATTGCCAGTCGTCCACTTTTGTGGGCGGGGAGGGCGCAGCCTCTGCCACGGCTGCGTATCGTGGGCGCCAAGAGCCCCCGTTGTGACGTCTCCTTTGAGCGCTCTGTCCCGGGGCCGCTCGGCCCCGCCAGGGCCGGCGCTTCCTCCCACGGGCATCAGACTCTTACTCCAGCTCAGCGCAGCGCCCTGGTGGGGCTGCCAGGTAAAATGCAGGATGCGCAGTTAGACTGGAATTTGAGACAAACAATGAATAATTGTTCAGCGTAAGTGTATCCCAAACGGGACATTTTGGCACATTTTTATGTTCTAAATCAGGCAACCCCACGCCCTGGAAAATGGCGAATGCTTTCCCCTCTGCTGACCTCCCTCTGTGAAACGCAGGGACTTCTGCTCTCGAGGGTGTTACCGTCACTTTTGCCAGGCTGTCCCTGCCTGCCTCCCCCACAAGCTGCCCGCTGCAGGAGCTGCGTGAGAATGCTTGGCACTCATGTCTTTCCTAGGAAAAGCTTCCCGGGGTTAAGGGTGGGGTCAGGAATCGCACATCTGTGCGCCAAACTGGAATCTCCTGCCTTTTCTTGGCTGCACTTTCCAGAGCTTCTAGTGCGTGGTGGTTATGGCTGGTGAATTGTGTGTGTGTGAATGTTTTCCACTTTGTTGGGTATTGGAGGACGGCGAGCCTGTGACTCTTCTTCATGCTGCCGTCTTCACCCAGAAGTGCTCCCTGTAATTGTTTACTCATTCACTGGGTACTTAGCGAGCGCCTCTTGTGCAGTGTCTGCCACTGAGGGAGAAGGCGTGACCCAGGGACTCTCGCCCATTGTGACGAGGCTCTCGTAGGTGCAGGGAGGATGCCTGCATTTTACAGTTCACTCCACCCACCTGGGTTCACAGTGTCTCCGCATTAGACCGAGAGCTCCTTCCAGACGGCATGGGGCTCCACCCTCCCTCCTCACCCGAAGGGGTCACGTGTATTTGTTGCACGGATGATGGAATGAGTGCATGAGGTGCAGGGTTGCAAGAGTAAGAGGGTGGACCTCTGGGTACAGTCAATCTGGGGGTCACGGGAATGAGCACCCTGATCCCTGTCACTGCCAATGTGGCGTGGGCACACAAAGCTGGAGACACTTGGCTCTGCCTGTTGTGGCTCAGCGGTGGCACGGGGGTGGGATGAATCAGTAGGTGAGAGCTCCAGCTCTGGTTTCGCCTCCGACCGTTACCAAAAACCAATACTAGGTGAATTGAAGGAATCTGGGAACAAGTATCAATGCAAAAGTTTAGAGGTAGGGACAGTGTACCGGGCAGCGGGGGCTCTGGCTTCAGTGAGACCCAGCCGGGCTTCAGGGGAATTTGTCATCAGGCGGGGAAGAGAGCCAGGCAAGCCCCTGGGGGCAGAGGGCTTCAGTGGGGGCAGAGAGAGCTGGAAGGGTTCCGGGTGACGGCAGGAGGAGGCTCGGGGGGAGCAGGCAGGTCGCGTGGAGAAGGTGCTGGCACTGCGTTTCCAGGCTTGCGGGGGGCTTGCTGCGGGAAGGAGGCTGCGAGGAGGCTGCAGAGCTGCGCAAAGGCACAGAGGTGCAAGGAGCGGAGTCTGTTCCTAGAGCTGTCGGTGGGGCCCGGAGGGAGCAGGGGAGACAAGTGAGGCTGTCAGCAGAGGGCAGGCTGCAGGTCCCGCAGGCCGTGCTGAGGGCCTGGACCGCAGTCAGCGTGGGGTCCCCGACAGGACGGAGAGAGGTAATGGGATCTTTCTCTTGCTGCCTCCTTAAAAAAGTGTTAGCAATTTTGCCCCAAATAGCCAGGCCCGCGCTGTTCCCCAGCTCATCACAAGGTCCGCAGGAGAACACGAGCAATTCTGTAGCCAAATTCCTGACCACCCGGAAAAGCTGCGACCCCTGTGTGTGTTTTGAGGTTGAAGGCGGAGAGGAGGCCCCCCCACCCTCCCCGCATGCGCGCATCCGCGGGCGCACGCGGCTGGTCTGCTCACGCACGTGGGCTCTGCGCTCTGGGTTCCGGGTGGCTGCAGAATCTCCCACAAAATGGTCACTCTCCTCTACTTAGCTCACTGGAAACACGCTTCTGGAATCCTCTTTTTGTAGGCTCATAAGAAGGCGTGATTTCCTCCAAAAGTGTGTTCCAGGAAGAAAGCCTGTGAGATTTACCCACTCGGGTGACGCCCATCCAGAGGTCGCTTGGGGTGATGTCAGGGCCCATCACGGGTGAGTCCAAGTGGTTGGCGTGGGCTGAGCAGTGTTTCCGCCGGGCTGACAAGCATTTGACAAGGATCTGCTGGGGGCGCTGTGCTGAAGGCGGGGTACTGGGCTGATTGAGGCTTTGGTCCTTGACCTCCAGGGTCCCACAGTCCAAAACAGGACATCAGGCAAACACGCAGGAACCAGCTGTGAGGCGCTAAAACAACACCGACAGGCCCAGGCCCGAGTCAGAGTAGGACGCTGCTCCTTCCTTCCAGAACTGCAGGACCTCCGATGCGGAGGGCTGGGGCCAGGGCAGTCAGAAAGCCAGACCCTTCGCCCTAAGTTCCAGGGGGTTTCTTGCTGCATCACACAGACTGAGCTCGGGAGGACTAATTCTATTTTGGAATAACAAAGAGGAAATCTGGAGCAATATGTAGTGGGACTGAGGGTCTTCCAAAAATTCACGTTCATCCAGAAGCTCAGAACATGACCTTATTCAGAGATTAGATCTTTGCAAAGGTGCTGCAGGTGCGGGTGGAGATGAGGTGGTGCTGGGGTGGGCTGGTCCCTGGGAGCCAGAGAAGGACACAGAGAGACACAGAGGAGGGGCCATGGGAAGAAGGAGGCAGAGATGGGAGTGATGCTGCCACGGGCACGGACCGTCCAGAACCACCAGAAGCTGGAAGAGGCAGGAAGCATCGCTCCCTAGAGCCCCGGGAGGGCACGGCCCTGCAGACACCTTGTTTGTGGACTCACAGCCTCCAGAGCTGTGAGAGATTAAATTTCTGTTGTTTTAAGCCACTGTGTGTGTGTGGCAATTTAGTTGGACAGCCGCAGGGAGCTAATACACAAAATTATCTATTTTTCAAAATGACAGCAATCCTAGGGTGAGTCCCAGCTGAGTGGCCTCACTTATCTTTTGGGAACTCAGCTGGGACCATCAGCAAAATGGGCAGCCATGGGGAAGGGCAGTGGTGAACCAGGCAACTCCCCCATCCCTGCCAGTTCCCTCGCTCTAATTCCGCTCCTGTCACCTGCCCCTGCTCACCCATGCGCAGTCGGAGGTTTCCAGGGAGGTAGGACCCAAGGCCACGGCTCTGCTTATGGCCATTTAGGCGGAGTTGCTGGGAGGTTTGGCTTTGAACACCAGTCGTCAGTCAGAAGCACCCTTCAGGACCCGGAGCGGCACACTGCAGAGGTGCTCAGAGGCCCCGGCACTGATGGTTAATTACGGATCCTCCATGGGCGCTGACTTCGCAGGTGGCTCCACACGCGTCCCAGCCAGCCAGCCTCCGAGGGGCTTTCTTCGGTGGAGGGTTAACGACAGCGCATCATCATGATTGCTGGGAGAACTGAGTGAGGCAAGGAATGTGGAACCACCTTATAAATGTAAAAGCAGTGGGTAAGTGGAAGGTTTTATCACGGTGTTTGAAGGAGCTGAAAGCATAGGTTAAACGTGTAAGATGTTTCTAGGCCCCACAAAGCACATTGTTCGCTAGACCCCCGCTGGGACATTTGGGGGAAGAGTTTCTGTTGCCTCCCCAACCAGCTCATCTCCTGCAAACAAGCCTGGAAATAGTCTGCATCCCACCTGCAGCCCAGACGGGCCGGCCAAAAGAGAAGACGCTGCTCGCTGCCCCCACCCGGGATCAGGGCAGCATCTGACCCCATGCCGGGGCCATGCGTGTGGGCGGGAGAGCCCCGCATGGGTCCCCGAGTTCACAGAGAGCACGGCCCAGATCGATGGTAAATGTCTCAGGCTCAGTGGGTCTCTGTCTTGGTCTGTCTGGGCTGCTGTAACAGGTAACCATAGACTGGGTGGCTTGTAAATGACAGAAATTTCTCACAATTCTGGAGGCCAGAAGTCCAGGACCAGGCTGCCGGCCCATTTGGTGCCTGGTGAGGGCCTGCCTTCAGGTTCATCGTGGCCATCTTCTCCCCGGGTCCTCGCGTGGTGGAAGGGGCGAGGGAGCTCTCTGGGGCCTCTCTTATGAGGACACTAATCTCACTGTGAGGGTGCTGTCCTCACATCCTTACCTCCTCCCAAAGGTCCCACTGCCAAACAGCCTCACTCTGGGGGTTAGGATTTCAGCATATGGATTCTGGGAAGAGACACAAACATTCAGACCAAAGTACCGTCCCAGCTGATGATTCAAGTCTAATCTACCGACGTAGCGTGCAAGTAGCTGCAGACCATGTGTCAACAGGCACGGTTGTGTGTCAATAAAACTTTATTTACAAAACCAGGAGCAGGTTGGATTTGGCTCTCAGGCTGTGGTTTGCCAACTTCTGACCAGAGAGGTTTGGGGAGAAGGTTGGCTGACTTTTTAATTGTTTGGAGTAGTTTGACTTATGTGACTTTGATTATTAGACTAAAGATTGCCTGCGTGATGCACCCGCTGATTTGGGATGAATGGAGCCTCTCCAGGTGGCCTGTGCTCCAGCGGGGCTGCCCAGGACAGTTGTGTGAGCTGTGTCTGCCGTGACCGGCCAGGCTGCCAGGTTGAGGGAGGCCCTCATGGTGCCAGAAATGGTGACCTTCTTTTCTCTCCCACATGGATGTGTCCATTGGCCTGGCCACCAGGTTTCTGGAAGTGAAACAAAACAGCTTCTGCAGGGGGATTTCTGGTTGTTTGTCCCCGGGGCTGACAGGGCAGAGAGAAGCCGCAAGCATTTTCCGGGGACGTGGTGGGGCTGGCTAAAATCGTTGGATAATTCACACTTCCCCTTTTTCACAGATGGCTGGGCCCCCAGGAAACCTGGGCATTGTTTCCTGGTTAATCTGAGTTCTGAAAACTCTCCTGTGTCACCGGCTCTGTCTTTGTCCTTGTGATGGACATTGTGACTAATGAAGGTGGACATTTATTGAGGAGTTTCTCAGAGCCAGGTGTTACGCCAAGCACTGTACATCCATCTCAGGTCTTGACAACAGCAATCAAGGTAGCCAGCATTAACCCTGCTACAGCCGAGGAAACAGAGACCCAAGCAGGTGAAGCTGCAGTCTCTCCATCAAACGGCTTTGTTTTTTTTAAACATTTTTTTTTCATTGAGTTATAGTCATTCTACAATGTTGTGTCAGTTTCCAGTGTAGAGCACAGTTTTTCAGTTATACATGAACACGCATACATTCATTGTCACATTCTCTTTTGCTGTGAGCCACCACAAGATCCTGTATATATTTCCCTGTGCTACACGGTACAATCTTGTTTATCTATTCTATGTTTTTAAATCCCAGTCTGTCCCTTCCCACCCTCCATCCCCCTGACAACCACAAGTTTGTATTCTATGTCTATGAGTCTCCACATATGAGTGATCTCATATGGTATTTTTCTTTCTCTTTCTGGCTTACTTCACTTAGAATGACATTCTCCAGTAACATCCATGTTGCTGCAAATGGCATTATGTTGTCACTTTTTATGGCTGAGTAGTATTCCATTGTGTATATATACACCACTTATTCTTTATCCAGTCATCTGTTGATGGACATTTAGGCAGTTTGCATGCCTTGGCTATTGTAACTAGTGCTGCTATGAACACTGGGGTGCAGGTGTCATCCTGAAGTAGGGTTCCTTCTGGATATAAGCCCAGGAGTGGGATTCCTGGGTCATATGGTAAGTCTATTCCTAGTCTTTTGAGAAATCTCCATACTGTTTTCCACAGTGGCTGCACCAAACTTCATTCCCACCAGCAGTGTAGGAGGGTTCCCTTTTCTCCACACCCTTTCCAGCACTTGTCATTTGTGGACTTTTGAATGATGGCCATTCTGACTGGTGTGAGGTGATAACCTCCTTGTAGTTTTGATTTGCATTTCTCTGATAATTAGTGATATTGAGCATTTTTGCATGTGCCTATTGATCATTTATATTTCTTCCTTGGAGAATTGCTTGTGTAGGTCTTCAGCTCATTTTTGGATGGGGTTGTTTGTTTCTTTCTTATTAAGTCGTATGTGCTGCGTATATATTCTGGAGATTAAGCCTTTGTCAGTTTCATTTGCAAAAATTTTCTCCCATTCCGTAGGTTGTCGTTTTCTTTCACTTATGGTTTCCTTTGCTGTGCAGAAGCTTGTAAGTTTAATTAGGTCCCATTTGTTTATTCTTGCTTTTATTTCAATTGCTTGGGTAGACTGCCCTAGGAGAGCATTTTTGAGATGTATGTCAGATAATGTTTTGCCTGTATTTTCTTCTCTGAGGTTTATTGTATCTTGTCTTATGTTTAAGTCTTTGATCCATTTTGAGTTTACTTTTGTGTATGGTGTAAGGGAGTGTTCTAGCTTCATTGATTTACATGCTGCTGTCCTGTTTTCCCAACACCATTTGCTGAAGAGACTGTCTTTATTCCATTGTATATTCTTGCCTCCTTTGTCGAAGATGAGTTGACCAAAAGTTTGTGGCTTCATTTCTGGGCTCTCTATTCTGTTCCATTGGTCCATATGTCTTGATGATACCATGCTGTCTTGATGACCGTAGCTCTATAGTATTGTCTGAAGTCTGGGAGAGTTATTCCTCCAGCCTCTTTCTTTTCCTTCAGTAATGCTTTGGCAATTCTAGGTCTTTTGTGGTTCCATATAAATTTTATTATGATTTGTTCTAGTTCTGTGAAATATATCCTGGGTAATTTGATAGGGATTGCATTCAATCTGTAGATTGCCTTGAGCAGTGTGACCATTTTAACAATATTGATTCTTCCAATCCAGGAGCATAGGATATCTTTCCATTTTTTAAAGTCTTCTTTAATTTCCTTCATCAATGGTTTATAGTTTTCCATGTATAATTCTTTCACTTCCTTGGTTAGATTTATTCCTAGGTATTTTATTACTTTGGGTGCTATTTTAAAGGGGATTGTTTCTTTACTTTCTTCTTCTGTTGATTCATCGTTACTGTAAAGAAATGCCACTGATTTTTGAATGTTAATCTTGTAACCTGCTACCTTGCTGAATGCTTTATTTCTAGTAGTTTTGTGTGGACCTTTTAGGGTTTTCTATATATAGTATCATATAATCTGCATAGAGTGGCACTTTTACCTCTTCTTTTCCAATTTGAATCCCTTTTATTTCTCTCTCTTGCCTGATTGCTGTGGCGAGGACTTCCAAGACTATGTTGAATAGGAGTGGTGATAGCGGGCAGCCTTGTCTTGTCCCAGATTTTAGTGGGAAGATTTTGAGTTTTTCACCGTTGAGTACTATGCTGGCTGTAGGTTGGTCATATATAGCTTTTATTATGTTGAGATATGTTCCCTCTATACCGACTTTGGTGATAGTTTTTATCATAAATTGGTGTTGACTTTTATCAAAAGCTTTTTCTGCATCTATTGAGATGATCATGTGGTTTTTGTCCTTTCTCTTGTTGATGTGATGTATTACATTGATTGACTTGCGTATCTTGAAGCACCCTTGTGTCCCTGGGATGAACCCCGCTTGATCATGATGTATCATCTTTTTTATGTGCTGTTGGATTCTATTTGCTAGTATTTTGGTGGGGATTTTTGCATCTATGTTCATCAGTGATATTGGTCTGTAATTCTCCTTTTTGGTGGTGTCTTTGCCTGGTTCAAATTTTTAAATAATGCAACTTCCATCCACCCAGATCCCGGGGCATCCCTGGTACCACTGCACAGGCAGCCCACTGGCCTGGGTTTCCACTGGGAGAGACCCCAGCTCTGGGCTCTCATTGCTTTCTTGTCTGGGTCCCTGTTGATCTTCTTAGGAGGATGGGCAGGGTGAGCTTGCAGATGTGTGCTGCTGCCTGGATACAGCTCCCTGGTCCCTTCAGAAAGTCCTGGACTCCCTTACAAATTGTCCATGTGGATGTGGAGGTGGTCTAGGACCTCCGGGGCCATGGCACCTCATGGGACCCGTGTACCAGCCAGAAGAGCGTCATTCTTTCTGGGAAAGCACCTGCTTCCCGTCCAGGATGATGCTTCCCCATCCACCGTGGCCAGACTGTGGCCATCCTGAGGCCGGGACCTCCACTTCCTGGGTGTCCTGCCTAGCAGGATATCAGGCACAGAGTAGGCTCTTGGCCAGTGTTTGATGGATGGACGAAAGAATGACTGAATTGGAAAGAACCTTCCTGTGGCTTATTTAATGTCGTTGCTATAACAACTCTGTGAAGCAGCAGGGTCTGTGTGATTACCCTCTTTACACGTGAGGAAACAGGGGCTGGCGCGGCTCAGGCAGTGGTTGTTAACTCTTCCATTTACTGAGTGCGCATCACACCCGTGGGGCACTTTTCCCTCGCTGGGGTCGGCTGAGCTGGGGTTTGGGTGGTGAGACCACTGGCTTTCGAGTAGGGGCACCTGGCCTCGGATCCTACTGATTTGTGGCCTCAGGCCGTTATTCCTCCTCACAGAGGCTCAGCCGACTTCCCTGTGCATCAGGAATTTCAATACCCTCACTGCAGGGTTGTCCCAGGGTTCAGACCGGGCAGCGGGTGCAGAGCACATCATGGGGTCACCCCTCCTGTTGTCCCTCAGCCTTCAGGGAAGCAGAATTTGTTCTGAAAAGAGTCCTCAAGAACATCCAAAGCCAGAACTTGTCAGAGGAGCTAATGATAAGGCTGGAATGGGGATAGAGTGAGCTGGGGAGAATCTCTGACACCTTTTCTTTATCAGTTTTAAACACGGTGAAGCACACATCTTGGACAGTCCACTGTCTCACGCTCTGACGCATTCTGACTCCAGGGCTGGGACGTCATGCTCTGAGGATGCTCTTGTGGCTGCATGAACTTGAACTTAATCGTTTACAAAGGTGGTTACTGACACTGAGCACTACTGTGATATGCCAGGGGTTGCCTTTCCTTCTCCCGACAGCCTGAGGCAGGGGTGGTTATAAGCGAGGACCCTGGGGTCCCCCACACCAGAGGGCCACAGTCTGGCCTCGCAGAGCTGAGGGGTAGAATTGGACGTGGGTCCAGCTCTCCCTGCCTCAGGCCGCTTCACCTCCAGCAAAGCTGCCCCGCTGGTTTTTGCCGATGTCCACGGGGCTTTGAAATGATTTACCAGGCACGTTAGGAGTTTTCATCAACCAGGGTTTTCTTTCTTTCTTTCCTTTCTTTCTTTCCTTTCTTTCTTTCCTTTCTTTCTTTCTTTCTTTCTTTCTTTCTTTCTTTCTTTCTTTCTTTCTTTCTTTGTTTCTTTCTTTCTTTCTTTCTTTCTTTCTTTCTTTCTTTCTCTCTTTCTCTCTCTCTTTCTCTCTCTCTTTCTCTCTCTCTTTCTCTCTCTCTCTCTTTCTCTCTCTCTTTCTCTCTCTCTTTCTCTCTCTCTTTCTCTCTCTCTTTCTTTCCTTTCTTCCTTTCCTTCCTTTCTTCCTTTCCTTCCTTTCTTCCTTTCTTTCTTTTTTTTTCTTTTCTTTCTTCCTTTCTTCCTTCCTTTTTCTTTCCTTCTTTCTCTCTCTCTTTCTTTTTTTCTCTGTTTCTTTCTCAGTTGCTGATATTTTGCATCAGGAGAAAAAAATGAAAAGAATTTAATTCATCATTAAGTGCTGAGAAGGAAAAAATGCAAGAAAGGAACCGCAGCCGAGGAACAGCATGAAACTGGAAGGTGAAACTGACAGCGGCCACCGGGCTGGGTGGCGGAGGAAGTCTTGCGCCCGCGGCCCTACCCTCGGGGAGTCCCTGCGGGCCTGTTCCTGGACCTTCTTGGCTGGCTCAGGCGTTCCTTGGCTGGCTGGCTGCTTGGCAAGGGCTCATGGGCAGCGCCCATCGTGGGGAAATGTCACGGTGCCTGACTGCCTGTGGGTGAGGCTGGCAGACAGGGCCCAGGGACAGGACATAGTCTGGGGGCCCTGGACACGGGCTGGTCTTCAGATCTCCGTGGGCTCCCATCCAGCTCTGACCCTCGGGGGCTGCTGCTGCCTTATCTCTGAGTAAGGACCCTAGGGGTCCACCTCGTGGGGCTCATTGGAAGACGGAAAGAGACCCTCCATGGCCATCTGCACAGCAGTTCACCCGCAAATGCACATCAGTGGTTCTGGCCCCCACCAGCGTGGACCGGCGCCAGTGTATGTGTTCAGATTATTTGTGAAGGAAGGAGGCTGGGCTGGATGAGTCCCATGGCCCTGTCCAGTTTTACAAATCCATGTCTCTCCTCCCCACATCATTAGTTATTTGACTTGGGGCACAGGAAAGGGAAATTTGATACTAAAAACATTTTTTTAAAGTGGCAGCGTGAGGGCTGTCCTCTACGGAGCCCTTCTCCATCCTTGCTCCTCAGTGTCCTGTGCACTGAGTGTCGTGTGCACACTGAGAGGTACCGTGTGCACGCCCCCAGCACGACCCTGCCTGCACTGGCCCCTGCCCGTGGGCTTCTAGGTTTGCTGCCCCGGGAGCGCCCAGGGGCAGGAAGCCCACCCTGCTCTTCTCAGCGCCCAGCACTGTGTCGGAGCACCTTGTGCAGACGAGTTTAGGGCCATTGCTGGATGTGGGGCCCCCACAGGTCATCCGCGGCAACTAGAATTAAACTGCCCACAGCGGTCAGCGCAGAAAACAGCGCAACGTTGTCGCGCCGGGTCCCGCCCCTGCCCTACAGGAGTGAGAGGCGCACCTCCTGCCCCCACGGGGCTGGTGACGTCCCCTCAGAGACGCGGGGGCAGCTGCCACCCTCAGCTGCCAGTCAGTGTTTATCGCGTGCCTGCCTGCCGTGCCCAGGAGTGTGGGGTGGAGAGGAGGCCAGGGGCCGGGGGGAGGAAGAGGGCTGCGCCGGGGGGGGGGCCCTGGAGCACTCAACGGCCGGGTCCGCTTTCTCTCGTCCGCTGGCCCCCTGCTTCCGCACATCTGCTTCGTCTCCCACCCCCCGTTCTCCCACCGCAGTTTGTGTTCAAGCCCCTGTTCACCTCGACCCTCCCCACCTCCTACCCCGCCAGGGCTTCACCACCGCTGCCCGAGGTGGGGAGGGGCAACAGTCTTCCCCCTTGGCCTCGGTTCCATCCCTCCTTCCCCCGGAGCTGGGTCCTGGATGGCGAGGGGCAGTGGTCCGCGCAGGCGTGAAGGGCAGAGGGGGCGAGCGCCGAGGTGACACAGGTGCTCGGCGGGACCGGGAACCGCGCTCTCTGCTCACCTGCCCCCGGGCCTGCGTAGAGCCCCAGCCACGTCGGAAACGTACGGAGGCCCAAACTCAGGAGGCCGAGGCGAGGCAGCGGCTTCCTCCTCCCTCCGCCAAGAGTTTGTCTTTATTAAAGAATGTTTTAACTAGCTTCACGGACGGCTGAGTCACAGCCCTGTGGAATTATTTTTAACGGTAACGTATACACATGATTCAGCGATGATTAAGTTCTTCAGACAGGTAGGAGAACGGAGAGCCTGCGCCTCCCACCCGCCCCTCGGCGCCCCATCGCTTCCGTTTCTGACTCTTCGGCGTAGCTGCCCCGTGGCTGTGAGGCTGACACATCTTAGGTACCGATGCCACTGTTCAAACTCAGCTGCCCCTCCCCCCACGGGGCGTGGCTCAGGCTCACCCCCCCACTCCCCCCATCTTTATTCACAGCGGTTTTTCTGACTTTCAAAACTTGTTGTTTCAATGCAGTTTCTACATGAATTAGATTATTACAGGCAATATCATATTTTTGTATATACGTAAAAATGTAGTCCATCTTTTCTTTTTTTCTAGTTTTTTAAAATTGTTAAATATACAAACATAAAATTTACCACTTTATCTATTTTTCATTAACGTATAGTTGGTTTAGCATGTTGTGTTAGTTTGAGGTGTACAGCGTGGTGATTCAGTTATACATTTATAGATATATGTTTTTTGTTATAGGTTATTACAAGCTATTGAATATAGCTCCCTGTGCTCTACAGTAGAGCCTTATTGTTTATCTATTTTATATACAGTAGTTAGTATCCACGAATCTCAAACTCCCAGTTTATCCCTTCCCACCCCTTTCCCCTCCGTAACCATAAGTTTGTTTTCTATGTCGGTGAGTCAGTCCCTGTTTTGTAAATAAGTTCATTTCTGTCCTCCCCCCTTACCCGTTCTATTTTTAAGCGCATGGTTCAGTGGCACGGGGCACGTTCACTCTGTTGGGCAGCCGTCAGCACCATCCGTCTCCAACGCGTCTTTCTTCTCCCTAGACTGAAACCCCAGCCCTACTCAACTCCCACCCTCGCTGCCCCTCTTGTGCTGACCGCCCTCCAGACCTGCGGCTTTTGGGGTGACCTGGTGAACCGGCTGGACTAGCACACCCAGGTGAGGACTGCATTGCCTCCAAGATCCAAGGAGACGCCCTGGGAGCCCTGCCTCTTCCTTGGTGCTCCTTGGGGACCAGAGGCACCAATTCACTCTTCCCTTCAGAATCGACATCTCAGTGCTCCCCACACCACTGGACACCCAGAAACTCCACTGACAGAGAAGGCACCTGAACACTGTTTTTTTTTTATTGTTTATTGTGGTAAAACACATCTAACATAAACCGAGCTGTCTTAACCACGTTTAAGTGTCCATTTCAGCATTATTGACTACATCCATCATGCCATGCCACCATCCCCAGCCACCTCAGGACTTCTTTATCCTCCTAAACTAGCTAAAAGCTGTTTCCCTTGTGCGCCAGCTGCCCGCTCGCCCCCCCCCCCCCCCCGCCCGGCCCCCTCCCCGTGCTTTCTCTGCCTTTCCGGTCCGACTCCCCCAGAGGGATCATGTAGACTTTGTCCTCTGTCCTCTCCCTGTGCCCCCTTCTCCGTGAGACAGGCCACTAGCCACAAGCCCCAAGTCGCATGGTGACTAGGCTGCAGTGCCGGGGCTTCAGAGGGGGTTGTTTTGTTCCCCAGATCCTCCAGGTCTTCATCATCGCAGCTATTTTGGCCTGAGCAGGCTTTGGCACTTCAGAGATGGGAGGCTCTTTGGGAACACCCCTACCATCTTACAGAGACTCACGGCTGCTCTGTCCTGCTGGTCACGTGTGACTCAAGTGCCAGTGCCCTCTGCGAGGATGGGAGGGACAGGGCACGTCATCCTAAAGGCCGGGTCCTCCTGCCCAGTGATTTCAGGTCTGGGGATGTAGACAGAGGCTGCCATGGCCCCAGGGCTGTGTTTGCAGGAAGCCTCCTTGTTTATTTGGCTTTTACCGTGTCCCCTGGCAGAGGCTTTCCCCAGCCGTGGCCAGAGCCATCCCGGGACAGCTGACCCTGGGCTCTCCTGAGATGGCTTAGGAGCCTGGATGCAGCCTTCTGTTCTGAGTAGCAATATTCCTGGCCAGACATGAAAGGAGAGATTAGAACAGCCCGTTTTCTCCAGGCATCTTATCCCGATTAAGTGGGAATTCAGAAAAAATCCCCACCGCGCATCCTTCCTCCTCATCCGGCTCCCCACCCTAATCTGCCTCATCCTGACGGAGTCTGACCCTCCCCGCAGGGAGTTTCGGGTCCACTGAGCTCATGCCGTGCACCCGTGTGCTGTTTGTTCCTGTTCCTACCGAGGCAGCAGCTGGTGTGAGAGGGACGGCGCCTCGTGCCCGCGGCGAGTGATGGGGCCAAGGCTGGAGTGGGACCCGCCCGCCAGCAGCACCCACGGTCCTGCTGTGGCCTGAGGGGTTGGGCTTTGCCTGGACATGGTGTTCCCTGCAGCGTCAAAAAGGGGTTGTGTAATCCTGCGGCTGCGGGTGGTGTGTGGGACTGAGCATGTGGGCCTCTGCAGGGGTCAGTCCGGGTGAGGCCCCCCCTTCTGTGTGAGCCGGAGCGGGAAGCACCGGCGCGGACGCCAGGGCTCGGGGTGATTTGTGGGAGGTGGGGCCTCGGGGAGCCCACTGATACAGCGCTGTCAGGCTCCTGCTTGCAGCTTCAGGCTCGCAGCCCAGCCCTGCTGCTTCCTGGGCTAAGCCCACACCTGTTCTGAGCATTTTTAATATTTTCATTGGGACTGTGGGGACAGACGATTGAGGCTGTCTCTTCCCTGGGTGGTGTGGCTGGCGCATCTGGGGAGGACATGAGGGCACACAGACCAGGGACAAAGGCTCTGTGGGGCGGTGCCCTGCAGTGGGCCACACTAGGCCGAATCAGAGTCAGGACAAGCCCATGAGAGCCTGGCGTTGGCTGGGCGCGTTCGCCTTCTGCGATTTTCCAAAGCACCACGTTATGAGGGATGAACCCTGGCGCACCCAGGCCTGGGGAGCGAGGCTGCTGGGCCGGCTCCGGCGCGAGCGGGTCGGAGCACAGCGATCTGGCCCGCGTGCAGACTGCCCTGCGCCCTCCGGCCTTTCCATTTCAGAGCAGAAACTCATCTGTAAGATGGAAACTACAGCGAGATAGCAGAGCACGCTGGACTTTCTCGCACATAAACCAAGCAGTTTCAAAGGAGAGGCTCCCTAGGCCGCAGAGCTGGCCAAGGCAGCAGGCCCTGCTTGGCCAAGGAGCCTGGGGCTGAGCCTTGGCTGTAGAGGAGGCCCCGTGGTCACTCACTCGTGCCGCACGCAGGAACCTTTCTTCCATCCTCGTGGGAAGTGACCCGCCCAGCAAAGGAGATGCTGAGACAGCCTGGAAGGGCTTCCGGGCTGCGGACCCCTAGCCCCAGACCCCTGCGGGTAGGAATGTGGCCTGGCTGAGGCTGGAGCAGCCACTGGTGGGAGCCAGGGACCATCCCTCGGGGGAGGTCAGCAAAGCTGTGGCAGGGAAGCAGTTCTGCAGGGCTGCGGGTGACGCGGTGATGGCGGGGAGGCAAGGATGGGTGTTACAGGCAGAAGGAGCCATGTGTGCAAAGCTTGGAAACAGCGGTAACCAGCCTGGGGTGGCCCTGAAACATGGTCTGTTGGGGAGGGGCAAAGAGCCAGGCACCAGCATCCGAGAGCTTCTGAAGCCCCACTGAAGACGTTAGACCTTGTCTTCCAGGCACTGGAGGAGCCCTTGGGTTTTAAGAAGGGAAGATGCTATGACCTACTCAACTGATGTGCTCGTGGACCACCGAGGTTCTGGGGCTGCTGGGAACGCACTGGAGAAAGGCTGTGGGGGTGACGGGAAGGGGAAGAGGGACCGGAGATTGTAGGAGACAGCAGGGAGCAGGCGTGGCGACCACGTGGATGTGAGTGTGGGGGGCGGGACGGGGGTGGGAGTGGAGTCGGGGAGGAATAATTCAGGAGTAACTAGTTTCAGGAACCAGAGGTGGAGACTACGGAAGGTGGTGAAAGTTCTAGGTTTGGATGTGGGAAGCATCAGGTCCTGGGGTGTGACCGCAGGAGACACCTGGTGAAGCGTCAAATCTGGGTGTCTCAGGAAGAGGAGCCAGGACTGAAAGGATGGTGGCCGAGGGGTGGCAGGATCAGCTGGGTTGAGCATGTGTGTGTGCAGAGCAGAGAGGGGGCTGTGCACAGGGCCCGGGGCCTGGAGAGATTAGGGGCTCCGGGTAAGGAGATGACCAGCCCTCCGAGGCTGTCTTGCTGCCTCCTGCCAGGTGAGTGGCCTGGACTTGAGAGGAGGAGTCCGCTGGTGGAGGAGGGCTTGAGTGGCAGACACCAGGGTCGGCACTGGCCACGTTTAGCCAGAGCTCGCAGCAGTCGGGCAATGTGACCATGGGAGCCTCGCTGGTCTGGTAGGAAGGGTGTGCCCATGAGCCCAGACAGGTTCATGTCCAGACTCGGTCACTTGGGGCTGTGGAAGTTTGGGTAACATCTTTGACCTTCAGGGCCCTTGTCTCTTTGAGATGATGCCCAGCTCTCAGGGCTTAGAGGCTGATTAATAAGCCTGCCAGCCATGGTGCAGATGGGCTGCCGGACGCATGGTCCTCCTCAAACCTCAATGATCTCAGCTCCACCAGGTGCGCAGCCGCCGTCTCTAACACCAGAAGAAGCGGGACAAATGCAGGTAAGCAGAACAAATCCTAGGCTTTTGACGATTCCTTCCTATGCGTGCAAACACACTTCCCCTGGGGCCAGGACTCTCAGAGTTGGTGGGAGGGGACTGGTGTCCTACTGGTGGGATTGGACGTTGTCAGCCCAAAGGACAGACCCCCTGATTGGAAATGCGTTTCTGAATGCTCAGGAGGCTTTAGGACTGCTGCACGGATGGGAGGGCTGGCCGAGGGTGAGCCGGGGAGACTCTGCAGGGAGCGGCAGCCCTGGGAGACTGGCTGGAGAGGAGACGGCTCAGCGCACAACCAGCCCGCAGAGGACGCGGCGCTGTGTGATGGTCTCGGGGCCCCCGGTGGGCTCCAGCACGCGGCGGGGAGCGCGGGGGCGGGGCACTGCCTCCCTGTCTCTGTGCCACTGGTTTATGGCACAAGAGAGGAATTTGGAAGTGCCACGGGAACACTCGGAAGAGCCGAACGGGCAGGAAGGAGCAGTGCGGAGCGCTGTGTTGACTTCATTAGAGAGGAGCTCGCTTTGTGCCAAAGTCTGGTCATCGCGGGGGTAGTGAGGTGTCGGGCAGGGCTCACAGGTTCCCGGAGGTCTTGCCAGGGCTATGGAGGGCAGCAGAATGGTGACCGTCCATAGAGGGGTGGCTCACGGCTTAAAGGACTGGAAGCCTGGGTGATGAAGGGGCACCGAGGCAGCGGCGGGTCTGACCCTCCCATTTTGCAGAGAAAGAGAAGTGACTGCAGGGAACGCCAGCTTAGTTCACGATCTTCTCCACTTGGCATTTGGTGGTGCGAGAGTCCTAGGAGTGTCATCTTTCCAGGGGAAACTGGAAGTGGGAACACTTAAGTCCCGATTGCTCTAGATTTGTCAAAGATTTCCAGGCCCTCTTTGAAGACAGCCGCGGAATAGTCTTGCGTGTGGTTACATGTCTGCTCAGCATCCTCCTGCCGGGCCACTGGTAGAAGCTTCACCTCCGGTTGCTACAATGTGGCACCTCTCTCCTAACCCAGTGGCCGTCAGGCTGGTGCATTTCCCCTCCTTTGGTGGTGTAATCTTGTTTCTTCTCTGGCATTGGTTTTCATGGTAAGCGTGTGCATTTCTGTTCCTCCAGTACAGAGATTCAGGGTTGCTTGCGTGCATGGCCCGGGGACCCAGGGACCCAGCTCGCATCACTTCTGTACCGTGTGCATAGCTGCAAATGGCCGACGGCATGTTTCTTCCCATTGGCTCCGGAGACCCAGCCACAAAGCAGGGCCAACTCAATTCCCCAGGCCCCCGAGTGACTTCTGACCCTCATCCACCTCTTCGGTAAGAGTTATTAATTATTGTGCTTGAGACTGCTTTGTGCCAAGAAGTTCAAAGCATCTTCCAACCTTAACCCATTAATCCCATTAGCATCCTAGGGAGAGCGGAAGGCACTGGCCCAGTCCTGTGACTCCCATCCACCCGGCCACTGTGCACGTCGGGAGGGGGCCGGGCAAACTGGAGCAGAGAGGGCTTGGCTTGAGAGTCCTCGCTGAGTCAGCGGCAGGCCTGGAGAAGAAGCTGAGTTGGCTGACTCAGTCCAAGGACCGCATTGCCAAGGCAGGCTTCTTTCCTTACAAAACAGCCATTGTCCCCGTCTCCAAAGATGCACTCATCCCCCCGTATAGGCAGTTGTCAGTATCTGCGGACCAGGAGCGCAAGAGCTGTTTGCACTAGGCTTGGAGGACAGGCGTTTGATCATCAGGGGTAGCAAAACAGGTCCCTGTCTTTTCTCTGGGCGTCAACTCACTAAACACTCTCCCACAAGACGGTTCGACCTCCGAGCAGAGACAGCCCCGGCCACCTGTGTGTGGGGGCCGCAGCTGTGTGAGTCCCCAAGGGGCTACCCACCAGGGCAGGGCTCCTCCCAGGGCGCCCGGGAGGGGACCCGCAGTCAGAGGCAGCTGGATAAGGAAGAAACAAGATGTTCTTTCTCCTACCCGGGCTGCCCCCATGCTCTCAAGATTCTACATTGTTTTTACTTTTCAGTCTAATTTTAATCCAAGAACTTGGTGAAGCTGGAGAAATCTCTTGAACCATTTTTTTTTTTTTTTTTTTTTTTTTTTTGTAAACAAGCGTGCTTTTCTGGCCAGATGTTTCTTTTTTCCTGGTTCTTACGGGGCTGTGCCATTGAACTGTCCGGCTGGAACTGAATAAATCTTTGTTTTATGGCTTCTTTGGTCCTTTACAACTAAGGGCCTCAGGAAGGAATCAGATCTTTGAATCCTTCTGGTCTTAGCCTTGAATGACCTCTTCACAAATGCACCATTAGCTGAAAAATCGTAGAGATACTTTTGTGGCTGACCTGAAAACACGTTATCAAAGTCCAGGACCCTAACACTGGGAGGGCTAGTCGTGCTGGAACGGAATAACCAAGCACTGGTCAGTAACCACTCCCAGCAGGGTGCCGTTAAGAATCAGAAGCATTTCGCTTTCACGAACGGTGTGTCTTCAGTGATTCGGTGCGCGTTAGCAGTGACCCAGGCCGGAGTTGCTCTGTTTTCCAGCTGGATGCCCCATCTGAAAAATGAGCCCTCAATCCAAGCATGTGCACAGACGGGTCCTCGGGACGGCCTCTCAAGGCGCCACAAACCGGCCTCATAAGCGGTGTACTGGGTATAGGGTGACGCGCCAGTAGGTAAAAGCTTGAGGTCTGGTGAAATGTTTTCATGTTTCCGGGAGAGCAGGCTTCTTTCAGCTATTTTTACTTCTAAAAGGGCCCTGGCGCAAGGACAGCCTTGTAAAATGTGCTGTGGGTGATGCAGCTGTGGCCAGCCGCGGAGGGCTCCAAGCGTGGAGAGAGCAAGGGGGAAATCTGGGCCTGTTTTTGGACAGGTTTTCATCTGGGAGGAGAAAAGGCTGTTGCTCAATCTTGAAAGCTGAGTTTTTGACCCCAGCAGCACCGCAGGGCTGACCTAGGGCGAGGTGGCCAAGGAGGCAGCGCCCGAGCCTCCGCCCCGCTGGGCGGGCCACCCGGTGCAGCCCCAGCCCCAGCCCCAGCCCACGGCGGCAGCACCCCAAGCTCCAGCGTCTTTCTTAGAACTTGCAGCTGAACTCACTGTGCCTTGTTCCTTTCTCTCTGGAAACGCACTGTGTCTTTCCTGGCCTCCTTGTTTGTATGCGTGGTGCCCTTTGCTTCCCCTGTCCCCTGTCCCCTCTCATCCTCCACCCATGAGGGGTGTCAGGTCGTGTCAGTACCACCCCTGTGTGACGTCCTTGCTCAAGTCTCCATCACCCAGACGGCATCCACAAGTGTCCCGACGGCCCACTCTGCGCCTGAGCTCTCTGCACGTCACCCGCAGCACTCCGCATCACCTGCTCCCCCTGCCCTGGCTCCCTGTTATCTGCTTCCTGTCTCATCGACTGGCTTGGGTATTTCACATAAATGAAATCATACAACATGTGGTCTTCGGCAACTGGCTTCTTTTACTCAACACAATGTTCTCCAGGTTTACCCGTGCTGTAGCCTGGACCACTGCTTACTCCTTTCTGCGGCTGAAGGAGCCGGCTGCTGGGCTCTGCTGCCCTTAGCTGCCTGTGTGTAGAGTGAGGACTCTGATGTGCTGGGCACCCTTCTGAGTGTCTTATCTCATTTACTCCACATTTACCTGTTGAGCTCGGAACTGTCCTTGTCTGCATTTGGCAGATAAGGGAACTGATGAACAAAGAGACTAAGTTCTCCACCAAAGATGCTCAAAGATTCCAACTGAGAGAGTTGCCTTCTCACCCTAGGGGCTGTGCTTCTTGGAGGTTTCCGGGTAGTGGAGGATGCTGGGTGGCAGGATGCTCTCTGGTTCTCAGCTTTGCACAGGAAAACCCCCACTAAACTTCTGACGGTTCATCAAGCATGTGTAGCAGCACGACTGTGTTGTTGGTTTTCACGTGTTTGGTATTTTTTCCGGTTAAAAAAATAACACCTACTTATAAGAATTCAGACAAATCAAATGTAAAGAAAATGAGACCACTGGTAAAAAAAAAAAAAAAAAGATGTAAAAACTAGAACTGGAAAATGAAAGAAATGTAGAAAGTGGAAGGGAAAGTCTACTGTGACGTAACTAGAGGGAAGTGATGGGATAGAGTAAGTGTCCCAGAGATCACTGTGGACATTTCTCAATAAAATAATAGTGATTTTAAGTAACTGACAAGACCCCTTTGACACTGATGCATCAAAAACTCCCTAGCATCAGGACATGGAAACAACCTAAATGTCCACAGACAGATGATTGGATAAAGAAGATGTAGTGTATACAATGGAATATTACTCAGCCATAAAAAAGAATGAAATAATGCCATTTGCAGCAACATGGATGGACCTAGAGATGATCATAGTAAGTGAAGTAAGTTGGACAAAGACAAATGTCACATGGTATCACGTATATGTGGACTCTAAAGTATGATACAAATGAACTTATCTCCAAAACAGAAAAAGTCTCAGACATAGACAAAGTTATGGTTACCAAAAGGGGAAGGCAAGGGGAGGGATAAATTAGGAGTTTGGGATTAGCAGATTCAAACTACTATATATAAAATAAACAGCATAGACCTACTATATAGCACAGGCAACTACAGTCAATATCCTGTAATAAACCATAACGGAAAAGAGAAAAAAACTCCTTGGCATCTAAACAGCCTGGTGAGAGTCGCACGTGTGATGGCCACATCAGAGGAAAGAAGGCGGTGCCAGCAGAAGCTGCTGTCCAGCTTCCGCAGGGCTCAGGAAGGGGACAGTTGAGCCTGATGGTGTGCTCAGGATTCTGAATGCCAGGCGCCCTTGCTCGATGCTTTTGTAAGGAATGTCCTTCCTGGTCTTCCCAGCCATCCTCTGAGGCAGGTGTTTCCAACTGCAGCATGTAGACAGGGGGCGGCGGTAAGACGCCCTCCGCGATGCCTCTGCACCCAGCTTCCTGGCGCTTCGTCTTGTGCTGTTCTTGCAGCTTTGCAGTGTCTTCCTCGGATGAACCGAGAAATCCCCCCACTTCCCCAGCTGGCCTGGGCAAAAGGCTGCATACGGACTGGTCTTCATCACTCATGAGAAGTTGAAAAATAGCTCAAAGATCATGTCCTGCTCGTGGTCCCCACAACACACTGCCTGATGCTCACTGGACCTCAGCACCTTGTCACTGTCTTATTGTCAGTGGTTTGAAATGATGTCCCTTTTCCGGCCCCATGAAATGCCTCCCTCGACCTGCCCCTCTGATGGCTGACTCGTTTATACACACACAGTAAGGCAAGAATAGCTAAAGAAGCAAGGCACAGTGCTTTGTAGGCAAGGGTGCGGTGTGAGAAGTCGGGGGGAAGCTGGTGCCCGTTCCTGCAGTCCCTGGAGCTGAGTTCGTAGCTCCCAGAGCAGAGAGAAGACTGTGTCCGCTCGCAGGACGGTCACGGCACTTCCCCTGTTCTTTCTCCCCTGGCACTGAGCTTTCTCCTCTAAGCCGCTGGCTGGAAAGCTTGGAGTGTATCCAGGGCAACCAGGCCATGGATCCACTGACAGGTCAGCAGCCCCAGTAGGCCATCTGGCTGAAGGATGCACACATGGTGTGGAGATGAGGGAACCTTAGCCTCTGGCTCCATGTCACGGGAAACAGCCAGAGTTCTCACTCACAGAGCACCAAGCGGTGCGGAGGGCGCTGGGCCTTTGTGAAGGGATGGCAGACGGTACAGAAAGAAGACCCGGGGAGACCCCCCACCCCAAGGAGGGGCCCACTGCCTTGTACAGCCATCAGTGCACCCCTGAACATGGGCCTGCCGGGGTTCTGGTGATGTGCGTGCCTGTTTTTAACCTCTCCTCTCCTTTCTTCTTTTTTATCAAAAAATATTGTCATGGAGCAGATAGAATTTATGACCAAACATATTGCCATGAATTAAAAAAGAAAACAGGGCCTTACAGCCTCTATAAAACAAGACCTTAAAGCAGAGACGGACATCAGGGAAGCTACGGGGGAAGAGAAGGAAATGAGTTATGCGTTTGCAGGAAAACGTGGGCGGGAAACTGCAAGCCCTCGCAGACGGAAGGACACGTTGGAATCAGCACAAAGAATAGATGCTTCCGAAAACGTAGCAAGGTGTGTGGACAGGACTGAGAATGGAGGAGAACAAGACCGAATGGAAGCAAACAAGGCCGTCTGGCTGAAGGACGCACACACGGTTGGATCTAGGCGCGGGTCAGAGGACCTGAGTGTGGGAAGGCTGTGAAAAGGCGCCCGAATACTTGTGCTCAGTGAGTCCGAAGAATAAAAGAACTAAGATGATGAAAGAAAAAAAAATAGAATTAAAATGATAATTCAAGAAACATTTCTGGAAATAAAAAGGAGACTTGAAGCTACAAATTAAAAGGGATTTCCAGGGAAATGCATACAATGGTCGGCACGGAGGCATTTCTGATTCAAGTTACTCCATTTCAAAGATAAAGAGAGAACGAAGGCAAAGTGATCGGGTCACGCAGGAGGGAAAGCATCGGCCTGGCTTTAACCGCCTCCGCGGCCACAACGGAGAGGGGCGCTGCCTGTGATGCGCCCAAGAACGCCGTCTGACGCCTAGCCAAGCTGCCACGCGGAGGAAAAGGTAAGAGCTGGGGTACAGGGTTTACTTGAGCCTTTCTTTAAGAAGCTACTAGAGGTAGGATTTTGGCTACTCAAAGGGTGAAAGAAGAAAATTGGCTCTGAGTGTTGAATCCATTTAACTCGAGGGTTAAGTCCTAAGAAGGCGATGAACGCATCCCGGTCGGGAGAGAAACCGCGTGGGAGAGAGGAGAGCCCGTGCGGAGCGACGCCCGTCGGGGGCGCGCAGAGGTGGCCCCGGAGCGCGGGGGCGTGGCGTCGGGCGGGGCGCGGGCCGGCCCTCGCTCGAGGTCGGGGCGCAGGTGGAGCGCGCGCGGGCAGACGCCGGCCGGCGGTGGGCGTGCGCCTGGAGGTTTGCGGGGGAGCTCCTCCGTTTCCCCCCACTTCTGAGGGGGGCGTGGCTGAGGGCAGATGAGAGAAGAAAGAGGTGTTGGACGTGAGGAGGAAGGAGAGACGTGAGGCAGCCGTCTGGGTCGTGAGGGCCTAATGTGTTATTCGCATCATCCATGGAATCAGTCATTTCCAAAATTGTATCTTTCGCGTCTAGAAGTTCCTTTCAGTTCATCTGAAGGTCCACACAGTCATTCCTTGTACGGCCCTTGCTCGCTCATCTTTAGAAGTCCATCCTTTTGTTAAAAAGCGCGTGCTGCGGAGCTCGCCTGCCTTCTGCTCCTGCTAATTCTGGTGTCTGGGGTCCGCAGGGTCGGAGCCTCTTTGCCATTTTCAGTGTCTTGCACACGGGGGGCCACCTCCTCCGTGCCTGCCCCCGCGCCCGCCCGCCGCCCCGGCCGCCGGCCCTAGGACTGCCTCTCGCCCCTCCCCTCCTCCGGCTCCCCCACCCCCGCGAGCTCCCGGCGGGGCCTCCTCTTCTCCCTCAGCTCCTCCACGTAGTGCAGGACCCAGCAGGGGGCAGGTGCGCGGCTTTCTGTCGGGATGAGTGAATTAGGGGAACCAGAGGCCCTTTTCAGTTTGCCCATCTAAGATGCTTTTCGGCATTTATGAAGCAACTGCCTACAAAACAAAGCACCGAATCCAGAGGGGCCTGTGCTCTGGAATTCGCCCGGCCCAGGAGGCGCGAGGCCGGCATCCGCAGGCAGCGTCGGCCAGGTTCCCGGGAGGGTTCTTTTGGCGATGCTGCTCCGGGGACCCGAGGGGAGAGTGGGGGAGAGAGGAATGCTCATTTAGTAACTGTGGTTACTGGGGGCGGGGTCAGACGGAGCTGCGCTCAGCCTTTCTGGAACCCACTGAGGAACCTCGTCCAAGAAGGGACATACTGAATGAGTCAGCTTAGTTCTGGTCAAAAACTGGAGCCCAGGGACGTGGACTTCTATCTCCTTGTTGGCATCTCAAAACAGTTGCATCCGCCTCTCTTTGAAGCTCTTCCTTCCTGTGGAGGCAGAGACTGGCCCACCCCTTCCTGCAGCCTCTCCTGTGGGGCCTGGGGAGGCCAAAGAGACCCCGGGCCCCTGACAGAAGGAGGAAGGCGCGCCGGCGCTCATCTGGAGGCTCTTCTCTGCCCCCGCTTTCTGAGCAGCAGGAATGGTGGCATCTGGGTAGATCAGGTCAAGTTTCCTGGCTCCTGGACCTTCCACACCAGCTGTTTCTGCCTCTTCCAGAATGGGGCCTCGTTCCTGCCCTTGTCTGAGACCTCTTCTTACCCCTGTGCTTGTCATTTGTTCATCGAGTACATTTCTGGGGCCAGGAGTTGTGCTGTGAACTGAGGCTAAGGGACCGAGTTGTCCACCGCGTCCCAGGGCCACCCACTGATGGTGGGACCAGCCCGATGCCAGGCTGAATGCCAATCAGAGTCCCAAATCCAGCTTGGGTCCAAGGAGGATGTCCAGGAGGAGCGAACTTTTGACCTGAGTTTCCTTAAACCAGTAGTAGTTAGCTGGGCAAAGAGGGGTGGCTGGGGCAGGAGGGAGGAGAAGCTTGTGTTAATCTGAGTCCTACAGAGCAGACAAGGCTGGGTCTTCTGAGCACCACAGTGTCCAAGATGATCCCGGGAACAGCCTCTAAAACCCCGGCATCCTGCTCAGAGACTGTTCCTTAATCTTCAAAATGGGCATAGCTTCAGTTAGTCAACAGAGGTTAGATGTGATTTTTAAACTGTGTTTTTCGACTTAATTGAAATATAATTGAGCCACAATGAACTGTCCATATTTAGTATAAAACTAGATGAGTTTTGACATATGAAACCATAACCACAATCAAATGATGGACGTGGCCATCACCTCCTAAAGCTTCCCTGAGCTCCCTGGTCACCCGCTCTCACCCCCCACCCCACCAGATAACCCCGGGCCTGCTGGCCTGTTTATTCCGCTGCATTGACCTGTGCAGACGTTATTTTGATACTGTCTATACACACATCTCCTTATATGTTAATATAATGCTGTGTCAATTAGTGCAGCTTTGTAATAAGTCATGGAATTTATTACTTTAGTTTAAGCCCTCTGCCTTTATTTATTTTTTGGTTCAGTGTGTGTGTGTGTAGTTTTTCTATGTGTTTGTATTTTAATATAAATTTTAAAATTAGCTAATCAATTTCTACAGTAAATCTGCTGAGGTTTTGATTGGAATGATATTGAATCTGTACGTTCATCTGAGAAGAACTGATACCTTAACAGCATGGAGTTTTCCAATGCATGGATGCAGCGTATCTCTCCATTTGCCAAGGTCTTCTTTTTCTCTCTCTCAGTACTGTTTTGTTGTTTTTGGTGGTGTTTGCCTGTGTTTTGTCAGATTTAACCCCAAGCATTTTTTTCTGTTTTCATTATATTGTAAATGATTTTATTTCAACTTCTGTTTGTTCACTTGTTAATAGAAATACAATAGTTTTATTGCCTGTAACTTGCGAACTTGGCAAGCTCACTAATTAGTTCTAGTGATTTTCTTGTAGATTCCTAGGATTTTGTGTTGGTCATGCCGTCAGCAAATATGACACTTTTACTTCTACCTTTCAAACAGGTTTGACTTTTATTTCTCGTCTCTGCCGTTCTGTGTTAGCCAGAACCTCCGCTACAACACTGAACAAAAGTGGTGAGAGCAGACCCCCTTCTCTGGTTCTTGGACTCGCGGGGGGACACGTTTTGTCTTCTACCACGAGTGACGTTTGTTGTAGTTTCTTATAGATGCCCTTTCTCAGACTGAAGAATTTCCTCCAATATTAGTTTGCTGACAGCGTTTATAAGGATGAGGTATTAGATTTTGTGAAGTGAGTCTCCTGCACTTATGGGTGTGGTACATTTTTACTCCTTTATTTTGACATTATGGTAAATTCCATTATTCAATTTTCAGATGTTAGACTAACCTGGCTTTCTTTCATAAGCTCCATTTGGTCGTGATGTGTTACCCTTTTTGTCTGCTGTTGGACTAGATATGCTCAGTTTTTGTTGAGAATATTTGCATCTATGTCCACGAGGGCTATTACTCTGCAGTTTTCATGAAATATCATTTTTCTCGTTTTGGTCTCAGGGTAATGCTGGCCTCATACAAGTTGGGAGAGAGTCCCTCCTCGTTAGCTATTTTGGAAGGATTTATGTGGAACTGATTTTGTTTCTTAAATGCTTGGTCGAACTCTCCAGTTAAGCCCTATGGGCTGGGGAGTTTTTCTGTGAGAAAGTTTTAACTAAAAATTCAATTTCTTTAATAGATATAAAGCTGACGTATTTAGATTGTTTATTCTTGAGTGAACTCCAGGAATTTGTGTCTTCCAAGTAACTTCTCCATTTCATTAGGTTATTGAATTTATATAACGTTGTTCCTAATACTCTCTTATTATTTTTCTGTTTGCTTGTGGATTTTGTAGTGCGGTCTCTCCTCTCTCTTATCTCTGACATAGGTAATTTATTTCCTCTCTCTTGTTCCAGATCTCCAGCCAGAGACTTCCCAGTTTGATTTAGCTTTTCAAATACTTAGCTTTTGGTTTCATTTTTCTTTTCTATCTTTTTTCTTTCCCACTTCCATTGATTTTTAAATTATCCTTATTATTTCTTTTCTTTTGCTTAATTTGAGATGGATTTTCTTTTCTTTTTCTCATTTCTTAGGGTGGAAGCTAAGATCATGGTTTTAAAAGGTTTCTTACCTTCTGATCAGATGTGCCATAAATTTTACGTTAAGCCCTGTTTTAACTGCATCTCACACATTTTGACATACCACGCTTTTATTTTCATTCATTTCAAAATACATTCTAATTTCTAATATTTCTTGTGATTTCTTCTTTGACTCGTGAGTTACTTAGAAGTGTGTATTCAGTTTCCAGATGTTTGGGGAGTTTTTATTGTGGTAAAATGTACATAACACAAAATATACCATTTTAATCATTTTAAGAGTTCACAACAGTCAGAATGGCCATCATTCAAAAGTCCACAAATGACAAATGCTGGAGAGGCTGTGGAGAAAGGGGAACCCTCCTACACTGCTGGTGGGAATGCAGTTTGGTGCAGCCACTGTGGAAAACAGTATGGAGATTCCTCAAAAGACTAGGAACAGACTTACCATATGACCCAGGAATCCCGCTCCTGGGCATATATCCAGAAGGACCCCTACTTCAGGATGACACCTGCACCCCAATGTTCACAGCAGCACTATTTACAATAGCCAAGACATGGAAACAGCCTAAATGTCCATCAACAGATGACTGGATAAAGAAGATGTGGTATATTTATACAATGGAATACTATTCAGCCATAAAAAGCGACAACATAACACCATTTGCAGCAACATGGATGCTCCTGGAGAATGTCATTCTAAGTGAAGTAAGCCAGAAAGAGAAAGAAAAATACCATATGAGATTGCTCATATGTGGAATCTAAAAGCAAACAAACAAACAAACCATAAATACAAAACAGAAACAGATTCATAGACATAGAATACAAACTTGTGGTTGCCAAGGGGGTGGGGTGTGGGAAGGGACAGACTTGGATTTCAAAATGTAGAATAGATAAGCAAGATTATACTGTGTAGCACAGGGAAATATATACAAGATCTTATGGTAGCTCACAGAGAAAAAAAATGTGACAATGAATATATATACGTTCATGTATAACTGAAAAATTGTGCTCTACATTGGAATCTCACGCAACATTGTAAAATGATTATAAATCAATAAAAAAGTTAAAAAAAGAAGAGTATAGTTTAGTGTCATTAAGCACATTTGCGTTGTTACGTACCCGCCACCACCGTCATCTTCCCAAACTGAAACCTGCCCCCATTAAACTATAACTCCCCACTCCCTCCTCCCCGGCCCCTGGCACCCACCATTCTGCCTTCTGTCTTCATGAATTTGACGACTCCAGACCCCTCATGTAAGTGGAATCATGAAATGTTCGTCCTTTTGTGCCTGGCTTATATCACGTAGCATAATGTCTTGAAGGTGTGTCCATGTGTTTTTCAGACTGTGTCAAAATTTCCTTCCATTTTAGGTTGAAGCTGAGTGATCCACTGTATGACCAGACCACAGCTTGTTCATGCATTCATCAGTTGATGGGCATTTGGGTTGTTTCCATCTTTTGGCTATTGTGAATAATGCAGCTATGAATATGGTGTGCAAATATCTCTTCGAGTCTTGCTTTCATTTCTTTTGGGAGTATACCAGAGGTGGACTTGCTGGATAATTTGGTCATTCTGGGTTTAATATTTTGATGAACCACCAGAATCTTCTACAGCAGCTGCACCATTTTACATTTCTTCCAGTGATACGCAAAGAGGCCAGTTTCTCCACATCTTCACTGACACTTGTTATTTCATGTGTTTTGATAGTAACTATCATAATGGATGTGAGATGCTTCACATAGGTATGGTCTTTAAACTTTCCTCTGCAAGTTTGACAGAACAGCCTCAGTTCAGCAGGGTGCTCTCCGGGAGCTGAGCCCATCATCCTACACCCTACACCCTATGGTACCTTTAATTGACTGCGCTGCAGACTCCCCATGGCCACCCCCACAGCTGGCACCCATCACAGTGCCCGACCAGCCCTAAGTTCTCCACGAGTGCTGCTGGGCTGGGAGCCGCAGCTGCAGCGAAGGTCGGGGGTGAGGAGCGGGTGGCAGAGGGGGCTAGGATGTCTCCTGGGCCCACACTTCCCTGGGCCTTCAGCCTGAAACTCGGGAATCAGACCTTTCCTCCAGGAGCTAAGGGAAGATTTTAAGTAGGGGCCAACCAGGGTAGACGCGTGTGGTTCACAGATCACGCTGAGCACAGCAGCTTGGACGGCACTTGAGAAGTGGCTCCAGGAGACTGATGGGGACCCAGGAGTGGAGGGCCCGGCTGGCTACGAGGTGCTGAGCTGGGTGATGGTGAGTCTGGGGACCACATCCTCACGTCCGTGCTAGCCTAGCCCAGGGCGCCAGGCTCCCTCACGCACAACAGGTGCGGGGGATTCAGTCCGTGTTTGGAAACTCACAGAGTATCTGAAAATCGACTAACACGTGAAAGGGGAGAGGAGCTACTCTCAATCTGGGCAGAAGTCTTCTGTTTCTGGAATCTGTGAAGGTGGTAAAAGGAATTTCTGAAGAATCACAAGTTGCTCATCTTGGTATCTCAGCAAACGGGAAGGATGAGGTGGAGTTCCCTGCTGCTAAAAATGTGTTCGTTGAGTTTCAAGTTTCCCTCTGTCCTTTTCCCCTTGCCTTCCGGTTAGGGAAATGACAACCTGACACCGTAGGAGACGTGAAGTGGAGAAGACAGAAGACTTCTATCTGTTTTTCACCACGGTGCTAACAGCTTCTTCTGTGCTTGGACGTGGGTCTGGCTCTGGGTAACTGGCAAGGAGGCATACACCCTTTGTCATTAAAGAATGAGAAACCTCTGAAGTGAATGTCAGTTCTAAGTGTGTACTTACTATCTAAGTAAAATAAGCCTCCCCATGTGATGAGCTGATAATTTTGGATACGTGAAGCAATGCCTCGTACATGCAGTTTTGGGTTAGTGAACTTTTTAAAAGGCTGGTTAAGGTCTGTGAAGGATCTGGAAAAGGCACACCTGCATCAGTGGAAACGCTGGCTGCCCCTATTCCATTGGTCTCAAAGTTTCGGGACATTTTGCATAATGAAGAAGGAGCTCTGTGCCAAACTGCATCATCCAGGACACCCAGCCCGATTCTCTAAACTCAGGTTGGCTTCCCTGCCCCGGCGCTGGCGCAGCACCCACGGCCCTGCGCTCTCTGCTGGTCTGTTTGTTCTCCTTCCTGTCCACCTTCCGCCTCCTCCTCCCTCTCTGTAAGGGCCATTCACCTATTGCTTAACTTCCTATGTAATTATTTTTACCACCTGTGAAGATCGGTGGTCACGTTCTTGTGGCAATGACAGATCTCCACGCGATTTCTTCCTTGGAGAACATCTCTGCCTTTGAAAAAGGCCTCTGGGTGTTTGGAAAAAGCAGCTGGAGGAGCTGTGAAGAGAGGCTAATACTTTTTTGTTCCTAGTGATCTTTCTTATGAAGTTCGCATGAGCAGATGCAGAATTTTGTTTGAGGAAAAAAAAAAAAAACCACAAGCTTAAAACAATGTTATTCATTGTCATTCAGTGTTTTTCAAGGCTTTGTCCATAATTGAATGAACGATCCTAGTTTTATAAAACACAGTCATCAGGAGCTCAGATTTGGAACCTCCCCTGTATTTCGAAGCATGGCTACCGTGTAACAAACTGAACTGACTCCTTCCAGACAAGCGTGGACTCCAAAATTCCATGGAAAAAAGTCACTGTGGGCAGAATTTGAATATCAGAAAATACAAATGAATTCACTCTTCTCCAGAGGAAGGCGAAGCCCTCAGGGACGAGGCCTCGGTGGCTCTCCAAGGCCAGCGCTAAGAGGGGGCGCACCGGTCACTCCCACGCGGAGAGCGCGGGCTGAGCCCGTGCGGCTCGCGACCCCGCTCGCGTCCCCTGAGGAGATAGGTGGGAGACAGACCGGGGGGCTCGCGCTGCGTCCCAGGAACCAGAAGACGAAGGGCCTAGAAAGGGAACCTTAGGGCCGTGGAAGGGAGAGGAGGCAAAACTGCGTGACGTGATGCGTCTTCACGGTGGGGCTGTTAAACTCTACCTCCCCCGCTGCCACCCCCCACCCCCCCGCTCTCGTGGCTCGCTCTTTGCATGTAACTGGCAGCTGTTTGTGTTACCACCGTGCCAAGTACTCGCGGACGCCGTGCCGGCCCTGGGGGGGCGGCGGTGACCCGGGGAAGGTGCCTCTCAGCGGCGCTCTCCTCCCAGGGATGGAAGCGCCCAGCGCGCAGCCTGGTGACAGTGAGTGGTTTCATGTCGGTGCCGCGGGTCCCCTGCAGGAGAGGGCTGGGGAGGCCTGGAGGGAGTAGAACTGACCCCGGATGGAAGGCTGGGGAAGGAGACCCTCCCTGAGGAAGCCTGAACAGCGGCCACGCATGTGGACAAGGTGGGGAGGGTTGCTCCAGGCAGAGGGCGTAGCCCGCAAGGACCCTGACGCAGGAAGTGGCGGGAGGTGGAGAAGGGGACAGCTCTGCCCCGGGGGAGGAGGGCAGTGCATGGAGCCAGCCTGCGGGGGTGGGCGCTCCTGGACCCTCAACAAATGTTGCTTTACAGCAGCAAGATTTTGGCACCTCCTTCTGGTGGCTGCGTGGCCACAGCTCCTCACATGCTATTGCTGGGCGGGTTGGGTGACTTTGTCGGCGAGGTCTGGAAACGCCTGCTAATGGGATCACGTGGCTAAGGAGCATGAGACCCTCTTCCTGCAAGCGCCCCCCCCCCTCTGGCCACGGCGCTGTGTTCCCTGCTCCTGGAGGGCTTCCTCCTTGAAGATGCGACTCCGGCAGCCAGCAAGGAGTGGCGCGCATCTTCTTTGTCCCTGGCATCTGTTCCCAACACACCATCTGCCCTAGACAGCAAGCCCACGTCTTTCTTTCTGTTCTTCCTTCTCCGCTTCTTGTTTGGACCATGGGACTGGAGGAAGTCACCGTAGCTCAGGCTCAGCCATCCCAAGAGTGCTGCGCAGAGGAGAGGGGCGATCATCTCTGCTCCGGGTTCTCGTGTCTCGTCTTTGGGGCGTGATTTGCCAGGATGCCCCATCTTTGCTTTCTGGACTCAGCTCTCCAGATGGCTGCAGTGATGCAGGAAAGTCTGTCCTTCCCAACAAATGGGGCGTGGGAGGGCTCTGTGGCCCTCCTTCCTGCCCACATGGCCTCTGCCCCAGCAGGCTGAAAATGTAGGCGAGACTTGACACAGTCCCTAGGAATTACTCTACATTATCTGATATTAAAAAAGAAAAAAACACCCTACAAGCAAACTGGACAGAGGATTGATTCGGGAGAGATGCTGAAGGGAAAAAACCTGTTTTCTTCTCAAAGCGTTATCAGTGACACGCCATATGGTTTTTGCCAAACCATTTGGCTGCTGTACGGTTTTCTATTCCCAATTGTAACACTGAGCTGATAGAATTTGCCACCCCACCGGGATATCACAAGCACTAATCAGAAAGTCTATAAATGCCTTTGAACTCCTTGCAAAAACAGGCAACCAAAATATCAAGTGAAACCTGTAGAAATGTCACCCTAAGCCAGGCCTCCATTTTGGAAATGGGCATTTAAGGCTCACGTGGACGCGCTTATTATAGTTTGCACAGAAGTGACGCACGACTGGACACCCTGAGGTTTAATTTTTTTCCCAACAAGACTGTGATATATGCCAGGTGGAGGCTCAGAAAATTTTCCAATATAAGCTCCATTGTGAAAACCAATTTGCATTTAGGAGGGTTTCCGCGGCCACCTGGGTCTGTCCTACAGGCCACGGTTGAGACCACCTCGCTTCTCATCCCCTGCCCCTTGGGGTGCGCTGTTATGGGTCCCCTTAATGCACGTGCAGGTCTCTTTCCTTTCTGTTGGGAGAATTAAGAAAAATCGTGTCCCGACAGAGCAGCAAGGGGTCACCCCTTAAGAAGCTCCAGGGCTGTTGATTTGACTTCCCGATGCAGCTTGATTATACTCGAGTCTGTGTTGTTTACTTCGGAGACCTCCAAAAAGAGTGGCAAAGATCTAGCAACCCCAAATGAGTTTAGGAACCAGCATGTCCCTTGCTTTGAGGAACACAGTAAACATTTCAAAAGAGCGTGCCAGCTCATTATCTAACGCTCTCTCTCCAGTGACTTCAGGGAAAACAGCAGTAGTTAAGCAATGTTTGCCAAAAGCAAATGTGGGAATGGGTGTTGATTTTAAAAGGGGAGAGAGGAGCTCGCTGCTGGCTGCGCCGGCGGGAGGGAAAGGCCCGGTTCTGCAGACTTTCCGGGGGGGGGGGGGGGGCTTGCGGCCCCTCCTTGAACTCCCGACTGTTGGGGGCGGGGGCGGCGGGCCCTGGGAGTTGAATAACTGAGGTGCCGAGGGTCCGGCCAGTGCCCTGAGAGGTGAGACCCAGCCCCTCAAGCCTGGGGACAGAAGAACGGAGAACAGTCTTCAGTTATCCTCAGGACATTCTGCCCGAGGACCTGGGCTGTTGGCCCTGTGCTCGGGAGTTCAGGTCCCGGAGGGAGAGAGTAGGAGGCGGCTCCCCGCCCCCACCCCGCCCCCAAACATGCCCTCTTTAACGCTCTGCCAAAGCGTGATTAACACGTCCTGCGGCCGTTGGAGAGTCTGGTTTCTTTAGAAAGAAATAACTTCCTGACACTCGAGTCCAACAGCAAAGAATGCTATTTCGTAGTATGCATCCGGGTGTCTGGTGCAAAACAAACAAACAAACAACAACAAAAAAAAACAAAACCCGAGAATTAGCCTCCCCGCTCCAGAAACAAGAACAGAAACCCGCCGCTGAGAAGCGGCACAATGGCCCTTCAGCGCCGCCCCTCCTCTCCAGGCCCCAGAGCGGGTTCTGCTTTTGCGCCCTGGGGAGCTGGGCGTCCGGAGCCGCTGACCAGCCAGCCCTCTCCCTACCTCCTGGTGATGTTTGAAAATCTTCATTTTGTTTTATAGGTCACAGGTCAGCCCATCCATGAGGATTCTTGTAATTGCACAGGACGGGCTTTGTGTGGACCGATTACATCTTTTCTTTTGGACCCAAAGGGAGCCGTTCATTAGTCCGGCGCTTGTGCCTAAGGCTGACCTGAGCCGTCTGAAGGCAGAGCTTCCATGAAACTCCCTGGCATTACTTTATTCCCGGGAATCTTAATTATGAGGCATTACTGGGACGGAGCCTCAGTTCACCTTGGTTTGCAGCCTTGTGGGGAGGGGGGGGCGCCCCGATGAAAGGCGCCTGGAAGGCTCCATGGCAAATAGCCGTGGACGCAGGAGTGTGACTGGGAGCCCCAGCCTGGCCGCCAGACCTCTGCACACTGCTTCCTCTCTCTCGGGTCACGTTTTCCTTTTCTGCCAAAGGTCAAAGGGAAGAGAGGTCTCAGGCGTGCCTGGTTCCAGCCCACCCTCCCTGTCTACTAGATGGCAGTCCCCTTCCATTCCCTGGGCCTCGGTTTCCCTGGGGGGGGGGGGAAGGTCTGGGCGCCGTATGCGTCTCCTGGCAAGGTTGTGACCATGGCAGAGCCCAAGACGGTGACGGAGGAAAGCTGCTGGCTGCTTCTTTGTCCTTTTATATGCAGGAGGTCACCTGGGAGCAGGTGTTCTTTGTGTTTACCTGTTGCTCTTGCCAAGCCCTTCTTAGTGACATGAGTGTGTCAGCCGGGCTCCCACTGCTTTTGGGGAAGGGACGTGGGGCTCCTCTGGCGTTTCCAAGGCTGCCCTCCCCTTTCCACACTGGTTTGCAGAGACAGTCCTGGGAGGAGATGGGCACTTTGGCACAAGAACCTCCTTGGAGGAAGAAGGGTCAGGATGAGAGCCTCTTCCCTTCACTGCGAGAGAATTCAGGGGCAATGCCTGGGGCTCTGTGGGGCGGTCGGTCCTGGCCTGGGGGGCACTCGGTAGGAACAGCAGCTCCCGTGCAAGATGGCCCCAGAGAGCTGTAATGCTGGAACCCGGCTGGGGAGCACTGCTGCGATGCACCCTACAGGCGTGTCTTGGGCCTCTGGGCACGTGCCCACTAGACCAGGCAGGCATTTCCCTGTGCCCCGCTCCCCGCGCCTCAGCAAAGGGCACAGCCCCATCAACTCTCTACCAAACCGAAGTTCAGCTCACACTTGTCTCCCCCTTTCTCTGGTCACCAGGGACTCCAGTGTGACCAGTTCCAGTCATGGTGCTGTGGCCATGTGGGAGCCAGGGGCGGGTGTGGAAGGGGGCCTGGGGGACCCCAGGGAGCAGGGCGTTAGGCAAGCAGCTGCCCACAGTCTCTCCTGAACCGTTTTTCCAGGCACTGCCTGGGGTCCTGGGCCAGCTGGGGCGTCCCTAGTGGGTGGCACTGGAGCAGAGCCCGCCAGCCCACTCACCGTGGGTGAGACTACGTTTAATGTGGCAAAAGAGTTGCCAGGGGCCAAATTTATAGATCACCAGAGCCAGGAGGCCAGAGCCAGCCCCAAACTTGGCTTTCCAGAAGTGAATGGCTAATGTGACCAACCTCTGAACCCCAGAAATATCTCTGAAGGAACTCACAATTTTTTTTTAATGGAGGCGCTGGGGATTGAACCCAGGACCGCATGTGTGCTAAGCATGCGCTCTACCACTGAGCTATACCCTCCTCCCAAGAATTCACAATTTTTTTTATTTTTGCTGACTATAAGAAATTTATTTCAAATGATATTATAAAAAACGGAAAAATATTCCAATTAAAAGACACTTAAAACACATATGAACAATTTTTAAATGATCAGCACCAAACTAGGATCTACACTTGGGTGATACATTCAACAAATTCAAGAAATGGTTATTTTAAATGTCAAGATAATGATTAATTACATTATGAAGCAAAGACTGAGACAGGGCACATGGTGGCTGGGGGGAGATCGGGGGGCATGGGGGGCAGTCCTAGTCCTTTCTTCTACCAAAGTTCTGTTCCTTCCCTTAGATGGTGGTTATAAAGGTGTTCACTTTATTTTTTTATTGTTTTTTTTAACATTTTTTTATTGAGTTATAGTCATTTTACAATGTTGTGTCAATTTCCAGGGTAGAGCACAATTTTTCAGTTATACATGAACATACATGTATTCATTGTCACATTCTTTTTCGCTGTGAGCTACCACAAGATCTTGTATATATTTCCCTGTGCTACACAGTATAATCTTGTTTATCTGTTCTACATATGCCTGTCAGTATCTACAAATTTTGAACTCCCAGTCTGTCCCTTCCCACCCCCTCCCCACTGGCAACCACAAGTTTGTATTCTATGTCTATGAATCTGTTTCTGTTTTGTATTTATATTCTTCTTCTTTTTTTTTTTTTTTAGATTCCACATATGAGCAATCTCATATGGTATTTTTCTTTCTCTTTCTGGCTTACTTCACTTAGAATGACATTCTCCAGGAACATCCGTGTTGCTGCAAATGGCATTATGTTGTCACTTTTTATGGCTGAATAGTATTCCACTGTATAAATATACCACATCTTCTTTATCCAGTCATCTGTTGATGGACATTTAGGCTGTTTCCATGTCTTGGCTATTGTAAATAGTGCTGCTGTGAACATTGGGGTGCAGGTGTCATCCTGAAGTAGGGGTCCTTCTGGATATATGCCCAGGAGCGGGATTCCTGGGTCATATGGTAAGTCTGTTCCTCGTCTTTTGAGGAATCTCCATACTATGTTCCACAGTGGCTGCACCAACCTGCTTTCAAGAATTTACGATTTTAAAGAGACAGAGGAAAGTGCTCCCGGGCATTTAATTTGGGTAGATCTTAGCAAAGGCACTGCTTGCAGCGTAGTGGTCCTCTTAACATAGTATGTTTCTCTCTTCACCTTCCCTCCCACCCCACCCCTGCTTCCTGCTTCCTGTTTTCAGAGCTGGCTTTCCCTCGTCCCCCTCCTTCCTCCTGTATGACACACACAGTCTGTAAGATGTGCCTTGATGAGTTAGTTATCACCTTCATTATCCATCATCTCATTATTGTCCTGCGCACACACCTGACAACTCTGAGCATTAACAGTTTAAAAGCAACATGCCTTTGAAAAGGGGAGCATCTGGGGATCCAGAAGTCCTCCCAATTGTGGGGTGTAGTGCTCCCAAATTGAATGGATTCTCTTCTTCATATATCCCCCTCCAGTCCTTTCTGGAGCAAGGCGGGCAGTAAGAATAAATCAAGTAAATCCATTTTCAACAGGTGCAGTCGAACACTGATATCCTTGCAAATAAGTGACTTCTTTCTTTCAAGCACCGGAGCCCAGCTCCACTAAGAACATGTCAAAGAGATACGCAGGCTTGGGAACAAGGCTTAGAAAGAACAATCGATTGAGCTCTTGATACAGCTCTGGAGCGTTTAGTTCTCCTCTTCGTGGCAGGGGTGGGGAAGGGAAGTTCGCACCTGTGGGGGCCCCAGCCTGGCAGAGCCAGGAAGGGCCGCCTGATGAGGAGGATGTGCCATTTGCACCTTTCTGAGCACGTGTGAAGCCTCTCGCCTGCAACACACAAAAGAGGTGCTTGAAGCCTCAGCAGTTGCTTCCCACCCTGAGGGACAGGTGTAGCCTCCCCCTTTTTACAGAGAAAAGGCGCGTGGTCTGGGTTGATTTAATCACCATTTGCGCAGAAGCTAGGGAAGTGGCAGAGCTGAGAGCTGGACTCAGCATTATTACGGGCTGGACTGCATCCTCCAAAATCCATATGTTGACGTCTTAACCCCCACTTCTTCAGAAGGTGACCTCATCCAGAATAGGGTTGCCAAAGATGGCATTAGTGAGGACGAGGTCCTCCTGCAAAGTGGGCCCCAAATCTGATATGACTGGTGTCCTCATAGAAAGAAGAAACTTGGACGTCCATACACCCAGAGAACGCCACGTGAATGTGAGACTGAGGTCAGGGGGTGCTGCAACAAACCGAAGAATGACGAAGATTGACAGCCAACACTGGAAGCAGACGGGAGGGGCCCGGGACAGATTCTGCCTCCCTCCGAGCCTGCTGACACCCCGATCTCAGGCTTTCAGCCTCCAGAACTCCGAGAATACATTTCTGCTGTTGAAGCTGCCTGGTGTATGGTACCATGTCCAGGTGGCCCTGGCAATCTGACATGGGCATCAGATCTGTGCCTTTTCCACTGTTTCCCTGCGTCTTGGCGGAGTGATGAAAAGACTTTGGAGGGCACCTGCCCACCTCTCCAGGGTGGAAAGGGAGCAGGTTTGCCGTCTGGGATCCCACAACGGCACCAGCGGATTCTTGCTTCCCGCCCTGGCCACCCGCCCTCCTCCTCTGGCCAGAAGAGTGCGGCCCACCCACACCCGCTGCTCCCAGCCTCCTCCGGTTCCCGCACTTGCCTCTGGGTGGAGGTTCTTGAAAAGAGCCTCCCTGGGGCTCCGTCTGGGACAACACTGCGACCATGCGGACGGGAAAGCCCCACAGACGTGGTTTAAGCACAGCCTACTTGTGGGGCCCTTGAAAATATTAATTTTTGAAATGTGCTCCCCCCAAGAAATGTAACTCTTATTCGAACCAAGTCAACAACAGCTGGCCTGGGCTCTGGACTCCTGCGGAGTCTGGGGCCTGGGGGTGGTGGGAGAGGGTGGGACAGGTGTAAGGGGGGCAGAGGGTGGGACGGGGCCCGCGTCCCGGCTGGCTGTCCGTTAGTGCTGCTCTGGGCGTGGCCTGTGGGTCACGGTGGATCCGGAGTTCCTCGAAGATGGACTTGGGTTCCGGAAAGGAGCTGCTTTTCCAAGAAGTGGGTCGACATAGGCAGGGGTCCCCTGGCTGAACTTCGGATCCTAATCAGTCGCTCACTTGGCTCTGACCTCCAGAAACCCCTTCATATCTCGGAGCCTGCCCACCTGTGAACGGAGACTAATGGTGCCCGTCTCAGGGCTCCTGCAGGATTAGGTGGAACGCTCAGGCCAGGACCCTACTGTGAATGTTTTAAATTCCCACTCCCCACGCTTTGTCTCCCCAGGTGACCCCCGGATTCAGACGCAAGTGCTGATTCCAAGGCACCTGCTGAATTTTCTCTGTGCATCAGAGAAATTCCTTCCCCTCTGGTCCCTATTCCCCACTTCCCCCATAAAATGACATCTGAGGTCCCTTCCAGCTTCAGTGGGTTTTCTGGGAAGTTATAGTGTCCTCTGGAGGAGTGGCGGCTTTAGGGAGTCAGGTACCTCGTGGGGCTAATAGCCCCCCTGGAACAAGACACAAACCCCCGGCCAGCATGGTGTGTGTGTGTGTGTGTACACGCCCCTGAGGCCCTCAGAACCACGGAGGAGGAGGATGGTCACTCTTTCAGGCTGTATGTGATGCACCTGGGAGGTCAGGGCACTATCACTATTTGGTAAGCTTAGTCTGGAGATTTTGGTATTTAACGCAACTCAGTGGAAATGTTCATTGCAGATAAGGCAAGATGCTGGGAGATGTTAAAAGTGCCAAGATCACTGTCCTGTATCTAGAATGGTGGGTCTACGTCACTCACATCTGTGGTGGCTCCCCAGTGGCGATGTTAGATATTTTTCTTTGTGGAAAAAATTAGAATCTTCATTAAAACAATTAAATATTATATAACAGTGATTCGTAAGTGACAGCTACAGGGCATGACTTTTTTCAGAAAGTTTATATCCAGCTGACTTTGACAGTTCACTGTCTCCTGACGGGTTCAGCCCATTCCGCCGCTGGCCCCGCGCTGCCTTGTGGCCCTTGGTCCCCGCGGCGGCAGCAGACCCTTCCCTGGGGCGGGCGTGGGGCTCTCGGGGTGGGAGTGCGAGTTCCTCGCTCCCGAACCCCCTGCTGATGACACTGAAGGACGCAGCCTGGTGCTCCAGCGCCTCCTCTCTGAGCCCTCACAGGTGAGGCGAGAGAGGGATGCGAGACGGAGGGCAGCGGCAGGGAAGGCTCCGGCCAGGGTCCTTGCGTGCCGTCCAGGGCGCTGGCCCTGTGGCCGCCCTCTGAGAGAGCGGAACCGTTTCCCGCTCTCGCACAGGCGACAGGAGATGTCCCGCTCCCGGCGGGAGTCCGCAGGGGCCCCGTGCTGCTCTGCGAGGAGGCGCACGGGGCGTCACTGCCGGAGGCGGGCACGCGGGTCCAGGCCTCCTCGCCTGGCTCCCTGGCAGCGCCCCTGGGGGCCGCGGTCTTCCCCAGCGACGCGTGGCGCCAGCGGCGCGGTCCCGGGTGCCGGGCGCAGGGACAGCTGCGTGCTCGCGGCGCAGACCGTCCCCTGGGGACAGCGCTTTCGGCAGGGCGCGCCCTGGGGCTCCGGGCGGAGGGGCCGTGCCCGTCCGGGCTGAGGCTGACCCCGTGGGTGCGGGTACTCGGTCCCCCGTGCTGCTCCGCTGCGGAGGGGGCCTCGTCCTCCGGCAAGACTCTAAGCTCACGAAGGAGGTGTCCCGTCCTGCGCTTCCCCGAGCTCACTGGGCTACTTCCTCTGACTTCAGTGGAAACACAACTGGAAATTAGTCTAAAAGGAAAGCCACTCTGAGAAGCAGAGAGGGGTTTTGTTGTTGTTCACAGCTGTTTCTCCAGAGCCTAGGCTCGTTCTGGGCATGAGTGTTAGAGTTAATGAAAAAGGTAATCAGGTGTGTCAGTCAGAGCGCATTCCATGGAAATGAGCGGAGGACCTGAGACAGGGCGCTCGCCGTCCTCTGAGTGTCTGACGGTGCGGTTCCCAGGCTCTGCCCACAGTCCCCGTTGGGGATCCCAGCCCTCTCCTTCCTCCGCTCTGTGTCCTCATTTTGTCGGCTCTTTGTCCCTCACGGTCCCAAGACGTTGATGACGATAACATTGGTAATAACAATTAGTATTATCATGGTGACGATATTTTGTCTGAATTACTTTGTGCCAATCATTGTTCTAAACCCCTCACATCTTTTCACTCACTAGTCACATCAACCCATAACGTAGGCTCAAGATGAGGAAACTGAGTCAGAGAGCGAGTCAGTAACTTGTCCAAAGTTACGTAGTTAATAGTGGATGGAGCCTGGAGCTGGACCCAGTCTGGGCTTACCTTTCTAAGCTGTACTGTAAGTTCAGGTGCTGCCTTTTCACCAGCAAAGCAGGACAAGAGGGGCCAGAGTGGGGTCATGTGGCTGCGCTGCTCCCCAGGGCGACTGGGAGAGTAACAGGGAGCCGGGAGCAGGTGTTCCAGGATCACTTTAGACAAACCATGATTCATGCCTGAGAGCCGGGAGTATTGTCACCCTGAACGAAACGTGGGTTCCAAAAGCAAAGAAGAAGTAGAAAATTGCAGTCAGCATCAATGAATAATATTTCTGCCACATTAAGAAAGAATCCATCCATCCGCTTGCAAATTAAAAAACAATTTTCTAGATAACTTGAGTTTAAAAGAAAATTAAAAACAAAACTCAAAGCCATTTAGAAATAATTGTGAATGGATGAACTAAAGTGTACCTCCCAGAGAGGAAAAATCTGAAAAGAGGAACAAGCCAGAGAACAAATGCAAGAGGTGATACGAGGGCTACACATACAAAAACAAAACAAAACAAAACAAAAATAAACAAACAAAGAAACAAAACCAAACAGGCCTACATGATTTTAGCAGAAATGCTTTAAATGTTAAAAGAATACATGGTTCCTATATTATACTTACATAAACGATTCCGCAGGACAGAAAGAGCTGATTTCCAGCTCATTCAATGACGTCTCTGACACTAAATCCAGACAAGACTAGCGCAGAAAATATAAAGGCCACCCCACTTACAAAAACAGTGCAAAAAGTCCCAACGAAAACCTTAACAAAGAAAATACAGCTATCTGCTAGAAGACCACATCTGTCCTAGGAATGAAAAGGTGGTTCAAGCTTGGGAAATCTAGTGATGTAATTCCATACAATAAGAGGTAACAATGAGCAATGACACGGCCGTCTCTCTACCTGGCTCACTTCCTGCAGAGCAGGGGCTGGAGGGCTGGAAGCTGCATTCCCCACACTGTCTTGCAGTAGGCTCCCCATTTAATGTCTGCTGGTGCGAGGCACCGGCTTGTCTAGTGAACAGGAGAAGGAGAAGGCTGGACAGAAGCTGTGGGACAGGACCACTGTGCAGCCAGCTGAGCAGGCAAGAGCCTGCCTGGCCCCGGCGCCACCTCTTGTGTGAGAAGCTGCGTGTGAATGTGCCCCTGGGATGTTCTGCAGTGTTACTTTGTGGAGGAGAGATGGCGCACATCTGTTCAAAGTGTTGGGTACCGAGAGCTCCCCCAAAATATACAACCTCCCATTTGTCACTTGAAGCAATGCAAAAAATGGAGGAAGTCCTCTTTCAAAGAACTCTAACGTAGACATGGTTTGCGTGTGTGTGTGTGTGTGCGCGCGCGCGCGCGTGCACGCGTGTGCAAAACGGTCCTATTATTTTTCTGAACAGCATTCGGTACAATAAACTCAGATTTGGGGATGGCTTATGGATAACATCTTTGGAGAGGTGCCTCATTTACATCAATAGGTTAGTGACCTGTAGGAGCTTCCAGCTCTGCTATGAATGTGTCTGTTAACTAAAGCAGCTAGACATGGCAGGTTTCAAGTCTCTGCAGGTGATAATAGACATTATCTTTTACTGGTATCGAACATCTTCATGACAGGCGTTGTGCCGTTGCTTCACAAACATCGTCTAATTCAGTCTTCACTGCTTATTGATTTATTCAGTGAATTTTAGAGGAGGAGCTACTATGTGAAAAACGCTCTGCTAAAGTCAGGCTGTGTAGTGAATAATAAGCTAGACTCAGTCTCTGCCCTGGTGGAACTTGAAATGTGTTAGAACAGAAAGATGTGGGAACGTAATTGGGATGGAGATGGAGTAAGTACGTTCCACTGTGTCTCCCACTGGATGAAACTGGCCCCTGGGCAGGACACATGCAGTAGCTCTCTGAGGACCCCTAAATGGGAATAGTAACAGGCTGAGGGAGGAAGGCTGCCCAGGCAGCGAGTGTCCCCCTTCCACACATCTTCCTGTGTCTTCCTGTGCATTTCCTGGTTTGAATTCAAGGCAGCTGAAGACTTGGAACTACACCCTGAGTATGAACAGAACAAGTCCGAAGAGAAGTCCTCTATTTCCGGCCTGGGGACCACAGTCAGAGAGAGCCAGGGAACCCCTCCTCTCTTGTGTGTTTGTTCTTTCTTGTCCCAGCTTGGGGACAGTGACTCCGTGACTACAGATTTCTCCCACAGAAACCATAAGCGTCAGGGGCAGTGGAACATTTTTAAATTGCTGGGGGGAAGAAAAAGAACTGCCAGCATAGAATTCTATATCCGCTGAAAATATGCTTTAGGAATGAAGATGAAATAAAGACTCTTTCAGACGGAGGACAACTAAGGGAACTTCTCACCAGCAGACTTGCTTGCTTGTTTGAGTCTTTAAAAAAAAAAGCAAACTTATCTTCTTGGTGGCGTAATTTGGTTTATTTATTTAATTTATTTTTTAGTGGAGGTGCTGGGGATTGAACCCAGGGCCTTGTGCATGCTGAGCACACGCTCTACCACAGAGCCATACCCTCCACCTGATTATTTGATTCTTATGCCTCCCATAGATCCTCATAAATAAAATCAGTGATGCCCATCTCCTGGAGGTTTCATCCTTGTCCTTAAAAATAGCATTATGGCTTTCAGACTCAGAATTCTAGGAATCTGAGGAGCCAGCATTAGCTTGCTTGCCTGAGGCTGCACGTCCAGTGGGTGACTGAGGGAGGCTGGGACTCGTTCATTCAGGCATGTTGATTTACAGCTGTGAGTTGGCCAGCGGCACAGCTGCAAACTATTCCATCAGTTCAGGTCCTCATTTTTTTCAGAGAGGCATTTGTCATGTGTTGATTCCATTTTATGATCAATTTGAAGCTTTTATATTTAATTTCTATGCTTTTGGCTGTTCCTCTAATTTGGCTTTATTGTAGCACACTCCGTAGTGAAAGGCATAATTGCAAGCATCTTTATTTGTAAACAATAAGGAACAGAGTTTATTTCTCGCTCTGGAGACACTATCCCTTCTACAAGTAAACCACCTATTTTAAGTACGTTAGAAATTTTTGATACTTGATTTTATTAGGGGACAGTTCTGTGAGGTGTGACAAATGTGATCTGTGGTAACCACAGTCACAATCAAGACAGAACATTTTGTCCCCAAGGTTCTCCCTCTTGTGGTCCATCTCCCCATCTCCCTCTGACCACAAGCAGCCACTGAAGGACTTCCTTGTGAAAGGATGGAACCGTGTACTGTGTCTGCTTTCAGGTCTGGATTTTAATGTTCAGCATAATATTTTTGCTAGGATTCCATGTCACTGCGTGTCTCAGTAGTTTTTCATTTTATTGCTAAGTGGGTTCCATTGCATGGATACACTACCATTTGTTTATCCGTTCACCTGTTAGCGGGCATTTGGGTTGTTTTCAGTTTGGGGCTATTATGAATGACTGTGCTTTGAGTATTTGGGTATGTTACTTTATGGACATATATTTTCATTTTTCTTGGGTAAACACCTATATATGAAGTTTCTGGGTCATCAGATAAGGGTATTTTAACTATTAAGAAATTATCAAACTGCTTTCCACGCTGGTTGGGCCATGTTACATGTATACCAGCACATGTTTTGGGGTTGTGTTTTGTTTTGATGGTTCCAGTTTCTCCACATCCTCGCCAGCATGTGGGATTATGTCCTGGTGTCTCTGGGGGCTCCTCCACTTGCCCTTCACGTGGGCCTCATGACGCTGGGTATCTTTTCACATGCTGTTAGCCCTGGGTGTATCTTTTGTCAGTGGTCTTCAAAAATCTTTTATCCATTTATACAATTAGTTCGTTTGTTCTTAAATTTTAAAAAGTGAACTAGGGTAGAGCTGAGACAAGGCTCGGGGGGCCACTCACAGAAAGATCACAGACAGATGCACCTGGGTCAAAGGAGACACACCACACAGGCACATTCCCCCCCAGCACATACAGTGGGAAGACAAAGTGTGCACACTGTGAGTGCAGAGAACACATCTTCCCAAATAGGTGCACACACATGCATGCACACACATGGACCTGGCAAAAGATATCCAGTTGCATGGCCACATGCCCCAGCAAGACTGTCTCCCATGCCCCCAGCCACCTGGGCAGGTAGGTATCTGGGAGTGGAGGTGCAGGTGGAGGAGGACTGGGTGAGATTTCTCCCCCTCCTGATCTACATGCCAGCAGCCTGAGTCCCTTCTCCATGCCGCCAAGGGGCAAGCAGGAAAAAAATAATAGCAAGAATAACAAAGGAAGAACCCAGAGGCACTGAGACATCTCCTTCTACAAGCTGCTTGGGAAAGTAGCAGTGAGAAGAAGCACCCGCGCCAGGTTGCCTTGGGCATGAGAAACCACCCTCAGGGGGTGGGGATGAAAGGGGGCTGCAGGGGACGCAGCCCAGGGAGAACGAGGTTAGGGGAGGCAATGTTATCTCCTACATTATTTTCTAGGATTTTTATAGTTTTGTGGTTTACATTTAGGTCTGCGATCCATTTTGAGTTAATTTTTTGTGAAGGATGTAAGTATGCATGTAGATTTATTTGTTTGCATGTGTATAACCAGTTGTTCCAACAGAATTTGTTGAAAAGACTACATTCTCCATTGAATTATCTTTGCTCCTTTGTCAAAGATCAGTTGACTACATTTGTGGGATCTATTTCTAGGCTTTCTATTCTGTTTCATGGTCTGTTTGTTTATTCTCTGACCAGTACCACACTGCCTTGATGACTATAGCTTCATAGCAAAAGATACTGAAGTCTTTTGACTTTCCTCTTCTCTCTAAATATTAAGTTGCCTATTCTGGTTCTTTTGCCTCTTCCAACAAACTTTAGAACAAGATCGTCTATATTCACAAAACAGCTTGCTGGGATTTTGATTGAGATTGTGTCAAACCTTTAGATCAAGTTGGGAAGAACTGAAAATTTAGCAATATTGACTCTTCCTACTCATAAATATGCAATAGCCCTCCATTTATTTATATCTTCTATTTCTTTCATTAGCATTTTACTATTTTCCTCATATATATCTTGAACATACTTTATTGGATTTATACCTTGAGTATTTCTCTTTTTTTTTTGGTGCTCATGTGAGTAGTATTGGGTTTTTAATATCAAGTTCCAATTGTTCATTGTTGGTATGTGAAAAAGTGATGATATTAACATTGTATCCTGCAAAGTCACTACAATTGTTCATTAGTTCCAAAAAGCTTTTATTGACTTTTTTGGGATTTTTTACATAGACAATCATGCCATCTTCAAACACAGTTTTATTTCTTCCTTCCTAGTCTGTAGATCTTTTATTTCCTGTTTTGTCATACTGCATTTGCTAGGAATTCTGTACAAGGTTGACAAGGAGTGGTGAGAAGGACCTTGGCTTGTGCCTCGTCTTAGTAGGAAAGCATTGTTTCTCACCATCAAGTATGATGCTAGATTTTTTTTTTTTTTTTGTATTTGTTCTTGCTCACATTAAGGAATTTCCTTTCTTTTACTAGTTTACAGAAAGATTTTTATTGTGAATGGGTATTGGATTTTTTCTAATGCTTTTCCTGCATCTGTTAATGTGATCATAAGATTTTTCTTTTTTTACCTGTTAATGTGATGGATGACATTCATTGATGTTCAAATGCCAAAATAGTGTTGCATTCTGGAATAGCCTAGTTGGTCATGGTGTATAATTCTTTTTATACATTTTTGAGTTTGATTTGTCAATCTTTTGTTGAAGATTTTTCCATTTATATTCATGATTTATATTGGTCTGTAGTTTTCTTTTCTGTTGATGTCTTTGTCTGGGTTTTACACTAGGGTAATACTGGCCTCAGAATCAGTTAGGAAGTAGTCCCTCTGCTTTGATCTTCTGGAAGAGGTTGTAGAGAACCAGCATGGTTGCTTCCTTACATGTTTGATAGAACTCATTAGTGAACTCATGTGGTTATTATTTACTGATTCCATTTCTTTCATAGATACAAGCCTATTGAGATTATCTATTTCTTCTTGTGTGAGTTTTGGTAAGATGTATATTCAATGAATTGGTTTGCTTCATTTAGGTTACTGAATTTGTGGGAATAGAATTTTTCATAATATTCCTTTATTATGTCCTTTTGATGTCCATGGAATCAGTAGTGATGGCTTCTATTTCATTTCTGATGTTAATAACTTGTGTCTTTCTTTTTCTTAATTACCTTGGCTAGAAGTTAATCAGTTTTATTGATCTTTTCAAAGAAGCAGCTTTGGGTTTTGCTACTTTTCTCTACTAATTTCCTGTTGTCAATTTTATTGATTTTTGCTCTAATTTTTATTATTTCTTTTCTTCTGCTTACTTTGGGTTTAATTTGCTCTTCTTTTTCTAGTTTCCTAAGGTAAAAACTGAGATGACTGGTTTTAGATCTTCTTTTCTAATACATACATTAAATGCTAAAAAGTTCCCTCTAAACACTGCTTTCATCACATCTCACAAATTTTAAGAAGCTGTATTTTTATTTTCATCTAGTTCAAAATATTTATTAATATTGTTTGAGATTCATTCTTTGATTCCTGTGTTATTCAGAAGTGGGTTGTTTAGTCTCTAGGTATTTGGGGATTTTTTTTTCCAGTTGTCTTTCTGTTCTTGATTTCTTGTTTAATCCATTGTGGTCTGAGAGCATGTTTTATAATTTTTATTCTTTTAAACTTGTTGAGGTATATTTTATGACCTAAAATTTGATCTATCCTGGTGAACATTTTGTGAGAGGAATGTGTATTCTGCTGTTGTTGGATGAAGTATTCTGCAGGTGTCACTAAGAGCCGGTTGACTGACAAAGCTATTCATTTCACGCCTGTCCTGACTGATTTTCTCCCTGCTGGGTCTGTCCATTACTGATAGACAGTGTTGAAGTCTCCCACTGTAATAGTGGATTAATCTATTTCTCCTTGTAGCTTTAGCAGATTTTGCCTCATGTATTTTGACACTCACACATGCATCAAGGACTGTTATGTCTTCTTGGAAATTGACCCCTGTATCATTATCCAGTGCCCCCCTTTTTTAAAATCTCTGGTCATTTTCCATGCTCTGAAGTCTGCTTTGTCTGAAACTAATGTAGCTACTTCAGCTTTCCTTTGGTGTATCAGCACTGTATAACTTTCTCTCTCCTTTTACTTTTCATCTAGCAGAGTCTTTACATTAAAAGTGGGCTTCTTGTAGACTATTTATGGTGGGCCTTGTTTTTATCCACTCTGACAATCTCTTTCTTTTAATTGGTGTGTTTAGACACTGATGTTTAGAGAGATTGTTGATATAGTAGGTGTCTTGTGCATTCAAGCTGCTATAACAAAATACCACAGACTGGGTGGCTTATAAACAACAGAAATTTATTGCTTACAGTTCTGGAGGCTGGACATCTGAGATCAGGGTGCCAACATGGTCCGTTCTGGTAAGGGTCCTCTTCCTGTTTCATAGCTAGACCCTTCCTCTGTGCCCTCACATGTGGGAGGAGTGAGGGAGTTCTCCAGAGCCTCTTTTGTAAGGTACTAATCCCATTCACAAGGGCTCAACCCTCAAGATCTAAGTCCCAATCTCCTGATACAGTTGACCCTTGAAGAACACAGCAACATGGAGACTAAGGGCATCGACCTCTGCACGGTTGAAAATCCAAGTATAACTTCATAGTCAGCCCTCTGTATCTGTGGTTCTGGATCTGAGGATTCAACCAACCACTGACTGTGTGGTGCTGTAGGACATATTTATTGAAAAACATCTGTGTATAAGTGGATATGCAGAGTTCAAACCCATGTTGTTCAACTGTACTATCATCTTTGGGGACTAGGAAGAATTTCAACATACGAATTTTGGGGGACCACAAACGTTCAGACCATAGATGTTGGGTTAATGTCTATCATGTTATTGTTTTTCATTCATTGCTCTTGCTTTTGTTTCTTTTTTGTCTTTCACTCTTTTTTTCTGCATTGTGTGGTTTTAATTCAACACTTTATGCTTCAATTTTCTCTCCTCTCTTAGTGTATTCCTTAAAAAAATTTTTTTTAGTGACTGCTCCAGAGTTTGCAATATACATTTGCAGCTAATCCAAGTCCATTTTCAAGTAACATGATATAGTTTCATGGGACTTGCAGGTAATTTATAACAGAGCATTTGCAATTCCTCCATCTTATCCCTTAAAATATTGCTACCCTTTATTTTACTTTTCTTCAAGTATAATTACTGAATTCATTGTTACTATTATTGTCTTGGACAAGATGTTTTCTGGCAGTTCAACTGAGAATAATAAAAATAAAATAAAGTATTTCATTTTACCTTCCTCCATTCCTTTTCTTATGCGCTTTCATTCTTTTTGTAGATTTGAGTTTCTGATCTATATCATGTTTCTTTGAGAAAGTATTTCTACTTCGTTTTTGCAGGATAACTTTACTAGATATGGAGTTCTAGGTTGGTAGATATTTTTCTTTCCACACTTTAAAAATTTCACTCCACTCCCTTCTTGCCTCCATAGTTTCTGAAGAAAAGTCCAGTGTAATTCGAATCTTGCTTTTTATGGATTTTCTGTGTACTTGTTCTCTTCATTACTGAGAAGGCAACATCCTCAAATCAATTGTGCATTCTCATTTCATCTTTCAGTTCTCTCCATTGTTTTGCTACATGTATTTTGATGCTTTGTTATTGGGAGCATACATGTTTTTGTTTTGATGTCATATGGTGAACTGAACATTTTATCATTACAAAATGTCCCTCTTTTCTCTGGGAATACTCCTTGTTCTAAAGTCTACTTTGTCTCCTGTTATCATAGACAACCCAGTTTTCTTATATTAGTGTTTGTGTGATCTCTCTTTTTCCACCCTTTTGTTTTTGTTTACCTGTGTCTTTATACTTAAACTGGGTCTTTTGTGGATAGCATTTAGTTTGGTCTTGTTTTTCTTGCCTTTGAGAATGTCTTATAATTATCTTGCCTTTAGTGTGAGGTTTTATGTCAATGTCTGTGAGTTGGATTGCGTTTCATGTTTGCTATAGATGTAAGGCTTCAAATTCCTCTGGTGTCTTTGTTTTTCTCTTTCATGTTGTCTTTGGATTGTCTAGGAACTACTTCCAAGGTATAGTCTGTGCCTTGCAGCTCTTTCAGGCTGTCATCCACGGGCATTACGTTGTAGCCCTGTTGATGTGGTAAACAGGTGTGCATGAAAGGAAGCAGTCTATAATCTTATGATTAAATTTTAGGCTTTTAGTAGACCTGTGTCTCTGGGCTGTGACCTTCACAGGTCCCTCCCTCCCTCCCACCCCCCACTTAAGTGAGACAGAAAGACTAGGTGGGGCTCGAGTTTGGTAATTGTCTTCCTCCTAGCTGAGGTACCACTCTGATTAAATCTTTTCCCCTGCTGAGTTGGCCTTAGTTAAGAAGATGTTCTGAGAGTATTTCAAGTGGTTTATTTCCCCCTCTCCCTACTGGAGGTGAGAGCATGGGGGCATTGAAAATGAAATCTACTTAATTGTGGGTGCCTGGAGTTTCTCATTCTCATGCTGTCCACACTCTCTGCAATTTGTCACAATTACCATATAAGATTTTCTACCAGTTATCATTCCAATGGCTTCTGCTCCAGGTAAGCAGATCTCAGCTGTGACTCTGTATTCTCCTGTCTTTTCCATTTCCAGGCAGTGGTTTGCCCCGTGACCTCAATTTTCTGATAGATCCAACAAAAGGCATTGATTTTCACCTTGTTCAAAAAAAATTTTTTTTGGTGGTAAGAATGGGAGTGATTACTTTCAAGCACTTCACACATCAGAGCTGAAATTGGAAGGCTCAAGTCTTGCTTTTTTACCCAGCCTGACAAATTTTGCTTTTAATTGGTGCATTTAGACCATTTGTATTTTTTATTTAATTCTATAATCTTACTGTTTGTTTCCCTTCCACATGTTTTTTGTTCCTTTTCTCCTTTTCCTTTATTCTTTTGGATTGAATACTTTAGCATTTCATTTTATCTCCCCTATAGCCTTATTACCAACACTTCTATTTTTTTTTCTGAAAAAGATTGATCTAGGATTTTTGATATGTGTTTTTAAGATCACAGTCTGTCTTAAAAGAATGTATCAATTTATGTGTTCAGTAAAAAAATGTAAATTGTTTCCATTTCCCTTCCTGTCTCTTGTGTTATTATTGTCCTATATATTATTTCTACAAATGTTACAAACTCAATAAAAGCATTAGTATTGTTTTTCCTTTAAATAGCCAATTATCTTTTTTAACTCTATATTTTTGAGCAGTTTTAGATTCACAGCAAAATTAAAAGGAAGGTACAAAATTTTCTTATATGCTCTCTGCCCTTACATGTATGTAGAGTCCACCCTTATCAGTATCTCTCACTAGAGTGGGACAGCTATTGCAACTGATGAACCTATGTTGACACATTATTGTCATTTGAAGTCCATAGTGTACTGCAGGGTTCACTCTTGGTGGTGTACAATCTATAAGTTGGGACAAATGTATAAGGACATGTATACTCTGTCATTATGTTATATGGAGTAGTTTCACTGCCCTAAAAGTCTTCTGTGCTCCTCCTATTCATCCTCCTCTCCCCAACACATGCAACTACTGATTTCTTTTTTTAACTATCTCTTTAATTTTGGCTTTTCCAGAATGTCATATTGTTGGAATCATACAATATGTAGCCTTTGTAGATTGGCTTCTTTGACTTGGTTATATACATTCACATTTCCTCTGTATCTTTTCATGGCTTTATAGCTCATTTCTTTTCAGAACTGAATATTATTCCACTGTCTGGATGTACCCTGTTCACCATTCACCTTTTAGAGGACATCTTGGTTGCTTCAAAGTTTTGGGATTACGAATAAAGCTGCTGTAAACATCTGTGTGTAGGTTTTTGTGTAGATACAGGTTTTCAATTCCTTTGGGTAAATACCAAGAAGCACGAATGCTGGATTTTATGATAAAAGTATGTTTAGTTTTGTTGAGAACTGTCTCCCAAAGTGTACCATTTTGCATTCCCAGCAGCAGTGAATGAGAGCTCCTGTCGCTCTACACTCTCACTAGCATTCAGCGTGGTCTGTCTTCTGAATCTTGGCCATTCTAATAGGCATGTAGTGGTATCTCATGGTTGTTTTGATTTGCATTCCCCTGACGACATATGATGTGGAGCATCTTTTCATGTGCTTATTTGCCATCTGTGTATTTTTTTACGATGAGGTGTTTGTTAAAGTCTTTGTCCCACTTTTTAGTTGTATTGCTTGTTTTCTTATTGTTGAGTTTTAAAAGTTCTTTGTATATTTTGGATACAAGTCTTTTATCAGACGTATGTTTTGCAAATATTTTCTCAAGTTTGTGGCTTGTCCCCTCATTCTCTTGACCTTGTGTTTTGCAGAATAGAAGTTTCTAATTTAACAAAGCCTAGCTTATCAATTTTTTTCTGTCAAATATTGTACTTTGGTGTTCCATCCAAAAAGTCATTGCCATATCCAAGGCCATCTAAGTTTTCTCTTATGTTATCTTTTAGGAGTTTTAGAACGTTTTGTTTACATTTAGGTCTGTGATCAATTTGGAGTTAATTTTGTGCAGTGTGTAAAGTCTGTGTCCAGATGGATTTTTCTTTTTTGCATATGGGTATCCAGTTATTCCAGCACAATTTGATGAAAAGACTGTCTTTGCTCCATTGTATTGCATTTGCTTTTTTGTCAAATATCATTTGACAATATTCATGAAGGTTTATTTTGGGCTCTCTATTCTGTTCCATTGATCTATTTGTTTATTCTTTTACCAATACCACACTGCCTTAGTTACTATAGCTTTATAGTAAGTCTTAAAGTTAAATACTGTCAGTCCTTCAACTTTGTTCTTCAAAATTATATTATCTTTCCTGGGTCTTTAGCATCTCCATATAAATTTTAGTATCAGTTTGTTGATAGTCACACAAAAAGTTGCCGGGATTTTGATTGGGATTGCATTGAATCTATACATCAACTTGGGCAGAACTATTGAGTCTTTTTATTCATGAGCATGGAATATCTATTTATATAATTCTTTGATTTTATTCATCTGTGTTTTGTAGTTTTCCTCATATAAATCTGGTTCATATTTTGTTAGATTATACCTAAATATTTCCTTTTAAATTTTTGTTTTTGGTATTTGGTTAATGTAACCCAATGTAAATGGTATTAGGTTGATTTCAATTTAAACTTGTTTATTGCTGGTATATAGGAAAGCAATGGACTTTTCTATATTAACTTTGTATCCTGCTGTCTTTTAATAATTGCTTATTAAAAAGAGTTTCTTGTTTATTCTTTTAGATTTTCTACATATATACTCATGCCATCTGTGAAAAAGACAGTTTTATTTCTTCCTTCCTAATATGTCTACATTCTTGTCTTACTGCATTAGCTAGGACTTCCAGTACAATATTGAAAAGGAGTGGTGAGAGGGGGCATCCTTGGTTTGTACCTGATCTCAGTGGAAAAGTTTTGAGTTTATTACCAGCAAGTATGCTGTTAGATGTAGGTTATTTGTAGATATTCTTTATCAATTGAAGAAGTTTCCTTCTATTCCTAGTTTACTTAGAGGTGATTTTTGGGTTGTTTTGTTTTGTTTTGTTTTGTTTTTAATGATGAATGGGCATTGGATTTTGTCTGGTGATTTTTCTACTTCTATTGATATGAATATATGATTTTTCCTTTAGGCTGTTGATGCGATAGATTGCATTAACTGATTTTCAAATAGTGAAACTTGCATACCTGAGATAGACCCCAGTTGGTCATGATGTAGAATGTTTAAAAATATATTGTTAGATTTTGATTTACTAATATTTTATTGAGGATTTTGCATCAGTGTTCATGAGAAATATTGGTCTGTAAATTTCCTGTCTTGTAATGTCTTTGGTTTTGATATTAGGGTGACGGTCTTCTCACAGAATGAGTTAGGAAGTATTCCCTCTGCTTCCATCTTCTGAAAGAGATTGTAGAGAACTGGTATAATTTCTTACTTAGATATTAACAGGGAGCTCATCTGGGCCTTTGTTTTCTATATTGGAGAGTAGTTTTGGCAGATGGTAGCTTTCGAGGAATTGGTCCATTTCATCTAGATTATCAAGTTGGTGGACATAGCGTTGCTCATCATATTCCTTCATTATTCTTTTGTGAGCATGCATACGGTATTGATGACCTCTACTTCATTTATGTTAGTCAGTTTTGTCTTCTTTTTTTCCTTAATTACTCTGGCTAGAGGTTAATCAATTTTATTAAACTTTTCAAAGAAGCAGCTTTTGGTTTTGTTGATTTTCTCTACTGATTTCCTGTTTTCAATTTTATTGATTTCTGCTCTAGTTATGATTTCTTTTTTTCTGTTTATTTTGGATTTAACTTGCTCATCTTTTTTTCTAGTTTCCTAAGGTGAAAACTGAGACTATTGATTTTAGAGCTTTCTCCATGCATTCAATGCTATAAATCCATCTAAGCACTGTTTTTGCTGTATCCCACAAATTTTGATAAGTTGTGTTTTCGTTTTCATTTAGTTCAAAATATTTCAAAATTTCTCTTGAAAATTCTTTGTCTTGTGTGTTATTTAGAAATGTGTTGTTTAGTCTCCAGATATTTTGGCATTTTCTAGTGTCTTTCTGTTATTGATTTCTGGTTTAATTCCATTATGGTGTGAGAGCAGACACTGTATAATTTCTATTATTTTACATTTGTTAAGGGGTGTTTTATGGTCCTGAATGTGGTTTATTTTGGCAAATATTCTGTGTGAGCATAAGAAGACTTTGTATTCTGCTTCTGTTGGATAAAGTGGTCTATAGGTGTCCATTATATCCAGTTGACTGGTGGTGGTGTTGAGCTCAACGAGATCCTTACTGATTTTCTCCCTGCTGGATCTGTCCATTTCTGTTAGAAGGGTATTGAAGTCTCCAACCATAATTGTGGATTTATCTATCTCTCCTTGCAGTTCTGTCAGGTTTTGCTCATGTAGTTTGATGCTGTGTTGTTAGGTGCATTCTTGTTAAGGATTATTATCTTTTGGGGAATTGGCTCCTTTATTATTGTGTAATGCCCTTCTTTATCCCCGATAAATTTCCTTGCCTTGAAGTTTGCTCTGTTTAAAATTAATTAGCTACTCCTATTTTCTTTTGATTAGTGTTAGCATGGTATATATTTCTCCATTCATTCACTTTTAATCTATATGCGTCTTTATGTTTAAAGTGAGTTTGTTATAAACAACATATTGTTGGGTATTGTTTTTGATCCACTCTTCCAGTTTCTGTCTTGTAATTAGTGCAATTAGACTATTGAAGTTCAAAATGATTATAGATATAGATGGATTAATATCTACCACATTTGTTACTTTTTTCTGTTTGTTACCCTTGTTCTTTGTTCCTATTTTTGCCTTCCACTGTTTCTCTGCTTTTTGTGGTTTTAACTGAGAATTTTGTAGGATGTAATTTTCTCTTCTTTTAAAAAACATATTCGTTATACGTCTTTTAAAAACTTGTTTTAGAGGTTGCCATATATTTTGCAACATATATTTACAACTAATCCAAGTAGGTCACTTAGCCATTTACCAAATAACACTATACCATTTCACGGGAAGTGTGAGCACCTTATAATAACAAAATAATTCCAGTTCCTCCCTCCTTTACCTTGTATCACTGCTGTCACATATTTCACTTTCACATTAGCATAAACAAGCACACATATATACACATATACATATACATATATGATACATATGTAAGCATATGTAATCAAATACATTGTTGCTTTTTTTTTTTTTTTGAACAAACTTATCTGTTAGGTCAGTTAAGAATAAGAAAAATCAAAGTTTTTATTTTATCTTCACTTACTCCTTTTGTAATGTTTTCCCTATCTTTGTGTGGATCTGAACTGTATTATTTTTCTTCTCTCTAAAGAACTTCTTTTAATATTTTTGCAAGGCAGGTCTACTAACAAATTCCTTCAGTTTTTGTTTGACTGATGAAGTCATTATTCCTTCTTCACTTTTCCAGGATAATTTTGCAAGGTACCAAATTCTGGTTGATGGCATTTTTCTCCCAATACTGTAATATTTCACCCTACTCTTTCTTGCTTGCATGACTTTTGAGAGCAGTCAGATGTAAAATTCATCTTTAGTCCTCTAAAGTAAGGCATTTTGGCCCTCTGGCTTCTTTCGTGATTTTTTTCCCTTTATCTTTGACTTTACTGTACTTTAAAAATGATATGCCTAGGTGTAGCCTTGGGGGCATTTATCCTGCTTGATGTTCTCTGAGCTTCCTGGATTTGTGGTTCGGTGTCTGACATTAACATGGGAAAATCCTCAGACATTATTGTTTCAAATATTTTTCCTGTTCTATTCTCTCTCTCTTCTCCTTTTGGTGTTCCCAAAAGGGAATATGCTACACTTTTTGTAGTTGTCCCACAGTTATTGGATATTTTGTTTTTTTCAGTCTTTGTTCTCTGTGCTTTTTTAGTTTAGGAAGTTTCCAGTGACATATACTCAAGCTCAAATATTCTTTCCTGTGTCCAGTGTACTAATGAGCCCATCAAAGACTTCCCTCATTTCTCTTACCATGGTTTATTGAATCTGTAGCGTTTTCTTTTGCTTTTTTTTCCTTAGGATTTCCATCTCCCAGCTTCCATTGCCCATCTGTCTTGTATGCTGCCCACTTTATGTCCCTTAGCATATTACTCATAGTTGTTTTAAATTCCCAGCCTGGTGACTCCAGCATTCTGGCTGTGCCTGGTTCTGATGCTTGCGGGTCTTTTTCTCCCTTTTGGTTTTCCTGGTAACGTTTCCATAGCTGGACATGATGTACCAGGTAAAAGTGACCGCCGTAAGTAAGCTCTTAGTAGTGTGGCAGCGAGGTGTGGCGGGGGAAGCAATCTATAGTTGTGTGAGCAGGTCTCAGTCTTTGAATGAGCCTGTGTCTCCGAACTGGGAACCTCACTAGTGTGTTTCAGTTATTGTTTTTTCCCCTATTCCCTTAGCTGCTGTTGGTTGTTTCTCACATGTGGAAGACCGGGGCTGGTGGGAGTCGGGTACTTCCCTTGCCTTGGTCAGTTAGGCTCTGATAACACCTTAGCAGGTTAGACTCTGGTTAAGTAATTTCTCATGAGGGCAGCTTTTTTTAGGAAGAACAGAATGCTCTGGCATATTTCAAAATGGTCCCTTTTCCCCTATCCCTTCAGGAAGCAGGAGGGGATTGTTCTAGGATATTTACTGTAGAATCCTGGTTGAGCTCCCTCCTGGAGGTAAATCTCACACTTGTGGGGTCCCCCTGGAGGTTTTAAATCTCAGAGTTGTCCACACCGAGCCTCCAGCACTTTATCAGTTACAGTTCTGGTTTTTCTTTCCCAGCCTTGGTTCCCATGGTGGTTTCCAGTCCTGAGTCTCTGCTCTGGGAAGCTGTGATTCCCTGTATCTGCTGTCTGTCTCTCCAGCACTGGTGACAGCTGTTTGCCCTGCATCCTCGCCTCCTTGCAGATCCAAGAAGAGCTGTTGATTTTTTCATTCTGTTCAGTTTTTAATTTTTTTGGGGGGGTGGGGGGTAAAGTGCTGACTTCCACCCTCTTTACATTCTGAACCAGAAATTGTGAGTCAGTTATCTTTTAAAGAGGTATTAAAATAAGAAAACAAACCTCTTTTATGTTTACTCACATTTTTACCATTTTTATTGCCATTCATTCCTTTGTGTAGATCTGATTTTCTGACTTGTAGCATTTTCTTTCAGCTTGAAGAACTTCCTTTATTATTTCTTATAACGTAAGCTGGCTGGTGGTGAATTTTCTCAGATTTTGTTTATTCAAAAATGTCTCTGTTTCACCTTGAGTTTTGAAAGCTATTTTCACTGATGTAGAATTCTATGTAGGTATCTTTTTTATTACATTATTTTGAAGAAATTTTCCATTGTTTTCTGGCTTGCATTATTTCTCAGATGAAATTAGCAACTACAATTTTATCTTTGTTCCCCTTTATGTTTTCTTTCTTTTTTTTATTTTTTCCTTTTTCTACATTCCTTTTAAGATTTTCCCTTTATATTGGATTTTAGCGGTTTGATTATGATATGTCTTATATGATTTGTGCATGTATGTTTAGTCTTATGGTTTGTTGAGTTTCTTAGATCTGTGGGTCAATAGTTTATATACAAGTCACAAAAACTTTGTCCAATTTTTCTGAATATTTTTTTTCTGTCTCCACCTATCTCTTCTGTTTCTGGGTCTCCAAATACACATATGTCAGACTATTTTATATTTTCTCACAGGTCACTGTGGCTCCTTCATTTGTTTTTAGCCTTTCTTCTCTCTGTGTTACACTTTGTTTTAGTTTTTGTTGCTATATTCTTTCAAGTTCACTGATCATTTCTTCAGTATCAAATTTGCTATTAATTCTTCCAGTAGATTTTTTGTTGTAGATATTTTTATCTCTATAAGTTGCATTTGATTCATTTTTAATACTTTCCATATCTTTTAAATTTTTGTATTGAAGTATAGTTAGTTTACAATGTCGTGTCAATTTCTGGGGTACAGCATAGCGTTTCAGTCATACACGTACATACATATATTCCTTTTCATATTCTTTTTCATTATAGGTTACTACAAGATATTTAAAATAGTTCCCTGTGCTGTACAGTAGAAACTTATTGTTTATCTATTTCATATATAGTAGTAGTATCTGCAAATCTTAAATTCCCAATTTATCCCTTCCCACCTCTCTCCCACTTGGTAACCATAAGTTTGTTTTCTATGTTTGTGAGTCTGTTTATGTTTTGTAAATAAGTTCATTTGTTGTTTTTTGGTTTTTTTTTTTTTTTTAGATTCCACATATAAGTGATACAATATGGTATTTTTCTTTCTCTTTCTGGCTCATTTCATTTAGTGTGACAATCTCCAGGTCCATCCATGTTGCTGCAAATGGCATTATTTTATTTTTTTGTGGCTGAATAGTATTCTGTTATATAAATATACCTCAGCTTATTTGTCTAGTCCTCTGTCAGTGGACATTTAGGTTGTCTCCATGTCTCAGCTATAGTAAATAGTGCTGCTATGAACATTGGGGTGCATGTATCTTTCTCAACTAGAGTTTTTGCCTTTTCCAGATATATGCCCAGGAGTAGGATTGCTGGATCATATGGTAAGTCTAATTTTAGTTTTCCATATCTTTCCTCATTGTGTTCATGGCTCCCTTTAAATCCGTTAGCACATTTATAATTGATACTTTATGAAGTGATTGATTATCTGCTAATTCCATCATCTCTGTCATTTCTGATTCTGTTCCTCTTGGTTGCTTTTTCTCCTGGTCGTGGGTCACCCTTTCCTCATTGTTACTATGTCGACTAGTTTTTGATGGGATGCTGAACTCCATACACCTTACATCACTGTATCCAGATTTTGTTGTTTGCCAAAGAATGGTGAAGTTTGTTTTAGCGGGCAGCTAGGTAGCTTGCAGATCAGTTTTAATTTTTTTTTTTTTTGAGGTTTGTTTTTAATTTTTTTGAAGGTGTACGTAAAGAAGGGTTTTTCTAGAGCTAATTTAGCCTTCGTACTTCATTAGGACTATTCCGAGGTCTCCTAAATGTCCTGGGTGTTCCTTGAGGTCTCTCCATTCTGACTAGTCTGAATGAAAATGTATCCCAGTCTTGAATGAACTCTGGGAATTGTTCAACCTCCTTGGTTTTTTTGTCACGTGGCCTCATGGAGTTGCACACTACACATTGTATCTTACTGTTGAAGCAGTGTCTGAAGAGCATCCCCATCCAGACCCCGGACCCCTCCCCCCATGGCGCCTGGCCCACTGACACCTGCTGCCTCAGCTTCCCCAGATCCCCACTTCTGCTTCCCTTCCTCTGTGGCACCTTCATGCTGGGCTTGGGTTCTCTTCTCGGGGTGTCACCCGGAGAGCTCATCTCGACAGAAAGCCAGAATCAGGACGCTCTCATTTCTGTCCCTGCTCTTGGAGGTCACCATCTTTGCTGCTTGTTCTCTGGGATCTGAAACCAGTTGTTTCGCGTGTTTTATCCAGTTTCCTTGTTATTTACGGCAGGGAAGCGAGAGTGGTAGCAGTCATTCCATCAGAGCCGGAAGCGACACTCTGTATGTGGTATGCATTTCACAAGGCAAAGGGCATTAAATTGATTTTACTGCGAGTATTTGAGTGAGAGATGAAGTTAGATGATACATTCTGAATGTAATTGAAACCTGACAATATGTTGGAAAAACATTTTGCTTCTAGCAAAAGATAGTCTGTGACCCTGGGGATGTAGAAGCTTGACACGCTTAGGGTACCTGAGGCGGGACAGGGGAGGGAGGAGCTAATTCAAGCAGATTATTAATATCCAAAATATTTGTCAATAAAAAAGCAAAATAATCTGATAGAAGAGGAGTGAGTGAACTTTTTCTGTACAGAACCAGATAGTAAGTATTCAGGCTTCTGAGGACACACATAACCTCCATCACTTCTTTTTGTCTTATGACCCCTTCAAAATGTAAAAACCATTCTTAGCTCCCAGGCAATATAAAAACAGTCCATGGGCTGGATTTAGTCTACCAGCTGTGGTTTTGCCAATCCTTCCAATAGAATAATAGAATCAGTAACTCACAGAAGAAAATGAAAATTATTAATGCACATATGCTTAGCCTCCCTAATAATCAGCGAAATGTGATTTAAAACAAATAAGAGAACATTTCACACTAGTCAGACCAGTAAAATTTTAAAAGACTGACAATATCAAGAGTTAGTGAAGATAAGGGGAAATAAGAATTCTCACGCACGGCTGGTAGGAGTGTAAATTAATTCAACCACTTTGGAAAGCAATTTGTCAATATCCAAAGCAAAATTGGAATTGGAAATGCATGTGCGCAAAGACTGAGCAATTGCGCTTCTAGATCTATTACCTAGAGAGACTCGTGCATAATTGCAGCATTGTTTGTAACAGGAAGATAAATTGGAAACAACCTGAGCACACACACACTCTCCTAGCAACACGATTACATCTCAAAACATAATGTTGAGTGAAAAAGCAAGCTTCCTGTGTAATATCGTTTATGAAAATGTTTAAAAACACACTGCAAACAACACAATGAATTATTCATGAATATTTCTTTCTGCAGGTGTAAACAGGAAAATGGTGGGCTGGAAAAACACAGCAAATTCAGAAGGCAAAATTCAGGTTATCTGTGGGGAGAGGAGGCCCTGGGAGGGGGACAAGGGGGCTGCATTCGCTAATATTCCATTTCTTTTATAAAAATGTCAAGCAACTGTGACAGAATAGTAACACTTGTCAGTTCTAGATGGTGGCCGTCCAAGTGTCTGCAGTGTCATTCTCTTCACGCTTGCAGATTTTCTTAATTTCCTATGAAGGAAGGTTTCCTACAAACCCATGCCGGCCATATAAAGTGTTGGGACGAAGGTCCAGTGACTTGCCTTCCTGCCCTGAGAGCCCCTGGCTCTCTGCTCAGGCGGGGTGTGCTGCTTTCTCTTGTCTGTGCCTCAGTTCCCCCAAATGGAATAAAGGGTGTAGCTTTTCAAAATGTACGTTGCTACTGGGTCCTGACCAGCATTTGTCTGATGGAATAGACCAAAAGCATAAGAAAATGGAGGAGTGCATCACACACCAGGGCTTCAGGGAAGGGAGAATGGAGGGTTACTGCCTCATGGACACAGAGCTTCTGTTTGGGACGATGAGAACCTTCTGGTGACAGATGGCGGTGATGGTGGCACAGCCACATGCGTGGACTTGTTGCCACTGAATTTACACTTGATTAGGATGCTAAATTTCATGTTGTGTCAATTTTAGCACAATAAAAAAGTGCACTGCATAAAGCAAAAATATTACTGCTTTCTGAACTTTGGCTTTTCATGTATTTAAACAACTCCAAACTCAACACCCTCCAAGGTGGAAGGCACTGGGGGCTGGGGAAGGTGAGGACAGAACCTCTAAGCTTGGCTGTGCTTCTGTCTTTTTTTCACTGCTGTTTTTCCTGGATGCATCTGCTGCTCCGGCCAGCTCCCGGCAGCCCTTCCTGCAGACATCTGGCTCTGGGGCCGACACCACTCTCCAGCCCACTTACCTAGTCAGGTTTTAAATGTCCCTTCTCTGGGGGAAGAGCTGCATTCTGTTGAGAGCAGTGCCCATCACTGTTAATGCTCATCATCGTGATTATGGCCATTAGTCTGCCAAGCTCTAAGTAGTGAAAGAGAGGAGAGGGGAAAAGCAAGAGGAAGGGGGGAGGGAGGCGGCAGGGCATTATGCGATGTAAGTGGCATGGGCTGTGGGGATGGCCCGGGTGAGGGCTTGGAGAGGAAGCAAAGATGCATTAATACAAATTAGCAGAAGCCGCGCTGGGGAGGAGCGGCAGCGGGCTCGCGTGAGAGTGCACAACGGGGCCGCTCGGTCTCCACGTGCCGCTTCGTCAGGGTCCATCGAGTAGGAAAATCAGCCTGGGGCTTTTAACGTGTGGTTGGGAGAATTAGTTTCAATTAGCAGGGAGACATTTTAAATCTTGAGAAATATTAAGCCTCATGGACTGCATTTAGCATTCAAAATCTACTCTCAGTATCAATAGGATCGTAGCATGTAAAACTAAGAGGACCTTGGACATGGTCGGGGCAGCCCTTCACCGCATGGGGAGGTTGGAGAGATTTATTCCCTGTGGCAGAGCTGTTGAGAGGCAGAGCTGGGGCTTAGAAGTCAGCTCCAGACACTCGAGATCGGCCTTCTTTCCACCCATACTGTCCAGTCTCCGTCCTCCTTTCCTGGGGTGCTGGGAGTACCCAGGATATTTCCAGCTGTGTGCATGGTTGTGTGTGTGTGTGTGTGTGTGTGTGTGTGTGTGTGTGTGTGTGTGTGTGTATGTGCCAGTGGTATGGGCAGGAAATAATGGGGAAATGGTCCACCTGGACCCCTTGAATCCACCCTGAAGTCTCTGTACTTTTGGTAACTTAATAAATCAGTCCACACCTAGGCAATGCTGGGCTCCCCGCCAGGCAGAGTTTCCTGAGAGCCGTGGTTCACCCCGCAGCAGGCTGAGGGCACATTTTCCTTCCACCTCTCCACGCAGGGCGGAAACCAGCTCTCCAGGTCTGCTCCTGTTGCTGCAAGTTAGTGGCCGTACTGCTTACCAACCGCACAGTGGGCCCTTAGCAAATAACTGTCGCTTTTTATCTCCCTAGGAGAGCTCTCAGAAGGCAGCCTCACGGCAGGGTGTGGTCTCCCCTCCATCAGATCCCGTTTGGTGGCGTCTGGAAACCACACTCAGATAGAAGAGCAGACCTAGCTTGCCCGTCACGGCTACGTCCCTGCCCTCTTTTGCTAATGTGCTTTTTTCCCCTTTCTTTTTCTCTTTGCCGAGAGGCAGCGATGCCTAATCCAGGTCAGGTAACTGAGAGCCTTCACATCAGTCAACCAGGAAAGTGAGCCGCTCATTTCCGGGAGGCTCCCCCCAGAAAGCTTTTATTTGTAACACGACAAACATATTGAGGCCGCTGGTCTAGAAAGAAGAATAAAACTCTGCTAAAGTCCCCCGTTTACCGAACGGGGCTTGGTAAAAATTAACTGTGCTGGCCAAGGCTATCCTTTCTCTCCGTGACACACCTGATGAGGCGTAACTGGGAGAGCAAAGGGCAAGCGTGTTCACCACCAATGTTTCGGTCAGGGAGTCTGTTTGCAGCCTGGGGTTCACGCAGGTAAATAAAAAGCAAGACCTGAGAGGCAGCGGGATCAAGGTGGTGGAGTAGGAGGACCCCGAGCTCGCCTCCCCACCATGAGCGCATCAAAGCTGCGGCCGCACGTGGAGCAACTCTCCCTGACGATGACCTGACGACTCGCAGAAAGCGCTTCTGCAGCCATGGCGGTAACGAATGAACCACACAGAGTCGGACTCACAGTCACAGAGAGCAAAGCAGTGGTTACCAGTGGGGAGCGGGGTGGGGGGACGGCAAGGTAGAGGAAGGGGATTAAGAGGTACAAACTGCTGCGTATGGAATAAATCAGGCACAAGGATATATTGTGCAACACATGGGCTATAGCCAGTACTTGATAATAACTTTATATGGAATGTAATCAATAAAAATATTGAATCGTGACGCTGCATACCTGAAATTAATATCCTATTACAGGCCAACCACACTTCAATAACGTGTTCTCAAGCAGCAAGGCTTGCTGTGGGTTTGGGTCTTATTCTGCCTGCAGTGGGCTTAGCCCCCTCCCCACCTCCACTGTCAGACCCACCCTGGGCTGCTTCCTGTAGAAGCTTCTGGATAAAAGCTGCCAGTCATTCGTGCAGCATTCAGGGGACACTTTCACCTCTCCCTGATGGTGTCTTTCCTGCTTAGAGAAGGAGTCCTGGGCAGGCAGCTGTCCTGCTGGCTGGTCCTCACCGACAGCCCACAGCCCTTCACCAGAGTCTTGTGTCATCCTACTGGCTGCTCACTCTGGTTGGCCTCAAGAATCACCAGTGCCAGAAGGTTCCTTTGCTCCTTGGGAGGAACTCCTGCCCCCACCCTTCACCTGCTCTGTCCATCTGGACTTCTTGGAGATTCCACTGACGATCTGTCCATTTCAGGGGCGGGAGGCAGGGATGGCTGGGAGGGGAGTGCCATGACAGACTGACTTTCCCTCTGCTGCTCTGGTGTGGAAGTGACTGATCCAAGAGTCTAGCCTGAACCCACCAGGGAAGGGGAGGCAGGGAGGCTGCGGGCATCTTCAGCAGGAATTAACTGGAAGCTGGATTTGTGATCAGAGTTGTGTAATTGCTGCCACTCCCCCCTGCTGCCGGGGGTGGCCACCAGCTTGAGAGCCGCTGCTGGTGACCGTGACAGATGGAGAAGCCCAGGGAAAGGGGGGAAACAAACCAGGGTTCTGTTTTTGTAATTATGGATCTGACTTTGATCTTGAGCAGCTGGGTCTTCTAGGAGCTTATCACTCAATTTCGGCATCTGTTCTGCCTGCCGCCTCCAGCTCTGGACACCAAGTGACTCATCCTGCAGGGTGAGAGAGTGGTGCTGATGCTTCCCTTAAGACACAACAGGAAGATGGATGATTCCTGCACTCACTTCGACTGCCACCTCGTCCCCCTTCAGGGTGGGCCACCCATCCCTGTGGGGAGTCCCAGCAGGTCAGGGACCTTCCATCAGGCAGTCTGAGGACCCCTGAATTCTGTTTCCTGTCCTTGCCACTGACTCCTGAGAACACGGTGTCCCTTCTGCACTCTGCTCGCTCCCAAGGAGAGAGCCATGTTGATAGAAGTAAGCGCAGGGCACAGGCTCTTTTCATGAATGCAGCAGAAAACAAACTCTAGGAAGGCTACGAGGAAATGAGGACAGATAATGAAAATATAGCAGCGTCAAAACCGCCGTGTATCCAGACCCATCGGCCACGTGCCCGCCTGCACCTGGCCTCCTCCCGGCCGCCCTTCTTGGGGAACCCCACTTGGCAAACCTTATGGGGCCCTCTCCTCCAGAGCCGGATTCTGAGACACGGAAGGCTGGCACTAGGGGTGGACAGCCCTGGAAGCAAGCGTGCTGCGGGCATGCCCGGAGTGCAGGGAGCAGGTGAGGGGTGAGCAGGCCCTGGCCGGGGGCACAGGGAAGGCTGGTGCAGGAGCTGGCCTGAGAATCGGGGAGCAAGTTTGAAATGGCAATGCCTTTTGGAGAGCCTGTAGGTGGGAGAGAATCCAGCTTGGAAGTTGTCCTCCATAAGGAAAATGTGATGCTGGGAACCACAAGAATGTCTTCTGAAACCATCTTTTGGTTTTTGCTAATTTTTTATGGATTCCTGTCCCCATCCGTTATGCAGCACAGAGCCCCTACTTTGTGTCTGCTCCAGCTCTGGGGACTCGGTGCTCCACCAGCCACCCACCCTGGCCTCAGGGCGACGGTGGAGCAAACACAGTTCCAGGGGGTGACAGAGGTGCCACCAGAGGGCTGGGCTCCAAGCAGGACACTCCAGCCACAGCTGTTTCATCATCACCCTGTGCTGCAAGCAGCCCCCTGCGGGACCCCCAGCCCAGCTCAAGTCCACATGGCTTTCCGCCTGCAGGGCTTGGCAGCCTCGGCCCTTTTTGGCTCTGTAATAACTGTCTTCAAAATCAGTTTCAGACTTCAGGGCGAGAGCGCACCCTGTTACATGAACACGAGCCGGGAGGTGTGCTGGGCTTAGGAACAGAGCAAGGGCAGAGGGTGAAGGCTGGGACTGATCTTACTTTGTCCAGACATGTTCGAAAAGCTGAGTTTCTAATGTCCTGAGTCAAAACAGTGTAGCATCGAAAAACCTGCCCTGGACTGAGTGGAGCCCACGGAGCGTTGGCCCACCTCCCCCTGGAGGAGTGGAGGCGAAGGCTGTAGCAAATCACCGTCCATGCGAGGCCTGAAACCATACAAATGTACTCCCTTCTGGTTCTGGAGGCCGGGAGTCTGAGCTGGGTCTTGCTGGGCTAAAACCAAGGTGTCAGGAGGGCTGTGTTCCTTCCAGAGGCTCCAGGGGAGACTGCTCCCTTCCGCCTTCGGCTTCTGGGGGCCGCGTGTGTTTCTCCACTTGGGGCTGCTTCCTCTCTCTTCAAAGCCGGCCACAGCGGGCTGGGCCCTGTCCGCACCCCGTCTCCGGATTCCCTTGTTTGCGTTGGAAGGACCCTCTGTGGTTATGCTGAGTCCCACTGGGAGAATGCAGGACCATCTCCCTACTTCCAAGTCGGCAGACTAGCAACCTTAATCCCACCTGCAGCCTTAGTCCATCCGTTTGACGTGCCAGTAGCATGGCCACAGGTTCCTGGGGTAAGGTGCAGGCGTCTTTGGCGGGGTGCATTATTCTGCCTCCCACGATTTCCCAGAAGGGAGCATTTAAACTGATTCTTGAGGGAGCAGACCTCCCTGGGGGCTGTGGAGGCGACGTTAGGGCTTCCAACCCTAACAGGACAGATCTCCGAGGGGTCTCCTGGGGAGATGGGGAAAGGCTGGTGAGGGGGAGAAGTGGTGGGGAGTGGGGCAGTTTTTGAAAAGGAGACAAGACCTGGCAGAAGACAGCCTGGGGGAGCACAGCAACCCCTGGGCAGATCCCATAAGCCCCTGTTTCCAGAGGGCATGGCCCCAGGCAGACTGGTGGGCACCGGCCAGCAGGAGCGGACAGAACCATCCCTGCTCTGTATCTGGGAGCAAGCGAGGATGCAGGACTCGGGAGCCTGCCAGATGTCCATCCGCACTAATGGAGGCTGTGCATGTAATAAAGCCAGCCGGGTCAGGTCCAAAGGCACACACTGTACTCTGAAGCCATTATAAATTTTGCCAGAACCCCAGGGTTCGAGCCAGAAAAAAGACCTGTGGTTGGAGTTGGGGTGGGGGTGGGGCGAGGACAGGGGCACCGCGCGATTGTTTCATAACATGCTAAGTTAATTTATTTGTTTTGACTCACGCCTCTTCAATAGGGTTTCATCATTTAATGTGTTTTCCATCTTATCCTCTTACACGGGTAGGAGACCTTGTGTTTGTTTGCTCGTGGGATGCTTCCCATCCCCAAAGTCCCACTCAGTCGGCTGGGCAGGGAGATAGTATTTTTACAGCCTGTGCTTTCTGGTGCCTCAGTTCCTTCTCCGTTTTCACTCCCCGTGTTGATTTGGACCACCGCCACGACGACATTCCTCTTTTGACTTCCACACCAGAGCGAATTCCATGCAAGCACATGTGTCTGTCTCCTCTGGTCCTGTCACCACCCTGCCGTGTCCTGTCCTGGGCCTTCGGCAGCCACATGACCCGCATCCCTGTTGGGTCCAAGGATGTCGGCAGGGGGCACAGTGAGGTGTGAGGCGGACCCCAGAATTGGGGGCAGGAGGCTGAGGGTCCCGGCCCCGCTGGGCTCCTCCCGGGTGCAGGACTGTGGGGTCACAGCTCGGAGCTCAACCGGCTCCTCTCCAAGCTTGACAGGCCTGTTGACCTCCATCTCTCACATGGCATTTCCCAGGCTTGGGTCGGGGGCCAAGCCAGCAACCCATAATCTTTCACCGTCTTGCTACCATCTTGGGCTAACCAGAGGTCGCTCAGCTCCCTCCTTTTACAGATGAGGAGCCTGGGACTCAGACAGCGCCTTCACTCTTCATTCCATTAGATAAGCGTGCGTTGATGCCAGCTTTACACCAAAATGACAGCACTCAAAACCACGGCCCCTCCAGCCTCTCCACTCTCTCACATGTGCAAACTTGCTTTCAGAAATGCACCCTAGGCCGAGCACATCTCTCCACGCAAGTGAACCCGGCGTCCTACTGCCTGCCAGGGAAAGCCCTTCGCTGCCGGCTTCCCGCGGGGTGCTCACTCATCTCTCTCTGCCCTGTGTCGCTCCTCCTCAGCTAGGAAAGCAGTAGCTCTGGTCACCGCCTCACATAACTTTCCACACCTTTAGCAACCCTGCCCGGGACGCCCCTTCTCTCCCTTGGGTCCCTCTTCATCCTTTAAGACTCAGCTGAGCTCCCACCTCAGCCTCCTGACTGTCCCCTGACCTCACCTCCAGGACACTTCTGTCCCTTTCTATTATTATTGTTTTTTTTTTTTTGGTCATACTATTTGGCTTTTTTTTTAACCTTTATTTTTTTCCCCAGCTTTATTGAGGTAGAATTGACAAATAAAAATTGTATATATTTAAAGTGTGCAATGCGATGAATTAAAACACATACATATGGTGAAATGATTTCCACAATCAAGTTAACTAATATCTCCATCACCTCATTTTTTTTTTTCAGTGTGGTGAGAACCCTGAAGATCGATTCCCTTTGCAAATGGCAAGTTTACAATATACTGTTATTAACTGTGGTCACCATGCTATGCATCAGGTCCCCAGGATTTATTCATTTTGCAAGTGGAAGTTTGTACCCTTTGACCAACGTCTTATTTCCCCCATCCCCCAATCCCTGGTGACAACCAGTCTACTCTCTGCTTCTATGAGGTCTACGTTTTTAGATTCCGCATATAAATGAGGTCCTATGGCATTTGTCATTCTGTGTCTGGCTTATTTCACTTAGCATAATGTCCCCTGGGTTCATCCATGTTGTCCCAAACGGCAGGTTTTTTGGTTTGTTTTTTTTTTGATAGTAGCCATCCTAACAGGTGTGAGGCGCTACCTCATGGCGGTTTTGATCTACATTTCCCTGATGGCCAGTGATGATGGGAGCAGTTTCATATACCTGTTGATCATTTGCATGTCTTCTTTGGAAAAATGTCTATTCAGGCCCTTTGCTCATTTTTCTAATCGAATAATTTGTTTTGTTTAGTTTTGTTGTTTTGCTATTGAGTTAAACAATTTTCTTATATATTTTGAATATTGCTCCCTTATCAGCTCCATTGTTTGTAAATATTTTCTCCCCTTCCTTAGGTTTCTCTTTTCAATCTGTCGACTGTTTTGTTTTCTATACAGAAGCTTTTGAGTTTGATGGCGCCCCACTTGTTTATTTTTTCTTTGGTAGCCTATGCTTTTGGTGTCATGGCCAAAAATCATTGCCAAGATCATTGCAAAGAGCCTTTTCTCTATGCTTTCCTATAGGAATTTCAGTTTCAGGTCTTATACTTATACAGGTCTTTAATCCATTTTGAGTAATTTTTCTGTATGGGATAAGGGTCCAATTTCATTGTTTTGCATGTGGAAATCCAGTTTTCCCAACGCCATTCGTTGAAGAGACTATCCTTTCCCAACTGTGTATTCTTGGTCAAAAATCAGTTGACTTTATATGTGTGTTTTTATTTCTGGGCTGACAAATTATATAACAAGGAAGAAATGGATAAATTCCTAGGAACATAAAATCTGCCTGAATCATGGAGAAACGGAAAATCTGAACAGACCAATAATAAGTAAGGAGATCCAAACAGTAAACAAAAATCTCTCAAAAAAAGAAAAGTCCAGGACCAGATGGCTTCATAGGTAAATTCTACCAAACCTTTAAAGGAGAATTAACGCCAGTGCTTTTCAAACTCTTCCAAAAAAGTTAAAAAGGAGAGAACACTTTCAAACTCATTTTACAAGGCCAGCATCACTCTCATACTAAAGTCAGATAAAGACACTACAAGAAATGAAAATTACAGGCCAACATCGCTGATAAACATAGATGCAAAAATCCTCAACAAAATCCTAATAAACTAAATAAAACAGCACATGAAAAGAATCAAACACTATGACCGAGTAGAACTTACCCCTGGGATACAAGGATGGTTCGACATACACAAATCAATGTGTGACACACCACATTAACAGAATGAAGCATGAAAAATCATATGATTAGCTTAATTGGTGTAAAAAAAGCATCTGACAAAATTCAACATCCTTTCATGATTAAAAACTCTCAAGAAATTAGGTACAGAGTAAGGTACCTCAACAATATAAAGGCTGTATACATGACAGGCCCACAGATAGTATCATACTCAAAAGTGCAGAGCTAAAAGGAACTGACTCTTACAAATATTAAGTCTTCCAATCCATGAACATGTTATCTCTCTCCACTAATTTAAGTCTGCTTTAATTTCTCTTACCCATGTCTTCTAGTTTTTAATATAAACGTTTTGCACTTCCCTTGTTAAATTTATTCCTAAATATTTGCATGCTTTTGTCAGTGGGATTATTTTCTTAGTTTTATTTTCAGATTGTTCATTGGTAGTATGTAGAGATACAATTGATTTTGGGGGGCTATATTGAGCTTGTATCCTGAGACCCTGTTAAATTTTCTCATTCTAGCAATTTTATAGATTCCTTAGTATTTTCTATACGTAAGATCATGACATCGGAGAATGAACACAGTTTTGCTTCTTCTTTTCCAAACTGTGTGCCTTGCATTTCCTTTTTTTGCCTGTTGTACTGACTAGAACTTCCAGGACATACTGAGTGTGAGTGGAAAGAGCAGATATTCTTGTCCTCCTCCCAGTCATACAGGGAGAACATTCATTGCTTTAACTATTAAGTGTGATGGTAGCTGTGTTTTTCATAGATCCGCTTCAACAGGCTGAGAAAGATCCATCCTGCTCCTAGTTTTCTGAGAACTTTTGTTATGAATGGGTATTAGATTTTGTCAGGTGACTTTATTGCTTCTACTGATATGGCCATTTTCTCCTTTTATTCTCTTAATATGGTTTATTACATCAGTTGCCTTTTGAATGTCAACCAACCTTCTATTTATGGGCTAAACCCTCCTGTTTATCATGTAAAATTAGTATCATTTATCACTTGGATCAATTTGCTAACATTTGTGGCCTCAGTTTTCATGAGCAAGATTGTTCTGTAGTTTTATTTTCTTTTGATGTATTTTTTTTGTCTTTGATAAAATGAGAATATAGCTTCATAAATTGAATTGGGAAGAATTTTATATTCCTCTGTATTTTGAAAGATTTAGTAAAGTGTTGGTGTTATTTTTTATTTAAATGTTTGGTAGAACTCACCAGTGAGGTCATCCTGGTCTGGGTTTTATTTTGGAGATGGTTTTAAATTACTAACTCAATTACTTTGCCTAGAAATTTTCCTTTCTCTTCTTCTTTTCTAAGTTTGGATATTTTATGATTTTCTAGGAATTTTTCCTTTTCATCTAAGTTGTTTAAGTTTTTGACATAAAATTTTTCATGATCTTCCCTTAAAATCCTTTTACTTCCTGGAATTCTGTGTTGTTGTTTTCTCCTCGTTTAATCTCGATTTTATTAAATGTTTCTTCCTTTCTAATATAAGATTTTAAATATAAAATTTCCCTCTAAACATAACTTTAATTAGATCACATAAATTTTAATGTTATGTTTTTATTTTGTTTGATATATTTTATAATTCTTTTTTATTTTTTCATGCTACAAATAATGCATGCATTTGATTCATGCATTATTTAGAAGTGTGATATTTGACTTCCAAGTATGTGTGTATCTCCTTGATTTCTTTCTGCTACTGATTTCTATTTTAAATTTGCTGTGGTCAGAGAAGATACTTTATATTACTTCAATTATTTTAAATGTGTTGAGTATTTTTTATGCCTAGTATACGATCTATCCTGGAGAATGTTGCAGATGTACTTGAAAAAAATGTGTATTTTTCTGCTATCGGGCAGATTATTCCATATGTATTAGTTAGGCCATCTTGTTTGATAGTGGTTTTCAACTCATATATCCTTACAGATTTTCTACTTGTTCTATCATTTACCAAAAAAGATTGTTTAAATCAACTATATTAAATATAATTTTACTTGTTGAAGTATCTATTACTTTTCTCAGTTCTGTTAGTCTTGGCTTCATTATTTTAGAGCTCTGTTTTTAGGTGCATATACATTCATAACTATTCTTTCTCCCTGATGTATCGATTCTTTTATCATTATAAAAGATTCCTCCTTGGCTCTAGTAATGTCTCTTGTCTTAAAGTCCATTTGGTCTGATATTATTATAGTTATTCCGGGTCTTTTAAAATTACTATCTTTTCCCTTCCTTTTACTTTCAATACATTTGTATCTTTGAATCTAAAGTGTGACTTCCATAGTCACCATTGAGTTATATTTTGCTTTCATGCAGTTTTACCATCTCCATCTTTCAACTGGAGCATTTGGCCCATTCACAGTTAATGTGATTATCAGTATGTTTGGGTTTACTTCTGCTGTTTTGCAGTTTGTATTCTGTATGACTCATGCTTTTGTTGTTCTGTTCCTTTTTTTTCCCTGCTTTTGATGTTGTTTAAGGAAATTTTCAAGTTGCAATTTTTATTCCACTTTGATTTTCTAGCTATTTATTTTTTCTTAGTCATACTATGGATTATAATTTGCATCTTTAATTTGTCACAATATACTTCAGACTAATAACAACTTAATTTTGAGAAAATATACCAGTCTTACTGCTGTATTCCCTCATTTTCTGATTTTGTGCTATTAGTCTCAGATATAACACACACATTTAAAAAAATTCATAGCATTTTTGAATGTATTTTTGTAGCTTTTTTTTAGTGGTTGATTTAAGTTATATACATAACTTATCACCAATCTACTGATGTCATCATTTTACTATTTCAAGTGAAGTTTAGAAAAATTACTTCTTTCTACATCTTTTTACTTGTTTTTGTTTATAATAAAATTGTCTTAAATAATTCTTCTATAGCCCTTGAAAACTGCATCAAATGGTGTCATAAATTTTGCTTCAATTGTCAAACATAATTTAGAAAACTCAAGAAGAGAAGAAAAGTCTATCATATTTATTTACATTTTTGCTCTTTTTGTGGCTTCGCATCCTTGCTGATGATCCATTTTACTTTAATCATTTCCTTTATGTTAAGAACATTTCCTTTATCCACTCTTTGGAGTAAGTCAGCTGGTGGCAAATCCTTTCCATTTTTAAAAATCTCAGAATGCTAACATCTCCTCTTAATTTTTGAGGGATATTTTCTTTGTATTGAATTCTTCATTGACAATTCTTTTTCCTTGGTCTTTGGAAAAAGTTCTGCCAGTTCCTTTAGGTCTCATGGTTTCTAATGAGAAATTCACTTAAAATTCATTTTAATTGGTTTTTTTTCCCCACCTGTAAAGAAAATGTTGTTTTTCTCTCACTGCTGTATATGTATTTGTCTTTTGTGTTCAAGAGTTTGACTGTAACATGTCTTTGCATGAATTTATTTGGGTTTATACCTGTTTGGGGTTTACTTAGTTTCTTCAATATGTAGGTTTATGGCTTTTTGTTAAATTTGGGAGATTTCAGCCGTTATTTCTTCAAATAATTTTTTCAGCCACACTCTATTTCCCTCGCCTTCTGGGACTCCAACGATGTGAATATTACCTCCCTTGTGATAGTCCCCAAGTCCCTGAAACTCTCTTCATTTTTAAGCCAGTTTTCTCTCTGAGGTTCTCTTTTCAAGGTCACTGATTCTTTTTTCTGTCCTTGCCATTCTGCTGTTGAACACATCCACTGACGTTTTTATTTTGGTTATTGTAGTTTCCCCGTCTGTAATTTTCATCTGGATTTTCTTCACATCTTCTATTTCTTTGCTTAAACTTTTATTTTTCTCTTGTTTCAAACATGTTTGGAATAGATTTGTCTCTGTGTTTACCTTTACCACTGGGTCTTATACTCTCATGTGTTTTCATGTAGCTAATTAGCATTGTTTCATTTCAACTTGAAGAACTCCTTTTGGCATTTCCTGTAAGGTAGGTCTAAGTGATGAGCAACCTCAGCTTTTGTTTGTATGAGAAAGTATTTCTCCTTCATTTCTGAAGGAATTTTGCCAAATATAGTATTCCTAGTTGGCAGGTTTTTCTCTTTCATATGTGACTATATGGCCCCACTCTTTTCTGACCTGCAGTGTTACTCCTGAGAAATCTACTTATAGTCTCATGGGCGCTCCCTTGGATGTGCTGAGTCACTTTCTTTCTTGCTGTTTTCAAAATTTAGGCTTGGAGGAGGGGAATGAGGGAGTTGTTGCTCAATTGGTATAACATTTCAGCTCTGCAAGATGAATTAGTTCAGGGAGCTAGTATACAGACTAATGCCTATAGTGGACAATACTGTACTATGCTTTTAAAATTGGTTAAGAGGGTAAATCTCTTTAAGAGTTCTTACCACACACACACACACACACACAAACGGGCACACGGGAACTTTTGGAGTTGATGGATCTATTATTACCTTGATCATGGTGATGGTTTCACAGGTGTATGCATATGTCCAGTCTTATCAAATTGTACACTTAAACATGTGAAGCTTATTGTATATCAATTATATCTCAATAAACCTGTTTAAAAACAAAAACAAAAGTGTAAAAAAGTGCTGAAATTAAAACCTGTGAAAAAAAAAAGAAAGAAAAGGAAACACTAAAGGATGAAGGGATATAATACTAGATAGATGCTCATACTAGTGGAGGAACAAGAAGAGCGATGAAAATGGTGAATATGCAGTAAATAAAGAGACCGCTTTTTATTAATTTCTTTAAGACAAGTGATTGCTGTTATAACAATGCAGCAATGTAAGGTGGAGTTTATTGCATATAAAGATGAAATGCACACAGGTGCACAAAAGATGGGAGAGGGTTAAATATATACTGTTGGAAGAGTCTTATAAAGTGCTATGTTTTATTCTTTATTTTTATTGAAGTGCATAAAGTGGTATATTACGAACTCAAGGTAAATGTGATTACATGTTATAATCCTTACAGTAACCATGAAAACAATAATGCAAAGACATATGCCTAAATATCCAGAATAGGAGATAGGATAGATTGGTAAGTGCATTTGATTAAGGTAAGAAAGGAGGAACAGAGAAAAAGGACAAGAGGGACACATAGAAAACAAATAGCAAAATGATTAATTTCAACCTGACCACATCCATAGTGACATCTGATGTAGAGGAATTCTACTGGAGCTAAAGAGGGACATTCCCTACTAGGAATGTCGGCTCCTTAAGGAGGCATATGAGTCCTACATGCATTTGCACCTTAAAACAGAGCTTCAACATACATGAAGCAAAAAGTGACAAATTGGAGGAGTAAAATATCCAAAATTATAGTTGGAGACTCTAACTTTCTTCTTTCAGAAATTTATAAAAGTCTGTAAGAGATAAGACATTCAAATAACACTCAACTATATTGATGTAACTGACATCTACAGACGACTACAGCCAACGCGTGCAGAATCCACATTCCTTCCCATCTTCCTGTGAACTTCATCAACACAGAACAGATGTTGTGTCATGAAGCAAATTTCAGTATCGTATTTCAAAAGAATTAACGAAGAGTAAGTCCTCTGACTACCACAGAATTAAAGTAGAAATAAACACCAAAAAGATAACTAGAAATCCTCAAACTTGGGGATATGAAGCAACACACTTCTAAGTCGCCAATGGGTGGGGAAAAAAATGACAAGAGAAATGAGAAAAGCTCTCAAACTTGATGAAAACACAACATATTAAAATATGTGGGGTGCACACATTTGCAGATTACCTGTCCTGTAGTTCTCAAAACTGTCAAGATCATCAAAAACAAGGAAAGTCCGAAAAGTGGTCACAGTTTGGAGGAAACTTAGGAGACATGAGGAGTAAATGGTATGTGTGTCCCAGGTGGGCTCCTGGGACAGAAAAAGGGCATTAGGTAGAAACTAAAGAAATTCACCTCAAGTACGGACTTCAGTTAATAATAATGCATCAATATTGGTTCATTGACTGTGGCAGGTCTATTGTGTAACTGTATGTGTACTCACATCTTACCTGTGAGTTATTAGCAACAGGGAAACTGGGCATGGCATGTATGGGAACAATTTCTCATGTCTTTGCAAGTTTCTTGGGAATCAAAAAGTATTCTTAAAATTAATAGTTACAATGGTATGTGGGATTCTGCTAAGTCAAATTTAGAAGAACATTATAGGTTAAAATTTTTATATTAGAAAATAATAAAAATGTGAAATCAACGTCTTTACCTTTCCTCTTCAGACAGCCTGGAAGTAAATTATATAGAATATGGTCAAGCAGTACAGAGAGTTCACAAACCCCCAAACTGCTTCTTTAAAAATATTAATTAAACTGATAAAAGTCCAGCAAGATAGATTTTAAAATTAGACGAAAAAAACATCGATATCAAGAATGAAAGAGGGATCATAAATACTGTTTTACAGATACTACTAAGATAACAAGGTAAAATTATGAGCAAATTTATGCAAATAAATTCAACAACTTATATGAAATGGAAAACTCCCTTGCAAAACTCAGCTTACTAAAACTAAGACAAGAAGAAACAGAAAGTCTGAAAATTCCTGTATTTATTTATTATGGAACTTGAATTTATAATTTAAGGCCCTCCAAACTCCAGGCCCAGATGGCTTCATTTTTCATTCTATCAAATGTTTAAGGAAGAAATACCACCAATGCTATGCAAAGTTTTTCAGAAAATAGGAATGAACACTTCCCAACTCATTTTATGAAGACCAGTGTAAAACTGATACCAAAATCTGAAAAGGAAATTATAAGAAAAAGAAAATTACAGATCAATACTGCTCAGGAACTGAATGCAAAATTTTTCAAAATATTAGCAAGTCAAATTGAACAAGTCTATAAAATGATAATACGTAATGACCAAGTTAGGTTTATTTCAAGAATGCAAATTTCATATAACATTTGAAAAAATCATTCAGGGTTAAATTATCACATTAACTAATTAAGGAGAAAATTATATAATCATTTTGATAGATGCATAAAAAGCATCTCTAATGTCCAATGTTTTCTATGATTTAAAATTTTAAAAAACCCTCAATGAACTGGTTATATAAGAAAACTTCCTCCTACTGAAAGGAAATGTACCAAAACAAACAAACAAACAAGCCCCAAAACCCTATAGCTTATATCACACTTAATAGTGAAAGCCTGAAATTTCTCCCCCAAGGTCAGAAATAGGCAAGGATTTTCACTCTTACTACATCTATTCCACATTGTCCTGGAGGTTGTAGCAATTGCAATAAAGCAAGGAAATAAAAAAAGACATAAAAATTATAAAGAAAGAAGTAAACTTTCTTTATTCACAGATAACATGATTCTGTATATGAAAAATCTCTTAAGATGCTACCAAAAACAAACAAACAAAAAACCTTTAGAATAAGTTAATTTAGCAAGGTTTTAGGATGCAAGGTCAGTATACCAAAATCAAATTTATTTTTGGATGCTAGCAAGATACAACTTAAAAATGAAATTTAAGTATAATACCATTTAAAAGAACATTAAAAAATAAAAATAGAAAATAGAAAAATTTTTAAAAGAGCATAAAAAATTAACTTCTTGGAAATAAGTTAAGCAAAAGAAAAAATTCAAAGGATTGTGTTCATTAATTAAAGAAAACCAAAATAAATGGGAAGCAAGGCCATGTTCATAACTTGTGAGACTTGATGTTGTTAGGATGACAGTTCTCCCTGTATCGATCCCCTGATTCAACACAATCTCAACCAATATCCTAATGGGCTTTCTTACAGAAATTGAAAACTTGGTTCTAAAATGTATATAGAAATAGACTTCCATCTGCAGCTTAGATGGAGCCATAGGGATCAAATACATTTTTTCATCTGAAACACCAATAACAACAATAAGAAGACCAAATGTATCAAAACAGTATTTTTCAGGACCCTCAACATCAGCCAAAGAAGGAAGGTGATCCCTGACAGATGGGAAACCAATGAGGTGATGCCTGCATTGTCCCAGCTTCTTGCCTTGAGACAGTTTGTAGGCGGTGGTGCAGTCTGGGGGAGTCCAGGCAGAGTCCCTGAGTTGAGGACCTCAAAGATGAGGGCTCAGGGAGACCAAGATGGCTTGAGTCCACAGGACAGAGTACCAGAGAGGAGACCGTAGGGTAGAGAAAGAACCCTGATATCTGCAGAGGGCCCCCTGAGTATTCAGCTGAGTGCTGATTAATACCTTCATGTAAGGAAACCACCCATGGCTGGGAAAAGAATGGTTTGAACAGATTAGAGGAACAGTGCCTGGTGCTCACGCAGTACTGGGAATACTGCTGCTTCCAACAGCCAGGCTGGAAAATCTCATAATTCATGGAGCTTGGGGTAAAGTACTTGGAAAGAAAAGATCTTGCCTGTGCAGTGGGAGATGATCAGCTCTTGTCAGGGCTGGGACGAGGGTGAGGCGAGTGAGACTGACAGCTCAAGACTGGAGGCCCTGCCCTAGGATGACTCTGAGTCCAGTCCAGTCCAGTCCAGGCACCTCGCTTTCTCCATCTCAGTCCCACTGCCCTCGATTCAACACTGCTCTAACTTCACCTAACAAATCACAGAGACCAAACCCAAAGGATCAAACAATTGGCAAGCAATTTAGCAGCGCCTCAGAGCACAGCTCAAGAATATTGATATTTATGCTGCCAGCACCTAACAAGGTAAAATTCACATCTGGAATCCTAGCAAAGATTATCAGGCTGCAAATGAGCAGAGACATAAGTCCCATGATGGGGAGAGTAATCAGTCAATCAAAACCAGCCCAGAAGTGCGTGAGGACTAAAAGACAAGGCTATCAAAGCAGTTATTATAACTGCATCCCATGTGTTCAAAAGGTAAGTAAAGCCACGGAGAATATAAGCAAAAGATGCAAACTGAATACCCAGGGGTGCAAATTGCAATGTCTGTGATGAAAACCATGCTGGATGGAATTAACAGCATATCAGACATTGCAGAAGAAAAGAAGATTGAACTTACAGATGTAACAATAGAAAATACCCAAAAGGAAACAGACAGAGAAATAAACCTTAAGTGGAAGAAGCATCAGTGAGCTAGAAGGGCACCTTCAAGTCTGATGCACATGAAGCTGGAGCCCCTGAAGGAGACGAGAGCTGTCGTTCATGAGTCAGAAAACTCAGTGTTAAGATTCCGATTCACCCCCATCAATGTAATCAAAATAAAAATTCTAACAGGCATTTTTGGTGGAAATAGAAAAGCTGATGCTAAAATTCATAGGAGCTAACATGGCCAAAGTAACTTTGAAAAATAAAAATAAAGTTAGGGGGCTAATTCTATCTGATTTTAAGACTTACTAAAAATCTATAATGTAAAAGCACTAATTTGAAAAGACATATGCACCTCTCCCCCCATGTTCATTGCAGCATTATTTGTAATACAGAAGCAACCTAAGTGTCTGTTGCTGGATGAATGAATGAGGAAAATATTACACACACACACACACGCACACACACAGACACACACACACACACAGTGAAATACTCTTCAGCCATAAAAAAGAATGAAATCTTGTCATTTGCAACAACATGGTGGACCTTGAAAGCATCATGCTAAGTGAATTAAGTCAGACAGAGAAATACAAACACTATATGATCTCGCTTATATGTGGAATTTAAAAACAAACAAACAAACAACAACAACAAAAACCAAGTTCACAGATACAGAGAACAGATTGGTGGCTGCCGGGGGCAAGGGGTGGAGGAGTGGGTGAAATGGGTAAAGGGGTCAAAAAGTACGAACTTCCAGTTATAAAGTTAATAAGTCATGGGGATGTAACGTGCAGCATGGTGACTATAATTAATAACACTGTACTGCATATTTGAAACTTGCTGAGAGAGTAGATCTTAAAAATCCTCATCACAAGGAAAAAAATTGTGTAAGTATATATTTAAAAAGCTATAGTATGATATTGACCAAAAGGTAGACAAATAGGTTAATGGAACAGAGCAGCAAGTTTAGGACTAGACTGCAAAACTGATTTTGACAGGAGTGCAAAACTGGGAAATTGGAGGTCTTTTTTTTCAACAAAGGGCGCTGGATATCCTCACCCTGTAAGGTGAACTTCGGTCTGTGACTTGCACCATATTCAAAAATTAACTCAAAACGGGTCTTAGACCTAAGTGTAAAACCTAAAATCACAAATCTTCCAAGGAAATATTAGAGACATTTTTTGTGACCTTGAGTTAGGCAAAGGTTTTTTGGACGCAATATTGCAAGTATGATTCATAAAACAAATAGATAACGTGCGCTTCATCAAAAGTAAAAATTCCTCTTCAAAAGACGGTCTTAATAGAATGAAATGACAAGCTACAGCACTAGGAGAGAATGTTCTCAGAGCACATATCCGATAGAGAGCTTGTAGAATGTGTAAAAACTCTCAAAGCTCCATAGTAAGAAAACACAACCTAGTTTTTTAAAGGGACAAAATCTTTCAATATACACTTCATCAAAGAAGACATGTAGGTGGCAAATAAGCACATAAAAATATGCTCAACATCAGTATCATTAGTGAACTACAGATTAAAACCAAAACAAAATACCACTGCATACTTACGAGCATGGCTAAAATGAAAAGACTGACCAAACCAAATGTTGACAAAAATGCAGAGCAACTGAAACTCTCACACGTTCCTGGTGGGGACGCAAAACAGCAAGACCACTTTGAAAATCAGTTTGGCAGCTCCTTGAAAAGTTAAACATCCCCCCACCATATGTTCTGGCCATTCCACTCTCAGATATTTACACAAGAGAGAAGAAAGCATATGGTGGCACAAATACTTGTACATGAATATTCATAGTGGTTCTGTTTGTCATCCCTCCAAATGGGAGACAACCCAAGTCTGCAGCAACCAGTGGAGGGATAAGTACATTTTAGTGCGTTCATACAATGGAATATTACTGAGCAATGAAAGGCAAGAACTATTGATACACTTACAACATGTATGGGTCTCAAAAATATTGAGTGAAAGATGTCAGACTGAGAGAGTGTATACACAGTATGATTCCTAGAAAGTGCATACTGATCTGTAGCGCAAAAGTGTGTCGACGCTGACCTGGAGGGAGGGGTGCAGAGACTGCAGAGGAGCTGAACGAAAATTCAAGGGATGATGGATGTGTTCATTTTCCTGATAGTGGTGATGGAAGCACAGGCATATACATATATTTCAAATCCTCTCAAACTGTATACTTAAAATATATGTGGCTAATTGTATGACGTCAATTATTATATCTCAATAAAGCTGTTTAAAACTTTACATGGAAAGATAAAGAACCTAGAATAGCCAACACAAGCATGTAAAAGATGAACAGCATTGATGGACTTAACGCCATTTGATTTCAAGAATGGCTATAATGCTACAGTAATCATTTCAGTATGGTATTGGCATGTGGTTAGACAAATAGATAATGTGACAGAATACAGAGTCTAGAAATAGATTCACACATATATGGCCAACTGAAATGTGATGACAGCCCCAGCGTAATTCCATGGGGAAAGGAAATTCTTTCCAACAAATGATACTGGAACAACTTGATATACATATGGGGAGAAAATGAATCTTGACTCCAACATCACACCATATAAAATTATTTTAATGTGGATCAGAGACCTAAACCTAAAAGCTAAATCACTGGAAAATATCCATGAGATGTTGGTGTAAGCACAAATCCTTAGAGAGCTTCCAAAAATGCTAACCATAAAAAGAAAAAAAAAATGATAAACTGGATCTTATAAAAATTAGAGACTTCTGCTCTGCTCATTAAAAGACTCCTTCAGTAAAGTGAAAAAGTGAGCAACAGATTGGGAGAAAATATTTACATGTATTTGAAAAAAGAACTTATATCCCGAATACGTACAGACCTTCTACAAATCAAAACTAAAAAGATAGTCTTATATAATATGAGCAAAATACCTGTACAGATACTTCACAAGGAAAGATACACAAGTGGCCAATATGTTCTTAGCATTATTAGGGATCAGAGAAATGCAATTCAATACCACAATGCGTTTAACCCATTTCATGCCTGCAGAATGACTAAAATTAAAAACCGACACTATCAAGTGTGGCAGAGAATACAGGATAATCAGATTTCTCAAAAACCGCAGGGAAAGTGTCAAATGCTACAACCACTCGGGAAAATTCTTTGATGATTTTTTTTAAAAGTAATACACACTTAGTCAGTAATCAAGCAGTTCTCCTCTGAGGTACTTACCTAGGAAATATGAAAACACAAAATACTTGTATAGAATCATTCATGGAAGTTTTATTTGTAATAGCTAAAAACTGGAAATAGCCCAAATGACCACTCACAGGAGAATGGAGAAACCAGTTGTGGTTTACTACTCTGCAGTGAAAAAGGAGTGTGTGCGTGATACACGCAGATACATGAACGAACGTCTAAAGTATTATGTTGAGTAAATAACTCTAAAAACAAAAGAGCGCCTACCGTCCAATTCCATTTACTGGTAATTCTGCCCAGGCAAACTAGTTACTGTGGAGAAGTTAAAATAATGACTGGAATGGGGCATGTGGTAACTATCTGGGGTGAGAGAATGTTCCATAGCTTGATTTAGAACTTGGGCACATGGTGTACACGTTTGTCGATACTCATCACACTGTACATGTATAATCTGTGCATTTTATCATATTTGCCTCAATGAAAAGAATATTGTGGGGAAAAAAATCTAACAATCATGACCATATGTTCTCCTAAAAAGATAACTGGAATGCATAAAGCCACAAGCAATGGAACCGTGGAGAAAACTAGATAAATCAACAATTAAAACCGTCATTTAAAACATCCCTCTTAGAAATGCATAGATTGACAAATCATGAAGCCAAGATGCAGAAGGCTGGAATCTCATGATGAACTTGGGCTCTTCAGAAACCAAAAGAGCAACCGGAGACGTTCCCCTCAAAAAGCCCCCCGGCATTAAGCAGCCTTAGAGGGGAGTTCTGCGAATGAGCTAAGGACCAGATAAACACTCTCAGAGAAGCTGTTCCAGAAGACAAAAGAGAAAATAAGGAAAATCTGCCCAGCTCTATTTTATGAGGTGAAAATAACATTTATCCCAAGTTTAGATATGGCCAATACAGGGGAACAAACAGGTCTATTTCACTTACAAAAATAGAGGCAAAATCCCCAATAAGCTGCTAGCTAATTAACACTACAGTGTAGTTTGAAAAATGCTCTAGTCGAGTTATTTGTAGGAGTGCGGGAGCAGTCGAACACCTGATATTCTACCAACGTTAGTTACCATATTTTTGGACCAAGAGGAGCAAAACGGTTCTCTACAGATGCAGCAAAGTCTGACACAGTTCAATGACGTTTTGTGGCTTTAAAAATTTCCCAGGAAACTCTGAATAGAAAGGAACATTCTTAATGGGATAAAGGCTGTATATGTTAGAAGTTTCTAGAAAACCTACTACCCCATAGACGAACTTTAGATTAATTTCTTTTAATGCTGAAAACAGAGCAAGCAGAGACCCCCGCAGCCATTCACACTAATCCAGGAGGCTCTGGCTAATTCCGTAAGATGAGAAGATGAAAGGATGGGAAGAGAAAAGGGAAGACGTGGCCGTCATTACACACAGATTATATATCATCTACACAGAAACCCACCAGAAAGAACAGAAAATTGATTGGAACTAATAACAGAGCTGAGCAAGATTGCTGAATACAAGATCAACTTACTAAAATTAGTGGCTTTCCTCTACGCCAGTATTAACCAATTAGAAACAGAATAGAAAAAGAGATACATTCCCAAGAGGAACAAAAACTATGAAATATCTAGAAATTAAGCCAGAAATAAATGCATAAAACCTTAATAGAGGAAAAAAAATAAAATTTGAGAACTGTAAAAGCCACAAAAGAAGACATGGAAAAAATGGAGAGGGAAGATGGAAAAGCTTTAAAGGACACTGTATTTGTCTGCTTGGGCTGCCGTAACAAAATTCCGCAGTCCCGGGATGTAAGCATGGGGATTAAAGGGCAGAAGGGCGTCGCTCACAGTTTCTGGAAGTGCAGAGTCTGAGATCAGGGTGCCTGTGCGGTCCACGTCTGGTGAGAACCCTCCTCCTGGCTTGCGGACGGCTGCATTCTCGCTGGGTCTTTAGGTGATGCGGCCAGAGAGAGAGAGCAAACTCTCTGAGGGTCCCTGGTTAGGGCATTAATCCCATCTTGAGGACCCACCTCCTGACCTCACATAGCCCTAATTCACTCCCCAAAGCCCCATCCGCAAACACCATCACCTTGGGGGGTAGGGCTTCAATGTAGAAATTTTGGGAGGACACAGACATTCAGTCCCTGACAGACATAAATGAAAACATGAATAAAATGGAAAGAAACTATTTTTATGGCTCCTTAAAATTGTAAATACAGCAAATCTTCCCACATGAATCTACACATTCCATGTAACTGTGTTGAAATACCAGCTGAAGGCTTGGGTGATCTTCACTTCATTCTAAGACGTCTAGATGCCATTGGGTCTGAAACTGCCGAGTCTGGTTTGAAAGAGAAGGGCTCAGGGCTGGTGGTGGTGGCCGCCGTTGGGTGGAGCCACCTGGAAAGGCAGTGGATTCCTTTTCACGGCCGTGTAACAGATCAGCGCAGTTGCCGGGACTCAGAGCAATTTGCTATCGTCGAGTCCCGGGGGTCAGAAGTCTGGCATGGCGTCGCTGGGGTCTCTGCTTGGGGGGTTTCTCAGCACAAGTGTCAGCTGCTCCCTCCTCTCTGGGAGCCCAGGGGAGAAGACACTTCCACGCTCACTCATGGTGTCGGCCACATTTAGTTCCTTGAGGATGTAGGACTGAGGATCCCATTTCCTAACTGGTGTCAGGCTGCGGCTGCTCTTTGCTCCTAAAAGCCCCCTGTGCCCCTTGCCAGATGGGCCTGCCTTCTTCAGAACCCGCAGTAGAAAGTCTCCCTTACACCTGATCCTCACGTCTGGAATTACAGGAGTGATGTCCCGCCGAGGACACTAGCGGAGGGGATTATTTACACACAGCAGGTGCACGGGTGGGCTCTTGGGACCATCTTAGAGTTCCATCCAGCACGCCATGATAATAACAGAGCAGAGAGCTTGAAACCACACCCTTTGCGCAAGGACACACAGCACCCTACGGAGGTAGGAGCACAGACCAGAGAGGGTCGGATACTTCATCTAATTTCCAGTGTAGGGAAAGCTGACTATTAGACTGATTTCCTAGTGCCTCACACCGCACACACGGTGGGGCTAGGCGGGTTAAATATAAACGGATTAAATACCCTGTGGGAGGAGTGAAACTACACATTAATTGAAACAACGTACAGCACAGCCTTACACCCCCGGGATGGCGTGGGACTTCTGCAATGTGGCCCTTTACATGTCACAAGCATAGGACGACTTGCCGATGGGCTTGATTACATCCGAATTAAAGATATTGATCCATGGGAAATGGACTCGGAGTTAACAGACGGGCAACAGATCGTAACACGGTGTTTACAACACTGGAATTGATAAAGGACCTCTGTCTGGAAGATGCAAAGGACTCTGACAAATCAGTAAGACATGGGTGACCCACGGAAAAAAATGCTCAGTTCAAAGGAGGAAAAATCTGAAAAGCTAATGCATATGTGAAGAGAGAAACAATTCCACTAGTAATATGGGGGGGGGATGCAAAAATAGTAATAAGATGCCAATTTTGTAAAGAGATGAGTTGGGGACTAGAAATATTGGCAGAGGTGAGGGGACCTGGGGACCCTCATGCCCTGAGCCTTGCAGGGGGATGATCTGACAGCACATTCAACGTTGTGCTGTGTGGGCTGTAACTCAGGCGTCCCTCCTTGGTGCGCGACGGGGCCAGGACCAGGGGCCACAAAAACGGACCTGTGTAGCAGCGCAAGTCCCACCGCAGGGGGAAGGGCAGGTAAGACGGGAGGCACACGAGGTAGAATTCTGTAGCATCCTCACAGTCGGTGAGCGAGCCGTGTACACAGCGATCAGCCGCAGGCGACGGGACCTTCAACGTGACATAGAGGCAGACCTCGCTTTATTGCACTTTGCAGGTACCGTGTTATTTACAAATTGAAGGACTGCGTCAACCCTGCGTCGAGGAATTCAGTCGGCGCCGTTCTTCCAACAGCATCTGCTCGCTTCGTGTCTCTGTGTCACATTTCTGTAGTTCTCACATTATTTCAAACTTTTAAATTATTATGGTGTTTCTGATGGTGGCCTGTGATCAGGGATCTTTGATGTTACTGTTGCAAAATGATTATGCCTCACTGAAGGCTCAGGTGGTTAGTATTTTTCAGCAATAAAGTATTTTTAAATGAAGGTATGTCCATTGGTTTTTAGATATAATGGTATCGCACACTTGGGCGATATACTTAACAGTGTCGTGTAAACATGACTTCTCTTCCTTCCAGTTTTGTTGAGGTACAATTGACGTAGAACTCTGCATAATTTAAGGTGTACAGCACAATGGTTTGACCTACATCATGGATCGATGACCACGATAAATTTAGTGAACATCCATCTCCTCATGTAGGGACACTAAAGAAATAGAAAAAATATTTTTAATTTGTGATAACTGAGGATTTACGTGCTTAACTTTCACATGTAACATACAGCAGTGTTCTCTGTATTTGTCATGTTGTACACTGCACCCCTAGTACTTGTTTAATTTATAACTTGAAGTTTGTGCCTTTTGGCCACCTTCCTCCACTTCCCTCTCCCCAAACCCCCGCCTCTGTAACTGCAAATCTGATCTCATTTTCTGTGAGTTTGTTTCTGAACTGTAATTGACCTACAGCATTATGTTAGTTCCTTTAACAGCAGGGTGTAAACATAACTTTCACATGCACTGGGAAACCAAAAAAATCTGTGTGACTTGTTTATCTCGATACTGGCTTTACTGTGGTGGTCTGGGGCGGAGCCCGCTGCAGCTCCGAGGGCTGCCTGAATGCAAGAACGCAGATGGAGCAGTTCCCATGAGCACCTTCAGAGGTAAGGCGGACAGAATGCTGAGAAATGGGGATAAAAGGTGAAGATTAATAACATGAAAGATAACAGGCAGTTGATTACTGTGTGCCGGGAAGTAAGGAATGTGATGGACTCAGTTGTCTGAAGCTAAGATGCAAACTCTCAAATGTACACACAGTGAGAAGTGGAGGTCAGTCTCCAAGATGCTCCCAGCTCCAGCGGTCCCAGCGACGCTCCCAGAAAGCCCTGTCTTTCTCCCCTGGGCGTTCTTTTAGGTGGAGTCTGTCGGCTGTCTGAGTGCCTTCTCCGAGGAGGGGCTATCTGGGAGACGAGGTCGGGGGTGAGGCGGGTTTCCAGCCTCTGGAACATTCTTACATCCAGCCCCCTCCCGTCCCTGTCAGCTGGGGCTGCCTTCTCTACCCACTAATCCCAGCGGCGGCCACGGACTTCCCTCTGCCCACGAGATGCGGGTGGATGTGTCAGACATCACTTTCAAGGAGCAGATTTAAAGCTGGTGGGTGTATTTTCACGACCCTGAGGCCAGCAATGCCCAAGATGGGGGCTGAGCTGACAGCCCCGGGTGCAGAGAGCGAGACCACCGAAGATGGATGGGTGGGGTGAGAGGACACAGGTGCCACTGAAATGCGAGGGCTGCTTGTTCTGAGGGCGTAACTTCACCTAACCTACCTGATACAGGGCTTCCTTCTGTGAGGGACCCCCCACCCCAGTTTTCCTCTGTAATCCTGAAAGTTTTAAGACTTGACCCCGGGTTGGAGAGACAAGAAGGTTCTGATCGACTCTCCAAGCAGCCCACGCACTGCTGGAGTGGGTCATGATGACGGACACGTCGAGGGCTCGTGTCCAGAGGATGTGGAACAGTGACAGCCGCCCACTGGCTCTCAGGATGTAGCTGTCTGCATCCTGCAGTGTCTGGACATGACCGAGAACCTTCTCGAGTGTCCGTAATAACATACTCCATCACCCTGGAGGGCGAGGAGCTGAGCGAGGGTCCTTGGGGATGGCGTGAAAGACAGGAAAATGAGGTGGTGACTAAGGCCCACCCACCTGGGCTGCAATTATTTCATTTTCCTCGAAAATCAGCATCATCAAGATGAACACTTGGCTGATTTCAGGGCAGATTAATGCACTTGATAAGAAGTGCGTTCCCATCCATCACTTGACGAGCGTCCCCGACAGCTTGCTGATTAACCAGCTGGGTTGGGCGGCTTGGCCACGGCTGTTCTCTGAGGGCCGGAGGAACTGGTGGGGGCGGGGGGGGGGGGCTCGCACGTTGTGAACCATGCTCATTTTCCAATTCTTTAGATACAACTTTAATTCCCTGGTAGGGGCTCGGTTGTGTCCCCCCACCCAATTCATATGTCAAAGTCCTAACCCCCAGTACCTAGAATGTGACTCTGGAGACTGGGTCCTTGTGGAGGAATAAGTTAGAATGAGGCCATGAGGGTGGGTGCTAATCCAGTCTGACTGGTGTCCTTAAAAAATAAGGGGAAATGAGGACACAGACACACACAGGGGGAAGATGTGTGAGACACAGAGAGAGGATGGCCGTCTCCAAGCTGAGGAGAGAGGCCCCAGAAGGAATACACCCTGCCCGTACCTTGATCGCCGACTTTCCGGTCTCCAGAACCATGAGAAGACGAAGAGCCGCCCCACCTGTGGTGCTGTGCTGCGGCAGCCGCTGCAGCCTGGCCCGTCCTCCACGCAGCATCTGCAGGAGCCCCGTGCCCTCCAAGCTGCCCACACCGGCCTTTGGGAGCATGCTTCGTCTCTTTCCATCCATATCCTCGAATCTGCATCTCCCCAGGTTGCTGTCTGTTTTCCAGTCACAGGTCCAAAAATAGGGAGCTCCTTCCTCCTGGGAGCAGCCCATCCCCCCTCCGCACCAGACGCCCACTGGCCGGCGTGGCTGTGCTCTCTGCAGGTCACATCGTCTGCTCTGGGTCACCTCTGAGGAGAAAGCTGAAAGTGATGGGGGCTTGTGATGGAACTATTCAAAAATAGGAGTGGGGGGCGGGTACACCTCAGCGGTAGAGTGAGTGCTTAGCACGCATAAGGTCCTGGATTCAGTCCCCGGTGCCTCCTTTGAAACAAACAAACAAGTAAACCTACTTACCCCTCCCCCCAGGAAACCAAAGAACTCAAAACCAGGAGCGAGAGGGAAAGAGGCCCCACAAGCAGTGGTGTGGGTTTGCTGTGACAGAGCTTAGGAACGGGCGTCTTCGGCCCGTGGGGAGCCCGGGTTCTCTCTCAGGGCCTTGGGGGATTCCCAGCACCCTGGCTCTGAAGGTGGACTGTCCAGAGCCAAGTTCACAAAGCCAGGTGCCAGGGTGCCAGTACTCCATGGGAAGGCCAGCCTGCCACGCAGCCTGGACTTGTGTGGGCAGGACCGGCGCCTTCCCTTTCTGCAGCCGGACGTCTGCGGAAGCTGGGTCTGGACCAAGCGTCGAGTTGGCCCAGAACCGGGGCAAAGGTGGCAAGCCGGATGGGGCGGCTGCTTACTGAGACAGCTCGGTGGGCCGCTGCCCAGCAGCCAGCCCCGGCAGCATGACGGGCGTTACCTGGAGAAGGTTTCCTGTTGACCTCACACCCCAGAAACCCGCTGGCTCAGAGCTCCCCCAGAGCGGGGAGCGGGCTAGCTGTGAAGACGCGGTCTTTCAGCCCCACTGGAGCCGAGGTGTGAGCCGTGGGGAGCAGCTGCGTCCCTAAAGTGCCCTGCATCCTGGCCCTGCAAGCCTTCCTGCATGGGAGTCACAGGACACACTTAGAAGGCAGGCTTGTCTTCCTTATTTCCGTGTTTGGGAAGAGGTTTCCTCTTGGTCAGAGCTCAGGATTAGGAGTGAGATAACCAGGAGGGTCTGTGCCTAGGTCTCTCTGCTCACACGGCGGGGCGGCTCGGCCGGCTTCCTCATCTGCCAAGCATGGATGGTTGTGCCTTGGACCGGGGGTCCTGGGAGTTGGGAAGCACCTGGGCGCATGGCAGGTACCCAAGGAGATCACAGCTGTGATGGTTTGGGACAAGCCGAGCTTTAGTTCTGCCCATGTGTCCTCCCCGCCATAGCTCCTCTTCAGAACAAAGAACACCGCCAGGGTGACAGCCTTCTCAGCCCTTGGGTGGTGGTGAGCCTCTGCTGTGTCCTCCCAGGCAGTCTGGGTCGTGCTATGCAGTGAGCGTCCGGGGCGGGGGAGGCAGGGCGAGTGCTCAGCACAGGCTGGGTTTTGGTGCCTGGCATCCTCAGCCAGGCTGGTTGTGCAGCAGCCATGCCTTTTCTGCCTAATGCCATCGGCCAAAGGTCTTGGCACCTCTATCTCCCTCCCACCCTCCGTGACCCTGAACTTGGAGTCTCCTCTGCTCCAAGCAAGAGCCTCCAACGCGTGGCCGGGGGCTTCCTAGACCTGGGGCGGCCGGGGCACCTCTGATCCTGCCCCCTCTGCCTTGTCTTGTGGTTGAGCAAAGCAGGGCTTTAAAGGGAATTTATTTTTCCAAATTGCAGAACAAAGAACATAATGTTTAGGAAGAAAACACATTGCTTACATTTGAGAAAAATTAGCAGCCTTATATAATGAAAGACACTTGAAAGGCCTGACTCAGCCGGGGCTGACATACGTCTTTGACTAGTTTGTGAGATGCTCATAAAATTACATCCTGTTAATTTAAGGCTTCTTATGCTAATTTTCAGTCAGTTTTATTTCCTTACAAAATTTATTGGTGGCCTCCAGGGTCACAGCAGGGTTTGGTCCAAGTATGTGGAATCCTTGTTAAAAACACCAGGAGAGGAAGTAAAACAGAGTTCGGGGTGAGGACCAGGGGGACGGGCGGACAGTGTCAGGGCGGAGCCGGGGCGGGAGGAGGGCAGGCTGTCCGCGGGGCCCCGAGGCCCTGGCTTCAGCACCGAGCCAGGACAATGCAGAGGGACACGCTGGCCTGTTCCAAATAGACCAGAGCAGCCCCCGCCAGGCCCGGCACCCTGGCTTCACAGAGTTGATGACCTTCCCCCCGAGTGGAAATCCACAGCGTCTAGACGGCGCCATGGCTCGAGGCGCTCACCGCACGGCTCTCAGTCAGGAAGAGAGGGCTGCTCTAGATGGACGTTCGGCGGGTGCGCGGGAGGATAGAGCCGCGAAGGCAGGCCGCTTGTGCGGGCTGTCACCCGCCCTGCAGGTTGCAGTGGTCCTTCCGGGGGCGTGGGGGCCTGTGGCTTCCCAGTCCCTTCCACCAGGACGCCAGACCGGCCACAGCAGTGCCAGCACCAGCCCCGTGCCCAGCCCAGTGTCGGCCCTCGGAGTTTCCTGAGAACGCTGGTCTGCCCTCATCTGGGCTGTCTGCGGCTCGGCCGGTCCCCTCCTGTGGCCCAGGATCCGCAGTGGGTTGGGAGCTGGGCTTTGTTTTCATGGATTGTCTTGGGTCTGCTCTCCTCCTCCCGCAGATCCTGCCTTGCCTTTTCCTCCCCATTGTTCTCGTCCACGCGGCACACACTCCCCCAGCTCCTCCTTGGCCACTCAAGGAGACAGAGCCAAATAAAACTCGGACCTGGGTCTCTAAGAGGATGTGGTCCTTTGACATCCTGGAATCTCATGCTTCCCCTTACAGATGGGGAGACTGAGGCCTGTCTTCATGTATCTTTCACTCTGGATCGTGGTGCAGATGCCTATTAGCCATTATTGATGGCGGTGCAGAGTCTCCTGGGGCAGGAGCAGAGGGGTCAGGAGAACTTCTTGGAAAACTTTGTGCTTCCGTGGAGACTGGAAGACTGGATAAGAACTGACCAAAGAAAAGGATGGAAGAGCACGCCAAACAGAGGAACAGAATGGGCAAAGACCCGGAAACAAGAGACCAGGAATGACTGAGGAAGGGGTCTCCAGGAACGGGGGGGACGTGAAGGAGGGGAGGCTGGGGAGATAGGTGGAGCCATGTCCACAGGACCTGCTGCGGCAGGATGGGGAGTGTGGGCTTCACCCCAGGCAGGTTCTCGCCACGGGTGAGACATCCAGGTGTGCATCTCCCGCTGCAGTGGAGAGAATGGGTTAGAAGGGGGCGAGTGGAGTCGTCTGAACCAGGGCACAGGAAGGGGCTGAGGGGAGGGAGGGGCAGGAGAGGCGGAAACAGTGGACTGAGTCGAGGGAGGCTGGTGGATTGGAGTTCCAGAGGGCAGGAGAAGAGATACTGGTCAGCGTGGTGCCTGCTCTGGGTGGCGAGGTCACTGACATTATCTTCACACACAGAGGACCTGGGAGGATGCATGGGGTGGAAGGAGGGGGAGGTGATGAGTTAAAAGTCAGGCTCGGTGATGCTGACCAGCCCGTGAAGTGGCCACCAGGCCCTGCAATGTGGGTCTGGACCTCTGAGGACTCCTGTGGACTGGAGACAGATTTCACAGCATCCTTTTACAGTGACACCCGAATCTTCAGGAGGACATGGAGACAGGCAGTTAAGGGAACAGATTGTTCATCAAGGAGAGGTCCTGAGGAGGCTGAGGGTTGGGGTTTGGGGAAGGTGGGGGCTGCGGGGCCTGGAAGTCATGGCTGGAGCTGGGGGGGGGGCGGCTCAGAGGAGGCCATGCGGGAGGAAAGGATGGCGTTCTCAGCCCTGAGTGGTGAGTGGTGTGGGGTCAAGGAGGCAGACCCAACAAGTGAGTGTGGTCCTCTCCTCCAGGCTGGCCAAGCGCACAAGGAATGACAGTTTGGGACAAGAATTTTGAGGCTTCCAGGAACAGAGTGGTGGCGGGCAGGGTCTGCCTGCCTCCCTGGAGATATCAGGGTGGGGTGGGGGAAGGCAGGGCATACCCGAGGTGGGAGGGGAGGCTCAGGGGGGAGCCCAAGGAGGTATGAAGGAATTGTGGGGGTTCTGGGGGTCAGGTGAGAGATAAGGGGTCTGGAGTGGGGAGGGTGGAAGATGAAAACTTCCGTGTATTAAAAGAAAGGGATGTTTCAGCAAAGGATGTCAGAGAGATTGAACACCCAGGGGCCTGAAAATAAACCTTGATCTAAACCTCACATGGTATATAAGAATCAACTCAAAATGAAGCAAAGATTTAAATGTAAACATGTACAACTTTTAGAAAAACACATGGCAGAAAAGCCTTGGGATCTAAGGGCTGAGTGAAGAGTTCGCAGACGTGACTCCAACAGCACAGTCTATGAAAGGGAAAATGACAGGTTGGACTTCATCAAAATGAAGAGCCTCTGAGCCGTGAAAGACCCGGTTCTGAGGCAGAAAAAGCGAGATACAGACTCAGTAGCTTGTATCTGACCAAGGCCGTGTGTCTAGAGTATGCAAAGGATTCTCAAAATTTAACAGAATAAAAACAAACAATCCATTAGAAAATGGGTAAAAAATAGGAAAAATTTCAGCCCAGAGGATACACAGACGACAAACAGGCTCATGAAAAAAAAAAAGTGCAACGTCATTAGGCAGTAGGGAAATGCAAGTTAAAACCACAGTGAGATATCACTGCATGCCTGTCAGAACAGCCAGAACAAAAGACAGTGACAACCACGAGAAAAACACCCGTGTCCCCCAATGGAAGGACATTCTACAAAATACTTGAAAAAGAATAAATAGTGATAACACCATATGCTGGTGAAGATGCAGAGAAATGAAATTTCTCATACATTTGCTGGAAATGTAACATGGCCACTCTGGAAAAGTTTGGTAAGTTTTTTTTTTTTTTAAACTAAATATAACACTTACCTTAGAACCCAGAAACTGCGGGCCTGGGCATTTATCCCAGAGAAATGAGAACTTCTGTTCACATAAAAGCCTGTGCATGGTAGTCATAGCAGCGTGATAGCCAGAAACTGGAGACCCAAATGCCCTTCAGTGGATGAATAGCGAGGCCAACACAGTGCATCAGGCTGTGGACCACTTCCTGGCAGCAAAAAGGAGCAGACTGTGGGCACACACAGCAAAGAAGACGGCTCTCAGGGGCATCACACTGGGGGAGGAAAAATTATCTCGAAACCTTACATACAGCATGCTCCAGATGACAAAATCAGAGAATAGATCAGTGGTGGCTGAGGCTAGGGGTGGGAGAGAGGAGAAGGGGGCGGGATGTGACAGTAAGGATGTGGCGAGGGGTGATGAGGTGGTGGAACGGTTCTGCACCTTGATCGCGGTGGTGGTTACATGATGATAAAATCGCATAGAGCTCAATGCACACGTGACGACGCTTGTGCCAAGGATGCTTGGGCCCGCCCCAGATTCGTATACTGAAGCTCTAACTCCCGGGGCAGGTACTAGGAGCTGGGGCCTTTGAGAGTTGAATTAGGTCATGAGGGTGGAGCCGTCATGTTAGGATTAGTGCCTGGATAAAAGGGACCCCACTGAGGTCATCTCTCTCCCCTAAGCGAGGACACAGCAAGAAGGCGGCTGTCTGCAAACCACGAAGAGAGTCCTTACAGGAACTGAATCGGCAGCAACTTGATCTTGGACTTCCCAGCCTCCAGAACTGTGAGCAATAGAAGTCTGTTGTTTAAATAAGCCAGTCTGTGTTACGACAGCCTGAACTGACTAAGACGGGGGTAGAACTGGTGAAAAGCAAACAAGTCCCGTGGGTTACACTGAGATCGGCATCCTGATGTTGATGTTGTTCTGCAAGACGTTATCCTTGGGGGAAACTGGGGAAAGGGTCTGTGAGGGTCCATGAGACTCCTCTGTACAATTTTTGCAACTTTCTGTGAATCTGTAATTATTTCCAAGAAAGAAAAAAGAAAGTAAGGGAGAGGACAGATGCTTGGAGGGTTTCCGTCGTGGACAAAGGCCAAGCATCGCAGGGAGATGAGAAGTTGGAAAAATATGTGGCGAGCAAGTTTGTTCCAACCGTGGAGGCGGATCTGCCAGGTCAGACAGGGGGGAGGTTAACTCAGGTAAGGAGGAAGGGGCGAGCCCCCCAAAACTGTCCTGCCGGGAACAGGGTGGGACCCTAAGCCCTGAGTGAGGGTGTGTCCCCTGGCCTCTTTGCTCTCTGCTGTGTGGGAGCAGGTGAATGGGGCAGGGGCAGGGACTTGTGTCACCCACCGCCCCCCGACCTGGGGACCGGCCCTGATCGCTGACGGAGCACAGGGGAGCCCTTTCAGCAGCAACGTTTCCTCCAGGGGAGAGTCTTCTGGAGCCCCGAGCGGCAGCCCGGGCTTCCCGGCAGAAATAAGTAATCACACAGTCTTGCTTTGCATATTAGGAGCTATCTGCATCCCACTCTCCTAAGTTACATGAGGACACCGTTTATCTTTAGCCCGGAGCCACCTGCTTGGTAATCTGTTTCTGGTACCCGATTGATCCCACCACCCTCCCGTTAGCGGGAGGGACGACTGATTTTATTTAAAGCAGTCAGCGCGAGCGCATGCAAGCTGGACGGGGGGCCCAGCGCGTGCGGGTCTCGGCAGCCGCAGCCTTCCCTGCCCTTCTCTGAACGACGGGGCAGTCTACCCTGGGGTCAGGCTGGCGAGGGACACGGAGCCCCAGGAAGGCAAGGCCCTGAACCCCCGCAAGAGGGTGCTGCCTGCAGACCCGGGGGTGAGGACTTTCCCCTGCTGCTCTCCACGGATGTGTCTTCATTTTTAACACTTTGGTCCCTCCTCTGGACAAATAGTCAGTGAAAATTTTGGAAGTGTTTGTACCCATTGCTGCTTAATGTTAGGTAAATTATGAAATATATGTTGTCTTGGTGGCTTGTATCTCCCGGGTTTGAGCCTCTTGGAGGACAGAGTTGCCTTGTGTCCTGTGTTTATTGAATTGTCCTTAAATAACTTCTTCCCTCGCCCCCCCCCCCCCACGACTGGGCAGCCACACACATGCACAGACACGCACGGCTCTCTCCCTCTCTCTCTCTCTGAATTCTTCCAGGTCCAGTATGTTTTTCAAACTCCCTTCTAACTTTTGCGCAGAAGTCGAGATCTGCTGTAGGGTGTGTTCCTTCCCACATGGGCTGAATTAAAAAGATACACAGACTCGAGTGATAACCAAACCACGTGAAAACGGGCGGGCATCAGATGTCAGTAACTGAAGGGCTGGAGAAGGTCGCTCTGGGAGGACGTGCACCCTTGGAGGGGCCAGGTCTGGCTCTCGGCAGGCTGCCCCACGGGCTTTACAAGATCAGGGTGCCCATCCCCATCCTCCAGATGAGATGTGAGGACTGGCTGGCAAGCAGAAGGCTGCACCTGCCGGCGAACCCACGGAGCCTCCCGGAACCCTTGACGCAGCTGGGACAGGACTAAGCAGACGCCCTGACCACTGGGCGCACTTTGTTCCCTTGCCTGTTGGGGTCTGTTTCTGGTTCTAAAACTTTTTCATCACCCCGACTGAACCACCCTCTGTGGTGGTTAATTTTATGTATCAGCTTGACGGGACCACGGGATGCCTAGATCACTGGGGGAAACGTTCTTTCTGGGTGTGTCTGTGAGGGTGTTCCTGGAAGAGACTAGCGTTTGCGTCGGTGGACTGAGTGGAGGAAACGCCCTTCCCGGTGCAGAGGCGCATCATCCTGCCTGGGGAGGACCTAAGCAGGAGACAACAGCAGAGGAAGCGTGAATTCACTCTCTCTGCTTCAGCTGCGACGTCCAGCTCTCTGGCCTGGTGCCCCTGGGTCTGGGGCCATCTTGGAGGATCTATACCGCCGTTGTTCCTGGGCCCCCAGCCTGCAGCTGTCCCGCTGCGGGACTTCCCAGCCGTCCCTCGCGACAAGCCCTCTCTGTCTCGCTCTCTCTCTATCCTGCTGGTGCTACTTCTCCAGGGGACCCTGACTTACAGGACCCATAGCTATTTTTTTTAATTGAAATATAGTCAGTTTTCAATGTGGTGTCAATTTCTGGTGTGCGGCATAATAGTTCAGTCATACATATACGTACAGACATTCGTTTTCATGTTCTTTTCCATTATAGGTTACTGTAACACATTGAATATAGTTCCCTGTGCTCTGCAGTAGAAACTTGTTGTTTGTCTATTTTATATATACTAGTTAATATCCACAAATCTCGAACTCCAAATGTATCCATTTCCACTCCCTTCCCCCAGTAACCATAAGTTTGTTTTCTATGTCTGTGAATCTGTTTCTGTTTTGTAAATAAGTTCATTTGTGCCACTTTTCTAGATTCTGCATGTAAGTGATGTCATATGGTATTTGTCTTTCTCTGTCTGACTTACTTCACTTAGTATGATCATCTCCAGGTCCATCCATGTTGCTGCAAATGGCGTTGTTTCATTCTTCTTCATGGCCGAGTAGTATTCCATTGTATAAATATACCACAGCTGCTTTATCCAGTCATCTGTTGACTGATATTTGGGTTGTTTCCATGTCTTGGCTATTGTAAATAGTGCTGCTGTGAACATTGGGGTGCAGGTGTCTTTTTGAATTGGTGTTCTCTCTGGATATGTGACCAGCAGTGGGGTTGCTGGGTCATGCGGTAAGTCTGTTTTTAGTCTTTTGAGGAATCGCTATACTGTTTTCCGTAACAGCTGCACCAGACTGCATTGCCGCCAGCCGTGTGGAGGGCAGAGCCCACAGCTGTTGAGCAGACTCTCTCCCCTCTCCCCCCCAGGCCCTGGACGCGACCACTAGCCTACTTTTACCTCTATGGATTTGCCTGTTCTGGATGTTTCGTATCAACAGAATCATGCAATGTGTGGTCTTTTGTGTCTGGCATTGTTCCCTTCGCATCACATTGTTGAAGATCATCCCCATGGTCGCCTGTATCAGAACTTCATTCCTTTGTACTGCTGCATCACACTCCATTGATGGACAGACAGCTTTTATTTGTCCATCCATCCTTTGAGGCTGCCCGGAGCATCTGGGTGGCTTGAGGCCTTCGTCCTGAGAGGCCTTCGTGAATGAGAGCAGCAGGGCAGAGCCTCTGTGTGCCGTCCCCAGCAGGATTCTCCGTGCCTAGAACAGCGCCGGGCGTAGGGTGTGTGCTGAGTCTATATGGGCTGAGTAATGACTGGATGAATGGAGGAGCCCAGCTTGAACAGTGAGTGTGTCTGTGCACTCGCTCCTGGAGGGAAGAGGGTGCGTGACAGCTGCCAGGACCACCTTTGGGAGAAAACACTGCAGTGCTCCGGGGGACGACCATGGGACTTGGAGTGGGGAACCTGGCCATGGAGCCTTGGCTATGCTGGCACGTGGACTTGAACTTCGTCACTTACTTAGTGAAATGAGTTTCCCGTTGCTGCGGTAACAAATACCCACACACTCAGCGGCTTAAAACAGCAACCTTTATTATCTTACAGTTCTGGAGTCAGATGTCTGCCTTGAGTCTCAGTGGACTAAAATCAAGGTGTGGACAGGGTTGGGCTCTTTCTGAAGGCTTTGGGAGAGTCTGTTTCTTCGACTTTTCCACCTTATAGAGGTACCCATACTCCTTGGCTCATGGCCCCTTCCTGCATCTTCAAAGCAGGGTACCATCTCTCTGATGCTTTGTCCTTCATCTCATCGCTTTCTAAACACAGCCACTAAAGCCTCTCGCTTCTTCATGGGATTAGATTAGGACTACTTGGATAATCCAGGTAATATTCCATCTCAAGATCCTTAACTTTAATCTTCTCTGCAAAGTCCCTTTTCCATGTAAGGTACCATCTTCCCAGATTCCTGGGATAAGGATGTGAACATCTTTGGGAGGGGATTATTCTGTTGATCACAGAAGCCCGTTGGCCTGAGACCTGGTTTCCCCATAGGAGAAGGCAGTCCACACAATTCTAAGATCTTACCCAACTCTTGGGTCAAGTCACTGAAGTGTGAAAGGACAATGGCTTCTAACTTAGTGACAGATTTCTGTCATTATAGGAGCAGGTGCCTGGAGCTCACCCCTGTCTGACCAGATGCTCTCTGAGACTTTTCCACCGCTTTCTTCCGGGTCCCTGTTGCTGGCCTCTGACAGCTTCACCCTTCTGTTTTCACAGGTGAGGGATGTGAGCTTCAGAGAAGCCAAGTAATGTTCCCACGGTGACCTGTCTCCAAAGTGGGAGCCCGTCCCATCCCCCCGACCCGCGTCTGTCTGACTCTGGAGTTGATGGGGTCCTCCACTATTACACCGGTGATTTGGCTGAAATGCAAGTGCTTTGGGGCATTTAAAAATCCAATGAATTTTACATTTTAAATCGATCCTTTTAGGAAGCTGGAAAGTGCAACGAATTTAGTCATTAATTTAAAACTTTCGGAAACAAACTTCCTCCATGAAAGAAAAAAAAAGTGGAGTGTGTTGGGGGAAGGATTTGTTGATGTGATTTTAATGGTTCAGTCACTGGCTTCCTTAAGTTCTTTGCAGGAGACTGGAGCTGCAGGAAGGGGAGCTACGGAATGATGTGCGGCAGCTGGAGCTTCGGAAGCCGGGACAGCTGCTTCCGGGCGTCCACGGCCTCAGTCCGCACGCTCCTCCTGGGGCGGCCGCGCGCAGGTCCTGCCACGTGCTGGAGAAGATCCCCCCGCCTGCGCGACTTCTCAGATGCAAAATGGGGGGCTCACCAAGCCCCCACAGTGTGCGATGAGCTCTTCTTCTTGACCAAGTCCTTCCCTCCTCCTAGGGCTTCTCTGGGAGTCTTGAATTAGCCACAAAGCCTGAAGGCCCTGGGAGGGGAGGACGGTGAGTACAAAGGTCCCTTTGGCTTGGAAATACCCTTTCAGTAGTTCCAACGGGTGTGTTTCAAGGGACTGAGTTCTCTGAGCAGACGGCAGGACTGTGCACGTGTAAACTGCAAGGGGTCGAGGTCTAGGGCAATGCTTCCCTCCTGCTAAGCCTTGCAGAGCCACTCGTCTGCAGGTGGGCCCAGAAGGCAGTGGGATGGGCTTGCTGGCACGATCCCAGAGTGAAGCCGTCCTTACAGGCTCCCTTGTTGGAGCTTTGGAGGTGTCGCATGGGGTCTTGGTGGTCTAATCCATAAATGGGTGGGTGTCACCTATTCCTGCAGGTGTATCTTTATTCAACAAATGCGTATTGGACATGCTGAGAGCTCTGGGGCTGAAAGGGAAACAAGAAGTCCTTCCCGCCCTCCAGGAGCGTCCAGTCCAAGGGGAGAGACCCTCCCACAGGCGGACTGCTGCCGTGTAGCCTGTGACACGCGACCTCGGTTTGTTGATCTCTTCATTCATTCATCAAGTGCTTCTTGCAAGCGGCTTCTGTGCCAGAAACCGTGGGTGCTCACCAGCGTGGAGTCCACAGGTAGCAGGGAAAAGAGCAGTGAGATTGTCAAACATCGCTTGTTGGGTGGTGAGCAGACATGAACCTGTTGAATAATTCTTTGAGAATCACTGTTGAGAGAAGACACTGCATCCACTTTGGCCGAATGAGACTATTTGAAACTTTATACTTGATAATCACATTTCAGATACAGCAAATAACAGATACTCTTTGTTTACCCCTGGATTCATTGACCATTGACTGTGCACCGATTAAGTACCAGAAGCTGGTCTTCACAAGGAACACGGGCGTGAGGGAGACACAGCTCTGGCTCTTGAAAGCTCATGGAGGGTTGGGGAGAAGACACGTTATAGCCTGAGATCATAAAACCAACACCCACCCACCCATCAGGCTACAGTGAGCGCCTGGAGCTCTGCCAGTGCTGGTGGTTGATCTGGGTTCTCTACCCCTTTGGGTACCACCATGCACTGGATAGCTGAGTGACTTCTGGTGATCTCTGTTGTCCCACTGCCTGACAGCGCTACTTAGAGCTGGAGAGGGCTTCATTTTGTGAGACGGTGGACCTCAGCTCAAACCCAGGTCATGGGGACTCTTCGAGACCCATTTTCATGGGGCAGCACAGCCCCAGGGTCAGGAGGAAAAGAGCCAATTTCTACTCTTTGAACAGAATCAACAGGTACATCCAGGACATTCTCTTCTTGGATTTGGCTCTCACTGCAAAGGTGACATCTTGGAAACTTGGTCCTTTTAGGAAAGCTGGAACATGCATGCAATTAATGTATTCATTCATTTAAAGGCTTTGGAAACAGACTCTCTCATTAAAACAAAAAGTGGAAGCGGAAGGGGGATGGATGAGGAGGGTGTTATGGATTGAATTATGCAGCCCCCCCCACCCCCCGCAAAAAGATATGCCGAAGTCCTAACTCCAGGTATTTCAGAATGTGGCCTTATTTGGAGATAGACTCACCGCGGGTGGAATTCGTTAAACTAAGATGAAGTCATATTGGAGCTGGGTGGACCTCTAACCCAATAGGACTGGTGCCCTAACAAGAAAAGGAAACAGAGACAGACGCAGAGAGAGAGAGTGCTATGCGAAGACGCAGACACAGGGAAGGACGCTGTGGGAAGGCAGAGGCCGAGGTGGGAGGGACGCGGCTGCAGGCCCAGGAGCTGAGGGTGGCCGGCCACCACCAGGCAAGGAAGGGGCCTTCCCTGCAGGTTCCAGGGAGCACAGTCCTGTCGACTCCTTGATTTCAGAGATCTGGCCTCCAGAACTTTGAGATGACAAATTTCTGTTCCTTTAGGCTGCCCAGTCTGTGCTCCTTCATCATGGCAGCCCCAGGACAGTAACAGAAAGGGGACCCAGCCATCGCCACCCGGCCCTGACAGCCTGCGGGGGCGAGGTGCAGCTCTGGTGGTCCTGACTACCGTTTATGTTGGTTTCTTCTCCCTTTACGCTTGGGAGCCAGAGCCCCGCTCCTCTGCACACGAGAGAATTCTCGGGCCTGCCCAGGACCTGGGGCCCGGGAAGGAAGGCTCTTTCCAGAGTCAGAGCTGGTCTCAACTCTCCACTCACCCTGTGTGCCTGCCCACCCCCTCCAGCAACAGGTCTTCCCCAGGCGCTGGGGGCCCTAACGTGTAGACCTGAGCGCATCAGCACGTCCTGCCTCTGGGCTGAGCGTTCCCATCTGTCTGCGGAAGAACAGAGGTAAACTGAGTCCAGGCCGGCTGGGCCCGTGCTCCGAGCTCTCCACTCTCTCCCCCTGGCCTCCCTCCTGCTCCTCCCTGTGCACCTGCCCCACGCCCGCTGGGGCCATGCCTTCCTGTCCCCTCTCCCCTGGGCTTCGAGGTGCCTCCTCCCCTCTTTTCTTAACAAGTTTGCAGGGGACCAAGGCCACATCACAGGGACCAACTTCCTGCTTCTGTCTGAGGCTACATGACGTCCGCTCATTTCCAGAAACGAGCCTCTTACCTGTTTTCCCACGAAGACCATGGGCGTCTTGCCTCTGCAGCTGCGGTCCTGTGCGAAGGGGCCATGCCTGGGTGATGTCTGGAGCCCCTCAGGCCAGGGAGTCCACAGTGCAAACCTGGTCCTTCCCAAGGGTCTTCACTGCTCCCTTGGAGGGGCAGACAGCTGAATATGATATTTATCTCCTGCAAAAGAAGACATCACCTATGAAAGCACAATGCTACTATACAACTTTGATAGAATAATTTTAATTACTACGCAGTCTATACTCAGATGTACCTGTGTCCCCAAAATATTCTTTATTTTTATTTATGTATATTTTTACACATAGATATATGTGTATATTATATATTATTATACTGTATATACTATTTTATAATATATTACATTGTATTATACTTTTAGTTAAATTAAAATTTAAATATTAAAGTATATAAGATATATTACATACATATGAAAACATATATAATATAAAACCTAATAAAATACATCATAAATTAAAATACATAAATAAATGTATGATATGAAAATATAGTCAAATATATTACATGAAAATATAGAAATTGATTCTATTCAAATTCCCAAACACTACCACAAGAGGTGGTGGGCACCCAGACGAGGAAAAGATGCAATCAAGGCGGGCTTCCCAGGGGGGTGACATTGGAGCTGTCTTAGAGTACATACGAGTTCTGGAGTGGGGGTTGCTCACTGGAGTCAGGGGTTGGGGCTTGCCAAGCAAAGGGACGTGAACTGACTCTGATCCAGTGTGTTCGCTGAGTGCCTCCTCAGGCCCGGGCCTTGTGCTAAGCCCTGGGCTCGCCTGGTGAACAAGAGAGGTAGCCCTGGCCACAGGCTGCTGACAGCGCAGGGCGAGGAGACCCCGAGAACCTCCAAGGGTCCGTGTGAGGAACAAAGGTGCAGTGGCATGGCCTGGTGGGTAGGAGAATGTTGGAGCCCCGGAGGGCTTTGTCCTGCGGAGGATGGGCACCACTTCAGGGCTCGAGGGGTGAGGACAGCACCCAGGGTGGGGCCTGAGAACCTGGAGGCAGTGGGGCTGGACAGGCACTCGGCCCTTGGTTCCATGCAGAGGCCCTGGGAGATGGCACTGAGTCGGGCAGGGGCAGCCTGCGCTCTGAGCTCAGGAAATTGGCCACATTTGCCAAAAAGTTATTTTGTCTCTGCTTCAGAAATTGGGGAGAGGCTGGACGTTAGGACTAGTGCCTTCTCTGGATACCCGGGCCAGAGAGGCTGCACCCGCCAGGGGGCGCCAGTACTCTCGGCAGAGCACTCTGGGGTGGGGCAGAACCAGGGGGCCGGCGAAGTCCTCCCCACCCTCTTGCCCCCTGCACCCCCTGGACCCTCTAGAGCAGAAGCATGGCAGCCCAACCCTCTCCTCTGGAGCCCGGTCCCCAGGCTGCCTTCCCTGGCCCAGGCCATGGTGTGGAGGGCAGGCCAGGCTGGGGGATGACCTTGACCTTTCCTTTGTAGCTAGGAAACGTGGGCTTTGGGCCAGGATTCTCCCTCCTTCCCCTTTTCCAGACCCACAGCCTTCAGGTCTCACTTCCTTTCTTGAGTTCCTCTGGGTGCTCCTTTGCCAGGATGGACTCCATCCACGGTCACCAGGCAAACGCTCTCCCATCCCCTCATTCACTCCTCCATTCTGGAAGGAAAGGGGGCACTGGGAACAGGCCACCTTGTTTTTCCATCTCAGTCCCCCTCCTGCAACACCAGCCTCGTGCGGTTCCAGAAGCCAGGTGACCGAGTCCCACACCCTCACTGCCTTCCCTGCTCTCCAGCCCAGACCCCACTGCCCCTCCTGTCATCTCCAGTCCAGACCAGGGCTTGGCCAACCACTGCCCCTCCGGCCGCATCCACCTGTCCTCTAGTTTGGGGAGTAAAGTTTTACTGGCAGATAGCTAAGCCTGCTGGACACGGTGACTCTGGGTCGTGGTAGAGGTGGTTAGCTGCACCAGGGACTACATGGCCCTCAGCACCTAAGACAGTTACCATCCAGGCCGTCGCAGAGAAAGTGAGCTGGCCCCTGGCCTTCCCACTGTCTGTCTCTGCCTCCCACCAGAAGGGACACTCAGACACTCAGATCTCTTCTCCCCTCCGAGGAGAAGCCCCTAATCGCTGAGGCCCAGCTCCCATTTGCCCTCAAGGTGCACGTGCTCGGAGCCCCTGCCTGCCCACTGTGGGGTCCCCTCAGCGGGACACTGCTCCCTGAGCCTGGACGCTCCTTGTCAGTGAGCGTAGCAGGGGCTGGCAGGTACAGGGGGTGTCAGGAGTGGCCATGAAGCCCCCGGTCCTGGGAGGGGGCAGCTGGGCATGTGGGTGGGGACACAGGGCTCAAAGGCTGCATCCAGGCACTCAATGACATCTGTTTCTGCACAGTGAGACCCTGTTCCAACCCAGACTCAAAGTAGAAGGGGGTCTCCCCACCAAAGGGGCCTCAGACCCCTGCCAGGGTCCTTGTGCCAAACACAGAGCCCAAAACCAGTGCAAGATACTGGCGCGCGCCTAAGCAGTGCTGCCGTGAGCTTCTGGTGTGCGTGTCTTCTTGAGCTGGAGTTTCCTCCGGACGCAGAGCCCGTGTGCCTGAGCTCAGACCAGCATCTGTGTGGTCACCCCAGGGGGCTGCGGGGATACATCGTGGGAGCTATGGCCCAAGGCCGCCACGGGGCAGGCGGGAGGGGCCGGGAGCACTCCACAACCTTCCTCTGCCACGTGGCTGGAGGGCCTCGTCGGCCTCCCGGGGAGGAGAAAGTGAGTGTTTATGCTAGAACCCCGCAGAGATGCCTAGAGATCAATCCGGTCAATATACCCCGTGTGTCTGGTGTGGCTGCGGCCGAGTGTGGGCCTTTAAGCGTGTTCTCTTGTGTGTGTGACCCCAGGACTGTGGGCCCCCGGGACCCGGGCGGCAGGCTCAGCCTGCCCGTGGCTCAGTCAGTCTGAGAAGGGTGCTGAGATGGACCCTTAGTCTGGAGGGGCTCCTCTGTGCTTGAGAGAGATGTCACTGCCTGCCCGCAGGGGAGACCGTGCTGGTTTTCTGTGTGTGTGTGTGTGTGTGTGTGTGTGTGTGTGTGTAGTTGACTTACAATGTTGTTAGTTTCAGTTAGCACAGCGATTCAGTTATAGCTACATACATTCCTTTTCATTACAGAGTATTACAAGCTATCGAATATAGCTCCCTGTGCTGCGCAGTAGGACCTTGTTGTTTACCTGTTCTGGGTATAGTAGTTTGATCTGCTAATCCCAAACTCCTAATTTATCCCCTGCCCTCCCCACCTTCCTCTTTGTTAACCACAAGTTTGTTTTCTGTGTCTGGAGTCGCTTTCTGTTTTGTAAATATGTTCCTTTGTGCTATTTTTCTAGATCCCACATATAAGTGATATCATATGATATTTGTCTTTCTCTGTCTGACTTAGTATGATCATCTCCAGGTGCATCCATGTTGTTGCAAATGGCATTGATCCATCCTTTTGTATGGCTGAGTTCTACTGCATTGTATATATACACTGCACCGTCTCTATCCGGTCATCTGTCAATGGACATTTAGGTCGCTTCCACGTCTGGGCTACTGTAAAGAGTGCCGCTCTGAACATTGGGGTGCATGTGCTCTTTTTGAGCTGGAGTTTTCTCCGGACACACGCCCAGGAGTGGGACTGCTGGATCATATGGTAGTTTTGTTTCTAGTTTTTTAAGGGTCCTCCCTACAGTTTTCCATAGGGGCTGCACCAAATTATGTTCCCACCAACAGTGTAGGAAGAGTCCCTTTCTCCACACCCTCTCCAGCATTTACCATTTGTGGCGTTTTTAATGATGGCCATTCTGACTGGTGTGAGGTCAGATCAGCAAATAAGAATACAAGATGTCCCAGTTATCCTTGAATTTCCAATGAACAACAAATGACGTCTTAGTCTAAGTGTGCCCCAAACACTGCATATCTATTAGAAGCTCACATTTAACTCATATTTTATCCGGCAACCCTGCAGGAAAGGCTGAGATCTGGCATTGGCCGTTTGGGGAAACTTCTGTGATGGGAGGACAGCCACCCCTGTGCCCCCTGCCGGCTGGCTGCCCCCACGGTCACCTTGGCCATGAGGGACCACTCTGCCTCTCATTCACAAGGGCTTTTCTCTTCTGGGCACTCTCTTTCCTGAAATAGCAACTCTTGAAAATGTGCTGCCCTGGGGGCCCCGGGCCCAGCCCCCCACCCCTACCCTGGCCTTCTGGGCGCCTGCGTCCCCATTGGCCCAGGGGGCTCTTCCCTCTGGTTCTCCTCCTCCAAACAAAAGGCTCGAGTGGGCTGGCTCGGGGCCCTTCCCACTGCAGCCTGGGAGTGGACACACAGTCCAACCCCGGGGGGCCTGAAGGGTCCTCTCCAGGGGGTGCAAGGGCTACACTCCCCGGTGGCTCCCAGGCCCTCCAGATCAGACCTTGAAGTTCTAAATTCACAAAGTGCCTGAGCTACGAGGACCCCCAGGCCATGCCAACCCAGATGCGGCAGCCGAGGCCTGGGGCCGGGCTGTGACCCGGCAGAGGACAGCGGGAGATGCAGGTGGATGGAGGTGTCTCTGGGTGGGTGTGTGAAGGGCTGGTCAGTTGAAGGGGGCTGGTTCCTTCCTCTCCGAGGCTGGTGGAAGGTGTCGGGCACCATCTTGGTGGGTCCAGAGGACTCAGGCCAGAATATCGGCCATTTTCTTGGAGGGCCCAGAGGGCACGGACCCCTACCAGGAGGAGGACTATGTAAGGCCTTGGTCACTCTGGGGTCTTGTGGGCCAACTCTGTCCACTCCAGGCCCAGACCCTTGGGTGCCCAGGATGGCCACTGGGGGGCAGTGTGAGCCTGGACACCTGGCAGGGATCCACCCGGAGGTGCCAGGCCCTGCCCAGCCCTGCCCTGGAGGGAGACAGCCTGGGAGGGTGGAGACCCACTCAGTAGTCAGCTCAGGTAGCCAGGACCCCCGCTGTCCTGCTCAAGGGGGCTTTGGAACCAGGGCCCTGCCTGAAGATTGGGAATTCTCCTTTGGTTTCTCCCCATCCATGCAGCCCAGGTGGCGGCCCTGGGGGAGGCCCTACAGCTTGAAGGTGGAGTCACCCCCGCGACAGGGCCCACCGCCAGACCCCACCTCTCCGAGAAGCCAGACCATGTCCTCTGGGTCCTGGGCACCCCGCCTCCTGATGGCTCGGACCCCTGCCACAGTGCCCTTGGCCAGGCTGAGCCCCAGCGTCTCCTGGCAGCCCACCCTCAGGGGATTCTCTGCTCTCCATCCAGCCCCACTGCCACCGCGGTCCCACACCCCGATCCAGGATGTGGTTGGGCTTCGAACGCAGACAAACACAGTTACAGCTTCCACACTCAGAAGTGTGCCTGGGGGGGCCCTCGTTTGGGGCTGGGGTTCAAGGGGATGAGCAGTGGAGGTTGGGCCCCCTTTTGCTCCTCCCAGGTAAGTAGCCACAGGCAGCTGCGGGGCCTCAGTCTCGCCCCTCCTCTTCTGTTCATGGGGACCTGTTCCCCCTCGGGGCTGACACGAAGATCAGTTTGTAGCAAGCACCAAGCCCAGGGTGGGCCTTCAGATCTGCTGGCCTCTGGTCCCAGCACAGCCCAGGAAGGGGAGGCAGGGTCCCGAGGGGCCCCCATGCCATCAGGCTAAGCGGCCCCCATTCCCCCCGCCCCAGGCCCTGAATTATCAATGCAGTGACCCAGAATGGTGTTTTCTTTCAAGATGCCACTCTGAGCTTCTCTGTCCCGAGACACTGCTGATGAGATGTTTTCAATTTTCCCAGGCCTCCGCCTGGCGGGAGCCTCCCCAGGGCTCTGATCCTTTGCCATCAATCTTTTTCACCAAGATTCAGCCCCAGTTGTGGGTGGGCTCAGAGAGGAGGGGCGCCCTGTGGCTTGGCACATGGAGGGGGCAGGCGAGGGGCGTGTGGGAGGCCTGGGGCCCCTCCAGGGATCCCCCACCCTGTACCCTTCGCAAGCAGACCCCTGCCCCAGGGCAGGAGCCAGAAGGTACTGGAAGGAACGGTGTGGGCGGGAAGGGGCCTCGGGTCCCCTGGGGGGGGCTGTGTTGGGAGCCCTTGAGGACAGGGGTGCACTGTGGCCGTCATTTTGCCGCAGCTCCGAAAAGTGCCGCAGCCTCTTGGGCTTTGTGAGCGAGCTCTGGTCTCCAGCCGCCAACACTTCTTGACAGCGAGGCGCAGCTTTTACAGACTCCGGCTACTGGGGTGGAGATGCTGCTCTGCCAGGCTTAGCGCCGCCCCGGGGCCACGACAGCAGCCACGTTAGTCGCTGTGACGGCTCCCGGAGGAACCGGGCTCCCAGTAGGCAGCACTTTCTCATGCTCTGCACGTGCAGGCATGTGTGAGCGCATGTGTGATGCACGTATACGAGAGTGCGTGTGGGGGTGCGCATGCATGTGACCGTGTGCACACGTGTGTGTGTGAGTGTGCTTTGTGCGAGCACATGTGTATGTGAGTGTGTGCACGCGTGTGTGGGTGCGTGTGAGTTGGAGGCTCCCATGGGCACGCGCGTGTGGGCAGTATGTCACAAAGCAGTCCGTGTTGCCTGAAGCAAGCAAGGGAAGGGGGCTCCAACAAGTATCGTTTTGAAAGTTTCTTTTCCTTTCCTTCTCACGAACCCCGTGGGCTTCTGCGGACTTGGCTGTTTCCGCTCCCTGGTGGCCCTGGCAGTGATGTCCACTGGCCCCGCTGTGAGGAATGGTGGTTGGTTTCAGGGTGGTGTTTTCCACATCACTGAGAGGTCTGATGAGCAGAAATGTTGTCTACAGTTTTCACCCTGATCCCAAGCCTGGAGCCAAGGCAGCTGACACTCAATCATAATAAATTAGTCGCATGTTTACATGGATCCACCCAGGGGACCACGGCCTTGTTGGGAGTCATGGGTAGCTGAACTGGTGCCCATCCAATGTGGGTGAAAACCAGAAGAGCCACCATCACACTGTGTGACCCAAGACCTACCACCCACCCTCTCTTGGCTTCTCTGTCACCTTGATTGAAGGCCTGGGGCCAGGCATCCCTTTGGGCTCCAAGTTTTGTGAGTCAAAACTTCCCGCTGGAATGTGGGTCCTCCTCCCTCTAAGGACAGTGTCTAACCCAGGTTCTGAACATGCAAGAACTTAGGAAGGAGAAGAGTGGAGGAGACGGTGGAGGGTTTGCTTCTGGGACCAGTGGGCCATGTGGAGCTTGAGGGGCAGTGGCTGGCTCTGTTTCATGCCTGATACAGGTAAGCATTTACTCAAACCTGGCCTTACTTAAAGGATTATCTCAGCCTACAGGCAAGATAGAGCAAAAATGAATGAGATGCAAACACACAAACGTTTCCAGGCTAGAGGAAATGCAAATGATGACAGGAAACTGAACAACAAGGAGAAAACTGAAACATAAATATGCAGACCAATAGATCCTGCACAGAGGCTTTGATTGGAGTCTTCGATTCAACTCTGAGATTCCTAGCAGCCAAAGTGAAAAGGGAAATAGGATCTGTTCAATTGTCCTCACTATCTCTTAGGATAGCCTTCCCACCTCTCTCCCCACCATGTCACACAGGGATTGTGTGAGACCTCTGGGAAAGGCAGATAAGACCACTACTATCAGCCTGGATATGACTGTCCCAGGGACTGAATAGAGCAGTGACTGTGTACCTGTTAGGATAAGGCTCCATCAAAGACAGTTGTCATTCTGTGCTCTGGAAAGCACAAAGATTTTTCCAGCCTTGGCTCTGAAAGATGCTTTTTCCATGAGGCTCCATCTAGGTGGCCCAGAAATGAAAAATGGATAATGTCCCCAGTAACCTCTGGACGGCAAATGTCATGACAAGTCTCATAAAGCTGCTCCTTGCAACCTCCCTCAGTGAAAGATGAGGGCAGATTTCCAAGTCACAGAGCCTGGGAGGGAACTGCAAGCTTCAGAGTCATGCCTGAGGGTGGAGCTGGGTGCAGCGCCACCTGCAGGTGTGGCGGGGAGTGGCAGGGCGCTGTGCCCTCAGTTCGCACCTACTGTGCGCTGGCCCGGGGGAGGGGGCTACGTACACACTCCCTCCCGTCGGCTCTACCTGCTCACTTTACACGTGAGGCCCCTCAGGCTCTTGGCGGATCACAGCACGGAAGCAGCAGCACAAGGACTCCTATCCAGGGCTCTACAGCCAAACAGCCATCCCTGTCACTCTCCCCACCAGTGTCCCTCTCGAGTTAGTGGTCCTCCTGGGGTGCGCCGCTCAGGCTGTGGTTCCGGGGCTGCTTGTCATGCTGAGCACGGCGGGCGAGGCGGTTCTTGGCACTACCGGTCACGGGTGGGTGCGTCCGTGCCCAGGCCCAGCCGCGGCTCTGACCTGGGCAGCCCTGTCCTGGTGCAGAGCGTGTTAGCTGTCATGGGAGGAGGGTCTGGTGGTGGGTCTGGGGGTGACCGAGCTCCGCTGGTCAGTTTAGCCTCAGAAGCAGAGGTATGTTCAGAGGGGCATGAATCTGAGGTGGGGGGGGGACAGTCTCATCCACGCCCTCTGGGTGGCGGCCGGGAGGGAGCGCGGAGAGCTCACAGGGGTGAGGAGAGCTTGCCGGGCCAGCAAGGAAGTGAGAAGGAACGTTCCAAAAGCGGGGAGCTGCTGAGGGTGACACCGGGGGCCCTGGGGGAAGGGGGGCTGTGCTGCAGAACCAGTGAGGGGCAGACAAGATGCTGAAGTGGGAGGCGAGGAATTTGGGGGCCTGGCTGAGGGGTCCTCAGTCTGTGGTCCTTGAACCCGGGGGCCACTCGGATGTTCTTGGAGGCCTACGAGTCCCCATGGTAGAGGGTCAGCCCTGATGTCAAACCGACAGCAGCTGACTCACCAATGCACTTGGAATGAGAGGGGTGATTTTATTTACCAGAAGTTCTCTGTGTACTTTTTTCCTTTAGAGAGAAAGATTTAAAAAAAAGAAGAAGAAAACAAAAACACAGTGAAAGAGGCTTCCTGGCCTCTGTGTGCCTCTTCAGGGAGCAACTGAGTCCCCAGAAGGGGGGTCTTGTGGCCGTCCTGGCATGGCCGAGACAGTGGGTGGGTGGGTTCTGAGCCCTGGGACCCCATGGAGAGGGTGGGGATGCTGGAGGGTAGCCCAGGAGAAGTAGAAGACGTGAGGCCACGGGAACAGGGCCCCTCCTCTCTTTGCACAAGGCGCATCCTCATTGTCCTTCAATGCCAGCCCAAGCATCCCCTCCTCCAGGCAGCCCTCATGGACTGCTCACAGACCTCTCTTATGGCCCCTGGGATGTTCTGTCCTCTAAATTGGGAAGGTGAGGCAAGCCTGGGGCGAGCCTGCCAGCCGCCAGACGGGGCCCTGCCATGGGAAAACCTACTCAGCGCCAGGGAAACCAGGGGCGGGTGCTGAAGGTGTGGGATGTGGGGACAGGCAAGAAGTGGTAGCATCAAACGCGGGCACACAGGATGGCCCTCCCTGGACAGACACCAGAGGAAGCAAAACAGCCCTCCCTAGCCACCAGACCTCATTCACACCCACCACCCCTTGGAAGGCCCGTTCTCGGAACCAGGACCCCAGGCTTGGCCCAGATCAGTCTCCAGCTGCAGACGTTGAGACACTGGTTCCTGGAAAACAGGGCCCCACCACCCACAGGGGGCCGAACAGGGATGGTCACAGCTGGCCCGGTGCCAGGAGCGAGCAGACATGGATGGGAGGAGTCCACAGGCTCCTGGCCTACACACGGCTGGTTGTGGGGGGAGGGAAGGGTCCATTGGGGAGCACCGTGGTCAGAGGGGCAGTGGGGCCACTGAGAAGCAGCCAGCCCTCCTGAGCACCACGGGTGGCTGGGCCAGGGCTGTGGGGGAGAGGGGTCCTGAGACAGACACAGTGACTCCAGGCAGGCCGCACCAAGGGAGCCCCGCAGTCCAGCTCCTGGCCCCTTGTCCTTGTCTGTCCTCTTGCCAGTGCGGGCGTCCATCAGGGGCAACGCAGGGCTGGAGGGGTCACCTGGGGCAGGTGGGCCAGGAGCACGGGACTGTGGAGGCAGGGGGTGGCATCGGGAGGACAGGATTCCCCGAAGGCCCCAGGCAGGAGGCCACGCTTCCCAGAGGCCCGCGTGTCCGAGGTGGGCGGGGAGGGGGCGGGGTGAAGAAGGACACAGCCCAGACGGACGGGACCGCGGGAGGTCTCGGCCACCTTCCTGCGGCCTGGGCTTTGTCCTGCCGGCAGCTGGAAGGTCCCAGCAAGGATGGACACGCCTGGATTTGCCCTGCCGGCGTTCATCTCCCGACACCAAGGCCCCTGTCGGGGCCGCCGTAATTGGTTTGCGTCTGGCTGTGGCAAAGAACAAACTGACCTCCCCTCCAGCCGTTTCTGCAGCACCCGTCCTCGCTCAGCCACAGGCCGCCCACTGTGCCCCTCACAGAGTCTCCTCCTGGAACATTCAGGAAGGGGTCCGTGTATGAGGCAGGGGTCCTGGCCCAGTGTCCCTGGCCTGGTGGGAGGTCCCAGAGCTGGAACATGGATGCACACACTTACACACACAGACACACACACGCAAGCACACACACGTGTGTCTGACTCCTGGAGGCAGTGACTACAGGTGAGAAACCTCACCTTTCTGCAGGGGGTGGTGTGAAACCCGCTCAGGTGTTCTTCCTCCTAAAGCTGCCAACACAAACTTGCTAACTGAAAACCTGATCACCCCGTCATCCTTGGGGTAAAATCCTTCCATGGACTCCCTTTGCCTTCAGAATAAAACCCCAACTCTCATCTCTTACAACATAGCACTTTAAGATCAGAGCTCCCACCGTGCCCAAGTTGTTACAAACTTGCCATATGTATTCTGGCCCCAGGGCCTTTGCACATTCTGAGTGGAAACATCCTCTGGCCTGGTCTGACCCCTCCTCTCACCAGGCACCTATATTGTCTCTGTAACCAGCACCCTCGGGCACGACCAGCCACAGCTGGAGCTCTAACAGGTGCTCAGTATTTGATGAGGACATGAGTGAATGGGAGGATGGACAGGATGGGGGTGTAACCTGGATAATCCACGTGTCCCAGGAACAGCACTGAGTCACACACGGAAGCAGCGGTCCAGCAACCAGAGACTTGACAAGGGATCCCAGTCTTTGCTGGAGTCTTTGGAAACAACACTTCAGGGGACATAGTTCACCGGCTCAGCATCGCTTGTATAAACCCTCGTCTCTCCCTCCATGATGCCTCCCACACTCTCTGACGCTCTGTGGTCGGTCTGTCAGCCCAGCACTTGCAAAAACTGCTCCTGTCTCATCACGCTGGCTTTCTCTCTCTGACAGCCCCCCCTCCTGGCTTTTCATGACGTGCTAGCTTCAGCCTGGCTTCTTTTTTGTTTCCTTCCCTCATCGCCCATCTTCTGTATTCCTCCCTCAACAAAGGGGGCCCAGGAACCCACCCAGCCAGTCAGAATCGTCCCCTCCCTCTCCCTCTGAGACCTCTCTCTTTGTGCCCTCTCTCCCAAATCTGCATCATAAAAAAGCTGGAAACCCAGCTGGCAAATAGAGAGCTCTCCCCGGGGGGCACGAGCCTGGTGACACGGAGCCAGCACGGTCAAAATTCCCTTTATTCCTTGGGGCTCTCGGGCCCTTCGCATGCTGAGAAATCACATTCCCATCACAGATCAGCGAAAGCTTCTTACAGACTGCATTTTAGCCTGACACAACTGCCGTGGACAGCTCTACAAATGAGGACACTGAGGCGTGTGTGTGTGTGTGTGTGTGTGTGTGTGTGTGTGCGGGGCGGGGCGGGGCGGGGCGGGGTGGGCGGCTCGAACAAACCTGCACAGAGGAGGACTGCAACGGGATGTCCCCACGGCCTGCCGCTTTTAAGCCCCCCGCTCCTCCTTGCCCCAGGCTCCACCCAAGCCCTACAGAGTCACGCCTGGGACCAGGAAGAGCTGATGGCGAAGGACGAGGGGGAGGCTCTAAGTGTCTTGCTTTGTCCCCGTGAGCGGGTTGCGACTACCCCGGCCAGCATCGCATGTACGGTTTGTGCCTGATGGTGACCCGCTGAGCTGTTTAGAAAAGCTGAACTTAACCTCATTGAAGAGAATTGACTTGAAGGAGATTTGGCTCCTGTACGTTCCAGAAGCTGCTAGTGCGCTCGGTCAGGAGCGGGCAGGGGGAGCATGGCGGAGGTGCGGGGAGCAGAGGGCCGGGGGCAGGGCCAGGGCGCCTCTGCACAGGGAGGGTCAGGGTGCGCCTGGGACCCTTGGTCAGCGGACGGGCCGCGGTTCCAGGAGAGCTGGGCCCCGGAGGCAGTGTCCTCTCCTGCGAGCTGGAGCCACTTTTTAAGGCCCATCACTGCCTGAGTTTCAAAGATAAAGTTCAGTTTGTTTTCTGTACCTCCAGCGTTTGTGCGTTGGGGAAAAAGAAGAAGGCTAAGTTTTTTTTAAGTTTTAGGAAAGTGTTGTAAAAGCTTTAGGAAATTGTTCTTGTGCAACAGATCTGGAAAGAAATCCACGGGCTGGGGCAAAAACACCCAAATAAAGAGTAGCCCCCGACATCCTTCCAACCACCCCGTCGTCTGGGCCCAGGCGTCATGGCTCCCTGGGGGACCTTGGGGACACCTGGACCTCCAGCAGCTGGGACCCCTGAGCGCTTGGGTTCTCCTAGCCTCTGTGGGTGGGTTTCCAAGGAGATGGGAGGGTGAGGAGCAGGGCGGAGACCTGAGACTCATTGAGATGCTGGGGCTCAGCACGTGTGAGTGTGGTGCTCTTGGCTGGCTCCCGTGATGGGGCGGTGGTCATCACGTCTCCTGAGAGCCGTCCCTTCAAATGGCGTCTCCCACGTCACGCCTAGACTGCAGGCTACAGCCCCGGAGGGAGCAGAGATTGGTGGGGACAGTTCCTGGGCTGAGAGCCGAAACGGTGGACACTGGGAGGCAGTGCCCGGTGAGGGTGGGGCTGGAGGGAGGACACCTCCTGGGAACTCAACTCTGGAGACTCTGCACATTCCAGACCCAGACGATGGCCTTCCAGATGCCTTGTCCTGTCCGGTGTGACTGGTTTTCAGCTCAGCCGTCCTCAGTGACATGAGGCCTGATCAGACCCAGACACTCACCAGGAAAAAAGGCATTTTCTCATTGGCTCTGAGTCCCAGATTTTGTAGAACAAACATCTGTAAACTCTGAGAACATGTATACCAATTCATTATGGCTTGGACGGGGCTCGGGGGCCCGTGTGCCGTCTGAGAAGCCCCGTTCACGGTCATTTTTTCCTTTCCATGCTCCTCCCAGCCTTGGGGGACGAGCAGGCTCTGCTAACGGAGCTTTCAGGAAGCCAAGACTTGGAGTGAGGCCTCTGCAAGGTTTCCTGGTGGCTCTAAAACCTGGTGATTACATCAGAGTTTGGGTGGGAATGGAAGGGAGAGAGCAGAAGTCTCACCTACCTAGCTGCCCTATTTAAACATGCGTCCCGACCCCCAGACCTTCTGCAGTTTTCTTTTTCTCCCTGCAGCACTTACTGCCCAGCAGACTGGCCACGGGCTGAGCAGCGTCCCCCCAAGTCCTGTGTTGGGGTCTTAGACTCCAGGACCTTGCAATGCGACTGCATTTGGAAACAGAGTCTAGAGAGGTGGTTCAAGCGACGTGAGCACATTTGAGTGGGCCCTGCTCCATCCGAAAGGCGTCCTAGGAGAAGAGGAGGCTAGCGCACAGACACCAGGGAAGAAGGCCACGCGGGGACCCAGGGAGAAGGCGGCTGCCTCGGAGCCAAAGAGCAAGGTCTCAGGAGAAACAGCCCTGCTGACACCTTGGTGCGGACGCGCAGCCCCTGGCACTGTGAGAAAATAAACGTCCGCTGTTTAAGCCCCAGGCTGTGCTGCTTGTCAGGGAGCTGGAGCAGACCAGTACCATGCTACACATAATTTATTGATTTCTTACGTTTATTTTTTGTTTTCTGACCACCACTGCTCTCCCCATGGGTAGAGATGTTGGATTTTGTCCTCCGAAGCATCCCCCAAAGTACAGAAGACTGCCTGACATTCAATAATCTTTGGCACATAGTAAATATTTGACATTCAGCAAATATTTGATGAACTTTTACCTCGGGCCAAGATGGAAAAACAGGCACTAGATTTACCCTCCTGCCTGAAACAATTAAAAGTCTGGACAAAATATATGCAATCAACAGTTTTCAGACATTGGATGTCAAACAGCTCAAGACAGTAATCCCTGAGAGATGGGAAACAAACAATGTGGCCCTGTGACAGCTCCAGCTTACTGCCTGGGGAACATTTCCAGGACACGGCACCAGGAGGGGGAGTCCAGACAGAGCCCGAGGTCTCCTCGAGTTGAGGAGAGGGAACTGGGAATTGGAGGGGGCGGCAGCAGCTGGAGTCCACAGGGGGATGCATGGGGGGGCACTTGAAGATCTGCAGAGGGTCCCCCTCGAGTATTCAGCGGAGGAATGATCAGCCACGTGTGTGAGCAAACCACCCCAGGCAGGAAGAGAACCACTGAAAAGAATCAGAGATAACAGCCCCGTGGTCACCCAGGGTGCACGACAGCGCTGCTCCCACACCCGGGGCTGGGAAGTCTCAGAGCGCCCGGGCACTGGGCACAGTACTCAGGAGGATGCTGGCACAGGAGTGGCATAAAACTCACCCTAGAGCGAATCAAATGATGCTCGGGTCCCACCTCCCAGAGCGTACAGTCAAGCCTGGAGAGGGTCAAACTGTTTCCAAGTAACTACGTCTGAGAACAAAGCTCAACAATATTTATAGTGATAGAACCATACTCAGGACCTGGCAAGGAAAATTTGCAATGTCTAAGAGCCAGTAAAAGATTACCCAGGCATGCAAAGAAGCAGAAAAATATGACTTGTAACGAGGGGAAACTCAATCTGAGATGATATAACTAGTAAATGGGCCATAAGGACAGCCATTATAACTGTTCTCTGTGTTCTGGAAGCTAAAGGAAAGACTGAACATGTGAAGTAGAGGCATGAACAATAAGCAAGAGACACAGGTCAAACATCGAGGGATGAAAATACAAAGTCTAAGGTGAAAAGTGCACTGGATGAGGCTAACGAGCGATTAAATACTGCAGAAGAAACGACCAGTTAACTTGAAGACAGAGTAATGGAAACACTGGTAAGGAGAGAGGGAGAGAAAAGAAGATCAAAAACAAACAGAGCTTCAGGGAGCGATGGGTTAACTTCCAGGGGCTTCCACTGGTGTTTGAAAAATAGCCCTGAAGCAGGGGAGAAGGAGCAGAAAGACACATATATATTTGAAAAACCAATGGCAGAAAATTGTACAAACTTGGTGAAAATCAATGAACACAGAGATCCAAGAAGGTTAATGACCCCCAAGCACAAGAACCACGAAGAAAATGACAGCAAGGCTCATCCTGATCTAATCGCCTAAAACCAGGGACCACGAGGCCTCCCTGGCGCAGCCAGAATGACAGCGCACAGCAGGGGCAGAGGAGCCAAGGCGGAGGGGAAAGCAGGTTTCTCATCAGGAACCAAGCGAGTGAGAGGACAGCAGGGAAACATCTCAAGCTATCAAAACAAAAAAACTGTCAACTTTCTACTCTAGATGGAGAAAAAAAAGCTTTCAAAAATGTAGGCAAAATAAAGACTTATGGAGACACGCAAGAGCTGAGAACTCACCATCAGCAGGGCTGCGCACAGAGAGCACTAGAGGAAGGCCTTGCAGCAGAAGAGGGTGGGTGTGGGACGGATATCGGAACTCACACAGTGGCGTGAAAAGCACAAGAGACGGCAGCTCAGCAGGTGTGTGTGTGTGTGTGTGTGTGTGTGTGTGGTGTGTACATAAATCTACACTAACACGTTATAGAGATACATTTTTTCTCATTCAAAAAAATCTCTGTAAAAATTTTGAGCCACTTGGTGCTGGAAGGCAGGTTCTGGGCCCAGGGGTGTGGGTCAGGGGACAAGAGCCTTGCGCTGACGGCACCGGACCAGGTGGACTCCCAAGCCATCTGGCAAAGGGAGTTCTGGGGTTGGAAGGGCCTGAGGACGCAGACCATAGCACGTCTTTGTTTGGAGCACGTTAGGAATGCTGTCTGGACATCCAGGAGCCCCGTATGCATGAAGAGGAGGCATTACAGGGGGCATGAAAATCAGCCCTTCACCGGCTGCTCCGAAGGATCAGCTGCCTTGCGGTCCTGAACGTGCTCTGCTTATCACTGAGGTCGCCTCTCCTGCCGCTGCAGAGTCCGCAGTCGGTCCACGTTCTCCTGGGAGGACTCCCTACCTGGAGGAAGCCCTTCTTGCAGAATTTACCTTGGTGCTGGCGCCGAAGATGCGGCCACCCTACGGCCCCCCGTCCGTGTGGTTCAGGGTAGTATTCATACAGCGGGGGCTTGATCGAGATGCTGCGTTGACAGTGACGGTGCAGATCCCCGAGAACGACCCAGTGGGGGACTGTCCGTGCTTGGGGTGGATGTTCCGGTTGTTTATCCATCATCGGTTCCACCTCTGGTGAACTGGACGTATAGGGAGCAAATGCAAAACAGAGGTGGGACGGTACTCACATCTGGCAAGTCGTTACGTAAGCGAGGCGGGTTCTGCAAGATACAGCCGTCTCCCTAACCCCAGAGGCTACGGCAATGTATGTATAAAAGATTCACATTTTGTTGTTGTTTGTTTGTTTGTTTGGTTGGTTTGGGGGTGGAGGTAAGTAGGTTTCTTTATGTATTTTTAAATTAATTTTCATTTTATTTTGTTTTTTAGTGGAAGTATTGGGGATTAAACCCAGGACCTTGTGCCTGTTGAGCACTCACTCTACCGCTGAACTCTACCCTCCCTCTTTTTTTTTAAATAAAGTGCATGACGGGGTTAAAAGATGCATGCTGCTTGTTTGTTTGATCAACCTAAGACAATGGGGCTCCATGCAATTGACTTCCTTCCAATGGCTTGGTCTGTATGTGATGAAGCCAGAGGGAAGAGACAGTCAGGAGAAGAAGCCCAATGCACCGTGTGATAATAAGAGTGAAATAACGCCGTTTGCAGCAACATGGTTGGACCTGGAGATCATCATACTAAGGGAAGTGAGCCAGAAAGAGAAAGAAAAATACCATATGATATCACTTATATGTGGAATCTTTGCAAAGGACACGAATGAACTTATTTACAAAACAGAAACAGACTCACAGACATAGGAAACAAACTTATGGTCACCAGGGGAGGAAGCGGGTGGGAAGGGATAAACTGGGAGTTTGAGATTTGCAGATACACACTACTGCAAATAGTATAAACAAGGCTCTTCCGTACAGCCCAGGGAACTGTTCAGTATCTTGTAGTGACTATAATGAAAAAGAACATGAGAAGGAATGTACGTATGTGTATGTATGACTGAAACACTATGCTGTACACTGGAAATTGATAAAACATTGTAAACTGACTATACTTGGGGAAAAAAGAGAAAAAAATTAAGTTAAAAAAAAAAAGAAAAAGGCCATATGTTGCTGGGCTGTGATGGGTAAAGCTGCCTCAGCACGGCCTTTCAGGAAAGAGGAGAAGCGAGCAGGCCTGGGCGCGATGGCCCACGCGCGGGACACCCCCGCGCTGGGCGCGGCCCGGGAAACTGAGGGCGGTAGCGGCCGCCTGGGTGCACGGTGGGCACGTGGGCCCCACGCAGCACAGGCAGGAAACAGCTACCGGGATGCGCAGCCCCTGGGATGGATCTGCGCGTGGCGCCCCCAGCGAGAAGAGCCTGGCCCTTAGAGGCAGGAGGTGGCTGGCGAGCATTAAAGGAACTGGCCGCCAGCCCGCTGGGGACCCCGCCCGGGGCTCTGCGGGTCAGGGCCTCAGCACCGCCTTCAGGCTGTTGATGCCGACCGAGTTTAGGGGCCTTCGGGTCGTTGTGTGTCCGTCTGTGTGTACATGCGTGACTGAAGCACTGTGCTGCACACCAGAAACTGACACAACATTGCAAACTGACTGTACTTCAGTAAAAATGGATATATGGTTAAAAAAAAAAATCTGCCCAGAGCGGGTCCTCTGTCATCCTACCTCCCTCTTCCCCTCCATGGAGATGTTGGGAAGGAGGGTTGGGAGGGTCAACCAGTCCAACCAGTCCAACCAGTCCAACCAGTCGAGAGCCCCCACCCTGCTGCCCAGCCCGCCGACGCCTGGCCGCTCTGCTCCCGTCTGTGTCACACGCGGCAGCTGTCGCTGCTGCCCTTCGGTTGGGACCACGTGATGGGTGAAGTGATGTCTTCCAAATGCTTCAGGGGAGCGTGGGCCCCCGGCGGCCGGGTGCCAGGAACGGCTGCGATTACTGCGGATTGAGATTTCATAGGGGTCGTTCTTCCCTTGGAAAGCTAGACCCCCACAGAGCTCACGGAATCTTCCCCAAGAGCTCTGCTGTCAATTAGCATTCTTTCATTTGTTTGAGGGAGGGGTGTCATCATTGCCACGTGTGAAGATGCTGAAGCAAACGTCCACTGCAGATGTTTTGGCAAAGCTTCTATTTCACTTGGATTGTATTTGCAACCCAAATGATGTCGACCTGAGACCAGCAAGGGATCGCAGGTCCTCTTAGAGTGACACCTGTGGTGGCTCAGCCACCGTCCTTGACTTCCTGCCTTTGCTCAGATGGGGGCGGGACCCCTCCATCCTGCCCCCCCCCCACCATCTCCAAGTGCTGAAGCTAGGAGCCCAAGCCTGGGGTGTCATCACTGGGGACAAAGCACAGAGGTGAGCCCTCCACTTGTTCAGCCAGAAGTATTTCAGGAGACAGCTGTTTCCAGCATCACCAAGCGGCCTTGCTGACCACAGCAGCTGTGGCTGTATCTGTGTGGCGATTTCCTTTTGACGTGTTCAAGGCCGGCACACTTCATCGAGGAGTCCAGAGAAAAAAACAAACAGGGCCCCTCCTGAGAAGTGGGGTCTGGACGCCACCTGGAATGACATTAATCCACAAACGTTGCCCCGAGGTTTGCGGACTGTCCATCTCAGCGCGGAGATTGTTCCACTGGGAATAACTCTGTAATAACTTCTGGGAGGGTGTGTGTGTGCACACGTCTCTGGGGGTGAAGACGTGGTGCGTGAGATTGCGATGTGTGAGTGTGTGCACGTGCTTCGTGTGCGTGTATGTCCGTCTGTCTAGGGCTGTGGTGTGTGTGTGTGTGTGAGATGTGTATGTGCGTGTAGTGTGTGTGGTATGTCTGTGAGTGTGTGTGTGTGTGGGGGTGTGTCTTGGGGCTGTCTTGGTCTTATTTCTCGCAGTTGGAGGGTGGAGGTGGCCCTGCAGTCCCAGGCGCCTAGGACAGGCTCTCGTCTGCCATGGGAACAAACGCGGTGCCCGTGGTCTGTCCTCTGGTTCCTCCTGGGCTGTAGAGGCCCCGCCCTGCAGACTTGTGGGGATTCCGTGAACTAGTGCCTAGAAGCCTGTATTTCATACATGTGGCACGCACAGAGCACTTGATAATTATTGTTGCTTTGCTAGCACGGTTAGCGAGATACCTGGCTTGGTGCCTAAGAGACGAGGAAGAGGGCAGAGGTGTTCCTCGAGCACCTACTATGTGCCGGGTCCTGTCTCACTGGGGAGGTTCAAGGTGATAACAGTGAAGATGATAAGGATGTGAGTGATGGTGGTGGGGACCTCAGGGGCAGCCCTTCCGGGCGTTCCTGATGAAGCAGCACCTCAGTTCATTGGTGGGTGTGGTGGGGGGCAGGGACGGCCACAGTCCGCAAGCTGGATACCACCCCTCAGAGAGGCAGAGAGCCCCCAAGGGAAGAGAGTGCGGGATTCTGGGCCACGGGCTCAGCACTTCCATGCGGTGCGATTTCTTGCAGAAACTCCTCTCCTGCTAGTTGGAAATGATGCCCGGACCACCTGCCCTGCCCCCTCCCCACAGGTGTTGATGGTGGGGCTCACGCTATGTGATATGCAGGAGCTTTATAAAGTAAAACGGATGTTTCCTGCGTGTACTGGTCTTGGGGGCAGAGAAAGTCTTCACCTTGTGTCCCCCGAAGCCGCACGCAGTGGGGGCTTTGCTGAATGGTTGAAGGACTGTTCAGTGTCCGGATCCCGGGGTCTGAATGGTGCGTCTGGGGATGTAAGTTTGGGTGGGCGTGTTTGCTTGGGCTGCTGTAACAAAATACCATCCACTGTGGGGGAGGGGGGCTTAAACAACAGACTAGGGGGCAGTATAGCTCAGTGGTAGGGTGTATGCTCAGCATGCACAAGGTCCTGGGTTCAATCCCCAGCACCTCTGTTAAACAAACAAACAAACAAACAAACAAACCCAGTTGCCTCCCGTCCCCACCAAAACCCCCAGACATTAATCTCTCCCGGCTCTGGAAGCTGGAAGTCCGAGATCAAGGTGCTGGACCGTCTCTTCCTGGCTTGCAGGTGGCTCTATCTTCTGGCTGTGAAGCACTATCCTCATCCCGGGGCTCCACCCTCATGACCTAGTTATTTCCCAGCAGCTTCCTCTCCAAACACCATCATACTGGGGGTTAGGGCTTTGAGGAGACGTAATTCAGTCCGCAGCGCCAGGGGAAGTGGGGCAGGGAACTTGCATGTAAGACTTGCCTGCCAGAGAGCCCACAGGGAACAGGGGCCCCTCCACCACCCTGCCAGGGCCATCTGCCCAGAGCTCCAGTGTTCCAACCGCCCACGCTTCGGGGCCCCCAAATCCGCTTTCTCCGAAGGACCGCACCTTTCCAGCCACAGCCCGATTCAGGCTACCCCTGCCCACCTGCTGTCCGGCGAGCTCTCCAGCTCCACTCAGGGTCACCCAGCACCTGACCAGGGTGCTTGCAGGGCTGGGAGTTTCACATTGTGGCGGATGATGTTTGGGTGGGACAAGCCTTTTTAGCAGGCTAGCACCAGCACATTTTTAAACAAACAAAATAATAGAACAGAAAAATCAGAGCATGTCCCTGAAGCAATGGCTATTGTTTGGGGGAAGTTATTCACATTTATTCACGAGGCTGTGGATTAAATGTGTGTGCATCGGGGCTTGGGCTGGGTCATCACTTCTGAGTCAGTGTGGAAAAGAATTTGAAAGTTGTTGCTTTAGGGGATGCGGAGAATAAAGAGCCTCCCTCTCTGTTTTCAATATGCCTTGAGGCAAGGCACAGAGACAGGATATTTGAGGTAAGGTTGCCCTCTGGGATCACCTTTGCTGAACATCTCTTTCTACAGCTCTGGAAAATGAGGCCAAGAGGAGCGCAGACAGTTTCCCCAGGCCATCCGCCCCAGGCCTCCCTGTGGCCTCCTCTTGGGGCCACAGGAAGGAATCCCTGTAAGAGGCAGATGGGATAATGCCAGTGAAAATGGACCTCTGAGAGTTTTCTCCTCCATGAAAACAGTGAGAAAGTGGCAAACGTTGGCTGGACCAACTTTTTCAGAACTCTGGAAATTGACCAAAGGCTTGCAACAATTCTAGGAGCATTTATTCCAGAAAAATGACAATGGATTCTTGATAAGAACAGACTTTGTAGCATTTTAGCTTATCCTGTTTCCGTCCCGCTTTCTCCAGGTTTGCAGTAGCCTGGAAAAACTCAGCCGCGCGCAGTCACTGAAGGCCAGCTGCTAGCAGCCACTGGAGGGGGAGGTGGATAGGACCTACTTCAAAGCCTGAGTATCAGAGATTTGCCATCACTTAGCCAGTCTGATGGTTCCTTACAAGACCCCACTTGCAAAGCTGTTTTTTTGACCTGACTTGCAGCCCTCCTGGAGCAAAGAGCATTTGTTGGCAAATGTTTAGCTTCGTGGCACCCTGAGGCAGTGGGGGACAGCTGCGGAGAGTGACAGGTGAACCAGAAAGCTTGAAAGAAAAAGCTGGGGAATAAGCTTTTAAAAGTTCCAACATATTCGTGGTGTCGATTGAAATAAAATGCACAACCTCAGAGTTGAGAGTTATGTTTTATTTGGTGGACTTCCTGAGGACTCGAGCCCGGGTCACAGCCTCTCAGATGGCTCTACGAGACTGTTCCAAAGTGCCAAGGTAGAAGCCAGGACATATAAGAGTTTTTGCAACAAAGACCAGGTAGATGGAACATCAAAAGACTACGGTTAATTAAAGAAAACCAGGCATCTCAAGTTGATGAATTTAGTGCTTTTCTATGTATGGGAAGATGCAAAGGTCTGGGCTCACTGAACTCATTCCTTTGATGTGCACCGTAGCTGTCTAGGGCCAGGAGCCTGTTCTTTTACATCCTGAGTTCCCTCAGGGGGCACGGGTGGGGGTGGCAGCAGAGGCTGGGCTGTGTCTCTGTTCACTGTGGTGAGGAGGGGTGGGGGTGGGGGGCTGGCGGTAGCAGCAGATGACTTGATGGCCACAGCATTCTTTGTTTACTGATATGGCCAGCAATGTTTTTCATTCACAGTGGGAATCTAGAAGGTCACATGCACGCTCTGTGCATGCTCAGGGAAGACCTGAAAAGGTCCTAAGCTCTCACCTGGGCTGACCTTGAGGCTGGGCAGAGTCATCAGCTGCCTGGCTGCTGGCTGAAGAAACATCTGACACACACAGAGACCCCCGTGGCAAAGGCTTGGACATGTACAGGTTCTGAGCCTTTAAGGACCTTTATCCAATTATTAGCTGAATACTTAGTTCAGTGAGAAGAGACTTCAGTGGCCACACATGACAAAGAATAGACTTTACATAATTTGTTCAGAAAATCACCAAGCAAAACAGAACAATAGGAAACAGCAACAATAACAAACCCTGGGGAAGGGGGGTGGAATCTGATTTCCAGAGTTAGCACATTGCATGATTTTAAACGTCCAGTTAAAAAAAACTACATGAAGTAGAAAGAAACAAGGAGAAAATGGAAAACTATTTTATCTGCAACGGCAGAACACAGTCTTCTCAAACTCACATGGAACATTCACCAAGATATTCTGGGTCACAAAACACATCTTAACAAATTTAAAGGGTAGACGTCATACAATGTCTGTTCTCAGACCACAATAAGGATCAGTAACAGAAAGATAGCTGGATAATCCTCAAATACTTGGAGATTAAACAACACACTTCTAAATAATGTGTCAGTCAAAGAAGAAATCGCAAGATAAATTTTAAAATATTTTGAACTAAATAAAAAATGAAAACACAACTCATCAATATTTGTAGGATGCAGTGAGAGCAGTATTTAAAGGGACATGTAGAGCATTGAATGCATATATAGAAAAGAATAATCTAAAATCAATCATCTAAGCTTCCACATTAGGAAACTAGAAAAAGAAGAGAAAATTAACTCCAAAGTAACCAGAATAGAAGAAATGATAAAACTTGAGCAGAAATAAATGAAATTGAAAACAGAAAATCAACAGAGAAAATCGATGAAATCAAAATCTGGTTCTTTGAGGAAAGCAATCAAATCAATAAGCCTTTAGCCAGGCTAACTAAAAAAGAGTGAGAGGATACAAATTATTAGTGTCAGAAATTAAAAAGGGGCCATCACTACAGATTCCATAACAAAAAAAAAGATAGTCAAGGAATACTATGAACAACTCTATGGCCACGAACTTGATATCCTACATGAAACAGACCAATTCCTTGAAATATACAGTCTACCAAAAGCTCACATGAGAACAAATAGACAACTGTAAAAGGCCTCTATCTATTAAAGAAATTAAATCAATAACCAAAAATCTTCCAAAGCATCAGACTTCCAAGAAAGCATCAGACCTAAATGGGTTCACAGGGAAATTCTACCAAACATTTAAGGAAGAAGTTATACCAATTCTTTACAATCTCTTCCAGAAGATAGGAACAGAGGGGGATACTTCCAAACCCATTTTATGAGGCTATCATTACCCTAATACCCACCAAAGACGGTACAAGAAAACTATGGACCAGTCTCTCTCATGAACATAGATGCAATGATCCACAACAAAATATCAGCAAATCAAATCCAACTGTGTGTAAAAAGAATTATACATCATGACCAAGTGGAATTTACCCCAGGTATACAAGGCTGGCTCAACATCTGAAAACCAATTAATGTAATCCACCACATCAGCAGACTTAAGAATAAAAATCACATGATCATACCAATGTTTATAGGAAAAGCACTAGACAAAATTCAACACCCATTCATGATAAAAAATAAAACTCTCAGTAAACTAGGAATAGAGGAATAATTTCCTCAACTTGATAAAAAAAAAAAATCTCTACAAAAAGCCTATAGCTAGCATTATGAGAAACTAGAAGCTTTCCCACCAAGATCAAGAACAAGCCAAGGATGTTCCTCTCATCCCTGCTTTACATTACACAAGAAGCCCTAGCCAATGCAATAAGACAAGACAAGGAAAGAAAGTACACAGATTGTCTTTGTTTATAGATGACATAATTGTCTGTGTAGAAAATCCGAAAGAACTGACAAAAAACTCCTGGCACTGAGAAGTGATTATAGCCAGGATGCAGGATACCCTGTCAATATACAACAGGCAGTCACTTTCCTGTATACCAGCAACGAACAAGTGGAATTTGAAACACTCAATACCATTTACATCAGCACAGCAGAAACTAAATACTTGGGTATAAATATAGCAAAATATCTATAAGACCTACATGAGGGAAACTATAAACCTCTAATTGAAAAAATCAAGAAGAACCAAAGAAATGAGGAAGCATTCCATGGTCACGGATGGGCAGAGTCAATATTGTCAATATGTCAGTTTCTGAACTTGATCTATAGATTCAATGAAATCCCAATCAGAATCCCAGCAAGTTAGTCTGTGGATACAGACAAGTTTATTCTAAAGTGTACGTGGAGTGCCAGAAGATCTAGAACGGCTCTCAGGGCCGCTGTACCACAGCAGTATCGGCCAGGCGGCTTGTGAACAGCAAGCCTTTGTTTCTCACAGCTCTGGAGGCCATAACAGCACGCCGGCATGGTCAAAGGAAGGCCTCTTCTGGATCGCAGACTTCTTGCCATATTTTAACATGGCAGAAAGGGCTCCGGAGGTCTGTGGAGTCACTTTTATACGAGCAATACACTCACTCACGTGGGCTCCACTCTCATGATTTCATCACCTCCTAAAGTCCCTATCTTCTGACACTGTCCCGCTGGACATGAGGACTCCGACATGAGAGCGTGTGCACTTGGGGTGGGGGCACAGACTGCAACAGTAGCCAACGCAATATGGAAAGAGGAGGGCAGAACTGGAGAACCGTAACTACCTGACGAGACATATAAAGCTACGGGAAGTTAACTCAGGGTGGACCACAGACCTAAATGTAAAATGCAGGACTGCAAAACCCCTAGAAGATAACACAGGATAAAATCTAATAACCTTGGGCTTGGCGATGTCTTCTTAGATACATCAAAGGCACAATCCATGAAAGAAAGAATTGATTAGCTGGACTTCATTAAAATTAAAAACTCCTATGGTTGTTAAAATTTGAAAACAAACTATGGTTACCAAAGGGGAAAGGGGTCAGAGGAACAGATAAATTAGGAATTTGGGATTAACATATACACCCTACTATATATAAAATAAATAAACAACAGGGACCACAGGGAACTATAGTCAATATCTTGTAATAACCTATAATGGAAAAGAATCTGAAAAAGAATATATGTATGTATGTATATGAATGTATAATTGAATCACTGCTAAATACCTGAAACTAACACAGTACCGTAAATCAACTATAAAAGTAAAATCAACTAAAAAAAGAAAAAACCCAAAAAACAAAAACAAAAACAAAAAAACCTTCTGCTCTATGAAGGATTCTGTCAAGAGAATGAAAAGGCAAACCACCGGTTGGGAGAAAATGTTCGCAAAGGATCTGATAAAGAACTATTATCCAAAATATGCAAAGAACTCTTAAAACTCGAAAATAAGAAACCAAATGACCTAATTTTAAAAATGGGTCAAAACCCTTAACAGAAATCTCACCAAAGAAGATACACAGATAGACAGTAGCGTATGAAAAGATGCTCCACATTATATGTCATCAGGGAAATGCAAATTAAAACAACAATGAGACACCACTATACACCTATTAGAATCTCCAAAATCTAGAACACTGACAACACTGAATGCTGACAAGGGTGTGGAGCAAGAGGAATCCTCATTCTTTGCTGGCGGGAGAGCAAAATGGTACAGCTGCTTTGGAAGCTTGGTGTTTTCTTAAAAAACTAAACCTACTCTTATTACATAATCCAGCAATAATATTCCTTGGTAATTACCCAAAGGAGTTGAACACTTAAGTCTACACAAAAACCTGCACCCAGATGTTTACAGCAGTTTTGTTTAATTGCCAAAACCTAGAAGCAACTGAGGTGTTCTTCAGTAAGTGAATGGATTAAAAAAGCTGTGGTATATCTAGAAGGGAATTTTATTCAGTGCTAAATGAAATGAGCTATCAAGCCATGAAAGACATGGCTTTTTTAATAAATGAAAGATGCCAGTCTGAAAAGACTAGATACTGTATGATTCCAACTACTTGGCATTCTGGAAAAGGAAGAACTTTGGACACAGTTGCCAGGGGGTGGTGGGGGAGGAGGGATGAACAGGCACGCACAGGACAGTGAAACTACTCTGTATGAATCGCTTTCTCCTATCCAATTAACAAGGCCACTCCATGAAGCAATCACTGTAAACTTGTGTTGATGGGCATACAGTGTCTATTAATGTAACTTTTATGATAGTAATAGCACAAAGGCATGGGGAGGAAATGGAGTATAGGGGAGCAAAGTTTTAAAATACTATTGAAATTAAGTTAGTATTAATCTGAACAACTAGATCGTTGTAAGTAAAAATGTTCATTGTCATCCCAAAGCAAAAACTAGCAACTCGAAAATACAGAATAAGGTAAACAATAAGGGAATTAAAATTGTATACTAGAAAACATACCAATTAACAAAAGTAGGCAGTAATGGAAGAACAGAGGCACGAAAAAGCATGACACATAGAAAGCAAATAGCAAAGCGGCAGGCACAAACACTACCTTATCAGTCATTACAGTAAATGTAAATAGATTAAACATTTTATTTGAAAGGCACTCATTGACAGAATGGACCAAAAAATATGATCCAATCATTGTCCTTCTACATGAGACATACTTCAGGTTTTAAAAGATCAGATACATTTAAAGTAAAAGGATGGATGAAAGATGTGCCATATAATCGGAAAAGAGCTAGAGTGGCTATACTTACATCAGACAAAACAGACTTTAAGACAAAAATTCTTACTAGAGAAAAACATTCTGTAATGAGGAAAGGGTCAATCCACTAAGAAGATATTATAGTCACAAACATATGTGCAACAAAAGTGAAGTGATAAACAGACAATTCAAAAACAGTAGCTGGAGGCTTCAATACCCCACTTTCAAAAGTGGATTGAACAACTCAAAAGAACAATGAAATAAAAAATTTGAACAGCAGCTTTAACCAACTAGACCTAACAGATACCTGTAGAACATTCTACCCAACAACACCAAAATATATTCTCAAGTGTGCATGAAATAATTTCCAAGATAAGTTAGCTGTTAGACCGTAAAACAAATGTCAATAAATTAAAAAAAAAATACATCATACAAAGCGTGTTCTGTGATCACAATGAAATGAAATTAGAAATCAATGGTAGAAGAAATTTGGGAAATTAACAAATATGTGGAAATTAAACAATACACTTAATTAACCAATGGGTCAAAGAAGAAATCATGAGGGAAATTAGAAAAACTTTTGAGATGAAAGAAAATGAGAACACAACATACAAAAACTTACGGGATGCAGTTAAAGCAATGGGAATTGCCCAGAGGGAAATTTATGGCAGTTAATTTTTAAAAAGTTAACGGGAAAAGAATGATCTCAAGTCAATAACCTAATATTCCATCTTAAGAAACCAAGTAAAGAAAAGTAAACTGAACTCAAAAGGAAGTATAAAGAAGCAAAAAATAAAACTTGGAACTGAATTAGTGAAATAGAGAATAGAAAAACAGAAAACAATCAGTGGAACCAGAAGTTATTTTGAAAAGAGTAACAGAATTGCTTAAACATTTAGCTAGACTGACAGAGAAAAAAGAGAGAAGACTCAAATTACTAAAGTCAGGAGTGGAGGAGGAACATTACTACCAGTCTTTGAGAAATAATTTTAAAAAATGATTAAGGAATCTGATAAAAAATTGTATGCCAATGAATTAGATAACCTAGATGAAATATACAAATTCCTAGAAAGACATGAACTACTGAAACTAACTCAAGAAGAAAAAGAAAATCTGAATAGACTTGTAACAAACCGATTGAAATATTAACAATTATAGTAATAATAATAATAAATTTGATCTTGAACAATGGAGGCGGTTAGGGGCACCAACCCCTAAGCAGTTGAAAATCTGCGAATCTCTACCTCAAAACAAAAGAGCTGATAAATGACTCACCCAAGAGCAGGAAGTGAAAAAGTTTGGGTAGAATCAGGCCTCAAACCTAGTTCTTTTGATTCTACATATCATGATCCCTAGTTGAACACAAACTTCTCCCCACACTTAGTTAAAGATTTATAAACTGAAAATACAGGTACTACACTTATTGAAAAAAATCCACATATAAGTGGATCCATGCAATTCAAAACTGTTGTTCAAGGGTCAGCTGTAATAGTAATGATAATAATAAATGTCTCACAGAGAAACACACAGGACTGGATGGAGTCACTCATGAATTCTACCAAAATTAGGAGAATTAACATCATTCACAAAATCCCCCCAAAAATCAAAGTGGAGCAGATACCTCCTAACTCATCTTGTGAGGTCAGTATTACCTTGATGCCAAAGCCAGACAAAGACATCACAAGAAAAGAAAACTACAAACTAATATTCCTTTCAAATATTGACTCAAAAATCCTCCATAAAACACTAGCAAACTAAACCCAACAACACATAAAAGGGATTATACACTATGACAAAGTGGTGTTTATCTTAGGAAAGCAAGGTTGCTCTAACACCCAAAAGTCAATCAATTTAATGCCATGGTGTATTAGTAAAGGGTAAAAAACACATGATCATCTCAATAGACACAAAAAAGAATTTGAAAAAAATCTAATACTCTTTTTAAGGTGTTTCACTCAGCAAATCTGAAATAGAAGGGAATGTTCTCAAACTAATGAAAAGCATCTATAAAAAACTCATATCCTGCTTAGTGGTGAAAGACTTTGCCCCTAATATCAGGAATAAGACCAGATGCCTACTCTCTTTACTTCTACCCAACACTGTAAAGAAAGTTTTAGCCAGGGAAATGAAACAAGAAATAGAAATAAAGGCATATAGATTGTAAAAGAAGAAATAAAACTGTCTTTATTTACAAATGACATGATGTTGTGTATAGAAAATCCTAAGGAGCACACTCACACATTCTCTTAGAACTAATAAATGAGTTTAGTAAGGTTGCAGGAAACAAAATCAATAAACAACAATCAATTGTGTTTCTGTACAGCATCACTGAATAAACCAAAAATGAAATTAAGAAGACAGTTCTATTTGCAATAGTATCAAAATGACAAACTACTCAGGAATAAATCTAACAGGACAAGTGGAGGCCTTGTACACTAGAAACTATAAACATCATTGAAAGAAATTTTTAAAATCCTAAATAAAAGGAGAGACATCCCATGTTCATAGATTGGAAGAGTCAGTGTTGTTAAAATAGCAACACTCCCCAAATTGATACAGAGTCAGGGCAATCTCTATCAAAATCCTAGCTGGCTTTTCTCAGACATTGACAAGCTGATTCTAAAATATATATGGAAATGCAAGGGCCCAGAATGACCAAGGAATCCTGAAAAAGAAAAATAAATTTGGAGGACTCCAACTCTCCGATTTAAAAACCTACTACAAAGCTACAGTAATCAAGAATGTGGCGCTGGTATCAGAACTGGCGTATAGATCACTAGAACAGATCCGAGAGTCCAGAAATTAACACTTACATGTACATTTATGACTTTTGAGAAGGGTGTCAAGAAAGCTCAATGCTCCGTCTTTTCAACCACTGGTGCTGATAGGACTGAATATCCACATGCAAAAAAATGAAGTTGGGACCCTACCTCACACCTTGTACAAAATTAAAGTGACCAAAGATCTAAATTTAAGAGAATCTAAAACTATAAAACCCTTAGAAGAAAACTCAGGTTGTATATCTTCCTGACCTAGAATTAGATAATGGTTTCTTAGCTACAACATCTAAAATACATGCAACCAAAGAAAAAGTAGATGAGTTAAATTTCATCCAAATTAATAACTGTTGTGTTTCAGAGGGCTTCATTAAGGAAGTGAAAACAAATCCCATCAAGCGGGAGAAAATGTTTGCAAAGGAGATATCTGGTAAGTTTCTAGTCTCCAGAATATATAAAGAACTCATACAACTGAATAATTCAAAAAGCCCCAATAACCCAATTTTAAAAATGTGCAAATGGTTTGAATAGAAATTTGTCCAAAGAAAATATACAAATGGCCGATAAGCACATGAAGAGATGTTCAACATCATTAGTCATTAGGGAAATGGCAATCCAAACCGCCAAGAGGTATCACTTCACACCGACTAGGGTAACTGTAATGGGAAAGACACACAGTAACTAGTCCCAGCGAGGACGTGGAACCCTCAGCCACTGCTAATGGGAATGCAAAATGGTGCAGCCGCTTTGGAAAACACTTCCTCAAAGGTAGACTTACCATATGACTCAGCAGTTTCACTCTTCACTATATGCCTAAGAGAACTGAAAACGTATTTACACAAAATGTTGTACTCAAATGTTCATAGCAGAATGATTCATAATAGCCCAGATTGCACACAACCCAAATGTCCATCAACTGAGGTCAGGCCCCCAGGATGTCATTGCGGCTGCAGCAGCAGCCCCCCGGGGCCGGGACTGCACACTTCCTGCCCCACAACATGAGACTTGCTTCTGTCCCAACTGAAAGATCACTCTACTTGGTCCTGTGGTCACTGAGAATACACCTCAGAGGAAGAGAGGACACTCATTGTATCCACGCTGAGCAGGGTTGTTTCTAAAGCAAAGTGCGCTGCTGGCCGGGAGAGTAGGGCTGAGAGGGTGGTCCGGGCTGGGCGTTTGGGTTCTAGCCCTACTGTCTGGCTTGGTGACCCTCTACAGTCCTATAAATCTGTTCAGCCTCTCAGCCCTGGAGAGTTTCAGGGACCCCATGTCCCTGAAGACGAGGATATGGCCCTAAAAGTAGGACAGGCCCACCTGGCCAGCCTGGGGCTCAGCCAGCACTGGGGACATCCTGATTCTGCAGCCAGTCTGCAAATGTGTGCTGGGTACCCATTCAGAGCCCGGCCCCTCGGTGCCCTGGGACAGGGAGGCAGAAGGCCCAGCCTTTACAAGCTCAGGGCTGATCCAGCTGGCAGAGCAAAGATGTCTGGAGTCATTAGAGGTAGGGGAGGAGCTCAGGGGACCCAAAGCTCTCAAGGAATCCTTGGAGGGAGTGATCAGAACCATATTATGAAGTCACATCTCAGTGGTCTGCGAGAGAAGAGGTAGGACTGATCCAGAAAGAACACGTGCATGCCTGTGTCTATGTAGATGTTTTCCAGGCAAAGCAAGGAGCCCGCCAGTGAGCTCAGCCTAAGACTTGCCTGGGCCAGCGGTAGCGCCGACAGGGGCTCCTGCCTGGGCCCGCCTGGACGCAGCGCCTGCTGCTCGTGAGATGGCCAACTAGAGATGAGGCCGTCCCGGAGAAGGCTGGCTTCCAGGTGCTGGGTTCAGAAGGCACGGATATGATGTACGGGAGCTGCTAAGGGGAGTCCGAGGAAACGCAGATCCCCGAGGAGAAAAGCGCGGGCTGGCGGGTTGGGGGGTGGTGACAGCACCCCGGAGTTTCCCAGCAGGCCTCCACCTCAGCCTGCCAGCGGATGGCCTGGGGGTCAGCTGGCTTTCTCTGCCCTGGGGGAGAGGACCCATCCGGAGCTGACCAGGGGCCTCTGGCCGGTCCCACTGCTCCATGCTGGTCCCACTAAGATGTGCGGGGCCAATGAGTCCATCACCAGTGCCTACAGGGTGGGTCTTTCCCAAATTCCTCAAGGCCTCTCGGCTTCCTAAAACAACTCCAGGCAGGGCCAGCTTGTGATCAGCAGAATAATGGTCCCAAATGTGTCCATGTCTAATTCCTGGAATCTGTGACTGTGTGACTTTACATGACAAAGGGACCTTGAGATGTGGCTGAGGATCTGAAGGTGGAGAGATGACCCTGGCTTGTCCAGGTGGGTCCAGCATCATCACAGGGTCCTCATAAGGCCAAGAGAAGCAAGAGGATGGGGGTCAGAGTGAGGAGTCTCTGCTGCCGGTGCTGGCGGGGCAGGTGGAGGCAGGGGCTGTGAGCCCAGGCATGCAGGCCAACTTCAGAAACAGGAAATGGAGTCTCCTCTTGAGTGTCCAGACAGAACCAGCCCTGCCAACGCCCCCACAGCAGCCCACGGGGACCAGGTCAGACCTCTGACCCCTAGGACGGCAAGGTAGGAACTTCGTGTCATTGTCAAGTGGCACGTGCGCAGTGATGCCTTCCCAGCACCAGGGGAGTGATGCTCAGATCAAACCTGCCAGGAGGAGGCCTGAGAAATCAGCCACTGTCTCCCCTCCCTGAGACCCCAAAGGGAAGTGGCCACCATGACTGTCACCAGCGCTGGAACCAGCCATGCAGGCAGCCCGGCCCTAGCTCGCCAGCTTCTCCAAATCCAAGCTCTCCATGTGGAGTGGGCAGGGCAGCAAGGCACCGCCCTAACTTCTACCCTCACTGATGCCTCCTCGATCTGGGCTTCTCCTGGGAAGCAGGAAGTGCTCTCCATTCTCCAGGCTCAAGAGGACGTGGAGGCTGCCCAAATCTCCAGGAGAGGAGTCAGTCGGGTGCAAAGGGAACAGTGTGGGGCAGGCGGGGTGGGCAGGAGAAAGCCTTGATCAAGGGCTCCCCAGTGCAGGGAAGCTCCCAGAAGCAAGCTGGGGCCAGCAGGGCATTCACAGAGGGCACAGGTGGAACAGGCCCGAAGGGAGACTGCCTGGATGGGAGGCCGAGCTGCATGGAGGATCCTGAGTGCTGGGGCCCCGCCTCGAAGACCAAGCGTGCAGCGGAGGACTGCAGACCTGTGCCGGGGCACCTGGGAGCCAGGTGGGTTCTAGAGGGCTCTCTCCGAGTAGTCAAGGAAAAGGCAGGGGTGAGACTGGAGACTGAGGCCAGGGAGGAGGCCAGAGGGGACTGGTTCGGCCCACAGGGCAGTGGGATGGAGAAGGGGGACCAGCCCAGACCCCCTACCTGGGATGGGTGGCTGGGATGGAGGTGCCAGGGCCTGCTCTTCCCAGAAAAGGTAACTCACGGTGGGTCTTTGGGAGAAGGAGCAGGACCCCAACTGAGGACTGGGCCCTGGGTCCCGGAGGCCTGGCCCCTGGCCCACTTCCTCCTGTGGCCCGCCTGGGCCCAGCCCCGACGCCCAGCCCCACCAGGCCCCCCGCACGCGCCCGCTGCTTGGGGGAGCTTCCTTCTGAGGAGCTCTGCTTGCACGTTCCCCTGGGGGAGCGCCGGCGCGCCCCTCGGCCGGGGGCTCCCGGATCTCATTACCTCTAATGAGCCCATGTGAGGCCCGGCCAGGCAGTTAGGAGTGCCAGGCCTCCCGTGACCGCTCTCGGAGTCAGGCAGGCGCGCGGCCCCGGCCGAGCCGCCCACCGCCTCGTAATGAGAGGGCGAAATCCGGGAATTAATGAGGACGGGGAAATTAATCACAGGTTGCTGGGCTGGGCTGCATCCCGGGAGGCATTCTGCAGGTTTGGAGCCTCAGAACCCTGGCTCCAGATCCGGGGGTGGGGGTGGGGGGCAGGAGGAGCAATCTGGGCTCCAGGATCAGGCCATCAACACATATGGAGCCTTCCTGGCCTGCCGGACACTGGGGGCAGAGTTGTGGCAACAGCAGGAGCCTTGAGGATGGAGGCTGAGCTCTGGCCCTGCCATGTGCTGTGTGACCTGGGGCTGGGTGCTTAACCTCTCTGAGCTCCAGTGCCCTCCAACTCACAAAGGAAGATAACCTGGTGTGGTAGTCATGCCAGTGATTTGCAGTGATGCCCATTGACCCCACAGCAGATCACTGGAGACAGGGCCCCCTTCCCCTCCCCAGGAGCTCATGTCTAGCCCACCCAGAGGATTAAAAAATCCACTCATATGATGAGACCCCCAGGCGGTGTCCCTGGACTTCCAGGGCTGCCCTGCCTTCAGCCTCTCCCCACTGCCTCTCAGGAGAGGGGAGGGGAGGGCAAGGAGGGGCTGCCAACACGTGCGCGGCACAGCTTGTGTGCGCGCTCGGAGCTGGGGAAGAGTGGGTGCTCTCGCTCGTCTTGTCTGGTGGTGCTACTCAGAGGACAGCAGATGAGACACTGCAACGACACCCCACATTGGGCCAACAGGGTGGGTGCCAGTCGCGAGGCTGAGGACATGGCTGTGAGTCCCACGTGTCTGGTGGGAGGCTGAGGCCTTCCCACTCCACACCCCCACCTGGTCTCAGCCCTGGGCTCGCTGTGGGGTGACTTGGGTGTAACACAAAGTCTGGAGTATCATCAGAAGGCAAAACAAACAGCACAGCACATCCAAAAATGGGGCCTGGGGCATATTTGATGGAGGACAAAGACATTACAGATGTGTTTTCAATCACCTTCTAAGAAAGTAAGTTTCTCGAAAAGAAATTTGGCCTGCCAGCCCCCTTCCCTCTGTAGCAGCTCCCAAGGGGCACAGGTGGGTATGGGTGGGCGTGGGTCGGCCCAGGGAAGCCCAGGTCAGCTCAGCTCAGAGGTGGCCTGTGGGCAAAGGGGAGCTTCCAGGAGGGGACAGGCCTGATTTCAGGGTGAGGAGGGAGCTGGGGGTTGGGGGGTGGGCTCAGCCAGAACAAAGTGGGGGCTGGAGACTGGGGGCCGGGGCTGGGCTCATTCCAGAATCAGGCGTCTTTGCTGGGGGGCTGCTCTGGCATTGGCCCCGGGAAACCCTGATGGATGTGCTGGCTGGTGCGCCCTGTGGCCCCAGCCTTGACCTGGCTCACCTGATGCTGCCAGGGTTGGCCCTTCGCGGTGGCTCACAGTTTTGTGGTGGGGTGGCCAGATGGCTGCTGCTCTCGGCTATTTGACCTGGGCCCCCAGGGAGCCCTGCTGAGCTGCAGATGACAAGCAGCAGGACCTGCCCGCACCCCAGGGGCACAGCCTGGACCTGTGGGAAGGGATGCCTCAGGGCCTCAGAGGAGAGTCTTCTGGCTGTTGGTCCTTGCTGCCTCTCTGAAGACGGCTTCCCAGGCCTCCAAGGACCAGGACTGCAGGCTCAGGAAGCTGGGTGATCTCAGGGCTGCCCTGCCTTCTGCTCGCCCACCTCCTTCCCTGCCTGGCTCCCTCTCCTCCCCACTGCCGCCCTGGCACTGCGCTCTGGTAACTGGCGTGGCACAGAAGTTCCTGCCTCCCAACTCCAGGCAACGCCTTTAAAGACATGGATCAGGGTCTGGGAGCTTGTCCTGGAGGGAGAGTGTGTGGGGAGAAAGCAGGATGGAGTTGGGGCAGCTCTTGGGGAGGAGAAGAAAGAGGGGCCGAGGGCAAGAGGAGAGCTGCTCCCATCATGTCCTCTCCTCCAGGCAGCCTTCCTTGACACCCCAGCTGGCCTAGGCCCCCCTGGCCCACTGTGGTTCCTCATTGCACTCATTTGCCCCACCCCACCCTGGCCACCCGGGGAGTTCCTCCAGGCAGGTCCACATCCCACTGACGTCCCGGACCCAGGGCCGAGCATCGGGTGTGGCCTCGAAGCAGACCGAGGTAGGCGGAGCAGCCGGTGAAAAACAAGCGCTCCTCAGAGCCCTGTACGGAACACCGGGCCCTTCCCTGCTGGAGAGACTGCGGTTTGGGCCAGGCCTCTGCTTGGCTTCTGGAAGCACGGGTGGGCGGCCTGGAGAGGATGGGGGGCCCCGTGTTCGTGCTAATTGAGTAAGCCTGTTGGCTGTGCCTCCATAAAGGTTTTCCTGGTTGCCTTAATAATAAAATGTTTTATAGCATCAAATATTCCTCCTCGTTAGCCCAGAAAGGTCAGGGAGCTGCGCCTTTTGCGTTTCCCGGGTAATTCGGTCTGACCTTTAGTTAGCGACAGAGGCCTGCTGCTGTCCCGAGCTGGCGAGAGGACCCTGCATTTGGCTTGGCCCTTTTGCTGCTGCCTTTGGCTCCTTGATTGCCTGGGGACACCCAGCCTCAGTTTCCCCACCCCTGCAATGAGTTGATTGGCCCCAGTGAGCTAGGGCAGCCTAGGGCCTTTGGGTTCACATTCTGGTCAGTCTGGTCAGAGTTGCTTTCTGGCAAAGGGTGGGTGGGGTCTGGGCCCCTTGCCCCAGTTTCATGGCACCCAGGCCGAGAAGCCTCCATCCTGCTCTGGGGCCCTGGGAGCGGGCAGCGGAAGGGACCCTTTATGGACGGCGTTCTTGGAGAGATGGTGTGGGTCGCCAGAGATGAGCTCACTCTTAGCCGCCATCCATTAGGAGTTAAGAAACCCTCCTCCCTAGAAACACCCACCCCTTGGTAACCTCAGGCCGGACGCAGCGACTAAAAGCAGAAATCAGAGAGGTGGGAAGCTCCGATGGATCGGAACAGCTGGACAGGCAAGACTGCAGGGAGCACACTCTGGGCTGGGCCCCACCCCCTCTGCCAAAAGGGTGCAGCTGTCACTTCCATTGTGCAGACAATGCCACTGAGGCCCCACTGGGTACATTCTGTGGAGGTGGGCTTTGCATGGGGGAGAAGGGGAGAGGAAGGGGAGCACAAGGCAGAAAAGGGGGTGCGCCCTCTCACCCTTCACCCTTCCTGCCACTTTTGCTTGGAAGTGGAACTTGCAGGAAATGAGGGGTTCTGACTCGCAGCCCAAAGTGCCGTCTGTCTGCACTGGATGCTGTGGGGAGAGCTGGGCTTGGAGCAGACGGGGGCTGGCGCAAGGGTGCGCAGGGAGCTCGGCCCAGCGACGGGGTGGCTGGGCTCAGCAAATGGTGGAAAGCCGGGTGGGGCCCGCCCTTCCCATGATAAATGTGGTGATTTGTGGACAGCCGTCAACGTGGATGGGAAAAGCCCGAGAAACTCAAGAAACACCCTTTGCACAAAAACCTCTTTAGAAAAATCAGCAGGGAACAGAAGCCTGCCTGCCAGAGGCTCCAGCTTGTCCCACCCGCTCCCTGAGCTCCTCGGGCCCAGTTATTTGGGAACAACACCCAAGATCAACTTTAGAGACACTTCTCCCTGCAAGGAGAAGGTGGGACGCTTGAGAAGAGCGTGAGGAGGAGAAAAACACGGAACCTTCTTCCACTCGCCAGGTTCACACTTCGAAATGAGAGGCGAATGTTGGGGAACATGTCAGAGGTTCCAGCCTCTGTGAGCAGCACACAGCCTGGAGAGAAGGCAGGAGGGTGGGGCTGGGCTGCGTGGGGCCCGCGGGCTCCTCTCAGAGCGGGCAGAGCCCCAGATGGGCAGGGACAGCCTCAGGCCACACCGAGGGATCCAGGTTGTCCAGAGAAAGGCTGTGTCAGAGGATGGGGTATTTAACCACAGGACAGGAAGACTCGAGTCGGGGGTGGGGTTGGGCTCAACGTGAGAACTGGCCTCCCGTGTCTATAAAGCTCCGGGGCAGAAGGAACCAGAGAAGGTTCTGGAAACAGGGGATGCCTCCTTGGTGCCCAGCCCTGCGCCCATTCGAACTCAAACCTGACCTCACTGTCTCTCGTTTTCCAGCCAGGAGACAAGGTCCCAGGAGCAAGCTTGTTCCCGGGCTTTCCCTGCACCCAGCTGTCTCCTGGCAGCGGGCCAAGGGCCACCTTCTTCCAGAAGCAGCAGAAGGATGCTCACCTCTGTTCCTGCAGGTCCCAGGTTTGGGAGTGAACCAGGAGGAGGGTGGGTAGACTCCTGGGGTGTCTGTTACCATCTCCTCCTTCAGGGATCCCTCTCTGGCCCCGGAATGTTCTCTCGGTCTGGATATAACCAAGCTCCAAGGGAGCCAGTTATCCCGCCATCAACAGAAGGCCCCGGCGTGGCCCCGGGCAGCAGAGCATGTGCTTAGAGCCAGCAGGTCAGTTTTCACCTGGCCTCTGGAAGCTTCTTACACTTAGAGCCAGGCTGCGGTGAGCCCCCTGTCCCTGGAGGGTCTCTCATCTTACAGGGATGGGGGTGGAGGGTTTCAGGCAGAGGCTGAGATCAGCATCCCTGCCCCTGAGGTCTTTGTGGTGCTCAGGCCAGAGGTGGGGCTGGGAGGCAGCGCGGCAGACCAGTGTGGCCTTGCAGCTCTGCCCCTGTCCACGCCCACCTGGGCAGACTCCGAAGGGGCCTCTCGGAGCCCCAGAGTCCACGGCATCCATGGGGCTCCTGCCTCCAAGGGTCTGTGAGGGTGGAGGTGCCGTCTCCTGGGCCGAGTTCCCTGGCCGGCCCACTGATTGGCACTCCGGTCCTGCGCTCAGCAGGTGGATGTGCTGCCCGCCCGCTCGGGGCGCCCGGGGTGCTGGGGCCGCAGCTGCTACATCCCCTGCTGCGGCGCGGTGGCAGGGGGCCGGGCGCGTGGTGGGAACGCTCACTCCTGCAGCCCGATGCCGGGGTGCGGGGAAGGCGCTCAGGTACCCAGCGCGCAGCGGGCGGCGGGGCCGGTGCTGATAACCGCTCATTATACCAGCCAGGGCCCCGTCTTCCTAACGAGCCTCCCCGGGCTGCTGCCTGCAAGAAGCCGAGTGTTCCTTCTGCTTCGGTGGAGATGGAAAAAAGGAAATGTGTACGTGTCTGGTGCAAGATGAAAAAGAATTCAGAGAAACTAGACTTTCTAGGTGTAATCAGAAGCTTCTGAACATACCCTTCCCAAACTATAAACTTTTACCTGGAGGATCCGGGCTTGGGGCAGGCAAGGGCATTCCTGCCTGCAGCTGGCACGGAGGGAAAGACCCCAGTGCCCGCGGGGCCCTCAGGCAGCTTGCATCTGGCAGGGAGAGAGGGGTGCCCCACTTTTCATTGCGGTTCATTAAATCCGGACACACGGACTTTTGCGGCAGCAGAAAGCTGAGTGATTTGTGATAACTAATGACAAACTAACTCATTTTTAAAAAACTGAAGTCTAGTTGATCTACAATGTTGTGTTAGTTTCTGGTGGACAGCATAGTGATTCAGTTATACATACATATATATATATTCTTTTTCATATTCTTTTCCATTATAAGCTGTTACAAGTTATTGAATATAGTTCCCTGTGCTTACAATAGGTCCTTGTTTTTATCTAGTCTGCATAGAGTAGTTTGTATCTGCTAATCCCAAACTCCTAATTTATCCCTCCCTCATCCCCCCCAGTGACCATAAGTTTGTTTCCTATGTCTGTGAGTCTTTCTATTTTGTAAATAAGTTCATTTGTGTCGTTTTTCTTTTAGATTCCACATATAAGTGATGATAATGTGGTATTTGTCTTTGTCTGACTTGTTTCACTTAGTATGACAATCTCTAGGTCCATCCACGTTGCTGAAATGGCACTATTTCATTCTTTTTTACGGCTGAGTAGTATTCCATTGCATATAAATACAACTTCTTTACCCAGTCATCTGTCAGTGGACATTTAGGTTGCTTCCGTGTCTTGGCTATTGTAATTAGTCCTGCTATGAACATTGGGGTGCATGTGTCTTTTTGAATTAGAGTTTGTTCCAAATATATGCCCAGAAGTGGGATTGCTAGATCATAGGGTAACTCTATTTTCAGCTTTTTTGAGGAATCTCCATATTGTTTTCCATAGTGGCTGCACCAAACTGCATTCCCACCAACGGAGTAGCAGATTCCCTCTTCTCCACGCCCTCTCCAGCACTTATCATTTGTGGACTTTTTCATGATGGCCATTCTGACCACTGTGAGGTGATACCTCATTGCAGTTTTGATTTGCGTTTCTCTGACAGTTAGCGATATTGTAACCTGAGCCATTTTAAAATGCCATTCTAGTGAAGTTGTGTCCCAGACTCCTGGGGGCGGCTTGTCTGACCAATTCTCTGGAGCCTTCCTCCTCAGAAGAAAACCCAGAGCATGCTGGTGGCTACTGGGAATCCTGCTCTTTGCCATGGTCCTTGCACCCCAGGAGTGAACCCTACCCCACGCCCCCCACCCCCAGCTACAGGAGCTCCAGCTGCCTGGCCGGTCCCCTCCCGTGAACGTATGGCTGCCCAGATGCGTTTGCCAGGTGACCATAGATCTGGGAGGAGCCCCTCCCGTGCCCTGAAGACCCAGCTCAGAGACCATCTCCTCCAGAAAGTGGTCCCCACACCCTCTTGGCTTCCCTCATCCCTGCCAGAGATGGTTGTTCCTTTTTCCAGAACCCTGGGGCCTCCTGAGAGCCCCTCTCGGGTAAGTCAACCCCTGGGTGAGAAGCAAACCTTGTTCCACCTGCTTTGGGCACTCCACCGTCCCAAGCACAGGGGTCCTTCAAGACAGGATGAATGTCTCAAGACCATAGAACCAAAATTGGTTTTCAAATAGGAATCCTACAGATCCCAGGAGATCCACGTGGCAAAACTTCTGGTGGTTCTTAATCAAATTACAGGAAAGACTTTACAACAGATGGCCTGAGAATGTCAGGGCCAAAAGCAGAGGTCCTGGGATCCAGCATGGGTTCACAAGAATCAAACCTATTTTCTGCTTTGGTTTGATGGCTAAACTGGTAGCCAGCAGACAGGCACATGCAGATCATGTCTGGCTTTCAGTGAGGGATTTAATTGACACAGTCCCTTGGGTGGCCAAGAGACTGTGTCAATTACATGGGAACAGGAGGGAGATGTAGGACCTTTTCATAAAATCCCAGAAAGGAATTGTAGATCCATGATTGTGCCAAAGGATACAGCAGGGACCCTGGACAGAGGCCCCTCGGCCAGAAGGCTCTGCCCAATGGATTCTTCCATAGAAGAGGGAAGACAGCGCCCAGAGCCAGAAGGGAGCCCCATCTCATGAGTGACTGGCCAGCGGTACGGGGCGGGTGGTGGACTTAGCAGGTGGGGATTCCGGACTTGACTAGACCGGAATCTCCACCTTGACGAGCTGCAGTCAAACTACTGCCCTGACTCGGCACAAGATAAAGGGAAAGCCAGTCCTGGAGGGACAGACCCGATTCCGGGTGACCTGCTGTGACCCAACTCCAGGGGTGGACGCCCCTCTAGAACCACCTACAGCCACCTACAGGCCACCCTGCTCTCGGGGACTGAGTCACATCCTACTTGGTAGCTGCGGATGGTTTTACTTTGTGGTTAAGTCATAGTTAATGAGGTCGTTAAAAAGAAAAAAAGCAAATGAGGTAACCACATGGCAGAGCCGTTTTCAGGGAGGGGTCGGCCAGAGTCCCTTCCAGGTTTGCCCTGACACCCACCAGGGCCCAGGTGCTTCCAAACATCTGTATGTGACACTATTCCAGAGTCTGTCCATCCACACTTCCCAGAGCTGGGGTCTGCCTGCTCCTGCCCCGGAAGCTGCCAGCGTTTGAGAGGCAGTTCAGTGAGTCTGGGAAGAGGCAGGAGTGCGGGAGGAAAGGCAGAGTCTGAGGCCACGATTGCACTTCGGGACCTGCGGGTGGGTTCACAAAGGTGGGCTCTAGGCCTTGGCGAGGGCCTGGGTGACGGTTCTGCACGATGGTCCCTTACAGCTCAGCAGCGACAAGCCATGTCCTTTCTCATCCCAGCCTCACAGTGGGCCCAGGGTGTTGGCGGAGCTGGCGCCACGTTAGGGAGCAGGGAACTGAGGCCTAGGGAAGTGAGGTGGCTTTCCAAGGGCACGCCTGGCAGAGGGAAAGTGGTCAGGGCTGACGCAGGCCTCCTGGCCTCCATCCCTGCCACTCCCACTGCACCCTGATGCCTTCCAGGCCATATCCTGTGACAGAACATCTTCCCATCGAGGGGTCTTTTGAAGAAAGTTCAGGACAAGAATTTCCACTTCTGGGAGCAGGCCTTCCTCTTCCAACCCACTCTGGCCTGGATCCCACCCCTGTTAGGAGCCTTCCTCCAGCACCCAGCACCCAGCTCCGGGCCCTGTACCTCAGCTTCTGTATCCCTCCTTTCTTACAACTTACAATGTTCTGGAACTTTCCTCCAGTGCTACTCCAACTGGCTCCTCCTCAAAGCTTGTCTCCCCCAGTCCTTTGACCTGGACGTCAGAAAGGCTATGGAAAGATTCATAGGATGGAGGTTAGGAAAAGTGAGTTCTAGAACTTTCCACCAACCAAAGCATTATATTTAACAATGAAAAATAATCACAGGTTTGGGGACGGTTTCACAGAAAGCGGCAGTATTCCAAAGCAGGACACAGGCTGAAGCCCAGGTCAGTCTCTCCCTGGCTGTGCCACGCTGCCTGTAGCACCCTCCGTCTCTGAGCCTTTATCTCCTCACATAAAACTGGTATCATTGTAATTAGCACGAGCAAGATAATGTGATACTGTACTCAGTGCTTAGCAAGTATCGTTACATTGTCAATATGAGCACTTGTCCCTCCCCCATTACAGACAATTAAGAACCAAAACTCTCATCCATCCCTCCATCCATCCATCCATCATCCACTCATCTAACCATTCATTCATCTATCTAACCATTCATTCATCTATCTGTCCTCTTGCTGACCCATCCTCTCTGCCATCCACTTGTCCATCATCTGCTTATCCATCCACCATTCATTCATCCATCCATCATCCACCCATCCATCCACATATCTGTCCATTCTCTTATTCATCCAGCAATCCACCCATCCATCTATCCACCCATTCACCTACCCATCCTCCTGTTGATCTATCCTCTCAACCATCCACCCATCGTCTATTCACTTATCCACTCACACATTTGTCCAATCTCTCATCCATCCATCTATCCATTTGTTTATCCATCCATAACATCTATCCATTCCCTCGTCCATCTACCCATCCATTCATTCAGGCATTGCTCATCCATCCATCCATCCATCCACCCACCAACCCTTCCGTCCACTCCTTGGCCTTAGGTGGCATCCTAGCTCTGGATTTCCGTGGTCTGAGCCCAGTGCTTTTACATCTCCCTACAGTTCTCTCTCGAATTCAACTTCCTCCTCCAAAACTGAGATCTTTTCTAAGGACCTCTTGGAAAGCCCTTTCCATTGCTCTTTGGCAAAAGACTTTGCACGAGAGCTACAGACCAGGCTTCAAACTACGGTTGTCCCTTCTGCCTCCTCCCTGCCCCTCCCACTCCTCAGTTCTGCATGATGGGGCCAAGAGGTGAAAACAGAGTGGTTATCCTTCTCCCCTCTGGTTCCTGAGAGAAAACTGAACAAAGAAAACCCACTGTCCTTTGGCCCCTGTCACATCTACAAAGCTCTGGAGGTCTGGAGGGCTGGCTCTCAGAAGCTTATTCAGTTGGCACCAACTTTTATTGAGGAGGACAAATTTAAGTTAAGAAATGCACAGAACAACCCAAGATGAGTTGAGAGTACCTCTTTTTCCTTTTCCTTTTTTTATTCACTGGTGCCCAAGACTGAGGTTCTTTTTAATATGTCAGGCTTTTCGAAAAATGATTAAAATGCACCAGATTATTAAATAGAGCCATTTCAGACTTAATTTAGCAAACTGTAACATTTTTATCATTTTTCTAAAGCCCTTTTTAATGAAAACCTTCTGCTAAGAGACCAAATATCAAGAACTGAAACCATGTTTTCTCTGCATTTGTTACCCCTGAAGATGTTGTTTCCAGATTTTCCAGAAATAATACATTTCATTTAGAAACCCGGGCCTCTGCAGTGGTGCCGCACATCTCTGAATTTTCCAATTTACAGCACAAGAAGTTAATACTGCGGTAATGTTTCGTTCTTGCCAGCTCCCGACCACAGTTTCATACCTTCCTCGCCTCTTCGTAAATGGAGGACTTGTAGCGAGAGTCAATCCAATATGTTTATTTTACATGAGCCTGAAAAATGCGATTCTAATAAGCATAAACATATTTTCTCAGCGACAAACGTCTTCATCCTGATTTCAAAGGTCATCGCGTGTCGCCGTTCCCTGCGAGCGGCCTCCTCCATCTGGTGGGTGTGGGACAGGAGGCGTACGAGTTGGATTTGCACCACGCAGGGTGGGATCTGTTTGAGAGCTGTGTCTGCCCATCTGTGTCCCGGCCTGTCCTGGACACCTCTCCAGTGACACCTCATTAACAAGGGTGAGACTTCCAGCCCTAGAAATGACAGCCGGGCAGAAAGCTACCAAAGCACTCCCTCGAAAGTGATTTCTCACGTCTGACCTGGCTTGGTGGCCACCCAGTAACCACGGGCCTGGCTCCTTGTTGGAAGCAGAGGCAGCTGGGCTGTGGGGAGCCCTGTGGGGTGGACTTGGCCCTGAGGCTCCAGCTGGTGAGGTTGGGACTGGCACACATCCAGTCGGAATGAAGCCTGGCTGAACCAAGGTCCTGGAGGGGGGCCACTCACCTGGTTTGGCCCCTCTGGCTTCCGAAACCCAGCGGCAAAAGTCCGGTGGGGCCCTGAGGCCAGGACGCCCCTCCTTGGCACCCCCTGGAGGGTGTCCTGTGAACCCAGGGAACTCTAGAGACAAGATGTGGATTTGATGGGGGTGATGGAGCCCACAGCCCAGAAAGGGCACCACTGCGCCTGATCCACCGCAGCGAACATCCTGGCAACAGGCAGAGTCTGGGGGACAGGGCACCTCCTGTGCCACACCGCCAGGGTTCCCCCAGCTGCTTCCAAGCGCAGGGGGTGGGGGTGTTGTCCCACCTCTCCCAGCTCCCGAGTCAGGCGGACCCGCAAGTTACTGCCCACAGTCATGTCCAGGCCTCAACGTCATGGGACCGGCCACCGGGAACAGGATTCTATAGGTAATGGGTCACCCCAAGGAGCCAGATGTCTCATCTGATGTGGGAAGAGACAGAGCCAAAGAGGGGCAAGACTGGCCGAGGTCCGTCAGTGAGGTAGCGGTGTGGGCAGACCCCAGGTCTCTGACCTCCCCGCCCACGGCCATGTCCGCCCCACCCCACGCCCAGGCTTGGCTCCAGCAAACCTCCCCACACATTCTCCCAAGAAGTTAGGCCAACTGTTGGTTCAGCTAAGGTCACCAAGAACTTCTGTGAATGTCACATCCCGCCTCGTGCTCCTCATCGCTGCAAACACCCCCAACTGGCCCTGCCGCCAAACTAGCAGTATTCCGAAGCCCGAAGCCCGTGGTGCTGCGAGGAGCAAAGGTCCAACTCAGCCTCCCAGGTGGGAGGGGGATCTCGTTAAGGCCCTGGCAGCCGACGTGGGGTCTGGGTATTGTCTTTAATGGAAAAAACCAAGAATTTGCTGTTATGTGTTAGATTAAAGGCTTTATCCAGGGGAATTAATCGGATTGCTACTGGCCTTCAGTCACGGAGCCATCGACTCCACATCCTGGGAGAAGGCACCGACCGGGGCCTCGAAATTGGTTCATTTCTCTTTCTGGTGTTTAATGAAGGCCCGGACGGCTGGCGCACGCGACTCCTCCCCGGGGCAGCCTCGAGTGACCTCACCTGCGCTCCCCGCCTCCGCGCCGGCCCCAGCCTCCCTCCCCCGCTCAGCCAGCACGCTTGCCCGGCCAGATGCATCACCCGGACACACAGCGCTGGCCACGAACTGCCGCTGCTCAGAGTCCTCCTGGCTCTGCCCACGGCCTCCAGAATCATATTCCAACCCTCTCCTCCTCGAGCTCGAGTTTCAACACACTTTAACTCCTTATCGGAGTACAATACACAGAAGGAGAGTGCACGGGGTGCAGGAGTACGGGTTAAATCGTCATCAAGCAAGAGGCACAGCCCTGCTGCCAGCCTCTCCCGGATTAGGGAACAGTCCCAGCAGGGCCCCAGAGACCCGCCTCCACACCTCCCTTCAGATCAGTGGACCCCTGGCCCCAGGGCTGATCATTTTTCTGATTTCTACCCTTTTATTTAGTTATTTTTTTTCTCCCAGTTATTGCATTTTGACACATAGAATATTACCTCACATAGTGCACTTTTTTGTGGTGGTTTGTTCAACAGGGTTTTAAAATGCCATGTCTCTGCGCACTGGGAAACAGAGTAACTTTCGTCCCCACCCCGATCCAGGACAGGCCCCACAGTGCCACTCCGTCTGCCCCAGTGCGTTACCAATACTGCCAGTCCTTGGCAAGCCGCCGAGGGATCCCCTCCTCCGGGGAGGCCCTCTGGATTCCCCTCCCTCCTGAGAGCTGTCCTGTGGGTGGAAACTTTTTCCGCCCCATCCCCTCCAGGTCAGGCATGAATCTCCGGTTAGAAAGGGAGCCATTCAGGGATGGGGACTATTGGGGGAACCTGGTAAGGGCCTGCCACCCAGGGGGAAGGTTTTGGATCAGGTCATTGGGTGAATGGGGTTTACCATTCAGTTGCTGGATTCCTGTTTCTTCCTGTATTTTAATGCATCCTGTCTCAAGGTGGGAGTTCACTTGCCATTGGCATCATGGATTTCAGATGGGGAGGGAATCTCCTGGGAAAGAAAGAAAGAAAAAAAAAGAAGCAGTGAAGGGAGGGAGGGGGAGGGGAGGACAACTACAGATGTCTGAGTGCCTCCTACAGGCCAGCTCTGCCAGCTGCTCTGCCCTGAGCTCCAACCCATCCATCTCAGCACCTCCTTAGGTGACTTTGGTTCCCTGCAGGCTGTGTGTTACTTAACCTTCAAATGTTACTAAACCTCTCTGAGCCTCTGTTTTCTCCTCTATAAAGTAGGCATCATGTCGTCCACCTTGAGGGCCGTTGTGTGGACTGGTGACAACAGGGCTTGGTCCACAGATGTGCCCACGGTGCCAGCTGTGATGGCCATCTGTCCTGTCTGCATCTGGCCTCAGAGGAAAGAAGAAAGGCAGAGCAGCTCTCTCCGCCCTTGGAAGAGGCTCAGAAAACTCCTAGGAGGGTCCTTGCAGTGCAGCAGCCTCCCCCGTGTCCTGGAGGAAATCTCAGAACCTGTTTTCTCGCCTTGTAGACCCTGCTGGGTGTGACCCAACCGACCATCTCCAGCAGCCCACAGGGAGCACCTGTTTTCTTCAAGCCTGGGAAGAGACGGGGTTCTGCCCAGGGAGTGGGGAGTAGACCCCTAGAGCTCTGAACACCTCCAGCCCTCCCACCCCAGAGATCTGATGGCCTCATGAGGCGGGGAGGCACTGGAAACTGCTCTGGAGATGCAGAGAGCTTTAAAATTCCAAGGACCAGGGGCCCTGGGTGCTCGATTCCCAAGGAAGCTTCTCTCCACTGCACCCTCACTGAGGTGTCCGTGGCTGGTGCAGCAGTCCCTTCTCTGGTTCCCAGGGCCCGAAGCTCCCAAGGGAGCCATCCATTCTGACCAGTGGGGGAGGGGGCGACAGTCACCCAGCTGGCAAAAACCCGCCTCAGTTCGTCCTAAATGCACTGGTGATGTTACAAATTACAAATGACCAGAGCATCAGAAAAGACAGGGAAAATGCTAGACTCTAGGGTGGGGAGGAGTTTTCCTGAGTGAAACTCAAACCTCAGAATAAAGGAAAATCATGAGAGCTCTGGGCGCTGAAGACTCGCAGAAGACTAAAATTAACAGACGAATGGCAGACGGGAGGGAATATTTGTGACACCTCTGATAGACAAAGGGGCAATACTCCTAATAAACAAAGTTTCCTCCAAATTAATTAGAAGCAGCTCTCAGTAGGAAACTGGACAGAGGCTCTGAACAGTCAATTCACAGAAGAGGAGGGAAAACAGCAATAAATGTCCAAAGAGCTTCTTGTCCAGGGAAAGTTAAACTACAAAATGAAACAATGAGTTTTTTTTGGAAGGCTTTTCACCTGTAGCAGTGGCCCAACATCCAAGGCCAACTCGGGTTGGAAAGGTGGGCCACGCAGATGTGTTCACAGCTGCGCCCCGGGACAGTGTTTTGGGGAAGGGGCTTTGGCAGAATGTTCTGTAATGCAGAATGCATGGCCCCTCTCGGACCCAGCGACGGTAGGGATCTAGCTTTTCTTGCAGTGACGTCTTTCTCTCTGCGTCACCAGGACACATCCTGCCCAAATCACTCCTTGTCTATCTTTAAAACACTCACGTTGGACACCATAAAAATAGGGTAATGCACCTTCATGCAGAGGGCTGGCTGGGCACGGCCTTCCTGCGTCCAGGCCCCTTCTCGGTGGGTCAGGAGGCAGAGGGCAGCTTCTCCTGGAGGGCAGGGGCTGGGGATTATCGGAGGGCTGCCAGTTAAGGGAGTGAGAGTGTTGGCGGGTGGAGGAGAGAACAGGAAGAAAGGAAGAACACGGGGGGGGGGGGGGGGGGAGGAAAGGGAGAGAGAGGGAGGGAAGAAGGGGGAGGGGGAGGGAAGACGAGGTAGGGGAGGCCGGAGAGACAGCGCTGGGTGAGGATTCCCAGCCCCCCTTGACTCCGCCCCCCACCCTGACTCCCCCCCAGCGCTCCAGGCACCAGCCTCCTCGCTCCCTGGGGAGGCGCTTTTCTCCTTTATGAAGGAGTCTGAGCATCAGGCTCCTCTCGGCCCCAAGGCCCTCTTAGATTCGCTGGGAGGTGTGGGGAGCTGCCCTCAGAAAGGGCCCCTGCCGCCCGGTGCTTCCACCCCACCCAGCCTCGCCCCTCCAGTGTCAGCTCTTCTTCACTGACTCGCTTCTAATGAAAGGAAGCGGCACAGAGGTTGGGCTGTCACTTCTAAGATTAGGTTTTAAGAAGCTGTGGCTTCCGTCTTGGGCCCTGTCTCTCCCTCACTCAAACTGCACGCTCTAGAGGAAGGAAGCTGCCGTGTGAGGCTGCCCGCGGCCAGGTGAGTGAGTGAGGCCGCAGCGGACCCTGCCCACAGCAGCTGAGCCATCTGATGAGACAGCAGCCCAGCTCACTGCCGACGGCAGTCCCTGGGAGACCTTGCGATGAGGCGTGGCGCTCAGCCGCTGCAGCCCTCCTGACCCTCGGAACCTGGGGGAGATGGCAGGTGTTTGCTGTTACACAGCATAAGTAGCTAATGCAGGAGGCCAACCTCTCAGAGGGCGTGGGCATTGTCCTGACATGCCTGGTACCAAGGGCCCTCCTGGGTCCAGTCTTAGAGTTACAAATGGGGAAACTGAGGCCTATAGCAGGGTGGGGTTTTCCTGAGGCCTCTGCTGCTTTGCTCAGGGACTGGAGTACCTTCCTCAGCAGGACAGTCTGACAGGGCACAGGCCTGACTTTTGGGCCAGGAGATGTGATGTCCGGAGGGCTCTCGGCCAGAGGGAGATGTCCAATGACTGGTGGTGCTTTCATATGAGAAGGCCCTTGAAGCTGGACAAGGGATGGGCCTGGAGTGGGCCCAGGGTAAGTAGGGACCTGGAGAATTGCTTCCACCCGCTTTCCCCGCCCAGTCCCTGAAGCTGCCCTCCTGAACTTACCAGCCGACCTTGCAGTCTCTCACAATGCCCTTCAGCTACTGGGGCAGCGTGGGGGCAGGCAGGGTGGGGTTGGAGTGGGGACAGGGTGGGGGTCTTGTGCAGGACGCTGGTCTCCAGGATCTGTCTAAACTGACAGGGGTCACTGCAACCCCTCAGGTGATCGACGAGGTTTTGAGTCCAATCGTCCCCACTGTAAGTGAGAAGCTGGGGCTAAAAAGGGACCTGAGGCCAGGGTCGAATCTCTGCAGAGTGACGAGCAGGCTGGGGCTGGCACCCCAAAGCCAGGTGTCCTGACCCCAGGACTTGAGTGCATAAACCCTCACTAAATATGGAGATTGAAGCCACCCCAGGGGAACCCCCAGGCATCCCACAAAGAGGAGGGGCTCAGGGAGGCACTGGCACCCTAGATCTGAGGCTGACGGGTCTCCCCACTTCCTCGCCCATGTCCTTGGGCCTCCAGTTCTGGGTGGGCGGTGGTGAGTGGTGCTCTGTGTACTGCTTTCTGGAGGAATGACAGTGAGGGGTCACCAGTGTGGGGCCACCAGATGAGATACAGGACGCCCAGTTAACTTTGAATATCAGGTTGCCAAGAAATAATTTTTTTTAGGAGACGTGTATCCAGGCAGTATTTGGGACATACTTGTACGAAGAAGATACCTGTGGTTAATCTTAATTTAATGGCCTGTCTTTTTCTTATTTGCTAAATCTGGCCATCCTCTGACAAGGGTGGGCAGATTCTCTTTGGGGAAGATGTGAGCTGCAGACTCAACTAGGAAAAGTCAGGGTCTGATGATCAAAACTCCCACCCCTAGATCCCGCCTCCACAGTCCTCTCAGCTGGGTTTCAGCCCCATATACCTCTTCAGCCTGGGCCCGGAAGCAGGAACAACCTGCACAGTCCTATGAGGGTGAGGTGGGTTGGGCTGTCTTGAGAGGTGATGAGTTCCCCGTCACAGGAGGTATCCCACTTTGAGCTCTCAGCAAGAGTGCTGGTCAGAGCTGAGGATGAGCTGGCAGGAGAAGAGGGGCGTGCATCAGCCACTCCAGTGAGACCGGAGAGAGGAGGCCCAGGGCTTGCCCGCTGAAGGGCGTGGTTGGAGCAGGCCCTGTGCACTGGGGAGCCTGGGAGGGGGGAGCTGGAGGGGCCCAGCACAGGCAGGCTGGGGGGGACAGATGGGAGGGTGTGATTTCCTATCGCCGCTGTGACAAATCACCACAAACTGCAGCTGGAAACAACACAGATCTATGATCTTACAGCTCCAGAGGTCAGAAATCCCACATGGAGCTAGAGTCGAGGTGTCAGCAGAGCCGGCTCTTTCTGGAAGCTCGTTGGGCGGGTGGAAGGGGATCTGGCCTTCGCCCTTTCCAGCTCCACTCCACCGCCCCATACGCCTTGGCTTGTGGCTGCTTCCCTCTCCCACTGTCCTAGCCTCTCCGGCTCCGCCCCTCTCGCCCCCTTTCCCTTTCCCTTTCCCTAAAGGGCCCTGAGGTGACACTGGGCCCACCCCGATTGTCCAGGATCACCTCCCAGTCTTGAGGTCCTCAGTACACCTGCAAAGCCCCTTTGCCACGCGAGGCACACGCACAGGTCCCAAGGACTAGGACACGGGCATCTTTGGGGTCCATTATCCTGCCGACCGCAGGAGGAGTCTGTGGTTTTCTCCAGAGGGGCAGCTGGCAGGGCTGCCGAGGGGCTCCTTGGAGGTGGCCTCGAAGCCAATCACAGGGGCTTGAACTTTTCCTGGAGGCCCTGAAGAGGCGCTGGCTGGTGGGTTTTAAGCCTGGACCCTTCCCAGGGCCCCAGACATAATCTGAGACAGGTCAGCCTCGGGCCCTGCTGCTTAGAGGGGGCGTGGGTGGGGGGCGGCCTAGGCTCCCTGCGACCTGGCGTGGTGGCTGGGACGGAACCCGCGGGGCGCTGCAGCGGGGGCCGGACTGGGGGTCGCCGGCCGGCTCCAAGGCCCCTGCTCCTGCACAGCTGGTAACACATGCTTTACATTAAGGCTGTGAGGGTGTGTTTTCCATCCTGGTTTGGCACATGAGGGATGCCTGCTGCAAATGGTCCTAGAGGGGCTGAGCTGGCTGGAATTCCGAGGCCGTGAGCTCTGCCTGTGGAGAGGAGGCCTTTGAAGCTGATGAGGTGGGGGGCGGGCGCCGAGGGGGCCGAGCATGAAGTCACCCCATCCCCAGCCACCCTGGTCACAGGGGCGAGGTCTGCTTGCCATAGAGCCGGGGGCTCACTCAGGACCCCGTCGAGGAAATGCAGCCCATGGGAGGGGTCTGCTGCGAAGCCTGCTAGCTGGGAAGTTTGATGCAAGGTCACAGGTGAGATGAGACTCAGCATGGTGGAAGGTTCTGGACTTAGCCTGTGATGGGGGCCTCTGCTCCCTCCCCCTACGTGTGCCTGGAAGTCTCTGGCCTTTATCTCTCTTCAGAGGGAGTCGGGCCAAGGCTGAATGTTTCCTGATCAGACTCCGGACACTCAGGCCCCGTTGGGTCCTCTGAGGCCGAGGAGGCTTCATCCAAACCCCATGGTGCTGACCCTGGGGGCTCCCCACCCCAGCCAGCCTGGGCTCCAAACATTTACCGCCATCTCATGCCCCACCTGGTCCTCGCAGCCCCCACTGTCTCCCGCCGGCATGACCCCACCCATCTCCACGCTTTCTCCACCCTCCACAGGGCCCATCAGCCTTTCCTGCCCAAGGCGGCCTCCCCAGCAGGGCTCTCAGTGCCCCGTCACTCCCGGCAAGGCTGCCCGCGCCACGCCGCCCAGCTGCTCTGTCTCTGACCAAGCACAGCCCCTACCTTCCCCGTCCCCTGCACTCAGCCCTTCGGTCCTGTGCCCTGAGCTGCAACAGGGCCCAGACCGGTGCTGGGAGCTAAGGCCACCACAGAGAAGAGCACAGACATGAATCCTGTCCCTGCGGAGGGATGGGAACTCACAGCGACGTCCAAACCCCGCATGCCAAGTTTCCCACCTCAGGACTGTGTGCCGTTCCCTTCCGAGAACAGCCTCCCTCCAGCTCCAGCCCAGCCCTGCCTGGTCTTGGCCGCCAGGACCCTTCCTCCCTGAGTCTTTTCTGGAAGTGACTTGTTCGTTCTTCACTGCAGTCTGCCCTGTGCTGGGTTCTCAGAACCCTGGGTCTGCGCCTCAGACAGTCCCTGGGGTATGAGCTGAAGTGTGCCGCTCCCCTGCACCAGGTCACCTTGGAAGCCTGCGACTTTGAAACTGAGCAGTGTTGCCACCGAGCTCACCCTTCTAGCCCGGGTACCTGGAAGGTGCTCCAGGCAGGTACCAAAGAGCGGGATGAATCATGATGATACCTGAGTGGTGTCATCACCGCCAGGAGCCCTGTGGGCCAGAGGGCAGTTCCAGGCTGTAGGTGCCTGCAGGAGAGATGCCGGGAAAGACCTCAGGCAGAAGGGATCATTTGGGCTGGGTTGTAAAGGATGAATAGGAGTCTACGAGAGGCAGCAGTGGAGAAATTAGTACCCCGTGAACATCTGTACTCCTGGGGACCAGGGGTCTGCAAAGCACAGCCAAATTCTATGAGACCTCTTTTTGTGTAGCCTGTGGGCTACAAGCGGTTCTCCGTTTTTGAAGACTTACAGAAAATAAAGAGGACTATGCAACAGAGACCCTGTGCAGCTTGTAAAACCTGAAATGTCTCCTCTCTGGGCCTTTGCAGAAAGGCTGGGGGGGGCCCTTCGCAAGGGGGAAGGTTGCATGAGGGACTGTCCCTCTATTACGACCTGGGGGGGATGAGGGGGGGAAGCCCCATCGCGGGGGAGCAGGCCACCCCCTGGCCTTCTCCAGGTGACCCCCAGATGTCTCTCAGTGGGCGATCATCCCTCTCTCAGGGCGCGGGCAGGGCTCGGTGAGATCATGGCTGTCACAGTCCTGCACAGGGCCAGCCCGGGGCCTGCCATCCCGGCAGCCAGCTCCGTGACCTGCAGGGCCTGGGACAGAGCAGACTCCCACACTCATTTTTAAATTAGCTGGATTTTCCACCGGCTGGCTGGGTCTGGAGGGGCCTGACAAGATGATGTTCCAAGCTTAGAAATGTTTTAGCTCTAATGAGCTGGAATTTTGGTGGTTTCTTTTAATCCCACTGTGTTTACCCCAATCAGCGATCGAAGGTTGGCTGGGAGAATTGTCATTTTTCCTGTGATTAGTGCTCTGGCAGGCCAGCCTGTTTTCCAGGAAACGCCACCCTTCCCCTTCTCTGCATCTGCTAACTGCATCCTTGGAGGCCCCGGGATGTCAGACAGGGATGCTGGTCACAGTGCCGGGCACCGGGCGGGCAGTGGGCCGCTAAGGCAACTCAAATGCTTTGCATCTGCCCCTGGTGTCCAGGGGCAACCATCAGTCGCTTCTACCAGGTGATGAGCCATCTCCTAATTATTGTCTTAGGCTGGAAATCCCAGATGCAGACTCTGGACAAGGTGTCAATGCCAGCGGTTTATTTGGAAGGTAAAAAGGCCCTCGAAACACCAAGCAAGGGGGCAGGATACATTTTCAAGCATGTCCCCCATAGGGTAGCCGGGGCACAATCCCCCTGGGGTCTCTGAATCAGTGGAGAGCACGTGTGGGCCGGGAGCCAGTGGACTTGCCCTGTAGCCCCCGGGCTGTTCCCAGGGATGTTCACCCCGTGATAGTTTGGGCCAGCCGTGTATGAATAGAGCAGCCATTTGCAGCTTCAAAGAAAGCCCTCAGGCAGAGACGCAGCTGCTGGCGGCTGGAAGGCCGCCTGGCACGCTCTGAAGTGTTAGATCCAAGGAGATGCAGAGCAGTGGGACCAGCACATCTGCCCCAGCCCTGTCTACATCCTCTCCTGCCGTCTAGTGCGCAGCCGGCTGCCACGTGTGGACTTGGTCCTCCAAAGTGCTGGCTGGCCGAACGACTCCCTGTGTAATGGACCAGGAGGAGCCCAGGGTCTGGAGAGTTCACATGCACGGCCGTCACCCTGATCACTGTCACCTGCGTGGGTTTCCTTAGTGCCTGGTGTGTATAGCTCAGGGCACCAAGAGGCCTTTGCCCCAGGCAAGTACGTGACTTCCCCATGCCTCACCCTCCAGGGCTCAGCATGGCACCGCACACACAGTGTCCTGGGTCAAGCGTGTCCAGGGGGGCCAGGCTGGGGGTCTTGAACATCTGGCAAGGGTGGTGGAGTGGCTTCTGAGGTGCTGGGAGCCAGGGATGGCCTGTGACTTGGTGGCTGGAGTTCCTGGCCCAAGGAGAGGGTCCAGGTGCAGGAGGAAATGCAGGGTCCCAGTTACAGACCCCATGGCAGCCATGCCCTCCCTCCTCCACAGCCTGAGCCCCTGCTCAGGAGCTGCCTGCCTTCTGTCATCTTATTCAGGGTGCACAGTGGCCATGGAGAATCTGGCCCTGTGACTCACTTTCACAGGTGACAATGCTGGTGAGTGACTGAGCAGACCTGGCTCCAAAAGTGATGCTCTGGAGGAAATACTGGCTGTTTCCTCTTGTATCAGCTAGCAATGCTGTGTAACAAATTACATAACTGAGTGGCTTAAGGCAACCCATGTCTCTCTTCTCACGGTTTCCAGGAGGCAGAAGTCCAGGCGTAGCTGAACTGAGCCCTCTGCCTGCATCTTACCAGGCTGCCATCACAGGGCCGTGTTCTCATCTGGAGGCTCAGCTGTGGGGGTTGGGGGTGGGGAAATGTTTCCAAACTCGTTTAGGTTGTTGGCAGACTTCACTTCCCTCCAGCTCTGGAACTCGTGGTGGTTTGCTTCAGGGCCAGCAAGGGTGTCTGACCTTGGGGAGGGCCAGTCCCTCTTTCTAGGGCTTTCGCGCACTTAAGCCCAGCCCATCAAGTGTCACATTCCTTTTGATGAGCTCACAATCAACTGATTTGAGGCCTCGATTGCACCTGCGAAATCTTGTCCCTTTGCCACATTCCCCTGGCTAGAAGTGAGTCTGGAGGCCTGTCTTTAGCCGAGCATCCTCCTCCCACCCCTCACATGTCCAGGTGAATCCTTCCATCCTGGGTCTACCTGTTCTGTGATTTTGGGTAAATCATTCACCCTCTCTGGGCCCAAGTCTTCCCTGCTGTGGGGCAGGGAGGTGGCAGACCAGGGGAGGGTCTCACCTGTATGTGGAGACAATGTGACCCAGGAGGGGACAGTCTCTGAGACCCTGATGGGGACATGGCGACCAGGGAGTCGGAGGGAAGGAAAGGCTGGGGCCCAGAGCTGATGTCCCACATCTGCCCTTCCTCTCTCCCAAGGTTTATGCCATTTTGTAGGGAGAAAAAGAATATTTCCCCTCTTTCTTTGAAAAAAAAGGCAAGCCGTAACCGTGTGTCCAGGCCCTGGAAGAGGGACCACGGAGAAACACAGGCAGGACCGTCTACAGGGCTGATGTGAAATGCCCGTCCTGCCAACCTCTTGTGACAAAGAGGAGCAGTGGGTCGCAGGTGCAAAGTGGCCGAGGAACCCCACCTCTCTTGTCCCAGGGAGCCCTCACCCAGATGCATGCCAGCCAGCCCCGGTGCTGACCGGCCCCTCGCCAACCCCGACCTGCGGGCTCCTGAGGCCACCAACACGGTCAGTGTCTCTCAGTGGCCTTTCCCAGAGCCTGCCCGCTCCCCCGGCCTGGGAGGGGGCTGGCCTCCTGCCTTGGCACTGCTGACTGACACTTGGAAAAAGTAACGGCAAAGAGGATTGTTCAAAGAAGGTCTGTCAACTCCGAGCTCAGGAAAGCCCCTTCCCCTCTCCTGGCCTCATCGTAAAATGTCCTGCACCCAGTTTTCCCAGAACTCTCCAGAACTAAGAGCCAGGTGGGGACGGAGGCTGCAGCCCAGGCTGTAGGCTGGTGGCTCAGAGCTGGCACATCTGTGTGGGAAGTGTTCCCTTTTCCAGAGTAAATGCCAACTTATTAAATTTTATGGTGACAGGAAACTTGTAACCTTGCTTAGTAATTACTCGGGTCTGGAGTCAGCACACGCCGGGCAAATTCAGGGGCTGCTGGGGATGTGCTTTGCGAGCCTTCAGAAAGCTGACGTTGAGGCTCATTGGGGCCTCGGGGCCCCAACAGAACCATGGCTCCAGGCCTGGTCTCCTCCCTCCCTGGCCCCTGATAGTGTTTGCCGGAGGGTCCAGTTCAGATTTCTGTCCGAAGGCCATAGATAGAGCTGGCCCCCTCTGCCTTTGAAGTGGGTGCCTGGCTCCGGATGCCATGCAAGATCTGAATCACACTAGCTGCTGAGAAGGGAGCCAAGTGTGGTCACCAGGAAGTGTCCACGTCCCAATACCCAGTGACCATGAGACCCTGCCTGGCGAAGGGACTTTACTGGTGTGATTAAGGAAGGATCCTGAGATGGGGAGGTGATCTTGGGTTATCCTGGGGGCCCCACGTCATCACAAGTGTCCTTATGAGAGGATAGCAGGAGGGTCAGAGTCAGGGAAGGAGATGTGACCCAAAGCAGAGTCAGAGGGGTGAGGACTGGCCCCAAGGCATGGAGGGAGCCTCTCAGAGCTGGAAAATGACTCTCCCTTGACCTCTGACCTCCAGAACTGTAAGATAATAAATGTGTGTCATTTAAAAATACTGCATTTGTGGTAATTTGGTACAGCAGTAATTGAAAACTACCACACCAAGTATGCAGTAGATGCTCAATATATGTTTACCAAATTGGCCGGGCGAGGTCAAAGGAGACCTGAGACTCTCTAAGAGGCCTGCCACGGCGGAGGGCTAAGCCCAGGGGCTGTTCTTGGAGCCACCCTCCTCGACCTGGAGGCGGGCGGGAGGTGGGTGTGTCTCCCACCGCACGTGGGTGTCAGGGAGGGCATCGGCCCCTCTCCTCCACCAGAGGTCCAGCTCTGTCTCCAAGTATGAGAGAGACAGCACTGGGGGGCGAGGTGCTCCCCTGGAGAAAGCATCATGTCTGGGGCTGTAGCTGGAAGACATTTCAGCCACAAAGCCAGCCTCTCCTGCTTCCCTTTCTGCACAGCACAGAAATCCGGAGTCGCGCCAGACCCAGGGAGTCTGCTGTGGCCGTCTTCTGTGGATCTCCTCCCCCGGTGCAGTGACTTGGGATGACTGTGGGCTTGGGAGACAGGCAGTGCTGAGTCTGGATGGTGACCTGCCCTCTGACCCTCAGTCTCATCCTCTGTACCTTGGGGGGCGGGGGGAAGCACCTCAGCTTGTGTCTGATAGGGAACGGGGATGCTTCATGGATCGTAGACAGGTATCCTGGCCCCGATGATGATGGCAGCAGTAATAGCAACTGTTGGTTTGGGATATTTCTGGAAGAAGAGGAACTTTGTGCTGGGGAGGCTGCTTTTGGCGTGTCTCCTACAAGAACACTTGTGCTGGGCCATGGACTGACCCAGGGAGCCCCTTACACTTCATTTAGCCCACTCCTTCCCCAAACCAGCCACACAACACCAACAACGTCACCAACAGCATCCGTGTCACTGGACCCAATGTCCCCCACCTGACAATTTCTTCTTCCCCGGCATCGGCAGCTTTAGCTGCCTCACCTTGGTCCTCCTTGCCAGTTCACTCTCCCCTCCCCAAAACTCATCGGTGATGCTCGCTGGGGCATGAGCCTCAGGAGCCTTCTCTTCTGCTGCCCAGCTGCCCTGTGTGGCTCTGTGATGTTCACAGGTCCCTACAGCAGTAGGTGACCCCTGCCTGCAAGAAGGGTCCGGTCCCAGGGCGCCAAGACCAGAACAGGCACTGGAGTGCAGAGTGACAAGGGCCACAACAGAACAAATGATAGGCAGCACAGATCACGGAAGGGGCCCCTGTGCCCTGAGGACAGTCAAGCCATGGCTCCTGGAGACAAGCCCAGAGGAAAGAAGGACGCACCCAGGCAGAAGCAGCGCAGTATGCCGCAGAGTGACGTGGAAGCCCAGGCGCTGTGCCAGGCTCTCTTTTCATCCATTTAGCAAATATTTAGTGAAAACCCACCGTTCGCCTTTACATCTTCATCTTTGTCTACATTATTTAGTTTATCACAGCTACTCGCTAAGGTCTGCACGGAATCTGTCCCAGTTTTGCTGATCCAATGGGACTCAGCCCGTGAGTGGCAGGGGCATGGCCTGAACCTGGGTCCCCATCACTCCTCTGCCACACTGAGAAGAGCTGCAGACCAGGGGTTCATAGCAGAAGCGGGGTCAGATACAGGATGGTCACAGCTGCAAGGACCTGGCACGGGGCAGAGAGCCCTGGAGCCCACACTTCACTCCTCAGCCCGAACTGAAGAGTCTAGATCTGGGCACAGCGCTTCAGAAGCCTGCAAATTCTGTGAGACTGTTTTTAATGTGTGTGTTCCTTTTGACAGCAATCTGAAAATCTACTTTGCCAGTTACAAAGGCAGGGACTCTTTGCAGGGACGTCTCAAGTGTTTTCTGCCCCGAGGATCGTGGTCGCTGAGAGGGTTCCCTGGGCTTTTTGGGGCAACTTGAGAACTCTGTTTCTTTTTAAAAGGGTTGGGGGTGGTGACTGAAATAGAAATGTCCAGCTCCAGCCGAGACAGAGTGGCCTCTTCTTCCTCATTCCCGTTTCCAGTGAAGAAACCCTGGACCTAATGTGACAAACTGGGGGAGATTCTGAAAGATGGAGTGGAGGACAGCAAGGGGACGCAGGACTTAGACACGGTGTGGCCCGGTCCCCTGGGCTTTGTCTCTGCCTCCCACCCGTCGTGCGCAGGCACCACCCTCACTGTTCACAGGCGTGGACCGAAAACCCCAAGAAGAGCCTGGGACAGGGAACTCAGCAGAGCAGCAAACCTTTCTGAAGACACCTGCCCCAGTGGAGACAAACCCTGAAGAGAACCCTCCTCCTTGCCGGGGGCGCGAGCGAGGACCCGACCTCCTCCCCAGCAGCAGCAGCAAGACACGGCGGCCACCCAGGCACGCCGCGGATGCTCACCGCGCACGACGGAGTCAGTGTGGTCCAGCTAAGGCCCGAGCGTTCCCCCGAATCAGAATCCATGGGGCAGAATGAGGCAGGATGAGCTAGACAGGCAGTGCCAGCTGGAATTTCACTCCCCACACTGGCACCAGTGGGGCTTAACAGGGAACTGAACCCCCACCTCGGCCCAGGGCTGAGCAGCAGTGCACTTAGCGCTGTGCTTTTTACGAGGGCGTATCAGCAGGGGTGCGGGCACAACCTACCTTCCGGCCTCGCCCTCCGGCCACAAGGTGCTGTGAGTCGGAGAATCACTTTAGCTCAGGTGATGTTAACAGCACAGGGAACCCCCACCCCAACCCGGGCCTGTACACGACACCTAGACAGAGTGACCCAACCAGAGATTAAATAGAACCCAGAGTCTCATTATGTGATACCCCAATGATCCTGGAGACAATAAAACATCACTCATTGTACCAAGAACCAGGGCGATCACAGCTTGAACGAGAAACAGCCGTCAACAGATGCCAACGCTGAGACGAATCAGATGTTGGAACTATCTGGTGAGGCTCACAGAGCAGCAAACACAAAAACGCTTCAGCAGCAGTTATGAACACACTTGAAACAAACAAAAACACAGAAAATCTCAGCAAAGAAACAGAAGCTATAAAATAACACCAGGGGGGATCTTTTAAAACTAAAAATATACAATGACTGAGATTTAAAAATCACTGGATGGGCTTGACGGGACAAAGAAGGACCCGTCTGAGCCACAGAGAGAAAAACGACTGAAAAATTAATTTAAAAAAACCAAATAAGCAGAAACTCAACGACCTGTGAGAATATTACAATGGTTTAACATCTGTGATACTGGAGTCCCAGAAGGAGAGGACAAAAACAAGGGACTGAAAAAGATTTAAAGAAATAATGGCGATAATTCCCCTAATTTGGCAAAGGGCATAAACCTATAGATTCAGGAAGCTGAGCAAACTCCAAATAGAATGAACTCAAAGAAACCTATGCCAAGAAACATGGTAACCAAACTTCTGAAAACTAAAGACAGAGAAGAATTCCTGAGAGTCACCGTAACTCACTGACATACCATATATTAGGGGAACCTCAATCCAAATGAAGTCAGACTTCTTGTGAGGGTCAGGAGGAAGCGGCACATTTTTCAACTTCCAGAAGGAAAGAACTATCAGCTCCCAAATCCTTTATCCAGAAAACAAATTATTCAGGAATAAAAGGGAAACAGATCATGAATCTAAATTTAAAATAGGAAGCTATAGAACTCCTAAAAGAAAACAAAGGAAGAATTCAACTCGACCTTGACTTTGGTGATGAGCTTTTACAAGCAACATCCACAGCACACTCTGTGAAAGAAAAAGGTGATAAATTGGGTGCTATTAAAATGAAAAACTTCTGTTCTGAAAAAGATATTGTTAAGAGAAGGGAAATACAATCCACACATTGGGAAGAAATATTCGCACAAACACATATCGGGTAAAGGACATGGTATCCAAAATAATCAAAGAACTCTTACAATTCAACAATACGAAAACAAACAATTTGCATAAAAAATAGAAAAAAAATCTGAAGGGACTCCTTATTAAAGGAGATACACATATAGTAAATAAGCATGTGAAAGGTGCTGCGTGTCAGGTGACATTAGGGACTTGCAAATTAAAACAACAACAAGGCACTAACATACCCATTAGGTGGCCTAAATCCAATACCGATCGCAGGTGCAGGCTCATTGCTGGACAGGATGCAAAATGGTACAGCCATTGAGGGAGATGGTTTGACAGTGTCTTGCAAATTTAAACATAGTCTTACCATAGTATTCATTGAATGCCTCAGTATTTACTCAACAGAGTTAAAAACTTATGTCCACACAAAAACCTGCATTTAAATGTGCATGGAAACTATTCATAATTCTCCCAAACTGGAAGCCACCAAGGTGTCCTTCTTAGGAGAACGGTTAAACCTGTGGTTCATCCAGACAGTGGAATACTATTCAACAATTAAAACAAAATGATTTCTTGAGTCACAAAAAGACATGGTTGGATATTAAATGCCCATTTCTAAGTGCAAGGATTTATCCTGTCCAGCACGTTGCTAAGTGAAAGAAGCCTGTCTGAAAAAGTTATATCCAGTAAGGTTCCAATTATATGATATTTCTGGGAAAATATAAACTATAGAGACAGTGAAAAATCCCTGGTTCCTAGGAGGTTGAGGGGGAAGAGTTGCCTAGCTGAAGCCCTAAGGGGATTTTGTATTATATTGTAATGGTGGATACGTGACACTATACGTTTGTCAAAACCCTGTAGAACTTTATAGCACACAGAGTAAACTGTAACGTATGCAAATTAAAAAAAATCATTTAGGAGTTTTGGTCATCTCAGGATAGAAGGCAGATTGTGATGTAATAATCTAAATAATTACAAATGCGGGACACGACCTCACTGAAGGGAACTAGGGCTGGGGTAAGTAACTTTGGACATAGTGGAGTTTGTGAGGCTGAACGCAAAAAAACTGCACAAAAGCACAATGTTCTAGTTCAAGAAGCTATTTCCTATGGGGCTGGGGGTGCAGGGTAACAATTATGAAACCACTATTGCATGTTCACTGGAAGTGAACAATTAAAAAAATAGATGGCAGATGGTAGGAACCAATTTCTCTTTGAGTGAGAAGTTACAGAGCAGCAAGGGGAGGAGTCTAGAATGATCCTTGTGCTAATGAAGTCGAGTTGGAGATATGAGCATGAACTCGTGTTTGGTGTAATATAAACACAGATGGTTATCTATAGAAATATGTATAGATGTGCCTGTACACGGGTTAGTATAAGCAAACATACCTCTTTGCTCTATCGGCTTAGAGGACCGAGAAGCAACAACTCTCCAGTAGCAATGAGCACATCTTGCAACCAGATGTTGCCTTCTGGTAACATTGTTCAATAAAAGGAACTGGGGCTCGTTGAGAAAATGACCGATTGAAGGACTGAGTCAAGGAAGTACAAGCTGAGCCTGGAGCGTCTTGTAGTGCCGGAGAGTAAGAAGATGCTTAAAAACAAACCAAACCAGAAAACTCACAGTGAGCTGCAGTATGCCAATGGGATAGAGCGGCCAATTTAAAGAGCTCCCAACGGTCAGAGCTGAAGCGATCTAAGTAACAAATTAAGAACGTAGAATTGGGTTATAACCTAAAGTATGAAATAAATATCCAAGAGTCCAAACTGGCATACCTAGATGATTGAAGAAATAAGTGAATGAATAAAAGGACAAGCGAGTGAACACAGACGGTCTCCTGTGTGGGAGAATTCCAAAGAGTGACGCAGACATTCAGCTCTTGGGGCATGGAGCGTATCTCCCGCTCCTCAAGAGTGGGGCTGCCCCTAGTGATGCTCTTCCAAAGAGGGCAGTGTGCAGGTCAGAACAGTAAGTCCACAGCGAGTAAACGTGACAAACACTACTCCAAGCCAGGTCGTCAAGGCCGATATCAACAAGGGTAAGATGCGAGGACTGTAGGTGCCTTCCACCCACCACGAGGAGAACGCCACCTCGCTTCTGTGCTCTTCTTCCCCCGAAACACATTAGCCCGCTCTAACCATACGAAAAGCATCAAACAAATCCCAGTTCTGGAACAATCTACAAAATACCTGACAGGTGCTCCTCAGAACTCTTGAGGTTATGCAAAAATAAAATAAAATAGAGGGAAGGGAAGGGAGGGCTGAAAACTGTTAAGGCCAAGAGGAGCCTACGGAGGCGTGACATCTAAATGTGATGTGGTGTCCTGGACGGGATCCTGGAACAGAGAAGGGACGTGACAGGGAAATTCAGGAAACCTGAATAACACATGGACTCTAGTTAACAACATACCCACATAGGCTCTTGCATGGTGGCAAATCACCCTGCTCACGTAAGATGTTAGTAACAGGAGAAACTGGGTGTGGGACACATGGGGACTCTTTGTTTTACCTTTGGAATAATTCTGTGAATCTAAACCTGTTTTAAAATTAAAAGCTTATTTTAAAAAATTCAAAAATTTAAAAAGACAAGAAAGGGACCAGTTGTTGGTATACACGACCACCTGGATGGACCTCAAGGGCATTGTGCTCAGTGCAAAAAGTCAGTCTTAAAATCTCAACCACTGTGTAATTCCATTTACATAACATTATTAAAATGACAAAAATACAGAAATCTAGAACATATTAGTTTCCAAGGGGCAAGAATAAGAGGGGTTTTAAGACTATAAAGGAATGGCACAAGAGAGCTCCTTTTGTGTAATAAATGCTTACATGAATTATAAATGGGATCACAGTGCATAGAACTACACACATACACACACACACACACACACATACACGAATGGAGGTGGAAACTAAGTAAGGTCTGTGGTCTAGTTAACAGTGTTGTACCAATGCCAATTTCATTTTTTTGATACAACATAAGAGTTATCATCATCAGGGGAAGCTGGGAGCATGATATATTAGACTCTATGTGCTATTTTTGCAACTTCCAGTGAATCTATACTAATTTTTTTAAGTTGTAGTAAAATTTAAAGTCTGACTTGTCCAATAATGGTGAAATAGCTTGTAACAGACCATGCTCTCTACCGACAATAATTACACTCTAGACAAAACATAAAAATGACTGTTTGCAGACACTTCAGAAGAATCAAAAGTGGGCTGAAACTTGCGAGGATAAAGCAAGGGAAACAGCAGGTGAGACACATGTGTGTCCTTCTCCCTGGAGGCACTCTCCAGGTCACACCGCACACAGGAGCAGAGAGAAAGCAGAAACAGCAGTCTGAACAGGCTGAGGAGTCAAGGGCTATGTTCAGAGAAATCAGAGGAGCTGGAAAGTGAGGGAAGAAATCCAGGAAAGGAGAGAGCATGGGGGTGGAAGACAGTATCCTAAGATCTGCATATAAACGCCTCTTTGAAACCCTGGTTGACTCCTAAATTGTACACGCACAGGATTACACTCCAAAAATATCACTGAAGAGCAGCACTAGCAGCCTCTGCTCAGTTCAGGGGCTAGAGAGCGTTGCAACTCAACTTCTGCAATGTGAGTCCTTCAACTGAAGACAAGGAAGGGCTATGCGTTAGGTATAAGGGCCACACCCCAGGACGCAGGGTGGCACTATAGGACTAAGAGAACCTGGGATGTATATTCCCTCTCCAAGCCTAAACCCGAACCTTCACAAGGTCAAGGTGATGGCTGGTAATTTAGCTGATGCTAGAATAAAAGGTAACGCTCTTCAGAGGAAGGTAACAGAATCCAGAGCTGCTGCATTACACCATCCACAATGCCAATTATTTAATTTAAATTTACTAGGCATACAGAGAAGCAAGAATGTGACCCATAAACAAGAGAAAACTGGTCAGAAGAAGCAAACTGACAGAAGACCCAGCTGTCAGAATTACTGGACAAGAACTTTAAGATAAGTATTACAGACACATTTACAAAATTCACAGGAAACGACAAATTGGTTTTGTGTATATTCTCACTGTGAAGGGAAGTATCAAGAGAGAAATTAAAATTCCAAAGAAGAATCAAATGAAAATTTTAGAACTGGGAAAAGCAATCTATGAAGTGGAAAATGTGTGGAGGGCAGACTGGACACTGCAGGAGAAAGCATTAGTGAACGTGAAAACAGGATAATAAAATTGGCCAAACTGAAACCCAGAGAGAAGAAGATCTTTAAAACATGAGACAAAGCCTCAGTGAACAAGGAGACAATTTCAAGTACTCTGATATTTCTGTGGTTGGTGTCCTAGGCGAAAAAAGAATGTCAAATGGGGCAGAAAAAAATATTTTAAATACTACTAGTAAAAATTTCAAATTTTAGTTGAAAGCATTAGCCCACGGTTCCAAGAGTCTCCATGGTCAGACGGGACACCCGAGAGCTCCAGGCCACCTGTGTCAGATCCCAGGCTTGCAGCAAGATGGCTGCAAGGCACACAGGGCAACAATTCATGAAATGTCGATCGAGGCTGTGGATTGGATAATAGAACTGTATCAGAGTCCATTTTGAAATTTTAACATTTGTCTTGTGGGTATGGAAAACAACCCCTTGTCCTTGGGCCACACGCACTGTGTAGTCAGGGGGTCAGGATACCCCCAGCTTCCCCACAAGCGGTTCACATATACCTGCACGTGCGTTATATGCTATGTATGTTCCTGTATCTTTATACATATGTGCATGCATAGAAGCACACATAGAAGCATGTGCATGTGTGTGTGCATGTTCAAGCATACAGGGAAGGAAAAGAAGGGAAAAAGCAAGAATAATCAAGCAGACACAATAAAATGTGAATGATCCATGAATCTAACTGAAGCCTATATGGGAGTCCCTGGTACTAGACCCTCAGATTTACATCAGCATATAAAAGCTACCGAAAAAGACAATGTTAAACAAAATGAAAAGGACAGCCACAAACAGGGAGGAAATATTTCCAATACGTATATCTGGAAATGGACATGTATCTAGAATATAGTAACAGCTTCTACAATTCAATAATAAAAAGAAAAGATGTTTAAATGAGCAAAAGATTTGAATAGACTCTTCACGAAAGAAGGTATTCAGATTACCAATTAGCACCTGAAAAGCATTCATCAGGAAAATACAAATTAAAACCACAGCAAGATGCCCCTGTACAGCCTACAGAGCGACAAACAGGAGCAAGCCCGACCGATGGAATCAACCCACTGTGAGGGCGTGGAGCCTGGAACTCTCCTTTCATTTCTGTAGGAGAGCAAAATGGTCAAGCCACTTTGGAAGGTTGCTTGGCAGTTTTTATAGTTAACCATGCAATTGTGACTTAGCAACTCCAGGTTGGGTTGTTTACCCAAGAGAAGCGAAAACATGTATGTCCAAAGCAGGATTTCTACACGAATGTTCATAGCTGCAAATTATTCCATAATAGAGCCGAAGAGGAAGCAACCCAAATGCTCGCCAGCAGGACAACTGGACGTGGTGGATAAGCCGGTGACACGCCACTCGGCAATCACAGGAAAGCTACACGACTGCACGAAGGACCCTCAAGATGGTTCGCCGAGCGAGCAGAATCGGAGGCAAACACATAATTGGGTGTAGTCCTGGGACGTTCTAGAACAGGGAAAGCCAGCCTCGGGTGACAAGAATCAGAAGAGCGACTGCCTCTGGAGAGGAGTGTTTTGGCTGGAAAAGAACAAGAGAACTGTTCCAGGCTGACAGAAGTGTTCTGTGCTGGTGTGCGTGTTAATCACATGGGTATGTGCATTTTTACAACTCGTCTGGCTGTTCGCTTGAGATCTGTTTTACTGCATGTAAATTGTACTTCAGCTTTAAAAACTTAAAAAAAAAGCGACCAGAATAAAATATTAGCTAAATTAAATATAACTTTATATTTATATTATATATAAACATATATTTATGTATATAATAACTTACATCATTTATATATTATATTACTACAATTAATTATACATTGTTAATATAGTAATACATTTATAAATTATTTGTATGTAATATAATAATTCATCCATTAAATTAAATTAAGTGTCCGGGTCTTGCTGGCTTAGGACGGCTCTCCCGCAGGAACCCTGAGGCATGACAGGTCCTCCCGGACCCTGGAAGCTGAGCTGGCCCTCCTGCCATGGGCAGTAAGCCCAGCCAGAGGGCTTTTCTGCTGTCCTGTCTCCCTGCACACCCCCTACAGGCCACACCCAAGATAAAGACGCCCAGGGGTGCTTCTTATTTGCTGTCTTGCGCCTTCTTCTAGCTTCCCCATGGAATATGGGGCAAAGCTCATGGCCCCAAAGTTCTCTGACCCCTTCGTCTGCCCTAATGGGAGGGGCTGTTCACCCTAAGCTGAGGTCAGACAACACCCTATCGTGCAGAGCAGGGCGGTCCCCACGACAGTCAGCCCGGGACGGGGTGGGAGGAGCACATGGCCCGCACACGGGCCCGCCGGGGCAGCCGTCAGGCTGTGAAAGCTGGCTCGACAGAAGTAAACGTCAGGTCTGGGTTTGGGGTGACAAGGACAACAGGAGGACCCGGAGAGGGCTTGAGGGAGGGCCCACGGGGGCCTCTGGAGGTCACTGGTGCCCTCCACACCCAACAAGGCCAGCTGAGGGGCGGGGAGCCCCGGGAGGCTGCTCTGGGCCTTGGAGGCCTGGCTGTGGGAGCCCATGATTGGATTAACAAATTGTAACAGACCCCAGCCACCTGTCTCCTTTAAGAAGAATAAATGTGCTTAGTGACTTCTCTGCAAGCAGGCGCCTGTGAGTCCGTCCGTCCATCCGCACGCACTCCGGTCTCCTTGCCGTAAAAAGCAGAGACAATGCCTTGCTTGCACAGTTGAGGTTCTAGATAGCACTCTGCTCATTGCAAAGCAACGACCCAGGCCCTTGGCTGTGATTGCTGGGCGTGCCTGCTGTTACATGGTATCCTATCCCCAAACAAGGAGCTGGCTGGTCGGGTGGTCCGCGCTGACATATCTGTAAGGATGTACCTGGTCCCCTCTCCCCATGACTCCCCTAAAGGTAAACGTATCCTCTGTACTCATTGTGACTTCTACAATCTCGATCCTGTCTTCCCCTAAGTGCCTGCATCCCATCACACAGCTGTCCGTGATTTCTCCTTTGAATGCACACAGTAAATGTGGGGGCATTTGAGAGGCTCGTGGGGTTGGCTCCCGACTCCCTCTCACTCTCTTGACTTTTTCCACAGAGTCTCGAGTAATTCATTCCATCTTCCGCCGGCCAGAACCCACACCTGGCTGCGTCAGAGGGCTGCTGAGATGGCTCTGGACGTGTCATCAGGGTGAGCTGGCCAGCGACTGAGTGTGAGATGGACCTAGGGGGAGAGGAGCTGGGGGAGAGGCTCAGGAGGCAGAGGAGGGGGAGTGAAGGCAGAGGTCAGGCCCTTGACCCAGTGTGGGACTGGCCTTGCTGTGTGACCACAGGTAAGTCACCGCCCTTCTCTGGACCTCAGTTTCTCCATCTTTGAAATGAGGAAGACTAAGCAGATGGTATGTAAGGTGCCCTGTGGCCTGAGAAAAAAAGAAAAGAAAAGCAAGCCCACGATTGCCCACGTGAATTACCAGAGAGACAGACTTAACTTAATTGGAGGAAGGACATTGCAGTATTCATAGCATCTCCCTGTGAGATGGGCTGTGGGGAGGAGCTGGGCAGCCCACGACTGCTGGCGATGAGGTTGTCTAGAGGCTGGAGAAGGTTCTAGTCTTGGGCCAGGCCCGTAGGCCCCCGTGTGCCCAGGACACCTGCCCGCCAGGCCTGGTGTGACCCTGAGAAGCACTGGGGGATCTCTCTATGGGGACCCAGCCCTGGGAGACGAGTCCTTCACCTCCTGTGGGGCGTCTGCACGTGGTGTCCCACGAGTCCCGGCACCAGGCCTGAGGTTCCCCATCTTTCCCCCATGGGGGTGCCCAGGCCGGTCTGATCCCAGCTCCTGAGGCCATGCTCTCGGGGCAGCATCTTCACAAGAGACCACAGCATCGCCCGGCTTTGGGCACCCACCCCGCCGAGACCCAGGTCTCTTTCCCCATAACAGCAGACCCTGGATTGGGAGCCTCGAGTCCCAGGGTCACTTAAGGCCAAAAGGACTTGGCCCTGCTCACTGGCCCTGGCACCGAGCTATCAAAAATAGCTGCACCGCCGTTGGAGTTTTGAAACACATGAGCGTGTGCCCAGGAGCTGGTGCTGAGAGCGGGGACACAGGAGGGAGAGGAGCACCGCCCATGTTCCACATGGCTTTCAAAAAAAGAGGCTTGTTTTCTCTGGGGCTGGCAAAGCCGGCAGATATGTCTGCGGCGGGGCCGTGGCCCCAGAGGAACTGACTTGCTGTCTCTCTGAAAGCCCCCCTCCCTGGCCGTCCTGCCGGCCGGCCACCCACCCATCTGTCCCACGGCCTGCAGCTCGGAGCGTGGGGACGGGTCCCCAGGGGAGGGGCCAAGCGAGGGCTGCACAGGCTTGGGCTTTGTCCCGACTTGTCTGTGATTTATGCCTCATGAGATGAGGAGCAAGGTGCCCGCTCAGAGGGTGGGAGGCGAGGGAGGATGGAGGCAGCTACAGATGGGGAGGGAGCCGGGGAAGCAGAGGCCCTGAGTGGGAGCAGAGACGGTCGCTTGCCCCTCGGCCTCGGGGAGCCTGGGGCAGCGAGCCCAGGGCTGAGTCCAGGCGGGCCCCGCGGGTGCCCAGGCGCGTCCCCACCGCACTCGCTTGCAGTGGGGGACTTCTCATGACTCATCTCGCCTTCCAGCTCCACTCTGGCCTCCACTCCATCCGAATCCCTTGCCAAGGACTCAGAGGAGACAGCTGGCCACTCCAGAGTTCCCCCCACGGTCTGAGATAGAAGGTGCCATGGGTGTGTCATCCTGGTCCCCACCGCCCTCCTCACACCAGCTCTTCTCCACCCTGGGGCGCAGCAGCCCATTTCTCCTCGGGGAGACTGGTGAGGGCTCGGATGGTCAGGAGCAATCAGGAGTCCAAGGTGTGCCTCGCGTGGCCTCCCTGTGCACCCCGGCCAAGCAGTCCCCACTCTGAGTGTCGGTCACCTTTCCCGTCTGCAGTGCTTGTATCTGACGGCCGAGTCAGAGCCCAGGGCTCACGGGCCTTGGTCCTTCTGTCCACTGGGAGAGGCCGCGTCAGACCCCGGGGAGCGGCCCTCAGGGAGGCAGAGAGCAGAGGTGGGACCACGAGGGGGAAGGCTGGGGGCACTGCTGATACTCCAAGCTTTACAGTCAGGTCTCCTTGATTAAATACCCCATATTACCTCCTTGAAGAAGAAAGAAAGAGGGAGAGAAAGCAAGAGGGAGACAGAGAGAGAAAGAAGGATGAGGAGGAAGAAAGCCAGTCAGGGCTCTCTTTGGTGCAAAGATTATTTCCATTTTACAGGTGGGAAAATTGAGGCTCACGGAGGTGATGAAAAACTCTCCAAGGATTCTGAACTGGTTCTGGTCCAAGGGGTTTAACCTTAGGAGTGTCTCTCCATCTGGAAAAGGTATGAAGGGGCAGATGCCAGGCCGGAGAGGCTGGTCTTGGGATGTCCCAGCCAGAAGACATCTGAGCCAGCGCCCCCTCACCCCGGGGAGATGGAGGCCCCAGATGGAAGGGAAGGGTGCTGTCACCGCCTGCACTGTGGGTGAGCGGCAGGGCCAGGCCTGGAACCTGGGCGCCCTGCTCTGCTCTGCACAGCCTGTCCATGCGGGAATGGCCACGTCAATCCAATCCTGTGTCTCTGTCCTCTGCAGAGGCCCTTCCGGGCTTGTAGCTTCCGCACCCAGTCCTTGCCCTCCCCCGCGGGACCAGAGGAGGAATCTGGCTTCCTTGGATGGGTTCCCCCTTTCCCCGCCTTCTCCTGTTCTTAATGTCTCTTCCTTCCTCCACCTGCCAGTAGCCCCAGGCCCTACTCTGGGCCCGTGGATGAAGAGTGCAGGGAACACAGAAAAAAGCCGCCAGGGGCTTCCTGGCCATTGAGGAAGGACCAATAGACAGGTGGTCACAGGTCTGGGGGGATGTGTCCCCTGCAATGCTGACCAGGGAGCGTAGACTCGGCTGCGGAAGGGCGGTGTCCGTCAGAGGAAAGCAGCGGGTGGTTGAAGGCACCGGAGGCAGCGGGTGCAGGCAGGACTGGCTGTGCTCTGGGCTGGCTCACCTCGAACCCATGATGTTAAACAGGCCTCCTCCTTGGGGCAGGCCACTCCTGCAGGGCCTGGAATGGCAGGCCAGATGTCCAGAGGGCCACGGGCTTTGGGAAAGGGTTCTGAGAGAGCGCCCTGGCTGAATGTGCAGAGGGTGAATCAGAGGCAGCCAGAGGCTGGAGGCAGGGAGGCCAGGGAGGAGGCTGTTACAATGACCAGGAGACACCTGGGGCAGTGCCTGGAGAGGTGTCGATAAGGCTGAAAGGAACACATGCCGTCTCCGAAATGCTGCAGACCCCATGGTAGTGTCATGGGAAGACGGTGTTTCTCAGCCACGTGCCCAGAGAGCACCCCACAGCCTCCTCATCTCCCCCTAGCAGGCTCAGCGCCATCCCCACTGAGGTGCGGCTCCCCCTGCAATCTCTGCTCTCTCTGGAGCTTGACCAAGGGGTTGGGCCTAGGGTGAGACGTGTGGTTTAGCCATGGCTTGCTGCTAAGACTACAGATCTGATTAACCTAAGGATCTTGAAATGGGGAGATGACCCTCGTTACCCTGCTGACCTCTAAATGCAATCTTAAGCATCTTCATGAAAGGAAGACTGGAGACAGCAGAAGGCGGCACTGGGACCACTGAAGTGAGAGGCTATGGGGCTGGCTTTGACCATGGAGGGAGGGGTGTGAGCCCAGAAGCGCAGCCCGAGAAGCCGGGGGAGGCCAGGAGACAGTCTCCCCGAGAGCCTCCAGCCTGCACACCCCTGGCTGTGGTCCAGGGAAACCACTCTGGACGTCTGGCCCCCAGAACCATAAAAGAATACGTTTCTGCTGCTCTAAGTCGTCAGATTGGTGGCAATTTGTCGCAGCTGCCCTGGCTTTGTGGTCAGCAGGCAGTGCAGGACCATGATCCCTGAAAGAAACAAATGACCAGGTGAACTGCTCTCTGCTTCGAACCATCTTCAGGTCTGGCCTTCGGTGTAAGGGAGAGGATGTCAAAAAGTAGATGGGGGTCTTAGGGAGATGGGGGCCAGAATCACAGCTCGGGGCCCCTGAGGCGGCGGGAAGTGGCCGCACTGGTTAAGAGAGAAGGGCTCTTTGTAGAAAAGGAGCCCCAGGAATCTGAAGAAGGGTCACTTTGGGTCTCTGAAAGCTAGCTGCTCAGCTGTGTATGTGCGGGAGAGGCTCCGAGAGGCTGGGCGGGGAAGGGCTCTGAGCAGCTGTGGGCTGGACAGTTCCCCGAGCTCACACTTTAAAAGTAGGACTAAATCGGCCCAAGAGAAAGACTGTGCAGTTTTTAAAAGAACAGGCTGATCCACAAGAAAATAAATTACCCACTGGAAGCAAACTGAACATCTGAAATGAAGAAGCTGACAAAACCAGACATTCAGTAAAACAGCACAATGATGTTCAGGGTCTTTTCAAAAAGAGAAAAAAAAAGACTCATAAACCCTTCATAAAAATAGACCCCCACATACGGAATTAGTAAACAAAACATTTGAAAATGATTGGGAACAAGATTTTGAGTTTAAGAAAAAATATGCACATGATGAGGAAGGAGAGCTAGAGGGGCAAGTGTCAAAAGAGAAAAGAAGACTCTTCAGAAAAGAATAAAATGGGAATTCTAGAACTGAAAACCACACGGATCTGACCTGAGAGAGAGAGCGGGTGGGCGTAACAGCATGTTTGTCGTCTGTAGCTAGCGTCACACTCAACTATGAAAGGGATCGAACGTTTTCCCTCTAAAATTGAGAACAAAGCAAACACAGCCACCCTCCCTGTTTCTGTTCAGCTGGAGGTCCTATCTCCTGCAGAAACACAATAAGATAGAGCAGGTATACAGGTTAAGGGAAAATATAAAAGCGTGTATTTGCAGACAACATACTTTTCTATGTCGAGAATCCCAAAGAATCTACAACCAAGCTCCTAGAGCTAAGTGAATCCACTAAGGTTGCAGGCTATGAGGTCAATATACAAAAGGCAATAGTGTTTCTGTATACTAGTGGATGGAAATTGAGAAAATTTTAAAACAGCATCGTTAACAGTATCATCTAAAAGTACAGTACTTAGTCAAATCAGCCCAACAAAATATGTGCAAGATCTGCATGTAAAAACTCCAAAACACTGACGGAAAAAAATGACCAACACAAATGGAATGCTACCCATTGATTAGAAGACCAATTAACGTTAAGACTTCAAATCTCCCCCAATTGATCTTTAAGTCTCCAAAGTATATTTTCTAGATATTCATCAGCTTATTCTGATGTTTATATGGAAAGGCAGAGAAACCGAAAGAGCCAAAACAGTTTTGCAAAAGAAGAACAAAGCTGGGCGACTTACACCGCCGGATCTCCAGATTGAGTATAAACCACAGTAGTGAAGGCAGCGTGGCGCTGGGGAAAGCGCAGGCTTCGAGGCCAGTGAGAAAGCGTAGAGATTCTAGAAATAATGCATGATGCAGGTGTGAAGGCAATTTGGTGGAGAAGAACTGCCTTTTCAACAAAGGTGATGGAATAACTGGACATTCAAACGCAAGGAGTGAACCTGGCCTCATACTATATGCCCTGCACGAAAACTAACTCAGAATGAATCCTAGACCTAAATGTAAACCCTAAAGCTATAAAACTTTTAGAAGAAAATATAAGAGAAAATCTTTATGGTCTTCCTTGAGTTAGTCAAAGATTTCTTATGTGTGACACCAAAAGCACAATTCATAAAAGAATAAAATTAATAGATTGGCCTGACTCAAGATTAATAATTCTACCTTTGGAAGGCTGATATTAATATTTTTAAAAGAAGCCACAGATAGGAGAAAATATTTGATGGACACATTTCCAATAAATGATTTGTATCCCAAATATATATAAAGACTCTCAAAACTCAAAGAAACATTTTTTAATGTGCAAAACATTTGAACAGGTGCACTTCAGCAGAGAAGATACACGATGGCCATGAAGCACAGGGGAAGCTGCTGAGCATCGCTGAGCCCTGGAGAGATGCAGTTTAAAACCATAGCCTGACGTCACTGTGCACTTCTAAGTAGAATGGTGACAAATTTTAAAAGAAAAAAAAAAAACACCCATAACACTGTGATGCTGGAAAAGGTGTGAAATGGAACCCTCCTGTTTGCTGATTGGAATGCAAAATGTTACAACCACTTTGAAAAACAGTTTGATCGTGTCTTCCAACTTTAAACATATGCTTACCACACAACCTGGCAACCCAGCTTCCAGGTACTTATCCAGGGGAGATTAAAATATATGGTTACCCCAAAACCTGCATGTAAGAGTTTGTGGTTCACAGTCACCAAGAATTGGAGACAGCTTAAGTACTGCTCAACCAGTGACTGCAGAAGCAAACTGAGATATGTCCATGAGATGGGCTGTTACGTAAAACCAGAAGCAGACCATGAAGAAATGAAGAAATGCGACGAGGCTCAAAAGCCCGTGCGAACAGTGATCGCGCTGGGAACTCCGCGCGCCCTCCCTCAAAAGCAACAAGAACTGCTGCAAAACGACAGCGCCCAGCCACTGCGGAGCGCTGGAAATTAGCCACAGGCAGAGAACAAACTGAAAGGCATCTATTTAAGAAAAATGGCTGAACCTCATTAACGGTCGTGAGTCTGTGGCATTTTAAATTGGGGGCTGTTCCCACATGTGCTCCCCCCGCCCTCCCCTGCCCCGCAGCTCAGGGGTGCTGTTGAAAGGCTCATTCCCAGGGCACACTCAGTAGTTTGACTTGGAACTAGAATTTGCAGGAAAATCCCTATTCCCAGGTGTCATTTCTCTTTGATTTGAATCTGAGAGGAAAGCCCTATGCCCCAGGGTGTTACTGGAAAAAGAGAGGAATCCGCTGGTAACACCGCAGTTGCCCGAGGCTGTAATTTCAGCTGGAGCAAAGGGGAGTCTGGCCAAAGCTTTTAAAGGAAGACCTGGAGAGGCAGAAAACCAAAGGGAACTTTGAAGCGCTCTCGCGTATTCCTGCGGCTCTAAAGGGCGGCGTGAAAGCACAGGGCTATATGCACACCCAGGAAAGATGTGGAAAAGACGCAGACCCGGCCACTCTCTTCTGGCTGTCTTTGAGGCCCCGCGCGAGCAGGAAGTAAAAACCAGGGACACCGTTTAAACCACCTGAAGTTTGAAGGTGTACTGTCACTCACAGATAACCTTGACCAAGCGCAGAAAATGTATGGTCAGGGCAGTTAAGGAAATCTCCTGATCAATCACTGGCTGAGTTCGACATTGCACTGACACAGGGCTGAACCCTAGGGGGCCAGGTTTTAAAATATAAACAAGAACTTAAAAAAAAACAGAAAAAGTAAGCAGAGAACTCAGTGCCTGCACACCACAGGGAATACAGACTCAGCCCAGGAAAGCCACGAAACCAATAAGTAGCACAAAGAAAAACACAAACAAACAAACACACTCAAGAAACCCCAGCAACACCACCAGTCCCTCGAGGGAGGGGAGCTGATGACAGAATTGTTACAAATTGTTATTGAAAATTTCCAGTTTTCAACAAAAAATTATGACACAGGCAATGAAAGGGGAAAACATCACCCATATGCAGAGACAAAAAGCAGCTAACGGAAAACATCCCTGAGGCGCCCCAGATGTTGGACAGACAATTTAAATCAGTTAGAATAAATACGTTCAAAGAACTTTAAAAACTATGTTTAAAGAATTAAATTAAAGGAAAAATAAAAGAGAGAAAAGAACCAAGTAGAAATTCCGCAGTTCAAAAGTACAGTATCTGAAGTGAAAACCACTAGAGAAACTCAACAACAAATTTGAATTCGCAAAGGAAAGAATCAGGAACCAAACAACTTTAAAAGAATTAATACCAGTTCTTCACAAACTCTTTCAAAAAATAGAAGAGGAGGAAACACTTCCCAAAATCATTCTATGAGGCCAGCATTACCCTGACGCCAAAACCAGAAAAAGACATCACAAGAAAAGAAAACTACAGATCAATATTCCTTATGAATACACATGAAAAATCCACAGCAAAATACTGACAAACCAAATCCAGCAACATGTGAGAAAAATGCACAGCATGACAAGGGGGGATGTAACCCAGGGACGCCAAGTTGATTTCCCATTCAAAAATCGATTAATATAATACACGGCAATAGAATAAAAAAACACACACACTATCATCTCAGTATGTGCAGAAAAAAGTATATGACAAAATCCAGCAGCCGTCCTGATGCAAACACTCAACAAAAACGCAGTAGAGGAAAGCTTCCTTAAACTGACAAAGGGCATCTGTAAAAGACCCACAGCTAACATTATGCTTGATGCTGAAATCCTGGATGCCTTTCTCAAGAGATCTGGACCAAAGCAAGAATGTCTCTTCTCATCTTTCTTATTCAGCATTGTGCTGGATGTATGGCAGTTAACAAAGAAATGAAAGGCATATTAGCAAGGAAGAAGTAAAACTATATTTGCAGCAGACATGATCCTGTATAGAGAAAACTCTAAGGAATGCACTTAAAAAAAACATTAGAACCTATAAACTAGTTCAGCAAGATTGCAGCACACAAGATCTACCTACCTACCTACCTACCTACCTTTCTATCTGTCTATCTATCTATCTATAAATTGATAGATATATATATCAATATATAAAAAATCAACTGCATTTCTATACACTTGCAATAAACCATCCAAAAATGAAATTAAGGAAATAAATCCATTTACAATAGCATCAAAAAGAATGAACTACTTAGGAATAAATATACCAAGAAAAGTGCAAAAAGTTGAAAACTACAAAACGTTGTTGAAAGAAATTAAGGCAGCTCTAAATAATTTTTCAAAAATCCTGTGTTCATGGATTGGAGGACTTATATTGTTAAGATGCCTATACTCCCCAGATTGGTCTGTGAGTGCAACAACAGTACATGTCCAGATCCCAGCTGGCTTCTTCATGAAAATAGACAAGCTGAATCTAAAATTCACATATAATTCAAGAGACTCAGAATACAAAATAGCCCAAACAATCTTTTAAAAGAAGAACAAAGTAGGAAGACTCACACTTCTTGATTTCAAAACTTATTACAAAGCAACAAGAATCATTACAATATGGTTCTGGACTGAGGATACATGTATAGATTAATGGAATTCATTTGAAAGTCCAGAAATAAACCAATGTGTTTGTGGTTAACTTACTTCTGACAAGAGTGCCAATTTCATCCAACAGGAAAAGAATAGTCTTTTTAACAAATGGTGTGGAGACAACGCGATAGCCACTTGCAAAAGAATGAAGTTGGACTCTTACCTCACACCATATACAAAAGTTCACTCAAAATGGATCAAACACCTAAATGTCAGCACTAAAACTATAAAAATCGAGAAGAAAATATAAGGGTAAATCTTCATGACCTTCACTTTGGCAATGGATTATTAGATATGATACCAAAAGCAAGACCCATAAGATATATATATATATATATATATATATATATATCAGATTTCATCAAAATGAAAATCTTTTATGCTTCAAAAGACACTATCAAAAGACTAAAATGACAGTCCATAAAATGGGAAAAATATTTGCAAATCACATACCTGCTAAGCACTTGAAGTAGCCAAAAGGTGGAAATAACCCAAATGTCCATCAGGAAATAACTGAATAAACACAATGTGGTATAGCAGTATGATGGAATGTTATTTGACCACACAAAGAAATGAAACACTGCCCACCCATTATAGGATTCCATATATATGAAATGTCCACAATAGGAAAATCCATAAAGACAGAAAATAGATGAGTGATTGCACAGACCTGGGTTTGAGGGGAGTGGAGGAAGTGATGGAGAGTAAGAGGAGCATAGCTAAAGAATACAGGGTTTCTTTTTGAGATGATGAAAGTTGACTGTGGAGCTGGTTGCACTTATCTATGAATATATTTAAGGCCACTGAACATTTTAAATGGATAAATTTTATGCTACGCAGATCATCTCTCAACAGAACAACTTTTAGAAAGAAGAGTGGTGTGATAAGTTGTGTGGAATGTTTCTGAGATGAAAATTAAAATAATAATGTTGACCCTTGGATGTGACAACCTGGAGGTCACTGATAGAAGAGACAGAAAGAGGGAAGGCGTTCATCATCTGTACCAATATATGCACAATGGGAGTCCCAAAATGAGATGAAAGAGAGAATGAGGCAGAAAGAATTATTTGAAAAAATAATGGCTAAAATCTTCCTAAGTTGGATGAAAAACATTTATACACACACACGAGAAGCTGAGCAAAATCCAAGTAGATTAAATGCAAAGAGATCCATGTCATAGTCAAATTGACCAAAGTCAAAAACAGAAAGAACACATTGGAAGTAGCAAGAGAAATCTGCTTAAATTGTACGATGGATCCTCAATAAGATAACAGCTGACTTCACCTCAGAAACTGTGGAGGACAGAAGAGCGGTGTGTAAAATGTTGGAAGTAAAGACTGGTCAGTCAGTAATTTTATATTCAGCAAAACCATCTTTCAAAACCAAAATGCAACAAAAAGACATTCCCAGGTAAAGAAAGACTGAGAGAAGTTATAGCCATCACATCAGCCATATAAGAAATACTAATACAATTCTTTCAGGCTGAAATAAAAGGACACTAGAAGGTCAGAGCCACAGGAAGAAACAGAAAGCACTAGTAAAGGGAACCACATGGGTAAACATGAAAAACAATATAAACATACTTTTGTTTGCAATTCTTTTTTCCCTCCTATCTGATCAAAAAGATAACTTCATAAAGCAATAGTTACAAGTCTATACTGACTGGCATGCAGTGTATATGGTTGTAATTTGTATGACAATCACGGCACAAAGGAGTGGGGAGGAAATGGAGCTATAAAGGAGCAAATACTTCGTACAGTATCAAAATTGTTTGTGTTAATCTGAACTGAATTGTTTTAAGTAAGAAGATAGATCGAACCCACAAGTGACCACTAAGAAAATAACTAAAAAAACAGGCTAAAAGAAATGACAGAAGTTTTAAATGGTACACTAGAAAATACCTAACACGAAATAAAGCAGCAATGATGGAACAGAAGAACAAAAAAGGCACACAACAGAGAAAGCAAATAGCAAGCGGCATACGTAAGTTCTATTTGTTTACATCAAATATCAGTGGATTCAACACTTCAATTAAAATGAAGGGATTGAAAGAATGGATAAAAATTAAGACCCAGGTATATTTAATCTACAAGACATGTATTTTAGATATAAGGACACACATAGCTCAAAAGCAAATAGATGGAAAAAAGACATACCTTACAAACAGCAACAGAGAGCTGGAAATGCTATTTTAATATCAGACAAAATGCACTTTAAGACAAATATTACTAGAGAGAGAGAGAGATGACATTTTATAATGATAAAAGAGTCAATTAATCAAGAAGTAATAATCATAAATACCTATGTACCTAACAACATAGTCCCAAAATACATGAAGAAACAACTCAGAATTGAAGATGGGAATAGACAATCCAACAGGAATAGCTGAAGATTTCAAAATCATTTTCAATAATGAATGGAACAACTAGACAGAACAAGGAAACAGAAAACTTGAATGGCACTATCAGTCAACTAGATCTGACAGAAATCTATAGAACATGTCACACAACAACAGCAGAACACGCATCCTTCCCAAGCGCACACAGAGCGTTTTCTAGGACAGACCTTATGTTAGGCCATGAAAGAAGTCGCAACAAATTTAAAAGAACTGAGATGGTACAAAGCAGGTTCTCTGATGACAATGAAATGAAGTTAGAAGTCAATGACAAAAGGAAATTTGGGAAATTTACACATTTATGTAATTAAATAATACACACCTAAATAAAAACGAGTCAAAGAATAAATCACAAAGGAAACTAGAACTTATGTTGAGATGAATTAAGACAAAAATGCAACATACCAAAATTCACGGGACGCAAAGAAAGCAGTGCTCAGAGGAAGACTTACAGTTGTAAATCCCTATGTTAAAAACTTAGAAAGATTTCAGAACCATAACCTAACTTTCTACCTTAAGAAACTAGAAAAAGAAGAGCAAACTTAACCCAAACTAAGTGTGAGAAAATAAATAATAAAGACTAGAGTAAAAATTAATGGAAGGGAGAAGCAATAGAGAAGTCCAATGAAACCAAAAGTGTTTCTTTGAAAAGATGAACAAAATTGACAAGCCTTTAGCTAGACTGACCAAGAGAAGAAGAAAGAGAACTCAAATTAACAAAACAAGGAATGAAGGGGAGAGGGTACAGCTCAGTGGTAGAGCGTGTGCTTAGTGTGCACAAGGTCCTGGGTTCAGTCCCCAGTACCTCCATTAAATAAGTAAACAAACAAACAAACCTAATTACCTCCCCCCTCCAAAAACACAAACAAAAATAAATAAATAAAATCAGGAATGAAAGAGATGACATTACTATCAACCTTATAGAAGTAGAAAGTATTATAAGGAAATACTAGTCATGATTGCATGCCAACAAATTAGATAACCTAGATGGAATTATTTCCTAGAAAGCACAAAATACCAAAATGGAAAAAAAAAAAAATAGAAAACTTGAATACATCTATAAAAGTGAAGTAATTCAGATTGTAATCACAACACTTCCCACAGAGAAAAGCTAAGTGCTAACTGGCCTTTCTGGTGAATTCTAACAAATGTTTAAAGGAGAATTAACACCAGTCCAAATCAAACCAAAGCCAAAAAAGTAGAAGCAGTGGGAATACTTCCCTACTCACTTTATGCAGCCCAGCTTTGTCCTGATATCAAAACCAGACTAAAATATCACATGAAAAGAAAACCAGGATCTCTTGTGTATATAGATGCAAAAATCTCCAATAAAATACTAGCAAAATGAACCTAGCAACTTATAAATAAAAAGGGTTATACACCATGACCAAGTGGGATTTATTCCAGGAAGTAAGACTGGTTGAACAACAAAAATTTCTATTGATCTAATATGCTACATTAATAAAAGAAAAGATAAAAATCACACGACCATCTCAATAGATATTGAGAAAAGCACTTGCCAAAATCCAACACCCATTTTTGATAAAACCTCTAAATAAAATTGGAAACAAAGGGAGCCTTTTCAATCTGCTGAAGACTATCTAGGAAGAACCTGCAGTGAACGTCAGACATAATGGTGGATGCTTTCCCCCAAGACCAAGACAAGCATGTCTGCTCCCGTCCCTTCTACTCAGCATTGTGCTGAAGGCTGTAGCCAGGAGATTAAGCAAGAGAAAGAATAAGAAGGCATCCAGATTGGAAAGAAAGAAGCAAAACTATCTCTGTTTCCAGATAACCTGACCTTACATGTAAATAACCCTAAGGAATCCATTAAAAAAAAACCCACTGGAGCTAATAAGTTCAGCAAAGTCACCAAATCAATGTGCAAAAGTCAGTTGTATTTCTATACACTAGCAAAGAGCAATCTGAAATGAAATTTTAAGGCTGCAATACCTTTCACAAGAGCATCAAAAACATCAAATACTTTGGAATAAATTGAGCAAAAGAGGTGCAAGGCTTCTCCTGAAACTGATAAAACGTGGCTGATAGAAACCAAAGATCTATTTAGATGGAGATCTGTTCCATGTCCACAGATAGAAGGACTCAATATTGTGAAGACAGCAGTTCTCCCCGGATCCATCTGTGGATTCAACACAATCTCTATCACAATTTCAGCAGAATATTTTTTTTCAGAAACTGGGAAGCTGATCCTGAAAATTACATGGACAAAACAATTTTGAAAAAGAAAGACAAAGTTAGAGGAATTTGTATTAGTCAGCTAGTCCTGCCAGCGTAACAAAACACCACAACAGGGGGAGAGTGTGCTTAAAAATAACAGATTTATTTATTATTACACAAATTATTAATAAATTGTAAGTAATTATTAACTTCATTCTGTCACAGTGCTAGAGGCCGGAAGTCTGAAATCAAGGTGTCAGCAGGCCCCCAGCTATTCCAGACTAGCCCTCAAGTCTACGCTTGGCCTCATTAACATTTTATTATTTTTTAAAATTGTTTGTTATTTACTTTTTTAATTGAAGTATAGTTGATTTGCAATGTTCTGTCAGTTTCAAGTGCACAGCAAAGCGATTCCATTATTTAGCTACTTTCCCCTTACCTGGGGACATGGTGGCCACCGCTTCCTGCCGCGTTCTGCCACAGGAGGCCCGCATGTGTCCTGGTCTGGAGGGGGGTCCTCCTACTTTGGAGTTCAGGTTGCATGACTGGTGAGTTTCACTTTTTCTGCCTTTTTCTCATTATTAGGGTGGAAGCTACAGTCTTTGCAGCTTTCTCCGGGCTCCATTGAAGCAGAAGTCCAAATCTGGCCCATCGGGGTGAAGAGGAGGAACAAAGGTAAAAACAAGGTAGTCAGCACAAGCCGGGCCATGCAGGTTCTGGGGCGCCTGCCTGATCCCTTGGGCACTGACTGGGAGAGACTGGTGAGAAAGGGGCTCTTGGAAAGATAACACTAGTGGACAGGTGAGGTGTGGGTTGGATGGAGCAGGGGGAGTAGCTGGTATCCATGGTGAAGAGAAATCTGGGGAGGACCCAGACTCCTAAGATGTGAAACCCCCTGGGATCTGTATTTGGGCCGATGCACCCATTATAAATAGGGCTGTGGCTTTAAGGCTGCGAGCTCCCTGGGTCCTTAGGGCTGGGAGCTCTCTCAGGGAAGTGTCTTGGCTTTGTAACCCAGAGGGACCCTATGGGGTCTTCCCGGGACAGACCCCTCCCCCATATCCTCTGTTGTAGCCCCTCTTGGAAGTGCCCAGATAATAGTCTTTCGTGCATATTTCTCGAGTTTTCAGATGCTACAAACCACCACCAAAGGGAAGAAATTAACTACTTGATTATCAGGAGCAGGTGGCGCCCAGACCTTGTAGCGCCTAAGGATCGACAATGTTAACCACCTTGTTACCACAACATCAACCAATCAGAGAATTCTGCTCCCTGGGGTACGCCAGCCACACCTGGCCTTTAAAAATGCTTTACTGAAACCCTTGGAGGAATTTGCAGTTTTCTTGGACAGGAGACTTCTGTTCTCCTTCCTCATTCCTGCAATAAACCTTTCTCTGCTCCAAACTCTGGCATCTCGATTTGTTTGGCCTCACTGTGCAATGGATACATGAACCTTTGTTTGGTAAAAGCTTTAGGGCTATCAGATCCCTTAGGATAATTAAAATTTGTATAGAAACACAAAAGACCCCGAATAGCCAAAACAGTCTTGAAAAAGAAGAACAGAGCTGGGGGAACACGCTCCCTGACTTCAGACTATGCTACAAAGCTACAGTAACCAAAACAGTCTGCGACTGGCACCAAAACAGACACATAGATCAACGGAACAGGATAGAAAGTCCTCTTACAGTCCATTAATCTACAACAAAGGAGGCAAGAATATACAGTGGAGAAAAGACAGTCCTTTCAACAAGCGGGCTGGGAAAACTGGACTGCTGCCTGTAGAAGACAGAAACTGGAACATTCTCTAACACTGTATACAAATAAACTCAAAATGGATTAAAGACTTAAATGTAAGACCGGATAAAACTCCTAGAGGAAAACACAGGCAGAGCACTCTTGCACATAAATCACAGCAATACCTCTTTTGAACCAGCTCCTGGAGTCATGGAAATAAAAGCAAAAATAAACAAACGGGATCTAATTAAACTTAAGAGCTAAACTGCTCAGCCAAGGACACCATCAATGAAACGAAAAAGTCTACAGAACGGGAGAAAATATTTGCAAATGATGCAACTGACAAGGGACTAATTCCTAAAATATACAAACAGCTCATACACCTTAGTATCAAATAAACAAGCAACCCAATCAAAAAATGAGAAGAAATAAATAGACATCTCTCCACATGAGATGGACAGATGGCCAACAAGCATGTGAAAAGTGCCTAGCATCACTAATTATCAGAGAAATGCAAATCAAAACTACACTGAGGTATCACCTCACACCAGTCAGAATGGCCATCATGCAAAAGGCCACTTGGGACAAGGACATGTTTTAGCGTCGAGAGGTTTTCTCCGGACAAGGCCCTGGCTTCTTAGCCATGGCTCCCTCAGGGCTCATGGCTTTAATGCTTTGACCTCCCTCAAGAGAGGGCTCTGACTAAACCTATGAGTTCCTGTGGACGGGGCCCTGGTTGAGAGCTATGGGCACCCTCAGGGCAGGGCCAGGTCTTCAGGACTGTCAACTCTCTTTCCAGAAGGCTGTGGTGTGGGTCTCTGAGTTCCCTAAGGATTGTCACTTGTCTCAGGACAGAGGCCACGCCTTGGGCACAGGGAACTCCCCAGGATGCAAGTCCAGCTCTGGGATGCCCAGCACTGAGCAGAGCACAGCCTCCAGCTGACCACAGAACTCTTCCTGGCCTTGTGTGATTCCTGGGGGGTTGTGGCAAGGAAGGAGTGGGCTGGGAAGGTGGGGACTGTGGAGGGGCCTGTCCCCCGAAGCCTGAGGAGACACCAAGACCGAGAAGAAGCAGACGTTTCAGTGTCACTGCCCGATCTCTTCCCATATCTGAGCGGAGGGCATGTGACTCAAATCTTCTGTTTGGGTTTCAAAGCTTTGCACTTCGCAAGGATTTCTGTAAATCCTATATATTCCAAATAAATCTGCCTGCAAGCTGAGGCTGGGGAGGGTTTTTTTTTTCCCTCAACACTGACAACCCAGAGCACCCGAGGGGCCAGGACCATAAATGCACAGAAAGCAGTTTCCCCAGACGTGCTCATCACCGCTGGGGCTTTCTGCTTCCACCCCTGCTGGGAGCGGCTGACAGTTGCATGCTGTTGGATCATCCTCGCATGCCTGGTGTTTTATCCAGGGGATACATGGAGGGAGTGCAGCCAAGAGGCAGAGGGGAGGCTGGAGCAGGCTCTGAAGGTCCTAGCCCTGATCCCCCATCAGCCTGGCATTTAGCCCGGCTGAGCTGCACTCCAACCACAGAGTTTCCTCTGCTCCTTTGAGAATGCCCATCCTTCTCCCTGGACTGCCTCCCCTGTCCTGGCTCTCTGTCCCCCCTGGGGGAGTACTGTGTCTCCCAAAACACCCAGCTGCCAAAGACAGCCACAGCTGTGAGCCCACCAAGCGCAGCTATCACCACTCTTCTCCCAGCAGAGCAGGCGGCCCCTCCCACAAGCGTTCTCCATGTCTTAACAGTCAGGGACCTTCTCTGAACCTCTGTTTCTTCTTCTGTGGGGATGGGGTCTTCATGGCACCTGCCAACAGGGCTGGGTCTAGGATGAGGCGAGTGAGGCCCTTGCCTGGGGCGTGACATTTAAAGGGGTGCCAAAAACCCGCAGTAATTAAGATAAATCATCCTTGAACACAATCTATTAAAAAGTCGGTTAGTGCAAATATTTCCATGATGAGCAAAATATTGAAATTGTAAATGAAGATAGAATCGATCTATCTGAGGTTTTCTTTGGCCTCAAGCTCCAGTAACCCAGCAGGACAGGGCCTGTCCTAGGAGGCGGGTGCCCCCGGGTGTCCAGGCCCTGAGAGCATCGTGTCGCCCACGGCATCCTGGCCCGTGGTGGCCCGGGTGCTGTTTGCTGCTCCAGCGTGGATCACAGCTTCTGTGTTTGTCCAAAGTCCACTTTTTGTATTTGCAGCCTGTGGCCAGGTTCAGTAAGTGTGAAATAAAGCGACTCAGAGTTTGGAGACAGAAAGACTCACCAAGGTCCCCTTAGCAGACCTGCTCTTTGAACAGTGGGGGAAATAAAGACCCGGGCAGTGGGGCTTGTGCAGAGTCAGTGGCAGGGCCAGACCAGGAGCAGGGCCTGTCCTGACCCAGGGCTTCCTCTGGGGTCTGCACATAAATGGCCTCTCTCCAAGGAGGCCCCCTCATTCTCCCACTATGATGCTCCCCAACTCGGAGCCTTGCAAACCTCAGCCGCAGGGCCCACGAACGTTCCTGGCCCTGAAGATGGAGGGAGGCTGTTCCTGTCCGTCTCGGCCTCAGGGTCCTCACCTGTGCAATGACCCAAGTCCCCTCCTGCTGTAAGAGTGCAGCCCCGTCCCTTCGGCAGTCCGCTCCGTTTGTTTATTTCATTCCAGTCTGTTCTTTGTTGTTGTTGTTCTAGGTGTCACTGTATTCTCGTTTTTTAATTCTTATTTTTCACTGACGTGTAGCTGGCTTACAGTGTTAGTTTCAGGTGTACAGCAAAGTGATTCAGTTATACAGACGCATATACATAACATATACATTTTTTTGAGTTTCTTTTCCTTTACGGCTCATTACAAGACACTGACTATAGTTCCCTGTGCCATTCAGCAGGTCCTTGTTGTTTGCCTGTTTTATGTACAGTAACGTGTCTCTGTTAATCCCAAATCCTGCCTGTTCTATCCACCCCTCCCTGCTGCCCATTCCAGCCTCCACAGACCTCAGCTAATTATCTTTCATCCATTCGTTCCATCCTGCTGTAGAGTTGCCATTCTGGTGTGTATATTCCAGTCCCTTCTACTTTATTTGTTTTAGCCACTCCGTCCCATTCGGTCCACCCCACCCCGCTGTGTTCTATTCCACCTCCTGCACTCAGCCCCGTTTCAGAGCCCCTGGCTTTCACTGCTGGGTACCGTGGAAACATCCACTCTGCAGATCACATCCCCTCGGCCCCGCTCACCGCCTTTCCAGCAAATGCCCACATGAGCTCGTGTTTTGCGGTCGGTTTTGTTTTTTTTTTTTTAAATCAACAACCGTGAAGGCAAAGTGAAGCCTGTCTTTCATTTGATAGCTCCCAGATCTATTTCTGATCAGCCTCTGTGCTCAGAGATGTCTGCGAGATTTCAGCCGCCAACATTCCTGTCACCAGCTGTCCTGGGACCGCCGCTTCGTGACTGCAGAGCTGTGGGCGGTGGAGCTGGGGCGGGGAGGGGTCTCGACTCTTCCGCCAGGAGCACACGGCTGGGACGTCAGCCTGCGCCTTCTCACCCCCCACCCGGTGCGTGCCTTCCCCACTGCCACAGCCGCCAGGGGGTAAAGGGAAGCACGCAGCTGTGCGCACTCGCGCAGAACACCCCGTGCTCCATCCCGGCCCCCCAGCCTCGGCTCCCGGCTCCATGGCAGGGGTGAGGGCACCCAGAGGCATTTCGGGAAAGTCCGTGGTTCTGTGTCATTTCCTTTGTTGTTGGGGAAAAAAATCCTTCTGGGAAACCAGTGATGCTGGTTTGTGTTCTAGACCTTTCTCTTTGCACATACAAATGTCTCAGTAGGTATTTTACCAAATAGATCGTTCATTTATCCTACGATGACTTTTTTCACTCGTGGACATATTTTCACACTCATAGAGACCTACCACATTTTTACTGAGTGTATCATATCCCACCACATGGAAGTATTGTTTTATTGAATAGTTCCTCCGCTGAGGAAATTGTTTTGCTCTGACAAGTAACAATCCAGTGAACATTTTTGGAAATATACCCGCCACGCACATTTCTGCAACAGTTTCTATTGGGTGGGTTCTTAGAAGCGCTATTGCTTGGTTAAGGAGTGTGCATATTCTGAGATGTCTTAGGAGCTACCAAACTGTCCTTCAGTTCTAGCTGGAGTAGCCTTTGTGAAATGAATTTGATCTTGTGGTTCCTGAACATTAAAAACAAAACAACAGCAAAAACAAACAAACAGACAAACAAACAAACAAAAAACCTCTCTGGAAATGGGATGACTGGGGTGGACATCTGGAGGAACTTGCTGTTGGATCATGTCAAAGACTCGCAAATTTCAAGAACTGTCCAGGCAGCGTGAACCTGGGTGTCCAAAAGACCATCGGGAAAAAAATGACATACCTGCCCCTCAGGCTCAGCCCCCAGGGTCCCCCTGGAGCCAGCTGCTCAGATACTGGTTCCAGAGATTTTGAGGGGGGACCACTTGCAGCCGTCACTGAGGTCAGCCCACCCAGACCTGGGTTGATACCCTCCAGACACTAATGGTCTTGAAGGAATCCTTTTCTTTGCAACCTGGAGATTTGGTTTCCTATCCTATAAAATGGAGAACATATACCCACTCCAGATGGTTTTTACTAAATGAGAAAGAAAAATTAACTTGTTTTGTAAACGCCGAAGGGCCCTCCAATGGTGGGACATTCTTACCAATCACATAAACTAGGATCATTTCTGTGCCATAAAGTGACTATTTGAGCTCTTCACTCTATCCCGTTTTGGAGTCCCCATTCTAGTGGAAGATACTCCTGCGCCTTCATTTAACTATTTTATCCACTCCACCTGACTTGGTCCCCCTCCATGAGCCCGCTGTACTTGCTTTGGTGGGTGGGGGCACCAGGAGTCTGAGGACAGGGGATGGGGGTGACTCAGGAGACAGAGTGTTGCAGTAGGCATCTGGCTGGATGGCAGTGGGGGACACTGCCCTGGCAAGAGACACAGGCCAAGCTTGTCTCCAGGGAGGTAAGGATGAAGGTGATGCTGGTCCTGGACCAACCCCTGTTCCATGCCCTGGACCCGCTGTGCTGGGAGCTGGGGACCCTCTGCCCAGGATGTCTTCAGCAGAGTGGCCTCCTTGTGAGGGTTTGGGGGGAGGGAAGCTGAGCTTCTCCCAGACAGTGGTGTCCCAGCCCGCTCAACAGAGTTAGTCTGAAGCCTTATCATGTGGAAGCTGACATCCATTCCTCAGATGGGAAGACTGAGGTTCGTAGAACCCTGAACTCCATCGCCAGTGGTTCCTTTGGGCCTCAAATATGTGTTTTTAAATTCAACAGGAGAAGCCAGCCAGGATGTGGAACCAGCCCTGAGCCCACACGCAGTCCTGGGAGGCAGAATCGTGGTCACACAGACGCGGGCCCTGGCACAACGCCTGGTCCAGAACATGTCTAGATCACAGGGCGACCCCCTGACTTGCTCACTTCCCCAGTGCCCAGCCAGGTCTAAGGAAGCGCTGACCCACTCCTAGTGGCTGAGTGGGCTTGGGCATCCTGGCGTGTCCTGACTCCATGGCAACAGCCCAGTCCCAGGACAGGTACCTCCTTCCTGCACAGAAGGGTCTTGCTGCCCCTCCTTCGGGGGCTCTGGACACGTGTGTGGCGGCGGCCTGGGCCCCAGCCCCAGGCGGAGGGCCTCCAGGCCTGTGGCTGACCGTCCCCACTGAACATTATCAGGAGAGCAGCCCCTGCAGGGGCTCAAAATTGGTTGCATCTCCCGGTGGGAAGATCCAATTTTCACCTCGGAAAAAGTGGAAGGAGGGAGGGGGTGCGGCCTCTTCAAGTGCCAAGCGCCACCCCCCCCAGTCATGTCTGAAAGGCTGGAGACGCCCCTTCGCCTGGCCCAGCTCAGCAGAAGAGGCGCCAGCAACTAGCCCTCCGAGGTTCCCCCGGCTGCTCTGAGGGTCTTGGGTTTTGTGCCTGTAAAGTGGAGGGGCTTTGTGAACCTTCCAAGCCTGGCAGTCTTGCTCTGAGACCAACCCCCTCCTCCAGACTGCTCTGAGCTTAGAATATTCTGTAAACTCCTGGGGCACTAGACACGATGCTGGGTGCCAGATACGAGGCCAACCTTGAGGTCTGACCAGGGCTGACCTCACTGAGTGATAAGGACGGGGGAGGGTGGGGGAGTGCAGGCTGCAGGGGGAGCTCTGAGAAGAGGTCTCTGGCCCAGGCCAGAGGTTGTCATTTATTCATTCAATCAACAGTTATGCAGTAACTTCTATGTGCCAAGCTTCCTAGGCAAAAACTAGCAGTGGACAAGGCCCCTGGCCTCCTAGAGCTGATATTCTAGAGGGTGGGGGGCAATAGAGAAATACAAAATTGAACAAACAAGGTAATGTCAGACCACAATCACATTATGAAGAAAACAAAATCAGTCGTGCCTGTGGTGTGGCCACGACTGATGGGCAGGGCACTCCTTTAGATGGGGTGGTCAAAGAGGACCTCACGGAGGAGGTGACAACTGGACAGAGCCCCAGACGTCTGCCCCGGCCGTGGCTGTGCTTTGCAGTCAAGGCCGGCGGGACTTGCTGGGGGATGGGATGTGGGTGGTGCATGACACTGGGACACCACCGGGAGTTTTGATCTGAGCAAAAATGAGTGGTGGTGGCACCATTTGCTGCAGCAGGAAAACTGGGGAGTGACCGGGGCTACTAAGGAGCTTTGCTTTTGTTCTGTGAAGTCTGGGACAGGGGGCTCTGGGGGCTTGCTGCTCCTGCCCTGCAGGGGAGCTGGATGCCTCCTCCACTCCAGCGCACAAGCTGGATGCCGTACGCACTTCTAACACTGGAGAGTCTGCCTTCCCCACTGAGCCTCTGCAGCTGGGCGGAGTGGAGGGGCCTCCCCCAGCACCTGCCCTCCTCGGGGCCTCAGTTTCCCCATCTGAACGACACCAGCGTGGACCCACTGCCTTCCCTCTGACTGTCTTTCTCCATGTGTTTTCTTAGTTTTGCTTTTGGATTTGGTCAGCAAATTATTCCTGATCGTCCTTCTGTTTTGAGAAGCCTTCTTTCCCTGGTATGCAATTTTCAAGTTTCTCCCTTCCATCATACTTATTTTTTTTTTCAAATGATACAGTCTTTCAGAGTAGCCTTCTATTTTTACTTTTCTTTGGCAAGATAATTTCTTAGCCCTTTTCTCATCATCCACATCAATTTCCTTTGTTAATTTCCAAGCCTCTCTTTTCAGCAGGGGCCTCACCTCTTAGTACTTAATTGATTTCTTCTATCACATAATTCCATGGTTTCATCAATAAGCAATTTTAGAAACACTGTCGATTTCTATTTTTTTATACCATTTGATCTGCCCAGAGGTGAGGACTCGGATTAGGTATAAGATGAGCTTTCATTATCTCGCTGATGTCAATTTCCCCCTGGCCCCTTTCACTGGGGCAGAACAGTCTTTGCAGCTCTTTGTGCTCTCTTGTAATTACTCTCCATTTTATTCACTCCCCTGACTTCAATCCTGTGGGTTAAGAGTATAAATTAACACACGTTCCCCATTTCAAATGTTATTTTAACATTCAGGGATTCTATACACAGATTCATACTCTCCCAGCCTACAATCCCCTCTAAACCTGGACCGGGCTAGCAGGATGATTTCAGTTACATCAGGTGGGATTTTTTTTTCTGTGCCTAGCTCCGACGATGCCCTTTGCCTATTGAATGCTTTTCTCAGTGCTGCTTCCCTGCATTAGATCCAGAAGTGCTGACTTTGAGTGAGAGGCGGTGGAGTCAGGAATCAACAGGGGCAAGGAGGGGACTGACTCTGGTGGGCATAGCAGGGCCTTGGGAACTGTCGCTTAACCCAGTCAACACCAGCCTCTTGGTGCCTGCTGTTAGCAGACAGGATTTCAACACGGCCAAGACACTGCAGATCCCTGTTAGACATTTTACCACCTTGAAGAGAAATCTGTCAAAAGCATTCCAGACTGCTTTCAGTGTGTATCGACCGCCCCCGCCTCTGCCTCTCTGGAGAGGGATTAGTTACCGACTGAGCCCGCTGAACTGCGAGCGGGGCTGACGTACCTACAACCTGCCCTGTGACCCCACTGCCCCGAGCCGCCAGGTGCGTGGGAACCGCCGTTCCGAAGATAATAACTGCTGCCGCGGGTGGGATGGGGGTGTGTTCTGCCCCTCCTGTCTGCTCCTGAGCCACTGGGAGCCACCCAGAGGAGCTGCAGCCCTGCTCTTGCCAGACCCCCCACGGTCTGCCTCTCCCCGAGGGTGGGCGGGGCACCCACAGCCCCCGGCCACCTCCCTCCGATGCTCTCACAGTCACCCCTGATGTCCCAGACCTGAGAGCAGCTTCCTTCGGCCTGCCTTTGTCTGACGATAAAAGACATTTTCACACACTGAGGTCGGGGCAAGTCACTCTGGCTCACACGTGAGTTGACTTGAATTTGATGCTAGAACAGCCTGTTTGTGGCCCAAACATACATTGTCCATCTGCTTTAATTATTAAAGGAAAGGTTACATTGACCAGAAGTAAAGAATGTCCTTGTTCAATAAAGATGAAATTTTGCCCCTCTTCCTGGGACGCCAGTGCTGGTCCTCCTTCGATGATCAGACTCCCTTCCAGGGCCCAAGGTCATATTATATTTGCTGTACATATAGGTTTTCTTTCTTTCTTTTTTTTCCGAAACCTTGAAGAAACGTGTCCCTGACTTGATTCATGTTCTTCAATTCTGACAAGATATAAAACTGTGCTGAAAACCCTGCTTCTCCAAAGCAGTTCCTCAGAGTCATCTAGGAAGCGGGTTTCTGGGCCAGTCCTCCGTTTGGGGCAAATAAAACTCTTTCCTAGTCTCCTTATTGATTGTTTATTGGTTATTTTCATTGAACAGAATTGTTTTGCCAGACGAGCCATCCGTCTGCGCTCAGTCACCTGCAGCCCAAGCACCCCATCCTTCCCTTGAGGAGGCTGGTGTGCATGTGCCAGAGACATCACCAGGGGTCCCTGCAGAAGGGCTCTTAGGGAAAGCATCCAACAGGTCTCAGTACCGGAAACATGTGCTGCCCCTGCGCATGTCTTCCCCTAGCCTCTCCTTCCTCATTCACTTCTCATTTTGCTCATTCATTCATTCATTCATTCAACCTCATGCTGGTCCTGTGCAAAGGGCCAGGATCATAGCAATGACCAAGCAAGACGGTGCTCATGGAGGTTACAATCTAGCAACACTTAAGAGTCCACAAGTAAATCAGCAAGAACATTTCAAATCAGTGACAAGCGCTGGGACAAAATAAAACAGGAACACGGGAGAGAAACTGACATGGACAGGGGCTGCTTTACAGCAGTGGATAAGTGTGGCCAGGGGAGATCTCTTTGAAGAGGTGACATTTTAGCTGAGAGATGACAATGAGAAGGAGCCAGCTGTGGCACTGGGATGGCAAATCCTCATTCCCAGAAAGACCTCAGATGTTCTGGGAATAGCAAGGAGGTTGTGTAACTGGAGCCAAGGAGAGAAGAGGACAGAGGTCTCAGCAGAGACCTTGCAGGCATTGCCACTTCCTATGTATTTTCGGTAACCTTGTGCACACCCTTCCTGAAATCCTCCCCTGAAATAAATAAATGAATTAGCAGATTCATATCCAAATATATCTACCTTTGGCAACTTTGTGCCTTTGATCTCCCACCAGCAGTCTGTCTAACGTGATTGTGCACTGTGTGTGTGTGTGCGCGCGCGCGCGCGCACGCACGCAGAAGATAACTTAACATTTCCATGTCTCAGTGTTCGCCTTAGCAGAACAGGAATCCCAGCAGCCCCTCCTCGCAGTGCTGTGGGGATTATGAGTTAGCGCTGGCCGTGGGCGGAGAGCAGAGCCTGGCAGTGGAAGGACTCCGTACGTGTCAGCTCTCGTGTGCATTAGACATGTGGGGCTGGTTAGGGAGGGCGTGAGCCTGGACATGGCTACTGACATGATTAGTTACATAAGATCTGATGGTGCATGTCTCTATGGACATCTGGCAGGACATATATAATTTAATAAGAATCCGTAACCTCTTTAAAGCCTATGAAGTGTTTCCCCGGCTCTCCTCTCATTTGATGGGAGAATGACCTCAGCTCACGAGAACCCTCTTCACTGTAAACAGCCACAGTTCAGATGAGCTTTCCTCCCACTGTGGGTCCACTTCCAGCAGCCAAGGGAGGTGGCCGAGGGTATCCAGAGGCTGGGCCCCGGAGAGGGGCTGTGGGCAGAGTTGGGCCTCGGGGGCTGAGACCACTGTCTCCGGGGTCTCTTTTGGGGGAGGGGGCAGGGTGGAGAACAGACAAGTATTTTGCTCCGAGGACCTGGGCAGGAAGAGGTCCAGGGAGAGACTGCAGCTGGTGGAACAAAGGGCCGCCTGTCACTGGGGGTTGTTATCTCAGAAACGGACGGGCAGCTTTGCTGGGTGGTGAGCCCCTGCCTTGGAGTCTGCAGAAAGGCCTCGGGGCCCCAGCGCTGGAAGAGGGTCTTCGGTCCTCATGTTTAGGGCCAGCCAGGGGCTATGAGGATGTGAGCCCAGCAGCCCGGAACTGTTATGAATTGACCCTTGCTGGCTGTGTGTGGTCCAACAAACACTTTCCCCAGCTGGGCCTCAGTTTCCCTGTCTGAAAAATTATAGGGAGGGGACAAGGTGGTCCCGGAGGCCCCTTCAGATGTTCTTATTCTGAAATTCCACAAACCAATGGGGCCTTCTCACGGCTACAGTGTCCAAGGAAGAGCTGGGGACTCCCTTACTGTGCCCCACCATCAGCTCCTCTAGCTGAGAGGAAGGGATGCTGGGACCGCGTGGCTGGGCCGTGCCTGCCAACCCCTGCTCTGCACGAGCAGGGCCCAGCGCCCCGGAGGGCTGCACGTGCTGGCCTCTGCTTTCCAGAGCAAACATCTCGGGGCGTGGGGCCAAGCTGCGAGTGGAGGAGGCCCCCATCCCCTCCCACCCTCCTGGCCGCATCGGCGGCTAATTGACCACAGGACAGTATCTATGGCGTGTATACAATAAACATGACTTCAGCCGTCTGGAACCATCTTCCTGCTGAGCTGTCCATCACTGCGCGGCCCCCGGCCAAGTGCTGGGAGAAAGTTCTCGCTCTGGGGCCGCAGCAAGGCTCTCTCCTAGGGGAGCACGGCTCTCCAAGTTCACCGGGATGGCCTCCACAGCTTCCCGGAATGGCTTCTCCAACGCAGGTCGCTCTGCAAAGGCTTACGAGGACCCACAGAGAACATGTCTCCTGTCTTCCTCACGACTTGGGAGGACAGGAGCCGGAGCTAACGAGCTGAGGAGGCGGGGACCAGAGAGGCAAAGTGAGAGGAAGAGTCACACAGGAGTCATTATCAGACCCAGGTCTAAACCAAGATCTGCTCGCCTCCTCTGTAGACCTGTGACTTCCATAAGGAATGCCGACACACGGAGCAGGGCTGCCTTAAAACAACAGCAGTGTATTTCCTCATGGTTCTCGAGGCCAGAAGTCTGTGATCAAGGTGTCAGGGGGGCCGTGCTCCCTCCTTAGGCCCCAGGGGAGGGTCCCTCCTCACGTCTTCCAGCTTCTGGCGGCCACCAGCGTTCTTGGGTTGTGGTGGCATCACTCCAGTCTCTGCCTCTGTCCCCGTAGAGGCTCCTCCTCTGTGTCTCCAATTCTGTCCCTTGTAAGGACACTTGTCACTGGGTTTAGATGTCCAAATGAGGTCCAGGATGACCTTATCTCCAGATTCTTTCTTGCATCTACAAAGACCCTAATTCCAGATAAGGTCGCATGGGCTTGGGGAGTCAGGACCTGGGCTTGTCTTCTGGGGCCACTGCTTAGCCCACGACACTGCCCGAGCCCACGTTCCTGGTAGAACCCACTTCAGTTGGGAGGAAGAAGCTATAGGTTCAAGAGAAAGGCACCAGTGTGCCAGCTGGGGCTGAGGTGACAGGAAGGACCCCTCCCCAGGGCACCTGGCAGCTGCCAGCAGTTGGTGTGGCTGGAGATTTGGGATGGGAGTATGAAGGGGCTGATGCCCAGGGAGAGAATGTGGTTTTGGTGCCAACAGGAACAGAGCAGAGCATGGCGGTAACGGGGCTTCCCGGCCCCATTGTCCCTGAGCCCTGCGGGTTCTCTTTACTTCCACACGACGCGAGGGTGCCACCTGTGCTGCTCAGGTCGGGCTGCTGGTGTCCCACGTGAGACTCAGCCCCAGGAACAAGTCTTCTGGCCATCTGTCATCCAGGACCAGGCGGTGGGACTGAGGCTGGACTTGGGGGTCTGCAGATGGGTGTGGAAGTCAAGTGGGCCCTGCTGGAGGAAGTGGGGACTTTGGGTAGGGCCTTGACATGGGGGTAGGAGCCCTGGGCTCTGGGGCCAGCCATGCCTGCTGCAGTGATGAACTGACTGTTCGGTCTGAGCCTCTGCTCTCCCCTCCCCCCAGGAGAATAAAAGGCCGTGCCCCCTCCCCAGGACCAGCCTGTAGTCATCAGTTCCCAGGGGCCCCCGGAGCAGAGGGGAGAGGCAGAGGACGGCAGGAGACACAGTCCTGAGTTGAAGGTCTGAGGGTCTTCTTTGGGGGACTTCAGACATAGTAGGGCTTAGGGTGGGGGTACACAGGGCAAGCTCAACCTCAGTTCCACAGTCACTGGCTGCCGCGGGGGGTCGGGCTGCTTCTGCTCCAAGGCCACGTCTAAGCCCTGCTTGGACACTGAGTGGCCCAGCAGTATCTCTGGGGCTCGGGACCCCAGCCTGGGAGGCTGCCAAGGAAAACGCAAGGTCGTGACAAGGGTGTGGTGTCCAGATGTGCGAGCTGGTTCTCGTCATGGGGTGGGGTCCCCAGGTCAGGGAGGGACGGCGCTCTGGGAGCCTCACCAGCTCCACCCGTCCAGCAGGGGACGCTCCAGGTCTCTCCACCCTCCTTCCGTGTAGTCATTTTCCTCCCGCCGTGCTCGTACACAGCCGCTGTCCCATGTGGTGGGAGGACAATCCACCTGGATCTCTTCAAGGAAGCTTGGGCTCTGCACAGGAGACAGGGTCCAGTACGCGGCCAGAGAGATGCCTTCAGATCCCCTCTTTGGACGGGGCAAGGGTCTGAATGCTGACTTCTAGAGGATTCAGAGGCCCCAAGGGTGGTGGGTGACCCCGGCTGGTCATCAGGAGGCTAGGGCTGTTTTCTTGTTTGTTTATCTTGTGGGGTGTTTTAGGATTAAATTTTTGACGACTTTAAAAAATTGAGACATAACATATACAGAAAAGCGTGTAAGTCTTAAGACTACAGCTTACTGAGTCTTAATAATTGCAGCTTATTACATCCAGAGACACTCGGAAAACTCCTGCCATAGAACATTGCCGTTACCCCAGAAGGTTCCCTGCCCTCTCAGTCAATAGCCCCCACAAATGTGACCATGATGCTGTCACCAAAACTTTGTTCTGCCTGGCTTTGAGCAGGTATAAATAGCTGTGAGCCACATGTCTTTTTTGGTGTCGATTTCAATAGCAGGTTCTGGAGAATGAATTCATGTGGGTTGTTACCTGTCTGTCCCTCATTCCTTTTCCTTGCTGTGTAGTATTCCTTTGATGGATCTAACGTGATGTACCTGCCCAAGCTGCAATTGGAGTACATGTAGCTAAGGCTCTCTCCCGCATTCCACCCCCTCTGCTGGTAGCCTAGGGGTATCTCCTCCCCGCTGCCCCCAGCTCTGCCACCTGCCTGAGTCCTCCTGGGAAGGCAGATGCTCATGCAGACAGAGACCCCTCATGTCAGGGATGGAGGAAAATCAAACCCACTGGGTGGCTCTTCACCCAGACTGAAGGGCCCCTACCCAGTGGTTCTGGGTGTGGGAACTGCAGGGAGAAGCCAGGTGCTGGTGGCTGCAGTGCTCCTGCAGCCCCTCCGGGGGCAGCCATTCTTCCCTCTGTCCCAGCCCTAGGGTCTCACAGGGTCTGGGAGAGGAAGGCCCTGGAATTCACGCTCCACCCACGCCGTTCCAGGAGCTCTTAGGTTGCTGCGTAGCACTTTTACTGGAGAAAGAGGGAATCTCTGTGTCCAGGACCCAGCTCTGACGGCTGGGGCCCAAGGCCGCAGCATGCTGTCTCCCTGAACCTCAGCTTCTCAATGTGGAAAATGGGTATGACTGTGATTAAAGTAAACAGCACATTAATTTAAAGTGCTCAGCACAGGGCCTAGCGCACCACTGGGGCTTCCTGTGTGGTCCTTTCTGCATTTTACTCAGAGAAATGTATTTTTTCATCTAAAGAACCTCCCTCCAAGTACATTGCTCTCAACCTTTTTCCCCCCAATTCTAGGGAAATTTTAAATAGATGATCCAGTTACCTCACAACAGATAAAAATGATTTTGACCTGAAATTCAGTGTTTCCCACAACTTTCACCTGGGGAACCAAGACCATGGGCTTCTCCTACGTCCCGGCAGAGGACTGGGGGCCTGGAGGGGGCCTGGCCGACTCGAGCTCTCTGGGGGCCCTCAAGAAAGCAGAGAGCCTGGGGGGCCACCTCTGTCCTGGCCCTTGGAGCTCCCACCCCTCCCTGATTACCCACCGCAAAGCTTCCCACCATGCTTCCAAGGTCTTGCCCTTGGGCCATTGTGCTGATTAATTACTTACTGGAAGCCTTCCCCTCCCGGGGGTGGCGGGGCGGCCGGGAGGAGGGGGGCTGGGGGGGCATGTGTACATGTGCACGGGTATTTGTGTCAACAGAAAGAATATTCATGAACTCTGGGGGACGGTGGTTTTGGAAGACACATCTGGATTTCTGAGGGAAAAGACACTAACAAGATCTCGGTGGCCGGCCAAGTTCCCTCGCCGGCCTCTTGGGCAAGGGCCTGAATAAGGAGGCCGGACAATCAAGGGCATTTGGGGCTCTCAAGAACCCTGGATACCCAGGGCCAAGTATTTGGTTTCTGCTGATGAACCCTTTAATGAGGGCTTCAGAAGGGCCAGACGGCCCTGGGGTGAATGGTTGAGCCCGAAAAATAGCCTCAGCTGGCACCGGGCAGGAGAGGTTTAAAGACAAAAGTGGTCTTCAAAGAAGGATGGCCCGGCCCCGGGCCTGACGCACCCTCATGCCCGGGCCCAGGGACCTGCTCCCCAGGGAAACTCTGGGTCCCCGCCGCGGGGGCAGCTGCGGGCTCTTGCGTCCTGCCTGGCAGAAGCCAGCCCGGGCTCCTGGGGCGGACAGAGCACCAGGGGTGAGGGCCTTTCTTTCCCACCCGTGCACGCCCTCCTTTCACCCTGGACAGCAGGAGCTCTCAAGCTCAGCCAGAGCTCTCCATCGGCATTTCTGGCCCCACCAGGGCCACAGAACAAGTGTGCCGTCGGCCATCAGACCCTCCCTGCAGCCTCTCCCCAAGCTGGAGGTGCCTCTCCCCAAGCTGGAGGTCCCCCTCCCCACTGCCTAGCTGGCATGACCTTCCAGCCCCCAAACCACCAGCCAGGTGGTGAGAGTCCTCGGTGGCCCCCAACCCGACAGAGGCGGTTATTTCTGGGAGGAATGTTCTCGATGAAGTGACTGTCTCAGACTCTTGGTTGGCATTAGCGGTGGTGAAACTGTTGCACTGGACTAGTTAACAACTGCAAGAAAATCTTTATTCAAGACTATTGTAATAGGAGCAAGAGAGTCAACTCCAAAGGCAGCAAAGACAGCTGAGGATTCACAGCCAGTGGGCAGAGGGAGGGGTCAGTGGCTGGAAAGTCACTAGGACGAAGCTGGTCGGATACCGAGGGCGTGGGGAGTCTCACCAAAAGGGTGTAACAGAGTCTCGGCTAACAGCAGCTTCTGGAGGCCCGGGGCAGGCTGAGGGCCCAGGGCAGATGGGAAGACGGGGGTGCTCAGAGGAGCGGGACTACAGTGCGGTCAAGGAGAGGTCCTTGTCAGTGGCAGAAGGCGGTCCCTCCCTCTGGTCCTGCCACCCCCACCGCGCACAGGGCTCTCAGATTCACTGCCCTCTGGGGCCCAGCTGCTTACGTGGCTCCGCCAGCCTGGCTGACACAGCCTGGAGTCCTCCCCCAGCTTGTCTAACAGTGGAGACTGACGGGGAAGCAGAAACAGTGAGCAGTCTTGGGCTCCTCGGGTCTCTCTCCTGGGACCCCCACCTCCCCCAGGCACTGTTCCACACCCTGTCCCCTGGTAGAAAATTCCTCTCTGTCTTCACTTCTAATCTGTCCCCAGTTCCAGCCCTCCTTGTGTCCACACGTGGACACACATGTTCTCTGAAGGACAAAACAGTGGGAGGGACGTGGGTGACTTCCAGGCTGGGGTTTCTGAGACAGGGTGACAGCCTCCACACTGTCACTCTCTCCACCTGTCAGCTGCACCCAGAAGACTCGGATGCCCCAGGGGATGGCAGAGCCACAAGACAGAAGGGGCCTGGGTCCCTGAGTCCCCCACAGAGGAAGGTTGCCCACTGAACAGGAGGGCTCCCATGGAAATGTTCAGGGAGTAAGACAGAGCAGTGCGATCGTTAAGTCACTGAAATTGGGAGATTTTGTCTGTTCTAATCTATTCTAATTTCCTTAATGTGGCAGGGTGTAAATAATTCATCTCTGCCTGTCCCTGAACACAGTGTAGATTATCTAAACCAAAGCTAGAGTTTATTCCCGCCTCCTCTGAATCCGCCAAGCGCGTGGCTTATCCTCCGGCGGCACACGCGCCTTTCTAGACCCTGGTGCTTGTGTGCGGGCTTCCCTGCCCGCACTGCAGGGTCCCACAGACTAGGCTCCGCACACACCATCCCTTGGCGGCTGTTTGTAACAGAGGCAAATTATCCTAACGCATCCGCCGCTGTCTTTGCTGAGCTTTCGCTGGCTGCCCGGGGCTAGTGACCTGCTCGACCCCTCATTTTCTTCATGTGACTTTGATGGGAAGAAGTTGCCCTGACAGCTGTTTGCACGGATTTTTCTGAGACAGGCATCCTCATTATCTTCTCCTCTCTGACCATCTGGAAACGCTGAATCTCTTGGCGTCTGTGTCCTCGCTGTCTTCCACCCCCCGCTGCCCAGCCTAGGGCCCTCTGGGGAGATCTGGCTCTGGAGGAGGACGCAGCCCCTTCAGAAGGCTCTGGATCTGAGAAGGTGGCTTCTCTGCGGGGCTGTGCGGCGGGGGTCACGGGGGGCAGAGGGAAGCAGGGCTCACAGCTCGTGTCCTGAGCTTTACCTCTGAGCCCGGCTGCTGCTGCTGGCAGGGCAAGACTGGGGGCTGGACATGGGATGGGGGAGGCCGACTTGTTCAGTGTCAGGCTCTGGGTCCCCACCCGGCTCAACCCCTGAACTGGGGGTTGGGAAGCCTCAGAAGCGGGAAGAACAACTGGTGCCTGTACCCCTTTGTGCTCGGGGTGGGGTGGTTACTCTATTCTTAATACAAACGATAAAACAGAGGCCAGGGATGGCCAAGTCATCGGGAAATTAAGACCCAGGGGGAGAAGAGGTCTGGCTCAGGACCCGTACCGAGTGGTACAACGTGGCTACAAATCCACCTTCTTTGACTCCCCTGCCTCGTCCCCTGCAACATATTCATGGTGGTCCAGGAGCTAGAACCCTGCCCTTCATCTTGAAGAAGGGGAGACCCAGCCCCTGTCCCGTCCCAGCCACCCCCAGTTTTCTCTAGGCTCCGGGGCTTTGTTCCAGGTGCTCTGTGTTCGCTGTGCTCTCAGGACCCCCCTCTGCTCCCTCGCCTTCTCCCTTCCTGCCAACGCTGCTTCAACTCAGCCTCTGTTCCAGGCTCACAGCCTCCAACCTGAGACCCTGCCTCTCTTCCCCCCGGGGCTGCTGTTGCACCCACCAACAGAACATCTTTCTCTGCCCATCCTGGGGATCTGTAGCTGCAGAAAGGATCAGCTCGTTCAGGGCCAAGGTCAGACTCGTTTGAAGAAATCTGGGCTAAGCCAAGGTCAGAGGTCCTTTCCACCACTCCAGTTTCCATCTGCTTTATGTTTTACGGGGTGCACTAAAATCGCAGCAGATATACCTGAAAAGGGGAAAAAAAACCAAGCAAAGCTGACTTCTTCTCCAAGCTTATTAGGAAGACAACATGACAGGGTTCGCTTCTAGTGGAGCCACGATGCGGAGAAAAACGTCGCTGCAGGTCTGTGGGGACGCTCCCCCCTGTTCTCATGGAGGCACTCAACTTTGTTTCAAAGAACAAAGTTTAAATAGTTGGTAGGCGAGAACTTGATGAAAATTTGACATTTGATAAGAAACTAATTTTGGTGTGCTTTTTTAATCCTTTAAAACACTAAAGTAATAAACAACATCTATAAATGTCAAGCTTTTCTATTTTGATTATGTTGCTTTGATTTTTATCAACTTTTTTTTATTAAAAATCCACTGTAAATGAAATAGAGAAGGGGAGGCTCAGCACAAGAAGATAAAGTTTACAATTTATCGAGATGTAAGCGACAGCCTCTCTCTTTTTTTTTTTCCCAGCACTGGGGATTGTTATTATTTTGTGTCTCGCTGTGGTTATTACGATGTTTTTATCTTTGCCTTCAAGTCTAGGATACCTGTGGCGTTACGGGAACAGGGATTAAATGGCCAGGAGAAGGTGACTTCTAGCTAGCGGAGCAGGAAGACACCAGGGTGGTCCGGGGATGAGGGCGTGTTGGACTCTCCAGACCTTCGGACAGATGCCAGAAAAAAGTGGTGCTGCCTCCTCCAGGGAGGCTCCTCCAGGACCATGCCCCTCCGTAGGCTGGTTCTAAAGCTCCCCTCTGGGCCCCTGTATAATCCCCCAACCCTGGGGTCCCCCTCACCTACTTTCCATTCTGAGATTCCGTGTTGACCTCTCCCATGGCGGTCCAGATGTCCCTGATTCAGTCTGGGCTCCCCATGCCCCACGTGGAGGACAGGCGGATGATGCATAGATTGCTGCTAAATGGAAAAGCGGATAAATGGATGGACAGATGAGTGATAGGTGGATGGATGGACGGATGGTGGGTGGATGGATGGATGGAGAGAGGGGTGGAATGAGAGATGGATGGAGGGGGGGAAGGAGGAAGAGAGAGGGAAAGTCAGAGCTTCATCCCTGCCCACCGGCTGGCAATTTTAGAACCACAACCTTTCAAGGCTTTAGCCCAGGCTTAATAACCTCTCAAGACTCTTTGAGTTCTGATTTTTTTTTCCCAGTCCTCCAATGTCTTGTGCCAAACGAAAGGGATGGAAAGTAAATGGCTTCAAGTGGCCTGCACGTGCTACTGAGAGCCAGTCACCTGGGGAAGGTCAACCCTAATAATCCTTTTCACATTCCCTCTCAACACTCAAAACACAGTCAAACCTCAGGTAATCCTTACAACCACCAGGAGGGGACTATTATCCCCATTTTACAGACAGGGAAGCTGAGACTCAGAGAGAAGGGACTTGCCCGAGGTCAGACAGTAAGTAACAGACAGCCAGGACTTTACCCTTCAGGTCCGTTTCCCCCATAAGTCTTGTCTCTACGCACAGGGAGCTGCAGCTGGCTGGGGGCCCTGGGCGGGAGACGGCACTTTAGCTCAGCTCCGGCATCTGCAGTTCTGAGGGGAAGACGAGGGAGCCAGAGGCTGCCAGACGGTAGCAGAAAGAGTGAGTGCGAAGCGTCATGGGGCTTGTGCGTTCACCCCTGAGGGTCCAGGCTGGTGGGTCCGCCCGGCACCTTCACGGTCAGGGCCGTGGGTTCCCTGGGGCAGCCCCGAGAATCAGCTGGATCTGAGGTTTGCACCCAAGGCAGCAGCAGCACTAATGTGGAGCCCGTGTCAGCAGCATCAGAATCTGCAACTCTCCTCTGAAAACTGCAGGATGGGGGGCTCGCGGTGCCCACGGGAGGAGGGTGGTCATGGCTGCGGTGGCCTCAGGGCCAATACGAGGGTGCACGTTGAACCCCCACCATTTGGGGTCCCTGCACTCAGAGGTTGCGCTCCTTCCTGAGAAAGGAAAATCTCGGGATCCCTCAGGGTTCTCAGCTGTCAGAGCCTCTGTGCCCTTGAGCTGCGAAATGTCTGTGGTCAGAGGAAGCAACTCGAAATCCCTTCAACAGACCCCCAGCCCACCAGCTGTCCCGCAATAAACATACTTCCAGGCACCCCTGCTCCCAAGTAGCCCACATTTCCAGGACTGCAGGGGACAGGGACCAGAAGGGACAACGGTCCACACCACCACCTCCTCGCCTTCTACAGCGCCTACGGCCGCAGACCTCACAAGAGACGTGCTGGGTGGGAGCAGGGGTGCTGGACTCCCCCCAGCCCCACCCCTAGGGGCACTTGCCCATCCAGGGAAGCAGCCTGAGTTTTTCCAGTTTACACCGAATTACCCACATCCCCAGGTCTCAGGTCCTGCTTTGAGCTAACTCAGTAAATTACTTCATTTGTGCCAAGACCCGGGTTGCCCGCAAGCTGAGACCAGCCCACAATGCTCCTCAGAGGTGTTTTGGGGGTCTGAAGCCTGGGGGCTCCTTTCAGCCCATTCACCAACTGTCCATCCGTGGCCATCAATCCTCAAACCCTCCTTGAGCCCCTGCCGTCCGCCAGTGGGACCCTGAGGAGACAGGAGGGAGCAGCTGGGACCTCATCCTCCCTCCTGGAAGCTGGGCTCTCGGAGGGGGGAACACACAGGGAGACCCAGAGAAGGCACCTCAGTTATAATCAGCTAGAGCCTGACTCTTCTGTGGCGCCCTTGAGCTGGTGCCTGGCCTCAGGGTCATCGAATGGGGACGCAGAATGTAGGACGAGAAATAACTAGTGTGACCAGTGTCCTGGAGGGGCAGGCTGGCTGGAGTCTGGGAAAGACATTCTGAGGGGAAAGTGACACTAGGGGGAACCAGCACTCGAACCTGAAGCTGTCAGACCCCCGAGCTGCGCCCTCTCCACCCAGCCCCAACCATCAGAGAGCCGGGGAGACACGCTGGACCACCCCCAGACACCCCCCAGGACTGTTAGGGTGGACGTGGACCAGCTTCCTGGACCAGGACAGGCTCTGGCCCCCCGACCCAGCAGCTGTCTTACCTGCAGGACAGACACTTGGATCTGGTTAAGAGACGCCTGCCACCGCAGTATTTCCCGGCTGAAGCCGGACCCTCCTGCTCCCCTGCCGATGTTCCGGTATGAGCTGCTCTGCCTCAAATCTCATTTGGGGCAGCGTTTACTCCCTATGGGCCTCTCTGGGGGCCTCTCTGAGTTTCCCTTGAATCCTACAGCTGCAGGCCAAAGGTCCAGGAGGATGAACGTCACCAGGCTTCGCGCTTCTGGGGGCTGAGGACGGGGTCCCAAGCCTGTCAGCCAAGCTCCCCTCTCTCCTGAGGTTCCAGCCTGGCCTCAGGGTGAATCTGGGGGGCTGGTGCTGTTCGGGTTGTTGGCAATTTTGAGCTTGAAAGGGATCCGAAAAGGCTTTGGCTCCCCCTGAGCCCCACCCACTCCGTGTAACAAGGCCTCGGGTGCTAGTGGCCATCGTGGTTGCGCTGGGTCACCCAGTCTTCAGACAGCACCTTCGAAGCCATGCTGGACAGAGCCCTGCTGGATGCTGGCTGGAGCTGCCTGAGGTGCCGGTGGCTCTTCCAGATCCTTCCTCTGGGGGAAAAAAATGGCTCCACGGCCTGGAGGGGAGAGTCTGGGGCTGGTGATGGGGAGGCTGCAGCCCTGCCTTCTCGTGTGGCTGTGCACTCAGCCACCCAGGAAGGGTTCTGGGAGGACCTGGAGTGGACCTGACGGCGTGTAGGGGTCATTTGTGGATGCTGTAACAAATCACACCAAATCCTAGAACAGCACAGACTTACGATCTTCCAGATCTGGGAGTCGAAAGTCCAGAATGGCTCTCACAGGGTGCTGGCAGGGCTGGTTCCTTCTGGAGGCTCCAGGAAACATCCATTTCTTTGCCTCTTTCAGCTCCTAGTGGCTCCTGCTTTCCCTGGCTTGTGGCCTCTCATCTCTCCGACCTCTGCTTCCGTGGTCCCATCTCCTGACTCTGACCCTCCTGCTTCCCTCTTATGAGGGTCCTCGGGACGAGGTTGGGCCCACCTGGATAACCCAGAATTGTCTCATCTCCAGGTCCCTTACCTTTTTCATGTTCAGTGAAGTGACATATTCACAGGTTCTGGGGATCAGGGCATGGACGTCTTGAGGGGCCATTGTTCTGCTGACCACAGGTGATGCCACAGGAGTGAGCCTGTGGCCTCGGGGAGCTGTAGGCTCGGCCCTGCCAGCCCCAGGGACAGTGGGTCCAGCCCAGCCCTGGGCTTCTGCAGGGGACCCATCACTCCCCTCATCCACTCCAGGACCACCAGGCTGGGAAGAGGAGACACACAGCTCCCCACGCAGCGCCTGTGCCCTCACAGGGCCCAGCGCAGGTGGCCCCTATTGGAGCACTGTGGGCAAGGGGCAGGCCAGCGCGTGGTGGGCTCCTGCCCGAGGCCAAGCTCCAGAAAGGACTGCCACGGACCGTGGAAAAGTGTCCTCATCCCAGAGGGGCAGAACCTTGGCGCCGATATGGAGAAGGTACAAGGAGGGCCGGAGAATGAGTGGACAGACCTGGGGAGGGGTCAGCAGGGGGGAGAGAGAAAGACGAGGCCAGGAGAGGCAAATTAGAGTTCGAGGTTTCACTCATTCCTGTGTTGGTCCCTCCCTGCCTCCCTCCCTTCTCTGAGTGTCCGGTCTTGTGTTAGGGCCAAAAGCCCAAAGATGATCGTTCTGGAGTGTCCAGGCCAGTGGAGGCCATTGTGGCAGACTCACTGTGACCCTTAGGATAGGGTTGGGGGACCAGCTGGGCCCAAATGAAGAGAAGTGTGCTGGGGAGGTGACATTCGAGCTAGCTCTTTGGCTGAGCTGTCTTGAAAGAATGTTCTGAGACTGGCACCTGCCGGGGCTGGGGTGGGGGGAGGACGGGGAGGTGGAGGTCTGGCCCCGAGAAGAGGGTCACGGTGTCCTGAGCTTGGCCGGGAGGCGGGGACAGAGCATCATGGACCAGGCGTCTATTTTTAAACGCAAGTGGGGCTCCTTTCTTCTGTCTCCAGGAGACATGTTCACTCCTTTGTGCGCAACCTCAGAGGCCCCGAGCCCCCAGCCCCCGAGCCCCCCGCCCCCCCAGCCTCTTGACTGTTGCTATTTGAAAGCATCTTGGTCCCGGCCAGAGAGAGGGGAGCCTGGGGGCCTGGGAGATGAAAGGGGCCAGCCCCCCACAGGCCTGCCCTCGCCGGGGGCAACAAAACCCTCCTTGTGGCCCTGCCAGTTCCAGGCACCGAGGGGGCACCGGGCCAGGCTGGGGACGTGATGGCCCCCCTCCCTGGGGTGAGATGGGGTCACTGCCACCCGCTCGCAAGGCCCTGGGCCTCCACGGTCAGCCTGGGATATTGGATCCAGGCTGAAGCCCCCAAAGTTCCCACTGCCCGGGAAAGGGGCAAACTTGCCCTGCTTCTCTTGGGGACGCATCCGCCAGGAACCAGCCGGCCTGGCCATCGAGGGAGGAGCTTGGAGGAGATGGCCTCTTCCAGCAGGCCACCGCGGCTGGTGATTCTAATGACAGCAGAGTGAGCCAGCCGCCTCAAAGGGCCCTTTCTGGGCCCGCCAAGAGCGCGTCCATAGCCATCCAGCAGCTGGCCTGGGCAATGCAGGTGGCACAAAGCATCGCTGCCTGTCCCTTGACAGCCTGTGTCCCGCAGGCCTGGGTGCCAGCACCTGCACCCCACTGTCCCAGATCCTGCCAGGGCTGCCCCCTGGCGTCCCAGCCTCTCAGCCACTCCCGTCACTTTCTCTGAGATCCACACCAAGGTACCAGCCAGGTCAATGCTAACTGAGGGCCCCAAAGTCTCTTTGTCTTTGCCTTTCTCTGTGTGTCTCTGACTTTCTATGTGTCTCTGTCTGTCTCCGTGCCTCTGCCTGTCTTCTCTAAATCATCAGTTCCCAAAATGGTCCCTGGCACCAGAACCACCAGCATCATCTGAGAACCTCTTAGAAATGCTGATTCTCAGGCTGCGCCCCAGACCTGCTGCAGCGGGAAGCAAAGGGGGAGCCACCCCACAACTCCCAAGAAAGGGCTGACGCCTGGGGGCTCAGCGCCCTAGCTCCAGCCCTGGGCCTCAGCAAGCCTCTCAGCTTCTCCTCGTCCTCATCCGAGAAACAGGTGCTGGGCCTGGAGCCTCCCTCACAGCCCTGAGCACTCAGCCCCTGGCCCGAGTCCTCCTGCCCACCCCAAGGGGGGCCTGTGCCTCCAGCGCCCCCACCATCACCAGGCCTCGTCATCCCGGTCCGGTACCCACAGCGCTGTTGTGAGGCCCATCCAGGTCCTCCCAGGCCACGTCCTACTGGACGCCGCACCCCAGGGGACAGCTGACTGTCTTCTCCTGCCGGAGAAGCACCTTCCTCGCTCCGCTGTTCTGTCCCCCCAGCGTTGTCCACCCCGTCAGTTCCCCTTTTGCCATGATCCCCAGGGAGATGGCCATGTGGCTTTCTGAAAATACCTTGACCTCTCCCAGCTCTACAGTGCTCCCCGACCCTCAGGGCCCTCCCAGCCTTTGCTCAGGTGTGGGGTGGGCACAGCAGGGGCATCAGACCTTGGAGCGATTGGCGGTCCCTTGAGGCTTCCCGGGATCAGCTGCCACCATGTGGACCCTAGCCCACTCCCAAAGTTCATACTGGGTGAAGCCTGGCTCCATCTTTGAGCCTCAGTTACTTTATCTGTTAAACGGGCTCCAGTGTCAGCCTGTCTCCTGGTTTACAAGGACGAAGTGAGACGGGGCACATGAGCTGCTCAGGTCGAGCAGCTGCCTGGCACGCGGTCTTCCCCTCGCCCCTCTTCCCTGGGCCTTCGAATACCAAGAGGGAGGGCGGCGCCAGCAGGGACAGCTCTCCTGGGAGCCTGCACCGCATCCCCAGGAGTGCCCGGCCTGCGTTAGCTTCAGGTGTGCAGCAAAGTGCTTCAGTCATACAGGTATCTACACATAGCTGTTCTTTTTCAGTTCTTTCCATTAAGATAGTTACAAAATATTGAATCTAGTTCCCTGTGCTCTACAGTAGGACCTTGTTGTTTATCTATTTTATGTATAGTAGTGTGTCTCTGTTAATCCCAAACCCTTAATTTATTCCCCTCCCCCACCGCCCAGTATTCTTTTCTTCCTGGATAATTGATGCCTCTGGGGTCACTGCCCCCTGGGCAAGCGTGACGCTGATGCTGGCAGGTCAGCCCTGCAGCCCCTGAGCCTGCTGCTGCCCCAGGCAGACCCATCTCGGCTCTGGAGAAGCCCTGGGCCACAGCGGCCTGGGGCCTGGGGGAAGGGGCAGCAAACGGAGGAGTGAGAGGCCGTGTCTACCTGTGTAGCAGATTTTGGGGTGAAACTGCCCTCTCCTCTTTCTCAGCAAAGGGGGCGCCTGGACAGACGTGCGGCCGTGAGCCAGAAATCAGCCGCTCCCCAAATCAGCTCAGGGAGAAGAACATCCTGAAATCTGCGAGGATCGCCGCAGGTTCTGCTGGGCGCGGGGGGTGGGGGGGGTGGGGGCTGGAGCCAGGCTTCTCCCGAGCTGCGGTGCGGTGGTGAGGGGGCAGTGGCGTCATCCCCAGAGCTGTGGGACGATGATCTCCGCGTGCCCGCACGCAGCCTGAGTGGGGACAAGGGACAGGGGACAGGGGACGGGAGATGGGCGCCGTGCTGCTGAGCCGGGCAGGCCCCGCCGTGCGGGTAGAAGCTGGGCGGGGGGAGGGCTGCAGAGGTGGGGGCACACCGGGCGGTGGGGGAAGCAGGGGTGAAGACGCACAGGTGTGGCTGAGCCTGGGGCTTCAGGGAGCCGCAGGGCGTGGGCCAGAGACAGGCCTGTGGTCCGAAGTCCCGCAGGGAGGGCCCCATTGGCCTTGGCATCCGCCCCAGCTCAGCTGGCCCGGGGGCACTCAGAGCTCGCAACCTCTCCTCCCCTCCTCCACTTTCCATATCACTCTGTCCAGAGGAAGCAGCCCTGAATAACCCATGGCAGGCCCCCCTGGCAGCTGGGACTCCAGGGAGAGTCACTGGGCCGTAGGACAGAGCTGTCCGGGGGCGTTGGGCCAGAAGCCCAGGACACTGTGGGTGGGGGCAGTGATTGGGATTCCAGAGCTGGAGCAAGTCATCCCACCTGAGGTCATTGACCCCACCTGGCCATGGCCCAAGTCCCCACAAGCCACCTCCTAGTGTGTCCGGACCACAGGGGAGACACTGTGCCTGCTCACAGCCCAGGGCCCATCTGGGTGCCTGAACCCTCCAGAACACATTACTTAGGCGGGTCTCAGTAGTCCTTATGCCACGGCTGAGGCTGCCCCTCCAGCCCCAGCCCCTGCTCCAGAACTGCTCCCCTCTGGGGCCCCCTGATCTCCCCAGGGGTTCTTGAAACCCTCACCGTGTAGGAGAGGGCTCAGGGCTGAGTCAGGGAAAGCAGGGTCCGGAGCTTAGTTGTGCCTCTTTCCAGGCTAGCGTCTTGAGCAGTCTCTGTTTTCCCATCTGTACAATGGGTTGAGCCAATTACAGGACTGTTGGTGGGCAGCATCCTTAGTGAAGGGCCACCAGCCTCATGGGAGGCAGGCATCTGTGCTCAGCTTTTCTTCGAAGCCAGTCTCATCTCTCCCTGTCTCCAGGTCCTCGACAGCCAGCATGGGCCAGTGCCCAAATGCCCTTAAAAAAATAATCCAAACTCACTCCCTAACATCTATAAACCCATGTATATTTCATGGGAAGTTGAATCCGGGTGTTTCTGATTCATTTACAGCGCATTTGGGAGTGAATGGCTGTTCATCAAGGGGGAACTTGGATCCAAACACTCTGAGGTCCCAAATGCCCCAAGGCTGAGTCTCACCTTCCTGCAAGGACAGCTCCAGGCTGGCAGGAAGCCCCCCTGTGGAGGGAGGGGGCAGCAAGAGGCTGCGTGGAAACCACAGACCCCAAGGGGTCAGATTCCTGGCTCACTCAGAGCCTCCAGTCCCCAGTCTGGGCCACCGTGCCTCACAGGCACGGTTCTCCATGCCTGGGCAGGGCTGGCAGGTGTGGCCCCTCACAGGTGGGGAGGACCGCATCCCAGGGGGAGGCCTCTGCCTGGGCAAAAGCCGGGAGGGGGTAGTGCTCCTGGGTGTGCCGGCCTGTGGGGGTCTGCCGGGGCTGCCACAGCAGAGCACCGCACGCCAGGGGGCTCACACAACAGGAAGTGATGGCTTCACAGTTCCCGGGGCTAGGAGCAGGACCAAGGTGGCAGCAGTGTTCCCTTCTGAGGGCTGGGAGCACGGCTCTCTCCCAGACCTCTCCCCTACTTCTGGCAGTTTGCTGGCCGTCTTGGGTGTCCTTTGGTGCGTAGACGCATCCCCTTGGACTTGCCTTCATCTTTGCATGGTGTTCTCCTGTGTACATCCTTGGTGTCCAAATTTCCTCTTCTTTAAGGAGGTCAGTCCCACAGGGCCAGGGCTTGCCCTCAGTTGGATCACCACGGTGAAAGCTTGTCCCCAAATAAAGCCACATCCTGAGGAATCAGGGGGTAGGATTCCCAAGTATTTTTTGGGGGGAGGGGGCACGATTCAGCCCATAATGCTCCCCACAGATGGGATGACCCAGAGTCTGGGTCTGAGTCTGGGATGCCATAGCCCAGGGGGGCGCCCAGCGCAGGCCAGTGCCCACAGGTGTGCCATGGGCCACAATGAATTCACAGCAGCAGGGGCGGGGCAGCAGCAGAAGGCCGAGTGGGGCTGGGAGCCAGGGATGGCCCTGAAATAAGGGTCCCTCAGAGAAGCCAGGCCGGGGCCAGTGAGGAGCTCAGTTCCATGTACGTGGGGGCTGCATGCTGCGTGGTCAGCCCAGGGTGGAGTTCTGGCTCCCCACTCACTGCCCCCTGAGACCTCAGGCTTCTTAACAGCTTGAGCCTCAGTTTGCCAATCAGAGAAGTGGTGTGGTAACCGCTGCTTATTTGGTATACAGGGGCCCCAGGACTGAACTTGGGCAGGAGGGCCCGTCTGGGGCCTTCAGTGCAGTCTTGGGCCCTGGACAGCCCTTTAAGTCACCCAGTCAGACACAGGACTGGAAGAAGGAAAACACAGCCCGCGTGCACCGAGGAAGATGGACGAGGGGAGATTTCAAGACGATAAAATTGTTGAGTTTCCCTGATTCCCCTCATGTGTGCTCCCTAACTTCTCTGCCATGACCTCCTCGCTCTCAGTACTGTTTCAGTGGTGGAGAGTGACTTTCAGGTCCTGCTTCCCAGAACCACCCCCCATCACACCCACTAAGTGTCTGCGGTGAGGTGGGGGCCAGAGAGGCAAGAACACAGGACAGCAGCACCCGCTCTCCCGGGGGCTCCAGCCCAGGGCCCTCCCTGGGAATGGAGGAAGCGTCCTCCCAGGCTCGGAGGAAGGAGAAGCGGCTCGTGTGAGGCATGGGCGAGCGCTCTCCCACAAAGGCCCAGGGGGCCCGGGAGGACCGCGCCCTGCGCCCCGCCAGCCTGCCCGGCCCGGGCCGCCCGCCGAGCCTGGCACTGCTGACCCAGCAGACTCTGGGCAGGGCTTCCAGCCCAAAGGCCACGGCCTGCTGGCCACAGAGGCCGGGGGGTGGCCAGGCTGGGCCACCCCTGGCTGTAAACACTTCCTACCAGCAGGAGTGGAAGGAGGCTCCTGTTCCCTGAGTCCCCATCTCTGTTTCCAAGTGGCCGTTGAGGAATCTGGCCGCAGGGGTGGGGAGCCCCCCGCCGGGCGGGACACGCCGTTCAAGCCCTGGCGCCCGGCTCCCCCGACCTCACTGCTGGGTGACGCCGCCTTGGTTATTTCCAGTATTTTGCAAGAGTCGATGTTTATGTGATGTGTTACCGCTGGCAATTTGCTCGTGGTTTCCGATGGATGCCAAACAAGTCTCGGAAGGCCGTCGTTCTGAAAACATGTGCGGGGTGCCAGGGCCAGGCCTCCCACCTTCAGGGCTGGGCCTGAGATCGGGTCTTGGTGTCCACACTGCCTCTGGGGAACCACTCGAGCCTGAGAGCCATGTGCTACAGGAATGGTCCCCTCTGTCCCCCAGCCCAGGACCCGCTAGGGGCCTTCATCCCAGGAGCTGGGCTAGCTTTGCAGAGGCCAACCCGGGGAGGGGGCTCTGCCCTCAGGGCTCCCCACCACCTCCCTGCTGGGTGACGAGGAACCTGTGGGCTCTGGCCAAGTTGTCACTTTCCTGCCTGTCCCTCCCCGCAGTCCCTCTTCCTACCTGTAGCTTCAGAGTGCACTTAGGGCTTGAGCCAAGGGCCCCAAATTTCTTCCTTTCATGCCCCTAGCCCCCATGGTCTTAACCATCTCGATGGGCCCAACAGCTCCTCTCCGTTCCCTGGACCAAGTCACCTCTATCTCCACCTGACGAGGCAGGAGCCTCTGCCTGGTCTCTCTGCTGCCCTTCACCCCCAACACCCTCAATGCCATCCAGGGCGGACTCCAGGTGGGAAAGCCAGACCATGTCACGGCCCGCGGCTCCCAGTTCCTCTCTCAGCCTTGCCTGCCTCTCCAGCCACAGCTGATGAGCAATATTCCTCCGTCCTGAAATGCCCCAGGGCCCTGGACCAAGGATGCTTGCTTGTCCAGCCAGCTCAGCCTTTTGGCATGGTCCCTGGAGGGGGCAGGTGAGTGCCAGGTCCCCTGAAAATCCCTCTCAGTTCCTGCTGTGAGTCCACCAGGCCAGGGACCAACCATGCCCCTCCCATGCTGACCACTGGCCCTAATGGCCTTCCGGAGCCCAGGACATCCCCATGCTGTACAGGGGGCAGGGCTGCCTGACTCCCACTGCCACATCGGGGGTCTGTCCGCTGTTCCTTGGCAGGTGAGACCCTGGGAAAAGGAGCCCTCCCCCCCACCCCCTGCCCTGTGCCCCAGCCTGGGACAGAGAGGCTCCGGGGAGGGGCTGGTCTGGGAGAGTGTCCTGGGCAGAGTAAGGCGCTGCACCCCCACCGTCCTTCTGGGCCTCAGTCTCTGCATGCTGTGCTTTCCAGATGAGTCAGATGGTCACCAGTTTCCACACGTCATCCTGACAAGTCTTGGGCCCAGCGTTGGCCTGCAAATGTCTACGATAAATGGCCTTGACTTCATGTTGAGCCTCAAGCACCTGCCTCCCTGAAGCCCGAGCGCCTGTCCTTGCAGGTGCATCCCAGCTCCTCACCTGGACCATGAGGCGTCACGGCTCCGCGCCTTCACACCCGATCCCCCTCCTGCTGGGATGCCGGGGCTCCACTCTGGGGTCTGTGAAGCCTCTGGGACTCGGGCTGCCCCTCCCCCGGCATCTTTCCCCTAGGCCCTCTCCCTCTCTCCCCACTTCCCCCCGCACCTGCCAAGATTACCTGTTCCCTCCCGCCCCCAGCCTTCTTATGCCGAGAGCCAGGCCCAGAGGGGCGGCAGCAGGCCGAAGAGGGGCGGTGGACAGTGGCCCTTCACCGAGAGGGAGAGTAAAGAGGCGTCGGGCAGATACTGACGTGCCGGTGGGTCCCTCCCCCCAATCTCGAGCAAAAGCCCAGCTCAAGGGCATCATGTGGAGCCATGGTTACCAGCACAGACTCAGGCCCATCAGAGGATCTGGGGCTGGTCCAGCCTCCGCCAGTGGCCAGCTGGGCCACCTGGGAAATGCCAGCGAAGCCCTCTGCCCAGCTAGGGTGAGGATCAGTGAAGACATCCCCTGGCTCGAGGCGTCCTGTACATCAGCATCGCTGTCGCTGCTGTGTCTTCACTGCGGGTATGGGACCAAGGAGTGTATGTGCAGCCCCTAGTCCTATCATCCTGGTGGCCCAGCACGGCAGTGGGGCGGGAGGGCCTTCCAATCCTGCCTTTCGCTCCGGAAGAAGGAGCCCTGGGTGAATCCCAACCCCACGGATTCAAACCCTTGTGTACTCACTCCCTGCTGCTGCCACAACCAATGACCATGGATTCAGCATCTTCAACAACACGCAGATTTTATCTGACACTTCTGGAGGTCAGAGGCTCAAAATGGTACTCACTGGCTGACAATCAAGGCATTCCTTCTGGGGGCTCTGGGGTAGAATTTGGTTTTTTGCCTTTTCCAGCTCTAGAGGCTGCCTACACTCCTTGGATCAGGGCCCCTTCCTCCATCTTCAGAGCCAGAAGCATGGCGTTTTCCAGTCTCTCCACATTTGGCTCTTCTTCCATTGTCTTTTCTCCTTCCCCCTTTTCCATCTCTGACCCTCGTGCTTCATTCTTATGGAGATACTTACATCCATGCTGGGCCCATGCAGGTAATCTGGGATCATCTCCTCATCATCACGGCAAAACCCTTTTGCCGTGTAAAGAAACGTGCTTTTAGATGCTAGGGATTAGGCCGTGGACACCTTGAGGGTAACTGTTTGGCCACACCCATGGGTTCTCAGGTCCCAGCTGTGCTGATCACAGCCTCTCACACTGCACCCTCAGATACCCCAGGTTAGACTGGGTCAGGACCCTTGGGACCCCTGTTACTCACTCAGGTCTCTCTCACCCTCTCTGGGCTGGAAAGCTGTATCCCCATAGGTGAGCTCTGGAGCCCAAAGTTAGCTGGAAGTTAGTTAGTTAGGAAGGAAATGATAAATATCAGAGCAGAAATCAATGAAATAGAAGGAAAAAAACAAAGAAAAGATCAACAAATGAAGAGCTGATTTTTAAAATACAAATAAAAATAACGAATGTTTAGCTAAACTAAGAAGAAAAAGAGAGGAGACTCAAATAAATAAAATCGGAAATGAAGGAGAAGTCATCACAACTGACACCAGAGGAATACAAAGGATCGCAGAGATTATGTGCATTCTATACATGTCGTCTCTTTGCAGATGGCAGGATATTATACGTGCAAAACTCTGAAGGCTCCATAAAAAAACTTTGTACTAATAAATGAATTCAATAAAGTTGCAGGATATAAAATCAATACACAAAAATCTGTTGCATATCTATACACTAATAACAAATGATCAGAAAGACAAATTAAGAAAACAATCCCATTTCCAGTTGCACCAAAAAGAATACAATACCTGGGAATAAATTTAACCCTGGAAGTGAAAGATCTGTGTACTGAAAAGTATGAGACATCTATGAAAGAAGTCGAAGAAGACAAAAATAAATGGAAACCTATCCTGTGGTGCTGGATTGGAAGAATCAATATTGTTAAATATCCACATTGTCCAAAGCCATCTATAGATTCAGTGCAATTTCCATCAAAATTCCACTGAAATTTTTACAAAATCCTAAAATTTACACAGAACCACCAAAAAACACCCCAAATAGCCAAACGCAACCTGGAGAAAGAAGGACAAAGCTCGCGGCCTCACACTTGCTGGTTTCACACTACAGCACAAAACGACAGTAACTGAAACAGTAGAGGATTGGCATGAAAACAAACACAGAGCATAGCACCCATTTATGATGCAAACTCTCACCACAGTGGGCACAGACGGAACACATTCCAACATCATAAAAGCCATATATGACCAACCTACAGCCAGCGAGCGCTCAACGGTGAAAACCTCAAAAGCTTCCCACTAAAATCTGGGACAAGACAAGGCTGCCCACTCTCACCACTCCTATTCAACATAGTCTTGGAAGTCCTAGCCACAGCAATCAGGCAAGAGAGAGAAGTGAAAGGGATCCAAATTGGAAAAGAAGAGGAAAAGTGTCACTCTATGCAGATGACACGATACTATATATTGAAAACCCTAAAAGGTCCACACAAAAACTACTAGAAATAATCAAAGCATTCAGCAAGGTAGCAGGTTACAAGATTAATGTTCAAAAATCAGTTGCATTTCTTTACACTAATGATGAATCAACAGAAAAAGAAAGCAAAGAAACAATCCCCTTTAAAATAGCACCCAAAGTAATAAAATACCCAGGAAAAAATCTAACCAAGGAGGTGAAAGGCTTATACACGGATAACTATAAAACACTGATTAAAGAAATTAAAGAAGACTTTAAAAAATGGAAAGATATCCCATGCTCCTGGATTGGAAGAATCAATATTGTTAAAATGGTCACACTGCCCAAGGCAATCTACAGATTGAATGCAATCCCTATCAAATTACCCAGGACATATTACACAGAACTAGAACAAATCACAATAAAATTTATATGGAACCACAAAAGACCTAGAATTGCCAAAGCATTACTGAAGAAAAAGAAAGAGGCTGGAGGAATAACTCTCCCAGACTTCAGACAATACTACAGAGCTATGGTAATCAAAACAGCATGGTATTGGTACAAAAACAGACATATGGACCAATGGAACAGAATAGAGAGGCCAGAAATGAAGCCACAAACTTTTGGTCAACTCATCTTCGACAAAGGAGGCAAGAATATACAATGGAATAAAGACAGTCTCTTCAGCAAATGGTGTTGGGAAAACTGGACAGCAGCATGTAAATCAATGAAGCTAGAACACTCCCTTACACCATACACAAAAGTAAACTCAAATGGATCAAAGAAAAAAAATGGGTCAAAGACTTAAACATAAGACAGGATAAAATAAACCTCCTAGAAGAAAATATAGGCAAAACATTATCTGACATACATCTCAAAAATGTTCTCCTAGAACAGTCTACTCAAGCAATAGAAATAAAAGCAAGAATAAACAAATGGGAACTAATGAAACTTACAAACTTCTGCACAGCAAAGGAAACCATAAGTAAAGTAAAATGACGACCTATGAAATGGGAGAAAATTTTTACAAATGAAACTGACAAAGGCTAGATCTCCAGAATATATAAGCAGCTCATATGACTTAATAAGAAAGAAACAAACAACCCCATCCAAAAATGGGCAGAAGACCTAAACAAGCAATTCTCCAAGGAAGAAATACAAATGATCAATAGGCACATGCAAAAATGCTCAATATCACTAATTATCAGAGAAATGCAAATCAAAACTACAAGGAGGTATCACCTCACACCAGTCAGAATGGCCATCATTCAAAAGTCCACAAATGACAAATGCTGGAGAGGCTGTGGAGAAAAGGGAACCCTCCTACACTGCTGGTAGGAATGCAGATTGGTGCAGCCACTGTGGAAAACAGTATAGAGATTCCTCAAAAGACTAGGAATGGACTTACCATATGACCCAGGAATCCCGCTCCTGGGCATATATCCAGAAGGAACTCTACTTCAAAATGACACCTGCACCCCAATGTTCACAGCAGCACTATTTACAATAGCCAAGACATGGAAACAGCCTAAATGTCCAACAACAGATGAATGGATAAAGAAGATGTGGTATATTTATACAATGGAATACTACTCAGCCATAAAAACCGACAACATAACACCATTTGCAGCAACATGGATGCTCCTGGAGAATATCATTCTAAGTGAAGTAAGCCAGAAAGAGAAAGAAAAATGCCATATGAGATCACTCATATGTGGAATTAAAAAAAAATTGAACATAAATACAAAACAGAAACAGACTCATAGACATAGAATACAAACTTGGGGTTGCCAAGGGGGAGGAGGTGGGAAGGGACAGACTGGGAGTTCAAAATTTGTAGATACTGACAGGCATATGTAGAATAGATAAACATGATTATACTGTGTAGCACAGGGAAATATATACAAGATCTTGTGGTAGCTCACAGAGAAAAAAAAGGTGACGATGAATATATGTATGTTCATGTATAACTGAAAAATTGTGCTCTACACTGGAATTTGACACGACATTGTAAAATGATTATAACTCAATAAAAAAAGGTTAAAATTTTTTTAAAAAATGTAAAACAACAACAACAAAAAACCAACAAGAAAGAACCAGACCAAAAAAAAAAAAAAAAAAAAAACCAAACACATAGATAAATGGAATAGAATAGAGAATCCAGAAATAGGCCCAAATATATGTGATCAATTAATTTATGACAAAGGAGCCAAGACTACACAACGGGGAAAGGAGAGTCTCTTCAATAAACGGTGCTGGGAAAAGCTGGACAGCCACATGCAAAAGAGTACAACTCAACCAGTATCTTACAACAGACACTAAAATTAACTCAAATTGGACTAAAGATCTGAATGTTAAGACCTGCAATCATCAAATTTCTGGAAGAAAATAGAACCAGTGACTCCTTGACATGGACTTGGTGATGATTTTTAAAAATCATGCCAAAAGCAAAAGCAAGAAAAGCAAAAATAAACAGGTGGGACTACATCAAACTAAAAAGCTCCTTCACAGTAAAGGCAACCATGCACAGAATGAGAAAGCAACCTACTGAACGGAGGAAATATTTGGAAACCATATATCTGATAAAGGGTTAATATCCAAAATATATGAAGAATTCATATAACCCAATAGCCAAAATACAAATAACCTGATCCAAAAATAGGCAGAGGACCTGAATACACGTTTTTCCCGAAGAAGACTCAGAGATGACCGACAGGCACGTGAAAAAAGTGCTCGACGTCACTCTTCATCTAGGACTTGTAAATCAAAACCACTGTGAGGTATCGCCTCATACCTGTTAGGATGGTTAGTATCAAAAGACAAGAGACAAGTCTTGGCAAGGATGTGAAGGGAATCCTTGTGCACTGTTGGTGAGAATTTATTTTTTTATTTTTTATCATAGTATAGTTGATTTACAATGTTGTGTTAGTTTCCAATGTACAGCAAAGTGATTTGATTATACATATACACATATGTGTATTTTTCAGACTATTTTCCATTATAGGTTATTATAAGATAGTAAGTGTAGTTCCTTGTGCTATACACTAGGTCCTTGTTTATCTATTTTATATATAGTGATGTATCTATTTCAATCCACACTCCTAATTTATCCTTCCCCAACTCTTTCCCCTTTGGTAACAGTAAGTTTCTTTTCTATGTCTGTGAATCTATCTCTGGTTTGTAAATAAGTTCATTTGTACCATGTCTTTTAGATTCCACGTATAAGAGAAGTCATAGGATGTTTTTTCTGTCTGACTTACTTCACTTAATATGATAATTTCTCCATCCATCCATGTTGCTGCAAATGGCATTATTTCATTCTTATTTGTGGCTAAGTAATATTTCATTGTATATGTATACCACACTTTCTTTATCTATTCGTCTGTCGATGGACATTTGGGCTGCTTCCACGTCTCGGCTGTTGTGAATAGTGCTGCTGTGAATACCGGGGTGCAGGTGTCTTTTTGAATTGGAGTTTCCTCCAGATATACGCCTAGGAATGGTATTGTTGGATCTATTGTAACTCTGTTTTTTTGTTTTTTAAGGACCCTCCATACTGTTCTCCATAGTGGCTGCACCAATTTCCATTCCCACCAACAGTGTAGGAGGAGTCTCTTTTTCTCCACAACCTCTCCAGCATTTATTATTTGTAGACTTTTTAATGATGGTCACTCTCATCGGTGTGAGGTGATACCTCACTGTAGTTATGATTTGCATTTCTCTAATAGCTAGCAATGCTGAACATAGATTAAAGACCTAAACGTAACACAAGACACCCTAAAACATAGGCAAGATGCTCTTTGACATAAATCACAGCAATATTTTTTTGATCCTTCTCCTAGAGTAATGGAAATAAAAGCAAAAATGAGCAAATAGGACCTGATTAACTTACAAGCTTTTGCACAGCAAAGGAAGCCATAAACAAAATGAAAACACAACCTATGGAATGGAAGAAAATATTTGCAAATGATGAGACTGAAAAAGAATTAATTTCCAAAATAGGCAAACAGCTCATAAAGCTTAATATCAAAAAACAAACAACACAATCAAACAATGGACAGAAGACTTAAACAGTCATTTCTCCAAAGAAGACAGACAGATGGCCAAGAGGTATATGAAAAGGTGAACAGCCACTATAGAAAACAGTACGGAGGTGCCTCAAAATTAAAAATAGAACTGTCATATGAGCCAGCAGTCCCACTTACTAACATTTATCCAAAGAAAATAAAAACATTAGCTAGAAAGGTTACCTATACCCCTATGTTCATCCCATCTTATTCACAAATAGCCAAGATACGGAAACAGCCCTAGTGTCCATCTGTGGATGAAGCATTAAATAAACTCCCGTGGTCAGCCCGGAAGATTTTATTAAGGCTAGAATTAGGGTTAGGTTAGGGTTCATATATATACGGAATATCATTTCACCATAGAAAAGAATGAAACCTTGCCATTTGCCGCAACATGCATAAACCAGGACAGTGTTCTGCTAAGTGAAATAAGTCTGACAGAGAAAGACAAATACCTTATGATATCTTTCATAGGTGAAATCTAAAAACAAAACCAAAATAGAGACAGAGAAAAGGTTGGTGGGTAAAAGAAATGGGTGAATGGGGTCCAAAGTTTAAATTTTTTTTTTCATTTTAAAGAGAAAACCATTTTAATCCCCATTTTGTTGATAAAGAAAATGAGAATGCAAACCCAACAGAATCTCTCACCAGAGCTCAAGCCATTAGCAGTAATGCTGGACCGCTTCTCCAGTCCTAGAGGAACTCGGCAGAAGCTGTGGAAGGCAGCAAGGTGGGCTTCACAAAGGAGGAGCATCTGGAGGGTATGGGAAGGTCAAGACAGACAAAGATCAAAGGAAGGGTATTCCATACACAGAGAAGGAGTGACACGAGCAAGCCATGAAGTGAAAACATAGACCCTGAGCAGGTATTTAAGAGCTGGCAAGCATTTGAGAGTTGGAGCCATAAGGTTGCCAGGAGACTACAGAATGAGACGAGAATAAAGGTCAACGTCAACACAGCCCCTACTTGTAAGGAGTAGGAAGAGGAGACGGAAAAATAGTCAGAGAAGAAAAACAGGAAAATAAGCGACCCCCTTGTCCATTTTTCATTATAAATCTTACCTTTTTGAAGAGTGATTGTACCTCCATCTCTTTGTTAGACTCAGAGCTTCCCAACAGCAAAGGATACATTTTCTCCGCCTTTATCCCTAACATACAGCATGACCCCTCACAAAGGCGCCCACCGCGGACTTGCTGACTGACTAAATGAATGAATTAATGAAAAATAACACATGTTCTTCCTAGTAGTACCTAAGGAATTAAAATTTACCAGAAGCTTGTAGAAGTATAACGTCTGCGTTAAAAACAAAAACAGAAACCGCCTGTGCATAACTGTGCACCAGCTCGCTGCGTAACCGAGCAGCAGTGGGCGAGCTCCCGGAAGTACAAACCCGACGAGGTCTAAGCCGTGAAGAAACAGGAAACCCGAATAGACCTACAGCTGACAGGGTGGCTGAATCCGCAACCAGACCTTCCCGACAAAGAAAAGCCCAGAACCAGGTGACTTCCCTGGCGACGTCCATCAGGCGTTTAAACAATCAGGGCCAGTCCTTCTCAAGTCTCTCCAAAAACTGAAGAGGAGGGAGTTTTCCCAAAATAATTTTATGAGGCCAAAATTATCCTGATATCAGAGCCAGATAAGGACACTGCAAGGAAAGAAAATTGCAGGCCAATATCTCTGATGAACATATATGCAAAAGTCTTCCACAAAATACTAGCAAACTGGATTCAACAGCACATCAGAAAGACCACACACCATGATCAAGCGGGATGCGTCCCTAGGATGCAATGATGGTTCAACATATTCAGATTAATAAACGCGATGTACTACGTCAAGAGAATAAAGGCTAAAACCATATGATCACCTCAATAGATGCAGAAAAAGCACCTGACAAAATTCAACATTCTTTTATGACAAAAACTCTCAACAAACTCGGTATAGAAGGATTGTATCTGAGCATAATAGAGGCCACACATGACAAGCCATGGCGAACATCCTACTCAGTGGTGAAAGCTACAAGTTCTCCCTCCAAGATCAGAAACAGCACAACAATGCCCACTCTCATTACTTCTATCCAGTATAGTACTAGAAACCCTCCCCAGAATAATCAGACGAGAAAAGGAAGTAAAAGAGATCTGAATCACAAAGGAAGAAGTGAACTCACCTGTTTACAGATGATGTGACCTTACGTATAGAACACCCTAAGGGCTCCACCAAAAACTGCTAGAATGAATTCAATAAATTGATAGAATACAAAATCAACATTGAAAATCAATCGTGTTTTTATACACTAACAACAAACTATCTGAAAGAAAAATTAAGAAACCAGTCTTATTACAATACCATCAAAACCATCTAAAAAGTTAGGAATAAATTTAACCGAGGAGGTGAAACACCTGTACACTGACATCTATAAAATGTCAGTGAAAGAGACTGAAGCAGATACAAATGAATGGAAAGCTGTCCCACAGCGTTGGATTGGAAGAATTAACATTGTTAAACGTCCCTGCTACCCAGAACCATCTATAGAATCAATGGAACCCCTGTCCGAATTCCAATGGCGTTTTTCACAGAAAAAGAAAAAAATCCTAATACTCACATGGGACCACGAAAGACCCCAAAATAGCGACCTTGAGAAAGAAAGACAAAGCTGGAGCCATCATGCAAATTTATTTCAAACTATATGACAAAGGTATAGTAATCAAAACAGTGGCACCAGCATAAAACCAGGCACACTGACCAATGGAGCAGAATGGAGAGTCCAGAAATAAACCCATGCATATTCAGTCAACTCATCTTTGACAAAGACACCAAAAACACACAGTGGGGAAAGGACAGACTCTTCAGTAAGTGGGGTTGGGAAAACTGAGTAACCACACGCAGAAGAATGAAACTGTACGAAACTGGAAAAATGAAATAACAAAAATTAATTCAAGATAGATCAAAGACTTAAATGTAAGGCCTGTAACCAGAAGTCCTAGAAGAAAACTCAGGAGGAAAGCTCCTTGACATTGGTCTTGCCAGTGATTTCCTGGACGTGACCCCAAAATCACAGGCAATAAAAGCAAAAATAAATAAGTGGGCCTATTTCAAACCAAAAAGCTTCTGAACAGCAAAGGAAACAATTGACAAATTGAAAAAGCCACCTATGGAATGGGGGAAAATATCTGCAAACTGTGGATCTGATAAGGGGGTAATACCCAAAATATACAAGGAACTCACACAACTCAATAGCCAAAAAACAAACAGTCTGATCAAAAAATGGGCAGAGGACCTGAATAGACATTCTTCCAAAGAAGACATACAGATGGCCAATGGGTACATGAAAAGATGCTCAACATCACTAAGCATCAGGGAAATGGAAATCAAAACCACCAGGAGATAACACATTTCACCTGTCAGGATGGCCACTGTCAAACCCACGAGAATTAGCAAGTGCTGGGGAGGAGGTGGAGAAGGGGGAACTCGTGTGCCCTGCTGGTGGGGATGTAAATTGGTGCCACCACTGTGGAAGACAGTCTGGGGTTCCTCAGACAGTAAAAATAGAACTACTGCATGATCCAGCAACTCCACTTGTAGGTGTTTATCCAAACAAAATAAAACACTAACTGAAAAAGGTATCTGCAGCCCACGTTCATTGCAACATTACACACCGTGGTCAAGATATGGAAACAACCTAGGTGCCCATCGATGGAGGAATGGGTAAAAGAAGATGTGGTTTGTATGTATAATGGAATATTATGCAGCCGTAAAAGAGAATGAAATTCTGCCATATGGGACAACATGAATGAGCTTGGAGGATATTATGCTAAGTGAAATGAGTTGGACAAAGAAAGAAAGACAATTACTCTCATCTGGTATCACTTATATGTGGAATCCGAAAAAAAAAAGAAAGAAAAAGAAAAAAGCAAAGATCAAGTCCATAGGAACTGAGAGTAGAATGGTAGTTACCAGGGTTCAGGAAGGGAAGAGGTTGGTTAAAAGGTGCAAACTTCCAGTTATAAGGTGAATAAAGCGAGAAAGTTCTGAGCTCTAATGCACAGCCTGATGACTGTAGTTAAATATAACGTGCGTGCTTGAAAGTTACTGGGAGAGTAGATCTTAAGCGTTCTCATGACACATGAAAAAGTAACTGTCAGGTGATGGATGTATTAAATAGCTTGATTATGGTAATCGTTTCATAATGTAAAGGTATATCAAATCATTGCATTGTGCAGTTGAAATGTGTACAGTTTTGCCAATTACACCTCAGTAAAGCTCGGGAGAGAAAAGAAAGAAATTCTAACCTAGGAGCCGGAGCTTGGAATCGTGCCCTGCAGGGACGCGCGTTCTTACCCTTCCCTGCCTGGCTGAGCCCGGCCTCGCTCCTTCCCAGAGAAGAAGAGACCAGAGCGGGCCCTGCCTGCCGGAAGCGGGCCCCACGCTCCCAGCTGGGCGGTGTTAGTCTCCTGCTGGACGTAAACCATCTCCCAGACACCAGCCTCACCCTAGGCTCCTCTGGGACCATGGATGAGACAAAGCAAGGCCGCTTCCTAACTTCAGCTCAGCACAGACAGAAACAAGGTCTCTGCATCACCCCCCGAACACCACACAGCCCCCAGCTTGACTAGAATGAGTGACAGCTGAGCCTGTACCGAGCGCCGCCTCCTCGTTCCAGCCTGCAGAGGAGGTTTATTGAGAAGCCTGATCATGGAAAATCCCGCTTTCTGATAGAATCCAATCAATCTAGAGTGAATCCCTGCTTCCTTAGACCCTCCCCAAGCCCCTCAACCAAGCCACGTCAGAAAGTACACATTCCAGCACCTTCTCAGAGAGACGCCCCCGGGCTCCCCACGGTGTGTGCTCTTCTCCAGTGCAACGTGGAATACGCCTACCTGTTCACCTGCGGGTGGGATCCCGCTGGCCTTGGGCTGAGGGCACAGACACAGCTGTGTGTCACCTGCTGGGCTCACCTGGAAGTTAGAGGAATAAAGGTGAGCATTCAGGGACGCGAGGCCAGTGGAGCACCAGGCTCTCCACCGCCAGCAGGGACGCCCTTGGCTGACCCTGGCCGTCCATCCCTCCCGCAGGAAGAGCCTTAGGCAGGCAGCTCGTGGTGCCCTCACCTGCTGTCAGGAATACAAGGGGGTGAGCGTCCAGGACAGAGGACCCGCCCACCAAGGAGCCCAGTGCGCAGCCACCTTGCCCACCTTTCCTCCCGAGTTTCAGAAGCACCTTCCCCAGGGGCCCCCAGAGCTTGACGGTGCTAGGTAGGGGAGGAGGAGTCCTCCAGAGATATTTGGGACCTAAGGGTAAGAGGGTAGGCTTGGTGGCTCTTGGGGACAGCCAGCCATCCCAGGGTGCTCGGTGCCAAGTTGCCACTCTTACTCCCTGGACCCAGAGGTCTGAATTTTGCAGCCTCTCTTTGACAGTCTGTTGGTCCAGGCTCACAGCTCACCATGTTGTCCCGCAGGCTTCCTGGAAGGGGCTGGAAGGAGGGGGCTCTACTGGGTGACATAGGAGAGGAGGACGGGGTAGCAGGAGAGAGGAGGAGGCCCCCATGTGAAAGCCTCACTGGGGCTAGGAGGTGGGTCTCTGTGGGAGCATCTGCCCCTTCATGGCCTGGCTGGGTGTTCTAGAAAGTGTGAGAAGAATCCAGCGGCTCAGCTGGGGTCCACAACGGGCCCTGTGGGCTTTGACCATCATGGCGGCCGACGGAGCAGAGAGCATGTTTGCGTGGGCCCCGATGTGTGGACTCGGTAGGAATGCCCACTGTCTGCCTGTTTCATTCTACCACCTGGAAATTAAAGGCTCAGAGAGGCCTGGGCCCACCCAGGGTCACACAGCAGATTTTCAGAGGAACCAGAGGCAGCTCAGGTCTTCCCCCTCCACCCAGGGGCTTTCTACAGGTATGGGGGCTCTGGACGCCCCAACCCAGGCCTGGAGCTGACCTCCTGTGGGGGCTATTTGGAGTCTTCCCCACTTTTCCCACACCACAACCCCCGAGGCTGGGTTTTATCTTTTCCACGGCTGAGCAGGGGTCAGCCAGCTGCAGCCCCGCCCCCAGGGCAGCCCCCTCCCCCACAGGCTGGTGTCTGGCAGCTCCTGAAGTAACCCCAGCACCAGCCCCAGGCAGCCCTCCTCCCCACCTCCGGGGTGGGGGTCTGGGCTCAGACAGATTGATCACCCCTCCCCCAAGCAGTTCTTATCTGCTTGCTGCCACGTTTTCACAAGTCCCCAAGCCCAGGGAGGCCCCTAATTGTGAGTGACAATGGCGCACAGTCCCCCAGTGGCAGCACCCCCCACCCACCGCAAGGTCGAGCTCTCTCACAAGCCCCTCATTGTCTACCACCCTCTACCCTACCAGACCCCCGCCTCTTGCCTTCATCCTGCCCCGCTGTCCCCTGTGCTAGGCGAGGTCTGCCCTGCGTCCCTCGCCCACCCCCCCAGCTCAGGCCACCACTTGCCACCCCCCACCCTCACTAGGCAAGTGGAGCTCTGCGGCCCCCCACCCCAGCCCCTCCCCACCCCAGCCCTGCTCGGCGCTGGCCAGGGTTGTGCTCTGCAGCCCCCACCCCCACAGACCCTCGCTATCCCCCCTCGGGTCCCCCAGTTCCGCAGCAGCCCCCTGCCCCCGCCCCCGCGGGCCAGGACGCCGGGAGCCGGGTGATGCGTCAGTTGGTGACTCAGACCTAGCGCACTTCATTTATTCAATAGCTCTGGGCCTGAAAAACACCGGCTAAATTGCATCCCATTTTCCCCAAGCCCATTAGCAACCAGCAGCCTCATTCTCAGTAATTCCGCTGAACCACCCTGGCTGGCCGGGAGGGGGCTTTGTTCCAAAGCCGCCCCCACCTCCCCCTAGAAGAGCATCAACTTTTCTTTGTCGAGTCGGTAAAACGGGCTTAGTCACGGCTCAAAGGGCAGGTCCCCCTGGGCTCCAGACCCCTCCCCCTGCCCATGAGCCCTGTTCTGGTCTTTTCTCTGCCTTTCCTGGCTTTACCTCTCTGTGCACTTCTGGCACCCCTCAAACTCTGCCTCCCTGGGTCCCCCAGTTGGCTTTCTCCCAGGGGTCTCCCCAGCCTAGCAGACCTGGCCACCAGCTACCCCAGTACAAGGATGTCAGTTGGGACAGTGACAGCCAGCACCTGCCTTTCCCGAGGGTTTGCCATCAGGGGCTGTGCCTGCCCCCCACCTCCGGCCCCGCACTAACGTCCCCACTTCTGCCTTCCCATGGGGACCCCAGCTAGGAGTAGCAGCCGCCCTTCACCTGCTGGCACTGGACCTCAGCAGACGGCTTCCTGGGCCTGAGCTGGCTTTTCTCCCAGCTGACAAGGGGAAAGGCAGTGTTAAAAGCAGCCGGAAGGGAGGCAGGGGCGCTCCTGGAGTTGAGAGCTAGAGAGGTGCTTTGTAGCCGGGCATCCTCCGGGGCCTGGGACGGTCCCCTGGGGTCACGGGTTCATGCCTCCGTGCTGAGGGGATGAGCCAGGGGTCTTTCTCCCTGACCCTGAGGCGGGCACCCAGTCCAGTTAGCTGCCCCAGGCCTCCTGGAGTCCCACACTTTTGTCTCTTTGCCTTGCACTTGGTTGAAAGAGACTGGGTACCACTGAGTCTCCGTCCAGGGCATGAGTGTTCAGAAACTATAGTTAAGTGGAACCTATATGCATGAAATATTAATCCACACTAATGGTTATTGTCTTGTTATAGGTCATAAAGTGCCAGGGAGCTTGGAAAGGCCAGTGAGCCCCCAGCTGAGACTCCTTTTGCTGCAAACAAGGTACTCAGAACTGCGGGGAAGGGTGATGTGGGAGGCACCGGGCAGCTGCCGAATTTCAGGCTAGGAGAGCTACCAGAGAGCCACTCCGCTGTGCACAGTGAGGCGGGGCAGCTGGAAACCCAGGGCTGTTGGGGTCTGGGGGACTGATGCAGTGACCCGACCCCCCCCCCCCTCCCGGAGAGGGGTCTGCACCATCTCTTTACCACAAGTTTAGGGAAGAGGAGGCCTTAGTAAAGGCCAGGACCACCCACCCATGCCCCTTCATGTGTACCAAGCAGCCAGCAGCCCCCGTCCTCCTGGACCTGCCGCAGGAAAAGGTCGGCACTTGGAGGGAGATGCCAGAGGGAAGATGGCAGCAGGCAGGGCACAAATGGCAGCACTGCCGGCCCAGCAACGACTCCGCAGGCAGGGGCCTCGGCCCCACTTCCTGGGGACAGAGAGACCCCTGCGCCCTGCAATGGCCCGGGGCCCCTCTGCGGGCTCTGCCCGCATCTCTTCCCTGTATGGGAGAGGCCGGGGCACAGCGGCCATGCCACAAGCTCACGTGGTCTGTTCCACGCTCCCAGCAGGAGTGGGGAGGGGGTGGGAGAAGCAGCGAAGGCTGGCAGAGAGACCTCAGGGTGACAGAGCACCAGCTCTCCACACGGCGCCAGGCGTGGTCGCAGGGCTCTCTCCAAAATACCCAGGTCCTGCAATAAGGAAATGGAAGCTCAGAGGGTTTGAGTGACTCCCTCAAGGCCACACAGCAAGTCCGTAGCAGAGCCGGGCTGGTTTCTCAGGTGTGCGAGCCTGTGGTGCTTGCATAGCCGATGACACATTTCCCCCATCCCTAGCTTCAGGGTTAAGGCCTCCTAGGTGCCGAGTGAGGCATCTTCAGTGCATCAGCCTCTTGCTCGCCCCACGCGCCAGCCCCCCATCCCTGTCCGGAGGGCCGGACATGTACTTATATTCTGGGAAACAAACTCTCCTTCTGTGAGAAAATGTGATGGTGTTCTTGGGCAGCGCGTGACCTCAGCCCTGCTCTGTCAGAGGTGCCACCCGTCAGAGGGGGGTGCGTGGCTGCGGAACAGTCCTCAGAGCAGACACAGTGCCCCCCTGCCCCAGGAAGCAAATGAGCAGGCCATTAGGGGCACTGGGTGTTAGTGGGAGCAACTGCCCACCGTGAGAAGAGGGGGCTGATCACCAGGAGGTCAGAGTAGGGTCAGCTTCATTAGTGACCGGGAGAGGATGCCAGAGTCCTTTGAGCTCCACAGCATCAGACAGAGTGACCCAGGGACAGCGCACAGGCTGTCAGTTACTGTAGTCTCAGAAAGAACCAGTGAGAAACCATACTTCAGAGAAGGCCAGGTCCACTCTGACCCCAGACTTTTCTTCTAGACCAGATTCTGATCCAGTACTCACCTACCACCAATGCCCACCGCTCCTCGCCATCTCTTCAGCTTCCTGACTCCCTTGACCCCTTGGCACCCCATCCAGTGTCCCTGACCTTGGCAAACACCCAGAAAGCTCCTTCATCCTCAGGTTCATATCTGCATGTTTGAACGTGCACATGGGGTGTACATGCACAGTGTACGCGGTCATTTTTACACGTGCACACACACATTCCTCAACTCTCTGACAGTCCATGCAGAGGTCATGTGAATCAAGGGACAGTGGGGAAACAGAAGACAGCTGCCTGGGGAAGGGGGGCGTGTGTCACAAGGCCCTTTGCTGAGGTTTGGGGCTGCCAGCTCAGATGTCCCCACTGTACCCAGAACAGGCCTAAGTCACACCACTGGCCAGCATTGCCTGGCCCTGTCTGCCCTGACCCTGACCCCAAGCTCATTTGCATGAGATGTATCCGAGGGTCCCTGAGCTCAGGACTCCTCCCAGGTGCCAGGCCCTAGGCTTTCTGGCTTTGTCCTCCAGCACCTAACTCCATGCCCCTGACTTGAATTTCTATCTCTGGACCCTCCCATCCAAACATCTGGCCTACCTCTCCCCACCTCCAGCCCCCACAGCCCAGAAGCCAGGGCAGGAGGGTCCCCAGGAGGACAGGGTCAGGTCTGGAGGCTGCTGAGAAGCTAACCTCTGCAAGAATTGTATTGTGACCCTGTGCTCCAGGGACCAAAGTTGTCAGTGACTGTGGCAAAGGAACAAATAAACAGTGTGGAACCACAAAAACGGGGACACCTTAGAGACCTCGCAGGGTCTCAGAGACGATGGGCAGTGAGTCGTCTCACAGCTAATGTTCACCTCCTTGCACGGATTAACTCCTGTAATTCTCACTGCAGCCCCATTCGACAGATTGGAAGCCTGAGACCCACAAAGATGAAGTAGCACCCGCAATGTTGTACTGGGATGAGAACTCGAGTCAGGGTGCAGAGCCTGTGCCCTAGGGTACTTGCCACACTGCCCTTGAATGGCTATGCTCTGCATTCTAGGGGACCGGCAGACCCCTCTGAGGCCCCAGCATCCCCGACAGGACAAGAGTCCCATGGAGGGGCAGCATGCTCAGAGACAAGGGCTGCAGGAAGGGATGGTGAAGGTTGTGTGCAGTGGGGATGAGGGGAGGCCTGTGGCCGGATGGAAGCTGCGAGAGCAATGAGGCCTGATGCTCAGATTCCCATTGTTCCTTCTAGGGAGCTGCAACTCCCCCGGGTAACTCCTAGAAACTTCCATGTATAGTTCTGGCTTGACGATGCATGGGTAGGGAAGAGCCAGGGGACACAGAGCAGAGGGAGGTGAGGAAGGGGGCTCTGGGAGGGGGTGAGGAGCCCTGGGAAGGGAGCGGATGTGAGTCCCGCCCTGCTCCACCCCCCTGGGAGGAGAACTGCGGAGGGGCTGGGCTCCCTTGGATGATGGCAGGGAGCAAAGATAGCGGTGGGGTGTTTTGATGGTTGAGGGTTCAGTGGCCCAGGAGCCTGGAGGGCTCGACACACAAGGTGATTGCACAGGAAGGGACTTCAGGGTCACATATGCTGATTCAATTACACCCATTTTACAGATGAGGAGACTGAGTCCCGGTGAAGGCAAGTGGTTTCCCAGGAGCTGGGATCTGACAAGATCTGCATCCGGATTTGTGCTGTTCACCAGGACCTTCTCCCATGGTCTTGGATGCAGCAGTCTACTCCTGCCTGGCACACAGTAGGTGCACAGTTGGAGAGAGTGGCTGTTGTAGCATTACTGGAACAAAGGGCCAGCTCCAGAGGGATCATGATAAGGAAGGAAGGATGGGCTTGGGTCATGGTAGGAAAAGTACCTGCCCTGAGATTTTCCCCATGAAGCCAGCCCCTTGGCACATCTGTCTGGAGTCTGTACACAAAGTGCGGAAATGAGAATGAGAGGTGGGCTTACAGGGTGAGCCAGGCTGGCTTGTGGGACTGGGAAGGTGGCTGGCTTTGGGGACCACCCTGTCCATACCTCTACAACCACCACCTCCTCTAGGAGGTGACCTGAGCAGGCCACAGACCCCCCACACAACAGAGCTGCTCACACGTGCAGCCTTCTCCCCGGACGTGGAGCCGAGGAGGGGAGTGGGGGGCATGGGGCTCTTGAAAGTCTTGCCCTGGGTCTGGGACCCTCTGCACCCTCATGACCTGCTACAACACTGCTTGGGACCTGAATGGGGCTCTGAACGTAATGGGCTCTGTTGCTCATGGTTTTGTTTGGGGGTGCCTTCAGAAGCTGGGGGGCAGATCGAGAGGGCACGGCCCCTGGATGCTGGAGCCAGCCACGAGGGGTGGTCTGGACCATCAGGAGTGGGTAGTCTCTGGGCTGCAGGTATGGTGTGACTTCAGGATCTGTGGGGACCCTAAGCAGCCATGGGTCAGCAGAAGGGAGCCCCCACTTGAATGAGAACCTGACCTGGGCAGCACTTTGTTCATACTCGAAACCCATTTCATTCTCATCTCATGGGTACTGTGCCCATTTTGTAGATGAGGAAACTGAGGCTCAGGGTCAATAAGTGACAGAAGCTGGATTCACGTCTCAGTCCTCGTCTACATCCACCAGACCCCGTTCTACCAGGTTTTTCATTTACAGGAGTAGCCCGCTCCCCACTGCACCCCCTAGCAGGCATATACCAGTTTTACACCCCCAGCTCGGGCTGGAAAGACAAGCTTATGCCTCTTTCCCAGACTCAGAGTCACTTTCAAGAGAAGGCGTCTCAAAAGGTAGGGTTTGCCCACACCAAGGGGCTCTGGAGAGACGCCCAAGGGGAGGGCTGGCGGTCTGGGGGTCAGCTGAGTGGCTGGGCTCACCCAAGGGTCTGTGATGGGGGAGATCACTGACACTAGTCAGAGCCACCTTCTGGCCATGGATGGAGGGGGCCAAGAAACAAGCCCTGTTTCCTCCTTCATCAGATGGAGACCGTCCATCTGGAGGGATGCAGCGGGGTGCAGAGGGGCTGGAGCAGGCGCCCCCGACCCCAAACCATGGCAAGACGGTGGCTGCCTGCCTTTCCTTTGCTGCAGAGCCAAGGAGGAAGCCAAGCTGGTGCCCCCTCCCCCTGCCCAGCCAGCCCAGACAGAGGCGGTGGGCAGAGCGCGGGCGAGAGGCTCTGGGGAAAACAGCATGAGTCACCCGCCGGCCAGAGCGTGTCCTTCCCGGCTGAGAACCGGCGGTGGCAGGTTTCTTAGGTAATTATGTAATTTATGAGGCTCCCGCTCGGGGCTGCGTCTGAGTCAGCCCGGCTGTGTCGTGACCAGGCGGAGGCTGGCAGAGCGAGGCGTGGGCACCGGCTCTGCCCCTGGGCCCCGGCCGCTCTGCCCCTCACAGGGACCGGCAGCTGGGGCTGGGGGGCATCTCAGACCTCAGACGGCCCTGGCTCTCAGCCGGACATGTGAGCTCAAAGGCAGGGGAGTGGGTCCTGAGCAAGCCCCTGGCTGGTCTGCAGGAAGATGCTCCCTGCGCAGTGCTCCTTGGGCAAAGGCCAGGGGCTCGATGTGGGCAGCCCTCCCAGAGGCAGATAGCCTTTGTTTTTAAACCTTGCACTTAACAAACATCATCTCTAAACACACAGACACACAAAAGTATTAAGATTTTTATGATGTGTTTTTATTACTCAAATGGCCTGACAACATTCTAAGTGTTTGAAAAGGAAGAGCAGGACATCCTACGTCCTTCTAACCGGCGTTTTCACCTCCCCAGCTCCACCATCTGGGGTCATTAGCTTTGAGTTTCTCTCACTCAGGACTTCTGTCAGAGCCCCCCCAGTCCTCCCCACAGTCCACACGAAGGCTGGTGTGGTTCTGCTGCAGGATTTGCCCGCCGGTCCTCAGTCAGGGTCTTTCAAACGGTTGGGAGGGGGCAGGGTGCAGGGGTCTCCTCTCCACTTCCCTGGCGAGGCAGGTGAGGGAGCCGTGCGTCCGTCTGCTGGGCCATGGGTGCCCTTGGCCTTCTCTAACAGCGGGGCCCACGGTGCAGGGGACTGGATCAGGAGAGGAAAGGGCTGAGACTCCAAGGCGGTTTCAGAGAAAGCAGAGCAAAGGCAGGCTGGCCACTGAGGGGAGGCAAGACAGAAGGGAGTCAGGAGGGAGGACCCAGAGCCCCCTCCACAAGCCCAGTGTTGTCCTGGGGTCCCCAACAGCGCCCACGATTCTGAATCCCTAGGCCCAGCTGGCACAGGGGTCTGCCCCCTCCTTCCCTCTGCCTCCGTTTCCTGCCCTGGGCACCCTCCACCCCAGACAGAAAGTAGATAGAGACACTGGCCTGTCAGGGTGTTGGACCCACCTGCCCGCCTTTCCTTCCATCGTTTCCTCTCCCAACCAGGCCCCCTCCCCACTCAAGCCCCCCTCTATTTTTCCTGGCTGAAACCTGCCACAGACACCACCACACCCAGAAGGAGATAAATAAATAAAAGGAAAACAACGTCAACTGTGAAAGGCAGTCCAAAGCTGCATGTTTCCCGGCCTGAGTTAATTACACTTGGAATTGGCATGTTTACTGATCGGGGATTTCACGTTAACAGAGACGCCCCCCTCCCCAACTGTTTGTACAGTAAAACTCAGCAGGCTGGCGGGCTCCCCCAGGCCTTGGCAGGCCCCGCCGCTCCCCTGCCAATGAGCGAGTATAACAGAAACGTCTATTTTTGAGTGTGAGAGAAAACGCAGCTCTCACAGATGGTGGGACGCAGCATCCTGGACGGTTTCCCACACCCCAGCTCTGTGCACCTTCTCAGCAGTGTCCTGCCCCGGGGCAGACAGAGACCCTGGGAGCAGAGATCAGCAGGACCCCAGCGAGGGCCCAGCCGTCCTAGCCTCCCTCGCGCTCACCGCAGCACTGCCCTGTGGCATCACTCCCTTCTCCACAGCCAGATGGGCGCAGCTGGCCTCTCCTTGGAGCAAGGCTGCGGGCGGGTGTAGAGGGAGCTCTGAGCAGGAGTCAGGAGGCCCTGTTTCATTCACTCACTCAACAAACTGTTTGAAGCCCAGGGGAGCTACACTGGGGAAAGTGGCTCCTATCCTCGTAACAGGCGTGGGCTTCCCTAGACCCTGTGTGCCCTGGACAAACCCCTCCTCTGCTCCAGGCCCAGATGGGACAACTAGTGGTCCTTCCAATGGGCACTTACCAGACCCAAGGAAGGCTGCCAGGGTTGGGCCAGGCTCACCAGCTCAAAGGCCACATCTCTCCAGGCTAAGCGGTCGGTGCATATGCCTCTGGCCCAGTCCTTGACTCCTGGCTGGGGTCAACACAAGGCTCTGCCTGTGGGATGTCCATGCACTGGGCACCTGCCGAGTGTCCAGTACAACCTGCCTGCAAAGGAAAGACAAGGCCAATAAGCATCATACGGTGCCTTCCCTAGTACCAGGCAGAGGGGCCCCACAGTGACTACACCAGACATAGCCCCTGCCCCCGTGGAGCCTGCAGGCTGAGCAAGGAGGTATCTGTAGGTCAAAGGATCAGAGGACTGATATCTGACTGCCAGTTGAGATTTGGTGTGGAGGGGTCTCAGGGAGGGCTTCCTGTAGGCAGTGGCATTGGAGCAGTGCTCTGGAAGATAAAAAGGGGCAGCCATTCCAGGTACAGGTACAGCTACAGACTCGTAGGTATGAAAACAATTGCACCAAGGGCACCAGGTAGGCTCTGGGATGTGCGCCTGCTTCCTCAGGGTCCCTTCCCACCCACCCCCGCCGGTGCTCACCTCGCCAGGTGGGCGGTGTGGCTGCACATACATGAGCTCCCCTCCGGCGCCACCACAGGGAAAATGCGAAAATGATGAATGAGGCTCCATCAAGCCCTTGCTTCCTGGCCCTCAAGTCTGTCCCGCAGTGACAAACGGCTCCCCTGCCTCTGCAGGGTCTTTTCAGAGGCCTCAACTGCAGAGACTTGGCGGCGCTTGGTGGAGATTTATGTCCATCTTCTCCAGATTCTTCTTAGTTTCTCTGCTGCTTTATTTCCTCAAAGAGCACGCTTTTATTTATTCATTCCACAAATGTCCTCCCAGTGCCTCCTGTTAGCTCCCTCCTGGCAACAGAGACCTGATTCAGTACACTCCCACGCTAAGCACAAACACCTACTTTGTGCTGGTGTCTGTGGCCGGCTTTGATTCGGGCATTAGCTGAGCACCTATTATGAGCTGGCACTGCAGGGTGAAGGCCCTGGCTTCTAGAGCTCAGCAGCAGTGTGGCGACGTCACCCCCGCCTTGAGAACTGACGTACTGAGTCCTGCTTGGCATTCCCGCAGCCCTGGGGTGCTGGGTCACCCCCATTGCTACCAAGAAGGAGGCTGCTGATTTGCCAGAGGTGGGTCTCACTCCAAAGTATGAGATAACCCTTGGGAAAAAATCTGGCAAAGCGTTCTACTCCCTTGGACCTTGGTTCTCTTACCTGTATGAAGGTGTGAGTAGAGGGGCGGGACAGGAGGGGAATAAACTCAGGGGTCCCACTCAGCACTGAGATTTAGGGGGTCTTTGCATCCTCAAGGACCCGTGAGGACTGATCTCTGTGGGGTCCCCAGGACCGTTCCAGCCACTGACTCTGTGCTGGGTGGTACAAGCGAGGGCAGGGGAGAGAAGAGGGCTGGGGAGCCGGGGGGAGGTAAGGGAGGGATGCCAGGCCCGCCCTGCAGAGGTCTGAGCTCCCTTGCTCGCCAGCTGCCCTAACCAGCTCTGCACCCACCAAGGGGGTGAATAAAGCCCTCAACTGCACTCAAATATGGCAGCAAAAGATCTGGGACAGCGTGGGCTTTTTGGTATCTAGCTCTCCAAGGGGCCTCAGGACTGTACCCAGCTGAGAGCACTCTGCTCCGTGAGTGATGGTGCCAAACTGGAGGCACCAGGTGGGTGCAGGGAAAAACCATGAAAAGGATGGCAAGCTAAGTGTTGGGAAAAGTGAGCCGACCTCATCGTGCAAAGAGAATCTGGGGGCTGACTGGATGGATCTGCCACCTTCTAGGACTCAAAGGACTCTTCCTGAAGCCCGGTTGCCCGCAGAAGTTGGAGTGATTAAGACCAAGCAGCCTGGAGCCAGACCCACTACTGCCCCATTGCCCAGCTGGGTGACCTTGGACCAGTCACACAACCTCTCTGTGCCCCATTCCTTCATCTGTACAACAGACCCTGCCTCCCCACCAGGGCTGAAGAGGAGCAGTGAGTAAACACCCAAGAGTGGAAATGAGCCCAGAGCAAAGCAGAAGCCCATTAGGGCAACTCATTTCTCTTACCTGCCCTGGAAAATGGTCAGGTAATGGGAACAGGGTCCAGTTTGTACAACAACTTCCCAATTTTAAAAATGGCTCTTTAGAATCATCTCCAGGAGTGGAGACAGGGCCCTTGCCCAGGCAGATGCCAGAAAACGGCATGCATCCCCGAATTTGGACCTGGGACTGGGTTTACTTATGTGTACCTAAGCGATGGCCCTGAGTCACTGACCCTCTGGTTCGGTTCAGGGGTCCATGGTGACGTCCTGGCCGCTGTGGGGACTGCCATTTTCATTCTGCTTGTCAGATGAAAAAAGGCCCTTTGTTTATTTTCTCTTTTCCTCAAACAATACATAAACCAGTAATTTGGCTTTTAATGAAATCCTGCACAGAGCAGCAGGGGGCCACCATCTCTGGGTCTGGAATGAGTTGGGAACGTGCACGCTGCCCAGTGCCTGGGACCCTGAGCTGACGTTTTGTCTCATGCATAATTCTCAAGTGGTGAAGACGCAGCCGGTGCGCCTCGTGCGCGGTGGTGCGGGGGGCGGGGGGCTGGGGCGCCCGCGCCCGTTGGTGCTGTGCCGCGGCGTGGGCATGGTTACATTGGAGTTATTAAATAAGGCTAATGTCGCCTCCCACCCCCCACACACACATTTAATGTATTCCAAAGATGTGTGGATGCATTAACAACAATTTTCATCTCCAAATGTCCCCATTTACCGAGTTCCATGCATAAAAGATCAGCCCTGACACCACGATCCAGCCTGTTGCAGATGGAGTTCCCCAGAGCACCGGGCTCTGAGCGCTGTAGAGTTTGCTGGAAGGTGGGCAAGGTGGGCGGCACTCAATTGCTGCCTGAGGGGTTATACTGGGTCTTGTCACTCCTTTCTGGGCCCTTGGGCCCCCTGAAAAGTGGAGAGAAGAGCCGAGACCCAGCAGCAAACCTCAGACTCTCAAATGACATCCTGAAAGGGGCAGAAAAAGATAAAAAATCAAACAGCTTTTAACAAATGTGAAGAAATTCTGAAAACCGATTACCATATTCATGTGCTCATCACCACATCTTCTTGAGTGCCTCCTTTGTGCTTGGCACTTTCCTGGGAACTAACCTGATAAGGTCCCTGCCCTTAGGGAGTCCATTAGTCAATCAACAAACACTTGCCATTCCTCTACTATGGGCCTGGTCTGGATCCCAGGGCTGGGGACATAGCAGAGAACAAGATGGAAAAAAATTCCTACCCAGAGAAATCTTAAAGAGTCTAAGGGGGAGAGAGAAAGTAAATATTAACATCAGATAATTCTGGATAAGCTAGGAAGAAAATGGTAACAGTACGACTCAGAGAAGGTAGCTGGGAAGAGATGGGGCACTAGGCTAGATGACCAGGGACAGCCTTGTTGAGCAAGGACCATTTTATCCCCTCCAGAATCCCAAACTCCTGCTCCAGTCAAGGGACAACTATTGGTGGGAGTGGGAAGAGGGGACAGTGAGGAGACCCTGAATGGGGGGTGGGGGTGAGGGCTGAGGACAGGCTGCACAGAGGAGGCTGCCCAGGACTCAGCTCCCGGCAGACAGATGGATGGACGCAAAGGGGGATATACTGTGAAGTGTTGTAGGCAGGGAGCCGCAGGGAATGAAGCTGGCTAGTCTGGGGACCTTGCGACACTAGTTGCTATTTTGTAGCTGAGCACAAGGGCAGGGTGCCATAGGAGGGGCCCTGGGCAGGGCAGAGAGAGCGAGACTTGTCCCTGGCAGGAGGAGGAGGGCCTGGACCAGAAAGGGTGGTCCCTCTGGCAGAGCTGTGGTTGAGGGTCTGGAAAGGAGAGATGGGGACAGCAGCAGAAAGAAGAGTATCTGCAGAACTTGGGGACCAGAGGCTCCACTGGCATGGTCACTGGTGGTCTCTCTGGAGCCAGGGCACCCTCCCCCAAGCTGGACACAGAGAAGCCACAGGCGTGAAGAGGAGCCCGTGAGGGAAAGACATGCACGAAACTGAGACTTCCAAGGCACGGAGATCGATTACGACACAAGCGCCACGCAAGCCCAGCTCAGAAAGAGCTTCCTGCAGCCCAGGAGAAAATTAACAAATACCAAACAGCCCTAGGTCATCCTTTGGAGGCGCTCTTGGAGTTCACTTTTCCAGGGGTCCTGGACCCTGCCCATGCCCTGGGCGATCCTGCCGTGGTCTGGGCAGGGCCGGGGTGGTGCCAACGTGACAGGAGAATCCGCAGGTAAGGGCTTAGCCCAGCACCTCGGTAGCAGGGCCGTCGGGAACCACTGATGCACGGAACCGCGGGCCTGCTCCGTGGTGCTTTTGGGAGCCATCCAGAACTGATGCAGCTGGAAAGTCAGTAGGCCTGTGGCACGGGTCCTACACCAAGTCCACGGGTCAACTCGCGGGGAGGCTCCTGCCGCCCAGAGTCGGCACCCCGAGCAGAAGTCGTCCAAGGCGGGATTCGATACCGGAAAGAGGTTGACTGTATAATATTCATCGTATAGAAAGTGAACACCTCACAGGCAACCTATCTCAGGTACCACTGAGCCGGCTGACTGCAGAAGGCGGCTTCTTCCTCAGACGCCCCTCCCCGGCCCCGCCCCGCCCCGCGGCCCCGCCCCTGGCCCGCCCCACAGCCATGCCCCTGGCCCCGCCCCGCGACCCCTGCGGACTCAGTGGGCCCGCCGTCCTCCCTGGGCACTGGACACTGGACACTGGACACTGGGGAGCGTGCGGGAAGCATGCAAGGCGGGATTTGATACTGAAGAGAGGCCGACCGTGTATTGTGCGTCATGAAGAAAGCGAACGGGCCACGGGCAGCCTCTCCTCAAGCACCACAGGGAGCAGCACGCACAGCAGGCAGGCCTTCGGGCTCTTCCCCGACGGGGGGTCATTTCCCCTCCCCTCCCCCCTCCCCCCGCAGGATCTCCGGGCATTGGGGTGGGAGGGAAGGCAGCCGAGACACACCTTCAGGCACAGGCCATGCACAAGGTCAGCCCTCGGCGGGACATCCTGCAGACGGGCAGGTGCCCGCCTAGCGGGGGGGCCTCCAGGGAGCCCTCCGACTCCCTGGCACTGGGCATGGACAACAGACTGAGCTCAGACCACTCATCCCACACTGAGGGACTGCTGATGACTGGCCTCCCAGTGGAACCCCCGCCTCTTCCTCAAAGGCAATGTGCCCTCCAGAAAGTTCTTCCAGGATGGATGAGACGTTGAGGGTCAGCGGAGAGGATGACAAGTGTCACACGTGGAGCCCATGCATTCACGTACCCTGGAGGGGGCCGGCCTCGGGCCTGGCCCTGCCCACAAGTGGTAGGTGGTATTGAAAACAGGCCATCTGTGTTATATTCGTCATTAATAAAGCGAACTCATCACAGACAACCTCTCCTCAAGTACCTAGCGGGGCGCCTACTCCGAGGACCACAGTCGTGCATCAACACAGGTCACCTCCGGGAGCCGTCCTGAGGATGGATCAGATACCACAGGTGAGAGGCCGCAAGCGCAGGCAGCGCATGCCCCGACCCCCGTCCCGCCCCCCCCGCCCCGCCCCGCCTTGGGGACCAGGCCTCCATCCGGGCACCCCACCCGGCCAGTGACAGGAGAGCCCCCACCCCACTGCCGTCCCCAGTCCCCCCACCCCAACAAGTCCTTCGTCTCCAAGAGGTCCTCCAAGGTGACATTTGATACTGAGAAAAGATCAACCATGTATTATTCGAAGTCAATAAAGCGAATATAACACGGTCGATCTCCCTTCAGGTACCAGGAGAGGTGCGGAGCTGAGGAGCCAGCGCCTTGCCCGCGGGCCCCGCAGGCTGCAGCGGGCACGGACGGCTAGTGGACCAGGTGAAGTGCATTAGAAACAATTACTTTCCAACTGGTCGACCATCCATCCTGCACCCCAGAGCGGTGCTGATACCGACGTCCTTCCCGGGGTGCCTCGGCCTCCGAGATGGCCTCTCTGGTGGAATTTGATACCGAAAAGGGGTTCACCGAGCAACATTCGTCGTCCAGATGCAAAGTTGCTCGGGTAACCTCTCCCCGTGTACCATGGAGAGGCTCGGACGCTTGGGCTAAGGCAGATGCTTCAAGGTGGCCGTGCTTCCGGAAGACCCTCCCCCAGGGCAGCTTGAATGCCAGACATTCAGGGATGTCACCCTCGACAGGGATCCCCCCCACCCCCTAGTCAGCCAATGTCCCATCACCTCCCTGCAGTGAGCCAAATCTAGAGACCATTCCCAGAAGTTAAGCGCGAGACCTAGGTGAGATCTTATACTGCAGAGAGATGCCCACGCTTGGGCACAGTGCCCCGGATAGCTGCCCGCCCGCGGGAGTCCATGGACATCCGCAGTGCCCCCTTCCCCCAACTGTCCTATCCGTGGGCCATCTGATAGCAGACGGAGCTGACTCTGACGCAGAGTCGATGAAGGCGAGGTCAACCCTTCATCCTCTGACCCCAGAGAGGGCGACTCCAGGCCCCCCTGAACCCCACACAGGCCCAGGCCTCCCTCTAGAAGATGAGCCTTTGGAGGGAGCTCAGTGAGGTGCTGTGCGTGTGCATGATGCCGACGCCCACAGCTGCGCTCTCCGAGGTCCCACCAACACCGCCTCTGGCCCCACGTGGGCGTCGCCACCCCAGCATTCTTCGACGGGCGATTTATCAGGAAGAGACTGGTTGACCGTTTGATTAGCCTCATACACAAAGCCAAGTGGAACACCAAAAATAAAGGAGTGGGGGGAAGGGGAAGAAAAAAAGCAAATGAATGGCAGATGACCTCTTTTCCAAAAAAAAAAAAAAAAAAAGGCAAAACAGCCCTGGTGTCAGAACACCAGCCTTGCTCAGAATTGCACATGTGACCAGAAGAGGCCCCAAATAATGGACCGGCCAGTGAGGGCTGGGGAGCAGGCGACATGCCACAAGCAGATTCTGCGTCCACCATTTTGTGAACCTGGGCGCGGGACCGACAACAGAATCCTTTCCCTGACGTTGGCATGAGTTTAGAAAGGCCTGGGGGTCTCGTTACAGTCAGAGCAAGAGGCCAGCCACCTACGGTCGGTCCTGAAGAGAGAAAACGTAATATGGACCGCTTCCCTTCAGGAACCATGGATTCTGACCTCCGGTTCTGAGACATTCCCAGAGCTGGCACGGCCTCCCAGAAGTGCTCATGAGAACGGGCTGGACAGTGACACCAGGGGGCCAGATGACATACATCATCAGTCTGTTCAGGGCAGGTCCTGGGGCTGCACCTATGCACCTAACCTTGAGACGGCGCCGGCTGCCTGCCACCTCCTGAGGGTTACATGGCTTCTGGAAATCCTCCAGGGCGGGGTGGATCTGGAAAGAGACCCATCATGCAGGGTTGGTCATAAATCAAACACACCAGCAAAGGACAAGCTCTTTTCACATCCCAGGTAGTGGTTTTGATCCCAGAAGCACCACCTCCAGGAGCACCTCATAAACAAGGCCCAGCCAACCTCCATGACCGAGTGACGTCTAGCCCCGACGAGGTGCACGTGTACGGGGCCAGCAGGGAGCCCTGCCGGTGCCAGCACTGGGAGCTGGGGCTGTCTCAGCCTCCGTGCTACTCAGTGATACTACTGGAGATGACTGTCCTGAAAGACCAGACCCTGCTGACCAAGGAGCCTCTGCCTCACTTCCAGGGTCAGCCTGCCACCCAGAGCCCCACAAGGGGACAGGAGACCAAGAGGGGGCACTGAGTGATGCACGGCACCAGGATGGCACCTGCTCTGGTGACAGCATGCACCTGGTTTGCCAGCATGTCACCCCTAAAGTCAGCACGTCCCTCTGGAAAGCTCTCTGGGAAGATTTGGGAAAGAGAAGGCCAGCGTGCTTTGACACCATCTTCCTACTGACCCATTGGCTCCACTCCGAACACACATGAATTTTAAAACTTAATGAGAATTGCATCAACATTGATTTTCATAAAAATGTGTTTTTCAGGGTGAATTCCATTAAACTAATCCAATTCCCTGCTTAGCTTTCCTGGCTGCGCCATTGAGCTGTTTTCATTTCTTTTATTTCCCTTGTTATTTTCTCCAAATCATTTTCATTAGGATCAATTCTTTTCCATTTAAAAATCTGAATGAAGATTTGATTCCTCAACACCGTCTGTCTCCATCAGATCTCACTGTCTGGAGCGGCTGCCACTGTCAATTTCATCCCACGGCCGCCATGTCTACAGTGTTCTCTTTCCCCAGGTCAAATGTGGCAGCTGACACGTTGTCAAGAAAATTGGATTCTCCTGCCAATTTGTAGTCAGTGGAACACGCTTTGCTTTGCTCTGTGCCATTTCAGTTGTTTTTTGTTTTATTTTGCGTTGATTATTTTTACTGCTCTTATTTAATACAGATGGGATGGATCACTGATAGCCTGTCTTCACTGGATAACCCACAAGGATATTGAGAACACTGTTGGGCAGGGGGATGGGAAGATGGAGAGACAGGGGTAAACAAAGAGAGAATGAGAAACTGCAGCCTTTCAAACAGTCGAGGGCAAACTCTTTCCTTCTCCGCAAGGTCAGAGGACCTTCAGGGAAAAAGTGGTAGAGGCAGAATGCCTTTGGAATCAATGGTCAAACGGAAAGGTGACTGAAGAGGGTCCAAGGTCAGAACTAAAGCAGCTCAGCACGGACACCTGCCTTCAAGTGCCCAGGTGACCCACATCACAAATCGAGCTGGGGTTCTCTGCTCAGCATCCATCCTCGTCCACTGGAGAGGTGTAGACACCCACAGCTACGCCATCCGGTCTTGATCATGGGAGAGGCGTAGACCCTGAGCTTGCCACTGGGTCCCGGAAGCCATCCCAGGCAGGATTTGATACTCAAACAAAAGTTGCCTTTGTGTGATTCAACATAAATAAAGCGAATTCACCAAGGGCAACCTCTGCTCAAGGCTCAAACGTCAGCAGGGCAAGAGCACGGACAAGATGCCTCTTCACCAAAGGCGGCATTACCTCCAGGATCTAGCTGCGCATGTGGCCCTGGGCGGGGGCAGGGGTGCTGACGCCAACTCCTGTCTCTGGAGAGGCTGGCACTACATCCAAGGAGCCCCTTGTGTGTGATTGGAACACGTTCTTTTTCGTAAGGGAGGGAATCATGCGCCAGCTCGAGTGGCACCCGGGATTGTCCCCTGAGCTGGCCAGACGTGGCTGGTTGGGTGGGGTCACGAGCACACACATCACAAGTCAAGTTCATGCTTAGGGCAGCGAATGCTCCCTTACCCTGGAGGCGTGCAGACACTGAGGTCCCATCCCAAGGCGGGTGTCTCCTCCGGGGAGTCCCTGAGCTGGATTCAGCGCAGAGAAGGGAGCGGCCGTTAACGTAAGTGTTCTGACCACAGCAGTGTCCACCAGCTCCAAGCCTGCGGGGTCCCTGACCTGAAGACCAGTGACTCCTCTTCCGAGGTGGGGGGGTCTGCGTCATCGGGAAGACACAGCTGGTCCTTCATTCACTCTTCCTGCCAGGAGGCCTCAAAGAGGGCATTCGATAAAGAAAGGATGTCACCAGCCTCTATTCATTCAGCATCTCATCCACCTGCATAGCTAGGGACACAGTAGGCAGACCAGACAAAGACTCTGCCCCAAGGGATCTCACAGTCTAGTGGAGGGGAGCGAGCAAGGAGGGTCTGTGATGTGACAGCAATGTCGTAACATCACCAGTCGCCTCAAAAGCCGATGCATTTCTGCTTCACTATGTGCCTGATTCTGTCCAAACGCTTGGCATGTTACTGAGTTTTTAGACCTACCCTGAGTCAGCATTAACCCCATTTTAAGGACGAATAAACTGAGGCACAGAGAGGTGGCAGGTTAAGTCACCTGCCCAAGGTCACACAGCTAGCAGACATAATGTAATAATAAAAGCCATCACCATGGAAACCTGTCTTCAAAGACCATAGATTCTCCCTGCCGAGGAAACCCTCTCCCCACCCCACAATGCACCACTGCCTCCCCTTTGCTGGCTTTCATTCCCAGAGGTCACCCTGAGGTGGTAACACACACATAAGTGTGTGCCTTCCATTTGACCAGGCTGTTGGGATGGCACAGACGTCCCTGACTACACTTCAGTAACCACATACATGCGAAAAAAAAGTCCCTTCCCCTACAAAGTGCCTCATACCCAAGAGGACTCCTCCTTAAGCAGAGGCCGGCCGGCACGCTTCCTCCCCAGTGGGTCTTCAAGGAAGGGAGGAAAACGACGGTCACCTAAAAGGTCAGCATTGCCCCCGGGAGCTCTGGGCCGGGCGGCGCGGGCCACATACCAAGCACTTACAATCCATTTCCTTACCCTGGATGGGCGCCGGCCAAGACCTTCCCTTGTGACGTTTTCCCAAGAAGAATTTAGTACTGAAAGGAGATTGGCCATGTAATACTCATCATAAATAAAATGAACACACCATGGACAACCTCCATTCAAGTACCTGACCAGGGTGCTGGCTTCTGGCGTGTCCCAGACATCAGGCCTAGGGACGGATGGGATACCGAGAGTGAAGGTGCTGGCAACACACACAGGCAGTGAAACAAGTGTGGACCCTGGTGTCCCTTCCAGGAAGCCATTCAAGAGGGACACGCTGCAACCAAGAGGAACAGGGCATCGTGTTCTACACAAAGAGAGCGCCGCCGGGATGACCTCCCGTCAAACATGTCGTGGATCTACAATGAAAGGACTGCCTCTTCAGGGAGGCTGGCATCACGGGCCAGTGGTACCCCTCGAGGTGGCTGACACACGGAGGTGAGTGAACATAGGTGACACACACATGGGGAGGCATGCACATGCTCAGCTCAGCCATCCGTCCAGGTGTGCATTCAATGACTGGCTCCTGGGTGCTGTAGGGCCAGATCTGATACCTAAAAAAAGGTCAACCATGTATGATTCGTCCAAAAAATCAAGCGAATGCACCATGGGAGACCTCTCTTCAAGTACCACCAAGTAGCTCTGGTAAGAAAAGCCCCACTTCTTCCTTCACGTCGGCACCGCCTCCAGGAACCTTCCCGTGGATGGTCACACGCGGAGGGTGAGGACACGACACAGAGCATCAGGAAGACGAGTGCTCTGCCGTCCAGCTTGGTCCACAGTCCCCCCACTCACCCCGCAAAGGAGCCGACACCAAGGTTCTGCCCTGAAGTGGGCCTCCGCCCCAGGAAGTCCCCTTCATCTCCCAAGGTGGGATTTGGTACTGAAAAATAGGTGAACCGTGTATGATTCATTACAAACAAAGCGAAGGCTACACGGATAACCTATCTTCAAGTCCCCTAGATGAGCACTGACCAGGTGCCAGTGCCTCGTCTTCAAAGCTGCCTCCTCCCGGAAGTCTCCCTAAGGACAGAAGGAACACTGAGTGTTAGCAGACTGACAGAGAGGGCTGAGAGTGAAAGTACATACCTAGCAAGTTCAACCATCCCATCCTAGACCCTCAAGCAGCCTAATGTCAACGCCTTTGCCTGCTTGGCAGAATATCTAAGAAGCACTTCCAAGGAGGTTCCATGTGGAGAGGTCAAATGCGTAAGAATTCGTTATTTATCATAGCAGGGAACATTTCTTCATTTCATATTAGCAGCAAAGCTAATGGCAGTGATCCTTTCCTCACTTATGTCTTGTGTCCAGGAAACGCTCTGAAGCTGGAGTTCACTCTAAAGCTGGCTTTGCAATACTGCTCATAAAGAAAATGCCAGCAGGGAACTGAAACTTCATTATCTCATGGTGTGGCACTGACCTCAGAACTGTGGCTTCATCTCCAAAGGTAGGCATAACATCCAAGAAGTCTCCCTAAGGATAAATTGCACACTTTGGGTTAGTAGTCCAGTAGACATATGCTTAAAATAAATTCTCCATTGTTAAAAAAATTTACATACCTAGCAAATGGTACCAACTCCACGCCTGTCCCAGAAGGAGACACAACAATGAGGCATCCTGCCAAGATGGGAGATGACACTGAGAAGGCGGAATGTGGGTACGATTCATGTTAAAGAGACAAATGCAGAATGCAGACGACAATGGAGAGTCTTCCATACAAAGATGGCAGCGTGGGGCCAGGTCACAGGTTTTTTTCTCCTCCAGTATCTTATGAAATAATAAATGACCATTTAAGCCAAGCCAAGACCAACACACAGAAATAATAGAAGAAGACATTCTTGGAATGAAAGAACAACTAACTTGAGTGATCAAGATGGGATAATATGATTCAGAAAAACGGATAAAGAAAAGCAATGACTGAGCCAGATCCTGGTAAAGAGCTACCAGAGAACCCCCTCCTCCACAAACACAGGGAAGCCAGGGACGAACTGCAACCACAGCCAGAATCGGCTGATAAACAAACACATGGCTGCAGGGAATGAAAGAAAGGAAGACCCTTGGCTGCCAACGAAGAGAGAATTGAACTCATGGCAACAAGTTTGCCAGCGGCCACCAGGGGACATAAGGGATGCTGAACTAGAGACTTTGAGAGTCTGTGGCCTCAATGTCTAAACAGGAACAGGAGATGTGACATTGGGCCCAAGAGAGGTGGGAAACTGGAAAGGACAGAACGGGAAAACTCTATATGGGCCCAGAGAAATGACAAGAGCGTTTGTTTCTGCCCAGGATGTCGGTAGATGAGTTCCCCTGGGAGAAACCAAGCTCCAGGATGCGGTGAGGATTAATACTTGTCAAAAGGCATAAGAATCCTTAGGCCAACAGACGAATAGGAGAGCTGGTCCCGACGGATGAAAGCCTTGGGGCGCCAGACAGAACCACATGTGGAACCGCATGTTGCGAAGGGAACAGCAGAACACCAACCCTTCAGCCCTCGCTGGTGATACCCTCACAATGAAGGTGACAAACCCCATGAAGGGAAGCACCATCGTGAGCCAAAAGACTCAGTCAGGATTAGCTCGTATGCCCCCAGAACTGAGGGAAACTAGCAATGAGTACCATTAAAGTGACTCATTAAAAAGAACTGGAAATCATACAGCCAAATAAAAGAGTACAAAAAACAATAGGCAGATGAGGAGGCGTGCAAGAGCACTGCTCAGATGTTCTCAGAGATCGAAGATCTCAAGGAATACAGTGCCCCAAATCTTTCCAACAAGGTCTGTGGCGGTCCACTAGACGATGGAGTCCAGCTAAGTGAGAGGCATGTGGATGAGCCACATCAAACAGCTGATGAAACATTCAACGCAGGAGACAATGGAGCCGCAGCTACAAAGTCCTAGGGGGGAAAAAGCAGGCTGAGAATTTTATACCTAGCTAAGCTGTCTCGTGTTTAAAAACAAGAGGCAGGTAGTCCCACAGGTACAAGCGTCCATGAGCCATTCTTGAAGAAACAATTATAAAATCATTCTGCTGAGATATGAATTAACATGGAAAGCTCAGGAACAGAGACAGTTTAGTTTAACGGGGAAAAAAAACCAACCTAGCAGTCAGTAACGGATCCATTTAAATATCCACCTGTGATGAATCGCCTGCAAGACTTGTGGTTATAGACCAAAATGCAAGTATTTATAATGAAAAAATTGTATTGTACAGTAGAACTAAGAAACAGGCAGGAGGTGGCGCTGATTTCCTTATCTCTCAGAACCTCACGTGAAATGAAAACAGGTTAAGATACGTAATGATCCCAACCACCTCGTGTTTTACACAATAATTTTTCTTAATTTGACAGGAGTCTTTTAAGAAATAGTACTTCTTGCAGAAGAGCAGAAAACAGCTATCCGTTCTTCCCAGGCTTCTTCAGCTCACTCTTCACGTTACATTCAAATAAAACTACAGTTAACATTTTTAACAAAAAGATTAAGTACAACGTGATCCCACGTTTGTAAAATATCTGTCTCACTCTGTCTCTCTACCTTTCTACTTGGATATATGCTCAGACACTTATTTGGAAATTTCTGAAACCCTGATGGGTATTTCTGGGTGCTCAGAGACTGGGTAATTGTTTCCCCTTTTATTTACATTTTCTTATATTGCTTGAATTTTTATCGTACGTGTGTGTCATTTTTATAAATTTGGTAATAAAGTAAAATAATTATTTTTCTTTACAAGAAAAAGAGAAATCGAAAATAGAACTGCCCTCTGTCTTCCAACTTGGTAGGGCTTCCAGGCTGACAGATGCGGTGAGTCCCCCATTCACTTGGCCCAGAAGAGAAGCTGAAACCGTTGCCCCTTCCCTGACTGCCAGCATGTTCACGAAGCCCTCCCTCCAAGCTAGGAGATAATGCTGATGGAGAAGTGAACTGTCTATTTTTTTTTTTGAGAAAAACAAAAACCCCAGTTGCAACATAGACACCCCTATTTCCCCAGTCACTTAGGGTCTTAAACCTAAATCATATGCTTCCTCCCCCAGACTGGCAAGGTCTTCCGTGAACAGAGTGAACAGGTGCCAGTGGCACCTGTCCGTGAGTTCCAGGGCCAACCACAGATTCAAATCCATTGGCCTGGAACCAACATGGGCGTGTCTTCCCCGAAATCCCCATCAGCTCCAAGAAGACGCCTGGTGAGATGTGATACCGAAAAGAGATCGACCGTGTATTGGGCATCATTAAATAATGCGAACTCACCACGGACAACCTCCCTCCGAGTACCATGCGGTGGCACCGCTCGTGGTTTCCCTGCATCCGCAGTCTGGGCAGCTTGAGAGTGGCCTCTGAGGTGGACGGGACACTGAGGATGAGTGGACTGACTGCATCAGTCCCCATGTCAAACCCATGCTCCCTGGTTCACCAACCCAGAACAGCGCGGACAGGAATGCCACTTCCTGCACGAGGCTGGCCATGCAAGCACCGCTCGCTAACGCAAGGGAGTCGGCCACACTGAGTCATCATACACAAAGCAAAGAGCTCTTGACAGACCACACGTTTGCAGGTAAAGCACTCGCTCCTGGGTAAACCTGGGCTCACCCTGGAGGAGTTCCCTGGAGGCTGTGAGGCGGAGGTGGGTTAGTAAACCAGGGGTCATACGGGTCCCGCCTACTGTTCTTTCCTACATCCCACGAGCTGACTGATAAGAGAGGCTTCTAGATGCCCCTTCTAGGTTGGATTCCATAGTTAAAAAGAAAAAATAAATAGAAAAGGAAAGCTAGCCACATGTATTTCAGTGTTAATGTTTTAAAGCCGGGGCGCTCTGACAGCCGCTCTCGCGTGCCCTGCGGTTGGCAGTGTGCCAGGAGGTCGCCTTAGGCTCGGCTTGGACCCCGGGGTTAGTGCGTCAGTAACAAGCATCCTCAGGAAAGTGCTGGCTGTGGGCTCAGCCGTCCAGGCACCTACCTTGGCAGCAGCATCAGCCCAGGAAGCCCTCCGAGGCAGAATTTGACACTAAAAGAGAGGAGAGCCGTGTATGACTCGCTTTGATGAATCGAATTCATCACGGCCAGCCTCTCTCCAAGCACCATAAGCGAACACTTGTGGGAAGTCCACTGCCTGTCCTGCGAGGCGGCCGCCCTGTAAGAAGGGGTGGGGCAATACTGGGTAGTGGGCCGAGTGACATACTAGCGCGTTCACTGCATGCTCACCCGAGACGCACTTACCCCAAGCGGGCGGGCGGGTCCCGCCGGCCCTCCTGGGTCAGGAGGGGTGCCATCCTAGAGCCTTCGTCGCGTGGCGCATCGTGGCGCCCCTCGGGCCCTACGGCAGAGCGGCCCTGCCCCGAGGACCGTGGCCGCTTCCCAAGGCGGGAATCCTCTCCATGGACCCTCCTGTGGAGAGACGGATGCGGGGGGTTAGAGGACGGGGGGCCGTGTCTGATCAGTAAGCACCTACTCAGCGACCAGGCACACCCCTTGGAGGGGAGCTGGCCCTCTGGCTTCAGGTTCCTCCCTGGAAGGCAACGACCTGTCTCAGGAACACTTCAAGGAGGCTGCGGTAGTGAGAAGGGTGGACCGCCCGACGATGAGTCATCACATTTTAAGCAAACACGCCCCACTCCGCCCCCCCCCCGCCCCCAACTGTCCGCATCCACAGAGCGGCCGCCGCCCCAAGTCCACTGCCGCCTCCCAAAGTTGGCAGGACTGCTTCCAAGTCTTCCGGGCAGGTGGGGTGGGTGCTGAGGGTTGGTGACTAGGTGGCCCATAGGGTGAACAGAGTGCTTGCCCCTCTGGTCAACCTGTCACACACCCTGGATGGTGCTGACACCAGCATCTCTTCCGGAAGTTGGTCTCTGTCCAAAGTCTTGTCAGGTGACCCTGGTGACAGAACCACAGCCATTCCCCAGAGGTGGCGTGGCCCACAGGAAGGCCTCCTCCAGGAGGAGGGTGCTCAGGTCAGTGGACCGGATGACTTACAGCTAGGTCAAGCCCGTGGCCCTGGCCAGCCACCCTTCTCGTCTTCTCCACGTGGCTCTGAACACAAAGACTTCTTCCCTGAAGCTGCCATTGTGTCTGGGAAGTGCTTAGAGGCAGTATTTGGTACTGAAAAAATTGTTGTCCGTGAATGATTCGTCATAAGTAAAGCGAATCCACCACGAACAACTTCTCTTCAAGTACCACAGACAAGCAGAGACAAGACAGACAGGGGGTCCTCTTCCACTTGGCCGACGGCTGCGGTCTCCTCCCGCCTCCGTCCTGTGGGCAGATTGGACACCGAGCATTAGTGAGATGGACGTGTGTCCTGAGAACATGCTGGAATGTGGGGGACTGTCCACTCACCTCCCCTGGAGTGGTGCTGACACAGAGCCCCTTTCCTGGAGATGCAATTGCATTCCTGAGTCCTCAGGGCCAGGGATTAGGAACAGGAAGAGGGGGCCACGTGCTGCACATCACAAGATGAACTCGTCACAGGTCAGGAACTCTCCATGTGTGCATGGACCCCAAGGTTTCTGAGCGGGGACCTCAGACTTCCCGACGGGGCACACTTGCACCTCCATCAGGCACAGTGAGGCACTGGCCAAGCGCCTCTGTGACTGGTGGGATCCACCAGACCCGGGGTACTCACGGAGAGTCAGCCCAGCCCAGGCCCTCAGGGTGATCTGAGGGAGGCTCCCCCAAACCCTTCACAATCCCGGGAGACCCCAATCCCTCCCCACCCTCTCCTTTTCACCACCCATCTCCCATGGGGAAGCCCCCAAGAAAGCAATTCCAAGAAGGGTGGCATCACAAGTCACTCACCCACCTTCTCCCCTACAACCTCAGACCAGCAGGACCACATTCCACTTCCCGCATTCACCACTGGAAGGCTCTGAGCCTCACACCCCAAGGCTCAATGTCAGAGCCCATCCCCCACCCTGCCTCCGTGCCGCACAGCCCCTCCACGGCACATCTGGCCCAGGGCCGTCACCATGTGCTCCACCTTCCACCCCCGGAGGGACGGCTGTCCTCTCATTTCCTGCACCAAAGCCTGGCAGAGGGTAGACGGCGTCCCTGCTCATCGCTCCAGACCGTTTTCCCTCTCTTTTCCTTTCAAAATGTCAGTTCTTTCCAGCATATTCATCAGACCTCACTGCCCACTCCCTGGTCACGGCCACCTTGGTCCTCCCTGACAGCTCTGGGTCACCATCTTCCTCCTGGAACATCTCCTGCTTTCCACCTTGGCAATGACCACTTATCAACACTGGACCCAGCTCCCCCACGTAGGCTTGGGGACGGCCTCACCTCCAGTTACATCTGCCTGCATCCTACCTGGCCCTTCAGCCCCACGGTCACGGCCTCAGCTTGGATCTTGGCAATACTGGTCATGACACCTTCTCCCAAAGTTCGACTCTCTAGAATCCCCACTCAGCGATGATCACACCTGCAGAACCTCTGGTTCAGCGCCTGCCCCACCTTCTCCCTCCTGACCCGGGCCAGGCTCATCCAGTCCAGCCCTGGATGGGTGCTGCCTCCACCTTTGGGACATCCCACGTGCTCCGTGGCTCCTGCCTCTGCGGGGGCCCCCATCCTAGCCTGAGCTCCCTACATCTATGCAACAGCCCCCACGCGGGCTCTTGATTGTCACCCTTGTGCTCAGAGAGAGACCTCTTCAACACAGGCCCCGCCTCCCTCCCTCCGAATAAAGTCCGCGTGCGCCCCACCTCTGAGGGGGCCTCTCTCACCCCGTAGCTCAGTCCACACCCGCAGAGCTTCTCGCTTTTTCTCAAGGACGCCAGGTGGCTTTCGTGTGCCACACCCCCCTGAAACGCTCCAGCTGACCCAGCCCCCACGTGGCTCCCATGTCCCCTTCCCAGAGGGACCTTTCCAGGCCCGCGCTGAACAGAAGCGCCCGCTCTGCGGGGGCGTCTTCCTCACACGCTGCTCTGCTGTCCTGCGCTTCAGAGTGCCTAACAGTGGGCCAGACTGTTTCACGGTTTGGTTTTCTTATCCATCTCTCCCACCAGATTGTCAAGTCTACGTGGGCAAGGACTTGACCTTGCTCACTGCTCCATCCTCAGTTTAGAGGAAACAGCTAAGGTCTAGAAGCATCTAGAACATAGTACACACTCGATCATTGTTTGTGAAATGACTGAGTCACTCCTCGTTGATTGATCAATTCAGGGACAGTTCATTAGCAGTGTGGTCACACCAGTAACAAGATGATCTGATAATGTCAAGAAAGAGCCCTGTTGAAAGAGCATCAGGTGCAAAGCAGTTGTTCCTTCCCCACAGCAGTTCTCAAAGCGGCCGGGTCTTGCGGGGCCAGGTCTTGCGGGGCCGGGAGCCAAGTGAGGCTCGTCAGAGACACAGAGTAGACTCTGCTCCGCTAAAACTCTCCATGCACCCTGGGAAGATGCGATGCCCACAGGTCTCCCTGAGGTTGGCAGTGCTTCCAGAAAGCCTTCCTGGGCAAGAGTGGACAAGCAGAAAGTCCTTCCTGGAGCAAATGCAGTAGGGACGACCAACTCGGTGTCGGCCGGCATCGCCACTGGGCCCTCGCATTCGCACGCTCTCCGGGGCTCCTTCTTCGAAAGGAGGGGCTTCACTCGCAACGGGCAGCGGGCAGTCTGTGTGCGCGGGGCTCTCACTGGTCAGCCCCTCAGGACGGTGTGAGGCAGATACCGGCATTCCTTCCAGAAGATCCCAGCCCTCCTGGGCAATCACCTTCCACATAGATCAGCTTCTAGTCATGGGTGCCACCAGGGAGTGCCATGTGTCACGAAGGACGCGTGTGCGCTGGGCTCTGCCTTCCACGTACATACCTTGGGTGGGTACACAAACCAAGACCTCCTCTCTGAAGGCTGGACGCTGCCCAGGATGCCCTCCACAGCAGTATTTGATACTGAAAAACTGGATGTCCCTGTATGATTCGTCATAAATACAGCGAACACAGCAGGGATAACCGCTCTTCAAGTACCGAAGGCTTATGCTGAGGAACCAAGTCTTCACCAGAGCCGGCCTTGCCTCCAGCTAGTCCTGCTGAGGACGAACTGGGGACTGAGGGTTAGGAGAATTGGACGTTGCCCGTTGTAGATAAAGCCCACTGGCCAACCACGTGTGTCAGTGCTCTCTGGCCAACCATGCATTCCTTCCCCTGGGAAGCGGCTGATGCCAACAGGTCTTCCCAGGAAGCTTCTGAGGCACGATCAAGACTTAAAAACACAAACTTTCCCTTCTATGACTCAGCATAAATAGAGCCAACCCGGCAAGAAGGTCTTTTGAAGGGCCAGGTACTAGCCTGGACAAGGAATCACCGCCTCTTCTCCCGGAGTCTGTCCTGAGAAGTCACTGGATAGGCAGGGACTGTGGATCAGTTGACATACATCATTGATAAAATGTATGTTCTCTGATCAACCATCCATTCCCCTATCATGGGCCACACCCTGTCCTCTGGTTAGAGTTCCAGTTGGAGTGCATCTCCATGTGGGAGTTTGTCCTGCAAAACAGCGGCTCTGATGTGATCAGCTGCAAACACAGTGAAGCCCCAATAGCCAGCCCTGACACGCTCAGCCTGGGAAGCTAAGCATTCAAGGCCTCGATGCCACTGCTGGGGACCCTGTGGCTTCACCCTCACTGAGCACAGGCTCTGAGATGCGCCATTCTCTCAAGCACTAGGGAAGGCCATTCCTCCTGAAGGTGGGATGATGCCCAGGAAGAATGCACTACGGCACTGCGTCTGTAACAGAGCAAGAGCGGCAGAGGCACCCCGCCATGGATGGTGCCTTTGGGTGGGGCAGAGCAGATGCTGATGGTCACGGGTCACACCAGCCCTCCCTAGACTTTGGATGGACACAGAGAGCAGTAACCTTTCCCTGGAAGAGAGCTGCCTTCTTCCCCAGGCGGTCCTCATGGGCAGAAGAAGAGCAGGAGCTGAATGACCAGTGATACAGCCATACATACAGCATCCCCGGACCGAACCTCTCTCTTCGAGGGAGAGAGATGGGGCGGACCTGGTCCCCAAAGTCCCTACAGACGACTGATTGTGTTCTGAGGGCCCGGGGATCCTCACACGCTGACCCTCTCCCCGTGGACCCAGTGAGGGGGGCACAGAACCCTGCCCTGAAGGCGGGACACCTCCTCTCAGTCTTCCACGGTGCCAGAACATCCACCACACGGTTACGAAGAGCATCCCCAAGACCTCACGTGCCAACGCCGACAAGCACACCTGCGTCCCGTCTCCAAAGCTCGGGTCACTTCTGCGCAATCACCTGAGGACGGAGGAAATTCCCGTGTTGGTGGACCAGGGGCACGTCCACCGATCTAGTGCATGCCCAGGGCCCACTGTGCAGTCACATACCTGTGGACAGGGCTCTTACTGTGAAGCTGGCGTCCCCAACAGGCGTCTGTCCTGAACTGATTCTACAAAAGGACTCGTCTGCTGGGCTTGTCACCACAAAGAGAACAGAGCCACGAAGATGGGGAGCCGCGGGGCTTTGCAGCCACCCCCAGGTGTCAACATGGAGAGGATCCTGGAAGGGGCAGGGCCCAGGGGCGCCACCCTTCACCAAGCTTGGGATCCTGTCCCCGTAACCAGGGGTGATCCCAAAGCCAGCTCTGCGCGGGAGGCGCTGTCGGGTGTAGAGGCTGAGCAGTCTTCCTTACGAGCGAGGGAGGGAATGCGGGTCGGGGCCAGTCTCTTCAAGGGCCCGGTGGTGGGACAGGAAACCCCACTGGCTCTGCTGGCAGAACCTTGTGGAAACCTATGGGAAGAAGTGGACCCGGGGGGTCAGTGACCCCGGAGACAAACAGGGAGGCAGAGCAGAAATCAGAGTGCCTTTCACCCACCTGGGAAGATGGTGGCTCTGTGCCCGGGGAGCTGCCCCCGATGGGGCTTGACCCTCGGAAGTAGATTGTCCTCAGAGAAGTCTTTGTGAAGGAAGTGATCTCTCCTCGAGTGTCCCACAGGGCGGAAACCACATTCTCCCCACCAGGCTGGAGCCACCCTGCAAAGGACTGGGACTGGAGGACCAGAGCCAGGAGAGCTCCAGCCCCGGGGTGGGGCTCACCCGTCAGGCCCCACTGACTGGCCGGCCATGCAGTGATGTGGACTCAGAAAGTTCCAACCACAGATCCGCAAAGCACCACCCCCCAACCCCACATCACACCCGCACTCCAAGGCAGGCCGGACGGAACAGGGCGGAGAGGGGGGCGGCTTTGTACAAATCATCCAAACACATCCAGGTCACTGCAAAACCACAGCAAAGCAGCACCGGGCCCCTCCCACCACCAGCCGGGCCCCGGGCTCCCAGCTCACACAAGGCACACGCTCTCACGTCTCCTGTGCGGGCGGCCCTCCGAGGCAGAGTTTGATATTCAAAAAGAGGTTAACCATGTATTATTCATGATGAACGAAGCGAACATGACACGGATAACCTCTCCTCAAATATCCCTGAATAGTTCTGAAACGAAAACCACGGCCTCTTCCCCACCGTCGTCTTTGCCTCCGGAAGCTTCTTCCCCGCATGAGCTGAATCTCAGGGCCAGGGAGCCAGGTACCCACATCCTGCGAAGAGAGCCCACGTGCCAGCATCAGTCGTCCGTTCCCATACCCTGGGCCCCGGGCCTTGGCTTGGCCCCGACCCCAAAGTCCAAACACCCAGACTGGAACCGCCGTGCACAGAAAGCCTCCCAGAACAGATGCAACCCCCCCCACACACACACCAAAGCCTCCTCCGGGCATTCCTAGGAGGTGGGGTCTGATGGCTGGAAGAGGCCAACAGATAAATTTGTGTTACAGGTAAGCACAGCCGTCATGATAATACCTTTTTTGATAAAACAGAGTGCATCACAGGTCCCCGAGACAGGGGCTCCCCAAAAGATGGCCTCAGTTCCAGGAACACTGCTTCGGACTGACTGGAAATGGAGGATCACAGATGCGATGGCTCCAGCTGTTGACCCGGCACCTGGCAACTCAGTCTTGCACGGGGCTGACACAGGTGGCCTCTCCCTGATGCAGGCCTTGTATCTGGAAAGCCCTCGGAGGCAGGATTTGATTATAAGGGAGAGTGATCCCATGACGTTTATGCATAAGCGAGCTCATCGCAGAAAACCATTGTTCACGAACTGAAAAGCAGGGTGTCGGTTTGGGAAGTGTTCTTGTGATGGGCGGCATGTGGAAGAGGGGGAGCAGGGGACACACATCACAAATCAAGCACACCATCTCCAGCCCCAAACTGTTTTGAGCGTTGTCCACCGGCCAGTAGCATTAGCATCACTTGGGAACTTGCTAAAAATGCAGAATCTTGGTCCCTGAATCAGAATCTGCCTTTTAACAAGATCCCTAGGTGATGAAAATCTTAGAAGCATGTTAAAGTTTGAGAAACACTGCTTTAGCCAACAATTCATACACAGACACACACACACGCACACACAGACATACACATCCACGCACACACGCGTGCACGCACCAACCCAGAGATGCCGTTGACCCCAGTGTCTGATTCCCAGGGTCTGTGTTCCATGTGAGAGTCTCTATGATGAAATGAGTCCAAAAGAAGCGTGTTACCGTGCCGTGTCCATCAGGAATACAAGAAATAGTCAACAGACAGCTCCTCAGAGGGACCAAACGGTAGTGGCTGCAGGAAATGGACTGTGCTTTCCTTAATTTTGCATCTCCTCAAGGAAGTCTTCCATGCTCAGAATTTACGCCAAAGATCAGGGGGTGTGGGACCCAGATGCCCCAGTCCACTGTCTAGCCGCCCAGAGACACTTGACAATAGCATCTCCAAGGAGCTCCTCGTGGCTGAGATTCACTAACAAGAAGAGAAAGACGGACAAGTAACAAACGAGCTCTTCCAAACAGCTCTGAGCACCGGAATTGTGTCCCCTCCCAAGGCTGGGATTCGCTCAGGGAAGTCACACTGACGGCTTGCATCCTGAGGTCACTGAATTAGTTCTTACAGCCCTTCACTTGCGCTCCGTGGTGCGGCAGGCGCCCAGGTCCTCTTGCTGAAGTAGGCACCATGCTTGAGGAAGCTTGTGAAGTGAATCTGGATACTGAAACAGTGGTTGTCTGGGATGAATCACCATAAGTAGAGAGGCCATACTACGGACAGCTGTTCTTTACACACCACAAGGCTGTGCCCTCCAGAAGAGCGTGGCGTCTTCTCCAAGTCAGCGTCCCTTCCAGAAAGTTCTCCACAGGCAGTCTGAACAAGGCAGGTTAGCGGGTCAGCGTCACACAGCGAGATTCAGCCACATGCTCGGGGGTCAGGCATGTCCTCGGGCAGGGGAAGGGGAACCGATACCAATGACCTGACCCTAAAGTTGGCTTCCTGTCCAAGCAGCACCTTCAAGGAACAGGATTCGATGAGCCTTGAATGCTGGGTCACCCACAGAGCACACTCGTGACCAATGCAGGTTAGTGGCAGCACCAGGGAGCCCACTGGCCCCTTGCCAAGCTTGGCCCCGCCTCCAGGGCCCCGAGGCTAGCGCTCTGGTGTCCGCGCCACGGCCAGGCGCGAGCCCCAGGAGGGGCGACACACGCGTCTCTTTACAGAGTTTGTCATGGGGTCCAAGAAGGCCGACGAGCCAGGATTTGATACTCAAAAAGAAACTGTCCTTGTATGATGCATCACAAAGAAAGCGAACACACCAAGGATAATTTCTCCTCGAGTATGAAACAGCAGCGTGGCAGGAACACCGGCACCTCCAGGTCTCTGGCTCAAGGTTGCACAGTGACTACAACTCAGCAAAGCCAGGTGCACGCACACGCACCACGCATGTGTGCACACACACCACGTGCACACTCACCACGTGCACAGCAGACACAACGCATGCATCACGGACGACGTGTCTCTGAGCACCAGGGAGGCAGCACGGCGCTACCCCTCGCTCTGCTCGGCGACCTCGCCCGAGGGTCCCGCAGAGGGCGGACGGCTGCTGAGGCCAGGAATCCGAGGACTGTCCCCCTTACCCAGAGCAAACAAATGCTCTCAGTGGCCCCGCTGTCATGGGCCTCCTGCCCCCACTGCACTTGGCCTCGTTTCCGAAAGCCATCACGGGAAGGCTGTCCTGCTGATCTTCAAGAGCCTCGCCACCCCCTGGGAACCCCAGCGCCAGCTCTGGGCTTGGTAATCCACTCACATACCTGAGGGAGGGTTTGCCGCCCACACCCCAACATAGCTCCAAAACACCAAGGAGAGAGTTTAACAAGACCGCCATTACAACAGTCCCCTAGCACAGAGCATCCCGGCTACGACCTGGGAGGGGCCGAGCGCCAGGCTCTGCTCTAAGCCACGTACAAGTCTCAAGTCCTCCAGCCCCCAGCAGCCCTCTGGTCCCCAGTCCGCGCGAGAGCCCGCGGGCACCGCACGGCGAAATCCTTGCCCGAGGGGGCGGGTCAGTCAGCGTCAGAGGCGGGGCCCAAGCGCAGGAAGCCGGACTCCACGGTCTGCGCTCTTGATACTGAAAAAGTGGATGACCCTGTACGATTCGACACGAGCAAAACGAACAGGACAGGGATAACCACTCTCCAAGTACCAAAGGTTAGCACGGAAAAAGCCGCTGCCTTGGAGGGACGGGGCAGGTCTTCAAGGCGCAGTCCTGCAGACGAATTAGACGCTGAGGGTTAGTGGATCAGTCCACCTGCGCCGCGTAGACACGTGCAGTGATGGTGTAACCGCCGCCCACACCCACCCCGACATAGGGGTCTCCAGACCCAGACCGCACACACGGTGCATGCCTCCTGACGGCCCCCCGCCCCGCCGCAGAAACGGGAGAGGTGCTGTTCCCAGGACCACCGCCTTCTCTCAAGTCAGCCGTGCACCCGAGAAGGCACCTCTGCAAAGTGGTAACCCTGAAGCAACATGCCACATACCAATGGACACACACGGTCATGCACACACATACCGAATCCCTTGCGTGGACTGGGTCCAAGGTTTGATACTCACAGAGAGCTTGCCCTTGTATATTCTATGCCAAAAAACCGAATATACAAAGGGCAACCTCGCTTTAAGTACCAAACAATAGCATTGGGCAGGTCCATCGCTACCGCTCACAGAGCTGGCCTTGTCTCCCGGGAAGCATCCTAGGGGGTGGGAGATGCAGGATCGGCAGACCAGGGGGCAAACACTTCCTGCCAGGTGTGTGCCCACCCGCCTGCTCTCCATCCCACGGAGCCCAAGGAGGGACGGAAGCCAGTGCTCCTTCACTAAAATCGGCATCATTTCCAGGAATCACTCCCAATTAGGATCTGTTCCTGAAAAGGAGCTCGACCCCATGGCCTTCAAGGGCACGCCCAGCACTCAGCTTCTCACTTTCTGCAGAACAACCCTGGGGGTGGACCCACATGGGCACCTCCTCCAGGAAGTCCTCCTGGTAATGCACAGAGGGAAGGGGACTGGATGAATTTTCATCGCAGATAAAGCAAATGCCCTGTGGTCACCATCCCACCATTCCTCCCACAGGGGCATAGCTGTCAACGTCCGGCCCCAGCACCAGCCTCCTCCCTACCCCCAGGAAGCCATGCTAGGAAAGAGTTCATACTGAAAAGGAGTCAAACTCCATGGACCACCCAGGAACGGAGACAGCAGACCCACGACCAGTTCCCTGTGGCGGCCTCTGCCCTCAAGAGGGCCCCTGTGAAGAAGCAGAAACTAGAGGCCACAGGTGAGCAGGTGACCTAACTCACCCCCCAGGTGAGGTGCTCACCTCTCCCAGACGACAGTTGCTCTCCTCCGGGGGGCTGCTGCAATACCCCTTCCCTGATGCTGGCCTCAGGGCCAGAGGACCCCACGGCGGTCAGGCTGTGCGAGGCGGATGGTCACACAGCCCAAGAAATGTCCTCACACAGAACAAAAGGCGTCTTCTTCCAGCCGTCCTAGAGATGAACGGAATGCAGGAAGGTCAGAGGACCAGAGGACGAACGCTGAGACAGGAATACTTCCCTCTGACCTTCCCGCATCCACGTACCTGGCCCGGGGTGACGACTCCCGGGCCTCCTTCCCAGAGCCGTGCGGTTCTCGTGGAGGACGCCGTCCAGGCAAGACTCGAACCGCAAATCACAGAGAGAATAGTTCTTACAGATTCGTCTCAGGGACCCTGAGCAGGAGAGTGTTCTCCCAAACACCGGAGAGGAGCACTGTCAGGCAAAGCTCAGCCTCTTCTCCAAAGTGGATGCTACCTCCAGGAAGCCCTCCAGGGTGGACTCGCAGGGGTTGGTCCATCTGACTTAGAACCATCACAAACACAGAGCTCTGTGGTCCACCTTCCCTCATCCGTCACCCTTGTAAGGGTCTGACATCAGGGTCTCTCTCCTGAGTTTGACGCTGTCCTGGGAAGCCTCCTGGGTATGACTTGGTGGTGACAAAGGGCAGGTCCACATACGAATCACCTTTGAAAAAGCAAATCACCACCACAGTCAGTGTGGACAACAGACAGCACACACAAAAGCCGCCCCTGCCCCCGGCCCTGCCGGCACGGCCTGGCCTCTGGGCTGTCCCCCAGAGGAGGACCAGGGCCTGCATTACAGCTGAAGCCCACGCTGGGGCCTGGGAGGCTAGGACATACCTGAGAGGGGCTGACAACAGCATCACTGTCCCGAAGACGGAGCTGAGTCCAAGTGCCTTCCCGGTCAGAGTTTGATACGCAAATAAGAGTCTCCCCCTGTATATTCGCCATTAATAAAGTGAACATACAAAGGGTATCCTCTCTTCAAGTACCAAAGAGCAGCTTCAGGGAGCACCACGCCGCATCTTCCCCAGAGGGGGCTCGCCTCCTGCCGGGCCTGAGACCAAGGGGGAGGGGCCGGTGACAACACTGACCCTGCACACGGCGCCCCGGCCCGCACTGGGCTGGGCTTCCCAGCATCTCTCCAAGACAGGACTGTCTCCCAGACATACAAAGTAAATGTCCAATGCTGACAACCCTTCCTGGCCTGCAAAACCACTGCCTCTGCCCAAAGCCTCTCCCTCCAGGAAGTCCCCCTGGTGACACAGTGGCTGCTGGGAGTTAGAAGACACAAGAGCATGCATTGTTAAAGAAAAACAGCATAAGCGAAAACCAACACACTCTGGATCCACTGCCCGCTCACAATTTGCATAGCAGTGTTAAGACGAATGTCCTTTCTCCCGAACTTGGCATTCTGTCCAGAAGACCACCGAGCTGGTACTCAAAAGCACTCATCTAGAGCAAAGTTCACCAAAGGAAAGTGGAATCCCCACGGGCCAGCTCTCATCAAACAGATCATGGCATCAGTAGCCCCGGGCCCTCCCGTCACTGTTGGCAACGAGACCAAGGGGAGGCCCGTGGGCCGAGAACCAGGGCTTACAGTCCCAGGGCAAGTGCCATAAAAACACGGCGCCCTGGGGCCACCCCGGTCCCTTACTTCCCTTCTCTCAAGTGGATGTTACAGCCCAGAAGCCAGCCCAAGGATGCCCTGGGGATGGAGGCCTGGGACCCCAACACATCCAGGACAAACTAGACACTGACTTGCTGTTGACCCTTCTTTCTCATATCTGGGACGTACGCTGACCGTGAGGTCTCCTCCCTGGGCCTGGCACCCCGTCTGGGAAGATGTGCCAGAGTAGCAGCTCGGGGACACTTCGTCATCAAGTTAAGCATCAACGTTCTCCACACAACAGCAGCTTGGAAAAGGAAACACTGCCCTCGCCAAAGTCAGCATCTCGTCCCGAAAGTTCTCTGAAGGATGCAGGGGATGAGGAGGGCGAGAGGCCAGGTCACAAACAGTAAGAGAGAGCTACGTGCCCCACGGTCAACCATGTGCTTGCCTACCCCATGGCAGTCCTGGCCTCTGATGCTCCCTGAAGTCCGCCTTGTTTTCCAGATGCTTTCCCAGGCGGGATTTGCTCCTTGGAGAGAGCCCGCCCTTATCCATGCGTTACAAATGATGCAAACACAGGCAGGGAAATCTCTCTTCAAGTAGCAAACAACCCCACTGGTGGGAGAGCCACTCTCACGGGGACAAAGTTGGCCTCAGCTCCAGGAGCAAGCCTAAGATAAACAGATCCGATACGCGGGGTTAGCGGGCAAGTGACGCACCGCTGCGTGCGGAGTTCGCACCCGTGGGTGGATCACACATCTCTTCCTTCCGCATCCCAGGGAGCAGTCCCCCGACCAGTGCCCCTTCCTAAAACTGACCGCCTGCCCAGGCATCCTCTAAGATGACTGCAGAGGGCATTCTGGAAAATGCGTTATCAACATGGCGAGCACACGGAGAACAGGAGTCACTCAAGGCCAATGACGTAACCTGAGACCACAACCTCGTAACCACACAGCACAGGCCGAGCGCAAGTCAGCCAGACTCATCCCCTGCAAAGCGCGAGCTCTGTCACTGTCTGTCCCTGCTCCCTCTCTTCTTTGATGGTGACGTCCCATCCTCGGAGGTTTCCAAGCAGCATTTGATACTGAAAACGTGGATTTTCCTCTATGATTAATCGTAAATAATGTACTCATAGAAGGAGAATCTACCTTTTAAATACCAAAGAAGGATTCTGTCCAGGAGAACTCGAACCTGCGCATGAGTCACCAAAAATGAAAGTCACGTAGGACAGACACACCTCCACAGATATGCAGACAACAGACCCACAACGTGGTCTTCACTGAGAGGGCTGCTTGGCCAGACGTGGCTCTCAAGTGTGGGTGAGCTCCAGGCCTCCGTCCTTCATTAAGACACGGCATGTGGTCCACCCAACATGCACTCACCTGCCCGGGCCCCGGGGCCCAGGGGTGGGGCTAGCCCTACAGTCTCTCCCCAAAATACTTCCCAAGCAGCATTTGATACTGAAAACATGGATTTTCCTCTATGATTATCTCTGAATCACGTAAACATAGAAGGAATATCCACCTTTTAAATACCAAAGAAAGTCTGAATTCTGGAAAGGACAAAACTACCCACAATTCACCAAACACGGAAGCAAGACAGCAGAGCCAGCGGCGCCCACTCCCGGGCGCCACTGTGACCACACGGCCCAGCCTCCCGGCCCGGCCGGCTCCTCAGCGGGAGAGGGGCCGCTGAGGGAGATGCGCGGCAGGGCTGCGGCGGGAATGAAGCTCGTGTCCTGCGGCCCCCGCGCCCGGGGCTCGGCCCGCCTCGCTCCCTAGACCACGGGGTCAGTCCCCAGAAGGCTTCCTGGGCAGCATTTGATACTGAAAATGCGGATTCTCCTCTGTGATTAGCTAGCAAGCATGTAACCACAGAAGGAAAATCTACCTTTTGAATACCAAAGGTGGACCCGACGCACAGTGCGTCGGAAACGAGTCCCTCCACACAGCACAAAGCCCTGCGGAGCTGCCCCGGAGACACTGCGACGTCGGACCCCAGCCTCCGCCCTGAGTCGGCAGCTCGGTGGGAGGGTCTCCCCAAGATGGGGTGAGGGGCGGTCCACAGACATATGGCACAAAGGGGGCACATGAGCTGGGGTCCACCGTCTTCCACTTACCCTGGAGGGGCTTCCCCCCACCTGGCTCCCCGGACGGTGGTTTCAGTCCAGGAATGTTTCCAAGCAGCATTTGATACTGAAAACGTGGAATTTCCTCTATGTTTAACCATAAATGACATAAACATAGAAGGAATATCCACCTTTTAAATACCAAAGAAGGATTTAGTCCCGGAAAGCATGAACCTGAACACAATCCGTCAGAAATACTGGTAACACAGGACAGGCGCCCTGAGCGTGGGCCTCCGGTGGGGTGGGGGCGGGGGGCGGCGGGGACTGTCAGCTCCAGGAGGACACCTGTCCCCTCACCAAGGGAGATGTGGGCTGGGATCACCTTCCCTTCTCTCCCTGTGTGTGTGTGTGTGTGTGTGTGTGTGTGTGTGTGTATGTGTGTGTATGTGTCTGTGTATGTGTGTGTGTGTGTGTGTTGGCGGTGGGGTGTTAATCTTTCTCTGTCTTCCCAGTAGGGGATTTTGTGTTCAGAGATGTTTTAAAAGCAACTTTAGATACTGAAAATGTGGATTTTCCTCTATGATTAACCATAAATCCTGTAAACATAGAAGGAATATCCACCTTTTGAATATCTAAACACTGAGCAGCCGTGGGGAGCCCAAGCCAGAACACGACTCAGCAAGAATCAAAGCCACTCAGGGCAGTCGAGCCCTGTCTAAGTCCCATGAAGGAACCCTGACGTCACATCCCGGCCTTGTTGGGTCCAGATGATGGACCGGATTCAAAGGCACACGGTTTGGGGTCTGTCTGCAGTCACTCCCCTGCTCAGGGGAACCCTCATGTCTCCTCCCCACTGGGGATTTCATGGCCAGGAGTACTTCCAAAGCAGAATCTGATTCTGGAGAAGTGGATGTACTTCAAAACTTCACCATAAATAAAGCAAGTGCAGCAGGAATAGTCACCCTTGAAGTTACACAAATGCCACAGACAGAGAGAAAACTCTGTGAAGTTCCTAAATCAACGGCAAGTCTGTGAAGCCCTCCTGAAGCACCGATGGCACAGGGCACAGAAAAGTGTGCAGGACAGTCAAGCATCCTTTCACATACCTTGGAGGGATGAAGACATCAAAGAACCTTCCAGAGAATGAGACTTGTGTTTGGAAGGTCTCAACAGGCAGGAATCAATGAGTCTGATGCGATTGGCTGTTGGGATATATGAGACAACAGATCACAAACAATATTCCTTCAAACACAATGAGGGGCAGAAAGGCAGGATGTTCACCAGCAGCACCCCCCCACCACCACTAAAAACTACACAACCTCCAGAAAAGTCATTTTTCAGGTGGATGGGGGGTGCGCTTACTGAAATAGGTGCTGTGAGTCCCTGCTAAGGCGTGCCTCCAAAGCAAACAGTGACTCAGCAATAATCCTGACTCAGCCCCTGATCTGCAAGGTTGCCACCACCTCCAGGAGGTCCTCCTAAACACAGATTCAACACTGAAGACAAATGGGCCCAGCAGCATTCTTCAGAAACAAGGCATATGTCCTGTGGCCCACCCTCCACCCACAGCCCACAAAGAGGCACCAACACCAATCCTGCTTTTCTGAAGCTGGAATTGATTCAAAAAAGCCTTATCCTGCAAGAGCAATGGCTGTCACAAGGGTGGAGTCAAGCACCCCTCCTAGAGATGAATGGACCCCAAGGGGAGTGGACCAGGTCACCCTGTCTCCTACAGAGCCAGAGCCCCTGCCCCACAGCCACAGCTCAGCAAGGAAGCTACCCTGACCCCCCAGTTCCCCCAAGCACAATCTGTCATAAATAAAGCAAACACACTGGGCCCAGTGTTTCTCACGTACCAGTGGGAGCAGTGCCACGCCCCCCAGGTTGGTATTTTCCCCATGAAGCCTTGCCCCTAAGAAATGAGACGTGGCTGGTTTGGGGATCAGAGGGTCTAAGCCTGTGGCCAGCATCATTCACGTACCCATGAGTCGTTCTTACAAGCATGGCCATGAATGAGGGGAGTATGCTAGCAAGGAAAAAGTCCCAGCTGGGTTTCCAATTTTAATTGAAATGCGGGCAGCCAGGCAAGTTCTGGCACAGACGTAGTGACTAGCAAGGAACTCCTCTTCAGGGATCCCGGGAGAGCAACGTCAACCTGCCTGTTGTCTCTTCCAAGAAGCTGGCATCACTCTGTGTCCTGCTAAGGCCAAATGGCAAGCTCAGGCACCAGGGCCAGGGAGCTGGTAACTGTGTCTGCTCACTGCCTGCATCACCCCCTTTCTTCCCCCACTGCCCACATTTCCTCCTGGACCGGCCTTCCCGGACAGCTCTTCCTGAATAAACCACCTGCCCACAAACTTTGAGGAACCCCTTCCAAGTCTAAGACAAAAGTATGTCTTAACAAGAGCAGTCTGGCCTCCAGGGAAACCATAGAAAGATAAATCAGAGACAAGTAGACAAGATGTAGGGACATTTGAAAAATGTATAAAGTCTTAGAGTCTCTGTAACTTTCCCCAAAAGAACATTTTCCCTTTAAAAAGTTACTATTAAAATGAAGTTATTAAAATAAAAAGTGATTAAAAATAAATATTAATAAAATCAAATTATTATTAAAATAAAATATTTAAGTAAGTTATGTACTAAAACATTGGTACACCTGCCGATGCATACTCATAAAAACTCCCACAATCATTGCACATTTATCATAATTTGTTCAGTGTGTATCCATGTCTTATCTACTCTTTTAGAGGTTAAGCTGTGGAAGCCAAGGGCTGGGAGAGCGTACATTCCAGGATTCTTCTAAAAATCTGAAAACCTTGTTAAACATGTTTTTGTTCACATTTATTTGTCAATTTAAAAAAAAAATTGGCATTATACAACCTAACTTTTCACATTTAGAGATTTAGCTTAAGAAACAGGATTATGTGGTAATTCATTCAATAAATTCTCCATTCTCCAAACAAAAAATAAACAAAGGAAAACACTCGCCATCTGGCTAGCCATCTGTTCACACTGCCTCGGAGAGGGGCTCACGCACACACACGCTCCGCGCCCGAACCTGACACCGCACGCAGAGAGTCCTTCAAGAAGGCATTTGATGATGAAAAGAGATCAACCGTGCAATATCTGCCACAAATAAAGCAAATACATCACGGACAACCTCCTTTCGAACATCTCAGACCAGTTTCTGCGACACGCTTCTCCTCCAGCCGCCACGCGTCCTCCTGCAAAGGAAACGGATGGTGAGCGTTAAGGGATGGAGAACAGCCACCATCAGAGGCGCGACGCTCCCTGGGAGCCTTCTTTGGACGTGCCTGGGTGTGCAGGTGACTGTGGTCCTCCCTGACGTCAGCAGCATGACGCTGATGGCCTCCAAGGTGGGAACGGAGGCTCGGTTCTGAAAGAGAACCGTACCTTTCACGTCTCCCCGGGCATAAGACTAAGGCGTCACTGGACTATAGTCCTGCCCCTTCCACAGGCAATGCAGAACTGGAACCCCCTCCAGGAAGTCCTCCGGGGCTGGGGTGATGCTGAGGCTCCGTGGCCAGGTGGCAGGTGCCTGACACAGGATGCACGGCCTCTCTCTAGGAACCTCAGGGAGGCGCCCCGTCGTCTAAAAGGAGCAGTACTTGACTGAGCGATGCAGGTAAGCCGTGCGGACCCTCATCTCGGAAAGCCATTCTCGATGGACCTCACGTGGTGGCTGCTTCTTCTCCGAAGGTGTTTTTGTCTCCAGGAAGGTCTCTGAAGGGCGAGGATGGCCGGGGGCAGGAGCCAGCCACTACGCAGGCGTTCACTGAGGCCAGCACAGCCCGCACGCTGCAGTCGGGGCTGCCGTCAGCATCTCTTCCCGGAAGTCAGTGCTGGGCTCCGGAGATGGGGTATGATACTCAAATAGAAGTGCACCCGTATTTTTCGTCATAAATAAAGCGAAGAAACACGGATAACCTCTTTTCTAGTACCAAAATGCAGCGCCGGGAGCAACCCCACGGCCTCTGGTCCTGGCCGGCGGAGCTCCGCACACCTCCTAGGGAAGAGAGACGCTGCCGTTAGCGATGGGGCGACCAGGGTGTTCTTCGCATGTTCTCTAGACGGCAAGGGCCACTCACCCTGCAGAGCTGCCGACGCCATGGAGCCCCAGCTCTCACAGCCTCTCCTCCAGGTCGGGATTGATACTGAAAAGAGGTCGGCCAAGAATGATTTGTCATAAATAAAACGAATCCACCCGGGAAAACCTCTCCTCGAGTACCACAGAACGGAACCGTCCACGGGGCCCAAAGCACCTCCAGCGGGAAGATGGCCTCAGGATGGACGGGACGGGGAGGGCGGAGACGGGACAGCGGAGTCTTTCATGAGTCACATCCACTCACTGATCCGGACCGGCAGCTGACACCAGCGTCCCTTCTCTGTCGATGGCATCCGGACATGTGTCCCTCCGGGGCAGGACTGGACCCTGGGAAGAGGCAAGCTGAGTGGGATCAGTCCCAATGCGTGACTGCCCCAGGAAAAGCCCTCTCCCAGAACCTAGGGGACCCTCCACCACAGCTGCTGTCCTCTGTCACTTCTACCACGGATGTGAGGGTGACAGTGCGCCAGGAGACAACCAGAGACGACACCCACGCGCCTGGCAGCCAAGCTGCTGCTTAGCCATATTTGGGGGGGGGGGGTACTGCTCTCACCTGAACTCCTTTCAAATGTGGGGGAAATTCTTTACTACAGGTCATAGAAACGTGTCTCCCCAGACTCCCTTGCAGGGGGAGTGGGCATGGGACCCAGGTCTCGCCCCCAACGCTTGCCCTCAGAGGTGGGCATTGCCTGAGGTTGGACTGATGGCTGGACCCCAAGTGTCCCCGAGCCTGCCAGCACACAGTTGACAAGGGACACTGCCCCACGTACGTACCAAGAGAGGCAGTGATGCCCAGGCCCCTTCCCCAAACTTCCACTGGGGCCAGGGAGCTCTGGGAGGTGAGATTTGATGCCGGAAAAGAAGTGCACCATGTTTGTTTCGTCACGTATCAAGCGAAAATAACATGGGCGACTTCTTTTCAGGTACCAGAGATCAGCACTGACGGCCAGGCGACGGCAGCTGCTCGCCGCCAGCCAGCCCACCTGGGTGGGAGGGACACTGAGCCTCAGGGCACGGTGCTGAGGCCGCGGCAAGCACCAAATGTGAAGTGTGAGCTCGAAAGCAGCAGGCATCTGCTGACCCTGGAGGAGGTGGGCGGCCGCTCTTTGCCTGCAGCCTCCTGTCCGGGACGCCCTCGCAGGCGAGGCTGACATGGCGCAGAGATGGATCCTGTGGGCATTGTCAGGACGAAGCTGACCGATCCCAGACTCCCTCTGCTTCTGGATTCTGGGAAGTGCTCATGGGCAGAATTCAATAATCAGGGCAGACGTGTTCTGGAATGTTTGCTATCAACTCCACAAATGCTCATGGAGAGCATCATTTCAGAGAAAATGGGATGGACAGCCTTGGACACTGAAATAAAATCTCCTCTGTGAGTCAGCGGTTCTGGTAAGGCCTCCTCTTGAGACGGGAAACAGAGAGCACTGAATTACGTGAAACCGGCCAACAAAGCAGCACCCAGGCTCTGTGGCCCCATCCACTTGCGTGCCTTGCGTAGTTCCGGCCCCAGCACCCCCTCCTCACGGCACTCCTGACTCCTTCGAGGCGTGGTGTGGTTCTAAGTCGCTGGTAGTTTGGGATGACTCGTGACAAATACAGCAAGCCTGTCACAGAGCCAGAGAGCAGCAGCAACGAGGAGCGATCTCTTCTCCAAAGTCAGCATCGTTTCCGGGAAGTCCTCCCAGGGGCAGGGTCTCAGAGGAAATGAGGCAGGGCAGATGCTCTAGGGTCCATTGTCCTTCAGGTCTCCTGGAGAGGGGCCCACGCCAATGGCTCTTCCCTGGACATAAAGCACATTCATTAGGTATTATTTATGATTCGTAACTTAAACCACAAGGACAACATTTTTGAAGAACACTGTAAATCCACAATAAAAAGTCACCTTTCACCAAAAACCTGTGTTAGGATACTGAGGACAGCTCACTGAAGAGACATATCACTGAAAAAAAATGCAGGTTTCCCAGTTACCACAGCGGTATGGTATCATCTGTCCATGGCCCAAGTAAGATAAAACCCAACTCAAACTGGCTTGAACAATAAAGGGATTTATAAGCTTTATATAACTGTTAGACTTATACAACTGAAAAATGCAGAAGCAGGGTAAGCTTCAGGTAGGGTTTGATCCAGGGGCTCACACAGTATCACCCAGGTCCTTTCTATTCCCCAATATCACTTTCATGGGACAGGCTTCCCCTAGTGGGTCTGTATCTCCCACACACATAGCCCCAGGCACTCTCTTTTCTTGGTCTTTAAATAGTTGTGGGAGCTTCAAGGCTGAAGGGAACACAGATAGTCTATTGGGGCAGCTCTCAGGGAAAGGGAGAAGTATTTCCTTTCCCAGACGCCTCAGCAAACATCTCCTTGCATCTCATTGGCTCAGAGATAAAAGAGACATCTAAACCCTCAGCTGGTGTGTGTGTGTGTGTGTGTGTGTGTGAGAAGGGTGGGGGGGAGCTCAACACAACCTAAGCCACGTGGCAGAAAGAGGGGAGCATTCATGAGAGAAATCAGGGGAAACTGGGGATGCAGGGTGGCAACAAGCTTGCCCAAAGTCCACTACAAGTGCCAACATGCCTTCCTTAAAGTTGGCGCCAGAACCAAGATGTCCTTGAGGCCGAATTGGATACTGAAAAAGAAGTGCACCGCGAATGTTTCGTCACAAATACAGCGAAAAAGACACGGGCAACTTCTCCCTAAGTACCGCACGTCAGGGCCTTCGAGCAGCTCCGCTTCTCCACGGTGGCGTCACGGTGGTGGACTTCCTGAGGGCCACAGGGTCCTGTTCCTGCACCAGGCAACACGTCTTCACGAAACGAGTACCAGAGGGACGTTTCACGATTGCCAAAGCACAGCAGCTGGCTGGTGGACAACACCGCAAATGAAACGCAATGACCTCGGCCCTGACAGTGTCACCGTGGCTGACCAGCCCTAGCATACAGAAGTGCTCCCATGGTGGACAGGACACTGAAGGCTAATGATTCAGTGAGGAATAATGAATGGAACTCAAGTCTTTGGTGACCCGTGTGGACGACTGACTCAGTGGCTCCGCATCTTCACCACAGCCTCCTTGTCAGTGGCGGGTACCTCCCACCCCCTGTCTTTGGCCTTGGCCGCATGACTTGCCAGTGAGATGTGCCAGTTCCAGGTTTCAGTGTTAAGCAGCCTCTGGGTTTCCACTTACTTTCCTGTGCCCCAGCCATCACTGTGAGACCACCATGCTGGCCAGTCCGAGAGGAGGGTGCTGGATACGAAGTCCCACCTTCACCCCCAGAGAAGACCTCATCTCCGGAAGTCGTCCTAGATGTGGAGGGGATACCAGGCATTAGTGAACCAGGAGACACGTGTGCTAAGCAGGATGTGTGTGAAACGCCTACACCCACACCTTCACTGATGGTGAGTCCAGCGCCCCCTCCCTGAAGCTGGTATCACTCCCAGAATGCATCTTCAGCAGGATCAGACACCGCCCAGCATCCAGCCCGTGGGTCTTCCCAAGTCAGGCAAAGTTGGCCAACAGACACAGAGACGAGTGAGGACAACAAAGCCTCCTTCCCCAAGGAATGATCATGGACTTGAAACCCGCCCACGGAGAGGCTGGATTCTAAGTGGGAATGACCCAGAAGGGGCACATCAAAGCCACTCTGCAAGGACACTGAGGACCAGCCCCCACCCACTCACTCACCAGGAGTGGTGCAGATACCAGTGGCCTTGCCTGGAATCCGGCTTCACATCCAGGAAACCCTCCAGGCAGTATTTACTACTGAAAAGAGATGGGCCATGTGACATTCATCTTCTACATCACAAGGTCACCAGACAGTCTGTCTCCAGATCCCACAGAATAGTTGACGTCACAGCCACAGAAGCACCACTGCGCACGCACGCACACACACACACACACCCCTTCCTGAGGATAGTTAGACCCCTGAACCAGGCAATACACACATCCTGCAACCAACTTGTGCAGCGGGGTGGGCATTCCCCTGGTAGAGGCCCTGATACCCAGGCCACTTCCTTAGCATTTTCTGTGCAGGCTAACCGTTTCCCTGAGAAGGATTCGACACTGAAAGAGAGTATTCACGGACAATTGCTTCTATTCATTTTTAAAAGGCAGGAGGGGGAGCCCCAAAGAGGGTGACCCCTCTTTAAATGCTGCAGATCCACCCTGGCCCCAAATCCTCCTATGTCTTCTCCACAGCCGCCACGTGCACCGGGACGTCACCCCGCAGGTGGACCGGGTGCTGATGGATAGTCAAACGGGTGACCTACATCATAAACCAAGTGCACGTCACCGGTCTGCCATCCCCTCAGCTACCCTGGCGAGCGGCTGCTGTGTCCAGAAAGCCATCGGAGCAGGGCCTCACGAGGAAGTTACCACCCACCATGAGCCATCAGCCAGGTGCCAACCACAAGGAGCAACCTCCCTCCACCGCAGGAAGACGGGCCTTTCTCCAAACTCAGCTTCCCTTCCAAGGAGCTGTCCACGGAGGGCTGGACCCTGGTACCCATCCTCCACCCCACCCCGGGACGCGCGACACACAGTCCGCCTTCCTTGAGCTGGCCACGTCCCTTCCCTGAAGGCCGCATCAGGAACGGGAAGTGCCTCCAGGGCAGGAATTGATACTAAAAAAGAGGTTTCCCGTGTATGTTTCATCATAAATAAAGAGAAGACAACACGGACAACCTCTCCTTCGAGTATCGAAGATTAGCACGGATCAAACACCAAAACGAAACCAGAAACCAAAACCAAAACCGCCGAATCTTCACCGATGTCGGTGTCCCCTCCAGGGAATTCTCACAAGTCCACCTGGCCCTGGGCAGACCAGACACACATGGCATTTGCGAGTGGACAGTCTGAATCAGTGTCCTGGAGCGGTTTCTGGAGGTCAGCCAAGACACTTTTTTAAGACTTGATACTGAAAAGAGGTCACTGTGAAATGTTTTTCACCAACACAGAGAACACTCAGTGTGTAACCTCTCTCCAGGCGCTGGGGCTTTCCTGATGTGGAACCACAGTCTCCTTCTGGAAGTCCATCAGGCCTCAGGAAGTGTCCCAGCAATGCTGTGCATCCCCAGGTCAGTGCCTCAGGAGAGAGTTCACGGATCTGTGGTCTGCACTGGACTGCCACCCAGGCCCCCGCATGGAATTGGCCGTGGGTCCAAGCAGTCTTCCAGGCAAGAGGTGGTTCTGAAAACAGATGTAGGTGTCAGGTTAGTTGTGCATAAAGTAAGTGCCCTCTACAACCTCCCGCCGAGGTGGGGCAGGGAAAGCTGGGAAGAGGGCCAGGCCTCCATCCTCCAGATGAAAACTGCTGAATGCCTTCCACTGCCTTCCATTTAATTCAGTAGAATTAAGGAATAAAAACAATTTTCATTTCCTGAAGCCAGTTTGCCAAACGTTTGTGCCAAATCTGGCTTGGCTTTTCTGTTTTGCTGCAAAGCTCCTTTGACCCTAATTTTGTCACTGTCAGAGGAATACTGGTATCTCCAGCCTCTTTTTCATTTCCGTGGGGAAGGAGGCCAACCCCGGCAGCACTGGAGAGATAGGTGTCAAACGTCAAAGGAAAGAAAACTCCAGGTTTTCTCCTAAGCTGGCCTCTAGAGCAGGGGACAACGAGAGTCACTGGGCCATGCGGCTTCCCTACACCCTTATGATCTATCTTTTGACCCCTGCTTACCTACCAGAGCGCCCAGCGGTCTGCATGAACACAGCAGTCACTGGCCCCGGGGACATCAGAGGTGATGGCACCTCCCCGCCATCCCATTTCCTCGCCTTTCTCTCTCTTTTCGCTCAGGGCTCTTTGGGTGGAAGGAATGATGTCTGGGCCTCAGTTAAAATGAAAGAACAGTTGTGTCGGTCATGGCTGCCACCCTTTCTGCTCTGGCTCTAATCAAATCAAGTGGGAATGAAGTGGGAAGACCTCGTCCTTCTTAAGAACCTGATGCCCCTTCCCCAAATGCCACGGGAAAGCCCAGAACCCAGCGTCATAGCCAACTCCCGTCAAAACAAGTGCACTGCCAACGACCTACCTCTGTGCCCTCACTTTAGGGCCAGCAAGAACCACTTCCTTTCCCAATGGTTGTCGTCGCCTCCAGGAAGTCCTCCTGAAAAGGATGGGCAAGCAGCATCAGTATCAGACACAACAGGCACAAGGGAAGCAAGCGTCTCGGCCACTCACCCTGGACCAGCGCTGACAACTTCCGTCTCATCCAGGGAGTCTTCCAAGCTGGTATCTGACACTGAAGAGGGGTCAGTGTGAACCATTTGTCATAAAAGAATCAAACACACGAAGGAGATCTCTCCGTGAGGAGTGCAGAGAAGCTCCGCCTACAGAAACACGCCATCGCCTCCTGAAGGATGAATTAGATACAATGGTCAGTGGACCAGGGGTGTCCCCAGTAAAGCACGTGGCCTGTGGCAAGCTATCTGCTCATTTCTCCCGGACCCAGGGTGATGACAAAGTCCTCTCCCCTAAATTGGCATAATATCAAACATTCCCTCAGATTTAAAACAGTTCAGCCTAGAATTCCGGTTGGAAATAAACTGGTCCTACCCCAGACCAATTCTAGGGACCCCCCGCAAAGCCCCATCTTGATCTCAGAACAAGCTTTTCTTCCCAAAGATGTCATTATGTCCAGAACAGCTTTTCAGAATAAACCAGGGGCTGGGGGGCAGTGGTCCAGGCCACCTACATTGTCTGCTCAGTGCATGTTCTCCATGCAATAGGCATTCACCAACATGGGTTACTCCAAGATAGATGCAACCACAGATAGCCCACCTGCGTGTTCTGGGCATGGAGCTGTCATGGGGACCACTGTCTTCCTCCAGGTGGGCATCACCTTGGAAGTACTCCTAAGAATGGATAAGATACTGATGATTAGTGGAAGAGATGATGAAAGTCAGAAACACGGGTCAGGCTTTGTGGTCAACCAGTTACTCATGTCCACAGCACCCCTTTCCTGAGGCTGAGATCTGGACCAGAAGGCCTCCAAGGTGGAATCTGATACTGGAAAACAGGTTAACCAGGTGTGTTTCATCCTCATTGAAGAAACAGAGACCTAGAAAACCTCTCTTCAGGTACCACCAATTACACTGATAGGAACACCACTGATGCTTCCTCAGACTTGACATCCAGTCCTGGAAGTCCTGTTTACACGGATTGGACACGGGCGGTTAGGAGAGCAGGTGACATCAATCATCAGTGTTAGGCACAGGCTTTGTGGCCACTTATTTCTGTCCACTGGACGGGAGCTGACAGTAACGCCTTTCCCTGAAGCTGAGGTCTGGACCAGAAGGCCTTCAAGATGGGATTTGATACTGGAAAAGAGGTTAACCAGGTGTGTTTCATCCTCATTAAAGAAACAGAAACCCAGAAAACCTCTCTTCAGGTACCACGGAGTAAGACTGACAAAAACACCAGTGATTCTTCCCCAGACTTGACATTCAGTCCTGAAGTCCTGTTAATATGGAATTGGACACCGTGCATTAGTCGCTTTGCTGGTGGAAGCCATTAGTTGAATGCATGCTGTCCGTTAACCATCCGTCCAAGTACCCCAGTGGGGCAGACCCCGGTGGCTTCCTGATCTTCCTGAATATGGCACCATGGCCAGAGGGTAGTGATACTACAGCAACCCTGCTCAGAAGAGCTGTCACATTTTTGGTTAACCCCCAGGGCAAACTCTTCTCGGCTACCACAGAGGCAGAGATGCCCCCAAGCCAAGGCAGGCTCCCCCGAAGACCCTCCCAAGGACTCCCTGGGTACTGAGGTGTGTGGGGCCTGGGGACCTGGTCATAAAGAAAGTGCAAATACGCTGGTCAGCTGATCACTTGAGTACGTTGGGGTGGTGCAGACAGCATGCCCCTTCCCCTGAATTTGGATGGCCTCAGATCTGGGAAGCCCTCCAAAGAAAGAGGTCCTACTGAAAACAGGTCTAAGTGTGCCGCACCCCGCACAGGTGCAGCGAGCGCCTCGTGGACGCTCCCTCCTCCACGGCTGGCGGAGCCCCGCTGGCTCTGCTTTAGCGTTTCCTCTCCCAGAGTTGGCATTTCTTCCGGGAGGTCTCCAAGGGGGGATTAGATACTGAGGGTTAGTGGACCAGGTCACAAACGGCACAAATAAAGCGTGTGCTCTCTGGTCAACCATCTCATGTACCCAGGCATGTGCTGACGCCACTCCCCTCATCCGCCAGCTAGCCCTGCCCTTGAAGCCGCCGAGCCAGGGCGCTCTGCTGAGAAGGGCTGCCACCCGTGGGCGATCGTCACACACAGAGGCAAACGCATCACGAACAAACCTCGCTGAGTGGCACTGAGTGTAGACCTAGCGTCCCCCCGCCCCCAGTTGAGGTTAGCTCCAGGAAAGCTGGCAAGGCGGGATTAGATACTGCAAAGAGGTCGACCGTGTAATGTGCGCCATAAATGAAGCGAACGCGCCACGGACCACCTCTCTCCAAGTACCCGGCAGCAGTGCTGACACCAGGGCAGCAGCTCTTCCTCAAAGCGGCGTCACCTCCTGGGCGTCTTCCAAGGTGAGGTGTGATATCGAGAAGAAGTAGACCATGTGTCCTACGTCGCAAATAAAGCGTGCACACCATGGTCAACCGCATCCACGAATACCAGGAAGTGACACTGGCCCCGCCTCTCTTCCCTTAACTTGGGGTCACCTCGAGGGAGCCCTTGCAAGATGCCTCGTGAATTACCAGCCAACGGCAAATGTGGCAATAACTAAAAACCCATGCCCAGAGCCGCTGCCACCGCCAGGATGCCCGGGAAGTCTGGGACTGAGTGGTGACCATCGGTTGGAGGAACGAGTGGTCAGAAAGAAAGCACGTGATCTGTGCTGGATGGCGCCGACCACGTGGGCCCTGCTCTCAAGTTGGCATGGCCTCCAGGATGTCCCCTCAGGCTGACTGATGCTGAGAATTAGTGGACCATGTGACATACGTCATAAACAACACGTACGTTTTATGGTCGACCATCTCTCCACACACTGTGGGATGGTGCTGAGGCCAGACCAATGTGTCTCCCACGAAGTTGGCTCTGCCTCTGGGAAGCCCTCTGCGACTGAATTTGATATTGAGAAGACGTGGACCATATTACATACGACACAGAGCCAGCGCATGTTCTATGGTCAACCATCTTTTCAGGTACCGTGGAAAGGGCTGATGTCAGAACCGGCGTCTCTTTCCGCTCGTTAGCATCGCCTTCAGGAAGCCCTCGAGGCTGGATGCATTACTGAGAAGAGGCCACCAAGCACCGTCTGCTACAGGCGCAGCGGACGCAGCAGAGAAACCCCTCAAGGACCCGGAGTGGAGATGATGCCGGAACGAGCGCTAGGCCTGATACTCAGTATTGCCTACAAGAAGCCCCCCAAGGTGCTTCTGCTGTTATGAAAAGGTGGCCCAAGGGACATGCGTTGTCAGTAAGACGTGCGCAGCGTGGTCAGCCTCTACTGAACATCTCTGAGCAGTCCCGGGGCCAGAATGGGTACTGGGTCTCCAGGGGCTGACGCGACCTCCCCAGAGACCTCGAAGGCTGGATTCTACACTGGAAAGAAGTAGACCACATTACAGACGCTGTTAATAAAACACATGCAGCGCGGCTGAGCCCTTTCCAGGTACCGTGAGGTCGTCGCGGACGCCAGGACCAGTGCTCCGACTCGGCCCTCAGGCTGGCAGCCTGCAGCAAGCTCCCCGAGGCTGGGCTGGAGCTGGAGGGACGTGGGCCGGGAACGTGCAGCGCCCGTGCGTGCACCCGGCGGGGCCAATCAGATCTTCGTGGGGGAGCAACGCTGAGTCCAGAGCCAGGGCGTCTTCCCCGAGAAGACTAAACTTGATATGGAAAAAAGATAGACTGCACACGCCCCGGCAATGAAAAAGGCGAGTCAGTGTGTCTTCAGGTACCCGGAGCGGCACCGGCCCGGGCGCGCCCGACCTGCCTCCGCGCAGGCGCGCGGTCCCGAGGCCACCCAAGGATAGCCTAGAGGATGGCGAGCGCGAGAACGTGTGACGTCGCTCCTTCGTGAACGCTGGCGGCGCTGACCGCCATTCTTCACGTATTCCGAGGGGAGGGGCCGAGGGGAAGCAGGACACCTTCCTAGAGGTGGTCTCTGTCCTAGGGCTGCCCTCGGAGGCGGCACCGGACACTGAGGAGAAGACCGTGCTGCAAGCACTAACAGATTAAGTACACATGTCACAGTCTACCACTCTGCCAAGTCCCACGGAGCGGGGAGGATGCTGAGGCCGGCGTCGCTTCCGTGACTTCAGGCTCTCTCCAGGATGGTTTGGATGGCTGGGCTGGATACCAAGAAGCGGTTTACCGTCCCACATACATACTCAAAATGTATGTGGGACGGTAAACCATTTCTTCAAGCACCGCACGGTGATGGCAGGGGTGGCCGGAGGAGGCTCGCGTCCGCCGAGCTGGCGCGGGGGCCTCTTCGAGGGTGTATTTGACGCTGAGAAGCAGCAGGTCATGGCGGACACTGACAAGAGCGGTGCAGTCGGCCTTGTCATGGAATGCCACAGAGCAGCACTGGTCCCAGAAAGAGAGTCAAGGCCTCCTCCCCAGAGGTGGCGAGACTTCCCGAGGCAGGACTTGGCATAGGAGTGAGAGTGTGTCATTTCTCGTCATGCAGAAAAGAACATGCCACACAGAAAACCATCTCTTCAAGGGTCACGGAGAGGCCTGGCGCTGGGTCCAAGGGCACCTCCCCGAAGACGGCGTCGTTTCCAGGAGCCTCGAGGATGGATTTGATACTGAGGGTTAGTGGACCGTGTTACATACGTCACAGATAAAGCGTACGCTATACGGTCTACTATCTCTCCAAGTACCACACAGGGACGCCGAGGACAGAGGCTGAGGACGCGTCCAGAGAGCCTTCCCGAGCTGGGGGAAATCAGAGGGCAGGTCGGGCACAATACATGCATCATGCGACAAAGCACACACAGGCTAGGAGTCTTGTCTCCACTGTCAGGAGCTGCCGTGGCCGCTGGAACTAGTGGCTTATCCTCAAAGCCAGCAACTCCTCCAGGAAGCCCTCCAAGGCTGCGAGTCCCACTGAGCAGAAGTGGACGAGGTTCTGGATCTCATCGCTCCAGAAATACTGATTAAGTGCCTACTGGGTGCCGGGCACCACGCTGGCTCTGAGGGAACGGGCAGGTGGGCACAGCAGGAGAGGGGCACGGCATGTGGTTGACAGAGCAGGTGAGGGGGGAGTAGTGAGCAAAATGAGGAATACAGGATGGCCTGTGTGCGGCCCAAACAGAACACCTGTCTAGCGGACCAACAGGCCAAGCAAACAGTCTCAGGGCATGTGAAGCCCAGGTCGTGAGCCTCTTTTGAGCATAAAAAAAAATATTATGCCACAAGGAAGGACTGACGGCCATCTCTGCCTCGACTCCAGGGGCATTTCCAGGAGGTCCTCTGAGGCCGGATGGGATCTGAGCAGTAACCACCAATTGCCATCTTCGTAAACAAAGCAGCTGTCATTTTGGTCAATGGACTCCCTAAGGTCAGAAGCTCCACCTCACCCCCCATCTTGGCATGGCCTCCAGGAAACCTCTGAGACCGCGTGTAACATCGGTCAGAGTGGACATTCGGACAGGCACAGGCACTGCGACACGGGAGGGACCTCTTTCGCACCACAGAGCGTGACAGAGGCTGACCTGGCGGGTCTCCCTGAAGGTAGCGTCGGTGCCATGAAGCCCTCCAGAGCTGGCCGGGCTACTAGGAGGCGGTGGACCGCGTCACACAGGTCCTTTTGCGTGCATATGCCACACGGCAAACCATCTCTTCAAGTACCACGGCTGAGGCTGGAGCTGGCGTCTCCCTCAGGTTGCACTGCCTCCAGAAAAGCCCCCAGTGGGTGCATTTAATAGGCCTGGTTGCAAGATTCGAGCATCAAACACGGGCCACAGGAATGACCACAGAGCAGGGCCGGAGCTAAACCCAGTGTTCTCTTCCCTCACGTCGGCAACACCTCCGGGGTGCCCTCCGAGGATGGATTGGATACTGAGAGTTAGTGGACCATGTTACATAGGTCAAAAATCATAAAGCCTACGTTCCATAGTCTACCATCTCTTCAGGAACCATGGAGTGGTGCTGACCCCAGGACCAGGGCTTGTCCCTGAAGTTGGTGTTGCTTCCAGGCTTCCAGGAAGCCTTCTGAGGCCTGATTTGGCAACGGGAAGCAGGCACATGGTGAGCATCAACTGAGCCCCTCAAGTGTTGGGGGGCAGCTCTGATAGGGAAGACGCACCTCCACCCTGAAGCAGCATCTCCCCTAGGAAGGCCATGCCCCCTCGGAAAGGTCGAGAAGAGGCAAACCATGCTACACTGACCATGCTCTGGCCATTCCATAGTCAACTATCCCTCAGTCATGCTGAAGGCCAGTGGTTTGCTCTGCATGGCAGACTGGGAAGCTCATATGTGAAAGGGGGACCCTCAACTTCTGGGTGACGACCAGCCCAGGCTCACCCAAGCTCTGCCAGCCCTCACCACATACCACACTCGCCTTGGATACTCCAGCCACAGAGCTGAGTGGGCGGTGGCCTCTTCCAGATCATGCTCAACACCCACCTCCTCCCAGAGGTCTCCCTTGGGTCTCTCCATCCTCTCTTGTAGCTCAATGGTCAATACCAGGCCCCAGCCCACGAATGGCAGCCATAGCCACAAGGTTGGTCAGTCTCCAAGGAAAGGGCAAAGATGGGACCCCGGGCACCACGATGAGGGCACGGCTGTCCTCCAGCCTTCAAGCCCACGGCAGGGCAGTCAGCCCCCTGCTCACTATCTGGCTGTTGAGGACCAGACTCCTCAGAACAGCATTCAAGGCTTCTTCAGCCTTCGTCCCCAAACTCTTCCCTGCTCCCTGAGCCCTGGCACTGCCTCTGCCAACTCAAGCCTTTGCATCTCCCCTGACCCTCCACAGCACCCTCCCTGTGTCCTTCCTCCATCTCCATCACATCTTCCATCTTGTCACGCATAGAAATATGCCCGTATTTATCAAAAACTCATGAGAAGCTGGAGCTGGAGTTGTGAATAAACATGGTCTCTGTCCTGCTGTAGCTTCCAGCTTAGCAGGGGAGACTCACATTATTGTAGTACATTGATTTCAAAATGGAAAGGGGCCAAAGTGCTGGGAAGGAGCAGGGAAGAAGATCTGACCAATCCGGGGGGAGCTTCTCAGAAGAAGTGTACAGTGAAAGATGAAGGATGAGACTAAGCTGGGAAGAGAGGGGCCAAGAGAAGACAAGGCAGGGTTGAAGCAGAGGAATGGATGGAACATGGACTGGAGTTAGCATGAAACACATGGAGCAAAGACCAGATGGAGCATGGACCAGACAGATGGCTCATGGACGAGATGGCACATGGACCAGATAGAAGGCTCATGGGCCAGACAGGTGGAGCATAGTCTGGATGGCACATGGTCTGGATACAGCATGGTAACCAAAAAAGCATCTACATGAATGGAACACGCAGAGCCAGAAATGTGCCAGAAATGACGCTGAGGAGCTGGGTGGGGACTAGATCATTCAGAAACTTACAGCAAAGGTTAAAGATGACAGATTTTATCCTCAAGCTGAGGGAATAAAGGACTTGAGCTCCCTGTTTTTATAAGGTATCTCTTGCGGATGTGAAAAGAAACTGTTGGGGGTAAAAGTGAGGACAGGGAGAAAGAGTACAGGAGTCCGCAAAGGGAGAGCAACACCCCGGACAGTGTAGGAACCATGGAAATGGGAAAAAGTGAACATGCTTGGGATTAGTTACGAAGCTGATCATGGGAGACTTGGGAAGGTCTCAGATGTGGGTTAGAAGTGGGAAGCAAGAAGAAAATGTCAAGGCTCCTTGTGATGGAAGCCAGGAGAGAGCGGCACCACCCTCTCAGCTGGGGACCAGCAGACGAGGAACGAGCCTTGTTGTGGGGGCAGGAGCTCTGTTTTGAGTGCACCGAGTTGGAAGTGCTGGTGAGAAATGCTAGCAAGTGGATGGAGGGCACTGGTGATCCTGACGAAGGCACTTTCAGTGGAGCAGTCGGGTCAGAAGTCAAACAGAAATGAGATACCAAGAAAGGTGGTCGCTAGACGGAGGAGGTGGAAGCCTGACATTTTTCTGATTCAAAGGACCACGTCTGGGTAAGAGCCAACGGGGAGGCTCCGGGACAGGGGAGCTGACAAGGGCGATGTGACTCCTTAGAAGCTGGAGGGATGGGTCCGAAGCCCAGGTGGCGGGTTCAACTGGGTCAGCGGCAGGTCACTTCCACCACTGGCCACAGGGAGACAGAAGCAAAGGGGCAGGGACACTGGTGGGAAGCTGCAGGGGTCCGTTTTGATGGCTTTTGTTTTCTCTGTGTCCGTGATGGGAGAAGTCACCCCCGTCTCCCCGTGGTGTGGGAACTCCTCTGAGGTGGGAAGAGGGTCACTGGCCTTAACCTGGCATCCCCAGTGCCCAGCACCGGGTAGTCCACAGAGCAGTCAGCAGAGAAAGAATGGACAACTCTCAGTGACAGAGATGGACCCCGAAAGTACCCTTGTCCTCCTGGATAAAGTGACACGTGTCCCCACACTAGCCCTCTGGATCTCTAGAGAAGCAGGTGAGCCCAACTTTCCCAGCCAGCCTCCCTAGACGCGGACACCCAGCCTGATGTGAACATCTCCTGACTCCAGATCGCTGGTGGCCCTTCTTACTTCCCCAGGCCCCAGGCATTGCTCCAATCCCTCACCTGTCCACCTGCCCAGCCATTCGTCCAACTGCACATTGTTACCCACCCATCCATTTGCCACTCTTTCTCACAAACTCCTTCATGCACACATTTACCCCTCCGCCACTCACCCTCGTGCTGAGTCACCCACTCAACCTCTCAGACACTCAGCCGTGAACACACACGTGCTAGCAGGAGTTCCGGGCCGAGGGGGAGGCTGCCGGGGGGCGACACTCAGTGTCCCTGCCTCCCAGGAGCTCTCAGTCTAGATGGGAGAAAGACAGACACCACCCACACACGGATATGTGATCATGCATGTGTACTGCGTGGTGAGTTTCAGGCTTCCACGATCTATAGTCCAGAAACGGTACGGGGTTTGCTGCTGTAGAGGGGACCTGCCCACGGGAAGCAGAGGGGCAAGTTGTTCCTCCCAAAGACGAGCACGCGGGGGCAGGGAAGGTGAGTAGAGGAGACACAGTAAAACCCACTCATGTCTTAGTATTTGGGAGGGTATACGCAGGAGGTGTGAGCAGAAACAGATACATCCTCAACTTAATAATTACACAGAGAGGGGAGGGCATAGCTCAGTGGCAGAGTGAGTGCACAGCATGCAGGAGGTCCTGAGTTCAATCCCCAGTCCTTCCATTAAAATAAATAAATAAATAAATAAGCCAAATTACTTCACCTCCCCCTAAAAAACAAAAAAATTACACAGAGGGCAAAGTGAGGAGAACACTATTTCACTTTTTTTTTTACCATAGTGAAATACAAATATAAGCTTTTTTATTTTTACTTAGACATAAGCACTAACAGACTTAGAAATTAGTTGTATATGTTCTGAATCATCAGAGAAATTTTTAAAAAAAATATATAGTCTATATAATATAATAAAAGATAGCAGTAAAGAAAAAATGATGAAAAAATAAAACAAGCATTAAGTGCAATTTTTTAAAGTTCAAACAAGATAATCCAGTGGGAGTGGGGAGAGATAAATGGGTTATACATCCTTAAAAGGGGGAGTTTTCAATGCAAGTCAAAATCCTCAAATCCAGCCATGTGGTATCTACTTGAGGCACACTTTAAATAAATTAACTCAAAAAAACTCGAATCCCAGGGATGGACACCGATAACTAGGACTCAGTCTTCATGTGTCTGACTCTCAGGCAGCCCACACAATCACGCACTGACATCTCAGAGACCACGGAATTTACACAGCAGCCATCTGCCAGCAATCAGCTCCCTATCAACGGTATCCCCAGTCTTGCATACACAGCAATTTGTTCCATTTGTTTGCTCAATTGCTTAAAGATCTCAGTGCAGAGTCCTTCAAAGGGTATTCGGAGAGGCACCCCTGTCACTGCTGGGATGGTGCCCACAGCTCAAGGTCTCCACCCAGCTCCACACAGGGCAGCGTTGATTTGATCTATTTTTCTTATTGGGCTTCTGGGTAATATTTGGTCTGAATAAAAGGGCTTGGCTGCATTTGAAAGCAGTATTTAATTACATTTTGCTCTTATTGTTTTATAAAAATAAGCAGAAAGCGGAAAAATAAAATTGCTGATACCTGTGGTTAAGAGCATAGATCTCGTATACACTTAAGAAATTAAGACAAAGATGGAAGTCATTAGGTGAACCCAATGTGGCCAATCCTTGGCCTCAATAATTTAATTCAAGGCAGTCAGCTATGTGTTTGGAAAGAACAAAATTAAAGAACCACCATGGAATGCTAGAAATTGCCTGGAAAGGTACAGAATGTTGAGCTCTCGAGGAGCAGAATTCTTTGGAACATGCAAGTCTCAGGTTCAACTTTCAAACAAGACTCTGCCTTAAATAGAGACTTCCAGAAACAATTATATGAGAAGCAGGGCTACGTAACTCAGGAACATAAGTGAAAATGAAGCAGAGGTGCTCCTGCAGTTTCAAGCACCCAAGAGCAAAGTCATTAAACAGGTCGATGAAAACCACCTCTGAAGCCACAGTGATGACAGGACATTGACGAACGTTGACATTAGGAACAAAACAGCATCAAAAATGGGGCAACAGGTGGAAAAACAGTTTCCGTGTCCCTCTCAGTCCTAAAGACATCAAATAGGCAAAAAGTAAATGACAAACATGCCTCAAATCTAGAGGCCAGCAACACCGTACTTAGGAGAAAATGAGAAATAAAAAATGCTTACTTCACCAATATTTGTTTACACCACCCAGAAAGCCCTAACCAATATAACAAAACAAAAATTAGATTAATGCTATGAATTATTAGAATGAGATTTAAATTACGGTTATTTATAGATTGCTTAATTCTTTACCAAGAATATCCAAAAGAATCAACTAAAAAGCTAGTGAAATGAAATAACTTTACATTGAAATATGTATCCTAAAAGCAGGATGTACACCTTACTTTTAACAGTCCATGAAACATTTACAAAAGTGTTTATATACGGCACAAAGAAGACACCCATAAATTCCCCATACAAACCTACTTTGGTTTGTATGGACACATTTTCTAGCCACAATGAACTATGACCACAATTGAATAAAAAAGTACAAGCAGCAACACATGGCCCAAATAAATGAGAAATTAATTAAGAATAAGCTCTACTTTTGCACATTTAATTCAGTCATTTCTTCTAAGAGCAAGAAGAAATGGAAAGCATAATTACAAATATTTAAAAATGTTGAAAAGACAACATATTAAAGCTTCCGACATGCAGTCAAAATTGCAACCAGAGGCAAATTCATACCATGAAATATTTTCATTATTAAAGAAGAATAGCATAAAAGGCACAGGGACAGATCCAGGAAACAAGCTCAAGGAAAAAAGAAGGAAGGAATCAATAAAGATAAAGGCAAATATTGCTGAGTTTGAACACACACACACAGTTGCATTGATAAATTATTCTAAGAACTCATTCTTTGAAAAACCTCTAAGATAGACACTCCTCTAACTCATATAATGAAAAAGAGATAAAGTACACATTCACAAAATTAAGAATGAAAAAGATGACATAAGCATAGAAATAGATAAACTTTTATTATAAAAATACTATTTATAACTCTATGCTAAGAAATATTTAAATCTCAGAAAAATAAATTATCTTCTAGGATTAACATTAGCTTAAAGAATCACTGAGCACTCACTATGTGACAAACACAGTGCAAGGTACTCTATCTCTTTAGTCCTCACAGTGGCCCTGTTAGCTACAGGCTCTCATTTAACCATTTAACAAGTGAGGAAACCAAGAATTAGGGAGAAGATACAGTTTTCCTGATGTCACATGAGAAATGACAGAGCAAGAATTTGAACCCAAGTTGTATGATTCCAGAGCCTGCACATTTAAACACTGAGCTATATTAGAAAAAGAAGCAAACATTCTAAAGATGTAGAAAATCTAAGGAATCCAATAAATACAGAAGAAATAGGAAAAATTGCCAAAGAATTATCCCATGAAAGTTATATGATTGAGTTCATTCAGGCTTTCACGGAATAGGTCACTTAAATGATGTATATATGGTACAGAATATAGAAAAAAGATGGAATGTTCCCTAATTCATTTTACAAAGCCAGTGTATCTTTGATACCAAATAAACAAAAAAAATGAATTTGAGAAGTCCTAAATGAAATACTAGAGAAGCAAATCAGGTAGTATATTAAAAGAACAATATACCATAACCAGATAGAAGTTGATCCAAAAATGTTTCAAAATTATGAAACATTATTATAATTCATTGCATCAATAGGTCAACAGAGAAAAACAATACATATATCTCCATATATATCAAAAAAGCATTTCATAAAATTCTAATTCCATTCCTGATTTTAATCATATATGAAGTAGAAACAAATATTTCATTAGCATTATAAAAAACACACAGCCTAAAAAATTTAACTGTTATCATACTTAACATGAGCCAGAAATGAGACAAAGATTTATGTTATCAACACTTTAATGTTTTGGAAGATCTAGCCAACACTATAAGACAAGAAAGAGAAATAGAAGAGAGAAAATATTTTTAAAATTTGCTATAATTAGATGGATTATAATAGATATGAATCACTTTTTACCCAGAAATTCCAAAACATTCAGCTAAAACTTGTAGAACATATGAGAAGATTCAATGAGACAACCAATAACAATAAAAATATAATCTCTTCTCTACAGACCAGTAGTAACCAGTTAGAAAATACAAGAGGAAACATTCACAATAGAAGCAATACTTAATTCCTTGAAATAAATTTAATGACAAATTGTGAATTTGTCAAATTTGACAAATTGTGAATATATGTAAACTGTAAAATATGCAAAGCCAAGTATCAAAAAAAAATCCATTCTCTTTCATTAACAATTTAAAAAATTCCACAGAAAATCTATAAAGAATGTTTTTAATTTCACCACATCACTAAAATTCACCTGGAAGAATAAACAGTAAGACTAATCAAGAAAATCTTGAAAAATAAGAATAAAAGAAGACTATTGCTAATAATAATACATATTATAACAATACAGTGTATTACAACAAAGCAATACTAACGTAAGAATGGACAGATTAATGGCACAACAGAAAGCCACAACGAGAATCAAAAACTACAAAAGTATCTAGCATGTGGTAAACACGGAAATGGGGCATATAATTGTTTCTCACAATAATTAAAGGATTAAAGATTGAATATAAAGATGAAATCATGAAAGAACTAGCAAAACACGAAAGTGATTGTATGAGCTCGGAGTGGGAAAGGTCTTTCAAAAAATTAGTGATAGATTTTTAGAACATAAATTTTTTAATAAAAAATTTAAAAGCTCCATGAACAAAATGGAATGATGAATGAAAAACGGTAAAAAACACTGATAATATATGGGAAAAGAGTTACTATTCTTATTTTGAAAGGCCTTATAAAATAAAAATTTTAAATACACCAATAGAGAAAAATAGGTAAATGATTTTCAGTTCAATATGGGAGGTTGAATATAGATGTTCACCTGCCCTCTCTCTTGAAACTGTGCTACATGAAAGTGAAGAGATTTTCATTTTGAGCACAAGTGCACAGGGACACAGATGAGAGGAGGAGAGTGGTAGCTGACTCAGAGCTGGGGTTCCTAAGCTGGCAGTGAGGAAAGCTGGAATACAGCCCACCGTCTTCCACGGAACCACAGAAGTCTCAGGAGTTGACAGCACCAGGTGCCGCCAGGAAACCGGGGCCTGCATGAGGTAAATCAGCTAAACGTCTGTCAAAGACAGGTCCCAAAGCCTTCACCCTAGAGCCGCAGAGCCGCCCTAACCCTGAGAGGGGACTGGAAACGTGCTACATGGAGAAAGCAGAGCAGAGTCGACTGGGACAGAGATACAGGCTCAGCTGAGGGCAAGAGTTCTAAATTTAAAAGATGAAGAAGGCACGTGTTACAAGCTGGCTGTTGAGGCCAGCCCACCTCCCTCCACAAACCTCCCAGAGCACTGGAAGCTAGTAATACCCTAGGCTAGAAACTGAGAAACCATCTTTGGAGCATCTGAGCAGTCTAAAAGGAAAAGATTTTAAAATGCTAAAACCTGGGGTTCCCCAGTGGAAAGACCAGTTAGCGCATTCGACAGTAATGCCTGTAGCTCCCAAGGTCCAACCACATACTGAGATCTTCCAAGCAGCTCATTGGTGTATTTGCTCATGTGCATTATACACATATATCTCAGTATCGTCTGTATATGCATCATCTCTATCCATGTATCTTTATGAACACAAAATTGAGGAAAGCACCTAACATAGAAGTTACAGACACCAACACTTGGAAGGAAAAAAAAGCTTGGAGACTCTGTAAGAGAAAGAAAATTTCAGAAAACCTATTATTAATATTATCAAGAATATCAAAGAAGCAACTACATCCATGAAACAAAATGTTATAAAATAATACTTAGGGTATAACAAAAAATCTTGAAAATCAGAGATTGCAGAAGTGAAAATGCTTAAAAGAGGAAGACAGTGAAACCTCTCAGGAAGAGAACAAGGAAACTAAGAGATGAAAATCAGAGGGAAAATATGTGAGTATTAGAGAAGCATTCAAAGAGATCAACATACAAACAAGGCAAGTTCTAGAAAGAGAAAACACATGGGAGGACACGAACCAAGGAATTGTTCAGGAAACATTTCCACAGCTGAAGGACCCAAGATTTCAGATCAAAAGGGCCTTGCAAAATGGATGAACATAGATCCAAATCCAGACACATACACATAAAATTTAAAGTACAGAAGACAACAAGAAAACACTACAATTTCTAGAAAGGGAGAGGAGGAGGTAGATCACATACAAGGGATGAGGAATCACAAAGTTTTCAGACTTCTCATCAACTATGCTAGAATTTAGAAGACAATTATTTATGCTTCCAAATCTCGGGGTGCAGGGCAGAAAAGATTACCAACTAGAATTCTATACCCAGCCAAACTATCAATGCCAGTGAGGACTAGACATTTTTCCTTCTCATATGTGAAAGGTTTCCAAAAATTTGCCTTCCATGAATCCTTTCTCAGGAAACTTCTAGAGGATGCACTTTAGCAAAACAAGGAAACAAACAAAAAAAGAGGGTAACGCAGGATTTACAAAATCAGGGATCCAACCAAAGATGAGATGGTTAAGGAAATCCCCAGGAAAAGAATGAGAAGGAGATCCTAAGATAAGGGCAGGAAGCCCAATGATCAACCAATCCAGGCAAGAAGGCTCCAGGAAGAGTTTTCCTCAGAAAGATAAAACACATTAAATAAAAACAAGAAACACTAATATGTCTGAACGTATTGAGAGGCTTTGGATAAATCTTTGATAAATTCATTAAAAACTAACACACCTATCAAAGAGAGAAGAAAAAAAGAAACAAACAACAAGACAGTTACTAACTCCAGAGAAAAAAGAAGGTTGTAAGGAGAAGTAAATAATCATATGCTGTTGTTCAGCAGTCAAGGGTGTTAACACTGTTACAATAATGTAAACACTGAATATTGATCAAACCAAAACTGTGAACTACATATACTGAAAGGATGAGATACAGGACTACTCTTGTGTGTGCTGAGGCCAAGGGCACTTGTGGAAGAAAGTTAAATCTTCCTCTTCTGTGGTTGAAAAGGCAAGATAATGCCTAAGCTAAAAATGTTTTGAGAACTAGAGAAATAAGAATGTTACTTAGAAGAATGGATATAAGTGTCAAAAGAATCAGTTAAAAGAATTAAAAGCTATTGTTTCTGTGGAGCAGAATATAGGGTTGGAGCAGGGAAGGCTGGAAGACCTGAGGCTCCTACCGAATCTTGTAAAACTATTTGACTTTTAAAATGAGGCATAGGCATGGCTTTGACAAAAATAAAATTAAATGAAAAATGGGAAGAACCCGAACTGGCAACTCAGATACAAAGAACCAGTAAAGGCACAGTGGGGAAGCTCTTATCACGGGTACTAAGAACTGGAAGTGAAAAGAATGAAATAGCATGTGTTGACAAATTGGAAAATGTTTAAAACCCTGATAATTCCCAGAGAAACAGTCACCTCTTAAACTAATTCTGAGAACGTAAGTTGGTGCAAAGTCTAAGTAAGGGAGGGGAATGTGGCCATGCAACGCTCACATCTTTTGACACGACCATTCCACTCTTAGAAGGCACTGCAGGAAACAAATCAGAGACAAATGTGAAGATGGAGTGACAAAGTTGCTCACCCCAACTTACACCATCCAACTTTTAAAAATTATCTAAACATCTGGCAAGAGTGGATCATTTTAATCAGCGATGATATAGTCACTCCCTAGGACACGATGTAACCATTAAAAAAAAATCACAGGGCAGGAAATTACTTGATGACAGGACAACGCTCAAGGTGTGGAGTTAGGTGAAAACTTAGGATGAGTGTGATGAACCCAACTGAACATAACGTACACACATGCACCCACCCACACACACACACACACACACTCACACACTCACACTCACGCAATTCATAGGCAAAAACAAAAGACCAGAGGCTGGTTACCAAAATGTTGGCAGGGGTCATCTCTGAGTGGTGAGACCAGGGTTGATTCCTATTCGTCCTTTTGTTCTTTTTTTTTTTTTTTTAGCATTTTCACAAACTTCTACTATAAACATGTATTTCTTTTTTTAAGAATTCTTACATTCAATAAATTGTAATTAGTTTAGTATCTTTTATGGGAAAACCTCACACGCTCCCCCTCATTCATTCCCCATTACAGAAGGGAGTTAACCAAAAGCAATTATCTGCATAATCTGTAAAAGAGACTCCCTGGGGACAGGGGTGTGAAGGTTACTTGTCCCAACTGGAGCCACCAAAAAGGGCTCTGGTGTCTGGTCGGCTGTCTGGGCCCAAGCCCCCGCTGACCTCACCTCCCTGCCCTGGGCAACTTCTGAGGGCCTTCACCAGCCAGTCCTGCCCTCCACTCAGAGAAGCAGCTGCCAGAAACGGCCCAGCCTCTGCCTGACAATGCTCCAGCTGGATTCGGGCCCCCGAGGCCTTCACACAGCCCTTCTCTGATCACCTGTTGTCTTTGCATTATCTCCACCAAGCCTGGCCCTGAGTCCCAGGCACAGATGCTTTTAGAGTGTAATCAGAAAAAGCCGGACTCACCCAGCGAAGCAAGTCTCCATCCATCAGAGGTGTCCCCAGGAAGCCTTCTGCTCAAGCAACCACACTTCCATGGGCTCTGGGCGGGACGACCTTCCAAGACAAGAGGGCTGAGTCACAAAACCAAATCCAACCGTGTGAGCGCATGGCTGCCGCGGTGGAGGGGTGGTTGGGGAGTGGTGAGGCCAGCACTGGGGACGTGGAGCTGGCGCAGGGCCAGCCCCCACCCTCAGGACGCGCAGGATCCAAAGTGAAATGAACAGCTACGGAACTGAACACGGGAGTTCCGCCAGGGGCAGGCCCGGGTGGAGGTGACAGGAGGTGCGAGCTGGGCAAGGGCAAGAAACTCAGGCTGCGACAGGCTGGAGGGGAGGAAGGAGAGGGTGGCCTTGGTTTTGGCCTGCCGGGATACTCATCAAAATAAGGAGCACAGCGGGCCTGTGGCTTGGCCTCTCGGATCAGTGCCCTCAGATTTCTGCCCACGTTACTGCTATTGTCAGTGTTACCGGTGTCTATTGGACCCAGGGACACACAGAACTGGGCAGATTACAGTCTTTCTTCTAGGACACCAGTCATCACCAGTCCATGATTGCTCTTTATTTTATTCCCTTTATTCGACTTTTTCAGGATTTAATGCTCATTCATAAACCCACCAGAGCTCCAACCCAGAGCTAGGACACTAAGGGTCGTTTGCAGCCCCCACCACACTCATCAGAGCCTCGGTTTCCTTCCCTGCAAGGGGGGCTGCTAATGCACCCCCCACTGCACTTGGGGCTTCGGTGAAGTGGAAGACGCAGCAGCACCCCCTGACTCTGCCAGCCCGGGGGAGGGCGGCTCCCGGGGGGCCGTGCAGAGATGGCCGGGGGTCCACAAAGGGCCTCTCCCTTCCTCGCTTCCCCAACACCTGCCCAGTACTTTCTAGCTCACCAAACTCCTTTCCCCCGTGCCCACTGAACCCCAGAGAGTGCCGCCATGGGGTGAGCCTCACCCTCCAGCCCACCCTAGCTCTCACAGCCCCCACACCGGGCACCAGCGCAGTCCCTGAAAAGGGGTGTCAAGGAGAAAGAGCCTGCGAGGAGAAGCTGGGAGCTCCACAAAGTGAGGGACTCGGATCCAAGGGTCCTGGTGGCCCCCACGCTCCCTTTCCTCTGAGACTCTGAAAGGAATGCGTCTCCTTTGGTGACCTTCCCACCCTTCAAGTGCAGCTTCCCCAAGCCCGATGAGTGCCCACCAGCTGGATAAACAGCCGAGCGAAGGAATGTGGGCCCACGGCTCACTGGGGTACAAAATATTTGGATATGTGACCTGTAGAGCAGTGGGAGTTTTGAGGGGGAGATGGAGGAGGGACAGTGAAGAGAGGGGTTGGGGGGCGGTGCGTGGGGGCGGTGCATGGGGGCGGTGCATGGGGGCGGGCAGATGCCCAGACTTGCAGAAAAGCAGCAGGGGGACCTCAGGGGCAGAGGGAGCTGGACGAATGGCCTTTGAGAAGTCTGAACTCAGACCCGGGGTCCTCAGAGAACCCCACAGGACGGTGCGTAAGTAAACGAGGCCAGGAGCCCAGTGGGCCCCGGGGGGCAGTAGAGGCGAGGGGACAGCTGAGGAGAAGGAGACTGTGTCGGGGACACGTGTGCCCAGGCCCACCTTCATCCCCTCCGGGCAGCCGCTAGCGGCTGCTGCTGCTGCTCCCGGGGACGGCTGCTGGGGCTGCGGTCCAGCTGCCGCCAGAACAGCGGGACTTTCACTTTAGCACGTTGAAAAGACACTGTTGGTAGAAGAACCTCAATCTGAGGGGAAGGAAGACAAAGCCAGCCCCTAAATGACGAGCGAGGATCAAGGGCCTGGAAGGACAGAAAAGAGGAGGGTCAGAACCGCAGGGAAACCAGGAGACATGTCTCCTCTCTCCCCGACGGGCAGAATGGGAGGCAGAGATAGGTTTCCTCATCCTGTTCCGTGTCTGTGGATGGGGAGACTGAGGCCAAGCTGGGCGGTCACCGGCTCCAGCTGAGTCTCAGATGGAGGGAGGAAGAAACCATCACCCTCTGGGAGGTCCCTGGGGGAGACCGAGGATCCCCCACGAGCCTGGGCGGCCAGTGGAGGGAAGACGTGGGGACCGGAAGGCAAGCAGGCAGACTCCTGTGCTGGAGAGCTGGCTGCACCTCTGAGGCTCGGGAAGGGCAGGGACAGGAGAAGAAAACATGACCCAGATGGGGCCCTGCCCCACGGTGACCGGAGCTGCACACACAGGCCACACGCTCACTGTTAGTGCATAGCTCGTGGCACTTCCAGATTTTTGCAGAGTAAATGAATTAAATTTACTTTCGTTTTTTTTACTTACGAGGCGGGTGAAACTTGGAGCATCCCGGTGACTTCTCCAAAGGTACAGACTGCTGTCCTTCCTGGCAGAGAAAAGAAAAAAGAGGTCAAAAGACAATCAGAGACAACAGAATCACCTGTCCTCGGGGTGAGTGTCCGCTCACTGAGGACAGCAGGGCCAGCGGGACAGCGGTCACCGGCTTGCACACTGAGCACTGGTCTCCAGGGCTTTCTGCCCCTATGCCTGCCCTCCCGCCTCAACCAGCCACCGCTTCTGGGGGCCTGGAGCCCAGCCTCAGCCTTCGCTCTGTGTCAGCAGCCCACTGAGAAGCGCTGGGAAAGCACAGGACACAGAGTCAGGGCTGCCCGCCCCAGGCCTCAGCACCCTTGTCTCCACAATGATGAACTGGTGTCACTCACCTCCAGACGAAACAGGGAGACATATTGTGCACAATATAACATTATTCTTTTTCCTCAACGTCTGGACCCACCGGGCTCTGGTCCCCGGGGAAGGGGGAGCCTTTGATGGCTGTGGTCCCCTGAGCAGGGCTGCATGGTCCCTGGGCCTGCCCTAAGCATCTCTGTCCTCCAGGCCCCAGTCCCTCTCGCACTCACACACTTGTCTCATTGATCTCAGTATCAGCTCAAAACTCCCTTCTGGCTTTGGGAGGCTTTGAGGCCTCCGCTGAAAGCTGGACAGAAGAACTGAAGAGGGCGACCTAGCTTGCTCAAGTTTCATAAGAGAAGCAGAACCAAACCGCGGAATTCGGTCTCGCAAAGCCTCAGCCTACTCAGTGACAGCTGAAGGTTTGTTTTCCATCTTCCCTTCCCTTCATCGGGAGGAGGCCCCAGCGACCCCCACAAACCAGACTTGGCTCTGGCCAGGGGCCACAGGGTTTCAAATTTTGAAACAGACCTTTTGCAAACCGTTCCGTTTCAAGCCCTGGTCTGATTGCCCACATCCTGTCAAACTTCTGGGGGAGTGAGATTTATTTAAGAAAGGAACATGCCATTGAGGAAAAACATGCTCCATCCTGGGCAATTTCAAGGATTAAGGTTACACATCTCTTAATGAGTCGCAGGCGGAAGGCAACGCGGAGTTGGCTGGAGTGGGTGGACCAGCCTCAGTAACGAGGAGGTGCCAGTCCTCAGCGCCAAGGACCCCAGTTCCCTGCCAGGGATGTAATCTGTCCCCCGGTATGGCCTGACAATCACTCTTTTGTGCATTCATCCAATTTTTCATTCAACCAGCATTCTGAGGAATCAGCCACTGCACACAGGGTTTATACCGGACAGTGAGGGGGTCTGAGGCACCCTAGATGGAGCACCCCCAGCCAGGAAGCTCCAGGTCTGGTTGGGAAGGCAGAAGCCTGAACAGGTCATGGCCAAGCAACAGGGCAGGTTTGTGAACAGAGGTCGAGCTCAAGGCCATGTCACAGTTCTGAGTGTGAGGTGACTCGTGCCACCTGGGGGGGCAGGACAAACTCCCCAGTGACTGAGCACCATGAGAAGATGGTCAGAGGGTGAGCTGGTGCAAATGCCCAGAGACACAGGCGCACGCAGACTCGGGGTGGGGGGTCTGCTGGGCGGCGCACGAGGCCACGGAGCAGGTGATGGGAGGTGTGGCTGGAGGCCAAGTCACGAAGGTCCTTGAACGAGAAGCCAAGGAGCTTGACTTCACCCTGGGACTTTGAGGACTCACGAGCAAGCTCCAGGGGGCCAGGGACACTTCCTCATGCATTCTAGAGGTGAGCAAATTGGAAGAGGGGCAAGAAGACCCGTTTGGAGGCTCATGGCAGCCCAGGAAGCATGGACCAACCTGGTAGTGATGGAGACGAGAAGGTAGGCTCCTGGGCTCCCTGGAGGGGTGCTGAAGGGCAGGCCTGGCAGCAGAGGCGGAGGGAGGGAGGGAGGCGTCGGGGATGGTGACCGAAGGCACGCACGCACAGGTGCTGGGCTCCTGCGGACCACAAGAGCGACGTTAGCGACAGACGGTCTCTCGGGAAGCCACCTTGACAAACCCAGGAGGAAGTGTGGTGGAGGGAGAGACAAGGTCGTGCATCCGCCCTCCCACCCACGACTGCCATCTGGCAGCACAGCGAGGAGAAATACTTTAAAGCAGACGGGGGACGTCAAACCCTGACCCTCCACAGAGTCTTCCTTAACAAGCATGATGCTCGAGTGAATGCAGTGGGCGGCTGGCTGGTCCCACCTGCCCAAGAAATGGCCAGGCGGCAGCTGCACTAGCTCCCACGTCCATTTGTCTCTGTTTTCTCCAAGGATGTCCAAAGAACCCACTGACCTGACTGACCCCAGGGAGCCAAAGCCATCGACCAGCCCCCACCAAGGCTATGGCCTTGTTCTTCGTTCAGTATCCCCCGCCCCTCAGCCGCCAAAACATGGGAGAGAAGCAGGGGGGGTTTCTTATGAGGGTCAAGAGCAGCCCCATTGGCAGGTTAGCAAGTTCCCGGGCACCTGTGTAGTTAAGCAATTTTGCCACGCGTCTTTGTTTGAAATCTAGCTCCCACCCCAGACTTGAAGCTCCACCGGGGCAGAGATGGGACGCATCTTATTTCTTGCTATTTATCACCCAGCCTCTGGCATCATAGAAGGGGCTTGATTTTTTTTTTTAATAAATGAAAGAATGAATGATTAATTTACCCAGTCTCTCCCGATGCCTAGACCTTCTGGAGGGCTATCATGACACAAAAATAAAAGACCCCACACTCAAGAAGTTCGTACCCCTTTGGGAGAAATTGGTAGCTAGTAATTAATGATGTGGTATGGATTCTGTCAGTGGTCTGAACGAAGGATGGACACATAAGAAAGGTCAAATTTGGACAAAGGGATGTGGAAGACAAAGGAGAGGGCAGGGGATTACGGGAGGGTGACAGGCAGGCCACATCTGTACTAGGCTTGGCACAAAGCTTAGTAACCTGCGGCAAGCACCAGATGAAAGTCAACCGTTGGATGCTACAAGGTTAGGACACCTCATTTGCCCAGGGTTCTGGGGAAATGTGAGACCTTGGTTCCTCTGTCTACACACACTTGCCAATCAAATCTTGGATTCCAGCCAAAAGCCATCCATGCTGAGCCTGCTGCCTGTCCTCAGCATTTAGAGGCCCACTTGCTCCCAGCGCGGCCCAAACCCCTCTCAGGAGAGACTGGAGTTCGCCCAGATGTGAGAGAGTCAAGCCAGGAGGCTAACAAAGATCAGAGCCTCAGCCATCCACAGTTCAGAAGGGGGGAGTTCTACCTGATTCAGTACAAAGCAGAAAGACTGATGGTTTGAGCTGACACCAAGTCCTTGTGAAAGCGATGACTATCTTCCAAGCTAGATGACCAAGTACTGTCACCAATTTCAACAGAAAGATGCAAGACCCGGTGTGGGAGACGGAATCCAAGGTCAGGAGCCGGCCAGGACAGGAGAGGGAGGGGGGCGGTCATGTCAGGCGAACAGCAGACGCTGGTCAAATAATTGCTGAAGGGAGGGAGAGATGGCAGAGAGGAAGGACAGAGGGAGGGAGGCAAGGAGGGACGATGGGTCTTGGCAAATGCCCCGAATGGTGCAGAAGTGTTGCCAACTCACGTTTCTGGCTGTCTGTCCCCGGAAGAAGGGTATGTTATGCTGCCTTAGAGGTGCGTGGGCTGGGCTGGCCTGTCCCATCCAAACTGGCATTCTTCCGGAACTCAGTTGAACTCTCCATTCTTCTGGAATGGGGGGATTTGGGTATCCATTTGGGAGCCTTTAAATAAATGAAGTTGAAACCATTCGTTTCAGCTCCACCAGGTCATGTTTGAGGCATCTACTCCCTTCCAGGCACCACACTACGTACGCGGCAGGCATTAGGTCATGGAAGGGCCTTATAATTATAAGGTCTCATCAGACAAGGTGCATCCTCACACCGATTCAGCCAGGCAGGTACCAGTTACCCTCCTCTAAGAGGTGACGCTGAGGCTGGAGGCCCAGAGGTGTGTCCAGTCTAACCCAAAGTCCCACAGTTAGAATCGGGAGGAACTTGGTTTGCTTGGAAAGGCAATGCGTGGGCCCACTCACTGGAGGCATAAAAACAAGCCTGGGTTATTTTCGATCTCTTGTCTTGGCAGAGGCAAGGGTAGCTTTCGGGAAGACCCAGGGCTTCCATTCCACCATTCCAAGCCAACATTGCCCAAGGGTGGGCCAGTGTCCAGGGCAGTCAGAACTGCCAGTATTCTGTCTCACTGTCTGGCACTGGACACAGGAAGCTGGACTTAGGGGAGAACCCAGACTTGTATGGGAGGATGCCGCAGGCCATCTGACACAACTCCCCGCAGAACAGCCCCCGGACCATTCTGAGAAGGGCTATCCTGGCTCCACAAAAGCACATGTATTTTTAGCTATTGGTTCATTCATTCAGCAATAAATTACTGGGTGCCTCCTAGGCTCAGGCTGGGATACAGAGAAGAATTTGACCCAGTTCCTGGCTCTCAGGGCAGATCAGTTTAATGATGACATGTAAACAAGTGTCCAGGACAGAGTAGGGTGGGTGCTCTGTGAGGAGTTTATAACGGGCTGTGGCGCTGGGGTGTGGCTAACTCACTGTGGTGGTGTGGTCGGGGAAGGAAGCCAGTGTGACCTCACCCACTCATTACCTCCCACGTGGAGCACTGACCTCACACATTTATTGACTCATTCACTTGTTCACTCATTCATTCACAAAGCGCTTAATTTACTCTTGGATGGCATGCCCATTCACCAACTCATCTACTCACTCAATAATTATTCTTTTATTCGACAACTCTAATGTATTCATTCCTCCAGCCATTTGCCTATTCATCCCCTCATTAATTTCTCTCATGCATTGACTTATTTATTTACTCATTAGTTAAATTATTCAACTTTGTCCTCTTTTCATTGACTTATTTATGCACTCACTCATTTTCTGACTGGTTGATCAATTAATTCATTTGGTCCCTCATTGACCCTCACCGATGGATTCACACGCTGACACCCTGGCTCATTCCTTCCCTCATTACTAATTAACTCCCATGAAGCCATTCACTCATTAACTCATTCAGGAGTCTACTCATGAACTCCCTCATCCAGCTGCGCACTCATCTTGCACTCACCGGCACGTTGACCGCCGAGTCTTTCAATCATTCACTCGGCAACTTACTCGCCACTCACCATCCACCCCTTGACATTTCCACTTACACATGGACTCATCCACTCATTCGTCCGCCATACATTCCTGCACTTACGTATTTAGTTACTCGACACATTATCAGTTTGTTCGCTCATTTGCACACTCCTTCACACTTTCTCATTTTTTTGCATTTCTTTATTTACTGAAAGACTGATTCCTTCACTAACTCACTGCTTCATTCTTTCAGTCTTTATTTCATTCATCCATTATTCAATGACTCATTTGACAAACATGTGTCACATGCGCTCCATGCGCTCCATGCGCTGGCCACAGTGGGCAGAGCAGTGCAAGAGGAGTATTACTCCTAACCTCCTGGACCTCATGGCCTAGGGAGGGGTCGTTGGCTCAGGCATCAGCTCTTTTATAAAGCATCTGGTGTTTAAGACTGAGCCGAGGGCCTGCTTCTTGTGCTTCTGAAAGCACTTCTACTTGCCCTAGTCTATTGAATTATTACATTTATAAGTAGGTCTCTTCCTAATCCCAAAGAGCTTCTTGATGGCTGGGACAAGATGAGATTTAGATAGGAACGCCATGCCCAACACAGAGCCTGGCATGGCTTGGGATCAATACTTGTTGAGCTGAAATTAATACCTTGATACCAGTTATCAATTAAGCACTCTCTCGGAAACAAAATGCCAGAAAAGTTTTAAATATGGGCTATCGGGGCTTCCTGCCATCCCCTCCAAATAGATCAGGTCATTAGTATCTGTGCCTGCAACAGGGGAAAGAAAGAACCCAGGTAAGCAGCAAGCAAAAATACCCAAATTATCTCAGCACAACATGCAGAGTACTGATCCATACTCCATACTATTAAAACAAATATTTTTTTTATTTCATAAATGTCAGTGGTACAGAATTGTAATAATCATAATCATTGTTTCAAAACACATTTTCATCACTGGTCCATGATTTGATCTCTTCTGATTTAATTTCCCACAGATTGGTTTATTAAACTATAATACTTATAATAATAATTAACACCCATGAACCCACCAAAATAAGAGAACAAAAATGATGAATATTCTCACATCTATGTCTGTCTTCATTATACACAGAGGTTAACAGATTAAATCTTTTTTGGTTAAATGGATCTCAGGCAAAATTGGGTTGATCACAATTCTCATTTCATAAAATTTTATCTCTGGAATTCTCTTGGTCATTTTAATCCTCTTTATATATTGATTTTTCCTTAGTTATTAATTTAGTCAGGTACTCATTTTCAAAAAGAAAGTTGACAGCAAAGAATCAACTTCCAAACAAGAGGAAAAACTTTAATTATTAAGCCTCTCTATATACTTCTTAAACAGAATGGTAAAAATAGGTAACCTGACTAAATTCTTGTTTCATTTTTTTTAATGGAAATCTATCTTTTCTCAGTTTTGCAAAATGAATTTACCACAATCCCTATCAAATTCTTACCATTGGTCCTTGCATAATCTTCTTTAATTTATTATTGCATTTAGCCATCTGTTCTTTTTAAATAATATAGTCATCATCCATAAACAAAAGGACCAAACCAAGAATAAAAACTTACCCTGATCTGTACTCTCCTCGACCATATAGTTAACAGTCAAGATCTTCATCATTAATGATTGAACCAACCAAGGTACAGCCATTCCAGGGTACAAAACAGATGTAAAAAAGAATGAAATACATTCATCACTGGTTCATATTTTGCACTCATTCATTTAGTTAAACATTTAGTTAATCCTATTTTTTTTTTCTTCATGAATCAAGCATCTAGTAACTCACTTCAGCTAAGAGCAGACATTGACTATTAAATACCTCTCTCTAGCTACTGCTTATACAAAGTGGGAACAATTTTATGTACATGTTTTCTTAAAGGACCGAGGTATTTCAGAATTGAAGTAATTCCTCATTCTAGAACACATCCTCAAAACCGGTCCGTGTCTGGTCCTCTCTTTTCTTTTGAATGTTTGTTTGTTTGTTTGTTTGTTTATTCACTAATAACGTAAAATCAATATCTATGAACCCTGTCAATCCTCAAACTTTCCTGAGATCATTCCCCAAAAAGTCATGCACTAATTCTCCTTTTGCCATGGACCTCAGTGGTTCAAAAAATGATTGATCATAATTTTTATTCAGATGCATTCCATTTACATCATTGGTCCAGGTGTGGCCCTTCTGCATTTAATTTGAACACTTTTTAGATGTTGCAATTAACAACCATGAACCCACCATCCTACTCAACAGCTGGAATACTGACTCCCTAAATGAGTAACAGCTTAGAACTTATTTAAGAGAGAGAAGTGTAAATAATCAATGGGAAAAACATAAAATGGGACATTTAAGTTTGGAAATGAATAGAGAAAGTTAGGTGTCTTTTTCTTCTTGTACCTCGTGTGTGCTAAACTGCATTACTCATCAACTTGGTTCATAACACATGCTTATCATAGGTCAATGCACGGCATTTAAATTTTTAATTACATTTATTATTTTTATAACGATATAATGGAAGCCCATGAGCGAACCACCCGAACCAAGAACATTATTACTCACGTGGCATGATACATTCCTTCCCCACAGAGATAAGGCCAAGATCTTCACGACTGGAGAACAATTTCAGTAACTACCATGCATCCATCCTGTGGGATGCAGAGATGCTGGCAAATGAAAAGGCCAGGATTTGGGTTTTAATTTAGTGAACATGAGGTAACCATGACAAAAGTTAATTATAAACAATGATTCATGCCAGATTCTTTTTTTATGTCGCATTCTTATCTCTGGCTCCATTACTAAAATGGAACCAGAGATAAGAATGAATTTTATTCATTTAAATAATATAATAAGCACCCTTAAATGAACTATCCAACATAGGAAGAACTGTGAGTCTTGCAGACAAGAGGCTATGAGTCCCTGACCCACAGAACTAAGAGGTTAGAACTTCTTTTTTTCAAAGGGTGTGTGTTGTGCTGAATCAGATTCACCTTGAACCTCAATTTATGACACAATCTCATCATTGGTCCTTATGTGGCCTGCTTTGATTATACCCCATACTTTTTTATTTTTCAATTGTTCGACCTGCAAAAATCAGAAGTCACTATCAGACAGGCAAGCTGTCCGCATGGTGCTCTGAGTGAAAACAGATCTGCTTGCTGTGTGATGGACTAAAATCCCACTACCTAGGGTTACAAGTAGTGAGACGAACAGCCATCAAATACAGTCCATACCTCCTAATCACACATGAGAAACCTAAACAGACCACCCAGCCAGGGCAGAACTTGCCCGTTACTCACATTGAGCCACACAGGTCTCGATCGTCACAGAACGATTACGCTCACGTCCGTTCTGTGAAGTAAAAAGCAGAGAGCAAAAACATAAATAAATAAAAATTTTTAAATGGAGGGGGAAATGAATATGCATTCTTTTATAAGTTCAAAAATTGTAAATAAAATATGAGAGAGTTATCTTTTGGGGAAAAAGGGGAACTGTACAAAATTCTCTTCATGGATTCATGTTTTCCCCCTTGATTTGCTTGCTATTTAGTTAACTAATTAACTCATGTAATTATTTACTTCCGTTTCTCTTAATAAAACAAACAAATTAGAACTCACCGGTGGTCTAGAGTAAGAACACTGACTATGACTATTCTGTGTCTAAATGACCCCAAAGAGGTAACATCTCTGGTTTGTTTACTTATTAATGAACCTCACTGTTCTGGTATGATATTAAAAAACATGTGATTTTACCCTGACTGGTCATCCCTAATCCTCGGTGGGGAGTGCATTCTAATCCTCGGTCTTTTAAAATATTGTGTACAGATGTAGCCATTTATCCATTTTTTGTAATACAGTGGACACCCATGAGTGAACTACCCACCTAGGGAAGAGAACTGTGTGCACCACTGACGTAAGCCTGCAGGCTTCTTGCCCGGAGACTCCCCAGCCACCACCTTCAGCAATGAGGAGTCAGTCTGGGGAGTAGAAGGCAAGTGGTAAAAAGAATGAAACATCCTAGATTTCAACTCTGCTTTAATACTCCAACAGGTGCAGGGGGAGCAGGTTTTGATTAATCTTAAACTTGGGACCATGCCACTTGCTACGACTCGCAAAAACACCCCTCTTTATCTAATTAATTCAATGATCAGTTTTACGTAGAACAATGGACACCTCTGAATCCTCCACCTGAATCAAGAACCAGAGCTGTCTTTGAGGCACATCCGTCTCAATGCTCCCCCCAGACATACACTCGCCTACATCTTTAAGCCTAACTTGTGCAGAATTAGAGTCATCTAAATGCTTGTTCCAAGGCAATTTCATACCAACAAACAATGCTTAACTCTACTTTATTTATTAATTAATTCATAAATTAATTGGGAACATTATTCATTTCTTTAAAAAAAATGGAAAAATGTTTAAAGCCTCAGAAACCCAGAAGAGAAATGCTACTGTGTGTATCTATGTTCTCCCAAACTTGCAGGAGCCACAACTTTTGTCTTAAGAGGGACATCATCTGAGAGGAACTGGTTAAATCATAATTATTTCAAGACACACTCATTACTGGCCCATGTTTTGTCCCTTTGAGCTACTGATTGCTATTAACTTATTCATTTATTCACTGTAATGATAAAATTGCACACACTCAATGCAACAGCACGGAATAATAGTAACACATGCGCAGTCGGCTGCTCATTACCAATGCGATAACAGACTAAGGAACTCGGTAATGGAATTTAGTGAACACAACAGCTCTCGGTGCATGACGAATTTTTATCACTGGCCTTCTTTAATTTAAATAGTGCTTAATCTTTTATTTAATTTTATAAACATTTTTCCTATTTGGTCATAAAACAAAAACAACCTGTACACCAAAGACAGCCCAGAATGTGAATGCTGACAGTTCAGACATCTGCCTACACGTGCTGCATTCTGAGAGATAAGGAAAACATGAATCCCAGCTCCACAGAAATGATCCGTTCTGACACCTGTTCCATTGCATAAGCTATAGCTTCTCCAGGCACGGCCATCTCTTACTCACTTATTCCTATTTCTTAAACTTTCATGCATTAATTTGCTTAGAATAATATGATCATTATCCTCGTTCCACAAAAGCACAAAAACAGGATAACTGAATGTTCGTAACAACTGTCTAGAGGATCTTTCCCAACTCCACACACATACTATTCATCATCCTTGACTCCACCAGTCATCATCAAAAGTCCAAGCACGTGAATCTTTTTCTTCATCTATACTTTGCCCACTGATTTATTTATCATTTTACTACTTACTAATACGGAAATATACATGAATCAGAAAAAACCTAGAACCAGAGCCTCGATACCCCTAATGGCTATCTATAAAATCTTTTCCCAGACACTAGATGTTTCTCGATTTGACCTCAGTGTTTCACACACGTAGGCCTCAACATAACATTTTCCAACAGTCCCATGTTTGTTATTGGACTGTGGTTACCCTTCTTCGATTACATTTCTCACTTCTTAATAATGCACTGTCCAGCCTTAGACCACCCAAACCAAGACAAGAACTCCAGCTATCGCTCACACTGTCTCCACGCTCCTAAGACACCACTGAACTTGACGCCATGGCAGAGTGCAAACATGAGCGCAGGACTGACCATTCTGAGGAGTGCAAAAAAAAAAAACAACAGAAAATAAAATTTGAGATCTCCTACGCATTGGTCATTTGCAGCCCACCTTTTGTTCACTCAGGTAACATTTATTACTTTATGGTATTGTTTCCTGCTGCACCTCAGAGTTGTAGACACATACTCATCGTACACGACTCACACGCCACCAGCAGTCGTCACTGATCCAATAATGCCTCTCTTTTTCTTCACTCATTTCGATTTTTTATTGATCAAATCACTAATTCACTAATAATAATTTTTAATCATTATGATTCACAAAAACCCAAGAAGAGTTTTTATGTACCTATTCTGCACATAGGATAATTCTCAGAATAAATTTCTTCCATTAATTATCCTCAGTTTTACATCTATTCAATAATATAATGGATCACATCTCCTATTGATTGCTAGTCTACAGTTGGCCATCTTTGATTATTTTTTACACTTTTAAATAATATTTTAAATACTCTTAAACAAACCACCCATCAAGATAAGAACTTGGACTATTACTCACATTGGTCTTCACACCCCTAACACATAGACGCAACCAGAGAGCTCCTGAGCAGGGAGGAATGCTGAATCAGCCCAAGTGCACCATTCTGAAGAGCACAAAGGAGAACAAGAAACCAAAAGCTAAAAAATCAGCCATCGATCCTTGATTTCTGCATTTCAGTTACTCGTGGAGGTATTAATTTTTCCTAAATATACTTTTTTCCCTTAACAAAATGAATCACCTCAAATCTGGAACTTATCCAGTAGGAAAAAAACCGATTCTTACTAATGTCTATATGATTCTAAACCAAAGCGGTAACATTCTTGAATCATTTATTTCTTAATGAACATCAATGCTTTCAGTTTTTATTAGTAATACTTTTTGCCTCACTGCATATGTTCATGCTGCAAATTGCTTCACCCTCCTCTTCCTTATCTATTTAGTTGTATTTAATGGTTCTCTCATTGATTCACTAATAATAGTAAATCTTTTAATCTATGAATCTAAAATAAGAACATGATATTTGTACATTGCTGACATTTGTCTGTAGGATCGTTTCAAACAGAGAGAGCAGACTAGGTCTTGGGTTGAACTTCAGAGTCCCACACACACAGTACTCGTCATCAGTGATTCATATGCCACCAGTCAGGATTACTGGTCCATTATTAGACCCTCATTTGTTTTACATTTATATTGACTAAATCATTAATTCATAGATATTGACAAAAGTCACATTATTTAGGAAAACACAAGAACAAGATCCTTAAATATTCCTGAAGTCTGTCTATAGAATCTTTTCCCGTATACACTGTATTTTCTTCTCTAAGAGCCTTCAATGTTGATTAATCAATAGGATGTTTCCTATTATATCCATTATTGGGCCATGGATAATTTCTGATTATGTTTAGTACTTTTTAATAACGCCACGAATACTATTAAACAAAGGACTGAAATCAAGATATTATCTTTGTCTACCATTACACACCTTATTCTCTTTCCTGACACAAAGGCAACATAACCTTGATCATGACAGGAGCTAAGATCAGCTCAGTGCATCCATTCTGAAGAGCACCACCAGGCATAATGATAAAAAAAAGTTTAGACATTCTCTTCTCTCCATTTATTCACAATTTCCATCCTCCACGTACATAGTCATTTAAGTGTTTATTACTTTATGGTAATTTTTCTTTTTCTCCCGATACAATAGACATCAAACTTGCAACTGACTCAGGACAATAACTGACTATGACCTACCACTGTCAATATCATCCTTAGTTCAAGACATAATATGTTTGGTCCCTCTATTATGTATTCCAGTATACATTAACACTCATTTTCCTGACTATATATTTTATTAATGAACAATGCTTCACCCTCTTCATCTTTATTCATTTACACACTTGCTAATTTAGTCTGCCATTGATTGTCTTATATTATTAAAATTCATGAGCAAAAAGACCAAGAAAAAGATCACTGTGAAATTCCAAAATCTATCTATAGTCACTTATAATATGGCAGATGGACTGGAGTCCTCTTGTGTTAGACTCAGTCCTAGACACACAGAATTCAGCATATATGACTGAGTGCCATCAGTCGTCATCATTAGACTATAATTGGCTGTCTTTCTCTTCATTCTCATCTATATTTGTTTATTAATTCATTAATAAGGAAAATACATGTAAGTTACAAAAAACAAAACTGAGATTCTGAAGATCCTGTAACATCTGCCTGTAGAATCATTCATTTCAATCATCTCTTTCATTTAACTGAACTCAGTGTTCCAGGTATGAATTAATCAATGTAATGCTTCATATCAGCCCAATATTAAACATCAGTATGGTCGGTCTTCTTTGATAATATTCAATACTTTTTAATAATACAGTGAATAGTTGTTTTTAAAAAACCTCTCAAACCAAGTCAAGTACTTTGACTATTACTCACATTGTTCTCCATACTCTTAATACAAAGATGCAACCATACAGCTTTTGACCTTCAAAGAATCCTTACACAAGCTCGTGTGTGTCCATTCTGAGGAGTAAAGAGGAGAGCCAATGATAAAAAAAAAAAAGGGACACGTTCTATCCATTGATCCATAGATTATATCATCCATTTATAAAGTCATTCTGGTATTTATCAATATAGGTTAATATATTTTTCTTAATAAATCAAATTGTCAAACTTGAAACTAACTCAGCAATAGCTGACTATTCCTTACAGGCGCTATAACAGCCCTTCATCAAAGACAAAACACGCTGGGCAAAATGTGCATGATAAACTTACCGTCCATTCCAAGTCATATAACATTATTTTTCCGTGTACATTCCTGACATCAGTTTAAGGGGTCGATTCAGACAGAGACAACGAACTAGATTTCTTTCATGGTGGACGTCAGAGTTCCAGACGCATCTTCACCACATGTGACTCATACACCCTCACTGCTCATCATTCATCCAATACTGCCCTTCTTTTTCTCATTCATTTCTATAGGTTTGCTGATTAAATAATTACTCCACCAATAATAATTTTTAAATGTTATGATTCACAAAAACTCAGGAATACTTCTTATGTCCCGAATTTATACATAGAATCATTCTCACAACACTGTATCTCTCATTATCTTCAGTTTTTTTTATATACATTAATCAATATAATGGTAACAATATCCCATATTTATCACTGAGGTAGAGTTGCACTCTTTAGACATATTTTCCACTTTTACATGAATAACTTAAAAAAAAACAAGCTGAAACCAAGAAAGTAATTTCACTATTACTCACATTAATCTCTGTCTTCCTATTATATACAGGCAACCACAGGCCTCACGACCACTGAAGATGCTAAAATCAACGCCAGTGCATCTGTTCGGAGAACGGCACAGAGCAGATGGTAAAAAAATTGATACCTAATCACTATTGATCCTTGCTTTCCATATTTTATTAACTCAGTATTTAGGTTATGTATTGCTTTCCCTAGATATGTATATTTTAAATCTTAACAAAAGGAAAAACTCAATCTTGAGATTGAACCAGAAAAATAAAAACATTTCCTTATTAGTGTCTTTATGGTCCTCAGCCACAGAGGCAGACTCTTCACCCGTTCATTTCTTACTAGGCATTAATGTTTTCACCTTTATTCGTAACACCTTTGACACTGCTTCTCCTTATTCTTTTTACGTCTTCATTTATATTGTCTAATGATTCTATCATGATTCTATTAATAATGACAAATCTAAGGCTATGAAATCAGTACAAGAATATGATATTTCTATACGTCTGACATTTCTTTATAGAAATAGTTTCAACAAAGGAGTAGGCTAATTTTGTTTCGCATTGGACCTCCGAGTTTCGGACACATATTTTTTCATCATCTATGACTCCTATGTCATTAGTCATCATTACTGGTCCAAGATTTGGCCTATTCTCCTTTGTATGTTTGTACTGATTAAATTATGAATTCATTGATAAGGATAAAAATAATACATGGTTCATAAAAACTCTAGAACAAGATTCTAGAATTTCCCTAACATCGGTTTACAGACTCATTTCCCACACAGACTATACCTTTCTTATTAAGAGACCTCAGTTCTGCACATTATCAACTAATCAACATAATGTTTCCTATCCTATTCATCATTAGGCCATGGTAAACTTTTAAATTAATGTAATATTTTTTAATAATACTGTAAATACCCTTAAACATATGACCAGGACAACCTTGACCGTTCTCACCTTGGTCTCCTTCCACACCAGGAGGCAGCAGGACACTCTTGATGACAATAGAAGCTGCAACCAGCTCCAGCGTCTGTCCTGAAGCATACCACGCAGACAACGGGATAAAGATGTTGAGGCTGCCTCTCCACTGACTGAAAGTTTCCACAATTCATTTGCATAGTCATTTATTAATTTCGGGTAATATTTATTTTTTCTTAATAAATCAGATGTCAAAGTTGTACCTGAATCAGTAAACAACTATCATCACTATCACTGTCACTCAAAGACGTACACACTCAATCACTTTTATTTTCCACTCCAATTTATATCACCCTATTTCTCTGTTATATACTTTAACAATGAACAGTGTTTCCTCTCTTCATGTTTACTCGCCCACACATTTGGTTACCAATCCTGCTGCTGTGTTTTTTATATTACTACTACTAGATACTCCCGTACACAAAGACTGAGGACGTGATCCTCATTTGTGCCTGGCATCTCCCTATAGGACCACTCCCAACAAGGGCACGTACTAGATTTCTTTTCTGCTGGACCTCAGAACCCCAGACCTGTGGGGCTCATCACCCAAGACTCACACCACGAGCCGTCATCATTTACCCAGATTTGGCCTTTCTGACCTTCGTTCATCTCTACATGTCTTATTAATTCATCAGTTCACTAATAATAAAATAAATGCTTCATGGTCACAAAAACTTGAAACAAACAAGGTCTTTGGCACTTTCATTTGTCTATAAAACTACTTCCCATGGAACATACTTACCTGTTATTCACTGACCCCAGAGTCTCCTGTAGAGATTAATCCACATAATGCCTCATATTAACCTTACTTGTACTGTGTGGCCATGGTTGACAGTCATGAATTACATTTCATATGTTTTTGGAATACAGTGAAAAACTTATAAAAATAAAACCAGAAAACCAAGGAAAGAACTTAGACTATTACTCACATTGCTCTCCAAGCTCTTAGCACAGAGGCAGCCACAGGGGAAAGCTTAGATCAGCCCAATGGGACAATTCTAAGGAGTATGAGCCAAAGTAGAAGAAAAAGGAAAAGTTACTTTCATTAGTCCTTGAATTCCACTTTCATTTAGTCGGTCAATTATGTAGGGAGTGAACTGGGATAATTTATATTTTTTTCTCCTGAGTGAACGAGTAATACTGATCTTGACATTAACAGAGAACATAAATTTTCTAGTTATCAAAAGTTATATCATCAATAGTCAAAGAATAACCTCCTTGGACCATATATTTCCTAACAGCTATTTGTTTTCAATATATATTAATAATCTTTCTTACCTAACGATGTATTTCTATAATTGGACAAAGTTTCACCACCTTCATCTTTATTATTTGCTATTGCATTGATCCAATTATAAAAATAAACAGAACATCAAGATCCTTGTATACTCCTGATGTGTGTCTAAAAGATCACCTGAAAGAGGGACAACGGGCCAGAATCCATTTGCACTGGACCTCAGAGTTCCAGACACGTATTCATCGTATACGACTCATAACGCACCGAGCAGTCATCATCGATCCAATGCTGTGCCTAGTCTCTTCATTCACTTCTACAGTGTTTACTGACAAATTTATTAATTGACTAATAATAACTTTAAAATCCAATTATTCACAAAAAGCCAGGAAAGCTCTGAAATCCCTATTCTGTGTACAGAATTACTTTCACATCAATGTATTTCCTCATATTCTTTGTTTTAATGTTTCATATCCACTCAGTATTCATCACTAGTCTAGAGGTGGCCATTCCTCTTATATACAGGACTTTTTAACAACACAGTAAATACCCCACCAAGAGAATCACTGAAATCCATGCGAGACTTTAACCATCACTCACATTGGTCCCTGTGCTCCTAACACGGAGTGCTCCTGACTCACAGAGTTTGCAGCCACGGTATACTGCTTAAATCAGCTTGAGTGTGTCCATTCTGAGAAGTACAAAGCACATTTTTCTTAAAAAGTTAAATTCTCATCTCCATTTATTCTTCGTTTCCACATTTCATTTACTCACTCATTTAGCTATTTATAAATTATTCATACTGTAGACATTCTTATCTTACCAAAATGAACAACAACTCACTTGAGACAGACCCACAACAATACAACTACTCTTAATCATCTATATTTATATGATTCTTAGTCAAAGAGCCAATTTTGATCCATTTACTCCTTTATTGAGTTGCAGTATTTTCCATTATTAATACTATTTCTGGCCTGGCCACAAGTTTATAGAGAGAAAATGTTTCACCCCTTTTTCTTTACCTATTATTTATGTTTATTTAATGTTCTATAATTAATCCATAATAATCTAAACCTATAAGCCAAATACCTATATTTGGTATATCTTAACATTTCTCTATAGGATCAAATAAAAGAAATAACACTAGGCAGTATGTTGGATCACAGTATCAGACGTACGTTATTCATCATCCACGACTTACCTGCAACCAGTCATTATTACTGATCCATGATTAGCATTCTTTCTTTTCATTCTCATAAACATTTGTTTGTTGATTAATTCATTAATAAATGCATGTAAATAAAATATTTAAAGATCCTTAATATGTATCTCTAAAATCTTTTCCACAAAAACTAACTTTTTCCAAAACTGACCTCGAAGGTACATTTATAGATTAATAAATTGAATATTTCACATGAATTTAATAGTTAATTTTGGCATTTTTTTCTTCTTTGATTATATTTAATGTTTAAAAAATACAGTAAATACCTCTAAACAAACCACCCAAACTAAAACGTTGACTTTTACTCACATGGTCTCCATATTTGCACACACAGATGCAGCCAGAGGTCATGACCATGGAAGATGTTTAAATCATATCAAGCGCATCCAATCTGAAGAGCATAAAGCACAGCAGACAACAGTAGAGTGAGACACTCTTTGCTTGAAGAGAGAGAAGACACTCTTTTGGACTGGACCTCAGCGTTCCAGACACAGACACCTATTACTTGTCATCGATGACTCATACGCCGGTAGGAATCATCATCGATCCAGGAAAGAGCATGGTCTCCTCACTTGTCCCATAGGCTGAACTGATCGATTAATTAATAGATTCACTCACTAGAATGGATAACTCAATGATTCACCAATCCCAAGAAGGCACTGGCATCCCCAGTACATCTCTGGGACCGTTCCCACATCATTAGATGTATCAGATCTCTGGTCCCTGACTCCCTTGGGCTGTACTCCAGAGATTGCTTCCTATTTGTCTCTTTATTGTCAATAGCATGAAAGAGGCCTTCTTGCATTACACTCCAAGCACTTTGGAAATGGAGTCGATGTCCCTGGGTGCCCCACCCAGACCAAGATCAGTAGGCTGATTGCGCTCACGCGAGTCTGCCGGCTCCTCAACCGCAGGTGCAGCCCTAGGCTGATCCAGGAGGACTCCTTCATTCAGGTCCAGTGTGGCCATTCTGAGGGCTAGAAAGCCAAGCAGATGACAAAAAAGGTCAAACCAAGACCAAAATTAGCCCCTCCTTCATCCCTGACATCTGTCTGCAAGTTGCCTTCTCACATGGAGAATGGCCTGGATTCCTGTTCTGTTGGACCTCAGACTTCCAGTCATGTATTCATCGTACACAACTCATACGCCACCAGTAGTCATCATTGATCCAGTATTGTCTCACATTTTTCTGCATTGCTTTCTGCACGATGCCTTGACTGCTTCACTAATTCACTGATCATCATGGACACCCCCCCCAGGATCCACAAAACCCGGGAAGAGTCATGAGACCCCTCCTCTGTCAAGAGATCACTCCTTCATCCATGAAAATCATTTTTCATATCATGATGCTGATTTTCATCTATGTATCAATCAATTCATATTTCTTAAAATCCTGTGTTTATCACTGAGCTACACTGTGCCTTCTGTGATTCTAGATGGAAATTTCAATTAATCCACAGCATACATAAGCATGCACAAAAATTCATCCCTGCCAAAAGCAGAAACTTGACTCGTACTCACAGGGGTCCCTGGGCCTCCAAAATAGACAGACGCAATCATAAGGCCCACCATGGAGGAAGGAGGCTTCATCACCTTGAACGCGCCCGTTTGGAGGGGCACACAGCAGTCAGTGAGGGAAAAAAAGAAAAAGGAAGGAGAATTCATCGTCATTCATTCTTCTTCCACCCTTTCACCTACTCAGCACTTACAAATTTATAACATTTTCATAATGGAGGGATTGTTTTTTCTCTAAATGAGCAAACGAAAGAACAACAAGCATAGCAACAGCAAAAAAAAAAAAAAAAAAAAAAAAAAAATCCTCTAACTTCAGAAGGAGCCTGAACAGCTGAAACCATCATTATTCACGTCTGGTCATGCTCGGCCAAAGAGCTGATGCCCTTGACCCAAATCATTGATCCTGGGCATCAGCGGGGGCCATCTGTGTTCATCTTTCCCGCCTCGCCATGGATGCTGACGGGTAGACAATGATTTACCTTTCCTTCGTTACCTACTACTGACCTGGCCTCACTACTGCTTCTCTCATGGATCCACTGAGATTAGTAAAATCAAGACCTGTTGATCCGAAATGCGAACGGGATCGCTATACACTCCTGACATCTCTCCGTGGGATCACACAAGACACGGAAGCAAGGGAGTGTCTATGTGGCTGGACTCAGGGTTCCAGACACACTGTTCACTGGCCGTGGCACATCGGCCCACCACCACGGGTTCATTGGGGCCCATTTTGACTTCTTTCCTTGGTACAGTTGGATCCATTTAGTCATTACTTCCTTGACAATCATCAGACAAACACATGTCTATCCAAAACCCGAAAGCAAGACTCTGCAATATCCCACACTCCTCTCCAATCATTACCAGAATTGCTGGCATCTCTATTCTGAATGAGTAGCCATGTTCTCTGGCACCTCCTTCTCAACATAAGGTTTCCCAGCACACTCATCAGTGGGACAGAAGCACCCTTGGATTGTACTCCTCATTGGGAAAAACACTATGGAAACCCTCGAACAAACCACCCCGACCAAGACAGGCCCTTGCACCCCTCCTCACCTTGGTCTCCGACCTCTGACCCCAGGACCCTTAGAACCTTGATCACAGTGGAGGATGACATCACCTTCAGCTGTGATTCTGCAAAGTACCAAACAGACAAGGGGACAGAAAGATTGAGACTTTCTCTCTCCATGGATGCATAGTGTTTGGTGATGGGGTCTTTCATTCGTTCCATGACAGGAAAGAATGAAAAGGCATGAAGAGAAAGGAGACGTGTCTTTCGGACTGGACCTCAGCGTTCCAGACACAGACACGTATTATTCGTCATCGATGACTCATACGCTGGTAGGGATCATCATCGATCCAGGAAAGACCACGGTCTCCTCACTCGTCCCATACGCTGAACTGATCAATGCACAGATTCACTCATTCTAATTTTAAAACTCTTATTATTCAAAAAACCCCAACAAGGCTGTGCTGTCCCCAGCATGTAATTATCCTCAGTTTTTCATATATGTATTAATCATAATAAGACTTCATATTAATCCCATAATTGCTGCTAGGATACAGTTCACCTTCTTTTATTATCTTTCACATTCATTAATACAGTGAAAACCCTGGAATAAAACACTAGAACCAAGACAAGAACTTTGATTATTACTTACCAGTTTCACACTCCTGTAGCAGAAATGCAACTTCAGAGCTCATGAGCAAGGAGGAATCCTTGCATCAGGTCCAGTGTGTCCATTCTAAGTGGTCCTAGGCCGAGCAGACGATAAAATAAAGTGAGACATTCCCTCCTTTGACTGTTGCTTCTTGCCTTTCGTCTACAGGACATTCCGGCAATCACTAATTTCCTGTTAACTTTTTTCTCTTAAGAAAACAGAACCACTTTGATCTTGCAACTGACCTGGAGTATGAACACTGGCTGCGACTGTACTATCATGCTTGTCCATCCAACAGTCACATACCATTTATTTCTAATCGGGCTTCATGGCTTTCATAATCTATCAAGAGTACTTCTTGCCTCATCACATATTTTTATAATTGGACAATGCTTCACTCCATTCCTCTTTACTTATTTATAGAGTCTCTCATTTATCCAATTATAATAATAGGACGAAAATGCATGAACATAAAGGCCAATATTCCTGACATGTGTCTACGGGATCCTTGCAAGGAACAGGAGGGGACGAGAGTTCTTTTCTGTGGGACATCAGAGTTCCAGGTCCGTATTCATCATGTGAGACTCATACGTGACCAGTGGTCATCACTGAGCCAACACTGTCCCTTTTTGTCCACATTAACTCCACTTATTGAATAAATTATTAATTCATTAATAGCAATTTCTAAGCACTATGAAAAACAAAATCCCAGAAGAGCCTTTATATCCCTAAGCTGTACGTAGATTATGCTCACATCAGTGAATCTCTCTCACTAATTGTTTAATTGCCTTAAAAAAACATTTAACCAGAAAAATAATTTCAACTGTTACTCACATTAATCTCCATCTTCCTACTATGCAGCGGCAACCACAGACCTGGAACCCACAGAAGATGCTATATCAGCGGGAATGTGTGCTTTCTGAGGAGTACAGAGCAGAGCAAGTGATAAAAAATTTGAGACCTAATTACCATTGATCCTTCTTGTTCATGTCTCATAGATTCAGAATTAAGCTTTTTTCTTTTATTTTAATATATATATATATTTATTCTAACTTAATTAAAAACTCAATCTTGAGACTCATCCAGAACAATACAATTGATTCTTACTAATCAACATCCATCGGATTCTACCTGAAGAGGTGATACCCTGATTCATTTATTTCTTAACAGGCATTAGTGTTTTCAGCTTCATTAATAACATCTTTTGCCTCACCACATATGTTCACAATTAGACAATACATCACCTTATTCTTTTTCATTTTATATTTGTTTACTACTTCTATCATTATTCCATTAGTAATAATGCATCCACATCTAAATCAGTGCAAAAATATGACCTTTGTATTGATTTGTATTGTGCCGGACATCTCTCTGTGGAAACAACTCATGTACAAAAGGAATAGCATTCAGGAGGAGGGTACAGCTCAGTGGCAGAGGGCATGCCTAGCATGCATGGGGTCCTGGGCTCAATCCCCAGGACCTCTCTATTAAAAACAAATTAATAGTTTGTAAAAACCCTAATTGCCTCCTCTTCCCCACCAAAAAACAAAGCAAATCCAAAAAAAACCAAAAAACAAAAAACAAAATACCATTTCTTGCCTAATCCAGTATTTGTACAACTGGACAATATTTCACTTCTTTCATATTAATTTCTTTGTATATTTATTTATTATTTCACTGATCCAACTATAAAAACAGAAAAAAATGCATGAACAATAAAATCAAAACCAAGATTCCTGACATCTGTTTATAGGATCAAACAAGGGAAATGGACCAGAATAATTTTCCATTGGACCTCAGACTTCCAGTCATGTATTCACCGTACACGACTCATACGCCACCAGTAGTCATCATGGATCCAGTATTGTACCTCTTTTTCTTCATTCCTTTCTGCACAATGTCTTGATTACTTCACTAATTCCCTGATCATCAGGAATAATTCCAGGATCCACAAAACCCAAGGAGACTCATGAGATTCCTCCTCTGTCAAGAGATGACTCCCCGTCCATGGATCACGTTTTTCAAATCAGTATGCTGATTTTCATCTATGCATCAAAAAATTCATGTTTCCTAAGATTCTATGTTTATCACTGAGCTACACTGTGACTTCTGTGATTCTATACAGAAATTTCAAATAACACACTATATATAAGCATGCACAAAACACTTTCCTGGCCAAGAGCAAACACTTTACTGGTACTCACACGGGTCCCTTAGCCTCCAAAAGAGACAGACGCAATCAGAAGGCCCACTTCCGTGGGAGGAGGCTTCATCACCTCGAATGCGCCCATTTGGAGGGGTACACAGCAGTCAGTGAGGGGAAAAAAAGAAAAAGGAAGAAGAATTCATTGTCATTCATTCTTCTTCCACCCTTTCACCTACTCAGCACTTACAAATTTATAACATTTTCATAATGGAGGGATTGTTTTTTCTCTAAATGAGCAAACAAAAGAACAACAAGCATAGCAACAGCAAAAAAAAAAAAAAAAAAAAAAAAAAATCCTCTAACTAACTTCAGAAGGAGCCCGAACAGCTGAAACCATCATTATTCACGACTGTTCGTTCTCGGCCAAAGAGCTGATGCCCTTGACCCAAATCATTGATCCTGGGCATCAGCAGGGGCCATCTGTGTTCATCTTTCCCGCCTCGCCATGGATGCTGACGGGTAGACAATGATTTACCTTTCCTTCGTTACCTATTACTGACCTGGCCTCACTACTGCTTCTCTCATGGATCCACTGAGATTAGTAAAATCAAGACCTATTGACCCGAAATACGAACAGGATCGCTATACACTCCTGACATCTCTCCGTGGGATCACACAAGACACGGAAGCAAGGGAGTGTCTATGTGGCTGGACTCAGGGTTCCAGACACACTGTTCACTGGCCGTGGCACATCGGCCCACCACCACGGGTTCACTGGGGCCCATTTTGACTTCTTTCCTTGGTACAGTTGGATCCATTTAGTCATTACTTCCTTGACAATCATCAGACAAACACATGTCTATCCAAAACCCGAAAGCAAGACTCTGCAATATCCCACACTCCTCTCCAATCATTACCAGAATTGCTGGCATCTCTATTCTGAATGAGTAGCCATGTTCTCTGGCACCTCCTTCTCAACATAAGGTTTCCCAGCACACTCATCAGTGGGACAGAAGCACCCTTGGATTGTACTCCTCATTGGGAAAAACACTATGGAAACCCTCGAACACACCACCCCAACCAAGACAGGCCCTTGCACCCCTCCTCACCTTGGTCTCCGACCTCTGACCCCAGGACCCTTAGAACCTTGATCACAGTGGAGGATGACATCACCTTCAGCTGTGATTCTGCAAAGTACCAAACAGACAAGGGGACAGAAAGATTGAGACTTTCTCTCTCCATGGATGCATAGTGTTTGGTGATGGAGTCTTTCATTCGTTCCATGGCAGGAAAGAACGAAAAGGCATGAAGAGAAAGGAGACGTGTCTTTTGGACTGGACCTCAGCGTTCCAGACACAGACACGTATTATTCGTCATCGATGACTCATACGCCGGTAGGGATCATCATCGATCCAGGAAAGACCACGGTCTCCTCACTCGTCCCATACGCTGAACTGATCAATGCACAGATTCACTCATTAGAATGGATAACTGAATGGTTCACCACCCCAAGAAGGCACTGGGATCCCCAAGAAGGCACTAGGATCCCCAGTATGTCTCTGGGACCGTTCCCACATCAATATATATGTCAAATCTCTGGTCCCTGACTCCCTTGGGCTGTACTCCAGAGATTGCTTCCTATTTGTCTTGTTATTGTCTATAGGATAAAAGTGGCCTTCTTGCATTATACTCTAAGCACTTTGGAAATGGAGTCCATGTGCCTAGGCGCCCCACCCAAACCAAGATCAGAGGACTGACTGTGCTCACACGGGTCTGCTGGCTCCTCAACTGCAGACGCATAGATGACACCATGGATCTCCTGGTCACAGTGGAATGTGTAAATCAGATGAATGCAACCATTCTAAGCATACAAGACAGAACAGATGACACAAAAGGTTGAGATACTAAGTTTACTGGTCCTTGCACTCCAACTTTAATTTGGTCAGTCATTTATATAAGCAATGAACTAAAATAACATATATTTTATTTTTAAGTAAATATTATCAACCTTGCAGCTGACAGACAACATGAACATTATTACTTAGCAATATCTATGTCACTCTTACTCAAAGAACACCTTTATAGCATATATTTTCCAATAAGTATTTTTTTTTCACAATATACTGAGAATATCTCTTATCTAACCAGGTATTTTTACAATTGGATAATATTTCACCTCCTTCATATTTATTTGTTTACTGATTAATTCTTTGATCCAATTATTAAAAAAATAGACTGTATGAACATAAAGACAAAAAACAAGATTATAGATTACATATTTATTTTTAGATTCTCTCACTTATCCAAATATAATAATAGAATGAGAAAGTGTCAACATGACTAAAGACAAGGTCCTCACATATCCTGACATCTGTCCACAGAACACCATCAAGCAACAGCAGTGGACGACCATTCTTTTCTGTTGGACCTCAGAGTTCCACACACATATTTATTGCGTACGACTCATATGCCACCAGTGGTCATCACTGATCCAATATGGTCCTTCTTTTTCTGCATTCCTTTCTATTTGTTGACCAAATCATTAATTCATTAATAATAACTTCTAACAAAAACCCTAGAAGAGCCTTTACATTCCTTATCTATATATAGAATCATTCTCCCATCACTATATCTCTTTCCTTAATTATCTTAAATGTCATGTATGTTGTAATCAATGAAATTGATGTGATATATATGAATATAATGCTCCATATTAAATTCAGCAGTTACCACTGGGCTGTAATTGGCCACCTTTGACTCTATACGGCACTTTTTAAAAACATACTGACTATCCTAGAAACCCTGCTGAAACCAAGGAAAGAAATTTGACTCTTCCTCACATGGGCGTCCATGCTCCTCGCGTGGACGTGCAGTCGTGGAGCTCGTCATCGCAGAATAGTGTTGTGTCAGCTCGAACGCATCCATTCTGACAAGTACGGGCACAAATGACAATTAAACAAAAATTAAGGCCTTGTCTCCACTGATCTTTGCTTTCCACATTTTCTTCACTCATTTATTTGGGTATTTATAAATTTTTCATGATGTAAATACATTTTTCTCTTAATCAAAGGAACAACCTCAAACTTGAGACTGAGCCAGAAAAAATAAATTAACTCATATTTTCCTGTGTCTATATGATCCTTAGCCAAGGAAGTGACACCCTTGTTCCACTGCTTTCTTATGGGCATCAGTGTTTTCAGTTTTATCAATATTCTTGCCTCACCATTTGAGTCTATGTTTGGATGTTTCACTCCTTTCTCTTTACCTATTATTTGTGTTTCCTTAATGGTTCTACCATTGATTCATTAATAATAACACATCCAAATAGGAATTCATAATAAGAACGTGACCCTTGTGTATTCCTAACATCTGTCTACAAGAGCAAACCAAAGAGAAGGCATAGACTATTTCTTGTGATGGACCTCAGATATCCAGACATGTGTCATTCATCGTCCATGACTTATCCACCACCAGTTGTCATCATTGGTCCATTAGAGGCCCACTTTTCTTCATTCATTCTATCCATTAAGTCATTGGTTCATTTAAAATAATATTATTTACAAAAACTGAAGGATAAGGTGCTTGAATATCCTTAACTTCTACTATAGAGTCATTGCAAATATAGGTTATACGTCTTTCATTAATCACTCTTGTTTTATAATTACATGAAGATTTTATGGATTACCTTTAAACTGTTAAGGGTGTCATGAATCAATGTTACACATTAAATTAATAAATATATATCATATTTATCACTGGGCCATAGTTAAATTTTTTACTACATTTACTACTTTTTAAAAATACCACAAATAAGCTTGAAAATACCACAAAATTTTTGAACATTACTCACCTTGGTCTCCTTCCTAACACAAAGGGAACATGACAATCTTGACTACAACAGAAGATGAAATCAGCTTGAGTGTCCATTCTGAGGAGTACCAGGCAGAGAAGATGATAAAAAGGTTGAGACATTCTCTCCACCGATCCATTTAGTCCACCATCCATGCACATGGTCTTTTAGGCATTTATTAACTTATTAGAATATTTATTTTTTTCTTAAAAATAAACTTCAAACTTTCATCTGAATCAAGCAGAACTGACTACGACATGTCAATGTCTACATCAATCTTAGTCAAAGACACAACACATTCGATCCTTTTATATTCATTATAATGTACATTCATATACTTTAACCTTACTACATATTTATCAAAGAAATATACTTCAGTCTATTCACCTTTATTCATTTATACATGGTGTATTCTACCATTACTATTTTTATAAATTGTTAATACTCGTGAGCACAAAAACCTAAAACAAAATCTTCCTGTATTATTGACGTCTGCATATAGGATCCCTGCGCATGAGAGAAATGGACTAGGTCACTTTTGCACTGGCCCTCAGAGTTCCAAGCCAATAATACTCATCACGTGTGACTCACAGGGCACCAGTTATCACAGATGTCCATGATGGGCTCTTATTCTTTTCATTCTCCTAAATATTTATTTATTGATTAGTTAAGAAATACACAAAAGTAAAAAAATAAGAATACAGTCCTTCAACAGTCCTGACATCTATTTTTACAATATTACACAGAGACTGTCTTTCATTAATTGACCTATGTATTAAATTTACGGATTAGTCAACATCATGCTTCATATCAATCCAATATTAAACACTGACATATTTTGCCTTGTTTGATTACATTTAATGTCTTTGAATAATGAAGCAAGTAGCCTAAACAAACCACTCAAACTAAGACAAGAACTTTGGCTATTACTCACATCGGGCTCCATGCTCCTACCACGTAGATGCAACCAGAGAGCTGGTGATCTTGGAAGAATGTTACAATCAGTTCAAGTGCATCTATTCTGGGGGGTACAGAGCAGAGCAGATGATAAAAAAGTAAGATATTCCTCCACTGATCCTTGCTCTGCATCTTTCATTGAGGCTATCATTATTTATAGTATGTTACATTTTCTCTTAAGAAACAAACGTCTTTGACCTTCCCACAGATTTAGAACATAAACAATGCCTATCATTTATCTTGTCTATATCATCTTAGCCAAAGAAGTTAGTCATGTTCCATTCATGTCTCTTTGGACTTCAGTGTTGTCAAATTACATTAATTAGCATTTCTTGCCTCAAACATAATTTTAAATTGGACAACGCTTCTACAACTCAGCTTTCTTTTCTTCTATACCTCCTCATTGATATTTCGTTGATCCAATTATAGTAAAGAATGAAAACACATGAAGAGAAAGAAGACCTGTCTTTCGGTTGGACCTCAGAGTTCCAGACACATGTTATTCGTCATCGATGACTCATACGCTGGCATAGGTCATCACTGATCCAGAAAAGACCACTTTCTCTTCATTCATCCCATATTATTTATTGATGAATTCATTAATACACTAATTATAATTTTGAAACTCTATGATTCACTAAACACCAAGAAAGCATTGTTATCCTTAATATGTATCTAGAATCATTCTCACATCAATGTATCTCAATCATTAATTATCCTGCTCTTCGTAAATCCTTCAATCTTTGTAAACCTTTCAATTAATCCTATATTCGTCACTGAGACACACTGGACTTCTTTAAGAACTTTTCACATATTTTCTTAATACAGTGACTACGCTTGAACGAACCACCCAAATCAAGACAAGAGTTTTGATTATTGCTCACATGGGTCTCCCGGCTCCTAAAGCAGGGATGTAATCTTGAGGCTCACGATGGAGGGAAGATCCTGAACCAGGTCCAGTGGGTCCATTCTGAGGAGCACAGGGCAGAGCAGACGATGAACATGGTTAAGACACTCTCTCCACTGGTCCTTGCACTTAACCTGCATCTAATCAGTCCTAAGGCAATCATATACTTGGTGTAAAAATTTTATTCTCTTAAGCAAATGAACACGTTTGAGCTTGCTGATGACCTAGAACCTGAAAATTACCTATGACTTTTACTCCCTTAGCCACACAGGTAACGGTCATATAGTAGTCACTTATTTATATAATTGGACAATGCTTTTCTCATTCATCTTTACTTATTTATCTATTTCTTTACAGAGTCTCTCATTTATGCAGTTATGATAATAAATGAAAATGCATGAACATGAAGACCAAATACAAGATCTTAGTAATTTCTGGACATCTCTCTATAGGATGCCTTCAAATAGTGGAAATAGACTAGATTAATTTCATATTGGACCTCAGTCACAGACACGTATTCATCGTAAATGACTCATACGCGACCAGTAGTCATCATCGATCCAATACTGTCCCTCTTCGTCTGCACGTATTTCTAATTGTCTGTTGATTAAATCAATAATTCCCTAATGATTTTTAAGCAGTAAAATTAAAATGAAAAACACAAGAGCCTTTATGCCCTAAAATTGTATAGAGAAATATTCTTACATCAATATATCTCTTCCATTATTTAAACTCAGTTTTCTATATATGCATTACTCAATACAATTTTTCATATGTCCCTTATTTAACAATGAGATACAGCTGGCGTCTTTACTTATGTTCCACACTTTTTAATAATACAGTGAATAATCTTTACAATAAAACCAACATACTGAAACCAAGAAAAGAACTTCAACTCTTACTCACATTAATCTCCCAGCTCCCATTAGGAAGTGGCAACCACACAGCTTATGACCATGGAAAATGTTCATATCATCTCAATTGTTTTCATTCTAAAGAATATACTAAAAAAAAACAGATGTGGTCAATTTCCATTGATCCTGTTTATGGCATTTCAATTACTCAGCATTTAGGTATTTATTATTTTTCTTAATATATAATTCTATTTTATTTTTCTCTTAATCAATCAAATGTCAAACACACAACTAATTCAGTCAGTAACTAACCTATCACTATCTTTATCACTCTTACTTGAAGACATATACACTTGAATCACTTTTCCCCATTCCAACGTATGTTAATATTTTTGCTATACATTTTAACAATGAATACTTCACCCCTTTTTATTACATTCAGTTATATATTTCTTTTTAGTCCCATCATTGATTCCTTACAATAATATTTTTAAATGAGCAGGTACACAAAGACCAGGAACATTGTTCTGGTACATGCCTGGTAACACTATAGGATTACTTCGAATGGAGGCAAAAGACAAGATTTCTCCTGTGTTTGACTTTAGACCATCATTTATCTAGATTTGGCCTTAATTACCTTCATTGATATCTACATTTTTATTGAATAATTCATCAACAACAATAAAATAAATACCTCAGGATCACAAATCTCAAGAAAAGTTCCCTGAATACCTCTAATGTTTGTCTACAAAATTAGTTTTCACTGAGAATATGTATTTTTCATTAATGGATTTCAATACTTCCTATACAAACTTATAATATATAATGTTTCCTCTTAACCCCATTTTTACAATTTTCAAAGTTTGATGATTATTACATTTCACACTTTTAAAGTTTTTATTTTAATTGAAGTATAGTTGATTTACAATATTGTGTTAGTTTCTGGTATATTTCACACCTTTTAATAATGCAATTATTAAACATAAAACCAAGAAAAGAATTTTGAATATTACTCACACTGATCTCCATGCTTTTAAACCTCAGATGCAACCACAGAGATTTTGCCATGATGAAATGCTTCCATCAGTGGAATGCAAGCATTTTAAGGGGTGTAAGGCAGAACAAATGATAAAAAAGATTGAGACAATATGCTTATTGGTCCTTGTATTCCATCATTAATTTAGTCAGTCAATTATTAAGCAGCAAATAGAGTAATGTATATTTTATTTGTTCCTGAGTAAATGAACTTTATCAATCTAGCCACTAATGGACAACACGAACATTGACTATTACTTGTCAATAACTCTCTCATCTTTAGTCAAAGAATGACGCCCTCATCATATATATTCCCTAACAAATGTCAGTGTTTTCAATGCAAATTAAGACTATTCCTTAGCTGGCCGCACATTTTTATAATCGAACAATATTTAACTGCTTTCATCTTTATTTTAGTTTATTATTTATTGATCCATGTATAAAAAGTCAAAGAAAAGGAATAAACATAACTACCAAAAACAAAGTATATAAATCCTTGTATAATCCTGGCATGTATCTATAAAATCACCTCAACAAGACAATGAGCCAGATTCCATTTCTGTTGGACCTCAGAGTTCCAGACACATATTCATCGTGAATGACTCATACGCCACCAGTGGTCATCATCGATCCAATACTGTCCCTCTTTTTCAGCATTCAATTCTACAGTCTACTAACAAATTCTTTATTTCACCTATAATAATTTTGAAAATCTAGTGTTCATAAGAACCAATGAAGAGTCATACTACTATTCTATAAAAAGTTCATTCACATGTCAGTATCTTTTTAAAATTATAATGCTGTTTTTCATCTATGCATTATTAATATAATGTTTCATCAAACTCAGTATTTATCACTGAACTACAACTGTCCTTCTATGATTCCATATGGAACTTTCAAATAACACACTGAACGCACACACACACACATACACACACACACAAAATCACCCAAAACTAAGATAAAAAATTTGAATGTTTACTCACCTTGGTCTCTGCTTCTGACACAGATGCAATCAGAAGGTGCACCTCCAGGAACAAGGCTTAATCAGCTCGAATGTGTCCAGTTTGAGGAGTAAAGCTTAGTCAATGAGGGAAAAAAAGAGAAAATTTAAGGCAATTGATTCTTACTTTATATATTTCATTTAGTCATTTAGGAATTTACATGGAGTTTTTTTTCTCTTAACAGGAAAACTAATCTCAAACATGAGAATGATCCAGGATAACAAAATTGACTCAGTAATTCACACCTATATGATCTTTGGTCGAGAGTGACACCTTTGATTCATCTATTTTATAATGGGCTTTAGTGTTGGAAATTTTTATTAGTATTTCATGCCTCAGCCTATGTCTTCACAAACAACAATTTATCTTTTCTTCTTAAGCTATTATTTGTATATCTTTAACGGTTCTATCACCGATGATAATAATTTTAAATCTAATCTAAGAAATCGACCTTTATACATTCCTAACACCTGTCTATAGGATGAAATAAACAAAGAAATAGACTCGTCCACTAACCATCAGTGGTTCATCTGAGGCCCAGGTTACTTCATTCTTTTATATATTTCTTTTAATTAATCATAACTTCATTGATAAAATAAAATAAATACATAATTATCAAAACCCAAAGAACAAGACATTTGAATATTCCTAACTTGTCTCTACCTACTCATTATGAAAATAAATTATGATTCTATCTCTTTCATTAGTAGATATCAATGTTGTACACTATCAATTAATCACCGTAAGGTTTCATGTCATATTTACCATTGAGCCATGGTAAACTTTTTGATTATATTTATTACTATTAAAATATATTATAATACATTATAATATATTTTACTATATATATTAGTATAGTATAATATTCATTAATAATACTTATTCCTTTTCATAAAAACCTTAAATGAGACAAACCAAGACACTCTGAGCACTACTCACTTTGTTCTCTGTCCTGTAAGCATAGGACATGGTAACCTTGTTCGCAACGGAGGCTGACATAACCTTGAGCTCCTCTTCTGCAAAGTACCAAACAGAAAAGGTGATAAAGAGATTGAGATTTTTTCTTTTTATTGATCCACATATGTGCTTATTCATTCTTTCATTAGTTCAATTATAATAAAGAATGAAAATGCATGAAGAGAAAGAAGACCTGTCTTTCGGTTGGACCTCAGAGTTCCAGACACATGTTATTCGTCATCGATGACTCATACGCTGGCATAGGTCATCACTGATCCAGAAAAGACCACTTTCTCATCATTCATCCCATATTATTTATTGATGAATTCATTAATACACTAAAAACAATTTTAAAACTGTATGATTCACAAAACCCCAAGAGGTCACTGCTATACCTAATATGTATCTAGAATCATTCTCAAATCAAAGTACCTCTGTCATTAATTATCCCACTTTTCATAAATGCTTTAATCATTGTAATACTTCCCATTAATCCCATATTGGTCACCAGGACACAGTTTGGCTTATTTTTCACACAATTTCTTAATATAGTGAAAACCCTTCAACAAAACACCCAAATCAAAGGATGAACTTCGATTATTACTTACAGTGGCCTCTGGGCTCCTGAAAAGGGAAGATCCTGAACCAGGTCCAGTGGGTCCATTCTGAGGAGCACAGGGCAAAGCACATGATGAACAGGGTTGAGACATTCTGTCCGCTGGTCCTTGCATTTAACCTTTTATTTAATCAGTCCTTAAGCAATCATTAATTGGGCGTAAATATTTTTTTCTCTTAGGAAATGAGCACGTTTGATAGTGCCACTAGCCTAGCATCTGAACATTATCCGTGTCTTTTACTCCCCTGGCTACACAGGTGACAGTCATAACATTCATATCTTTATACAACTGAACAGCGCTTCACTCATTCATCTTTACTTATTTACCTATTTATTCATAGATCTCATTTATTCAATTATAATAATAGATGAAAATGCATGACAAAAAAGAGCAAATACAAGATAATATATTCTTGACATTTGTCTATTGGATGTCTTCAAATAATGGAAATGACTAGTTTAATTTTGTTTGCCGTTGGACCTCAGAGTTGCAGACAAGTATTCATCGCAAACGACTCATACGCCACCAGCAGTCATCATCGATCCAATATTGTCCCTTTTTTTCTTCATTCATCTGCACGTTTATTGACTAACTCATTAATTTGCTACTAATAATTTACTAAAATTATTATTTGCGAAACTCAAGAAGATTTATGATATCCCTATTCTGAAAGTAGTTCATTTTCACATCAATGTATCTCTTTTTTGAATTATAATGCTGTTGCTCGTCTATGCATTAATCAGTACAATGTTTCATAAAATTCTACATTTATCACTGAGTTACAGTTTGCCTTCTGCGATTCTACACGAAATGTTCAAATAATATAATGAATATAAATGCACACACACAAAAAAACAACGAAACTAGGACAAGAAATTTGACTATTACTCACATTGGTCTCTGTGATTCTAGCAAAAAGATTCAATCACAAGGCACAACACTGTGGAATAATACTTAATCAGCTCACATGTGTCCACGTTAAGAATTATAAAGCACAGTTGATGACAAAAAGGTAAAAGGGAAGAAAAATGTATCACCATTGATTGTTGATTTCCACTTTTCATTTATCTCATTTAAGAATTTATAACTTTCATATTGTAGAGATTGTTCTCTTCATAGAAAGAATGACCTCAAACTCAAGATTACTCAGAACAATAAAACTGAAACCTAATTGATCATGTCCATCTGATATCTGTCTAAAGAGGGGACACCTTTGATCGGTGTATTTCATGATGGGCATCAGAGTTGGCAACTTTTAATTAATATTTCTTGCCTCACCATAGATGTTCATAATTACACAATAATTTATCTATTCTTCTAATCTATTATTTGTATATCTTTAATGGTGCTATCATTGATCTAGTAATGATTTCAAATCTTAGTTTAAGAATGTAAACTTTCTACATTCCTAACTTCTATCCATAGAATAAAATAAACTAAGAAACAGAGTACTTACTGTATTGGACCTCAGGGTTCGAGATACTTATTATTCAGTCATACCTGCTAATAATCATTGGCTCATTTAAGGCCCACTTTTACTTCTTCCTTTTATATATTTGCATCAATTAAATTATTACTTCATTGATAATAATAAAGTAAATATGTGATTAAGAAAAGCCAAAGCACAAGACACTTGAGTATTCCTAGCTTCTCTGTACTCATTACCAAAACAGACTACATCGCTTTCGTTACTAAATATCAGTGTTATTGACTATTAATTAATCAACATAAGGTATCGTATCACATTTAGCTTTGGGGCATAGCTAACCTTTCAACTGTATTTATCACTTTCTAATAATAAATACTATGAGAACCTTTAAACAAATGATCCAAACCAAGACAAGCCCTTCGATCACTCCTCACCTTGGTCTCCGTCCAAGAATGAGACCCTTAGAACCCTGACCACAGTGGAGGATGACATCACCTTCAGCTTTGACTCTGCAAAGTACCAAACAGACAAGGGGATAGAAAGATTGAGACTTTCTCTCTCCTTGGATCCACAGTATTTGGTGATGGAATCTTTCATTCTTTCCATGATAGGAAAGAATGAAAATGCATGAAGAGAAAGAAAATATGTCTTTTGGATTGGACCTCAGCGTTCCAGACACACACATGTATTATTCATCATCAGTGACTCACACGACGGCAGGGATCATCACTGATCCAAAAAAGACTACTTTCTCTTCATTTCTCTATATTGTTGATTCGTTAATTCATTAATTCACAAATCACAATTTTAAAACTATGTGATTCACAAAACCCCACGAAGGCATTATTATCTCAATTATGTACATAAAACCACTCTCACTACACTGTATTTCCGTCAATAATTAGCCTGCTGTTTATAAATCCTTCAATCAATTTAATTTTTCTATTAGTCCCATGTTTGTCACTAGGACACAGTTGGGCTTGAGTAGTTTTCATACTTTTTAGTAATATACTTAATACCCTTAAACAAAACATCCAGATCAGGAAAAAATCTTCATTACTCACCGTGGCCTCTGGGTTCCTAAAACACTGAGGAAACCCTAAGGCTCCGAGTCGAGCGAAGATCCTGAAATGCGGTCCAATGGGTCCATTCTGAGAGCACAGGGCAGAGCAGATGATGAAGATGGTTAAGACACTCTCTCCACTGGTCCTTACATTTAACCTTTTATTTAATCAGGCAATCATTAACTTTATGTAAATATTTTTCTCTTAAGAAAATGAACAAATTTGATCTTGCCACTGACCCAGAATCAGAACATGTTCCATAACCTTTACTCTTTAATCACATAGGGAACAGTCATAATATTCACATATTGTTTAATAAATGGACAATGCTTCACTCATTCATCTTATTGAAATATTTATAGATTCTCTCATTTAGCCAATTATAATAATAGATGAAAATGCATGAACATTAAGACCAAATACAAGAATTTAGTATATCCTTGGAATCTGTCCAAAGGATGTCCTCAAATACTGGAAGTGAACAAGGTTAATGTTACATCGGACCTCAGAGTTGCAGACACGTATTCATCGTACACAACTCGTACTCGAACAGTGGTCATCATCGATCCAATACTGTCCCTCTTTTTCTACATATATTTCTGTTTTTTACGGATAAATCTGTAATCGACTAATAATTTTCAACAATCCAATTTGAAAAAGCAAAGGAGGGCCCTCGTGTCCTGAATCTTTATAGAGAATTATTCTTACATCAATTAATCTTTCTTTCTTTAAACTCAATTTTCTGTATATACATTAATCAATACAATTTTTCATATATCCCATATTTAGCAATGAGATACAACTGCCTTCACTACTTACACTCCACACCTTTTAATAATACAGCAAATAACCTTTGAAAACATGCTGAAATCAAGGAAAGAATTACTTCTCTTACTCACAATTAGTCTCCCAGCTTCTCTAAGGAGTGGAAACCACTCAGTTTGTGACCATGGGAGATGCTTAAATCATCTCAAGAGTTTTCATTCTGAAGAGTATAGAGAGGAACAGACGAATTTCTTAAAAACTGAGGGAAATTCCCATTGATCCTGCTTACTGCTTTTCATTTACTCAGTATTTAGGTATTTATTATTTTTCTTAATATATAATTTTTACCTTAACAAACAAAAAAAACCCCCTCAATCTTTAAACCTACCTTGAATAATCATATTTACTCTTACTTATACATTGATCAAAGACTTGATTTCATGATCTATTTATCTCTTAATGGTCATCAGTCTTTCTTATTTTATTAATGATATCCTTCGTCCCACCTTATATGTTTATAGATGGGCAACACTTCAGCACCATCTTGTAATATACTTCTTTATATTTGTTTAATGGTTCTATCGTTATTCCAAAAATAAAACCTTATCTACATCAGTGAAATCAATACAAGATATGATGCTTTTCTAGTCCTCACATCTCTCCACAGAAGCAACTCCCCCTGAGGGAACAGGCTGGTTCTGTTCGGTGCTGGACCTCCAAGATCCCAACTGGGGTCTTCATCATCCGTGACTCTCCCCTCACCAGCTGTTCTCATTAGTTCATACTTGAATCTGCATTTCTTCCTTTGTTTCTACACTTGCCTCAATCAAATTATTCATTCATTCACAATAATAAAGTGATTCACAAAAAACCAACAACTGAAGACACACAGATGGCCAACAGACACATGGAAAGGTGCTCAACATCACTAATCCGAGAAATGCAAATCAAACCATGAGAGGCATCACCTCACGCCTGTTAGACTTGCTATTATCAAAAAGACAAGAAACCACTTTTGGCGAGGATGTGGAGAAAAGGAAATCTATATACGTTGTTGGTGGAAAATGTAAATTGGTCCAACCACTATAGAAAACAGCACAGAGGGTCCTCAAAAAATTAAAACTGAACTGACATGGGACCCAGCAATTCCACTGCTGGGTATTTACCCAAAGAAAATGAAAACTCTAAATCAAAATGCTACCTGCATCCCAATGTTCACTACAGCGTTATGTACAACAGCCAAGACATGGTAACAACTTGGTAATCCATGGTGTCCACTGGTGGATGAATGGATAAAGAAAAGGTGGTCTATTTCTACAATGGAATATTATCAGCCATTAAAAAGGGGGATATCTGGCCATTTGTGACAACATGGATGGAACTGTAGGGTATTCTGCTAAGTGAAATGTCAAACAAGAAAGGTAAATACTGTATTATCTCACTTATGTGGAATTTACAAAAAAAAAGAGAAAAGACAGAAAAACAGAGATGGAGAGGGATAAGGGAAGGAAGGAAGAAAAGGAAAGATGGAGGGGAAAAGGAAGAAAGAAAGGCAGTCAGAGCTCTTAGCTGCAGAAAACAGATTTTGGTTGCCAGAGGTGGGGTCTATGGGGTGGACAGTTGAGTTAAGAGGATCAAAAGGTACTAATTTCCAGTAATAAAATAAGTAAGCCATGGGGATATAGTGTCCAGAATGGTGACTGTGGTTAAGGCTGTACTGCATATTTAAAAGTTGGTAAGAGAGTAAATCTTTAAAAGTTCTCATCACAAGAAAAAAATATTTGTTACTATCTAAGATGACAGATGTCAAAAGTCTTACTGAGGTGAGAGTCATGTTGAATCATTATGGTAAACACATGAAGCTGATATAACACAAAGTCTTCAATCTTGCACATTATTGATTTAAGCAGCATAATGCTTCATTTCATATTTATCATTGTGCCATGGTTAACTTTAACATTACTTAATACCTTTTAACAATGGAGTAAATATTCTTAAACAAGGGGCCCATTCCAAGACAACCACTTCGTCCATTACTCACCTGGTCTCTCCAGACACAAAAGGTATGTGACACTCCTCAGATGAAAGAACTTTAAATCACCTCAAGTATAAAATCTAAAGGGTACCAAGCAGAGAGACGGTCAAGGTACTGAGATACCCTCTCTGTCGATGCACATTAAACCATTCATTTTCCCAGTCATTCAGACGTTTACTAATTCATTGTACCACTTCTTTCTCTCTCTTAATAAATCAAATGTCAAACACGTAACTAATTCAGTCAGTAACTAACTTATCACTGTCCATATCACTCTTACTCAAAGACATATGCACTTGAAGCTTTTGCTTTTCATTCCAACATTTTTTTATTCCAATATTTTTGTTATGTAATTTAACAATGAATGCTTCATCTATTTTAGTTACATTCAGTTATATATTTCTTTTTCATCCTGTCATTGATTCTTTATAATAATATTTTTAAGTTACCAGGTACACGAAGACCAAATACACTGCTCTCCTACACAGCTGATACCTCTGTGGGATCACTTCACTCCTACAGAGCCTATAAAGCTACCTGTAGGGTAGGAAAAGATGACTGAAGGGATGAGATTTCTCTTGTGTTTGACCACAGACCATCATTTATCCAGGTCTGGCCCTCATTATCTGAATTGATATCTACGTTTTAATTGATAAATTCATCACGTCATTACTGACAATAAAATAAATGCCTCGGGAATCACAAAACCCAAAAAAAAGCTCCTTGAATATCTCAATTGTTTATCTACAGAATTATCTCTCACTTTAAATATATATCTTTCATTAACTGATTTCAATATTTCCTATGCTTCCTCCTAACCCCATTTTTACTGTTTTCATAGTTTGATGATCAGGGTATTTCACACTTTTTAATAATGCAGTGAAAACCTTTTTAAAAATCACACAACCTAGAAAAGAATTTTGAATATTACTCACACTAGTCTCCACGCTTTTAAACCACAGGCGCAACTACAGAGCTTGTCACAATACTAGAATGCTAACATCAGCCGAATGAAACCATTCTAAGGAATCCAAGGCAGAGCAAATAATAAAAACAGATTGAGACATTATGCTCACTGGCCCTTTCATGCCACCGTTAATTTAGGTGCTTATTTATTAAGCAGCGAACTGAAATAATATATATTTTATTTTCTCTTAAGTAAATGAACACTATCAATCTTGCCACTGATAGACAAAATGAACACTATTACTTATCAGTAACTCTCTCATCCTTAGTCGAAGAATGACACCCTTGTCCTATGTATTCCCTGACAGATGTAAGTGTTTTCAAGATATGTTAAGACTATTCCTTGCCTACCCACAAATTTGTATAATTCTACAATATTTCACTGCCTTCACCTTTATTTATTGGTGTGTTAGTTTATTGATTATTTCATTGATCAAATTATAAAAAATGAAAAGAAAAAGCATGAACATAACAAACAAAAACAAAATACATATATCTCCTTGGTGTACTCCTGACATGTACCTATGAAATCACCTCAAACAAGACAATGGACCAGATTCTACTTCTGTTCAACCTCAGAGTTCCAGACACGTATTGAACATACACAGCTAATACACCACAGTAGGCATCATCGATCCAATATTGTCCCTCATTTCCTTCATTCATTTCTACACTTTTATTGACTAACTCAGTAATTCACTAATAATTTGAAACTCTATTGTTCACAAACCCAAGAAGAGTCATGATACCTGCACTCTGTACATAGACCATTCACACATCAATGTATCTCCTTGAAAATTATGATGCTGTGTTTCATCTATGCATTAATCAATATAATGTTTCATAAAATTGAATATTTATCACTGAGCTACAGTTATCCTCTGGGATTCCATAGGAAATTTTCAAATACTACCCTGAACACACAAACAAAATAAAATCACAGCAACTAAGAAAAGAAACTGGACTGTTATTATCTATTATTATTATTGTGTTTCTAAGACAGAGATGCAATCATAAGGCACACCTTCATGGAATGATTCTTAATCAGCTCAGATGTGTCCATTTTGGGCATTACAAAGCACAGATGATGAAAAAGAAAAAGAAAATTTACCCCATTGTCTCCTACTTTCTAACTTTCATTTACTCAGTCATTGGAAATTTATAACTTTTGCACCACATAAAGACTTTTTTTCTTAAAGAAAGAACAGCCTCAAAATTGAGAATGACCAAGAATAATTAATTGGATCTTTATTTTTCATATCTATATAATCCTTTACCAAAGAGGTAACATCCTTGATGAATTTCATACTGGGCATCAGTGTTTGCAATTTTTATTACCTTCTTGCTAACCATAGATGTTCATAGGTAGACAACAATTTGCCTTTTCCTTTTCCTGTTATTTATGTATCATTAATGGTTCTATCATTCATCCATAAATGATATTAAATATAAATTTACTAACTCAAAATAAAAGAATGATCTCTATACATTCCTAATATCTCTATACAGAATCAAATAAAGAGAATAGAGTATATACCGTGTTGGACCTCGGGGTTACAGACAAATTATTCAGCCCCCAAGACTCATGTTCTAAAAATCATTAGTTCATTTGAGTCCAAATAAAGTTCATTCATTTATATACTTGTATCAATTAAATCATTACTTTATTGATAATAATAACATAAATACATGATTAACAAAAATCAAAGAACAAGACACTGACTATGCCAAACTTCTCCCTAATCATTACCAAAACTGATGGTATCTCTTTCATGAATCAACATCAAACTTCTCTGTCACCACTTACTCAACATAAGGTTTCCTATCATACTCATCAGTGGGGCATAATTGCCCTTTTGCTTGTTTTCTTTATTTTAAAAATACTTTGAAAACCCATGAACACATGACCCAAACCAAGACAAACACTTGGACCACTCCTCACCTTGGTCTCTGACCTCTGACCCCAAGACCCTCAGAACCTTGATCACAGTGGAGGATGACATCACCTTCAGCTTCGATTCTGCAAAGTACCAAACAGACAAGGGGATAGAAAGATTGAGACTTCCTCTCTCCAAGGATCCATATATTGGCTTATTGATTCTTTCCTTGGTTCAGTTATAATAAAGGATGAAAATGCATGAAGAGAAAGAACACAATTCTGTAGTTGGACCTCAGGGTTCCAGACACGAATTATTTGTCATCGATGACTCATACGCTGGCATAGGTCATCATCGATCCAGAAAAGACTACCTGCTCTTCATTCATCCCATATTATTTATTGATTAATTTATTAATACACTAATTACAATTTTAAAACTGTATGATTCACAGAACCCCAAGAAGCCACTGTTATCCCTAATACATATCTCGACTCATTCTCACATCATGTGTCTCTGTCATTAATTATCCCACTTTTCATAAATGCTTTAACCATTGTAATGCTTCCCATTAATTTCATATTTATCACTGGGACACAGTTTGACTTCTTTTGAGTATTTTTCGTACATTTTCTTAATGCAATGAATACCCTTCAACAAATCACCCAAACCAAGACAAGAACTTCGATTATTGCTCACATTGGCCTCTGGGCTCCTAAAACAGAGACGTAATCCAAAGGTTCACGATCAAGAAAAGATCCTGAAATGAAGTCCAGCATGCATTCTGAGGCATATACAGGGCAGAAAAGATGGTAAAAATGGTTGAGATATTTTCTCCCCTGAACCTTGTATTTAACCTTTTATTTAAGCAGCTCCTAGGTAATAGTTAATTTGGTGTAATATAATTTTTCTCCTAAAAAAATGAACAAGAGTGATCTTGCCACTGACTCAGAATGTGAACATTAGCCATGACTTTTACTCTTTTAGCAACACAGGTAATATATACCATGTCGTGGTTTATATAATTACACAGTGCTTCACTCATTCATCTTAACTTATTTACATATTGATTTATAGAGTCTATCATTCATCCAATTACATTAACAAGTGAATATGCATAACAATAAAGGCTGAATACAAATCTTAGTATATTCCTGATATCTGTCTTTAGGATGCCTTTAAATAATGGGAAGAGACTAGATTAATTTTATAATGGATCTCCAAGCTCGAGACACATATTCATCGTATACGACTCACACGCGACCAGCAGTCACCATCAATCCAATACTGTCCCTCATTTGCTTCATTCATTTCTACGTTGTTGATTCATGAATTCTTTATTGCACTAGTAACAATTTTAGAATCCTACCATTCACAAAACCCAAGCAGAATCATGATATCCCTATTCTGTAAATAGATCATTCTCATGTCTATGTATCTCTTTGTAAAATTGTGATGCTATTTTACAAATATGCATTCATCAATTAATATTTGATAAACTATCACTAAATTACAGTTTTCCTTCTGTGATTCTATATGAATGTTCAAATAATACACTGACTACAACAAACACAAACAAATATCACCAAATCCAAGATAAGAAAATTGACGATTGTTCACATTGGTCTCTGTGCTTCTTCTAACACAAAGGCGCAATTACCAGGTGCACCACCATGGAAAAACATTTAATCAGCTGGAATGTGTCAAGTTGGAGGAGTACAAAGCACAGCAACTGAGGGGAATAAAAGAGAAAGGAAAACTCACCCCTACTGATTCTTGCTTTCTACATTTCATTTACTCAGTCATTACAACGTTTTCATGTGTAGAGAGAACAAACTCAAACTTCAAAATGACCCAGAAGAATTAATGGAGTCTTAATTATCGTTGTTCACATGATTCTTGGCCAATAAGGGACATCTCTGATTCATTTATTGCATAATGGGCATCAGTGTTGACAATTTTTATTAGTACTTTTTATCTGATCATAGAAATACATAGGTAGATAATGATTTATCTTTTCTTCAATGTTTATTATTTACATATGTTTAATGGTTCGTTCATTGGCCCATTAATAGTATTAAATCTAAATTTAAAAACCAAAACAAGAATCTGATCTTTATATATTTCTAACATCTGTCCATAGGATCAAAAAAGAGAACAGAGAGTATATATTATGTTGTTGCTCAGGGTTCTGGACACACTAGTCACTGTCGATAACTAATTAGGTAATCATCATTGAGTTCACCTTTAGCTAACTCATTTATATAGTTGTATCAATTAAGTCATTATTTTATTGATGATAATAATAACATAAATACATGGTTAACAAAAAACAAAAAGCAAGACACTGACTATCCCAAATTTCTCTCTAATCATTACCAAAATAGATCATATGTCTCTTAAAAATAAATATCAATGTTGTTGATTATCAATTAATCAAAATAAAGTTTCATATCATATTTATCTTTAGGCCATAGTTAAAATCTTTTTTATTAAATTTATTACTTTTTAATAATATGATGAAAACCCTTAAACATATGTTCCAAACGAAGACAAAACTTTTGGCCATGACTCACCTTGGTCTCTGTCACAAAACAACATGGTAACCTGGATCACAATGAAGGGTGAAATCACCACGAGCTCCTACTCTGTAAAATACCAAACAGAGAAGGTGACAAAAAGATTGAGACTTTCTCTCTCTATGGATCCATAGTGTTTGGTGATGGAGTCTTTCATTCGTTCCATGGCAGGAAAGAATGAAAAGCCATAAAGAGAACAGAGACGTGTCTTTTGGATTGGACCTCAGCGTTCCAGACACAGACACATACTATTCGTCATCGACGACTCATACGCCGGTAGGGATCATCATCGATCCAGGAAAGATGGTCTTCTCACTCGTCCCATATGCTGAACTGATCAATTAACTAATAGATTCACTCACTAGAATGGATAACTCAATGATTCACCACCCCAAGAAGGCACTGGCATCCCCAAACTTCTCTGGGACCGTTCCCCCATCATATATATTTCAAATCTCTTCTCCCTGTCTCCCTTGGGCTGTAATCCAGACAATGCTTCCTTTTTGTCTCCTTATTGTCAATAGCATAAAAGTGGCCTTCTTGCATTACACTCCAAGCACTTTGGAGATGGAGTCCATGTCCCTGGGTGACCCACCCAGACCAAGATCAGAGGACTGACTGTGCTCACACGGGTCTGCTGGCTCCTCAACCGCAGATGCAACCTTAGGCTGCTGATCCAGGAGGACTCCTTCATTCAGGTCCAGTGTGGCCATTCTGGGGGCTAGGAAGCCAAGCAGATGACAAAAATATCAAACCAAGACCAAAAATTAGCCCCTTTCATGCCTGACATCTGTCTGCAAGATGCCTTCTCGCATGGAGAACGGCCTGGGTTCCTGTTCTGTTGGACCTCAGACTTCCAGTCATGTATTCATCGTACACAACTCATACGCCACCAGTAGTCATCATTGATCCAATATTCTCCCTCTTTTTCTGCATTCCTTTCAACACGATGTCTTGACAGATTCACTAATTCACTGATCACCATGGACACCCCCAGGATCCACAAAACCCAAGGAGAGACATGAGACCTCTCATCTGTCAAGAGATCACTCCCCCATTCATGGATCTCATTTTTCAAATCATGAGGCTGATTTTCATTTATGCATCAATCAATTCATGTGTCCTAAAATTCTGTTTATCAATGAGCTACACTGTGCCTTCTGTGATACTATACAGAAATTTCAACTAACACACTGCAAATAAGCATGCACAAAATGTCATCCTAGCCAACAGCAGAAACTTGGCTCATACTCACTTTGGTCTCTAGGCCTCCAAACGAGACAGACGCAATCATAAGGCCCACCACGGAGGAAGGAGGCTCCATCGCCTCGAATGCGCCCATTTGGAGGGGCACACAGCAGTCAGTGAGGGAAAAAAAGAAAGAGAAAGGAGAATTCATCGTCATTCATTCTTCTCCCGGCCTTTCACCTACTCAGCACTTACAAATTTATAACATTTTCATAACGGAGGGATTTTTTTTCCTCTAAACACAAACAAAAGAACAAGAAGCACAACAACAGAAAAAAAAATCCTCCAAATTCAGAAGGAGCCCGAACAGCTGAAACCATCATTATTCACGACTGTTCGTTCTCGGCCAAAGAGCTGATGCCCTTGACCCAAATCATTGATCCTGGGCATCAGTGGGGGCCATCTGTGTTCATCTTTCCCGCCTCGCCATGGATGCTGACGGGTAGACAATGATTTACCTTTCCTTCGTTACCTACTACTGACCTGGCCTCACTACTGCTTCTCTCATGGATCCACTGAGATTAGTAAAATCAAGACCTGTTGATCCGAAATGCGAACGGGATCGCTATACACTCCTGACATCTCTCCGTGGGATCACACAAGACACGGAAGCAAAGAAGTGTCTATGTGGCTGGACTCAGGGTTCCAGACACACTGTTCACTGGCCGTGGCACATCGGCCCACCACCACGGGTTCACTGGGGCCCATTTTGACTTCTTTCCTTGGTACAGTCGGATCCATTTAGTCATTACTTCCTTGACAATCATCAGACAAACACATGTCTATCCAAAACCCGAAAGCAAGACTCTGCAATATCCCACACTCCTCTCCAATCATTACCAGAATTGCTGGCATCTCTATTCTGAATGAGTAGCCATGTTCTCTGGCACCTCCTTCTCAACATAAGGTTTCCCAGCACACTCATCAGTGGGACAGAAGCACCCTTGGATTGTACTCCTCATTGGGAAAAACACTATGGAAACCCTCGAACAAACCACCCCAACCAAGACAGGCCCTTGCACCCCTCCTCACCTTGGTCTCCGACCTCTGACCCCAGGACCCTTAGAACCTTGATCACAGTGGAGGACGACATCACCTTCAGCTGTGATTCTGCAAAGTACCAAACAGACAAGGGGACAGAAAGATTGAGACTTTCTCTCTCCATGGATGCATAGTGTTTGGTGATGGAGTCTTTCATTCGTTCCATGGCAGGAAAGAACGAAAAGGCATGAAGAGAAAGGAGACGTGTCTTTTGGACTGGACCTCAGCGTTCCAGACACAGACACGTATTATTCGTCATCGATGACTCATACGCCGGTAGGGATCATCATCGATCCAGGAAAGACTACGGTCTCCTCGCTCGTCCCATACACTGAACTGATTAATTCACCGATTCACTAATTGTAATTTTAAAACTATATGATTCGCACAACCCAAGAAGACCTTGATATCCTCAGTGTGTCTCTACAACCATTCTCACATCATTATATCCTTCATTATCACTTTTTCACGAACGTATTAATATAATGCTTCATATTCGTCACTTAATTATCAATAGCATTAAAATGGCCTTCTTTATATTTCCAATATTTTGTTCACGCAGTAAATGCCCTTAAACAAACCACACAAACCAAGATTAGAAGTCTGCGCTCACACTGGTCTACTGGCTCCTCAACCACAGATGTAACCCTAGGCTGGTGATCAAGGAAGAACCCTTCATTCAGGTCCAGTGCATCCATTCTGAGGGATATAAAGAACAGTAGATGAGAAAAATGGTTGTGACAGTCTCCGCATTGGCCTTGCTTTGACGTTCACATAGTTATTTAGGCCATCATTAATTTAGTGTATATATTTAGTCTGTTAAAAAAAGGAACAAATCTGAGCTTGTCAATGATCCAGAATATGAACATGGTCTATACCTTATCCTGTCTACGTCATCCTTCCCCTATGTAATAACATTCATTACCTTTCACTTCTAATTGAACTTCAGGGTTTCTGTGATATATTAATATTATTTCTAGCCTCATGTATTTCTGTAATTGGACAATATTTTACTCTATTCATTTTTACTTTTAACTATTTATTTATAGATCTCACATCTTCCAGTTATAATCATAGATTGATAATACATGAAACAAAGACCAAAAATAAGCCCCTCATCCCTAATCTGCCTAGAGGATCACGTCAATCAGGACAAAGGGAGCCACTCTATTTGCACTGGACCTCAGCGTCCCGGACAGGGATTAATCCTGTAGGTCCCATATGTCACAGCAGTCATCATTGCTCCAACATCGTTCCCCTTTCCCTACCCACATTTCTACTTTTTCGATTAAATCAAAACTCACTAACAATGTCAGCAGTACAGCACAAAAAAAGAAACCCAAGAAGAGTATTGATGTACACAGAATTTTTCTTACTTGAATATCTCTCTCTCATTAATACTCTCAGTTTTCCATATGTGCATCAATCAACATAATGGTCTATCCATACTGAACACTGAGCTACACCTGCCTTCTCTACTTACCTTCCACACACTTCGTAAAAATATAGTGAAATCCCTTCAAAGAAAAAAGCAACTGAGAAAAGAATTTCAACTGTTACTCACATTAATCCCCATTCTTCTATCAACACAGGCAAGCACAGAGCACGTGTCCACGGAAACACTGAATCGTCTCTAGGGCACTCATCCTGAGCAGGACAGAACACAGCAGATGATAAAAAAGACTGAGACCTCATCACCATTGATCCTTGTTTCCCACATTGCATTTACTCAGTATTCAGGTATTTTTTTCTTCCTCTCTATGATTTTTATCTTGTGAAAATAAAAAATTCAGTCTTCAGCCTGTAACAGAACAATGAAACTGACTCTTACATAAGCATGTCTATAGAGCATGGGAAAGTGGTGACTATCATCCATTTATTTGACAACAGTGTTTTCAATTTCTATTAACTATAGCTTCTGATTTAATGCAATCCCTATCAAATTACCCAGGACATGTTTCACACAACGAGAACAAATCATAAAATTTATATGGAACCACAAAAGACCTAGAATTGCCAAAGCATTACTGAAGAGAAAGAAAGAGGCTGGAGGAATAACTCTCCCAGACTTCAGACAATACTATAGAGCTACAGTCATCAAGACAGCATGGTGTTGGCGCAAAAACTGACATATAGACCAATGGAACAGAATAGAGAGCCCAGAAATGAAGCCACAAACTTTTGGTCAACCCATCTTTGACAAAGGAGGCAAGAATATACAATGGAATAAAGACAGTCTCTTCAGCAAATGGTGTTGGGAAAACTGGACAGCAGCATGTAAAGCAATGAAGCTAGAACACTCCCTTATACCACACACAAAAATACTCAAAATGGATCATAGACTTAAACATAAGACAAGATACAATAAACCTCCTAGAAGAAAATATAGGCAAAACATTATCTGACATACATTTCAAAAATGTTCTCCTAGAACAGTCTACTCAGCCATAGAAATAAAAGCAAGAATAAACAAATGGGACCTAATGAAACGTACAAGCTTCTGCACAGCAAAGGAAATCATAAGAAAAACAAAAAGACAACCTATGTCTGGGAGAAAATTTTTGCAAATGAAACCGACAAAGGCTTGATCGCCAGAATATATAAGCAGCTCATACAACTTAGTAAGAAACACCAAACAACCCAATCCAAAAATGGGCAAAAGACCTAAACAAGCAATTCTCCAAGGAAGACATACAGATGATCAATAGGCACATGAAAAAATGCTCAATATCACTAACTATCAGAGAAATGTAAATCAAAACTACAATTAGGTATCACACCTCACACCAGTCAGAATGGCCATCATTCAAAAGTCCACAAATGACAAATGCTGGAGAGGCTGTGGAGAAAGGGGAGCCCTCCTACACTGCTGGTGGGAATGCAGTTTGGTGCAGCCACTGTGGAAAACAGTATGGAGATTCCTCAAAAGACTAGGAATAGACTTACCATATGACCCAGGAATCCCACTCCTGGGCATATATCCAGAAGGAACCCTACTTCAAAATGACACCTGCACCCCAATGTTCACAGCAGCACTATTTACAATAGCCAAGACATGGAAACAGCCTAAATGTCCATCAACAGATGACTGGATAAAGAAGATGTGGTATATTTATACAATGGAATACCACTCAGCCATAAATCGACAACATAATGCCATTTACAGCAACATGGATGTTCCTAGAGAATGTCATTCTACGTGAAGTAAGCCAGAAAGAGAAAGAAAAATACCATATTAAGACTGCTCATATGTGGAATCTAGAAAAAAAAAAGCATAAATACAAAACAGAAATAGACTCATAGACATAGAATACAAACTTGTGGTTGCCAAGGGGGTGGAGGGTGGGAAGGGATAGATGGGATTTCAAAATTGTAGGACAGATAAACAAGATTATACTGTATAGCACAGGGAAATATACACAAGATCTTATGGTAGCTCACAGAGAAAAAAATGTGACAATGAATATATATATATGTTCATGTATAACTGAAAAATTGTGCTGTACACTGGAACTTGACACAATATTGTAAAATGATTATAAATCAATAAAAATGTTAAAAAAAAAACTATAGCTTCTGCTTCACCAAATATGTTCATAATGGACAGGCTTCACCCTATTTTGCCATATGTATTTAAAAATATTTGCTTGAATCTTCAATGATAGATCCATTAATAGTAACAAATCTAAGTCTATGAAATCTATACCAAATATAATTTTTGTATTCCTGGGTCACTCTCTAGAATCAGTTGCAACAGAGGGAATAGGCCACTTATGTTCTGTGCTGGACCTCAGATTTCAGACATGTTTTCATCGTCCAGGACTCCTCCCGTCACGATCATCATCATTGGTCCAGGGCTGAGTCTCTTTTCTTTGTTTCTTTCTATTTCTTTGTTTACTAATTCAGTACATCACTAATAATAATTTAAAAGCCCTACTATTCACAAAAACAAAGAAGATTCATGTTATCTCTCTTCCATATAGGAATCATTCTCGCTCAATTTATCTTTTTTAAATTTTTTTTTCCAAGTACACACTAATCAATTAATGTGTCAGAAATTTCTATATTTATCACTGAGCTACAGTTCTCTTTCTGTGGCTCTCTGTGGCTTGTTCAAATTGTACACTGAGCACACACACACACATACACACACATACACACACCCCAAAAATAGACAAGAAATTTAACTATTACCCACATTGTTCTCAGTGCCTCTAAAAGACAGATGCAGTCATAGGGTTCACCTTCATGAAACGAGGCTTAATCAACTCGAATGAGTCCATTTTGAAAGGTATAAAACAGTAAATGGGGAAAAAAAAGAAAGGAAAATTTATTGCCATTGATTCCTATTTTCTATATTTCATTGACCCAGGTCATTTAGGAATTTGTAATTTTTTCATAATATAGTTATTGTTTTCTGTTAACAGAAAGAAAAACCTCTAACTTGAGATTGACTCAGAAAAAATAACTCCTACTTATTCATATCTTTATGATTTTTGGCCAAAGAGCTGATACCCTTCATCCATTTATTTCATAACGGGCATAAGTGTTGGCAGTTCTTATTAATGTTTCTTGCTTCACCATATATGTTCATAATGTCATGACAATTTACCTTTTTATATTTATTATTTATTTATCTTTAATGGTCCTATCATTCATCTATTAATAATTTTAAATCTCAGTCTAAAAACTTGAACTTCATACATTCTTACTATCTGTCCATAGGACTGAATAAATGGAGAAATAGACTGTGTATTGTGTTGGACCTCAAGGTTCTAGAAACTTATTATTCATCGTCCATGACTCATCCACCACCAGACCTAATCATTGGTTCATTTGAGGATGAATTTTACTACACTGATTTATTTGTATCAATTAAATCATTACCTCACTGATAATAATAAAGTAAATACATGGTTAACGAAAACCAAAAAGGAAGACACTTGAGTATCCCTAACTTGTCTGAACTCATTCCTGAAAGAGGTTATAGCTTTCTCATTAGTAAGTATCAATGCTATACTTTATCAATTAATCAACATGAGGTTTCATATCATATTTATCTTTGGGCCATAGCTAACCTTTGGATTATATGTATTACTTTTAATAATACTATGAGAACCCATAAATAAATGACAAAACCAAGACAAGAGCTTTGGCCATTACTCACCTTGCTGTCTGCCCTACAACAACCTTGATCACAGTGGACGATCAAATCACCTTCAGCTTCGATTCTAAAAATTACCAAACACACAAGAGGATAAAGAGATTGAGACTTTTCTCTTCATTGATGCACATATTTGCTTATTCATGCTTTGACTGGTTCAATTATAGTAAAGAATGAAAATGCATGAAGAGAAAGAAGACCTGTCTTTCGGTTGGACCTCAGAGTTCCAGACACATGTTATTCGTCATCGATGACTCATACGCTGGCATATATCATCATCGATCCAGAAAAGACTACCTTCTCTTCATACATCCCATATTATTTATCCATTAATTTATTAATTCACTAATTATAATTTTAAAACTCTATGATTCACAAAACCCCAAGAAAGCACTGTTATCCCTAATATGTAGAATCATCACACCAGTTATCTCTGTCATTAATTATTCCACTTTTCATAAATGCTTTAATCACTGTCATCCTTCTTATTAACCCCGTATTGGTCACAAGTAAACAGCTGGACTTCTCTGAGTATTTGTCTTATTTTTTATTAATACAGTGAACACTCTGAAACAAACCACCCAAACAGAGACAAGAAGTTATTGCTCACACAGTTCTGCCGGTTCCTAAAACAGAGACGCAATCCTTAGGCTCACGATCATGGAAATGTCCTGAAATTAGGTCCAGTGGGTCCATTCTGAGGAGTACAGGGCAGAGCACATGATAGAAATGGTTGAGACACTCTCTCCACTGATCCTTACATTTAACTTTTCATTTAATCAGTCCTTAGAAGATCATGTATCTGGTGTAATTATTTTCCTCTCTTAAGAAAATAAACAAGTGTGATCTTGCCACTGATGTCCATCTGAACATCACTTAAGACTTTTATTACCTTAGCCACCCAGGTAACAGTCATGTAAGTCATATATTTTATGTAATTGGATAACGCTTCACTCATCCACCTTTACTTAATTCTCTCATTTATCCAGTTAAAATAATAAATGAAAATGCATGAACATGAAGTCCAAATGCAAGACCTTAGTATATTTGTGACTTTTCTCTGTAGGATGCCTTCAAATACTGGAAAGGAACTAGATTAGTTTTATATTGGACCTCAGAGTTTCACACATGTAGTCACCGTATTTGACTCATACGCGACCAGTAGTCATCATCGATCCAATATTGTCCCTCTTTTTCAACATACATTTTATTTGTCTATTGATTAAATGTATAATTCAATAATAATGTTTAAGCAGTAAAATTAAACAAAAAATAAGAGCCTTTATGTCCAGAATCCACAGAGAATTATTCTCACATCAATATATTTCTTTTATTAATGAAACTAAGTTTTCCGCACACGTGTTAATCAATACAGTTTTCATATATCCACATTCAGGAATGAGATACACCTGCTGCCGTCACTTACATTCCACACTTTTTAATAATATAGAAGACAATCTTGAAAAACATCCTTAAACCAAGAAATGAACTTCAACTATTACTCACATTAATCCCTCAACGTTGATTAAGAAGTGGTAACCATACAGTTTGTGACTGTGGGAGATGCTTAAATCATCTCAAGTGTTTTCATGCTGGAGAGTATAGAGAGAAACAGATTATTTTTTTTTTAAATGAGGTCAAATCCCCATTGAGCCCGCTTACAACACTTCAGTGATTCTGAATTTAGGTATTTATGCTTTTTCTGAACATATAATTTTTATCTTAACAAACAAAAAAAACTCAATATTGAGACTGACCCTGGAGACTCAAATTAACTCCCATTTATCCATGTTCATATATGCTGATCAAGGGGATGATTTCTTGATCTAGTTATTTCTTAATGGTCATCAATATTTTTAATATTTATAAATAATATCTTTAGCCTCACTACATATGTTCATAGATGGACAATGCTTCATCCTTCTCTTTTTACTACACTATTTATATTTACTTAAAGGTTCTATCATTATACCATAAATAATAAATCTTGTATAAAATCAATACAAGAGTATGATATTTTTCTATTCCTCACATTTCTCTATAGAAACAATTCTAACCAAGGGAACAGACTAGTTATGTCCATGTTGGACTTCAGAGTTTAGACACCTGTTGTCATCATCCACGACTCCTCAGTCACCAGTCATTACCATTAGTCTATATTAGACTCTCTCCTTCTTCCTTAGTTTCCACGTATGTATCAAATTATTGGTTTATTCATAATAATAAAAATAATACATGGTTCACAAAAACCCAAGAACAGAAGACTTATGGATGGTGAACAGGTACATGTAAAGGTGCTCAACATCACTCATCATCAGGGAAATGTACATCAAAACCACAAGAGACATCACTTCATTTCTCTTAGAATAGCTAGTATCGAATGACAAGAAATACCAAGTGTAGGGGAGGATGTGGAGAAAAGGGAGTCTATGTACAATGTTGTAGGAAATGTAAATTGGTGACACCATGATAGAAAACAATGTGGAGAGTCCTCAAAAAATTAGAAATGAAATGGTATATGATCCAACAATTCCACTTCCCGGTATTTAAAAAAACAATGAAGACACTGATGCAGAGTGATATATGCACCCAGTGTCCACTGCAACATTATTTACAATAGCCAATATATATTAACAACTGAAGTATCCACTGATGGATGAATAAAGAAAAGGCAGTATATTTCTACAATGGAATATTACTCAGCCATTAAAAAGGAAATATAGCCATTTGTGACAACATGGATGGGCCTTGAGGGCATTTTGCTAAGTGAACTAGTCAGACAAGAAAGGTACATACTGTATGATTTCACTTATGTGGAATCTAAAAGACAGAAAGAAAGAAAGGAAAAAGGAAAGAAAGAGGAGAGAAGAAAAGAAGAGAGAGAAAGGAAAGAAGGAAGGAGAAAAGAGAAGGAGAGAGAAGAGGAGAGAAGAAAAACAGAGCTCTTAGATCCGGAGAACAGACTGATGGTGGCCAGAGGTGGGAGGGGGGCATGGACAAAATGGGCAAAAGGGATCAAAAGTCATTCATTTCCTGTTATAAAATAAAGAAGTTGTGGGGATGTTAAGCACAACATGATAATACAGTTACTACTGTATTGCCTATCTAAAAGCTGGTAAGTGTGAATCTTAAAAGTTCTTATCACAAGGAAAAAAATGAAGCTAAATTGATTAGAGAGGTTAATTAGACTAAATTGTAGTGATCTTTAGGCAATATACAGATATATCCAAACACACACAAACCTATTTTATATAGTCCTCAATTCTGCACATTACCGATTAATCAGCATTATGGTTCATTTCATCTTTCACACTGGGCCATTGTTAACTTCTTGATTATTTAATGCTCTTTAACAATGTAGTAAATATTCCTAAACAAATGACCCATTCCAAGACAATCATTTTACCATTACGTGCCAGGTCCCTTCCCAGACACAGAGGTGACGTAACAGGCCTGACATGGCACAAGTCTAAAGCAGCTCAAGCATCACATTCTGAAGACGACCAGGCAGAGAGATGATGCACTGACATGCTCTCTCCATTGAGATGTATGTGAAACCACTTGTTTGCATAGTTATTAAGGCCTTTACTAAATTATGGTAATACTTTTTCTCTTTCTTCTAGCAAAGCAAACATCAAACTTGTAGCTGACTAAATCCATCAGAGGTAGGAGCTACTATTATTCTTGCCATATGTATCACCTGTTCCTCACAGACATATAAAGTGATCGTTTTATTTTCCATTCCTATTTACGTCATCATATGTCTTTGCGATATATTTCAACAATGAATAGTGTTTCTCTTATTCATATTTATTCATTTATATATTTCTTTAATTGTTCTGACATTGATTTTTGATAATAATGATTGAGGCATTCCTATACACAAAGGCTAAGAGCAAGATCCTTGTATGCGCACGATGTCTCTCAATAGGAGCACTTGAAACTGAAGGCAAATACTAGATTTCCTTTATATTTGACCTCAGAACTCCAGACGCATATATTCACCATCTGTCTCATAGCACAAATTAAAATTATTAACCCATATTTGGCCCTCATTACCTTCATTCATGTCTACATTTTAATCGATTCATAAATTCTTTAATGATAATAAAATCAGTACATGGGGAATAACACTACCTAGAAAAGATCTCGACCATCTCTAAAATTTCTCTATAGGATTGCTTCTCACTGAGTAGATGTATTTCATTACTAGACTTGAACATTTCATATACAGATCAATTAAAGTAATGCTTTTTCTTATCCTAACTTTTACTGAATTGAAGTTTGATGATGACTATATTTCACAATTTTACTACTGCAGTGAAAACCTTTTTAAAACCCACAAAATGAAGAAAAGAATTGTGATGACTACTCACCCTTGTCTCCACGCTTCTAAATCACAGATGAACCCACAGAGCTCATGACCATATTGGAACGCTTCCATCATCGGAATGCAATCATTCTAAGGAGTACGAAGCAGAGCAGATAAAATATTGAGACATGCTCATCAGTGCTTGGATTTCATTGCTCACTTAGGCAGTTAATTACTAAGCCATGAATGGCAACAATGTATATTTTATTTTCTAAAGTAAACAAGGAATATGGATCTAGCCACATGCAGACAGCATGGACATTGTCTGCTACGTATCAATAGCTACATCAGCCTTAGTCAACCAGAACCACACATTCCATGACAGAGGTCACTATTTCACTGCACATTAAAGCTACTTCTTACAACACAGTACAGTGTTTATGAATGGACTGTATTTCATTGCCATCTCCTTTTTTTTATTGTTTATTTAATTGATATAATTATAAAAATAAAAGAAAATGCAAGAACATAGAGACCCTTCAAAAAAGTTCCCTGTATGTTACTGACATATCTATGAAATCATATAAAAAAGGACAGTGAACTAGATCCCATTTCTGTTGGATCTCAGAGTTCCAGACACGTATTCATCGCATACAACTCATACGCCACGGGTAGTCATCATCAATCCAACACCGTCCCTCTTTTTTCCTCATTCATTTCTATGTTACTTACTAATTTAGTAATTCACTAATAAAAATTTACAGAAATACTGTCCACAAAACTAAGAAGAGACATCACATCCTTAATCTGTAGTTTATGCATTTCTATATATCTTTTTTAATTATGTTGCTACCTCATTGATGCATTAATCAATTAATGTTTCATAGAAATCAATATTAATCACTGAGCTAAAGTTTCCTCTGTGTTCCTATATGGAACAACACACTAAATTCACACAAACACACAAAATATCTCCTAGCCAAGACACGAAATTACTCACATTACAGAGAAGTAATCATAAGACTCCCAGAGATGGCACAATAATTAATCAGCATGAATGCCTCCATTTGCAGAGGAAGAATACAAGCTCAACGGTGAAAGGAAAGGAAGAAACATTTATCACTATGGATTCTACTTTCTACGTTTAATATACCAAATCATAGGAATTTATGACATTTTCATAATGTAGAGAATTTTTGCTATGTATCAAAAGACCTCCAGGGTGATTATAACCTAGAAAAGTACACTTGATCTTAATTATGCAAATCTATGCAATTCTGGGACAAAGAGTTAACACTCTCGATCCATTTATTCCATGATGACCTCCAGTGTTCACAAGTTTTATAAATATTTCAGGCCTCATCATAGATTTTCATTCATAGACAAGAGTTTACTTTAACATCTGAATACACTACTATATATATTTAATGGTTCTATCAGATATATTAATAATAACAAATTTAAATTGATTAAACATAAATAAGAGCATGACTAGGTTTCAAATATATGGCCATAAAATCAAACAAACTTAAAAAACAGAATATGAATTATTTTGGTTCTGAGAACTACAAAACTTTATAATTCATTATTCCTGACAGATCAACAACTTATTTGATTCTATAGATACACATATATAACATTCATATAAAATCTTATGTAAATTAAATCAATCACTAATTCACTGTGATCATGGACACTCCCAATATCTAGAAAACCCAGGACATTAATGATATCTCTACTACGTCACATTGACGTTCAACGTTATTAAAATAATGATGCTGTCCATTATCTATGCATGATCCAATCACTCTCTCAAAATTCTTTATTTATCATTGAGCTACACGTGACCTTCTGAGATTCTACATGGAACTTTGAAGTAACACACTACATACAATGAATGTGAACAAAAAAACCTGGCAAACAAAACAGAAATTTGAATAGTAATATCAGGACATTTTGTGCCTATAAATGACAGACTCAGTCCTCGATCTGTCTCCAAAGAGGGAGGCTCCATCACCTCGAATGCGCCCATTTGGAGGGGCACACAGCAGTCAGTGAGGGAAAAAAAGAAAGAGAAAGGAGAATTCATCGTCATTCATTCTTCTCCCGCCCTTTCACCTACTCAGCACTTACAAATTTATAACATTTTCATAATGGAGGGATTTTTTTTCCTCTAAACACAAAGAAAAGAACAAGAAGCACAACAACAGAAAAAAAAAAAAATCCTCTAACTTCAGAAGGAGCCTGAACAGCTGAAACCATCATTATTCACGTCTGGTCATTCTCGGCCAAAGAGCTGATGCCCTTGACCCAAATCATTGATCCTGGGCATCAGCGGGGGCCATCTGTGTTCATCTTTCCCGCCTCGCCATGGATGCTGACGGGTAGACAATGATTTACCTTTCCTTCGTTACCTACTACTGACCTGGCCTCACTACTGCTTCTCTCATGGATCCACTGAGATTAGTAAAATCAAGACCTGTTGATCCGAAATGCGAACGGGATCGCTATACACTCCTGACATCTGTCCGTGGGATCACACAAGACACGGAAGCAAGGGAGTGTCTATGTGGCTGGACTCAGGGTTCCAGACACACTGTTCACTGGCCGTGGCACATCGGCCCACCACCACGGGTTCATTGGGGCCCATTTTGACTTCTTTCCTTGGTACAGTTGGATCCATTTAGTCATTACTTCCTTGACAATCATCAGACAAACACATGTCTATCCAAAACCCGAAAGCAAGACTCTGCAATATCCCACACTCCTCTCCAATCATTACCAGAATTGCTGGCATCTCTATTCTGAATGAGTAGCCATGTTCTCTGGCACCTCCTTCTCAACATAAGGTTTCCCAGCACACTCATCAGTGGGACAGAAGCACCCTTGGATTGTACTCCTCATTGGGAAAAACACTATGGAAACCCTCGAACAAACCACCCCAACCAAGACAGGCCCTTGCACCCCTCCTCACCTTGGTCTCCGACCTCTGACCCCAGGACCCTTAGAACCTTGATCACAGTGGAGGACGACATCACCTTCAGCTGTGATTCTGCAAAGTACCAAACAGACAAGGGGACAGAAAGATTGAGACTTTCTCTCCCCTTGGATCCATAGTGTTTGGTGATGGATACTTTCATTCGTTCCATGACAGGAAAGAACAAAAAGGCATGAAGAGAAAGGAGACGTGTCTTTCGGACTGGACCTCAGCGTTCCAGACACAGACACGTATTATTCGTCATCGATGACTCATACGCCGGTAGGGATCATCATCGATCCAGGAAAGACCACGGTCTCCTCACTCGTCCCATACGCTGAACTGATCAATTAATTAATAGATTCACTCACTAGAATGGATAACTCAATGATTCACCAACCCCAAGAAGGCACTGGGATCCCCAAATGTCTCTGGGACCGTTCCCCCATCATATATATTTCAAATCTCTTCTCCCTGTCTCCCTTGGGCTGTAATCCAGACAATGCTTCCTTTTTGTCTCCTTATTGTCAATAGCATAAAAGTGGCCTTCTTGCATTACACTCCAAGCACTTTGGAGATAGAGTCCATGTCCCTGGGCGCCCCACCCAGACCAAGATCAGAGGACTGACTGTGCTCACCCGGGTCTGCTGGCTCCTCAACTGCAGGCAGAGCCCTAAGCTGCTGATCCAGGAGGACTCCTTCATTCAGGTCCAGTGTGGCCATTCTGGGGGCTAGGAAGCCAAGCAGATGACAAAAAGGTTAAACCAAGACCAAAAATTAGCCTCTCTTTCATGCCCGACATCTGTCTGCAAGATGCCTTCTCGCACGGAGAATGGCCTGGGTTCATGCTCTGTTGGACCTCAGACTTCCAGTCATGTATTCACCGTACACAACGCACACGTCACCAGTGGTCAGATGCTAAACCACCTCTAGGGTCTTCATTTTGAGGAGACAGTTTCAGAAGCTTTTAAGAAAACTGAGACCTAATCGCCCCTCATCTTCTTTTTCTGCATTTTCTTTACTCAGTATTTAGGTGTTTATTTTTCCCTTGAGCATTTGTCTTTCTCTTATTAAAGTAAGAAACTCAATCTTTAATCTGAGGCAGAATAGTTAAACTGCCTCTTACATAGGCATATCTGTATAACCTTGTTCAATGAGGTTACCTTCCTCCATTTATTTAATGAGCATCAGATTTTTCAATTTGTATTAACAATATCATTTCCCTCACCAAATATGTTCCCCTTTTTTGCACAATGCTTCACCCTTTTCTCCTTAATATATCTATTTATATTTGATTAATGGTTTCATCATAAATCCATTAATAAGAAATCTATGAAATGAATGAAAGAACATGATCCTTTTATATTCATGACATCTCTCTTTAGAAATAATTTAACAGAGTGAATAGACCACTTATGTTCTGTATTAGACCTCGGATTTCAGACATGTTTTCATCGTTGAGGCCTCTTCATTCGTCTATGATTGAATCTTTTTCCATTCATTTCTACATTTGTATTGATTAGAACTTTAGTTAATTGGTGATAATGAACATAATACATCATTTGCAAAATATGTCAAGAATAAAATTCTTGAATAGCCCTAACATCAGTTTGCAAAATTGTTTCCCATTAAGACTCCTTCTCTTCCATTGATCTACCTCAATTCTGAACATGATCAATTAATCCAAATAATGATTCTTATCACATTTATTATGAAAAACTTTTTGATTCATTTAATAGTTTTTATAATACCATGAGTACACTCAACAAATCGCCCAAACCAAGACAACAACCATCACCATTGTTCCCCTCGGTTTTTTTCCTGCCACAGAGGCAGCGTATAAGTCTTGACCACGGCAGAAGCTGAAGTTGCTGGAACAAACATTCTGATGAATAACAAGCAGACAAGGTGATAAAAAAAAAATCTTGCGAGAGTCTTTCCATTGATCCACACAGTCCACTATTCATTTCCATAAAAAGCTTAAGGATTTTTTAAGTTACGGTAATATTTGTTTCTTTTTCCTTTAATAAATCAAATGTCTAAGTTGTGACTAATTCAGTCAGTAACAATGATCACTTCCTATGTCTTTCTGAGCCAAAGAGGTGACATCGTTACACCACTTCTCTCCTAATGGATATCAGTCTTTTCAACATACATCAATGTGTTAACATATTATAGCAATTTTTGCCTACTCATTTAATTTTTTATAATTGGACAAGGCTTATATTCCTCTTCTATTTAATTTACACATTTAAATATTGATTATTTCATTGATCCAATTATAAAAATAGAAAAAGTGCATGGTTAATGACCAAAACCAAGATCTTTGTTCCTGACCTCTGCCTACAGGATCACTTCAACTGGGGACAATGGACTAGACTCCATTCGCATTGTACCTCAGAGTTCCAGACATGTATTCGTTGTATATGACTCATAAGCCACCAGTATCAACACTGATCCATTATCATTCCTCATTGGCTTATATTTCTACATCATGTATTGGTCAGTTCACAATTCAGTAGTTATAATTTTAAAAACAATTATTTGTTGAAACCACCAAAGAGATTAGAAGTCTCTAATAGATTTTTGGAATCATTCTCATGTCAATACCTCTTTCATTAATTCTTCTCAACCTTCATTATATCAATTAATCCTATAATGCTTCTATTAATCCCATATTTCATTGCAGGCTATTTGGTTTTCACTGATAACATTTCACAGTTTACAATAATATAGTCAATACCCTTAAAGAATACATTAAAACTAAGACCAAACGTTGACCATTACTCACATGGTCTCCATGATCCTACCACATGACTGCAACCAGAGAACTAACAACCATGGATGAATCCTTAAATCAGCTTGAGTGCATTCAATTTAAGGAGTACAAAGCAGAAAAGATGATTTTAAAAATCAGGTTTTATCTGCATTCATCCTTGTTTTCCACATTTCATTTACTCATTTAATCTTTCATTAATTTTCATATAGTACAATGATTTTTATCTTAACAGAAAAAAAACCTTAAACTTGAGACAGACCCAGAAAAATAATGCTGACTCTACTTGTCATTGTCTATATGATGCTTTAAGCAAAAAGGCAATATGCTTATTCATGTATTGCTTAATGAGCATGAATATTTTCAATTATATTAATAATTTATCTTGCCTTACCACATATGTTCATCATTGGAAAATGCTTCATTTTCTCCTTTACTTATCTCTCTTTAATGGTTCTAGCTATGATCCATTAATAATAATAAATTTAAATCTATGAATCCAAAATAAGACCATGACCTTTGTGTATTTTTGACATTTGTCTCTACGATCATTTCCAAAAGAAGGATTGAACTAATTATGTTGTGTGTTGGATCTCAGAGTTTCAGACATTTATTTTCATCATCCAAGACACATGTCACCAGTTGTCATCACTGGCCCATGTTTGAGTCTCATTTTCTTCATTCCTGTCTGTATTTGCATAGATTAAATTATTAATTCTTGATAATAATAAAATAATTACATGATTCACAAAACTACCCAAGAGCAAGATCCTTGACTATCCCTACATCCTGTCTGTACAACCGTTTCCCACGTGGACTGTAGCTCTTCTGTTATTCAGCCTCAGTGTTACACATTGTTGACTGATCAATGTTCACATCATAATTATATTGGACAATGGTTAACTTTTGATTAAATTAATAATTTTTAATAATACCACGTCTACTCTTGGAGGAGGGGATAGCTCGGTGGTAGAGTGCCTGCCTAGCACGCACCAGGTCCTGAGTTCATTCCCCAGTGCCTTTACTTAAAAAGTAAGTAAGTAAATGAACTTGACTACCTCCTTCCCTAAGAAGTGCCACTGCCACTACTGATGCTGATCCCACGCCTAGTCCTACATGAAGACCCAAACCGAGACAAGGGATTTGACCGCCACCCACCTTAGTCTCCTTCCTGACGGAAGTAATAGGACAATTCTGACGACGGCAGAACCTGAAATCAGCTCCAGCATCTATTCAGAAGTGTACAAAGCAGAGAAGGTAATAAAAGGACTGACACATTCTTGCCAGTAAGCCATACGTTCTATCATTCATATATGCAGTAATTTAAGTATTTATTAAATAGTAACATTTATTTATTTTTCTCTTAATAAATCAAATGTCAACCCTACTCTGTTATTGGTTCTTTTACAACAAAAGTAAAAAAAAAATCTATAGCCACCAGTCCAAGAAAAAGATTCTTGTATATTCCTGAAAAATGTCTCCAGGAACGCTTCCAACAGGGTGAATTTGCTAGATTTTGTGTCGGACCTGAGAGTTTCGGCCACCTATTATTCACTGTTTGTGACTCATACACACCAGTCTTCATCATCAGCCCTTGTTTTGCCCTCTTTTTCTTCATATATTTTCTAATAACTCAAACTAATAACAAAATTAATTCATATGAATATAGATCTCTTTCTCACAGAGACTACATCTCCTTCTCTATTTGATCTCAATGTTTAATAAGTCAATTAATCAACAGCATGCTTCACACCAACACCAGCCATAGTTATTATTCATTATTAGGCTAGGGTTGGCCTTACGTCACTGTATTTCATAAATCTTTAAACAGCGAATACCCTTAGGTGCCTCGACACAAGAAATTAAACTGTGACTCACATGGGTCCCCATGTATAGATGTAACCAGAAACCTTCTAATCAAGAGGATCATAGCAGAACCTTGATCAGCCGTAAGCAGCCACCGCAAGGAGTACAAAGCATAGCAGATGATAAAAAGATTGAGACATTATCTGCGCTAACAAGCTTCCACCTTCATTTTCTTAGTCATTAAAATATTTACTAATTGATGTTAATAATTATTTGTCTCATCTAAAAAAGGCAACATGGAATGCTCCTCTGATCCAGAGCAGTAACACTGACTATTTATTATCTTTGCCTATGATAGTCAGCCAAAGACGGGATACCTTTGATCCAATTATTTCTTAACGGACACTTGTATTTCCAAACTAAATTAATAGGATTTCTTGTCTCATCTCACATAATTGGACAATACTTCACCATTTTCATCTTTATTTACTTCAATAATTGTATAATTTTTTTGTAATAATGCCATCAAAATTCATGAACCACAAAAGACCCAGAACAACATCTCTGTGCACTCCTATGCTGTTTAGAGGATCACTTCCAACAGAGACAGCAGACTAGGTCTCTTTCTGTGTAACACCTCAGAGCCAGACACGTCTTATCCATCACCCAGGATGCATACCCCACCAGCTGTCCCGTATTGTTCCAGGATTTGCCCTCTTCTTCCTCACTCATTTGCACACTTGCTGATTTTCAGTTTTTTAATTGACTAATAATAATAAAATAAATTTAAATTAATCACAAAAACTCAAAAACAAGAAACTCAAGTATCTCTAACATGTGCAAATAGAGTACTTTCCCTCAGCAACTGTACTGTCATTAATCAATCATAGTGTCACATATTCATTAAGGAACGCACGTCACATGTGAATCCCATAGTGGGCCATGGCTAACTTTGCTTAGATTGTACTTAACAAAACAATGAACATTCTGAAACAAGCCACCCACACCAAGCTAAGAGCAGGTGTAAACCATTTTTTTTAATAATGGACCTCAGTGGATCGTAGATGTTTTGATCATAAATTAATAGTTCAGAATGCATTCCATTTCCATCATTGGTCCATGGTTGGCTTTTCTTCATATAATTTGTACATTATTTCTACATACAATATAAACCCATCATCAGAATTAAAACACTAACTAGTACTTACATCTCCTGTGTGTGCTCCCTCCTCACAATGAAAATAGTTTACATCTTTCTCAGTTAAGGAATGTTTAGGGAAAACCTAAAACAGAAATTTAAAGAGCTATACCAATGAGTGACATGGACTCACCCTGTTTTTAAAATCATCCCAAGTGATCACGTTAATCGTAAACAAATGTATCATAAACTTTGGTTCTTCATCATTAGTACAGGCCTCTCCTTATCTGATTCTGCTCATTATCTACTCAATTTCAACAGATATGCCTAAACACAGAGGCAACCTAGAGATCTCAGTCTTCTTGGAATGTTTAAATCAGCTCAGGTGCATGCATTTTGAAGAATATAAAGATGATGTGAAAAGAATAAGACATTTTCTCCATTGAACCATGCTTTGCCCCTTTCATTGACTTAGACTCTAAGATATTTATTAATTAATGTATTTGTTATTTGTTTTAAAAAAAAAATAAGCAACTTGGAGCTCACCACTGACAAACAAACCACTCACACAGAACAAAAATCAATATTGTTACATATATTTGACTATATCACTGGTTCTCAAAATGCTGTTTCTTAATACGCAGCATTAGAACTTGGGAATGTATCCAAAATGCAGATCAGCAGATCCCACATCAATCTGACTAAATCAGAAATGCTGAGAGTGGGCCCAGGAATTTGTAGTTTAACAAGCCCTCCAGGTGAGTCTGATACTCAAGTTGGAGAGCACTCTGTGTTAACCTAACCCAGAGAGGTGACACCCTGTACGTATTGGTGCTTCAGAGTTACAAGAACTAGAATGTCTTAATTAATCCCGCTTTACTCTCTTATCTATCCATCATCTATTTATCTATCTATCTGTCTGTCTATCTATCATCTATCTCATTAATTCTTTAATTTATTCCCTTAGAATAAAGCAGTGAGTCTCCAGGATCCACTTAAGCCCCATAATTAGGTTCTTGAAAATTACTGAAATCTAGCTATAGACTCATTCCCACGGCTGGAATATACCAACTCTCCTTCTGAAGTGAACTTCAGTGATGCAGATATGAATTCATTACAGCACACATTCAGAATGCGTTCCTTTCACGTCATGGGTCCCTGCCTAAATCCTGTTCACCTAACGTCTACGTTCTTTAAAAATAGAAGAAAGAAAAACCATGGGCCCACCATCCACTCCACTCCATAGCCAAACACTAAATATCTTACATTTTCCGGTGGGTTGCTTCACTGAATTAATAGTGTGGATCTTTGCCACAGAGAAATGTTTATCATCTGTGGGGCAACCCTAAGACGGCACGCTAAGTAGCGGTGAAGCAAAGTGTAAACTCCTCAAACTTGAACAGTGTGCTGAAAACGATTACTTTCTAAAACTTGCTATATACCATTTCTTCTTCCTATTACCTACATTTGGTCTTCTCTGAATTTATTTACATCTGTACCTACATATCAATAGCTTTAATTTTCCTTCATCTATTTGTTAATTTATGAAATAATTTGACAAACCATTCGTACTTTAAACAAAACAAAAACTGTTAAACTTCCCAGAAACCCAGAAGACAAGGGCTATTGCATAGGTCTGTCTAACCCCCCGTAATCAAACTAGCCAGAGCTAGAGTTTTTTCTCAAGAGGGACACAATGGGCAGAGAACCAATGAATCAGGTTTCACCACATCCTCATCACTGGCCAGGTGCTTGTCCCGTTTTTATCTTATTAAGTGATTAACTTATAAAGTTATAACCAGTATCTTTCTATACAAACTCAAGATAGGAACACTGATTAAAAGTAACTGTGTCCAGGCCCTCACTATCCCAACTGTCAGGGAAATATATGCTTTTTTCCAACTTTATTGAGGAATAATTGAGAAATGCAGTTGTAAGTATTTAAAGGTACACGATATGAAGATTTGATTGACATATACATTGTGGAATGATTCTTACCAATGGAACTGTGAAGCCAATGGCTTGATCACGACACATCATATGACACATCTGTTTTCTTCTTTTTACCTTCCCTGTTGTTCTTTCTTTTTTTATTGAAATATAGTTGGTTTACAACATTGTGCTAATTTCTGGTGTACAGTATAGTGTTTTAGTGATATATATATATATATATATATATATATATATATATATTCCTTTTCATATTCTTTTTCATCATAGGTTATTACAAGATATAAATATAGTTCATTGTTTATTTTATATAGTAGTTAGTATTTGCAAAATCCTGAACTCCCAATGTATCCCTCTATACCAGCCCCACCCTGGCCCCCTGGTAACCATGAGTTTGTTTTCTGTCTGTGAGTCTGTTTCTGTTTTGTAAATAAGTTCATGTATGTTATTTTTTTAGACTCCACATATAAGTGATACCATATGGTATTTTTCTTTCTCTTTCTGTCTTACTTGTCATGTGACACATTGTTGTCACTGGTTCATGCTCAGCCCTCTTTAATGCAGTTAGCTGATTAAATTATGTGAAAATTCCCCCCACCCGCGTTTCTTAATTAATTTTAAAAAATGCCTGCAGCCCAAAGATAACAGAAAACACAAACATCAACAACAACATTCGGCTCCCCCGATGTCCCTTATGCTACAGTGTAAAAGCCTCTCTATATTTTCAATGGACTCCAGTTCCTCAGAAACAGATTGGTGACAATGTTTGTTCCATCACACATGCTATAGTTATTCCAGATTTGGCCCTAATTTTCCTTCATTTATTCATACATTTGTTTAGTTATTATTATATTGATTAACTTTTAATAAGCGATTAATATATATGACACTCAAAAGCCCAAAAATGAGTTCCTCGAATATCCTTCACAACTCTTTATAAGATCATTTATATCAAAAGAATAGACTAGATTTCTTTTTGCTTTGGACCTCAGAGTAGGTTCCAGATAAGCATTACTCATCCTTAATTCATACACCACCAGTCCTAAATATTACACCAGACTTCCCCCTTTTTGAATTATAATTTTGTTTAGAGATAATCATTAATTCACTAATAATATATACTGATGAAATTGTAAAGTAGTTTCAATATCGCTAACACCTGTATGCAGAAGCCTTTTCTAGCTCTCTCTTGTTAATCGACCTGGTGTTGAATGTATGGATTGGTTAACATAATTGCTTCATTTTAACATTTTACCTATTTTATCTTTAGTCCAAGGTTGCCATGGATTAATCCCTAACATGAGTCTATAGAATTATTTCCCTCAGCAATCCACCGCTTTCATTAATTGACCTCAGTGATTCTGTTGGGATTGACAAACATAATGCTTCGTGTTAATGGCATCTGGGGGCCATGGTTGGTATTCATTGATTATACTTCACATTTTTCAATAATACAGTAAATACCCTTAAATAAACCACCCAAACTGAGGCAAGAACTTTGACTATTACTTACGTTGGTCTCCATGCTTTAAGGCACAGATGCAACCATAGAACTTGTGATCATGGAAGAATTCTTCAGTTAGCTTGCATGGGTCCATTCTGAGGAGTACAGAGCAGAACAGATGATTTTAAAAAGGTTGAGACCTAATCTCCACTGGTCCTTGTGTTCCACCTTTGATTTAGTCAGTCATTTAGAGAATTAGCTATTTGGGAAAATGTTTATTTAACTTCTCCCAAGTAAACACACAATAACAACCCTGCCACTGGCACAGAATATGAACACTGTCTGTTAACTGACACCGCCTATAAAATCCTTAGCCAGAGGTAACACCCTTGCACCACTTGTTTCCTGATAGATTGGTGTATTTTTAATATACATAAATGGTATTTCTTGTCCTCCTACACATTTTTATAATTGGACTTGCTTCATGACCTTCATTTTTATTTATTTGTGTATTTGTTTATTGATTATATCATTGCCCCAATTATAAAACTAGAGAATGCATGAATGTAAACCAAAAATGTGATTCTTATATACTCATGACATCTGTCTATAGAACACTTCACACAGGACAACGACCAAGATTTCTTCCGTTCTGAACCTCTGAGTTGCAGATACATATTCATCTATCCAGTTCATGGGCCACCAGCAGTCATCATCGATCCTGTCGTCCCTCCTTATCTTCAATTATTTCTACATTGTCTATTAATTCATTCATTAATTCAATAATAATATTTTTAACCCTATTATTCACAAAAATCCAAGAGCTTTGATATACCTAATCTGCATATATGATCATTCTCAGATCAATATATCTTTCTCCTTAATTATCCTTTTTTGTCCTATATAGAACTTTTCAATACACTCAATCCCATAGTTATATAATCACGGGCTATCTGATTATATTTCACACTTTACAATGGTACAGTGAGTATTCTTTTTCAAAAAATCACTAGAATCAGACAAGAATTTTGACTATTACTCACATTGGTCTCTACGCTTCTAACACACACAGGTGCAACCATAGAGCTTGTACCCATGGAAGAGGCTTAAATCAGCTCAGATGTGTCCATTCTGAGGTGTACAGAGCAGAGCAGATGATGAAGATAATTGAGACCTTATTACCATTGATCCCTGCTTTCTAGCTGTCATTTACTCAGTCATTTAGGCACTCATACATTTTTCATGGCATAGTTGATTTCTCTCAGAAAAGACAACAATCTCAAACCTGAAACTGACCTAGTAAATAAAACTGACTCTTGTTTATCAGAGTCTAAATGATTCTTAGCCAAAGAGGTAACACCCTTGATTCATTTATTCCATAGGAGGCATCAATGTCTTAGTTCATTTTTATTAGTAATATTTCTTGTCTCACCACATATGTTCATAGTTGGAAAATGCTTAACATTATTCTTTATATAATTACTTTTATTCTATCATTGATCCATTAGTAATAATAAACCTAAATCTATGGACTCAAAATAAGAATATGAGTTTTGTGTATTTCTGACATCTGTCTACAGGATCACTTCCAACAGAGAGATTCAACTAGTTATGTTCTGTCTTAGACCTCACAGTTTCAGACACATAGTGTCCATTGTTCACAACTCAATGCCACCAGTTGTCACCATTGGTCTAGTTTGAGCCCCTTTTTCTTCATTCATTTCTACATCTGTACCAAATAAATCAAATTAACTCATTAATAATAATATAATAAACACACAACAACAAGATATTTGAATATCTTGAAATGCTATAGTCATTTCCTTTGTAGACTTCACCTCGGTGATTAATGAACTTCAGTGTTGATTAATCAACATATTTCATTATCGATTAATCAAGCTCATACTTCATATTATTTTTATATTTAGACATATTTTTATTCTATTTATTACTTTTTAATAATACTGTGAAACCCTTAAACAAATGTCTCAAACAAAGACAAGAATTTTGCCATTACTCACCATTGTCGCATTCATGACATAAAGGCAACATGACGACCTTCATCACAGCAGATGCGGAAATCAGCTTGGAGGATCCACTCTGCACAGAATCAAGAGAGAAGATGATAAAAAGATTAAGACATTCTCTCCATTGATTCATTGTTTCCACCCTTCTATAGACATAGTCCTGATATTTACTGATTAATAGTAATATTTATATATTTTTCTTCTTAACACATTAAGCATCAAAGTTGTAAGGACTCAGAGCAGAAACTATTACTTATCATTCTCTGTATCACCCTTAGTCAAAGATGTAATAACACACCTGCTCCATTTAAGATCGATTTCAATTTGTCTTAGTATTATTTTCTTTGCTATACATTTTAAGAATAAACAATAGTTCAGTCTCTACATCTTTACTTACACGATTGTTTTATTTATTCTGCCATTTATTCTTTTAGTTAAGATTGTAAAACTCATGAACATAAATACCAAGAACAAGATCCTTCTACATTCCTGACATCTGTCTACAGAACCACTTTAAACAAAGGGAATGGGCTAGCGTTCCCTGTGTTGGACCTCAGAGCGCCAGACACACAAGTATTCACTGTATGTGACTCACAGGCCACCAGTAGTCACCATCGCTCTAGGGTTGGGGCGCTTCCTTCATTCTCATCTATATTTATTTACTGATCAATTTATCAATTCACTAACAATAATAATAATAAAATAAGTATCTGTGAGTCACAAATACTCAAGAACAAGATCCTTAATACCCCTAATATCTATCTATAGAATCATTAGACTCATTGAATATACTCTTTCATTTAAATCATCTTCATTGATGCAAATACCTATTAATCAACATAGCACTTCATGTCAATTATATATTTCTGCATAGAGCATGACTAGCCTTCTTTCCATATATTTAATGTCATTTTTTATTATTACAGTGAATACTCTAAACCCAAACCAAGGGAAGGATTTGACAATTACTTACATGGTCCACGTGTACTTACACACAGGACAACCAGTGTCGCTCCTGACCGCGGTCAAACACGTAACCAGTTCAGACGCGTCCGTTCTGAGGAACACAAAACAGAGCAGGTGACAACAAGATTGAGAGCCACTCGACTACCACGTGCATGTCACCTTTCATGTAGTCAGTCACTTAGGAAGACAGTACGTTGGGGTCATATTTATTAATTTTTTTCTTTACAAATCAAACAATATCCCCCCGACACTACCACAAAATACGAACGTTGACTGTTATTCCTGGTTTATATCATTCTCAGTCAGCAAGGTCAGACATTTGAACCGTTTACATTTTTTAATTTACCTCAGTATTTTCAATCAACGTCAGTTTTTATTGTCTCACCACATTTATGAAGAGCGAACACGCTTCACCCTCTTCATCTTATTTACACTTGTACGTTGATTATTTCTTTGAGCCATTTTTTAACAGTGAAATCAAAATTCATAAAGACAAACCAAGAAAATTGTTTTATTACTTTTCTAATATTTGCCTATAACATCAGATCAATTAGAAGTGACACACTATATTTCCTTTTTATTGGACCTCAGAGTTTCAGACACACAGTATTCATCGTCCATGCCTCATATACCATCAGTCATCGTCACTGGGCCGTCTATAGGCCTCTTTTCCTCCATTTCCATCTGCATGAGTCCACTGATTAATTCATTAACTGACTGATATTAATTATATTTCACACTTTGACAACACAATGAATACTTGAGTGAAAAAAAGCTCTTAAAGACATGAATTTGCTCATTGTATTACTCACATTGGTCTATAGAGCACGTGAACTGGAGATGTTCAGTCCACTAGCGTGTGTCCATTCTGAGGCGTCCAGGGCAGAGCAGATGATTAAAAAAAAAAATTTGAGATTTTTTTCTACATGGGTCCTTGTTTGCTACATTTTTGTTTCCTCAGTCATAAAAGTATTCATTATTTTTAATAATTTATATACATATATGAGCATAAATATAAATATAATGATATGATCCTTAGAAGGAGGACCAGAAAATCTGTCCATAGGACCACTTCAGACAGAGGCAACAGACTGTGTTTCTTTTCTTATTGGACCTCAGAGTTTCAGACACAAAGTAGTCATCGTCCATGACTCATACTCCACCAACGGTCATCATTGGTCCATATCTGAGCCTCTTTTTCTTCATTTGCATGCATATTACTTCATTAATACATTCCTTAATTCAATCATCTTCATCTTTAAAACTCTATGATTCACAAAAACTCAAAAATAAGAACAATGAGTATTCTCTGCATCTGTCCATAGGATCAAGTACACCTCTGTCACTAATTATCATCAATATTTCATATATACATTAGTAAATATAATTCTTCACATCCTTTATTTACCATTTTCCATGGTCGGTGTTTTAGATCATATTTTACAAATTTAACAGGTGCAGTGAGTACCCTTAAAAAAAAACCTTCTTAACTACAAGAACTTTAACCTTTACTCACATTCATCTATGTGCTCTAAACACACAGAGGAGTCCAAGGAAAATGCTTCAATCAGCTTGAATGTGTCAATTCTGAAAAGTACAAAACAAAGAAGATAACTAAACATTTAAATCTTTCTTTTCCCATTTGTCTTTGTTTTTGTCATTTCATTTTTCCATTTATTCAGATATTTGTTAATTTTTCAGAGCATATATATATACGATACAAAAATATATCACAAAATTAACATCCTCTACTTGAGACAGACCAAGGCTAATAAACCTCAGTATTACTTTTCAGTGTCAGTGCCTATATGATCCTTAGAAAAAGAGATAACACCATTGGTCCATTCATTTCTTCATATGTTATCAGCTTCTTCAGTTTATAGTAATAGTATTTCTTGCCTCACCGCGTATATTCATAGGTGGAAAAGGCTTCTTCCTCATTTTTATTTACTTGTATTTTGTTTATTAATAGGGTTTCATATCATATTTATCATTGGGCCATAGTTAACTTTATATTATGTTTAATACTTTTTAATAATCCTCAATGAATGCCTTCAGACAAATGACCCACTCTAAGAGGAAAACCTTGACCGTTACTCACTTGGCCCCTTTCTGACAGAAGTAACATGACAATCTTGATCACGGTGGATGCTGAAATCAGCTGAGGCATCAATTCTGAATCACACAAAGCAGAGAAGGTGATAAAAAGTTTGAGACATTCTATCCATGATCCATACTTTCCACCATTCATAGATATAATCATTTAGGTATTTATTAATTTATGGTAATATTTATTTGTTTTTTCCCTTAATAAATCAAACATCAACCTTGCAACAGACTCAGATCAATAGCTATTACTTACCACTGTCTATATCATCCTTACTTGAAAATGTATAATGCATTGATCTCTTAATTATCCATTCTAACAAATATATTCGCTTTACTACTTATTTAATCAATGAACAATACATAGCCCTCCTATTTTTACTCATTTATAGATTTATTTATTCTGCCACTAACATTTTTATAATAATATTTTTAAAAATTCATAAGCCACAAAGAGTAAAACAAGATCCTTATGCTTTCCTGACATCTGTCTATCAGAACACTTCCAACAGAGTGAATGGACTAGAATTCTTTTGCTGGACCTCAGAGTTTCAGACACATAGTATTCATCGTATATGACTCATATGCCATCAGTCATCATCATCGGTCCAAGGTTCAGCCTCTTCCTCTTTATTCTCAACCACATTTGTTTACTGATTAATGTATTAATTCATTAATAATAACGAAATAAATTATCTGTGAATCAAAAACTCAAGGACAAGATCCCTATGTATCCTTTAACTTTTGCCTACAGAATCTTTTGCCTCATTGAATATACTTATTTCAATAATCGCCCTCATCACGGCAAATACTGATTCATCAACAACATTTTTCATGTCAATTCCATATTTATCATTGATCCCTGTTTGGCCTTCTTTGAACATATTTTAACAATTTTTAATATTCCACTGAATTTACTCTACAAACCACCTACACCAAGAGAGGACTCTCTCACTCCCATTGGTCTGCATGCTCTCACACGCAGGCGCCCCTGATCATAGTCAAATGCTTGCACAGGTTCAGGCATAGCCATTCTGGGGCATACAAAGCAGGACAGAGAATCACAACATTGAGAGACTCTGTATTGACCCACACTCCACCTTCATTTAGTCAGTCATTGAGAACATAGTAAATTTGAGTTATATTTATTATTATTCTCTAAAAAAATTAACAACATCAAACCTGACACTACCATAGAGTAAGAACTTTGACCGTTGCTCATGGTCTGTATCATTCTCAGCCACAGAAGTTAGACATTTGAACCATTTACAGCTCTTAATGAGCTTCAGTATGTTTTAATCAATGTTAACAGTTTTTATTGTCTCACCACATTTATGAAGAGTCTTCTTCTTAACTTGTTTATACTTATACATTATTTCTTTAAGCCATTTTTAACAGTAAAGTCAAAATTCAGAAAGACAAACCAAAAAAGCTGTCCTTTTACTTTCCTAATATTTGTCTATAACATCAGATCAACTGGAGGCAATAGATTATATTTCCTTTTTTATGGGACCTCAGAGTTTCAGACACATAGTATTCATCATCTATGACTCATATGCCATCAGTCATCATCACTGGTCCATATATAGGCCTCTTTTTCTTCTCATCTGCGTAAGTGCATTGATTAATTCTTATTACTAATATTAATTACATTTCATACTTTTAACAATACAGTGAATATCTGAGAGAGAGAAAAAGCTCTCAAAGACATGAATTTGCTCACTGTATTATCAGTCACATCGATCACGTGACCAGGCAAGATGCTTAAATCCACTACTGTGCATCCATTCTGAGAAGTACAGAGCAGAGATGACAGGAAAAATTGAGACCTTCTCTAAATTGGTCCTTGTTTTTCTCATTTCATTTACTCAGTCACAAAGATATTTATTATTTTTCACAATTTATACACATATAAGCATAAATATAAATATAAAGATACAATCTTTAGAAAAAGAGATAACTACACTGGTCCATTTATTTCACAAGATGCATCAGTTTCTTCCATTTATATTAATAGTGTTTCTTGCTTCACCACATATACCCATAGTTAATAAGGTTTCATTCACCTTTTTATTTAGTTATATTTCATTTATTGGTTCTATCATTAATCCATTTATTTGGAAAATATAGAAATTCATGAATCCCAAATTAGAAGAACAATATCTTTATATATTCTTAACATCAAGCCATAGGATGATTTACAAGGGAGGAAACAGACTGGATTTTGTTATGTGCTGGACCTCAGGCTTCCACACACATAGTATTCATCATATACGCCACCAGTAGGCATCACTGGTCCAGGTTTGGGCCATTTTTTCCTCATCCCACCTACTTCTGTTTAGTGATTAATTCATCAATTTACTAATAGTAATTAAATAAATATCTCTGAATCACAAAAGAACAAAGACAAGAGCCTTTGGTTTCTTTACCATTTGTCTTTAGAACAATTGCCTAATTGAATACACGTCTTTCATTAATCACCCTCACTATTCCAAACATAGATTAATCAACATAATGTTTCATGCATTTTCAATTTAATCTCTGAAACATGGTTAGTATTTTTCTTATATTGAATATTTTTTGAATATTTCAGAGTACCCTAAAAAAAACACCCAAAGTAAGATGAGAACATTGACTATTACTTACATTGGTTTCCATGTATAGGAAATTTCAGAGATTGCTGACCAAAGCATATGCTTAAATCAGATTGATTGGGCCCATTCTAAAAAACAAAAAGCAGAGCAGATGATAATGCGATTGAGATATTTTCCCTCTTGATTCTTGTGAATTTACACTTCATTATTCAGAATTATCTCACATATTAATTGGGAGTAATATACAACTTTTTCCTAAGAAAACAAACAAAATTGGACTTTGTACTAAGCCAGAACAAGAATATTGGCCATTACTTATATTACCTATAACAGTCTTAGCTAGAACACCCCTTAACCAGTTATTTCTTAACTGACTCAGTGTTTCAGTATTGATTAGTATTATCTCTTGCCTTACTACATTTCTTCCTAATTGGACGATGCCTCACCCTACTCATCTTTATTTACGTACAACTGTACATTGATTCATTTATTGGTTTATTTATTATAATGGGATGAAAATCCATAAACACAAAGACCCCAACAAGATCCATACTAAATAAGTCCTAACTCTGTCTTTAGGATCATTTCTGACAGAGGCAATAAGCTAGATTTCTTTTTAATGCTGTACCTCAGAATTCTAGACACGGAGAATTCATCATCCATGACTCATACGACACCAGTTGTCATCATTGCTCCAGAATTGGCTCTCTTCTTCTAAATTAATTTCTACACTTGTTTATTGATTAATCCATTTCACTGATAATTAAATAAATGACTACAAATCACAAACACTTAAGAACACAATCTTTAAGTTCCTTAATAGCTATCTATAGAATCATTTACCACAATGATTATACCTCTTCCATTAATCATTCTTAATTTTGCAAATGTTGATGAATCAACATAATGTTCATGGCATTGTCACATTTATCGCTGAGCCAGGGTTGATCTTCCTAGATTCTTTAACAATACAGTGAATAGCCTTTAAAAACTACTGAAATCAAGATGAAGATTTTGAGTCTACTCACACCGGTCTCTATGTTCCTAACACGCAGAGGCAACCAGAGAGCACATGACTCTAGAAGATGCTTAAATCGATGGGGAACATCCATTCTGAGGGTGAAAAGCAGAACAAATGATAAAAAGGTTGAAGTATTCTTTCCATTTATCCTTGCTTTCCTCCTTTCATTTTATTAGTCATATTAGTATGTATTAAATTTTGTTACTCTTTTTCTTCAGAAAACATACAACATTGAACTAGACATTGACCAAACAAAAGCATGGGCCATTATTTATAGTGTACATAACATCCTTAGCCAAAGAGGTAATACCTTTAAGGCATTTACTTCTTAATGGACGTTGGCATTTTTAATATGCATGAAGAGCATTTCTAGTAATATATTTTCATAATTGGGCAATGCTTCACCCTCTTTATTCATATACAGTAGACCCCTAAACAACATGGGTTTGAACTACAAGGGTCCATTTATACACAAATTTTTTTCAATAAATATAGTACCTGTATTTCCATTTTAAGGATCCTTAAATTAATGAAGTGTGGAAAAAAGTTTGTGTTCGATTAGAGACCACATCATGTGGAATCAAAAGAACCAGGGCTTGTGTCCTGATTCTATCCAAACTGGTATCAACTTCCTGTCCTTGGGTGAGTCATTTGTCAGTTCCTTTGTTTTTTGGGCAGAGATAGGCGTACAAGGATTTTTGACTACATGGGGTTACCATTGTTCAAGGATCACCTATATTGATTGATTAATTTTTCACTGATCCACCTACAATAATAGAATCAAATTCCATAAACACAAAAACTAACAGTATATTCTTGAATATTCCCAACATCTGTCCATAGGACAATTTCTAACAGATGGTATAGACTAGATTTCTTACTGGGTTGGACCTCAGAGTTCCAGACAAGTATTCATCATCCATGACTCATACTCCACCAGTCTTCATCATTAGTCCAGGATTGGTCCTTATAAAGAAAACCATATCTTTATAGACGGAGTTTTAAATCAACTGTGACTGAAAACTAAAACTGAATAACACATTGTACATTAATTAATTGATTGATTAATTGAATAATTAAATGTCAAAACAAATAAAATGGTCTTTTTCTCCTTAATTGACCACAGATGTGTTGAATTGGTCCACACATGACCTCTATGAATTTAATTTGTATATGTAGTCATTTATTCCCCTTCAATAATGGAGTTAACACCCATGACAAACCACCAAACCAGAAGCAATTACTTTGACTGTTATTTACATAACTTTCAACAGTTCTTAATTAAATCATTGTGCATCCATTCTGTAGAGTACAAAGCAAATATTAACAGACAGATTAGATTAGATAGATAGATAGATAGATAGATAGATAGATAGATAGATAGATAGTAGATAGATATGTAGGTAGACAGGACAGCCTATATTCAGATTTTTTTCTAGTTGAGTTCAAGTAAATGATTAGGAACAAACCTTAGTGCTTATTGTATATTAAAACTCTGAATGGCAGATTGATTGACTGATTGAATCCAGTATTAAATTTAATTAATACAATGAAAATCTTTGAAACCAACACTAGACAAAAAAATAAGAACATGACTATTACACGTATCTGTTTATCTGCCCCCTACCCAGTCAGGTAAGAGCTATAGCTTCTTTCTAAATGAATCTTGCTTGGAAAGAATTCGGTTAATCTGAATCTTAGATTCGAACACATTCTCAAGCAATTAGCCATGCTTCTTCCATCTTTATGTATGTATGTATGTATATAGTTATACATGGAGTCATTTTCTCTTCTATTTTTTTAAGGAAATTGCACCAACAAGCCGGTAAGAGAAATCCTATCTAAATACATTAACCATTCCAAAAATTAAGAACCTATCTCTGTTTCCTTTATCTGGAGAGCAATCATGTTCCTTGTTTCAGAAACACGTGGTCCTCATTGGTTCATGCTTTGCCTTCTTTCAAGTAACTAATTAAAACACTAACTTTTTCTTTTATTCGTTTATAATATTAATATTTGTGACTCCACAGAAACATGACAATATTAATGCCTGCCCATGTGCTCACTGGGCACAGGAAAAAAGATCAGACAATTTTTCTTGTTTTTTTTAATTAAAAAATAGTGAAGATCATTAGATTAATCATAACTGGTCCTGTGACACATTCTCAGTACAGGTCCGTGTACAAGCCCTCTCTTAATTATGTAGTTATTTAATCAATAGTTAATTTAAGTAAATGTTTTGCCTTTCTCTTAATAAAACAAAAAACCAACAACCCAACCCAGAAAAACAACATGAGCTTTTATATCCATTTATCTAAATGCTCTTAGCCAGAAGGGTCAGCTTTAATCAATTTATTTTACTGGAAGTCAGTGCTTCAGAAATGTATTAATAACGATTTTTATATTACATATATTACATTACATTCCCCTATATTTGGACGAAGAATAAACCATTTTGTCTTTATTCATTTATATTTTGATTTATTCATGCATTGATTTACTGAAAACACAATACTCAGAAACCCAAGCCCAAAAACAAACTCTTGAATATTTTTAAGTTCTAAAACAAGCTGATTTCCCAGAGATCTAAAAAGAGGGGTGAATCTCTTTGTAATGGACCTCAGAGTTACAGGGTTTAATCATAGTCCTCGATTTCAGACACCCCAGGGTACTCATCATCGATCCAGGCTAAGCAATCTTTTTGTCCACTGATACTTTTGTTTAGTGACCCATTCATTGACCCACTAACAGTAATAACATCAATATCCATGAATTAAAAAAAAAAAAATAAGAACAAGATCCTTGGATATGATCAAGATCTGTCTATAATCTCTTTTCCATAAACTAGACCTTCTCTTAGTAGATGAGATCTCCTTTTGCAGTGGCCCTCAGAGAGAATGTATGGATCAATGTATGGATCACAATGCAACTCTATTCCATCTTCCTAAAGGGGCGAGGAGCTGTTGCATAGGGCTGTGCACAATGATGTGAATATGCTGTGACCACGCTCTCCAACACAACGGCCACTCGCCACAGGTAGCTACGAAGTCCCTGAAATGTGGCTAGGGCAACTGAGGAACTGAATTTCAAACTCCGTTAACGTTCATTATTTTAAATTTAAATGGCCAAACATGACTGGGGCAACCACATGGGCAGCGGAGCCCTAGATGTAGTACCAGATAAATGTGTAAATCAAAGGCCGAGCAAAAATTAGGGGGATTATGAATCAGCCTTGAAAATGAATAAAATGTCTTCTGTCTTATTTTTAACACAATTATACTGAATTGTATTCCCATAATCTTTGATTCCTGACACATTCATATCATTGGTCTATGGATAGCCTCATCTAAACTATTCAATGAACACAAATGAGAAATTAAGCCCAAGATCTTTTGACAAGATCTTCTGACTTTTTTTTTTTTTTTTTTTTTGCTTTGGTCATTAGGACCTTTACCCACAAAGGTAACAGCCAAGATCTTCCTCAGAACAGACATTAAATCAGCCACAGTCTTCATTCTGTGGAGTCAAATGCCAATATTCAAAAGGATGAACAGTCCAAATTTAGACTGCTTTAAAGGACAGTAGTCTTGTGGTACTAGGTTAAGCACGAATTTGATTCAGGTCTCACTTTCGTCACTGACCCAGGAAAACACTTCTTTTTATCACTTGACTTATCCATTAATTTTCAATAATCCAATGAACACTGTTGAGTTCATCACTCAAAAATAAGAACTAAGACTATTGCTCATATCTGCCTATAGACCCCCTACCCACATAGGCAAGAGCCTAGATAATAATTTTTTTAAGGGACTCAATTTATATAGAAACTGACGAAATTAAAATTTGTGATTCAAAGCATAGTATCACCAAAGTCTAAGCCTGACTCTACTCATATATTAATTCAATTGTTCATTATTTTATTTATTCATTTATGGCATTATTCATGGATTATTTGCTCGTACATTCAAATACACACACACACAATGATAAACCCACGAACAACCCGGATTAGAAATGCCCTGGGTGCCCAAGCATTTATATGATTACACCTAACGTAGGAAGAGAGGATCAGTACTATGAAGATGAATCATTATTCCTGCTTCTTACTGGGCCATATTTGCCCCCTTTTATTTTATTTATTTTAAAGAATATCTAACACAGTATATATATTTACTTTTTTTTTCTCTCTCTTTTTTCTTTATGGGGGCGTAGGTAATTGGAGTTATTTATTCGTATTTGAAGGAGGTGCTGGGGATTGAACCCACGACCTCGTCGTGCATGCTAAGCATGCGCTCTACCTCTTGAGCTATACCCTCCCTCCCTTGCCCTCTTTTAAACTATTGACTGTGATTATGACTTATCTATTCATATGTAAAATACATCAATTACGTAACATTAGGCGGAAACTTGAATGATATTTATTGTCTCCATATGTCTATTACATTATCCACAGAGATTTAAGAATCAGATGTTTTTTATTGTTCAATATTTTATTTATTATTATATTATTTTGTTATTTTTTGATGAGGGTAGGTAATTAGGTTTATTTATTTTTAATGGAGGTACTGGGGATTGAACCAGGACCTCGTGCATGCTAAGCATGTGCTCTATCACTTGAGCTATACCCTCTCCCCTGCTTTGTATTGTTTTTAATAAAATTCAGTGAACAACGTTAGATTAATAATAACTTTTCATAAGGCAACTTCTCAAGATGAACTACACTTATTCATTTTTCAATTAAATAATTATTTAATTAGAATTTATTTATGTAATCTGTCCCTTCTCTAAATAAAAATAACCACCAGCAAACAAGTACCTACATCAAACAGTACTGACTCTTACATACATCTGTCTACACACTCCTTCCAAAAAGGGGCAACAGCCTTTATGAGTATATTGTGCTGGAATTCAGTGCTATAGAAACGTATAGTAATCTATGTTTCATTACATACTCTCACAATTGGTCTATGCCAAGCTTTCTTTATATTTAGCCATTTTTACATTTATTCATGCTTTGATTTACTTATAAAATCAATCTGTACCCCTGAAGTGTGTAGGCCTGTGATCAAAATACCTGAATATTCTGAACTTCTGCTGTAAACTGATTTCCATAAAGAAAAAAAAGGGAGGCCACTTTTTAACAATGGACCTCATTGTTACAGACCTCATTGATTCAGACACCCTCCAACCTCATCATTGGTCCAGGCTTGGCATTCTTTTTCTTCATTAATTTATACCTTCATTTTCCCATGAATCACATATTCCCCAGAACAGGATCCTTAATATAATTAGGCTATCTGTCTCCAGACTGAATTCTGAAGGAGCTTTCAGACTAGATCTAAGTGTAACCTGGCTGGGTATCAGTATCAACACAAAAGATGACCCATGATTGGGCCATATTCATTTAATTTGTCCAAGTTTACACATGGCTTAGTGAATGTCTAAACACCACACTGGGATCCTACATCTCAAATTCACACAATATGTTCCACCTTTTAAGAGCTTCCTCTAAACCCGTTAACAGCCTGGATTTCTACCAATATAGAAATGCTTAAACCAACTGTGGTGCGGAAGTAACAAGGAATAGCAAACAGTTCTGAAAATTAATTAAATGCCTTCCATCTTTTTTTTTTTAATGAATCTGAGATGTGCTGAAATATGCTAGTTCTACTCCTTGACCCATAAGAGTATTGGTACATATTTAATGTTCTTGGGTTTTTTGTTTATAGATATAGCCTTTTGTCTTAGTGAACTACCTCAGTGATCACACATAAATAAACCATACAAACCAAGAACATTAACTTTGGTACTCACATTGCTCCTGACTCATAAAAGTAACAGCCAAGATCTTCATCATTGGACGATGACTGAATCCAATGTGGAGTGTTCATTCAGAAGGAAGAGACAGATTTTCAAAAGAATGAAAAGTGTAAATTTAGAATTTCTAAAAATAGAAGTCAGTTTCACATTACTAGATTAATCTTAAGCATCAGTCTGCGTCCCATTTTCATCATCAATTCAACAGTGGTATCCTTTTCATCTATTGACCTAATTTTTAGTGTCAAATAAAATAATGAAGACCATTCTATCTTTTATATGAAGACTTTTTAATTAATCATGCAATATAAGAGGAAATATAACTATTATTAATATTTGTCTACATATTGCTACCAAATAGCAAAAGACCAGATAATTTTTTAATTGGGGAAACTTGTGCCAAATGTGATGAATTTAAATTCTTGTTTCACAAGACAATCTGACCAATGGGCCATATTGTATATTTTAACTCATGCGTTTATTAATTTATTTACTCATTTACTTAGTAACTCTAAGGACAATTTAATTACCTACTCTTTTTTTTTCTAAAGAAACTACAAAACGATTGAGCCATCTGCTACTCACTACTAAACACTATCGCAGGCAACTTTCCTCACTAATGGAATTTTCTGCAGTCATGGAAATATTCTATTGGCACTGCCCAAAATGGTAGCCAGTGGCAACATATGGCTTGAAATATGGCTAGTGTTACCAAGGAACTAAATTTTATTTTTAACTATTTGAATGTGATAGCAGGATATGTTTAGAGAGTGGAGTCTGCATGATCCTCCCCGAAAGAAGCGGGGGCCTGGGTCTTTGCACTGAAGTGGATGTCAAGGGAGTAAAACCGGACTGATCACACTTCAGATATTTCATGTGCTCCTCACTGGCCAATGGTTTATACTCGTCTAAATAATAGATTGAGACATGAAATTACTTTTTTAGTCACTTGTAATAATAGTACCAATATTGATGAGCCCAAAGGGCACTTGATAAAAATGCTGAGAGACACTAAATCTATCCATTTACTTATTACTCACAAAAATCATAAATAAAATGCATTTGCTTTTTCAAGATAAAAATAAACACAAGTGGATTCATAATTATTACATTCACAATACTCATGCTGAGGCTTTTTCTATGTTTCAACTATCCAATCATTTGTATTTTATTTTTCATTGTTGATTATATCAAATTACTATATATTAAAATATTCATGCTAATGTGTTTATCACGGTGTATTATATTATTACAGAATATATTAATTATATTAAGTATTATTATGCAATTATATAAATGTTTTTAAAATAAGACATACAACCAGAAACTCACCACCAACCGAGAATGACACTGATGCTCATATATATCTGCCCACATGCTCCTAAAGGAGGAGCAGCCTTAGTTGATTTTATTTGAACTCCAAATTTCAGAAATGTATTAATAATAAGTCTTGGTTCATTAGCTCCTTTCATAACTGGATAAGGTGTAGCCATCCTCTTTATGTATACTTTATTTATTCATGCATTGATTTACTTATAATAATACAATCCATATTCATGAACAACAAAAGGTCAAGAACACAATGCTTGAATATTCCTAACTTCCTCTGTAAGCACATTTCCCAAAGACGTGATGGACCTCAGAGTTACAGACTGGGTTTAATCAAAATATTATTCAGATGCCCCACGCATACTCATCATCGATCCAGACTTGGTACTCTGTGCCTTTGTCTAATATGTTGTTCTTGACTTATTCATTGATTCATTAATAATAACACAGTCCATGTCCATGAATTAGGAAAATAAAACCAAGATCCTTGAAGATATGACTCTGTCTGTGGACGTTCACTGCCTACAGAGCTAGAGAAGTAGCTCTCTTTGTGCAATGCACCTCAGCATTGCAAATATGAATTAATCCATTTCCTTGCTTCATATCTATTCCATGTTAGTCATTCATCCATGCTCTGGCTGCTTCTATTTAATATCCATGCTTTAAAGATAGTACAACGAACATCCATTTTATATCACAACTAAGAAAAAGGCAAAATTTTCCAATTTCTTACACTCTCCTCCTCATAAGCTCAGACTATAACAATATCAATAGAGGTGTGTTCAGATCCACTGTGGTACAAAAATTAAATGAAATATTAAAATTCACTGCAAATGACTGAAATGCCTTTGATCATTTTTGCCCTAATAAATTCTGTCATGCTGAAATGGATTAATCATAATTGGGAATTCCTAACCCCTTTTAATCATTGGCCAATGCATGAGCACCTTTGAATTACTTATGTAGGCAGTCATTTATTCCTTCCAAACATCTCAGTGAATACCCATGACCAAGCCCCGAAGCAAGAACACGAACTTTGATGATCACTTACATTGATCTCTTCTCTCTTCATCCAAAGATGTAAAAGTCAAGATCTCCATCATGAGCTAATAATCAAATCTGGTAGAGTGTGTTCATTCTGGGGAGCAAGAAGCAAATTCGAACAAGAATCAATCTACATTTAGCCATTTTAAATAATCAATAATCAGGTAGTCATAATCCCTGGTTTGCATCCTATTCTCAACATCTGGAAAGAGAGAGAGAACTTGTGCAATTTCTTTTAAATTTTAAATAATATAATGAACACCATTGAGTCTAGCAGTAAACATAAAAAATTATAATTATTAGGAATATGTCACTCTATTTACTACCCACAAAGGTAAGAGCCCAAATCGTCTTTTTCGTTGAACATTTGTGTGGAATTGGATACATGGGGGATTCAACTGATGGCACAATCTGACCAATGGTCTAAGTCTGGCACTACTCACTGTATTCATTAATTCACTTACTAATTGTTTTATCTATTACTTACAGGATAATAAGACCATCCCTTTATTTTTCTAAAAATAATTCCAAAAAGTTTAAGCAACCACCAAAACAGAAATGAAACACTATTATCTATGTGCACCACTGGAAAGGCCTCGAACTCTATCATCTCATGAGTACCGATTGGGTAAAACATGATGAATCATGATCTTTACATCCAATTGCATGCTTCCCATCGATGCATTTTTGACTGACTTTTTAGAAAAACTGATTGAGATATAAATGTATACATTTGTTCCCTTATAATTATGCTCCAATACATGTGATTCACTCACATGGGATAAGTACCTTGAATAATATTTATATTCGTTCTCATGTCATTACCTAAAAGAATAGAAACTGATTCCTTTAATGTTTGTTTGCTTACATACACTTGCATAAAAAGACTGAATTAATCACAAATGTGGTTGTATAAAAGAGTCTCATCATTGTTCCATGCTCTCCCTCTCAATTACAGAGTTTATTCAATCAACTATTTATGTAAATGTATTTCTCTTTCCTTAATAAAATGATCGATTGGCAACCCGCCTCAGCACAAAACAAAAACATTGAGTCTGTGTGCGGATGACCATATGTTCCTTGCAGAAGTGATGAGAGCCTTGACTATTCATTTATTGGGACTAAGAATCTCAAAATTGTTTTAATAATTATCCGTATTTCATTCCCTGCCTTAGAAAATATTGCACATACATCTCTCTTATGCTTTATTCATTGATATATTTCTTTATTCATAGGCTAATTTTATGATAATAATGCAATTGGTACCCCAAACCACAAAAGCCTGAGAATAAGGCATTGTAGGCTCGTTTCCCACAAAGAGAATAATGAGATGTCTCTTTGTTATGGACTTCAGATTTGCAGATGGGTTTAATCAAAATTCTTGTTTCAGAAACCCCATGACATTCATCACTGGTCTATGCTAGGAAATTTTCTTTTCACTTATTGATTAATTTTCTGATTCACAAATAATAATAATACAAGCACAAAATTCCAAAAACAAGATCCTTGAAATTTAAGCTCTTGTCCTATAGAGCTAATTAAAGAGATTTCTTTTGTAATGGAACACAAAGCTGCACATGTGGATGGGTTAATACCCCTGCTTTGTATACAACCCACATTCAGCACTGCTTCCTGGGTGGTCCTCTTCTATTTAATTCATCTATATGTCAGAGATGGCTCAATGAAAGATAATGAAACCACCATTTGCAATCACCTCTGGGCTGCCCCCAAGAGCTATCAGCCCCTCTACCCATAGGCCGATAGTTAAATCAACCATGGTAGAAAATACAGAATAATATTAAACTGCTCTGAGAATAAATTAAGTAACTTCTATCCTCTTTTAAAATTACCTGAGTTGTGCAGATTTAGATTAAACATAATTCTTACTTTATAACACATTCCCATCATTGGTCCCTACTTGAAGTGTCTCATATATTCCATGTATGCAGTACGCAATTATTACTTTGAAATTCTTCAGCTAATACTCATGAATAAACTATTCAAACAAAGAATGTGAACCAAGGGACTTACTTTTATTAGTCTTTATGCTGCTTGCTCACGATAACAATTCTTTATTAAGTGATTAAATCAGCTGTCCTGTGTTCACTCTGGGGAGGAAAAAAGTAGATTTAGACTAGATTTCGATTTTTTAATAGCTGTTAGCCAAGCAGAACTAAAAAAACAATAAACTTTGTCTCAAAAATGTAATTTGTTACTAATGTAGTATTGAATTCTGAGTTATAAATAATATAAGAAACACAATTAAGCCTACCACCTGGCAGAAGACTAGGGCTCATAACGATTACAAATTCCACCTCTATTAACGGCTACTAAGTATATGGTTATTTAATGGATTACTGACTGAGGCAAACACTTTTCCTTCTCTTAATTTAAAAAAAAAAACCCAGCAAACCACAAAAACTCAAAACGTTGCCTCTTTGACCAGCGATACTATTATGTTCCATGTTAAAGAGGGCTGCAGACTAAACCTGCTCATTTTTACCTCAGGACCGTATTAATATTAACACTGATTCTGAATGACACAAACGAACTTATTTACAAAACAAAAACAGACTCACATAGAAAACAAAATTGTGGTTACCAGGGGGACATGGTGGGGGGAGAGGGAGGCATAAATTAGGAGTTTGGGATTTCCAGACACTAACTACTATATATAAAATAGATAAACAGCAAGGTCTTCCTGTACAGCACAGGGAACTATATTCAATAGCTTCTGATAGCCTATAATAAAAAAGACTATGAAAAGGAATATACATACATATATATGTATGTATGCATAACTGAATCACTATGCTGTACACCAGAAATTAACATAACATTGTAAACTGACTATACTTCAATTTAAAATACTAATTTTATTGCACTCTACTAATTGTTCATGAGTAGGTCTCTCAGTTCTCCAGATACATATTTCTTTCTTTATTCATGCATTGATTCACCTGAAATAATACCATCCACATCCATGAACCACAGAAGCCTAGGAACAAGCGTATTGAATTTTCCCGACCTCTACTACTAATTTCAACAGAGACTACTGACTGGTTCTCTTTTCCATAATGGACCTCAGAGTTAAGAGGGCTTCATCAAAGTTACTAAGATACCTCCATCAATACTCATCTAATCCAGGCATGGCTTTCTATTTCTTTACCCATTTATGCCTCCTTGAAATGATTTATTCATGCATGGATTCACGGGAAATAATTCTACAACTGACAACCTTTGGTGACACAAAACTGAGAACAAAAGCTTCAAATACAATCAAGATCTGTTCATTGCCCCTGTTCACACAGAGCCAACAGACTCAATCACCTTTCACCATGAAGCTCTGTTTTACACGTAGGATTAATCAGCGCACTTGCTTCACATCAGCCCCTTACTTGTGATCGGTGTTCACCGGCTCCTCTTTCACTTGACTTGTCCTTTTTTAAAGCTGGTGTAATTGACCACCATAGACCTATCATCTTAGCCCACAATTGACAAAAATGACATCTGCCATCTTCCAAAGTCTCCAAGAGTCAACAACTGAGATCTCTATCAGTGAAGAAACGTATTAAGCAAAGGTGGCTAGAGTACTAAACAGGAAGGTAAACCGCTCTGAAAATACGTGAAATGCCTCCATCACTTTAGGAATGGTCCCTAGCTGGGCTGAGTTGAATTAATCGTAAGTTTTAGTTCATGACACATTTCAATCATGGGCTCATAATTGGCATTACTGAATTTCATATATTATTTAACAATTGTATCAAAATAATTCAGTGGGGTTCCTTGCATAACCCCTGCCTAAGCTTAGACACCAACAGTGATATTTCCTTACTTCAGTCTTTATAAAGCTCCTTAGTCCCAGACATAATAGCCAGGGTCTTCACCAGTAAAGAATGATTAAATCAGCTGTGGGGTGTTCACTCTCTAAAGGAAAAAAAAGGTCTATTATTCAAAAGAATAAAGATAGTTAGCTTTTTAGAACTGAAATTTGTCAGGAAGACTAGATTAACCATAAATCCTACCCCACATCACATTCTCATCATTTTCCTAAGAATGGCACTCTTATTTATTTACTTAAATTTTACTATTAAATAATATGAATACCATTGAATTCACTGCCCAAAACAAAATAAAAAAAACTATAATTTGAGACATCTGAGTTTACTTGCTACCCACATAGAGAGAGCCAAGGTCCTCGTCTTACGGGACTTATTCGTGCAGAATTAGACATGTTTGTTTCATGGTACGGTCTCATCAGTCCTCCACTGTATGGATTTGTGGATTCATTCACTTACTGATTTATTTTTATTATTCAAGAAATAATAATACCATTTCCTCACTTTCCTAAAGACAACTCAAAATGGTTAAACATCAAACCAGAACCAAATTGCTGGAACTTGGGAAGGTTCAGGTGTAACTTTCAAAAATAAAAGAGATTAGAATTTTTCCTCAAACATCTCCCTCGGAAAACAAGATGAATCAGTAGCCTCGTATCAAAACATTGTTTCCAATTCGTCTGTGGTTTGCTGACTTTTTAAAAATATACTCAGACATAAAATTATACTTTCTTCCCCTTATACAAACATATCAGTACCTGTGATCTTATCCACGAGACAAAAACACTGAACAAAATTTATGTCAATCAACAGTCATTGCTATTGAGAATAAAAGACTTGCTTCTTTTTTGTTTTAATAAAAATCAGTGAAGAAAAGATTGGCTCCATTAGAAGTGTCATAGTGTCACATTCTCATCCTTGGTCTCTGTTTGGCTCTGTTATGTGGTGATTTGAACAACTATTTGCATGAGTAAATGTATTTCCATTTCCTTAACAACAGCCCGTCAGCAACCCACCACCCACACAGAACAAAAACTGACTGTTACATGCAAATGACCATACACTCCACTCCAAAGGAGTAAAATCCTCTACTATTAATTTATTGGGAGTCAGAGTCTCAGTTAGATCCGAATAATCCATGTTTCATTACATTCCCTAATAACAGGTACATGACTTACTCTCTTTCCTTCATTCATTGAAACACTTTATTTACTTATGGGCCAACTTTATAATAAAGATACAGGCCATCCCCAGCCACCACAAAAGTGCAACTACAAGGTACCATGCACTCATTTCCCAGAGGGGATAATTTTACTACGTGTCTCTGTAATGGACCTCAGAATTCCATACGGGTTTCATCAAAACTCCTTCAGATACCCCATGGTACTCATCATCGATCCAGACACGTTTTTCTTCCTTTGTACCTTTATTCATTTACTTATTAATTGACCCATGAATAACAATACAATCCTAAAATTCCAGGAACAAGGTCTCCTTTTATAATGGACCTCAGAGAACATGTGTGATTAGTTAACATCCAAATGTCATACCCAATCCACATTCACCACTGGTCCTTCTGTGGCTTTCTTTCATTTAATTTGCCCACGTTTTAAAGATGGTTCAATGAAAAGTGTTAAAACCACCTTCTTTAATCACTTCTCTAACACAGTATCTTCCATATGCTGTGGGCTGCCGCACAAACAGTTATCAGCCAGAATTAAACCAATTTGGAAATGTTTAAGTCATTTGCAGTGGAAAATAAAACGCAACATTAAATAGTCCTAAAAATGAATGGAATGACTGCCATCTTTTTTTAATCATGTCAGTTGTGCTGAACTAGATTAAGCACAATTTTTGATTTATAACATATTCCCATCATTGGTCCATATTTTGTATAATTATTTCCTTTATACACATTGATTCTTCTGAAATACTACTAAATACTTGTGAACAAGTCATCCTAACCAAGGATGGGGACTTCAAGGCTTACTTACGTATTTGTCTCTATGTTTTTAACCCACAGAGCTAACTGCCAAGGTTTTGTTTCTTAGAAAATGAGTAAGTGTGCTGTCCTGTGGTAATTCTGCAGAGGAAAAGGGAGAATTAAACTCAATTTTAAACATATGTTAATTATGTGGAAATAGGTAGCTATAAACATCGATCCTTTTTAATTAATCCAGTATTTTAATTTTACTTTTAGATAATGTAATAGCCACTGTTGAATCCACCACATAAGAATGATATTTATCAAAGTATCTTTATATTTTAACAGTTTTAACAGAATAAAAGATAATTTTAATGGATGCTACTTTTGCAGAATTGGATAGATTTAAATCCTTATTAGGCTACACTTAAACCCAATAAAGGGTTAATATGCAACATACACAAACACCTTATACAACTCAACATCAAAAAAACGAACAACCTGATTAAAAACTGGGCAGAAGAACTAAATCGGCATTTTTCCAAAGAGGAAATGCGGATGGCCAACAGGAACATGAAAAGGTGCTCAACATCACTAATTATCAGGGAAATGCAAATCAAAACCACAATGACTGGAATTCAAAAAGATCCATGCACCCCAGTGTTCACAGCAGCATTATTTTCAATAGGCAAGATATGGAAGCAACTGAAATATCCATCAACAGATGAACAGATAAAAAAGATGTGATACACACACACACACACACACACACACACACACAGATACACAATGGAATACTACTCAGCCATTAAAAAGAATGAAATTTTGCCATGTGCAGCAACATGAATGGATATGAAGGGCATTATACTAAGTGAAATAAGTCAGAAAGAAAGATAAAGACTGTATATCATTTATATGTGGAATCTGCAAAATACAACAAACTAGTGACTATAACAAAAAAGAAGAAGACACAAATACAGAGAACAAACTTGTGGTTACCAGTGGAAAGAGGAAAGGGGGAGGGGCAATATGGGGGAGGGGATTAAGAGGTACAATCTACTAGGATATGTTGTATGACGTGGAGAATATAGCAAATAATTTATAATAACTATATATGGAGTATAACCTTTAAGAACTGTGGTTCATTATAGTGTACATATGTAATTTATGTATTATACATCAACAACACTTCAATTAAAAAAGAAGAGCACACATAATCCTGTAAAAAAAAACCCTTTTTCCATTCTCAGTAATGACTCACACTTGATTCTATTTCACTTGTTCATTTATACATTCACTTGTTCACTTAATTACTCATATGAAAAAAGTCAAAATGGTAAACCAGCCAGTCATACAGAACAGAAATACTATTATATGCAGTGAACTATATGTCCCTTATCAAAAATGAGAATAGAGTAGGAATTTTTTCTTTCTATAATCATTAGCAAAAACTCAAATTAATAATTTTCATTGTCTCATAAAACATGGTCTCCAATGATCTGCACTTTCCCTTATTTTAAAGAACAAAGATGGGATTTTATACATTCATTCAGTTATAATACAACCATACCTGTGAGTGCAAAGACAATAGAAATAAATCCTGAATGATACAAACATCTGTCCTAGTCACAGCCATAACTGATTGGATCATGTTTGGTTTATTAATAAAACTTAACAAATACAACCCAATCAATCCTAATCTTTCTTATATGAAATATTGTCCACATGTGTCCATAACTGCTTGTCATTCAATGAGACAATCAATTATCCATTCATATTAATGTTTCCTATTTCAGAAACAAAACAAAACAAACAAACAAAAAACACCAGCAAAAACAGTGCTTAGAGGGAAATTTATAGCATTGAATGCATACGGGAAGGGTTAAACTGGGAGTCTGAGATTTGCAGCTACTGATTGGTATTTATAAAACAGATAAACAAGTTTATACTGTACAGCACAGGGAAGTATATTCAATATCTTGTAGTAGCTTATGGTGAAAAACAACATGAAAATGAATACATGTATGTGCATGTATGACTGAAGCACTGTGCTGTACACCAGAAATTGATACAACATTGTAAACTGATTATACCTCAATTAAAAATACTAAAAAATTTTTAAATGAAGAACTGAGTATTTGTTGACAGGTGAATGGCTAAATAAATTGTGGTATATATACAGTGGAATATTATTCAGACTTATAAAAGGAGATCTTGTCCTTTGCAACAACATGGAGGACACAATGCTAAGTGAAATAAGTCAGACAAAGAAAAATGCTGATCTCGCATGTGGAATCTAAAAAAAGTTGAATTCACAGAAGCAGAGTCTAGGAAAGTGGTTACCAGGAGCAGGGAGGAAATAGAAAAATGTTGGTCAAAAGTACAAAATTTTTGTTATGTAAGATGGATAAGTTCTAGAAATCTAACGTGCAACATGGTAACTGTAGTTAATAATATCATATTGTATGCTGGAAATTTGCTAAGAGAGTAGACTTCGGGTACTCAAATTACAAAAATCAAAAAGCGGGAAAGATGAACATGGATGCAAAGAAATTTTCAAGAGAACAAAATATAAGCCACAGACTAAGAAAAAAAGTACTTGCAAAAGACATGTCTGATAAATGACTGTTATCCAAAACAAAGACTCCTTAAAATCAACATTAAGAAAATAACTTGATTAAAAAATGAGTCAAAGACCTTAACAGGGAAATGAGGGAAATGCAAATTAAAACAATGAAATACCACTACACACCTTTTAGAATAGGTGTTGGGCAGCTTCTGACAAAACTAAACCTATTCTTACCATATGATACAGAAATTGCACTCCTTGGTATTTACTCAAAGGAGCTGAAAACTTATGTCCATACAAAAACCTGCACATGGATGTTTACAGCTGCTTTATTCATAATTGTGAAAACTTGGAAGCAATTAAGACATCTTTCAATAGGTGAATGGATAAATGAACCGAGTTACATCCAAACAATGGAAGATTATTCAGTACAAAAAGAAATGAGCTATCAAAGCCATGAAAGGGCATGAGGAATTTTAAATATATAACTAAGTTAAAAAAAAAAAAAGACAATACGAAATGGCCACATATTGTATAATTACAACCCTATTAGATTCTGAAAAAGGCAAAACTAGAGTGACAGTAAATGGAGAGGTTGCCAGAGGTTAGAGGGAAGAGAGGGGACAGGACAGGATTTTAGGGCAGTAAAATATCCTGTATGATACAATAATGGTGGATATATGTCATTATACACGTGTCCGAAGCCACTGAATTTACAACCAAGAGTGAACCCTGATGTCAACTTTGGGTGATAATGATGTGTCAGTGAAGAGTTATCAGTTATAATAAATGTACCTCTCTAGTGTGTGATGGAGGATATATGTGTGTAGAGCCAGGGGGATTACGGGAAATCTCTGTATGATCCGCTCAATTTTGCCATGAACCTAAAACTGCCCCCCAAAGATAAAGACTTTAAGAAAAGGAGGAACATCTTAAAAAAAAAAAATCTGCTACCCATCAACTACAACGTTGATCCTTACATACAATTGTGTTTTATGTTCCTCACCCAAAAAGTGTAAGAGCCTTGATCTGTTTAATTTTATCAGCCTTGATCTATTTATATTAACTCAGCACTTCCAAATTGTATTATCTTGTTCCTTATTTAATTATATACTCTCATAATTGGTCCATTCAAGGCCTTCCTTGTCTTCATTTACATATTTTATTCACACACTGATTTACTTAAAATATAATCTATACTCAAGAATCTCAACAGACCAAGAACAAGAACTGACACTTCCTCACTTCTGCTATACGATCACTTCCCACAGAGATAATAGGGTAATTTTCTTTTTCTAATAGATCTCAGAGCTATAAGGCTTAATCAAAATTCCAGATTCAGACACCCCAGGATACTCATCATTGGTCTATGCTTGGCATTCTTTTTCTTCATTCATCTGCAGCTTTATTTATTGGTTCATTCATTGATTCACTAACAATAACAAAATCAACACAGAAAAATTCCAAAATTAAGAACCTTGAAATTGCCAAGGTCAACAAATGAATCTCAGTGTCACACACAGGGATTCAATAACTTCCTTGCTTCTTAGAAATCCTGTACTTGTTACTGATCCATGCTTACTCCTTTTCATTTAATCTGTCCCTAGTTTAAATATGGTGCAACAAATGACCATGAACCCATCATCTTATCCCACACCAGGAACCCTGACAATATTAACCATCTTCTTATGTGCTCCCGTTAAAGAGTCAACAGCCTAGGTCACTTGAGGAAATCTAAATTAGCCGTGGTGCAAAAACTAAAGTGGAAGAGTAATTAACTCTGAAAGTGACAAAAATGTCCTCCGTCTTATTTCCTTTAACAGCCAAACTAGTGTTGAATTGGAGTTACCTAATTTTGGGGGTTTTTTTTTCATAATACACTTCTATCATTGGTCAATGCATGGTGCTTTTTATTTACTTCTCTAAAATAAACATGAACAAAGCCCCCAAATCAAGAACATGAACTTTGATTATTACTTAGATCTGTTTCAAGACTTTTTACCCACAGAAAGGACAGCCAAGATTTGCACCAACAGAGAATAATTAAGTCAAGTGTAGCTGATCCACTGTGCTAAATAAAGCATATTTTTAAAAAGAATCTGAGTTTACATTTAGATTTTTTTAAGGAATATTAGTAAGCCTGTATCAGATCCGTCATAAACTTTGATTCACACCACATCTTAATCAATGGCCCAAGAATGGCCTAGCACATCACTTACTGACTTACCTAACACTCAACTCAAGAAGATAAAACAACTATTACAAGTAGCCCTCAATGCCCTCTCTCCCAACGTGGTAAACATCCACAACATTCTCCCTAAAAACAGATGTCACGTGTGCAGGATTGGATGAATTTAAATACTTTTTCATGGCGTATTTCCACAACAGTCCATGCTAGCCCCTCCTTTATGTATTTATTTATTCATTCATTGTTTTATTTATTCATTTACTTTTGTACTCATGAGTATAATGAGTATCTGTTTTTCCAGAGTAAACATAATGTGGCTGAGCCACCAACAACTCAAATTGTGACACAATTATAGCAACCATACGCACGAACCTGAGCTAAAGCGGGAAGAGCCCAGTTTGTTTGTTTCTTTGAGTGTCAGTAAAGTGCAACAGGACAAATGAGTCGCGTTGTTTTTTTTATTACATGTTTCTCATTGGTCCATGCTTTACCCGCCATGGTTCTCAACGGGGGCAGTACTGCCCCCAGAGGACATTTGCCAATGCCGAGATATTTCTGATTGTCACACCTGGGAGGGAGAGGTCAATGTTGGCATCTGGTTAGCAGAAGTCAGCGAAGTTCCTAAGCACCCTACAATATACAGGACAGTCTCCCACAACAATGAGTTATCCAGCCCCAAACATCAACAGTGCAAGGTTGAGAAACCTTGCTTTACTGTCTTCAGAATAATTGGTTGAAAGATGGACGTCTTCACACATTCACTCCTAGTATCATCAACACCCAAGAACAAAAAACTGGATCAGAAACGTGAATGGTATTAAGAGCTGTTCACATGCTCATTACTCCCAGGCGTAACCAACTAGATCGTGTTTCCTCATTTTCAATAAGCAGCCAGCACTTCCCAAATCGTGCAGAATAACAACATTGATTTCGAGGTGCTTATCTCTATTTGCAACTACCAAATAGGTATTCGACTTAATCGATTCATGTTGGAACCGAGTGCTTCAGAAATGTATTGATAGTAATAAAGACATTACACACTCTCATAATTGGGCCACATAGGGCTGTCCTTGTCTTCATTTATATATATATATATATATATATATATTTATTTATTTATTTATTTATTCAATTATTAATTCACTTACAGTAATACAATCCAAATCAATGGAACTTAATACCCTAAACACAAAACCCTGACTACTACTAACTTCTTGCTGTAAGTGACTTTACTAAGTAGGCATTAACTAGGTCTCAAGATTTATAGGCTTTAATCAAAATCATTGTTTCAGACACCACAGGTAATCACTGGTTCAAACTTGGCACCTTCTCCATTCATGCATACCTTTGTTTACTGATTTTATCATTAAGTCATTCACAACAATAAAGTCAATATATAAAAATCAGAAAACCTAAAACAATCTTAGAATATTACTAAGCTGTATTTATAGGTTTGTGTTTCCATAAAACTGTAAGAGATGACATCTTTTTGGCAGCAGATCTGAGATTTACACATACAGGTTATCAGCTCCCTTGCTTTACATCAATCCCATATTTATACTTTGTCCGTGCTTGCCCTTCTTTTATTTAATTTTTGCATGTTTTAAAGACTGTCCATGTGGTAACTAGCCTCCAAGATGGCACCCATTGATCCATGACTCCTGGTATTCATGGCTGTGTAGTCTCCACCCCTATTAAATCATGTCTGGCCTCTATGATCAATAGAATACAGGGGAAGCGATGATGAATGACTTCTGAGTCTAAGTGATAAATACACTGAGGTTTGTATTAAAAACTCTTCTCTCTCAGACTGATTGCTCTAGAGGAAGTCAGCTGTCATGCTGTAAGTATACTCAAGCAGTTCTGAGGAGAGGTCCGTGTAGGGAGAAATTCTGGCCTCCCAACAACAACTAGCACCAACTTTCTTGCCATGGGAGGGAGCCATGGAAACACAGCCTCCAGCCCAAGCCTTCATATGACTGCAACTTTACCTGACATCTTGACGGAAACCTCACAGGAGACTCTAAGCCAAAACTGCCCTCCCAGCCTCTCCTGGATTCCTGCCCCATAGAAACTGTGACAGGAACAAATATTTATTGTTGCTTTAAGCCACTAAGCTGTAGGGTAGTTTGTTACACAGTGATAAATAACTAATACAATACAATGATCAACAAACCACCATCATCTCTCACAATGAGGACATCAATATTATCATCTCTCTTCCTACCTACTCCCCATCCAAGAAGTTATGACCTAGATCTCTATCACTGAGGAAAGGTTTAATTTAACCATGGGACAAAATAAAGTATACTATTAAAAACTCTGAAGATGAATAAAAGCCCTCCATCTTTTTAATGAACTTCAGTTGCCCATAATTGGATTAATTGTATAATTTGGTTAATTACCATTATTGGTGTCCCTGCATGGCATCCTTTGATTTTTATTTATGTATTTATTATTTATTCCTCTGACATAATGCGATGATGAACAAATCACCTTCACCAAGGACATGAATTTTCACTCTTATCAACCACATTCTCTAGGATCTTACCAACAGAGGTAAAGACTAAAATCTCTATTACTATTAATTAATTAAATCAGCTATAATGCTTTCATTCTGTGAAGTAAAATGCACATTTTATAGAGTTAGGAACAGCATAAATTTAACTTTTTAATGAACTGGAGTCATGAGGTACTAGATTAATCATAAACCTTGGTTACAATCACATTCTCATTGTTGACTTTTTATATATTGACTTGTTTACTGCTTAATTTTTAAGTAATGTAGCGAATTCTGTTAAATCTACCACCTAACATAAAAATAGTTAATGTAACTAGTACTACTATATCTATAAACTCCCCAACCGCATAGTTCACAGCCTCACTTACCTTTTTTTAAGGGACCATATTCATGCATTGCTTAGAGTGTACCATGAAATATTGGTCCAAGATTTACCCTAATTTATACACTTAGTGACTCACTCATGCTTATCTTGCATTGACCTACTCTAAGAATAATTTGATCATTTATTCATATTTTAAAGAAAAAGAGTAAAACCTACCAGTATCCAAACTGAAATACCATTTCATGCAACGGCTGATATGCACTTTGTCCAAAGTGGGGTATGTCTAGATTTCTTTTATTTCCATCTAAAATAATTTAATCATCGTTTCGTGATACCTACTCCTCACCAACCCATGTTCTACCTTCTTTTAAATAATTGACCAAAATATGAACTCACTCGTTTATTAAATTTTTTAAAGATTTTATTGATTATTTCTTTTGGAGGGGAGGAGGTAATTAGCTTTTTATTTATTTATTTTTAATGGAGGTGCTGGGGATTGAACTCAGGACCTCGTGCATGCTAAGCAGATGCTCTACCACTGAGCTATACCTTCCCTCACTCACTCATTAACTTTTAACAATTCATCCAAAATGAACGCAAGCCAAGGCCCTGGACAAGAACACTGACAAATACAAATGTTTCCATACGCTCACTGTCCACAGATATAACCTGTTAGATCCTTTTTTGTTTTACAAATAACAGTCAGTGAACAGAATTGATTTGATCATACACTCTATCATATTCTCGATATTAGTCCATGCTTGACCTTTTTCCAATTAGGCACTTAAACAATTATTTTTAATTTAAATGATTTGTTCCTTTTCTAAATAAATCAACAACCAACTACTCAACACAAATCCAAAACAACAACATGCACTCTCCTGGGACAGAATTAGTTTTTCCTCCATGGAAAACAGTTAAGAGAGACTTGATCTATTTCGGTTATGACACTCTGTGCTTCAGGAAATAATGCATTTAATAATAATCCTTGTTTCACTGCAAATTTGCATCATTGGTCACCATTCATTTACGCTTCTTTATCCTTGCATTGCTTCACTTAAGATACATTTTACAGACATTAAGAACTAAAGCTCAAGGATCACATCTTTGACTACTGACTTTTGCTGTAAGCCCTTCTTCCACAAAGGAAGTAAACAGATTTTTTCTTTCTAATGAATCTCAAAGTTACAGAGCTTAATCAAAATCTTTGATTCCTACATCTCAGAATACTTAGCATTGGTCAATACTGAGCATCTTCTTCCTTTATTTAGATTTCGTTTAATTGCTTTATTCCTTGATTCACTCATAATAATAATAATACAATCAATTTTCATGAATCCAAAAGCCCAAGAACAACATCCTTGAATATCACTAATAACTGTCTATATGCCCATTTCCCACAGTGCTAATAGACAAGGACTTTTTTTGCAACATATATGTGCTTTTTGCACATATAAATTAATCAGCATCCTTGCTTCATATCAGTTCCAGTGGTCCATGCCTGACGCTTTTTCATTTAAACACTATGCAATGAAGGGGAATGGTATAGCTCAGTGGTAGAGTATGGGCTCAACATGCATGAGGTCCTGGTTCAATCCCCAGTACTGTCATCTACAAATATATAAATAAACCTAATTACTTCTCCCAAAAATTAAAAAAAAATTTTTTTTAGTTTTAAAGATGATGCAATGAATAACCAAGGTGCCCACAACCTTACTCCACAACTGAAACACCAGAAATTTTGTCCATCTTCTTATGTGCTCCTCCCTCAAAAATTTAATAGCCTAAATCTTTATTAATGGAAGAGTGCTTAAATGAATTGCAATGCAAACATAAAACACCACAATGTGAAGCTCTAGAAATGAAGAAACACCTGCATCTTTTTCTTTATTGGACTTTAGGAGTGCTAAATCAAATTAATCGTAAATCCCACTTCTGGTCCCCGGTGGTGTTATTTCGTTTTCTTTATTAATATACCCATTTGCTCCTTTGAAAAATTTAAGCAACATCCATAAACCAACCTCCCAACCCCAAGAATATAAACTCTGTTACTTACACCACTCATTTCTCTCCTTACCCACAGAGTTTGTAAACGCCAGGATCTTTAGCATTTGATAATGATTAGATGATATGTAGTATGTTCATTTGGTGAAAATGCAGACTTTCAAAAGAAAAAGCCTAGAGTTAGACGTTTTTAATGGAAGTCAGTCTTGCAGTATTAGATTAATTATAAACTTGGGTCATTTAATAATCTCATTATTGCCCAAGGATGGCACTCCTTATTTATTGACTCATTTAATTTTTATTTTTAAATAATATAATGAAAACCAACATGAGAATAAGAACGCTTATCTATCATAAATATGTGTCTATTTACTCTCTATCCATAAATTTAATAGCTTGTTTATTGTTTTTAATGGATCTCAACTTGTGCAAAATTGGAGAAATATAAATTTTTGTTTTGCAGCATATGCTCACCAATTCGCACAAATTTTCCTGATTTATATGTCTAGTGACTCATTTATTTATTCATGTGTATAATTAGGCATAAAATAAGTTAAGCATTTACACATCTTTCTAAAGAATTCCTCCATGTAAATTTTTCTGTGTACTTCAGCCAGTGGGAGGAGTCTCGAGTTCTCTTTCTTTATCTGGACAACATTTAGGTGTATCAGGAGTAATCGTTATCTTTGGTTCATAACACATGTTCCTCATTGGCCCTTCTTTGGGCTTCTTTTGAATAATTAAAAACGTTAAACACATTCCTTCATTCCCTTATAACTTCATATCAGCATCAGTAAAAACTGAGACAGTGAACAGGAGCACTGAAACATACTCTGCTTAATGGTCATGGCCCATGGACTTAACTGACTAAATCCTCTCTTGATTTTTTAAAACATAAAACTCAGTTTAAAACAATCATAACTCTGATCATATGACACATTCTCAATATTGATTCATATTTGGCCCTGTCTCAAAAAAGCAGTTACTTAAGCAGCTTTAAGCAGCTATTTATGTAAACTATTTTTGTCCCTTTCCTAATTAAAACAATCAACTAAGCAACAGAAGCATCAACCTGAATTCTTAGGTATCTCTGTCTATACTGTCCTCATGGAAGGGTTAAGAGCTTTGAACTATTTCTCTACAGAACCCAGGGTTCCAAACAAGCACTAACGTGTAGTCCTCCTATTCCTCATTCATTTACATGTTTCTTTATCCATTCATGAGTTCACTCCCCAAAGCATTTACCTTATGCCTTTTTTCAGTGGGCCACAGATTTTGAGGCAGGAATTAATTACAATGTTGGATTGATTGCTATCCAACCCCCACCCTAGGAGTGTTTACTGGTCCGAGCTCTTCAATCTTTTCCTTCAGTCCTTTATCCCTCGGTTTATTGATTCAGTCATTCATCTAACATGAACACAATCAGTACTTATAAATTATAAAATCTTGAAAATAAAATCCTTGAATGTTATTGACATCTATCTCCATGCTCATTTCCTACAGAGCTAGTAACAGTAGGCCTCCCTTTCAATGACCTTCTGTGTGGCACACACGTGCTCCCGCTCACAGATCTTTTGAGGGGAAAAATGTCAAAATCAACTGTCATGTAAATATAAAAGAGAACAGCAAACATCTCTGAAAAGGCGTGAAACATATTCCACCTTTTTTTAGAAGTCATCAGCTGTGCAGAACTGAATTAAACATCATTATCTGTGCTGCGTAGGCTATTCCTGTCCCTGGGAAGGTACAGCACTCTTTATTTTTGTACTTTTTGTAGCTATTCATTACTTGGAAATATTCCAGTGAACACCCATGAACAAATTCCCCTAACCCAGAACATAAACTTTGAATGTTACTCACCTTGGTATTTATGCTTCTTAGTCAGAGAGGTGTCAGCCAAACTCTTCACCTTTAGAGGATGAAAGCAGCTATGGTGTGTTAATTCTGAGGGGAAAACCAGGCCTTAAAATTCAGTATTAAATTTCAGTATGTTTAGAGGATACTAATTGTGGAGTTCTCGATTAGACCTAAAACTTCTTTCATTTCATTGGCCCAAGACTATCGCTATTTTTTATTTACTCAAGTATTTAATTTTAAGTTTAAGCAATATAACGAACACCACTGAATCCACTACCTAACCCACAAGTCAGAACTTCACCTTCACATAGGTAAAATTAGGTCATCCTTTTTTAATGGCTCTTTCTTGTGCAAACTGATAAATTTTTATTCTTGTTCCATGGCCATGCTTGACTCTGCTTTATGTATTCATTCACTCATTCATTCATTTAAATCACCCATGGAATCAGTTCACCAGTTGTTCATTATATAAAGAAAAGGGAAAGCACTAAAATGGGCAGTAATCAAGAAACAAAATACTGTTACGTGCGTCTGTCTATGTGCACATTATGCAAAACAGAAAAGCCTTGCTTTTTTTAAAGTATGGAAACCAACTGTGTAAAACAGAATAATCATTGTCCTTATTTCATAATAAAGCTCCTCATTGGTATGTGGTAAGCATCTTTTAAGTAAAATATTCTATTAAGTAAAAATCTATTAATTCATTCACTAATAACAAAATATAATTATAATATGTTATCATTATAATTATAACTCACTGGACAAAACTTTTTCAATAATATTAACATGTGATCATATCCTCACAGTAAACCATCTTAAATTCATCATAACTCTTGTTAGAGGACATATTCTCATCATTGGTCCATGACTGTTCTTTTTTTCAATTAGATGTCTAATTATTTGTGCAAACATTTTGCCCTTTTCTTAATAAAATAAATAATCAGCAACCCACCATCAGTCCGTAATAACAACATTGGTTCATGGGCATACCTGTCTATTTGCTCTCTGCTGAAAGAGGTAAAACCTTGATATATTTATTTTCCTAGACCTTAGTGCTTCAGAAATATCTGAAAACATACTCTCATAATTGAACAGTGGCTTTCCTTGTCTTCATCCATTTGTTCACGTCTTTCTTTAATCATGCATTATTTCAGGGAGGGTATAGCTCAAGTGGTAGGGCGCATGCTTAGCATGCACTATATCCTGGGTTCGATCCCCAGTACCTCCTCTAAAATAAACAAACAAACCTAATTATCCCCTCCTCCCCTTAAAAAAAAAAAAAAGAAAAACTTAAAAAAACAAACCCCCCCAATCATGCATTATTTCATTTACAAAAATAAAAAAATCCATACACAAGGAACATACAGCCTAAAAACAGGATACTGAATATTCCCTTCTCATGCCGCACGCACCTTTCCCAGAGAGGGAATAACTCGATCTCTTCTTATAATGACCTTAAAGCTATAGAGTTTAATCAGAATCCTTAATTCAGACACCCTAGGAGAGTCATCATTGATCCAGACTTGGCATTTTTTGGGGGCTTCTTCATTCATATCTTCCTTTCTGGACCACGTTTATTTGCATAAATTATAATCTCATCAATACCCATGAATCATAAATGCCAAGAACAAGATGAATGATTGTTGCTAAGTCATTAGAGAATGATTGAGTTGACTGTGGTGTGTTCATGCAATAAAGAAAAAGCCAATTCTTAACAGTCTATATTAGATGTTTTTAAATGGATGTGAGTTCTGCACTGCCAGATTAATCATAAATTTGGATCATATCACATTCTCATTACTGGTGCAAAAACTGCACTCCTTTTTATTTATCAATTTATTTTTAAGCTATATAGTAATAAGCATCATAGAATTCAATACCCAACTCAGGAATAAGACTTTTAACTACTGCAGGTGCATGGATGTTTACTCCTTACTCTTGCAGGGAAAACAATTAATACCTTACCAATCGTTTTCATGAATTTTACTTGTGCAGAATTGGGTAGCTTTAAAATGTAGTATCGTGACACATTCTCACCAATAATTCTAGCTTTACCTTACTTTATGACTTCACAGATTCTTTCATTTATTTACTTAATTTTCAGTGGAACAATCTCATCATCCATTTACTTTTCTAAATATATACGTAATTTATAATAAATATATAAAATATATTGCTCAAATATTAAATATAATAATATAATACCTTATAAAATATTTACTATAAATATAAACTATAATAAAATTATGTGTATAAAGTAATAAAGTCTCCAAATGAAACCCAGAACTGAAATACTATTATGACATGCACATGTCTCTATGTACTTAATCCAAGTGGGGAGAAATTAGGTTCCATTTTTTTTCATATGTACATCAGCAGGAGAGAGCAGGATTACTCATTAACCTTATTTCACATCACATGCTCCATACTGTCCATAGTTTGCCCTCCTTTAAATAATCATTTGAGGTAAAATCATATGTATTCAATAACTTACAACAATATATAATTACCTGAGAATCTACACACCTTATACTTACTTGAACATAAAAATGCTAATAATTGCCCATAGGCTCATTACCCACAAAGATAAATGACCATATCAACCTATGATCAACACAGAATGGCAACATGGACACTTGGATGCATCAGTCTGTGTGCTCTGATGAGTCTAGAATTCCTACTGTGCTTCAAAGGGGGTAATAGCTTTCACCTATGCACTACATCGGAACTCTGTTACATAAATATATCACTAACAATACCTGTTTCATGACACTCTCATGAATCACCCATGGATGACCCTTCTGTCTTCATTCGCTTACACATTTATTCATTCATGTATCCATTGATTCACTTACATCTATCCATATATTCCACACCCAGGAACCACTGAGACCCAAGAACACATCCCCAGGTGGCTTGGACTTCTGCTCTGAACTCTACTCCTTTAGAGGGAAAAACTACGTCTCTTTCTAATAGACCTCAGCGTTAGGGTTTAATCAAAGGGCTTGATTCATATACCCCAGAACTCACATCACTGATCCAAGCTCAACACTCTTTTTCTTCATTGATTTATTTATACATATTGTATGGATTGTTTTGTATTATTTACTGATTATTTCATTCATGGTTTCATTGATTAAGAAAAATAATAATTTCAATGAATCATAAAAACCCAAGAGCGAGATCTTTGAATACTGCAGAGAACTGTTTGAAGCTGTTTATTTCCGACAGAGCTGGCAAATGAGATCTCTTTTTAATTAGATCTCAGAGTTTCACATATAGATTAATCCCTAACCTTGCTTTATACCCATCCCATGTGTTTCACCACTCTCTGCTTGCTCATCTTTAATTTCCTCATATTTTAAAAATAATACAATGAACCTACCATCTTACCCCACAACTAGAACACTGACAATACTTTCTATCTTCCTACGTCCTCTGTCTTCAATGACTTAACATCCTAGATCATTATCAATAAATATTCCTAAGATATGGTGCAAAATAAAATGAAATATTAAGCAACTGTGAAAAGGAATGCAAAACCCTCCAACTTTGTTTTTAATGGCACTCAGTTGTACTAAAATAGATTAATCTTAATCCATGGTTCATTACACATACTCAGTAGTGGTCCACACATGGCAGCCTTTGATGTTATTTATGTTTGCAGTAACCACTCATTCCTTTGAAATCATTCCATGGACCACATGAATAATCTCGAAACCAAGAACACAAATTCCGTTACTTACATGACGCCCTTAGCTCTTCATCCACAGAAGTGACAGCCAAGATCTTCATCATTGGCAATCACTGGCAAATCAGATTGGATATACTGAGTCTGTGGAGTAAAAAATAGATTTTAGAAAATTGAAAAGGTAATGTAGATTTAGTTTTTTTTAAGGGACTTTAGTCTTGCTGTACCAGATTTATCATAAAACCATGTTTTCATCACAGCTATGGGCCTCTTTTTATTTTCTTTAATTACTCGTGTATGTAATATAATGACAACTGCTAAATCCACGTCCTAGTGGAAGATTCAAGAACAATGCCTACTCCAAATTCGTTCTATTAAACCCCACCCACATAGGTAAGAGTCCAGATGACCTTCTTTAATGGGTCTTCTTGATTAGAATAAGGTAAACATACATCGTTTCTTGAGATATTCTCTCCAGTGATTCATGCTTGACCCTACTTTATGAATGTATTAGTTTATTTGTTTTTTATTTATTTATTTATTCAGGGACTAACTTGTTCATACTTTTATTTTTTCAAAGCAAAGGCAAAATGGCTTAAAACACTATTATAGGTAACGACCTCTATGCTCTTTACCCAGAGAGGGCAAAGCCCAATCTCCTTTTATGTATATCCGTATAAGGATATCGGAAGAGTACAGTGAGATTAATAAACCATTTTTAATGATCTAATATCCTCACTGGTCCATTTTTGTGCTTTTAAGTAATCTCTTCGCTCATTGACTTGCAGTAGTATTATCGATACTAGTGAACCTACGTACCCCCAGCAAGAATCCTGAACAACACTGACATCTGCCCATAAACTTAATATCCACAGAATGACAACTAAGTATGTTTTTCAAAAATGATACTGATTGAGAAGAACTGATTTAATCATAACTCCTGTCGTATAATGGACTTTTAATACTGACCCAGGCTTAGCCTTTTTTAATTAAGTAGTTCTGTAATTAATTGTCATGTTTCCATTTTTCCCCTTTCTTAATAGGATTCTTAAGAAAATTAACAACCACTGATCCTGGAACAACATGACTCTTAGGTATAGCTTGCCCATATGCTCCTGATCGACATGGTAAAAGCCTTGGACCCCTCACTTACTGGAACTCAACTCCTCAGAAATGTTTAAAAATATTTTCTATCTCATTACATACTCTCATTGTTGGTGGTTATCTAACCCTTTTTGTCTTCACTCATTAATATGTTTCTTTATTTACTCATGCACTGATTCACTAATAAAAGGGTCAATACCTAAGATCTACCAAAGCCAAAAGGCAAGATGCCTGTATCCCTAACTTCAGCTATAAGCTCATGTCCCACCAATGCAGGAAATTAAGTTTGTTTTTATATCGACCTCTCAATTACACGGTTTAATCAAAATCCTTGGTTCAGACACCTCAGAGTACTCATCATTGATCTAGGCTTGGGGCTTTGTTCTTTATTCATTGATACATTTGTTTATTAATTCATTCATTGATTGACTATAATTATATAATCAATATCCATTAATCACAACAAAGAAAGAATAAGATCTAAGAATACTACCCACTTCTGTTTGTTGCTACTTTCCCCCAGAACTAGTACACTGTGTCTGCAGTGGGCCCCACTGCTGCACAGGCGGAACAGTCAAGGTCTGCCTGCGAGCCCACGCGCGCCGTGGCCAAGCCTGGTGCTCTTTCCTTACTGTTTCATTAATTTATTCAAATTTTAAATATGAAACAAAAATCCAGGAACATCTCATTTCACTTCACTAACAATTTTCCATCTTTCTTTGTGTTTTACCTCTCAACAGATTAGAAATCTAAATCTTTATCACTGGTAGAATATGTAAATCAACAGTGGTTAAAAATAAAATGAAATATTAAATCAACTGTAAAATGAACAAAGCACTCTCTTTTATCTTTTCTTAATGGATCTCACTTGTTCAAAGTTGGATGAATCTAAAATTTGTTTCATGGCACATTTCACTAGTGCTTATTCTTGACCCTTTTTATGTATTTGTTTATTCGATTATATATTGTTTAATTTGATTAATCATGGATTAATTTAATTCTATATATATATTTTAGAAGACAATTTAGCAAGAGTAAATATAAGCTCACACAACTCACTCAATATCAAAAACAAACAACCTAATCAAAAAATGGGCAGAAGACCTGGACAGACATTTTTCCAAAGAACAAATACAAATGTCTTACAGGCACATGGAAGGATATTCATCATTGCTAATTATTAGAGAAATGCAAATCAAAACAACAATGAGACATCACATCACACCTGTCAGAATGGCTATCATCAAAAAAGTTTACAAATAACGAACGCTGCAGATGATGTGGTGGGAATGCAAATTGGTGCAGCCACTATGGAAAACAGTACAGAAGTTCCTTAAAAACTGAAAAAAGAACTATCATAACCTCCAGTAATTTCACTCCTGGGTATATATCCAGAAAAACAAAAACACTATTTTAAAAAATTGGAGGGGAGGGTATAGCTCAAGTGGTACAGTGAATGCTTATCATGCATGAGGCTCTGGGTTCAATCCTCAGAACCTCCTCCAAAAATAAATAAACCTAATTATCTACCCCCCTGACCAAAATAAAATAATACAATAATAAATAAAATATTTTAAATATATACATACACCCCAGTATTTATAGCAGCACTATTTACAATAGCCAAGACACAGAAGCAACCCAAGTGCCCATCAACAGATAAACGCATAAAGAAAATGTGATATGTGTGTGTGTGTATACATATACACACACAGTGGTATATAGTGGAATATTACTCAGCCATAAAAAACAATGAAATAATGCCATTTGTAGCAATGTGGATGGACCTCGAAAATGTTATGCTTAATGAAATAAGTCAGAGAAAGACAAATACTAGCCAAGACATGGAAACAGACTAAATGTCCATCAACAGATGACTGGATAAAGAAGATGTGGTATATTTATACAATGGAATACCACTCAGCCATAAAAGCTGACAACATAATGCCATTTGCAGCAACATGGATGTTTCTGGAGAATGTCATTCTAAGTGAAGTAAGCCAGAATGAAAAAGAAAAATACCATATGAGATTGCTCATATGTGGAATCTAAAAAAAAAAAAAAAAAAAAAAAAAAAAACAAAACAAATACAAAACAGAAACAGACTCATAGACATAGAATACAAACTTGTGGTTGCCAAGGGGGCGGGGGTTGGGAATGGATAGACTGGGATTTCAAAATGTAGAATAGATAAACAAGATTATATTGTATAGCACAGGAAAATATATACAAGATCTTATGGTAGCTCACAGAGAAAAAAATGTGACAATGAATATATATATATGTTCATGTATAACTGAAAAATTGTGCTCTACACTGGAATTTGACACAACATTGTAAAATGATTATAAATCAATAAGAGATGTTTTAAAAAATGTCAATTTATTAAAATAATCTTGAAAAAACAAACAAAAAAAGACAAATACTACATATCACTTATATGTGGAATCTAAAAAATAATACAAATGAATGTATGTACAAAACGGAAACAGACTCATAGGCACAGGAAACAAACTTGTGGTTCCCAAAGGAGAGAGCGAGGAGGAAAGACACGTTAGGGGCATGGGATTAACAGACACAAACTACTATTTATAAAATAGGGAAACAACAAGGATATACTGTATAGTACAGGGAATTATAGTCATTATCTTGTAATAACTTATAATGGAGTATAATCTACAAAAACCCTAAATCACTAGCTGTATACCTGAAAATGACATAATATTTTAAATCAACTATACTTCAACTTTAAAGAAAGAGTAAATTCACAAATTTATAATATTCATTTAAGGTTAAACAAATAGGCTGGAGCTTAGTCCTCATATGCTTTCTATGGACACCAGCAATGAAGAATGGATTTATCCTAATATTTGCTTTATAACTTAAAAGTAAAGAGCGAAGTCCTTCATCAGTACAGAACGGCGCGTCAGCTCTAGTGCACGCATAATGCCGAACAGAAATCAGGTATGCAAAAGAGGGAACCACAGTAGGTTTAAACATTTTAAATGAATGTTAGTTGTGAAATTAACCATAGTCCTTGACACTGTTATTTCAATGAACACCAGTGAGTTGATCACCTCCAAGAAGAATACAAATGGTGGCCATTACCAACATGCCTTCATTCTCCCTCCTAGACGGTGACAGCTCCCGGCAGGAGAGCACACGTCACGGGCCCAGCAGGGCCCAGAGCTGCAAGGGAGCGGACTGCTGTGCTTCCCCTTCTCTCCCTCTGCGAGTGGGAGGGGTCCCAACACAGTATGTTTACCATGTAGGGGCAGATAACTCACCTCTAGTTTCTAAGTCCCTGAATAAAGAAGAGTCACATCCAAACCAGAAGTGAACCATAATGCTCTGGACTGTGAAGGGAAGCACTGGTTTTATAGACTTCTGGGATGTTTGGAAGAGAGCATGGCTGTATTTCATGTAAGAACACGAAGTACCTATTTCTGAACAATTGGGAGAAATGTGCGAGGTTATGTCATTTTTCAGCACATAGTCCCTCTCCCTTCCCTGTCCTCTGTGGGAAGCATAGCCTTCCCCACACCACCGGTGTTGTGCCGTCTGACCTGCACTGCACAACGACGTGGGAACAGATGTGACTTAAACCACGTCCAAACAGAGGCTTTAAATGTGCTTGGGGGCTGGGGTTTCCTGGCCTCTGGAACTCCAAGCTTTCCCTGTAAGAAGAGCATGTTCCAGACCTTACAACTCCTTTATCTGGGGGCCTTGAACAAGGAGGCAAGGTGGGCAGACGTGAACCCAACCCACAGCCTGAGCACAGCTGCTGTAAGAAACCCACAGACCCATAGGTGAGAAATAAATATTGTTTTGTTGTAGCCATTGCTGTTTGGAAGCCACTGAAATTGTGGGTTACATTTTATGCAGCAGGGGAAGGGTATAGCTCAGTGGTAGAGCGCACGCCCAGCAGGCATGAGGTCCTGGGTTCAATCCCCAGTGCCTCCATTTAATAAACAAACAAACAAACATAATTCTCCCCCCAAAAAACAAATCTACTTGTTAAGTAGCACTGTCACAGTAATGACTAATTCATACATTTCCTTCCTCTAATTTTTAAGAATTTATTCATTTATTGTCTTTTTCATAATACAGTCAATGAAATCACCATGAATGTACTATCAAGCCTAAGAAAAACTGTAAATTTTATCCATATAAATGTATGGATATATAGTATGTATGGATATAAATGATAGCTAGATTTTGCTAATTCTTACCCATAAATAGAGAGAACCAAAAGACCTCTATAAAATAAGCTTCACTTGTACAAAAATGTATTACTACGGGGGGAAGGGTGTACCTCAGTGGTAGAGTGCACGCTTAACATGCACGAGGTCCAAGGTTCAATCCCCAGTGCCTCCTCTAAAGAAACAAATAAATCGACCTACCTCCCCCCCCAAAATAAAAAATAAATAAAATTTTTTTAATGTATTAATACAAATATTTGGTTCATGATACACTTTTTTGATTGGTCCCTCTTAGTCCTGTTAACTATATTGACAATTAGTGGCATCTGTCTATGTGTTACTCACTAACGAATGTAAGAGACCTCTTATTTATGGACCAGACTTGTGGTGACTTGTATTAATCACAAACCTTGGTACATGCCATGTTATCACCCTTGCATGTACTCTCTACTATGTATTATTCAATTTTTGAAGTAAATAATATGAGTATCTGCAAATCCTCCATTCAACACAAAATTATAACTCTGAAAATAAATTTTTCATCCTCTCCCACCAAAATACATAGGTCTTCAACATTAGAGAAACGTTCGCATAAACTATGAGGCACACATTCACAAAATAATACTAAATAGTCGATAAGATAAATGAATAATCCTAGGTCTATTTTTCATGAACCAAAGACTTTTTTGCCAGTGAATCTCAGTTGTGCAGAACTGGATTCATTATAATCTTTTTCTCATGGTACATACTCATCTCTGGCCCATAATTAACCCTCTTTTATTAATTTATGTGTTTAATTATTCATATCTAATGTTCAAGAAACTCTCATTAACCAACTATCCAACGCAACTAATAGAGGAAGCATTATCCACATATGACTATTTAAATTTAAATTAATAGAAATAAATTAAAGTTGAAAATTCGGTTCCTCATGCACAGCGTCCACATTTCAAGTGCTCAGTAGTCGCACGTAGCTAGTGGCTGCCATATTGAACAGAACAAATTACAGACCACGTCCGTCATTGCAGAAATCTGTAATGCACAGTGCTAGCATATGCTCTTTACCCTTAGGTAACTGTCTAGAACTGTTTCTAATGAAACTAAATTGGATTAATCATAATTCTTGATCATCGGCCTATGCCGATTCTCTCTTGCGTGATTTCATCACTTCAGAGAGATTTTAATAAGCAACCATAAATCCAATCTCTTACCCCACAGGTAGAACACTGGCATTATCTTCCATATCTCTTTGTGCTTCTTGCCCACAGAGCCTAGATCTTTATCCATGAAGGAATATTTAATAGACTGTGTACAACTACACCATGAAATACAAAACAGCTGGAAAAGAGTGAAATAGGCTAGGTTGTTTTTAAGCCAGTCAGGAGCATGGGACTCAACTAACCATAATCCTTTCATCCTTGGGCCATTTCATCGCTAGTCTAGGTTTTGTCTCTTCTTGCATTTTATACCCTGACGTAAGCATTTTTTTAGTGCTGAAATCAACACCCAACACACCACAATGCAAAAACAAGCCTATTTACTCTGTAATCAACACATACTTTAAATGGACCTTGGAGGTACAGAATTACTACAATATTAAATTTGGATTATGATACTATCATCATTGGCCCATTTTTGCCCTCTCTTGTTTTGTTTATTAATTTGTTCATTCATTCATATATTTACTTGTAAACACCCTTGAACAACCTTCCAGCCAAAGATTTAAGAACATCAGCTATTACCTTTTCTTTACCTTATCCACCCAAAGAAGAGTCAAAGTTCTTATAAACACAGCACGATTAAATAAAAGATGATGTGTCCATTTTGTGAAACAGAAAGCAACTGTTTAAAAAAATGCACGGTCTGGATCGCTTTTAACAGCTCTCAGTAGTGTGGAACTGGATTCATCAGCCTTGGTTTGTGAAGCATTATCCTCATTGGTCTGTGCTCGGCCCTGTTTAATTGTATTTACCCCTTTAAGAAATCATAAAAGAATACCCATGAATCTTACCCAACATATTAAAAAACTACCAATTCCTTATGTTTCTATGTGCACGTCTCTCACTGAATTCACAGCCTAAATTTCATCAATAGAAAACTGTTTATACAAACCATGCAGTATAAATCAATAGTAGATGCCATTAAAATAAAATAAATAGGGTAGATATTTTTGTTTTAATGTCCCTCAAATTTGCAGAACTGTGTAATCATAAATCTTGGATCATGATACATCATCTTCATTAGTCCATGCTTGACCTTGACCTTCTTTGATTTTATTTATTTTGTTATTTTATCCATTTCTTTTTAATAAATCAATAAACATACATGAACTCACCATTCACCCTAAGTACCAATTATATTTATGTAAACATATATATAATAAATGTAAAATGTCATTACATATATATGAATGTCAAATTAATATAATGATTCTTATATAATTGTTTTTATTTGCAGATTCCCTACACAGAGAACAGGCCCGTTACATTATTTTTTAATTTAGCAACAGTTAAGTCAAATGAGATTCATCAGCCTTGGTTCATGACACAGCCCCATCACTGGTCTGTGCTTGGCCATCTTGGATTTTATTTGTGCCCATTCATGTTTAATAACGCAAAACACACCCATCAACCAGCCACCCAACCATAAAACAACACTAACCATCACTCACATTGGTGGTCCGTGGCTCATTTCTCACAGAGGTTACAGCCAAGATCTTCATCAACACAGTGTCATTAGACCCACTCCGGGGCCTCCATTCTGTAGAACACAAGGCAGACATTTAAAAAGATGAAACAACCAGGATATTTCCTAATGGCCGTTGGGTGAACCACACAGGATTAATCACAAGCTTTGGCTCATGGCGGTCTCACCACTGGCTCAAGCATAGCTCCCACTGTATACATTTTTTCATTTAATAATTTTATTTATTACAATAAACATGCATGAATTCACCACCCTCATCCAAAACAAGAATAGTAACTATTCCAAGCATTGCTCTCCATGCTTCTTTACAGAAGAACCAGCCCAGACTTCTTCCTAATGGGCTCAGATACACAAAACTGAAGCAATAATAATCTTTGATTCCAGATATAATCTCACTGTTGTTTCCTACTTGTCCTTTTTATTGCTTTTACTTATTTTTTTAAATACAGTAAACAGAGGACCTCAGCACTAACCCACAACAAAAATATCGATCAGTACATATATACCGAAGTTTCTTAACCAGAGGTGAGAGCTCTTGTTTTGTCATTTTAAATAGTCCGCAATTGGAGGGAGGTTATAGCTCAAGTGGGAGGGTGCATGTTTAGCATCCACGAGGTCCAGGGTTCAATCCCCAGTTCCTCTTCTAAGAAAATAATAGATAAACCTAACTACCTCCCCCCTCCAAAAAAAGTTTCTTTAAATAGGCCATAGTTATACATAGGTAGACCTACATTAACCCATAACTTATAAAACGCTATTTTGGTGGCCCACTCCTCGTCCTCTCTCATTCTGTCACGTGTTGCATTTACTCATCTAGCTCACTTCTGACTCCACAGCAAAAACACATCGTTCTGCCCAGGACCCCCAGCCCCAACAGCCTGGAACTTACTGAAGTTTATTTTGCTATTTTTAATAACTCTCGTGGGTGGACCTGGATTACTCCTGGCACTTGTTTAAAGACACATCCCCATCCCTGATGCATGTCTGGCACACTTTAACTTTCCTTGTGCATTCATTCATTTTCAGCAACTCAGTGAACAACCGTGACCCCCCGCTTCTACCTGTCTGCAGTTTCCTTCCCCACGGCCAAGATCTTCTCCGGCAGGGGACCCCCAGTGTGCCCCTTCTATGGAACACAAAGCCCCACTGAAAGGAAGAAAGTAACCCAGAACGTTCTGGCGATGTTAATGTCAGGTTAGCCGACCCAGATTGATCATACTCTTTAGTCCCAAACACATTCTCACAATTGCTCTACTCAAGGCCATTATTACATTATTGCTTTATTCTGTTATTATTTTTAATAATAAAATTAAGAACCACAAACCACTATGGTCTCCTTTTCCATGTCCCCGGGTGATGGAGAATCAATCACAACCTTTGGCTCCTGACAGGGTCTCATCGCTGCGGCAGCCGGCTTCTCTCCTTTCACTGGCTGTTAGAAGCGGTGTGGTAACCCCGCGGCCCCCACCTGCATTCCTCCCTCTGCTCCCCTCGCTGCCCTCTAGCAGAAGCAATCACTTCCAAATCTCCCTCTGTCCCTTCCCCTTCTACACGTATAAAATGTTTATCACATATATATTCTTAAAAAAATATTTTCCACAGTTCCGCGGCTGGTGGGCCTCTGCAGGGCCTCTGTCGAGGGGGCAGAATTAAACACGAATGATTGACTTCAGAGCACACCCACCGGCGGGGGGTGGGGGCAGTAGGACTCCAACCCAGATCCTTGAACTCTACTGTGTTTCCCTGTGCGCAGTCACGAGGCACCGTGGCCCGATGGTCAGGGCACACGTGCTGGCACCACATGGCCTGCCTCCAAATCCAGCCTCAAATCCTGACTAGCTGGGCCGCATCAGGAACGTGAACTAACCTCTCTGTGCCTGTCTTCCCACCTGTAAGATGGTCACAGCACTAGTCCCTGAGCATAATTAGCTATTATTTCCATGCCAAAGCCCAGCCAGGTAAAGCCCCTCCCCGCCCTGGCTCTGAGCCCCTCACCCAGATCTTTCTTCCCTCTGCAGCAGCGCCCGAGCTCTGGTGCTAGACAGACAGACAGACCAGGTTCCACCCCAGCAGGCACTCGTGAGCGGTGTAACTGCAGAGACGTGACCTGGCTTCTCTGTCTTGTGCCCCGACTTGTGCGATTTGTCGACTGAGGCCAGCAACACCCTCGTGGGTCCAACGTTGAGGATGCGTTTTGCAGCTCCCACCCTGCGCTCACCCGGCCCCTCCCCTCTCCTCCCCCGTGCCACCCACCCCATGGGTCCAACAGCAACCCCCCCGCCGTCTGACTAGAGAAATGAATGATCTCCACACTCAGGCCAAGGGAGTCGGGAAGGAGGGGCACTGGGCAGGAAACTGCTGGGATCTACTCCTTTTTGGGGACCTGGCATCAAAGCTTAAGCAAGTGCCCTGGAAAACAGAAATCCGGCAAGGGGCGCACTCGGGAAAACTGAAGTCCAGTTCAGGAAACGGGGCTGCCTTCTGGGGGAGTCTGTGCCCTGAGATCCTTGACGTTCAAACTGTTCCCCAGAAGCCAGAAAGGCCTCTAGCGTGACCCTGATGGGGAAGACACAGACAGCTGCCTTCCTACCCTCCCAGACTGGCCTGCTAGGTGCCCAGCATGCGGCTTCAGAGCAACTCTGAGACACGAAAAATAAAAATGAAGTTTAAAACATGCATATACTATAAAGATGTGTATATAGGGTAATATATCCACAAACAGACCCATGTGGAGACTCACAGAAGGGAGTCACGGAAAGACCACTAGGCTGGGGACCCCCTCCCAGGCCCCTGCCTTCGCCTTCACCCCACGGCGGGGCCCAGGGCCAGTCCCTCCCCATGCTGAGCCTCAGGGGGCAGGAACCTTGTTAGTCTCCCCTCCCTCCCAGGTGGTATGAAAATGAAAAGCATAAAGTTTGAGTGCAGGTTCCCTCAAAGCAGCAGAGGCTCATTAATGCTGTACCTCCTGTACACAGCACGTCGCGTCCACAGCATGCCTGAGCATACATTATCTCCTTTGATCCGCACCACAGTCCTGTGAATAAGACATAATAATCATAATTAGCCAATATTTATTGAATGAGTGCTCTCCACCAGTCACTATGCTGTCTGCTTTGCGTGCACTGACTGTCCTCTGGGGCGGGGACAAACCGACTGCATCTCTCTCTTTTTTTCCCCTCAAAATAGTTCTGAGCATGCATTTTGTGCCAGGCACTGGTCTAAGTGCCAGAGGAGACAGCAATGAACAAAACAGACAAAACCTGAGAGCCAACATCCTTCCGGGCGGAGACAGAAACAGGCAACATTCAAAACAAGTAAGTACAACACGCGGGGTACAAGCCGGTGATGCGGGCCTGGAGAGAATGAGGCAGGAAGGGGCTGACAGACAACGAGAGAGCTTCCCTGAAAGGGTGACACTGGAGCAGAGACACAGCCCCACTTCACACATGAGGAAACTGGGTCTCAGAGAAGGTAAGTGACTTGTAAGCGGTCACACTGCTAGGAAGACGCTGAGCTGGGTGGCAAACGTGGGAAGGCTGGCTCCACTGTCTCTCACCCACTTGGCCCCAGTGCCTCATTTTTGTAGCAGTTCTTGCTCTCTGATACCCTGCTGCCAGCCTACGAGGTGAGTGTGTGAATGAATGCACGTGTGGGCGAACCGGAGGGCTTGTCTGACCCCCCACACAAGCAGTCCCAGGGGCACAGGGCGCCCTCGGGTGTGCCAGCAGTTCTCGATGAATAAGCAGACTGTCTTTCTTGGAAGAGACGCGGTGGTGACAGTTCCTGCAGGACTTGCACAGATTCTGGGATCAGGTCATGCTGGGTCATAGCATGCACCCAACATGGCCCATCAAGTTGGCACAGATGTTAAGCCCATCTCCTGCCACTTGGCTTCCAGGGCATCCAGATGCATCCCCCTCCCCGGTGCCACCCCAACACACAGCCACACGCCACCGAGGCTTAGGTTGCAAATGCTCTGCCCAGGAACGAGAGGAGGAGACCCGATCCTCATGCCCCACACGGTGTGAGACTCAGCTGGAACAACCCTTTGTTCCAACTGGCCACCCTCAGAAGACCAAACAGGAAACATGTCTAATGTGGCTATTTTCTAGTCTCCACCCCCCACCCCAGAAAAAACAGGTAGGGAAAGAAATTTGGCGACAGCATATGTGGGAACTCGGGAAGCTTGCTTGCTGCTTCCAGAGGCCATGAGTTGAACCAAGAGACTTTTAATTGTTCATCTTGCCCTTCACCTACTCAGCTTCTTCTCAGCTCTCATACAACCTCCCTAAAAACTCTCAACACCCTCAAGAAAGTCCCTCTGGGGGAGTCCCTCCTTGTCCAGGGATTAATCGTTCCTAGGATGGATTATGTCCATTTGGTGCATATAACTCTTGTTTCCATGAACTAAAATCTTCTGGTCTTAAATTTATACTTGTTTTTCTATTTCACTGACTCCCTCTCAAGGGCAAACTCATACACCTCTATGAACACCTATTCAGCTACCTGTAAAATGTGGGTAACGACTCTTACCAATCAGAGATATTAAATCCCATCTCCATGAAAACAGTTAAAACAATTATAATTTTAATTAAAATGAAATATTTATTGTATCCTTCCAATATGGGAAACTTGGACTTAAACACTTTAAGTGTTTGACTCATTTAATCCTCAAGTACGCATTCATAAAGTACTGTCGGTGTCCCCATATTACAGCTGAGGAAACTGAGGCACAGGAGTTAAATACTCTGTCTGAACTCACAAAACTAGTGAATGGGATTGAAATCTGAGCATCTGGCATGTGTGTAACAGGGCTTAGCCCATAAGCAGATTATCAAAACATATCTGCTGAATTTAAGCCAGGTCTTCAGGAAGGCTTGCTGATTTGCCCCTCGGCCCTCTGTCTGATTCCCTCTCTCCTTGCCTTGCACGCCTTCAGGCTCTAGAGTCTACATGTGCTTCTCTTCGCATTCAGACATAATCTGAGCTCCCAGAGACTTAACATAACTTGATAATTGTACAGCAGGATGTCAGTGATACATTTGACCCCTGCATGTGTGATAGTCACAAATAGGATAAACTAGAGAAAGTGTTACTTGAGAAATAATTTGAAGTCTGGGGGTAAGAAAGCCAGCTCCCTGACGGGCCAGGAGGGTGAGTCTGACCTGGATGAACCAACCCTGAGGACCACAGACTTTTTCATGCATGATCATAGAGAAAATGAAGCAGGACAAGGGTGTAGGTTTGAAAGAAAAGCAGACTAGGGTTCAAATCCTGGCTCTCTATTTGCTCCCTCCAGGATTTGGGGCAAGTCACTTACCACTTCTAAACTAGTTTCCTTTTATCTTAATTGAGGATGGACTGCTATCACGGAGGGTGGTTGTGATGATTTAGAGGACAGAAAACTTTGCCAAGGGACCAGAAAATGACTGAGCATGCCGTTAGGCTTAGGGATTAGTCATCTAGGAGAGTCAGTGGAAAGGAGGCCGTCTGTTTCTCGGTGCAGCGTGAAAGCAGCTGACACCTAGAGTTGCTACTGAGCAGCTCTAACACCAGAGGTAGGACTTGGTCCCTACGAGCCGGTGGCCCACCTGTTGTCCCAGAGCCACCTGAGCAGGTGAGTACGCTCAGAGACAGGACCGAAGGCAGGAGTTTCACCAGCAAGCTCCACTTAGAGGAAACCTCTCTTCACAAACCAAGTGAGCCTCCAACCTCGGTGAGAAACTGCCTGTTCTCTCTCATTCACCCATCCATCCACCCTCCGCACTTTAATTCACTCACCCATCTCAGCAGCCTTCATCAGGCAGCTGGCCTCTCTCTCTCTACAGCTGCATCTTGATGCAGGCATCCATCCAGCCAGCCAGCAGACTTAAAAACCATCCTTCCACCTCCCCACCATGCAGAAGAAACACACAAACCTGGGTTGGAATCCTGGGTCCTGCTTCTTACCCGATCTTGGATCAGTCACTGAACTCTCAAAGTTCTCTCAACTGAAAAATGAAGGGAAATCAGATGTAGCTGGGGCGAGGATGTAAAGAAAGCGTGGACATACCAGTGCCTGACCTGAGCGAATGATTGAGATGTTCGTTCCCCTTGTGTCTGTGGTCAGGCTGGGATTTACACAGGGAGAAAACCTCTGTATCTTGCCTGATATACTGAGAAAAGCTTTTTAGAAATTATCTGCAATGGCGTGCAACCCCCTGGGGCACCAGGGGCTGGGCAGGGGCCAGAGAGTTTGGGGTAGTGGGCCCTCCTGGACTCACAGCACAGAGAGCGCCACCTAGTGGACTGGCAACAGGCGGGTTCCCCAGCGGGTCCCAGGTTGCAGGAGCTGCTGTCTACTGTAGGGCAGCTGAGTTGCGAGCCAGCTGGGAGGTCCCAGCCCCCTGGACTGCAGGCTGCCCAGTTGGGATGTGGTGCACGTACTGTCTTAATCACTCAGGGGGCCTGGACTGCCAGGAGCTCTTTGTTTTGTGGATGATTGCCAACTCTGATTTGCCTACCCCAGCCCAAGTCCCCTTTAGGAGTTTCCCAGAAGAAAGAATAATTCTAGCAGCTACTGTTTGCTAAGTGTCTGTTGTGTATTAGATACAGGGCTGGGGGCTTCAAGTAATCATCTCTGATCCTCTAAACAGCCCTAGAAGAGACCCAGAATTTGCCCCTTTTTCGGTGAGAAAACTGAGGTTTGCTGAGCTTGGGTTACTCACTCAAGGTGAGGGTAGAGATTTAAACCCCTGAATTTGTAGCTACTCACCTTCTACCAACCCATCGCCCCTTGAAAGTGCAGGAAAGAATTTGGACACTGACTTGAGCAAGCCAACTGTAAAAGAAATTTATGAGTCAACCGGGGATATCTGAATGCTGAAGAGCTGTTGAATGACATTAAGAAAATGCTGTTAATTTTTTAACTGTGATAATGGCATTTTGTTTTCAAAACAGAAAAGAGTCCTTTTTTAGAGACACACACTGAAAAATGCTGGAGGAAAGGATATAGTGTCTGGAATTCGCTGCAAAGGAGTGTGGGGTTGGTGGGGGGCGTGGGGAAGACAAGATGGTGTTTAGATGGACCACGAGGGCCTGGGAGTTGATGGTGGCAACAATATGCAAATTGTGTACACTGCGATGAAAATCTGTCTGTTTTTCTCCACTTCTGTGTTGTTTAAAAATTCTTGTAATTAAAGGTTTTTAAAATCAACAGGAGATGAGTAGGTGGGAGAGGGAGAGCCATTTAAAAGGGCAAAGGGGCCCAGGGTCTAAGGTAAATCTCGGAGAGCATCAGGGAGCCGATTCACAGAAAACAAACTCCTCCAAGTGGAGAAGGGACAGGAGAGGGGCTGGGGTCGGTGGCAGCAAGCCACTCTAAGCTGGGTGGATGAGGCAGAAAGTCGAAGGGTGTGGGGCACTGCAGAGCGATACACCTCCTGCGCCCCCCAGACCCTCCAGTCCCCTCCCAGGCCCTCTGGTCTCCCTCGGATCTCCCTTTCTCCCCCGTGGCCCTCCTGTCTCCCCCAGGCACCACTGCCCCTTCCCTGGCTGCTCTGCCCCCCTCCCCAGGCCCTCCTGACCCCATGCAACCTCTTCTGGCTCAAAAAGGTCCTGCAGAAACCTCCCTGCTCCAAGGGGGAGCTGACCACCTGATGCGTCCTTCCCAGGACCAGCTTAGCCTGGCTGGGGAGAATCCAGCTGTCTAGCTTGTCAAATGCTTTTTTTTTCCTGGCTGTTTTGGGGAAGACAAGAGTTGGCGCTTTTTGCCCTAAAACCCTGTGCCAAGCTGTCCTCAGCACCCTCAGCCCCTCTCTTCCCAACCTCAGCCTCCCTCTTTTCTGTCAGTCACATCACTGCAAACTCACTCACACTCGACCCCGAGGCCCACGGCCATCTCCCCGGGCCCCTGGCTCCCCCATCCACCGCTCCCTTTCTGGCCCCTCTGCAGCTGCCAGACCCTCTGCACAGTCGGCTTCCTGGGCGCCTCTCCACCCTCTGCCCCGCCTGGAAGCGCTCCCTGCCTCTGCCTTCCCTTCCCACTTTGGAGAGCCGGCCACGGCCACCGGACCTCCCGCCGCAGCCTGCTGCATTGCAGCGCGGCCCTCCGTGAGGGAGGGGTGCAGCCGCAGTCACCCCAAGGCCGGAAAGGCCCGCTCCCGGCCACCCCCAGCCCAGGGCAGGGCCTGGCTCCCTTCCGCATCTGCCACAATGAAAATCAAAAATGCCACAGCAAATGCCAAATCGCTGGTCCCCACAGACTGTCTCCCCCTCCTCACTTTCCGGGCTCAAAAATGTGGCCCAGGCAGCCCCCTTGTGGCACTTGGGGGCGCCACAGACGCTTGGCTGGTGTCTGAAGAATTCAGACTGTCTGATTCCACTGCACCGTGAGTTGGCACAAATCTGAAGTGGCCCAACTGCTACCCGCTGCGGACCTCCGCTCGGCAGCCTGTCTGCGTGGGGGACACCGCTCCCCTCTCCCTTCTCCCGCCCGCGTCCCTCCCTGTGGCTCCCTCCCTCCCGGAACTGGAACTCTCCTGTTGAGCAGGGCTCTGACAAGCTGACAGGTGTCTGGTGACTGTAATAGCGGCAGGGCTGGGGGGAGGTGTGGGAATGGGAGCCTTTCCCGCGATGGTGTTTGGTTTCCGTCTCACGCAGATGGGGAAACCGAGGTGCATGGAGGCCCAGCATCCTAGTCAGAGGCAGAGAAGGGGCTGGGGCCCCTGCCCTCAAGAGTGGGTTCTACCCTGGGCCTTTTCCTGAGGTGAGGGGCTGCCCCCTCTCAGCCATCAAGCCCTACTCCCTGCCAAAGCTCATCCTCTCCAGGAGCGAGCCCTGTGGGTCCCCCGGATGTGCTCCCTCCTCTCCAACTCACAGTCCACACAGACAAGCCCCAGCCCCTCCCGTCTCCATCTGCAATCTGCCTGGAGGTGGGCAGGGCCCTCTCTCGTCAGGTTAATAATGCCATTTTCATAAGCCTCTGCCCATAGGTGCTACCACCTAATTTTGAATCTGCCCTTCAAACGGATTGGGCCACAAAGGAGCTGGGATCTCAAGCACTGCTGGGAGGTGCTTATAGCTAATCAATCCATCCCCTGCCCACCCACACCCCCCAGCTCTCAGCAGAGCCTCGCTGAACAGCCTCAGATGGACTGGGGTTCCATCCGAGCCCAGCCTCACACCAGCTGAGACGGTGAGTACAGGACTTCACCTTTCCCTGCCTCAGTTTCTCCATCAAACAAATGGGGATTTTTGAGGCTGGTGCCCAGAGTTACTGCCAGGATGAGTCCTAGGCAGACAGCCCAGCTCAGGGCTGGTCCCCTAGCAGACAGGGCCCCGGGAATCTCAACCGCCACCATCTCCCCCATGATTACTTATTTACCGTGACTTATGCCCCATCTCTTTTCCCCACTAGACTGAGCTTTGAGGACAAGAAGCCGCTCCGTATTGCCCCGTGTCCACCCTTCCATCCAGGTCTGGGCCCGGGAAGGTAGGTGCCTTGCGCTGGCTCGGGGAGTAAGTGCCTGGAAGGATGCTCACACTCCGAGTGCCTGGATTCCACTGAGCTGCTCTCCTCCAGACGCCCCCTATCTGAGCTGGCCCTTCTAGGGGAGGAAAAAACATTCCTTGTTTCCCTTACCCCAGGGTCCCCTTGTGCTGTTATTTACAACACAAATTCTTGCTCTATTAGAGGCAGATGTGGGCTAGCATGTCATTTCTGAAGTCTTCTGCATCTACTGTGAGCTCACAGGCCATGGGCTTCCTCTGGCTGACTTGATTTGTGCCACGAAGCCGGCAGAGGGGACTCTGCCTGGTGAGGTTCCTGTTTGTATTCAAAGCAGGGTCTCTGAAAGCCAGGCTGTTTTCTTTCCTGTGACACTTGCCACACATGGGCGTCCCTCCCTGGGCCTCCCGTGTACCCCACAAGCAGTTACGAAGTGTCTGCTGTGTGTAGGGGGCCACTCTTATCTCGTTGAGTCTCCCAGCAAGCCGGTGAGGGGGGCCCTGTCATCTCCATCGCACGGAGGAAAACCCGAGGCTCTGGAAAGTAAAGGGAACTGCGTGGTCTCGCAGCTAGAGAGCGGGGAGGGGAGCCGGGGAGCCCCCAGCCCCGCCGCGGGCGCCTGCTGCCGCCACCGCCGCTGCCAGGAGCTGACCAAGGCCGGCCCGGCCGTCAGCAGCTCCTGCGGAAAAGGCAGGGGGTTTGCACTGAGATCGTTCGCCCAGGCAACTGGCAAAGGGGCCGTAAAAAACCAAGAGGGCTTGAAAGCCGCTTAACAGATAGCTACAGAGCAGCTGGACCTGGGAGGGCAGACCCGCGCCCCCCCCTGGGCTCTCTGCAGAACAGCAGGGCAAAGGGCTCCATCCCGGATCCGGGCGAGCAGGGGCAGAGGTGCTGGGACAGGTGTAGACGGCCGGGATGGGACAGTGACGGGCACTCCGAAGCTGAGCCCACAGATGATGGGGGGCTTGCCATTCAGCACGGAAAAGAGCACTAAGAATGAGCCTGCTGCCTGCAAAGAGCTGAGGGCAGAGGGGGCGAGGGGGCTGCGTCGGAGCCGCGGAGGCAGATGCAGAAAGCAGGGCGGGCTCAGCAAAGCAGCTCGGTGTACGAGCCCTGAGCGGGCTGCTCAGGGAGAGAGGGAGCTCCCTGTTACAGGAGGCATCCGAGCAGAGAGAGGCAGGCCGTTCCTTGGCCAGGAGGCTGCAGCGCGGCTCCCTGCCCGGGCTGGCAGCCCGCACGTCTAGGCCTTTGAGAAGCTCCTGCAGCGCTAAGTCCCGAGCAGAGCTGGCCGCGGAGGAGGCAGGCTGGGGTCAGAGCAAGGATGCGCAGACTTTCCCATGTACCTTGCCCTGAGCTCAATGGCAAAGGCACGGAGATGGCCGGTGGAGCACAACTGTCACAATGAGGCAGTGAGGGAGAGGAGCGGAGAAGGGGGTGAGTGCCGGGGCCAGCGGGGGGAGGTGGGGGGCTGTCCTGCAGCCGACTCCCCATCTCAAGGGCTGGGCCACCTGGAGTGGCCAAGTGCCTGCCCCGGCTACCATGCCCAGAAAGGCTGTCCTGGGTCCTCTCTGGGGCAACAGGGTGGCGCAGAGGGTGGGGGCCAGCCTTCCTGGGGGTGGGGGGGGGACCGAAGGAGGGGGGTCTGGTGAGTCGAGGGGCTGACCCGGTCGTGGGAAAAGCAAGGCCCTTTTCTGGAGGCTGGGCCGCAGCCATGGATTCGGCCGGCCACTGGCCCGTGACTTGGATGCTCTGGGGACCGGTGAAAGCCCCTCACCCAGCGGTGGGGCTGAGGGGCCTGCCTGCTGATGAGCGCGGCCCACGCTGGCGTCGGGCACGGGCCCTCCAGGCCCATTCACGGGTCTCAGTTCCCAGGAACTCTGGGTGGATGGGGCCTTTATCAGGGGACCCCCGCTAGACAAGGCTCTGTTTCGCAGTTTCTAAAGGAGTTTTCTTGTCTTTGTTCCCAGTGCAGGCACTGAGTGTGTGTGTGTGTCTGTGTGTGTGTGCACGAGCGTGCACACGTGTGAGTGCGTGTGTTTGTGTGAGAGAGAGAGAGACGGGCTGGCTGAGGGACCAGCCTGGGTTCCTTGTCTGAAACGACCAGGCTGCCCTCGCCCACCTTGGGGCAGGGACGCCCCTCCATGGAGCAGAAAGATTCAGGGAAGGCAAAGGCGCCCAGGGACGCAGGGATGGAGCCCCTTGTCACCAATGCCTAACTGTCCGGCTCCTGACAGCCCTCTGCCAGGGCGCTGTCTGTCAGCCTTGGGGTCCCGACAGCTGCTCCGGCCCGCCGTGGGGGGGCAGCATCGTGTTGCAGGTGGAGAGTGTGGGCTGGCTCCCCGCAGACAGACAGACAGACTGCCCCGACCACCCTGCTCAGGAGCCGCAAGCAGCCCAGGGAGACACTATTTGCTTTCTCAGAGCCTCGGCGGGGGTTTGTGTTGTTTTCCGTCGCTGCTGTTGTTTTAATCAATTAAAAGGTTGCTTTGAAACTGTGGGTTTGAAAACCTTTGGTAAAGTATTTACACATGCGTCATGGCCTCTGCGGCATTACGGGGGGTGGGGGGGCGCAGGTTGCGGCACAAGAAATCACGCACATACGAAATTTTGCAAATAAAGGTTTCTGGTCGGGGGGGTCTCAGGAAAGGGTTTAAAATAGCTTTGGTGTGGATGTGAAAAGGCACCTACCCCAATCTCTAACCCAGCCTCCGAGCCCCTGTGGGGCAGGTCGACTGGGGAGGGGGCTCGCACTAACAGTTCCTTTTGCCCCAGACACAGAGCCCGGCTCCCTCCGTGCGCGAGGAAGTTAGGGGCAGAGGCGCGGGCAGCTCCAAAAACAACACAGAGAAACAGCCCCCGCTGTGAGACGTGTGTCTGACCAAGCCCAAGCTCCAGGGTAAATAAACCGAAAATCTAGGAGAGAGGAGTCTTTGTGCCTGGGGGCCAAGGAAGTTCACTTTTGTGTAAAAGGCAAGTCATGCTCCCACTAGGTGAGGCTGCACCGATGCACAAAAACCTCATTTAGGCTGGGCCCGGCCCAGGGAGCAGTTTCTGTGAAATTTAGGAGAAGGCAGGCTTAGCCAGAAGTTTTTCCAGGAATTATTAACCTCTGGGGACTGTAACCACTGTTCCTTCCGAGCCGCCCTTGCCAAAGCCTATAAAATACGAGCCTAAAAAATCTGCCTGACAGCAGTCTGACATTTTATATATATTTATAAAAAAAGTAAAATAAAATAAACTATCGCCAAACTTTTTAGGAGAAACCAATTAAAACCAATGGAGGCAGCCCCTTCCCCAGCCCCGCCTGGGTCTGAGAAAAGGCCTGCATTTCCCCTTGGGGCGGGAGGATAAAGCTTTTACTCCCTGCTCGCTTTCCCTCTGGCCTTTCTGTCTTCCCCTGTGAGTCTGGCTGCTCTGAAAAGGAGCTGCCTGTGTCTCGGGAGGGAGGGTCAAGCACTTCGGATGGGATGGGAGGGAAAGGCTGATGACTGTTGCCAGGTACTGCGGGCCGGCTACTGTGCAGGGCGATTTACCGGCGCGGTTGTCTCCCTCAGCCTCTCAGCACCCTGTGTGGGAGATTACGATTTCTTCTTTTACTATCAGGAAACTGAGGCACAGAAATTCTTGGGAACTTGCCCAAGACATGCAGCTGTGTGTCTGCCTGTAGCTCAGCTACGTTCAAGATGGCCGGCCTCTCGGGGAGCCTCCTACCCCCCACCCCCACCCCAGGGAAAGACAGGGGCTAAACCCTTGAACACGCTGGTGTTTTTGTTTCCCCCGATGAGCAGGTGAAGTCCTCTGCCCTGCGGGAGATGCAGATTTGGCATCTCGGCCCCTCGACCCAAAGCCTGTGCTCTTTCTGGAACGTGATCATGTCCCAAAGGTGGAAGCACCACTCTCAGCCCTGTCCTCTCCCCAGAGTGCCTCCATCACCCCAGCTGGTGGCCCTGCTGTCACACACTAGGTCACTCCTCCTTCCCATGTTCCAAGGCCAGGCCCATTTCCCTGTGGCAAAGAGCAGGCCACAAAAGACACAATCAACCGTTTCCAGGATATAATCAGGCCCTGAAAACCCATCATTGGCACTCCAACCCTGAGAAGTACCACCCCGACCCCTGCACCCCGGGACTCAGGGGTTCCAGGGCCTGGGGGAAGCTGGTGTGTGCACCCAGGAGGGCAGGTCAGAGCATCTTGGGGCAGTGGGGGGATGCCAGCCTGGCGCCCTGGGTGTGCATTTGAGGTCTGACAGCATCCTGAGGACTCACCCAGGGCTGCAGAGCACACAGCTCAGTCCTCAGTTGTTGCCATCGGCCCAGGGGATAAGAGGCGGTTTTCAGTTCCAGGAAGTCAGATCCAGGCAACACTGGAGCCGAGGACACTGGAGAGACACCAAGGAAAAGGGGTGATTAACATGTGGCCAGTTTCATGAATTCTAGAAAAATGCAAAACGCTCTCCTAGACGAGGCAAACGTGGCAATGAGGCATCACAATTCCCCAGGATATGCTTCGCTGGACTCTTGCATGAGGTTTTCCGTGGGGGGTGCCTTTAACTTTAGGATCACCGCAGGAACATTTTGAGCCTGGTTTTAAGGGCACGCGCAGAGAGGAGGGTAAAAGGCAGGGCCCGCAGGGAGGAGCGGGGAGTGTCGAGGCTGCAGGGTGCCTCGCTGGGAAATGTGTTTTTGCGTGGGGAGGGGGCATGAGGCTGGGGAGCTCCAGCCAGACCCTGAAGGGTCTTACATGCCAGGCTAAGACTCTTGGACCATGTCCCAGAAACTCCAGGAAGTCAGATGAAGGATTTAAAGCAAGACAGTGACAAGGTCAAAATGGCATTTTAGAAAGATCACTCGGTGAAAATAAACTTTGCTACAAAGTTTAATCCAGCTATCCCACCTCTACGAAGTTAGGGCTAAAAGAACAGTAGGGGATGTGTTTACAGATTTAAGCTACAAGAACGCTCATTGCAGGGTCTTTAGCAGTAACAAAAAAAAAAAAAAAAAAAAAGAGGGACCGGCTTAGATCCTTTTTAGCTGGCGTCTGTTCAACAGAATCCTATCAATTAAAACTGCGGTTCGTGACATGCTCTCCTCCTTTATCTGTGCCAGGACCACTTTTATTTTATGTATCATCTTTATTTACTTTCTTAAAAAATATAACGAGCACCCACAAACTGGTGACTCTCCCCGATGACTAGGACTTCGACCAAAGCGTCTGTGCACACACTCTCCTCCCCCAGCGGACGTACAGCTGCGATTTTCAACAATAGAGGAGGCTCTAATCAACAATGCTGCAAACACACCCCGGAATATTAAGCAGCTCTTAAAAAGAATGAAACAGCCGAGACCTATTGTCTTTTAATGGACCTCAGTATTTTGCGCAGAACTGGATTAATCATGATCCTTTGTTCATAAACACTTTCTCATCATTGGTCCACGCATGTCCCTCTTTTCTTTTGCTAATTTATGCATTCATATATTCATCTGCAATAATGTCATAAACACTTGTGAGCCCACTCCTCAAATCCAGACCTTAGCAATTACTGACACCTGCCCCCACCAGCCAGCCCGATGGGTAAAGACCCAGGGCTTTCATGACAGCGGCGAGGTGGTTCACTCAACTCCGGTGTCCACAGATCACGGGACACTAAGATGCTGTTGTAAGAAATGGTGTTGATCTTTACGATCTCCTGGCAGATTCCTGAGTGAAGAAAAGTAGTCTCCACAGAAGGAAATGTGCGCTGATACAGCTCACGTACAGAATAAACAGGATCGCGTACTTGAGAGGTCTCTTTAGATACGTGTGCAGATGCACAGAAAATAACGGGAAACAGACCCCTGCCTCCGATGACAGCCGTCCGGGGGGGGGGGGGGGCGGGGCAGCTGGGGCCGAGGGGCTGAAGACGGCCTCAGCTTTCACCTGCGGCACTGGCTTTTGGTCACGAGTGTATTAATTATCAACGCATTTCTTGCACAATTAAACATGTTGTGTGTGGGGTTTGGTTTTGTTTGGGTTTTCGTTTGTTTCTGGGGTTTTTTAGCTTTTAGCTTTTTTTTTTCACACACACAAAAGGAAGAGAGCATTTTGGCTGATGGATCAGGAGTGGATTCCTATTCCCCCCCAAAACATGCTGTGCAGACAGGGGGGATTTCCTTTATCCCAGAGATCATTCTTTTTTTTTAATTTTCTATGTTCTAAAGCTGGAGTCCCGGGCCTCCGAGCGACGTGTCAGCGACATTAGGCCAGCAGGTGCGCGCCAGTCCGCTGTGACTTCACCTCCCCGTGGGCCCTAAATCCCCCCAAGAGCCGCCGGGCGGTGTCTGCAGTGCACCCATCGGGAGCACTTTCCTTTTCGGTCTTCAAGAGGCCCGAAAGCTAATGCCCTGGCCCATTCTCTCCGGGATTAGCTAACTGGAATGAGGACTCTGGGGGAATGTGACACGAGATAGTCCCAGGTGAAGGGGACACAGGAGCCTCTAGGGAACAACAGCCCCACAGAGAGGCAGCCCCGCTGCATTTCTGACAGCTCCACTCCCCTGCGGACCCCACAGCTGCCATATGTCCCCCCAGTTCTAACCCACAGGGAGTGCAGCTGACCTGTCAGCTCCACAAGAATGGGGAGCAACCTTGTAGGTCCCTGCCTGCCCCCCTTCCTGTCTAGGGTAGCACATTGCACCCTGACTTCCCATCAGAACCCGTTCTCTGCCCAAGCACAACAACACCTGCTTGCACACTAAGGTTTACACCCATCCTCAGGCTACCCCAGCTGTCTCAGGCCGTCAGAATCCCTGAACAGGCACGGGGCTTACTACGCATCACGAAGACCCTTTATCCACAGATCAAAACATCCAGGCTCAGCGATCCCCAGAACACAAAACTCAGACAACTTTAAACCCAGGTCAGTCTGAAGCCTCGTTCGGTTTTGTCCTGGCCTCCATGTGAACAGATCACCTGATCAGTTAGGTGCTTACAGTACCCCCCCCCCCCACTGAGCTAACACAGGCACAGCTTTCTAGAACTTCTCCCCCCTCTGCCAGGCAGACACGGATTTTCAACCATGACTTCTTGTGGAAGAAATGTGAACACAGGTTAGCGAGTCCCCCACCAGCATAACCAGCTCTTAATCACCTCTCCCGCACGCAAGGCTCTGATGTCTACTACGCGGCATTTTATTCCGGGCTACGTTTGGTCCTGGTGAATACTTAGAGGCGTCTGTCATAGTTTTTCAGGTACAAAATATTTTTATGGTAAATAAAATTAAATGCAGTTCCTGAGTTACCTGCATCCGTGTCTGGGCCAGGCTGATTCCACAGAAAAACATTCATTCCTCCAGAAGGCAACAAATCCTGCAGGGACAAGAAAAGGTCACAGGACTGACTTAAGAAAAGGCCTCCTGGACCCAGGGCTGACCCGCCCGCCCTGTGCCCCTTGTCCTCCTTCTGGGTTCTACACAAATGAGACGGGCTTTCAAAGGGACAGTGAAGGAGCAGCTTCACCTAAAGTAAGAACGATGTGTACAGGGGTTGGGAACCTACCACACACCAGGCATTTTATATTCCACTTCATTAAAGGTATATCAAGGCAACGCTTGAAGGTGGGTGTTCCCTTCCTACAGGACTCGGGGAGGGGGGACGTGCAGTCACTTGTCCAAGGCCACCCCTCCTCCTAGGGGATCCTGCCCTCTCTGCCCCTCAGCAGACCCCTGGAGTCCCCAGCACAGATGCCCAAGTTGTGGACACCCTTTGTATTACGGTGAGAGATTTTAACACCTCCCCGGGTGATGTATAACAGAAAGACACAAGTAACAGGGTTTACCTGGATTTTTAAATTACATTCCATCCTAAGACTGTGTAACCCTTTCACTCCTTGAGGGCCCCACCTCCCTGAAGAGGCTGTCCGTGTAACCGAGCAAGGCGTGCGCACCTGGTTTGCTGTGAGGTCCGCCTAGGAGGGCCTCATGCTCCTCTGGGCAGGGCTGCCATCCTGAGGGGGCAGGGCTGCCATCCCGAGGGGCCAGGGCTGCCATCCTGAGGGGCCAGGGCTGGACCATGCCCTGCCTCATGGACCCACTGACTCACTGCCCATCGTTGGGGGGCAGTGAGCCTCAGCAGCTACGGGACAAAAGGCTCAAGTTAGTTCCATCCTGAGGAGTCTACACATTTACAAATTGTACAAATGTAAAAATCAGGGGGAAAAGAATCCTTTTACAGACCTTGTCATTCAATCCTGAGCTGGGCATCTGCTCTCTTCCCGGAGAAAGCCAGCATGTCACCTCTCTGCCACCTGGGTGGGGAGAAAGCAAATGTCCAGCAGTTCCCCAGCCAAAGTGCAGCCCACCTCCCCGAGCCACTGCTCCTCACCTGCTGCCAACAGCCCTACTGTGTGCTGCGGGGGAGGGTGAAAGGAAGGATTAGCTGGTGCAGACAGATACCAGGGGCAGGACAGAACACTACGGGGGTCCCCGTGGACACGGTCCTGGGTGAGGGAGGGACCCTCTCATGTGCATTTACAGGAGGGCAAACTGGGGGTCCAGAAAGAAGGGAGGGCTTGCCCAGAGCTCGGGAGCCAAGAGCAAAGGCAGGACGTGTGTGCACCTCAGCGGGGTTCCCGTACCAGCCCTGAGGTCTCGGTCAGCCCCACTCAGAGAAGTGAGATCGGCCCCCTGGGGTTTGCAGTTTGTCCCTGGACCTCAGGGTCCTCTTCTGCAAAACGGGGAGGGATAATTTAAATCACACCTTCACAAGGTGTTACGAGATTAAAAGCATTTAACAGTGCCCAGCACATAGTCAGTACTCAAGGAATGTCATGGAGGGACCCAAATGTAGTGATGCGGCAACTGTGTCCCCTGACCTGACGTAGTCCCGTGAGAAAAGCGGGACAGCGGCAGCGAGGGCACTGTGGTTCCTATGGAAACTGTGCAAAGTGCATGCATGTCCCAAACCCAGGCTTCCGTACCTAAAGAAATCCATGTATCTAATAACTTTCTAGAAAGAAGCCAAGTTCCAGTCGACGGGACAAGAACAGAGCCACTGAACACTTACATCAAAGGTAAGACTTGGGGTGCGGGGGTCCCATGCTGATCTCCCCCGCCTCCGGGGGGCCTGGTGGGTGGGGTGGGACCCTGGGCAATTAACTGGGTAGGGCCGGTGCTTGGGTTCAAAGGTTAAAGGGTGAGTTTGTCTGCAAGAAACAAACTGTGACTTGGAGGACCCAAAAGCTCTGTTCAAACACTGGAGTAACTAAATTAGCAGGTCCTGGGCCAGCTGTCCTGTCCCTCTGCCAACAACCAAATTAGCCAAAATGAGTTGGAAAGGACCACATGAGATTTCCAAGGAGATGGAGGACAGACTGAGGCCCCCCATTTCTCTGATCTGGCCTCCTGTCCGGCCACAAAGCTGACCACCTGGGTGCCAGGAAATGACATCCCTCAGGGCCCCTCAGGGTCCCCAGATGGCCACAGCCCACCCCACTCGGGGCATGTGCTCCAGCCCCCTCCCATCCACCAGAGGCGGGAGGAGAGCCCAAACCCGGCTTTGAGCACTGCCTCTGCCTCGTCCTGAGCTGGGCTGTCTGAATCTCAGCTCAGCGCTGTCAGATGGGAAACACTCCCCACCCCGTCCGGAGCAGAGTCAGAACTAGGGGCTCAGTGCCTAGGGTCGTGCCTGTCACACTCAGGAAACATCCATTTGCATAAATGAGTGCTAATTACTCCTGCACCTGCACGCCCCACCCCCACGAGCTCAGTCACCAAGGCTGATGGCGGCGCTGCTCAGTGGTTCTGGGTCCAGAGCCATCACCACCGCTAATGACAGCTCCTGGGCCAGGCGCCTCACCCTCCAGACTCTGGTTCACTCGCAAGGCCGGCCGGGCGTCGTCCCTCACAGGGTTAATGCGGAAATTAAAGTTGACACCATGCATGAAAATGCTGACCATTACAATTATAGCTGGTGTTCTAAAAGCAATCATCCTAAGAGCCCTAATGATGATAACTGGCCCTTACTGGCTGGTAGCATTTCAGAGTTTACAAAGGGCTTGCCGGGCCCACCTCCCCCGGAAGGCGGTGCTCCTCCCTTTATGTAAATGGGGAGACCTGAAGCCAGCCCCTGCCTCCCACTCCATCCCTAAACGCCCATGCATCAAGTCCCCATCCTCCACCGCCAGGACCCCCATGCTCCTAGGCCTGCTGCAACAGCACGCCAGGCTCAGGGGGAGCCTCCCAGCGACGTGAAAGACTCCACTGAGACCCAGCCCCCCAGCCCAGCTGTCAAACCTGGACCAACACTAGAAGAAGCCACTCAGCCTGTGCTCCCAGCGGTGGAAGCAGCACCAGAAATGCCCGCCCTGCCCCAGTTTCTCAGAGCAGCTGATGGCTCTGAGCCCCACCTGTGCAGCCAGCCCCCAGCCAACCCCCTCCCCTCAACCCTGTTCCCCGGGGTTACCCCTCGGGAACCTCTCAGGACCCCAGAGCTACAGGAACAAAGGGAGAAAACCACAACCCAAGCCTCTGGCCGCTGGGGAAACTGCGGGCCCAGGAGAAGAAGGTCATGCTGAAAGTCAGCGTGGGTCCAGGGCTGGCAGCTGGGGTGGGTTCCTCCCGGGCCCGCTTGCCCTGAAAGGCAACAGCAGCCTCGGAAGCAGCGGGTTGGCCCGGCGGGTTGGGCAGCCCAAAGGAGGAGGCCAGCCCAGCTGCGACCCCGCCCCCAGCCCCCCCCACAGGCTGCACGCTCCCCCTCCCGGGGTTATTCCGGGCAGAGGGATCCAGCTGCCCCTGGAGCCGCCAGTCAAGCAGTGGAGGGACCTGCACTGGGTGGATGGGGCACCGGTGGGTTTGGGGCACGGCCCTTCACCTCGATGGCTTGGGGAAGCGAGGGGCAGCGGGGACCCTCTCCAGGAGGCCCCCACCCAGCCCAGGCTGGAGCTGGAGGAAAAGTCCTTGGGACAGCCCCAGCTCTGCCGTCACTCGCTGTGTCCTGAGGCACAGTGTCCCTCTTCTAGACATTCAGTGTCCCCAGTGTTGCCCAGGGCCTGACATTTCAGGACCTCTGTCCAGGGCCCAGGGGAAGAAAGGGGAGTAACCAAGACTAGCTGCTCTGGGTCAGGATGAGAGGGTCTCCCATCTGTAAGGCCCAAGGGGTCTTCAGCGGAAGTCAGGGGGCTAAGTGGCAAGACAGGGGCCCGGGAAGGAGGGACCCTCAACTTGAGCTGTGTAGGCCAGCGGCCCCTGAAGGTCCCACGGTCCCCTGGGACCCAGGACCCAACCTCAGCTCCTCAGGGGACCCTCAGGTACCATCACCTTCCTCATCTGCTTCCAATTAGCAGCTGAATGAGAAAGACCACGCCACAGAGCCACAGCAGGAGAACCGAGGGCCCCTAGCCTCAGCCTGCCAAGGGTATGTCTTAACCTTGACATTTGTTTAACAACATAACGAACAACAGCCTGTGGCCCTCCCGGTGTCCCTGTGTGTCTATGGTGATGCTCTGCTCCATCCGTGCCACCAGCAGGACCGGGGCAGTGTGAGGAGTTCACAGGGGACACTCACTTCCAGGTCACTTAGCCCTTAAAACTGATGGCTGTGTCCCTCAAATCCAAGGGGTTCTGAGCACAGCCCAGAGGCAGCGTGAGGCAAACGGGGGTCTTCACCTGATGTTAGCTAGCCCTGGTGCCCATCCTGATGGCCAGAAAGCCAGAGGACTCAGGTGTGATGGCCAGCGGCAGAGACGCCAGAAAAAGAGGACATGGAACAGAGAAGCCTCATCTCCCCTCCTTCCCCCTCCGTCCTCACATCTCCTCTTTCTGGCTGACTCCATCTCCCTCCTCAGCAACTCAGGTCCCCCACCCTCCTCCCCTGGCCTCACCTCTCCCCTAATTCCTCCACCCCCGCCCCCTGCCCCAGGCTCCACTCTGCTCCTAAATATCCTCTCAGCTCCTCTTCCAAGCTCTATTTTTAAAATCAGATCTCCTTTACTGTACAAGTGAGCTGACAGGGGGAGGTATTCGCTGAGGGACTGCCCCCCCCCGGCCCCCTCCATACCCAGCCCTTCATAGACACACGCTGGCAGCCCTAACCCAATGGGCCACTTGCTCAGAGGCAAGCAGGGAGCTGACCTGACCGAGAAGGCTCCGGGCACTGACGGTGGTGAGGCTGGGCTGTCCGTCTGCGAGCGTCAGGGTGGGAAGAGGGTCCAAATCAAAGACCCCAAACCAAGAGCACTAAATCCTAGACTGGGTGGTTTTTTTGTTTTTATTTTGTTTTTTGTTCTGTTTCTGTGAGGCAGGAATTTCTAAGTCAGTAGAAGTTTCTTAAAGATATTGTCGTGAGGCTTAAGGCTTCGACATATACCCAGCTGCACCTGTAGAACCGAGGGCACCTTTGGAGGCCCAGAGATGAGGCAGGGGCAGCCTCCGGGCTGCCTGGGGCAGCGGTGCGCGGGCCTCTGGAGATCAGGAGTCAGAAGGAAGCCCACAGTGGCTGTCTAGAGCAGTACACTGGGGGGGGGGGGCACCTGCTCTTGTGAATGGTGGCCCCAAGGATGCCAAAGTCCTTGCAAAGGGGCAGACAGCTCCGCCCAGTGGAACCTCAAAGGAAATGCTCACTAGGGGAAGAGGGAGACCCCTGTTCTTTCTTCCCCAAAACCCTGAGCTCACCTCCAATTGCGTATTGAACACGAGCGTGTGGTCCTCATCTCTTTGTTGGTGACGTTCTGCAGGGCAAGGCTGCTTCCCTCCATTTCTTCACCTCGGGGGTCTAGCACAGTGCCTGGCCTGGAAAAAAGAATCAGGATATGCATTATGAATTAAGGAATCATAGGTAGAGAGACGCGTTTAAAAAAAAATCAAAAGACTTAGGACACTAAAATCAACATGTGTTTGGGAGCGCAAGAAGAAACCTAGTCTTTTAGGAGTCAGGTGTGAGTGGAATAAGAAACTGAAGCTACGAATTGCAGATGGTGAAACATTTTGGTTTCGTGCAAATTTAGGCTTTATATCCTAAGTAATGAAAAGCAATGTAAAGATTTTTCACTATAACAAACACTTGGCCCAATTTTCATTTCATGCTCAGGCAACTGGATTTTATGGGATGGGCATGAAATGGGAAGGGTTTGAAATTGAGGATCCCATGATTAATCTGGGTGCGCGGTTGAGATACGGAGACATTTCGTTAGTGATGAAAATACATTAAAAAGATTTTAAGTGGGGGTTTCATGGATAGATTGGGGGTTTGAGGGAAGAAATCTGGATTTTGTTTTGAGGGATGTTTTATCATCATGCTAAGGAGTTTGGATTCTTGCCAGTGGGTTGTAAGAAATGTGATGGTGAGATTTTTGCTTGTGGGAGTTAAGTCTGCCAAACATGAAAAAATATATTTTAAGGCTTTGGATTTTGTTACAGGCGATGGGGAAACATTGGAAAATTGTACACAGAAAAGTAACAGCCACACGTTTAAGTAGCATGCTAAAACATTTGGATTTTATGTGTGGAGGGTGTGCCAAGGTCTGACTTTCAGAGCATACCAAGGAGAGTTGATCGATGTTGTCAACAAAGTTGAAAGACTGATCAGAGGAGTTACATGAGCAACAATGGGAATATGCAAAGAAATGTGGAATTTATTTTGAGGCTCCAACATGATTAGATTTTTGTACATGCCTCAGAATTTGATGTTAGCCAATAAAAAGTTCTAAGAGAGTGATCCAGTGAGATCTGTTGTATTTGATAAAGAGTACACTGTGAAATTACAAAGTAAAATTCACCTTTAATGCTAAGATTTTGGATTTTTATTCCATAATTCCACAATCAGGAGACATTGTAAGGTTTTAAAGGTAGAATGACAAGTTCAAATTTATAGACTGTGCTAAGAAGTGTGAATTTTATTTTAAGGGATGTCAAGATCGAATTTTTATATCATGCTAGTAAGCTTGGATTTGAGCCAATAAAAGGTTTCAAAGAAAGACAGGGTGAGATTTGGGGATTTTTTTATAGACCAGCCTGAAGATAAATCACATGGCAAAACATTGCATTTTACGATGAGTAGCTGGGACTTTATGTTACAGGCAATGAAGAAATCTTGAAAAGTTTTAAATTAGGGGGTTACATGATCGAACATACGCATTTCAGCAGAGCTACGAGAGTGGATTTTTATGGTAAAGATAATATGATCAGATTTTTATAACGTGCCAAAGAGATGTGATTTTATGTGAGAGGTGAAGGCATTCAAGCGTTTCATTTAGGAGAGGGATATGATTTCATTTCTGAACCCTCATGCAGAGGCATTTGGATTTTAGCCAGTAAAGGGTTTTAAGGAGTGACTGATGAGAGTTTTGTCTCCAGGGGAATTAGCTGGTAAAACATATTTTATGCTAAGGTGTCTGGATTTGATGAACCAGATAATGAAGGTGCATCAACAGCTCAGAGGAGGTACCTGTTGGCACAGGTGCATCCTGTTGGTAATTTACACTGAGAAACTGGACCATTTATAGTAAGCAATATAGAGGCGGGGCAGGTCTTACACAGAGGTTATAGGATTGAATTTACATAGCAGCCTAAGAACTTTGGACATTCTTTTGAGGAACAACAAGATCACATTTTTGTGCCGTGCTAAGGAATTTGGATTTCAGCCATGAAGAGATTTTAAGAGAGTGATGGGGCAAAATTTCTGTTTGATAAAAGCAATCTGCAGAGAAATTATGTGTGTATTTTATTCAAAGGAGTTTAGATCCTATCTCATAGGTGACTAGAGATATTATAAGAATTTAAACAGATGTTACAAGACCAAATTCATGCATCTTTCAAGGAAGTATGACCTTTTTATGATATGGTCAAATTTTGATACCATGCCTAATTAGAGGTTTAGAATTAAGCCAGTAACGAGTTTAAGAAGTGACCTGGTGAGATTTGGGCTTTTATATCCATCAGTTTGCAGGTAAATCACATGGTAAAAATTTTTATATTATGCTAAGTGAGTGGAACTTTATATTATAGGAAACTTTTATAGAAAACTTATTCTAAGTTTTACATAGAGAAGTTATGGATAACTTTTATGTATCTTGCTAAAAGTTTAAACTCTGATGTTAGGAATAATAAGATCAGGTTTTCACAACCTGCCAAGGATATTAGATTTGAGGTTGAAGTCGGGAAAGTTTAATCAGGTACATCACCAAATTTATAAATATATTAAGAGTGTAGACTTTATATTAAGAAGGGGATAATCTAGTTTTTAAATTATCTTTCTAAGGAGTTCATATTTTAGCTAATAAAAAGTTTTACAAAATATACTGCTATTCTGTATTTTAAATTTTACCCAATTTAAATTTTTAAATTTTAAATTTTAACTAATTAACATAGTAGAGTGCGTGCTTAGCATGCACGAGGTCCTGGGTTCAGTCCCCAGTACCTCCATTAAAAAAATAAAATAAAATTCAAATTTTATCCAATTTAAATTTTTTATTTTAAAAGTTAGCCAATAAAGGGTTGTAGGGTGTTAAAAGACATACTGAGATTTCAAATTTAAATTTTTAGCCAATTTAAAATTTTATCCAATAAAGGGTTTAAGGGTTTTAAGAGAGATATTGAATTTTATACTTTAAATTTTAGCCAATTTTAAAATTCAAATTTTGACCAATTTAATTTTTTAACTTTTAAATTCAAATTTTAGCCAATTTAAATTTTTTATTTTAAACATTAGACAATAAGGGGTTGTAAGGGTTTTAAAAGACAAACTGAGATTTCATATTTAAAATTTTTGTCAATAAAGGGTTTTAAGTGTTGTAAGAGATATCCTGATATTTTACGTTTTAAATTCTAGCCAACTTAAATTTTAAATTTTTAAATTTTAGCCAATAAAGGGTTTTAAGGGCTGGAAGGGACGCACTGAGATTTTTATTTCTAATAGATGAGTCTGCAGATGAATTACTTTGCCAAATTTTGCATTTCAGTTAGAGACTTGGAATTTCACAATAATAATAATAATACATACCTTATAGGACTTTTATGAAAAGGATATGAGTTAATTTATGCAATGTGCCATCTATGTAATTCTTACAATGAAGATGATGATAACGATGAGTATTTTTCCTAATTTGTACAACATGCTAAAAAATGTAATCTCTACCCTGAAGGATGACATGATGAGAATTTTCTATTATTCCAAGGCCTTAAATTTTAGCCGGAAAATGATTTTGGTGAGTTTATGTGTCAGGAATTTTTATGCTAACAGGTTTGGATTTAATATTATAGACAGCAAATAAACAGCCAAAGGTTTTAATCAGAGGGACTGCAGGATCAAATTTAACTGTCATGCTAACAAGAATGTATTTAATTTTGAGAAACAGCAGATCAGAATTTTGTACCGTGTTGGAAAGCCTGGATTTTAGCCAATGAGGAGTTTTACACATTTTCTTTTTTTTTCCATAGATCAGCCCTGTGGCTAACAAGAAACCTGAGAAGTAACAGAAAGCGCTCAAGGCACAAAGAGCAGTAACTGTAGAGCTAATTAATTGGATCGCCAGAATTCAGTTCGCTCTGCCCCAGCAGAGCAGTGTGCAAAATACTCCAACCAAAACATCTCTGTAGATTCACCCTTGACCCACTAAAACCACCCATGACTAGAGTTTCAAAAACCCATCCCAAGTTATCTCACACCCTCCCCGCACCCCCACCCATTACTGAATATCCCAGCTCAACCTCATCCAACAGCAACAGAGGAGAGGTGTCTGCTGGAGCAGAGATCAGCCCCGCGTGGTGAGACTGGAGGGGCGTGCAAATCTGTTTGCTCGTGTGGAATTGAGGCCACATGTTTGAAGCTCCTAAGTCCCCACAGACAAGGAGGGCAATCTCAAGAAAGTGGCGATTTTAGGAGGGGCGTGGGAATGATGCGCAGACCTTCTTGACAGCCCAGAGCTGGGGAGAACACAGCACTGGAAGTTGGTGAAAGAGAGGAAGAAAAATCGGCAAAAATTCCAACGTAGAATCAAGTCACAAAGGCACAAGGCTCTGGCACACAGTAGGTGTTTTATAAACGATTCTAGGGGGAAAAAAAGAATAGCCAGAATCCAGATCACTCCATCCACCTACCCCCAATTTCTGCTTTGAATCTGGGGGAGGAAGTAAGAGCTATTCTGGGCAGCTGACCCAGCTGAGGGACAGCAGCCAAGTGCCCGTGTTCTACTCTTGCTCTGAACTTGTTAAACAGTAGGCATGTCTGCTACGGCTTCCCGCCTCACAGCCGAGGATGCCCAGCCTGCCAAGGGCACGGCTTTGGACGGCACTGGGAGGTGACCTCTGTGACTTCCGGGTGACCAAAAATGGGAAGGGAGACTGAACAGGTGCCTGTGCCAGGGTTGACATGAAGCGGCCAGCACGCCCTGCCAGGTGTCTGCCTGCCACGGCGGCCGCTCTGGGCCCATCGCTCCACAGAATTTATGGGCTGTGAATTTCTCCCAGCCGACGGGGAAGCAGGCAGGCCAGACAGGCAGAGAAAGCTGGGGGAGCAGGCGGGAGGGTCGGGTGGACAGATTTTTCTCTCCCTGGGAGGCCCACGTTGGACACAGGGAGGCTTTCCCCAACTTCCCTGTGTTCTGATGAGCTGGGCATCTGATTTGTCCTGGAGACCCTGACCCTGACCTCGTGAGACCCTAAACCACTGCTTTTACTCCCACCCCCTCCCCACCCCCAGGTTCTGACCTCTGCCATCCCAGTTGCTGACCAGACACGTCCCAACCTTACCCGTCTTCAGAGAACACTCCTTTCCATTCGACGGAATGATAGAACCCTCTGAAGACTCATTTGAGACGATGATGGAGCGTAAGAATCCATCATCAAAACAAATGGAGTCCTCCGAGGGCTCATCCAATACCACCGTGGAGACACCAGGCGGCGGAGCACTGGAGGCGGTGGGGCTGGCCAGCGGCCCCGCCCAGGAAGCGGAAGAAGAGCTGCCCATTGACCTCCTCCAAGACATGGAGGAGCCATCCAGTGGCCCACATAGGGAAATAAAGGATCCACCCAATGACCTACTCCAAGACCTGGAGGAGTCACTCGAGGGTTCACATCTGGAAGTGGGGGGTCCTTTCGGTGAGGCACCTGGTAGAATGGGAGAAGCATCAGTCAACCCATGGGGGGACCAGGAAGAGAAAGATGACGACACTGACCTGGCAGGGTCAGGAGAAGAGGAGCAGCCAGAGGAGCAGACGGAGAGCTCGATGGCGGAAATCATGGCCATGGTGAGGTCCATCATCTCTCTGCACTTCCGGATGCAGGACCTCCGAGAGCAGCAGAGGGTGGCGGAGGAGATCCTGACGGAGGGCATCAGCGCTGGCCAACTGCCAATCCCAACCAAGTTCTCGGGCGATCGCCGAGAATACCACGAATTCATCGTGCTCTGCCAACTGATCTTACAGAGCTACCCAAGAACGTTCTACAGCGACCGCCTGCGAGTGGGGTACATCATCTGCCATCTCTCAGGCATGGCCTTGGAATGGGCCAGAAACCTGGTGCAGGCGGGGAGCCCCCTGATCAACGACTTCCCGGCCTTCCTGGAGGCCATGTCAGATATGTTCGAGTACCGCCAGGCCCAGCGCGTGGCACAAGAGGCCATGCTGAGCATCAGGCAGGGGGACCGCACCGCCGTCCAATACATCAACGAGTTCCGCGGCCTGGTACCCACCTTGGGCTGGCCAGACGAGGTGCTGCAGGCCCACCTGTGTCAGGGGCTCAAGGAGGAGATCAGGCACTATCTGTTCCGCGTCCCTCAGCCAGATTCGCTGGAGAGCCTGATCGTGCTGGTCCTGCAAATAGAAGAGAAGCTGGCGGAGAGAAGGGCGATGCTGCGGCTGCCCCCGGAGGCCCGCCCGCGGAACCTGACCTGGATCGACTCACCTGCCCCGGAGAGGTGGATGGTGAGCAGCTGGCTGCCTCGCGAGGTCCACCCCACCATCGACCGCGACCACCTCTTCCTGCTGCTCATGGTCAGAGTCAACCCCTACCACAGCGTGGCGGTCCAGGCCCTGGTGGACTCAGGGGCGGGCGCCAACCTCATGGACGCGCGGTTCGCCCAAGAGCACTACGTGGAACTCTATGAGAAGCCCTGCCCACAGCCGGCCCAGCCCGTGGGCGGCTCACTGGTCGGCGACGAGCCTGTCTGGCTGCACACCGAGCCCCTGGTGTGCGTCCACCAGGACCACCAGGAGGCCCTCGAATTCGACGTCGTTCCTTCGCCCAACTTCTCTGTGATACTAGGCATCAACTGGCTCCGAGTCCACACCCCCGAGGTCGACTGGGCCAAAGGCCGCTGCACCTTCCACTCGCCCTACTGCCTGAAGAACTGCCTCCGCCCGCCCCCGCCGTGCTCCGCGCTGGGGAGACATGCCGTCAGCCCGCTGCCCGGCTTGCCGCCGCTCTACTCCGACCTGGCCGACGTGTTCAACCCGAAGGAAGCGGACGATGAGACTTCCGACCAGCCAAGCTCAGACGGATCCGATGATCTTTCTGAATCAGAGCCCTCTGAGCTTCAGCAGGCTGGAGACAGTGATCACAGCGAGACCTTTCAGGAGTGTCCCTCTGCTGCGCCGTGGGAACCCGTGGGTGCCGGGAGGCAAGGAGCCAGGCTGCGGGATGAGTACTGGGACCCGCAGGACATGCTGACCAGCAGGCAGGACTACATACAGACGATTCCAGAGCTATTCGACCAGCTACACGGAGCCACGTGGTTCACGAAGCTGGAACTGCGTGGGACCATCGTGGACGAAAGCATGAACTTACACCAAGCAGAAGACGTGTGGAAAGCGGCATTCGGGCTGGAGCTCCAAGACATGACGAGCTACCAGCCCTTTCTGATCTGCGCAGACCCCATCATTCCCCAGAGCGTGATTCACTTCATCCTGAAGGACATGCTAGGTTACTTTGTGCTGTCCTACGGGCAGGACGTCCTAGTCTACTCAATGAGCCAGGAGGAGCACCTGCAGCACGTCCGCCAAGTCCTGGTCCGCTTCCGGTATCACCACGTGTACTGCTCCCTGGACAGGAGCCAGTTCCACCGACACACTGCCGAGTTCCTGGGGTTCGTCCTGACGCCCAAAGGGGTGCAACTAAACAAGAGTATTGTGACCACTGTCACGGGCTACCCTGTCCCTGGCTCTAAGAAGTCCCTGCGACACCTAATGGAATTCGCCTTGCCGTACCGGCACTTCGTGGACCGTTTCGCCGTCATCACAGAGCCGCTGCTGCGCCAGCTGCTGCCCGACCAACCGTTCCACTGGGGAGACGAGGAGCAGGAGGCCTTCAAGCGTCTGAAGCAGGCTTTCCGCAAGGCGCCCCTCCTCCACCACCCCAAGCCCCAGAACCCGTTCTACTTGGAAGCAGGCGTCACCCAGAAGTCTCTGCACGCCTCCCTGATCCAAGTAGATGACCAAACCGGCAAGAGAGTCTCCTGCGCCTTCTACTCGCGCAACATCTCCCCTCTCGAGGTCGAGTCCTCGCAAGTGGAGATGAAGATCCTTCCGATTCGGGCTGCCTTCCTGGTGTGGTGCCGCTACCTGGAGAACACCGAGAAGCCCGTCGTGGTCCTTCTCAGCGCGGAGGACCTCGCCTCTCTGAACAACGACGGGCTCACCGTGCTTCTCCCCGGGCACTGGGTCTTCTTCTTCTCCCACTTCAACTTCGATGTCATGCAGCGGCCGGGAGCCACTGGCGGCCGCCCCCGGCCGCCCGGACGGAACCGCCGCCAGAGGGCTTTCCAGCGCCACACTGCCACGTGGCCAGCCATGCTTTTCACTACTGGAGGGTCCCCCGGGGACCTATCCCCAGAATCCGGGGAAGAAGAGGAGAATGAAGGTGCGCCTCCCCAGGACAAGTCAAACAGGCAGAACCTCCAGCAAGAGCTTCTGGCTCTGATACCAGCGGACCAAATACTCAACAGCTTCCTTGCGCACTTCAGCATGGCCCAGATCAGGGCGGTCATCCTGCATTTCTTCCGAGGCCTCCTGTTCTGGAAGAACACCCTGGCCGTGGCCGCCCTCCTCGTGCTGCTGCAGATCAGGCGGCCCCTCGCACTGCTGCCCGCGCCCACCCTGGATGTGGCCCGGCCACCACCAAGGCGCTCCCTGTGCCTCATCCTGGACTTGTCCCTCATCACCGACAGCGGCCTCGCCACCGCCATGGTCCAGCTGCTCACCCAGATGCCCCTGCTCGTGGGCGCCAACGCCATCCCGGCCGAGGAGCTGGCCCAGCTTTTCCTGGACCCTGACCAGTGGCAGCACCACGCCCTGCTCCCCCAGACCACCCGGGGCCTGCCATTCATACTCTGGTTCTGGCTGATGCTATGTGAGTTCTTTGGGGTCAGGGTCATCCCCGGCGAGGGGACCCGCCCACGCCAGAACCACCCCCTGGAGCTGCACGTCGTGGAGGATGAGGATGTCGTCTTGCGAGAAGCCCTGCAAGACGACCTGCAACGTTACCGTCAGTGTGGCCTGCATGACGGCCTGCAAGACACCTCGCAGGACGAGCAGAACGACGTGCAGGAGGCCCTGAGCCCCGCCCCGTGCATCCACACCGACATGGCCATCACCCTCCGGCCCTGCCGGCACCTCCCCACTGACCCTGACGTCCTCAGCCTCCTGAGCGACACCCTGCTCTACATGCGCAGCGCCCAAGGCCAGTCCATCCTTATCAACCGGGAGCTGGTGGCCAGGACCCTGAGCCGCTTCCTGACCGTCATCTACATCCAGGTCCCACCCGCCACCAGCTGGGCGAGCCCACCCAGGGAAGAAGCCACCCTGGAGGAGCTGCCCAGCAACGTGGACGACGTGGACGACACGGATGACGTGGACGACGTGGACGACACAGATGACGTGGACGATGTGGACGAGGAGGACGATGTGGACGACGAGGACGACGTGGACGATGTGGATGACTGTGACTACGACAATGGTGACGAAGACTCGGACTTCGACTAAAAACACCTCCGCTCCTGGAGCCGCCGCCCCTGGACCCTCCTTCCGGGCTTCCCGCGCCTCAGCCTGCTTCGCTCAGACCCTGCGCCCCCTTCCTGCCACTCCTGATCCAGGGGGAACCACTTGAGAAGGGCAAGCAACGTCTTCAACTCATCAGCCAGCAGCAGCATCTGCGCCAATGGACTATCCAGCCACAGAGACCCAGAGCAGGCTCAGGGTCCACAATCCCATCTTAACTCTCCAGGTGCCATGTCCGGAACTGGGAGTGAGATCGGTGAGAGGAGGGAGCAGTGATGAGCAAGGAATGACCCCATGACCCCAGGCCAGGTGAGGAATCAGCACAGCAGACCCAGCCAAGCAAGCAGATGCCAGGGACCCGCCCCCGCCCCCACCCCCGGAGTGACGAGTGGCCACCTTGGGCCACTCTGGGACACTGATCTCGGGTGCTCCACTGACTTCTACCTCCACCACCGGTGCTCCTGCTTCCCTGGGCCTGACCCCCGCCCCCCGCATCTCCTGGTGTGCTGTGGTGCCTCCCTCATCCCCATCTCCCTGCAAAGCAGCGCCCCCTACTGTCTGGCCCAGCTCCCTCAATGCTGACCCTGCCTGACCCTGAGCTCTGGCTCTTACCTGGGTGGAGCTGCACCACGGAAGGTCCCAACACACCAGTGCTTACTGGACTCAGGAGTCCCCATGACTCCTGGGACCCTGAGGAAGTGAGCTCACTTGGCGGGGCTCCCTCCTCCCAACACTGACAGCACAGGGGCCCAGAGGCCCACCACCAGGGGAGGGGGCTCCGAGAGAGACTGAGGAAGGCCCAGGACCCTCAGCGGACTGTGCTGAGTAGCTGCCAGCGCTCCTGCCAGACCACTGCTCTCTGCCACAGGACAGAGACCCTTCTCCCCTTTCCCACCGCCTCACCTTTTTCCACCCCCAAAATAAAGCAGAAAAAAAGAGTATCTGACTTTGTGGTTTGTTCTTGGGGTGGGGGGAGACAGGATGGAGGAGGAGCAAAGGGAGTGGGGGCAGGGTGGGGGGCTGGGCTCTCCCCTGAAACAAGCCCACCAGGTGCCTGGCACACAATCTGGAGGATGTGGGGGACACCGGGAGCTGCTGCTTTTCTAGGGTCCAGGGCAGGGGCCCCAGAAATCCAAGTCCCACCTCTTCCCACACAAGGACAGAGGTGTGGGCAGGCTGTGGTCAGCCTCCCTAACTCGGGAGGTCTATGAACCAAGGAAACCCAGTTTCAAGCAATCTTCCCACCACCATCCCTAGAGGAGGATGCCAAGGTCACACTGCCCTAAAAGTGGCAGAATGGCTGTTCTGAGGGTGTGCTGCCCTGGGAAGGGGAAGGGGGTCCCCAAGAAGTGAGGACAGCAGGGAGGGGGGCACTCACTCACACACTCACTAGGGGTTCAGTATCCCCGAGCCCAGCACACACTGCACAAGGGCCCCTCTGCCCGGCCTCAGTGCCCAGCCAGCCAGCAGCAGCCTCTGATCCCCCAGAGCACACCTGCCCCCACCCCTTCACTCTGGGACCAGTCCTTATGTGACCTGGAACTTCAGCTCAGGACGGGGGTCTGACGCGGAGATGCGTGCACACGTCCCTCTTGGCACAGACTCTACCCCTGATGGCAGCACCAAGAGATCACGGTCAGGATCCCAGGTTCAAAGCCAGGGGCTCAGCTATACCTCTGGGCTTTTCTCCACCCCATCGGGCCCCCGGCTGGCTAGCCATGCACCCTCTTCCTCATCTGTTGCCTGGAACCATCGGAGGCGCTGTGAGAAACCAAAGGGTCAGGAAGGAAGTTGCTAACAGCCAGCCCTTGGAGCTCCTGCCCTCCGGCGCCACCCGTGCATGGACTTTTGCCACCTATTCCAGACAAACTTGGTGTAACCAAGGCCCAAAGAGGGCCAGTGCCCTGATGGTGGCCAAGAAGGAGTTGAGAACACAGCCAGGACTGGAGTCCTCCCTGGTGGCTTCTGCCCTCCCACCCTGGGCCCCTCTACCCCTGCCATTCCCACCCCACACACCTACTGGGGCCACCAGATGCAGGAACGACCCCACAAAGAGCCATCATCACAGTGGCCCCAGGAGCCAAGGGCTCCACAAATGTCTGTCCACCCCTGACAGCAGCCCCAAGAACCCATGGGCAGGCCCCATGGGTCAAGGTCAGGACCCCAGTGTCCCCTTTAGTGGCCCTGAGCCTAACTTGCCGGGTAACCCTGGCCAGTAGTTGTCCAGTCCTCTGGCCTGTTCTCCCATCATCAAATGGGGGATGTGGGAGGAGGGGAAGAGAATGTCAGGGGCAACAAGACACAATCTCCAGGGGCCTCTGATTCCTGAAATCCCCTCTGTTCCCAGGTGACTGCCATCTTCTGGGGGCTCCTGAACCCCTTGGCGTGAACTCCCTTGGGGGCAGAGCCTGGAGTCAGGGTGGGGATGCCACTCCCAGCACTGGGCCCCTTTCTCAGGCCGACCCAGAAGCCCCTAGGGGCTGAACGTCCAGGGCAAACCCAGACACCTGCCTGGAAGGGGCATGAGAGGACGATCCCTGTGTCCTAATAGCCCAGGACCCACCAGGAGTACTGTCCTCTCCACAAGGCCTGTGCAGATGAAGGGCCAATGGGGTGACTTCTTGGCTCAGGTCAAACAGAATCCATCACCAAACAACCAGCCCTGCCCTACACCGGGGAGTCCAGACGTCCAGCCAGGGGCACATGCTTATTCACGGTGACACGCGCACACAGTTTGACCAACGGGGCAGCCAGCACAAAGGGCTGGTGCAGCAGACGCTGTCTGGGCACAGCAGGCAGCGGTGTCCCGGCCTCATGTGGTCCCCCGTCCCAATCCAGCCAGAATGGGCTTTACCCCCATTTCCAGAGAAGAGATGCAGCCCCCAGGCCAAGGAGGAGAACTATGGCCAAGGCAAAGCACTGGGGGATGGGGTCCCCACCTTCCTAGAAGGAGGGTTTGAAGAACACAACACAAACCTGTTTTCTCCTGAAAGGAAGAAAAGAAAGTTAGCCTCAAACGACCAGCGAGGTTACAGGTGATGGCGTCGTAAGCCCCACAACACAGGCAGAGTCTCAGGACGAGAGCCAGGACAACTGTCCTGCCCGGGGCCTCCCTCCTCCTTCACCAAGACCACGGGCATCCGGCAAGCTCCGGCAGTGCCAGGGACTCAGGAGACCCCAAGTTCGGCCCAGGCGAGGCTGGCAACCCTCCAGTACCTCCCTTCCCCTCCCAGCCCACCCCCACATGCCCAGGGGCTCCAGGCTCCAGGCCTGGTGCACACGGGCAGGTTCACACACTCCCCAGACCGCTCACGGCTACTCACCACTCAGGTCTGGATTTGCCCTTCCCTCCTGCAGGCAGCCGCAGGTCCAGTTAGGGGCCCCTGACACAAGCCCCCACATTCGGGGGTGTGATAGGAGCTCTGCCAAAGGCTGAAGTCCCCTCCCTGCCCCCAAAGTAAGAAAGGGGATGGCAGCAGAGCCCACCTCCACACACTGTGCCCACTCGGCCTGTCCACCAGGCGTCACATACCCCGCTCCTTAGAGCCGTTCCTTGTATTGCACAGCATCCTCGAGCAGGAGCAAGGCCTCCTCTTGGCCAATATCCAGGCCTTTCGTGGTAAGACCTCCATTTCCCACAGATCACATCTCGCTCCAACACACTCCCACCACTCCCTGCAGGCGCCCCGCCTTTGTTCAAGCTGTCCCCCTCCCCAAGTCAGGAAGGCCCCCTGAACTCCAGCAAGGACCTCCTCCTGACCTAGAGGGGGGAAGGTGTGAAGGTGGAGGAGGGAGGGCAGGCTGGGGAGGAGGGCGAGGAAGAAGGAGGAGAGGAAGGCAGAAGATGGGAGGTAAGGCGCCTCCTGTCCCCTCTGGTGGCTCCACCCCGTCCCCACACCCCACGCTGGTGCGGGCAAGGCTGGTTAGTGGGGTAAGACTCCAGCAGCCCAGGAGCTCGGCCTGGCCGCCTCCCCCCAGGCCCGGGGCCTGCGTCAGTGCGGGACACTGAAGGCAGCAGCCAGGGCCCGGGGCGCTGGTGGAGGCACGGGCTCGGACAGGGGTGGGGGGGCTTCTGCCGCCAGCGCCGGCTGAGGGGGGCGGCACCCAGGGTTAGGGACCTTGGGGAGCCAGGAGCAACTCCAGACCAGGTTTAAGGAGAGAGTAAGCAGCCGCCTGTGAGGGGCCTCAGCCTCCTGGTCATGAAAGAGTCCTGGGCAGAGGCGAAGGCCCCTCAAGGAGACCCTCCTCCAGCGGTGGTGGGAAGGGTCAGCCCCGCTCTGTCCAAGCCCCGCCCCCCGCGGACAAGCGCATGGCCTCTCTGACGTCCGCCTGTCTGTCCCCAGTGCTGGGCCCTCTCAGAGGGCTCCCCACAGCCCCTTCGGGGGGAGAAGCCCCAGGGCCGAGCAGGCTCCACCTCCGGCCTGGGCCCACCCCTGGGGTTGTCCCACTGGGGACACCGCCTCCTTCTCCAAGGAGGGGCCTCAGAGAAGGCCCTGCCCCAGGCCTTGCGCTGGGGTTGAGGGGGAGTCTTGGACCCGAGAGAAGAGCGAGGCAGGAAGAGGCTGCGGAGGGCAGCCTGGGCTGCCAGGAGGGTCCCGGGGGGATGTGCTGCCCGAGGTTGAGGGGGAGGAAGAAGGGTGTCGTACACAGGAGCCAGGTAACTAACTGGTCAACCCCTGCGTGATACCATGCTCCCCTGGGGAGGGGGACAGGTAAACGTGGGCCTCAGTGTGACACACGGTTTGGGAGGGGGCTCCAGGTGACACATCTGTGGGGGAGGGACTCTATCTGATACATGAGGAGGGGAAGGGCTCAAAGGACACAGGAGGGAGGCACAAGCTCTGTGTGACAAATGGGAGGGAAGAGCTTCAGTGTGACAGAGTGGGGGGACTTGGTGTGACACAGGTGGCATGGGGGCTCCATGTGACACAGGTGTGGAGAAGGGGCTCAGTGTACCCCACAGGTTGGGGAGGGGCTCAGAGTGACAAGGCCACTGTGTGGCACAGGTATGGTGGCTCTGAGTGATATGAGTGGGGGTGGGATTCCATGTGACACAAGGGGGACTCAGTGTGATGCAGGAGTGGGGGAGGCGCTGAGTATGACCCGCGGGGCAGGGACCAGCTGCACGGGCAAGCAGGGAGGCTTCCGCAGGGCACACGGTGAGGGCTCGGGCTGTGCTGCGAGTTGGGGAGGGAGGACTCGGTGTGACACTTGAGAGGGCAGGGACTCAAAGACCCAAGAGTGGGAGGACCAGTGTGACACATGAATGGGGGAGGGATTCAGTATAACCCGGGGCGGGGATGGCCTCCACTTCACATGAATGAGTGAGGGGCTGAGGGCGACACATGGGGGAGGGGCTTGCTAATGGGTGGAAGGTCACTCCATGTGACACATGAGTGAAGGAAGGGGCTCATGGTGACACATAATTAGAGAAGGGACTCAGTGTGACACAGTGTTCCAGGGGCTCAGTGTGACACACAGGTGGGGAGGGACTTGGTGTGACAGGTGTGAGGGAGTTGAGTGTGACACACATGTGCAGCAGGGCTCTACTGACACGTGTGGAGAAGAGACCGAGGTGACCCCCAGGAGGGAGGAAAAGCTCAGTGTGACAGCTGGGGGGGACGCACTGTCATATGCGAGTTGGAAAGTGTCTGTGTGACTCAGGGAAGGACTCAGTGTGACACGTGTGGAGGAGGGACTCCATGTGACAAAGGAGGAGGGGGCTCACTATCTACCCAGGTGGGTCACAAGCTGTGTGACACACAACTGGGGGAAGAGGCTCAGGGTGACATGTGGGTCAGGGAGAGCTCAGTATGACACACTGAATGGAGAAAACATCCCTGCCACTCAGGCACAGTAAAGCGCTTCCTGACACATGATGGGGAAAGGAATCCATAACAAGCATGACTGGGGGGTGGCTAGTGTGATCATAAATGGGGGGCTCAGAGTGACACCTGGAGGAGGGGCCCAGTGTGACTCCTGAGTGGAGGAGGGGCCGAGTGTGACACCTGAGTGGAGGAGGGGCTCAGTGTGACACCTGAGAGGAGGAGGGGCCGAGTGTGACACCTGAGAGGAGGAGGGGCCGAGTGTGACACCTGAGTGGAGGAGGGGCCGAGTGTGACACCTGAGAGGAGGAGGGGCCGAGTGTGACACCTGAGTGGAGGAGGGGCCGAGTGTGACACCTGAGTGGAGGAGGGGCTGAGTGTGACACCGGAATGGAGGAGGGGCCCAGTGTGACTCCTGAGTGGAGGAGGGGCCCAGTGTGACACCTGAGAGGAGGAGGGGCCGAGTGTGACACCTGAGAGGAGGAGGGGCCGAGTGTGACACCTGAGTGGAGGAGGGGCCGAGTGTGACACCTGAGAGGAGGAGGGGCCGAGTGTGACACCTGAGAGGAGGAGGGGCCGAGTGTGACACCTGAGAGGAGGAGGGGCTCAGTGTGACTCCTGAGTGGAGGAGGGGCCCAGTGTGACACCTGAGAGGAGGAGGGGCCGAGTGTGACACCTGAGAGGAGGAGGGGCCGAGTGTGACACCTGAGTGGAGGAGGGGCCGAGTGTGACACCTGAGAGGAGGAGGGGCCGAGTGTGACACCTGAGTGGAGGAGGGGCCGAGTGTGACACCTAAATGGAGGAGGGGCTCAGTGTGACTCCCGAGTGGAGGAGGGGCCCAGTGTGACACCTGAGAGGAGGAGGGGCCGAGTGTGACACCTGAGAGGAGGAGGGGCCGAGTGTGACACCTGAGTGGAGGAGGGGCCGAGTGTGACACCTGAGAGGAGGAGGGGCTGAGTGTGACACCTGAGTGGAGGAGGGGAGTCTAAATGACCCAACGGGACACCTAAAACAGGGCTCTGTGACACATGAGTGCAGAGGAGCAGAGCTGTTGCATAAACCTCACTGTGGTTTTTTACCCTCAATCTTTCTGAGATAACGGGCATCCTCGGGTGGATGTGGGACCCCCATGGGACCACCTCATCCCTACAGACTCCCAGGCAGCTTTTACACATGCCACACCCATTGTAATTCAGATTCCAACCCTCGTAGGCAATTTAACAATCCTGAAACTACAGAAGTTCATTCACCAAAGGGAGAAATTCTGAATCAGTAACCCTAAGACCTCTGAAGACGCCCGAGATCCTCTTTAACTGCGTCCAGGCCAATCCTTGAAGAGGACCTTTAAGATATCTGCTCCACCATCACACCCCAGCAGCCCGTTCCCCTCCCCCGGAACATCCACAGGGTCTCCTGGACACTAGAGGGTCCCCGATTCTGGCTCTCCAAGACCCGCAACCTTCCCCATTGGATATTTGACTTGACAAAGCAAAGACATTACAGTCAATACACAAAGCAATTCCAACCCTTGACCTCCGTCTTTTGAGAGAACAGAAGTACATTGGAACAGCCCAAAGCAGGAGGATGCAGCTCAGAATTTTACAATGGAATAAACTTGACTTTACAAGAAATTCACTGCCTTGTCCACCATTTTCTAATTTTATCCCAGAACCATAACACGTCATCACAGACTGGGCCTGCCCCTCATCCATCCCCGAGACTCCCTCTCCTCCAAGGTGGTCTAACACTGCCTTGAAACCACTTCAGCGCTGAGGAATGAGAAGGGCAGGTCCTCCTCTCCCCTCCAGCTTCCCATCTCTCATGTCATTCATTCATTCACTTCAACTTCAGTAGAAAGAGCACAAAATTTGGTCCCCAACCCTCCTCCCTCTGAGGTCTGACGTGTGACCCTCAGGGAACCGGTCTGAGCATCGGTTTTACCCTATAAAAAGGGAAGGATGTGACCAACATCAAAGAATCTGGGCAGGACTGGGTGATCAGCAGCAGAGGGGACAGTGAGGAGGCTGACCCAGAGAACGGGGTGCAGAGTGCAAGTAATCAAGGCTCCCGAGGGCAGGACCCATGCCCGGGGCCTGGGAGCAAGGACCCCCCGGGCAGACTGGGAGGGCCTTGGCTCCTGGTGCTGTTTCTCAGATGCAGACCACCAGCGGGGAAGTAAGGGGGCACAGGTGGGCTCTCCATCCATCCTGCTCAGCTCACCTGGGCTGAGCCTTCCTGCCCCCGCCCACACACAGTCAGACCTGCCCTTCTCTGCACTCCATCCCCGAGCCGCCTGGGCCCAGGCCCCCTGCCCTCCGCCGGCTCCCATGCGTCTTCCGAGGTGTGCGCTCCCAAGGGCCACGTCCATTTACTTGATGCCTGGCACAGGGCCTGGCACACAGTAGACCTTCACCGAATGTGCAAACGAATGAATGAAAGCCTACCATGTACAAGGCCCTGGGGGCCAGAGTGAGCCCCGAAGCGAGGATGATGGAGGTGAGGCGGATGATGAATGGGTGATGGCCGGGTCCGCAGGGATGGAGATGAGATGCTGTGCTCAGGTGAGAGGCCAGGTGGAGGTGATGGGAGCCCGAGAACACCGGCCCACAGGGAAGGATGGGCCGGGTCCTGGGACCCAGAGTTGCAGGTGACAGTGAAGCAGAGAGGGGATGATGGAGCCCATGGTGACAGACATGCGTGAGATGGACCCCAAAGACTAAAGGAGGGGGAGGAGGAACCTAGGACCCACAAGCTGGGCCCAGAAATGTCTAAGGCTCGAGATGGGACACGGATCAAGAGCCTTGGCCGTCACAGCCCAGCCCAGATCCCGCTCATCACCCCTGTCCACTTGCATCAACAGAATCCCCATCATGTGCGAAGTTCTGAGAACAATTGGTAAGCCGAGAACTTTGCCAGCGAGGAACAATGGACACCTGCCAACATTTTTGTTTGCATAACCCATTGAGAAATTTTGAAAAGCCACCTAACCCTGCCTTCTCCGGCCCACTTTTAAATTGGTAAGGAAGCTTTCACGCCCAGCTTAGGGCTGCGGCATGTCACATAACATATACATAACATGTATATACACATCTGTCAGCAGCTCGGGGCTGTGGACGGAGCTCATGCGTTACGTCCACTCTCAACCCGGCTGGCAAACCAATCGGACAAGACAGACTTTTTCATTAGAAAAAGCCTGTCATTTTTAGCATTTTTCAACCCAAATCAACGTGTGTCTAGGCGTCATGAAGACAAACAAGGCCCCTCTGGATTCTGAATCTCAGGCAGACGCGCCCCCCGGGATGATGAGGGGGCGGGGCACCGTGGGACCGGCAGGAACTGACCTGGACCGCGCAGCATCTGTGCTGAGTGCTGTTAGGGGCGCAGGCGTCCTCTGGGTCCGAGACTCTGTCGAGGGTGCAGTGCAGCAGCCGAGGTCTGGGAGGTCCTGTCTGGTCCAGAGGTCCCAGCCAGCGCCAGCTGGGGGCAGATGCCCCAGGCAGTGGCCAGGGAGGCTGGGCCAGGACCCAGCGTACCTTGTTCACCCGTGAGGTGGCTGAATGTGTACTGTAAGCTGCCGGGGAGCTGGGGTCTAGGGGGAGCTGATCAGAGCCCCACACAAGCGGGGAGGAGCTGGGGAGTTGAGGGAAGGGAAGGCTCCGCTCCAGGACACCTGGGTAAACAGGGCAGAGCTGGGGGGCCGGGGTGTCAGGAGCTTAGAGGGCAAGATTTCCTGACCTGTGGCAGCGCTGCCAAGGCAAGGCAATGCGGGCAGGGGGCAGACAGCGGGGGTGAGGGGTGAGGGCCGAGGCCACCACTCTTCTGCCGGCTGATGCAGAATTGGACACGCAGATGGTCTGGGGGACAAAGCTACAGCGGGCATGTGGTAGGGGTGACTGAGGGGCAGGGGTCTGGAATCCACACTCAGGACATCTGGGGTTGGAAGACACCCACTGTCTCTCACCTCCAGCCACTCTCCACCCTCTGTCTCTCTCTCACAGGCACGCACACACAAGCCCAGACCCGCATGCACACGCACGCACGCCCATGCGCACACACACCCAGGCACACAGGAACATGCACACACAGGCAGGCCCAGGCTCACATTCACATCACCCCTGACCCCAGCCAGGGATCCCCTGCACACGGAGCCCTCCCCAGGCTGGGACAACACCTGAGCCTCATCTGATGCGGGGGTCTGTGCAGGAGCTGGGGTGAGGGGTGCAGACTCCTCGCTGGACCAGGGGTCCCAGCTTGCAGAAACCCTCCGGAAGCAGTTCGCTCACAGAGCACAGGAGCATAGGCTGCGGGGGGAGGGGGGTCTGGCTAAGGCCTGGCCCTTTGGGGTCACAGTCAATTCTAAGTGAAAGGAGGCAAGTTCCAGCCAGGGTAATTAATCCCAAACGGCCACGCAGGGGTTCCTAGCAGTGCGACCCTCTGATTTCTGGGCACTGAGACCCCAGCCATGGCATCACAGGAAAGGTGGCCCCATCACCCTATGGACGAGTGAGTATCCCATCTCTGAGCCTTGGCGCGGGGGTCCCATGAGCACCCAGCCCCACACAGGCACACATCCGTCCACTCCTTCCACCATCAGCCAACACCAGGCAAACAGATAAAGTGCTTTGTGAAGTGCAGGTATATAGGTAACGATCCACAACACCCTGCCAGCCCCCACCCGCCCCCACCCCACCCACCCTCGGGCAACTCAGTGACCCGGGGAGCTCTGCCCGCGGAGGCCCCTCCGCTGCAAGAAGGCAGTTCCAGGCCTGCGGGCTGTCTAGGAAACACACAGCTATCAAATTCACCTAATAAATGTCTCCCTGGGGTAGGGGTTCCCCCTCCTTCGCTGACTAATCGAGTAACATTTGGCTTGAATTTGGCCTGACTCTCTAGACCAGTTGGCTGCTCGCTGTCCTGCCCCCCACTGTCCTGCCCAAGCGTCCTCAACCCGCCTCCACCCACGGGTGGGCCCGGCCTCCACAGAGGGCGTTTGCTGCTACGATGATGGCTGGGTGCACGGGCAGGGGTAGAGTCCCAACTGTCTCCTGAAAAATGCCAGGAAGGCACTGCCTCCTAACAGCCTGTGTATGAGACCCACCCCCCATGTGAAGGGAGCTTGAGAGAAAGCTTTCCGTGGGCCACCAGCCCCTGCCTCAATCCAGCCCCCAGCCCCAAACTGGGGGCCACCAGTGTGGATAAGAGGGGGAAGTTAAGCTCATCCCAGAGAGGATTGTAGCCTAAGGCCTCTTCCCTCCTCACTTCCTCTAAGAACTGAGCTGAGGGTGTCAAGGAAATCTAGGGCACAGCTCGAGCCCCTCCCAGGAAGGATGAAGGCCACCATCATCCTCTCCCTCAGGAATCACCTGCCTCCTTGCCGCTAATCTATTGTACCAGGTGGTCACTGCTCACAAAGCATGAGCGGGAACTCCCCCAAGAGAACGTCCCTCCAAAAAGCAGGAGGACAGAGTGAGTGATGGGGAAACCAGAGTTCCGCGGGAAGAGTCAGAGACAAACAGTGGCAGGGTCTGGCTCCCTAGATCCCGGGCAGGGGTCCTCTCATCCCATCACCCCCATACCCCCAGAGCAGCCTCACTCCCTCTGGTCTGGTCTTTCAGCATGGTGCTGGGGCTGGGCTCCTGGAGAACCATCAGTCCGTCTGCCCAAGGAGACTGGCACGCTGGTGCCAAGCCTTCCTACTTCTGCCCTCTTGATGGGTGTCTGCGGACAATCCACTCAGCCTTCCGGACTCTTCCTGAATCTCAGTAAAATCAGAGGCAGCCTGGGGTAGGGAAGCCCTCTCCAGAAATGGGTCTGGTCTTAGTGGACATCAAGTAACCAATCTTTCTCTTGGCCTCAGTCTTTCCATCTGTAAAATGGGAGCTGACTGGGAGACACCTTGGGCCATTTAGCCCTGACCAAGGGGAAGCCCTCTCCACTGAGACCACAAGCAGCAGCAACTGGAATTTGGTCTTCAGCACTGAATTAAATTCATCTCTTCCCCCAGAGTCTCAACACAATGCCTAGCACATTCCAGAAAATCTTAGAGTCCGACAGCCGCCCTGGGGAAGGCTGTATAATAATCTCTGGACTGTCTTAAATTAGGATGCTCTGCCTGATGATCTGGAAGCTCCGTCTGTCCTTATTTCCACTACTGCAGCTCTACTTTGAGCCTCACTCCCTGAAGCCGACAACTTAATGGGCTGATATCACATTTTCTTCACAAACATTACAAGCCCGCTGGCTCACCCGTTTTGCATTTGGCTTCAGAATTTGTTGTGGAGACTTCTAGGAAATCAGCAATGAGTGATTCTAATAATTGCTTGTTCTTGGAAATCTCCTAAAATAACTTGGCCAAATGAAGTGGGGTGGGGCAGGGCAGTCCCCTAAGACGCCATCTCTCTCCATTCCATCCCAGCTCTCAAGTTCCACTTACTCATAAAAGAAGTTTTTGTGTACATAGTTCCAAATTCAAGTGAATTTCCAGGAAATATCACCAAAATGAGGTTGGCATCGTTAGGGTGTGTTTAAGAACTCTTGCTAGCGGCTCCCTTTTCCTGCCAACTTCGAGTGCATAAAGTCAGTCGGTTTCTGGGATATATTATTGCAGCTATGTTTGAATGGCATAAATGACGATATCAGATTCTCAGAACCTCCCAGTCTAGTGATTTCAGCATCAGCTCATCCAGAATAACATCAGCATGCTCTCCTCCCAGAGTCGGCACTTCTCATCACTTCGACTGTATCTACCCACGATGTTCTTACGGTTTCTGAGCAAGTCAATGTTTTGGGCCTTATTTTATTCATTACCACCTCTCTCCAGTTTAGTGGGCAGTCTGGTGTCAACCGAGTTTCCGAAGGACCACAGCTACTGTCAAGGTGCTTGGGGCAGGCTCCCAGACCAAAATGCAGCTGCATGTGGGAAGCTGCCATCCTGCCCCTGTGTACAAGGGGGCCTCCTTTGCCGTCCATGCATCTTGGCATCCATCGTGATGGCCTGGCCTCATCTCAGTCCCAACCTCAATGAACTTCCGTTGCTGGAAAGAGGCAACCAGATCTGACCAGCCCCGAGGTCGCGGCTTCACGCCGGGAAGGCTAGTGGGCGTTTAGCACCTTCCCCTGGGAGAGGAGCTAAGCCGCAGAAATGAGCTTGGGTTACATTCCAGGGTCCAGCCAACTTGGCAGCCCCGTAGGTCAAGTCTGGTGTGCAGCCAGCCGGGAGTCCAGCACAACGAAAGGCAGAAAACGGCGCTTTGCTGCCGAGACACAGGCTCATGGGCAGGCTTCGTCGGCAGGGCCCACCCACCAACCACGACTTACACGGCCACACTCTTCCCAGCACTCCTCCTCCGCCTGGGAGTCCGGGCTCTGCAGTTCTCCTTTTGCACGTGGACCCCAGCTTCCTGCAGGGTTCAGATTCTGTCTCCAGTGTTGCTAGTGAGGAGTGCTGCAGGCCAGGGGTGGAGAGCAGGGCCTCCCCTGCCATCTCCAGTCACAGTTAGACCTCCTCGCCCAGACAAGACCACAGCCTGAGGCTTTCTCCCCAGTCCTGCATGTCAGAGTTTCAGAAGAGGCTGAAGCTGGGGTCTCAGCTCTGGACCATCAAGGAAACCCTCATCATGGACATCTGAGCCTCACTGGAGGCTGGAGCTGCCGTCTCAGCTCTGGACCATCAAAGAGGTCAATCATCATGGACATCTGAGCTTCATCGGAGGCCAGAGCTGGGGTCTCGTTCTAGAACATCAAGGAACCACTCATCATGGACAACTGAGCCTCGCTGGAGGCTGGAGCTGCGGTCTCAGCTCTGGAACATCAAGGGGATCTTCATTCTGAATGCACAAGCTTCGACAGAGGCTGGGGCTCTGCCCACCACGTGTAGGCCTCTCCTGGACTCTCAGCTCCCACATGGCTGGCTGGGCGTAGACTCACTAGGGTGGGCACATTCTGAAGGCCATCTTCTCACCTCAGTGCTGCTTGGACCATCCCTCAGCACCATCCACGTCTCCATCTCCGTGAAGGGCTAGGGTCATGTCTCCTTGACTGAGACGTGGCCATGGTCCCTGTTTCCAAAGTAGATCTTTCTCTCTGCAAAGGGGCCATGCTCAGCCCACACAGTCATGGCTGGACTTGCCTGTAGTTCTCTTGAGGCACCTCCCTGCAGGGAGGGGAGGAGGGTAGGAGGAAGAGGAAGGAGGGAGAAGCAGGGAGAAGGAAGAGGAAGGAGAAAGAGGAAAGGACGAGGAGGAGGTGATGGCAGTGGCGGTGGTGGTGGTGGCTCTGGCTTTGGCATTGATGGTGGCAGCAGCAGCGGTGGTGGCAATGGTGGTGGTGGTGGTGGTCAACCTCTCCTCTCCCACTGGTTGTGTGTCCAGCTTGTCTGCTCCAGCAAAACCAGGTGTGCTGACCCCAGGATTCCTCGTGGACTTTGGTCTGAAGCTCCCTTGCCCTTGCCCGTTTAGCCCCAGCCACATGCTGCTGGCCAACAACCTGACCTTCCTGAGCTGAGTCTTGGGGTGCAAAACGGGGCACCCCTGCCAGCGGGGCAGGGGCTGCATCTCAGGCTCTACCTCTGTGGCCCCCTCCAGGCCCTGCTCAGTAGCCACCTCGTGGAATGAGATGGTCCTGCCAAGCTGGACCAGTTGGCCATCCACTCACCGTTAGTTTAAGCATGACAAGTGCTCTACCCAGCCCTTGAGGAGGGGGCGGAAGAGTCGCAGCCTGGGGGCAGCCCCTTGGGGCTCCAGGGACCAGCTCAGACTTCCTTCACCTCCTGTCTACATTCCTTCTGGAAAGAAACTTTGCATCCTAAAACCATTAGAAGAAGGGGGACCAGCCCGGGTTAGTCCATTCAAACATGCCTCAGTCTCAGAATCCCACCAGGTTAGCTTTGCCTCCGGGCATCCCATCACCCTTGAGTGCCCGATGGGCAGGGTACAGGTGGCTTCCTGGGATTGGAGCTGGCGGCTCCCCTGTCCCCCCCATCACATGGCCCGAGGTGAGGGGAAGCCCCAGCCAGACAGCCTCCCAACATCCACCCCTCCTCAGATTAGTAGCACATCCATCACTGTTTTTGTTAAGGCAAGAAACACATTTATTGAGAGCACACAGGGTGTGCCAAGCCGCCGGGGGGGGGGGGGCACTTTCAAACCGCGTCACACTTTCCTCACAACAGCCCTGTGAGGTAGGTGTCCGAGCCCATTTCACAGATGCGGGCAGCGAGCCTCGGCGCCCCCCCAGTCTCAGGGTTCATGAGGGGTGGGTGGGGGTCAAGCCCGCGTGTCTGACACTCAGATCATTGAAGTCCATCAGTCAGAGGGCGAGCGGCCACTCAAGGGGAGGCGGGGAGGACACGCCCCTCCTTGCAGCGGGCAGCCCGCGTCCAGAGTCTCTGGGTCCAGCCTGTCCCGTGGGAACGTGTGCAGGTGTCCCCGTGGCTGTGGAGGCTGAGAGAGACACAGGTGCAGATGAAGGCCGCCCGCTCCCGGGCCCCCTGGCCGACAAGCGTTCTCATGCAGACAGGAAGCGGGCAGAGGAGGGACGCCCGCTCTGCCCAGGAGGCGGGCACGTGCGAACCCGGAGCGCCCGAGGCCAGGGCCCTGGCCCCCGCAGCCGTGGGGGCGAGGGGAGCACCCAGCCTCCACTCCTGCCCCTCTACCTGGCGCCCTTCAGCTCTGGGGTCCAGTGTACCACCCCTCCCTGGTCTCCTCCTCCTGCAGAGACTTTCAGAAGCACCAGTAACTTCTGGTGGATCCCACCTCACTAACCAGAATCTAAGTCTTGGCCTTTCTAGAAACCACCCCAGCTCTCCTGTCCAACCTATTACCAATGAAACCTGGGCGTGTTCTAGCACATCCACTTCCTCCTCCTCTGGGGGGTCTCTCAAAATTCTCCCTGATCCTCCCACTTCAGCCTCAACCCCTCCCCCTAAACCTGTTAACTCTCTGTATTTAAAAGCAAACACTTCCTTCCCTCACTGCCTCCCCAGAGCTGGCCGGGTGCTTCCCTGACATCCCCCACGCTGCCCAGCAGTCACTTGGATGCCACAGTTCCAGAAAGCACAGAGCTTCTGGAATAAATGCCCTCAGGTTGCTGGGAGCCACGGCCAACTGGGAGGGCAAGGGGTGAGTGCACCCGTGTGCCAGGTAACAACACCTTTATTTTCACATAAACAATCTCACTGACCCCAACAATAACCACGCCAGGTAAGGTGACTATTTCCAGCTTACAGCCGAGCAACCTCACCCAGGCCACACGCACATAAAGGCACCTGGACAGCCTCAAACCCAGACCTTGATTCTCGGAGTCAGCCTGTGGGGCGCAGCCAGGCACACAGCTGCCATCCCAAGTGGACAGTCATTGTGTACCCATTCTACAGGTGGGAAAACTAAGACTTGGGGTGGTTCAAGGAACCCACCCAAGGCCATTACCCTGGCAGATGGTGATGCCAGGACCAGAACTCAAGCGGGCAGAGCCGCACCCCTCCAGAGTCCCCCCTCCTCCAGAATCCCACCCCTCAGCCTGTGCCCAGGCACTGGTCTTTGGTGGGGGCAAGAGCAGGAGCAAAGAATCAAGGTCTGGGGTTCCATCCTCCCTCACTGACTCGGTGACCATGGCTGCATCCCAGACTGGGCATGTGCCTTACAGGTCAGTGCGGATTGTCACCAACGGTGAGGACAAAGACATCCCCATCCCCAGGGCAAGGGCTCCTGAGACCTAAGGCCAGGATCCCCTCCCACTGGGGGTCCAAATGTCACATTATCAAAATCACTTGGACCACAACACATATGAGTACATTTTAGCCCAATAAAGTTTTATTCTCAATATAAGTATTTCCATAAATATTCAGAAGACAGCTGTTCCCATCAGGAGAGGCCCTCCGGTGACTGCCCTCTGGGCTGCGTCCCCGGGGCGTGCCCCCCACCACAGGCAGAGACCCTCAGGATTTGCCCTGAGAGTCTTTGCCAAGAAAGCATACCCTTTCCTCTTAAAGAAACGCATGCAGATTCACCACGTACATCAGCCAACAGTCAATTCTCATCCATTAGAAACCCTGCCTTGTCCGTCAGTGAGCATCTATCAGGCACCTACTAGCACAGGCACAGGCTGCAAAGGGTCAGGAAAGGGCTGCACAGGCCTCCGAGTAAGAGAGGGGGTGCAAGGGCAGCTTGACCACAGCCTCACTGAGCCTCTGCTTTCTACCTGCCCTCCAGAGGCAGGCACCCAGCCCTGCCCCCATCAAGAGGATGAGGTCCTGAAAACACCGGGCACCTGAGACAGTCCCTCATCCCTGGGTGGCACAGAGGCCGGTCTTTGAGGAGCCTCAGGTCCATCAGGGAGCAGACCGCTACACACAGACTCTCAGTCCCCCAGGAGGAGGGCCCTACCGACCTGTCTGTACCATGGGGGCCTCTCAGGAGCACCGAGGCAAGGTCCCCCCTGCTTCGGACAAGTTCTCAAGGACATGAGGTGACCATGTGCAGACACCAAGGGTGACCCTTCAAAGGCTCCCTCAGCAAAGCCCACAGGAGTGTGGCATCAGGGAACCTGGCATGGTGTGGAAGCCACGAATGCGAGGAGTGGCCAGTTTAGCTCTAAGATGGGCCGGGGCCCAACCCCTCAAGGCTGCGGAAGGCAGAGGTCCGGGAGGCTTCCACAGGGGGAGGGGTTGGATGGGAGGGGTCCAGAGTGGGTCCCCAACTCAGGCCCACCTGGATCGGAATTTGAGGATGTTACAGCAGAATCCTGCTGCCCCACACACCTAAGACAGAGGTCGCACAGAGCCCCCAGTCCAAAATGGCCCCTGCAGGGACGTCCCCTGGGACTCCTGCCAGAGCAGGGGAAGTATCTAATTCTGTCAAGTTTCTAGGTCCAACTCAGACCCCACTGAGCCCTAGAGGAGCTTGCCCCCCACAGGAGCACTGCCAGGCGCGCGGTGGGGCCAGGGGCATGCTGGGACACCTTCGGGCTGGCGGAGACCAGCCGTGGGCGCCGGGAAGCCTTGTTTGGTTGAGCTGAAACAGCACCGGCTTTTCATTTACTGCTGTTCAGCCCTGGCTCTGAGAGCTAGCTGTCCCTGATCCTCAACTTGCTCATCTATAAAATGGGCCCACACTGCAATCAAGCAGGGAGCTTACAGGGCACAGTGTTTAATATCCAGGCCCATGGAGGGGGCTGAGGACTAATTTCGTGAACTTACTGCCAAGGAAAGATGGAAGAGGGTGTGAGGAAATTACAAGCCAGGCCTTGCCCCTAAAGGGCAGAAGAAGGAGTTTTAGTCCCCAAAGATGTTACCCCCAAAACACCCTCACACTCTCTAAACTGCCCCTCACTCTTCCTCCCTTGAAAATACCTTCAGGGCATCTGCAGAAGCCCCCTAGGCAGACTGGCATCACAGGCACGGCAAACCCAAAGCCGTCACCTTCAGCCTGCACGTGAGCAGCAGCCCGGGAGGGGAGGGCGGCGGAAGGGAGGCTCCGAGGCAGGTAGAAAGCATCACTCATTAACCAAACCGCTATTCACCCCGGCCCCACACCGCTGAATGCCTGCAGGTCGCCCACCTCTGCCTTACACATCCCACTGACTGCTGGAAATACAATCTTAGTGTAAGGTCAAGGCTGACTTTTTATTCACTTAGATCCAGCAAAGCCTTCCCTGTTCCTTTCGACACAGCCCCCAGCACACGACCCTTGCCAGCGAGAGCCAGCATTTCATTAGCACTGTTACAGTTCACCCAGGCCTTGGCCCTCACAACAACCCCGTGAGGTAAGCTTTCTGGTGACCCGGGCACGGCTTAGAGAAAAGGAGACCACGGGTCAGAGAGGAGGAAATGACTTGCCCAACATGACCCAGTGAGTTAAGCGCCCCCCGGATTCTAATTTCTAACACAAAACACTGACTTGTTCCTCGGACAGCTAAAGTTCCATCGAGTGTCACACGAGACAAGAGTCCTGCTTTTCACACAACACACGTCATACAGAAGTCCGTAAGACAGAGCACACCGATTGTTAACAGGTTAATTGGGAGCAGAAATACAATCCCTTAGTAAAGTTATAAGCAACCGCCGCTTGCATTTGATTACAGTTTTGTTATTTGACCGCCACCCATCCACCCATTCAACAGAAGTGGAAGGCGACCCCTACCACTGGCCTGGGGCTGTGTTAGGCACCCTGGCTGCTGGCATTTGTGCCCAAATGTTGTTACCTGGGAGAGGGGACCTGAGGGAGAGGCCGTGTGGTGTCTTTGGCAGCTGGGGCCTAATGTTGGGGGGAGGACACTGCTGGGAGGGTCTCTCCTAGAGCAGGCGCTGCCCACAGGCCAGACACAGTGGTAGGAAGGGCACAGCCGGGGCCTCCCCGCCGCCTGCGGGGGCGAGTCTGAACGCGCACCCCAGGGGGCCGGGGCGTTGCCCAGAGGGGTCACCATTCCCCTCACACGAAGGTTCCTGTCCAAAGGACTCCCATCGAACCTGAGAATGCCATACAAACACAGCATCCTATCCCACAACAGCCCCCTGCGTGTTTGGCAAAGTGATTTCCCACCAATCTGCCCAAATCAGGCTACCCCTCCTGGCCTTTCATCCCAACCCAGCACACCCCCGGGGGCAAGCGCACGCCCTTTCAGAATCACAGTTCAAAATGCTGGTTACATTGGTCCTCACAACAGCCCTGCGAGGTGGGTGCCGTGGTTCCGCCCAGAAGACAGGCTCAAGCTGTCATCGTAAACCACACACGTTTGTCCAGCTCCAGGGTCCTGGCTTTGTCCACTACGCCCACTTCCCGGTGCAACAAACAAAATACAGAATTCTAAGTAGAGCCCCCAAGACCCACACCTCGTCCCAAGCAGGTAGCAGTGAGCCAAGAGCGGGTCCCACCTGGCCTGGGACCTGCGTGGATGCTGGGGGCTGCTTCCAGGGTTTACCAAGCGTGCTACGCCTCGGATGCCCTCTTGCACCAGTGGACTGTTCTGTGCAGACCCCACAGGGGTCATGATCCTTGCCCTCCAAATGAGCAATCACCTCCCCCATTTTCTCTAAATAGAGCCCAGAATTAACGAAATCTCAAAGGGACAGGAATGACTCTAAGATCCGCTTTGTACAAGATCAAGGTGTTCTAATGACTTGAAAGCCGGCTCGCAGCCAGAATCAGCCGCTCATCTCGGACCCTCCAGCTCTCCTCCTGCCACTTGAGGCTACGGACTATGATTTCTGAACACCCAGGAACACAGCTGTCTGATTACTGATCAACCAAGTTCTACGAGGAACAAAGTTGGAGACAGGCGATCAGACGCCACAGAGCTCAGATCCAGGAGGCAGAGCTGCATCAAGGGTCCCGCCTCATCACCGACACACAAACACGCTCAGATGTGGGAGCGCATCCTCGTGAGCCCACTCCAGTATAGCACCAGCCGATTTTTTAAAATGTTTGCTGACCGTGACTGAATGAATGAAGGAATGAGAGAATGAAGGGATGAGTTTCAACCACTGCCATCTGGTGGAGGAAGCTGAAGGGCTGAGGCCAAAGCTCATGGCAGGGACCATGCACCGGGCAGGGTGGCCTGGGGGGGACATCTCCACTCACGGGCCAGGTGGGGTGGGGTGGAGTGGGAGGGTACCGCTCTCGGACCCCGGCCCTGGATCTGTCGCGATGTGAGATGCAGGGGAGAGCGCCGTGGGAGGGAAGCCGTGTGGGTGACGGTGGCGGATGAGATCCAGCTGGGATGTGCTCAGAGCAGTGACCCCGGAGGAAGAAGCCACAAAATAAGGGCGTTCACGTCATAACCACAGCCCATGGCGCTACACAGCCCGCCTGAAAGGAGAAGGTTTGCTTTCAGGAAAGGGAAAGGCCAAAGCACCAGGTCAAGAAATGTAGGCCGAATGCATGGATGGATGGACGGATCGGATTCAGGGACCAGATTAACGTGGGGAATCGTCGCTGGCCTCCCAAGCTCCGATGCCGCGGGAAACGTGTGGGGAAGTCTGATGCACACAAACAGCGCTCGGTGCTATAGTAGAGGGTCGGGGGAGACGCAGCCCACGGCTGAGAGCAGAGGGCATTCTGGAGAGCGGGGGCGAGGCCTCTTTGGGTAACGTGCCCTCCCAGATGACATGATGACCTTTGAGCTCTGACCAGCATTGGGGTGGACCATGAGAGGAAACCCAAGGAGAACCTGGGGTCCATCCTGCTCCTTGGATTACGGAACTGAACTGTCTCAGTTGAAGTAAAAACAAAGGAGGATTCACTATCAGCCCTGCCCCAGCATGTCCCATTAATCAGTTACACCCCAAAGACCACCGTGGAGACCCAGGGCACATCTGCTCACCCATCACAGGACACTGGGAGGGGAAGGGTAACAGATGGCCTCAGCTGACCCCCTGAAGGGTGGGAGATGGTGGTCTGGGGGCCTGTCTTCCTCTCGGTGAAATAGGGGAGTGGGCGGGACAGGTGGGAAGTCCCCCAGCTAACTGTACAAGATGCTGGCAAAGTTGTCTGGACCTGGGAGGATCAAAGAGCTATTCCTGCCCCACGAGTTACAGAGGCGAGGTTAGAAATTATAAATCCTAAATGCACAGGCCTACCCAGGAGATGATGTGGCCTTCCCTGTGGCTGGGCTGCCCAATGCAAGAGGTCATCCCACCACCCATTTCCCAGGAAGAAGCAAATCTCAAAGTCAAACAGACATGAAGGGCCATCTAGGCCAACCTCACCCCCACTATTTGAGTCTCCTTAAAACTACCTTCATCGAGTATCTGCCTGGACTGCCCCTTGAATGCCTCCAGTGATGAAGGGCTCACTACATCCCAAGGGCACTCATCCCATCCTTGCCCAGTGTCATCACAAAGCCATGACCAGTGGACTTGGACAAACAGTTCACAGAAGATGAAGTGCAATTTTTTAAACAAATACATATGAAAATGTTCACCCTTCATTAGTAATCAAAGCAATGCAAGTAAAAATGACAGAAAAACACTTCTTAACAGAGATAAACTAGCAATACCTTAACAAAATGCTAGTATATTGCCAGACCTTGTAAAATGCTGTTAGCCTTCTGACATTAGTCAATATTCATACAAAATGCCTGGCCTTTCATTCAAGAAACTCAACCTTAGGAAATTCATGTGTTCATTCACCAATCTATTTATTCACTCATCCTCCCATCCTCTCCTCCATCAGCCAATCAACCACTGACCACCTACTCTCATCTTCATCCATCCTCCCATCCTCTCCTCCATCAGCCAATCAACCACCGACCCACTCACTCTCATTTTCATCCTCCCATCCTCTCCTTCATTAGCCAATCAACCACTGATCACCCACTCTCATCTTCAACCACCATCCCATCCTCTCCTCCAACAGCCAACCAACCATTGACCCATTCACCCACCCACTCTCATCTTCATCCATCCTCCCATCCTCTTCCAATCAATCAGCCACTCACTCATTCACATCTTCATTCACCCTTCCATCCACTCCTGTAACATTTAGCATCTACAACATGTCAGGCATTAGAGGTACAAAGATCAATTCAACAAGCTTCTTGCCCTTAAGGGGCTCACAGCCTAGCAGGAGAAACTGATATACCATGAAGCAATGATCATTTCTAGGGGTGGGAAAATAATTCACAAGAATAAAAAAAAAAGTGGGTGTGCTAAGCCATTAGCTGTGGCATAATTTGTAACATTAAAAAAAAAGATGAATTATGCATAGCAATAGTAACAATAGCAGGTTGATGTTGTGAATGATTGACAGGGCGGCTCAACGAGACACCAGGCAGCCAGCAAGGTGATAAAGTCTACGGAAGAAAGAAAAATGTTGACGACAGAATATTAAATGGAAAAGGCCGGATGTAAAAAAAAAGGGTATGTGGTGAAGAATGGCAATTAGGTTTGAAAAAAATGGATGCTCTTTAAAAAAAAATTAGATGTCCATTTTAAAAACATGTGCCCATAAACAAGCATCTGAAGGGGAGAAAAAAAAAGATGAGTGACGTGTGAGGATGATGGGTGACCTCCTGCTCTAGGTCATGAACCATCCACACCATTTACATTACGATCACAAGGTGGCCCTTGGCCCACCTGCCCCAGAGGCTCAGCCTCCATCCTCTGCTCTCTGGAAGGCCGGCCCGAAGCCAAGCTTCCTGAAGAGGGAGGAGAGAGTCGCACAGAACCCAGGGAGACGTGTAGCTCAGAGTCGCCAGGGGCAGGATTTGTGCAAGGGGTGCATGCGGAGGTCAACACCAACAGACAAAATCTGCCCTTTTTTAAGAAAAGAAAAAAATAAAAGAAGAAACACACACTTGAGATAGGCCCTGGTCAGAGAGGAGCACTGAGACCCCATCTTGGACCTCGTGGGTCGAGCACAGACAGAACCAGGACAGGGGAGGGTGTGGAAAGTCAACCCCTGGCTTCTGCAGCCTGTCCTGAAACTCAGCATCCCAGAACTAGAGGCCCTCAGAATACCAGATCCCAAGCTCTTAGACCCCTGACCCAATGCCCTCCTGCCCTCCGCATGCCTAAAAAGACAGAACTCATCTGATCCCAGCCCACTGGCCCATTCCACCCATGGGGACCCTCTGACAGCCTCATGGACTTGGAGAGGAGGCTCCTCCAAAGGTTTGCCCCTGTTCCTCCGTACTTCCTCTGTGCACATGGCTGGGACCCTCCCTTCCCCATCTGACACCCAATCTTTCCTAAGTCTTCTTGACCCTCAACTGACTTTTAAAACAAGCGCACACAAGGGTTCTTCAAAAAGACCCTCCCAGTTTCTTCGTGTCCCAAGCCCCTCCTGTCTCCACCCTGGTCCACACGATGACTCCTGGGCTGCTTGGGGGGCTCTTTGGGGACCTCATCTGAGCAGCTGTCCCCAGGGGTAATCAGTGTGTCCCTAGGCTTCAGGCTGGCCGAGGCAGAGCCTGGAGTTCCCAGATTCCAAAAGAGGAAGAGAGCAGAGCCCTGAAGCCCCAGCGCCACATGAGGCCCACAAGGCGCTGCTCACGTGGCCCAGACACGTGGCGCTGGAGGCCGGGAAGGGTGGCTCCTGACACATGAATTCCACGTCCTCCATCTTCTAAATGCCGTTTTCACCCATTCAGGGCCCGCGCTCAAAGCGTGGAAGCTGCCCCTGGTCCCCCATCCCCCACTCCCTCTGCACCTCCTGTCTGCAAACCCTATAGCTTGGATCCCTGCGCCCCGGCGTCCCTGCCCTCAGAGCGCGCCTGGACCAGAGCTGCAGCCCCGCCTCGAGCCTGTGGCCAGCCACGCCCTGTTCCCACCAGGGACCCAAAGTCACTCCTAGTGTAACTCCCCTGCAATGAACTCCCTACTCCCCGCCCACCAGGCGAAACATTAGCCCCACCTGCACCCGACTCCCCGAGGCCTCCGTGCTCCCAGCCACGAGTCCTGGGTCCAGCCAAGCTGGCTCCTCCTGCTCAGGGCACTTGCTAGGAATTCAATTTTTTTTTTTCTTTTAATGTCCCAAACAGGAATTGAGAAGTTTGAGAGGGACTTCGGTCCTCATTTTTGTAGACAAACACAGGCACACAACACACAAGTGCACAAATCCTGTCCAATACAGAGAAAGGAGACTGCACAGAACCAGGGGGTCCCTGGGGTCGGAAACGCCAGTACAAACAGCCCCCGAGAGAGCAGGTCACGGGGAGAGGGCACAAGTTCAACAACACACAGTGCCGACGCGCTTTCCGCAGAGATACAGAGTACATTGGAAACAGCCGAGAAGACAGCGAGGCCTTGAAACGGGCTCTGGGGATGCCAGGGCAGGGGGGCCGGGAGCCCGGGACCACTTCTGCAAACCCAACCCAGGCTGAGATGCACCTGCCCCGGGCCCCCTGAGTTGAGTAGGGAAGGCAGCCCACGCCATAGAAGACCCAGCTGCAAGGCTCCCGGGCAGTTTCAGAAAGTTGCAGGAACAAGGTTTCTTTTCTGGTGATGTGGCCCTGCCTGCCCTTCCCCTGCGCAGCCCCTGGGAGTGAGTGGCCCCGCCCCCTGGACGGCGCAGCGGGGCGGGGCCCACGCACCACCCAGGGCCTCCTGCTCCCTTACCCTCTGCTGCCCCCTGGCGGGAAGAGCCTCCCTCGCAGGTGACCCACGCCCATGGAAGGGCCCAGACACCCAACTGGCCCAACATCTCTTGTTCGTGCAACCTTCCTCAGGGCCCAGGGCCTGAGCCCTCCCTCCTCCCCAGGGCTATGGACAGGGCACTGCCAACCGTTAGGACAGCATTTGCCCCCATGATCAGTCCAAGCGGGGAGCCGATGCCATTCCAAGTTTACGGATGGGGAGATTGATAATGAGAGTAATGATGTGAAATGGCCCCCACAGCCAGGAGGTGACAGTGGCGCTCCAAGGCAAGGGTCTTCCTGAGGCAGCTCCTCCCCGCTGGGAAAGTGCATGAAACAAGCACACAACATGCGAAGAGCCACCCCGCCCTGGTACCCACTTCATTCAGCTGGCTGGAACCCAGAGACCCCAAACAGGAAAGTTCCTCCACCCTCTCCCTTCTATTTCTCCTTCCTCCCTTCCTTCCCCTCCCTCTTCCTTCCAGTCGCTCATCCATTTCTTCCGCCATTCATTCATTCATTCAGATTTGATGCCTTTATTCACAGGCTTCGGTGGCACCATTCTAAATTAATGACAGCCCTTCATTCGTGGAGATCTCCATTCACCAGCCCCATTCAGTCATATGTTACATTTATTCCTTATTTCTTCCTTTTTATTCTCTTTCTCTCATTCTTCCTTATGTTCCCTCATTCTTATAAACTCAGGTGCACAGAAGGATGAGTCAGGACCCCACATGCGACATCCTGTCCCTGGTCCACGCAGCTCCACCTCTCGTTCATTCATTCACTCACGCACACATTGGCCTTTCTGTTCTTGCTTATTAGGAGTTTGGGTTTTTTGTTTTTTGGGGTTTTTTTTACTTATTATTCGTCCCCTGGGAAATAATTTTATTCGTTAAAACTCCATGGGCAAAATAACCATCATTGGCACACGTATTTATTTGCGTTTTCAATCTTTCTTCCGGGCATTTGGTCACCTTTTACATTTTGGTGTTTATTCTTTTATTCATGGACCTCAAGTGCCTATATTTGATTATATAAAGATAATAAAAGACTGGAAGATGCAGTCTTGTCTTTGGGCCGGATATTTCCTCTTTTTCATCTATTCCTGGAAAGGAGTGATGTATTATTCACCTACTTAAGGAGTATGGATGTAAATTAATTCTAATCCCTGTTTAGACAACCTCTCTCAACTAAGCATTGATCACTTGGGTTGTTTGTTTATCATCTTTCCTCTGCTCCCTTTTTTCCCCGTTCTCTCCACTTTCCCTTGCCCTAGAAGCAGGGGCTGGATGAGCTCATCAATCACAAGGATTAGTGCTGACCTCATCCCTGATCCTCAGAGCTCGCTAGTGCAGACACACCCACGGCATGAGTGTGCTTTCATTGGCTCCCCGCCCCACCCCCACCCCACGCCCTTTCTCTTCCACTTAGTCTCACGCTGCCTCTCCTCATCTCTTTCTTTGACTCTGACACTTCTCTTCCTTGCATCTTGCCTCTCTGAGGAACCTCAGGTGCCAGGAGTGAGATGAGTGACAATCCCATGGGCCACGAGCTCCTGGCCGCGCCAGGCATTTCCATTTCTAATTCAGTCGTTCCTGGGTCCGTTCATTCTTTCTGTCACTCTTTTATTTCGGTATTTATTCTTTTATTAATGGACCTCAGGTGCACAGAACTGGATTAACCACAATCTGTGGTTCCCGAGCCTCCTCAGCCCCTGTCCACGTGGGGCCCCTTCTGTTCGTTAATTCCTTGTACTGCTGGTTTGCTTCAGGATTTATTTAACTACCTCCGCAGCCCAGTTTTGAACCAGTCATAATTCCTGGCTCATGGCACCTCCTCATTTTTTTTGGTTCTAGCACGGTCCTCTCGCTCATAGATTTATGTATGTATTTATTTATTCATTCAATATGTTTTTATTGCTAATATCCATCTTGTCATAATTTTCGATGTCCCCGCCTTCCTCGCTCTTTTTTGCATTCTTTTCATCTCAGGAGCCTCAGGTGCAGACGTGAATTAATTAAAATCATCTTTGTCATTCATTCGTTCACACAACCATCCCCCTATTTACCCCATTTTTTTCCTTCGAGGTTTGTGTTTTCTTACTGATGAACCTCAGCTTTTACTATTTATTATATTTAATGAATAATATGTGTTTATTATCTTGAAGTTCTTATCCAGGAAGTGTCAATTCCTCCACGTGTCTATTTTAATTTCTTTTCCCACATCTTTCTTTCTCCCAGTCTTTCCTGCAATTTTTCAAACTCCTTTTCTTGCCTTCTCGTGGAATGCATGCATTTATTCCTTTAGGCTTTTATTTATCGTATTGTTTTTATTATTTATAAACTTCAGGACCAGATTTGAATTAATGTGGATGCTCTGTGCTAAACCCGTCCCCTCTCATAGACTTCATTGTCCGACCTACCTATTTATTATCTTCTTTTATTATCTTTTTACTCTTTTATTTTTATTTTTCCCCCATCTTAACTGTTTTTTTTTTTTTTCTTCCCTACCAGTCTTTGAATTTTTTTTTTTTCTTTACTGCCTTTCTTCCTCTTGGAGATCAGGCTTGGATGAACTCCAACCCTTCTGCAACCGCCACCTCCCTGGTCACTGCAAAGCTTTTTTCTCATTCATTCCTTCATTCATGCATTCATGCATTCATTCAGGCTGACTCTTTTCAGTCATTATTTTTACAATTCTAGATGGCAGGTGCACCTAATTGGATACGTGATCATCTATAGTCAGTAGGTCCTGACCTCCCTGGCCCCACCGAGGTCTTCCCTTAACGTGTTTCAGTTCTGAGCTGCCTCCTGGTTGGGTGGGCAGTGGCCCATCTCAGAAGCCCAGATGTGAATTCATCAGTGAACTTGCTTCAGGCCCCCTCTCATTCTTATTCCCAAAACAGCTCTCTCTTCTAAATGTATTTACCTGTCTGTTTGTTAACATATCACCTTTGTCCTCTTCTAATTTTTAATTTCTAATTGAATTTTTATTTTTTCATTTCTGCCCCATCTTCATTGTTTCTCTCTCCCTCTTCCTTTCTTGACTTCTCGTGTGCTTCGGAGCCCGGTGGGCACGGACAGCTGAGTCGGCGTGCCACCTGCAAACACTGCCCCCGCCTCCCCGGCACCTGCAGCTCCACGTCTCTGTCACGAACGCCTTCCTCCCTGCATTCACCCTTCCACACCATTCTCCCTTCCCGTTTTCTTCCCTTTTATGAGGTATTTACTCCTCCATCAATGGGAGTGATTACTCAGACCTGGACCCATTCTGACCCACAGCTTGTGCAGGTCCTTATTACCATTCCTCTCGTCACCCCTCCAGGACCTCCCCATTCATGCGTGGCCACTATCACCTCCTCACTCTTTCTTTCCCTCTTTCGTTGCAGCTTTCCATATCTCCTCCTTTCTCACTTTGTTCTCTTGTCTTCTTTCATTCCCCTGGCGCTTCGGTGCCCAGATGGGATTAATTACAAGCCTCCAACACGCTCATCAGGAATGCCTGAGGCCGCGCTCCTCCCCCCTCACTCCCTCCCATCTTTGTTTCTTCATTGCTTTTTCTTTTTTCTCTTTTGGTTTCTTTTTTCCTTCACCTTTGTTTCTTTAGATACTCCTTTACTTGTTTATTTAAAGACTTGCTATTTTTTGATAGAACTGCGGCTTTTAGAATCAGACTAACCAGAACCCTTGATACATGACAATTTATGACCCCTGCTCCCAGCACTGCCTTCTCTTTGATGTTGATCTATTCACCCATTAATGTAGTTCTGAACTTAACTGATGCCTTTACTTCCATATTTATTGATTTTTTTATTTAGATATTTTATTGTATTGTCTTTGTTTTTTTTTCATCCTTTCATGGAACAGACCTCAGTTCCCAGGACGAGATGACTCAAAACCCCTCCTGCCATGCTCCCACCTGAGTCCAGGTATGTCCATTACTCACTCATATTTCTTTTCAATTAAAGTTTTTTTAATTTTTTATTTTTTTGGCTTTCATTTTGGTATCTATTTATTTATGTGTGCCCAGAGTTCGACAACTTTCGGTTACAGTTAACTCTCATCTTTGGTCCCCTGGGTCCTCCTTTTTCATTCTACTCTTCTTTGAACTTCCTCTGTTGTTTCGTTTTCTCTGCTGGGAGCATGTATTTGGATCCATCCTAATGCCTGACTTCGAATAGCTGGACATGGTCCTCCTCACATAGCCTCTCATCCCGATTTTAAAAATCCTCTTTCTCCCTTTCATTTATCATTTTGCGTCATTCCACTTTCCTTCTCCCTTTCAATCGTCTGTTTCCTCCTGCCTCTCACATCTTTTTGCTTTGATGGGGCTCCGAACCTCACCCTCACCCTTGGATGCATTTTCACTTCTTATTCATTCTTCCTTTCATCTAGAGTTTATTCTTGTATGGACAAACTTTAGGTGCTATACATTTGAATTACTGAGTCAATGTTTTATTAGCTTTTGTAGTGGTCTCCTCTGCCTCCAACGGGATCTCGTTCGGGGCCCACTCTCTCCCTGGCTCACCTACTTTGCCTCTTATTTGGTTACGCATCCCTTCCTGTTTTCATGCATTCATTCATCCACTCACTTATTTGGGCCAGGTAACAGATGCCAGGGAAATGCCCTCCCAACCAGAAAAAGAGAACATTCCCAGTACTTGTGACCATCCAGCTGCCTCCCACCAAGTGAACCCCCAAGGTGCGCACAACCCACAGTCCTTAACGCATACGCATGGCAGACGCAGGCACAGGCACGGTACGTGTTAGTGCAGCCAGCACACACCCCCCCACCACCACCCAGGACTCACACCTAAATGGATGGGGCGGGGACAGATCTACCGTGAGGGCCAGATTCCCCAGGCTCCCCCTGGCGGGGCAGGCGCTTCCCCTGGACCCCTGTGAATGGCCATCCCCATAAGAGACCTGTTTCAAGACCCGAGAGCACACAGAGACACACACGGTGCACACAGTCTCCCCGGTGGGAAACGATGGACACAGAGTTCATCTTAAAATAGACGGCTTTGTCTGCAGCAATATAAAAATATTTTGGCCTTTCAAGGCAAATACAAAAGGAACAACCCCATTACCACTGCCGAGTGTCCCAGTCCCAAACAATAAAGAACTTGAAGAGGTTTAGCCGGAAACTTTGAAGACAGAAAATCTGTCCATTCTGTTTTCCAGACATTTCAAGGGGGTAAGCGAAGGTCACTGGCGCTCGAAGCCCGTTTGAGAGGCTGGTCCCTCGGCCCGCGTTCTTCTCCTTGGCCCTTTGAAGGGCCCCCCAGCTAGGCCACTTCCATCCTAGTCTGCCCTGCGGCACAAGAGCCAAAGGGAGACTCAGTAATGAAAGGGCCATTCATTTAGAGGAGTGAAAGAGAAGAATTTCTTTGGGGGTCCGGCACTTGAAGCCGCCTATAGAATTCTTTTGCCGCAGAGGAGACACAAGGAGGCTGAGGGTCCTGCCTCGGAGCACAGCCCCCCAGGGCGGCACTCACTGGGCCCGCTGGGCACCCATCTCCCTGTGAGCGGACCACTGACCAGTGCTGACCAGTCCCTCCCACAAGGCCGCTCTGGGTGGCACCCACCGCCCTTGGTGACCCACACAGATGCGCTCCCTACCCTCCAGCAACTTACGATTTTCGAGCTGGAGGCTGCTAGGGTCGCGTGTCTGAGGTCCCTTCCCATGGAGGATTCCAGGTGCTGTCTTCAGCTGGAATAAGAAAACATGGGGTCACTGAAATAGAATCTCACCCAACGGATGCAGAGACGCCCCAACTTCTAGCAAGCATGGGGCTGGTGACACCACCAAGCAGGTGTCTTTCCATTACATTCACTCGCTCACGGTCTCCCCTGCCAAGCTCCGCAGTCCAGCCTCAGTGGCACGCGGAGGGATGGGGCAGGTGTGGCGGCAGGGAACGTGGCCCCAACCCAAGAGCCCTTGGGTTGTTGGTGCTACCGCTGATGCTAAGTGCCACTGTATGGACCCCAAAGGTTTAGAGCATCTGCATGAACGACAGCTGAGCTGGGCACACCCAAAGGCTGGGGAGAAGGTTCCCTGGAAGGGCATTCCACCAGGAACGCAGGCCACTGTGGGGGCACAACCAAGCCATGTGAGCACGTGCTCAGGGTGGGGGTCCGCTGGGCAGCGGGCCCTGGATGAGACTAGAGAAGTGGACCGTGGACCACACTAGGGTTGTGGGGTCTTTAACGGGCAATGCGTCCTAAAACCCTGGGATGTGGAAGACCACACTGCCTGGACAGACATCTTCACTTTAAAAATTCCACAAACACTTTCATCAGCACCACAGAAAAGCCGTGACCAGGCACACCAAGCCTTTGATGTCAAGCATCTGCCTTAAAGTTAAACAAACAAACAAAAAGAGGTGAATAATGACAAACATGGCATCGTACGTCTGTCAAAACCCAGACTGTAGGGCGCAGGGCGGCCTCTCACAGCGTGGACGACAGACTCCAGCTCGTGGCTCCAGGTTGGCGCATCAGTTGTAACAACTCTGCCACATTCGTGCCAGGTGTTAACAACCGTGGAAATGGGGGTGGGGGTGGGGAGGGGAATTCTCTCTGCTTGCCACTTTTTCTGTAAATCTAAAACTTCTCAGGAAAGAAAGACTCTATTCATTACCAAAAACTGTTTTAGTGAGTTGATTTGAATACATGTTCCGAAGACGCTAGTGGAGGCAAGGAGGTGAGGCCGCAGGTGGCCAGTGGTGGCTGAGGTCTGATCGGCCCTGAGAGGTGGTAGGGCAGAGCCAGAGATTGGGGTGACATGACACGGGGCCCCCTGGCCTCCAAGGAACTGTCAAGGAACCCGGAGGAAGGGTTCCCACTGCCCTGTCTGACTGAAGCCATTTGGGCCCCCCAACCCCACTGTCATTGCCCCTCACTCCCAGTCATTCACTCCCTGGGGTGCCCAAGACCTGGCTAGGACGTAGGGGGCACACACCTTGCTTCCAACCCTCCTAAGGAGTCCTTCCCTGGCCTCGAGCTTCCCAAACACTGTTTTCCCCTGACTGGTTCATCTTATCACCAAGAAACAATGAGTCTTCAAAAAAATAACTGTCCATTCATTATTATATAGAAAATAGATAAACAAGGACCTCCTGCAGAGCACAGGGAACTAGACTCAACTGTTTGCAATGATTTGCATTGAGAAAGAATCTGAAAAGAAATATGTATCTGCATGTGTATGTATAACAGAACCGCTTTGCTGTCCACCTGAAACTAACACTGTAAGTCAACTACACGTCAATAAAAAATACAGTTTTTTTAGAAAGTAAGTGTTAATTAAGCAGTCATCAGCTCATGGGTGACCAAAGGTAGACTCTGGTTATCTGAGGGTTCTCTGGGTCCCTGGTGTGTGCTGGATGCCACCCAGACAGTCTCCAGTCCCCCGGGAGCCTGGGAGCACTTGTTGGGGGGGACCCCAGCAGCACCTGTGGGAAGGGGGCCCTTCTCATCATCACCTTGGTCCTAAGGTGACCGCAGGCCTCCAGACAGACCCTGCACACACAGCAAGACCACAGGCACTACCACTTCCCATGGGACCAAGAGCCGGGAAAGTGCTTTGGTGTGTCGTGCTGGCTTGGTTCTCTTCGGTGTCGTTAACAGGACCGGGGAGATCAGAAGCAGCTCGGGGCATCTGGGTTTTTTCCTGTTTCTGCCCCAGGGGACCCTCTGAACTCTCAGAGTTCCTGATTGTCCTTAATTAACTTCCGTGCAGGCCCCAGGCTGCTCTGTGAAGATGCAGCCCCGGAAAAGTCGTGCCCTGACTTCCAGGCCACATGTACCAGCCCTGGCTTGGCAGTGACGTACAAGTGCCACGGTGCCAGGCTGGAATCGTAACAGACAGAGAAGCTGCAGGGATGAGTCACTGTCTAGAACCAAAGGAAAGCACAGGGCGTCCTGATAGAGCCCAGGGAATAATCTCCTTGAGCGATTGATCAGAGAACCTCAGAAACTCGTGGACTGAGCGCACGCTCCACATACGAAGCATCAGTAGACACACCGAAAACATCCTCCGAGGCTTCACCAGGTTAGAACATCCTAGCCCTGCCTCTCAAGATTTTCAAAGTTCCTCTTTCCTAGAGGCAGACAGGATCTAATCGATCTGGCATGTCTTTGCTACAAATAACTGGTGGAGGTTAAGAGCAGGGAAAGATGTAACAGGCTGATTTTTAACAAAACGGTAATTCCCAGAAATAGAGCCTGGAGTTCATACAAACAGTCGTCAGCCTCAGATCTCAGGCTTCCTACCTGTTGAGTGAAGACCACCCTCTCAACTTCCCCCGACAAATGCAAGCTCTTAGCAGAGCAAATTTCCTGTACCTTTGTGAAGGCCGGGGACCAAGACATTACGGGCCCATTTATGAAAATGGGAGAGGTAATTGGGACATCTTTTGAAACCATGGTCCTGTCTCTGGCCGGCCCCCCATCAGCCCTCTAATTTCAGTCTGGCGGGCTGTGGGGATGTTTACATGTGCCTCTTCCTGGAATCTCACTCTTTGCTTCAGGAGTGGGCAATTAGAGAGAATTAAGGCCTATTTGGCGTATGTTTACCGTTAATGGCTAGAGTGGCAGAGGCAGCCTTGGGAAAGGCAGTCGGCTGGTCTAATTGAAGCTGGCAATTTTTCGATTCCTCATTTTAGCTCGCAGGTATTGTAGCAACCAAGGGCACGAAACAAAGGCCGTGGCCCAGCACAGTCATCACTGGGGGCAGGCCTGACCCAGCTCTGCGAGCTCTTTATTACCACACACGGCCGCACAAAAAGATAGCTAGAGATGTTTGCACAACTGAGTCCGAGACGGGCAGCCAGTGCTGCCCGGTGACTGATCGCTTTTCCGGAACTTGCCACCCTGGTGGCTTTTTCAGGAAGTTCTCAGCTGAGTGAGCCAGGGCGCCAACAGAGGTGTGGATGAGGGTCTCATGACAAAAGGCACAGGGCGAGCCACGGCGGATGCTGCCGCCAGCCACACCCGCCTGGGACTGCAGCCACAGGGCCAGGCTCATTATGCAGCCCAGAAAGGTGTTCCAGGCCTGGCCAGCCGCCCACCTGTTTGGAAGAATGTTCCATAAAATGCAATCCCTGCACCACAGCACGTGGGCGGCCCCTTGGAGCTGCTCTGAGGCCAGAGCTCTATCCTATCTGTGTTCTCAGAAAGCTGACCATAGGGACTGGCTCAAGACTGCTGCCCCACTGCACAGCCACCAGCAGCAGGCTTCACGTCCAGGGCCTGCCACCCCAGGCGAGGGGCCGGCTCCCTCGGGTCTCTGGTTTCCTAAAGTAGAGGGCATTGGAAAGCAGTAAAACAGTGATCTCCAGCTCTCCAACTCTAAAGACCCACCAAACAAACCATCCTCAAATGACCAGAGGCAGCTGGGAGGAACCCAGAGCCACAGGGCTCTCAGGTGACGTGATCCTGCACTCCCCCATTTCATAGATGGGAAAACCGAGGCCCAGAGGCTGGAGACAGGGGCCAAGGTCACACCCCTAGTGGGAGCTGAGCAGAGGCTGGAACCAGGTGTCCGGAAATCTGCTCCAGAGCTGCTGCCTTATCCTGTGCCCAGAGCACCTACCTTATCCTGTGCCCAGAGCACCGGATTCAACTCTGTCCTACGACTGACGAGGCCCGAGTGGCAGAGAGGATGCCCTGCTCCCAAGAAGGCCAGTGGAGCCCCAACCTGGGCACTGGAGGACATCCAAACTCTCCTCTGGTGAAACGGCCTTGCCTTTCTAGCACGGACACCCCATGCTTCTTCAGCCACACAGAGTGGAGAGCCCTGACGGACTGCGGCCTCATTTTACAGATGGGGAGACTGAGGCTCATAAGCCAGCAGTAGCAAAGGGACTGGCCAGGACGGGGTCCTGAGAGTCTCCATGGCAGGGACTGGGCCCCTGGTTCCTCCAGAGCGAGGTTAGCCTCAGGGCAGCCTGGGGCAGAGGTGGTGCAAACCGTTTTCCCTCCAATGCCAAGGGTCCCCTTGCTCAGGGCTGTGGGCCCTGCTGACTGGAAGCCCCTTCACCCTTTCTAACTGCAAACACCAGCCCCAAGGAGCTCTGAGCCCCCCGTCCCCCAGTTTCTTCTCCTGGTAGGAATGACTCTATCCCCCCCAACAGGACAGCCCAGAGAAGGGGCTGGGAGGGCGGGAGGAGCAGCTCAGCCACGGGCCCGGAGGGGCCGGCACAGCCATGCAGTCAGCCCTCGGCCCCTGCCTGTCCTCCCTCCCCAGCTTTCCGTCCTGGAGTTCTGTCTGCTTGGCCCCATTCTGTCTCTCTGGCTGCCTCTCGGGCACCAGGCCCGGTTTGATCAAATCCTGGTTTCCAGGCACAAGCTCCTCCGAGTCCTCCTCCTGAGAAACTTGCAAAAAGCAAGCCCTAGAACAGGGAGGCACGGGCATGTGCAGGGTCGCACCGACGGGGCAGCCGGGTAGACGCACATTGTGCGGCCTCTTGTCTGCGCCTCGGAGCTCCCGACACGCTCACAAGGGCGAGGGGCCCGCGTCAGCCCCCAGAGGGAACACACACACGCTCTGTTTCAGGGGAAGGTAATTGAGGTTTCCTTCTTTTCATGGGAAGAAAGGGCACCTTCTATTGAGAGCACGCATTCACAGAACCTGGGAAACGCGGCCCTCTCAATTATCCCCAGGTGGCTGTTCCCCGCGGGGGGCTCCCCCGCATTCCTTTCTGCCTGGGCCTTTGTTTCCATCTGAACCGCCCTGGGAGCTCCCAGGCTAAGAGTCTTCTCCATAAGCCCCCGCCAAAGACCCTATTCACTGCGCAGAGAGAAGCCAGGCAAGAGGTGGCGGGGAGCCCACCCCCCCACATAACTCCCAGGAAGGAGGACTTAAGAACTCTCCGTCTGGATTTTTTTTTAAGCCCAAAGAAATTGGAGAGCAATTAAGAGAGTCATGACTACACCCTCCACCACCCTCCTCTCCCTTAATTAATTCCTCTCTCACACAACACCCCCTCCCCACGTCCGGGCCTACCCCAGCCAAGCAAGCCTGCACCTGCTCTGTGCCCTGGTCCCTCATGACCACAGAGGCCCCAGGAGCAAAGGGGGCCCAGCAAATACAGATCTGTCCGGAGACCCCCTCACTGTTTGTTCCCTAAAGTGTGGCTAGTGATCCGTTTTCCACAGTGAAGACTGGGATTAGAGACCTAGTGTCTATAATTGGGAAGACACTAGAAATTCCGGGACGTATGGGCACCTCTCTGGCACCAGGCAGCTGCCTGGGCGCAGGTGAGGGGTCCCCCCACCTCTGCCGGATCCCGCTGAACCCGGGGCCCCTCCCGCTGGCACTGCTGTACGTGCTGCGGCAGGTGGACGAGGCCTGGGGGGCGCTCGCGGGGGCAGGCCCCCTCCCAGGGGGTTCCCAAGGGCACCCTCGTTCCCTCCTCTCCCGGCTCTGGAACACTGACTCATTCCAGGCCAAGGAGGGGGGCCCACATCAGCATCACCCCTTCCTTCCATCCCCTGCAAAGGGCCCCGCTTCCTAAAGCCACACTCAGGAAGCCGGGATTCGCTAGGGCCCACTGGAACTGGGCACCAGACTGACGGCCTTCCCTCCTTCCCTACCCAGACTCGTCTCCCCCTTTCAAAACTGGAACCCCATGCTTGAGAGGCCCCCATATGGAAAGATCCAACCCTTTTCCAGAATGTTCCATCTGCTCACGCTGGGAAAGGGAGGGAGACCAGGCTATACTTGCTTCTTCCTCCTTTTAGGACAGGGGACCGGGCACAGAGCCACAGAGGGAAAGGAGAATTAGTTCTTGGGACTTATTTGCAACCTGTTAAGCTCTAGTCTTCTAAAAAGAAAACGCTCCCAGTGCCCAGCCCCTTCCTGACCCAGCAGACAACGCCGGGTTCTGCACTATCCACTGCCCTTTAACCCTCTGGGGTCTTAATTTGCCTCCTTCCACACCCCCTTCTGTGTAAAGCCGCCTTTCTCTTTTCAAGGAAAAATTCATTAGCCAGCTCATTAAAGACGGGTGGGTTTTTTTTTTCTTTCTTTCTGGAGGTCAGAATGCTCATAAAAAACACATTTAAGTTACTTCATGTAAATGAATGAATAAGAAACACATGCATCCTGTAGCCCCTAAGTCTTGCCAGTTTTTGACATTATTTGGAGAAATGTGCTTGGAAATACATGTGGGGGGTTGAATCACAAGTCAGGAGTCACTAGGTCAGGGGCCCTGAAAGCCACAGTCAGCCCCACAGGCAACCTGCGGGGGGGAAGCGCGGGGGTGAGAGGGGTACTTTCTGCCTCTCTGGGAGCACAAGGGCTGGGCTCTGCCCTCAGCCCCCTTTCCCATCCACCCCAGGGGATGCAGGTGGGACCGGAGGGCCAGCTTTCAGGCCAGACCACCATCTCCTCCCTGACACCTGTGCCCCCCCGGAAGTGTTCAGCTAGGGTGAGCCACGGGGACATCCGCACAATGACAAAAGGCCAGAGAACCCCCTTCTGCCAAGAGGACGGGGTCCTGTTCTGCCTGTCTGGCCGGCCAGGGTCTCATTTCTCCCCCTTCCCACTCAGGGATGGGTCAATCCATCAAAAAAGAATTTTCCTGAAAATGATCGTTTCTTTCAACACTTAATGATAGCCTTTCTGCAATTCCTGGGGTGATCAGCTGCAAGGCTGATGGACGATGTTATGTTTCAACTTCTTTAATGGAGAATTTGACCTATTTTTCTCTTTTCTACTTAATGAGACGCAAAACGCAAAATATGTCTTTGCCTGAGACTAGGCGTCCACAAGTGTCTCTGAACTACAACACAGCCCGAAGACAGGCCATCCCAGATGCTGGTGGGGCGGTGCGGGGGGCTGGCAGAGTCTGGGGCTGGCTGGGGTCCTGCCACCTTGACTGTGCCCTCAGCTCAGCCTCCCTCGAGGGAGTCCTGAGACGTTCCCGGGGAAAGCGTCCAGGAGCCATGGGCATTTGGCTCAGACAAGCTCCGCAGAGCTTGCTGGAAAGCTCGGGACACGACACCCTGGAGCCCGCACCCTGCCCTCTGTGAAGCCCCCTCCCAGGCCTCTCTTCCACGTCACTGTGTTTGCAGGCGGCTCAGCAAATGCCAGCTGTGGGATAAATGTCACAGGGCAGAGCCTTTCCAGTGCTCCCTCCCTGAAGCCAGCCCCGGGCACACACTCCCCAGCTCTCTGCAGCCTGCCGGGCCCTCTGGGGAACCAAAGCAAGCAGATACAGGCCTCAGCCCCTGGGTTTGGATATGTCTGCCCCTCTCCGCCTGCTCCAGTGGGTTTTGTTGAAAATTAACATCCCCACTCCATTTCCAATGCAGGGGAGAAGGGCAGAGGTGCAGAAGAGCTGTCTCTGAAATCTGTTTGATGAAAGGACATTATGGAAGCTGCGTTGGAAACCCAAGACCCCCAGGGAACAAGGGGATCCATCTGCTCTGCCCACTGGGTGGCGGGCCCCACGCAGGCAGGTGCACCCAAAGGCAAGGCCCCCAGCTCTGGCCTGGAGCCCCATTCATCACCTCCCCTCTCACAGAGACGCCGTGCATGAGCATCAGGTGGGGGTGTTGGCATCGGAACCAGAACAGCGCAGGGCCCACTGGGGTGTAAACGTCTGGCGAGCTGAGTCAGCTTCGCCTCCACCTTCCAGGCCTCCATCTCCCGTCTAACTGCACTCGCTCATTCACCCCAGCAGCTACCCCGAAAGCCTCAGATACAGGGACGCCAGGCAGAGAGCCAGCCACACTCCACTCAGAGGCTGATTCTGAAAAGACCCCCGGGCTCCCCGACGAGTTTCAGGAGGGTCCCTGCCACGGCTCAGCCGCCGGAGCCCCAGGAGGGAGGTGCCCTCAGCAGGGCCTCCTCTCTCCCTGTCCACCCCGCTTAGCTGCCACATGGCCACCTCACTGCACGGGACCTGCCAGGGCACCCAACCGGACCCACTGGTCCTGAGGGAAAAGCTGGTCTGAGGCCCCGGACAGGCCCCAGCCCGGGGCCCCCGTGGCTGCATTAGCGCATCTGGAACAAGTGAAGCCCGGATAAACAGACGACAAGCCCTGGAGCGCCTGGGGCGGCGGGAAGGGCCTGCTTGCCTCTTCTCTACCATTACTGGTTTCATTTAGACAAACAGACGTTCCTGTCTCACTGCAATTTCAGGGGTGAGGTGGCGAGGCCAAGAGAAGAACTCACTCAAAAACCACGGTTTGATTAAAAGACATTATCAAAGTCTCATGTGTGAGAAACGAGCACCCTCACAGGGACCGACGTTACCACGGCTTATGGGGAGAAATGGTTTCCGAGCCACAAAGCAGACAGGCATGCCTATTTCCGCCTCTCTGAATGGACCCGCTCGCCGGGCTTCGGGCAGGTGCACGGTTATTCATGTCATCAACATGATGCGCAAAGCTTTTTGAGAACCTACTGTGTGCCTGGCTCGAGCTGGATCTCAGGGACCCCCAGACCTGAGGTGGACACTCCCCACTTACCATACTGGCCCACAGCATGCCTGCATCTGGGCTCCGGGTGGCAAGAGTCTCGGCTCCAGGAAGCTTCCAGAACCCCAGGCCCCACAGCTGGTGTAGAAGAGGATTCGCCCCTGGTAGTGACCTTTCCCAGGTTAAATATGTACATTCTTGAACAATAGATGTGAGCTGAACCTAATGAGATCATGGTGTCCCGAGAAAGCAAGAAACTCACCCCAAACCAGGAAGGTGTCTCGAGGTACAAGGTTGGGAATGAGGCGCCAGGTCCTGAAGGAGGTGGTCTGGGAGAATCTTCTGCCTCTTCCATCCAGCTCAGGTGACTGTCATCAACCGGTGTGTCAAGGACGGGCAGACCCTGGCGAGAGGCAGAGAGTTACGACGTCGGCAAGCCGAGCCCCCCAGAAACGCCAGACACACACCAAGGAAGCCCCGCAGCTCAGTCTCACCTGCGGCTTGGTGTTCGGTGGAGGGAGGTGGCCCGTGGGGACGGCAATGACAGGAAGAGGTACAAGGAGAAGCGACAGGCTGGGTGGCAGCCCCCAGACCAGCCATGAGGCCGGGGAAGGGGCAGGGCCTGGGACTCACAGGGACAGGACAGGGCAGCCGTCTGGGCAGGCCCAGTAGGACATGACGACAAGGGGCCTGGGGGAGTGAGAGGGACACAGGTCCAGCTGCAGCCCATAGCCACTCAGACTCTGGGAGGATAATGGGGGGAGTCGCATGCCAGCAGGGGCCTGTCCCCTGGGCACTGAAGACCCCCTGGAAACTAAGGGGGAGAGTCTCCTTGCGTTGGGGGCAAGGCAGGGCAAAAGTTAAGCAGGTGGGAGGGGGCGAGGCAGCAGGCAGGGCCAGGTAACCACAGGCGTGGGCCCAGCAGGGAAAATCAACCCGCAGGCAGAGGATTGGACAGCTGAGACCCAGAGGGTCACGAGCCCAGTGACTTGGGCACAGAGAACAGGGAAAGGGGTCAGGCCGGGCGAGCCGAGCTCTGGTGGGCAGTGGGCCTGGCCGCAGCAGTGGGGTGGGCCGGGGAGGAGCCGCCAGGTAGAGCAGAGCAGGCAGGCGGCCAGGCAGGGACAGCACCTGCCGCGCTCCCTGGAGGTTCCCAGCCATCCGTCCTTTGCATGGGCCAGAGCCCCCCAACCCCCACCAACAACCAGGGGCAAAGGAGCTGGATTTACCCCAGGGGAGGAAGGCACCACAGAGGGAGGGGTCCAGCTCGCGGACCCTGACTCAAGAGGGAGACCTGTGTGGCCAGAGCCCCAGGGGACATACAGTACAGCTGCTCCCATACCCCTACTTCAGCTCTGAACTTGAAGGCCGGGGGTCCAGAACAGCCAGCAGCATTCCGCTACAGGAGGGGCTGGGAGGCCAAGAGGGTGGGAGGGGCTGGCTTGGACCTGCAGCCAAGCCCCAGAGAAGGGAAGGTTGGAGACTTCCAGGGGGTTAAGTTAAAAGGGGGCCAACTGGCCGAACAGGGAAAGCAGGCCGCCCTGCGCACCCTCCTGCCTGCCTTCTCTGCAGAGCAGGAGTCCCTGCTCCAGGGCCCGGAGCCGCGAGGCTGCCAGCAGCCGAAGCAACCCCCGGCCCGCCCTCCTGGGGAGGCAGAGGCCGTCAAGGGACGCGCTAGTGGGGCCGGTGTCCAGCCCGGTGCTGGGCCATGGGCTTGCTCAGTAAGGATCAACTGTTGGCTGACTGGATGGACGCATGAGTGAACGAAGGGGTGAGACTGATAAGGCCCCCGGCTCAAATGGGGCTGGGGGTGGGGCGACGCCCACTCCTCCACCCTCCACCCAGTGGGCCTCAAACTCTTTGTCTGCCCAGCAACTCCCATCTGGCAGCTCGGGTGTGGCAGTCAAGTTCCTTCGTTGACTCACCTGTCCAAACAGACATCCCACATACTCTTACTGAACCCCACTCTGTGCCAAGCTGGTGCTGGGACACCCAGAGGAGGAGTGGGCCGGCCTAGGGCATCCCCAGAGGACCAGATCAGGAAATGGTGATGGAGGAGCCGGAGAGGAGAGGGGTGGAGAAGAGAGGCGTGGTAAAAGCAGAAAAAAATTCAGAAGAATTGTGGGTGAGGACACCTCTTGGCCTCATTAGTTTCCCATCTGCCACATCTTCATCTCCTGAGCCTCTGGGATGGACTTAATGACGGATACCAAGAGCAGCGGGTCCGGGAGTCAGGGGCCAACACGGAAGCCAGCAGGGACCTCGGCTGGGAGGGTGGAGCGCAGGGCTCTCGGGTGCACAGGCAACTGAGAGCTGCGTCTGTCCCAGGCCCAGAAGGGGTGTTGCAGACACAAGTACCCAAGTCAGAACAGGCCACCTTATACTCAAGAGAGCAATTAGCACAGACCCCTCTGCTGGTGGCCCCAGATCTTTAAAATTGCCTTCCACCCCCCTCCCCAGGCTCTCAAATGCTGGAATATGAATGACTGGGGCAGGTGTTTTAATTCTTGGTGTGTAATTGAGGGTGAGGAGGCTTATGGATTTTTTTTTCCATTTAAAATAAATCCTCTTTCAGCAACACCAGGAACTGCTCTGTTATTTTACTATCCAAATGCTGCATGGAGGAGGGGAGGCTTTTGTGGGATCCCCATTCTCAGAAGTGCCCACCCTCAGCCAGTCCCCAAGCCCAGGCCACATTTGGGTCACCTCCACCAAAACAGGTAGAGTCACCCCAACCGGCCACCTGGACATTTGTCAACATTTCACTCAGGGACTGGACGAGGGTTGGTTTGAAATTAACTTGGAAAGAGCATCTAGTTCTGAACTATGAATGCCACGAGCCAACAGATCAGTTAAGGGAAGGAATTTTCAACTAATAAGTTTTCAACTAACAAAGTTTTCTTGTTCCAAATGCCTCATTTCTCCCTTAGCTTTTTTTTCTTTTTTCTTTTTTCTTTTTCCCATTTGGTCAAAGGTCTGGCTAGAGTCTGGAGTTTAATTGGAGTGATCTAATCTTGATTGATCTGCCTTGGGGTAAGAAACGTCCAGAACTCAGGACACATGAGGGTAAGTTTCCAACTCAGGTGCACCTGCTCTAAAGACATTAATGGGCTCTGGGGAGTTCAAGGGTCTGGAAAGAAGGGGGAGACTCGGGCGGGTGCAGGACATATGGGAGCAGAGGACACTCAGAGGGCAAAAGGAGCGACTACAGGTTCTGGTGCTGGGTCTGAGCTGGCTGCGGGGGGGTCCTGACAAAGCACTGGTCCCCTGAACCTCACTAACCAGTACATGGGGGCCAAGTGTGAGCCTCAGACCATGCCCTTCCGCAGGGCGGGTGCCTCTGGGGTCCTAATCCCCACCCACTTCCTGACCTGGATGGGGCAGTCCATGGCTGCTGACTTGGTGATAATTCCAGAGTCTACACCTACGACTTGCCTTTTCCACCATTTGGGAATCTTACATGTTTAATCCTGCAAGTCCAATGCCAGCTAGAGTTGGACACCTACACCCCCACTGCTCTCCTTGGAGAAGGGACCCGGGAGGCCTGAACTGCCCTGGCCCGCGGCATCTGCGCGTCCGGTCGAACAAAAGAACCTTCTGCAAAAGCAGCGCTACCTGTGGCCCAGAGCTGCCTTCAGCCTTCAACCCCGCTCAGTGGACCACGCGCTGGGCCAGAGGCAGAGACTTAAATGGGGAGCAGACGAAACCTGGGCTCCAGCACCAAAATTAGAAGTGCGGCCTCAGACCCCGCCAGTTCACCTTATTATGATAATCAGTGTGTTTTTCCTTCTCAGACAAAGAAGGCTCCTTATGAGTCGAATATTGGAGTCCAGCAGCTACCTCATTAACGTCGCAGCCTCTTCCTTGACAAGGCCCAAGATTAGCCCTGTGTTCATTAAGGGAAAAGGGCAGAAAGTGGAATAAAAACTGAAAAACACAGCTGGGGGAGGGGGAGGGCTCTTTCTGTTGGCCATTCATTCATTGAAAAGACTCCGTGTACCTTCGGGATTTAATCACCAGCCAAGGGGGCTGAGGAGGGTTTAACCAGGATGCCGGAGGTGAAGAGGTTAAACCTGATAGAAGGAGTTAAAAACCCAAAATGGGGCAATTTGATTTGAAAGCTTCCTGGGATTTGTCACTGGGGTAATCAATTTAAAACCTTTTTCCTGTTTACTTTCTTTCCACCCAACCCAAGAAGGACCCTTTCTCTGGATGTGTTCTCGGCGGGTTTTAATATCTTCTAGGTCTCCCTTTCCTCCTTTTTTTGTCTTTGGTGCCCTTTTCTATTTTTTCTTCTTTCTCTCCTAACCCCGCCCCACTTCTTTTCTTCTCTCTTTGGTCCTCCTTCTGGGAACTTCACCCAGAAGAAAATCTGATGGTGACCTCAACTGTATTTTCTCATGAACGCTCATGACTTTTCACTTCCAGTCCCTCAGATAGTGTCTGGTTCTTACCTGCAAGACAGCCCACCTGACCTGCCAGGTAAAGAAAGACCCCTACTCTGCTACTGAGAAAAAGGTGGCTTGGAAAAACTGACCTACCCCCAGGCCTCAGCACCAGGTGGTTTAGACGCCAACCCAGGGCGAGACGCTAAGAGGCAGGTTCCAGAAGTTGAGCCATCTGGATAGTCAAGTTTCTAGGTGAAGCTAAGGAGAGAGGCCAGGAACAGGCGACTCTGTGAAGTCCATGGCTGGGAGGGGGGTGTCTGTCAATAGAAGTGAACCAGAGCCAGAAAGAATGTGCGAGAAAGACTGGACATGTGTCCGTATGTCCATGTGTCCGTGAGCCGGAAACATGGCCAGAAAAGTTATTACCTTAGTGAGAGTCGTTCGACGGAGTGGAAGAAGTCAGGAAGCAGTGGGTTGGAGAGGAAATTGGAGGTGAGGAAGGAAGACAGCAAGTGGAGACAGGCCTTTCGAGAAGCTTGGCTGTGAAAGGAAAGAGAGGGACTGTAGTGGCCAGAAAGGAGGACAGGAGGGACCCAGAGGCTCACAGCCGTGGGGAGAGCGGAGTTCAGAAGGAGGGGCCAGGGCGGGGGACTCCTCTCCCCTGACTATGTCAGAGGCCTGGGGCCCTCACCCGAAGGCCGCTTGATGGCCTCTGTTCCCCTAGGAGGCGCAGGCCAGCCCCGGGGCGGGACAGGGAGTTGTGAGGTTCAAATGAATTGACGGTTGCAAAAAAGGCCTTTGCAAATGGCAAAGGGAGACATAAATGTTCACTATAATTACTCCCTGGTAGCAGGACGCTCAATTTTGCAGCCCACTCAAATCTCACTGGGGCCTGGGTTTTCACTGACCATAAATTATGTGTCTTTACATTAAGGATGTAAAACCCACTGGTAAAAGCTCCTGCCAGCCTCTGGAAGACAAAAGGTCCCTCCTAATAGCCTGGATTAACTCACAGCAGCTCTCCGCCCACTTCATTTGTCACCTTCCAAGTCATCCTTCCACCTTCATTTGCCACATAATCCAATCAGCCCCTTTCAGAAGCCCAGGAGCTATTGTCTACACCAAGCCCAGCTTCTCTAAAGCGGCCCTGGGTTGTTTTTGTCTCATCCGGACAAAACTGGTTGGCTTAAAAGGGGACGAAAGAAAGTGCCGGTCAAACGAGGACCCCAATTAGCTTCCAAGAGACTGTTTTCATCATCTTTGTATCACAGACTAGGCCTGGTGTGCGGGGCATATTGTAGGTGTTCCAGAAAATGTTTGTTGAATTAATTCTGTTTTTATTTCTTCTGGAATTTATTTACTGAGCGCAAACACTCACAGCACCTAGTGGGTGCTAACTGTTCTTACGGAGGGGGGACAGGGCTGGGCATGTGACAATGAGGGACAGCCTCCCAGTGTTAAGTACCTCACAATTTCCACAGCAATTTACAAAGCACTTTCATAGTAGTTGCATCATTTGGTCTTCAAAAGCGCCCTGTGGGGTAGGTAAACGCGGGTGTTTTTTGTGTGCTGTTTTTTTCATTTTTAATCCCCATTTAGGCCATGAAAAGAACTGAGCCTTGGAGAAGTTAAGCGACTTATTTAAGGTCACACCGTTATTGAGAGGTGGGGCCAGCACATGGTACTGGCATTGGGGCCACCCAAGACCCCCAAGACCACCCCGGGCTGCTGGGATTTCAAACAGACTGTCCTATTGTCAAACGTTTGATTGGAAATCAAAGGGCTCTTAGTGTAACTCTGGGGCAGGGGGTGGTCAGGGGCAGCCACAAACAGCACCCAGGCTCCAACTCTGACCCCTTCTCTTGCCAGCAACGTGACAAAACGCTTACCCTCCTCCAGGCTCAGCGACCTCACTGTAAACGTGAATCCATCCTGTCCCCTGGAGGGGCACTCAGTTCAAATTCTTGCCCCCCCACCTTTTAAAATTACTTAAATCGATGCTGAATTCATTCGCATCTGTAAATGAGGTGGCCTTTCTCACATGCATGTCTGACATAGAAAAAAACATGTGCATAGAAGCTAGAAAGTGCTCTGGAAATGACCACGCACATGCACAGCGCATGTCCTTGCTCATGTCCACCTGACGCCCGTCCGGGTGGAGCCCCTACCTGGTGCAAGGAGAGCCCCGTGGACGGAGGCTGTCCAGGGTGCTGTGGGAGAATAGACAAGAGGCATAAGACAAGTGAGGGGGTGCGGGATGGATGGACCGACCAAACTTTTTCAACAAACATTTGCTGATGGCCTCCTCTATGCCCGGCCCTGCCCGAGGCTGCTTTCTCTCATTTAATACTCACAACACCCTGGGAGGTTGCTCTTCTGGTCCCCGTCCCCCAGAAAGGACAGGGAGATCTCAAAGGAGGTGGGGATGCCCTTGGCAGTTCAGTAGCATGGCGTCGGGGCTCATGCTCCTTCCAGAAGCCCACCTGGGCCTTGGAATTGCCAGTGAGATGCTGGTTGAGCCCTTGGCCCAGGTCCCCCTCCTGAGAAGTTCCCAAAGGGACCCCTCCATTCAGGACATCATATGGGTAACAACAGGGTGGATTTAGAGGACTGACACCTCCCTGGGGATGGAAACCCTCCAGGTCGCTGGCAGGTTAATACAAGCAGAGACTCATAGGAAAGTATTCAGAGCATCAAGGCAGAAACATAGCAAAGGTCAGGGGTTAATGCCCAATGCCCCCTCACTAGGGCATTGGTTTAAGCCTTTAGCCAAGAGGGACAGCTGGGTGATCAGTCCTGGTCCTCTTCATTCTTTGTTGTCCTGGTCCTGGGGGTCACTGCCCGTGGCTGCTTTGTATGTTGGTGGGATCCAGGAATCCATCCTCTTAGCATCCTCTGCAATTGACCAAAGGTTAGAGGACCCACTTAAAAGTCCAAGTCTAGGTATTAATTAAAATTTAAATGAATTAATTACAACTAAAACTAATTAGTTACAATTTTAAATTGCCTTCTAATTGCTAATGGGTTTGGGGGTGGTGCAAGGAGGGAGGCAGGGGTGGGGGTTCTGCCCGCCATGTTGTGGATTAATTGCCAGGAGGAGGGGCTGAGGTACCATAAGACGGAGATGAGCAGCAAGCACCTTGGCATCAGCTTGGCATCCAGAGGTGGTCTTTGAAGACAAGGAGGCAAACGGATGATGTCGTCCATGAGGAGAGACCCTACAGCATGGGAGGGGCCAGATTAGAGACCATCTTGATGACCTCTAACGGCCAGCAAAGGAACAGCAGAGAGAGGGAGGGGTAGCGGAGGGAAAGGCAGCTGGGTAGAGAAACAGGAGGAAGGAGGAGGGAGGGGTTAGGAGGGAAGAAAGAGAGGTGGGAGGAGAGAGAAGAGAGGAGGAAAATGGGAGGGGAAGGGGGGAAGAGGAGAAAAGGGAGAGGGAGGAGGCAGAGGAGCAGTGGGAGGGGGAGGAGGGAGAGAAGTGGGAGGGGGTAAGGAAGACTTGATTGACAGGGCGCAAGTGTTATCTGTGTGCGCATGCGCAACCAGAAGCGGGGTTTAGCGGGCCGACAGCCATTTGCAGGCACGGACCGCTAGGGGGCGCGCGGCCAGCACCCAGAACCCAAGAGCACAGCCACCTGCAGCGCGCGCGCAGGAGGAGCCTCCTGCGCCCCCGCCCGCGCCTGGCCCACAGCTGCTAGGGAAACAGCTGGCATAAAATGGGCGGGGGGGGGGGGCGCCCAACAGGTCTCAGGCTAGGAAAGGGGGCACAGTCCACCCCAGCCCATCACGCAGGACCGCTATGTCCCCTAAACGCCACGCCTGCTGCCACTAGCCAGAATCCACCTGTGGACATCAGGCAGCACCCCTGACACACACACGTCCTGGGGGCCTCCTATGCCCCCCAATTGTGAGGGGTCATCTTGCACAAGGAGACATTCGCCATAAGGGTCTTTCGAGAACACGACGCCACTTTTAATAGGTAAAAACATCGAAATCTTGGCTCCAACCTCCAGAAGACGCAATTTAACATAAGTTAATTAAAATTATAAAGGCCCAGTTCTCAATACACCATTTTCACTCACTTATGGTCTCTGGACACATGATACAAAACACAGTATCACCAGAAAATTATATAAAGGCGGGCAAAACCGTCCAAAATTATCCAGACCACCATCGAGCACCTCCCCGCCAATCTCGCCTCCCTTCTACGCCACAGCAAGAATTTCAAGACCCCCACACGATGGCGCCTAATTAGCCATTTTACAGCTTCTTCATCCTACTCAAATGAGCCATACCTTCCTAAGACCCTCAAAACCAACACCGACTGAAATAAACTAATCGCGTTCACGCTCTTCCACGACACCCTGTCACGCAACCAGTGGGACCACGGCATCTCTGCCCTGTGTGAATCCTGCAGCCGCTCCCCAGTGAACCTAGGGATCTTAAAACACTTCCCCCTTAGGTAAATGGATCCAGAACTCTTCAGTAAATCCCGCGCCCGACCCCCTCCAGCAGGAGAACAAAGGCCACCTCCCCTCCCCACCCCGCCCCCCAAAATTCCGCAGTGCCACCAGCGCCCTCTGGCGGCCAGCAAGAAAACCTTCCAGAAACCTGCCACGTAGCAACCAGCTCGCGCTCCCCCTCCCCAAGCCCGCTGGCCCACCATGGGGAGGGGGCGGTGTGGCGGGGGGTGCTTGATAGGGACAAAGGAAATGGCAAAGGGCGACTTTATCAAAAGTCAAAAGCCCACAATGTGCCAGAATCTTCCAGCAACCGTCACGCAAAACAAAAGACCCCTGACCCCCAATTCCCAGTGCTCAGCGCCCAGGGCCCCCCCAAAACCACCCCTTTTCTGTATTTCTCTCTCTCCTCTTGATCAGCCTCTGTCAGACCCAAGGACGCGGCCTTCTCTCCACCCCAACCCACCCCCTGCTTCTATTCAGCCCGCGCCCCCAATTACTTGACCCTCCCCCCAGCTGCCCTCTCTACGGAACTCATCCTAGGGGGCTTCTAGCAGGTTTGCACTTGGGCGCCATATCTCTCCACTATTTTAATAAACCAGATGACATCAGTTAGCAAATTTACTGTCTGAATTTTGACTGGAGATGGCTTTGCACTGACCTGTGTACTTGGATGCGGAATCCCTAGTGGATGAGAACCTCTACTCCTCACGCCTACGGTTATCAAGAACCTGGCCAAAAACTAGCGGGAAAATACGCCCAGGAAACTCTTATTTTCGGGTGCTTTTCCCTCCTAATTCGTGGGGCATGCAGAATGTATCGCCGCCATATCTCCCACCACTCGTCATTCTAAAGGTGGCTTCAAACACAGAAAACCTGGGGTTTGGACCCCAGTGACTGCAGCACACTGGACTGTGACAGGGGGTTGACCAGATTCCTCCCACTCAGCTTCATTTAAGCCCCTAGCACCCAGCCTACCCTCAAGGACTGGACTAGAAAGGGGCCCTGATTTCCCCCCAGGAAAATGTGCCTGGAGATTTTCCTTCCTGACAGAATTTCGTTGCCGACGCTCGGGGACCAGGAGAAGCGGCCGCCTCCAGGAGAAGGTCCCCGGCATCTATCTCTCGGCGTGTCCAGGAGGACAGAGCCCGACCCGGAAGCGGGTGTAGTCTTCCTTTTGCACATCCTTTCAGGTAAAGGATGGCCAACCACTCACCAGGTAGGGAGGTTCTCGCGTGGGCGCCCCGGCTCTCCGGAGGAGCTGCAGCCACGGCCAGCGGGCCACGGCTCGCTCCATCCCAGCTCTCCGCCGTCTGCGCTAGGGGCTGGCTGGGTGGGGTTTATATGGAGGCGCAGAAGGGGTGGTCTCTGACGTCAGCGCATTCTGCTGCAATGCGCTCATTTCTCCAAAAGTGATTGGCCGGAAAAATGAGCCCCCCAGATTCTATGACAAATTGCTCTAGCCGCACCCAGATTGCAGCAAAGAAGGGAGGAAAAAATTCTGCCGCAGTGCCCCTCGCCGCCATGACCAACACCCTGAGCTCGCTGGTGCTTTTTCCCTCCATGAGCCCCGCGCGCCCAGCAGGGAGATATCTGTACACAATTTGCGGGGAGAACTGGACAAGGGGTGGTTTTCCTCAGGCGGGCCGAGGGTAATGCTGGGGCGCTGGGGGCAGCAGATCACACACCTGGCTATTTCGGAATCTCTATCAGAGGATGTGGCTTAGGGAAAGAAAATGATGCTTTCCGCTTATTGTCCTGGAAAATAAAATGCCCCAGGCAAGATAACCGGTACCCAAATGTAAGTCAGGGGCTGTCGCCTCCTTGTAGTCCACCCGTTCATTTCCGATTGGGAGACTACGAGTCAGAAAAACCGGATTTTGAGTCCCGGGCTTTGCCGCTTACAACTTGCGTACCCAGAACCTTGCAATGCTCTTTCCTCTGCTAGGGGATTGGCGTCCTCCACGTTAACAAGGGGGTGCACCCCCAACAAGTGTTGAGATAATCTAGACACGAGCCGTGTCCCTACAGGGAAAGTACTTTTCGAGGAGGAGGACTGTGTCCCACAAGGAGATGTATAAGGTACCCCCCAAATTTGAGATGATTTCCCCACACGTACACTTTAGAAAGCTCTCCCCCCTCAACACACACACACCGTCCCGGGGAAACAGGCAGCGACACATGTTGCGGCAGAGCAGAGCTGCACGGCCTCGTGCTCCGGGACTTGGCACATGAGATTTAATCCTTAACAGGTGGCGCCTTCGGCAGCTCTGCCGGGCACTGAGTGGCAAAGCGGGCAGAACCGTCAATCAAATGTCCTCTCGCAAAGGTCAAAATGCTGTTGAAAGGGACTAAAGATCTATCTTAGGGCGACAGGTGGGTGGCAGCCGGGAGGGCAAGGATGAAGCGTCTGGTGACAGAAGAGAGGTGAGGATGAGTGATGGGTCCCAAAGGGGAAAGGCAGAGGGGCCCCGTGGGGAGTATCAAGTTAGAACAGCTCCCCCGCACTTCTTGGGGGACTTCAAAGTGGCTTCAGAGTGAGTCCCCCGTGCCCAGCGATCCTGTAGGTGGCTATAAGACAGTCGGGAGATTCCGGGGCTGTTAAGAAGGGACAGGGCTATTTGTAAGCCTATGGTAGCGACAGGGAGGTGAAAATGGACCATTAGGTCGCACCAGACACTAAGCGTTGGGCGGAGGAGCTCGTTTATAGATGAGCAGGCGCGCAACTGGAGAGATGAAGATAAAGTGGGCTTTGGGGGCCATGGCGGGGGGGGGGGTCTACCTTAAAGTGTCAGATAATGGGAATGGGGAAGAGAAGACCCCATTTACAGCCTTGGGAGCACGCAAGACGCCCCAGAGACTAGAGCCCCGGCAGCAGGACTTGCGAAACAGGCTCGCACCAACCGCAGATGTCAAGAAAGCGTCAAAAAATCATGGCTCCTAGCACCCTCGTCAACAGGAGAGCGTTTATTAGCCATGGTATTAATAGCTAGGAAACAGCCGGAGCCAGCGGGGACCAATCAGCGGCCAGGAGCCCCTGTCGTCAAGCCGGCTCGGCCAATCAGAGGCCAGCAGGCCCGGTTGCTAGCCTCTCGGGGGCAGAGGCGAGGGGTGAGCATTGTCGTGGGGGCGCCAGCTCGCCCTCCGCGCGTGGGAAGCCCGCGTGGGAGCCGAGGTGGCCACCAGAGAGCATCAGTAGTCACCCACTTGGCGTCCCTGGAGGTAGTCCTCGAGACCGTGCCTCCTGGCGTCACCCCTCCAGCCCCCAAAGGACATTAGCGATGCTCGGGGAGGAGTCCCAGGCTTCGGTTGGGGTGCCTCTGAGAGGCCCTGGGAAGAGAAACTCCAGACATCCAATGCGCATCTCTGTCCTCAAGGCCTGGCCCCGTGAGGAAACCTGGGCCTCTCAGAGCAAAGTCGGCCTCTCTGGGTTTTTTTCTGGGCTCCCTGGCTCCTCAGTCTGCTGCCCAGAGTTTAACAGTAAATCCCACTCCTCTTTTTCAAGGTCTAACTGATCGGCCAAGGTAAAGGATCCTGGAAATTCTATGTTTCCGACAAAAGCACCGCGGGTTTGAATCCCAGCTCTGCTCCCTCCTTGCTGGGAGGCTGCAGTCCAGGCCCTTCACTCTGGGCCCCTATTTCCTCATCTGGAAAAAGGAAAGAGTTGGACAAGATGGTCCCCAAGGAGCCTTCCAGTCCTGCTTTGCTTGATTTGAATGTATACATCAGGCGAGTCAAATGTCTTCCAGAACATTCTGCATGACAGTAATTAGTATCAGGTGTGTCCTGCCGTCCATGTGGTTACTTCATCATGCTGCTTTTCTTTCCATTGTGTTTTATTTTAAACAGAACTCCATGGCAACATATTTATTCTTCTGACTTCCTAAAAGAAAGAAAGAAAAAGATAGGGGGGGAAGGCAAAGAGAGAAAGACTGCTGTAAACTCATCTCTACTGAATATGGTTTAACCACAACTTAGGGAAAAAAATCCATATGTTTAAATGTTTTTGTTGGCTTTTCTGGAGCTCAGAACTTAACTTTTTAAATATTTATTGGTCCAAAGCAAAAAAAAAAAAAAGAAAAAAGAAAAAAGAAAGAAAAGAAATAACTCGAAAGAGCTAAATCTACGGTAATATTTGGACCCAGACTGTTTCTCAAGCTGAACATTGCTGCACCTACATTGCTTGCCCTAAGAAGGCATCTGAGGGCTCTGATTCATGACTATAGGGCAAAACAGACAAGGAAATCCAGGTTTAAGAAGTGGTTCACTTTCCTTCTGTACATGCCGAAACCCAACTCTCCTGAAGAACCCTGGAGAAGAGCCAGTGTCCCAGACGCAGGGCTTAGGCTGCCTTTTTTGTTTTTTTCCTTTCTTTCACGTAGATCTAATTCAGAGCACACATTTTTCTTCTTTTTTTTTGAATTCATACTTAGGAGCCCTCAAAAGCCGTGTGAGCAGTCTCCCATCCACATGTACATACTTGTGGGCAAGTGTACAAACGTCCTAAGATCCGACCAGGAAATAAAGACAAGCTCCTCCTTCTAGGTTGGGGGCGGGGGGAGTGCACTCTTGTCTCCAAAACCACACTGAGGCTTTTATAAAACAGTGACCCCTCAGCACTTCCCCGGGTTCCAGGTAAAAATGCTAGTGTCCCCCAGAGATCTCTGTGGGCAGCTTCTGCACTTCCCAGGGGTAGTCCCTCTGCCAGCCTTTGGCAGTCCGAACTCCCCCCATAATCGCACATCCATGAACCAGTCCCGTCCCCCCCCACCCACCCCCAGACCTCATCCCAAGTCAGAGAAGCAGAGGGCATACGGAAGATCTTCCTACGAAGCTGCTTGGGGGTGGGGGAGCCTGAAACTGTCAGGCACAACCCCAGTGCCTCTAGTGAGGTGTGAGACTTGGGTCAAGCAGTCAAAGATTTGATGGAAAACAATAAAATAAACGACAGTCCTGTCCTCTGGGATCCTGGCATCGACAATGACTTCTAGAACACACAGGGACCGGCTGCTCCCATGCTAACAATGGTGCAGGAACTCGATTTTACCTTCACAATAATTTCTTCAGTTGGGCATCTCGGGATGGGTCCAAGGGGCTCCTTTTTTATTTCTGGTCACTTATGCAAACACAATTCCTACCCACATTTTCTGCAAGTTGGATGCTCCACGGTCCCCATCAGATGTCATGATCCTGGAGTTGGAAAGTGGGGGACACAGGGGCAGCTGGTGCACTTGCGGGCTTTGACCCAGGACCCCAGTGTCAGGAGCACTCTGCTCTCCTGAAGCCCGAGTTCCGGATGCAGCCCCAACCTTTTCAGAGAAGAGTTTGCCAAACTGTAGATATTAAAAGACAAATAGAATTCAGCGCCTTTCGCAAAAGGCCACGGATAAAGCTGACTTCCCTGTAGACCACTGGGCTCCACAGCGGCGCATTACATGTTTGACTCTGGGGGTATATAGTATGGGGGTGGGGGTGGGCACTGCTCTTTAGAAATACTTTTCATGACTAGAGCCAGTGAAAAAGAGCTGGAAGGCAACACCCCCAATTTACCCCCAAATAACCCCCGAAAACCATTAGTTGTTCTGGGTGAATAAATTCTGAGTGATCTGTCTTCTTTCTACTTTTATGGATTTCTCTACTGACATGTACTGCTTTTATAATGTGCATTTTTTAAAGATACAACAATCCAAGGGGACCGTTTTTAAGCCTCTTCCTTCCAGACCACAAATATGAAATATTTTTCTGATAAGTAAAAGTCAAGAGACCCAGCACTCCCCTCGTGAGGAGCATGGGGTGGGCGTGGGGGTCCAGGGGCAGCCACACCACCACACCTGACTTCTGGAAGGGTTCTCCTGAACCTGCCACAGAGGTGAGCAATGCCAGGCTGGTGATAGCAGAAGAAAGTGAACTTCAATGGTTGCACTCCTATAGGAAGGGCCCAGGGAAATCCATTTACTCAGGGTCAAGGCAGGCCAAGAACGGGGTCTTGGCAAAGCAGGCCACCACCATGAGTTGGATTCCAGAAGTCATATCCTGACACCAGGAAAAGGTGGCCACGTCGCCCAGCCCCAACCCCATCCAACCCTCCTGGCTTTGGGGGTGGGGGGAGCAGCCCAGATTCAAGCAAGGGGTTTTCTTGGCCCAACTCCATGGAAATATTTCCTTCAGTAGAGCAAAGAACTGCTTCATTCAACTGCCTGCGGCTAGGGAGGGGGCTGGCTTTGCTGTGTTTCAGAACTACAGAGGCCTGGGGAGGGGCCCCCAGGAGAAAACGTATTCCAGGTAGAACAGGACTGGAAAGTTTGCTTTTTTTTTTTTTTTTTGTTAAACTGTAACATTGCTGACAGTTGAAAAACTGCCACCCCACCCAAGAGGCTCCAAGAGAAGACATTTGTGCTAGATTTCACTGAGATGGTAGGTAGCAAAGACCTGTCTCCTTAACACAAAAGGAAGGGGGCCCGTTGCAGGCATGGTTTCGGTTTACACATTCAAGGTCTGGGTCCTTCTAGAGCCCACGGTCAGCCTCCCTGGGCTCAGCCTAGTGACACCTGTGCTCAGCCTAGTGACACCTGTGCTCACTCAGAAGTCACCAGCTCACTCGTGGAGTCAAGGGCACCCGGGGGGGGGGGGGACTCTGCACTTAAAGCCCCTAGGAGATTGAGTTCCAGGGTGCACATTGTCCTCCTTGGCTAACCCTGTGTTGTCCTTGTCACATTCCATTCTCAGGAGAGGTCCCCGACAAACATAGGACCCCCTTCACCAAATCCTGTAAGGAACCATGTTCACATGACTTCCGCCTGAAAGCACGGCTTAGAATCTCATCTACAAATGAGAGGCTGGGGGGAGGTGGGACGAGGTGTCCTGCCGCCCGGCACTCTCCCAGGGATGAAAGGAGATGTGAAACCAACGGAGGGCACAGCGCGGCGTGCAGGCGGTGCCACTCTGTGCAGGGGCCCACCTGCCTCAAGCCAGGAGCATCTGGTACCTGAGTTGAGGTGCTGACACCCCATAATCACAGTGCTGTTTGCTGACAGTCTTTCCCAGCTCTCGGGTAGACCAGCCATCTTGCCTGGTGGGTGAGGATTTGAGCTCTGAGCTCAGACTTCAGGTGCAAGTCCACCTGTTACCCATGTGCCTTGGGTTAGTTGTGCCACCTCCCTGAACCACCTCATTTTTATGATCTGTAGAATGGGCATAAGTGCCTTCTGCAGGAGGAAAGATTAAGTGGGCAGAAAAAAAATGTGTGCTATGGTCACCATGTTCCCCCAGTCTCTACGACACCAGGGATAGGGATGGGGAGAGCTAGTCCTGTTTCCTATGCTGCTGGCATTTATTTTATAAGAAGCATAAATTTGTTTTGTAATTTACAAAAAAAAAATTAAATCCAACATAAGTTCTGGAAGTAAGCAAAGTGTGTGTGCCCAGCTCTGCAGTGGACACACTGCAGGTGCCTTTTTATGCCAGTGGGATAGCCTTGGATTCTGTTGTCTCCAAAATGCCTGACAATTTGGCTTCTGCACCCCACAGTTTTGGGGGTGGACTCTGCTGGTCCCCAGAATCAGCCAGAGAAAAAAGAGAAACACACCTCCTCACTCTTGGCCTCCTTGCTGAGCCCCCTGGGCTCTCTGTGGACCAGGCTGCCCACCCTAGTGCAGCCCCCAGTATCCTCCATCCCCATCACCAATAAGAGCCAACTCTTCTCCTCGGCACGACCCTCGTCCCAAAGACTGGGATATGAGCTCCAATCCGCCAGCTCAGTGAGGAAATTGATCTTCCAGATAAAGTATTCCCAGAACACTTAGCCTGCCTCCTCCCCCTCTGCTCTGCTGTTCTCCTGTACCCGGTAGGGCACAAGCCCTCTGCGGCTTGGCATCAGACATGTGGCCAGGAGGCAGTGAGGGGAGGTGGGTGAGAATCCAAACTCTGACGTCAGATGGCCTGGTTCAAATTCTGATACCACCGCTTACTAGTGGCTTGACTTTCGATGAGTCCCTTATGCCTCTCTGTGTCTCAGTTTCCTCATCTGTAAAATGGGTTTAATAATGTACTGGTCCCCCAGGGTTGTTGAGAAGGTTAAATGCGGCCACCATGTGTCTGAAGCCCTCAGAGCAGTGCCCAAGTACCCAGGAGATGCTCAGTCACCGAGGCGGCATCCTCCCAGCCATGCAGACGGCTGGGCCGTGCTGCCCCCAGAGAAAGCCAGTCTAACAATGCCGCCCTTTCCACAGGGACTCAGAGCGTGACAGCTTTGCCACAGCCAGGAAGAACAGCTCTGGGCCTGGCAGATGAGAGCTGTGAGCTTCCTGGTCCTGGGAATCCCGGGACAGGGACAGTGCAACTAGTCTGAGAGTGGCCAGGTGCCCTCCCTGCTAGCTCCTGCTGCACACCCTTTCTAGAGCCAGGATGCAGACACATCTTGCAGCCTCAGCCCCCTAAAAAGCTCCCCCTACCACCCCATAGAGGGCAGCTTCACCACCAGGGTCGCTGGGGGTGACTCCGGGTCACCGAGGGTCATCTTGAAACAGCACAGGTCACCACGGGTCTCCGGGCTTCGCCCTGTCTGCCTACTTGCGCAGGTTTATGCTCTGCAAATGCATCGCCCTCTGAGACACGGGCTCCAATGTTCAACATACCCTTTAGGTGTTTGCGGAAAGGATGAGCTAAAAGGCGCCTGCCTTTAGGTAAACGGAGCGGCCCTCGCACATTTGATGATAGAGAAAAGCAAATAAAAGCCACCTTTCCAAGCCTGCTCTAACCTAAAAGCCCTGCTGCGTTTGTGAACTGCTGGGGGTGGGAGGCTTTGGGAAGGCGCTGGGACTCCCTGGCCCTTTGGGGAGGGTCCTGCCCACTCACCCCACGGAGCTCTGGCTTCCTCTCTGCAAAAACAGGAGAAGCAGGACGCACACCACAGGTTTGCTCTGAACACAGAATGGCACAGACTCACAGACCCCAAAAGAAAGGCACTGGCTTTATTCAGAGGGACCCTGAGGGTCACTGTCCATGGCTAGGGACCGAGCCAGCCACCTGGTAGGTAGCGCCCGAGCTGGGCAGCCAGGCCTGGCGCTGCCAGAATTGGTTACCCCCAAATCTACCACTGGGGGGGGGGTCTGCATCTTGAGCCTAAGTTTTGGCAACTTGAAAAGATGAATTCCAGGTAATTTGGTGCAGGCATGCATTCGTTCAGCTCAAGAAATATTTACTGGGTACCTTGGGCTGGCTTTGTCGGAGGAGCTGGGGAGAAAACGGCCAGTGATGAAACAAGCGCTCTGCCTCTTAGGGCTCAGGTTGCTGGGCTGCACACCTACTATGCGCCGGGCTCAGCTCTGGCTGCCTCTGCTCCCATCTCAGGTGGACAGTGTGCCCCGAGAGCAAGTAGTGACTCCCACCCTCCCTGGAACGAGGAAACAAGTGTCAGATTGTCATTTAACTTGAATTGAGAGCCACGTGGGGGCTAGGACACACATGAAAAGCTGGCACTCCTCCCCAGGGTCTGAATATCAGGAATTCTGGGCGCACGTCCTTTCCTGACAGTCTAGTCTTATGTACATTTCCCAGAAAGTCTCACTGTTTACTCTGAGGGGCCTCCCCACAGCAGAAGTAGTTCAAATCCTGCTTTCGGCCGTAAGTCATTTTCTGGCTGGCTCAGGGCACAGACATCGCAGAGCGTTGAACGTATGGCCACGTGGCTGCCCCGGAGATCCAAGCAAAACTGTCTAGCAGCCCGGCCTGAACTGTCACTGAAAGGCTTCAGTGTATACCCCGGCCCCTGCTTTGGGGGTTCTCATGGGGCCCTCAGACACACCCTGGACGGCCAGTGCAGACCCAGGCCCGAAGGGGCCCAAATCAAGGCTCCAATTTGGAGAAACCTGAGTGGACGTGGGCTGAGGGGTCAGGAAGTGGCTGCGCTGAATGTAAGCTGCCATCTCCCACCAGGCTGGAGAGGAAACCAGGATGAGGGTGGGGGCAGAACGCGGAGCCATGAAGGTGCGGGGAGGGGCAGGATGTCCCGGTGACCTGGTGCTCACTGGCAGGGCCCCTCAGAGTCCCCTCACCGGGCGAGGTTTCCCCAAGGGAAGAGCACGTCCACTTTAAACCAGAGGCTCCTCCCTGCCCTGTCCCAGGACCTTGTTTAAAGGAGGTGCTGACCCGTCCCGTCCGGGAATGACCACGGGGAAAGAAATGTGGACCAGCGAGGGCTCTAACTCCTAAGAGAAGCCCTGTTTCCGGCATCCTAATCACTGCAGTCTCACATGAAAACATCCCCTTATTGAGTTCCCACAGTCCATAAAGTCCTGCTCACTGGAGAGTGAAGGCTCAAAATAAACATCCCTAATCAATGAGGCAGAAGATGGAACAGGTGCCTGGGAGTCTAGTGGAAACGCTGCCCCTGTGTGTGTGCCACGTCCCATCCAGTAGGCAACCTGCCTGTGGGAAATGGGGGTCCCAGGCCTGGGATCACACACCCCCACAAGAGGCTGTCTCAACACCAAGGAAGGGGGCCCCTACCCGCCAGGCTGGAGGAAACTGGGAAACGCAGAGGCGGCCCTTGGTCTCACCAGGCCTCCTCAGGGTCCCTGAACATTCTATGGATTAAGGGAGGGATTGGGGATCTGGGAAGACAGCCCAAAAGACGGAGCCTGTTGTGCCCCTCCAGATCAAAAATGAGTTAAGAAAAAAAAAAGATCTGAGGCAGACAACGGGAAGGAACTCCCACTGCAGCCTTTCAAGGACACTCTTGGGGGCCCCCCACCAGCCTCGCAGCAAGTCTCAGGAAGGGGGCTGGGCGGTTGGCAGAAGTCATCGCCACTTTCCCATATGTTAAAGGTGGCTCAGTGTCTGCATTTTGAACCCAGTAGAATACAACATTAGGCAGAAACAAGATGTGAGGGACTTTACCACAAATGATAAATGCTGGAGGGGGTGCGGAGAAAGGGAGGCCTCCTTCACTCTTGGTGGGAATGCAGTTTGGTGCAGCCACTGTGGGAAATGGTATGGAGGCTCCTCAAAAAACTAAAAATAGAGTTACCCTATGATCCAGCAATCCCACTCCTGAGCATATATCCAAAGGAAACTCTAATTTGAAAAGATAAATGCACCCCAATGTTCATAGCAGTGCTATATACAATAGCCAAGACATGGAAGCCACCTAAATGGCCATCAACAGATGACTGGATAAAGAGGTTGTGGTATATATATATATACACATACACACACATATAAATATATATATAGGAATATTACTCAACCATAAAAAAGAATAAAATAACGTCATTTGGAGCAACATGGATGGATTTGGAGATTATCATGCTAAGTGAAGTAAGCCAGAAAGAGAAAGAAAAATGCCATATGACATCTCTTATATGTGGAATCTGAAAAAAATGGCACAAATGAACTTATTTATAAAACGGAAACAAACTCACAGACGTAGAAAACAAACCTATGATTAACAGGAGGGAAAGGGGAGGAGGTGGAGGGATAAATTGGCAGTGTGGGATCTGTAGATACTAACTACTATATATAAAATAGATAAACAACAAGGTCCTACTGTATAGCACAGGGAACTACATTCAATATCTTGTAATAAACTATAATGAAAAAGAATATGAAAAGGAATATATATGTTTAACTGAAACATTATGCTCTAACACTAACACTAAAAAGTAACACATTGTAAACCAACTATACTTCAATAAAAGAAATTATTTAATAAAAAGATGTGAGAACCTTTAACATCTGCTCTGGGAGCCCCTGGAATCAACTTTAGATAATGTCACCCCAGAGGCTGGGTGGAGAGAGTCTGTGAACCAGGGATGCTGTCTGGCAGCCCCGTGGGTAGCAGTCTGTGCAGAGCAGAACACAGATGCAGAGCTGAGTCCCCCAGATGAGGATTCATACTCAAGCCCACGTTCTGTTCCCTCTAAATAATGATAAACCCCGTATCGTCCCCCAACTCCGTGCCAAGATTCACTTGCTCGCGGCAAGACCGTGTGCTGAGAACACATTCGACTTTATGACTATCCAGCACCCCTCACCCCAGGGGGATGGCCAGTGACTGGACTCTAGGTCCCTGGCCAGCATCACCCTGCCGGGGGTTCTGTAAAGCGAAAAGGAAAACACTAGGTTTGGGCCATGTCAAAATGTCCCCACAGGACTTTTGTTTAAGATTTAACTTCTTATACTAAGTTATTGGAAGATGCACCTTAAAATGCTGCCCACCACATACACACACACACACATGGGCTCCCTCATCAGCTGCATACCGCGTTTGCCGCCTACACAGGCACTGTTCTGGAAAACCTTCTAGCAGAACAGGTCAAACAATGAAATGCACAGGAGTCTCAGCCCTGCTATTTCCTCCAGTAACGATTCCTGCAGAAAGGACTACGCAAGTGAGCGGAGATGCAGAGCAGCAAGGGTATCTGGCGCGGTGCTGTCGGTCGGCAAACTGAAAACAGCGCTTAGTGTGTGCTCCTCCGTGCCCGGCGGGGGTTCTCAGGGCTTTCAGTGCCTATTTAATAGCTCATTTAACCTTCGCCCAAGGGATGTGTACTTTATCACGCCTGTTTGCAGATAAGAAAAACTGAGGCACCGAGATGCGGCTAGTGAGCAGCCAACCCGGGATTTGTGCCACGAGGCACTTCCTCCCCCCGACCCGACGTATGGCGTTCACATTTCTCCATCCCCCTTGCCCACCGGGAGGGTAGGGAACACACAAGCTTCAGGATATTGAACCGAAGTCTTGGTTATGTGGGTAGCGGGAAACCTCCAGGGGGGTCTTCTGGGCACGACTCTCCAGTCTAGGAGTTACTCCTCTGCCCCCCAGCTGTGATAAGGCTTGTGTGTGTCCCGCTCCCCGCCCCATATTTGGCCCTAGGAGGGGGCATCGCTTCACCTGGCGGGCACTCTGATATAGGGAGCTCCACGCAGAAATGTTTGAGTTGACCCTCCACAGGGGATCTGGGTCCCTGGGCCTCTTGGTTTCCCTAACTTGGGAGAAAGGGCTGTAGCAGTTCCCACTCTGACTCTTCAGCAGCATCAGGAGGGGCATGGCACTGGCCTGGGGTCCTTAGCCGTGAAATGCGCCACAGGGAGTGTGGCGATGGAGAAGCCGGACTTGGAGGTCCCAGTGCTGCAGTTGGAGAGAGCGGTAGCGTTGTCTGCAGAGGCCCCGCGGCAAAGGCAGCAGGTGCCGCGCACCGCCCACCGTGGGCCGGTGAGTCCTGGTGACTCCCACCGAGCTGCGGCGCGGCAGCACAGGGGCAACCACCGAGCAAGGCACACGCACACGCACCCGCCCAAGGACCTGGCCCCTTGCAGAACCACAAAGCGTTCAAAATCGCTGACTTGGCGCCCACAGCATCCAAACTACCGTATTTTTCAAGGTCACCAAGCAGCCCAGGTGCACACTGGCACTTCCCAAATGCCCCTTTGCATTTGCTCAAAGGATAAGTGTGGCCAGCTAAAACTGCCTAAGAGACTTCGGAGGTTTGGGGGTGAGGCTTGCAGGTGTCCTGTCTCTTCTGAGACTCACCCACCCTAAAGCCCGTTCCATAATCCTCAGGGCAGAGCAGGAGAAGGGGGATGGGCAACCTTCAGCCTCACTCCTGCCCCACCACAGACACGGTCATTTGCAAACTAGCTAGACCAGGCTAGGGGCCTGAAAACTCCAGCAATAGAGAATTCTTCCCCTTCTTAAAGGAACAGAGCAACCCCAGCAGGGAGCAGCCTCCAGACCAAAGGCCACCTCCTCTGGGGGAATTCGTTTTCATTCATTTCCTGGGCTTAGCCCACCCTCACTTCAGGCTCAGGGAGGGAGCCCACAGATTCCATGAGCTGTGCAGGTTCCAGGCTGTACCCCATCCAACACCACTGTAGAAAGGCTCTTTCTGGATCCCCGGGGAACCAGTCCAGGCCATTTCTTATACTTTTTATCATGATCTGGGGAATCGTGCTCCGGCTCTGTATTCTTGTTTTTAACCTCCGAATCCTTCCCACTCTTCACCTTTACAAATGTCTCAACTGAGGTTCCCAGAAACCCGGAGATTCGCCGAAGTTCCCCAGCTCTGATTTGGCAGCGCTAAGATGAGGGCCAGTCTGCCGATAGCCAGGACTTTCTCCTCCCTGCCCTGGGAGAGTCACCTGAAAAGCAGGATCCAGGGCTCTGCTCAGTGCTGAAAACAAAAACTGCTCCTGTCAGAGTAACGGGGCTTGAGTCCCTGCACCTTCGGGGCCAGAAAACAGTCTAGGTCCACCACATGGGGATGGAGCTGGCCCAGACCTATGTGGGTGTATGTGTGTGTGCATGCATGTGTGTGTGGGTGTGTGAGGGGGTGTAGGAGTGTGGCGGGCTGCGGCACATAACACAGCTCAAGCTTATACCTGCAAGAGCATAACACCCAGCTTGGCATCGCATCTGAGCGCTGACGGGGCCCCCAGAACTCAACCACCTCTGCTTAAACAGTCTAGAGAGCTAAAGTCCGCCTGGGAACAGGAGATGAGTCTGCCCTACCATCTGACTCCACCATCCCCCACCTTGGGCGGGTAATTCTCTGGGAACCAAGAGCCTTGGGGGAGGGAGGGTCGACTAAGAGTCAAGTATCAATTCCTCTAGAAATGCTGAGTTTCAGATGGGGGAGGTGCCGGACAAGGGCCTGGAGCAGTTTCGCGGCAGCCTTCCCCCTGAGACTCGAGGCTGCACACAGTTGCCCGAGGACCGTAGATAACCTGCGGAACTGAGAATCGCAGAGCCCCATGAAATCACCAACCATGGCGAATTGTGGTGAATCGCAGTGAGCTGTGCTGGAAGAAATGCATCTAGGCAAAAAGAGCCAGGAAGCCAGGGGGTCAGGGCAGGCCAGTGTGGCCAGTTATGACACTGCACAATTACGATGCGGACCGCGGGCAACTGGTGGACTGCAGCCCAGCCAGTGCAGTCTCCTCTCACAGACCCACAAGCCCTTGGCAATCTCCAGTTTGAGTCTGGGGCATGAACATTGCCCTGGCCCGCAAGCTGCCCGGCAGCCTACCCTTGGCACAGCAGAGCTGTACTCTCTTTGCTCAGAGTGGAACTACAGGGGACAAACCTCCTCTAAAATTCAATAGCTTGGACCCCAGGTCTGAAAGAGGAGGCTGAGGAGGCTGCCGATCTCATTCTTTCAGGTCAGGCCAGACCCCCATAGCTCAGCCCCTGCAGGGGAGAGCCATTTGCAAAACAGGAGGCCAGGTGGGGGGCTGCCCCACCCCTGGAGTTCGGGAGGTGGGTTGGTCTTTTCTACTGTAATTCATCTTCTTTCTCTTTTTAAAGACTCAGAGCATCTCCGCGTGGACTGTATGGAACAACTCTAAGGATGAAATTTAAGGAGTTCATCTCAGGGGGAGGTCAGTTACTGCGCTTCCTGTCCTCTCCCTCACCCCACACAGGAGGGACCCAGAGCACACACACAAGACCTCTAGGAACAGCCCAGGCAAAGCCCTTCTGGTGACACTGTTCTCCCCAGACATGGAGAGAAGCCAGTGTGGTCACACACACTTTGTGGTTCTTGAGGGGTTAGTTCTGTCCTGCTTACATTACAGGATTTTCAGGAACCACACCAGGGTACTCATTTCATTCATTCAACACAACAATGCAAGGAAATGGGTCTTTTGTGCTCCAGTTTTGGAGAATCTTAAACTGGCTTCTCTCACTCCCTGGGTGGGGGCCAGAAACACACAAACCAGCAGGGGAAAGATTTAGAATTACAGATGAGCTCTCAGCGGGAGAACTGGCTCTTCAGGGCATCCTAAACAGTTTCCCTAAGTAGGAGGAAGTTCTGGGGCAATCTCCATTGCAGAATTTCAACAAATCGTCGAGATGGTGCACAGAGTTGCCCAAGGATCCCTGGGGTTGGCGTGATTACATGCAGGTACCTTGAAACAAGAACCCACTAATCTGAGAATCGCGGAGACCCATGAAGTTACAAACCAGGGTAAATGTTGGCAAATCACAGTGAGCTGTGCTGCAAAGAACTACAGAAGGGCTGGGAAGCCAAGGGGATCAGGACAGACCCAGTGTGGCAGTTGCAACACTGCGGGATGATGGTTCAGCAGTCCACGGGTAACTGGCAGACTGCAGCAACTGACGAACTACCAGGAACTGGCGGGCTGCAGGCAGCTGGCAGACCGCAGGGGAACTGGCAGACAGGCATCTGGCGGACTTCAGGCAACTGGCAAACCATGGGCAACTGGCGGACCACAGGGGAACTAGCGGAACGTGGGGGAAATGGCAGTCCTTGGGAATCTGGCGGACCACGGGCGAGCTGTGGGCCTCGGGCATCTGGCGGATCGCGGGAGAGCTGGTGGGCCTCGGGCAACTGGCGGGCCTCGGGCGTCTGGCGAACCACGGGCAACTGGTGGGCCTCGGGCTTCTGGCGGACCACGGGCAAGTTGGCGGTCCTCAGACATCAGGTGAACCATGGGCAACCAGCGGGCTTCGGGCGTCTGGCGAACCGCGGGCAACTGGCGGGCCTCGGGCATCTGGCGGATCACGGGCAAGTTGGCGGTCCTCAGACATCAGGTGAACCATGGGCAACCAGCGGGCTTCGGGCATCTGGCGGACCACGGGCAAGTTGGCGGGCCTCGGGCATCTGGCGGACCATGGGCAAGTTGGCGGGCCTTGGGCATCTGGCAGACAGCAGGGGAAGTGGTATGCCTCGGGCATCTGGCAAACCACGGGCAACTGGCGGGCCTCAGGCATCTGGGAGACCGCGGGCATGCTGGTGGGTCTCGCGAATCTGGGGAACCACAGGGGAAGTGGCGGACCTCAGGGGAACTGGCGGGCCTTGGGCTTCTGGCGAACCGCGGGCAACTGGCGGGCTTCTGGCATCTGGCAGACCACAGGCGAGTTGGCGGGCCTCAGGCATCAGGAGAACTGCGGGCAACTGGCAGGTCTTGGGGAAACTGGTGGGCCTCGGGCATCTGACAGACCATGGGTATCTAGCAGACCCCAGATCAACAGCAGTCTGTGGTGTTTTTTGCCGATGGGGTAGCTAATGATTTTGGGTTGAAGCTGCAGGTTACAAACCTTCCCTGGAAACCCCAGACTCAATTCCGTAAACCCCCAGGACTCAAAGAGGAGAAGGATGCTGCCAGCCTCAAGGGTGGGCCTGCCTTGGGCTAAGTCATTTGCAAAACAGTAAGAGGCTTGCAGAGCCTCCATCAGAATTTAGTTGGCTTTTGAGTTTCCTCTTAAAGAAACAGGGCATTTCCAACAGGCTTTAAGGATCTGCCCTAAGGATGAAATTTACCAAGGTCTTCCTGGAGAGGTTTGTCAACCCCTTGCCCTAGGCAGGAAGTGTAGACACACCTAGACCTTTTGGTACAGCCGGAAATGGGTCCCCCAGTCCTGGGAAGTAGGTACAAGCCGCCTCACGTAACAGAGATTTGAGCAAATATGAAACCTTGCAAATCATGGTGAACTGTGGGCACAAATCATGGTCTGGCAGGGGCGGGGCAGGGAAGCCAGAGGAACCGCGGGGAACCTCAACATACGGATTATGGTGCTGTGCTGCCTGACCACAGGCCACTGGCAAACCGTGGACCCAAGGGATGCGCTTCTCACAGTCCGGCAAATTCTGCAGCCCCTGTTTAGTGCCTGCAGCAGCACGTCCTCCCCGCTTCCTAGTCAGCGGCAGCAGCCCGGTCCTGCGCCTGGGCTCCGTGCTCTTCGAGATCTTAAGGGAACCCTGCCGGTGCCCCGCCTCATCAGGAATCATCCCAAAGCTCAATTCTACAGCCCCCAGGGCTGAAAAAAGGAGAGTTGTGCCCTTTGTCCAAGGGGTGGGCCCGCTCTCATTCTTTGGAGGGTTTTGTCCTTTCCAGTGCTCTGGCCTCTGGGAGACAGAGCCATTATGAAGCAGCAGGAGGGTAGTACAGTAAAAGGAGAATATGGTCATTCTTTGAGGGGTTTGTTCTTTTCCAACCCAGTGGGTCTTCTCTTAAAGGGGCAGAGGATCTCCAGGCAGGCTTTTAAAGGGGCAGTTTAAGTTTGAAACACCGAATTCAGCCTGGGAGCAGGGGAGGGCAGCCCAGTGGGGGTGTGTGTGCACGTATTCATTTCTCTATCTCCCTGACGAGGACTCACAGACTTTTGGAGTGACACTAAGTCATTCTGAAACCGAGCAGGACCCTGTGGGGCCCCCCCAGTGCCAAGGCTTTCCTTGTTTCCATTTCTTGTTTGTAGAAAAAGACTTTAGTCTGAACCTTCCCTGAGTTCCAAAGAGAAAATTTAAGCAGTTACTAATTAGGGAAGTGAAGGAATTCAGAAACAAAGGAAAAGCTGTCAAGAAACAATAGACTAGCAATAAAACCGAGTTCCGAGTTCCTCCTCAAGGGATCTACATACCAGTCTGACACAGATCTTTGAGTGGTTCTGCAGGAACTAAAGTCCCCACCCAGGTGGAGGGTGGTGACTACACGCTGAGACCCCAGACCGGTCAGAGCCAGACGGCAGATGATTGAGATTCCTGGAAAAGCACCGTTACCTCACCACCCACCAATCAGAAGAAAGTCGTGCACACCCCAGCCCTCACCCCAAATCTTGCCTTTAAAAACTCTTCTCTGAAAACCACTGGGGAGTTCAGGTGTTTTGATCATGAACTGCCCGTCCTCCTTGCTTGGCCCCCAGCAATGAAACTTTGCTCCAAATTCCAAATTTTGGTTTGTTTGGCCTCACTGTGTATTGGGCAAATGAACTTGTGTTCAACAATTCTGGCTAAATTGTCCTTTTCTCATATCTGGGGAGAGGCCAGTGTGGTTTCCCTCCCTGAACCCCACTCTGTGTATCAGATTTTGGGGACCTGGCTCCTGTAACACTCTTACAATGTATAGCATTTTATTGGACCATAGTATTTATTTAACCCCACAGACCTAGGAAATGGGTCTTCTAGTCTCCAGTTTTATAGAATCCCAAACTGGTCCATCCCACACCTGGGAAGGGCTGGACCATAAAACCCTGCAGAGAAACCATCAGTGGTCACAGCTGGGCTCTACTGGGGCTGGATTCAGGGCAAAGGCCTGCAGCAATTTCTGTGCCCCCCGCCCCCACCTCCAGCCTTCCCGAGTCACAGAAGGAGCGATGCTAGCCTGTCGACACCGGCTCTAATGGCAGTTAAAGGGAGCAGGGCTCCCAGTGGACCATGGGCACGCATGGGTACAGGAGCAGAGTCAGTGATGGGGAGCCAGGCAACCACAGCACCCCGAATGGTGGCGGGCCAGCCCGTGCCAGACCGTGAACGGGGCAGCGCAGCCAGTGACCACAGTGACCGCGGCACCACCATGGCAGGTCACTTCTCACGATCTCCCTAATGATGGAAGTCACGGCCTTGAGACCTGGGGCTTTCAGAGCATTTTATCCCCGGTGCCACCAAGAAGCCCCACCACACATTTGGGTTCCCCCAAATTTGCTCAAAAGGGTAAGCATCCAAGTGGCCTTGGTCAGTCTGGGGGTAGCCCCTGCAGGTATGTAAGACCCAATTCCCCATCCTCGGGGCTCCACTGGTCTCCAGTCCTACCCAACCCCTTACCTTCCCAGCTCCCTATCCTCCACATTTGCAAACTAAAGGGACCACGTAGGGGCCCAGAAAGCATGGGTTTCGTTTGTTGGAAGCTCCAGGGAGTGCTCATGATTTATTCCCCTTAAAGGAACAGCAGCCCTTCTGACCAAAGACTACCCCACCCCCACTCATCCCAGAGTGTTTGCTCATTCTCTCCCCTCGCCCCAGGCTGGGGGAGGGGGCCTACGGGTCTCCCCGGCTCAGAGCGGGGCAGGTTCCTGAGGCCTGGGAGGGACCACGCTCCACCCAGCACTGCCACGCGCTGCTTGGAGGAGGGCTGTGCTGGGACCCCCGGTGGCTGGTTGCTGCCTGATCTCCCATTTACTGTGATCTCGGGGGTCTTTACTGGGCGCCATCCCTGGAGGTGTGTTTTCTGTTCTACATTACAGACGCCAGAACCACAAGAGTAAAGGCACTGGACTTGCTGCATGGGCTGCGCTAAAGCAGTTGGATCCCAATCTTGGGCCGGTCCCAAGGCCTGCGTGCTTGCCCAGAAGGTGGAGTCGGGGGGCACAGAATCCCCCCCAACAGGACACTGGAGCAAAGGCGGGGCAGTGGCGAGGACAGTGCCGAGGCGGCGGTGGGATCCAAGCCCTGGGTGGAGAAGTGAGCCTGGGTGGGAGCTTGGCAGGTCTGGAGAGGTGGAGGACCCCAATAAGACTCGCTCCCCTAAAGTTCCTTACAACGGAAAATTCCACTCAAAGACTTAACAGCGTAGTTAGGATGCAAGGCCTCCCTGGAGAACCTGTGAGAGAATCTGTCGCGTGGAAGATGCCAGTAGCCAGGATCTGATGAGTGACAAGCTTAGGAGCCCAAACGGCTCCCCACGGACAACTGAGGCAAAGGATCCTGGTGGCAGAAGGGCCGTCCTTTCCCCTGCAGTCAGAATACTCCAGAAAGCCGCTCTGACGTTCCCTGGAGCCTCATCTCACTTAATTCTCCCAACAGCCCAATCAGGGAACTGTCATAATATTTTAACCTTTAAGACAATTACAGGAATAATTCTTGTTTCTTGTTAAAAAAAAAAAACAGATAAGACCAAACAACACAAAACAAAAGCCAAAGAAGGCAGCAGTGTGTGACTCTGAAAAGGCTGATTTCCCACCCCCATTCTAAACTCCCTTCCCCCGCCTGCCTGGGGTAGGGGGACCCCAGTCCAGGTGGGTTCCTGTTATTCTAGATGTGATAGAGGTGGGAGGGTGGACGTGGATGGAAGAGACTCTTCACCAGAGAACTCATGTCATCACTGGGGACCAGAGGACACACTGGGCTTTATTTAGGGCCCCCTCCCAGTGTCCCTTCCCAGTGAGGACCAGGGAAGATGCTGGAGATGAGGGGCCCCCCTCTCTGTCTGGTGAAGGCAGTTTTCCCTCTCAGATCAGCCCTGCTGAGAAGGTAGATTTCAGAGAGTTTGGAGTTCGGGGTGAAGGGTAACCCCAGAACTACTGGGGAGGGGAGGGACGTCGCTGACTTAGGGAGACGCAGCTCCCTCCTAGTGCAAGCTCTCAGTCCCTCCCTGCCAGCTCCCCCCCAGAAATGCTAACAGAAGGATGAAGGCTTGATGGGCCTGCCGGGTCTGGGAGGAAGGAAGTGGGCTGTTCCCCTGGGATGCCAGCTTTTGCTCCACAATGTCCCGGGAGCAGGTTTACAGATCCCCTCTTAACTGAGGAGGAAACGAGAGGCCAAGGAAGCCACTCAGCAGAGCAAAGATACGGAGCCTAGAGGAGCCTAGAAGGGTCCAGCTCTTCCCCTCCCCTCGGCCGGGTGTCTGGCACTGGACCAGGCCTAGAAACACGGAGACTTCATTTCTCCCTTCTCCTGGGGCCCGCTTGCTGCTTCTCCCTCTCCCTCACGCTCTCCTCACCCCGACGCCAGACCCACTGCCCCCCCCCCGGTCCCCTCCCCACCCAGGGAGAGCAGGGCCGGGCCCCACATCCCCTACGACTCCCTGCCCCTCCTCCCGGCGAGATGGCCGCCCCCGCCCCTCTCCAGAGGCAGGGCCCCAGCACAGCCCAGCTTCCCCGGAGTCTCTGGGGGAAGGCTGGCAGGCGTGGGCTGACTGCTGTAATCCATCTGCCCCAGCCCGGAGGGAGGATGCTCTCTGCTCACTGGTCACGGCCTGTGGTGTTTCTGCTGGAGCCGAGATGGCGGGAGATAGCGGCGGCCCAAGACTGGGACTTCCGGGCTGGATGGCGGTAAGGGTGGGGGGCAGGGGCTGCACCAAATGCCAGCTCCCAGGAGTCCCCCTCTGGACAGCAAACCCCAGTGGCCCAGGGAACTCGTAACACCCCAAAAAGGGCTGGAGGGTCAGTAGTGCAGGAGGGGGAAGGGAGGCCCAACTTCTTGAGGGGGCCGGATGGCGCAGGCTCTGTGAGGGGCCCTGGGAAACCACCACCGTGGGACACACTCCCCAAGGACCCAGGAGCGCAGAGCACCAGAGCTTTCACACCGGGAGCTTCTTCTGACCTTCCTCAACCACAGAAATCTAGACACATCTGCTTCTCGAATGGAACACCGAGGTCAGGGTGTACACCTTTGGGCCAGGGTTGGCCCAGGCAGCAGGAACTGGACACCAGAACACAATCCCTGACCACCTACACCACTGGCCCAGCATCCTCTGAGAATAAAGGAAGGCGGTGTAGAGGCAACGCTTGCTGGGGCTTTCTAGTTGCGGCGTAGGCCCTGGGGCAGGCATCCAAAGGATGGCCCCCAGGAGCAGCGGGCTGGTCACGGGGGCACCCCAGGGCAGACCAGGCCCTGCGCAGGGGCACAGGCTGGTTGGGTCTGGCAGATGGGCACTGCCTAGGGCTCCCGGGGGTCGCATCCTCTCCCAACCCCGTTCACTTCTCGCCTGAGTCGGGGAGCCTCCCCAGTCTCATGCCAACACAGCCAGGAGGATGAGGAGGCCCCGCCATGCCGCGACTCTCACAGCGTGCTGGCGACATGCCCTGGATGGAATCCTCTCCCACCTGGGCCTCTGTCTTTCCGTGGGCCCAGCCGTGAGGCCAGGTAATAATCACGGGACCGGAGACATCCAAAATGTGGCCAACATTCAACTCCTGAATCATGCGGTTTACTGCACCCGATACGCACACGGCACAGGTTAGTCCAAGTAGGGAAAACAGAAAAGTGGGTGCTGAACCATTGCACAGGGAAGTCGGGAAGCAAGCATCTTAGCACAAGCAGCGGCCTCTGGTCCTGCAGCGGGTCTCCCGACAAGCATGAGTGGGAAGTCGCCTTCTGCTCGGACGGATCCTCCAGAGCGTCCATCTGGAACAGCTCTCGGCCGCCTGGCTCTATCAGTTACTCCTTCTGTTCCAGTGAAGTCTTTCCGCGGACGTTGCCAAATGAATTCCTTATCTAAAGTAACACTCTTATCACCCTAAGACACTCGCAGCCCAATACCGGACGCTGCAAAACAACTAACACGGAAGTTCACGTGGGCCACTGCGACTCCATTTTCAACAACTTCACATGGCTTAAATCCTATACATTTCACACAAGACGAGCAGGAATCATTACACAAAGGAAATCACATCCCAACAGACTCATAGTAGCTGCATAATTTTAATTCACGGTTTACAAATGTAATTTACCCTGTGTCCATACAGAAGTTAGATGGAATAAAAGTTTGTGAGTAAAATAAATGAAAATATCTGCAAAGCAGAACGTTCTAGGCACAACGGCCGGACATTCGTGGCGGATGTTTACTGGTCCATGCCTGGGGGAGAAAGGAAGGGAGTTCCGAGACCAGTAAATTCCTTTGCTCTTTCTTTTGTCAGAGGCTCTCAGGGACGATTTTACAGCCAGACACAGGGCTCTCCAGAAGTTTCCTTTTCCCACTGAGACACCCTCCACCAGGAGGGCTCTCTAGGGGTAGATGCTCTACAAGCCTTTCCAGGCGTTTTCAGGCAAAATTAAATCTAAAAGTGATTTGGGTAGAAGATGCGTGTACATTACAAACATCTGTTGGTGTTTCTGGGAATCCATGTGTTAGCCTCATCCTGACCCTCGACCACTCGCCCTGAGAGCTCCCATGGAGACACTGCTCAGAGGCGGGGCCCGTCCCCTGCTGAACCCACACTTAGCCAGCTATGAGCACCCGGGGCGAGTAGGACACATGGAAATGTCCAGAGCTTCCAGTCCTGCCATATAATTACTAAGGGCAAAGAAGGCTCTTCCAGGTCGAACTCTCCAGAAGATTCCTTCCCATTGAAAGCCTGGAGACCCCTTTAACACCATCCCAGTTAATCTCATGCCAGAGGACAAGATTTTGTAGCAATATATTTTTACCTTGATGGAAATATACTTATACAATAAACTGAACATATTTAAATTGTGCACAGAGATACATTTTAATTTGAACACAATCATGAAACCATCAGAACTGTCAAGTTCACAAACATATTCCCCTGAAAAGTTTGCTCATCTCTCCCGCCTTATAATTCCTCCCTGACACACTCCTCTTCCCCAGGGCCAGCACTGATCTGTGTTCTGGCTCTATAGATTTGTTTGGATTTTATAGAGTTTTACAAAGATGGAATCATACAGTATGTGATCTTTTGAGCCCAGCTTGTCTTGTTCACCATAATTATTTTGAGACTCAGCCATGCTATTGCCTCTAGGAAGAGTTCGTTCCTTTTTCATTGATGAGTAGTATTCCATTATAGGGATCTAATACAATTTTTTCCCCACAATTTGTTTATCTCTTTACCTATTAATAGGCATGTGAATTGTTTCCAGTCTGGGGTTATTACAAATAAAGCCATGATAAACATTCGTGTGCAAGTTTTTGAGTGAACCTATGTTTTCACTTCTTGTGGGTAATGCATACAGGGGAGTGGAGTGACTGATGTATGTCTTTCACTTTTTTAAAAATGATCAATTTGTTTTCCAAAGTGTCTGCATCATTTTATATTCAATTCCATGTTCTGGTTTCTCACTAAAACTGGTTACGTTCAGTCTACAGTGTCGCCTTTTAATTGTCATGTAGTAGTATCTCATCATGGTTTTGATTGGCATTTTCCTAATAAATAATGATGCTGAACAGGTTTTTGTGTACATATCTGCCATCCGTATGTCTCCTCCGGTAAAATGTAGCCTCCAATATTTTGCTCATTTCTTAACTGAGTTGTTTGTTTTCTTCTTATTATGCTGTGAGAGACTTTATTAAAAAAAATATTCTTGATGCAATTTCTCTTTCAAATATGTGCTTTATAAATATTCTCTTCCAGCCTGTGGCTTAAAAGTGTTTTTGGAAGAGAAGTTTTTAATTTTGAAGAAGCCAATTTAACAGTTTGTTCTTTTACAGCGTCTTAATTAAGGAATCTTACACCAAGCTTACAAAGATTTTTTTTCTCTTATGTGTTCTTTTAGAAGTTTTATAGTCTTAGGTCCTACATTTGGGTTTATGATACATTTTATATATTTGTGCAGTATGGATTAGGGTTTATTTTTGTATATGGATGTCAAATTGTTCTGGCACCATATGCTGAAAAGATAATCATTTACTCCCTGCCTTTGCATTTTTGTCAAAAATCAGGTCTCCACATGCATGTGCTCTGTTTCTGGATTCTCTATACTGTTCAGTGGATCTATTTTGTCTCTCTTTTTACTGACACCATTCTTTTAATTACTATAGCTTTATAAGAAGCCTTGGATTCAAGCAGTGTTAACCTACCAACTGTACTCTTGTTTTTCAGAGTTGCTCTGGGTATTCTAGGTGTTTTACTTTACCGGAGGAATTTTAGAATCCACCGAGAATGAATTTATCAATTACTATTTTGGAAAATCCTGCTGGGAATTTGATTGAGATTGTGTCGATCTATTGATTAATTGGGAGAGAAATGGCATCTTAACAGCACTGAGTCTTTCAACCCGTGAACAAGGAACATCTCTACATCTATTTCCATCTTTAATTTCTCTTAACAGTTTTGTCATTTTCATCATACAGATCTTTCACAGCTGTTGTCAGACCTATCCATTAGTGTTTAATATATTTTGATGTTATTGTACGCGGCATTTTCATTTCAACTTCTGATTACTTGTTGCTAGCGTATAGAAAAACAATTGATTTTTCATATTGATTTTATAATCTGCTGCCTTGTTAAACTCACTTATTAATTACAACAGCTTTATTGTACTAGATTGCATTGTAGTAGATTTCCAACATAGATGATCATGCCACCTGCAAAAAGCTTTACTTCTTCCTTTCCAACGTGAATGCGTTTTCCTTTTCTTCCTTCCTTCTCCCCCTCCCTCCCTCTCTCTCTTCTTTTCTTTCTCTCTCTCTTCTTTTCTTTCTCTCTCTCTCTTCTTTTCTTTCTTCCTTCCTTCCTTTCTTTCTTTCTTTCTTTCTTTCTTTCTTTCTTTCTTTCTTTTCTTTCTTTTCTTTCTTTTCTTTCTTCATTTCTTTCTCTCTTTCTTTTCTTTCTTCCTTTCTTTTTCTCTTTCTCTCTTTCTCTCTTCTCTTTCTATAGGGAGGCTGGAAGAGAGATCAGAACTTCCAGCACAATGCTGGATAGAACTGGTGAGAACAGACATCCTTGTTCTGGGGGAGGGGGCAAAGCATTCAGTCTTTCACCATTAAGAACGATAGTAGCTGTAGGATTTCTGTAGATGCTCTTTGAAACGTTGAGGAAGTTTTCTCCCATTCCTAGTTTACGGGGAGGTTTTTTTGTTTTTTTAATCACAAATGGATGTTAAATTGATTAAATGCTTTTTCCAGGTCTATTAAAATGTTCTTATGGTTTTTCTGTTTTTAGCACATTAATGTGTTGAATTACACTGATTGATTTTCAAACGTTAAACAAATCCTGCATTCCTGGAATAAACTCCATTTGGTCGTGGTGAATATTTTCCATTTTATATACTTACTGCTTGATTCAATTTGCTAAAATTTTGCTAAGGATTTTTGCATCTGTGTTTATAAAGGATACTGGTCTACAGTTTTCTTTTCTTGCAACGCCTTTATCTGGTTTTCATATCAGGTTCATGCCGACCTCATAGGATAAGTTGGGATGGATTCTTTCCTCTTGAATTCTCTAAGGAGTTTGTGTAGAATTATTATTTTTTCCTTAGATTTTGATGGAATTCTCTGGTGAAGGCATCTGGGTCTAGAGTCTTCTCTGTGGGAAAGTTTTAAACTACAAATTCAATCTCTTTGATATATATACAGCCAATTTAGTTGTCTATTTCTTCTTTTTAAAATTTTTCTTTGGGGGGAATTAGGCTTATTTATTAATTCTTCTTTTAATAGGAGGTGCTGGGGATTGAACCCTAGCCCTTGTGCATGCTAAACCTGCACTCTACCACTGGAGCTATATCCATTCCCCCATCTATTTCTTCTTGAATGAGTTCTCATTGCTTGTTTCTTACAAAGAATTTCTCCATATCACGTAAGTTGCAGAATTTATAGGCACAGAGTTGTTCATAAAATTTCCTTATTATCATATTAAAACCTGTAGCTGTGTGATGTCACCTTTTTTATTCCTGATACTGGTAATCTGTGTTTTCTCTCTTTTTGTCCTGCTCAGCCTGGCAAGAGGTTTATCAACTTTATTAATCTTCCAAAGAATCAACTCTGGGTTTCATTGATTTTCTCTATCATTTTTCTACTGTATTGTATGGTTCACTGATTTCTGTTTTGATGTTAATTATTTCCTCTTTTCTGCTTACTGTGAGTTTAATTTGCTGGGGGGGGGTGGTTGGTAGTTTATTAATTTATAAATAGAGGCATTGATTTGAGACCTTTCTTCTTTTTAATGCAGGCTTCGGTGCTATAAATTTCTGCTTGAGAGGCAGCCCACAAATTCTGATAAGTTGTATTTTAATTTTCATTCAATTCAAAATACTTCTTACTTTCCCTTTTTATTTCTCTTTGACTCATGGGTTATTTAGAAATGTGTTATTTAGTTTCCAAGTACTTGGGCATTTCCCAGAGACCTTTCTGTGATTGACTTCTAATTTAATTCAACTGTGGTCAGAGACTCCGCTATGTATGACTTGTGTCCTTTTAAACACACGAATGCTTGTTTTATGGTCCCGAATATGATCTATCTTTATAAATGTTCCATGTCCACTCGAACAGAATGTGTATCCGTGGCTGCGGGGTGGAGTGTCCTGTAAATGTCAGTTATGCCACATTGGCTGATCGTGCAGTTCAAGTCAGCTCTATCCGTACTGATTTTCTGCCTGTTAATTGTTCTATCAATTACTGAGAAAGGGGTATTGAAATAACCATTTCACACTGCAGGTTTGGCTACTTCTCCTGTGGCTCTCAGTCTTTGTTTCACATTTTTTGAAGCTCTCTTATTAGAGGTATAAATGTTTGGGGTTGTTCCCTCCTCTTGATTCAGGGCTCCATTATCTTTATAAAATGAGTGTGTGTTGTTGTTTTTTTTTTCTAGCCCTGGTGATATTCTTTACTCTGCATCTACTTGTCTGATATTAATATAGCCACTTGAACTTTCTTTTGTTTAGAGACAGCATGGCGTGTTTTCCCCATCTTTTTCCTTTCAATAACCTGTCTGTGTCTTTATACTTGAGGTATGTTTGTTGTAAGCAACTTTGGGTCTTTTTATCTGTGAATAGTGGTGCTTGGACTGTTCGCATTTAATATGATTATGGATTTTATTTAAGCTTAATTCTATCTTCTTACTATTTGCTTTCTGTTTGCTCCACCAGCTCTTTGTTCTCCTTTTCCCTTTTTCTGTAGTCTTGGGATTGGTCGTTACTTTTATTATTCCAGTTTATCTTCTTTGTAGGCTTCTTCGCTGTAACTCATGGTTTTGTTATTTTAGTCATTATTTAGGGTTTAGAGTAATCAGAGTTAACTTATCACAGTCTGCCTTCTCATAAAAGCTACTTCCCACATCGTGTAAGAACCTTACATACTAGACCCCCACTTCTCCAGTCCCAACCTCTGTGCAATTGTCGTAAATTTTACTTTTACACATATTTTAAACCCTACAATTCATTGTTAATATTTTTGTTTTAACCATCAAATTGTCTTTTAAAGAATTTAAAGAATAAAAACCAGTCAACTATTTACTTGTATAGTGACCATTTTGGGTATTCTTTTTTTTTTTTTCTGGCAATTTATTTTTTTTTTAATGTTATTTTTTCTGGGGGAGTATTTATCTATCTATCTATCTATCTATCTATCTATCTATCTATCTAGTGCAGGTACTGGGAATTGAACCCAGGACCTTGGGCATGCTAAGAATGTACTCTACCACTGAAGTATACCCTTCCCCCTTAGTTTGATTTTTTCATTGAAGTGTAGTTGACTTACAAGGTTAGTTTCAGGTGTAAAGCAAAGCAATTCAGTTACACACAGACATACATACATTTTTTTTCGGATTCTTTTCCATTATACATTTTGGGTATTCTTTAGTTTGTATAAATCCATAGCTCTATGTCTTCCCATTTTCTTTATGCCCAAAGGATTTCTCTGACCTTTCTTGAGGTGCAGAGCTGTTACTGATGAATTCTTTCAGCTCTCGCATATCTGGAAAAGGCTTTATTCCTCCTTTGTTCTTGCAAGATATTTGCACAGGGAAATCAGCGAAGGTGTGCTAGATTGACAGCTGGCTCTTACACTGAAGACTGTTGCTCCACTGGCCTCTGGTTTGTATTGTTTCTGGTAAGAACTCTGCACTCATCCTGTTTTTGTTCCTCTGCCCTAGCACGCCCTTTCCCTTCTGACAGTGTTTAAGATTTTTCGTCTTTATGCCTGGTTTTGAGCAACTTGATCGTGATGCACTTTGGTATTGTTTTTCCCTTGTTCCTGTGCTCAGGGTACATTGATTCCTTGGATCTGAGGGTTCATTGTTTTCATCAAATTTGGAAAAATGGCCAAAATAATGGCCAAAATTTTTCCAAATAATTTTCTGTCCCCCTTCTTTTCTTTTAGGGTCTTCGGTTATCTGTATACTGGGCTGCTTGGAATCATCCACGACTTGCTGCTACTGTTTTAATTTCGGGGATTGCTTCCTCTAGGGGTTTCCTTTGGATTGCTTCCGTGACTGAATCTTCAAGTTCATTTGTCTTTCTTTCTGCAGGGTTTGATCTGCTGATGATCTCACCCAGGATAATTTTCATCTCACACATTGTAGTTCTCATCTCTGGAAGTTCAGTTTGGTTCTCTTTTTTTGTATCTTCCGTGTCTCTGCTTAACCTTTTGAGCACATGGGATACAGCTGTAGTAACTGTTTCAATGTTCTTTTTGGCTTGTTCTAACACCTGTGTAAGTTGTGGGTCACTTCCGGTTAATTAATCAGCCTCCTCATTGTGGGCGTTTTCTCACCTCTTTGAGTGCCTGGTAGCCTTTGATTGGATGCCAGACGTCATCAGTTTTACCCTGCTTGTGTGCTGTGTGTCTTTATATTCCTGTAAGGAGTCTGAGCTTTGTTCTGGGGTTCAGTCAAGCTACTTGGAAACAGTCTGAGCCTTTTGGAGCCTGTTTGTGTAATTTACTAGGCAGGTCTGAAGCAGCATTTAGCCCAGAGCTAATTACTTCCCACTGCTGAGGCCATACCTTCTCGAGAATTCTACTCAATAACCTGTGAATGTGAGTTTTTCCAGTCCGATTGGTGGAAATAGACACTATTTCCAGCCCTACATGCTTGCTGGGACTGTTCCCTCTAATCTTTTTAAATGGTTTAAAGTTTTTTTTTTTTAATTCTTGGATTTGCCAAGTTGGTTTTCCTGACCTCGGGTGATGTTCTCCCAGGCAGGCACTGCTCAGTCCTCTGCTGGGTACTTGGGGAGGACCCTCTGCAGACCTCGAAGGCTTTCTCTCCCCTCCTGGTACTTTGCCCTGAGACAGTCTGGCAGCTCAGGTCTCCCCAGCCTCCCAGCTCCTTCTCCTGGCTCAGGGACCCCCCCAGACGCCACGTTCGTTCTCACTGCTGCACCGCAGCCTGGAGATCTTCCAGGGAAGTAAGCTGGGGCCATCACAGGACTCACCTAATTTTGTTTCCCCACTTTCAGTGTTGTCCAGTGTCTTGAAAAGCCCTTGTTTCATATATTTTGGTGGTTTTACCTGGGAGAGTAAGTCTGTTCCCCATCACTGTGTCTTGACCAAAACACTGGACATTTTTGAGATGTGTCCTCACCTCCCCAGGGCCCATCCTGCCCAGTATAGCCATAGTTTTCATTATAGAGGTTCCATTTAGCCTGACAAGAAGGGTGAAACCTTGTTGTATAGCTGTGAAAACAGCCCCCTGCTTTCTCTAGAAAACCAAGAAACCGTCCAGGCACGGATAAACACACAAACCCCAGCTCAGCAGAACTGCCCAGAAGCCAGCCAATGGTAATGGCATTTGCGACCAGATCGGACGGAAGGAGTGCGGGGATCCCAACAGTACCGGGAAGATGGTGCCTGCCCACCCTGCAGGGCGGGCGCAGCCCCCAGAAGGGTTTTCTACAGCGTGGGAGGCAGCCGCGCTGTGGGTGGGGGCCGGTGGGGAAGATGACAGAGATGTGGGGGCTGTTTCTGCCTTGCAGTGTGACTGTTTACACCCACTGCTTTTATCTCTGGCCAGGAAGGGGGACCAGGTCTGGGAGGGGGCAGCAGGAGGCCGAGCTCCCTGGGAAAATTCCTTTCCGAGGATTATTCTTGCTGCAGAGCAGCTCTGAGGCCTGAAACATCCCCACCCTCACCCCACTGGAGTCGGTCAGGACAGAAGAGGCCTCCCAGGGCTGCGGCAGGGCAGGCTGGGGCCTCACGAGGCCCGGAGCTGCACTGCCCGAGCCAGGGAGCTGCCAGGGTATCAGTTAATCCCCTCAAGAGGCCAGTAAGGGTGGGTTCTTGGCCCCATTTTACAGATTAGGAGCCAGAGTTCCCGAGTTACTCAGCTGACAGATGGGACAAACTGGAGGGCCAGCCTGAAGCCATCTATGCTCCAGCCATGAGTGTCCCCTTCACTGTCCTTGAGAGCTCCAAACCTCTGCTCCCCAAATTCCCTGGCAGAGTGGCATCCAGGGGCCCCCTGGACCCGACACTGACTTCTGGCCTCCTGCAGCATGCCTGTGTGGGGTGAGGCCCTGAAGAACTTTCCATCTCCCTCAAGGCCTTATAAGTAAAATGAAGCCGCAGTTCCCTACTGGCATCTGAGACGGTTAATGAAAGATTGAGGGGGAGCTGGCCTGGATCTGGGGCAAGGGTCTGTTCTATCCTAAATAGGTCTTGCTGAGCACCAGCAGGACACTGCGTGTCCTGGAGCTGGAGACGTGTGGGTCTAAAATTGGAAGCCTCGGAGGTGGCCTTGACTTTTTCTGGCCTTGGATCATCCACACTCCGCCTTCAGCTGGGAAGGATCTGACAGGTGGTCCCAGCCCTTGGGCCCCTGTGCCTGGATTCCTGTGCTCTCAGCCGAGACCCTAAAATAGACCAGGACACGATACACCACGTCCGCAGTGTCCTGCCTCTCTGAGCAATGCGGGGCTTCGTCGCGGACTCTCAGGGGCTCCTGCGGCGGATGGCAGCGGGCCTGGCCCTGTACTTCTGCGCCGCTACTTGTTACCTGTGGGCTTGGGGGCTGTCACCTGGGTCCTCTGAGTTTCATGGTTTTCATTAGCTCACATTTTCTCTGCCCTTCAAGCCATGGGGCCTTAGGACTCATTCTTCTCTCAAGTGTCTTAATTTGCCATCTTTTTCAATCCCCAAGTCCCACAGACATCACTCAGCCTCTTCCATCCACCAAGAACATCCACAGATTCACCCTGCTGTCTGAGGCCTGCGGTTGACTTCTGCCTAAAGCCACTGTCTTCTGTCGGATTTTCAGCATCCCCGGCTGACCGACGCGGGCAGAGCCAAGGCCGCTTGCTTCTCTTGGCGGAGCTCGTGAATTGTCATCTTAGACTTGGGGCTCAGGGGACCCGGCCCAGCCTTCATCTGGTGGGAGGCAGGGCATGGCCTTTATTGATTGCAGACTGCACGCACGCATTACACCCAATGCTTACAAGACTCGGACAAGAGAGCTTGCTGTTCTACAGCGGTGCTAATAATGGTTCCTTATTCCCAGCCTGAAGCCACCAGCTGCCGAGATGCAGAACGAGAGCTTCCTGGCGCCGTGTCCCATGTCCCAGGCTATTTTAGGTGTCAGGAATTCGTGCACATTTAGCATGTGGCCAGGACCACTGGAGAGTCTGTCTTTCCTTGCCAGCGCTCCTCGGCCCACCCCAAGACCCTCTCTCATTCCCTGGCTGGTGGGGATAGGAGGGTGAGGGTCTTCACCTAAAAACTCCTGTGCCTGGAGAAAGTCAGGTGGCTTGAAGCCCAGGACCTGTGGACACTCTCTGACCTTCTGTCCATGGCCCGTATCCTCTGGACGGCTCCAGAAGGTTTCTCTAAAGTGGTGGCTTCCTTTAGACTACGGGAGCCGGCCAAGCTGATGATCCGCCTCTGGGAAGTCTGAAGGCTTTAACTCTGCCCTGATGTGACTCTTTGGGCTCCCTGTCAACCTGCAGTTTCCAAGCAGGACCTCACTGTGGTTGATTTCAGGGGAAGCAGTGGGGGCCGCAGGGCAGGGTCCTTGCCTCATCAGTGAGCGATTGCGCACGTCTCCCCATTAGGCCTCCCTGTGTTTTTAACAAGCCTGTAAGGAAGGTCTCCTATCCTCGACCCACAGCAGAGGGAGGGTACCAGGACCCCAGGGAGACCGACCGTGCCCACCAGCTTTGAGTTCAGGCCTGCCTCTGTCTAAACTCCACAGCGTCTCTCTCTGGGGGTCCGGAAACACCCACCACCTGCAGACGGTGCCACTTCTCCAGCTATTTCCAGGCTCTGCTTGGGTTCCAGGCATCCAAGCACTTCCAGCAGGTGGCAGGACCACCCAAATGCCCCCGTGCACCGGAGGAGCCAGCGCCGCGGGGAGTGAACGGAGCCAGTTGGAGTGTGTGCAACCCTGGGGTCTCAGCACCATCGTCCCCTGCTGAAACCACATTATTTTATTAATAACTGGCCAGCCCCAGGCTCGATAAAAAATCGAATTTTGCAGACTTTTTCCAGTTCTTCCGCAGAAGCTGTAGGGGCACAGTTATGGAGGGGACTTTGAGGGAGGTCTTCCAGGCCCAAGGGTCTCTGGAAGGCATCTTTTCACATGCAAAGTTATTAAAAGCTGCATAATTCTCCAGGAGGGCAGCAGGTTTTGGAAACAAAGCCACTTCTGAGATTTGAGGTCAAGGGTTAAAGGGCAGGCCACTCAAGCCCCTTGCTCTGTTTGAGGGTGTAGGGCGAGTGTTTCCCCTGGGGGGCAAGCTGTTCGGGGACCTGACACCTCCCTCTGGACATCCCCAGCGGGCCTCACCGTTCAGGACCTGAGCCCACCTCTCCTGCAGGACCACTGACGTTCAAACCTACCAGATCCTGGTTGTGCGTCCCAGGCCCCCTGAAAGAAATCTAAGATCATGAGATCTGGGTATCCCTCAGACTTCAAACTGCCACCGTCTGGATCCCAGGGAACAGCTGATGGTAGGACAATGGGACACCTTGACTAGTCGGGAGGGAGCAGGTACTCCAGGTCGGGTGGCCCCATCCTGAGAACCAGGGCAGATTTCCGGTGAGGGATGCCCACCTGCGCAGACTCTGTCCACCCGCCATGCCCTTCGCGGGGTGGGCGGGGGCTGTGTCTCCTTCCAGGTGGCCGCCAGGCTTGCACAGAGGGGCCTCCTCCAAAGCCCTTCTCTTGCCGGCCACAGAGCACCAGGCCCGGAGGGCAACCTGTGTGAGCACGTACACGGCCACCAACGTGACCCTTCATCCATGGACTTTAAAGAGAATCTAGATTTTGTTTTCTCTTCCAATTAAGGGACCTTGGCAACTGCGTCTTCCAGGGTCAGAGAGCCCCCAGAGAGAGGGGGTTGGGGGCAGCACAGAAGGGGGAGCCCCCAAGGAGAGCAGGGTGCTGCGATGCCGGTGGGAGACCCTCACCCCTTGGAGGGCAGGACTGGGCGGCAGCCCAGCTTGATGGGCCAAGGCCTTCAGGCCATATGGAGGCCCCACCTCCAGACGTGCCTGGCTTGGATTTCCCGGCCTTTGGCACTGGGAGGCCACACAAAGATGGTATTCATGGCGAGGCCCTAAATTCTCTCCGGAACGAGGCAGAGTTTAAATAAATACATAAGAAACTTGGATCCTGGGGCCGGACTGGGCTTGCCCAGGGAGGGGGTAGGTGCTATTAACACCAAAAAAGAAAGGAGCCCCTCCCCCGACACACACAACTCTGCCGAGTTAGTGAAACTGCTTCCTCTGGCCCCGTCCGGGCACAGCCACAAAAGGCTTGCGCCTGTTGACAGCCCCAGGGACCGGCATATTCACTGTCCAGACTCAACAAGAGGAATTGAACCTTCCTGCAGGCCTGGGGTAGGCAGGTCCCTTGGCACACCCGCTCAAAGGGCGATCGAGGGGGCTCCAGGAGGTCTTCGGGGTGCAGAGGTAAGGAGGCCCCAGACACGCCAGGTCTGTACTCTCATCTGGGTCGCGGTGACAAAGCATCAGAAAAGGAGATGCTGAGACCGCCTGAGGCTCCATTTGAAACTGCTCCCCACCCACACCCCCACGACCAGGCTATGCGCCAGGCCCTTGGGTGAGTGAAATTGGCCTCATCAGCTCCTCTTTCTAGGTGAGGAAACTGAGGCGGAGTATGTTAGGGACTTGTGCGAGGAAGTGGAAACTAAATCCCTCCTCCCAGAGGAAGAACACTTGGGGCGTGTGTGTGCCTGTGGGGCTGCAGAACCCTCCATCGGGACACACAGGCCGCCTCCGGGCCGCGCTGCCCCAGCCAGCCCGGAACCAGCAGGAAAGCAGTGGGAATGAACTCTGACCTCCGAGTGGAGCAGCCAGGTGGGAGTGCCTCTTGACCCTTTGCTTGAAACCAAGTGCTGAGTTTTAAAGCCCCGTGAGGATGGCCAGAGGGCAGAGATGCCTGTCCCACGTGGCCGGGCAGGCGGCCACCTCACCACGTGTCTGCGGAGAGGGTCCCTCCCCTGGGCTGGGGCATGCTTTGTGACCAGGTTTGCCAATTAGAAAAATGCAGAACCTTCTCCCTGCTCCTTGGTGGGTTTGACTCCCACCAAAGTAGGGGACTGGAGAGAGCTGGGGCGCCCCCATCCTGCCCCGTGGAGCCATGAGAACATGCCTCCGCAGTGGGGGTGACAGTGGGGTGGAAATGTGGGGAAAGTCTTCATCTTTATTCCCAGGAGGGTAGCAGCATTCTCCTTGGAAGTGGGTTTGGGTTGGAGAGACCCCACTCCCGCAAACCTCAGGCACATTACATCACTTGAAAAGGGTCCTTTTAAGAAATTCAATAAATCACCCAGTGGGGTTAGCTCTGTGCAGTGTTGATAAATGAGAAGTCGGAGGGCTGGGCAGGACCCTCTGACATGGATAGATGGGTGGTCGCGGCCGCCCCTGGGGTTTCTACGCCGCGGAGCAGGGCTGGGTCCCCCGCAGGACCTCCAAGGGCCCAGGGGAGTGAGAGAGGTGAAGGGCCTCCCTCCAAGTCTGACATGAAGCTTAAAACTGGAGGTGAATTTGCTTTGTGGGCTGTTCTTTAGCCTCGCTAGTTTTTTTTCAAATCACATATTATTATTATTGGGTGTAGATTGGTACCACCTTTTTAGAAGCAACCTTTCAAATGCGTTTTCGTTGCGTTCTACTGAAATAGAGTGTTTGAGGCTTTTTTCCCCCCACACTATTTGTAATTACAAAAAATTGCAGTGACCTTTTTGTCCATCATTAGAGAAATGGCTGGATGAACCGTGGTGACATCCGTTGAAGGAATACTATTTACCTTTCGGTTGATGGACAGGCTGAAGCCAAGGTCTGTACGTGTACAGGCCTGGGGAGCACTGGGAGAGCTGTCAAGAGCTAAGACAAGTGGAAGAAACTGTATGGGTTGGTTGATCCCATCTGTTAAAAAAAAAGTGCGCATATGTACATATTTAGTTAAAAGACTGTATATGCCTAAAAATATTTGGAAGGAGCCACAGCGACCAGTTTAACAGTGATTACTTTGGGGGAGCATACATTCTTCTATATTTGAATCTGTTACAAGCCAGTTTTGCTTCTGTCACATAAAAAGAGAGCTGAGAAGCACGTTACTTACCTTTGGATAAAACCATGGAAAATGCCCCCAGTCTACTCTGAGGGTTCTGGCCGCCTGCCCATCACCACCACATCTGTGGGTCCAGGTTGAGAAGCCCATCCTGAGCGTGTGGTCCAACCACTGGGTGGCTTGGAGGGCCCCCCACATGACTGCTGGACACAGGCTCGGGCCTTTATCTGCCGGCCAAGCTGGGCACCAGGGACAACATTGTCCAGTGGTGGCTTCTGCTTAGCCTGGCTGAGCCTTTGCTTTCTCACTGGAAGTGGGTGGATGACAGGGCAGGTGCCTCTGAAAGTGTCCTCAGAGGCAGATAATGGACTCCGCTGTCTGTGGATAGGAGGATGCTTGTCCCTGCTCCCTAACTCTCATTCAGGAATCCAAAGGGGTTCCGATCATGACAAAAACACATAGTTGAAGGAAGATTCACTGTCTGGTCTCCTCCTCCCTCTGTCTTAAGAAATTTACATCCAGCCATCTCTGATTTTAGCCAAAAAAACAAGGGGAAATTGTACAGACCTGTACCACAGGCAGTGCCCAAGGTAGAGGAGGAGGCCTGCCCAGATCATCAGGACTGGGTGGGCAGCTGGTACTCTGGGTACTGATGTGGCACCAGGACACAAGGCACAGCAGTCCCGGGTGGCTGAATACAATATGGATTCCATGAGGCTCTGGTACTCAGGCTCAGCACAGCCCCTGCCACAACCGGCACCCGGTACTCCAGTGCCTCGGACCCCAGGGCTGGGGATGTGCTGGGAGCAGAGGCAAGGAGGAGGGGAGAGTGGGCAAGCTGGGTTGCCAGGTTCTCCACACTGCACCCCAAGGGAGGGCCAAAGACACTGCTGTCAGTTACCCGAGATTTTCGCTGTTTCAAAGGGAAAAGAACTCGATTATGACCAGAACAGGTGCGGAACAAAATACACTAGTTGTGGTTGACTGTGCTGACTGGCCACCTGGTAAGTGAGGAAGGCCAAAGACGGAAGCCCAGGTAATTGCAACAATAAAGAGCAGAGCGGGCTGGGGTTGGAGGCCGGAGGCTGGAGGCCAGAGGCGAGACTGGAGGAGAGCAGAGACTGTCAGTCAGAGTCGGGGAAGAAGGAGCTTCATGGAAGCCTGAGGAGTGGTGGCATCCAGGCTGCAGACACCTCAGATGCTACAAGGACAGAGAGCATCCCCCAGAGCGGCCACAGGGCCTGAGAATATTGTACAGTGGAACAGGGGCGCAGAAGCCAGTGCGGGAAGTGTGTGCGGACCCCCTCAGGAGACAGGCTGAGAAGAGCAGCTGCTGGAGGAGCCTGAGTCATGAAGGAGGGGAGGGTTTCCAGTGGGTTTACAGGTCAAGGGAAGGAAGATGCAGTGGGTGTGAGAGCAGAAACAGGGTCTGGGAGCATGAGGAAAATGAGGCCCCAGGAGATAGGGGGCTCTCCACCCAAGTGTGCTGGGGGCTGGAAGAACAGAAGGTAAGGTGTGAGGTTTGTGATTTCTGCGTGGCAGTTCTGCCCTGGGGTATGGCTCTGCCAATTGGGCTGAGGTGACATGAACTTTTAGAAGACCAGGAACCAGTGAGATGGATAGAGAGAAATAAACACCGCAGCGCAAACACGGGCTGGTGTGGCCCATTGTGCAATTGCGTGTCACACCACATACAGCAAAGTCTGAATTGTGCAGTGCACAACGTGCCCAACTGTACAAACCAGCCCTTTCTTTACAGGAGCAGGATGTGCCATTCACATGGCTGTGAATTCCCAAGAACAAGACTGTGAGCCAGGCCCCCAAACAGCCAGATGCTGCTATGTACACAGGAAGGTGACACAAGATAGCTGAGAAGGCAATAATATCCACGAGTGGAGCCTTGAAAGAGAAGTGATTTCTCTAGGGAGTGAACAAGGAGCTGTAGGGCTGGTAGACAAGGCTGGGATGCCAGCTGCTCCAGCTGCAGCCACACACGGGAGGTGAGAGCAAGAGCAACCTCCCCAGGGGACCCAGCAACCCCAGTGGCAGAGGCAGTGCAAGCTCAGGGCTGTGCGCAGAGCCGGGTCCAGCAGTGTCAGCCTCCACTGGACGGATGAGGAGGCTCTGTGGGGTTCAATGCTTGCCTAAGGGTGGAGCCAGGATTTGGACCCAGGCGTGGACCAAGGCTGGCATCTTTTTAGACCTCAGGCAGCTCACACATCCACATCCAGTGCCCACCCCACATGCAGCTCCAGGTCCTAGGATGGGGCCTGACTAAGATCTCCAAGAATAGAGAAATCAAGTCAGTCTTAATTAAGTCGCAAACAGGGACCAGGGGTCCACAGGGGCCGCGCCACCTGCCCGCAGCCCTCATTGTGCACAGCTAATCCCGTCCAGGTGTCTGCTGGCAGCCCCTGATCAATTAGTCACTGCGATTGAAGCTGAGTGTAATTAATTATTCAATTTTGAGCTGTTCCAGCTTAATGCGTCTGAAATGACATCATGCAGCCTGGGCGTTCTGCAGGCGGGGACAAAGGCAAACAGGTCTGAACAAAGCCCCCCGTGCACCTGACCCACTCTGAATCAGCACTAATCCTCCGCGGCCCAGAGCGCCTGCTCACCTCCACGCCGCCGCCCCCACAGCCACTCTGAGCAGGTGCGCAGCCCCGCATGTGGGGGCTGTTGACAAGGCCGGCTCAGGAGCTTTGACCTCAGGGTCACAGACCCCCAACTTCCTACATGTTCTGTCACAACCCCAGCTCTCCAACCCCACCAGGGGCCTTGCTCTTGGGCTGCATCTTAGCTCTGGCTGCACGTGGAGCGACCCCACGGCGTTTCTGCGGTCGCCACCACTCCATTCCAGGCAGAGGGAAGACTGGGGCCCCGCAGCCCCTGGGAAGATGGACAGGCCCTGTGGGGGCGGTGCGGGGGGGCTTCAGCCTGCTTCCTACCAGAGTTTCCTCTCCTGCACGGGCCCTCGCCTGCCTCAGAGATGATCTAAGGGACTGCAATGAGGGGCAGGAGGCCCTCCTGGTTGAGTTTTTCAAGGGGTGATTGTGGGTCCCTTGAGCCACCCCCACCAGCACCACTGAGGCCAGAGAGCTTGCAGGGAGCTCTCCTGCCCTGCCTCCCCCTGCCCTCCTCTGCTGTGGCCCAGGCCCACCCCCTCTCACCGTCCCATTCACATAACTGGACCCTAGTGTGACATCTACTCAAAGTGACAATGTTCTGGCTTGAACCGTCCATGGCTCCCGAACACCTTGGTCAAGTACAAACCCTCAGCCTGGCTGCAAGTCCCTAATAGCTCCCCCTGCTCCCCCAGCCCTCTTTCTCCCCTTTTCCCTCAGGCACGTGCTCTGTTTCCAAGATGCCGGTCCCTGGATTTCGGGGCTGAGAATGGCCTCCCCAGGCCCCAGTGCCCCCACCCCCGCCTGCCCTCTGTCCTTCCAGACACGCAGCAGGCCTGGCCCGATGCTGCCTCTTGTCTGGTACATCCTATTTGCGCGTGTGTTTACAGGGCAGCTCCAGCTGGGGGGAAGGAGGCCACAACCTCTCTCCCCTGGCTGTGTTCGCTGGGCATCCAGTGCAGCGCATCCAGCGCAGCGCTTAGCACGTAACGGACCCTCCAGAAATGTTTGTTGAATTCATGAAGGAAGAAATTATTAAATCGGCCGAATTGAACTCATTATCTCCCCCCTTCCTCCCTGCCAATGAAGGAGGCCTTGCACCCTGCGTCTGGGATAATGGTGTCATTATCAGCCACTCAGCCCTCCCAGCTGCATTCCGGACCGTTTTCATCCTCTCCTCTCATTGCTGTCCACAGCCAGTGCATTTATCCAGGCTGACTCAAAGAGAGACCCCAACCCTGCCTTCCTCCACACCCTCCCCCATGCCGGGCTCAGGCCTCACTGTTCTTGCCCAGCCTCCATCCTGGGGGCCCACCTGCATCCTGGGGACCTGCCTCCAGCGTCACCCACCCTCTAAGATGGCCCTCAACTGGGTTTTCTGAAGTTTCTGGACTTTTGTGCTTTAAAATGCTCAGGTACCCCGCGGCTCCAACCCCAGGCATATACCCAAAGGAACTGAAGGCTGGGACCTGAGCAGACATCTATAAACCCATGTCTCCACTGTTCACAATGGTCAGAATGTGGAGACAGACAGATGTCCATCGAGGGCCGAAGGGATAAGCAAAATGGGAAATGTACGTACAACGGAAGAGCGTTGTCTTAAAAAGACACGAACTTCTGATACCTGCTGTACTGCGGGCAAACTGAAGACGTGCTGCGTGAAACAGGCAGTCACAAATGGTCAAATTCCTTCTTTCGCTCTTTTCTTTTTTCGGATTCTTTATGATTCCATTCACATGAGGTCCTCAGAGGAGTCAGATTCACAGTGACAGAAAGCAGGGTGGTGGGTGCCAGGGGCTGGGGGCAGAGGGTTAGTGTTTACTGGGTGGAGGGTCTGAGTTTGGGAAGATGAAAAGTCCTGTGGACGGGTGGTGGTGATGGCGGCACAACAGTGTGAGTTGCTCATTGCTGCTGAGCTGGTCACCTACAGGTGGCTAAAATGGCAAATTTTATGTTATGTATATTTTACTACAATTTTTAAAAGTCCTAAAAAATTGAGGTTTTTTTTTTTTAAAACAATGCTCAGGTGCATCAAATTTCCTCGGAGCTACTTCCACCAGCTCTGCCTCCCGCACAGTCTGCCCTGTCAGGGCTCCGCCTTCACCCTGACCCCATCCACTCTGGCCTGCACATCCTCCCCCCGGGCGCCTGTCTCCCCATCAAGACTCAGCCCAGGTTTCTCCTCATTCCCCGAAAACCTGGGCCCTAACTGCCTGCTCAGCACTGTCCCAGGGCTAGAATTGTTCTGTCTCCTTCGGCGCCCCCCACAGGCACAGCAACGCCTGCTCAGAACACAACACTTTGTAAATACTGGGTGAGCCAATAATAGAAGGAAGGGACGCTCAGGGCGCTACGGGCCGGCCCCCCTCTCCTGCACGGGGTCCTCCCTGCTTTTATTACTGCCCGCTCCCAGAACTCACAGCCCCCACCCCCAAAGAGGGGAGGCGGGGTGAATCAGAGACAAATGGCCAGGTGCTCTTGGCAGCACAACAGGGCCCCTGAGGTTTTGAGGGGCCTGTGGAGACCCCCAGCCTGGGTTACATGCCAACTGGCAGGATGCTGATTCTCAGGGTCCCTCTGGGGAAGAGCGAGAGGGTCTCACATCACCCAGGAGAGAACTCCCGTGCGGAGCTGGCTCTGCCCCATGTTCCTGATTTGACACTCTTTTGTTCAGAGTGAGAGCCACTGTGGGGTCAGAGGGGTGGAGCCTCAGTACCCCCCTTTGTAGAATGGGGACTGCACACCAGTGACTGGCGATGGTGGTGGCAGTAGCGGACTCTGCTCCCAGCAGTCACCGCGGAGAGTGCCGGGCTCCATTAAGGAAGCCCCAAGCAGCTCGGGGTCCAGCGCAGAGAGGAAGGAAGCGAGGAGTTCCAGGGTTCATTCTCCCTTGAAACCGGGGGAGAGCCTCAAGACACCATTTCAGTGGACACTGGCTTGCCCTCTGAACAAGCATCCGTCAGGAGATGCGGACCCCGCGCCACCCGACCCCAACACAACTGGCGGTTCCTCAGTCCCAGAGGGTGACAGGGGTGCGGCTCTGTGTCCACCCCGACAGACACAGGAAGGGGTCCACGGGTACAGGGGAGCCCAGGGCACGATTCACTTGTAGAAGGAACACACTCAAGCAAAACTGGGCTGTGGGTTCAGCTGACTGACTCTGTCAGACAGCGGAGTGGTGGTTACCCCTGGGGGGCGGCAGGGGGTGTTTGTGACCGGGAAGAGCTTCTGGGGTGCAGAAGAGTGCTGGGTCTGGGCTGGGTTCCATGGTGTGTTCATTTTGTGAAAATGCACCTGTTGGTGCATTTATAATGTGTGGGGGGGTGTATATTACACTTTAATAAAAGGAAAGAAGAAAAGAAGAGACGGGGAGGGAAGGAGGTGGGGGAAGGCATGGGGGAGGGGAGGAAGGAGGAGAGCAAGTTAAATACACATCGGCCCCTCTGGAGGTTCTGGCTGAGGCTGAGGGGGCGGAGGCCTTTCCCGGATGGAGATGCTGAAACTTCTCCTGAATTTTCAGGAAGAGCAGGGAAAAGGGGTGAGCTACCAGGGAGACCCGGAAGGTGCTGGCAGGGGCTGGGGTGGCCTTCTCCTGAGCAGGGTCTTCTTGCCAGAAGTGCATCTGATAACATGGGGGCTGTCTGAGTCCAGGGTCTCCAACTCCCAAAGGGAAGCTGAGAAGGGACCTGGGTGGCATGGCCACAGGGCTGACCACCTGCTCCATTCGGAGGCAGGAGTGGAGGGTGGACGGCTGTGGTGGCCAGCCATCACCCAGAGCAGGCCTTAGCCCTGGAGCTGGCCTCGGATGTGGCCTTGGATGAGCCAAGGCAAAGATCAGGGGAGGAGAAGGCGGAGGTTCCAGACTGAAAACACCCTTTCAGCATCAAGGCCGACAGTTCAGGCTCTCAGGGAAGCAACCTTCTGGCGTGGCCAAGACTCATCCCCTCCATCTGTGGCATGGTGGGGACAGGGGCTCCGTGCCTGGGACCCCCGAATTTGGAAGCAGGGGGAGCGGGTCTCCGCAGAGACGCCGCTGCTTGGCTCAGGCCGAGCGCACCGGGAGAGCCTGGTGCCCAGCAAGCCTGCCCGGGGCAGCCCATGGTGACTGGGCTGGCAAGGATTCCCTCGCGGTCATGTCTAATTGCCATTGCGGCCTAGCTGATTAGCACAGTAACCACCAGCCCCAGGAAGGAGGTGGACTTCAGAGCGCCAGGAATTAAGCCGAGACTTTGCAAGTTCATGCCTGTGCCTGCCCCAGCCAGCAGCGTGGGCCCCGTGGGCAGGAGCAGGCCTTATTCAGGTCTGGCTCAGATGCTCTCGCCTGTTGACTAAACTGGGGTCATTTAAAGGCAAGCAACCCTCCGGGCTTGGTTCCTGCTCCAGCCACCCCGATGGGGACCCCGGGAACCCATTCCCCCCAGAAGCAGTCCGGACAGGCGGAGCGAGGCCGCGGGCGGGGCGGGGCCGGGCCTCACGTCCGGGGAACACCGAGCTCGTGGCTTTCTAAGAAAGGAGCTTGGCCAACGCCTGTGGCAGCAGCGTGACCACATGGCTTGGCCACAACGAGCCTGTCTGTGTGGGATTCTCCAGGAATCATTTGTCTCGGAGGATGTGGTCAGGGGCGGAGGGGAGAGGTGGAAGGCCTGACTCCAGGGTCCCGGAGGGTGTGGTTGTGGTTGATGAGCCCAAGGGAAGCGTGGACTTTCACACAGGTGGAGGAAAGCCAGGGCCAACTGTTTTTGCCCCCACTTTTTCAGGATGAAAACTGTCCAACAGCCACCACAGTAGAAAGAAGAATGAACATGACCCTGTGGACCATTCAGCCACATTCAGCAGCCTGAGCGTCTGCACCACTTGGAGGCCACATTTAGACCCATGGCAGGGCTGAGAGCACCCCCACCCCCCACACAGTGACCGCCGGGACAAAGGCTTTCTCTGCCGGTCAGCTCTCTTCCGGAAGATTTCCCTGCACCCCAGGCCCCTGCCCTTGGGAAGTCCTCCATTCGGGCAAGACCCCTCCCGCCCACACGCACACAGGGCTCTCTGGAAAGTCCCTCCAGGTCTTTGAGGTTGTCCCAGAACAGGTGGCATGGACGAGCGAGAGCTCCTGGGGCACCACGAGGAGGCCACGGGCCACCTGACGCTGCCAGGGCCCCAGCCCCCGTGCTAAATGCGCTGGGCTCCGAAATAGGCTTCAAAGCGAGTGCCACATGCGGCTCTAGACCTGGTCCCTGGCTATCGGGTTTCCTGATCTCCCTTGCAGCCTTGGTTACGGGTTAGCATGAATCTTCTCGCCCCTTAATTATAGTTCTGGCATCCGAAAAATACACCAACACCTCTCCCTCCCTTGGCGCCCTCGCCTCATTCCTCCCCACTCCCAAACGCTCCGGGAGCCGGAGATAATCCCCGGGCTGCTAAGGACTGTCCCCATCCCTGTCCTCTGTGGTCTGACTGCACCCTCATTGGCCCGGGCCTCTCAGCTGCCTTACAAGGTAATACTGCCCGCCAGGAGATGCTACTTTGGGAAGAGTCAAGAGGACAGAGAATGTCAGGATCTTTTTTTATGCTCGGAGCCAAGCCATTCCTGGGGCCGCCGAGAACAGGCGGTGTTCTGTAACCGAGACAGCTTGAGCACAAGCTCTCTTCCAGGGGGGGCGGGAGGTGGAAAAAGTAAGCCCACGGTCTCTTTGGCTCGAGTTGGATGGAGCAAATCAAAACATTGAGGAATTTTCCCCTTCCAACTGCAGATCTGTTTTAGGTCTGATGTCTGTCAACCAAATTAGAATAGATGAAAGCCAGCCTCGACTATGTCTGTGGGAGAGGCACAGCCTTCGTGGCGGGGACGGGCAACCTCGTTCTGGGCTGCTTCCCTACTTGATTGCATCTCCAGGGTGGAAAACAGACTGTGCATGCGATTCTCCCGTTCCTCCCAACGCCCCTGCCCACAGAGGGGACACACGGCAGGAACGCCGAAGGGAAACTCCGGGGTGACTGGAAGTCCTTTGGAGGCAGAGGGAAAATTGAGGGGGGGAAAAAATCAAGCCCACAAGAGCAGGGTGGGGACGTACAGTGTTCTGGTGTTTTCAGGGAGAGTGAGTTTAACATGGGCCCCGGCGGGCTGGGTGTCTGCATTCTGGGCTGTGTTCGCAGGCGACGTGTCCACAGCCCAGGAGGGGACAGACCTATGCTGCCTCGCCTGGCTCCCTCCTCCTCTGGGACCCCAGGCTGCAAGAGTACAACGGACAACTTTGCAGTCTTAGATGGGAGCGTGGGCAGGACACAGGGAGACAGAGAGAAGAGAGGAGGCAATCGCAACCACAGAGCCAGGAAAGAGACACTGTGGGGCAGTCGTCCAGGAGGGGAAGACGGACAGTGCTGGGCAGTCCCAGCGGTCCCAGCGGCTGGTGCACTGCATGGGGGCCTCTGAAGGGCCAGTCTCTGGTCACTGTTTGAACACTCCAGACCCCAGTGCAAAGTGGCAGTGAACTTCTGGGGCTGTCTCACCCTCCAGCCTTCCTTGGAGTCCTCAAGAAAACAGAAATCGTGCCGCGAGAGGAGGTGGGCAGGTGTAGGGAGAGGCACCCTAAGAGGAGGCTCCAGAGGGGACGCGCCATGTCCAGGAACCTAGAAAGAGGCACTTAGACAACCGCCCCCACCCGCACCCTGCCAGCATTCTCTTTGAACTGTCTGACCAGAGGGTTGAAGTGCCCCTGTTTTCACCACAAAGCAGCAGAGAGGGAGGAACCAAGGCAGCCTCTCTCTGCAATTCAGGAGTCGATCCGCACCCCTCCGCCCCTGCCCAGGTCCCCCCAAATCTAAGCCCCCAGGGCCTGTCTGGGTGTCCTTCCCCGGGCTCTGTGAGTGTCGGGGGTGCACTCCGCTTGGGCGAGGACACAGAACATCTTCAAGGGGCTCAGGTTTTCTGCTGCCAGTTGCCACCCTGCTCCCCCCACCTTCCATCCTTGTCCTGGGCCTGCACGTAGGTCATGCCATCTGCCACTGTCCCCATTACATCACTGGACAGAAATGACGGCATTTGCTGTCCCCACACATGGCTGTAACCAGATCAGCCAAGAGCCCCCATCCTCCTCCTGCTCGGCCCCGCCGGCCCCCTAAAATAGCCCTGATGTATGTGCGGCATCTTCTGGAACAGACCCGACCCGATCACGTAAACATCCCTGGCGTCTTGTGCACGCGTGGCAGTTATCAATAAGGCAGGTGGTGCTCATGGGCTCATTCCTGCAGGGGCCCCGGCTCAACAGCGCACATGTCTGCCGTGGCCGGGGGCTGAGGTCAGTGCCCGTGTGGGCCCGGCCTTGACAAATGGCCTCCGCTCGTGCTGACATCCATAATTATAGGCTGGGCATCGGGGCTGGCGTGGGCCCAGCTCCAGGCCTTGACCCTGGCCACCTCCTTTTATAGAGAGGGAAACTGAGCACAGAGAGGTCGTAGGAGCTGCACAGGGCACTGGGAACCCAGGCGTCCATATGCCACGTCCACTGGCCCGCCTCTAGGCTCAGTGGAAGAAGAGGTGGGCAGGGAATCAGGGTGCCCTGAAGGCCACCAGGGGGGAAGAAAGCTTTGTGCTCAGTTTGGTCAAACGGGGACCTGCTTTTGGTTCTTGAGAATAGGTCCCAAAGAGGAAAAGAGGCTCAGAGCCCAGGAAAGACCCTTGGGCTAAGAGCTCTCAGTATGTTCGGGGAGGCCCTGGACACCGCTCTCGGAGCGCCACTTTCTAGATCACTACTGACATCTCCGGAGCCAGGTCCCTCTGCGCCGTGGGGCTGCCCTGAGCAGAGTGAGACGTTCAGCCACACCCCTGGCCTCTGCCCACCATGTGCCAGTAGCATCTGATTGTCACCATCAAAAATGGCTCTAGCCATTGCCCTGATGTCCCCTGGTCACCCCAGGTTGAGAGATGGGACTGTGCCTGGTGACCCCCAGGTCCCCAGCTGGGCTGCCCCCACCTTCCTCCTCCACTCTGCTGTACCTGCAGGGCTCCAGGGTCATCACTGAGCCAGGGCAGCAAAGCCTGTGGAAGGTTCTGGCCTTGGCTCTGGGTCCCACGGGGAGCGGACTTGTTCACAGGGGAGGAGAGGGAGGGCAGAGGAGATTTTGGGTACAAAGCACATGTATGAAGGCAGAGAAACAAAGCGGTGAGGGTGAGTCATTGTCCAGGGATCCAGGAGATGTTCCTGGCGGGGACTGAGGAGGCGGGAAGGGAGACCGGCAACAGGGGAGACAAGACAGTGCACACCCTCTCAGAGTCCCAGCTGTTCAAGGGGGGCCCCACAGAGCCGGCCCTGGTTGGCTCTCACCTCCCAGGGAGCTCTCTGACCTTCAGGTGGATCCATCCATTTTTCCTGGCTGTGGCCCCCCATTTTACCCTCCAGTGTACCCCCTTCTCAGGGAAACATCTGCCCATTGGGTCCCTTAGACCCAAGACTGGCCTGGGGATGGGGACGGCAGGCCAGCCAGGGGCTGGAAGGCTCTGGGCAGTGTAGGGAGCACCCCAATCAAGACACCAGTGGTCCCCAGTCCCTGTGCCTCCCCCTGCCCACCCTGGGGGCTGCCCTCCCAGCAGATGGGCTACACATGAAGGGCCCCAAGGGGTGCCAATGGACCCAGGGGAATTAGGTGAAGCGGGGAGGTGTGGTGGGAGGGTTTCCCAGACAGCACTTGGGACGATGTCTTAGCAGCAGCGGCCGCAGGAAGCGGGGAGCACGGCCAGGGAGCTGAGGCGGCGCTGGGTCCAGGCCCAGGCCAGGCAGCCTGGCGGGCTCCAGTGCGTGCATGCTGCCATCGTGTGGAGGCCAGGCCCAGACGGCCCAGGAGCTGAGGGGCACCCCCAGACCCCCACTGGGACCCTCTCCTGGCCAGGATGCCTCTGGCCCCAGGCTGCAGGCCTAACTGGGCCCAGATGGCCTTGGCAGAGGGGCTGGCTGGTCTGCTGCATCCCAGGGCCCCAGAGTCCAGCCCAGGGTGGGAGGACCAACGGGTGGTTTGAATGGGCAAACCTAACCCCAGGGCCTTTCAAAGATGATTGACGGGGGCGGGGGAGGGCTGTCCTGGAGGCTAGACACGGACCGGGCCTGGCATGGCAGCCTGTAGACCCTCCCTGCCCTGTTTTCCCACTCATCCTGGAAGGATGCTGTCCCCAGAGGATGCCCTCACCGTGGTGGGGGCTCTCACCTTGGCCTCTCGCCTCCCCTGCCCCTCCCAGCACATTCTTCATCACAGGGAGAAAAGACCCTCATGTTGGCCCCAGACCCAGCATGCTGTCTGCACAGCCGCTTCTCCTCAGCCCCTCTCCCGTGCACTGGTCCCCTGCCCGGGGCTGCCTCCCCCTCCCAACCCCAGTGGCTGCGGCCCCTCTCTCCCTGCTTCCACCTCCCACCTCTTTAAGAACTGTAGCAACTGGATCAGTCAGCGTCCTGCAGGAAGCAGACGCCCACTCAAGGAAAGGGACAGTTTAGGAAGGTGTGGGAAGGGGCTGGGAAGGGGCAGGGATGGTGCAGCCCCCCACTGGGTGCAATTTGGAGATGGACTCTGCCTGGGTCCACAGGGCCAGCAGGGAACCTTTCGGGCCCAGGGCTGCATTGGGTGGACCCTACAGAGAGGAATAAACATGTCAACCTCATGAGTCCCCTCAGGTCACAGCAGAGTGGGGAGGGCGAGGTGGAGTGGACAGGCCCCCCAGAGTGGGTATAAATCAGTGGCTGAGTCTGGGAACTCATCGCCATTGACCTTCCTCGAGCAGTGAAGTGGGCTCTGCAGGCAGGAAGGGTTAGGAGCCCCTCTGCCCGTCTGGGACAGGCACTCCGGACGAGAGATTGCACAGGGACAGACTATACGCAGAGAGCTGACCCTCTCTTCCCTGGTCACCTGCCCCGATGATGCCTTCCCCCGGCAATGCCAGCTGGCTCCGCACCCTGGGGCTGACCCCTGGACCCTGGGTCATCAGGGCTTCTGCCCTCTGTTCTGGTTGGGCTCCCGATGGAGGCACCAGCTGGAGACGGGAGGGCAGGGCAGGGAGCCTAGAAGTTCCTTCCCTGCTCCTGGTCCCAGCTCAGAGGCTCACTGTCTCCTCCCCCATGCCCTCCCCAACCCGTACGGCCCATGGGGTGTGCGTGTGTGTGTGTGTGTGTGAGACAGCTTCTTGTGGTTGCTCACCCCCAGGTTCTACAGCATCCCCGGTTGGGTACCTTAACACCTTCTGAATCATTCTTCAGTCAGATCTACTCACTTGAACCACCCGAACGGATTGCTTCCGGTCAGGACACTGGTTACCTCTAAACAAACACACCTGCTCATCACCAGTTTCATTCCACATCCAAAATGTTGGGCTCAACCTCATGCAATGGCCAGCCTTCACACGTGGTGATTTCACCAGCTCCCACAACAGCCCACTTGTCACCAGCCTCCCTGCTCACCCTGCACATGGGTCCCTCCTCCATCCAGGTCCTGTCCAGCTGTCAGCACAGTCCCCCAAACCACCAGTCAAAGCAGTCACTCCTTCACCCCGGGAGTAAAATCCTGATCGACTGGCAAGAAGCTGACTTCTTCCGCCTGGTCCAGCCCGGTCCTGCCCGGTCCAGCCCGGTCCAGCCCCTCTCCAGCCCTCCCCGGCTCAGCACAGGGGCTGCCTCCCCTGCCTGCCCTCCCTGACCACTTCTGCTCAATCCCCTGGCCCTGCTACCTCCTCCCATCCTGGTGTCTGCCTCCTCCTCAGAGATGCCAGTCTTAGGGTCTCCTGTTCCTCTCCTTCTGGAATGTTCTTCCCCTCTCCCTGCTGTCAGGCCCCTCCTGAGCTCCTTGCCTGTCCCCTTCCATCTCACTCACAGAGCTGGGAAGCAACTCCACCCTCTGGGGGCCACAGGGTCTGTGAGGGATCTAGACGCCCATTCTCGGGCCACCTGTGCCTTGCCTGTTCAAAGGCATGGAGAAGAATGGAAATTTCTTACCGCTGGAGAATCTGGGGGACTTCCGGAGAAGGCTCTGGATGAGCGCTTAAAGTGGCTGATTGAGAATTCAGAGAAATGTCTGCAGTGTCTCCTGGCAAGCCCAGCCATGGGTGATTAAAACAGGAAGACCTGATAAACGGCCCAGAAGCCTTGCACGTACATTCTCACAGGGGCGCTCAGGAAAATCAAGGGCTGGAGTGATTTTTCTCCCCAGCAAGAAAGATTGGGCCACTTAGTTAAGAGCTACCCTTAATCTTACACAAACTAGGTCTAATTTCTTCAAATTATTCCACATTTCACTAATTTTGCACCCCCGCCCCCCACTTTTACTCAAGAGTGTCTGAGCAGACGTACCCTGTGCAATTTTAAAAGCCTGGATGTAAAGACTGTCTCATTTGCCTTTGATGTGAACAGAGCGTCTGGATGCTTGTTATTTGCAGCTGGAGAAGAAACTCCGGCAAATGGGGCTGGGGGAGCTGGGACCCGTGCCCCCTGCTCCGGAGCTCCCGGCCAGGGCTTCACTAGCACGGGTTACCGGCTGCCTTGACAAGGACGGGGGTGCCGCGCGCACCTAGCCTGACGCACAGAGCCGGAGATGTGGCGCGTGCATCAGGCAGAAGGCTTTGGCGGGCCCCGGAAGCGGGGAGCTGCCGCGGGGCCCCACAGCCCTCTCGCCCACCGGCAGCTCATTTGGAAATTGCACTTGCACTCTGCTTCTGTTCTTTTCAAACCCTGAACAAAGCAAAACAAAAAAATTCGAAGAAGAAAGAAAGAAAGAAGGGACACACGGGCTGAGCCGGGCGCAGGACTGAGAGCTGCAGCCTGGAGATCCCAGCTGATTTCATCACAGCCCATACTGGTCAGTTGGGGAAACTGAGCCTCCGAACTTGAGCCCAAGAAGGTGCACTGGCACAGCTCCCGTGTGTGTCCTGTTTGGCCACGTGTCCACCCCGGGGAGACTGGGTCTGCCAGCCAGGTCGAGCAGCATCCTGTCTCTCTGTTGGCACCGCCTGGGGGCTGGGAAGTGGTGCTGAACAAACCAGCCAGCAGTGACCGACACCTGCAAGGACCTGTGGCGACGTCGGGCAGCTTCGCACACTCAGCCTCGTCCCCTTCCTTCTGCCTGCAGTACTTCCATTGTCCTTCTGCGGGTCAGCCCTCCCCACTGAGTCCTTGAGGTTGGAGCAGCAGAATCCCCTCCCCCATTTCGACCAGCGAGCCAGAGAGCGTCCCCCCCGGGCCAGTGTGAGAGGTCCAGCCCAGCCCTGCCAGCCACCATCAGCACTAGGGCTGCGTTATCCCCAGGAAACAGGCACTGTCTCTCATCCAGACTTGAAGCTGGAAGACTCTGTGCCCAGAGCTGCCAGGGAACAGGAGAGAGATTGAGAATGAAGGCACCAAGAGCAGAGGCTCTGAAGGAGAGACGGCTCCTGGCTCAGCCATCCCTGGGCTCTCCCGTGTGTGGCTCAGTCCACACCGTTTCTTTTTACTTTGGCCATTTGCGCTGAGTTTCCTGCATCAGCACATGCAAGGGTCCTCACATGACAGACCTCAGAGACAGGACAGCCCAAGCCCTCGGCCTGGAACAGGACCCAGTTCTACTGGTTTGTCTGTGAAATGATCCTAGGAAGCATCTGCAGGGGGTGGGGACACGAGCGAGAAGGGAAGCAGCCCCTACAGAGAGGCTGGATGAGCGGGATCCCCTGCGGGCAGCAGGGGCTCCATCCCACCGGGAGGCCGCATCGCATCGAACCTGCCTCCGTTGTCCCACCGCAAGCACGAGGAGGGTTGCTCTGAGGGCATCGATTCCAGCCCACCCCACACTTCCCGATAACCCGAAAGCGTGTCCGGCCGAGTCACAGCACGTGCAGTGGGAGTCTTGTGGTCAGTGTCCAGGGAAGCAGTGATAGACCAGGGGATCCGGACAGCCAGCATCATCAGCTACACCCCCCCGAGTTTATCGGGGAAGGAAGACAGGCCTGGGACAGGGGATGGACAGGCTCCCGGTGACACAGTGTATGAGAGGTAGCCCTGGGTCCACCTGGCCTCCCAGCTGCTGCCCGAGCACTGCGGCAGCCTCCTCCTGCCTCCACGTCTGCCCACTGGGGACACTGCTGCACTGCAGGCTGCCCGGGCCAGCCACTGCATCTCAACTGCAGACAAGTATGGCTCCGTGCTGAGCCCTCAGACTCTGGAGATTGGAACCCCTCCCCTGTCTCAGAGGAGCGCCGGGTACCATACCCCTAAGGAGCCAAGAGCACAGTCATGAGCGAGGGCTCTAGTTTTGCAGGTCACATCAGTGATTCACCATCAGTGGCAATAAAAGGTCCCACATGGACAATATTGATCAACTCACAGCCCATTTTCCCATCCATCACATTTTTAAAAATCTCAGAGCCTGTGTCCTCATCTAGAAAAGGGAACAAATGCACCACAGTTCCCACCCCACAAGGCAAAGGGTTCCTGTGCCCCAGAGTTCTTGGTGATCCGGGAAATGTGGGCCACGCACGGAGCCAACAGCTGGGAGCAGCTGCAGACCTACTGTGAGATCAGTCAGGACCCCCTGGACTGGAAGCAACAGAGATATAACTCAAACCAGCTTAGGAGAGACTGAATTTCAGAGTTTCCAGGGTTGTGAAGCCTAGGGCTCCAGCACTGCTTCTCCCCTCCCTCCCTCCCTGCCTCCTTCCCCTCTCCCTTCTCATCTCTGTCTCTCTCTCCTGGTCTCCCTCATTTCTCCCTCCTACTGCTGATGTTCCTTCTGGGAACTCTACGCTCGTATTACACCAGGTTCACACCTCCAGTGGAAAGGCTCTCTCTTCTGCCTGCTTACGTGCATAAACACAAGGGAAAGGCATGGATTGTCCCAACTTAGGACACGTGCCCACTGCTTAAACCATTGCTGAGGGGTAGTGTTCTCTGATTTTCCAGGTGAAGAGGGAGCAGAGATTTGTGGCCCCTCTAAGACCTCACTGAGTGGTTCCCCAAAGTGAGGATGTCTGGTCGTCAACCATCCTCTCAGGAAGCGTTTTTTCAGCTCATAGTGCAGTATCTGGGACGGGGTACGCGCTTACAAGTGCTGGCTAATAAAGGAATGAACGCACACAGAATTTGATCAATGCAGTGGGTACCACGTTATTTTAAAAAAGAACATCTTTATTTCTTTTTGCCTCAGGTATCCCTGAATGTGGGACTTCGAGACTCCTATTTTTCCCAGCATTGAAAAAAACCACTATCTTCACCCCTGCAAACTTCAGTCTTCCAGAACGTGGCACATAGAACCCATGAAGATCGATGGCCAAGACGGTGGTCTTGTGATTGTTTCTTCTAGGATTTCCAGGAAGTTACCCAAATGGACCTTAGGTCTCTACCCTAAGGTCCAAATTTGGGTTTTCACCCAATGTCAGACCATTGATGTAGATGCTACAGTGCACTGTCCAGATTCCCTCTCCATCACCCCAGGACTGGGGCACCCCAGCCCTGCTCAGAGGGCTCTTGGCATAAGCTATTCCCTGAGTCCACTCAGGGGATTGTCTTCATCCAAAAAGACCTGCCTCACCCACAGTCACTCCCCATCACCAAGCAGGGCAGCCCAGATATAATGACCAGTTGGTATGAGGATAAAAAGGCTTGGCACACTTTTCCTAATGTGGGGCAACTCTGATGAGCCATCCCTGGGCCAGGGACCCCAGGGGACCAGCTGAGGCCTTTGTGGCGACTGCAGTGCAGCTCAATTCCTTCTCTTGCATTCTGCTTTTTCCAGCCCCCCTCCCAAGAGGTTGGTCCCAAGGACTCTCCCCAGTAGACTTCAGCCTGGAAATCTTCGCCTCAGAGACTAAATGCCAGGGAACTGACCTGCAGCAGATGGTACCGGGAGTGGTCCAAGTATCTCCGAGACGGGATTTTGGAGCTGGCCCATCCACCAGATGGCTGGCAATGAAGACTCTATCGTGGGTGATGGCAGAGCATTGATAGCCCCTGGCACGAGGTAGAGGTGCAATTAAGACCAGAAGAAGGGGGTGCCCAGGAGAGCACGACGCATCAGGTATCTGGGAAGAACCAGGGAAATAGTCATCCTACTGGCCAAGGAATCGGAACTGGTTTCAGTTGCTGGGGGCAGCGGAAGCGCTGGCGGACGAGAAGGGAAGTCTGAGGGTGGCTAATCACCAATTAAAGGCTAATTAAGATAACCAGAGGGTCTACTTAGCACCATACAAATTAGAAACTCTCATCTCTTGCAGCTGGAGGGCAGAACCAGCTGAGGCCCCATCCCAGGACTTAATTATAAGGATTGCCCGAGCTCTGCAGGAGGCTGAATTGTCCACCTAGGCAGGTCCGGTACGTCAGGGTCAGGGTCAGGGTCAGGGTCAGGGTCCGGGTCCGGGTCCGGGCTGGGGCTGGAATCCCCGGCAGGTGCTCACTTAACATGTCTGGCGGCTGGGCTGGGAAGCCAACCAATCGGGGGCCAGAACAGTCCACGGTCCCTGGGACTCGCTCTCTGTCTTGACATGTCTCTCCGCGTGGTCTGTCCACAAAGAAGCGTCAGAGTAGCTGATTTCTCACGTGATGGCTCAGAGCTCCAAAGCACGTGTCCCAGGAGAGAGCCGGGGGGAGGTTAATACAGCCTTTGACGACTTACCCACAGTCTGCGGTTAATGCGGCAGTGAGGGGAGATCCTCCCACAACAGAGCTTCCGGGGGTGCACTCCATCATCCACTTTGTGAGGAAAGAAGAGAATCCATTTGCATGAGAAGGTGAGGGTTCATATGGATTCTTGAGCAGTGGCAGTGGTTTGACTGGCTCTGCAGGGACCCAGCAAGAGGCAGATTAGAAGATCAGGGAGCATCTTAATTATAAAAATTTCAATACAAATTTAAAATTATTCCATATATATATACACTACTTTTGAATGAAAAAGATCTTAGATCACTATCCTCTGACCCTCCCTCCCACTCTTTTTCTTGCTACCGTTGTCTAGAATTTTAACTCTACTTTTAAAAACATAATATTTCTTTGCTTTTGCAAGTAATTTCATTTAGCAAGAATGTTTGTCAATTCCTCTGATCACACACACACACACACACACACATTTTGCATCCTTCTAGGCCTCTGCATTTATTATCACTTTTTAATTGAAGTGCTTTCCTTAACAATTCTTTCAACAAGGGTCTGCGAGTATTAGTGTCTATTTGTCTGTATCTGAAAATATCTTTTTTTTTTCTCTATATCTTTAGAATAGAGGTGTTTAAAAAAAGAAGATGAAGGGTGAGAAGATTTAAGGAAAAGGCACGTGGGCAGCTATGGGAGAAGGCATTATGTGGGAATACCTTTGGGTTGCAGGTGAGCACCATCGGAGAGCATCTCCCACAGAAGAGGCAGCTCATACCTGAGGCAACAAGATGACCGGGCCGGCTGAGGTCTGCTGGCCTCTGTGTTGACAGGGCACGTGACCCAAGTAGCTGTGGGCCCAGCAGCACCGCCTCCTACTGGCCAAGGCTGAATGTCCAACCTGCCAGCAACAGAGTCCAACACTGAGCTCCTGATACGGCACATCCTTTGAGGAGACTGCTAGCCACTTGGTGGGAAACTGACTACGTCGGACCCTTCCACCCTGGAAAAGGCAGCTGTTCATCTCAGGAAATGACACATCCAGTGTATTAATCAGGGTTCTCCAGAGACACAGAAGCAATAGCCTACATGTATCTACAGAAAAAGATTTATTATAATGAATTGTCCCATATGAGCGTAGAGGCTGGCAGGCATGAGCAGATTTGCAATGGGGACCAGCAGACTCAGGACCTGGAGATCCAATGGTGCAGTTCCATTCCTCAGGCTGGCAGCCCGGAGATCCAGAAAATCTGATGGAGATGATGAAGTCTGGAGGCAGTCTGCTGGAGAAAGCCAATCTTTTCATTCAATTCAAGACTTCAGCTAATTGGACGAGACCCACCTACATTGTGGAGAACAATCTTCTTCACCTGGAGTTCGCTGATTTAAACGTTGATCTTATCCAAGACACCCTCCAAGTTGACACATAAAATTAAACATCACATCCAGGAAGGGATATGCCTTTCCTGGCTCCCAAACCTCAGCCAACTCCACCCCCTCACCCCATCTGAAATTTTATAGAGCATCTGATGCATTAACACGGAAGCCCACGTAAAATCCCAGCAAAGGAGGGATGGCAGAGTGAACGTGACCCCAGGGTCCACTGATCCTGTCGCCGACTGAGCCATCTGAAAGCTGCCGGACATAGGTGGTGGGATGGCTTGTTGAAGGCACAGCTGAGATGCTAGCTTGAAGACAGCTGTCTTCCAGGACACATACACTCTAAATGGATGATCATTATATGATTTTCTGCCCCAGTAGGAAAAATCTATGAGTCCAGGGACCAAGGGCAGAAGTAGGAATGGCCCTGCTTATAATTACTCTCTGTGGCCCATCTGGAGAATTTGTGGCCCATTCCTACAACTCAGTGTCCTGTGATTATGGAGGTGCTGGTTCTCAAAGGGAGATCCTTCTGCCGGGACAGAGGTCCAATAAACTTTTTTTAAGAGCATCATTGCGTCATTAAAACTCAATAAATCTGCTTAGTTGTGCAACCATCACCGTAATCCAGGGTTAGAACAGTTCCATCATCTCAGTAAGATCCCCGTTTACAGTTAATTTCCATTGCAGCTCACAGCTCAGGCAACCACGAAGCCACTATCTGTCTCTATAGATTTGCCTTTTCTGGAAAATGTACATAAAGGAAGCCACACAATATGTAGTCTTGTGTCTGGCTTCCTTTGCCTGATACATTTTTGCAGTTCATCCAACCTGTTTCAGAACTTCACCCCTTTTTACTGATGAATAGTTTTCTGTTGTAGGGATAAACTTTTTGTGTGTTTACCCAATCATTGGTTAATGGACATTTGGATGGTTTCTACCTTTTGGCTATTAGAAATTAAACTGTTATGAATATTTACATGTAAGTTTGATGTGGACTTGTGTTTTTATTTCCCTTGGTATGTACCTAGGTGTGGAACTGTCAGGTCATTTAGTAAATTTATGTTGAACTTTTTAAGAAAAGAAAATGCCAAACCATTTTCCGAGGAAGTTGTACCATTTCATGTTTCTACCAGCCATGTACGAGGGAACCCATTTCTCCCCCTCACATTTGTTATTGTCTGTCTTTATAATTATAGCCATTCTGGTGTGTGTGAAGTGGTATCTCATTGTGGTTTTAATTTGCATTTCCCTAATGACTAATGATGTTGAGCATCTTTTCAAGTGCTTATTACCCATTTGTTTATCTTCTTTGGTGAAATGTCTATTCAAATCTTTACCCATTTTTTAATTGGATGTTTGTCTTTTTGTTGGGTACTCTATCAAGCCCTTTATCTGATATAGGGTTTGCTAATATTTTCTCTCAGCCTACAGCTTGTCTTTTCCTTTTCCAAATAATGACATTTGACATGCAAAAGTTTTTAATTTTGATGAAGTCCAATTTATCAATTTTTCTTTTTCAGACTGTGCTGTGGATATTGAGTCTAGGAAGCCTTTGCCTAACTCAGGGTTATTTTTCTACTGTGTGTCCCTCTAAAAGTTGTATAGCTTTAGCACTGATGTCTAAAACCCATTTGGAGTTAATTTGTGTGTGTCCTGTGATGATTCAAGTTCATCTTTCCGTATGTGGATATTCAATTGTCCCAACATCCTTTGTTGAAAAGCTTATCCTTTTCCTACCGGTTGGCCTTGGCACCTTTATCAAAAATCAATTGACTGTAAATGTGAGGACTTACCACTGGGTTCTCAGCTCTGTTCCATTCTTAAACTGGTTTAACTCTGTCTCAATTACTGAAGCTTCGTAGCAAGTTTTGGAACTGGGAAGCGAACGTCCTCCCACTTTGCTCTCTTTCAAAATTGTTGTTGCTGTTCTGGGTTTTCTCCTTCCATATAAATTTCAAGCTCTGCTTGTCAATGTCTGTGAAAAATCCTGCTGGGGTTTTGATAGGGATGGCGTTGGCTCAACAGACCAATTTGGGGAGAAATGCCGTCTTAACGATGTTAATTCTTCCAATCCGTGACCTTGAAATGTCTTCATTTATTTAGATATTCTTTAATTTCCCTCAGCAATGGTTTGTAGTTTTCAGCGTCCACATCTCGTACCACTCTCATTCAGTGTATTCCTAAGTATTTTATTCTTTCTGATGCTACTAAATGGAATTGTTTCCTTATTTTAATTTTCAGATTGTTCACACTAATATATAAAGATGCAAATGATTTTTGAGTGTTGATCTCGTATCCTATTTGCCTTGCTGAGTTTGTTTATTATAGGAGAATTTTTGTGGCATCCTTCGGACTTTCTACGTATAAGAACGTGCCATCTGGAATAGAGTTTTACTTCCTGCTTTGCAATCTAGTTGTCTTTTCTTTCTTTATTATATCTGGTGGCACTGTCCAAAACTTCCAGTACCATGTTGAGTAGAAGTGGCAAGAGGGAGAATCTTTGCCTTGTTCCTGATCTGAGGGGGAAAGCCTTTGTTCCTTCACCATTCACACGTAACTTCAGGTGTAGGGTTTAGGTACGCGCTCTGTGTGAGGCTGATGTGGTTTCTGTCTACTCCAAGTTTGTTGGGAGGTGTTTTTGTCAAATCATGAATGCACGTTGAATTTTTTTAATGCTTTTTTTCATATCTGTTGAGATGGTCAGGTGGGTTTTGTTCCTTATTCTACTAACATGGTGCATTGCATTCTTTGATTTGAGGGTGCTAATCCAGACTTGAATTCCTGGGGTAGGTCTCGCTTGGTCATGGGATGTAACCCTTTTTATTTCACTCAATTTGCTTCTGTTTTGTTGAGGATTATTGCACCTATACTCACGAGGGATATGAGTCTGCAGTTTTATTTTCTTGTGATGTCTTTGTGTAGCTTTGGTACCAGAGTAATACTGACCTCAAAGAATGAGCTGAGAAGTGTGCCTTCCTCCTCTGTTTTCTGAAACGGTTCATGGAATATTAATGTTATTTCTTCTTTAAACTATTGATAGAATTCACCAGTGAAAGCTAACTGGCCCTGGGATTTCCTTTGTGGAAAGATTTTTTTTTTTAATTGAAGTATAGTCAGTCACAGCGTGTCAATCTCTATTGGACAGCACAGTGTCTCAGCCATACATATGCACACATATTCCTATTCTTTTTCATTAGAAAGACTTTTCATTACTAATCAATTTTTTTTTTTTTGCTTATTATAGGTATATTCAAGTTTTCTATTTTTTCTGGAGGAAATTGTGGTGATTTGTGTCTTTCTAGGAACTTCTCCGTTTCCTCAGTTTTCTACCACGTTGGCATAGAGCTGTTGAGTATTCCCTTATAATCCTTTAAAACTCTATAGGATGAGAGCTAATGTCACTGTTGCATCAATGACTTTGGTAATCTGTGTTTCTCTTATTGATCAAATTAGTTAAAGCTTTGCCTATTTTGATGATCTTTTCAAAGAACCAACTTTTGTTTAAACCGATTTTCTCTATTGTTTTTTTTCTACAATTTTTATTTCCACTTTAATCTGTATTATTTCCTTCTCTCTGCTGGCCTTGGGTTTGGTTTGTTCTTTTCATTTTCTAGATTCTTAAGGCAAAAGTTCAGATCACTGATCTGAGATCTTTCGTTTCCTCCAACACAGGCATTTCAGCGACGTGTTCGCCTTTAAGCTCTCCTTCGGCTGCACCCAGTAGATTTTGACATGTTGTGGCTTTGTTTCCATTCACTTCAAAACGCTTTGGATTTCCCAAATTTCCTTCTGTTGTTTTCTAATTAATGTTGTGATTGGAGAACATACTGTTTCAATTTTTTTTTAATTTAAAAGATGTATTCTGGCCTAGAACACACTCTGTCTTCGAGAAGATACCATGTACAATGCAAAGAATGTGCAGTCCAAGAATGTGTAGCTGCTGCTGCTGGCTGGAGGGTCTACATATAGATGCGAACTGGATTAAGCCAATTGCTTGTGTAGTTCAAGGTTTACACATCCCTGCTGCCTTTCTGCCCGCTTGTCCTATTAATTACTTTTAAAGGGTATTGAAATCGCCCACTACAAGTGTGACGTTCTCTATTTCTCTTTGGATTTATATCAACTTTTGTTTCATGTATTTTGAAACTCTGTTGTAAGGCACATAAACGTTTAGCCTTGTTGCGTCCTCTTGATTGATTCTTTTATCATTATAAAATGTCCCTTATTTGTCTCTAGTAACTTTTTTTGGACTTAATGACTATTTTTCTAATATTAATATAGCTACTCCAGTTTTCTTATCGTTACTGTTTTCTTGGTGCAGGCAGACTTCAGAGAAATTGCGAGTTTGATTCCAGACCAGTGCAATATCGCGGACATTGCAATACAGTGAGCCACATGAATTTTGTGGTTTGCCAGTGCCTACAAAAATTAGGTTTACACTATACTGTAGTGTGTGAGTGTGCAATAGCATTATATCTAAAAATGCACATACCTTATTTTAAAAATTCTTTATTGCTAAGAAGTACTAACCTTCAGAACATTCCCTCACACCATGCACAAAAATAAACTCAAAGTGGCCCAAGGACTTAAAATGTAAGACATGACACCATAAAACTCCTAGAAGAGAATGTAGGCAAAACATTCTCTGACATAAATCGTAGCAATGTTTTCTTAGATCAGTCTCCCAAGGCAATGGAAATAAAAGCCAAAATAAACAAACGGGACCTAATTAAACTTAGAAGCTTTTGCACAGCAAAGGAAACCGTATTCAAAATGAAAAGACAACCTACAGATTGGGAGAAAATATTTACAAACAATGCGACCAACAAGGGCTTAATTGCCAAAATACACAAACAGCTTATATAACATAATAACAAAAAAACAAACAACCCAATCCAAAAATGGGCAGAAGACCTAAATAGATATTTCTCCAATGAAACATACAAATGGCCAATAGGCACATGGGAAAATGCTCAATATCACTAATTATCAGAGAAATGCAAATCAAAACTACAATGAGGTATCACCTCACGCCAGTCAGAATGGCCATCATTCAAAAGTCCACAAATGACAAATGCTGGAGAGGATGTGGAGAAAAGAGAACCTTCCTACACTGCTGGTGGGCAGGTAGTTTGGTGCAGCCACTGTGGAAAACAGTATGGAGGTTCCTTAAAAAAACAAAACCAGAGTTACCGTATGATCCAGCAATCCCACTCCTGGGCATACATCCAGAGAAAACTCTAACTCAAAAAGATACATGCACCTCAGTTTTCATACAGCACTATTTACAATAGACACGACTTGGAAGCAAACTAAATGTCCATCAACAGATGATGGGATAAAGAAGTTGTGGTATATATACACAACGGAATACTACTCAACCATAAAAAAGAATAAAATAATATCATTTGCAGCAACATGGATGGACCTGGAGACTGTCATTCTAAAATGAAGTAAGTCAGACAGAGAAGATAAACATCATATGACATCACTTATATGTGGAATCTTTAAAAATGATACAAATGAACTTATTTACAAAGCAGAAACAGACTCACAGACATAGAAAACAAACCACAGGGGAAAAGGGAGGGTGGAGGAGGGATAAATTAGGAGTTTGGGATTAGCAGCTACAAACTATTATATATAAAATAGATAAACAGCAAGGTCCTACTGTACAGCACAGGGAACTATATTCAGTATCTTGTAATAAGTGTAATGGAAAAGAATCTGGTAAAGAATCTGAAAAAGTATATTTTTATATGTATGTATATGTATATATGTATGTATATATAACTTTGATGTACACATGAAACTAACACAACATTGTAAATCAACTACACTTCAATAAAAAAAAACAAAATAAAATACAAATCCTAACCATCATCTGAACCTTCAGTGATTTGTAGTAGTAACATCAATGATCACTGATCACAGATCACCAATAACAGATATTATAATAGCAAAAAAGCTTGAAATATTGTAAGAATTACCAAACTGTGACACAAAGACCTGAAGTGAGCAAATGCCATTAGAAAAACGATGCCGATAGGCTTGCTGGATTCAGGGTTGCCGCAGACGTGCAGTGTATAAAAAACAGTGTCTGCAAAGCGCGATCAAAGGAAGCACAGTAAAACGAGGGATGCCTGCGTATCTCTTCTGGGCATTACTTTCAGTCCATGTCTGTCTTTGGCTCTGAAGTGCATTGATTGTAAACAGCGCAAGGTTAGGTCCTGGTTGTTGTTTTAGTGGTCTGACCATCTCTGCTTTTTGAGTGTTTATATACATATAATATAATTATTGGTATGGGTCAGTCTGTGTCTGCTGTTTTGCTATCTGTTTTCTACATGTCTCATGCCTTTTTTTAATTCATCTATTTCATTCCTTTATGTTAAATGGATGTTTTCTAATCTGTTGTTGTCATTGCTTTTTTTAAAAACCGTATTAAAAATTATTTTCCTCATGGTTGTTCTGGAGATTACAATATGCAGCTTAAAACAGTCTATTTAGGATTAATACTAACTAAATTCCAATAGGACATAGACATTTGGCTCTAATACACCTCCCTTTCCTTTCCTTTGTGCTAATATTACCACATCAGTTACAACCTGGATGTTATAAGCTCAACAATTCAGTATTTTTTAAAATTTTTATTGAAGTGTAATTGATTGACAATGTTAGTTTCAGGTGTACAGCAAAGTAATTCAGTTATACATATACATACACACATACTTTCTTCTGAGATTCTTTTCCATTATATGTTATCTTAAGTCTTTTTTAATTGAAGCGTAGTCGGTTTACGGTGTGTCAGTTTCTGGTGTGCAGCACAATGTTTCAGTCATCCATACACACATATATTCCTTTTCACATTTGTTTTCATTATAGGTTACTACAAGATATTGAATATAGTTCCCTGTGCTCTACGGTAGGTCCTTGCTGTTTATCTATTTTATATATAGTAATGTGTGTCCCAACAATACAGTTTAATAACGATCATTTTGTGCAGTTGTGTTCTACATGAGTGAAGACTAAAAAGATTAAAAATATGTTTATCATATCTTTTTAGACTTACCTACATAATCACCTTTCTGGGTTCTCCTTATTTCTTCGTGTAGATCCATGTTACCATGTGGGATCATTTCTTCTTAGCCTGAAGGGCACTCTTCAGTATTTCATGTAAGGCAGGTTTGCTGGCAACGAATTCTTTCATGCTTTCTTACCTGGGTGTGTCCCTTTCGACTTCATGTCTGAAGGATAATTTTGCTAGATATAGAAAACTCAACTGGTTTTCCCTTCAGCACTTTGACGAAATCATCCTGCTGCCTTCTGGTTTCCATTATTCCTAAAGATAATCCGATTGCGGTTTTCTTGTACACGATGAGTCATTTCACTGTGGGTGTTTTTAAGACTTTGTCTTTTTGATGACATGTGCGATAGTCATAACCTTTGACTATGATATGTGTGGGTGTGAAATTTTTTGAGTTTATCCTCTGAGAGTTGTTGAGTTTATTGCAGGCAGGTATTGATGGATTTTTTAAAACCAAATTTGGAAATTTTCAGCTCTTATTTCTTCGAAAAAACGTTTGTGCCTTTTTTCACTGATGGTCTCAAAAGGTCTCGGAGCTCTGTTCATTTTCTGCGTTCTTTTATCCTATTGTTCTTTAGACTAGATAGTTCCTATTGCTTTATCTTCAAGTTTACTGAGATTTTCTTTTTCCAGCTCAAATCTGCCATTGAGTCCCTCTAATGAATTTTTCATTTCAGTTATCCTTTTCAACTCCAGAATTTCTATTCGGTTCTTTTTTCTAAGGCATCTCTCGGAGATACTGTGGTTTTGATTCCAGACCACTGCAATAAAGTGAACAGTGCAATGAAGTGAGCCACATGAATTTTTTGGTTTCCTAGTGCGTATAAAAGTTGTCTGCAGTATACTGTAGTCTATGAGTGTGCAATATAGCATTATGTCTAAAAAACAAGGTACCTACCTTATTTTAAAAATTCTTTATTGCTAAGAAATGCTAACCATCATCCAACAACACAAGATTACCACAAACGTCAATCTGTGGGGGAAAAAAGCAATACCTGCAAAGCAAAGTGCAATAAAACGAGGTATGCCTAGACTTTGCACCTCCCTGCTGGGGTTCGCTCACTGGTGAGTCAGTGTTGTTATACTTTCCTTTAATTCCTTTCTTTCTTCTTCCAGATTGATTGAGATGTAACTGACGTATCGCACCGTATAGGTTTAAATTGCACAGCATAACGCTTCACACCAGCCCAAACGCGGATGAAACCTCAATGTCCATCGACAGAGGACTGGAAAAGAAGCTGTGACACATGTATATGCACATGCATACACACCACGTGATACCACTCAGCTGTTAAAAAAGAATAAAATAATGCCATTTGCAGCAACATGAATGGACCTGGAGGTTGTCATTCTAAGTAAGGTAAGTCAGAGAAAGAGAAATACCATGTGGTATCACGTATACGTGGAATCTGAAAAAAAGGCACAAATGAACCCACTTACAAAACAGAAAGAGACTCACCGACACAGAAAACAAACTTATGGTTACCAGGGGGGAGGGGCGGGAGGGATAAACTGAGAGTTTGAGATTTGCAGATATTAACTAATGTATATATATGTAATTGATAAACAAGTTTATACTGTAGAGCACAGGGAACTATATTCAATATCTTGTAGCCATCTATAATGGAAAAGAATATGAAAAGGAATCTATGTATTATATTATGCTGTACAGCAGAAATTGACACAACATTGTAAACTGACTATACTTCAATTAAAAAAAGAGTTGTACAGCATAATGATTTGACTTACATACTTCATGAAATGATTACCAAGATGTTTCATGAGTATCTATTATCTCATACCAACAAATAAAAGAAGAAAATAATTTTTTCCCTGTGTTGAGAGCACTTTGGATTTACTCCCTTAACAGCTTTCATTTATAACACAGAGCCTTGTTAATTATATTAGTAACGTCATGCGTTACATCCTGAGTGCTTATTTATCTTAAACCTGGAAATTTGTACCTTCTGACCACCTTCATCCAATGTCCACCCCCACCCTTTCCCCACCTCTGGTAACCACAGATCTGAATGCTTTTCCCATGACTTTGGTTTGTTTGTTTGTGAAGTATAATTGACCTCCAAAACTGTGTTAGTTTCTGGTGCACAACATAGAGATTTGATGTTTCTGTACAATTCAAAATGATCACCACTTCTGGTTACCATCTGTCACCATATGAAGGTATTATATTATTATTGACTTCATTTCCCAAGCTGTACATTTCAACTCCAAGACATTTATTGTGTAACTGGAAGTTTGTACCTGTTAATTTCCCTCACCTATTTCATTCATCCTCCTGCCCCTCTTTCACTCTGGCAACCACCTGTTTGTTCTCTGTATCTGTGACTCTACTTCTGTTTTGTTTATTTGTTTTTTAAATTCCAATTATAAGGGAAATCATACAGTATTTATCTTTATCTGACTTATTTCACTAAGCATAATACCCTCCATGTCCATCCATGTTGTTACAAATGGCAAGATTTCATTCTTTTTTATGGCTGAGTAATGTTCCAGTGTGTGTGTGTGTGTGTGTGTGTGTGTGTGTGTGTGTGTGTGTGTGTGTGTGTATCACATCTTCTACACCCATTCATCTACCAGTGGGCACTTAGGTTGCACTCCTATCTTGGCTACTGTGAATAATACTGCAAGGAACATTGGGGCACATGTAGCTTTTCTAGTTAATATTTTTGTTTTCTTTGAAAAATACCCAGAGGTAGAATTGCTGGATTGTATGGTAGTTCTATTTTTGATTTTTTGAGGAACTTCCATGCTGTTTCCCATAGTGGCTGCACCAATTTACATTCCCACCAACAGTGTTCAAGGGTTCCCTTTTCTCTACATCCTTGCCAAACTTGTGATTTGTTGCCTTTTTAGTAATAGCCATTCTGCCAGGTGTGAGGTGATAGGTGATATCTCATTGTGGTTTTGTTTTGGTTTGCATTTCTGTGATGATTAGTGATGCTGAGCATCTTTTCATGTGCCTGTTGGCCATCAGTCTGTCTTCTTTGGAGAAATGTCTTTTCGGGTCCTCTGCCCAAGTTTTAATCGGGTTGTTTGGTTTTTTTATGCTGAGTTGTATGAATTCATTGAATATTTTGGCTATTAGCCCCTTATCAGATATATTGTTTGCGAATGTCTCCTCCCGTTTGGCCTTTTCATTTTGTTGTTCATTTTGTTTCCTTCGCTGTGTAATTCTTTAAAAACAGTTTCCTTTAGACCTCTAAACATATTCATGGTAACTGGTGTTAAGGCTCTGCTTACCAAGTCCAACACCTAGGATCCCTCAGGGACAGTTTCTATCGACTGCTTCTTCTTGTGTGTAACTGCATAGTCCTCTTCGTATGTTTCACAATTTTTGTTAGAAGCTGAACATTTTGGATAATTTATTGTAACAAATCTGGATTCTGATTTGCCTTCCCCAGGGGTTGTTGTTGCATATATTTGTTTGTTTCATGAATAACCTGGATGAATTATCTAGAGTCTGTCTCCGCTCTAGTGTGTAAACATTAATGTCTCTGCTTTAAAAAAAAAAATTTTTGGCTTCATTGTCATCCTGGCTTCCTATAAATTGATCTGGGTAAGTGTAGCTTGGTAGGCAGCCAACAGCTGGTTGGAGGTTTTGCTTAAGCACCCTGAGCCAGGAAGGCTTCCACCCCCTGGTGTGGTCAGGCACACATTCAAAGCCCAGACAGTTTACAAGCTGGTCCTGACTCTCCTTGCCTGCCTGAATGGAACCCCACGGTCAGCCAGAGCCAAGGATATAACCAGGCCTTTCCCGTTTCCTGGACACATGCACGTGCCCAGCCTCCCAGGTCGTACGTGTGGTCTTATCAAAGCCCCCTGTGGCTAGCCCATTCCCCAGGTCTCTCTTTTAAATTTCAGGCTGTTTTGCTGCCTTCCTGAATCTGTCTTACAGTCCTGGGCAGCTGTGATGTTGGCCTTGCTTGATTGTTTTCTGGCGAGATGGCAATTGTTTTCGACAGTGCCCCCGGACAAGGGGCTTCTCTCTGGAGCTCCAAATTAGATCAGCTCTCTCCAGCAGCAGCGAGGCTGCTGGTCTTCATGGCTGCCACGTGAGTTGGGGGACAGGGAGGTGGGAGCAGCCTCAGGTTAAAATGGTACAGATCGTACCATTGTCAACCAAGGTTAAGTAGCTTTTCTTGCGTAAGTGTCTTTCAGGTTGTTGTTTGAGTTTGGTTAATTTCCAGTTTCTGAAAGGTTTGTTTTCGACGATTTTGTCCAATCTTATCGTTGCTTCTATAGAGACAGGATTATCTGAGGCCCTCCTTCCTCCCCGCCCCAACTAGGGCTCAGGCTCAGTGGCCGTCCAGTCATCTCAAGCTCTTTGGGCAAAGAGTCCAGTGAACAAGGAAGGAGTCGCCACTTGGCAGGAGAAATCGAGTGTGAGTATCAGGAAGCGATGGGGTTTCAATTAAATTGTGGGAACAGGAAGGCTCACACTTGGCAGCCAGGCTACTTCCTGGGCCCCTCTTGGAACACCTCTGCCCTGTTTGGTGGTCAGTGGACATGTGCAGCAACTCTGGCCCGAGAAGGGCGTGGTGACCAAGGTTTCAGACCCCGCAGGCGCGAGGGTCTGGGTGCCCTACCCGTGGGCCACCTAGACCACGGCAGGTACTACATGGGGAGCAGAGAGACCTAAGGGGAGTGGGAGACACTGAGCATCGGGCGTGGCCTCCAGGTCAGCCGCAGCTACAGGGGCAGCGAGTTCACCCCAAAATATTCCTCCTGCAAGTTTCCCTGGGAGAGGAGGCCCTTAGAATCCTGGGGACAGAGCTCTCAGAAGGCGTTATGTGAAGCAAGTGAAATCTGGCGGCCCCCAGGCTGGACTGTGTTGGGTACGTTTAGGGGCTAGAACGTTCATTCCCCAGTGGCTGGGGCTGTTGGTAGCTGCCAGCTCTGGACTGACTCCCACCCCTCACCCCTACCATTGCCCTTGGCAGAAGAGAACCCCCTGGTTCAAGGGCAAAGCCCTCTTTCTGGGGCAGCCCACATCCCATGACTGGTCAATACGAGCCCCCTTCCTCCGACGTGGGACAAGCCTGAAGGACCACCCCAGCTCCAACACCCCGCAGGGTTACCTGAGGCCCTTGCAGCTTGCCTGACAGCCCAGCCTTCTCCCACCCTCCTCTTCTGATTCCTTGATACCCTGAGCCCCTCAACCCCTGCCGTAGGTGTTGATCTTGAGAGCGTTTCTCAGCAAACCTCCTGCACATGAATCTCCACTTAAGAGTATATTTCCAGGGGAATCCAACCTGCAACATTTGGCATTTCACTCTTCACTTAATCATACACAATTAAGCCCAGTATTTATCATGAGTCAATTCTCCCTTCTCCGTTTTCTTCGCAGCTGGTAGGAAGGGGTGGGGGGTGGCAAAAAACAAAACAAAACAAAACAAGACAAGACAAAACAAAAGGCTAAATGACAGATGTTAAAAATGAGGGCAACTGTTCCATGAATGGGTAATTAAACTTCTTTTGGACACCAACATCGAAAATGATGAAAAAAATCATGATCGCACAAGACTGTGACCTCTGGGAATCCGACAGCAACCTTTACAAGGCCTGGGCGGGAAACAGCTTCAGGCTGTGGGTTGAGGGTGATGCCCGTAGGGGAGTCTGGGACGTGTCGCCCAGTTGAATGAAGGTAAGACCCTTTGGCGTGTGGTTTTGTTGCACAGGTCTCCTCTAAAGCCCTCTCCGGGAGCAGGTTTGGATCACGTGGAAGTCGAGAGCCGGGGCTTGGGAGCTGTGCTGGTCAGGGTTCAATGAACCGCTCAGAGAGAGGGGCCAGAGAGAGAGGGAGCTGACCTGCACAGCTGTGGGGGCTGGCGAGCAGTCTCCGCATTGCAGTCTGTTGTCTTTACTGCCGACGCTGGAGTTCAAGGAACACAGGGCAGGCAGGCAGGAAGATCAGAGGAATGTGGAGGCAGAGGAGATTTAGAGCACGGCAGACCATAACCAGAGCGGGAACCCCACAAGGGTAAACAGACCTCGGTCGGTCCTGGTTGCCTGTGAAGCTGGCAATAAGAGTATCTTGCACAATCCCAGAGCCTCCACCACAGAGCGAAACACACTCACCCGGCCGGCACTTGGACATGCACCTTCTTTTAAATCCTGTAACTTCAATACTGAGAGAGAAAGCTAACGATGGCTGCCTCATCTCAGGGTAGGTGATAAGGAGATGAGAGAGGGGAAGGAGACGAAAATATTTGGCATATGTACACATGGACATAGGCAAAGTAAGGAAAAGATGCTCAGATGATGACAGCCATCATTCCTGCAGCAGGTCCCGCAGTCGGGGCTGGTGTTTATAACTGCCTTCTTCCCATACCCGTTCCATAGTCCCTCTGCCTTCAGTGAGCATCTCAACTACTCACGGTGCTTCACTTTGCTGAGTGGCCCTAGCATTTATTCGTGAAGAGTTTGGGCTATTACTGGGTTATTATAGTTTTTCACTGATTTTTTTTTTAGGTGAAAGCAAGTTTATTGAGAGAGATACACATTCCATAGACAGAATGCAGTCCATCTTGGAAGGGAGAGTGACCAAAGTTTTCACTGATTTTAATCACAGGACCTGGGAGTAATCGGAAGCACCGAGGAGACCTTGTGCAATTCAGCCTTGCCCCTTGTTCCCCCAGTGTGCAGGTCCTCCTCGACAGTCAGCATCCATCGCCCCAGCCAGTACAGTAACCCCGTCTTTGCTTGCTGACTCAGCGCCATGGGGAGGTCAAGTGGCCAGATGGCATCTCCACGTCCAGCTCAGCGGAATCGTTGTTGTGTCGTGATGGAAGCGTTCTGTGGATCCAGGGATGTTCGTTTTGGCAGAAGCACTGGGGGCAGAAAAGGCAAATTCATATCCAGAGTAAACATCTGTTCCAGTAAGAGCGAAGCGCTCCCCCCTTCCCTGGTGGAAGCGGGCCAGTGTAATCCATTTGCCTCCCAGTCGTCAGATGCCCCCCCGGGGATCGCTCACTGTGTCAGGACGCAGCGTGGGTCTCTGCTGCCGACAAGCTGGGCACTCAGCAGCAGCTGCAGAAGATTCACCCTGCAGAATGGAAGTAACTGATGCTGGGATCGTGCGCAGCTTCCTTCCCTCCCAGCAGGAGCCTTGCTCCTGATCCCGTGGGACGGTGACATTGCGGCTGAGAAAGAACACTCAGGACCACCAGCCGGGCCATCCTATCTACCTGGTAAATAAATCCTCCCTCTATTGAGGTCACCCTTTGATGCCCTCGGGGCCCATTCCCATCGGACACAAGTATCTTCACACTCTGTGCCGACTTGAGGGGGTCCATCCACGTATTCCTTCCTCGGACCTTCTTGTCTTCAGTCTTTCAGATGTGTTTCTTCTGATTCTCCAACCACCCAGCCGAACTATTAGTCATCGTCCATCAGCCAATATGGACCTGGCTCCCTGACCAGCTCTCCTTCTAGACAAAAGGAACAATCAAAATTTTGCCCGTTGGTAGGACTTCTGCTCACACGGGCCTTCGGGGCTGTCCCAGAACAGGGCTAAAGGACTGCAGCTGTCCAGTTTGGAATGGTAACTTTATATCACTCGCAGCCATCTATAAACCAGGGTGGAAATTTTTTTCCCTCACTTAACTGGAAGTTTATAGGAACACCCCGTGGAGCCATAAACAGAGACTGATAAAGAAGGTGATACAAAGATAGGGGCCGTGGAGATCTGGGTCACTCACCCCTGCAACTTACTTTTGCCTTAAGGTCTTACTGGCACCCCAGCTTATAGACATCACTTCCATCTGATGATGGAGTGCTGCTGTGGGGGCCTGGCTCTAAGGCTTTGTAGGTCAGAAGACACCTCGTCCACGGCAGGTAGCCTGGCTGCACACAGCCAAGAGCTCAGCCTCTATGAAAGCCCAGGGGCAAGTCACAACTTGTTTCTCAGCTGCTCTCAAACGGAGAGCGCCCACCCGCAGAGGAAGGCTGGGACTGGCTCCGGTACTTTAATGCTCTGCATTGTGATTCACCCAGGAGGGCTGCCAGAGACTCCAAACAGCATCCCCTCCTGCCCCTGCCACTCCAAGCGCCATCATACCTGCTGGATCACGTGGTCCAAGAGACAGCAGCTCATTCGGGAGCCTGGACCTGCTCCAGAGCCTTCCCCTGCCTGGGCCCTGCTCAGAACCAGCAGATTTTCAGGTGACTCAGTAAAAGGGTCAGAACAGCACACCCAGATGAGGTATGTGTTGCCTCCAAACTCCGATGAGGTCGCTAGAAGTTACGTTCCTCTCAGGTTGACAGGAGATAGCAGATGAAACAGCTTGTCCTTCACCTTGGAAAGAATAGATCAACACATTCCCAAATTACTGAACATGTAGAATTTTCACCAAGGTGGAGGACTCCTGAATTTTTTGTGGAGTTTATTTCCCGCCCTCTGGCCTGCAAGTGTTTTACCAATGTATCCTGCTCACCGGGTGCAACCAGCAGAATAGCCTCAATGCAAAATCCCTGGGGGGCAGATTACCACAGGGCCGGGGAACAGACAGACATGCCCTGTAGAAGGACTGTGGTGATGAACTGCTGGCCTGGCCAGCTGGTTGGTGGTTTTACTAACAGGTATAAACAAAAAAGTATCTCCCAGTTCAATGGCTGCATACGGGTGTCAGGCCACTTGCTGATTTGTTCCAGCAATGAAACCACAGCTAGAAAGGCAGCTGCAAATTGGAATCACCACCTGATTAAGTTTATAATAATTTACTGTCTTTCTCTAAGACCCGTCTGTTTTCTTCTGAAACTAAGTAGGTGAGTGGAATGAGGAGACTGTGGGCATCACCACTCCTGCGTCTTCCACGCCCTTTAGGGTGGCACCAATCTCTGCAACTCCTCCAAGGATACAACATGACTTTTGGTGTACTATTTTCATAGACAGAGGTAGTCTAGTGGCTTCCACTTGGCCTTTCCTACCATAATAGCCTCATGGGTCAGAGAATCAACGTGGGGATTCTGATGTTTGTTGAGTTAATCTATTCCAATTATGGATCCCACAACTGGAGGCATAGCCACAGGGCGGTCTCAAGGACCTACGAGGCCCGCTATGAGACAGACCTGAACCAAACTTCACTGATCATTTGACTTTCAAAAGCCCCTGCTCTGACTAGTGGACCACAGTGATGCTTTGGGTTCAGAGGAATTACTATTAATTCAGAGCCAACGTCCAGGAATCCCCGAGATGTCTGATATGATCAAAAGGAAGCCTTGATTGCCCTGCCTTAGCACTATGAGTGGTAGGTATTGTTACAGTTGATAGTAACTGTGGCAAACGATCCAATTCCATTCTTACCTACAACTTGGCAGAGTGACATCTTAATGCCACTAGGCAGTGGGGTTGGGGGTCAGGGGAGGCACTGCAGGCAGAGTGAGTTGCTCCGTCATTGGTGAGTGGGGGGAGCAGGAGGTAAGCAGAGACACTCCACCCTGACGTGGCAGAGGATAGATGCTCATTTGACTCAGGATTCTTACTGATGAGCCGTGGGAATGGCAGACTGAGATTACCTGTCTCCCAGAGACTCTCAGTGAAGCACAATTGCTGATACTAAGGAAATTGGGGGGAAAATTATTTTCAAAGATAGAAGGAAGGATGAGGGAGTGGAAAGAAAACTGGCATCAACATTTGGAGAAACGGATGCGGGCTTTAGTTCAACCACTTGGTGGCCAGATGATCTTTGGCACGTGTTTTCACTTCTTTGAGCCTGAATTTCATTATCTGCAGCACTAGAAGATAATATCATCTACCTCTCAGGTTGTTGAGTGAATTACATAAGATGATGCTGTTAAAGTCCTTAGCACGCGTTATCAAAAAGACAAGAGATAGCAAGTGTTGGTGAGGGTGTGGAGAAAAGGGAACCCTGGTGCACTGTTGGTGGGAATGTAAATTGGTGCAGCCACTACGGAAAACAGCATGGAGGGTTCTCCAAAAAATTAAAAATAGGACTACCATGTGATCCAGGAATCCCACCTGGATAGATATCCAAAGGAAAGGATATCCTTCTCTGAAAGAGGTATCTGCACCCCTCTGTTCATTTCAAGGCTATTCACAGTAGCCAAACCACAGAAACAACCTAAGTGTCCATCCATGGATGAATGGATAAAGAAAATGTGTGTGTGTGTGTGTGTGTGTATATATATACACACACATACCAACACACACAATGGAATATTATTCAGCCATGAAAAGGAGAGGGAAATCCTGCCATCTGTGAAAACATAGGTTATTCTTGAGGGCACTAGGTTAAGTGAAATAAGAGAAAAATAAATACTGTATGATTTCACTTATATATGGAATCTAAAAAAGCTGAACTCATAGAAACAGAGAGTGGATTGGTGGTTTCCATGGGCTGGCAGATGAGGAGGTAAGATGTTGGTCAAAGGGTACACACTTCCAGGTATAAGATGAGTAAGTTCTGAGGCTCTGATGCACAGCGTGGTGACTGTAGTTAACAAGGCTCTATTGTATACTTGAGATTTGCTAAGAGACTAGATCTTAAATATTCTCACTATAACCACAAAGAATGGTAATTATGCGAAGTGAAGGATGTGTTAACAAACCCTATTGTGGAGATTATTTTGCAATATACACATGTGTCAAATGATCACGTTGTACACCTTAACCTTACACAATGTTACGTATCAATTATATCTCAGTAAAGCGGGGCGGCGGGGGAGCGGCATGGAGTGAAGTGCTCAGCACAGTGCGGACTGCGTAGACGCATCTGTGTGCTCTTGTCATGATCGTCCCGTTCCTGCCCTGCCGTCTTAAACCAAGGCTTCTCGACCTGGGCATCACTGACATTTGAAGCCAAATACTTCTTTGTTGTGGGGTCCCTGGGGCTTTTAGACTGTGGATCAGCCTCCCTGGTCTCTGCCCATTAGGCGCAAGCAGTGCCCATCCAGTTTTGACAACAAAAAATATCTCCAGACATTGTCAAATGTTTCCTGAGGGGCGAAGTCATCCTCAGTTGAGAATTCCAGCCTAGTCACTCTTTTGGTCTGTTTTCTATATTTGTAAATAAGAAGGTGAGGCTGGAAATTAGATTCTTTCAAAGCTCTCATTCATGCATGCATTAGTCTATTCCCCTATTCAGAAAACCAATATTACGTGTCTGCTTCATGACAGACACACTATTTTTACTTTTATGGCTTTCGGTTGTAGTATCTGATGGTGCAAACTTGCCCCTTTGCTATTTTTTATTATTATTCTTATCACTTCCTTTTTTTAAAAGATAAACCTTAAAATCATATTTTCTAATAATCTAATGCCAATAAGTAGCATTGAACTTGTGAATTAATTTGGGGGATATTAGCATGTTTATAACATTGACTTAGCTACTCAGGCCATTATATTTTTTTAACAGGATGTTGCAGGGAGGCAGCTTCATCTGTGTCGACCAGGCATGCTGTCTTGCTAGCTTCTCACGTTACCTTCAGGCCCGCCTCCCGAGCGTTTGTGGTGGACAGCGATACCACCTTTAATAAACACTTACTCTCCGTTCCGTGTTTTGCTTTCTCTCACTTTATTACATTGACTGGAAGGGTTAGAATCGTCGTGGTACACATTTCACTCCTTACCTGCCTGGGATGGGCTGAATGGCGTCCCCCTCCCGCTGCAAAGTCCTCTCTTGGCGCTCTTGCCCCTCAGTGCGATGGTATGTGGAGTTGGGGCTTTAGTTGAGATGGGTGGCCTTGTAAGAAGACACCAGGGAGTGGGCTCTGGCTCTTCTGTTTCTGTCTCTCTCTCCCCACCATGTGAAAATACAACAAGAACGTGGCCATCTGCTAGCCTTCACTAGAACCCTGTCACGCTGACACCCTGATCTTAACTTCCCAGTCCCAGAACCGTGAGAAATAAACGATAAATGCCTGTCGTTTAAAGCACCAGGTCTGTGGTATTTGTGGTATTTTGTTCTGGTGGCCAGAGCCGACTGCGACACGGCTCCTTCGCGGATGAAGGAAGTAGACGTGGAGATAGTAGGTGGCCCGCGGCCCGGAGCCAAGTGCAAAGCCAGACCTCCCTGACTCTGAAGCCAGAGCCCTTTCCTGCTGCAAAAGACATGGTCTTACCTGCCTTTGGGTTTATTGATCATTAGGATACCGAGCATTGTTTAAGATAGAAGTTCTTTATGACATTAAGGAGATACATACTTTTTCCTAGTTTGCTCCATTTTTTTTTTTTTAAATCAAGGATGTATTTTATCAAATTCCCACTGGCATCTACCTAAACTTTTTTTTTTTCTTTTGGCCTATTCTGGGGGTTGCAATTTGGTCCACTCTTACGTTTGCACCTTCGCCATGGTCCCAGCGCAGGAGTCTCCGGTTCCAAACACACTTCTCAGCAGGGCAAAGCCCTCCGAGGTTGGGAATTAGCTGAGAATTTCCTCCCCAGGCCCGGGGCCTGGGGCAGGGCTCTCCCCCTCCCTCCTCCTGTCAGCCACACGAGGTTCTTGGATGGGTGGTATGCAGGGCCAAGGCTTTCTTCCTCAGCCATGGGGTGGAGACACTAAAGGGAAGACAGCCTCAGGGCCCGAGATCATAAGAATTTTATTATCTGTAGTTGGCTTAGCAGCATCCCCAGACCCAGGGGCCGGATGGCCCTGGAACCACGCGAAGCTGCCAACAGGCCTCTCTGTGCTGGGAGCCTGGACTGGCCCAGGGGGCCCCCCTTCCTCCCTCCCCAGCAGGAAGCCTCCCTCCATCCGCTTTCTCCACTTGTAGCCCCTGTCTCTTCCGCACTCAGAGCTCGCTGGGCGTTCCAGTGGCCGGCTGCCCAGGCTCGAGGCGCCGTGCAAGGGTCACCATCCTCCTGATGCATGCACGACCCTCACCCTCACTCCCGCCCACCCCACCTCTGCGCCTTCCCCATCCTCGGGCCCTCTTGGCCGGGGCCACTGAGCGCTGAGCCCATGCTCTGCACACAGTAGCAGCCCAGTCCCTTCTCTCCAAGGCACCCCAGTTTCCACGTCTAGGCTCCCCCTTTCAGCCTCCCCTCACCTCTGCTGACCCAACCCCGAAGGCATGCAGCCCCCGGGAAGGGGCGAGTCCACAGGCCAGCTGGTTTCTCCTCCCAGAGCCACCTGCCTGACCCCAGGCTTGGCCAGCGGGGACTCCGGCCATACACACAATGTGTTTCCTCCCTCCCGGACACTCCAGTGTTCGCTGTCCATGGGTACATTTATTAAGACTAGATTAGACTTGCTTTCCCAGAGAATGTTCTACTTGATCACACAGGGTTTTACAGAAACGCTTGCCTGGTTTTGATTTGTTACCGTGTTGAAGATTTCCCTCCTTTCTTCAGGAGCGAGGACAGTGACTTTATTTTTGTTAACTTCGTCAGGTTTTAGCATTGGGGTTCTCCTAGTTTTAACAAAAGAATGGAAAGGCCTTCATTTTTTTTTTTTTTTTTTTGCCCTGGGACTGTGTCTAAGGCCCTGTTCCATCAATGGGTCAAACGTCCTGGGCCCCGAATCAGGTAACAGACAGCTGGCCCACTTGGGGGACCCCTCCCAGCGCGGTTCCCACTGACCACACTGAGGAATTGTGGTAATTAATATTTTCCTAGAAAAATCCCTTTCGTAGAAGTTTCCGCATTTATAACCTCAACGTTGTCATCCTGTTTTCTGTTCTAGTTCCCGGAACAGCACCCATCTCGGAGACGGTACCGCCCTGCTGTCCCCCGTGCGTCCCTGCACTGACGAGGCGCGCACCCCGCCCTCCCGGGCCGAGAGCAGTGGGCCGGGCAGGGGATGAGAGCGGTGCCCAAGGAGGAGGCGCGGCCGAGTGAGGAGGCGTCTTGGGGATGCCCGGGGGCCTGGCGGGGCAGCTGGGTGGGCAGTGACAGTGACCTGGCAGAGGAGAGAAGGAGGAATGGAGACCCCACCCCCGGGGGGCCTGCTGGGCCAGCAGGGATAAGGGACTTGACCGAGGCTCCTTTGCCTTTGGTGGGAGCTCTAGCTGACCCCTCTCGGGTGACCACTCTGTGAGTGATTTGACTGAGCTGAGTGCACGTGTTTGTGGCCCAGGGCCTGGGGCCAGAAGAGAGGCCGGTCCCTCCATCACGAGCAAGGCCCAAGTTAAGAGTATACTTGACGTGCCGACGTTTAAAAGGCTCCAAGTCCTGCTGACTTAGTAGCAAACAAAACGTCTTCTGCCTCCTCACCTGGGAACCCCGCTTTCTCTAAGTCCTGGAAGGCCCGGGCTCGGCATGGAATTCTTGGACCCCCCAGAGTTCTGAGCTAGAATCTGGTGGGTGGGGGAGAGCTGGCCCTCAGCACTTTTTGGGGGGGCCCCGAATACTCACACGTGGAACCTCCTCACCCTTCATCCCTCACCCACATGCTCCAGCTCCAGCCACACCACCCACCCACGGCCACCCATCGGAGACAGACGGACAGAAGAGGCCCATGCAGGCCCTGGGGGTGGGGCCAAAGGCAGGAAATCCCTGTGCTCCGGACCGCAGCGTGTGACCTGGGAGGCCTGCAGCCTCCTCCGCCTCATGGGAAGGGCTGGATGGGGCCAGAGCAGGGCCCTCCAAAGCATGGGCCCCTGGACCCTCTTGCCCGGGTCAAAGACCACCAGCGGGGAGGGACGTGTGTAACCCGGCGCACAACAAACCAGAGAAACACTTTACTAGCCCTTGGTTTTTGTTTATTTTTTCAATAAACAAAAATTTTTTGCATGTCTGGTTGCAGAGACGGAAAAGCTAAAAAGAGCACATCACTGACATGTTTGAAATTTTTTGCTCGCAAGCTCATCACGCCCGCTCCTCTCTCAGTCTGAGGACCAAACTGGCAATCATGTCCTGGATGGCTGTCTTTGAGCTTCTCCGTTATTGGCGTAAACTACACACTACTCCAAACACACCGGCGGTGTGGATGGGCAGTCAGAGATCCCGACACTCTCAGCAGAATCTGGTTACCCCATAGAGGATGGAATGGACCATTTCTGCGTGACGTGAAGACCGTGGCGAGGCTGCTGACCCTGTTCTGATCTCGCGGGATGTGTGCGGGTGGGCGCTGTGGAGTTGGGGGGCGGCCTCATCGAGTGCTGGTAAGAGACAGTTTGAAACGTGGGAAAGTGAGATGGTCGGGCTGTGAGGGAGGCGTCCGCTCGGGACGCTCCACTCCCACGTTGTTTTACCTGCACTGCGCTGGGCTTTCCTGGGGACACCTGCGTGTCCGCGCCCCTCCGGGACGGCCCTCATCCTGCGTGCTCTCAGCTCCCTGCGCACTGCCTTGCACGCAGCAGGTGCTTGGAGATGCTTCCTGATCGAATGGGTGGTGGATGAAGGATGAACCGATGAGGCGTTAGTCAAGGAGAAGTTAACAATGGGGTGGGTGTCTTTGTCATCAGGGGACGAGGCTGTTCTCTACAGCACGGTGGTCGAGTAAGTGGAGTAGAGAATTGGATCACTTCGTCCAATCTGAGAATTTCGCATTGGAGGGAACTGAGGATCAGAACCGTTAGCGGTCTCGATCAAGGTCTCACGCGAGAGGGGCCAGGCGGGGTGCCAGACGCCCGCCTGACCGTGCCAACAGTTCTTTTTTTTTTGTCTTTTTTAAGTTTTATTTCTTAAAACAAACTCAAAATGAGATGCGATGGTGATGACTCCGATGACTGGGGTGGGGGGAGGAGAAGGAGGGGCTCCAGAGGAGGTTATCAGAGACTGGGAGTTGGGGAGCCAGGGTGGGGAGGGGCAGGGGGCAGGGACAGGAGCTGGAGTGGGAGGGGGCTCAGCAGTGGGGACAGGATTTGGGGATTGAGGATGAACTGTTGTGAGGAGAGGGAGGAGAAGGGTGGGGAGCTTCGTGGGGAGGGTCTGTGGTGAGAGTGGGAGGGGTCAGCAGTGGGGGTAACGGGACTGTGGGGTACAGGTGACCAGGGACCAGGTGGCGAGGGTGGAGGGGAACTGGGGCTGGGAAGGCGAAGGGACTGGAGTGATGGGGCCAATGGCTCGGTGAGACGTCAGGCGAGAGCTTTGGGGAGATGAGGGTCGGGCTGCGAATCAGGGTGACAAGGGACTTGGGGCGGTAAACCGGTGGCTGAAGAGACATGAAGTCGATGATGGTGTGATGGCGGTGGCGATGTCAGTGTGTGTGGGTGATCTGAATGGCTGAGGTGACGCAGGTGATGATGGCTTAGAGACAAGCAAGGTAAACACTGCAGGTGAGACTCACTAAAGCTACGAGTATAGGTTCCTATTCAAATACTTTAAGAAGCAAAAATATTCCTATAACTGGTACCCAAAGGCTGTTTAGCTGCCCAACTCTAAGAGCTGGAAAGTTAAACAGAGCTCTGTCCCATTTCCCTCAATTTTTTGCAAAAAAGATAGATGCTCTGTCTTAAAAAAGTCAAATTTATCATTCAGAAGCTGGCTAGGTCTTTCGACATCTGAGGGATGTTAACTCAGCAACACGAATGGAATCCATGCTGTGTAGGCCAGGTCTGGTACCACTGCGGCCACAGAGCTAGAACATGCCCCACAAGCAACAATTTCCACTGAGCCCTGTGAACACCTTGGGGAGGGCTGTGTTGCTGCTCAGATGCGCCAGGGGCACTTGTGGTTCAAGGTGCATTAAATTTCAGGGGACATCTCTAGCCTATGGGGTGGAAGTCAGGAGCAGCACTGGGGCTTTGGATCGGTAAGTAGGGTGCAACTGCACATGGCGACTCAGAGAAGGCAATCGTTTCCAAAGGGAAGTGAGCCAGGAGGCTCCCCACTTTGAGAAATGCAGTTAGAACTGATTTCAGTACGTCAAGTGTACATCCAGGATAGGCCAAGCCTTCGGACCCCAGGATGAGACTTAGTCTTCATCAGATCCTAATTTTTAGGGTCAGGAACTGTTTTGGTTCATTACCCCCTCGTTCCTAATTCAGAGTTTTAGGGCAAGAGAGGACCTTGGTGGTCACTGTGGTCAAGCCCCTCTTTGTAGAGGGGCTGAAAGGTGGCCCGGGGTGGAAAGGGGACTCGCCAAGGATCACAGAGCGAGTTAGTGGCAGGGCTGGGACGAGGTCCCGGCCCCCCAGCAGCCAGCCCGGGGCTCTCCCTCTCTGCCTGACACGCGGCCGCTGCACTCTGCAAAATCTCAACTTGGTTGGGAAGATCTAAGCATTGCGGTGTCAATGTGAGTGCAAGTCGGAAGTGGCGTGTGAGAATTAACGAACGAAAGAGATTTTAGCCCTTTCACAGTGATTGGTCAACGTACAGCACTCGTAACGGTTTCACGAGGACCCTGTGACCGAGACCCCTCGGAGAGGGACGTCGGCACCGAGCCCTGGTTCTGTTGCCTTTTTTTTTTTGGTCTTTTTGATTTTTTTGCTTTTAAGTTGTTAAGAGTTTAGAATAACATACTTATTTCTTTTACTCGTTTAAAGATGAAATTCTTATTATTATTATTTTTGATCATGCATTAAGAAGAGAGAAGAGGGGTCGGCTGGCATTGCGTTGGTCACACAGCATCACAAAGGTAATATACGTAAGCGTAGCGTTCACCAGATTGACACAAAGGATAGCAAACTCCACCACAAAGATTAGAACAGACCGCATAGAGTGGGCGCTGCGGGAATACGGGGGGTGGTGGGAACGGGAACGCCGCCTAGATCTCCTCCTCGCCAGCCTCCTTGCTGAAGGTGGTCATGTCGATCTTCTCGGGAAAGATGATGTTGACAGCCAGGTCCTCTCCGCTGTTGTACTGCAGCAGCAGGTTCTTCTTCTTGCGCAGCATGTGGTTGTAGCGCAGGTTGGACACCCAGGCCTCGCACTTGTTCAGGAAGACGATGCCCACGGTACCGAGGACCACCAGACTGGTGAGCACGCCCAGGATGGTGAAGCAGATGGCCTGGCCCTCGGAGAGGGGGGGAGCGCTCTTGTTGAGCTCTTTCATGGACACCTTCAGGACGCGGTGCTCGGGCTGCGGCACTGGCAGCTCGTGCACCCCGGGGGTCAGGCGGTAGGTCAGCCCGTAACCGCTGGGCAGACGGGTGACCTGCTGGGGGCCCGCCGCGCGCTTCCGGCCACAGAGGGGGCCCGTGAACTCGGGCTTGCACAGACACTCGAACCTCACCTGGGAGTGCTGCAGGCAGGTGCCCCCGTTCAGGCATGGGTCGTTGGTGCAGGTGGACACTGGGCGGCTGCAGGTCTTGTCCACAAAGCCGGCGGGGCAGCGGCAGCGGAAGTCGCCTCCAATGTCGGTACAGATGCCCTGGTTCTCGCACGGGTTTGGGGTGCAGCTGTTGGTCACAAGGATCTCGCAGAAATTGCCTGAGAAGCCAGGGGGGCACAGGCAAGAGGCATGGGAAGCCTGGCCCTCGTCGTCCACGCAGCTGCCTCCGTGCTGGCAGGGGGAACTGCAACAGAACAGGGGACACGGTAAAGGGCCCTCGGGGGCTGGGCTAGGACGTTGATGCTGGGGCTGGGGGACAGATGCTCCTGCCACATCACAGACCTCCTGGGACCTGATGAAAGGGCAGGTGCTCAGAGCACATGGTGTGAGTGACTGAGTGCCAGCCAGGGGGTCCGGGCAGGGGGCACGCAGGGCACTGGGACCCCTGCCTGCGAGGGGCTCCCGGGGTGTCCGAGGTGGGATGCACCCCCGAGCGGGGTGTGCACCCCACCCCCATCACGCTGCCAACCTGGAACACGCCTGACCTCCCGGTCTGGGAAGCCTATCTCCTCTCCCACCTCTTGGGTCATCTCTCCAACCAGAGGCCTGATGGTTAGTCACTGGACAGGTAGGGAAACTGAGGCTGAGAGAGGCAAAGTTAGTCACAACCCGGAGCTGCAGCGAGCCCCTCCCCTGGGCTCCGTCCCTGTCCCCGGACCCCTGACCGCTGAGGCAGAGCCACGCAGGGCATCCCTCCCTCACTCACTCTCTCCCACCACCACCGCCCTGGACCCCTTATTATTATTTTTTATTTTTACTTTCCGCGGAGTGAGCCTGCAGGCTATTATGCAGGAAACCCTTGGGGACTCTCAGTGAAAGAAATATGCGCTCTGTCTGTGCCGGCTGGAGCGGCGTCTGTGCCCGGCTGTTTAATAGTGGCCCATTCACCCAAGTGCAGCTTGCAGACCAAAGCTGTTTGCTCAGAGCGGAGCACACGGAGCATTTAATGTAAGTGCTTTTAAACGAGCAGACCCTTTGTCATCTGATAAATGCCAAAACTCCAGGGAAGAAAGGGGCTCTAAGTGCAAGAAATCAGCATTGCTGCTTCAGGGGTGAGGGCAACACAGGACCCGGGCTCTGAAGGAATTTCAAGGACCTCGGGCTCTATTTTGACAGACTGGTTTGAGTCTGTGAGGGAGGAAAGCAAAATATTTTAAAGGTCTCGCTCTGTATTTCCCCTTCCTGCTAGGAGGCAGAACCGGTCACCCTCTCCCCTGCCCCCTCCTGGACACTGGTCTTTAGATGCTGCACAAATACTGGCCCGTGGCCTGCGTGACTCCCGGGGCTCTCTGCACCCCCCCACCAGCCCCGCCCCTGCCCCGGAATGCATTTAAGCTCCAGTTTCCTCACAGGACAGGGGCGCCCCCACCCCCAGCTTTGAATTCTTGCCTCTCTCTCCATCTCTCTGGGCCTCCAGTTAAGCCCCATCGGAGGGTGGGACTGGCTCAGTGCGCCGAGCAGATAAGGGCCGGAAACGGCTGACCTCAGAGGCACCAGAGAGGCTGGTGGCCATTCCATCCGTTGTACCCCCCGCCCAGAGCCCCGGAGCCCCCTCCTCCCTGGGGATAGCTGAGGGCTGGACTCCCCAGCCCGGCTCCTGGGCCTTGTCACCCCCCATCCCCGCCCCGTGCTGGCCGACGTCCCTTCTCCCCTCCTCCTCAGCCTAGAGGCTCCCTCCTAAGACATCCCGGAAAACCCAAACACAGAGCCCGCCAGTTCCCCAAACCCACCCCTGCAATCCGGGGAGTGGGTTTCATAAAAACAGCCTCAGGCGCTGCAGAACTCTGATCTCTTGTTATGTTGCCTTTAGAAAATGATGCAGCTCTGAGCTCTGGTTCACAGTCCCAATCTACTGTCATTCACACACGTCAGGACTTAGGAACGTCAAGGGAATGTGAAATCGCCTTCAGGATTGTTTGAAAAAATTATGGAAATGACGCTCTCCCCCATAAATACCCTGATCCAGGGCGGCCACCCGCGGGGCGCAGGATGAGCACTTACTTGGTCTTTTGTCAGGCGACAGGTCCGACTGGGTGAGGCTGAAAGGGTCTTTGGGGGTGTGGAACAGGAATCAAAAGCAGCATTTATCAGATCACACAGAGCCCGCAGAGAATACTTACCCATCCATCACACAGGGCCCATCTCTCTTCTGACAGTCCTTTCCCGAGAATCCAGGGGCACAGGAGCACTCGTACTGGCCGTCTTCCAGGTTCACGCAGGTCCCATTGTTGGCACAGGGGGTTGAGGCACAAGCCCGGACGTCTGGGGGAGGAGGGAGAACCACAGGGAGGTGAGGGGGAGCACAGAGGCTGGAAGGAGGCGGGGGCAGGGGACCCCTCTCCATCTGGCCCAGGGGGACCCCGGGTGAGCTGCCTAGATGTCTCTGCTTGTGGCCACTGCCAAGGGTCACCCAGTGGGGTCCTGAGCGAGAGGGGGTAGCAACCAAGTGAGGAAACCGCTCAGGGAGCAGAAGGGGCTTCCTGGCATCAGGTCAGAGACAGAAAGTCCCAGCCGCTCACTGACAGTCAACCCAGGACAGCTGTGCCCTTTTCCTGGCACCAGGTCTCCCCTTGGGTCCAGCAGCACAACCTTCTCCGCCGACCCCTTCCCTCCCCACAAACCGCGCAGAGTCAAGATTCCCTCCCCAATGGCTGTCTCCTCCAGACAAGTTTCTCGCTACAGAGGACGGGAGCGGGGCCCTGCTGCTCAGGGACGGGGCAAGTGCAGCCCAGCTGTTAGAAACATCAGCTGCCCTTCATACTTTTCCATCAAAGAGGGGCAGGAGGGAAATGAGATGTAAAGCCCCCTGTCAGGAACCAAGAAACCTGATTTAGCCCCAGCACTGCCTCCACCTCCCGGTGGTCTCTCCACTCTCAGGTTCTGAACTAAGGGGGTCCGTGATAAAAAAGGCTGCATCTTTTGAAGGCAGCGAAATTAGAACTATCGCGTGCTCTCCTGTCAGCACGGGTTTCCGTGAACACTGGGATGGTTCCACCGCCTTTTCACACCTCCCGGCACGCACACTTCATTATTCAGGGCTCAGCGAGGCAGGGACGGGCTGAACAAAGGGGCCTGGGTCAGGGGCTCTCTGACAGGGGGGAGACCCCAGCCCCCAAGCCGGGCCAGGAAGAGCCCCCTTCTCTGCCCATGACCAGCCGACTGCCGAGTTCAGCCCCTCCCCACACCGTGCCTCACCTTCCCCACCGGGAAAAGGAGGGGCTCTCCCTGGCCCATCGCCAAGAGCCCCTTCAGCTCTGGTTTTCCACTCTCCAAGCTGCTGCCTCAGCCAAACAGAAAGCCAGGGCCAAACAGAGACGCAGCCAGTTAAGGCGGACTGGGCGGAGGTCCCGGGTGCTGAGGCCACACACGTGCAGATTTATTCCCTCTTTTCAAGAGCCCCGCACACTCGTGGCGGGGAGGTAGCAGTCAATCAATAAGGGAGAGCCTGAGCGCCAAGCTGATCCAGAGTGCACGAGGCGCGCTCCTCGGGAGCCCGGCGCGGCGCAAGACAACATAAAGAGGATTTATCATTACGGGAAGGCGCCGGGTGCTCGCGCACTGAGCCTCCGCGGCAGGCTCCTAATTCCCCGCTCAGAGCTCTCCTGTCACCAGGAATCTTACATTTAAGCTCAAGGGGTGGCGACCACCCTACTCCCCGCCTGCAGTGTCAAGCCTCGGCAGCGGGGATCAGCCCACCTTCTCCCCTCCTGGGCCTCCCACCCCAAAGTCGGGTGGATTAAGCTGCCACCAGGAGAAAGCGGCCAGGGGTCTCTGGCTGCTGGGGCAGCAGCTGTGGCCGTGACAGCCTCAAAGATGGGTGAAAAGGGAGAGGGCTGGCAATTACCCGGAGGGCTGTTTCCTCTGGACCCAGCCGTCCAAGCTTTTGTCTGGAAAACTCCGCAGGGGGGTCCTGGGCTCCCATACCAAAGAGGGTGGGCTCCAGGCTAAAAGCCCTGAGCCCAAACGGCAGCTTTTCTGGGACCCCTTGGGTCCCCCAAACAGCACAGAGGTACTTAGGGGTGCTCTGCTGGCCAGAGTATGAGTCAGCTGTGGAGAAAAGCCTGCACCATGGTGGGGGGCAGGCTTTAAGGACCTGAGACTGTGTGACGGAGACTATATTGGTTCTGAAAGCCCACTGCCTTGGTTATTGGGGCAGGGGTGATAACAACCTGCTCTTCGGTTTTCCTTAACTCACTTGAGATGAGAATTAACTCACTTCTGGGGCCGCGGTGGGAGGGTTCTAGAGCTGGCTGTTCCTAGACTTCTTAGGTGTCCAGAGCAGACACCTTTGCTTCCCCAAGCCTCAGTTTCCCTATCAGTACCACTCATCTTTGCTGACGTTGGGGACCGAGGGGCAGAGGCCCTTCGGGAGCTGCCTACACTGCTGGGAGTTTTCTAGAGGACCTTAGTTTGCCTAGGCTTTGGGGCAGGTTTTGCCAAACGAGGATGGGCTCGGATGAGCATTTCGCAGCCTGAAAATGCAGCGACAGCCAACTCTCAACTGCCCAGGGTAATGGAGGACAAAGATTGCATAAATTAATGGAATCAACAGATAACATCAATCTGCCCTTTAGCGGCTTCTCAGCCTTTCCTGACCCCCGACCTCCCCCTATACCTGACTTCTTCCAGCACAGCCCCCAGTCCTGTCCCAGTAGCTCTGATTCAGCCCCTGCGGCCTCCACCACTCAGCACCCAGCACCCCCACCTCCCTCCACTGCTTGCTTGCTTGTTACAGCCTCCTTAACAGTCTCATGTGTGAATTTCTTATAGAGTCTTGGCTCTTCGACCCCCTGAGTCCTTTTCCCTCCCTGAGCTTCAGTGCCCTTGGACAGATTTCTCAGCTCTGGGTTCCCCACTCTCCCAGCTTTGTGGGCGTGTTTATTTGGTGACTCTTTATTCAACTGGCAACACCCTCTAACCCCCCCACCCCATGCCTTCTCTGGTGTTGGGTGCTGGTGGTGCAGAGGGGAGCAAAATTGTGTCCTTACCTGTGAGGAGGCTCCTGGCACCAGCGGGAAGTGTATGAACAGATCATTACCATACAGAGTGCTGGGTGTGTTGGGATAAGGCAAGAGGGGGAGGGGAGGCAGCCACCAGGCTGTGAGGAGGTGGCTGGGGGCACGGTGTTGGGGGTGGAGTTGGGGGTGGGCCAGGGTGCGTGCCAACCTATGTCACAGAGGTTTCCATCCCAGCCGTCCTTGCAAATGCACTGCCAGGGTTCCACACAGAGTCCGTTAACACAGTCAGGAAAGGTCATGCACTGGTCACACAGGGGACCCTGCCAGCCAGGCTGGCACCTGCAGGGGTCGGGGTGGGGGAGAAAGACAGGGACACATGAGTTGGGGAAAGAGGCCAGAGAAGGAGCCCAGGCTGCTTTCTGTGAACCCAGAGCCCATGGTGGTCTCTGCACAGGGCTGGGCCGGTGGGTCCCGGGAAGCCAGTACCAGTCACCTGAATGGAGAGGCTTAAACAGGAGCCCGGCCGGGAGCAGGCAGAGGGGTCCCCGAGAGCCAAAGGCAGGACTGCGTTTTGCCGCAGCGGCCTGCAGTGGTCTCACCCTGCAAGAGGCTCTCTTGCCACCCCACCTCTGAGAAAGCAGACAGGAGCTGTGGCCGTCCAGTCCCCACCACTTCCGCCGCCCTCCCCCCTCCCCCCCCAACGCTCTTCTCCTCCGCACTCCCCCCACCTTTTCTGCGGGGGCGAGGAAGCTGTTTGCTGCAGTCCAGGGGCTGAGGCCCCCCCATTCTTCTGCCTGACGTCATGACTCCCCAGAATTCTACCCTGTCCCCCCACAAGCTGCCTGGGAGGGGAGACACTCCATTACCTGCAAACATTGTCATCCTCGCAGAATCCATTTTGGGGGTGGCAGGCCGGGAAGCATTCAGCTCCTGGGGCACAAGAAAGGTTACACCATTCACCTCAAGAGGCCCTAGAGGCCGAGGCGAAGCCCAGACAGCCCACAGCCTCCTCAGAGGCAGCCTACGACCCTCTGCGGGTCCTACCAGCCTCGCACACAGTAGGCACTTCATCTCAACTCACGCAGGAAAAAATTTCTGCCATGTTCCTGTTATGGAGTGACCACAGTACACTGTCCAGTTCCTAGGACCAGGTCAAACACCCTCATTTCCCTCAAAGAAATTACAAACATCAAATCCTAAAAGCAGGGTTGAGGAGACAGCGGATGGACAGATTTTGACCCCTAAGCACTCAGCCAAACCCTCACTTCCTCAAAGTGGGCCCAAAAGGGGCAGCAGATTTTGAGGTATTCAGCTGTGGAAAAGCCCAGACTGGTTCACCTGGAGGACTCACAGGTGAGGCGTCTGGATTTTTTAAAGGTTAATCCCAGTTAAACCAGGCACCCAGGACAAACTCCCCAATTTCCCCCACCCCAGACTCTTCATGTTCAAAGGAGGCGCAAGGGTTTTGCCAAGTGGGCTGCAATTCTGACGTTATTTGGAGATCCTGACACTTTAACAGGCACCTACTGTGTGTGTTTACTTTAACTCTCTCCAGCGTTTCAGACAGCCCCCCTTAACCACTGGTGCAGTGGTAGTGGGGGGACCCTGCGGGAAGGGGGCAACTCTCTCGATGTCAAAGACAGATGGCCGCTGCAGACAGAAGTGTCGCAGACCCTCACGTAGACAAACGCCACGCAGGAAGGACTCTGGCTGGGCTCCTGGCTGGGAATTTGGGCTACGACGGCAAAGTCATCTCCCAGTGCCCCCACAGACCTGTTCCCAAACACGCAAGCAGGGACCCCCACCCCCAAAGTTGCACCTCAGAGCATTTCCACAGAGGGTTCCCCAGCATCACCTCGTTTCTCCATACCTCCTCTCTCGGCGCACCGACACCCTGCGAGCGCCACTTCTGCGGGGCGGGAAGGGGCCGGGGTCCCACTCCTCCCCGCCCCCCGGGACTCCCGGGCCGGGCTTTGGCATGCGAGGGTGACGAGGAGGGCGAGGCAGGCGCAGCACGGGGTTTAGGGTTAGGCGGGACGGGCAGGAGTCGGGGCGCACGGGACGGGGCGCGCGGGGCATCGAGCGGCCGGGGGGCGTCGCAGCCTTCCCCAGAGGGGGCGCGAGCCGGGCCGCCGGGGGGTGCTCACCATGGGCACTGCGGCCGAAGGCCAGCAGGAGCAAGAGGACGGGCAGGAGGGCTGCGGTCGCGGTCATCGCGGGGCGGCCGGGGTCGCGGTCCCGGGAGCGGCGCGGGCGCGGGTCCGGCTCCGGGCGCCGCGCTGGGCTTCTGGTTGCGGACGCGGAAGGGGGCGCGGGCGCGCGGCGAGGGGAAAGCCAGGGCTGCACCGGGCTGCGCGCTGCGCTCTCCGCTGCCGCCGCCGAGCTGCCGCCGCCGCCGCGCGCGCCGCCCTTTTCGTACCGCCGCCCCCCCGCGGCCTCCGCCCCCCGCCCCCGCCTTCGTGCGCACGGGGCCGGCGCCGGCCAGTCCCGGTGACCCCCGCCCCTCGCAGGGCCGCCCCCCACCACCGCGGCGTCCCGGAAACCGGCTCGCGCACACGGGGCACTCTTGGCTAGACGGGCACAGGTACCCCGCGTGCGTTTGGCACACGTTCCCCCCACAGGACGGCACAGGGGCGCGCACACACGGGCCCGCTTAGGACAAGTCGCATGTACGGAACATGGGCTGGGCCGCAGACCCCAGGAAGACGCAAGGACACGCTCGGAATACAGAAACACGCACAGAAACACCAGAACACTGATCGCCAAGGTCCCGAGCACACATGCCATGGCGCAAACACCCAGAAAAACACAAACGCACGCTCTAAAGACGGGGGAAACGCACGTTATCGCACACGCACCCAGAAAAACACTTAGGGGAAGCCTTAGGCACTCACACCCTCAGCCAGAAAGACGCAAGAAAATGCAGACACACTTGTAGCAACACACACGGCAACCCCGACACACCCTACGACACAACCACACACTGCGACACACGCGCACGTCATAGAAATAGTCGGGAGCGCCACATGCCCAGTCATAGGCACGCAGAGAGGCAGAGGACATACAGTTATGAAACCCTGGGCATCCGTCAACATGTGCCCAGCCGTCCACACTGAGGCACGTGCACAGCCACGTGCACACCTGAACATGCAAATACCCTGGTAAACATACAGACCCCCTGGGCTCGTATTCCAGCACATACACCCACACACAGGCAGACAGGCCTTAGTCCTGCTGGAAGACTCTCATACACCTGATATTCACACACTCACACATACGCAGCTCCTGAAACACACATTGCAGGCTCTCAGTTACATGCTTATCAAAACACACACATACACTCAGCCAGCACACACACACACACCATCGCATCTATCTCTGCCCGCAGTGACACACGTAGGCAAGCTCACAAGTATGCTCACTGTGACACGCACAGTTGCACACCAGGCACTCGGCACCTATTTCAGACCCACCAGGAGGCCTCCAGCCAGGGGTCGCAGGGAAGTGGGGGTTGGAGGTGCCAACCCTGCCAGAGACCCTCCCTCTCCAAAGAGCTCGGCGAAAGCCCCCCCGCCTGGACTTAGAGCCCCACACCCTTCTGGGCTGTCTACCCCCGCCCCCACCTCCACCCCCACCCCTGTCCCTAACAGGGCGGTTTAGGGAAATGGGGATGGTCCTGGTAGATGGTGGGGTGGTAGAAAGGGAATCAAAGGTGTTTAACCTCTGGGGAGGGTACCAGGAGGTCCTGGACTTAGATGGGTGTTTTGTGTACAGTCCATTTGCATCAGTTAGTTTGCATCTAGATGCAGGGGCTAGGAGTGGGAGGCCATCTATTTCTCGGCCTACCCTTCCCACTGTGCTGAGGCGGGAAGTGATCTCTGCCACTCTGAACCTCAAGTAGGGGGCCTTGGCCTTGGGACCATCTCACAAGGCCCTGGCAGGTTTGAGGATGCACTTGCGGTCCTTGGGATGGGTTTGGGAAGTCAGGCCAGGGGGAGCCCCCACCTCCCACCCCACCTGCCCTAGAGCTCTAAGTCCGCTCTCCAGAACCAGGAGCTGCTCTGGGTGGTCTCCTGGAGGCTGGAGGGAGCCCCCACCCCCTTGTGGAAGGCACCTCTTCCCTGCCGTTCTTGCTGAAGACCCAGAAAGAGGGGAGGGCATGTTGCGAATCGTGTTGGCGACAGGCTGGAGGGAGCAGTCACTCAGTAGCTGCCTCTGACCGGTTCCCCCCGCTGTGGCCCCTGCCTTTCCTTTACCCCATTCTCTTCCACGAACTATTTTCTCAAGGAAAGGAACTGAGTTCAGAGATGGAAGGTCTTTTGCCCAAGGCCCCCGGGCTACAATGGGAGTGGCTGGAGGTCCAACTGTCCACCACATGGAGACGGCCACGGCTTCTCTGACACCACCCCCTTCCCTCTGAGAACCCTGACCTCAGCCTCCAAAATTATCCTAGGCAGCGGACAGATCGGGTATGGCTGTCTCAGCCATAGACGTTAAGGAGGGGCGGGGGATCGCAGGGCTGAGTGGCCTGAGGTGAGGGCCCGCCCCCCTCCTCCACACTATGGACTACTTGGAGGCTGCCCCGCCCCCGGCGGCCTTTGGAGGCTACACCATCTCCACCCCTCCCTTCCCTACCTGGGTCCCTTCCCACCTCTGCCCTCCGCAGTTTGGGAAAGGAAGGGAGGCCTTGGGAGGCCAGGCTCACGCAAGGGCTTCTGAGCCCAAACATCAGGAGAGCTCAGGCTGAAAGGACGCTCCCTCGTCCCTTGGCAGGCTGACACCTGCTCGCTAATCCCAGCTCCACCCCCTGCCTGCCGAGGGCCAGTCACTCCCACTCCAAGTCCAGGCTCCTGGTCTGTAAACAGGGGTGCCATACCTGTCTCCGAAAGGAACTCCGGTTTTCATAAGCAGAAAACCACTGTACTTACAAAGCCTGGCCCCTTCGGGCCCTTCCTCCAACAGCTGCCACCAGGCCTCCTCCCCAGTCAGCTGGAGAGCTGGGGCTGAGGGGTGGGCAGGTCCTTGGGACTGAGCCCTCCACCAGAGCCCCCTGCAGGGCCGCTGCGCGGAGGGCTTTCCTGCCTGCCAGGACCTGTAAGCCTAGAGCTTTCTGTTGGCTTGCTCTAGTCTCAATAAAGCGTTTGTAAATTCAGGAGACCAGAGATTTCTTTTCAGCAGGCAGACACTGAGAAAGGGTGGCTGAGGAGCCGTAGGGCGGGGAGCTGGGTGACTGTCACAGGCTTCAAGGCTGCAAAGAAAGCACGAAAATGCCAATCGGGCCCCTTGGGGAGAAGTCAGCACCGTCTGCCGTCGGAGCAGACCCTGGGGGCTGAGGAGCACAGAGCCGGACCAGTCAGGATAGCCCCCTCCTCTAGCTGTGCCCCCCCACCCCTCTCCCCACTCCCCTCCTCTCCCTGCAAGCCCCTTCTCTCTGCAGTACAGGCCTATGGGATCACAGAGGAGGCAGATAGCCCCAGTCCTCAGAAAATGCTTGCCCCACTGGTCATCACAGCCTGGGGTGGCAAGTGGTCTGCACAGGTAGCAGGGACTCCGCCTGCCAGCCGAGCTGGGCTCCTTCCTTCTGCTAAGCTGAGTTGGCTCTGCCTGCGTCCCTAGACCCACCCACCCCCAGCCCCCAACTGCAAGCAGGAACAGGAGCAGGAAAGCCAGTGGTCCTCTGGGCAGAAAGAACAGAGCTGGGTTTCAGTCCACCCAGGGCACCAAGGAGGCTGGTGATGGGTGAAAGCTTTCTAAGGGAACCCACCCTTTCGCACCCACCCCCACCTCTACCCCCTCTTCAAACACGAACATGGCCCCCAGCCTGTACCAGGCCACTTCGCCCTTGATTAAAGACAGAGTCACTGATCAAGGAAGCCCAGCAGGGTCCAGCTGGAGGGACCTCGGAGACATGGGCATGCACAGAGGGGGCAAGGCAGCTGTAGGGGGAGCTTCAGCCCCACCTTGACACCTCACTCTGCACCCCTGCTGGTCCAGTCTTAGCGGGACATTGTACCATCGGGGAAACTGAGGCCCAGCAAGGACTCAGAGGCGCCTTCGTTCTGTCTTCCCCTCTCCCTCCTCTCCCAAACGCCATGCACTCTCCATCCTTTCTCCAAGAGAGGACAGAGCTTCCCTAGCCCTGCCGGAGAGCGAGCTCTTCCCGAAAGGGCTACTCTGTGACTAAGCGAGCCCAGTGCCCCACACTCAGCGCGGCTGGTTGGAGCCCTAGAACAGAAATATCCTAGAGACAGAGGGCAAGGAGCTCCCCACCACGAGGCCAGAGGCCCTGGGTTATGGGTTTACGAGCGAATGGGGGCTGCTTTTCTGCCTTTCCCTGGGATTTAGATTCAAGTTTGGCCGGAATCTCATCAGGGCCTCCTCAAGGCTGGTCTGGGTCCAGATTGCAAGGCCCGTTTCAGAGGTGAGCACACTGAGCCCTGAGGACTCTGAGACAGGTGTGCAGCTAATGAGTAGCAAGCTGGGATTCGAACTTGAGTCTGCAGAGACTCCAAGCTCTGGGCTCTCAGCTCAGCCAGCCAAGTGGCAAGAGAGAGCAGGGCAGGGAGGGCCAGGGGGAAGCTGCCAAGGCCACCCCAGGGCCCTGCCCTCCGCGGCTTGGGTGAGGACGCAGCCCACCACCCTGGGGGCTCGGAGGTCTCCTCGCAAAGACCCCAGAGATGCACAGCTGCCATCGCTCTGATTCTTCCCCAAAGCTGAAGTCCTTCTGAGAGACAGAGTATCATTTTTGTTCTGCTAAGGGGAGGGGGCTTGAGGGTGGAGGCTGGAGGGAAATGAGAGACACACCCTGATACATTTAGGTTCCGGAACATGACGGTTTGGCTTCAAGTTCAGTCTGAGAGAAGCCTCACCAGTCTGAAGCGGCACTGAGCTCAGCCCAGCTGGGTGGGAGCAGACGCACCCTCCTTTCCGGGCTGCGGGGGTGGGGGGCGCCCAGGGAGCACAGAGCCCTCACGCACGTGTCCCCCGAGCCGGGACGCAGGCCCTCATGTGATGCGGGGGGAGGAAGAGGGGCTCCCTGAGGCCCTGCCACAAACTCCAGGGAGGGAAGATCAGAGGCTCCTTGGTTTGGGTCCAGAGGAGTGCTGACTTCTGCAGGGTCTCCCCTCTCCCCTGAACAGAACTGATTTTTCATCATCCATAATGGGATTCAAAAATAGATTTTTCTTGCTTCCTTTCTCACCATTGGGATCGACATGGATGTCAGGTTCACAAGTCTAATTGTCCACGTCATCAATCAAATTATCCTCTTAAAGGGCCACTGAGTCATGCTGCCTGCGGAGGGAACTCTTGGGGTCTCCAGAAGGGTTAATGACAGCTCCCTGCCCCGCCCCCACACCTTAGAGGTAAACTCACCCCTGCCCTGGAGGGAGGAAATCGGGACCAGACGAAAAAGGCGGCTTTTCATCACTTAGCCTGTCGATGCAGGCTTTGGCAAAAAGTACAGCAATTCTTCATTCATCAGAAATTCCCAGAAGTTAATTTTCCATAAAACGGAGGCGTATTTCTTTAAACCTAGCCGTTCATCTATTCAGCATTGGCTGAGCTCCTACTGCGTGCCTGGGGCCCTGCTGGGGATGGGGTGCGGACAACATGGGTCCTAGGGTGGTCCCTCCAAGAGTTCAAGGGGCAGGCGTGTGTGTGTGTGTGTGTGTGTGTGTGTGTGTGTGTGTGTGTGTGTGTGTGTGTCTCCACATGCCCTTGTGCTGGGAGGGAGTTTAGCAAGTGTGCACACGAGGGGAGGGGGACTGAGCTCTTCTCGGAGTGGTGGGGGGAGGTCCTCCCGCTGAGTGTGTGAGGATGCACAGTTCTCCAGGGTGTGCCGGTATGGGGGGACCTTTGGGTGTGCCCGCGTGAGGTGAAAGTGTGGGTTGCTCATGGTAACTGGGGCAGAGTTAGGCTGGAGAAAGAACATTACAAAATTTTCAGCATTTTGGATATGAATCCCTCCAAACTAGTCTTGAATGCTCTCCATCCTCCCCTACCCTGGCGAACAGTCCAGGGAACACAGCCCCCGCCTTTTCTCACACCAGGGTCAACCCACAAACACATGCTGCCCAGACGTGTGCCAAGAATGGGCTGAGCTGCCTCTACTGGTCCCTGCGGGGCCTGCCCCCCAACCTTCCCAGGAGGGTCCAGCTAGGGGTGCCCTTCACACACCTGCAGAGCACCCCGTGATCACGTGTGAACAGGAGACCTCCTTTGGTCACAGAAGAAACCATCTTCTCAAGCCCTGAGCCCCAGGAAAGGACCCCCACCCGGGCCCCAGCTTACAGGCTTGGGGGTGACTGTGGCAGAATCCTTGTCCCTCTCCAGCCCCCAGTGTCTGGTCTAAGGAAAGGAGTCGCTCGGCCTGCCACACCTGTCAAGTTTCAGGATGTGAAAACACACAGCTCTCGAGGAATTTAAGATGGTCCCGTACTATATTTATTCTCTTATTTGTAAGAGAGCATTAGCGTTTCCATTCAATTACATTCAAAGGATGTTTTCGGTGTCCTACAGCATCCTAAGCGTCAGGGATCTCTTGCAAGGGAAGGCGCTGCCTGTGCCCAAGCAGGGCCCTGGGACAGCCAGGCGAGAGGTGAGGGCTTCCTGTGTTTGTCCTCTCTCCCTTCCTCCTCTGGGGCCTTCCCCACTACCTGCCGAGTCCTCCCAGCTCTTGCCCCCTTCCCCCCCCACCCCACCAAGGGTCCTGGCTAGAAACCAGTGAGCCAGTGGCCTCCCTCCCCTCAGCCACCCGCCGGCATCACCATCCCCCAAACACGTCTCCCCTGCCTGGTGTTAATGGCTTGGGCACGTGTGCCCGACCTCAGCGGGACCAGAGCGCCTTGCTCAGCCTCACACCCGCAGCCGGCAGCCTGCAGGGCTACCCACGGTGTGTTTGTGGATTAAGTGAATTAATGAATAAATGAACGAGGCATGAAGTGTTCTCAGAGGGTTACCACAGGCCCCTCGCAAAGATCCTGCGTCCTAGCAACTAGCCTGGGCCGCGTGGCCCTCTCCAGCCAGCGCTTTCTTGCCATCTCTGATCACTGGGTTCCCAGAGTTGCAGATGCCCCAAACTGGGCTTCCTAGGGGTGGCCCCTAAGGTTGCCATGGTGACCCCACCTTGTTCCCTCCCCACCAGGACCCCCCAGTTCTTTTACTAGGAATGTAGAATGTGGGGAGCAGCTGCAATGAAACCACAGCCAGCACCCCCCACCATCACCTGCCCCCCTGCCCACCTCCTCCAGCGGCTGGCTTCTGCGAGCTGCTCTCCACAAGCCCGTTCCTATGGTGACGGACGCTCTGCGCCTTGCAGGCCCTACCTAGCTGCCTGCAGCAAAGCTCCAGCTAGGGATGGGGGGCAGGGGACACCCAGCCTGAGCTGACCCCAGGTTCCCCCACCCAACGCACATGTGGTTTCTTGGTACCCCAAACTCAAATATGGTGTTTTCCAATGAGCCTTAATTTGATCCCGGCACAGAAATGTCTGTTCCTCCTCCCTCTCCACTTGGAGGGGCTCCTCTATTAGCCATAGTGCTTGATGCTGGGGCCCAGAGAGGCTGAGCGATTCCCCCTAGTTCACACAGCAAGGCATTGACCGAGCAGGACCAGATTGTTGGTGCCCCACTGGGATGACTGTAAAAGTTGATTATAAAAGTGCTCTGAGGAACTTCTAGGTTCTGTTGTTTAAAGGCATGTGTCCGAGGTCTGAGCAGAAAGCCCACAGACTGAAAATGGAGAATAAGTCATGCCACAAGAATAGGGTTCTAGTTGGGACTGAGGGAGCAGTCCTTTCTTTACTGCTTTGGTGTCAGGGAGTTTGGGGAAACAAGACGGCTTCTGGGGATGGCTGCACTCTGTGCCCATCCTGGTTGTCCTTCCTTCCTTCTTCCCGCCCTGCCTCTGGCCTGCCCACCCACCTGCGTGATGGCGTCTGGCTCTCTCGGGCATTTTTACTCCAAAGCTGGTGCTGGGAGGGAGCCCCGCTACCTCGCAGCATCTGCCCTGGAAAGCTCCCTGGAACACCCACCTACGTTTGTCATCCCGGCCTCCTTGAAGCCCACCACCACCCAGTGGTCACACCTCCCTTGGCCTCCCCCCCCCCCACCATGGGCTCACAGGCCCCAAGTCCTGAGGGGCTTACCTCCTCAAAGGCTCTCCCATACTCTCCTACACCCCCATCCTTTCCATCACCACCCTGGTCCAAGCCAGCAGCCTCTCACCAAGGCTGCGTCAGCCTACGGGCCTCCAAAGGCCAACTCCCCAGGGTCTGCAGAGCAGGAGTCAGGGAGAGGCCTTCTAGATGCATGTCTCTCAGAGTGTGGTCCTGCTTAAACTCTTCACAGAAGGGATGTGAAGGAGGGGAAGGAGAGAGGGATGGAGGGATGGAGGGAGAGGGGAAAGAAGGGAGGGAGGGGCTCCTGCCTTTTGAAAATCCATTTTAGCTCCCCCAGGGCGGCACACTCCAAATTAGGCGCACAGTAGGTTGTCATTAAGCATTTGTGGAATTGAATTGCACCATCTTATCCCAGAATAGAGGAGGAAGCATTTGGCAGGGATGGGGGTGCACCTTGGGGAACAGAAATGGTCTTTTAAAGCCTGGGGAGCCCCTCTTCCCTGCAAGATTTGCCTCCATCCTGTAGACGAGTTTCTTTCCGGCACCTACCTTCTGCCTCTCTCCGATGGGCCAATTATCTCTGATTGTGTTTTACTTAATTCTGCTGTGAGCTGCTGGCAGCAGCCTTCGCTGGCCATGGCCAGCAGCAGGGCCCCCACGGATCCAGGCGTGCTGAGGAGGGGACCCGCCAGCTCATTCTCACGCTGGTGGTGGGTTGTTTTCCGGTGTTTGTTTTGCTTTGGTTTTTTCCTGTTAACTAGAAAAGGTAAAAGGAACAATCTTGCGTTTGCTGTTTTCTGAGTATTTTCTCTGCACAACAGGGGGTGGCAGGAGGAAGGCAGAGGTACAGAGGGCGGTGGCGGGTGAGCTTGGGAAACTTGCTCGGGCACCCTGGGAGGCTACAACCCTCCGTGGAAGAATCGTGCAGGGAAGGGAGACTCCAAATGGAAGCCCCATCCAGCACTAGGTCCTTGATAAGTGCTCAGGGTCTCATCCCGCCCCGCCCCTGAAATGAGGGTGCTGATGGTGTGGGCCAGACGCAGAGGCTCTGTGCGCACCGCAAAGGGCCGCGCGGGGTGGGTCACTTCCACGCTGCCCTCCGGGCCCACGTGCCCGAGGCCCTTGCCGCCCCCTGACCCGGCACCTACCATCCATTTCTGGGGGTGGGCCCAGCCTCATCCTTCCCCACTTGGCAGCTTGAGTTAACAAGGAGACACGAAACCAGGGGGCTGGGGAGGCCCTGCAGGACTCAGGCAGGGTCCCAGCAGGAAACAGACAGCGCACACAGGATGGTAGGTTTGGGGAGAGGTGAATAAAGGGCTATTTACAGAGTCACGGGAGGGGTGTGAGGGAACCAGAGGGGTAACAGTAGGCCCAGTTGCCCCGTGGGCCTCGGGGGCCTGGGGCGCAACATCACCCCGGCTGGAAGCTCATCGGTGGTGGATCCCATCGGTCCCCGATAAGCCCTCGGGTCCTCTGATGCACTGAGAGCCTGGGGCCTCGCCCAGCTCAGCACAGAGGCCTGGAGTCACTGCTGCAGATTTCAGGTGGGCCTCCGGGGGCTCAGAGCAGGGGCAGGAAGGAAAAGAGCCCTCACAGCCAAGGGCATCGCTGAACCCAGCTGCCTCCTTCTCAGTCAGGGAAACTACGACTGGAGAAGCGTCTGGGGCAGAGCTGGGATTTGAACCCAAGTCTCCCGCCTGGAACCCCAGCCCTCACTGCTCTGGGGTGTGAACCAGCTTGGAGCCTTGCCCAGCTGGTGGTCTCCTGGAATAGAAGGATGGCAGTGGGCCATGAATTTGGGGAGCACCCCAAGACACCAAGTGAGCTGAGACGCGCACTGGGCTGGGGGCAGGGAGGGTTGATGTCCGCAAGAGAGCCCTCTGGGCAGAGTTGCTGCTCCGGGCCAGGTGTCAGGATTTGCGTAGGGACCTGAGTGATCTTGTGCAAAGTCCTTCCTTTTTTAGGCCTCAGTTTCCCCACTTGACTTTCCCTGGCTCTCACCTCTCATCTGTGCGCACACCCAGCTGCCTGGGCGGGGCCGCGATGGCCAGGTGGATGGAGGCACCGTGTGCCGGGCTGGGAGAGGTGGGAGGGGAAGGGAAGACAGTCCTTGTGGGCTGAGCGAGTCTGAGCTGCAAGGGCAGCAGCTCCAGGAGGGAGCCCGGGGCTGGAAGATGCAGACCGTCAAAATGGAGAGCGGGGGACGACCCATGGTGAAGGGGAGTCATGAGCTTCGATGGGAGCAGAGCCCCGTGACACAGCAACATGTAAGCAATGGGAAAGGAGTTCACAAAGGAAACAGAAGGATGCAAATCAAAACTACATTGGGGTACCACCTCACACCAGTCAGAACGGCCACCATTCAAAAGTCCATGTATGATCAATACTGGGGAGGGTGTGGAGAAAAGCGAACCCTCCTACACTGCTGGTGGGAATGTAAATTGGTGCAACCACTATGGAGGACGGTATGGAGAGACCTCAAAAAACTAAAAATAGACTTACCATATGATCCAGCAACCCCACTCCTAGGCTTATATCCAGAAGGAACCTTAATTCAAAAAGACACATGCACCCCAGTATTCACATCAGCACTATTTACAGTCTAAATGTCCATCAACTGAGACTGGATAAAGAAGATGTGGTATATTTATACAATGGAATACTACTCAGCCATAAAAACCGACAACATAATGCCATTTGCAGCAACATGGATGCTCCTGGAGAATGTCATTCTAAGTGAAGTGAGCCAGAAAGAGAAAGAAAAATACCATATGAGATCACTCATATGTGGAATCTAAAAACCAAAACCAAAACCAAAAACAAAAAAACAAAAACAAAACAGAAATGCAAAACAGAAATAGACTCATAGACATAGAATACAAACTTGTGGTTGCCAAGGGGGTGGTGGGTGGGAAGGGATAGACAGGATTTCAAAATTGTAGAACAGATAAACAAGATTATACTGTGTAGCACAGGGAAATACACACAAGATCTTATGGTAGCTCACAGAGAAAAAAATGTGACAATGAATATATATATATATATGTTCACGTATAACTGAAAAATTGTGCTCTACACTGGAATTTGACACAACATTGTAAAATAATTATAAATCAATAAAAAATGTTAAAAAAAAAGAAGCTGTGATATATTTATACAGTGGAATACTACTCAGCCATATAAAAGAATGAAATAATGCCATTTGCAGCAACATGTATGGACCTGGATATTGTCATTCTAAGTGAAGTAAGCCAGAAAGAGAAAGAAAAATACCATATCATATCGCTTATATGTGGAATCTAAAAAAAAAAAAAAGACAAATGAACTTATTTATAAAACAGAAACAGACTCACAGACATAGAAAACAAACTTATGGTTACTGGAGTGGGGAAGTGGGTGGGAAGGGATAAATTGGGGGTTCTAGATTTGCAGATACTAACTAATACACATAAAATATATAAACAACAACTTTCTACTGTATAGCACAGGGAACTATATTCAATATCTTGTAGTAACTTATGGTGGAAAAGAATATGAAAATGAATATATGTATGTTCCTGTATGACTGAAGTATTGTGCTGTACACCAGAAATTGACACAACATTGTAAACTGACTATACTTCAATAAAAATATATTAAAATAAAAAAAAAGAAGCTGCCAAAAGGCAGGTGGGGACCAGAGACGGGCATCTTCCCATCCAGGTACCCCATTACCCCTCCTGGCTCTGAATTTCCAGCTCCTTTCCCTCCCTTGGCTCCTTCTTTGTCACCCATAAACACTCTCAAACCTTTCATCTTTATAAAAAAAGAAGAATCCCAAAAGCCAAGAGAGAAAAGAGAGTGAGAAAGGGAGTAGCCATTGGTTCCCAATGGGGGAGGGACATCAATTAAGACCAAGGTTGAGAAGGAGCCACTGGGGCGGTTAAGTGGATGCCTCCGGGGCAGGGTGGGGGAAGCCTGCAGAGGGCAGTAGGTGAGGACTAGAGGTGATAAACCATAGCTGCAAAAGGGGAGAGGGTGAGATAGACAGAAAAGGGCTTCGTTTTGCAAAAGGTTTTGTGTGTGTGTGTGTCTGCATCTAAAGATGGCAGAAACTAGAGGGTGTTTATAGGCAGAGAGGCTGCAGATGTGGAGCGAGGGCGTAATTGATTAATTGAATGAGAACACGGTCTCTCCCCTCTGGGAGTTCCTGGTCTGGTGGGGAGAGGAGGATTTGAACCGACACCTCCACTAATGGGAGATGTGCTGTAATTAAATTATCGAGTCCAGCCACCGTCTGGGGCCTTAGTAGGCACTCTGTGATTCCCATCCCAGCCAGTACACTGTGGACAAAGAGAGAGCTGCAGAAGAGAAAGCATTCAACAACCATCCTTACAGGTGGGGCAACTGCGTCCACTGTGCTTTTAACTTTCAAAGTGGTTTCATGTTGATTTTATTTACTCCCCAGAACCCAGCATTCACCATGTTCAGCTTTAGATGTCGGTGAGCCACTTCGTGCAGTGGGAGGTCGCGGGGGGAGCCACGCAGTCAGGGCCCAAAGCATGTTTGTTGAGCAAAGACATGGTGGGTGGATGGGTGGATGGATGATGAATGGATCGATGGATGGACGGACTAATGGACATCAGTTTGGATTGTTCGATAGGAAAACTCTCTCTCCTTATGTGGGTAAACGGAGGCCTGGGGACCAAGGTGTGTGGCACAGTGCTGATCTTTGGATGCTTTAATGCATGACAATAATGACAATTTAGTTTAGGCCAAGAGTCAGTTATCTGTTGCCCCTCAAAGAGTCATGGAAACCTTCCTCCTCTTGGTTTCCTCTGAAACATGGTGAGGCTGGTGGGTTTGGGCTCCGTGTCGCCCCATCCATGGACCTGTTGACTCTGCGACCCTCAGGGAGGCCCAAGCAAGACAGGGCTCATCCCTGGGGAGGGTACTGATGCCTTCACTACAGGGTGCCTGGAGGGCTGGGAGGGGTGCGGCAGGGCGGGGGCCGCGCAGGACCCCTGCCCACACCTCCCTGGCACCCAGGGGCGCGGTGCTGGCCTCGCACTGGCGCTGGGCACGGACAAGTGGGGACGGCACAGCTGCAGTGGCCGCCCAGGCTCCCGCCAGCTGGGCGGGGGACAGGGCGCGGGCATGGGTTCCCTCGAGAGGAGCTGCTCTGACTTCCTCACGGTCGGGGTGCCTGTCTGGGTGGCTCCCTAGGCCCGCACATCCCTGTCACCAGTATTTTTAACTTGGCATGGCTTTTAATAAGCCCTCCATGTGTGGGGAGCAGCACATGATTTGAGAACTTGACTAATTAAAACACAGGCTCGCAGGCTGTGGAGAGGAGCCCCCGTGATCGGCTCTGTCTCCAGGAGCACCCTGCCATCCCAGAGCTGCCCCGGGAGGGTTCTGCTCTGCAATGCAAGATGCAGAAACCTGGCCAGGGAGTCAAGGGCCCCCAGGGCTGGATGTGAGCTGCAGCAGGGGGCCCACTCCACACACATCTCCCTGCAGCCTGGCTCTATCTCAGACCCCACCACCCCCTCCGGCAGCCCCCTCACAGATGCACGTCAGTCTCCCAGGGTCAGGCCTTGGTGGGTCTGTCCCCCAACCCCCCAGGGGCGGAGGCTCACAGTTGCTGTTCCTCATCACCACCTTCCCTTGCTCTGTCTTCTTTTTCCTAGTCCCACGAGGCCCCTTGCTTCACTGTTTCTCTTTCCTACTCCTTTGCTGGAGGGTGCACTGCAGCCCTTGTCGTAGGCCTGGGGCGAGTCAGTGGGCCAGCTCTCCACCAGGCAGTCTGCCATCTTTCCTCTGAACACAGCCCATTTTGGTGGCCCCATGGAGACCCTGCTGGACCTGTCCACGCTCTGCTCCCCACGGGATATGGAGAGGAGTCCCTCCTCCTGTTTTCCTTCCCCCAGTCCAGTCCCCTGGGCTCCTGGCCACAGCCCCTGGACCTCTCCTGCCCCTCATCCTGCCTGGGAGATGAACACTTGGGGACAGGAGCTGCCCTGGCTGCTGGGGGTCCTCTTTAAGGACAAGAGTGCCCCACCCCCATGGGATTCTGTGGGGGAGGACAGCCCAGGAAGCTGCAGAGTGTCCCACAGAGACAGAGTAGGTGCTCAGTACATGTCCGAGACCCTCACAAGGGAGGTGGGGTAGCCAGGCCTCCGTGGGGGGGGGCTGGTTTTGCCGAAGACCCTCTATCTGTGACCTCAGGGACCCCTCCCACCCTAGAAGTATCTATCCCCCTCTGGACTGTTGCCTGAACTACCCTTCACTTCAGAAGTCAGCAGTTTGAATCCCAGCACCCAGTCCCACTCATCACTGCCCGACGGGCGCCTTTGAACGGGGGTCTTGAATCCCACCAGACCCCAGCGGCCACGTTTGTAAGATGGGGCTAAAGTGCCCTGAGCGCCCCTCTCGGGCTCCTGCCAGGCCACGGGGCTGGGCTCGGAGGGAGAGCTGGGGGCCGAGTGCCTGGACTGGGTTATCACCACTCCTGCTAGTTGTCGTTATTACAATAATTAGGAACGTGCCCGCTGAACTTTGGGGTAACTGAGCTTCTCTCAAGGGCAGGAGAGCCTTCCTGACAGTCGCCCCCGCGCCCCGCAGAGCCGGGGCCACCTGCTTGGGGGCAGTCAGGTAAAGACTGGCCAGCAGGCCAGCCTGTGGGCACCACGGAGACCCCGATGGTCACGGCGCTTCCCTGTTCTGCACGCCACTTCGTTCTGCCCGTGATGGGGAACGCTGTCTCCAACAAAGCGCTTGGCCGCCTTCCCAGGTTCCACATCTGCTGCCTCGTCCCCAGCCCCCCTGGCTTGTCAAGACAGAAGCTGGCAGGGAGGGGTTTGCAAACATGAATCGTGCAATTTATTCATATGTTCCCTGGCCCCGACTTTGTAAAAACATCTGCGGGTGACTCTTCCTCGAGAGAAGGGAGGCTGCTGGGCTCCTCTCGAGCACTGCCGGGAAAGAGGCGAAACCGAGTGCTGGAAAGCGACCGTGTAATCAAGACAGGCACATTTCTCCGGGTGTGTGGTTACCAACTAATTAGCAAGTCTGAAGACCGTGACCGCGGAACAAGTGACGGAGGGCCCGGCGAGGTGGCCCAGATGCTGCTGCGTTCCTTCACAGGGTCCCCAGGCCTGTAGGGCAGGGGCCATGGGGGGTGGGGGGCAGGCCACCAGGAGCCCACAGATTGGCGGGGAGTTCACAGCAGGAGCTGTGCTGGCCATCACTGCACCTCCATCCAGGCCTCAGTTTCCCACCCCGTCCCTGGAGGTGCTTATGACAAAACTCAAAGACCGTCCGGATGCCGGCCCCCACTCCCCTCCCACCACGCAGCCAGATCCGATCAACTTTGTCACGACTTCCGCCCTCCCGTGAACCCAAGGCAAACCCAGCTGGCAGTGAGGGCCTTCCTACCCCCTCTCCCCTCCCAGTGCCCGCCTTCCTGTCCTGGTGTCACAGCCACACGGACCACCGCCAGCTCCCTGCTTTCCACCACCCATGAGGTCCCACTGCTGGGCCTCAGCTCATGCCATTCCCTCCACCTGGGAACCTTTCCTCAACCCTGTCACTTGTCAAAACACAAGCCTATCTTGCAGGGGCCAGTCTGGGCGAGACACAGGCTGACCCATCTCTCCACCAGCCCTGAGGCCGGGCGGCCCGGCACGTTCACCCACAGAGCAGCAACTCCAGGCCCAGAAACACAATTGCCAGCCCTGGGCCTTCTCCCGGGGCCCCCGAGGGGCCGAGCTGAGACCTCCGGTACAGCTCTCAGCTGGGGCGTCTCCCCCCAGCACCGCCGCAGGGAACAAGCTCCCCATCACTGGAGGAAGCTGGGATTTCGTAAAGGGAGGGTAGGGTTGTGGAGAAGAACACAGACAGACAGACAGACTTTGGGACTTGGGCAAGCTGCTTGCCACTCTCTGAGCCTCAGAGTCCTGACCTGCAAGGTGGAAGTGCTATTAGGACCAGTCTCCCACGTCTGGTGTACCCGAAGTAAGGGCTCGGGGTGCTGGCGGCCAGTAGCGCCCGGAGGAGGAGGAGGTACAGGAGGGCGCGTCTGACCCAGGGCCCCCAGAAGGGCACTGCCCTGAGCCGGACGGGGAGCCCAGGGCCGGGCTGGCTGGGGACCCCCTCCCACCAGCGGAGCTGCGGGAGTGCCCAGGCTGCCCAGGCAGGCCTGAGAGCCTTTGAAAGGCTTCCCAGTGGAGGTGACCTTGGAGATGGGCCTCAAAGGGTACAAATGAGTTTGCCAAATGCAGGGGAGGGGGAGGCCTTCCCGGCAGCGGGACAAGCTTGAGCCAGGGAAGGCCAGGGCGCCAACGTGCCCAGCTATTTTGGGAGCCTTGTCAGTCGGAGACCCGGCCGAGTGAGGGGAGCAGCTGTCCCTGAGACTGAAGGTCGGAGGGGCTGCCCGGCCAGGGTCCCAAATGCCAGGTTGCTGGGCCATGCCGAAGGGGAGCCTCAGACAGGCTCTGGGTAGGGGAAGGACAGGTCAGAGCTTTAAAAAGCTCCAGCCATCACTCGGCGGCCGTGGGGGAGGAAAGGGAGTGGGGACAGCGGGGACAGCAGTGAGGCCACCTCTAGGCCTGGCTGGGCAGTGAGGAGGGGAGGAGTGGGCCTGGGGCCTTGGGACCCGGAGACAGATGCCCAGAATTAGGAGCTGGAGTTCATTTCTGCACCTTGGCCCCCGCTCTCGCTCCCCTGCAGGGCAGGGCCCCCTCCTCAAAGGCCTTACCTTCCCCAGCCCTGCTTTCCATCTAATAAAGGGGAAAAATACAGCTGGAGAAGGCCTGCATCTGACTGACGTTCAGGAATGGCTGGGGGTGGGGGCGAGAGCCTGGAAGTTTCCAGAAGGCTTGGCTCCCCTCCCTGCACAGTCTGGCTGGCCACTGCCCAGCCCCAGGCGTCTTCTTGAAGGTCAGGGCAGCCGCCTTGCCCTGGCCGCCACCCCACTCTTGGTGAGCCCGCGGCGCCCCCTGTCGTCACCAACTGGAGGAGACGGGGGCTGGGGCGAGGGGGCCGCTCCCTCCTCCCTGACTGTCGCCCTGTGTCTCTGGCTGTTATGTATATATTTCTTAAAAGGATAGTACGTGTGGCAAAAAGATAAGAGGGGAGCCATTATTAATGAAAACAGGTGAGGGGAAGATACTCATTATCGTTTTCAGCCTAATGAAGCCTGTTGAAGGCTCTCTCCGGAGTGATAAATCCCTCCCGGGCCCGAGTTCTCCCAGCCATGGAGACACAGGTATGTCATAACTCATGTCACAGGAGTCACACCGCTTCTCTCGAATTTCCTCAGTACAGCCGGCTCAGGAGGGCTGAGCACGCTGCTGATAACAAATTTTGGAAACACAGTATTTCACACCTCATTGCGTGAGCATTAAGATGACAATGCATTGGATTATTTTCTCCTAGTAACCCATCCCTGTTGGCCTCGGAGGTGGTAGAGACAGTGAGGAGGGGAGGCGAGGGGGTGCCTGGGGAGAGGCGGCTCCAACGGGCCCCTGTGGATGCTGGGGGTGGGATCGGAGGGCAACAGGCCCAGCCAGTGGGGACACTGAGGCCCAGGGCAGGGACAGTGACAGCAGAGGTCTTTGTCTCCCCAGTCGTGTGCGTGCAGCAGGAAGGCGCCCCAGGGCCCCGTGGAGCTGGTCTCCCCCTGCCAGGCCCCGTGGAGGCCCAGGCCTTCCAGTGACTGCTCCTGACGCCCGCTCCCAGCAAGCTCAGCCAGGTGGCGAGATGCTCTCACCCCTCCTGGGAGCGCGCACAGACAGCTGCGTTAGACAGAATCCAGACTGCAGGGCCTGGTCAATAAAACTTCCCATCAGGCCACGCAAAGCCCAGCCAAACGGCTCCCTTGGCGTCACAACAGCCCAAGGTCTGGCCACCCGAGCTGGAGGGGCGCACAGGAGGGGCGCCCAGGCCAGTCCCAGACGCACCCGGGTGGGTGGGAAAATGTGTAGGGGAGAAGCCAGGGGCCACCCCATCGTGTGGGACGGGGAGGCCGGGGGTCAAGGAGAGGAAGGAACCCACTGCCCGGCCTGGGATCTGCCTGCCCCCAAGTGAGCAGGAGTTCACCTCCTTTGTCCGGTACCCGCCTCCAGTGACACGTGTCCCACATTTTTTACCTTCTCTGCACAAAAGTGAGCATCTTTACTAGACTCACAGATATAGAAAACAAACTGGCTACCAGGGGGGATGGAGGGCAGGGGTAGATTAGGAGATTAGGACAGACACGCCCTACTGTATACAAAATAGATAAACCACAAGGACCTACTGCAGAGCACAGGGAACTGTATTCAGTTTCTTGTAATGAGCTGTAATGGAAAAGAATCTGGAGATATAGATAAATATATATATATATCTGAATCACTTTGCTGTACACCTGAAACTAACATTGTAAATTGACTACAACGAAAAATAAGAATTTTTTAAAGGTAAGCGTATTTCCAGCGTATTTTTGTTCCCTGCATGCAAGGATTTGGGGTGCACAGGGGCCATTTTATGTCCCTGAAGGGCCACCTTGAATAGAAGAAGGAGAGCCATTTCCAAGCCCTCCCAGCTGCCACCGGGGAGGGCAGACAATCCACGTTCTGAGGAGTCGGCTGGGAGGGGTAAGAGGCAGGGCAGGGACAGTCTCCCAGCCTAGGGCAGGTGGAGCCACCCAGAGGCCTTGGCCAGTAACTGACACCCGATCCACCTCGGGGAGGCTCTGGACCAGGTGACCAGGTGAGGGCGGGGAAGCACTCCCAGCTCCCACAGCCTCCGCCCTGTCCTGCGCTGGGCCCAGTATGTCCTCGGCTCTGGCTCTCACGGGCAGCCCCAGTGATGGCCGTCCCTCTGGTTCTACTGGCCATACCTCTGGACGGAAGCTCTCTGAGGGCGGAAAGGATGAATCCAGGCACCTCCTGGCTCCCCGGGTACTTGCAACAGACAGGACAAGACGCCTTCGGGTGTGAGGATCAAGACGCCTTTTAACGGGCTATAAAGACCAGGAAGGATTTTTTAAATGAAATAACTTGGAGGTGCTTTTCTTTCTGAAATTAATACACACTGCTTAAAGAAAACTTCAGAAAAGGCAGAAAATCAAGAAGAAAAAAAATGCATGGTTTCTCTACAGAGAAAACAGACACAAGCATTTCCTTCCAGTCTTTTTTCTGTTCATTTTCTCTGTTTTGTTTTGCATGCCAGGGATCTGACTTCATCTGCAATCTTGCTTCTCGTCAGTTCCCACACAGAAATATTTCCCTCTGTTTATATAAATTCAACAGAGAGAAGGTATCCATGGCTACATAATAGTTCATTGTGTGGTGTGCAGCACAGTTGGCTGGTAATTTTTTATTTGAGACATTTAGGATTGAAAATTTTGCTGTTGATTAGTGGAAGCTGTTCCATCACGGTGTCATCGCGTGTAATGGCATTCTCACACTGCAGATAATTCCTTTCAAAAGTAGAATCTCTGTATCTAAGATGATAGAAGTCTTTCAGAGGAAAATAATAGGGCTTTTTTGAGGTTGATACAATATGTATTTATTTTTAGGAAGCGTAGACGATAGAGACAAGGATAAAGAGAAAAACACAAGACACCAATAACCTCGTGAATATTTATGTATTTATGACTCAGATGTGAGTCTGTGTGTGTGTGTGCACGTGCGTGCACACACTTACAGAGAAAGGAAACATTCTTGAGCTTTGTCAGCCAGCATTTCACACGTGATGTCCCACAGCTTTGCTGGATCTGGAAAACTGGGCTTCCTGGGTGCCTGTAGACGCACTGCCATCGCCCGGGTTGCTGGAGGTGAGCCCGGCCTCACGTGGCCATCACCTCCATGGGCCTGCAAGGTGAGCACCCACCACCATGCTCCCAAGGCCCAGGCCAGAAACCTTGGAGGCATCCTGACCGCTCTCCTCTCACACCCCACATCCAGGCCATCAGCAGTTCCTGCTGGTTTTATGTCCAGAATTAGTCCAAAATCCAACAACTTCTTCCCTCTTCTGTGCCACTACCCATCTGAGCCTACAGCATCTGGTGCCTGCATCTTGGCAACAGCCTCCTAGCCTCCCCCTGCAGGGCAAGCCTGTGAAAGGCGTAGCCCTTCAGGCCTCACAACCAGACACACCCGGACATTAACCAAGGCCCCGTGGGATCTGGCTCTTCCCTCACCTGTCCCCAACCCCCCACCTATCACCTGACAGCCATTCTCTACTCCCTCTCCCACCTCCCGCCTCCAGCCACACTGGCCAACTGCCACTATTGCTCAGACACCAGCATAAGCCCCTACCCCCGGGCCTTTGCACTAGCTCTTCCCTCTGCTGAGCATCCTTTGCCAAGATTGCTGTATGGCTCACTCCCTCTCTTTTTCCAGATCTTGGTCAGATTCACTCTGTCAGTGATCTATCACTTTATTTTTCTTCAAGGACTTCTAGTTTATCAAATGATTTGTTCATTTATTTAGCACTTGACAGCCAGCAAACCCTCGTAGCTCATCAGATGCCCACCACTATCCCATCAGCAGACAGGGCAGGGGTTTGCTCCCGCCTCTAGGGAAGGAGGAAGGGACCTACCAGGTGCCAGGTCCCTGCTCCTCTTGGCCCCATTTTACATCAGAGGAAAGAGGTTCACAGCAGTCCTCCCGGTGTCTGCTCTCCCAGGACCCGGGGGGTTTCGAAAGGCCAGGGTAGCCACACCCCCATCAGCACTGCAAACAATATTTCAAAGCTTCCTCCTCCCTCCCCTAGGGTGCGTGCCAGAGCCCGTGTGGAAATCCGAGCACCAGGACTGGTAAGAAGCTGGCCTGCACCTCACGTGCCCGGGGCCCCAGCCTAGCCCCTCTAAACAGACTCGACCCACCACGTGGGTTCACACCGTGGTGAGGAACACCCTGCCATGGGCACTGGGCCCCCAAAATCCACTCAGACCAACCGCTTCCATCACATCAGCCGGCCTCTGCATCGCGAGTCCAGTTCGGGGTGTTCAGACACTCGGCCGAGGTCAGTGCCCACGTGGGCTGAATCTGCTCCGTGGGATCCAGTCGGACCACCTGACCCTGCCCCCTGGTGAAGCTGGGATCCTTCTTCTTCTGAAGACCTGCGCTGACTCCTTCCCCAGCTGGCAACCCCACGTCAGACTCACAGCCTTGTGGGCGCCTCCCCAGCGCCACCTCCACCCAGCGCTCAGCCGCAAAGTCACTGGTGCCAGGGCTCACCTGCATTGTCACCTTTCGTCTTCTAACCGCCCTACCTTACGGCGGGTCCCCGCGTGTCTAGGGATGTGAAGGCTCAGAAAGGTTCAGAGCCTTGCTCCAGGGCACACAGGCCAGCTGTGGGACAGCCGGGACTGAAACCCACAGCCGCAGGGCAGAGGTGGCCCATCAGCGGCCCTTCCCTTCAGAGTCACTTGCACTGGCAGGCAACATGGGGAGGGGGACAGCAAGCCTCACCAAACACTTGCCTGAGGGGCCACCTCTCCCAGGATGTTCCGGAGCTGCTGCCCACCCCTCCCCAGCCTCCACCTGCCCCCAACCCCGGGCTTTTCGCGCAGTCATGACACCGTAGAAATTGACCTAGAAATAAGCAGACAGGGCACCGAGCCCAGGCGCAGAGCTGGTGAGGGCAGGGGCTGGGCTGGGGTAGCTCTGAGGTTCCTGCTGACTCGGCCTCGTGCCCTCCGGGCCCAGACTCCTCCTCTGTAAACTGGGCAGTCCACTGCTTTTGTCACCCCAGGTTCTGAGAAAGTCGTTGGACGGAGCCAGCCCCACCCTTGTGGGCGACTCACGATTGTCAGAGATAAGATCCCTTGTGCCGGGCCACTGAAGTCCCCCCAGGGTCAACGTGGACCCAAACGGACAGACAGACGACTTGTATCAGTCCCTCCCAGACACCTGGTCCTGCCACCACCCAGCACCGGTGAAGAGGGTTGCAGAGGGACAGCCTGAGCCTGCGGCCGCGTTTCAGGCGGACAGCACGGGCTCTGAAGGCGCCCGTCTGTCCGACAACAGCCCTCCCTGCTTGGGGTCCTGGCGGGCGTTTGGGGCCATGCTGATCTTGGAGGGCTTGCAGGCCCTCACAGGCTTCCGAGCGAGCTATTCCAGGGTAGCTTTATGGAAATTATTTTATGGTCCATGGAGGTGTTGGGCAACTCCCATCCTGCCAATATTTCCAGGCTAAAAATACTGTGGTCACGCTCCGCGGTGGAGAACTTTGGGGCCCAGTGTAAGGATACAAGTCTCAAGCCACAAACTCAGGCACGCAAGAAGTATAACTTTGTCTCGTTACAACTTAACTCTTCTGAGGACCCGTCCTGTGGGTGGCAAAACCAGCCCTCAGCTTGGGGTCTGCCCCCCCCCACTGCCCCACACCCCATTCCCAAGGTTGGGAACTTGGGGGGCTGACATAGTGAGCAGCTGTCGAGGAGTATAGTCTTAAAGACCCACTGTACACCTGCCCCCCAGCTCTCCTTCCACTTCTGCACGTGAACCTCAAAAGTCTAGTTCAAAATTCAAAAGTCAAGAGTGAACTTTTAAATATTATCAAAAATTTAAACATACAATTACCAAGTAATCTAATCATTTCACTTCTGGGTATGGTATCAAAGGAACTGAAAACGGGGAATTGAATAGATGTTTATCCACCTGTTCACTGCAGAATTATTCAAAATAGCCAGAAAGTAGAAGCGCCCAGTGGCCTTTGATGGACAAATGGATAAACAAGATGTGGTCTATCCATACAATGGAACATTATTCAGCCTTAAAAAGGGATGAAATTCGGACACATGCTACAACCTTGAGGACACTGTAACTATAACTGAAAGAAGCCAGCTACAAAAAGACAAATATCAGATGATTCTGCTTCAGGGAGGTGCCCAGAATAGTCAAATTCATGGAGACAGAAAGTAGCATGGTGGTTCCAGGGGCTGGGAGGGGAGCAGGGATTGTTTAAGTGGGGACAAAGCTTCGTTTGGGATGATGACAAAATTCTGGGGATGGGTAACGGCGATGTCTGTACAGCAGGTGAAAGTACTTAATGCCACTGAATAGTACACTTTAAAACGGTTTAGTTGATAAAGTTCACATTACGTACATTTCACTACCATAAGAAAATTAAACATGCACACAAAAAATTAACTCCCTTCTTCCCTCTTTTTTCCTGCATCTCCCAGTGTCTGAGCTGTGAATGCAAAAGGCCCTGGGACAGCGGTGCTCCGCTGGGCGGTTTTGTCCCCCTCCAGGGGACGTTCGGCAAAGCCAGGAGGCATTTTTCGCTTGTCGTAACTGGGAGTGGGGAAGGATACTCCTGGCATCCAATGGTAGAAGCAGAGATGATCTAGCCCCAGATGTCAAGAGAAATCCTACTTTGGGGGAAGGACCAATGATACCTAAAAAGAAAACATTAATGCTTCAAAAGTACCTAGATTATCTCCTCCTCTGTTTCCTGCTAAAGAAACAAAATGTTTTCTATAGAAAAAAATCATATTCTTATTTCTGCCCTAGCTAGCTTCCCTGGCCTAACTCGGGGGGAGAAGGGCTGCTGTGTTCCTGCAGGGGACACTGTGACCCTTGTCCAGTAGTCTGTGAGCTCCAAGGGTCAGTAGCTGTCTGTCTTTGTCCTTACTACAGCCCCCTCCCCAAAACACACCTATGTAGTGCCTGGCCCACAGTGAGTGCTCAACAGGACTGATGCCCGAATAGGACCACCAGTTTCAGCTCCATTATCCATGGAGTGAAGCCAATGAGGGACACTGTATTCCAGGTTCAGGGAGCCCAGCTGGGCCTTGTCAGAGCCCAGTGACCATCAAAGACACAGATGAGAGAAACAGCAGTTTGCAGTCACCGGAAGAGTACTTCTCCCCCACCCACCCCTTCTCACATTAGGTACCTGCGGCAGCCCAAGCCGTTCCTTGCAACAGCAATCCGTGTAAGAAATTTATGAGGACCTTGGTGACCCACTTCACAGGGAGGTGTGGGGAAAGATGACGGGTGTCAGGCATGGCTGGATCCAGGAGAAGCGGGAATGTCACTGGGACTCTCTTTCTGCTCAACCCTGCTCTCCCTTGGGCCCTGGCCTCATTCCTTCCTAAAACAAACAGCCACCTCCAAGAAGTCCTGGAAGATGGACAGAACAGCCTCCTCCCACTCACATGGTCCCCATAGCTCACCAGCTGCCCTGCCATAGCTCACAACCGCTCATCTCTCTCCTCAGCCTGGACTCTGATGGGCCTTTTGTCATATCCTCACCCCTGTGGGCGAGGGGGGAGGGCTCCATGACTGGCAGGGAGAGCTTCCCAAGGGAAAAGACAATGGCAAACAGAAATGGACCACCCCTCCCCGGCCCTGGTCCGGATTTAGCCAGCCCAGCAGAGAGAGGGGGGTGCAGGCTGAGGCTTTCTGTTCCAAGCAGTGCTGTGGCCCTACACCACGTCCAGCGAGAGGCCTGCTCCAGGACACAGCCCCAACCGTCACTCTGCTGGTGTCTCACACTCCCCGCAAGGCCCTCTTCCCTCTGGCTACTTGGAAGCTGAATGCCATCCTGAGGCCTGCCCAGGGGGTCTGCCCGGCTCCCGCTGGCTTCTGAGTGCCCACTCCTCCCACCCTGCCCAGTTTTCCTGCCTCCCAGCCTCCTTCAAAGTGAACTTGCCCTGTGGGTGTCATTGCTTCATTCCAAAAGCCCTTCTGGAACAGTGTGAGGGAAGAATAAAACAAGACCCTCAGCAGTGACACTGGTGTGACAGCTGGATGTTCCTTCCATTCTTAGGGTATTAGCACAAAGGGAAGCCTGAATGACCTCAGAGCTGGGGGACTGAGAGCCTGCCAGGGGCTCTTGCGGGCATGTGGGCTGCGGGCACCCCTGACAGGGCCGAGGATGGGCCTGAAGGAGATTTGTCCAGGACGATGCTCAGACCTACGACCCACGAGCCCAAGGCCACCTTGGGGTCTCAGTGAATATTGAATGAATGACTGGGGCCCCAGTTTTCAGATCAGCATGAAGCCCTGTTGCCGGGTTCTCACAGGGGATCCAGCTCCCCCCGCCCTCCCTGCCCCACCTGCCAGTCCCTGGCCTTCACCTGCCAGTCACCAGCCATGCAGCCTTCCATAAGTATATCCATTTCCCATGGCTACCATGACAAATTACCACAACCTCGTGGCTAAAAACAACAGAAATGTATTCTGTCACAGTTCTGAAGGCCCCAAGTCCAAAACTGGCCAGGCCATACTCCCTGCGGAGGCTGAAGGGGAGGAGCCTTCCTGTCTCTTCCAGCTTCCGGAGGCTCCTGGCATCCTTGGCTTGTGGTAGCATCCTTCTCACCTCAGCCTCCTTTTTCACGTGGACTCCTCCTCTGTGTCTCTTGCCCTTGGACCTCTTATAAGGGCACAGCGAGAGACCGAGTATACAGAGGGACAGTGACCAGACCATACGTAGAAACAGAACTCTGGCCAGGAAGCCAGCCTGCTGTAAGTCAGACCAGCAGGAGGCCAGGAGGCAGTGACACTGTGATAGTCGGCCCCAGATGTCCGGGACTTGATCAATGACTCACAGCGGCCCTAACTTTTGTCCTCGCTTCCAGCTCAAGATGGAGCAGAGAAAGCAAAATATGCCCCTAACATGTCCCCTGGGAGCCCCATCCCCAGTGGGGCTCTCCCCGCACCTGCCCGTAGGCTCTGCCCATCGCCAGTGGGGACACTGAGCCCCTGCTCCAGCGGCTCCGAACGAATAGCCTTTGCTTTTCCCACGTGGCTGGCCTCCTTTATTCCCACACTTGCCGTTGGATGCAGGGACCACCGGATAACGCAGGAGCGGCTCACCTGAGAGCCTTAACTCACGACACCTGTGCAGGCCTTCCCCAGGTGAGGCCATGGTCACGGGCTCTGAGGGGCAGGATGTGGACACAGCTTTTGGGGGCCACCATGCAGGCCACCGCAGCAAGTGACTCTGCCACTCCTTGCTTCTGCGGTTGTCACTGGGATCTGATGACAGAAGCTGCCCCGCTTGGCCACGGGGACACTTTCGTGACCGCGTCCTTGGAAAGCCCTTTGAACAGGGCCTGGCAGGGGATGAAGAGCTCAACGAGTCCATCATTATTCAGAGAGTGGAGAGGGGAGCCCCCAACAGTGAAGAGACAAAAACAAATTAGGAGGGCTCAGGGTTTCTTTTCAGTGATGGAAATGTTCTAAAATTAGATTCTGGCGATGGCTGTACAACTCTGCAAATTTACTAAGCACTATTGAATTATACACTTAAAATGGTAATTGTTATGATACATAAATTCTGTCTCAATAAAGCTGTTAAAGAAACAAAGTAGGCCGCCAGAGTCTGGAGAGGCTCTCTGCGTAAGCCTCGGTTCTCTGAACTTCCAGGGGGAGAGAGAGGCACTGCCTGTGGCCCCTGGGCAGGGCGGGGGCAGGACGTGGCTGAGATGCGCTGTCCAGGACGCCCCTCACGTCGGGGCTCATGGGGAGGAAGGTTGTGACACTCTGCTCTTCTAAGGGGCTGAATCACAACCACAGAGAAACTGGGGCGGTCCTCCTTTTCCTTGTCACCCGACCACATGCTCCAGTGAAGGCAGGAGGGGTTGGATAACTCGGTGCCCCTGTGGAACCCGAGACCAGGCCTTCAGTGTCAAGCGATGCTCAGTGCTAGAACTCCGGCAAGCCACCAGCTGGGACTGGGGACCAGCCCCCTCAACATGTTCTGCAAATGCCTACACAGCTCACGCTGCTCCTGAGAGATGAGGCCATCATTTGGGGACTCTGTGTTTTTTGGACTTGGGGCTTCCCCCAAACCTGTGGCTCCCACACAGCCCCTCAGTTCTCACCCCAGCTGCCCCCATCCCAGCTCTGCCACTGAGCTGCCGTGCAGCCTGGGACGAGTGGCATGATCTGTGCCTCATCTTCCCAAGCGGGAAATGGGGAACTCGCTTGGAGCCGTCTGCCCGGAGCCCGAGAAGCGCTTTCCCACTTCACGCCCTCCCCGGCCGCCCTCGCTCGGCCTTTCTCCCGACAGTCCGCTCCTGCTGCTACTGCTCAGAGAGTGGCCCTCTGCCTGCTGGTGGGGGCTTTGCCCACCCAGAGGGGAGCCAGGGCTGTCCCTGCTCCCAGGACTGACTGTGGCCTCCCGGCCGGCAGCTCAGCCAGGCCGCCTGGCCCCTGCCCTCCCCTGTCCTGCATCAGCCTCCGGACTCACACGCACACTCCTGTCTGAGGGTCAAGCCCTTGTCCCTGCCAATGAGACACATAAATGACACAGGAGCACTGACAAGATGGGATCTGGAGATTCTACAAGCGTCCCTGGTTTACCTGTCAAAGTGTGCTAAGCCTTAAATGATGTTTCAACTGGGAGCAAGGATCACATACTAAAAACAGAATGAGGAGTGAAAGGCTGAAAGCAGGGAGAACACTATGCATATGATAAGGATCTTCAGACTCACGGGGCCATGACCCACCCTCCACGGTGACCCCAACACCAAACTCTCCAGTTCCATGCAGGTAGGGCAAGTCACCGAACTGCTCAGTTTCCTTACCTGTGGAATGGGGATGATAAGGAACAGCCCCCAGACTAATTCAGGTGCAAACGTGCTCAGAGCAGCAGCCTTCATGGTAGCCAAAGGGTGGAAACAACCAAAGGCCCATCAAGAGATGAATGAATTAACGAAACGTGGCTGATCCGTTCAATGGAATAATACTCAGCCATAAAAAGGAATGAAATTTTGATACAAGCTACAATATGGATGGAACTTGAAAACATGTTCAGTGAAAGAAGCCAGGCACAAAAAAGACCACATATTGTATGATTCCAATTGTGTGAACCGTCCAGAACAGGCAAGTCCATAGAGACAGAAGGTAGATCAGTGGCTGTCAGGAGCTGGGAGAAGGGGGAACAGGGAGAGACTGTTTAGTCGGTATGGGATCTCCCTTGGGGTGATAAAAATGTTTTGGAGCTAGGTAGAGGCGATGCTGCACAATATTGCAAATGTGCTAAATGCCACTGATTTATTCATTTCCAAAGGAGTCATTTTATATTATGGGAATTTCACCTCCACTTAAAAAAATGGTCCCCCGCTGATGGGATGAGTTCCGTCCTGCAGGGTAGTGGGAGGGGTGTGCATACAGTGGGCGCTGGTTAAGCGCTAGCTATTCCCAGGGCCGTCCTCCCAAGCCCAACCAACAAGCCCGTAGTCCGCCGCAGCTGCCCGAAAGCGGAGGGTGTCCTTGGATGCCGGTTTAAAAGATGGATTTCATCCTTGTGGAAGGAGCCCGGCACTTGGTAAAACCTGGGTGGCTACTCAAACGAGAAACTGCGAGAAACTGGCCCCCAGCGGTGACATTTACAAGCCGGTCATGCACAGCAGAAAGGAGTAGCACCAGAGGGTTTTGCTACTAAACGGAGAGCGCCTGGCTCCTCTCAGCCCAGCGGAAAGCACGGTCCCAGCAGTCACACGGCAGATCAAAGCCCGCTGCCTTCAAGGTCATTTCCACAATCTCCAGGGAAGATGGCACAACACAGGAACTTGCCGAGAAGCCCTGACCATCAGGCATGGCTGAATGTGTCAGTGAGAGGTGGCCAAGCTGAAAAAGGAGCCCTGGGTAAACGCCACCTGCCTTCCCACTAACCAGTCCAGGCGTGATGTCACTCGGGTCTCCCTGTGGGCTGCAAGGGGTCTTTGGTTGTCAGGTCTGTGGCTGTGTTTCTGAAGAAGTGTTGATTTGAGAGACGCTTGATGGTAAAATAAGTAGGGGTGGAATTTTCCACAGCGTGAGCTTTTTATGGGAATGTAGATAGCATTGGACTCACCCTCACCCTGGCCTTGCTCCCTGAATCCATCAACAGCTACAACAGCCACGCTACAGCCCTTGTTGGGGAGGGTTTTGTCCACTGTCTGAGTTTAGAACCCTCATCTTTTAGAAAAATCTGGAGAGAAATGGGGCGTAGCGTTGAAAATTGCTCTGCTCTCCAGATGTAATGGGGGAGGGAAGGGCCCCTCCCTCTCTAGCTCAGGGTCAATTGGCTGTTTTTATTCAGAGAGAGTGAGGGGGAAACTGCTTTAAAACAAAGGACCAAAAAAAAAAAAAATGGAGAAGATGAAGGGATTCACTTTTCATCTTAATGATAATGGGTGACTCATAAAGCCGGTTGACGGGGAGGCCAGTTTTTCAAGGCTGAGTCCTCTCGTTGGGCAATTTAACTTCCTCCACTACACACATTTTTTTCAGTATTTGGTTTGGAGAACTTTGCGGGACAGAAGAGGGGAGATGTGGACGGGGATACAATTTCAGTCTCCTGGCTGCGATAGAAAACTCAAGTCACAGGGCAATTACGTTCAAAGTTTCCTGGTCACCTTCTGGGCACATGTGCCTGGGCCTGAAGGCAGATCCGGGGGTCCTACCAGGCCGAGGCAGACAGCGGTTATGTATTTATCCTCACTTCATTCTGCAGAGGCATTAGGAGGGCTTAGGAAGTGACACCAGAGCCACCAGATAAATTAGAAGTGGGCGAGAAAGCCAAGGCTAAGCACAACAAAGCCGGCAGGGGCAAGTCTGGGCCACACGGTGTCTGGGCCCACCCCACCCCCCCCCGCAGAGGGGGTTTAGCGCTAAGCCTCCCCCTAGACAGAACAAAGGAGATGCTTCTTTTTCCTGCCTGTATCTCAGCCTGCCCCGTTCCTCGTCACCCATGGACCGCCAAGGCCTCTCTCTCACCACCCACCTGTTTCCCAGGGCCATGGGTCTGGGTAGCAACATGGGTGATGGCAGGGCTGCGTCTAAGTTATCCCTGGGGCCGTGGCGCTTGGTGTCAAGTTTGTATTTGATTAGTGAATGAATGAATGGGCAGATGAACACATGAATGACCACAGGTGGCTGAGAGAATTCACTTCTCCCCATCATCAGGCTGAAGGGCAAGCCGGAAAGAAGAGCTTCTGTCCCCACCCAGCACCACTTGGCAGAGGCACGTGGGGACCATTTCAGCCTGTTCACTCACACTGCAAACATCTTTGGGTCATCTTCTCCCAGGGTTTGAACCCTTGCTCTTCCATTCACTAGCTGTGTGACCTTGGCCAGGTTGCTAAACCTCTCTGTGCCTCCATTTCCCCATCTGTAAAATGGGGATGATAACCACGCCTTCCTTGGGATTCGGGAGTTTATATCCATGTGAAGGAGACTGGATGGGTGCCTGGCATAAGGTAAGTGAGATGTCTGAGTTGATTATCATTTTTATTACTATGACTTTGAGCCAGGCCCACTGGGGAGGCAGAGATGAATGGGAGTTCCCTCCAGAAGCCCCCAGGGCAGGTCCAGAATGATGCCCCAACCCTTAGCCCGCGTTCCAGGCCCATTGCCGCCAGCCGGTTGTGTTCTTGATCTCGCTTCCCGTGTGTGCCCTAGACACAACCTGTCGAAGTGCTGGGTCAGTGTAGGGCTGGGAGCAGTGGCTGGTGACGGAGTCACTGTGGTCACTGCTGCCCTCTGGGTCCTGCATGCTCCCGTTGCCAGGACGCCCCCCACCTCCCATCCCTATGCCTGGACTAAGTGGCTTCCCAGCCTGGAAGCCCCTTTCCTGGGACGTGGCCACCAGCCAAGTGGGCCCTGAGGGAGCCTGCTCCTCCCGGCCCACCCCCCGTCAGAAACCCCCTTTCGAAGCTCTGTCTTATGGGTAGACAAGGCAGAGTGTGAGAACTGAGAGGCTGAGGGTGGAGGGTCTCCGGAGAAGCCTCCAGAAGGGAGAGGAGGGAGGGGAAGGGGAGGACAGGGGATGGGGGAGAAGGAACAAAGGGGCAGGCAGGGCAGGAGAGGTGGGGAGCAGCTGAGGGGAGCCTCCCGCAGGGCCTGGCCCGGTGCTCTGCATGCGGCTGCAGGAACTGAGTAAATGTTTGTTAAGTGGATCGAACTGAATTGCATCAACAAAGAGCATGAGGCGCCCAGCCTGGAAGCTTCCAGGCTCGCTACACATGCCCCGAGGCCACGTAGTACTTCTGCTCATCGTAATGGGGTTTGTCGAATGCATAAGTGGTACCTCATTACCCCAGCATCACCAGCGCCAGGCTACCACGATGCCGGCTCCATCCCACAAGCCGCTCTCACCCGCCTGGCGCCTGGGGAGGGGTGGGTCTGCGGGCTGGATGATCAGGGGCTGAGAAGCAGCAGTGGCCTGGGACTCCAGGGGAGAGGTCAGGGGGAGGGGGAACAGGGTTGGGGTGGGGAGGCCCTGTGGGTTCCCAGGTTTCCATCTGGACCATGGGGTGGGGGCTGATGCTGTTGGGGCAGGTTGGGAGGCAGGGACGAGAGAGATTTTCATTGTGAGTTGAGGTTTCCTAAGAACAGCCAGGGAGGTGTCCAGAGGGACCAGTGGTTAGAAGGGGAATAGTTAAATGGAAGGTTCTGAAAGGGAAGCATTGGGGTGGGGACTGACGTGGCCAAGACATAGAGAGTGGGTGGTTGACTGAACCAGAGTCCACACCACACGTATCAAGGGGTAGAGGCAGCAGGAGGGGAGGGTCAGAAGCAGGCCAGCACCCAGCTTGTCAGGTGGGAGAGGATGTCACCCCCAGGGGACGAGCGAAAGTCTCCGGATGGAGCTGAGAGCCTGATTCCGTGATGAGAGGGCAGGGGGAAGCCCTCTGGAGAGACAGAGACCAGTTTTATTCATTCACTCACTCATTCATCCACTGCGTCCTGCCCGAGTGCTCACCGTGTTCCAGGCGCGGTCCAGGGCACGCAGCGGTGACCACGGAGACCCCCCACTCCCTCCTGCCCTGTGGCTCTTACGTTCTGCTGGTGGGGACTGATGGATGGCAGACAAGACAAACAAGTCAAACAGGCATTAGTGGAAAGAGATAAGGAGGAGGTACAATTTCAGACGATGTGACGAGGGAAGCCTCACTTCTGGGTACAGACCCATGGGCTGTCCAGGGGAAGAGCGTCCAGCAAGGGGCTGGAAGCGCAAAGGCCCTGGGGCAGGAGTGTGCCGGGGGTTTGTGGTGACCGCAGGGGAGCGAGGCAGGTGGAGAGTAACTGGCCAGGCTAGGGACACATAGGCACTTTGGAGGGCTTCAGAGAGACTTGGATAAGCCAAGATCCTTTGGTGGGCTTTGGACAGAGGAAAGGCTAGTGTGGGTCACACGTGCAAAAGATTCCTCCATATTGGGGGAAATTGGGGGAGGGGCGCAGGCAGAAGCAGGGAGACCAGGTAGGAGCTTCCACAGCCATCCAGGTGCCATGGGCAGGCACCTGGTGAGGCCGGGAGACATGGCTGGAATCTGGCTGGTCTCAGAAGCAGGCCCTGCAGGACTTCTGGACAAGCTGGACGTGGGATGTGAGAGACAGAGAAGAGGCCCCGAGGGACCCTCCATCTCCAATCTGAGCTTTTGGGAGAACTCAAGATGGGTCTGGCTGCACTTGGATGTGGCTGGTTTACGATGCCCATTGACATCCCAGAAGAGATGGAGAGTGGGCATTCGGATAGTGGGGTCTGGGGTTCAGGGGAGGGGTCCCAGCTGCAGATGTAAATTCAGGATTTTTCAGCGGGTGAGTGGGATTTATAGCCACGTGCAGAATGAGATCACTGAGAGCAAGCCCAGACACTTGTCCCCAAATCTCCTCCTGGCTTAACTGCAGCTCCTGTGAGTGAGGACATTTCTGGGTTCCTCCACAGCCTTGGCCCCAGCCCGGCGCCCAGCAGGGACTGAGCAGGCCCCCAGCCCTGGCTGGTGTGATGAATGCCTCACTCAAGAGACAAATGCACCAGGAAATAATTGGGTCCAAGCTGGCTGCTAGTCACCAAGGCTAGAGTCCCTGCTTCGTGCCCTCTTGTGCCTTTCCTTCCATTGGACCCAAACAGCCTTTATTAGCTCAGCCAAAACCCAGGCAAAGAGATCCCTGTGAAAAACATGATTATAGAGTTCAAGGAATTGATTGCTTTTTCTGGTGGAGTTGTCTAAGTTAATGAATTTTAAGCAGATCTATTTTTGAAAGGATGCATTTGACTCCATCCCTATGGCGACCATATTTCCCGAACCTGGGGCCAGAGACACTGCCTGACACACGGGCTGATGAATGGCCGAAGGGTGCGACAGAATATTTGCAGTCGGAGCTGTCTCGCCTCTGTCCCTCATTTATCCCTCCTGCACGCAGGCAGGATATTAAGAACTCACAGACTTCTGTTATCTCCAAGCATGTCTGCACTTGTAATGGGTTGACTTCAGTAAACCTATTTGGGAGGGTGTTATCTCTGGCTTGTGTTTCGGTGGCGGGGAGAAGGAGGGGCAGGCTGTAGGAAAGTAATACGCTAGTTTGACTAAGTTTTTCAATTTTCTGCTCATCATTGTGCTGCCAGGGAAAAAGAGCTTCCCAGGAAAGGTGCAGCGGCTGCAGGGGAGGCTGGCGCTGCAAAGCCGGGGAGCCTGCCCGGGCCGGGTGCCAGTCCCAGCTCTGCCACTTCACAGTCATCACAGCGAGCCCTAATGGGGCACTTCAGAGGGGCCAGGCCCGGCGCCAAGAGTCTTCCATGAGCCACCCAGTCAAGACCTCCTGAATTCCCTGGGAAACAGGGACCACGGTTCTCATCGCTTTCTAGACAAAACAGCTGCATCTCAGAGAGGAAGCGCTGTTGGCTCAAAGACGCACAGCGAGGAAGAAAAAAAGAAACATCACAGCAGACCTTTATGAGTGCCCCCTCGGTGCCTGTCCAAGTGCCCAGTGCACCCACGCCTTCACTCAGTCCTAGAAGAAATGGGTTACTGTGACCCCTGAAAGGGTAAGATGTGCAAAGAGTGAGAATCACAAGACAATCAGCCGTTACCAAAACTCCCGGGTGCAGGTGAGGACGTGGAGGCACAGAACGTTTGGCCAGCTTTTCCCAAAGTCGGGAGTGAACAGAGGGCATCGCACACAGTGGGCTGAGAGCCCAGGTTCGGGGGAATTCATGCTCTGGCCTTGACTGTCTCCATGCCGCCCCTTCCTGAGGTCAGGCGGGAAAGGCGTGGTAGGAGGTGGCAGCCGTCTCTCCCCAGGGCTGCCCCGTCTGCGCTACAGGTGGACAGTACACCTAGATAGTGTGTCTGATGAAGCACAAAGCCAGGGAGGGGAGGCGGGGTGGCGCACGGGGTGTGGACAGTTTAAAGTAGGGGGCCAGGGAGACTAGGTCCTTAAGATGAGTTATTCAACTCAGATCCTCAGGAGTCACTTTACCACTCCTTCACCTCCTCCCTGGTTAATGCCAGGGTTCTGTTGGGTCTGCCTTGGGGACATGTCCTGAATTTGACCACTTCACTCCCTCCTCTGCCACCACCCAGACCAGGCCATCTTCTACTCTCAACTTCTCCTCTCAGTTGCCTCCTCCAAGGCCTTCCTGCCTCCTCCAGCATGTTCAGATCTGAACACTCACACCTCACCTCCCGTAGAACAAAGATAAAAGTCATCCCCTCAGCTTAAAAGGCCCAGCCTTTGTCCACCTCTCTAACTCAAGGGAGTGACCTAATTGGGAAGGCAGACTGCAGCCAATGGCCTGGGTTGTAATCCCACCTTTTGCACATCGAAGCTGTGTGACTCCAGGTGAATTACCTAACCTCTCTGTGCCTCGTGGCTACCCATCTGTAAAGTGGGGGCACAATACCGCCTCATACCCAAGACCCCCTCATGTGGGAAAATGCACCCCCTCTTTGCAGCCTACCAGCACACAGGAGGAGCCATGTTGGACCATGTGCTCGCCAGAGCCTCTTCCTGGTTCTGCAGGCCCGAGCCTCAGTCCCCACCCCACCGAACGCACATTTCGTGCAGTGAGGCTTCCTTTGGGGATTATCCTCATTATATGCTGTTCCCGGCACCCTGGGGAGGTTAAGTCACTTGCCGAGGTCACGAAGCAGGTAGGAGCTGAGCCGAGACTCCGCATCCCGCCCGCGCCCACCGCAGGTGAGCCAGTGAAAGGCACTTCTATTATCATAAACGGAGGCTGTGGCAGAGCTGCCTTCCCAGCAGAAGGAAAGGTCTAGAACGAGGAATAAAATCTCCATTGCTTAGTTTTTAAGATTCACTGAACCTTCCCACTTGCAGCAAAAACAGCTTACTTTCAAATTAGTCAATCAGAGTGTGAGTCACTTCTTTGCAAGCGCCTGTGCAGGGAATACTAATGTGGGCCGCCCCGCGGGTGGGTCCCTGCACCGGGTGCACAGGGACCTTGCAGAAGCAGGGCGGGGGCCTGGGCAGCAATCCGAACCCCACCGGGAATGCCGCCCCCTCCCCCTGTGCCCCCAGGGCCACTCTCCCTGCTGCTCCTCGCCAGCCAACGGGCCTCAGCCTTCCTCCCGCATAGGGGTGATTAATCCGCCTAAGCGGGGGGGGGGGGGAGGGGGGGGGCAGGCGGGGGGCCGAGGCGGCGCGTAAGTCATACCCACGCAGACAGGAGGAAAGGGCCAGGGCCTGAGCTGCGGCCCTGCAGCCAGCTCCTGAGACCTGGGTTCTGCTTTCTGCTGGGAAGGGGGGCCCCAGGGAATGAGTCAGACGGAGGCCTGTGTTGTCATAAGGGGCTGTGGGGAGAATGTCCTGGTGAGCTGCACCCTCGCCCACTCCTATGCCCTGCAGAGGCTCCTCTAAGCTCACACATCCTCATACTCGTTCAGTCGTTCATGGCCATCTACACATCTGTCCTTAACTGACTGCTGCTCTGAACTCAACCTGTTTAGACTAGGACGGAGGTGGGAGTCACCAGGAGAGAGTCAGCCCCAACAAAGACAAGTTCTACCAGGGTGGTGGTCAGGGAAGGCTTCCTGGAAGAGAAGGAAACAAATGGGCTGAGCTTCCGGAGGAACAGAAGTAGCCAGGCATTAGAGGGTAAGGTGGGATGGCAAATGCAAGGCCTAAGTGTTTGGACCACAGGAGGAGCCCTTGGTGCAGCTGGAGGGGGCGGGGCCAAGTCAAGAGGCTGGTGGACTCAGGCCCGAGGGCGGTACACTAAAGCAGCTGGGCCCCTGCTGGGCCCCAAGCTCTGTGTGCAGGGCAGCGGCATGGTCAGGGTAGAGATAGAGGTAGCTTGCCCAGGCTCAGAGTGGACGTGAGACCGGAGCTTGGTGGTCATCTGTGCAGTGGCATAGTCCAGGTGGGAGAGGATGTGACCTCAACAGGGGCATGGCTGTGGGGATGGGAAGAGGCCAATGTTGGAGGGACACTGGAGGCCAAGCTGATGATGCTGTGCCATTTAGAGCAGGAGGCCAGGACATCTTCAGGTGTCTGCAGGCTCCGGGCCTGGAAAGGGGCCAATGGAGCCAGAAATGTTGTTCCTGGGGAGTTCCTGGAACTAGTCACTGAGGCAGCCACGGGAGCTGGTCACACCGAGGTCAGAGGAGGCCACTGGAAAGTCTCTCCACCTGACTGACGCCTGTCGGAGTGAGACCCTTCATTCCTCATGTTTGACAATGAGCTTAGGCACGTCTGCAGCTGACGGGTCCTGAATGACTCTGTGTCCCAACCCCAGCTCCCTGCATTGCAGTCCTGACACACACCTGCCACCTCCCTGGGGACAGTGCTCGACTCGAGTTGGGGGCACTGTGAGGCTCCCTCCCTGAGCCCCTGAAGACACAGGGGGAGCCAGAGCAGCAGAGAGAGTTTCCTGAGTCTCGGGACTAATCTGTCTCTCTTAGGATTAAAAAGATCTCGAATGTCAGATTCAAGATGGAGGACCCAAGAGAGAGCAACTGCTTGTACCCCCAGCCTCACCCCCAGGCCCCATGCTCCAGGGCCCAAGACAATGACCGGTCCAGGGCAACCAGGGAGAAAGGGGAGTACTTAGGGCCCCAGGCCTGGGAGAAGATGGCTGCCAGCTGGGAACAGTCAGCACACCCCTCCTGGGAGCCGTGCAACCCCTGGAGGTGAGCCCCAGGCCCCTTAAGCTGGCCACCCCCTGCTCCCACGCCCCCCTGAGGGGGCTGCAGCAGCAGGGAGGGGAGCTGAGATGGAAAGGGGGCAACAGGATTTGGTCCCCCTGAGGCTCTGGGAGGGCCCAGGAGGGATCAGCGGAGACCTGGCAGGGGTGGAAATTATGAAGCAACCCCACAAGTCTGAGCACAGACTAGGTGCAGCTTTCTTGTTTTTTCACCTTAAAAAAAGTTATAAGAGCATTAAGCATGAAAGGCAATTTTGACAAGAGGGAGCAGCACCGACGTGACCCCCCCACCACCCTGCCACCTCCCTCTTACTGTTTTCTGCCAGCCTTGTCTACCCTCTGCCCACCGCAGTCAAAGGCGCAACCACGTTTGCGCTCCGCTTTTTCATCTTGTCATGTTTCATTAGCCATCTCCATTTTCTAGTTTAAAAAAAAAAGTGCGCACAGACGCACACGCACACAGGTCTAATCCCTGCAGTTTCCAGTCTAGGGTGGTGGAACTGACACATTTTAACTGCAGTGCAGCCAACCCAAGTAACGTTCTCTGGAGGCAGATCTTCCCGTGGCAGGGTCCCCGAGGGCGGCGACTTCACCTGGGGGCTAGGGCACCACGCTGGCCTGATTTGGAACAGCCGGGAACCTCTGCTTCCCGATGTCGGTTTAGTTATCCCCTCTTCATTGGATGAAAAGGTTGATTCTGATTTTTCAGCGTCTGAGTCACGTTGCAGAGAACATCTTCGTGCAAACTCCTTTTTTCTCTTGGGTGGTTTTTCTCTTTTTTTCTTAATTGAAATACAGCTGATTTACAATATTGCGTTACTTTCAGGTGTGCAGCATGGTGACTCAGCGTTTCTGCAGATTATACTCCATTATAGTTTATCACAAGACAATGGCTGTAATTTCCCTGTGCTCTACAGTAAACCCATATTGCTCATCTGGTTTATACATGGCGGTTTGTATCTGTTAATCCCATACCCCTAATTTGTTCCTCCCTTCTTCCCTCCCTACTTCGGTAACCACAGTTTGTTTCCTACATCTGTGAGACTTCCCATTTTGCATGTAGATTCATTTGTATTACTTTTTAGATTTCACAAATAAGTGATATCATATAGTATATATCTTTCTCTGTCTGACTTATTTCACTAAGAGTAGTATTTTCTAGGTCTATCCAGGTTGCTGCAAAGGGCAGTATTTCATTCTGTTTCTATGGCTGAGTTTATTCCACTGTATGTGTGTACACCGCACATTCACCCAGGTGTCTGCTGAGGGCACTTGGGTCACTTCCCTGTCTTGGCTGTTGTAAATAGTGCTGCTGTGAGCTCTGGGGTGCAGGTACCTTTTCAGATTAGTGTTTCTGTTTTTTCCAGACATATAACTCAGGAGTGGAATTGCTGGATCATATGGTAGTTCTATTTTTTCTTTTTCTTTTTTTTTTTTTTTTTTTTTTTGGTAGGGGAGGAAATTAAGTTTACTTATTTATTTTTAGAGGCGGGACTGGGGATTGAACCCAGACTCTGTGCATGCTAAGCATGCGCTCTACCACTTGAGCTATACCCTCCCCCCTTGGTAGTTCTATTTTCAGTTTTTTAAGGAATCTCCCGACTGTTTTCCATAGTGGTTGCACCAATTTACATTCCCACCAAGAGTGGATGAGGGTTTCTTGGTGAGGGCTTCTTAGGTACCCATTCCCAGAAGTCAAACTGCGGGACTAAAGGGCATTGACACTTTTACACTCTGTCTGTATTTTCATATCGTTTCTAAAAGGGCCATGTCACATTCCCTAATGCACTTGTGACGAACTTATCACAGCTTCTCCAGCACTTGGGTTGTCACTAAAAGTGCACACAGCTGACCCTTAAACAACTCAGGTCTGATCGGCGCAGGTCCACTTACACGTGGATTTTCCTCCATAGCAAATCCCATCGTGCTCACCACCCGAGGCTGCCTGGACCCTCGGATGCAGAGCCGTGGGTACAGAGGAATGCGGACACAGAGGGCCCGCTCTAAGGCATACGCAGGTTTTCGACTGCACGTTGGGGGGTCCGTGCCCCTAACTCCCGTGTGATTCACGGGTCAGCTGTGTTTTGCTAATTCACCAGATGCAAAATGATCTGACACGACTCTCAGTGATGTCGCTTCCCCCAGGTTTTCCTCCGGCGCAGTATTTTCATAGTTACTTCCATTAGGTAGAACCACACGAAATTGCCTAGATTCCATCATCTCTGCCCTACAGAGAAGACAATTTCACACATTTCCACCCAAAACTAAAGATTGGAGTGCAGGCTGCAACAGGCTATCAGGAGGGTGAGGACCAAATGGCCATTTCTCCTTCCTCCCTGGTAAGAGATCCTGAGGCGACTTTTCCACATAACATTCAATTTTAGGAAATTAATTCCATCTTCCGACTTGCTTGTTCTCTCAAGGCTGGTGTCAGCTGAGCAGGGAGACATTGGAGGTCTCTGATGCATCTGATACTGCACGACTCTGGTACCTCCGTTGATTGTCTGTTTTTCTCTAGCCCGGGCCAGGTGGGCAGCTGTCAGAGAGCCTTGTGCGATTCTCCAGCTTGGAAGGGTGTCGCTGAGACCCCTACCTTCTGCAGTCTCTTCCCAAGCTCAGGTTCAGCTGGCCCCTTCCCGGGAGCTCTGGGCTGGATGCCAGGAGACCCAGACTTTATGTTCAGACCCATTCCCTAAGGTGGTGGCTTTTAGTGGCAAGCACAAAGGGAGAAGGAGAGAAAAGGAAAAGGACATGCAGGTTGCTGACAAGAGCAGCCCCCTCTCTGGACTGGGAGGCACTGATTTAACAAACTCTTTGCAAAACACAAACCTTTTCCTAAATGGTGGTAGAACATACATATCATAAAATTTGCCGTCTTAACCATTTTTGAGTGTATGGTTCAGTGGCTGTAAATACATCCACACAGCTGTGCAACCATCACCACCATCCACCCCAGAACAGTTTCATCTTCCCAGCCTGGAACTCTGTCCCAAGTAAACAAGGACTCCCCACCCTCCCCCACCCCCCGCCCCTGGCACCCGCCCTTCCACCTCCCGTCTCTATGAATTTGCCCACTCTCGGTACCGCACGTAAGTGTTGTGCACATCTGTCCTTTGGTGCCTGGCTTATTTCACTAAGGATGCTGTCCTCAAGGTTCCTCCATGTTGTCGCCTGTGTCAGAATTTCCTTCCTTTTCAAGGCTGAAAAGATTCCAGTGTTTGAACGGATTACATGTTTTAAATCTGTTCAACCGTCGATGGACATAGAATTGCTCCCACTTTTTGGCTGTTGTGAATGACGCTGCTATAAACAAGGGGGTGCAAACACAAAGCATATCTTTGAAATCTGTCTTAGCTGGGAGCAGAGTCCTGCCTCCTTCACACACGGACCTCTCTCTTTGACCCTTGAGAAAGATTTCCAGGGGGAGAAACTGAGACTGGGTGGGCAGTGACAAGCAGAGAGGGGAGGGGGTAGGCTCTGGCCCTCCCAGAGCCCGCCCTCAGGCTGGCTGTGCCCAGGCCTGGGAGTCTGTCTTTGAAGTTGGAAGGAACATCCTTGCTTGGGACCAGACTCCCGGAAAGTACTGGCAGTTGTCAACGTACTACAGATCCTCTCGCCAAGATTCGAGGGGCATGGCCTCTGGTCCTGCTTTCACATATCCAGAGCTCCCGTTTACAGACCTTGAGGCCAGTGGCCTTCCTGTAGGTGGGGTCAGCCTCCCCACGGGCCACTCTGTGGGTGGGAGAGGAAGAACGTGGCTCCCAGCCTCCCACTGTGTTGAGCGTAGGGACAGATGCCAAGAGACTCAGGTAATTGATGATTCCTCTGACCTCCGGCACTTTTAATTTGACTGAACAGGCACTCAGAGAAGGGCCAGATCTGCGTGAGCCAAGGGGGCGGACCCACAATTCAGGCTCCGGGAGAGGCATCCTGGGCCAGGAGCCCTATGTCCCCAACTGGGGCCACGGGGTGGCCTCCGAGTGGCCCTGGCTGCCTGCTGCAGATGCAGGAAAACCTGCAGGCAGCTCTTCACCCCGCCTGGGAGCACGGGGGTGCACTCCCATTTTGCAGGGGGCCTCCTTCCGGGCCCCAGATGCCTCCCTGGAGCTGATTCAGGTCCTTCAGAGCCTCGGACCCTCCCAGATTGTCCCAGGCAGCAGACAGAGGACAGGGAGGGGCCGGGGAGAAGCTTCCACCCTCAGGTGCTCACTGAGCTCTAAGGTTCCAGGGTGGGGCGTCTCCCTCTTCACAGAGCTGCTCACACCCTGGGTGCCCCCACCCTCCCAAGGATGCCCATGACCCCAGATTGCTAAGTCTGATGGACGTCCCTCGTGGCTTCCATCACCACCCCGCAGCTGCTCCTTCCCTCCTGTTAAAACACTCTCTTCCCCTGGCTTTGGGGCCCACCCGGCTCTCCTCTTGCTTCTTTGGAGACCCTCCCAGACTTTCTTCAGAGGCCCAGCTCCTGCCCTTGGCCTTGCCTCCCAAAGGAGGGTCAGCCTGGGTGCCTAGCCCTCTCTGTGTGATCCGCTCCCCTCAAGACCGCCCTCCCCCAGCACTGACACCCCACCTGTGTGCCCGTGAATCTCAGACCCCCACCTGCTGCCCAGAACTGAGCTCACCCCCAGGAGCCCACTCACCTCATGGACCCTTCCACCCCCAAGCACCCCAGAATCACACACCTAGCACCTGTGATTCTGAACCACCTCCCCTGGAGTCAGAGACCAAAAGGATCAGAAAATGCTCGGCCATCTCCACTTACCAGCCTCCCACATCCCCCACTTTCAAGGAACCTCTGGTCTTGAAAAGTCTCCATCAACACCCCCCTCCAGCCCACCCACTCCCCCATCCCACCACCCCGCCCAGCTACCCCACCCCCGCCCCTGCCAATCTGGCCACTCCCCACCGGCTTCCCCAGGATCAGCACCTGCCCTCCCTTCCTTTTCTCCTCGACACCCCTTCCCTTGTTTGCAGGACATCTAGGCAGATGGGGACCACATGCCCCTCTCTCTGAGGTCCCCAGGCACAGCCTATGATGTCCAGGAGCCCCTCTGGATAAGGACACACCTTATCTCTGCCTTCCTGGTGGAGAGACAGAAGGAACAACACATGCGAAGGCCTGCACAGGGGTGAGTTACAGGCAGCTGGCGGCAGTGAGCCAGGAGCGCTAGGTGGGAGGGTGTGGGGGTGGCGGGGCAGGGTGACCAGCACTGAGGATTCCAAGTCACTTAGCCGAGCTGCCTTTATCCCGAGGGCCTCAGGGAGCAGATCTGGGTCTGAAGCCTGAGGGAAAGGCCTCCAGTACAGGCAGGAAGTGGCCTCTGGCCCAAATCGCCTGTGCCCAGCCTCAGTGCCTTCCGCTTTCCCACAAGGCTCCTGGCCAAGGTTGTTCAGGCCACTGTGCACTTTTTTACGAGGCTGGAGGTTTGTAAAAATTATTAGTTGGTGGAAACTCGAGGGCTGCCGGCCAACCCTCTGTGGCGGTGGAGGCAGGCTGCCCGTAGGGCACCCGCGTGGCTGCTGGCAGTGGCAGAGACAGGGAGGGGGCAGGGAGCCCCAGGGCCACAGCTTCCCGGCGTGGAATGTTCTCTGCTGGGGCAGAGGAGGGCAGCATGCCCCACACCCACTGCCTCCCCAGGATGACCACTAGGAGCCTCCCGGTTAGGGACCAGGCTGGTGGCAATTCAGGAAAGGCGGCCACTGCAGAACAGCGTGGCCCTTCCCACCTACTGTGGAGGAGCTGCCCTGGCTTGTGGAAACGGGTTCAAATCCCAGGTTTACCAGTGCCCAGCCATGGGGCTGGGGACAGTAACAGTGGGACTCAGTGGACGCCTGTGGGCTCTGAGCTCTGAGCGGGGCCCTTCTGTGAACTCAGTCTCCAGTCCACTCTCGTGGAAGGAAGGCCCCGTCATCACCTTCGGCCCCGTCATCACCTTCGGCCCCATCACTGTCCCTCAGCGAGGGAAGGAGAACAGGGCACCCACTTCCGCGAACGGCGCAGCAGAGACGCCGCCCGCACCTGGTGCACATTAGCCGCCCGATGAGCGAAAGTGAGCTGTCTTTCCTTTCCCACCACAAACCCTCCTGGAGCTGGCCGGTGCCTCGCCACACTTGCCGGGAGTTCCCTCAGCAGAAAGGAATGTGCAGGCCCAGCGATCTTGGAAACACCCAGAGTTTGCAGAACGAGCTGGACGGGGTCAGCTGTACAGGACCTTGGCCCCCAAGCCCCTGGGCGCCGCGGGCCCTGGAACAATTAGCAGGACATGGGGCCCGGGTCCCCTCCTGCTCTGCGCTCACCTCTCCGCCAGTAATCATGACCATCTGAAGGCTTCTCTGGCTTAGCTGCGAGGTTCTCAGGAAGTGAGGGTAGGAGCACGGAGGAAGGAGGGAGGGAGGAAAGGGTGGATGGAGGCACTTCTGTCTGTCTGGATGAAGGAACCGTGTGCTAAGAGGACAGGCAGAAGTCAGGAGCCTGGTACTCCTCCCCACCCCGCCAATGGTGCATTGTGTAACTTCGAGCAGGACCTTTCTTCTCTGGGCCTCAGTTTCCCCAGGCTGCACCTGTATTCCTCCTGTTTCATACACTGTCACTATCCGAATGCCCAGTCCCACTCTGTGCAGAACTCAGCAGCATGATGGGTCCATCAGAAAAAGACACCTAGGGTTCAATTAATAGGAACGTGGCATTCATAGCTGGGGAGGTGAGAGTCTGCAGCAAACTGCAGCTGGAGCACTAATGCTTAGACCTGGGAGTTGACAAAGTTTCCTGTTCAGAGGAAGGCACTGAAGTACCTCGTGCAAGGAGTAGATAGAAGAAGCCTTGAGGCTTGGTCTGGAGAAAAGAGGTCAGGAGGGTGGGGTGGCCACCTTCAAGAGCAATTCTAGAAAGCTCTTTCCTGATGATGAGAACTACTCCACAAAGGAATGGGCTCCCAGTGAGGTAGTGAGCTCTCCATTGCTGAAGGCTAGCAAATCTTTGTGTGGGATTCTGGGCTTCTATGTCTGGTCTGCAGAGGCTCTGGTCCCCAGAGGGCCTGGAGGGGGTGATTTGGCCCTTCATTCCTGTGGTTCGTGAGACCTATGCTGCTCGTCTTGGAGAAGGGGCCATTCGTGTTCCTGGCCGTGGAGGCACCTGGTGCACCTCACAGATGCTTTAATGGGCCCGATACGTCACTGCAAATGCCACATGCCTGGTCTCCAAGCAGAGCACGCGGGGGAGGGGCTGCGCACAGGCTGCAGAGGCCTGGACGCTCTGTCTTTCCTGCCTCAGCTCTGCTGGTTCCAGAGGCCCCGCTCAGCTCTCAGGATCCTGACCCTTAGGCCCACCCACAGCATTCCTGCTCAGCCCCTCCTGCCTGTGAGGCCCCGCTCGCTATGCTGTCTCCGCGTGACCTGAGCTCTTCCACGACCCACACAGCCCTCCCCTGGCCCCTCTCTGCTGGCATGTGGGTTTGCCAGGGTGTGGCTGCCACTCCATGACCCCAAAGATGGGCAGGAGGACCCCATTCCCCCTCAACAGATAGGATGCCCGAGGCCCAGAGGCACAGCACCCTACAAGGGACCACATGGCAAGGCCGGGCCAGAGAGGCCCTAGGCCCCCAGCCCGGCGCCCCCTGCCCCCCTGGTCCCCGCCCCCGCCCAGCTGCCGGGGCCTAATCCAGGCCTGTGGGAAGTGGGCCGGGGCGCGGAGGCTGATGGGGGTGGGAAGGCCCCTGAGCCGTTGGGATGCCTTGATGCTGCAGATGCGGCCCTGGGCTCCTGCCTCGGGATTTGACGACGTTGCTAAATTGCAATTCTCCATGGCATAAGGGAGCTGGGTGCGGGCCAGGCGTGCATGAGCCTCGGCAGCTGCAGCTGCGGAGAGCCAGGAGGGGGAGGCCTGGCCGGGCAGGGGGCTCAGGGGCCGCTGGACCTGCAGACCTTCTACCCTGGAATCCAGCAACTCAGCAGCTCTAGGGAGGGTCACTGTTCCCGGGAGGTGCTGACCCGAGCCACAGGGAAGAGAGGGGCCCCAGACCAGTACAGGGAAGGCACAGCCAAGGAAGGATTTCCATCCAGATTATAAACTTTCCCAGGATTCTTAGATCAGAGTGGGGTGAGAGAGCGCTGTGCACACACCCTTTGTGGGGAGCAGGCAAGGCTCTGATGGGGTTCTCATCCAGATTCACATGGCAGAGGCGTGGGTGCTGGAATCTGAACCATACTCTCCCAGGCATGCTCTGGGTGGGGCAGCTTAGAGGCACGGTCCCCCAAGCAGGACACCCATCTCCTTAATGTCAAGTCTCAGGTCCAGTTCTAGGGCGAGGGGACCACGAAAGGGCCTGGGTGAGAGACTGCAGCTCCGAGAGGACAGGACAGCGCTGTGCTCCCCTGGGGCATCCGTGCACAGGCTCTGTGCTCATGCGGAAGGAATCCAGATTCACAACTTTAAGGGCTGCAAGCCTGAATCCCAGGACGGGGGCGCCACGGCTCGCTCACCCAGCTTGCCCCCGGCGTGCAGCAGACAGACCCGGTGGACGTCCTGGAGCTGGTGGGCGCCCAGGAGAATCAGTCTCCCTAAAAGAGCAGAGGCTGCTGCCGCACATAGTGGGGCAACATGAAGGTCAGGGAGCAAATATGTGGACCGTGACGGGCGCAGAGTAGGCCTGCAGCACGGGACGGTTTCTGGGCCGGGGTCTTTGCCCCCGAGGGAAGGAGTCGATGTTTCTGGCATGGGAGCCTCAGGCAGAATTCCGTGCTCCAGACAATAACTTCCCACACACGTACACAGAGAGCAGCGGCTCTGCTTCCGGCTGCCTCGTCTCCTGGAATAGCTGTCTTTTAATTACATGGAAAGGTCACCAGAAAAAAAAGAAAGAAATGAAAAGCCAGAGCCGCTAGAAACTTCATCTCTGTGCCCAGAACTTTGCAACAAAGTGGCTGAGAACCAAGAGGGAGGACAGAGCCGAGGTCCAGCGGGGCAGGGGCCCCAGGTGCCGGGGCCCCCGACTCTCTACTCTTGAGGTGGGTTAACAGGTCGGGGAGACTGCGAACTCTTCCCAACCCGCCGGGCAGTGCCGTGGGAAGGCACTGGGCTCGGCTCTGCATGGGGGTCGGTGAGCAAAACGGCCCCAGTCCCATGGGGCTTATAGTTTAGTGGTGGGGGAGGGGGTGACACACACACACACGAACCCATAAATCACACGAATTTGACATCTCAGTAGCGGTAAGCACAGCAGGCCTAGGGTGGGAGCGCTGTCTCTGTTAGAAAAACCAAGGGGGGTGGTTCCTGAAGGAAGTGGCTCTGGAGCTTGGAGGAAGAGTGGGCAGTCATCACGGAGAGCCAGTCTTTTCTTCGGGGAGTGAGTCGCGCACACAGGATGGAAAGCACCAGAAGCAAAGCAAGCTGCACCCCCGACCAGCTGCCTCTTCTTTGCCGGTGGTCTTGCCCCCAAGCTTTTGCTTAAGCTGTTCCCTCACCCAGAATGCCTTTCCAGGATGGAGGCTTCATGAACTTAGATCTTTCCCAGCCTTTCTAAGCTTAGAGAACCATAGCGGGAGGGGCAGGGAGCTTCCTCCTCCAGGGCTGCGCTGGACCCCTCCCAAGCCCCAGGGACCCTTAGCTTGTCCTTAGAGACACGAGTGGTGTCTCTGCATCTCAGGACTGTGGAAGCTGGGGTAAGGCAGGCCGGTCCTCCTAGGCTCCTCCACCACTCCCAGCATCGACCCCGCGAGCCCAAGGGGCTTGTGAAATGTGCGTGGAACACACGGTCAATGTTGCTGGGTTTAGGGGTGAGGGGAACGGGTCTATAATGACTTTAGGTGTGTAAAATATTCTTTCTCCCCTTGTAAATTGGATTTACTGGTCAAACTGACAAAATTTACATGATCAGTTCAGCACCACACCTGAGACTTAGTTGCTTACTTAAAAATACACATTAAAAATACAATGAATCATCTCCGTGGTGTAAAAGCATCACAAAGCAAACAGATACGCACAGAGCCGTGGGAGCAAAACCCACAGCAGAATATCCACTGTGATGATCTGCCTCCGGGTGGGGACTCACCAGGATTTGTTTTTCTCCTTTGTACTCATACGCTTCCCACTGATTCCACAGTGAGCTGATCCCTTTTGTAATCGGGGATGGGGGGAGATACAATTTTTAATAAAAGGATGATGCATCAATGTTACTAAGTGTGGGTTTGAATCTTTAAAAGCCCCCTGGGGCCCCTCCCCATTCCCACTCTGAAAGTGGCAGGTCTCCCAGCCGCCCTGTTTCCAGGTAGGCACAGCCGCGCACGCGGGCAGGGCATCTGGGCTCCTGCTCTGTTCACTTAACATTAACGATAAGCATCTCTTCCCACCAAGACCTCATAATTACGGTGGTTAAGGGCTGCAGCATCTTCCAGCCGGCAGCCTGGATTCTCGCTTTAAATCCAGTGGGGGGAGCAGCAGCCCACAGAGCTATTAGGGGGCAGGGGTTGATGGTTCACTCAGCCCACGGGCTCAGCTGCACCCCCCAGGAGAGCGTGTCGGCCTTATTAATCCTGTGTACCTGTCTAGCCTGGGGAACGGCTGTGTCTTTGTGCCCCAGAAAACAGCCCAGAGCTGGCCTTCCCATTGTCCCTGAGGCACCCAGTACCCTGGGGAGAGGGGAGCATCTCAGGGCCCAGCCAGGGGGTCTCGGCCAAAAGGCCCCAGGTTGCTTGTTTTTAGACCCATTTTCCTGCCTGGTGTTCTAAGTCCTCTCAGCCTTGATCTGCTCCATGTCTCAAGCTGGGTTTCCTACAGCCTCACGGCCCCCATCATGTCAGGACCCCTCGGACCTCCGTGCACGTGGACAAGGCCGGCCCCTAGCTGATCAGCTTCTTACTCATATCCCTGCAAAGCAAATGGCAGGCTGTGCCTTGTGTAAGGGTCCCCCGTCCTGAAACAGAGCCCCTGGAAGGGGAGAAGCCAGGAAGAGACTGGAGCAGGCCAGCAAGCATTTTTCTTCTTTCCCCTAGATCTCACTCCTCCTCCCCTTTTCCCCATCTTGGAAAATGGCCCCAGCCTCCAGCCAGGAGCCAAGCTGGGTGACCCTCCTACCACAGCCCTTCACTGCCCGCTGTGGTCAGGAGCCTGCAGCCCCACCATCTCACCAACCCTGCACCCTCCGCTCTCTCCATCCAGATGGATGGGACTCGCAGCCAGCCTGCCCCCTCCTCTCTGCACTCAGGGGAAGCATATTAAAATACCAATCAGATGGTGCCCCACTTAAAAATCAATAGCTTAACGTTGCCCTGGGGACAGAGGCCAAGCCCCACACCACATCTACACTGCCCACCCTCTGCCCCCTCCCCTCCCAGCCTCCATTGCCGAGGTCCGGACTCTTCAGTTCCTCCTGCCGGGAGCAACCCCTCCACCCCAGCCTCTGCTGGGCAAAGCTCACTTTTCCTGGAGTCTCAGTGGAGACATCCCCTCCTTCCTCCAGGAAGCCTGTCCTGGCTGCCTCCTCCAAGGCTAGAGCAGGGGCCCCTTCTCTGACCACTGTCTTCCTCATCAAAGTACAGCCGTTCACTTCTTTTTTTTTTTTTTAATTTTTTTGGGGGTAATTAGGTTTATTTATTTATTTAATAGAGGGACTGGGGATTGAACCCAGGACCTTGTGCATGCTGAGCACACGCTCTGCCACTGAGCTATACCCTCCCCGCCCCCTGATTGTGTCATTTTCTACCGACAGGATCTGCTCCATCGGAGCAGCAGGGTCCGTGACCTCCACCTGGGGCTCAGCACCTAGACAGGTCCTGGGAGGCACTGATGGATCCTCAGGAAACAACTGAGGAGAAAATGAGAGCAGAGGAAGGAAGGGAAGGAAGGGGAGGAGGGAGGGAGGAAGATGAGTAGAAATGAGCAGTGGACTGGAGATGGCTTGGACTGGCTCGCAATAACGAACTGGTACATTTACAAGAGATTTTGTGAGTTGGTTTTTGAACACCTGGCCGTTTGAAACTGGCCATGGTGGGAGTATTCATACTAGGGAAATTAGCAATTGCTGCACATCAGGGCCTTCTAACTGAGTCGCCAGTTCTGCCCTAAGACAAAGCTCACAGCACGAGAAAGGAACGTCCCATGCATTCAGGCTCCTTATATGATCATTCGACAAACGGCATCTGACCACGTCCCAAGTAGGCGCCGTGCAGTGCTCCAGGAATCAGGAGCTCACAGTCTGACAGGGATGCTCCGCATGCATACGGCAAAGGGGCAAAGTGCTCTGAGCCAGGGATGGCTGAGGTCACGTGGGGGCACGGGGCAGGCAGTGGTCAGCGGCGGACCAGCTCCGGAGGACACTCAGGAGGAGACCTGCAGTGTTTATAACGATGCTCAGTGATTTAAATTTCTATGTGTGTTCAGATTTCCTCTGTGGGCCAGTACATGGGCTTATAAATTAGGAATGATCTTGGAGGCAAGTTACAGCAAACCCAGCTAACACCGACTACAACAAATGAGGCTTTTTTGTCCTCACTTAGCTGGAAGCCTGGAGGCAGGCAGGGCTGGTGTTCATTCCGCAGCTCAGGGAGGCCCTTGTGGACCCCAGGCTCTTTCTGTACCCCTCCCTGTCACTCTTAGCTTACAGCCTTTTGTCCCAAGATGACTGTTCTGGTTCCCACCTGTGAGCCTGCAGGAGGGAGTGGGGAGAGGTAGGCGAGCCTGTCACCTGTTATCAGGGGTCTTAGCTCGGGTCTTCCCTGTCTGCTGGGAGCCCCTGGGGAGAGGCCAGATGGCTTCTGAGCCTCCAGCCCAGCCCTGGCCAGGCGCAGGGCAGGTGCTCTGCATGTTCTTGTGAGCTGAGCAAGAGCAGAACAGCACAGAGGGTCTGCAGAGCCGGCAGAGGGCTGGCGGGCAGCTTGTGGCTGCTTCTCGGCCTGAAGAGCGAGATAGCACCACGGCCTCATCTATCTGCTAACTAATGAGCTACATCGTTGGCTGCCCGAGCCACTACCTGGCAGTTGGCTGGGAGCCTGCCGAAGCCCCATTAACATTTTCAGTTCTTTCAAAGAGAGCATTTGCCAAAGGATGAGGGAATCTCTGCTCCAGATGGGCCGGCCCAGGACCAAGGCCCGAGAATCCATCTCTGTTAGAGGCAGAGCGGTGCCCGGCCCGGCGACTACTGAGGCCGGTGCTGGGAGCACAGTGTGGGCCGGTGGGCCCACTGCAAGCCTCCTCGCCCTCGCCTGTTAAACGGCAGTGATGAGAATGATGATATGGAAAGGACCTGGCAGGCTTCTCAGTTGCCGATGTCAGAATCCACACCGGCTAATTTAATCGGAAGGGGTTTGTTAGGGGAGATTAGAAGTCTCGTGGAATCTTAAGGACACGAAGCCCAGTTCCGCCTGCCTGGGGACAAAACAGCTAAGAGATATGAAAGAGCAGCTCAGTGGGATTCCCAGAAGTAGACCCACAGCCCTGGACTCGAGGGCAAACGGTTTATTTGGGAGGCGATAGTGGGAAGCCTGGGTCAGGGAGTAGGGAAGGAGACTGGGAGGCAAGGAGCCAGCATTGGGGCTCCAACTGCAGCCACCATGCAGGCACTTGGTGGAGTGGACGTATCTCAGCATCCTGAGATACTCCATGATGGTACCCCTAGGGCTACTCCCAGAGGGCAGGGGAAGCCTTCTGGCACTCAGACCTGCCCAGTCCACCACAAAGCTCAGGAGAAGCACTGCAGGTGATGCCAGTGGAGAGTCAGGTCAGAGGGCAAGGACAACTTCTGTGCGAGAGGCTGTGGCAGCCCTGACCCCCACTGCTGTGGCCCCTCTGCCAGCACCTGTGACACCTGCCTCCAGGTTCACCAGAAAGTCATTTTCTGCTGTCAGCTGCCTTTTCCTTCCCTGTCCTGTGTAGGGCATCTTCGGGGGCTGCCCAGGTGGGACTTCAGCCACAGGAACTCTAAGAAACATTGCTTTAGCTTTCCAAGCTGTACAGCACAAGAGGGCGAGGGGGGTTGGTAGGTGGCATGGTGCTGGGTGAGCAGATCTGTTGTGTCTGCTGCAGCCACCTCAGGGCCTTTGCACGGCTGTTCCTCTGCCTGAATGCTTTTTCCAATCTTCATGTGTCTGGGTAGCTCCTTGTCTTTTGGCCTCTACTTGGTTGTCACCCCCTCAGAGAGGTGGTCATGATGATCACTCATTTTACTCCTCTCTGGTCCCTATCTGCTACATCATCCTGTTTCATCTTCTCCAAAGCACCTACCCTCATTCTCTGGAATGATCTTGTTTGTTTATATGTTTTCGCTCTCTCTCTTCTTCCAGAACAGAAGCTGTAGGAGAGCCAGATCCTTCCCTCTCTTGTTCACCACTGTGCGCTCAGTGCTGATAACCCTGCTGGGTGCACAGTAGGGCCTCAATGATGTTTGTTGGGTGCATTGTGGATAGAGCTGCCTCTTGGGCTGTCGTGGCTGTCTCGTGATGGTTTGCATTAAGGGTGTAGCATGGTGCCTGGAACATGGTAGGTGCTCAACAAAATGTTAACTCAGAAAAGGGTATCATCAGAATGTTTTTTTGTGTGAGATTTGGGGTGGTTTTTTTGAGGTGGGGAGAGGTAAGCAGATTTATTTATTTATTTAATGGAGGTACCAGGGATTGAACTCGGGACCTCGTGCACACTAAGCACGCACGCTACCACTGGGCTCTACCTTCCGCCCCCTGCCAAGTATCATTTTCTTCTCCAGTTCCTCCATTTTCCTGTAAGGGGACTACAGCCCAGAGAGGGGCAAGACCTCACAGAAGGTCACATAGCACCACCCCCCAAACAACCAAGAGAACCCAGGTCTCCTCCACCACAGCCCCGCTGCTTCTACGTTGCAGGCGGTAGCTCCAGCCCTGGGAGAATCCGGCTGGTGGCTGTGAAATAATGAGGGAAAAGCTACAGCTCTCCTATTCCTCAAGAAAAATTAATTCCACTGCCAGGCAATTGTCCCCAAAGCTTCGGAATCTGGGGATCAGATCATGGCCCTGTCTTTGTAGTTGTCGCACTTTAATGTTTCAAAGGCGGATTCCCAGGTAAAACACTGCAGCCCCAGCGGCCGCGCACGGCGGCGCCCCGCGCAATCTCGCTCTGGCACAATACAAATGGGACACGGCGTCGCCCAGACGGGTTTTAAATGAGCAAGTTAGAGAAACAAAATGCAGAGGTAGGAAGCGGTTCTGATTACAGGGAGCTCAAAGTAATTGCCTTCCCACAGAAAGCAGGGATGGCTCTGCCGCCGGAGGAGGGGGGGGACTGCCTCTCCTCCCCCCAGCCCACCATCCCATCACGGGGACTTTGAATATTAAGTAAAGTTTTATTTATGGTTCTTCTCGCAGGCTTATGACTCTCAAGCGAGGCAGGGATAATAACAAACCGTCTCATACAAAAGTTAGGCTATAAAAAAATAATTAAGGAAAATTTTCCCCGCAGTCCAGGCGGCTGGGAAGCTGAGTCCTTCTGCAAACAGACTCGCGTGGCCTTCATAATGAAAGCAAATTGCTTCTGGGCTGGAAGCGGCGGGCTCGGCGGGCAGTGGAGAGCCAGCCTGGTTCTCTCCTGCCAGCCGCCCTCATAGAGACCGGCCCCCCGGGGAGGTCGCGGGCGGCGCCCCTGAGGAGAGACCCACCTCCGGGTCCTGCCCGCCTCCGCCCCCAGTGAGCCAGCGGGGAGAATGCCAGGAGGCCGGGAGACTGATTTCTCCTTTGCAGAAAGTAAAAGATGCACTTTGAACAGATGGCAATAGAATCGCAGGCTGTTTGTTGGCAAATGTCAACCTGTTCAATCAGCCCCAATTTGCCGGGTGGGAAATCTGAGTCGGGGGTGGATCAGAGCGATCAGGTGGGGACCAAGAAGCCCAAGAACAAGCTTGGGATGCCAGGCGCTGGGGGAGCCCCAGGGGGGCAGACTGGAGCTCAGGACCAAGTACCGGTGCTGTAGGACGGCCAAGGTGGGCAGTCCTCCCACCAGTCACAACTGCCACCACTCCTAGTGCCCCTGCCCTGTGGCCGGCACCCAGCTAAGTGAGTGTTTCGCCTGAGTTATCATGAGTAATGCTCGCAATGACTCTCTAGGGTCGTCCCTGTCCCTGTGCTGCAGATGAAGGAATGAGGCTGGAGGGTGGCTCAGGAAGTCCCGAGAAGCAGAGAACTCTCTGGGTTCTGTGTGAAGATGCATTGAATGGCTCACGTAGGGAGCCAGGAACCATTTTTCTAGATTTCTCAGCCTTGGAAACAGGATGCTAAACAGAAACACTGCCTTTCCCTCCTAGTTTTCCCCTTTCCTGGCTAGATACCAGCCTTCTGACATCATCCAGGATCTCTGTGTAGATATTCACACACCTACACATTTCTACATCTTTATTTAATAAGTGGTATTGAACCTCTACTTCTATGTATCGGGCACTTGAATTAAGGCAGTAAATATGGACAGCCCTATGCTTGGCAAGAAGGACATGAGGCAAGCGAGATAGACATAGTACACTATGAAAAATGGCAGTGGAAGTGGAGCGTGGAACAGGGTTACAGACAGAGGGGACAGCATATGCTAAGATCCTGAGGCTGGAAGAAGTATTTTCCCCCAGTTGTGCCCCTTTCACTGCAGATCAGCCAGCACTCGGCATTCCACTTTTGCAAGAGTATGTAGGGTGCGTGTGTGAAAGAGAGACAGAGAGAGGGTTTGCACAGACTTATTAAGCCCCATTCTGTGCCAGGCAGCACGCCAGGTAGGGAACTACACCATGAACACATGGAAGCGCTTCCAGCCCTCCTGACTCCCAGCTCTTATCAGGCTTAAAAGCCCTCAGTAAATCTCCCAGAAAGAGGCTGCATTCCCAAAGTTCCAAGGCTGTGGGTCTGGCTTCTTGCTCACCCTAACGTACAGTTTCCTCTGTCAGGAATGCTCTTTTCCATCTTGTCTGACCTTCAAAGTCCTCTTCACCCGTCAAGAGCCAACTCCAACAGCACCTCCTCCAGGAAGCCTCCCGGCCCAGGACCTTGCCCCTCCTTGGTCTGCTCCATCAGGATGAGATGCTTTCCGGCTTCCTGCCCCGAACCTGTAGGATGGGCCTGAGTTTGTCAGGTAGAAAAGGAGGAGCAGGGGCCTGCAGCGGGGATGTAGTTTGTGCTGAAGCGAAGACGCGTCTGTCAGAGGCCCGGGCTCACTCCTTAGTGCGCTTGCTTGGCGCCGCACGGCCCCTGGCCTTCTCAGGTCTTAAACAACTGCTGCCGGGAATGGGATGTAAGCACAGGCAAAGGCCCCAGGAAGACGCAGCGCCGGAAATGCTCTGCTTTGCAGCAGGGACCTTCTGCTGGAAAAGACACTCTTCCACATAGGACTTTGCAACAGGCCTGGACCTCCTTAAAAAAAAAAGCCATTAAAACAGCCGCAGCCATGGAGGCCTCAGCCAGGCCAGTGCGGCCCATGACGTATGGCCAGTTTATGAGACAGACTGAGATTCCAGGAACCAGGCGCAGATGGGACGCCTGCATAAGATGACAAGCAGGCTGAGACCAGTGGTCCCATGTGCGATAGCCAGGTCATCCCTCCCTCCTCGCTTCAGGCCTGACCAGAGTGCTGGGGTACAGTCAGACGTCCCCTAGCAGGCCCCCCCTTAATGGGCCACTGCCTCCGCTCATGCCTGGAGGGGAGCGGGGCTGCAGGGGCCCCGCCCGCCATGGCTCTAGGTGCAGGTCGGGGCGCCTTCCTCCCAGGGCACGGCCTGGGCCTGGTGTGAGGGAGGGACAGAGGGGCAGGCCTCCCCCTCCCAAGCCTGATTCTAGCAATTTCCTTCTCCGCGGCCATTGCCCCAGCTTCTGTTCTGTCTCAGTCCACGGACCCCCTCCCTTTCCCATCTGCCTGCCCTGCCCTGAGCAGTGCTCTCCACACACCTTGCCCCGAAGCCTCCATCCGGGAGGTCAGGGGTCACCACCCCAGCCCATCCCCCAACCCAGGCCCTCGGGGAGCCACTTGGCCCAAGCCCACAGAGGATGAGGCCCAGGGGTGGACACAACTGGCCGGGTGGCCAGGGCAGGGCAGGCGGGCCATGGGAAGATCCAGCCATGGCTCTCTGGGTCCTGTGGGCCAAGAGGCCCCCTCCGTGAGAGCCCAGCTGCCTGGCACTGCCATGGAGAGCGTTTTTTCGAGATGAGGCCAGGCATCAGGGTTCAGGGGACAAGAGACCACTAATCCCCGTGTCCGCCCAGCCAGGGAACATTTGATCTGTTGGCAAGGAGCGTGGGTTTGCTTCCTGCCCCCCAAGTTTCTCCATCTGTGCCCGTGGCTAATGGATGTGCCTCGGGGAAGGCCTGGAGAATCCGGTCCCGGGCCCAGTCGCCTCCTGGAACGTGAGGGGGTTATTGGGGACATTTCCGGCAGGGTGCCCGGCCATCCCTTCTTCACAACTGTGTGGACATCTGTGTCCTGCCCAGACAAGAAGGCCCACCCCTCCCTCTCCGCTGCTCAGGGGGGCTCACTGCAGTGAAAGGCTTCTGGTGACTGGTGACTTCAAAACTTTTCACTTTGGAACCTAAGTCTTTAAACATGCTCTCACCCACATGTTCAAAATGCACAAAGCAGATCAAAGTGGCCAGGCAGGCTGGGGCCACACAGTTGACCAGAGGGGACACGGAATCCTGGGTGGGTGCCAGGGGCCAGGGCTCCTGCCACCGTCCTTGGGTGAATGACCGCATCTCTCTGAGCCTCAGTTCCCTTGTCTGAGAAATGGGGTGACATCTTCCTCCTGCTCAAGGTGACATTCTGTGTCACATGCACATCCCCTTCTCTGGTGTCTCTCAGGCCTGACAGTGTCCTTGACCTCCCTGAGTGCAGGGTCCTCATCTGTAAAATGGAAAGCCTCAAACCTCAGCCTCCTCTCTCACCGCACTGAGATGTTCAGATCCGTGGTGGTGGTCCCTGTCTGTGCAGTCTGCTAGAGAGAGAGGCCACGAGCCGGGGAGAGGAGGGACCAGGTCGGGAGGGTGGAGGAGTGGGCTTGGGAGCTGTGGGGGGCCACCTCTGTACCTTCCCTCAGCCCCACACTCACCATCGTCCCCTCAGACCCCTCGAGATCCAGGCCAGACTGGTAGCTGTCGGCACATCGGTTTTTCCGGCATTTCCTCCCTGAGTCTCACAAGGAGGGTTGCCCCGAGGAGTTCAGTCTCATACACCCAAGGCCAGAATGCTGATGGGGGCCATTCTGACCTTGAGCTCTTTTTTTCCATCAATAACGTAAGGAGGACGCCAGCCTGTCTGATCCCAGAATCTATCACACGGCAATGCCCGCCGGGGTGACCGCTGCCCTTCACCCTGAAAACCAGGGCTATTCAGATAACAGGACCAGCTTGAAGAGAGAGGGAGCCATGGGCATCTTGGTGGCAGGACGTGGTGGGCAGCGTTCTGGTCCCCGGATGGGGCTCCACGGGCTCCGTGGGCCCCTCACACTGCTCCCAAGCCTCAGGTCCCTTGCACAATGGCCCCCAGAAGAAGTTAGGCAGAGAAGCTGGAAGAGTGGCAAGCGGGGGCCTCATCCAGGCTGGTTTTGTCACACTCACTCCTCCTCCGTGGCTTTGCCCATCTGTACACAACTGAGCACTCGTCTCACTAAAGCACTAATATTTACAGTCATTTATAAAATTGATGGTCCACGCCCATTGTCCCCGGTCCTCCTAGGCATCAGAATACCAGGGAAATTTGTCCTGAGGATAGAGGCAGGGCCCCTCCTGCCTCTCTAGAACCAGGATGTCTGGGGCTGCAGCAAGGAAGACATACAGTAGGACCCATGTCTACACTCTACCAGAAACACCTGGGGAACCCACAGGCATTAAAGTCAAGGGTCCTGGGCAAGCTACACAGACTTCCTCGCAGAGAGGCTAAGTAAGTTATTTCTCTGAGCTTTGGTCCTTTGGCCTTCAAGAGCCAGCCCCTACAGCGCCCTGGCTGTGATGAAGCCATTCTGTCTTTCTCCCGCCCTCCCTCTGTTCCCATCACCACCCACTCACACCTCATCTGCACCAGATGTGTCTGCTACCTCATTTAATTCTCACTGCAACCAGAGCAGATACCCACTTTCCTGGTCAGTAAACTGAGCCCTACAGCACTGAAACCTGGCAGAGCTGCAACTCTGCTCCACAGACTCTGACACTGGGCATGTCTAGACCATAGTACCTCCTTGAAAGAAGGTCCCTGTGTACCTCACCCGCACCTGCCCCCCCCCCCCCGCTCCCCTCTCTTCCTCCCACAAACAGTTGTTCAAGGTCCTCTGTGCGCCAGGCATTGTCCTTGGTGCCAGCCGTGCGAAGACAAATCGGACACAGCCTGCCAGGGAAGACAGATGCTGAAGCAAATGCTCACTGGACAGGGTGGCACGAGTCAGCACAGAAGTGAATTCAGGATAGGATTCAGATGACAGGGTCGCAAGGCAGGAGAGGGCACTGCTCTGGGGGTGGGGGACGGGAGATGCCACAGGAAAGACAGAAAGGCTCGGGCGGGAAACAGGGGCTGCTAAAAGCCCAAAGGACAGTACAAAAGCCTCAGGTCTGATCTTTGCTCCTCTCGGTTCGTCGAAACCCAGAACCTCGTGACTCCACCAGCCCGCATCTGTTTATGTGCTCATTGGAATCCGCGCTGACAATGTATTTGTTTAATTTCCAGCAAGAGGGGGGAGATTTGTCAGGGTCAGGGATACGTCTTGCATAAAACATTTTGATTAAACTCTGTTGGCCAGAGAATTACTTTCCCCGTCATACTCAGAGATAGCTGCTTCTTTCCTAATTGGAGTCGCTGCCTTGCCGGCGCATTTGCCATTTACTGTTCATTCTTGGCCAGATGTTGCTGGATGTAAATTCATCCCCCAAAGAGAAACCGGGGTGTCCTGGGAGAGGCGTTAACTCGCGAGGGCCACGGAAGTCCGCCGCACGCTCGGCTGGAGGAGAGCGGCAGCCCACGGGGAGGCCAGGTGGCAGGCGTCCCTGTCTACAGGGGCCGGGAGGGAGTAATTAAAAAACTTGGGGCTGGCAGAGTGTCTCAGCCCCATCAACCATTTGATAGGTGTGGAGGACCCACTTGGAGCCGGCAACGGCATGTCTGCCAGCGGAGTCCAAGATGCTGTTGTGCTAGGCTGCTGAGGGCTGAGGCCATCCTTGGCCTTGAAGGAGGGGCCATCAGAAGGGCATGGCTAGGAGCAAGGGAGCAGGAGGCTTCACTCAGCCTTGGATGGGGCAGAGAAATCTCTGGGCAGGCGCAGTCAGGAGCTGCGTTCCTCCCAAGAGGGTTTCGCGTGGGTGTTCTGAGTGGAATGGAGGGCGGGAGGGACCCTGAACTGAAAGGAGGGAGAACAGGGAGCTACTTCCTGGTCCCACCTGCCCAGCCTTCCCACACTCCACGTCCTCTAATCCTCTAATCCTCGCCACAGTCCTGCTATGGAGGGGTTTTTATGCCCATCTTCCTGATATGGACACTGAGGCTCCAAGCAGTAAAGCAGCTTATCTGGAGTCACACAGCCAGAAAGTGGAGGTGTGGGGATCTGGGCCCAGAACCCGGGAAACAAGCTGCTAAAAGCCCAAAGGACAATACAAAATCCTTGGGCCTGATCGTAGCGCATCTCGGTTTGTTGAAATGGAATCTGGCCCGAACTACAGGAGAGCAGCGAAGAGGGGCTTACCAAATGACCCTGAGTGCATTTCCCACGGACCTGCCCCCCGGGACTCCAGGGGCAGACCATCAGCAGACAAGAGGCACAGGCCCTTCCAAAGTCCCCTCCTTCGTTCATGGCAGGCATTGCTCATAACCTCAGCAGCCTTCCTCACTGAATCCCCTCACTGCCTCAGAACCCTCCTCAGCCCAGGCCTCCAGGTAGCCAGCCCCAACAATCAGGGTTGGCCCATGGTATGATTTGATTCACCATCCCAGGCTAGTTCTTTGATTTTATGTCCCCAGATTCGGTGGCTGCACTGTCCAATCCAATAGCTACTGGCCACCTGGAGCTACTGAGTAACTTCCATGCACAGAGGCCATAAAGGTGTGTTCAAAGTATGAACGGGACACTGGATGGATTTCAAAGATGTAACACAGCAAAAGAGTGTCAGCGATCTCATTAAGAATTTTTACATTGATTGCAAGTCAGGATGATAATATTTGAGGTAGGCGGCGTGAAAGAAAATACATCAGTCAGATTAATGTCATCCTTTTTTCCCCCCTTTTAGAAATGTGGCTTCCTTGGACGGCGCCTGCCGGTGGTTTGGGCTGCTGTGAAGAGCACCCCTGGTGGCTGGGAAGGGTAAGTTCACTCCACTAAGCATGTGCTTTACTAGCCGTAACCCAGGGCAGGTTACCCACTGGCTCTGTACCTCAGTTTCCTCATCTGTGAAATGAGGACAAAAACAGTTATTAGCTCATAAAATTGCAATTGAGGAATAAATGAATTAATGCACGAAAAGTATGTAGAAGAGGGCTTGACACGGTAGTAAATGCTAAGCAAGAACTGGTCCTATTTTTTATATCTTGTTGATTGGGAGGTAGGGATCCCCGGCCCCTTCTTCCCCAGGGCCTCCCCACTTTGGCCCCACTCCAGAGTGGCTTCTGCTCTTTGCAGGATGGAAGGGACAGGCAGGTCCAGCCGGTCCCCAGCAGGAAGAGAACAACTTCCTGTAGTGTACCCTCCCAAAGGCTCCTCCATCAGGCCAAAACCATCAATGTATCCACTTCCTGTGTCACACCAACAAACCTCCCCGTGGCCCCCCTCATTTGGGTTCCTGCCTGCCAACGCCCTGAGCTCACGAACCCTGAACCCCCATTCTAATCTTTGATGGCCTCGAAGCCCGCCATTCTTTTGCTGTTCCCCAGCCTCATTCTCATAACACAGCTGGTGACATCCTCACTTCCAGGGCAGCTGCTTAGTTCAGTTCCAATTCCCAAAGAGCCCTGAAATTGGTTTAAAAACATTAGTAGCTGCGGCTTTTCAGATATAAAGCAAGAGTAGCTAGTTTTGAAGTTTCTGCAAAACTAAGAAAATACAATTGACACAAACTATTATGTGTAAAATGCATGAACAAGTTTCTACTGTGCAGCACAGGGAACTATATTCAATATCTTGTAGTGACCTATAATGAAAAAGAATATGAAAGGGAATAGACGTATGTATATGTATGACTGAAATTGACACAACATTGTAAACTGACTATACTTCAACTAAAAAAAGACAAAAAACTTAAATTTTTTTAAAAAAACAAACAAACAAAAACAACCCAGCCATCCATGGCTGCAGGATAAGTTGAAACTCCTTAACACGACATAAAACCCTTTAAGAGCCTGTGTTTTACCAAAAAAAACCAAAAAACAAAAAAACCCCAAAAAACAACCCACCCCCCAAAAAACCTTAGAAAATACAGAAAAAGTATAAGAGAGAAGAAAAAGTCTAAGATAGTCAGTCAGTACCTACCCAGGCTCTGTTCTAGAGCAGCGGTCTCCAACAGAGATGCAAACTAAGCCACAAATGCAAGCCACGTGGGTAATTTAAACTTTTCTAGTGGCCACTTTTAAAAAAAGGAAAACCAGGGGAATTAATTTTAGCAATATGTTTTATTTAACCCAATGTACCCAAAATATTACCATCTCAACACGTAATCAAAATAAGCAATTATTTTAATGAGAGAATTTCCATTCTTCAAAAGCAAAGAGTCTGAAACCCAGTGTGTTATTTACACTCACAGCACATCTCAGTTTGGACCAACCACATTTCAAGTGCTCAATAGCCCCATAAGGTCTGTGGCTCCTGTATTGGACAGTGAGGGTCCAGGGTGTTTTTTTAAGCAAATGGGCATGGACAAGTTTGACAACATTGGACAGACACAGCCTGTAGAGTTTAGTTCCCTGCTGGGCTGCACTTGACCCTGAGCAGCCTTGCAATCACAAAATCTCTTCCTCCCTCAGGAAAAGCTGCTCCGGCACCCCGCACAGAACCCACATATCCTTTCCCAAGAGCTCTGCATATTGTTCCAGATATATCAGATGCCAGGAATAATCGGATGCCAACAAAGGAAGGAATAAGATGCTCCACAGCACTGGCCGATGATGGGGGACCAGGTCTCCTAGAGGCCCCTGGGATGGAGAAACAGGGGAGTCCCAGAACTCCTCCATCATCCTCTTTAGCATGGCCGCTGCCCCATTAGCCAACTTCCTCAAGTCACCTCGATTTTGTGCTCTAGGGAGAGTCTCCGAGATGCTTAGTACTTCGGGCTTGACATCCTGCCAACTCGGGCTGCACGCAGTGGGCTCCCCGCACTCTCTGAACCGCAAGGCTCCCAAGATGAAAGACTGTAAAAGAAGATAAAAATAGTCCCAGGGAAAGGGACCGCTTCAGCTGGCCCAGTTTGCAGAGTCCCCGTTTCATCTCTGACGTGAATAATTCATCCCTTCTAAAGCACTGCCGTTAAGTGAGAATCATCATTATTGCATTTTCTTTGATGAGGCCCTTAAAAACGTATAAGAGCCCAGCACACTAGGAGGAGAGCCCAAAGAGCAGCATTTAGGCTCATTGGCTCAGGCAGAAAGTGGCACCCATGATCCACGGTGACCAGGCTGTTCCCCAAGTCAACATACCAAGGCCATCTTTGTTTCCCTCCCTGGCTCACAAAGGGGTCCGACCTTATTTCTTTTAAAGGGTTCACTGAGGTGTCCCCAGGAAAAGGAAACAGCCTCCACTAGGAGTCTGGCCACCTGAGAACCGGTTCTGACTCCACCACCAGCACATTGGGCCAGGGAACCTCCCATCTCTGGGCCTCCAGTTCTCAATTTTCTCAAAATGAAGAGCCCAAGGAACTCTGGTGTGAGGCCAACTGGGTGTGTGTTCTCATAGAAGCTGGAGGATGTCCCGTGGAGCTCTGGGGACGTTTATAATGCTATGAATGATAGCGACCACCACCACCGCCATTCACTGAGCACTTACTGTGGAACCAGCCACCCATGCTAAGCGCTTCAGATGCAGTATCTCACATAATCCTGCAAATCTATAAGGAGGGACTCCTGCTATACCCATTTTACAGATGAGGAAGCTGAGATACGGGGGAGGGGGAGGCATTTGTAGAACTCTCTGCCCTTCCTGTCCTTCCCATCTCTCTCAGAAGTCACCCCTGATGAGAGGGCCACTTCACTCTGATTTCTGACAGTCTTGGGAATCCCAGCTGGGTCCCAGGGCTTGTATGTTTGCAAGGAGGTCCCTGAGCTAGGTGGCAGCTGGCTAAGGGACATCCTGAAAGCAGCCATTTCCTACAAAGTTGGGCTGCCCCTCCCCCTGCATGCTGCTGGGCTTCTGCTCAAAAAGCAGACTCAGGTGCAGGACCGCTGTGGGTGGCTGCCCTTTGTGGGCATCTGGCCCAGGATTCCAGCAACTTCTTATTCAGAAGCTCAAGATGTAGAATAGATTTTAAGACGGTTGCCTGGCTAAAGAGGGAGTGAGGGGCCTAGAGGCCCTCAAAGTGGCCCCAGGGGCCCGTGAAAACCACTGCTCTGGGCAACTGCATCCTTTGACCAGGTGGGTAAATTGAGTCTGTGAGCAGGCAGCCCACCGGGCTAGCATGTCCGGAGCCCGCTGCCTGCCCCGCGTGGCTGAGGCTCACCCACATCATCCGTGATCTCCGACACCTCCACAGCCCTAGGGCTCCCCCAGTTCACCAAGCCTGGATTTGGGGGGCGGGAGTGCCGAGGCAGGACACAAGCCGGGTCACAGCCCAGCCCCACACCTGGGCCATCGTGGTCTCCCCAGCCGCAGCGGTCTTGCCCCTCCATCCCCACGGCAGCTGATGGGTTCCAGATTTTCTGTTTTACTTTTGCAAGAAAGTGGAGCCCAGAGCTTTGGTTTGGCTCCCCCCATGGAAAATCCACCCTGCCGTTTGGCCAGCGTTGGTGTGGGCTGACCGGGTGCCTCTTGGCCTCAGCAGCTTCCTCTCCAGAACAGTAGGGCCTGGTGGAGGGAGACCGGGCTGAAAGAGGCTTGGCAGGGCCCGCGGGGAAGTGGGCAGCGGGCTGCTGCCCCCAGCTGTGGCCCGGGCCTGCCGGGCGGTGGACTCAGGGCCCCGCTCAGCCCGTGGGAAGGGGACTGGAGGCCTTTCCCTTGCCTCACTCAAATCCACAGCCCAAGATGAGCTCACTTCCGCCCCCTGTGGGAGGGAAGCAGAGGGGAGTGTGTCTCCTTACGTGGAGCCCAGGGCCTGGTGGTAGGGCCCCAGGCCTTGGAACCTCTGTCTTGGCCACACTCCCTCCCTTCAAGGACCCCGTCTTCTGAAGGCAGGTCAAGCCCTTCCTGCCTTAGACCTCAGACAGGACTCCAGCCATGGGGCCAAAGTCTCTGTGCAAAGGCCTCTCTCGCTGTACTTATGCTGCGTGGGGCCCGTGTCCCAGCGCCAACTCCGTGGTAGCATCAAGTCTTAGGGGCACTTGGTGGCTCCAAAAGACTTCTCCAACCTTGGCCTCCTGTATCCTGCCCCCCACTTCCAACCAGAAGCCCCCGTGGCAGGCGGGGCAGCCCCATCTGACAGGTGGGGGAACTGAGGATAAGACTGAGTGACTTGGCTCCCAGCTGGGGGTCCGCTGGGATCCAGGGATAGCTAACTCTCGTGGGAACTCCCTTCAGAACCAGCCCCTCTATCAAGCTCCAGCCTCCATGGGTTTGGGGTTTGCTTCAAGCAGGGCCCCCCAGGGGTGGTCTGCGTGAATCTGCAGGCGTGTGCCCGAGGAACGAGCCCTCCCACCACCCCCACTGCCCAGGCCCCGGGGCACTGCCCAGACTCGCCCGCAGCCTCTGAGCTGGGACCGAGCTGGGTGGGCTCCACCACACACATGCCTGTGGGCCGCATGCTGCCTAGCTGCCCTGTGCTCTGAGGGGTCTGCGGCCCAAACAGAGAAAACAGAGAGGGAAATCCATGGGCTCAGCTCAGGGCTGCCCAGTGCCCAGGCCTAGGAAGGGGCGTGCAAGCTGGCTGGGTGCAGGGGCTCTGGAGGAAGCCACCTGGGCTGGAGTGGAGGGGTGTTGAGGCAGACCCCTGCTCCTGAGCTGCTGTCCAGGGAAGGCCTTCTGCTGCCACTGCTGAGAGGGAGAGAGGAGGAAGGAAGTGGGAGGAGAGAAAGAAGATGAGAGGGGAGAGAGAGGAGGAGGAATGGAGGAGGGAGAGGAGGAGGGAGGGCTGGTGAGGGAGGGGAGGAGGTAAAGAGAAGACTGGGGAGGAGGGAGGGGCAGGGAGGAGCCAGCTCCTCGGCCTCCCTGAGCGGCACTGGTGTCAGAAAAGAGGCTGGCAGGTTCAGGAGCACCGTGATGCCTCCTCCTCTCCTCTCCTCTGAGATCCAGCGACCTCCTCTTCAGCCTCGGGCTCCAGCCTCTGCTCCCCCCCCTCCCTCTTTATCTGAGCCACACCACAAGTGGAACCTCTGTCACCTCCAGCCAGACCCTCTGGGAGCTCCTCATTGTCCACGAGATAGGACCCAGTATGGTGTGACCCCACCGGTGCCCCGGCTCCTTCCCGACACTCATCCCGGCCACACCGGGCACCTGGCTGTACCATCGGGACCCCACAGAGCCCCAGGTGCTCACCTCCAAACCTTAGCCAGGCTGTTTTTTCCTCCTGGAAGGTTCTTCCACCTACTGCCCACCCACCAAGACCTGTCTCAAGGGCCCATCTCAGGCCCCTCTCCATCCCCCTGCCTTGTCCACAGCAGCCCCCTTGCCCACCTCCTCCAGACCCCATCCTACCCTGGACTGCAGCATGTCACAAGTCAGCCTATGCCGCAGACAGGGGCTTCTTGGGGCAGTGACAGCCCCCATTACTTTTTTCAGCTTCTCTGGGCCCAGTGTAGGACACAGCATAGGATAAGGCACGTGTTTGTTGAATGACTAAATGATCTAGAATAGGGGAGAGCTTGCCCTTTCACACCCAGGGCAAAGCCATTTACCCCCTTCAGGGGCCATTTTCCTTCAAATGCCACCATTGCTGTCCTCTCACACACCTCACCTCCCCCTGCCTCCACCAAGTGTCCACCTTGAAGGCAACCTCACTCCAGACAAAGGAAACCCCAAAGCCAATGAGGGACTCATCAGACCCTTGGCTTCCGACTCCTCGCCACCCGACAGCTCCTCCTCGGGGCCAAGGTCCCCAGTTCCCCTGCCCTCACCTGGCGCAGGGCCCACCTGAGCTGGACCCGCCTGCGTTTCTGAGAGTGTGGCCTACAGCGACAGACTCCGTATCACCCATCTGTCAGGGCTGCAGAGCCCAGCCTTCCTGCGGTCACCTCCCCTGACCCTCAGATTGAGCTGCTTTTCCTCACCTCCCAGGCAGGAGCCCCAGTGTCCCCACCATCTGGTTTCACTACTTCACGGGACATCTCCTAAAATGCTTCAGAGCCATCTCTGTTTTTCCACGAAATACACTGCCCCTCCTTCCTGGGGCCGTTTCTCCTCGCCTCTGTGGCAGCGAGCGCTGCCTTTGTCGTAAAACAGTTCAGGGTGCTTTCATCTTTCCCACGTCCCATTTGCCTTTCTCCTGGAAGCGAGCTGTTCAGGGCTATTCCCTCCGACTGGCTTTCATGTCATAAAACTCCATTAAGCTTTTATCTGCCTGGGGGAGCCGTGCCTTCAGGAACCCAGGAAAGGAGGGAGCTTCTTGACAGTGAGCAGAAGAAATATGTAAAAGGGCACAGAACCCAGAGGCTGTCCATCCCCCTAAATCCGCCCACCCCATCTCCAAGAAACGTTTCTGCATCACTTGGCTCCCCGTGCTGGGACGGGGCACTGCGGAGACAAGCAGGGCAAAACCGGTTCAAAAGCCTTCTCCGAATCTTGGTTCATTCCAGAGGCAAAGAAACTCATTCACAGAAAGCCAGGTGCCTCAGACAGTGCTCTGGCAGGAAGAACATGGGGAAGGAGTCAGAGACCTGGGTTTGAGTCACGGCCGGGGCGATTCTGTCCCGGCAGGGAGGGCCTGGCTGTGTTGCCATCCCTGTTATTTGTCAGACTTGTAAAGTGGGACATCTGTTGTGATTTCTCTTCTCCTTCTGAATACTGACCCTTGACCGGGCTTTGAGGGACCCCAACATGGTCATCAGTTGAGATGCCTCCAGACTGGACCCACCCAGACCTGAGCTGTAACATGTCCCCACGGCGTGGCCTTGGGCCAGCCGCCTAGTTCTGTATGCCTGTGCTCTCACCTGTGCTTCCTCCAGAGTGTTATGAGAACTGGGTTCTGTCACTAAAACACCCCTCATTATCATCAGATCCCGAACATAGTCCCCTGTGCGGTACCGCAGGCCCTTGTTGTTTATCTGTTTTATATATAGTAGTGTGTATCTGCTAATCCCAAACTCCTAATTTATCCCTCCCCCTGCCTTTCCCCTCTGGTAGCCATAAACTTGTTTTCTATGTCTGTGAGTCTGTTTCTGTTTTGTAAATAAGCATTTGTCTCATTTTTCAGATTCCACATATAAATGATATCATACTGTATTTGTCTTCTCTGTTTGATTTACTTCATTTAGTATGATCTCTCTAAGTCCTATAGTGAAAAAGAATAAGAAAAAGAATGTATGTGTGTATAAATGTACACACTATGCTGTACACTAGAAACTAACACCACATTGTAAATCAACTAGACTTCAATAAAAATAAATAAATTAATTAATTTTTAAAAAATCCTTCATATTCTGATGGAGTTATGGCTTCTAAATGCACTCAGCACCATTGATTTGAGTCCCACGAGAACACTAAGGTTGGTGGTCTCCCACTTAACCAACAAACCATCGGGGCATCGGCAGCCCAAGTGGGACGAGAACTCGGTCGCTGTTTCCTTCCCTCTGCAGCTGGAGAGGGAGCCCCGCTGCTCAGGACACCGGACCCCTACTGTGTCAAAGTGCCCACTGGGCAGCTGGCTCTCCTCTAAGACTCCAGCTGAGGAAGGAGGAAGGCCTCACCTTCTTTCACTGCCTCTAACCTGAGGGGAACTCATCCCTGGACTGGTGGCTCACAGACACACTCACCTTTCATCTTCCCAGCAGCCCCACTTCACAGATAAGGAAACTGAGGCTCAGAGAGGTAAGTAACTTTCCCAAGGTCACACAGCAGACAAGGTCTTGTCTGTCTTGCAGTGAAGCTCTTTCTCAATGACATGGTACATGCTGCCATCTGCATGGCCTGTGGCCACCCTCCCCCTCTTCTGCATGGACTCTATCCCACTATAGGCTGTCTTGCTGCTGGACACAGAGAGCTAGGTTGGATGACCTAGATTCTGCTTCTATCCTTCTATCCTCTGTCCCAGGTCACCACAACTTCAGTGGGTGGAGGACCTCCTAGTAGACAGGGGGTTCTACACCTGTAAGGCAGGAAACTGTAGCCAGGCAGGGTAAAGGGCCACCCTCGGAACTCCCAGAGGACGTGACCCTCTGGCTAAGGGTCCCGTTATCACTCTGTTTCATCTGTACCCTCAGTGGTAGTCCCTGCCCAAGACCACTGGCAGTGGGCCAGGTGCCACATGGGGTTTTCTAAAGCTGTGTCCCGCCCCCCTCCCCACCCCACTGCAGCCCTGCCACCAGGCCACCAGAGGAGATCCCAGCCCATGCCCAGTAACCGGGCACCCAAGTGAGCAGTGGGATCACTGGAAGTCTCCGGAAACACTGGGCGGAAGGCGTCAGATGCTCCTGCCCCCCAGAGATCACCATCCAGCAGAGGCAATGTTTTTCACCCAGGGAGGCATCATACATATATTTCTTAAGAATAAAAAGGAAGAACGTCCGAAGGTTTGTTTCCTATGTGGAGCCTCCAGCAGCTCATGGCTCATTTCTCCCATCTCCTCCAGCTATAATTAAGCTCGCAATACAGAGCGTTTCTGCCTGCTCAGCTCCAGTCCCAGCACAATATTTCAACCCACAGTTAAATGAGGTGGATAAATAAAGATACCCCGGACTCCTGCGAGGACTCCAATTCGCCTGCCCCGCCGCCATGCCCTGCAGACCCCAGACCATCCAGCCACCTTGGACACTGCAACGGTGGCCTCAGGATGGACAGCCTGCAGGGCCCCCTCGGTGGGGAGGCTGTGGAAATGCCAGATGCCTCTCAGGGCCTCAGTTTTTCCATCTGTAATATGGGAAAGCAGACAAGTCCCTCTGGGCTCAGCCCTGCTGGCTTTAGCCCCCACATCCTGACCCCTGAGTCAGACTTGCAGAAGCTGGCCTGGGAATCTGCATTCTCTCGGGTACCTGGGAGCCCCTCTGTGGGACCATTTATAGAGACCTGGGGAGAAGTGCTGGTTTCAGGATGACCCCAGGGTCCCTCTCTCTGCCTAACCCTACCCCCCAGGCGAGGGGCCGAACCCCCAGGGTGAGAGGCCAGCCTGGGCCGGGCCAGCACGTGCTGCAGTGCCCTCGGGCCACAAGGGGGCAGAGGCGCCCAGGCGTGGCGCCTGCTTTCCCTCCAGGGAGCTGAGCGGGGTACCACCTGGATGCCTCCTGTCTGTCCATCCGTCCAACCTCACAGCGGACCAGGCACTGGGCAGGGGACGACCTCTCCCCTGCAGCCTGGATGGCCCCCAGGCCTCTGCCCCAGCCTCTTCCGGGAAAGCTCATTAAAACTCAGCCAGCTCCCCTGCGTCCAAGTCCTGAATCCTGGCTGTGGTCCCAGGGATGAGAATTTCACACCAGCCCCCGCCCCCGACTTCTGATGCGCAGGAAGTTTAATCACCACCCATTCCAATCCAACCCTCAGTCACCCGTTTCACAAGTGGGGAAACTGAGACCCAGGGAGGGCAGGGGCTGCAGCCAAGACCCTCTCGTCCCAAGCTGCGCTCCCCGCACTGGGCGACTTTGCCTTTTGTTGTGGTGTGAAACACTGCTGAGAATTCCTTAATTCCTTTTCGCAAAAAGACAGGTTGTGCTTTGTGCAGAAATCGTTATTCAAAAATTACAGACTCTGGTTGTTTCTATGGAAACATTTTTCACCTTATGCAAATGAAGCAAGAGGCACGAAAACAACGCCTTCCCTCTCTGCCCCCCCTTCTCTCTTACTGGAAGCTTGAAAAGCAGCCGCGGAAAGTTTGGTCCCGGGCAGGGTGGGCGAGAGGCGGTCCCTGACCCCTCCGGCCCCCTGGCTTGGGAGTTGCACAGACATTCACCCCCGCCCTCCCGCCCCAACCCCAGCTGGCCAGGCTCAGAGCCTCCCAGACATTTACGCTCACTCTGACCATTAGCAAGCAGTGCCCAGCAAAGTTCACTCTGCAGTGTCCTCCAGCCCTTTGAAGGGGACCCACTGCCCACCCAGACCCCCACGGGAAGCCCACCCAAAACGTAGCCTGCAGGGGAGCACCCACTTGTCATCGTCTCCCACCTGCACCTGCTTCGAGCATCTGTTGTTTGCGTGGCCCGGACTGGTATTCCCTGGAAGGGCTTTCCCTCTGCACCCCTCCTGCCCTGGACTCTGCCTCCAGGGGGAGGGGGTGGGGTGTCCTGGAGGCCGGGTAGGGGGTGGTGGGCGTATCTTTCCTCCACTGTTGATTCCAATCCCAGCGCCAGTGCCTCCTGGCTGTGTGGCCTTCGGTGGGTGTCTCTGCTTCTCTGGGCCTCGCTTTCTCCCCTCCGACCAGCCCCATCCCTCTTAGAATGGGGGTGATAGTACCCACTTTGCAAGGTTGAGGTGAGGGCAAAATGGAAGCACATAGTGGGGACTCAGTCCATAGGAACCCCAAGTTGCACCCTGGGCAGGGGGAACCAGGATAAGCACCGATCTCTGAAGGCAGGGTGTGCTGCGTGAGGCCTGGACACCGGGGGAAGAATCCCCACAGCTGCTCCTGGCTGAGGTGGCCACCAGGAGGCAGTGTCTCACAGAGCAGGGCTCTGAATTTGGAGCTCAGAGACTGGAGTTCAAGTTCTGACTCAGAGGTGTCCTCCCTGTGTGATCATGAGATCATTGGACCTCAGTTTCCCCGTCCATCGGGAGACCCCACCTCTCCCCGCCCACCCCACAGGGCTGTTCGGGGACCAGATGACCAAAGGCTGTGGGAGGTCCCGGGGTAAGGGTCAGTGAGGGGAAAGTCTGGAGGCCAGACACGACTGCCCACCCTGGGTGTGAGCCACTTCTCTGAGGCTCCCACCCAACTGTGCACACTCCGGCTCTGGGGCCCCGGAGGACACAGGCTCTTTTTCTTCCACTGGCTTCTCCCCAAACTCCTCTCCTGACAAAGCAAGACTAGAGCCTCTACAGTGCGGACTAAATGCTGCTCTGTGTGGTCCAAGAATATCACTTACGTGAGTCAGTCCATAAGGCCAGCATGTGGGTACAACTATTCTCCCACGTTACAGGCAAGAAAACTGAGGCACAGAAAGGCTGAGCTACTTGCTCAAGGTCACACAGCCGATCAAACTCCAGAGGCCGCACCCTGGACACCACGCTGTCCTGGTTCTGTAGGCATTTGGGAGTGTACCAGTTTCCTGGTGCTGTCATAAAGCACCACCAACCAAGTGCCTTGAACAGCAGAAATGTACTATCTCACAGTTCAGGCGCTGGATGGAAGTCCAAGGCCAAGGTGGTCGGTGGTCAGCAGGGTTGGCTCCTTCTGCAGGAAGACTCTCCCCTCACTTCGTAGATGGCCGTCGTCACGGTCACGTGACGATCTCCCTCTACGTGTGTCTCTGTGTCCAAGTTCCCACTTCTTTTAAGGACATCGGTCATATTGGATCAAGGGTCACCTTGATGATTTCTTTTTAACATAGTACGTCTGGAAAGACTGTCACCTAGCAGGGAGGGTAAGGCTCAGTGGTAGAGCACGTGCTTAGCATGTGTGAGGTTCTAGGTTCAGTCCCCAGTACCTCCATTTAAAAAATAATGATAAATAAATAAACTGAATTACCTCCTTCCCCCAAAAAAACTTTAAAAAATAATAAATAAATAAAATTAAAAAAAAATTTTTTAAAGACTGTCTCCAAATAAGACCACAGTCTAAGGTACTGTGGGTTACGACGCCAACCTATGAATTTGGGGGGACAAAATTCAACCCTCACGGGAGCTAAAAGACTGCCTGAAGTACAGGGCACAGGGGTTTAAGGGTGACCAAGGACCGGGAGCTTCTCTCTCCTCTCAGAATAAGACCTTAATCCCCAAAGTTCAGGCAATTAGCTGGAGGAGCCCCATTCTAAAGAAGTCCCCCAGAAACAGTCGGATGGGACTACTGTGGGGGGACAGACCCCCTGCCCTCACCCCCCGAGCCAGGCCCGCAAAGTCCACGGCAGAGGACACAGCAGCTCCCTGTCCGTGCCCCACCGACGTCAGTGTTCCACACACCAGCGATCAGGTCAGTTAGAGGAACAGAAGAAAACCAACAGGAACAGTGAAAAATCATAGTGTAGTGAGCAAGACGCAAGGGCCGGGGCAAAGGGAGAAAGAAGGGCACGCCTTGGTCTCCTCAGGGGCCTCTCGAGATTCTGTCTGTGCCGGTTACCAGCTTACGGCCTTTCCACTCCAGAGCCCCCGGGACCCCTCTCCTAGTGAAGGAAGATGAGCCTCTGAGTCCGGGGGCCGCCGGCCCAGCGCTGAACTTAGTGCAGAAGGCCCCGGAGTCAGTGCGGGAGGAAGGGAGTTGGTTCCCGGTTGGGGGGGTGAGCGGAGCCTGCAGCGCCCCGGCCGCCCCAGCGTCGCCCCCCACCTTCCCCCCCCCCCCCGCAGTGAGGAAGGCTCTCCCAGCACCTCCCGCCTCCACCGGGGCACTCCTCCTCCTCGGGCAGCTTTCCCCGGCACCCCGGAGGGCAGGTGTCAGGCAAGTTCCCTGTGGTGGGCTTCCTGGCACCACGGTGTGGCCCCCTTGCCATGCAGTGAAGTCCACGCTTCCTCTCCCCTCCAGCAATGCCTGGGCTCAGCCCAGGAGTGGGGCTCGTCTCAGCCCCAAGGGCAGTGCTGCTCCTTACATCTGCTCTTCTTCAGCATCATCCTTACTTCTTACCAGCCAGTCCCCCGTAATTCCAATCCCTTGGAAGAGGTACTACTCCTGTATGACAGATTTTCTCTGTTCAAATTAGTGTGCACTTTCTGTCTCCTGATTGGACTGATACAAAATGGGTAGCGGGAACGGGCCCGGCTGGTAGGTGGGATGCGGGGATTGGTTTGCTGGTGCCTCTGGACTTGAACACAGCACTGAGCATCCATCTGATGGGAAGGGGTGTGCTCATAATCCGGAGATGCGGTAGCATCACAATTAATCAAAGCCTCACCTGCTGTCGATTGCGATGAAGTGATCGTGCCTGAGGAGCCTGCGCAGACGCTGAGCTTGACCCCTACAGCCTCCACGGTGGCTCTAAGGATTTGGGTGAGCTCTGGATTCTCTCGAGTGCACTCGAGCCCTTACAAAATGACAGGCTCAGACCCCGTTAGCGCTCAGCTCAGGTCACAGTCGGGGAACCAGCCAGCTTCCATGACAGCTCTAAAAGAAGCTCTAATTTCTCTTAGCTGCAAGCCTGATCGTGCTGGAAATCAAATACAAAATTTAATTGTGCCGTTTGCAGAAACGCAGCAATTGAATTCACAGTCTCAACAAATTTCTCATGAGGAAGTCAGAGCATTGATTAGCAAAGGATATGCTCCTGAAACTCGGAATGGGGGCATCTGATTAGATCCACAGGGCACTGTCAGTCTTGAACCCCTACCTACATCATGCAGAGCTTCCCTTACCAGAGGACGTAGCCTTCCTTCTTGTGTCTGAAGACTTCTTCTGCCTGAAAATCCTGTGAAATCTCACCTGGGGCCCTGAAAGGGGACGCTCTTTCTCCTGCAGACCCATCACAGCCGCTCCCCGCTACCACCAGACACACAGCTAGGGTCCGTTTTCAATGCCCGGCTAGCACACTTTGACCATCGAAAGCTTAACCAGCAGAAGAATTGTTACGGCTTCACTACTATGTATTGGCAGAAACCTGGGGAACCTCGTGTGGGAGTGGATTCTAGGGAGATCAGACCACGGAGGGAGGGCTAATAACGTGAGCTCAGGCCCACCCGCGATGATGGGCATAGCTGCACTTACTAGAGGCTCTGAATTTAATGTGTTAGCTTATGTAACTATGTTTTAATTATATAACCAATTGCCACAAACTTAGAGACTCAAAACCATACGTTTTATTATCTCACAGTTTCAGTGGGCCAGTAACCTGGACATGGTTTAGCTGGGCCCTCCGCCCCAAGGTTTCTCACAGAGCTCCAAGCACGGTGTCAGGCAGGACGGGGGTGTCATCTGAAGGCTCGACTTGGGAAGGACCTGTTTCCAAGCTCACGTGATCAGTGGCAGGATTCAGCTTCCTGCAGGCCCCTGGGCTGAGGGCTCCGTGACCAGCTGGCTGTTGTCCTCCTGAACCTCTCCAGTGTGGTCTCTTGCTTTATCAAATCCTACAGGAGGAGGCCACAGACAGAGGTCACAGTCTTGCATACCCTAATCACAGAAGTGACATCTCGCTGGCTTTGTCATATTCTACTGGTTAGAAGTTTGTCACAGCCACCACTCTGCCCCACCCCCCAATACCCAAGAGGAGGGAATCACACAAAAGCATGAATACCGAAAGGCCATGATCCTTGGGAGCTCTCTTAAGAGTCTGCCGCTGGCTGTGGCTCTGACAGCTCATTTGGTTCGTTAACCAGAGCTTGGGCTCAACGGTGGCCCACAGCGAATGAGGTGGAGATGCCAGGGCTTCTCCAGTGTGACACAGAGGAGAAGATACAGGCTCAGGTGGGTAGGATGGGGCAGGGCAGGAAGTGCTCCTAACTCCATTTAACAGAACAAGACCAGGGCCCAGAGAGGTGAAACACCTGCTCAGAGTCACACAGCACACGGGTGGTTCAGACTCCAGGACCAGTGCCATGCCTCCCAGCTTCTCTGCACCTCCTGTTGTGCAGTAGGGGGACCGAGGCAAAGCCCACTGCACCCCTGCCAGTGCAGCAGGGGAAACTGAGGCCCCAGACCTAGATCACCCAACACGTACCTCTCATGCTCAGGTTGGCATGACCGAGAGTGACTGAGCGCCGGGCTGGACTGCCAGGGAGGGGGCAGCCAAGCTCTCGCTGGCCACAAGGGACGCAGAACTAGAAAAATCATTACAGGTGGATGAATTATTCACGGCATCGTCGACCTCCTCAGGCCCCGGGCAGACGGGAGCTCGCGGAACAGCCCAGTGCATCTTATTACCCCAGTGTAATGGCCTCTTTTTCTCTGTCTCAGAAGAAAGCGATTCAACACCATCAAATATTAATGCGGGGCGGCTGACGCAGTGGCCGCTCACACATCAGCCCTCCAGAGCTGCCCCCTAGGTCAGGGATGACGCCAAGCTGGGTTCAGGAGGCTTGGCCGGGAAAGGCCAAGTGTGATGGTGCCTTCCCTCCAGAGCCAGGAAACAGTCCTCACACAGGGCAGCCTCTGCCCCTCCCTCCGTAATCTCAGGTGTGCAGGAAACGCTGCACTTTGTTTCCCTAAAAGCAGAGATTCCTGTTACTTCTGAACATCTTTCCCAACCTCAGTGGGTTTGAGGTCCCCCAAGGGGAGGGGTCTCCGCCCCAGGGCTCTCCTGGGGCTGAAAACCAGGAGATGCGCTGGGTTCTGTATCAGTGTCCTATAGCCGTGGTAACTGGGTACCACAAACTGGGAGGCTTGAGACAACAGAAATGACTTCTCTCACAGTTCTGGAGGCTGGAAGTCTGAGATCAAGGTGTCAGCAGGGCCACGCTCCCCCTGAGGCTCTGGGAAAATACCCTTCTGGCCTCTTCAGCGTCCAGTGGCTGCCAGCAATCCTTGACTTACAGATACATCCTTCCAGTCTCTGCCTCCATCCCCATGTGGCTTCTTCCCTGTGTCTCACCCCCTCACCTTGTAAAAACACCAGACATTGGATTTAGGGCCCACTCTACTCCAGTAGGACCTTATCTTTTTTTTTTAGTTGAAATATAGTCAGTTTACAATGTTGTGTCCATTTCTGGTATACAGCACAATGTTTCAGTCATACATGTACATACATATATTCCTTTTCATATTCTTTTTCACTGTAGGTTACTACAAGATACTGAATATAGTTCCCTGTGTTCTACAGTAGAAATTTGTTGTTTATCTATTTTATATATAGTAGCTGATATCTGCAAATCTTGAACTCTCAGCTTATCCCTTCCCACTCCTTTCCCTTCCGGTGACCATAAGTTTGTTTTCTATGTCTGTGAGTCTGTTTCTGTTTTGTAAATAAGTTCATTTGTCTTTTTTTTTTTCCAGATTCCACATGTGAGGGATCTCATATGGTATTTTTCTTTCTCTTTCTGGCTTACTTCACTTAGAATGACAATCTCCAGGTCCATCCATGTTACAGCAAATGGCATTATTTTATTCTTTTTTATGGCTGAGTAGTATTCCATTGTATAAATATACCACAACTTCTTTATCCAGTCATCTGTCAGTGCACATTTAGGTTGCTTCCATGTCTTGGCTATTGTATGTAGTGCTGCTATGAACACTGGGGTGCATGTATCTTTTCAAATTAGAGTTCCCTCCAGATATATGCCCAGGAATGGGATTGCTGGATCATAGGGTAAGCTATTTTTAGTTTTTTAAGGAATCTCCACGCTGTTTTCCATAATGGCTGCATGAAACTACATTCCTACCAACAGAGTAGGAGGGTCCCCTGTTCTCCACACCCTCCCCAGCATTTATCACACATGGACTTTAAATGATGGCCACTCTGACTGGTGTGAGGTGATACCTCACTGTAGTTTTGATTTGCATTTCTCTGGTAATCAGCAATATTGAGCATTTTTCATGTGCCTATTGGCCATTTGTATGTCTTCACTGGAGAATTGCTTGTTTAGGTCTTCTGCGCTTTTTTGGATTGGGCTGTTTCTTTTCTCGTTATTAAGTTGTATGAGCTGTTTGTATATTCTGGACATTGAGCCCTTGTCAGTTGCATCATTTGCAAATATTTTCTCCCGTTCTGCAGGTTGTCTTTTTGTTTTCTTTATGGTTTCCTTTGCTGTGCAGAAGCTTGTAAGTTTAATTAGGTCCCATTTGTTTATTCTTGCTTTTGTTTCTATTGCTTGAGTAGACTGTATTAGGAGAGCACTGCTGAGATGTATGCAGTAGGATCTCATCTTTTTTTTTTAACTTGTTTTTTATTGAGTTACAGTCATTTTACAATGTTGTGTCAAATTCCAATGTAGAGCACAATTTTTCAGCTATACATGAACATATATATATTCATTGTCACACTTTTTTTCGCTGTGAGCTACCACAAGATCTTGTATATATTTCCCTGTGCTATACAGTATAATCTTGTTTATCTATTCTACATATGCCTGTCAGTATCTACAAATTTTGAACTCCCAGTCTGTCCCTTCCCATCCCCCATCCCCCTTGGCAACCACAAGTTTGTATTCTATGTCTATGAGTCTATTTCTGTTTTGTATTTATGTTCTGTTTTGTTTTGTTTTAGATTCCACATATAAGTGATCTCATATGGTTTTTTTCTTTCTCTTTCTGGCTTACTTCACTTAGAATGACATTCTCCAGGAACAGCCACGTTGCTGCAAATAGTGTTATGTTGTCAGGTTTTATGGCTGAGTAGTATTCCATTGTATAAATATACCACATCTTCTTTATCCAGTCATCTGTTGATGGACATTTAGGCTGTTTCCATGTCTTGGCTATTGTAAATAGTGCTGCTATGAACATTGGGGTGCAGGTGTCTTTTTTTTTTAATTTTTAGAAACTTTATTTTCCATCAACCTATTTCCATTTTAAGAGTTTGTGGAAAGAACAGCTTACGACCGCTCCGTGGTTGTTGCAACCCATTTGGTGGCCTGAGCAGTGGGAGCTGCAGACCAGTCTTCAGTGGCAGGCTGAGTGCTCCAGTCTTCAGTAGGGAACTGCTGAATAGGCACAGAGGGCACCTGCACGCCTTCGGGCCAGTCTGCCACCTCAGGCTGAATAGCAGTGAACTTGGGAGCGGGAGCCGTCCATTCACCCTGAAATTCCTCCTTGGTCATGGCCTTTTCAGCTGCAGCCTGCTCCTCCTTTTCAATCTCTTCAGGATCTCTGTAGAAGTAGAGACCAGGCATGACCTCTCACGAGTGTTCCCAAGAGACGGTGCTGCACATACGCAGAACCTCCCGGGCGAGCGTCCACCACATCAGACCCACTGAGTGAGCTCCCTTGTTTTTGCACGGGATGGCAATGTCCACATAGCGCAGAGGGGAGTCCATGTTACACAGGGCGATGGTAGGCAGGTTAACGTAAGATGCCTCGGTGAAAGGCTGGTGGTCAGCCCTGGGGTCGGTAACCACCAGAAGTCTCGGCTCCTGGAAAGCTGCCTGGATCTGGTTAGTGAATGTTTCAGGCGTGAAGCTGCCAGCAGTAGGCATGGCTCCAGTGGCAGCAGCAAACTTCAGCACAGCCCCCTGGCCAGTCTTCCTGGAGGATACAATGCTGACGTCAGCTGGGTTCTCAATGGTAACAATGGCCCGAGCTGCCAACAGAAGCTTCTCCCAGGTTCTCTTCAGATTTATGGTGTAGATGCCATCACTTTTCCTTTTGTAGATGTACTGCTCCATCTGGAAGTCCAGGTTGATGCCACCCAAGTGGGTTCCTGCTGCAAGGAATTTGAGGACTTCCTCCCCCTTCATTTGCAGGACATCAAGGGCTCCAGACATTGTGAAAGTTTCCCTTTAAGTTACGATGGGAATCCAGAACAACGCCGTAAGGACACCCCTCCAGGTAGCGCAGAAAAAGTTCCGGTGTCATTTTGAAGTAGGGTTCCTTCTGGATATAAGCCCAGGAGTGGGATTCCTGGGTCATATGGTAAGTCTATTCCTAGTCTTTTGAGGAATCTCCATACTGTTTTCCACAGTGGCTGCACCAAACTGCATTCCCACCATCAGTGTAGGAGGGTTCCCTTTTCTCCACAGCCTCTCCAGCATTTGTCATTTGTGGACTTTTGAATGATGGCCATTCTGACTGGTGTGATGTGATACCTCCTCGTAGTTTTGATTTTCATTTCTCTGATAATTAGTGATATTGAGCATTTTTCATGTGCCTATTGGCCATTTGTATGTCTTCACTGGAGAATTGCTTGTGTAGGTCTTCTGCCCACTTTTGTATGGGGTTGTTTGTTTTTTCTTGTTAAGTCATATGAACTGTTTGTATTTTCTGGAGATCAAGCCTTTGTCGATTTCATTTGCAAAAATTTCTCCCATTCTGCAGGCTGTCATTTTGTTTTACTTATGGTTTCCTTTGCTGTGCAGAAGCTTGTAAGTTTAATTAGGTCCCATTTGTTTATTCTTGCTTTTATTTCTGTTGCTTGGGTAGACTGCCCTAGGAGAGCATTTTTGAGATGTATGTCAGATAATGTTTTGTCTGTATTTTCTTCTAAGAGGTTTATTGTATCTTGTCTTATGTTTAAGTCTTTGATCCATTTTGAGTTTATTTTTGTGTATGGTGTAAGGGAGTGTTCTAGCTTCATTGCTTTACATGCTGCTGTCCAGTTTTCCCAACACCATTTGCTGAAGAGACTGTCTTTATTCCGTTGTATATTCTTGCCTCCTTTGTCGAAGATGAGTTGACCAAAAGTTTGTGGCTTCATTTCTGGGCTCTCTATCCTATTCCATTGGTCCATATGTCTGTTTTTGTACCAATACCATGCTGTTTTGATTACCGTAGCTCTATAGTATTGTCTGAAGTCTGGGAGAGTTATTCCTCCAGCCTCTTTCTTTTTCTTCAGTAATGCTTTGGCAATTCTAGGTCTTTTGTGGTTCCATATAAATTTTATTATGATTTGTTCTAGTTCTATGAAATATGTCCTGGGTGATTTGATAGGGATTCCATTCAATCTGTAGATTGCCTTGGGCAGTGTGACCATTTTAACAATATTGATTCTTCCAATCCAGGAGCATGGGATATCTTTCCATTTTTTTAAGTCTTCTTTAATTTCCTTAATCAGTGTTTTATAGTTTTCCATGTAAAAGTCTTTCACTTCCTTGGTTAGATTTATTCATAGGTGTTTCATTACTTTGGGTGCTATTTTAAAGGGAATTGTTTCTTTACTTTCTTCTTCTGTTGATTCATCTTTAGTGTAAAGAAATGCAACTGATTTTTGAACGTTAATCTTGTAACCTGCTACCTTGCTGAATTCTTTGATTATTTCTAGTAGTTTTTGTGTGGACTTTTTAGGGTTTTCTATATATAGTATCATGTCATCTGCATACAGTGACACTTTTACCTCTTCTTTTCCAATTTGGATCCCTTTTATTTCTCTCTCTTGCCTGATTGCTGTGGCTAGGACTTCCAAGACTATGTTGAATAGGAGTGGTGATAGTTGGCAGCCTTGTCTTGTCCCAGATTTTAGTGGGAAACTTTTGAGTTTTTCACCATTGAGTGCTATGCTGGCTGTAGGTTTGTCATATATAGCTTTTATTATGTTGAGATATGTTCCCTCTATACCCACTTTGGCGAGAATTTTTATCATAAATGAGTGTTGAATTTTATCAAAAGCTTTTCCTGCATCTATTGAGATGTTCATGTGGTTTTGTCCTTTCTCTTGTTGATGTGATGCATTACATTGATTGATTTGCTTATGTTGAAGCACCCTTGTGTCCCTGGGATGAACCCCACTTGATTATGATGTATAATCTTTTTTATTTGCTGTTGGATTCTATTTGATAACAATTTGGTGAGGATTTTTGCATCTATGTTCATCAGTGATATTGGTCTGTAATTCTCTTTTTTGGTAGTGTCTTTACCTGGTTTTGGTATCAGGGTGATGTGGCTTCATAGAATGAGTTTAGGAGTATTCCCTCCTTTTCAATCTTCTGGAAGAGTTTGAGAAGGACTGGTATGAGTTTTTCTTTGTAAGTCTGATAGAATTCCCCAGTGAAGCCATCCGGTCCTGGACTTTTATTGGTAGGGAGGTTTTTTATTGCTAATTTGATTTCATTTCTAGTGATCAGTTTGTTTAAGTGGCAGTAGGACCTCATCTTAGCTGACTACACCTGCAACAACCCTATTTCCAAATGAGGGCATCTTCTGAGCTTTCAGAGGGATGTAGTTTGGGAGGACACTCTTCAACCAATTATAGGAGCCATGTAGCACTCATGAGGATGGCCATAACCTCCCCGGATCCGGATTTTTTAGGAAATTCTGGCCCTGACCCCAGAATTTTTCTAGGATTCTCCCTCCTGTTTCATCCACATCCACGCCTGTCCTGCTATTTCTGTAGACCCCCCGTGGGACACGGGACGCTCAGAGAGGTTGTCCAAGGCCCTTCTGTCCAGGTTCCCCTCACCCCACCCCCACTGCTCACAGGGAAGGTTCCCAACAGTCCCCCAGGCTCTGCCAGGGGGCGGGGCCCTGAGTTCTCCAGTCAGGGTGCGGATGATACAGTCATCACTCCCCATATCCCTTGGTCCTCACCGTCCCCAGCATGCTGACCCAACAGATTCCAACTGTACTCACCTGGACCCTTCACCTGCAGCTTCTCCAGACATCAGAGTCCACCCAGCTGCAGCGTGGAGTGGTCCAGATGACAGGAAGTCCATCAGCCTTCAGCCAGTGACTCCAGCTCCCTCGACCCTCAAGCAGTCAGCTGTGCTGCGCGCTATGCTGTACCCCGGAGACCCCTGTGGGCCTAGCCTCCGGGCACCCGCTTCCTGGAGTGACTTCTTGGAAAAGCTCCCTTTGCATCCTCCTTGCCTTCCCATCACAGTTCCCCACTCATCACCTATGAAATAAGCTTGCATTCACATCCTTGCAGGGTCTGCTGCTGTGGAAACCCACCCCGAGGCATGGGGTCTAACATCTTCCCTTACTAGCTGGGCCCAGATCCCGTCTTGGAGACCCTCCAAATCCAAGCTCTTTTCTCCCTGCTCTGATCGCATCTCCTACCCTACCAGGAAGTGGCTTTGCTCGTTTAGAAATTCAGAGTCTGAGATGAAGCTCGCCAGCAGCCCCCTCAACCTCACCCCGCTTCCTCCTCCCCTCTGCCACCTGCCATGCCTCTGCCCAAGGTGTTCCCAGCACCATCTCCAATTCACTCTGGCCCACAGTCTCCCTTCTTTTCTTGCCCCTGTGCTTCTACTCAGGGGCACCCCCACTTTGCAGGCACCCCCAGGGGCCCTCTGCTGATTGCTCGAGAACAGCCCCCGTGCCCCTCCTGTAGGAAGCGTCCCCACACCCTCTAACCACCAACCTCCAAACCAAACACACCCCTCCAAATGCAGCTCCCCTTCCACCTCCAAAGCTCTTTGCAGGCATAGCCGATGGCCTCACCACCCGTGTGTCTCCCCCACCAGCTGGAGACCTGGGGCAGAGCCACCTCGGTGTCCCCAGCACCCTCTCAAGGCCAAGCCTGCAGTAGGCATCAGTGGCTATTTGAGGACAAGGATGGACAACGCTCTGTTCTCAGTGAAGGAAGGTGGTGTGAGCACAGAGACATTCTCCCACAAACGTCTGCAGGCGGCCCTCATGCTCTCCCGCGCTGCAGGGGGACACTGGGTGCCCTCCCCCCGCGCAGGCCTACCGCAGCACGCATGTCTGCACCTTCGCACGTGCTGACCCCTGTGCCCGGAACCCCTACTTGTCATTCAGGTCCCATCAGACCCTTGGCCAGGGATGGGGCTTTTCCACTGGGCTCCCCCAGCCCCCAGGTCTTACTCCGCCACTGCCCTCAGGCCTCTGGTTTGGAAAGACCTGCTTATTTACTTGTCTCCTCAGGGACCAGCTCCTGGGGGGGGGGGGGGGGCGCGCCAGCAGTGAGAGCTATTATCGGCTTCAGGGTCACCTCCCACCCCTCCCTCCTCTTCCCTGGACCCTCCTCACCTGTCCCCACACCCTCACCTCCTCCCAGTACTCCTCAGCCCCTCCAAGGTCGTGGCCTGGGAGGAGTGACTCAGTGACCAGAACCGTCATGAGTCTGGAGCTGCTCAGAGACCAGTGGGAACAGCTGATGCATAAACAGCCAGCGCAGCTGCGAGGCGGGCAGCGGGGCCACGGGGGCCGGGGCCACGGGGGCCAGGGCCCCAGGGGCCGGGGCAGCACAGTCAGAGGAGGTCTCCGAGGGGGTGATACGTGAAGGCTGGACAGACCCAGACAGGAGGGGAGTGTCAGGGGGTCCAGGGAGCCACGGCTGGAGACAGAACTACTGCCGGTGGGAGGTGGATCTGGAGCATTAGGGCCAAGGAAAGAGGCTGGGGAGGGTGCAGGGCTGGCCATGAGTGTTCCTGGATGTGATGGGAGACACTGCAGTCTGGGCCACATGGTGACTTTTGGAAACTTGAGGCGCTTTTGCCTTTGTGGGCCCCTTTTACTCTTAAAAAAAAATTTAATTATATTTTACAGCTGCACTGGTACAAAGACAAATATAATCCAGGCTGGATTCATATTATTGTGTTTATCTTTTTCCTTTTGATTCTAAAAGAAATTAAAATGAAAACAGTTTTGCAGGCCCCCAGAGAATTGTGAGGCCCAGGGCCTGCTCCAGCTGGGCTTAATGGAGCTGCTGCCCGGGCTGCCGGCCCAGCCAGACCCGCCCCGCCCTGGAGGCAGCGCTCCTGGGAGGCTGAGACACAGAGGGGGCCCCGGAGGCAGGGAGAGCCAGGGAAAGAGAGCTGAGGCCCTGCAAGAGGCAGTGACTTTGAGGGGTGCTACGCCAGGCTTGAGGGTGAGGCCGGGAGGGAGGCGGGAGTTCAGCCCACCCTCGGCTCTCGGGGCTTCGGGAGGCTGCTGCCCTGTCTCACATCCTCTCGGAGCGGGCGGGACAGGGGTCTGGCGGTGAAGCTCCGCTGCCCAAACCTCCAGCCACGGGACCCTGGGCAGCTCATATAATGCCTTGTGCCTCAGTTTCCTCATCTGTAAAATGGGGACACCAAGGTGGCTTGAATAGCACCCGGTGCCTGGTGAGTCCTTAACACGAGTGACCAACTGCCGCTATCATCTCTGTTACTAATAATGACTTCACTGGGCACCCCCAGCAACCTGGGAGAATAATCGTCATTATCCACAGTTTGCAGGTGCAGAAACTGCCCGGCAGAGGGAAGGGAGCTGCCTAGGGTCCCAGGGCGCGGGCTACAGCCGCTGCAACGAAGGGCAGAGATTTCAGTCCCCACAGCATAGACTAGAAGCAGAGGCGCCCGGCAGCCTAGACCCCCTTCAGGCAGTGGCAGGGCTGGCACTTCAAGCCAAATCATCCGACTCCAGAGCCCAAGCTCTTCACAGCTGGCCCACCAGGGCTAGATGGGACCTCAGGCCTCCCGCCGAATCCCGATGCCAGAAGATTCCGCAGCGGGATCTGTGGCTTGTTTTCTCTGTAAGTTGTGACTCATGTTCTGGAGACCATATTGCAAGAACAGTACATTCTCTGGGGCCCACACTGGAAGAACGTATTTATCAGGACAGCCCGGGTCTGGCAGAGGATTCACGTCTCCGTAATTCCCACTTCCCCGGGAAGCAGCCGGGACCCTAAGAGCAGACAGTGGGGAGGTCTTCAGAGTCTGTCCCTGGAGTGAGTGACGGGGCGTGGAAGCACAGCACAGCCCCCCGCGGACCAGCACCCGCTATTCGCCAGAGCATCAGCGTGGCAAACGGGACCCCGCGGGGCAGGGAACAGTCTTCCGCCTTGGAGTCTCCACCAAGTGACTTTAGCCATTATCAGTTTTACCCATTTGTTTCACATCTGTTCCTTTATTCAACACAGTTTGCTGAGCACCTGCAAGGGTGAGCCTCCCTCCAGATACTGAGAACGTAGAACGTGGAGGAAACACCCCCCAGGTCTAGTGCAAGAGACAGAAATGAACAAATCATCAGACGCTGCATTAAGTAACCACACTGCGACAAGGCGGGTGCAGGAGGGAGGGAAGCCCACACCAGGGCTTCTCACTGGGGAGGCCCCACAAGGCTTCCCGGGGTCAGAAGCCCCTAGAAAGAGGGTGGCCAAGGAGAGGAGGAGATGCCGGGCCTGGGGAGAGATGGGAAGGAGACTTGCGGTTTGCTCCACATCCTGGAGTCCTGACAGTGCCCTTACTGGGTGTGTTTGCTCTATGACTTGGCCCCAGGCTCTGCCCCAAGCCCCAGGGACAGGCAGATAAAACCCCTGTCTTGCCTTCAGAGGCCTGAAGCTGTAATGGGAAGGCAGACGTTTTGTACCATCTCCCAATTCACTCCCTTCTTCCTTCCTCTCTCACATGCCCCACCTGCCACAGAGCTTAGCCTCGAGGATTCTTGCTTTAGGAGGCAGGTGGGGACCACTGAGAACAAGGGCATCCTTGGCTGGGAGATGGAGACTCTGACCTACAGAACTTCCCACTGGTGAGAAGAGGAAGCTGGAAGCCGGTGGGGGGAGCACCGGGGGATGTCCCCTGAAACCCCCAGAGGATTCCAGGAATGTGGCCAGAGCACTGGAAAGTGCCTGTGGGGTCTACGAATGGCAGAGGGAAATGTCTCAGGTCACCCTGCAATAGCCCCTCACCACTCAGCCCACCAACACCACAGCCAACCCGTCCTCCGCCCCAAAGCCTAGAAGAACCATTCAGAACCAAATCCCAGACTTCCAGTTCGGCACAGAAGCTTGAAAGTTGCCACTCAGTCCTAACAAGTGAAAAACTGAACAAGCCAGAAAATCAGCGACTCCCGTTAGATTTGTCAAAGAAGTGAGGTCACTAGGCAAACTGTCGCCCCCCCCCACCCCACTGAGGGCACTGACAGGTGAATTTGGAGACCCACGGCTCATGAGAGCACCAAGTTCTACAGGAACCGGCACCAGGGAGGGGGACTCGGACCAGAACTGACGGCCTGCTGGAGGCTCAGTGTGGACAAGTCCCAGATCTGAAACTCCAGAGGGGCCCAGTGGGAGTCGAGTCCTCACATGTTCGTTACTTTTGCCTCCAGGGGCTCAATCTGCTTCTCACTAGTGAACATTGGAGGGAAAACCTCCTTGTGCTTCCAGCAGGAAGGGGGAAAGGAACCATCGTGAAATACACCAGAATATTGTCCTTAACAAGGCCAGCTCTCAGGGGAATCTGCTTAAACAGAGCCTAGTCTGCAGGGGTTTATCAGAGCTTAACCGATTTGTGAAAGGGGAGATTTCCAACTCCAGCCTCATCTAGCCATCCTGTTCCATCTAAGGGGTGAGGGGGAGGATAAGAAGCACTTGTGTCCTTTTTTTTTTTAAGGACACTATGAACTCATCTACAAAACAGAAACAGACTTGCAGACACAGTAAACAATCTTACGGTTACCGGGGAAAGGATAAATTTGGGAGTTTGAGGTTTAAAAATGTTAACCACTATACATAAAAATAGACTTTTTAAAAAGTTTATTCTGTAGAACATAGGGAACTATGTTCAATTTCTTATAATAACCTTTAATGAAAAAGAATATGAAAACAATACATGTATGTATATGCATGACTGGGACACTGTGCTGGACACCAGAAGCTGACACACTGTAACTGACTGTACTTCAATTAAAAAAAAAAGAAGAAGCAGCACTTGTGAAGTTCACAGTCCAGAGGCACAGGCTCACTGCGGCCTGAGACCTACTCACAGGCTGCAGAATTGTTTCCCTCCTCCATGCCTCCCCAGCACATTACTAAAGGCCTATTTACAGAAGTTTCTTTTACCCAGTACATCATGTCTGGCTAGTGAGAAAAAGATTACAAGGCACATGAAAGACAAAAAATCAGTTTGAAGAAACAGAGCGAGCATCACAACCCGATTCAGACATGGCAGGCAGGTTGGAATGATCAGCCCAGGAATTTAAAACAGCTATGATTAATATGCTAAAGGTCTAATGGACAAAGCACACAGCGTGCAGGACCAGAGGTGCAATGTAAGCAGAGAGACGGAAATCCTGAGAAAGAACCCAAACAAAATGCAAGAGCTCAAACACACTGGGATGCAAATGCAGAATGCCTTTGAGGGGCTTATCAGTAGACTGGACAGGGCTGAGGGAAGAATCTCGGAGCTCGAGGTACATCAATAGAATCCTCAGGCAGAGAAAACAAGAACTCAGAAAAAGAGAAAAGAACAGAACACACAAGGACCGCAGGACAACTACAAAGGTACAGCGTGTGCGTAACTGGGAATGCCGAAAGGAGCAGAGTGAGAGAATGGAACAGGAGAATTATTTGAAACAATAATGACTGGGAATTTCCCCAATTAATGTCACACACCAAGTCACAGCTCCAGGAAGTGCAGAGAACACCAAGCAGGATAAATGCCCCCCAAAATCCACACCTAGGCATTTCACTTTCAAACTGCAGAAAAGCAAAGGCAAAGAAAAAAAATCCTGAAGGAAGCTAGAGGACAAAAAGCACCTTACCTGCAGAAGAGCAAGTCTAAGAATTACATCCTTACGTCCTTACTAACAAGGATGAGAATTACATCGCAAATGACAGCCAGTGCATATAAAAATAGATAAAAAACCAAACTTCTTCTGTACAGCACAGGGAACTATATTTAATATCTTGTAATGCCTTCAATGAAAAAGAATGTGAAAACGAATATATATTTATATATGCATGACTGGGACATTGCGCTGGACACCAGAAATTGACACATTGTAACTGACTGTACTTCAATTAAAAAAAATAACAACTACAAAAAAAAAAGAATTACATCCAACTCCTCAGAAACCACGAAAGACAAGAGTGAAGTGAAACATTTAAACTGCTGAGACAAAACCCCCCACAAATTTAGAAATCTGTGCTCTGTGCAATTACCCTTCAGAGGTGAAAGGAGAAATAAAGACTTTCTCAGACAAACAAAAATTGAGGGAATTTGTTGCTGGTAGACTTCCCGTTCAAGACGCACGAGAAGTAGTTCTTTAGCGAGAAGGAGAATAAGTCAGAAACATGGATCAACGCCAGGTAAGGTAAAACCTTTTATTTTTCATACCCTTAAACTTGACCCAACAGATAACAATTGGTTCAAAATAATAACACTAACAAAGCATTTGATTGTATATGTAATATATGCTTATATGTAAGTGAAGTAAATGACAGCAATGATACAAAAACAGGAGGAGGAATTAGGGTTACTTTGTTACTACAAGGCGCTCATACCACCCTCAAGTGGCGTAGTGCCATTTGAAAGTGGAGTGGGTTAGAGCTGTGTTTGTATGTTGCAAACTAGGGCAACCACTGAAAAAAGAAATATAACTGATATGGTAGGAAAGGAGGCAAAATGGAATCATATAAAATGCTCAGTTCGAACCACAAAAGGCAGATTTGCAGCAATGTAGATGAACCTGGAGAACATCATGCTAAGGGAAATAAGTCAGACAGAGAAAGACAAACGCCGTATGTTCTCACTTAGACGTGGAATCTAAAATAGTTGAAATCATAGAGGCAGAGAGTCAAATGGTGGTTGGGATGTGGAGGAAATGGGGAGATGTTGGTTAAAGCATATAAGCTTTCAGGTATAAGACGGGTAACTACAGGGGATCTAGTGTACAGCACAGTGACTACAGTTAACAATACTGTATTATATATTGAAATTTCTCACCCCCCCAAAAAAAGATAACTATGTGAGGTAATGGATGTGTTAACTAACTTTATTGTGGTAATCATTTCACAATATATACGTATATCGAATCATCATGTTTTACAACTTAAATTTATTTTTTTAATTTTTAAGTTAAAATTTTCCCCATCAGTTATACCTCAGTAAAGCTGGGGGGGAAAAGAGAATAGTTACTCTAACACGAAAATCTCCAAATATCAAGTACTTAATTAATATGTACATTTAGTCAAAAAAAAAAAGAAAAAACAAACCCCCACAAAAGGCAAAAAAAGAGTATAAAACAAAAATAGTAACAAAGAACAAAGGTAACAGTTATAAAGCAGTAACAAATGTGGTAGATATTAATCCAACTATATCAATAATCACTTTAAGGGGAGAGGATCTAGCTCAGGGGTAGAGTACATGCTTAGCATGCATGAGGTCCTGGGTTCAAACCCCAGTGCCTCCATTAAATAAATAAACAAGTAAACCTAATTATTTCTTCCCTCCCCAGAAACAAAACAAACAAACAAACAAAAAAAAAAAACCCCATCACTTTGAATGTCAATAGTCTAAGTGTACCAATAAAAGACGGAGATAGGTAGAGTGGATGAAAAAATAAGAGCCAACTATATGTTGTCTAAAGAGAAACTCACTTTAAACATAAAGACATGAATAGATTAAAAGTAAAGGGATGGGGAAAATATACCAGCTAACACTAATCAAAAGAAAATGGGAGTAGCTAGCTGATTTCACACAAAGCAGACTTCAAAGCAAAGACTGTTATCAGGGATAAAGAAGGGCAGTACTTGATGATAAAGGAGTCAGTTTTCCAGGATGACGTAACGATCCCTAATGCGTGTGCGCCTAACAACAGGGCACCAAAATATATGAGGAAAAAAGTAATAGAGATTCAAAGAGAAACAGATGAATCCACCATCATAGCTGGAGACTTCAACACCCCTCTGTCAGAAATGGACAGACCCAGCAGGCAGAAAATCAGTAAAAAGATAGCTGAACTCAACGATACCATCAATCAGTGGATAAAATTGACATCTGCAGACTACTTCATCCAACAGGAGTAGATCACACACCCTTCTCAGGCTCGCACAGGACGTTCATCATGATAGACCACTTCTGGGCATGAAATACATCTTCTCAAATTTTAAAGAATAGAAATCATACAATGTCTGTTCTCAGACCACAGTGGAATTAAACTAGAAATCAAAAATCAAAGGAATACTAGAGAATCCCCAAACACTTGGAGATTAAACAGCACACTTCTAAATCACACATGAGTCTAAAGAGAAATCTCAAGAGAAATTTAAAAATACAGTTGACTATTAAACAATACAGGTTTGAACTGCACAGGTCCACTTAAATATGGATTTTTTTCAGTGCATACATACTACAGTGCATATGGTACTACACCATCTACGGTTGGTTGAATCTGTGGATGTGCAACAGTGGATATGGAGAAACCACTGTAAAGTTATGTGCAGATCTTCAACTGTGAGGTGATCAGCAACCCTAACCCCTGCATTGCTCAAGGGTCAATTCTATTTTGAACTAAATGAGAATGAAAGCATAACGTATCAAAATGTGTAGGATACGGCGAAAGCAGTACCTGATGGGAAATGTGTGGCATTGAGTGTGTGTATTACAAAAGAAAGGAAGGTATAAAATCGATCATCTAAGCTCCTACCTTGGGAAAATAAAAAAGAATATCAAATCAAATCCAAAGTCAGCAGAAGAAAATAAATAATAAGAATTAGAGCAGAAATCCATGAAATTGAAAGCAAGAATTCAATGGGGAAAAATCAATAAAACCAAAACCTGGTTTTTTGAAAAGATCAATAAAATCAATAAGCCTCTAGCCAGGCTAACTAAGAAAGATGACTCAAATTATTAACATTAGAAACGAAAGACAGAACATCGTTGTAGATCCCACAGACATTAAAATGAATACCATGAACGATGGATCACAGAATACTGTGAACAACTCTATGCCCTCAGATTTGATATCCTACATGAAATGGACCGATTCCTTCAAAGACACGATCTGCCAAAACTTACACAAGAAGAAATAGACAATCTTAAAGGGACTCTATCTATTAAAGATTATTGAGTCATTGATTAATAACCTTCCAAAGCAGAAAGCACCAGACCCAGATGGGTCCCTGGTACATTTAAGGAAGAAATTATATCAATTCTCTACAGTCTCTTTCAGAGGATAGAAGCAGAGGAAATACTTCCTAACTCATTCCCTGAGGCTGACATTACTCCAGACAAAAACATTACAAGAAAAGAAACTGCAGACCAATATCTCTCATAAATATAGATGCAAAAATCCTCAACAAAATATGAGCAAACCAAATCCAACAGTGCATAAAAAGAATTATAGATCACAACCAAGTGGGATTTATCCCAGGTATGCAAGGCTGGTTCAGCATTTGAAAATCAATTAATGTAATCAACCGCCTCTACAGGATAAAGAAAAATCACATGATCATATTAATAGATGCAGAAAAATCACTGACACAACTCAAAACCCATTTATGATTTTTAAAACCTCAGTAAACTAGGAACAGAGAAGAACCTCCTCAATTTGTTAAAGCATATCTATGAAAAACCTCTAGCTAACATCATGCCATGGCAAGAAACTAGAGATTTTCCACATAAGATCAGGAATAAAGCAAGGATGTGCCTTCTCATCACTCCTTTTCAATATCATATTGGAAGTTCTAGCTAATGTAATAAAACAAGAAAATAAAATAACAGATATGGTATTGGGAAGGAAGAAATGAAACTGACTTTTTCAACAGGATTGTCCATGTGAAAACTCCAAAAGAGTTGACAAAAAAAAAAAAAATAGAACAAGTGATCATTGTATCAAGGTTATCCAAGTATTCCTCGGAGATATTGCAGGTTTGGTTGCAGACCACCAAAATAAAGCAAATGTCATCCTAAAGCAAGTGACACACTGTTTCTGGTTTCCCAGTGCTTATAAAAGTGATGTTTACACTGTACTGTAGTCTGTTAAGTGTGCGATAGCATTATGTCTGAAAAACAATGTACATACCTTTATTTAAAAATACTTCAATGCTAAAAATGCTGACCAGCATCTGAGCCTTCAGTGAGGAACAGAAGTGAAATCGAAGATCACTGATAACAGGTCACCATAACAAATATAATCATAGTGGAAAAGTTTGAAATACTGCCAGAATTACCAAAATGTGACACAGAGACCTGAAGTGAGCAAATGCTACTGGGAAAATGGCATTAATACACGTGACTGATGCAGGGCCACCCCAGATCTTCAGTTTGGAAAGACTGCACTGTCCGTGAGGCACTCTAAAGAGAAGCCAGTGAAATGAGGTGTGCCTGGACACGAAAATCTGTTGGATAAGAAGCCAATATACCCCACCTCTTCTACCCCGGTCATAAACAAGTGGAGTTTGAAACAAAAAGCACAAAACCATTTATATTAGCACCCTGCAAAGTGAAATATGGGTATAAACCTAACAAAATATGCACAAGGCCTATATAAGGAAACTCTTATGAAAGATATCATTTTAAAATACCCTAAATAAAATGTTCATGAGTGAAAAAACTCAGTATTGTCAAGATGTCAATTCTTCCCAACTCGATCTATAGATTCAGTACAATCCCAATCTAAATCCCAGAAAGTCACTTTGTGGATATCCATAAAGCAATTCTCAAGTTTACTTGGAGGCAGAAAGCTCAGAATAGCCAACACAACACAGAAGAACAAAGCTAGACAGTGACATTACCCAAATTCAAGACATACTGAAAACCTACAGCACTCAACACAGAGTGTTACTGGTGAAAGAATAGACAAATAGACCAACGGAACAGAACAGAGAGCCCAGAAATAGACCCATCCAAATATAGTCAACTGATCTTTGACAAAGAAGCAGAGGCAACAAACTAGGGCAAAGACAGTCTTTTCAACAAATGGTGCTGGACCGACTGGACATCCACAGGCAAAGAAGTGACACTAAACGTAGGCCTTACACGCTTCACAAAAATTAACTCGAAGTGGATCGCAGACCCACCTGCAGAAGGCAAACCCGTAAGGCTCTTGGGAGGCAGCACAGGAGAGCCTCTCGACGGCTTTGGGTCTGGTGATGACTTTCCAGGCACCAAAGGCATGACCCAGGAAAGAAAAAAGTGATAAACTGGGCTTCATGCAAATTAAAAAGCTCTGCTCTGTGAAAGACGCTGTCCAGGGAATGAAAAGACAGGCCACAGACCTGGAGAAAAACATTTGCAAAAAGTCATATCTGATAAAGGACTGTTACCCAGAATATGAAAAGAACTCTTAAAACTGAATGAGAAGAAAGCAAACAGTAACAAATAAAAATGTTTAAATGGGTCAAAGTATTTAACAGATACCTCAGCAAAGAAGATGCACACAGAAACAGACGCCCCACATCGTATGTCATGAAGGAAATTCTAAACCAAACAACAGTGAGCTAGCACCACGCACCTATTATAAAGGCCGAAACCTGGAACACTGACACCACCAAATGCCGGTGACGGCGTGGGGCAACGGGGACTCTCATTCGTCGCTGGTGGGAGTGCACAATGGCCCAGCCGCTCTGGGAGACAGGTTGTCAGCTTTTCTTTACAAAACTAAACATATCCTCACCACGTGATCCAGAGATCACCCTCCTTGGTATTTCGACCCGAGTGAGTTGAAAACTTACGTCCACACAAAACTCCGCAGTGAGATGTCTATGAAACCTTCGTTCGCAACTGCCGAAACTTGAAAGCAACCAAGACGTCCTTCAGGAGGCGAATGGGTAAATAAACTGTGGTCCATCCAGACAAGTGAGTATTAATCAGCACAAAAAGAAGTGAACCAGCAAGCCATGGAAAGACAGGGCATATTAAAGGCGTATTACTAAGAGAGACCGGCCAATCTGAAAAGGCTACAAACTGTGTGATTCTAACTGTATGACATTTTGGAAAAGGCAACACTGTGGGGACAGTAAAAAGTTCACTGGTTGCCAGGAATTAGGAGGGAGGGAGGGCTGCACAGGCAGAGCACAGCGGGTTTTGAGGGCAGTGAAAACATCACCACGGTTACGGGTCTTTATACATTTGTCCAAATCCACAAAACGGGCATCAAGTGTAAACCCTAATGTAAACTATGGACTTTGGGTGAAAATGATGCGTGTAATGGTTAATTTTATGTGTCAACTTGGCTGGGCTAAGGGATGCCCACAGTATTGGTAAAACATGATTTCTAGGTGTGTATGTGAAGACGTTTCAGGAAGAGTCTAGCATCTGAGCCAGGAGACTGAGTGAAGCAGACAGCCTTCCCCAACCTGGGAGGGCGCCTGCCAGGCCACTGAGGGCCGGAACGGAAGTGTGGCGGAAAGGCGGGTTTGCTCTCTGTTTGAGCTGGGACGTCCGGCTTCTCCTGCTCTCGGCCTCTAATCAGGCCAAGGATGTGGGCCTGAGAGGGGGCGGGTAGGGCCCAGACGGGGAGGGCTGACGCTGTGAACACAGCAGAGCTTGGTGTCAGGCACGGTGTCCCCAACACGGCGGCCACACGTCCTGCTGGGCCTGGACGTCTCCTTGACCCACAGCCCCCCTGGGCCAGGTTTCTGGGAGTTTGCTGGAGCCAGGATCTTGGTGCCGATCAGCACTGTCCCCCAAGAGAAGAGCCTGCAAACCTCCATGAAACCCAGAAAGGAAGCAAAAGGCCCATCTTTCCGCCCGGACGACACAGAACAGGTGGGAGTTGCAGCCTTGGCCATTGGTGCCCCGGGAAACTGGGCTCAGGGTTCTCCAGGCATCCCCACCCAGGCCAAATCTGCCCAGATCGAGGCATGGGGGCATAGGCTGGGAGCCTGGAGAACTTGGGCATGTCCCCTCAACTCTCTGAGCCTCAGCGTCCTTCTCTCTCAGCGGATCCCCTGGACTGGGCCACACTGGAGCAGCACCAGAGAAAATGGAAGTGGCTGGGGTGCGGAAGTCAGGGACTGGCAGCTTAAGGTGCTTTACGAGAACCTCCTGGACCAGACCCCGACTCCTGCCATTGGCCACACCCCACACCTCCCTCCTGTCATCTGCCCAGGGAACGGTTTGCCAGGGCAGAACGTGCTTGTCCTGCCTCATCTGGTGAGACTTTCCCCTGATACGGGGCTGCGGTCAGTCCCCTTGGGGCCCAGAGCCTATGACGACCCTGAGTGTGACATTCAGACCCCCAGACAAGGAAACCGAGGCTCCGAGGTGGAATGACTCACCCCGTCTCACTGCTGGACGAGGTGGCTGTGCACATGGGCCTCCCAGTTGGATGCACCCAGGTTAAAAGCAAAGCCTCAGCCTCAGTTTCCTCACCTGTAACTTGGGGGTAAGGACACCTTCCTCTTGGGCAACAGCAGCAATTGACTGAGATCACCTTTCCTCCAATCAGTTGGCATATATTGAGCACCTACTGTGTGCCAGGTGCTGTCCCAGAACATGAGCAAAACAGAGGGGAAGGGGAAAACTTGCCATCTGGTATTTACATGCTAGTCGGGGGAGGTCGGAAATAAGAAGTCAAAAAGCCTTAAATGCCAGGTGGTGGTAAATGCTCTGAAGAAAAACACAACCACTAACAGGAGAAGGGAGGTGGCGTTGCTAATCTCTGTCCCTTACACGTCATCAGGAGACACCTCTCTGAGAGAATGGAGTTTGAGGAGAGGCTTGAAGGAAGAGGGGCAGCACGCCATGTGGCTATCTAAGGAAAGAGCCTGAAGACTGAGGGGACCGTGAGTGCAAAGATCCTGAGGCAGGAGCATGAGAAGAGCAAGGAGGTGAGGGCAGCAGAACAGAGCAGGGGAAGGGGCAGGGTGTGCAGGTCAGAGGAACCGCAGAATAACCAGGGGCCCAAGGGACACATGAGGGCCTCAGGAGGTGGCCGCACTGCAGGGTTTCCAGCAGACGTGCTGGAAATGAGGATGCCCAAGGGGAGGTGATGGCAGCTGGAACAGGGTGGGTGACTCAGAAGAGGGAGAGGCGGAGAGATTCTGGACATAATCTAGAACCGTGCTGTCGGGTAGGGTAGCCACTAGCCCCAGGTGGCATTTAAGTTAATTAAAATGTAATGAAAACAAAGTCAGTTCCTCAGTCACATGAGCTGCCCATCAAGAGGTCAGTAGCCACCCTGGAGAGCACAGTGTCCCTCCTTGTGGAAAGGTCTACTGGACGGTGCTGCCCTAGGACACAGGGCACCAACAGAGCGACTTGTTGCCTGGACGCGGGGTGTGAGGGAGCAGAGGAGTCAAGGACAGCCCCGGGGTCACCACAGCTCCCAGACACACAGGGAGCCATCTGCCAGCATCATTGTCACCATCATCATTCATTCATCCCTGTATACGTTTGGTTGGGGGTGCTCTCAGCAGAACCCTGTTCCCTTCCCTCCAGCCTCAGAGCCCTAGAAGTCCCCAGCAAACACTCAGGAGGTGAAGCCATCAGCCCCCTCACCCCTACCCGCAGCCCCTTTGAAGGCAGAGAGCCACGCTCGAGGCCACCGACTCTGGAGCCTGAGAACACAGGCTAGGTCCAGGAGCTGGCTCTGGGCCCCTCTGATCCAGCTTCAGGCAAATCACCTTCCCTCTCTTCACCTCAGTTTCCCCACCGTGGAGTTATGGGCTTGTCACATTCCGGTCCCAGGGCTCCTGACAGGGACAGAGTCCCAGCTCGGCGCTGCAGTAGGGGGCGGGGATCTCTGCGGGCAGAGGTGAGGACGGAGATGACGAGGTGATGATTTAACCGGAGACTGCTCACAGTCCCGGCTGAATCACCTGCACCTTCAGAAGCCAAGAGGCCAGTTGCAGCCCTTCCCAATCACGGTCTGCAAAGTGCAGGCTCCGTCACTCGGGTGCGGGCAGAACAGCAGAGCCCACTCTGAAACAAATGGCTCCCCAGTGCCTCCTGACTTCCCCAAGTAACGCACTCACTCTGCTTCCTGATGAGCTGTGGACAAAAGGGGCTGGCGGAGGGGGGCTGCCTGCTGCCAACGCCTCGGTGCAGTGGCCAAGGCCTTTGCGTGGTTGGGCAGGGCCGGTCACCCAGAGTCTCCCACTCTCCCAAAGGGCAGCTGATGGCAGCATGAACAGGGGAAGCAGCGCTGCCTGGGTTGGGGAGGCGGTGCGGGTCCACAGCTGGCCGCTGCAGGAGCATTTGCTGCGTGAGCCATCCAGGCTGCATGGAAGAGCGGGCAGCTTTCTCCCCAAATGACACCAAAGCACATCTGAAACAGAGCCCCATGCTCACACCTGCAGCTTTGTCTGAGGGTTTGGCTGGGGCCGGGAAGTGGACAGTCCCCCGGGCCCTCCAACCCCCACCGAGATCCAGAGAGAACATCCCAGTTTCCCCAACAACAGGCATTGAGAGGGCAAGGCCACCAGTCCTGCCGTGTCCTTTTCTGCATCTTCCTGGGGGCATCTGTTGACCCAAACCTGGCCCTTGATAAAGTCTTCACACCAAAATTTCAAAACAGAAGTCCAAACAGTGTGGAAACGAGATGAGAGGCGTTCTCCAACATAGCAAGGTGTTAGGGCTCAGTTTTATAAACCAAAGAAGGCACCCCGTTTGGGAGACGGCTCTGCCGTCGTTGACCCTCAGTCAACAAGGCGGCAAGGACACGCCCCGAGCTGATAAACCACCTTCCTGCTGAAGGCTGGGGTTCAGCCCGACAGACGGACGAGAGCACCTGACTGTGGGAATGCAGGAAGGGTGGTTTGTTGCTTGACTCACAGGGAGAAAGGTGAAGATAGTGGTTTCTCAATGTAACACTCCCCACCACATTCATTGTTCTTTGGCCTCCAGCACCTGCTACTCCAGGCCCCCAGGAAGCCAAGGCCAGCCAATCCCGCTTGTCGAGGAAGCCCAGCGCAGTCCTGAAGAGCGTTTGCCTGCACCGGCTTTACTCCTGGCTGCTGGATGCTCTGGCAGGTGGAGACCCGGCCTCTCTCTGCAGGCTGGAGTCGGTGCTGGGATGAAATGAAGCATATCAATAGTTCATGGCGGGTCCTGGGGTGTCTGCAGCCCGCGGCCAGCTCACTTGTCTGCTGTGATCCTCGCCACCCCCCCCCCCCACCAGCGCCGGCTTCCCTGTGCCTTTGCCAGGTTCACAGCAGCCGCCAAGCCTCTGAAACGCCAGCCCTGGGCAAGAGTCGGCCCGCCCTGGTGGGCTCTTCCAGCAGTGCTTTGACGTGGCTGAGCCCAGCTGCAGGGACTGGCTAACGAGCAGCAGGATCAGAGCCCTGTCCTCCGGGGAAACGGCTCGAGAGTACCGCTCGGCCCACTGCGACTTCCAGTCTGCATTCCATACAGCTTATGCCCTCGCTGACAGAGCAGTAAACTCTTCGTGGCCTGCAGGACCTGTAGGAAGGGATGCAAATGGACACAAGGCCAGGAACACGGGCACTGGAGTCAGCAAGTCCTGGGTTCAAATCTAGGCTTCACCACTTCTTAGTCAGGAAGCCTTGAGTGAGCCCGTTACCCTCCCTGGGCCCTATTTCCTCATCTGAGAAATGGACGGTGATGTCCGTTGGGAGAGTTGTTGAAAGGGTTCAATCACCCAGCAAGAAAAGACCCTCACAACAATTGCATGCTCAGGACAGATGCCAAAAGCATAGAAAATAACATACTGCCTTGTTAAAGTAAAACTGACCATCGGCTCACCACCGGAATCTGAGTCTGAACAGTCTCGGGGGGTGCAGAGTGGATGAAGGTACCAGAGAGTGGAGGGTGCCAGGGGCTTGGGCCCCCGATGTCTGGGGTCCAGATCTGAGGTGGCCCTTCAAGGTCAGTGGGGCCAGTGAGAGACGGAGGAGGGGAAATGGGCCAGACATTTTTCTCCACCATGAGGACTGGAGCCCAGCCTCTGTCCAGGGGCTGAGTCCTCCTCGGTCGACTGTCACTACATCATCTGTCTAGTGATAACCTCCACCTTTCTCCTTCCAGGTAGGAGGGCAGGGCATTCCCTTCATGCCTCGGCAGAGCCTTGATCCTGAAGGATCTGAGGGTATTTTAAGCACATCCTCTGCGGCCAGCAGGTACTGACAGCTGGCCACACCGCCTCCTCTCCTCAATTCCTCCCCCAAATCGGGAGCACGGTGAGGGGGCCACAGTGAACTCCAGCAACATCCTGGGAGACAAGGGGCAGCAGGCCTTGAATGTCGCTTCTTTTCTCTCTGCCACAACTGCTGTGTGACTCTGCGCAGGTTGACCAACCTCTCTGAGCGTCTACTCCTCATTCCTACAATGGGGTACAATACCTACTGTACAGCGGCCTGGAGACCCATCTAGCCAAACTTCAAAGGAAGACAAGGCTGAGCATTGGCTGTAGGGCCATGGCCTGGATGTCTGTGTTTCCCCAAGTCCGTCTGCTGAAGCCTTTACATCCCGTGAGATGGTATTGGGGGGTGGGGTGCGGTCTGTGGGAGCTGACCAGATTCATATGAGGTTATGAGGCCAGAGGCCCCAGCGTGGGATTGGTGCCTTTATAAGAGACCAGAGAACTCGTTCCGCCCCCGCCCCCGCCCCCAGCACCATGTGATGCACACAAAGAAGACAAAGGCCTGCAAGAGGGCGCTCACCAGGGACCAGCTCAGCCGGCACCTGCACCTCGGGCTTCTCAGCCGGCAGAACCATGAGAGAGAAACGTCTGCTGTGCAGGCCGCCCGTCTACGGGAGCTTGTTCCACAACCCAAGCTGACTAAGACAGCGCTGTGACAAACACCTGAAAGTGTGGAAGCAGCTCTGGAACCGGGTCACGGGCAGAGGCCAGAAGAGTTTTGAGACACAGGCTAGGCAACACGGGTACTGTGAGCAGACAGGGCAAGGTCTCTGGTAGGACCTCAGGGAGAAAAGAGGAGAGCTGTGGGGAAGGCCTCCAGCTTCCTGGAGAAAACACAGATGATCGTGAACAAACGTTGGTAGAAATGTGAACATTAAGGGGGTCTCTGAGGAGGTCCCGGAGGGAAACGCAACAAGTTATCGGACGGTGGAGAAAAGGTGACCCTGTCATAAGCTGGCAAAGAACCTGGCTGACTTCTGTTCATGATTCAGTGCTTCGTGGAAGGCAGAACTTGGAGGCGGCGAGATCGAGCTGAGATTTCTAAGCAGAGTGGTGTCGGCGTGGCTTTGCTCTTTCCGACTGCTTACAGTAAAATGCAAGGGGACAGAATTGAATCGAAGAAGGAATTGTTAAGCAAAAAGGAACCAGAATTTAAAGGGTTGGGAAATTCTTAGCCTTTTCCATACTGTACAAAACAAGAAAGCGTGATGGGAAGAGAGCCCTAAGGGCGTGGCTGAGCAGCCCTCGGGTAAGACCAGTGTGGGTGGGAAGCGCGCAGCTAACCAGCCACCCCAGCGGGGACGCTGCCCGTGTGAACCGAGGGCGTCGGCTGATAAAGGTGATAAACTGTGTAAGTACCAGGGATGTTGCACACACCGCGAGGCTCGAACTTAGCACTGCTGTCTGTGACACCGGGACGTTCAGAGAGGAGATCCTAAGAGTTCTCGTCACAAGGACAAAAATGCCCTTTTTTATTGTATGTGTGTGAAGTGACGGATGTTAACTAGACTTACGTCCTTTCACAATGTGTCTATCAAACCACCTTGCTGTACACCTTAAACTTACACAGCGATGTATGTCGGTTATTTCTCAATAAAACTGGGGGGGTGTAGAAAGGAAGAAAAGAGAAGAGTGACAGTTCAGAGATCAATTCAGAGATGAGTGAGGCCACTGTGCAGGTTTCAACAGGCCAGGAGGCCTCCAGCCACAGCAAGGACGAGGGGCTGCCAGGAGCTATCTGGGTACCACCCGCCCCTGGCAGAGCTGTCGTTTAAGCCACCAAGCCTACAGTAACTGTTAGCAGACCAGGGAGACTAACAAGAGGGCCAAGCCTTCAGGGTCCAAGAAAAAAGGATTCAGAATCAGCCAAGGTTGGTGCAGACGACGAACCCATATGTCAGGCGAAGGTGTGGGTTCAGAAGCCAGATCTCCTGGACTTAACGCCCTTCTCCATCACTCACTTACTGCTGTGTGACCCTGGGCAAATTATCGACCCCTCTGTGCCTCAGTTACCATATTAGAAAAATGGAAAGAATAATGGTACCTATCCCCACACAGGGCTGCCCGTCATCAGGGCCTTAGCAGGTGCCTCGCCCACTGTCTCATAAACAGCCGACAATGTATTGTCACTGCCACTAACCATCCCAACCTCACAGATTCTATGGTTCTTCATGGTTGTCACTGGGGCCCAGGGGTATGGAGTGTCATAAACTTAGGGACAGTCACAAGCTCTGTGTTCCAGGGTCCCAGATCCTGACACCACAGGACATTTCAAGAGCTGAGAGATTCAGCTGGCAAAGAAACCAGGGCTCCTTTTTTAGATTCCAACAACTTCTTACTTTCATAGACTGCAAAAACAAGAGCAGCCAGTGGTGTCAGCCCTCCCCGACCGTCCCTCAGGGGAACACCAAGACAGAAGGGGCCAATGACTGCAGCTCGGATGGTGGACACCCTGCTGTGGAGAGCCTTTTTATGTCCTGCAGCTGTACCCTACGGAGGTGGGCAGAAGACTGTATACCCTGGAGGGAATCAAGACCCTGGAGGAGGTGCGATTCAGAGCCCTGAAAGATGGGAAGGGAATGGGAAATGGCCTCCAGGCAGCCCCTCACAAGCCCCCAGGCTTTCCTGTTCGGGGAGGACCACAGGGCGTTCCGCCAGAGCTTAGATCAAGTGTGGTTAGGCCCTGTGTACGCGGCCTCAGTGGAGGTATGCAGAGTTGCCAGAGCACCAGGGTGGAGCCGTTCCCCTATAACTGGGTGGAGGGCAGCCTTAAGGAGGAGATGGCCAAACATGAGTTAGATCAGAAGAGACCAAGCCTCTGGAACAGCGTCCCGGGTGGTGGCGACAGCTGGGGCAAAGACAAGGTCGCTGGAAACGAGAGGGTTTCCTGGGAAGCAGGGGGGGTTGAGTTTAGCCGCGCCAGTGAATTTGTACATTCACAGCTGGGGGACGGGGGCATCTGGTCAGGAGGTGCTGGGATGCGGAGCTGCGTCAGTCCGCGGGGTTTTGAAGTCCAGGAGGAGAGGCTATACCAGAAACCCAGGCACTTAGCGCCCGGGAAGCCGGTGCTAGGACAGAGAGCAGCGCGAGGCGCAGGGCGGAGGGCGTGGAAGAAAAGCAAGTGCCTCTGGCTTTCTATAATTCAGAAGAGTTTGGGGTCTTCATTTGGGGTCTCCCTTTTCCTGGGAGCTTACATGCCACCGAGGCCTCTGGGTCAGGGTGGGGCAAGTTGCAGCTGGCCCCCAGGGGGCCAGGGAAAGAGGTGACCCACAGATGGAGCCTCAGCGACAGCTGGGTTGAGCCAGATGGGGGGGGGCGGGGGCCGCCGACAGGACCCATGAGCAAGGGCCAGTCCCATGTCCCCGGTCAGCCTTCTTGCTAACCAGGGCTGCCGTCCATGTCCACGCCATGGGTTAAATCAGCCCCAAGATACATCAACTGAGGATTCCTCTCATTAAGTCACTCCTGAAAGAAACTGCCCAGATCTCCGCCCCTCCCAGAACGTCTCTGCTCCCGCGTTCTTGAAAAGGCCTTTGGCTGAAAGCAATACAAACCGACCTGAAATCGAAAGTTTCCCCGCCTGGCAGCGGCCTCGCAGCCCCACGGCACTCCTGCCAACCTGCTGTCAATACAGACACACCACAGCGGCTTGGAGGACCCCCCGGCAGCAGGTAATCAATCCCCCAGTCCCTCCTCACCAGCTCTGGAAGGCAGGTGGTCATTTATTCTGTCAGCTGCACATCGGCCTTTCTGGTTTGGTTTTTCTTGATCAGCATGAAGGCAAAGTTTAAAATGCATGAGAATCTGCCAGAAACCCCTGCCCCTGCCCCTCTGATGCAGCACAGCCTGGCCAGGTCTGGCAGGAAAAGGGGGCGGATCAGGGAGGTCTCAGATGAAGAACAGCCTTAGGATGGGTTCTGAGCCTTAGTTTGGGCCCTTAGCTGTTGACCAGCCCCTGCACACCCACTCTGGCCATCCGTCATTTCAGCCTCACTCTCCCCTGGTGAGGGACGGCATCCCCATCATCCCCGATAACGCTCATGGACCTGAAAGTGAGGGCGACAGCTCCTTCGTCCCCTCGCTGTTGCAGGGGTCCTGGTGCGGCTCTTTGGAGTGTGGGGACAGGGTCTGTAGATGCTGGTGGATGATGATGTGAGGACGTCAGGCACAGCATTCGGGGGGGAGCTGAGTTCAGCTGCCCCCACCAACCACCTGGACTCAGGGAGGGCTGATTGTTGCTCATATCCAGCGGGGTCTGCTGGCTGCAAGGCGGGACTGGTGGAGCAGTGGCAGGATGTCTAGGGGCCCAGGCTCCTTGCCAAATGTCAGAGTATAACCTGAGGTCACCTCCCGGTTCCTGCAGGACCCAGCACAGCTGAGCAGCCGGGAGGGGAGGGAATCGGCCAGCCTCTTCCTCACCTCCCTTCTGCCTTGGGGCCTGGCTGCCTCTGCACCTCAGACCCTCTCTGCCTGTCCACCCCTTGGGCACCAGCCTGTCCCAGGCCAGGCTCCCCCTTTTGACTTCTCCCCAGCCAAGCCTGAGAGATGAAATCTGATTGGTCTCACTCATCTTTGCACACCACGCCCTTCCATGTGGATTGGCTGCCCTCCAGGGGTCTGTCCTAGACCAGTCAGCTAGGGCCATGAGTGGGGCACATGGCCTTCCTGGGGCCACCCTTAGTGGAGACTGGGGCGTGGCCAACATAATGGGGCTCGGCTCCAACCGGTGTGCGGTACACGGGGCGTGTAGGAGCTGCTTGCTGAGTGAGCGGAGTGGTGGTCAGCGCTGATGTATGCCAGCAGTACAGGGCAGTAGTTCAGGAAGTGGGGAGCATTGCCAGGCAGTGTGGCCTGGAAAGTTTCTCCTCTTTTCTGCACCTCCCTTTTCTTCTGTGTAAAATGGGGTGATGATGGCTCCGACCCGTCAGGTTTGAAGTACGAAGTGAATGAGGAAATTCACATAATTGGGCCTGAGTATAGTGAAGTCTCAGTAAATACTGGCTGTCATGTGATCGCCATCATCATCTCCACCAGTATCAGTGGGAGGATGGGCCTGCCATCCGCCCCATCTTCAGTGGCTTTCCAGGACCCTCCTAGTCCTTAATCCCTGAGCCATCTTTGCTCGGTCTCCTCTGGGCTCTGCCAAATAAAGGATTTGAGAGGAGGTGGGGCCAGGGTGCTGGGGGGGGGAGGATAGTGAAAAGCTGTGATTATGGCTTGCTCGCTGGCTCAGCAGAAGGGAAACTGTGCGCCCAGCCCACCTAGCAATTACCCACAAAGATGATGGTGATGGAGCCAGATGCGCCACCGTGGGGGAAGGGGCTGGGAGGGGGAGGGGTGGGCTAATTCCTCCCCCTTTGCAGGGGTGATGGAGGAGGGGGGTCTTTGGGGAAGACGCCTGGGCCTTTATTCCCTTGCTGGACCCCTGCAGAATCCCAGTGCTCTCAGAGTGAAGTGAAAGGGAAGACGAAACACCCCCACAGGCCTCCGAGGCCCCACCTAGACTGGTCCTGCCACCTCCGAGGCTCTGACACCCCCACTCCACCATATTCCTGTGCTCTAGCCGCCCTGACTTCTTGCCAAGTTCTTTTCTGACTCAGGGTGTTTGCAAGGACTGTTCCCCTGTCTGGAATACTATTCCCTCTGCCCCTTGCCTGTCTGACTCTGACTCCTACTTTGGGTTCCTGCTTAATTGCCACTATCTAAGGCACTTTATATAGGCTTTCCCTGACCCCAGATCCAAACGAGGCCTCACTGCAGAGTTTCTTACTGCATAGCCCGGCCCCCTGGAAGCCTGTTGTGAAGTCCCCAAATCCACTTTAGGTCCACACTCAGAGACTGGCTTTGGAACACCCTTTCTGGCAGGGAGGCAATCATGAGCTGGAGGGTTTGGGGCAGGTTGGGCCTGCAGTAGCCAGGCCTTGCCGCCATCACTGCTGGCGCAGCCGCAGCTCCCCAGTCTGACTTCCAGCAGCCAAAGGGCAAAGTGTTACTAACGAGGATCCTTTTTATGCTGTGGAGTTCATGTCTGAGCTAATTAATTTCCAGGTTCCACATGAATGCAGGAGCTGAAAATTAGCACTTGCAGAAAGCCATTCCCCTGAATTACAGGGGGGCCTGTAAGCCCAGAGGCGCTGACGGCTCCTGGCATGGTGCACCAGCAGGGGCGGCTTCCTCTCCACCCCTTCCTGGGCTGGCCTTTCCCTCTGGCTCCAGGTAGCGGGGAGGGTACAGCATGAGGCCACGGGCACCCCCAGCATCCATCTGGGGCCCAACGGCTGAGTTCACGGAGCCCTCGGCCAGGCCCTGGAGCGGCCCTGCCTCCTGCAGGCTCTGCCCCTCGGCAGGCCGCAGCTCCCCGCTGGAGTAGACTAAGGGCTCCCTGGGGGCAGGGGCCAGGTCAGACCCATTGCTGGGTCCCCTGGGCATCCAAAACAGTCTTGCTTAATGAGTCTTTCCTGTCTCCTCGATGTAGTGGAAATTTCTGCAAATCTTGGACAAAGTCCAGAGACCTGCTTTTCCTCCAGCCCGGGCCTCCTGTGAGCACTGTGACAGGAGTCCTGGGTCTCAATGGAAAATGATGCTGCCGTCCCCTGGGCCATGAGTGACTATGACCATGGTGACAATGGTCACTTACTAACGTTGAGTGGCACTGAACTTACTAACATTGGGTGACATTGAATGAACTGAACCTCCCAAAGGCCACACGGATCCAGAGAATGCTGGAGAAACCCTATCCTTTGAGCAAACTGAGCCAGGGGGCCAGACAGAATTGGGATGCACAGGAGGCTTGCAAAGTGCCCGGGCTTTGGGTTTCATGGGCCTGGAAGCAAATCCCAGGTTCCCTCTCTGACTCCAATGTCTCACAGTCTCCCTGTAACACAAGGGAGTGTGGAGCCCAAATCCCTCATCCACACCTGCAAGGCCAGATGTCTCTTAGGATTTAGAATTTCCTGGATTCAGGAAGGTTATTAAGTACATGTACCAACTATTATGTGGCACCCTGGCAGGGCCCAGGGTGGCACCCTGGCATCAAATGCCAGTATCCCCACACTGACACGGGTGCATATTCACCCACATCCTCAACAAAGCCACGCGGGGCCTCGGGTCAACTGGGGCCAGACTATGCTGCCAAACTTAAGGGTTTCAGTTTTCCAGCTTGGTGGGGGAAGCACTGCTGGGGCGTTTAAGCCGATAACTGAGTGCTTGGCATCCGGCTTGGCTCCAGAGTCACTCCTGCAATCACCACCGGTCCTCTGGAAGCAACGGCAGACACGGTAGCATTAGAACTGCAGGTGAACTGACCCAGCCACTATCCCTCGGCTGGAGGTGGCTTAAGGGGAGGACACTGGGTAGCAGAATTTGGGGAGGCTTTGTTGGACCCAGAGTCCAAATACCTCTGGAGATCACTCTGGGCTTTCTAAACTCAGAGTCCTTTTAAAAAAGGTGACATGAGCCAAACCTCATCACTTAGTCTCCTTCCAGGAAGGACAGAGGAGACACGACTTCCCCCATTTTTTTCACACTCGCCTCAGGGCGGAGACAGTCTCGTGGATCCACAGCTTCGAGCCTGCAATGTCCCAGATGCTCCGGGCAGGCAGCAGAGCTCTGGAGTAATTGAGACCTCTCCCAGTGGCAGCTCCGTCCCCCTGCGAGGCCCCAGGCTGCGTTGGGCGGGGGGACCAGGAGGCGGCCTCCTGTTTTAGAAGCACAGAAACACCAAGTGAAACCTGAGAGTCCTTAAAACAGGAACAGTCCATTAAAAAGGATTATGAGCAGGACCCACACGGCTGCTCAGTGCCCCATTCATGGCCCCACAGCCCCTTTCTGTGTCTGCACATCCTTCAGAAGAGTGAGGGGGCTCCCGCTCCTGAATGAAGGCCTCATTCATGTCACCGCAGACCCCTCCCCTGAGCCTGGCCTCTGAGTCCGGGCACGTGCCCAGCCGGCGGGGCACAAGCGGGCACACATGCTAAAGTCCTCTCTGTTTGCACAACTGGGCTCTTGTCTTTCCACTGAACAGTGTTATTTTAAGAAGGGTTTCCAAACAAATTAGGCTTTCTAAAAGCCCACCCTCCCTAAGGGGCCTTTGTTTTTAGCTCAAATGCTGCGAATTCTGGTTCCACCCCAGGGGCCAAAGTCTTCAAGGCTCCGCTTTCATTGACAAAGGGGCAGGGGCGTTCCTTTAGGGAGTTTAGCGCTACCCCGAGTCCAAGGTGCTCCCAGCACCCCTCCAACTGTGGACCTGCCGGAAAGCCCTGCCCAGGCCCGCCAGTCAGCATCCCTGCAAAGCGGCAGCTCCCCACCCTCCTTGGCTCCCCACCACGCACACCTAGGGCATCAGTCTTCCCTTCTCCTGTTTCCCTAGAGCTTAGAGATCTTCCCAGCTGCTCTGACCAATGCACGATGGGAACCTGTGGATGGTTTCTTCTCCCTTCCATCCCCCAGACATATGTTCAAGACAAGTGTTTTCAGGCGGCCTCTCTGAAGTCATCCCAGGAGACAGAACAAAGGCTGTGCTTCTTCCAAGCTATACCAGCAGAGTGACGCATCGCCATTCTCTCCCTGCGACAGTTTGGGAATATATACATGCACACACACATATATATAAAATGTAATATATTATATTTACTACCTATATATATTTTGTTACCTATATATAATACAATATATCCACTATCTATGTAAACGTTCTGTGATATGCACACACACACATATATATAAGTAAAATATGATATATACACTACCTACATATATTTCCTATATATAATATAATATAGCCACTATATATATACATACACACACACAGAGGTTCTGGGATATATATACATATATACAAATAAAATATATTATATATACTTCCTATATATAATATAATACAGCCACTATATATAGGGGGATATTCTGGGACAGATATACACACACATATATATGAATAAAATATTACACATACTACCCACATACAGCATATTATATTACCTACATATAATATAATACAGCCACTATATATAGATAGATAGATAAAATATAACCCAGACTGAGTCCCAGAAAGACCACCAGATAACTTGTCCCGAAGCACAGCCACGTTTTACTACCTCTTGCTCCTGCTACCTGGATAGTCTTCGCTGGGTCTCAGAAGAGGGAACTGAGGGACAAATCTCTGTAGCGCTGGGGGTCTGCGCTTGGGTGGTTTAAGCAGGCTTTCAATGCAGGGATCGGCAAAAGTGGTTATGCTTTGTTTCCACTGGGAATTTTTTTAACTGTGATAAAACTATACACAATGTGAAACTTACCACCTTAACCATTTTCTAGCGTTCAGCTCAGGGGCATTCAGTACATTTGCGTGCTTGTGCAGCCGTCACCACCATCCGTCCCCAGAGCTCTTTTCGTCTTCCCCAGTGGAAACTCTGTCCCCATTGAACACTAACACCCCACCCCGGCAACCACCACTCTGCCTTCTGTCGCCAAGAACCTGACTCCTCTGAGGCCCTCCTGTAAGTAGAATCATACAGTATTTGTCCTTTTGTGTCTGCCTTATTTCACTTAGAATAATGTCTTGAAGGTTCATCTACGTTGTAGCATGTGTCAAATTTTCCTTCCTTTTTAGAGGCTGTGTAATATTCCACTACATGTATGTACCACATGTTGTTCTTCCATTCACCCACCAGTGGACACTTGGGTTGCTTCCACCTCTTGGCTGTTGTGAGTAATGCAGCTGTGAACACAAGTGTACGGATATCTGTCTGACTTCCTGCTTTCTCAGTTCTTTTGCGTTTACACCCAGAAGTGGAATTGCTGGATTTGGTAATTCTATGTTTAATTTTTTGAGAAGCATTGCCAAAGGCTTTGCTGTAACAGTTTAGGATGGGTGGACACAGTGAGGGGCAGGCCTGAAAGTGGGTCCCGATGAGTAAACATGGGCGAGCAGCCCATCCCTTGGAGAGATCCACTGACCTGAGAAGGGAATCGTGGGTCCACATGGGCGCCCACTGTCCCGTGAAGGGGGCAGTTTAGCGACCCACCGTGTGGATAAATCAGTTTTCACACATCATCCTGTGGTTGACAGACTCTCAGATGATCGTGATGATCGCGCCTCCTGGTGTTCACGCCTCTGTGTAATCCCCACCCTCTGAGCGTGGGCCGGACCCTGACTTGCTTATAAACAGCAAAGAGAGTGTTGAGAGCCCACAGGGAAGTTATTCATTGGCTTGTCTGATCTTCCTGGGTGAGAACGCCCTAGAGCAGTTCCTACTGTGGACATGGTGGCCTCAGGTCCTAGTCCTGAAGGTTACACTGTGTGGATGCTGGCCGGTGGGTTCTCATCCCCCCCCCACCTCCCTCACGCTAACGAGAGACCCTATCTGGCCCCAAATCCCACATCCGCAGCAGGACCAAGGCCTCTGCCCGCCCAGGAACCAGGGACCCAGCTGGCCTGGGGCCGGCCCGAGCAGCCTGGGCTCACTCCCCAGCTCCTCCCCTATTACCAAGCGCAGCAGGTTCGACTTCCCAAAACCGGCCCTGCAACCATCCTGCTCCCAGAGTGCTCTCTCTGCCCCCTCCCTCACTGCTGGGGACGGGTGGCGGCGATGGCTGCACGACCATGTGAATGTATGTGATGCCACTGAACTGAATGCTGGAAAACGGTTAATATAGCAGATGTTGTGCTGCAGGGAGGCCTCCCCGACTGCCGTCTCTGCGTCCAGATACAGTGGCAGGAGTGACCGCCCCCCCCCCCACGTGATTGATTTGTTTGTTGACTTCTGTCTGCCTTTTCCTACTAACATGGGAGGGTGGGGGTGTTTCTTCACGGCGATGTCCCCAGCGTCCACAGCAAAGCCTGGCACACAGTAGGTGTACAGAAAGAAGTTACTGAATGAGTGAATGAATGAATGAAAGGCATTATTAAGAATGGTGTATGGAACCCTGCACGAGGACGGGGAGCATCTGGAGGCATGGTGGGGGGTGGGGGTGCAGAGCTGAGTGTGAGAAGGGGCCGCCCTTCCCCAGACCCAATGAATGGCTGGCGGGGTGGGGTGGGGGTGCAGGGACACATAGTCTGCCTCGGTTTCCCCTGTCTCTCCAGCGTGTAAGTAACAAGTGTCCCGGTTTAGACAGTAAGATACAGGGTTACTGACAAGGTGACCTCAGTCCCCCTCAGACCCATCATGGGAAGCCGGGGGGAAAGGACAGTGCCCAAGAGAAGGCTGGACCTGGGTGCTGAGATTCAAGAAATGAAGGGGCTCATTGAGGCCTCTCCCCAGCAGACCCTTTCATATACTTCTCCAGACTATCACCGCTGTGACTTGAAGGAAACCAGGCGGGGGGCTTCCCACACACGTGCCCAGAGGGCCAAGCCACCTTCCTGGGGTCCCCCCTAGGGGTCAGCACCTGCCCCACGCTCCACTGCAGAGGGGCCACTGCGGTGATGGGCACAGCAGTGAATGGGGTGGGCACTGACCCCGGCGAGGTTGCGGGAAGGCCCCCAGCTCCACAATGCCCCCCTACACCAAGCAACCCAACTGTCCACACGGAGGAGAAGGCCCCTCCCCAGAGCTCTGGTTGCCTCTCCTTGGGTGTGCTCCACCCGCAGACTCAGGGACACGGGGGCTCCTCCTGTCCACCCCAACCAGAGCCTTGGAGACATCTCAAGTTCAGCCCTGCTTTCTGCAGCTGGAGCTGTGGTGATTCCTCACTGGAAAAATGCTTGGACCACACCCAGAAGATGAAACAGGCTGTTTGGATCTGGGAGGGGGCGCAGCCCGGAGGCTCAGGAAGTCCATCTGGGATCAAGAAGGGTGAGGAGGGTCCTCCAGGGCCTCGGCCAGGGCCTCCCACCCCCTCAGCCACTGACATCCCCTCATTTCTCTATCCCACCCCCTCCCCAATCCAGGCACGTGTTCCCTGGGCCCTGCTCTGGGCTGGAAACCAATGGGCAGAAGCAGGCTCTGGCTGAGCTCCAGGAGGCCCATCTTCCGCCCCACTGGTGGCCTCTGAGATGCCTGCCACCCTGACCATGTGGCCCTGGTTGACTGGTAACCCCCCTTCCAGCTTCTGGGCCCTGGGTGATGGGGCCAAGGGTAGGGACTGTAGCTCAAGGATCCAGCCTCCTGGGGACACATAAGTCAACCAAGAGTTATGATTAGGTGAAGAAACTGTGAGGGGCGGCGTGCACTAAGCCATGTGAGTGGGGAGGGCGCACATCCGCCCGGGGTTCTCTGCAGGATCAGAGCAAGATCTGTGAGCGTGGCCTCCCGGCAGAGGGGCAGCAACTGCTTTCCAAGAAACCCAAAGGCACCCCTCCCCCGAACTGGGCCTGCCCCCAGGTCCCTCCATCAGGCCTCCGGAGCGGAGGGCACCAATGGTGGCACGCCAGCCAGCCTCGGCTGGTGGGGGATGCATCTGTGCTTTGTCTGCAGTCAGGCGGGATGGCCATGAGCCTGGGGTCCCCTGGGGTGAGGTCTTGGGAAGCACGCATGCCGGGCATCAGGAAAGTGAGGCAGGACAGGGCCTCTCCCAGGCTGGCAGAGCTGACCCAGGCGGAGAGCAGGAAGGCGGGCACTCGGGGCCCTGGTCTGAGGGCGGAGGGCAGGGGGCTGACTCAGCTGTTCCTTTCATCCCTGCTGCCTGATTCAGGACTCTGGTCACTCTCGTCCTCAGTGTCCACTCCACGTATGGCTCCAGGATGAGCTTTCTCATCTATGGTCCCGCGCGAGCCCCCCGAGACAGGAGGGAAGGGGGCAGGGCACAACCTTTAAAAGAATGACACAGCCATTAGCACCAAGATGGCGGAAGACTCAGCTCTCGGTGGACCCTGGGCTTCAACATACGCTCACTGAAATGCATCAGCAAGCTAAGTGACACTCCCACGGGGGCCACGACAGGTCCCAGGCTGGCCATAGAAGATCAAGAAGCGGGCGTGGCTCAGTTCCTGGGGACCCCAATCCCTTTCCCAAAGAAGCTGGAATAACCCCCCCCCCCCCCCCGCCGTTAGCACAGGAAGCTACCGACCCACAAAAACAAACAGCCCGCACCTCGAGGCCTTCTCTTGCCTCGAGGCGGCCTGCGCTCTGTCCGCGGAGCGTGTAGCTGCTTTCACTTCAAACTGAACACCCCTCCCCCGCCACGCCGCGTGGCCTCTCTGGCCTTCGGAAACGCCTGCACTCTGTCTATCTCTCTGAATAAATCTACCTTTACTCAACTGTGGCTCGTTCTTGAATTCCTTCCTGTGCGACGCCAAGGACCCTCACCTGATGGGGACGCCCCAGGGACTCGTCCGAGACCTGGGACACAGCCATGCTCCCGTGCCCAGTTTTTCCTGTATCACCCTGACCCCATCCAAAGCAGTCCCTGGGCCCCCTTTCCCTACGGCACGCAGGGCGAGGTTTGTGTCTCCCGTGATCGGCCCTCACTGCCCTTGTCCCCAAACCCACACACACGTCAGCCCTCCCTGCCACTCTGTCACACCTCCGCATCTTTGCACACGCTGTTCCTTCTCCCAGCAGACCCCTCTCCTACCTCCAGCGGCAAAATCCTCTTTTCAGTCCAGTTCAAAGTCAGGAGGCTTCTGTCGTCTTTGACCCTCTGCCCTCAGCTGAAAGGCAGCGCGGGGGGCGGTTCTCCACCCTGACCACACCCCCTCCACCCCACCCTTGTTTCTGTGATTGTCCCCTCAGTAACCTGCGGGTGCCCTCAGGGCCCAGCTGTGTCCCCCAGGCTGCCCCCCCACCACAGGGGCTGGCACTGAGTAGCTGCTCAGTAAATAGTAAAGGAAGGAATTAATGAATGAGTCCCTAATGAAAAGCTAAAAATGGACCACTGCTCCCGGGGCCTGACCCACTTCTGAGCCTTCACCAGCTGCCTGGGGAAGCAGCATCGACTCTTCTGATGGGCGGTGCTGTGACATCAGCCAGCCTCTGACTGTGGCCGGCTCCAGCCCCCAGCCGACAGGATCTCTGGGAGCGCAGGAGCCGCCCGGCAGGACAGGCGGGCCCAGGCCACTGGGCCCATGAGGACAGGAGGGAGGACCCAGCCTCAGAGGTCCAGCAGCTTTGGGGTCAGCTTGCCCGTCCTGAGCCCCTCCAGTCCTGCCGTGTGTGAACTCAGGTCCCTAACTCTCCGTTTCCTCAACTGTAAAGCGGGGCGACATTGCTCGTGGGCGTGAACTGGATGAGGGGCCGGCACAGCGTCTCTGTGAAGTGCCAGATAGTAAATATTTTAGGCTTTGTGGGCCAAACCATCTCTGTCGCAAACACTCGTGCCGCTGTGCCACGGAAGCAGCCGCAGACAAGATGTAAATGAGTTCGTCTGGCTGGGTTCCAGCACAACTCTATTTCCGGACACTGGAATTTGAATTTCATATAATTTCACATGTCATGAAATCTTCGTCTTTTGGTTTTTTTTCCCCTAACCATTTAAAAACATAAAAAACATTCTTAGCTTGTAGGATGTACAGAAATAGGCGGTGAGATGGATTCGCTCCACTGGCCGTGGTTGGCCATCTCTGAGCTGAATGACAGGAGCATTCCCTGATGTCTTTGTTCCCAGCCTTACTGTGTTTCTGGCTCTTTACCTTCAAAAGGAGGCATTTGGAGATTTGATATTGAAATATTTGTTTTGTTAGTCATTTATTTGACATACAGTATTTGTTAAGTAGCTAATAAATCACTAGCACTCAGGGCCAATGATTGCTGGAACTAGTTGCTGGAATGGTAGTGAGCTCCCTGGCCCTAGGGGCATGCAAACAGAGTGCTGACAGGGGGGCAGGGAAACTGTACAGAGAATTTAGGCATCGGGTGGGGAGTGCCAGAGAATGTCCACTGAGCCTTCTTTTGCCAAATTATGGAAGATATGCAGGCCTATGGTCTCAGCTGGACCAGGAGGGCTGGGCCCCACCCTATCCCACCTCAGGCTCTGAGCCCAGCACAAGGAACAATCACCCAGGGGTTGGATAGAAAGTTGATGCCCAGTGTGCCTGGCAGCATGCGGTGCTGCAGCTCTGGGAGGGGCTCAGCCCCCAGCTGCTGCTGTCTCAGTTTGGGTCCTCACAGCCAACCCTGAGATAAGGATTTGAGTGCAAGTGGTTTACGTGAGGAGAGATTCCAGGAGGCATGTGAGGAAGTAGGGAAGGGAGTCAGGTGGGCAGCAGGTTTACAAAGGCTGTGTTAATGAGCCTTTACCACCATGGGCAACGGGCTCGGCCTGTCGGGGACCCTCCGAGGGAAGGTGGGGAATGCCCACAGCCGAGGGAGGAAGCTGGGTGCTTATCTACCACTCCGGGCCCCTGCTCCAGAGGGCTGTTACCTCCGGCACCTCACACCACCCAGTGCCCTGAGGCCAGAGAAACCGCTACAGGATGATGCAGGGGCTTGAGGTGGGAGCAGACACACATCCAGACACTGCCCACAAGCTCAGTACCCCCTGACTGAGTGACACACATGGCCAGGGTTACACTGAGGATCTAACTCATGCCAGCTCTGGCTTCAGACCTGACAGGGCCCGTCTGTAAACAGACAGACAGACCTAGGTTCCCTTCACCCAATTCCATGCCTTTGGATTGTGTGGCCGTGGCTTCGTGGCTTTCCCATCTGAGCCTCAGCTTCCTGGTTGTAATACCCACCCCCAGGGTGGTTGTTGGGACCCAGTAAGATAATACATGTGAGCACAGCAGACAGAGCGTGTACATCAGAGGTGTTCAATAAATGACAGTGCACTGTCACTCTCTTCCCTTGGCTGCCTGTGTCTCTGGCCAACTGAGTCTCAAATTTCCACAACTGACTCCAACCAAAGTCTAAAAAGTGGCCATGATTGGCTTAATCAAGTCAGCACGTCCCACCTCCTGCCTGTGCTGATTGGTCAGGGATGGGTGTATGGCTTAATTCTAGCCAATAAGAGAAGAAAATTCAGGATGTATTTGGTGCTGTTAAAAATGACTCTCTCTGCCCCAGGATAGGGTGGTGGGGAGATTTAGGCATGTGAGTTTGCAGCTGGGGCATTTTACTACCAAGAGGAGAATGACTGGGGCTGTGAGCCCAGAAATAAAAATAAATAGTGAGACAGAGCTGGTGTAGAGTGATAGTCTTTTGAGCTGCTGAATCAAGCCTTACAAGAAGCTTCTGAAATTTTCAGTTACATGAGCCAGTAAATTACTTTTATGTTGAAACCACCAAGAGTTTTTTGTGGTTTTTTTTTTTCTTTTGCAACCAAAAGAATCCTATAATAGATAGAGCATCTGTCCTGGTTGCCTAAGGCCAAAGGGTAGGGCCATAAAATATGGGTTTCACTGAATGGACACAAAAACCAAAGCCTTCCCAGGCCAGGCCAGTGGGCAGGAGAGGAGGCTTGAAAGCAGAGCTGGCTTTCTGCTTCTCACTCAGCAGCAAAGTCACTCAGCTCAGCTATTATGAAGCTTTGAGGACGTCACAGAGGCACCATGAATGGCTGGATTGGTGGCCGGCCAAGAGCCTCCAGGTGTAACTACATTCCCAGAGACAAGGTGAGGACAGCAAGGAAGGTGGGCAGCACCCACATTCACAGCCCCACGCAGCTGGCATGCTGCTTGGCAAACATCACCGACCAAGGACGTGCAGAGGCTCTCTCCTCCCGTCTCAATAATCTCAGACGTGGAGAAAGCCTCCAGTGACGCAGCCCACAATTATCACTTTTCAAAGCCTCGCAGACCTCAGGCACTACTCCCAGCCAGGAAGCAGAGGGTGGGGGACGGAGAGCGGCGTGTGGGAGGATGATGGAGGCTGGGAGTCCTGGGGTTCGCTTGCGCTTAGAAGTCTCCAACTTTGCTTAATGCAGTTAACACATTTGTGCCTCCAGAGAGGCTGGCAGGAAGATGGGTGTGAGAACTGCGGGGGCTTTCTTTCTGTAACAGTAATAGTGAGATAGCCACCAAGTGTTCAGCATTTAACCCGAACGTGAGCCGCCTCAGCAGGCAGGTAGGAGCTGGCAGTCCAGGATGGAGACAAAGTGCACGGGACGTTGGAGCCCTGCTCTCAAGGCGTCTGGCTGCTCCATGTGTGGGTGACCTGGTGGCCATGAGGTCCCGCACAGGCCAAACAGGGAGCAAGTCAATGCCCCAGTCAGAGGGCAGGGCCTCCAATGCTTAGCACTTGGAACCAGGCGGCCGCCCTGCCCGCGGAGGAGGAAGGGGTGGTGGTTATTGAATGAGGCAGGTACCAGGGTGGACATTTTACATACCTTTTATTAACCCTTGCATCGTCAATATTAGACCCATTTTACAAAGGGGTGAACCTGAGGCTGAGAGGCAGGGTGATGTGCCCAAGGTCACTCAGACACTGAATCACATCAGGATCTGAACCCTGCCCTGAGCCCACCAGAGCCCCCCAGCCCCACTCTTCTCCCTTGGTTAGTCACATGCTCCTGCTCACGCTCAGTTTGCCCCATCCCCCGCCCCATGGCCATCAACCCAGGCCTCCTTGAAGTCGTTCTCTTCGGAATCCCCATGGACCCAGCACCCAGGAGTGGCGGGGACCCTGGGCACCTGGCAGGGGCAGAGAGACCTGAAGAAGGGATGGGACACTGATTGGAGCCAGGAGATCTCCTGGGGCTTCCTGCCACCATGCATCTCTCAGGATCTGAGAGTTGGGACCCCACTGAGAGCATCCTTTGAATCTCAAATGGTAAAGCAGGATCCCCAGTTACACTGGGTCTCTTGATTGTGTTCCCCACTCCCAACACACACACAGCTGCGGTCTGAAAGCTGCTCATCAGGGATCAGCAGAGAGAACCAACCTCCCCTGCCCCTGGACCCCACCTTCCCCCACCCTCCCCATCGCTGTAGGGCCCCCAGGACCTCCCCAGCTCTCGACCCATGGCAACACTTCCACAGCCTTGCCCAGGAGCTGCTGGAAGGCAGCGTGGCCCCAGGCACGGTGGCGGGGGTTGGAGAAGACATGTTGGAAGGTGTCTGGGTGGCTCACAGAGCCGCCATCTGCTCCTCAGCTCCGAGCACGGCAAGCCGCAGAGAGGAGCATGAGCTGGCTGCAAGGATGCCCGGAGGGCTGCTGGGCTGGCCGCCCCCCCCCCACCGCGGGCAGAGCAGGGGCCGCGCGGTGCCAGGCCGGTGGGCCTGCAGACCCGCCGGGGAGGGAGGACGGGCAGCCCAGCGCTGCCTCCTGTTTCATCTCGGAAAAGTACACGGAACAAAGAGCGCACAGCTGTGCACCCGCCGCACAGAAATGACAATCACTGGCATTTTGTTCCAATTGTTTCAACTCTTTTAATGCAAAATATAGAAATATTACAGAAAATACTGAAGTCCTCTGTGTGCCCCCAGGTGGGGTGGGGACCATCGGGATCCAGATGTTTCTTGCCATCGACATTGCTTCCCCCACAAGGGAGGAAGGCAAGCAGCTCTAGGGTGCACAGTGCACCCAGGCTGGTCTGGGGGGGTCCCCCGCCACGGGCCCTTTGCTCCTCATGACCATGTGGCAAGTGGTGACTCTTGTCTCTGCTTCCCAAAAAGGGACACTGACTACTTGTTGTGAACTGCCTCAAGCCATGGGAAGGAGAGTTACCCAAGGAAGGAGATGAAGGTGGGTTATTTCAGCACCTCGTTAGCATCACCAAGACCCTTCCATCCAGCTGCTCTCCCAGCCTGTGTGTGTCGGCCTGGCTCCCGAGAGCCCTCAGGTGGCCCTGGGCTCCCGTGGTCGCCTGCACACACAACGCACATTCAGGGAGAAGAGGCTCGGTCTTTGCTGTGAGTCTCTTCGATGGGCTTCCCCACAGACCCCTGCAGGCTTGCCTCTGGCCCCTCGGCCTGCCCCAGTGGCCTTCCTGAATAACTGCTGGTGAGGACAGTGCTGCTGTGATGGACTTGGTGACCACGCACAGGAAACCAGGTGACAGAGCAAATCGGGGTTCTGTTGTGAGGAGGAAGGGCGGGCCGAGGGAGGGGAGGAAGGGCATTGCATAGTCACCTCCCAAACAGTGTCGACCACCCTGCCAGTGGGCAACAGTCAGTGGGAGAAAGTCAGACCATCTGTACCAAAGCCACACCCACATTGCCCGCACCACCTCTACTGCCTGCCTGTGCCACCAAACCACCAAACTCTCCCCCCACCTCTGCCACACCCTCCCTCTGCCACTGCACCACTCACCCCCCTGGACCACCCTCCCCAGTGCATTCCCTACAGGGCCACACAACTACTCTGTCTGCACCTCTGCACCTTGTAAGGTGAGTGGGGCCAGAAGGGCAAGACCACAATTGGGGTGGGATCTGAGAATCAGGAGCAGAGACAGGAAGCAAAGCCTGGAGTAAAGGGCATACGTGGGCAGAAAATAGGAGGGTAGCCAAGAAGGCCCAAGCCAGATGGAAGGGCCGGTGGATGGAAGCAAAGCCAGCCTCATCACTCTTCTCTGTGGATCCACATCCTCTAGGCACTCTTTGGACATTTGAGAGGAAAATTGGGGTGTGCTGGGATGAGGGGCTGTATCCATAAGAATTAGGTCTAGCTGCACAGCAGAAAGCACAAAATAATGCAGAATTAAACACGCAAAGATTTAGTGTCTCAAGTAAAAGAAGTTGAGAAGCCGGCCATGCAGAGCTGGCAGGGGGCTCTGCTATGTCACAGGGGCCCCAGGCTGCTTCCACCCATCTCTCTTTTCCTATATCCTTAGCATGTAGCTTCCATCCTATAAGTCACCTCCTCGTCTAAGAAAGCTTTTGGAGTGCCAGCCATCATATCTTAATCTCAGATAACAGGAAAGAGTATGGGGGAATGCAAAGGAAGGCTTTGCCCGGTGGTCTGCCCCCTTCTGAGAAGTCATGCTAAGGACTTCCATTTGCAGCCAAAATGGAGTAACAGGGATCACATCTACCTTCTAATCTTAAACTATAGACAGACACACACACACACACACACACACACACACACACACACACACACACACGAAACTATGGTTTTTCAGACACTGGATAAAAGGCATCCCAGGACAGGGACCCCTGAGAGAAGGTAAACAAATGAGGTGAGCATTACAAATGCACCCCAGAGGGAGCTTCCAGGCCACACCCAGAGAAGGGAAACCTGAACAGAGCCCAGCAGTGCCTCTGAGTTGGGACACAGAGATCAGAGCATCTGAGGCGATTATAATTCATGGTGTAGAACGTCAGAGAAGAGAGAGCTGCACAGGTAGAAAGCACTTCAGGGGTCTGCAGAGGGTCCTCCTCCAGTCCGTATCTGAGTACTGCTCAGTGCATGAGTGTGAGGAAACTGCTGAGGCTGAGGAAAGAGCGACCGGATGGACGAGGCAGAACAACCCCCTGGGCTTGTACGGGGTAAGAATAGTTCGCCTTCCCACCAGCCAAAGTGGAAAGACTTCTTCACAACAATAGTTGCATCAGCAGGGTCCTCAGAAGAGCGTTGCCTTCACGATGGGGTCAAATTAGCCCTAGACTAAAGGCTGACCTGGATCTGCTTACAAAGCTTAACAGTAAACTTTGAAAGAATCAAATTGTCTCCAGGTAACGTAACTGCGTCTCAGAACAAAGCCAAAAATATTCAAAGAAATATGAAAAACCCTTGCACCTAACAAAGTAAAATTACAACGCCTAGCAGCTAATAAAAGTTACCAGGAGTGCAACAAAGGAAGAATACAGGCTCCATAAGAAGACAAATGAATCAACAGAAATGAGTCTAGAAGTGACCAGATGACAGAGTGAGAAAATGGATGATAAATCAGGTAAACATGCGAGAAGGCAGGGAAAATCATCAGTGTAAAAATGAAAGGCATAGAATATCTTTTGAAGACACAAGCTGAGCTTCTAGAGTTAAAAAATACAATGTGCAAGATGGAAAAAACATACTAGGTGGGATTTAACAGAAGATCAAACACTTCAAAAGGAAAGATTAGTGAACTGGAAGGCACGGCCGTAGAAGCTACCCAAAATTAGACACAGAGAAGAAAATGACTGGCGGGAGAAGCAAGCAGAGGAGCGCTGAGCCGCAGGACAACGTCGAGAGACCCAGCACACATGTAACTGGAGTCGCGGTGCGGGACAAGGACAGAAGAAGTAATTGAAGAAATAATGGCCAAAAGTTTTCTAATTTGATGAAAAGTATAAATTTGCATATTCAAAAAATCTCAACAAACCCCAAGCAGGGATCAAAACAAAACAAAATCTCATCAAACCCCAAGCAGGTGGAAAAAACCGCACCATGCCATGTCATCATGAAATTGCTGAAAACCCATAAAAGCAGAATCAAAAGACAAATTATGCACAGAGAAACAAACACAAGAGCAACAGCAGACTTCTTGTTGGAAACCATCCAAGCCCAAAAGGAAATGGGGCGGCAGTTTATTGTAAGAAAAAAGGCTGACCAACTTAAAGCTGATGCCGAGTGAAAATATCTTTCAAAAGTGGAGGTAAAATAAAGACTTTTTCAAGCTCAAAATTAAAGGGAACTCATCACCAGCAGAACAGCTTGAAATGTTAAAGGGAGTCCTTTTAGCAGGAGGAATGTGACAGCACAAGGAATCCTTGATACATGAAGGAATGAGGAGCACTGGAAACGCTGCTATGTAGGTAAATATGAATGGCTGGTTTTCTTATTTTTAAAAATCTCTGTACTACTTTACTGTTCAATGAGAAAAAATGATGAATTGTGAATCTTATCGCATATGCAGAAATAAACGTTTGACAAAATAATCTGAAGTCTAGAATGGGGGGAAATCGAAGTGTACTGCAGTTAAGTCTTTATATTATTCATAAAGTAATATAATATTATCTGAAGGTAGAATGTGATAAGTGAAAGATGTAAGCTTTAAATCACTAAACAACATACAACACACACACAATCAAAGAAGTATGGCTGTTAAGCCAACAAAAGGGTAAAATGGAATAATAAATATCACTCAATTAATCAAAAAAGAAGGCAGGAAAATAGGAAAAGGAAACTAAGATCAAAGAGGCCAAACGGAAAATAAGTATTAAAACAATCCATTTAAACCTAGTCATCCTCATAACCACACTAAATCCAATTAAAAAGCAGAGATTATCAGATAGGATGAACAAGCTAGACTCAATTATGCAGTGTCTGTGAGAAACCCACTCTAAGTGTAACAGATTAACAAAATGTATAGAAAAAGATGTGCTGTGCTAACTATTCAAAAGAAAGCTGAAGTGGCTATGCTAATAACATACAAAGTAGATTGAAGCATAAAGAATGTTACCAGGAATAAAGAGGATAGTTTCATAAAGATAAAGACTTTAATTCCTCAAGAGTTCATCTTGAGGACAGTGTTAGCAATCTTAATGTTTATGTACCTGATAACAACACTTCAAAATGCGTGATGCAGAAGCTGATAGCCCTGCAAAGAGAAATAAACAAATCCATTGTATTCCTGTGTATTAGCAACAAACAATCGGCCAGGAAAGAGTTCTTAATGCAATAAATACAAATTATTTTTAACAAATGATAAAGTGGACTTTATCAAATTTTAAAGCTTTACTCTTCAAAAGACTCTTAAGAACATTAAAAGGCAAGCAAAAGGCTGGTAAAGAATACCTGTAAAGCAGGTATCTGACAGAGACCTCGTGTTCAGAACAGGAGAGCGCTTCCAACTGCATAATAACACAAACAACCCAACTAAGAAATAAGTAAAAGATTTTAACAGACACATCACTAAAATTGATTCTTAGTATCATCAGTCACTCGAAAAATGAAATTTAAAACCTCAGTGAGATATCACCACACACCCACACAAATGGCTAAAATGTGAAAGACTGACCAGATCAAATACTGACAAGGATGTGGAGCAGCTGAATCTTCCTTACCACCCGGGCCCCTAGGATACATCTGGACCATTTTATCCTCTCACCCATTGCTGCGTGCTGAGAAAATACAAACTGAAATTGTTTCCTGAACAAAAACGTATCATGGTACCTAAGTTACACACCATGTTCAAAAGATTATTGGGAATTTAGAGATAGCTATTGTCAATAGCCCTGGATTCCACTGTATATAAAAATAGATTAAAAAAAAAACAATTTTCTTCTGTGTCACACAGGGAACTATATTCAATATCTTGTAATAAATTTTAATGAAAAAGAATATGAAAACAAGAGGGTGGAAAGGGATAAATCTGGGAGTTTGAGATTTATAAATGTTAGCTACTATATATAGAAAAATAAATTTTAAAAAAAGTTTCTGCTGTATAGCACAGGGAACTATGTTCAACATCGTGTAATAATCTTTCATGAAAAAAATGAAAAGGAATATATGTGTGTGTGTATGCGTGCCTGGGACGTTGTGCTGTACACCAGAAACTGACACATTATAACTGACTACACTTCAATTTAAAAAAATATATAGCCCTGGATTCCAAGCCAAAGGAATTTGTAATCCTCTGCCCCATCAAATGTGGCAAGTTTGTTCTCTCTGCCTTACTTTACACACATGGGAGAGTGTGCATATCAGATAACTGCTTTTCTTCATTAAGGTTATTATGAAGATCAAATATCAGTTTCTTTATTGTACAGTGAGGGGATTAAACTAGTGTTTTAGTTCAGATATTACCACAAAGACTGTGACAGATACGTCTCAAACTTTCAGTGGCTCAATTCAAGAAACTATTTGTGTTTTTACCTTGCTGGAGTGACTGTGATTTGGTTCTTTCATACCTGGCTGGTGGGAATGTAAAATGGTGCAGCCAAAAAGTAAAATAAAATAAGTAAAACTAAAAATTAAAAAATATAAAATAAAATGGTCCAGCCACTTTGAAATACAGCTTGGTAGTTTCTTAACAAGTTAGAGGTACACCTACCATATGATCAAGCCATTCCACTCTGAGGTATTTACCCAAGAGAAATTAAAGCAATATGTCTACACACAGACTTAGACACAAATGTTCACAGCAGCTTTGCTTATCATAGCCAAAAAGAGGAAAAACCCAACTGTCCATTAATAGGGGAAAGGATAAACAAATGATAGCACATTCACACAGCGGGATAGGACTCAACTATGAAAAGGAATGAACTGTTGATACCCCCAGCAACATGGGCGAATCTCAAAGTCATTATGCGAGTGGAAGAGGCCAGAACTCCCCAGCCCCCCAAAAAAGAAAGAGAGAGAGAATACACACTGTATAACTTCACTGATACAAATCTCCAGAAAGTGCAGGCTAACCTATAATGGTAGAGAGCCAATCAGGGGTTGCCTGGGGACAGGGGTGAAGTGATGGATGGCTTGCAGAGAGGCATCAGGAAATGTTTGCCGTTGATGGAAATGTTCGCTATCTTGATTGTGGTGATGGTTTCCTGACATACATGTCGAAACTTATCAAATTGTGCAGTTTTAATGCGAGCAGTTCATTGTAAGTCAATTGTGCTTCAGTAAAGCTGTAGGAAAACAAAAACAACAACAAAAAATCCCTTTAAACAACTTTTTCCACACAATTCCCCAGGACGTAGTCACATGGCCTTCTGGCTTCAGGGTGGCTGGAAAAGGTGGTCCTTGGGCTGGGCCTGCCTCCACCCCCAGAGCAAGGTTCTGTAGGGGAGGGAGGGAGCAGCTCAGGTGGAGACACCGGTCACAAGTGCGGCCTCAGGGTGAACACCCCCTGGGGACTGAGGACAGGGCCACAGGGCTGGGCGGAAGAGGCTCTGGGCGCCCCTGCCCTTCTGCTGAGCAAGGACTAGATTTGAACTTGCTTCATTCGTTTGCAGCTCCTTGCTCCCGGACCCAGCTCCCTGGAGTAACTACGCCCGCGGCTCCTCCTCGGTGTGCCGCCGTGCCCAGGGCTGGGCTAGGGCCTCCTCAGACCGTTTCATATCTTTAGCCTTCACAACATCTTTGCAGAGAAGGGGTCAGGAGGCCATCTCACAGACGGAGGAACAAAGGCTTAGGCCGCAAATGGCCTTTCTCAGAGTAAGGATGAGGCCAAGCTGAGATCTGACTGAAGACCTGGTTGACTCCTGACCCACCATACTCCCTGGGGCACGTGTTTGGCCAGAGTGATGCTGGCAATGTCATCCTGATGGCCTGGAGGCCTGACCCCAGAGCTGGCGGGGAGGCTGCCCTGAGGAGGACCAGGGTCCAGGACTGGGTTCTGAAGAGGCAGCTCCACCAGTAAAAGTCCCCAGGCTCCTGGCAGAACCTTGGAACAGGCCAGCATGACCGCCCCCCCACAAGCTCGATGCCCCCACAGGTGACCCCGCCCCCTCCACTTGATTCCTTCTCTCGCTGAAGCCCCCACTACGTTTCAGGCTCACTTTTTGCCTTAAGTCGTCAAAAGTTCTTTATCCGGCCTCAGGTAACCAACTTACCTCAGTTTGCCCAGGATTGTCCCATTTTAAAGCTGAAAATGTCCCAGGAACCCCTTCAGTCCTGGGCAAATTAGGTTGGTTGCCCTGCCTGTGCCCAGCCTGCCCCAGTCACTGGCCCCACTGGCATGCTGGGCTTCCCCCGACCACCCCAGCACTCTCAGATGGGAGGAGCTGGCTGTGTCTTCCCGGAGTCTGAGCACCTGGAGGTGAACGCTCGGTCCTGGCCCCTTCTGCACAGGGACTGTCCCCATTGCTTTACTGCCCTCATCCTCCCCCCACATGGCTGGTCCTGTTTGTGGACAAGAGGCCACTGGCTACGGGGAAGAGCTCGGATTTTGTAGCAGACAAGCCTCAGCCCCTTCCATTCACCTAATCCTCCGGGCCTCGGTTCCCCCTCTAGGAGGGGCTGTGACTCCCTTCCTTGCAGGGCTGCCATTGGATCAGCAATAATGTGCAAAGGATGCACGTGGCAGCAGGCCTGTGTGCTCTTCTTTTTGGCCCCTTGCTCTTGATGCCTGAAGCCCAGAGTGAGTCTGCTGCCCTAGTCTGGGGGCTGCCAGGGCAGAGCCGAGAAAGAGGAGCTGGAGATGCTCAGGGGCCCGGAAGAGCTCCAACCGCCCCACCTGGGGCCAGGCTGCTCCTGCCTCCACCTCCAGTCTCTGCCGGAGAAGGTGTTCCTGCAGCTGCGTGACTTTGAGGCTCGCTGCAGCTACTGTTTCGACCAGCCTCTAGATCTCTTGCAGGCACAGAACCAGCTGGAACATAGAAAAATCAGAAGAAATAATTTTCCTGCCCAGTGGAGTGGGGAAAATTGGTGGCCACCTCTGTCGCCCAGTTTCAAAAGGGCAGCTGGCTCAGGTTCCTGCGGCCTTGGCTGCCCCATCCCACCTCACGTCTGCAGAGCTCTGCGCCTGGCACAGAGGGGTGCACCCCAGCATCCAGGTGTCCCAGCCAGGTCTTTGATCCCTTCACTGAGGGCTGCAAAATTCTCTGTCCCTGGGCCCACAGTCATGGAGAAGGCAGGTGGGTGGCAGGCCCCCATTCTGCAGGTGAGGAGACAGCTCAGAGAGGAGACTGTCTCGCCCAGGAGACTGTCAGGCAGACAGGATCAGAACCGGGGTCTACTGGTGCCCAGGCCAGAGGCCTAACCAGTAACCATCCGGGGGACCTGCAGGTTATCCATACCTTGACTGTCACTGTCCTAGGAGCCACATGGGCACACCCAAGAGGGACCACCGTCTGGTTGGAGAAGGGAGTTTAGAGCCATTGAAGGATGAAATGGTGAAATGGTGTCCTGGGGGCCAGGAAGTGGCAGTCTGGACAGAGGTGGCGCCATGTAGACCCCACCCCACACCCTGGCCACACTCTCACCATTCCAGAGTCTCAGAATACATGACCCTTTATTTTATTGGAGTATTGCCTCTTGTTCTGAGCTGGAACAAGAGAAAAAGAAGCTGAGTGGGTCTGTCTGAGGGTGGACGGGGGCAGAGGGCAGTCTGGAAGGGACATAAGGGGGCAGATGGGCCTCTGCATCTGTCAGGAGTTTAAGCCACATCAGAGACTCAGGGAAGCCCTGGAAGGCCTTGAGTGCCAGAGGGGACATGTCAGGCAGTAGGGAGCCATTGCAGATTCTTGAACAATAGAGGGACAAAGTGAAAAGGCTGTTGGAGTCTCTGCCCAGAATAGATGTAAGGCAGGTTTCACAGACAGGGAGCAATTAGGAAGCTGTAGGAGCTCCCTGGAGGGGGATGGGAGCTTCTGGGATGGGAAAGGTGGGTGTGGGGACCTGCCTAGCTCCAGGCATCCTCAGCATCCACTCTTTTGGACTAGGATACCAACTCAGTACTGCTTTCCTTCCACCATCAGACATGCCATTCAGCATAGTGCCAGACGAGCACAACAGGAATTGGCACTTAGCCTCGAGGCAGCCTGGCTTGTGGCCATCCCTGACCTCAGGCTCTGCTTTTTGGTCTGTTCCCACCTCTTAAGTCTCTTAGGGGCTGGTCTCCATCTCCTTGCTCCAGTGCCCTGGCCCCTTCTCCTGGATCCTTCTATGACCCGCTTGTCAAGCCTTCCCCAGGCCTGGAGTCCTGCCCAGGCTGACCCTCAGGCTGTCATTGTCCAGAAGCCACATACACCTGTTGGGGTGGGGGGGTGGGGCAGGTAAGTCCTCCAGCATCACCGGCAGGGGAGCTGATCTGTGGGCTCTAGCTCCCTGGGGCACAGCTGGCCTGAGTGCCGGGGGTCTCCAGGGACCCTGCCTGCCCTGCCCCCCATCACACTGGGCTTCAGTCCTCTGGCATTCCCATGGTCACTCATTCATTCACTCAGCTAATGTCTGGCTCCACCTTCAGCTGCCTCAGTTTCAGCTGTTGGGTCCCTTCAGTTTTTGGGGAGGCACCTGGAACCTGGACCAGCCCTTCCTGCTGTGGCAGAGAAGAAAAGCTGTGGACAGTGACACCCACTGAGGTCAGGGCAGAGCTTAGGAAAGCACACAGAAACTGAGCCATTAGGGATCAGGAAGGGCTTCCTGAAAGAGAAGATACCTCGGTGGAGACTAGAAGGCTTCACTGGAGTCCACAAGATAGCAAAGCAAGGAAAGCTGCTCCAAGCTCAGAAGCAACAAGTGTGAATGTCCCCTGGGTGTCCTTCGATGGGGCTGTCCCCTTCTCATGAGACAGGCAGGCTGCCTGGAGGGGAACAGTTCAGCAGAGACCATCGAGAAAGCATGTCAGCATTCTGCCTCCCAGCGAGCACTGGTGTGGAACTTAGAGGGCAAATGTGTGTTGTGGAGAAGGACCAGGAAAAATGACCAGGAGAAAGTCAGAGGGTCCCAGAGCCAGGGCTCTCCAAACACCCTGCCTGGGGCAGGGGAGCTTAGCCCTGTTCTTGGGGGGAAACTAAAGTCAAATTGCAGCTCAGAATTTTCTGGGTGACTGTCCAACCATGGAGATTTGTTTGGAGGAAGGGAGGGAATTTTCCATCACCTGAGGTGTACAAGCAGGAGCCAGCCACCCCCTTTAGCACCATGTGTGGATTCTGCTATAAGCAACACTGGGACTCAGCAGTGAGTGGGGAAGGGAGGAGACTGGCCCAGGTGGTGGGTAGCCAGCTTGGGGTAATCTGGGAAGGCTTCCAAGAGGAGGCAACGTTGGGAGCCAAGATGCGGAGTTTTCCAGGTGGACACCCTATGGAAAGCATCCCGGGGTAAGAGGACACCATGTGCAAAGGCCTAGAAACAGTATGGCATGGACACTGACAATGGGGCCATAAGCCCAGAAGCCCCTCCCTCCTCCAGCGCCTGGAAGCTTCTACTTCCAGCAGGGCTGTTCTCGTTTTTCTCTACGTGACCTGCGTGTCTGTTTATGCACAGTAAGTATACTTACATATTTTCTTTTGATAAATATTTGGTAGAAATATTTTCCCCTCCTAACAGATTTTGAGCCCAAGTCATAGCACCCAGCCCATCCCCATCTGGTAGAGCAGCCCGGCAGGAGGCAGAGTCCTGGAGAGGCTGCTGCCCTTCCCACAGGGATGGCACAGGGTGGGGCCACAGCAGGGAGGGAGGGAGACCCAAAGGGAGCACTGGGCCCGAGGCCGGAGGACCTGTGGGAAGACGGGATGGAGCCCTGTGAGGCAGACCCAGGACCATGGGGGACAGGGGAGCTCAGGGCTCTATTTGGAGCCTTTACTACATGGTGTTGACTCCCCTATTTCCCTACTAGTGAACTGGGGGCCATTTTGTTCTTTCATTTCTGTCTTTGGTTGCCCCCAAAAGCAATGCTGAGTCCTTAATTTTTAAGAAAGTGCTTTTAGGAGAAACAAGTGAGGGACTGGAGGCAGTGATATGGGGGGAGGCTGGCCCTGCAGGGGGCGCTTCCCCTGATCCTGCAGGGGAGACTGGAGGGTGAGTCCCAGCGTCTGTAGGGGTGTGGCGGGAACTCACCTCTCAGCTGCCCCAAGGGCCGGAGCTTACATTCTAAGAACCTTCTCCATCCTAACCTGAAGGAGGCAGTAGGGAAGGGAAGGATGAAATCTGGCCAGACCGGCCAACTCTGGAGCCAGAGGAGATGGGAGGGTCTGGACTCCTACACCAGGTGTCTTCAAGAACCTCACTCTCAGTGACCTCTGACCTGCTATCATCCCTCATCTATTCAACCACCACAACCAGAACCCGGCTGTCAAACAGGCTCCTTCAATCCTTCCTCCCTCCATCATTCCATTCATTTGTTCATTCTCCTCCATGTGGGCAGAGTCCTGCATGTACATTCCATCCACATCCTGACATTACTGTTGTCCCTCCAGGGTCTGGGGATGGCAGGGACATTAGGGCTGGCAGGCAGGGAGTTGGGGCCTTGCCCCTTCTCCTGGGCTGCCTCCACCCCTACACGTGACCTGTACGGTGTCACAACCCAAAAGTGCAGGAGCGGAGGCTGTGGAGCCTGCCTGACTTATGATGGGGAGTCAAAGTCCCAGATGGGCCTAAAACAGCCCTGCGGGGTGGATTCAAAGAGCTCCTACCCTGAACAGCCACCTCTCACTTTGTCTGACCTTAGCTCTGTGTGCCCGGAGGCAGAAGGTTGTCCCCTGATGCTCACCCACCCCTGGAACTTGGAAACTTCCCTGCACCTCCCCTTCTCCATTTGTTACCCAACAATGTCACCAAAGGAGGGGAGGAGAAAGAGGACTTTGTCTCAACACTAAATGGCTCCAGTCAGCTGCTGGCTCTCTTTTCGTCTCCTTTTTATTGTTTTTCTCACTTCCCTTCTCTTTCAATGCCTTTTCAGGGCACTGTCCTGGGCCTGAATGTAGCATCCTACTTCCCTGATTGAATGAGCGTGAATAGAAACTGCAAAGTATATAACAAATAAAATATAAGATGGATGGTGGTGATGGTGGCGCAACAATGCGAAGGTCCTTAATGCCACTGAGCTGCGCGCTTACAAATGGTTAAAGTACATTCTGTGTTGTAGGTATCTTACCACAATAAACGAAGTCAAAAAATAGATCAAGTATCCATTGTCATCCTTTTGTAATTTGCCTTGTGCTTGGGAATAATGTAGACTCGTGTGAATGGTGAGCTCACAGTTCCCAAGGGAGGACAGAGTCAAGTGCATGTGCTTTGTGACCTCTCTTTCCACCCCCCAGGATCCTTTATAGCCCCCTTGTGTTTTTTCTAGGGTTCATATGCTGGCTGCTGCTGGGCTGGCTGTACTGGCTGACTTGTCCAGCTGCCGTGAGGGAGCTCGGATGCCCTCAGGACTGAGGCTGGTTCTTGAGTTGGAACACCAGGATCACCTTGCCCAGGGCCTCAGGGAGGAAAGGCCATGGTTCACCCATCACGCTTTCTCAAGAACCACGACTGGGCCAGCCTTGGGGCTTTACTGGGACTGGGAGTGGGGTGCTCCAGCTGGAGGTTCCAGAGCAACACTGATTCATCCAGAGGCCACCTCCCCTTTCTGAGAGCTGGGGGAGGGTAGAGCCCCTCCTCCATCACTTGGCTACCCTGGCCCAGGTGTGCTGGGTAAGGCACAGAGGGAAAGTGGAGGCAGGCACCTGTGGTGATGGAGGAGGGTACCACCGACTGGGGGGAGGGGCAAGAAAAGGGAGAGGGGTAACTTAGCGGGTCATGCCCTTTGCCCCAAAGTTTCTACATCTGTAAAGTGTGAATTCTGGGAGGGCAGGAACTTGGCTTCCTTCGCTGAGGAAATCCCCAGGGCCTAGAGCAGGGCTGGTATCCAGTAGGTGTCCAATAATGTCGAGTGGTTGAATGAATGAATGAATGTTTGAATAGGTCGGACCAGTGGGTACCGAAGGCCTCCTGGCCACAAGGACCCATTCATCCCTTCACTCAACGTTCTCTTCGTGCATTCATTCCTCATTCATTCGTTCCTCCGGCACGCACCGCATTCATTCATTCATGCGCTCCGCCATTCATGCTCACACCAGTTCATTCACTCCCTGCCCCGCCGTCATTCCCTCTCCGGCTCCCCGGCCCACGTGGACCCCGCGCCCCGGGTCCGGCCCCGCGCCCCCCGAGTGCGCCCGGGCTGGGCGCTGCGGGGGGAGCCGCTGAATCAGCCGCGGCTGCGCGGGGCCGGGGCTGGCGGGGAGCCGGGCTGGGGGCGGGGGGCGGGCGCTCCCTGCGGGAAGCCGGGCGGGGTGGGGGAGCCCCGGCCGCGCCGGCTCCGGGCGCGCTCGGCCTCGGTGGGGAGGGCCCGGGCCGGGGGCGGCGGCGGCGGCGGCGGCGGCGGCGGGACCGGAGCGCGGCGTTTGCGGCGGCGGCGGCGGCGGCAGCGAGCGGCGCGGCTGCCCCAGGGCCATGTGGACGGGCGGCCGCCGGCCGGGCCGGCTCCGGCGGGCGGTGAGTACCTGCGAGCCGGGAGGGCAGGGCGCGCGGAGGCGGGGCGGGCGCCACCCACGCCGCGGGGCGGTCTCCGCACGGCGCCGGAGGCGACTAGCGTCCCCCCTCCCGCGAGGGGGGCGACGGTCCAGCCTCTCCTCCCCGCCCGCGGCGCCCCCTCCGGTGCCGGTGCGCCAGGGCCCCGCCATGAGCACTCCGCTGGCCGCCGGGGGCTGCCGGGCAGTCCCGGGAGCCGGGCACTCGCGGGGCGGGGCGGGGACTTGGCCTCGGCGCGCCGCCCTGCCCCCCGCGCGGCCAACCCGAGCATCGGGGTCGGAGTTGCGGGGTCCTCGCCACCTCCAGCACGCGCGAGAGGGAGGGTGGGACGAGGGGGCCAGGGCGAGGCCCGAGGATCTGGGACCCGCCGCCGTCCCGGGCAAGTGGCCAGGGTGCAGGCAGGCAGGCCCCCTCCTGCGTATGTCAGGGCTCGGTGAGGCCGCCAGCCCGCCCGGGAAAGGTCGAGGAGCCGGAAGGAGGCTGGACCAGGGGCTGATCACTGAGCGTTTGCAGCGCGTGGGCTTGCGACACCGTCCATCTCGTTCAGTACCTGCAAGGCAGGTACTCTCATTCTCCTCAGAAGCGAGGAAACTGAGGCTCAGGGAGGGGAGGTTCGCCCAGCGCCGCTCAACTGAAGCTTCCACCCTCCCTGAACCCCAGCGCTGTTGGATGAGAATGCTGCCCTAGCGTTTCCGCTTCCTGCCTGGTTTAGAGGTGTTTCCTTCCTCGCCTGGGCCCCACCCCATCCCCAGTGTGGTTCCTCTGGGGTAGAAACAGTGTGGGCGACATCCTGGAGTCTCCCGGCCCAGCGGGACAGGAGCAGAGTAGGCACCCAGGAGTGAGTGGGGGTGGCCGAGTGAGCTGTGCCTGTAAAGGTGGAGCCCTGGGTGGCCAAGGTCAGCTGCAGACCGCAAGCCAGCCAAGGGTCAAGGCCTTGGGGCCCCTGGAAGGCAGGGCAAGGTCTCCACGGGCCTGGCTTCTATGGAGGCTCCAGTGCCCTAGATCCCTGGGGCCGTGGACAGGTGTTTGCTCTTCACTGGGCTCCAGTTACCCCACCACTGCCTGCATGAGAGCCCTTCCCACTCCCAGTGCCAGTGAGGACTGTGAAAGAAGCCCCTTGCACACTGTGTGCCATCCCCGCCAGGCCGGCCATGCCACTGCTGGCTGGGGCAAGTGGCCGATGGAGGCAGCTCTGCTTGGCGTCTGTGACACACAGGGCGGGGAGGCAGCAGCACGGGGCCCTGGCAGCGTCCCCGAAAACCCTTAATTTTCCTGACTCTCACTATAATCAGGGCGGCACTGAAAGGCAGGCATGCGGCAGATGCGGCTTCTTCCTGGCTGCCGAGTGCTGGCGCTGGGCGCGGAGAGGCTGCACTGCTGCGGGGGACCCTCCCGAGCTATTGTCTCATATTTATAGATTCCGACATTATGTGTTCCTCTTGTTCTCAGAACCTGGAGCTGTTCGCACCTGGGCCGCTGAGTGGGCAGGGTGAGGGCTGCCGAGAGCCTCCGTGGTATGGGTCTGGCTTTCTATGGGCTGGGTGTTGGGAGTGGGGCGTTTCCAGGTCAGGGAGATGAGGGGAGACAGAGCAGTCTGGAAGATGATCCCCCATCCACTCTCAAAGACCCTTAGGCACTGAGTCTGGCCCACAACAGTAGCCATTCTTTTACTGAGCACCTACTGTGTGCCAGGCCCTGGAGAAGAATGTTCACACATCATCTCCACGGAAACACTTGGAAGTGCACCCCACTCCTGTAGGCACTCAATGACATATAAGAATGAATGAATGAGAGGAGAGCTGTCTACCAATCCAGGGTGTGGTTGGAGACTGTCTGCAATGCCCCAAGCCCCAGGAGGCTGAGTAGGAGTTGAACAGGTGAGGGAGGAGGAGCAGGAGGGGCTCAGCCTGGGTCAAGGCCTGGGGGTGAGAGGGGAGAGTGCAAGGATCAGAGAAGGCCCAGTCTAGCTGGAGTGTGGAGGTCAAGGGCTTGGCCATGGGATGGGTGTGTGTGTGTGTGTGTGTGTGACTCTTCCCCTTAAAGCAGGTAAAGATCCCTGGTGACAAATCCAAGGGTGACCCCAGGCTCACTGTGTTGGCCTAGAATTGCTCCTAGGGTCCCTTCGGGGCTCCCACTCCTGCCCTAGAGTAGGTCACTAGCCTGGAGGAGAGGCCTGGATGGGAGTCTGGAGCCTTGGGTTCCAGTTCCTCCTCTGCCACTGATCTGCTGTGTGACCTTGAGCAAGGCCCCGCCCTCTCTGGGGCTCAGTGTCTGAGGCACAGCACCTCTCTCCTGCAGAGGAGCGTGACGTCTGAGGCCCAAGAGCAGGCCCTCCTGGCAGCCTGTGTTGGGAAAAGCTGAGTAAAGCTGTTTCTATTGGTTCAGTGTTACAGGAATGAATGAGTGAGTGAGTGAGTGAGTGAATAGGTGAATGAACTCTACATTCCCCCAGCATACTTTCACCGTGCACCCCACTCTGCCCCATTCACTAGGACCATTTAGGTGAATCTGATACAGACCTCACCCTTCAAGATCTCACGGTCTGCCAGGAGACATAGACCTTGACTAGTGTGGCAGGTGCTAGGAGGGTGGTGGGGGCCTTCACTGCCCACCCCCCCCCCCAGCCAGGAAGGGGACCCAGCAGCGGCTCCAACAGCCCATGCATCTGGAGGCTACCCCAGCACCCCTGGGGGCTTGTTGGGGTGGGCATCAGCTAGTGCCTAGCTCTGAGCCAGCCAGGGAACTGTAGGCATCTGTTCAATTAGCAGACCCTGAACCAAGCTGGGGATGGAGGTGGACTAGGCCTGGGCCAGCCTGGGGAAGACAGACAGAAAGCTCCAGTCATGGTGCAGGTGCGAGCGCTGGGATTCCAGCATGTGCAGATGGAGAGGCAATGTGGGGTGGACTGAAGAGGCTGGTGGGTGGGTCATAAGTGGATGGATGATAATGGGCGGTGTGTAGCAGAGCAGATCACCAGATGGACAGATAGAAACCTAGAGGGGTAGATGGATAGGAGAGGTCAATGGATACAAGTGGCAAGATAGGTAAGGATGAATGAGTGGATGGATGGAAGAATTGATAAGATGCAGGACTGGATGGACAGAACAAGATATCAATGGATGGATATGTGGGTGGGTTGATAGATAGAAGGGTGGATTTCTCATGCAAATGGCATGATGGATAGATGAATGAGTGGGAGGGTCTAAAATGAATGGATAGATGTCAACAGATGGATGAATAAAGGGCTGGATGGATAAAGGAGTATGTGTCAGAGTATGGATGGATACAGGCATGTGAAAATGGATGGATGCTAAATAGTTACAGTCAATGCGTGGATGCTGAGGTGGATGGATGGGAACTTGGGTAATGTCAGTAAGACGATGGATATAAGAACAGATGGGTGGATGGCTGGATACAGGAAGAGTGGATGGATAAGTGCTTGAGTGTGTGTTAGTGAATGCATGGATACAGACAGGGAAGTGTGGATCAGAGCACAAATGGACACATGTCAATGGGTGGATGCATCCGTGGATGGACAGATAGATGTGTGGATACCAGATATAAAAAACAAGGATGGATACATGGATGAATGGGTGATGGATGACAGGAAGGAAGTACTGATGCATGAATGGGTACGTGCTAACAGGTCATTGGTTACAGGGATGGATAGGTGGAAGGATGGTTGGTTAGACAGGTGGAGCATCTTGTTCCCGTAACCCCCAGTCCCTCCCCTTCTGTGATGCCGTAGCAGGGAGGTTGCAGGGCTGGGGAGAGGGCAGGGGGCTATTAGGTCTGTCCAGTTATGTGTGGCTGGAAGACACACTGAGGGAACAATGAGGCAGTGGAATAGCATCTTGGAAAGACAGGTGACTAGCGGGAACTCCTGCAGGAACTCCTTGTCCAGGGAGATGTCCTGGGAGGTCTGGATGGCTCAAGTGCACACCCCTTCTGAGGAAGAAAGTCTGGGGCAGAATTCAGAATGCAGAATCTGGTGGCACAGTGCGTGGACGTGGACGCTAGGGCCTGTGGCCACCTTGGAGGGTTCTTGGGCCAGCACAGAAGTAACCGGAAGCAGAGGCAGGGTGGTGCAAAGCACAAGTGTAAGAATCCTCAGCACTGGAGTGTCCTCGTCTGTAAAAGTGGAGGACGGCACTAGAAATTTCTGTACTGGATTGAGGGAGGCTTGGAAGGTGACTGCCCTCCTGGCATATGGCAGGCCGTGGCTGTTTACCAGTCACTCCTTGGAGCCCATGTTCTCCTCCCTGAAATGGGGTAGCGAGTCCTAGCTTGGAGGGTTGCCGTGGTAAGTGAGGTGATGCTGGGAGCTCTTAGTGGTTGCTCAGCCTGCCCTTCCTTCCCCCCCGCCCCCGGCAGGGTCCCACTGCCGCCCTGTGGCCGGGTCTCCCTGTTCCAGCCCCAGGAGGCAGCCAGCAGCTGTGTTCACCCTCTCTCTGAACTCACAGACACCAGCTGCCCACCCATGGGAGCAGGGTGGGGCCCGGTGGTGGAGGAGGGACTGAAGGTGTCCCAGAGTGAGACGGAGCATGAGTGCATGAGCTCTGGGGTTCCCACCCTAGGTCTGCCACATCCAAGCCACAGGACCTCAGCCAAGTCACTTCAACTCCATGAGAGATGGCTCCGTTAAGCATGAAAAAGAGTTCAGAGCCGTCCCACCTCATAGGACCAGCTGAGGATTTGGGCAATGATGTGGGGCTTGGCACACAGTAGGGGCTCAGGAAGCGGGGCTGAGATAGATGAGTCAGGAGGCCAGGGCTGCCATGGCAGGAGCCGGAAGCCCTTTCAGGAGAGGCAGCCCAGGCTGCTGAGAGGTGAGCAGGCACAGGCTGCGAGCCGCGGCAGCCGACAGCATCCTCCAGGGCTTCGGGCCCAGGCGGCTGAGAGCCAGTGGGTTGTTATGACAACAGGAACTTGTCTGATGCAGCTGGCAACTCTGGGAGAGGCTCAGAGGACCTGCTGGCCAGGGCCCCGATAGCATTCCTACGACCACGCATACTAGGGGAATGGACAAATTAGAGCCCCAGGCTAATGGGTCATGAGGCCCTACTAGAAACCAGGCTCCATGCTGATGGCATCCAGCAGGCATCTCTCCCTGCCCCAGGGCTGGGGGCTGCTCTGTCCCCACGTGGCAATGAGGAGGGGACATGACTTGCCCAAGGCCGATTGGGGTGTGGGAAGTGGATTTGACCTTGAATCTGCCAGCCTCCGTGTTCTTTTGCCACTGGCAATGGAACAGGGCGAGATGACTGTGCTGGGGAAGGGGCTGTCTAAGTGTAAGGGGGCGACTTGCAAGGGACTGCAAGGGTGGGTGGAGACGCGGTGGCCTTCCCAAGAGTCCAAGATCCCTGATTCCCCGGGTGCTCTTCCCCAGGGCTCAGCCCAGAGGTGGTCCACCCCAGGCTGGGGATGCTTGCGAACTGACAGTCTGAATCTGTGCTTCATTCACTTACTCATTTGAGAGCTACTTGAGCACCTGGCCTGGCCCCGGGAGGAGAGCTGGAGTAGAACGGAGCTCACATTCTAGGGAGGACTCACATCATACACAAATAATCGCAAATATATCAGTTACAGTTAGGGGTCATGTTATGGGAAGAGCAGGAGTTATAAGAGGCTGTTACAGGGGTACCTGATCTGATCTGGAGGATGGACGCAGACAGGCTGTTGAACCAGGGCCCTGAAAGTCAGATGGGAGTTAGATGATGAGAAGAGGGGAGGAGAGAGGGAATGAGAGTGCTCCTGGCAGCGGGAACAGCAAGTGCAAAGGCCCTGAGATCAGATAGAGCTTAGCACATTCAGGAACTACATGGAAGTTCCTGGGGTGGGCTGGGCCATCAGGGCCTTGCAGGGTGTATGAATGTGTGACATTGTCTGGTTATCTGGTCTGTGATTTTAAAAGTTCACACCAGCATGTTTTTAGAATGGACCAAGCTAGACTAGCATGGGGAGGGGCCCCAGGGTGGGGGGATTGCAGGTGTCCGGGTGAGACATGGTGGCACCTGGGATCAGCAAGGTGATGGTGAGGTTGGAGGGAGGTAGCCAGGTCTGAAGCTAAACAGCCATGGCCAGGTGGTTAGGGAGAGAGAAGGGGAGGGTCCAGGCAGCCCTGTCCCTGTCTTTGGGCAGCTGAGTTCATTAAACTTCTCAGACATTCAGTCACAGGTACTATGGAGCATCCAGAGAGGTGTCCAACTGAGCCCGGAAAAAAGGGGTCCCCAGCACTTGATGTGAGACATCTAGGCACTGCCAGATGGGCAGAGGCCCCAGACACACGGTCATGAGCAGGCAGTACCAAAAGGGCTTAGGCCATACTGCAAGCAGCACCAGAAGTCAGCGCTGGGGATCGTGGCCAAGGGCCTGGGGCTGCCACCCCTCAGTGAGCCTTCCTTTGACTCATGCAGCTGCATCATGGGATGGAGTCTTGCCTGCACCCCTGGCTTCCTGTGATGCCAGGGTTAGGTGTGTCTCTCTTCACACAAAGGAGCAAGTGCTTGGGCCTGGCTCTGGCCCTTCTCTGGGGTAATCTCCCCCACCCCACATCTATCTAACTACACCCTGGGACCCCATGTGCCAAAGGCTCTCACCTCATAGTGTTGTCAACCATGGTTCCTCACCTTATCCCCTGTGTATCGGTGAGGAATTGCACACAGCTGCTAGTAATGGAGCCTGGACATAACCATGATTTAAACAAAACAGGGGGTTATATCTCTCGTTAAAATAGTGCCAGAGGCAGGTGGTCCAGGATTGGTGTGATGACTCAGTGGTCATCAGGAACCCAGGTTCTTTGGTCTTTCTGCTTCTCCAGCCTTTATGTATGGCTTCTGCACAAGTTTGCCTCATAGCGCAGTGTAGCTGCAGTAGCTCCAACCATCACTTGCATGTTCCAGATAAAAAGCAAGAGGGTTGGGAATGGGTGTGACAAGGGCACAGGCAAGCTTTCTGATCCCTTTTAAGGAGTCATGCGTAATAATTTCTGTTTATATCTCATTGGCTACCTCTGGCTGCAAAGGAGCCTGGGAAATGCTGTGTATTTTGCCTCCCAGAATAAAATGAGGGTTCTTCATCAAGGAAGAGTAGGAGGACAGTGGGCAACCAACAGTCTCCACCGCAGCCTCCCATTCTGCCAAATGGAGGCAGTTCTAATTTCCCCTCCTTCAGGCCCATGTTCACCCTGCTGTGACAGTCATCGTGGCCATCTGTGTACTGCCTGCCTCCCCACGTCCCTGCCCTCAGCACCACACCTGGCAGAGTTGAGGAAACGTGATGAGTGGTGCGTGTGAGGCCCAGCCCAGGGCTCCCCCGACCCCAGCACACAGCAGGTGCTCAGTCAGTGCAGGCTGCCTCCCCAGGCAGACACAGAGCCCAGGACATGACCTTCTCTTCTCTAGTGCTTTCTAAGCCCTGAAGCCCAGCTCCCATTTAGTGAGAATCAATTTAGGGGGCAGGAGGCCCCCTGCCACGTGCTCGCTGAATCGATGGACAGGCGGGCATTCAGCTGATCACTCTGGCCGTTGAGGGACGGGTGGCCCTGAGCCCTCTGCTTCCCAAGTGGGCATAGAGATCCCAGCCCCATGGGAGAAGAGAAGTGGGGGTCAGTGAGGTACGGGGAGAGGCTTGACCTTGGACTGACTGAGGAGGATGCTCTCTGGGGTTGGCTCCCAGGCACGGGGCCCCGACCCCAGCTGCCCCAGACAGAATGGCCACGGCTCCCTCATAGAGTCCAGGGCTGAAGCCCTCAGGAAGGAAGCCTGCAGAGAGCACCTTCAAAGAAGCAAACCAGGCCCCACCTCAGGCCGGAACCCCAAGGGCCCACCGTCTCACCCCTGCTGGGCAGCACAGCCTGGTCAGGAGGAGGCAGAGGCCTCACCTGGCCTGCTGTCCACCCCAGAGCCCTTGGGGACAGGCCCTCTGGCCCGGCTGGGCCGCCGACGGGAGGCCAGGCTGCCCTTCTCCAGGTTCCTGGATGAGGTCACTGTGCGGGTTCTGGACCCCGGGACCCTGGAGGCCTTCCGGGGGCTCAGAGGACGCAGCCCAGAGCCCTCCCCGGATGAGGAAGGCCCCGGCCTGGCCCCGGAGCCCCTTGCAGGAGCTGCAGCTCCAGAGAAGACCCTGGCCCTGAGACCCCAGCTGTCCTCGGAGGCAGCAGCGGAGGCTGCAAGCGGAGGGGGGCCAGGCCGGGCCGTGGAGACCAGTGGGCCTCGCATGGACAGTGGCAAACAAGGAGGCCGAGCTGCCTCCCCCAGGAGGCCTCCAAGCCGGGTGAGTCTCAGCCCCAGCCTGTCCCCCAGCAGGCAGCCCCTTCCCTCCTCCCTCCATATGCATTTCCCCACAACTTCTGGCTGACCTCCTCCGATTTCCCCCATCACATCCTCTTATAATCACTGTAGCTGGAAAAACCTTAAGCACCAAAAGAATGGATCTCTAGGATGAAGCTTCTGGCTTTGGGGCAGGCAGACTATTTCTGGACTGAGCGCACATGAGTGAACAACAACAACAGCAGTAATAATACCGCAGAGCCCTTGGCGTTTTACCGCGGGATTCATATGACCATACCTTTGAATTTTTGAACCTCAGACACATCCGCGTGAGGTTGGATGTCGCAGCACTGTCAGGCAGATAGGTGGATTCACATCCTTCGTAGCTGCCCGCATTTTATGGAGTTGGAAGCTGAGGCTCTAAGAAGCTACTGCTTGTGGGGAGGCCCCCACCCTGGGGAGTCTGGGCTTGGATTGAGGTCTTCATATGTAAGTGCATGTCTCCCTTTCAGGACCCCCTCTACACACACACTCTGGCCTCTGACAGACGGACAGAAAGATTTGGTGAGACGTGCGTGGCTGTCCTGGGGGATCAGGTTGTGCTGGGCAGCACCCCCACCTTGCTGCTGACCGTCTGTCTCCCAAACCATCTATATCTCCTGAAGTCAGGGCAGGTCCTTGCGAGCTGTTGACATTGCCCTGTCCCTGACTTCTCTGGGCACAGGACCAAGGTGGGCTGGCAGGGCCAGGTGGGTGGAGATCTTTCACAGGCCCCTCCAAGAATGGCCTCCCTGCTGAGAAAGACTGTTTTAAAAACAAAATCCTGGGCAGCAGCAATGGCTGATGCTTGCTGAGCATTTGCCAGTGCTGTTCTAGCTCTTGGCCCCTGGCCTCAGTGCACCCTCAGGGGGTCTGTGCCATCCTTACACTCCCTGCGTGTAGGGAAAGGACAGGTGAGGGGAGGTCATGAGAGGAGCCGGGGCCAGACACAGGCCATCTTAGCCTCCCCCTCTGCAGCTCTGCTCCTCCGCGCCACTTGCCTCCAATGACCTGGGCTGCCTCTTTCTCCAGGGAGGGCCCAGGGGCAGCGTGGCTGGTGGAGAGTTCTGGGTGTTTGAAGCCCACCGGCCCTTCCCCTGGGGTCTGCTGGGCCAGCTGTGCTGAACTTAGCCCAGGGGTCCTCAGCTCAGGGTAGACTTGGTTCAAGGATGCTACCTGCTGTGTGACCTGGACAGGTCACCCACCCGCTCTGGGCCTTGGTTTCCACAACCATGAGAAGGCAGTAATGGTCATGATTTTTCTTTTGCTTTGTCATGGGGAAAGGATCCAGCAGGCACCCAAGAAGCATCGTGTCCCCAGCCTCTTCCAGGTCCTGGCGATCTGAGACCCCTTCCTCTCCTCTGCTCTGGGCTCTGCAGACCTCATTCAGGGGACCACTGGGTCCCGGGGGAGCCCCATGGTGTCCAGGCTTCTAGAGGATTCCGTCTTAAGGCTCCTCGCATGTGCCTCCTCAGCACAGGGCCTCAGGGACCTGGTGCTGGGGTAGTAGGGGACTGGCACTGGGCCTTCCCAAGGAGCCACTGTTGACTCCTTGAAGTGGGAGGTGATCATCAGGCCCCACCCCTCCAACTCCAGCATCACATCACATGGTGAGCATCTACTCTGGGCCCCTTCAGCTCCAGCCTTGCATCAAATACTCAAAACAGGCCAGTGAGAGAGATACTAGGGTCAGCCCCATTTCACAGACCAGGAACTGAGGCTCAGAGACCTGAGCCTGGCAGGGTCCTGGCTGGGCTGTTCTCTGGCTCAGTGAACCAGGGCAAACCATGTCCCCAGCAGTGTCCTCCTGTGTGTAGGGAGGAGATTCCAGATAATGGGTGACGGTGCCTGGCGCACAGCAGGAATTCAGTCCCCAGGACGATGGTAGCCACAGCCCCTCTACCCACTTCCCTGCACCTGCGCCCTCCTGGCCTGGACAGGCTCGTGTCCCCGGAGAGTTCCCAGGGTGAAGGTAGAGCTTTGGGCAAGCAGGGCAGACCCCTGGCTTCCGGTCATCAGTCTGAAAGCCCTTTCTCAAGGACAGCGCCTGGAGTCACATCATTAACCGCTCCTGGGAGGAAGCCACAAACCAGGGGAGGGCCCAGCGCTTTAGTCCTACCTCTGCCCCTTCTGGCTGAGTGATCATGGGAGGCTCTGATCTGCCCCTTCATTGCCCAGCAAACCAGAAGCCACCGTAGAAGGTCTCTGGGACCTCCAGCTGTCACTATCACAGACCTGGTACCAAGGCTCACTCATACTATAGTGTGAATGGCTGGAGCTAGCCAATTCCTGAGAACAAAAGGGTCAGAAGAAGAGCAAGAAGCACAGGGCCGGGGTCGTGGAAGAAGAAGCAGCCCAGTGGTGCTGTGATGAGACCCTGGACACCAGGCCTGGAGTCCCCAGAGCTGCGTTTGGACCCTATCCACGGAATGACCTCACATAAGCTACTCCACTCTCCGAGCCTCAGTCTCCCCATCTGGAGGGTCAGCTTAATGTGTGACAGCGCCTCTCCCCAGTGGGGGACCCCCGAGGTGCTCTGGAGGAGGGCAGCTGCTTCCCTGCTTCCCAACTGTTGCCACGTGGGAATGTGGGCCGGAGTTGCCAGATCTTCCAAAATTTCAGTAAGAAGCCAAAAATATGGATTTTAAAATGTAAACTCTCCCAATTTTTAAATGTTGGCTCAAATGTTTAAAAAAAAAAAATTAAAACCCTCTTGCAGGCCAAATACAACATGCTGGTGGGCCAGATTTAGCTCAGGAGGCCAGTTTGCAGCCACAGGCCTGGCCCATCTGCATCTCGGGCTGGGAACCTGAGGCCTTGCGGAGCCCAGGGAAGCTTTGGGCTCCGCCAGGGATGGGACCAGCCACCTCTCAGCCTGTACAGCGAGGTCCTCCAGAATCCCAAGGGGAAAGACATTCTTGGTCCCATCTGGGCGCAGCCCCAAGCCAAGGTTTGGTTCAAGGTCCCAGCTTGCTGGGCCAGCACTCGCCCCTCTCCCATTCATCAGTTAAAGCCAGCTCACCTTGGTATTCTGGCCAAGGTACCAGCGGAGGACTCACTGTGTGCCCAGCACAGGCGAGCCCTCTGGGGGATGCGGAGGGACACAAGGCCAGCTTCTCACCCATGAAGCAGTCTGTGACACCCCGCCTCTGCTCCTACCCGCCCCACCCTCTTCTCAGTCTCCTGGGCTGGCTCCGCCCCCACCCTGAACCCTCACCGAGTAGAGCCCCCTCCTCTTCCCCACCTGTACTCACTCCGTTGGGGACCTCATCCAGTGTCAGAGCTTGAGTGTCGTCTCCATGCTGACCACTCCCAGATTCACACCTCCTGGACCATACTCTGAACTCCAAACCCATGTCCCTACCCCCTTGTCAATGTCCCCACTGGGATGTCTGGTAGACACCTCTGGACCTGCACTTTGGTCTCCTCCCCACCCCTCTTCCAGCTGCTCAGGCCAAAAGACGTGACCTCATCTTTGGTGATTCTTTCACACCCACCTCTAGTCTGTCGGGGCATCTGAGTGCCTCCACCCTGGTCCCCACTTGAGTACCTGGCTGGACTCCTTGGTCCCCGCACTCAGCCCTCTGTGTGCCCTCTGCAGGCAGCCTCAGGACAATCTTCTGTTCAGCTCTGCAGGGGCTTCCAGCCTACTCAAGATAGAAGCCAAAGTCCTGGCAATGGCCCACAAGGCCCCCAGCTCGGTCTCCGCTCCCCGCTGGTGGCCAGGCGCCCCCCATACCTGGCGGGGGAGGTGTGCTGCACTGATGTCCTGGGTCATCTGCTTCCCTGTGTGAAAATCCCAGCACCGTGAGAGCAGAAAATTTCCTCTAGCTTGTTCACTGCTGGGTCCCTTAGAGCACTGCACAGTAAATGTTTGTTGAATGAATGCAAGAAGGCAAGGAGTGATGCAAAACATCTTCAAAGAGAGTCCAACATGAATGATTACGTTAAAAGGCTGGCTCTCAGGAGTGGCTGCAGCCCTGTCCCCAAGACAGTCCCTAACATGCATGTGGCAACCTTGTCACCCAGAATATCCTTTGAAGATTTTCCATCTTCTCTGAATGAGGGATTGAGCTCAGAGAGGTTGAGAGTTTTGCCTGAGGTCACACAGGTGCAGAGGAGGCCCAAGTCACCATCAGTGGGAGAGGGTAGCCCTTGTATTGGCCACATCTGGGATTTGTTCCCTGACCCCTATCTCTGCCCTCCATACTCTTCAGTTTGTTTCGTCTCCTTAAGAAGAGAGTAGGGGAGCAGGGTAAGGAGGAAACTGAAGCCCAGAGTAGATCTAAGGAGGGCCCAGGGGACGGAGCACAGGCCCCAAGGGAGCGCAGAGAGGGGCCCAGAACCCAGGGACGAGTCAGAGGCAGAGTGGGGACCTCAGCACCCAGCAGGCCTCTCCCTGACTGAACTGGCCTTCCTTCTCTCAGCAGTTTTGGGAACTGGAGGATCTGGAGGGGAAGGGGCAGCGATACCACCAGGTCAGATGGTCCAGTAGAGGATTCACACACCTGCTCGTGGGGGCCAGAGCAGGACTGACGCACACCAGCAGAGGGGGTCCCTGTGTGCCGTGCGGGTACCAAGTGGTGTCAGGTGCCCCCAGGATGGGGGTGGGCTTGAGGGAGGGGCGTGGGGTGGTGTGCAAATGGTGGGGGCTGTGAGAGCAGACCAGAGGCTGCTCCAGGTGGAGAGCAGATGCCACTGGCTGGGGATTCAGAGCAACTGCATTCATGCAGGCATTCGGCTCATTGGAGGCCTCTGTGCCAGGCCACAGGGATAGAGACACCGTGCCTGAAGCAGAGGGGCCCTGCTGTCAGGGCTGTCGTTTTTGATGAAGGGGCAGGGGCAGGGGCAGTGTGAGGGCAGGCAAATGACCAAAGAGAATGAGTCCAAAGAGATAGGATGTGATGAGAAATCATTTGGTGGGAAAGAGAGGCTCCTTAAATGAGTGCTCAGAGAAAGAAGCACCAGCCCTGTAAAAATCCAGGCAGAGGGAAGATATGCAAAGGCCCTGAGGCAGGAGTGAGCTGGGTGAGCTTGGGACCAGCAAAGTGGCCACTGTGGCCAGTGTGTGCCTGGTGAAGGGCAGGTGATGGGGGTGTGGTCAGATGGTTACTCAGGGGCAAGTCAATATTTACCAACCCCTCACTGAGGCTTTTCTGGTGGCACAGTTGCCTCCCTCATTGCCCCTTGAGTGCATCAGTCACTGTGCCCAGGTGCCACTGGGAGGATGGCAGCTTGAGAGACTGGCCCCAAACCTCCACACTTCTGGAAGCTCCGAGTCTCTCCAGGAATAGGGAAAGGAGGCAGGAGGGAGGTGTCAGGGCTGCGGTGGTCAGCAGGGATGCATGTACAGCCCAGTTTGTCCAACAAGTAGGACTTGTCTGATGCTGGGAAATACAGATGGTCACTGGACTGGATCACCCAGAGTGCACAAGGGAAGAGTTTGGTGCCGACAGTGACAAGGTCACAGGTATGCTGCAGGAATAGGCGTGGGGCTGTGAGTGTGGGGTAAACTGGAGCAACAGTGCCCAGGGCAGGGATGGACTGTCTGTCTAAGAGCGCCCAAGTGCCCACCTGTGTTCCCACCTGTACCAGGAGAGCACTGGGAGCGCCTTGCCTGAAGTCCCCTGGAGGGGCCAGAGGGGTCCTGGCGGTGTTTCGTGCCCCTTCACTTCACACCGGGGACGCTGGACTTCTCACAGGTCTCTCACAGCCTTGGTCCCCACCTGCCCCTGCCTGCTTCCTATAATGGAGGCACCTCCTCTGGCCTGAGACCCAGGCAGTGCCCCCATTCTCCACTGCCCAGCCCACCAGGCAGTCCCCTGCTAGCCTCAGGTGACTCTGAGCAAGCCCACTTCATGCTCTGGCCTGGGTACTCTCATCCAAAAGAGGGGCATCTCAGGAACATCCCCAGATCTTGCGGTTATGGATTGCAGAGTCAACACCTGAATGTGGGGCAGAGCAAGACCATTGCCAAAGGCACAGCCCCTCCCAACAGGGCCCACCACACACAGTTGTGACTGCTCTTTGCACGTGCAACCAGAGCTTCGCGCACAACTCCCACCCCCAGGTGAGGTGTTGGATAACCCCGGAACACAGCTGGGAGAGACACAGCCTCTGCTCCAAGGAGCACACACCTGGTGTGGAGGCCAAACCGAACAACTCCACTGGGTCTCTATGGAGGGCTGCCTGGAGGAGGCAGCCTTTAAGGGTGAAGGCAATGGTTACCACACAGGCACTGGGTCTGGGGAGAATTTGAGACATCACGATAGGATCAGAGCCAGGCTTCAGCCGAGTGAAGGGAGGGGTTGCTGAGGTACTGGGACTAGATCCCCTCCTGTTCCTTGTCAGCCTTCTGCCCCGCCCCATCCCTACCCCCTGCCATAAGGGCAACTCAGCAGCCTCTCCTAGAGTCCCTTCTTGGGGGAGAAATTCCCAGACAGAACTTTTAGAAGAGCTGAAACATTCAATATAAATAATTAATGCTAAATTTTTATAATTAAATTTTAATACATCCTTATTAATTTTAGACAAACTCCCTGACAGGTCATTCACTGTGAGTGACTGAGGCAACTGGAGACATATGAGGGGTGTCCCCAGCCTTTGGGCGGGAAGATCTTTGAGGAATGGGGTCCAGGCCCAGCTGGGCTCTCTCTGAGCTTTGCTCTCCTCATCTGTAAAATGGGAGTGACGGCCTCGCCGGTGTCGCTGCCCTGAGGAGCAGTTGGACAGCTATGAGCTCGCAGGGCTGCCGGGTGGTGGTGTCATTATTATCTCTGTCCTTCTGCTGAGGGTGGACTCCCAGGACAGGAGCCGAGGTTTCATTTCTCAACCATTAGCCCCTGGAGGGCAGGGCTCACCTCATTTGCTGCCGCCTCCCCACCCCAAGAACTGAACCCAGAGCTAATAAATGAGCGAGGAACCGTGGGTGGATGATGGAACACTTGGACTTTTGGGGTTGGGGCTGACCCTCCGAACGCAGGGCTCCTCCCACCCTGCGTTGGCGGGGTGGAGGCCAGGCCTGCTGGGTGCTGGGGGTGCCCTGGTGAAGGGACAGGGTTCCTGCCCGGAACTCACAGCCAGAAGGAAAGAGGCAGGGAAAGACACGCCGCAGAGGTGTAGGATTCAAGCATGCACTGTCCGTGTTTATTGAGCGCCTGCTGTATGCTGGGATCTAGTGTGCTGAGCCGGGTGATGGGAACCTGGGCAAGGTGGGCCTGGGTACATAGGGGGCGTCGGGGAGGTGTTGGCCAATCGGCCAGCTCTTTGTCTTGTGGGAGGAGGGTATATAGAGGGGTCTGGGCTCGTGGTCTCCGACAACTTTTCGAGCGTCGGGGATTGTGTCTGGCTGCCAATCCAGACGCCTTGGGGATCCTGTCTTCTGAAATTCTTTCCCGCACCCCAGCCCCTCCGCAGTCCGCGATGCAGAAGGGCAGCAGAGCTCCTCGTCTTGCTCCCCCTGCCCCCAACCCCAGCGTGCAGGTGAGGAAACTGAGGCCAGGGGAGTGCCGGGAGGGTCTGCCGGAGCACCCGGGGAGTTGGTGTCCGAGCCTGACGGAGGCCCCCCGGCAGGGCCTTCCAGCTCGGCGCTGGCGGCCGGGCTGCGCCCTCGCCCGGCGGGGCGGTGGGGGAGGCGGCGTGGAGCCCGGACCGGAGCGGAGCGCGCTCCCGGCGGACGCGGCGGCGGCGCCCGGCGCGAGGGGCCGGGATGGGCAGTCATCAGTCTTCCCAGGTGTGTCGCATGGTCCCTAGGCTCACTCCCCTGTCCCCCTTTAATGCCGGGCATGGCACGGAAAGACGGGAAAAGCCCCCGGGAGCGGCCTCTCCCGAGCGATGGAGAGCCCTCCCTGCGCCCCCCGCTCCGCGCAGGAAGTGCGGTCCCGCCCGGGCCGCTCGCAGTCCGGGTCGTTCGCCGGCGCCCGCAGGGTTAACGGCAGCGGGTGGTCCCCCCGCCCGGCCCGCAGAGGGGCTGCCCCGCTACGCGGGGCTGGGCGGGGAGGGTCTCAAAGCCGCGCGCAGTTGGGTCTGCGCAAGCCCGGCGGGGAGCCCCGCCGGCGAGCCGGTGGCGCAAGGGTTAATCCCTCGGGCCCGGGAGGGGCGAGACAGGCCCGGACCCCAGAAGCTGAGGGCAGCAGGGTCCCTGACTGAGGAGTCTGAGGTCCCGAGTGCTCTCCCCCTCGGATCGTGTGCGTTGTCAGGTTTTACACTCCCGTACGGCCCCCAATTGCCCGATTCGAACATTCTCCGACTCGGAGACTCTGCAATTCCGGGCTTGGCTTCCTCCCGGAGGGAGCGCGGGGCTGCAAGGGTTAACGGGAGGGGTGGGGCGGTGGGGGGAGCAGCGGGGGCCGAGGCCGCCGGAGAGTTAACGCGGCCGAGCCGGGTGCCCTCTCTTTCGGGCAGGCGAGACTGGGATCGCCCCGGGCAGCGCAGTCCGAGTCCTCAGGCTAGCCCCTTCCTCTTCCCGGGGGGCGTAACTCGGTGCGCGGCGGCCCGGGCAGGCTCACCTGTTACTCAGCCGAGGCCCCGCGCACCCACTGAGTCCCAGGCACCGCGGCCGGGCAGTGTGGGCTGGGGGCGCGCGGGGCAGACTTTGCAACAACCGAGCCGCGCAGGGGGTGCCCCGCCGCCGCGCCCGCCTGTGCCCGCTGTGCCCGGCTCAGCCCTGCGCGACCGCGGAGCGCACGCCTCCTGCCTGCTGACCCTCTCGTTTGGTTTCTCGCAGGCCTCTGCTGCAGACATGGAGAAACTCAGGTGAGTGGAGCGTCTTCCGTGCCGCGGCTCCCGGGGCCAGGGTCGGGAATGGGGGCGCTGGGGAAGAAGAGGGAAGAAAGCTGTGCCCGAGCGCATCTACAGCCCGCAGCCACCTAGCGGGGCTGGCCCGGGCCGGTGTGCCTGTGTGTGGTGCGTGAGTGCGCTCGGAGAGACAGTGGGGAGCCCCGCGCGCGCGGGGGTCCTCGGCCGGGCCGGGGCCACTGCGGCTGAGTGTGGGCGAGCGCCACCAGGGCCAGGCCGGCCGGCGCGCGGGCCTCCGCGATCCCCAGTGCCCTGCCCTGGACTCTCGATTGTCCCCAGGGACCCTCGGGGTTTCTGGTCCTGCTGTTTCGCACCGGTCCCCCGCGCCGGCCGGTCCCCTCACCCCTCAGCTGACAGCTGCCTGGTTCTGAGCTTTTAAGTTTCCGCCCGGTGGTGGCGGGGGTGGGGGATGGAGTCCTCGAGGCTGGCCGTGGCAGTCGCGTCTTGGAGCCATTTTGGGGGAAATCCCGCGACGGCGTCTGGGGAGTGTCCCCTTCGGCCTCTCTCCAGGTACTAAACTTTGAGCCTTAGTGAACTCCCCGGGGCTCACTACACGCGGCAGGCCCGCCATCAGTGGATTTGAATATTCACGACTTCCCTTGGCCACCCTGACCCCCACTTTGGGAACACCCCTCCTGTGTTTTCCTTCCAGAGTCTGAGCCAAGGTGTTGAGTGGGCACAAGGCCCAGCGCTGGCAGCTAGGTTTCAGGACTATTGACCCCCTTCTAGTGGGTCTCTAGGCCTCCTCCCTCCACGTCTTGCCCCTCCCAAGGCCAGAATCAGCACCGGTGGGGAGAAAGCCAGGTGCACCCATTCCCCAAGGGGCCTGCACCCAGCAGAGCCCAGTTTCTTCCCGGGCAAGTACCTAGGTCGAGGGGAGAAGGGCCCTGGACCTTCCCAAGTGACCCTCAGTGCTGTGGGTGAGTCACTTGGGAATGCCCAGGTGGGAACTTGGGGACAGGTGGGCTCACACAGAGGCCCCAGACTGGACATGAGAGCAGGGCCATCTTCTGGCCACTGAGCTGGAGTGCAGCCCTCCCTTGTGGGTCCCACAGGGCCAGAACCCATTTGTCTTGGGCTGGGAGGAGGGGTCCAGTCTTTTAGGAGCTCAGACCCAAAACCAGATGTCCTTCAGCCAGGCCTACCGTGTCAAGGTCAAGGTCAATGTCCAGGTGATGATGAGGCCCAGGGAGAGGCAGCCCAGCCTCTGGCCACAGAGATGAGCTCAGGCCTGAGTCCAGGCCTCTGACCCTAGGCCAGGACCCTCCCTGATACCCCTATCGGCTATCATCTCACCAGTACCCCCACCAGAATGGGGAGGGGTCACTACTTAACTCAACTGGGACTTGAAAAACAAGGTAGCATTCATGTGACACCCTGAGGCCAGCCTGGAGGGGGAGGTCCCCTCTATGGCTCTGTTTCCCTCTCTCTCCATGCCCAGCCAAGGCTCTTGAGCCCCTGTCCCTGTGCTCTAGGCAGTAGGGACAGAGACATGGCCCAGCCTGGTTAGGAGCATGGGTGGACAGGTGAGCCAGGTGGGCAAATCCCCTGCCCTAGCTGCTGAGGGCGCCAAGCATCTCTTTGCTGGGTGAGCTGAGGGCTTCCCTGAGCTGAATCCTGAAGGCTGGTGGCAGTGGCCAGGGCCCAGCCTTCTGGGCTGCACTGAGCCACACAGCCTCTCAGCAGAAGCAGAGTTCTGGAGCTGGTGGGAACGGGGCGTTCCCATGTGGCCAGGACCCCGAATAGCCTCCTAGAACTGGGGACTGTCCTGCCCTCCTCTCTCTCTCGCCCCATTAGTGTTTTCAGGGACGCCTCGAGGGCCTTTCTGGACCATTTCTTCCCAGCCAGTGCTGATGTTGCCCCTGCAGGGTTCTGCCCCAAATTTTGTGCCAGGGGTCCAGGACCAAGAGTCCCTGAAGGGTGAAGGAGAAGTTGCTGAGCATGGCCACCCACAGAGTAGGTCACAGGGTGTGGGGGCCCACGGACCCTGTCTCTGGCAAAGCCCTGACCCTCTCTGGGCCTTAGTTTCCCCATCTGTAAAGTGGGTGTCCTAACCATCCCTACCTTGCAGGACTGTTGGGAGGATGACGTGAGCTACTGTGGGTGACAGGCTTCACCTGGGACCTGGCCCACAGCAGGGGTCCAGGGACATGTTCACTCTGGGGCATCCAAGCTGCATGACCATGGGTTTCCAGGCAGAAGAAGATTCATCTGTGGTCCAAGTGAAGGGGTCGTGGGGTGCCCAGAGGAATGGCCCTGTGCCCAGGTCCCACCTCCTGTCCCGCCCCTAGGTCCACAGTGCAAGCTGGGCCTAAGGATCTGAACTGATCTCCAATAGGGCAGGCCCTTTGCCCCATCCAATACTTGTCTCTCTCTCTCTCTCTCTCTCTCTCACACACACACACACACACAAACACACACACACAAACACACACACACACACACACACACATCCAGTACCCAGAACCACACTCAGCTCATGGGAGGGTCCAGTAAATATTTGTTGAATGAACAAAAGGACTGTGTCACTGTGACCCTCAGTGGCTCCCTTTGTGGGCAGATACACAGCTGGGGCTCGCCCTGCCCTAGCCCCTCTGCCTGAGTCCCTCTCCTCGCCACCCACCCCATACTGCAGCCCCACTTCTGAGTCCCAAACTAGCTGTCACCATCACGCCTCTCTGCCTTTGCCCATGCTGTTGCTTCTGCTCCAAATGCCCTTCCACTTACCTTCTTGTCCACATGACAAACTAGTTGTCCTCCCTGTCATCTTTTCTGTCTGGCTGCTGTGACCCTCTTGTCCCTCACCCCTAAGTGGCCTCATTCCCACTCTGTGTACCAGGTCCTGTACTGGTGCTGAGAGAGGCCAGCCCTCCAGAACAGGGTCACAAGCCCATTACCACACCCTCCCAGGGATCCCAGGTTGGACATTCTGGACTGGGGATTCAGGGAGGGCTTCCTGGAAGCAGGGACATTTGAGCTAAGGCTTGAAAGATAAATAGGAGTTTGCATGGAAGACAGACAGGACAAGCCTTCCAAGAGGTGCAAAGTCCTGGGGGGGTCTGAGGAAGCAAGGATGTGTTCAGAGTGAGGAGCTGGGGGGGGCGGTGGAGGCAGGGGGTGTGTCCCCTGTCCTCCCCACCCAGATGGAAGCCCCTGAGAGTGGAGTCTGGGTCTGACCCCCCTCGATATCTCCAGCCCCGATGCCTGCCAGGGACTGGCCTGCCATAAGGCTCCCCCAAGTCTGGCCACCTCTGCTCTGGCTTAATGTGTGCCCCCTGCCCCTCACTCACTCAGCTGCCCTGCCTCTGACTGCTTGAAAAACTCTTCTGGTGACACTCAAATATTTGCAGATATTAGCGAGTCCCTGGCGGCTCTCCGTGAGCGGAGCCGCTGCGCCCGCTAAGCCCCAAGTTAATCCCCTCCGCCGCCTTCCTCTGCATGGGGTCCTCCCGCCTTCGCTCCCGCCGCGGCCACTTTGTCGGCTGCGTGCCTTTCGGCGAGCCACTTCCTCTGTGTGAGCCTCAGTCCCCTCCTCCGTCGTATAGCAAAGTGGGTCAGTTGCCTTGTATGGCACCTGGGACACAGAAGATGCCCGTGAAACCCAGAGCTATTCCTGTTCCGAGTCCACCCCTCCCCCCACAATATGATTTTTCAAAGTTGTGAACTGTGATAGGCATGTAGAAAAAGTAATAAATATCTGTGCCATTCTAGAGGTTAAATTTAGGACGACCACCACCCAGGTCAAGAAGATGAATCCTGCCGGCTTCCCAGGCCCCCCCACCCCCAAGACCCTGCCTAACCAGCCCCCACCGGCTCCCCGGAGGGCTCCAGGATCCCGCTTTTCCCAGAAACGGTTGCTTGTTTTCTTCATGTTTGGCTGCCCGGGAGCTTCCCTAACTGACTCCGTTTCGTTTTGCCGGGTCCGCAGCTCCACGTACATGATATCTTTTAGCCTGTGATTTTCAGCTTGGCTTTTTCTTCAGCAAAACATCTTGTTTTCGAGAGGCATCCTTAGCGGGCCGAGCGTGGAGCTGCCCATTGCTGGCCGTCTTGGGGAGCGGTGTCTGTGAGCCAAGTCACTGCAGTCTGTTTATTCACTGATGGACGTCCGGGCGGCTTCCAGCCTGGACCACTGTGAGTGAAGCTGCCCTGACTGGTCCTGCCCAAGTTCTAGGGGACACGCGCAGCACTCCCGGGGGTCCCCCGGAGCAGGACTGCCGGGGCACGGGATGCTCACGCCTGACCAGCTGTAGGCAATGAGGCCACACCCTCCCTGTGGGACTTGGGACTTCCTGTGTCTCCACAGCACCCCCCACCCACCCCCCCAAAGCTCTGTCAGGCCGCAGGCAGGGAGCTGCTCCTGGAGGTGGCATTAATTGCACTTCCCTGGATTACTGCCCATTTGGGCTTCCTCGTTTGTGACTTCTGTGTGTTTTTCCATCAAATTGTCGTATTGATTTGGAGCTCTTCAGAGAGCCCTCGTCAGTCACATGTGTGGCAAATGCACCTCCCGCTGGCTGCTTACTTCTTCCTCTTTCAATGGTCCTCTGATGAACAGAAGTTCTTGATTTTAATTCTGTTGAATTTCTCTTGAATGTTGTAGGCTTTTACTTTCTGATTAAAGCTTTTTGTGTCTTGTTTAAGAAACCCTTCTGATGTCATGAAGCTATTGAAAGTGATTTTTATGTGTGTGGTTTTGAGGTTGGGCTCCTTTCTGTTGTTCTTTGGGGTTTTTGGTTTGCTTTTGTTTTTGTTTTTTCAGGTTTTTTGTTTTTGGGGTTTTTTTTTTGTCTTTTTGTGGCTTTTTTATGTTTTTAATTTTTTTTTTGTTTTTGTTTTTGGGGGGCTTTTAGTGTTTTATGTTTTAAATTTTTGTGTGTTTTTTTTGTTTTGTTTTGTTTTGGGGGTTAGATGGGCTTTCGTGAGTTTTGTTTGTTTTTGTGGTTTTGGTTTTTGTCTTGATTTGGGGTTTTTGTTTTGTTTTGTTTTTCTTTGCACACAGACACCTAAATGTTCTGGTCCACCAATTGATTTATTCGTATCACCAATGTCTGTCTGATTTATTCATATCACCAATGTCTGTTTGATCCATTCATGCACCAATGTCTGTCTGTCTGATCCATTCGTATCACCAATGTCTGTTGCAGTGCTGCTCACGCCAGACGCTGGTCTCCATGCTGGAGACACTGTGGGGAAGTACCAGGCCGACGTCCTGGAAGTAGAGACAGACGGTTGGGTCATCTCATAGATGTCAGATCACACTGACCTCATCTCCAAAGAGTCCCTCGCCCACTCCTTTCTAGCCACCAGGACTCCCTGCTGTTCCTCAAGTACATCAGACAGGCTCCTGCCCCAGGGCCTTTGCATGTGCCTTTCCCTCTGCCTGGAATGTTCTTCCTTGGATACCCACATAACTCCCTGCCTCCCCTCCTTTCACATCTTTCTCAAATGTCATCCCTGGGCTAGGGGGTCCTGACCACTCACTCCTTTTACAATTATAGCCCCTCCCCAACCCTCCTCCTTCCCTGTCTTGATTTTCCATCTCCCTGGTCCCCACCTGACTCTCAATTTGTTTTATTATTTGTCTCATTTACTATCTGTCTTCCTTCGAGAAGAGCAGCTTGCTGCTGATCCCCAGCACTTAGGACTGTCACATAGTAGATGCTCAGTAAATGCTTTTGCATGAGACTGAACTGTGGTGAGCAGTGAGGAAGGAGGATGGGGAACAGCTACTCCCACATTTCATGATGCCCTAAAGGGGGGCTGTCCACTCTTCCCCTGCAAAAGAGGAGTGTCGGGGAACACTTGTGCCCGCCTCCCTACTCCCTTGGCCCTTGGGGAGAGGTGGGTATTTTAAGTTATTTTTTAAAAAGTTACCCACTGAGAGGCCCTCAGAGCTGTGAGAGCCTCCAGTGGATGGATTTGGCCTCAACAGGACTTGGGGGAGCCCTTCCTGAGAGGGAGATGCTTGGACTGAGATGAGGAGTCGGGTAAGGGTGTTCCTGGCAGGGGGTCTGACAGGGGCAAAGACCCTCGGGCAGGAGGGACACTTCCTCACATGGTGGCTGAGCTCTGCCCTTCTCAGGCTCCCAGCCCCTAGCCAGGAGGGATCACGGAGCTGGAGGGGCTTGGGGAAACGGAGGCCAGAGGCAGAAAGTGTCTTATCTGGTCTCTGGGGCCAGGACTGCCACAGCCTCCGAGAGCAGCTGGACACTGGCTCATGACAGGAGGCCTTTCTGTGTTTGGGCCAAAATTTGCAGCCCACTGGCCCGTGGATGCCCGGACATGCAGACCTCCTACTGCCTGCCAGTGTCCCTCCTCAGGGCCACACCAGGGTCCTTCCTGAAATCCAGAGCTGAGGGTGCACCTCTGAGTCCCCCAGACCCCAGCGACCCTTCAGAAGACCCAAAGCCCTTGTGTGGCCACCTGAGCCCTGGGCACAGCTGCTCCTTCCATGATGCCCCGCCTTCCCCTTGGGGCCTCCTTCTCTCACCTGGGAGTCTCTGCATCTTGCCCCTCGGGGGTCGTCACTGTGGACTGAATTTGTTTTTCGATCACAGACTTGATAAATATTTATCAAGCACCCACTATTTGCCAGAGGCTGCTGTAGGCACTGGGGTAGAGCAGTGATCAAAAATATCTTTTAGTTAGGAGAGACAGAAATATTTATTTATTTTAAAAATAAATAAATATCACAGTGACCAGTACTATGGGGAGAAACACACACACACACACACACACACACCAGGAGGGCAGGGGGGGCGGTGTCGGGTGGAGGTGGGGCTGTCATTCGCCGCAGCACAACGTGGGAAGGCCTCCTGAGACAGTGGTCCCTGGGGGAAGCCCTGAGCTGGCAAGGTGGACACCACACCGATGTTTGGAGAAGAGAACTCTAGGCAGAGGGAACAGCAGGTGCAAAGGTGCAGAGGAGGAAGCTGACCTGTAAGAAACCATGCGAGGCCAGAGTGGCTGAGCAGTGATTAGGAAGCCAGGAGAAGAGGGGTCCCCTGTCCTCAGGGTGAGTTGGGGTCACTCACCCTGCGAGCGGATTTGTGCCAGGGTCAGGTCCGTACTGCACTGGGATGAGGCAGTGGAGAAGGGCAAAGCTGGGAGGCCTGGGCAGCAGGGTCTGAGGGAGGGAGAGGTGATGGCAGCTCAGACCAGGCAGAGGCGACGGGGGTGGGCAGGGGAGGTCGGATTCTGATGCATTAGGAAAGCAGACAGGGTCTCCTGAGGGGTTGGACATACGGTGTGAGGGAAAGGGGGCATCCACAAGGAGGCCCACCAGAGTGGCAGAAAGGATGAACTTGCTGTCACCTGAGATGGGGGCAGCTGTGGGGAGGAGTGGGCTTGGGGTGCACAGGATGATCTCTCACCTGTGGCTCTGGGGTGCCCCCTTTTATTTGGCAAACCCCTGCGGCACACCTGCTCTGGCAGGTCCCCTGCGCCAAAGGACACCCCAGTCCCCCAGCCAGAGTGGGCATGCTGTAGGTGCTTGTCCAGGGTCAGGACATTGGCTGGCATTGTGGCCTGGGACCTGCCAAATCAAGACGAGGTGTCTTAGGGGTGGGGCCAGTTACCTGCTTGAATCTACCTAATGTCTCCATCAGGCTGTTGTGTCTCCTGTCCCTTTCCCTCCAGACTTCCTACTCTCCACTTCTTGCCTCCTCCACCCCATCCACTACCCCAACAGGCCCAGCCCCTCCCTGAGTGTGGTCCTCAAGGCTCTCTGCCTCACTTCTAAACCTGATCCTGGTGGAGGAAGTCTTACGGACTAATTCTCACTAAGCTGTGAATGACTGCCTGGCTTTGATTTCTCCCTTTGGGAGCCAGGGCATTCTAGAGGGACCCTCCAAATGGGCTGTTCTCTCTTAGCTTCTTCTCTCCCACCCTCCAGTCTCCTGTTCCCACAGTCCGTCTGAGTCCCCTACTCCTCTGCAAAGCCTCCCTGATGAAGTATGTGGTTAAAAAGGTAGACTTACCTGGATTTGAGTCTTAGTCTGCCAATTACTAGCTGGGTGGACTTGGGTAAGTTTCTGAGCCTCTCTGATCCTCAGTTTCTACATCTACAAAATGCAGATAATAATAAGAGCACCTAACTTAGCAGGTTGTTTTGAGAATGAACTCGTGAATGTGGAGCTTGGCAGCGTGGCCAGTGCTGTGTGGGATGGTTCTGGCTGTTAGCTGCCTGCCCCTCTCTCAGATGCTCTCATTTTTGTTCAGGCCCTGTTTCTCCAACCGTGGAGCAGGTGGCATTATTTGCATTGGGAAGGAGAGGACCTGGTAAGGTGGGGCATTGGGGTGTGACTGGCAGTCCTAGATTGAGTTCGGACTGAGAGAGCACTTCAGAGTCAGAGGCGGGGTCCAGTTCTGCTGCACCCCAGACTGTCTGCACTTTTCCCAGGGAGGGTGCATCACCAGTCCCTGTGGTGGCTGGGGATTTTAGAGGAAGGATGTGCCGTGTGCCTGTTTCTCAGCACTCTGCCTCACCCCCATTAACCACAGGCAGAAAACCAGCCCTGACTTTGAGATCTGGACCTCTGCTCCACACTGGGCACGGCACCCGGCCCCATCCTTCACTTTCTCACTCCACCTTCGCGACAGCCTGAGAGTTGCCGCATCACCCCTGTCCCTTGACAGGCCCACTGAGGCTCCAGAGGTGTTGCCATTGGCGTCAGGAGCAAGGCCCAGGTGTCTGTCCCGAGCGATGGAGCTACCTGAGCTGGGGATACCTGGAGGTGGGGAAGATGGAGATGGAGCAGATTTGGGAATACCCAAGATGTTTGTTGGGTGAATGCAGCAGGACCAGGTATCGTGGGCTCCTCAGCCCTCGTGGCTGACAGCGTGGGGGTGCTCTGCCGGGGCGGGTGTTGAGCCTCTGTGTCCTGTGTCCTGGCCGGGGGGCAAGGGCTGGGTGACTAGTGGTGACATTCAGAGGGGCTGCCCTGGGGAGGGTTCTATCCTGGCTCCTATGCTCACCAGCTGGGTGCCCTCGGGAAAGGCCCTTGCCCCCCGGGCCACAATTCCTTCATCTGCACAATGGGCATCATCCCCCCTCCCTGCCAGGCCTTGGATGAGGCTTCAGTGAGGAACCTGTCAAGGGCACGCAGTAGGTCTTACTGGGTGATTGAAAGAGGTGGGCTCAGGGGAAGCTTCCAGAAGGAGGTGATAGTCACAGTGTCCCTTCGGGCTTTGGTTACAGCTGGCGAGGCTGAGGCCCAGAAAGGCAGCTTCCTTCCTCGGCCTCAGTGCCTTACTGCAGTCACTGTCTGATGCTGAAATCCACCGTGATGTCTCCAGTCCTTTTCTCCCAGACTCGGTCTGGCCCTCAAGACTGTCCCCTGTGGGCGTGGAGAGGTGCGGAGGAGGTGGGGAAGTGAGGGCAGAGAGACCAGGGACCGAGGGCATCCCGGAGGGGCCCTGGGGCATGTAGGGAGCACTGGGTTGGGGCAGGCTGCCCTCTGCCCCACAGTCCAGGGTCATCAGTGAGCCTCCCGCAGCCCTGATTATCTTTATGATCCCCAGAATTCCGAAAAACAGGCCCGCCCACCAATCCAATTAATGTGCACCCGTGTCTGTTTGCAGTGCTGAACCAGCTGGTACGGGGGGTCAAATTAGTGAAGCCAGAGTGGGTTCCATGGTGGGCAGTAATGAACCTGATCATCAAAGTGTTGAACAGCAGCCCCTTCTCACCAGGGATCCGGCGCAGGGATGGCAGGCACTGGAAGGTTAATTTGGGGGCCCTGTGGGGAGCTCTCACTGATTGTAGGGCCGATCCCATGGTCATTCCATCCCCCAACCCTCCCCACAGATGCCCCCGAACACTGACTCAGGGCAGGGGAGGGGTCCAGGGCCAAAGTGTGCACTGTCCCAACCTCCAGCACCTGCAGGCCCCTAGTCTAGAACGGGAGGCAAGAGAATAGACAACCAGCCGTGCAGGGCTGGGCGCTGGGAAAGAGGGGGCAGGCAGGCGTGCTCAAGGGGCCCCCAAACAGTGGGGGCCCTGAACGCTCCCTGGGACCGACTGTCTGGCTCACCTTGCCCCTCTGAGGAAACCTCCTCCTTAGGGCTCCCCGTCCTGGCTCATCCACCAGGGGGACAGCCCCAAGAAGCCAGAGCCCCCTGCCAGTCCTCCTGGCTGTGGAGCGGCCCTGAGTGGGAGGACCGGATACTCGGCACCACTCAGGGCCAGGCACTCAGGGCTTTCTGCCAGCTGAGCCAAGCCTGGGCTCCAGCCACACTCATCTCCAGGGGACAGCCTGGCCCTGGCCAGGATGTTCCCACCTCCCGGCCTTTGCTTAAGCTGTGTCCCCTGCACAGACGGCTGGCCATGGTCCTGCTCTTCTTCACGACGGGCACGGATGGCCTCTCCTGCAGGTACGGGGGACCCTCCTCATGGAGTCACCTCTGCCTTTGTACTCGGGTTGCCGGATGAAGTACGGGATGCCCAGGGAGATTTGAATACATTTAAATAAATTTAAATAAAATTCACTGGGCATTCTATACTTCACTGGGCTGCCCGATTTTGATAAACAACTGGGTGCTGATTCTAAATCTACACCTGTTCCTAAGTCTAAATCTGTTCCTGCCATGTTTGGGACATGCTTACACTAAACATTGTTGATCTGAAATTCAGATGTCACCCTCTCACGATCACTTCAGGGGGTTCAGGCCTTACAGAAGTCAGCGAGCAGTTTCTTTTGGCAGAGCCAGAGGTACAAAAACAAACCCCTCAAGCCTCCCAACTGAGGGGCAAGGAGGAGCCCGAAGCTCTGGACGCCGCAGAGGGGAGCTGGGTGGGTCGTCAGGAGGTCTGCAGCCTGTTGGCCTGGGGTGGCCCGTTCTCCCTCTGAGCCTCCGTGTGCTCACCTGTAAAATGCATTCACTATGTGGTTTTCATTCATCCAGCAAATGTTTTTTTGGGCCCTCCTGCATGCCAGGCTCCACTGCAGGGTCTGAGGACATAGCAGGAAACAAGGTGGACAAAAATCCCTGTCCTGTGGAGCTGCTGCTTGGGGTGGGGGTTGGCGGGCGAGGCCGAGGACACACAGGGGAAAGGGAGAGAGAGGTACCTGTGGCGCTCAGGGAAGGCCCGCCTAGAAAGTTGTACTGGAATGTTAAGTGAGGGAGAAGAGCAGCCAGGAAGCATCTGGGAGAGGGATCCAGGCAGCAGAAAAGCAGGTGCAAAGGCCCTGAGGCAAGACCGTGCTGAATGTGGCTGGAAGGTGAGGCCCAGTGAGGCCACCTGCTATCAGGTAATGAGTGTAGACATCTTGGGTTTGACCTTAGTGATTGATGTAGGGGCTATGGGGGAGCTTTTGAGCAGCGAGAGGATGGACAGCCTTCAATAGGATCCTGCTGGCTGCGAGCATGTGAGGGCAGGAGCCTGAAGCCAGTTAGAAGGCTGTGCATCAATTCCATGAGAGAAGTCGGGCTCCGGGTGGCGGGCGGCGCTGGAAGAACTGAAGGGTATATTCTGGAGGCAGAGCAGGGGATGGAAGGATGGGAGAGAAGAAAGGGAGTCACGGATGCCTCCAGGCTTGGGGAGGGGCACTGGCCTGGCTGGAAAGGGTGGGACAGGAAGGCTGCGGGTTTGGGGAGGGCCAGTGGAGTGGAGTACAGGTGCGTCCACAGGTCTGTGCTGCCTGGGAGACAGCCAAGCAGAGATGGAGGCAGCAGGGTGTACGTATGCCTGGAGTCGGGGAGACGTAAACTTGCAGCTCCTCAACAGAGTGATGGTATTTGTGGCTGGCTGTCCCCAGGGAAGGAGAGAGGCTGGAGGCCGGATCCCGAGGCCCCACTGGCATTAGGAGGTCAGGGAGAGGACCACCCGCAGAGGAGGCTGAGAAGGGCAGCCAGATGAGGGTGGTGTTTGCAGGAGGAAGGAGGGGTTGGACATGTCATTGGCCTTCGAGGGCTCAGGTCACGTGAGGATTGAGAAGGGACCAGCAAGAGCTGGTTCAGTAGCATGGAGGGGAAAAGAGCCAGGTGGGCACTGGTCCTAGCAGGACAGGAGCGAAGCCAGACAGCTTTTCTGTGGAGCAGGGAATGGGGACAGTGCCCGGAGGGTGGGCAGAGGGTCGTTCTCAGTATGGGAGAAATACCTGCATGTACATATGCTGGAGAAAATGGCCCAGAAGAGAGGGAGACATAGGTGTGGCTTGGGAGCGAGGGGAGACTAGCTGGAGCCCTGCCCCGAGCGGGCGGAGGGGCCGCCTGGCGGGGTGTCTGTAGTAACAGGCAGGCAGATGCTGGTGGGTGGGCAGACCTGGCGGCGGCATCTGTGGAAGCTCCTTTGGGTGGCTTCATTTTTTCAGTGGAAAAGGAAGCGAGGTCATCAGCTGTGAGTAGGGGTGGGGGAGGAGGTGCTGGGAGGTTGAGCAGGGAGGAGAAAGTGTGAAGTCATTTTCTAGGTGCGGGTGAGGGAGGGAGCGGAGCAGGGAATGTGGTAGACTCTCTGGCAGAGGGCACTTCTAGCACAGGGCCATCAGGCCCTGCTGTGTGCCTGGCCAAGAACTGGGGCCCTGAGCACAAGGAGCAGACACAGCTCTTGCACCCAAAGAGCACCCCGTGTACCGTAGAGCTAGGACAGGAGGGCTTCTGACCCACTAGGAGGTCGTGGAGGGCTTCTTGGAGGAGGTGAATTGAATGAACCAAAGAGCAAGGAAAGGGATGTTCTGAGCAGGAGGGGCAGCATGTGCAAAGGCCCAGGGGTGACCCTACAGCTGCTCCGTCCACCTGCCCAGGTTACCCTGTCCCCAAGCACCCCCACGTCTGCCCACCCACTGAGGGCTCATAGGCCACAGTGCCTCCAGCTCCCAGCACACGGTTCTACCTTGCAGAGAGGGGGCAGCAGGAGCAGGGCTGAAGCCACCTGATAAGATGAGGCTGGATGAAACGTTTCCTACAGCATCTCCATCTCCTGCCCCTGGGCAGGAGGAGCAGTGGAGCAGCTATGTCACTGGGCAATGGGGAGGGAGGCAGGGATGGTTCCCCTGGATGACCTTGGTCAGCAGACTAGGAGAGAACAGGACCTGGGTAGACTTGGAGTTTGAGGAGTCCCTGCCCCCATCCGGTCCTCCTGGCTGCAGACGCACAGGCCAGCACTGTGAAAATCCCCTCCCCAGTACACACACGCATGCACACACATGCACATGCACCACCGTCCTCAGGGACTGTCGCACAACAGCCTGGTGCCATGGTGGCAGCGTCCAGAGTCCCCATCTCCGGGCATGTGGTATTGCTGGTGAAGTCACTGCAGAGTCAGCCAAGGGGCTGCCCGGGGCCTGGGCAGGAGAGTCTGAGCCACAGAGCAGTACCAGCCAGATGCCCAGAACTGCTTTCCTCCAAGGAGATGCTCACAGGCCCGACAGGAAGCAGGAAGGGCTGTCATGTGGGACATTTGTCGTGTGTCATGCCCCTGACCTTGACCCTGCACAGATGGCTAACCTCTTGGCTCCAGCCTCTGCCTCCGTCCAGCTGGCAGTGATCTGCCCTCCCAATGGCTGGGCCTCGTTGCCGTCACGATGTGTGGGAGACGGTTCAGTGAATAGTATAAAGGGCTGTGATTTGCACTGAAGTCTGGCATCTCAGTGTGCAGGGAAGAGCAGCGGGCCCGGTGCTGAATCCTGCAAGGGCTGTGTGACCGCATGGCCATGGGCCTCAGTTTACTCATCTATAATATGGGTGTGGGGCACACCTCCCTTACAGAGGAGTCTGAGACCAGATGAGTGGGTTTGTGTGGGCACCTGGGGCTAGGCAGGCCCTCAGCAGGTGCTGGAGGTGTTGGTTGACCATTCATGCCCAACTGCCCCTCAAGAGAGGTCCAGAGTGGGCTCCCGATGGGGACACAGAGAATGGAATCAGCGCGGCAGTGATGAAGTTCAAGGGACTTGAATAGAGAGAGACTGTTCTGAGACACAGAAAAGTGGTGGCCACCGAGCATGAGGGGGCTCTCAGCGGGGACGTGAAGATCTTGTCCCAAGGCCAGGGTCACCTTGGCCAAGGCAGCCCATTGGTGGTAGCTCGGAGGGTGGCACCATGGCCTCTGCCTCTGCCAGGCACTGCCCTTGACCTTGGGAGCTGGCAGCAAGTCCCTGTGACCACGAGCCTGAGTTCCAGGGAGTTGGCTGCTGGGGCTATGTGAGAGGCTGGTGGGGGCGGGGGGCACCACTCCTCACTGGAACTGCAGGGGAGGAAGGAGAGTTTGGGGGCTTTTCTGGCCACCCCCATTGATCCAACCCCAAAGTCGGCCCGGGGATATAAAAATACAGCAGACCTTGCAGCCCCGGGACAAGAACAGCTCCACTTCTCCACATGTTTCTGCAGCTGTTCATGCAACACGTGCTGCTGGGCACCGGCTCTGTGTGGACATGGCGCTGGGCATGGGGGACAGTCGGTGAAGGGGGTCCCATGGGACGGCCGTCAGGGAACCAAGTCATTGTCCCCTCTGGAATGAGATACAGCTAGGGGAAGGCAGGCTGTCCCTGGAGGCTGAGGCCTGAGGGAGGAGGAGGGGTGGGCCCAGAAACAGTCCAGACAGAAGGCTCCTGGCAGAGGGGACAGTAAGGACAAAAGCCCAGAGGTGAGAAGGAAGGGGCTCAGGGTGACTCATGCCCAGCCTGAAGGCCAGCGTGCTGGAGTGGAGCCAGCGCAGGGCGAAGGTGGGCAGCGGTAGGTCTGAGGGGACAGAGACTTGGGGTGAGGAATCTCGGGGAATTTGCCCAGAGGCGGGGCACGGTCTGGCTGGGTTTCGTGACCTGCAGTTTGGACAAGGGGCGCCCACGTGGAGCAGGAAACTGGGAACAGGGCACACAGCGATGAACAGTACAGCGCCTCAGCCCCGATAATGCTCCCTGCCAAGGGAGCAGGAACTGGTCCCCATCCGGGGCAGGCCGGGGCAGGCTGGGGTGTCAGGGTCCCCTACCAGGCCCTGGATGGGGAGGAGTTAACCTGAGTGGGAGGGAGGGAGTGCCATCCTGGTAGAGGGGACACGGGGACAAAGTCACCAAGATGAGAAGCTGCCTGCAGCATGTGAAGAATGACAAGCAATTTGGTGTTGCTGGAGCATGACTGTGGGGGCCGGGGCTGGAGCCTGAGCTCAGAAAGCGGGTGCAAGGACGGGCCGTGTCATGGGGGTGCCACAGGGACGCGGGGCCCTGCCTGACTGGGGGCTCCTGGCACCTGGGAGCTGGTAGGCAGACCCTCCTTCAGCTCAGCCCCACCCCATCACCATAGCCCACCAGAGCTGGGAGCTGCTGGCCCGGCAGGGAGCATCTTTGCCCTCAATAACCACGCTGACACTGCAGAGCAGGGAAGGATGTCCCCCTGACCCCTAGGGTCATTTGTCCTTCCTCCCCTGTGCCCAGCACAGCATCACAGGCATCAGGGGGATCTCATCCTGACCGCAGACTTGCTGTGTGATCTTGGGAGAGTTGCTTAACCTCTCTGGGCCCCAGGGTTATCTCTTGGAAGAGGTGCTCCCCCGCCACAGGCTGTAAATGAGAATTTGCGTCAAAATAAGAATGGTTGTTAGTGATCAGTGCCCTGTAGGTGACCAGAGGCAGAGTCTGAGTCAAGTCCCAGCCATGCCCCCAATTACCCATGCTTCCAGACAAGCCCCACCCCTTCCCTGAACCTCAGTTTCCCCCAGGGTGCCAGCCTCCCTTCCACTCTTCTGAGACCCCACCTGCCAGGAGCCCCCTGTGGATGGGCCTTCTTGGGTGGGGACTGGCTGGCAAGGGCTGGGAGGTGGAATGCCCTGGGAATCGATGGCCTCAGTCCAGCCACCAAGGGCAGACTGGGTCTCTGGCTGCTCCCACAGGAACCGGCCCATCCTGCCCCTGCTCTCTGTTCACTTAGCAGCACTGGGGTCATTGGCCGAGGGTGGACCCTGGGTCTGGAATTCCAAAGTCCGGTTCGAACAGCGACCAAGCCCCTCCTCCACCCCTCTCCACCGTGTCCTGGGTCTGGCAAGCAGATCAGCCCTGGAGACCAGGACCAAGGGCATAGATGAGCCAATGGGAGCTCACAGAGGTGGTGATTGATGTGCAGCTCACAGCCCAGGGCCCCACCCCTGCCATGCCCCACCCACACCATGCCCCACCCGCCAGCCTGTCAAATGAACACTGTAAACCTTTTTTGCGGGGAGGGAGGGGGCAAAATTGATCTTTAGTAAATTTTTTTCTGATTTTTCGTTCTACTGTAGTTGAAATACCACAAATCCAGAAACGTATAAAAGAAAACATTTTAATTGCCTAGAATCTCACCACCCACCCGTAATAACATGAACATTTCTTTTCCTTCCGTGGTTTTGCGGGGCCATCGCTATGCAGTTATTTTGTAAGTGGGGTTGTGCTGCTCTTCCTCTTCACACACACGCTCGACCGTGTCGCTCGCTAGGTGTTCTCTGGAAGCCTGACGTCTGGGGCAGCATCCTCCCATCAGATTTCCGCTTTGGCTCCAGGGCCAGCAAGGCCACTGGGAGTGTCCCTGGAGAGACCCCAGGGAGGGGTGATGACCAAGCGGACGCGTGGCTACAGTGCTGATGTATATCTCTTTGCCCCTCAGCAGGGCAGCGCTGTGGGGCTGGGTCGGGCCACACCCGTCCGTCCCACCCACCGCCCAGTGCAGACAGGCCATGAGCAGAACTGGTGAGAAGGGGTCGCAGGACGGGTCCTGTCCTGGACCCCTAACATCCACTAGGTCCCACAGCCTCCAGGACACCCCACCAACTGTCCACACACATCAGCACATCACAACCTTCCTACAGAGGTTGGGGCTAGGATCACACTGTCCCTCCATCCACCTCCCAGGCTCTCTGACCAATGGGTCCCGCAAGAAAGGAACGGTAGCCAGACAGCAGGGGTCTGGAGCTGGGGGGTGCCTGCCCACCAGGACTCCCTTCTGAGGCCGAGATGACGGGTGAAGGCCTGTAGGTGGGGACCCTTCCACTGGTGGGACTCGGTGCCACCGGTGAGCTCAGGCAGGTGCACGGCTGGGAGCCCCTCCCTGCTTCCTACACTCCCACCCCCACCCCCCGATAACAGGGACTTCTCCCACCAGGGGGGGCGACCCCCCAGCTCTCCGAGACCACATGCCCTGGCGGGCCCAGCGCAGCCCAGGTCCCCGCTCTGAGCAGCTCTGTCCTCTCCGCCCACAGGCTGCGCAGCCCTTGGGTGCCCTCGTGCCTTGGGCAGCCCCGCGTCCTGCAGGGCCGGCTGGCCAGGTCCTCGCCCTCGCTCTGGGACAGGTAACACACCTGTTGTCTCCCCGGCTCCTCGGTGTCTCCGCATCTGTCCCCAGACGTCCATCCCGTGTCTGCGTCAACTCCCCTGAGAAGAGGCCCAAAGAAGGGAAGGTGCCGGCTGCCAGCGCATCCTCGCCGCTGTTCCTGGGCACTTCATCTTGGAGGGGAGGCCCTCTTGCCCACACAGCCCAGCCAAGGGCTCAGCCCTTGGGCTCTGACCTTCACTGAGTGGCCGGAGGGGCTCCTGGTGGAAGGCAGTGGGCTTCCTCCAGGCCCCACTCTCTACCGAGGGAACTCATCTTTCTTCCCTGGAAGGTGGGAAAGCCTTCCAGGGGCTTCCCAAGGGCAATTGGGGAACCAAGAAGCACCTACCCACCCACACACACACACACACACCCTGCCAAATTAGATCAGACTTGCCAGGACACAGGTCAAATCTAGATGACCTCTCCAGGCTGAAGTCTGAGCAGGGCTTCTGGAGCCCCCCACCCCCACCCCAGGCAGGAGGGGGGCCCTGATCTGAGGGCAGGGCATCAAGGACTCTCACACCTTCCCTGTGCTTCTGTTAAGGGGTTGTTTCCAGACACCTGGCCCACGCCAACTTCACAGAGAGGAGGCAGAAGCCCCCAAGCCCCAGGCTCCTGAGCAACCCCTAATGGGGGCTGCCTCTGGCATCATCCCCTGGTGGTTCTGATGACCCAGGGTGGGTGCTGTCTTGTGGGGGTGCACACATCCCCGTTTCACAGATGTGCATACTGAGGTCAGGCAGGGCTTGGATGAGTACCCTGAGAGAGAAAGCCAGGAAAGGATGGTGGCACCACCCAGGTGACAGAAGATCTCAGGGTGCCCAGCCCAGGGCCCTTCTTGGACCAGCCAGAGCTCCTGAGTAGGTGATGGCCAGGACTGGTGACAGGCACTGAGGGGTGAGAACAAGACTGGGCATGACAGGGGACGGAGCATAGCTGTGCCCTTCGCAGGGGTAGGGAGCGCAGAAGGCAGAGAGGGGTCAGCACTGGGTGCACTGGGCATGAGGTGACTGGAGGCCATCTGGGAGGAGAGAGAGGTGGGCGGCTGGACACGAGGTGTGGAGCCCTGGGGAGAGGCCCAGGCTGCAGATGGGGCCGGGGGTAGGTCGTGTGTGGCTGGGTGTGGAGGATATTCAGCCTGAGATGTGCAGTGGGGGCAAGGGTCGGCCTGGGCCACGGAGCTGGAGCAGCAGAGATGTGGAGAGACACGGTGGGGCACCGGGCGGGCGCTGCTGCGACTGAGGGGCCAGGGAGTTGCGTCCAGGGCCAAGGCCCTGGGGCCTGCAGCAATGAGCAGGGACCGGGAGGGGCTGAGTCAGGGGCCGGGGGCTGCTCTGGTGGGTGAATGTGAGGGGTTCAGGGAGTGTGGGCACAGTATTTGAGGGGTGGTGGGACAGAGCCGCTCAGTACGTCTGTTGGGCCATCCAGAGGCCAAGGGTAAACTGAGGCTGGGGCTGGCCGGCTGGATAAAGCTGGTTGCCTCATGAGCGGGCGGTCCCTGCCCAAACGCCCCCCGGGGGGGCCCGGCTCTGCTCGGAGCCCACCCGCAGCCCTGCCATGTTTTCCTCCTACACGCGCCTCGTTGATGAACCTGTTCCCCTGTTCACTGTCTGTCTCCCCTCAAGACTATAAGCTCCATGGGGCGGGGGCCATGTTTGTCTTATTGGCTGCTGTGAGGCACCGAACAGGGAGGGGCAGGGCAGGAGAGGAAGGAAGGACGGTGACGGGGGCAGAGGGTCACAGGGTGGTACAACTGGGTCACTTTAGAAGTGGACAGTGCGTGTGGCAGGGTCTAAGCTGTGGCTGCAGGGTAGCCAACAACCAGGAAGGAAGGGTGCTGGCTCTGAGAGGTGGCGGACAGGGGCTCTAGTGTCCACAGGGGCACTCTCACCTCTTCCCGAGGGTGCAGACCCCACCTGTACCCTGTGATTAAGGGCTGTGGAGGGACCTGCAGCCCCAGCAGGACAACTGACTTCAGGGGCTGCTGCTCCGCCCCCACACCTGACCCCCACGCCTGCAGAGGGCCCTGGATGATGCAGGAAAGCCCCTAGGAAGCTCACCAACCCACTGGCAAGAAGGGTCTGGACCAGGGCAGTCTAGGATCTGTAGCTGCAGGGCGCTCAGGGCGAGGCAGTCAGGCGTGCTGCCTGGAGGAGGCAGCCGGACCTGCCTAGGCAGCCGCAGGCACTCTGCCACTGGGTTCCCCCCTCGCTTGTCACTCTGCATCTTCTTCCTTGAGGGCCAACTCTTGGGAGGACCTGCCCCTCCTGAGTTTCTCAAAACATAGGCAATTTTTCATTTTTATTTATTTTTAAAAATGTAGACCTGGGCAGGAATCCAGGAATGCTTAATCGAGGTTTGCTGGGTGTGCACCTATGGTAACATGTGTCGTTTACACACAGGGCCAAGACTGAAACTCACTCTGCCCCAGGGGGTGGGGGAAGCCTCCTGCCCGCCCACAGCAAACCCACCAGAAGTTACCATCCAAAAAGTCTTGGCTCCAGATAGTCCCCTGGGGGAAGTTGTGCTTGTTTCCGCAACCAATTGGCCCATTTGGGCCCTCACTCCAACCTGGGCACCTCTCTGGAACCAGGGCTTTGTGTCCACTGGGCAAGATAGGGACAGTCAGAGGTGGATTGGGGATGTGTGGCGGGGACCAGAGCCAGGTCCGTGTGACTGCAGGACCCCTGTTCACCCCATGACACCAGGCAGGAGTTCACCTGCGGGCTGGGCTGCACCACTCCGGGCTTCTTTGGGACTGTAGCGCAGGGGGTGACGGGGGCCAAGTTCAGGGGGAGACGAGGACCAAGTTCAGGGGGTGACGGGGGCCAGGTGCACACCCAAAGCACTGAACAGCAGCTCGAATCTTAGCTCCACTTGTGGCTAACACTCAGCAGAACTCCCCTGGTGCCCCTCACCCACCGCGCAGCTGTCCCTTCCCTGCAGAATCAGCCTTCTCGGCTATTAAAGGTGAGTCCTCCCCTCTCTGCCCCCCCTGCGTGCTCAGCCAGTCAGAGGAAAGGCGCCTCAGGTCAGCACGTGGTTAGGTGCTTTCTGGGTGTTGGGTGGCTGCCAACAAGCGGTTGTGGCCCCTGCCCTAATGGAGTTCATGGCTAGTCCTGTGGGTGTGGCCACCACATCTGCCACTCCTGCCTTGTGCCCAACTGTAGCTCAAGTGAATTGATGGCATGTGGCTCGGAGGGTGAATCATCCCGTGTCTCTGTTTCCTGAGCTTGGGGACTCAGCATCCTGGGGTCCCAGAGGAACCCTCAGTCTGTGGGGAAAATAGAGCCTCAAGAGCCAGGCCTGGATCTGGAAGGCTTCCTGGAGGAAGGAAGACATGAGCAGGCCAGTTTTCTGAGTATCTGATGTTCTGTGCAGCTAGCTGGACACTGCGATGGATGCTGCCTAGGCGTGAGGCATCGGGGTCTATCCTCTCCCCGGCCCAGAAGTCGCTCAGCCTGCTGGGGCCAGACAGCCAGTTTTGGGACGGGAGGTCAGGTCTAGGGTGTGGCACTGCCCCCTCTGGGCCTCAGCGGCCGCACCCAGCACTGTGGAGGAACAAAAGTGGGGGCCTCGGTAAGCTGTTCAGTCTTTAGGTCGGCTCCCAGACCGAGCGACTGGGCGCTGAAGGGCGCTCTTCAAACCAGGGTCCCTTAAGCCGCCCCAGACACTCCCCCCGCCCCCCACCCCTATGCCAGACTTGCTCAGTCAGAGACCCTGACCCCAGAGGCTGTAAGCCTCCAGTGCCGCCCGAGCGGGGGGGGGGGGGGGCGCGTGTGCGGTGCGTGTGCGCGAGCGCCTGCGTGCGTCGGTGCGGCCGGGCGCCCCCGGTGCGCACCCCCCCGCGCCCGAGCTCAGCGCCGCGGCCCGGCCCGCCGCCGCGTGTCGTTGCAGCGCGCTGCAGGAGCAGAAGGGCGAGCTGCGCAAGCGGCTGTCCTACACCACGCACAAGCTCGAGAAGCTCGAGACCGAGTTCGACTCCACGCGCCACTACCTGGAGATCGAGCTGCGCCGCGCGCAGGAGGAGCTGGAGAAGGTCACAGAGAAGCTGCGCAGGTACGGGGGCGGGGCCGGGGACCGGCGGCGGGGCGGGGCCGGGGCGGGGCGGGGCGGGGCCGGGGACCGGCGGCAGGCCGCCGAGCTGTTAACCCCATTTGAGGGCGGGGAGTCCAAGGATCAGTGGGGACAAAGCTTTTCCAAAGTTCCACTTTGTGCCAAGAGCTACCAAATGAGGAGCCGAACCTGGGTCTGTCTACTGCCAGGAACAGGCTTCCCGCCCAGGCACATCTCCATCCACTACTCATTCCTTGTCTCGTGTTTATTTGGTGGGGCAGCAGCTTGACACAGAAGCAGTGGTCTCCAGACCCAGACTGGTCCACCAGGGGCCCAGCCACTGTTGCCTGGGTCTCTGATAGGAAAGCAATGTCTGGCCCTGGAGATGAACGAGCATTTAGGAACAGTTCGCTTGAGAAGCACAGCCACGAGTGAAGTGTCAGGCAAGGTGTGCAAGTCGCTGAGCAATTTCTCCCTTAAAAACGAAACTTCTGCAGACATCGTTCTGCACATTAAACACATAAAAAGGATATTTTTCTAAAAAAATATTACACACTTTCCCGCCTTCCTTTAGGAAGAATGTAAAGAAAACGCAAACTGCTGTTGGCTTGGTTAGTTTTAAATATTTATAGAGCATTGAATTTCCAGTCGGGCCATTTGTCCCTTACCACTTAAGCACCTCTAGCCTCAGTTTCCCCATTGGCAGGACAAGGGCAGTAACACTACACACAGGTGGTCAAGAGGATCGACACTGCCATCCACCGTCACAGCGCAGGGCAGCAGTGGATTCCCACCCGACACCTGACTCCCCCTCAGCCTCTTCCAGGGGAACCATGTCTTATTCACTGTGTGTCTCCACCACTCACCCCAGGCCCATCACATAGTCTGTTCCCTGCTAACCTGCTATTGAACTATCAACCCCTTAGCCAGGCTTGTAAGGACTGTGTGTAAAATGTGCGTTAATGGGCTCTGAGTGAGGACCCGACAGAGTCGCTTGTGAGTAGCCTCCCCATCTCATCGGCAGGGGCCTTCAGCCCCGGCCCAGGAAAGTTAGCTTAAAGCAGATGTTCCCTTCTGTGTGCAGAGGAGCAGTTAGACCGGCGTGGGGCCTGTGTTCAGCCTTCAGTGGGCTGTGTGGCTCTAGGGGCCACAGGGAGGGGCAGGCCCGGCCTGGCACACAGTGACCTCACTGCCTCTGTTCCAGGATTCAGAGCAACTACATGGCACTGCAAAGGATCAACCAGGAGCTGGAGGACAAGCTGTACCGCATGGTGAGGGCGCGCCCCACCCTACCCCAGCACTCCCAGCCCTGGGCCCCCAGCTCTGGAACCGCTGTGGAGGCCAGTGGCCTGACTGTCATCCTCTTGCCTCTGCAGAGCTGGGCCACAGGCCTCATTTCCGCCCCTCCCCCCCCAACCCCTGGGGCTGGGCCAGTCCCATGCTTTTCTGCCCCGAACAGGAGGGTGCTCTCAACACAAGGGAGTTGTAGGTTCAGGGCTGCCCAGTGAGCCTCAGCATCAGGGTCTAGAGGTGTGTGAGTGGGGCAGTGGGAGAGGGGCATGCTCTGGGGATGGGCACCCAGCTCACGGGCCAGCCTAGACCCCAGACCTGGGAGGACACAGGCCCGAGTTCAGGCCCTGGGGTTCTGCCTCTCACGGGGACTCCCCACACACACCTTCCTGTGAGGAATAAAGGAGACCGTGTTGGTGCCTAATGTAGGGCAGGCAGAAATCCTAGAAGACCCTCCCCCCGGCAGCAAATGGGGAGGGACCTGGCGAGGCATCTGTTTGGAGAGGAATGGTGACGGGGGCCCCCGCGGTCCCCTCTGACTTTAAAGAGAAGCTTCTAGATCTGACCCTCAAGGTGGGGCAAGGGGGCTTCTGGAACTCCCCTTTCACTGAAAGAGGAGTTCCCTCTCTTTCTAGTTTGCTTACGATTAGAAAAATCACAAGCAGGTGTTCACCGCTTGCTTGTCAGAGAGCAGACAGGCCTGGGGCTGGGCTGGCTCCTCTTGGGACCCTGGAGAAGGACCCTTGCCTTTCTGAGCCTCAGTTTCCCAATCTGTGCAGTGAAAGCACAAGCCATCCTCACTCAGTCCTCAGCCCAGACTCCCAGGGGGCAAGACGTCACTGTCCCCAAGGTGCAGATGAAAAACTGAGGCTCAGGGAGGCAGTGGCCTGCGGAGCGGGATTGGAACCTGGGTCAGTCTCTGCTCTTAGCCCTGCATCCCTTGGCCTCCAAACACCTCTTTATCGGCTGCAAGAGGGCTGATACAGGAGGCCAGAAGGAACCACTGGGCTGGAGCCCCAAGCCTTAGCTGACCGCTGACCATCTCCTGCCCATCCCACACTCCAGGGCCAGCACTACGAGGAAGAGAAGCGAGCTCTTAGCCACGAGATTGTTGCCCTCAACAGCCACCTGCTGGAGGCCAAGGTGACCATTGACAAGCTGTCGGAGGACAATGTGAGTGTTGGGCCATCCTGACCCTGAAGGGGAGGGCCCAGGGCTGAGTGAGGGCAGTCAGGACCTCAGGGAGTACCTGGGCAATCGGGAAGGACAGGGCTGCCCTCCCCTCCCTGAGATACACTGCCAAGGGTGTCCTGAAGACCCTTTGCTGGAAAGAAACAGGACTTGAGGTAGTGGGTGGGCACTGGGCACTGGGCCACATTATCCTGTTCGAGGCAGGGCTTCCTGACCCCAGGCTTAGGGCATGGCCACTCAGGACACCGGCCTTCCAGTGGGCATCAGAGCCACGTGGCTGCCCGTGGGTCCTGATTTCCAGGGCCCCGGTGAGCTAGGCCCCGCTGCCCTCCACGGCTGAGCACACACTCACTCATTAGCATCTGCTCCTTGCCAGACCCTGCAAGGCTCTGACAGTAACGGGGTGAACAACACAGGCTAACAAGTTCTCTGCCCACCTGGACTTTACACCTGAGTGGAGAAGACAGACACTAAACAGAACCCATACGCACACTCTGTAGTGAGTTAGGAGTGCTCAGTGCTGCAGAGGAAAATACAGCAGGGACGGTGCCGGGAGTCGCCAGCTGCAGGGCTGGCGAGTGTCAGTAGGGTGCTTCTGGAGGAGGGTGCTGGAGCCAAGACCTGAAGGAGACCAGGGAGCCAGCCACAATGGGGCCTCGGGGAGGGGTGTCCCTTTCCAGCAGGAGGAGCCGCCGCGGCAAAGGTGCGGCTGGGTAAGTTGAGGAAGAGCAGAGACCAGGGCGGGCTCTTGCAGGGAGGAGCGGCCCAGTGTCTGAGGTCCAAGAGATGACAGGAGGCCCTGCTGTGTCGTCTCCTGTAGGAGCCTGGGTTTTATTCTGAGTGAAATAGGGAGCAGTTTAAGATTCTTGATCAGAGAGGTAGCCTGACTGGACTCACACTCTTACTGGGCTCACGTGGCCTCTGTGCTGACAGACTGGGGACGGGGCCGTGAGTAGGCAGAGACAACAATCCGGATGACAACGGACGATGGTGGCTCCACCACGATGGCGGCCGTGGGAGGGGGGGCTTGGAGTCTGGTGATATTTTGAAGATGGAGCCAAAGTGACTGACCAAGATTTGGGATGTGGGATGTGAGAGGAAGAAGTGGGTCCAGCCTGGCAGCAGGGGTCAGAGCCTGCAGGAGGAGAGACCTGCCAGCTCATGGGCTGGGGCCTCCCAGGGGAGGAGTAGAAGCATGGGGTTGGAGCCCTGCCCTGGACATCTAAGTGGAGGTGCGGCAGGTGGGAGATGGCGGAGCAGCGCACGCAGAGCAGGGGTTATGCCCCGGGACCAGGCAGCGCTCAGAAGGCTGTTAACAACTCAGTGGCAGATCTGGTGCCAGCAGTAGCCAGTCTGGGGCCTCACAGGGGGTCAGTTCTCAGCTCTCAGCCAAGTGAGCCCTTGTAAGGATGCATTGAGGGAGAGGGGGACCTGGGTTCCCTCCACTGTGCTGGCCAGGCTGGGGGCACCAACCTCAGTACAGAAGGTGGAGGTGCGGGAGCCTCCAGGACCAGGGTGGGGGCGGCAGGCACGCCTACACCTTCAACAGCTCACCTGAGCTGCAGGACACCTGGTCCTGGCTGAGCTGAGACTGTGGGAGCAGGTGGATTTCAGGGCCTGTCAGCGGGCCCTGGACTCCCCCTGAACCCCTGTGGCGGAGGCCCCCTGGCTGGGGGAAGAACAAAGGCCCAGCCACAGGCACATGCAACAGAGATTTTCCAAAGATGGAACCAAATCCCCTCTATTCCTACTGTTTGCATCTGTTTTCAGCTCAGGAGGCTGAGCTGGTCCCTGCCTGGACCTGGGGTCACACAGACTCTGCTCCCACTTGTCCTGACCCTTGACAGGCCCTGCAGCAACCCCGAGTTGCCAGGCCTGGATCTGAGCCGTGGGGGCCACAGGCTCACTCCTAATCCCCCTGCTGGGCTGGCACACCCCACTGACTTCTCTTTGGAAAAACTCGGGAGGCCAAGGGCAGGGATACCAGGCCCGGTGTCCATGCCTGGAGCCTCTGGGACTTCAGGGGACTTCGGGGGCCCTTCTACCACTGCCCCCACCTTGTGGGAGGTTCCTACCCGGGTCAGCAGCAGGACCCCCTGGCAGGGTGCCCTCCGTGCACCAGCAGCTACAGGTCAGAGCTGTGGGCCCCCGTTCTGCAGGCGGGAGTGTGAGGCCTGGAGAGGGTCCTGGTCCCGCCCACCTTGTAGTCCGCTCTGCCCGCCAGTGTCCATGTTGGCCACTGGGCGCGGGTCAGGGCGGCAGGGACCTTGGCAAGGGGCGAGCCTGAGCCAAACGGCTTCTCTTGTCTTTTAGGAGCTCTATAGGAAGGACTGCAATCTAGCGGCCCAGCTGCTGCAGTGCAGCCAGACCTACGGCAGGGTCCATAAGGTGTCCGAGGTAACGTGAGCCCCGCCCCAGCCAGGCCCACCGCTGCCCCCAGGACCGCTCGGGGCTCCTCACGTGCAGGTCCCACCCTGAGGGGAGGCGCTGGGCGAGCCGGAGCCCCTCTGGCCCTCCTCGCTCCTGCCGTGTCCTGGCCTTTCTGAGTGTGTGGTGGAGGGGCCTGGGGGCTGCTCCAGGGCCCCACCAGCTGAGCACTCAGTGGCCGAGTGACCCTGTGTGAGCCTCACAGAAACCCTGTGGTTTGGTTTGGGCCCAGTTACTGACAGTGCCATTTCAGAGATAAGAAAGGGTCACATGGGGTCACGCGAGGGTCACATGGCCAAGGCCACAGGGCGCACAGGACTTAGTGCTCCCACCCCAGCCAGGCTGCCCACCCCCCGGCCCCACTCACTCCCCTCACCCAGGCCTTGTGCATGTCCCCTCTCCCTGAGCCTCGGCCACACCTGATACACTCACAAAATAGATCAAACAGTAGCAGGACGTCCCCCACAAGGCCCCACGTGCTCATGCGGAAACTGCTGGGCGCCTGGGCCTCAATCTTTGTTGCATCTGTTTCTGAGTCTGTCTTATTTGGGAGGACTTAGGCTGTACGATTAGGCAGGGGGTGTCCCCCAGAGACCCTGGGGCTGGGGAACAAGTCATCCCCTCGGTGGGAGACCCAAGAGGGGCCCAAGTCAGCCCCTGGTTCCAGCCTCCGGGCTCTGCGGGGCCCAGCTGGAGTGAGCCGGGGTCTGTGGGGGTGACCAGGGTCCTCTGGCACATCCCAGGAGCTTGTAAAATTCAGCGCCCTGGGCATCGGCTCCAGCTGGTGCGATTTCAGAAGTCCTGGGCAGATCCCTGTTTGTCCATCTGCCTGTCGATCAGTCTCAGCTGCCAGTCCGGGGCTGACTCTGACCCCTGTGCCTGCCCTCCCCTCCTCCTCGCGCCCATCCCACTCTAGCTGCCATCGGAATTCCAGGAGCGCGTGAGCCTGCACATGGAGAAGCACGGCTGCAGCCTGCCCGCCCCACTCTGCCACCCGTCCTACGCTGACAGCGTCCCAACATGCGTCATTGCCAAGGTGCTGGAGAAGCCTGACCCTGGCAGCTTGTCCTCCCAGCTGTCAGATGCCTCGGCTCGTGACCTGACCTTCCGCGACGGGGTGGAGAAGCCAGGCCCCCGGCCCCCCTACAAGGAGGACATCTACTGCAGTGACACGGCCCTCTACTGTCCCGAGGAGCGGCGGCGTGACCGGCGGCCCAGCGTGGATGGGCCGGTGGCCGACGTGGGCTTCCTGCGGGCCCAGAATTCCACCGACAGCGCGGCCGAGGAGGAGGAGGAGGCCGAGGCAGCCGCCTTCCCGGCCAGCTACCGGCACGAGGCCTTCCCGGGCTACGCGGGCTCGCTGCCCACATCCAGCTCCTACTCGAGCTTCAGCGCCACGTCGGAGGAGAAGGAGCACGCCCAGGCCAGCACACTCACTGCCTCGCAGCAGGCCATCTACCTGAATAGCCGCGATGAGCTCTTCGGCCGCAGGCCGCCCCCGGCCTATGAGAGCAGCCCGCGCTACGCCGCGGCCGCAGCCGCGGTGGCCGCCCCGCTTGAAGCCGAGGTGGCTCCAGGGTTTGCGCGGACTGTGTCGCCGTACCCGGCCGACTCCTTCCGCTTCCCGGTCTCCCCGGGCCCCCAGCCGGCCCTGATGCCCCCCAACCTGTGGAATCTGCGGGCCAAGCCGGGGTCAGCCCGGCTGGCCGGGGAGGATGTGCGCGGCCAGTGGCGGCCGCTGAGCGTGGAGGACATTGGCGCCTACCCCTTCCCGGCCGCCCCCCCTGCGGCCGCCGCCGCCGCCGCCGCCGCCGCCGCGGGCCGCGCATCTCCCTGCAACTTCTCCGACCGCTACTTCGGGGGCGGGGGCAGCTCAGGCAACAAGGCTGAGGGCCGCGCCAGCCCTCTCTATGCCAGCTACAAGGCCGATAGCTTCTCAGAGGGTGATGACCTCTCCCAGGGCCACCTGGCCGAGTCCCGCTTCCTCCGGGCGGCCGGCGACCTGAGCCTCAGCCCTGGCCGCCCAGCCGACTCGCTGCCCAGCTACGCGGCCGGCGAGGGGGACCGGGAGAGGCTAGGGGTGCAGCTCTGCGGGGCGGGCGGCAGCCCCGAGCCCGAGCACAGCCCCCACAGCTCCAGGGACTCCTTGGAGCCCAGCTCCATGGAGGCCTCCCCAGAGATGCACCCCGCTGCCCGCCTCAGCCCCCAGCCGGCCTTCCCTCGGACTGGCGGCTCAGGGCTCAGCCGTAAGGACAGTCTCACGAAAGCCCAGCTCTATGGAACCCTGCTCAACTGAGCAGCCGCGTGCCAGCCTCGGCCACGGCCACGGCCACAGCCACCCCACACACCGGGTCCCGAGGGGTGCAGCCTCACCTCCCTGACCCCCAACCTCCCGGCCCCGCAAACAAGGACCCCTCTCCACCTAACCCAGTCGAGCCTAAGAGGGGGACCCCAACCCACGTGTCTCGTCCGCCCCTGCGCCACCACAGTGGAACGTTTTTCTCACGCCAACATCCTTCCCCACCTGAGATGAGCAGTCCCCCCTTTTATAAAGTGCAACTATTTTTATAGAGCAAAAGGGTCTTTCTTAATGCTCTCGGCCTCCAGCCCCCCGGATGGCAGCCTTGGCATGTTCAACATGAAGGGCCTTTATTTTCGGGTGAGAGCAAGTGGGGCCTGCCCCTTGGAGGGAAGGATGGTGTCCTGTGGAGACACCCCAGCAAGCTGGTGACAAGGGAACCCTGAAGCTCTGCCCACAAAGAGGGGAGCTGGAATGGGTGAAGGGATGTGAAACGTTTTCAGCTGTTCTTGCCGTGTGGCCGACCCCCCCCAAGCTCTCCTGTGGTCCGTAGTCCCGAGTGGGGCCGGTGCTCGCCCCCCAGTGTCCCGCTCCCCGGCACCACCTCGCTCTACCTCAGATGTAATGAGGCCCTCTGACTCCCAGTTTCTGTAGCTTGCTTTCTTGTTGTCTGTGATGCATGCCCTGTCTCAGTACTGTATTTTGCATTCATTAATAAAAGACATCGGTGGAAAGAATTTGGCTTTGGGTCATTTCTTCTCCCCATTGCCTTTGGATCTTGGGACGTGTGGCCCCAGATGTCCCACCTGTCCTCCCCTTTCGTTAGCCGGGGTGGGCTCTGGCAGCGACACTCCTTCCTGCCCTGGAATGTTGTCGTCCAGTTTCTGAATTCTTCCATTGACTCAACCCACTAGACGTCATCGCTGCCCTTGGATACAGCATTCCTTACAGTCTCCCACATATGAGTACTCCCTCCTCCTTCCTGGCATCCTCAGCCTTGGCTCCTGCCTAAAGATGCCTTAGAATTTCCTTTAGTGCAGCTCTGCTGGTGACAAACTCCCACTTTTGTTTGTTTGTGTTTGTTTTTCCCTCTGAAGATGTCTTTATTTTGCCCCATTTCTGAAGGGTATTCTCACCGGGGAGCATGTGAGCGGGGGCCTCCTTCCCTCAGTGCACAGAGATGTCCCCTGGTTCCTGTTGGTGTGGGACTTGGTCTCGGTCCCTCCGGGAGCTGTTCCTTTGATGCTGATCTGTCTTTTCCTCTCCAAGATCTTCTGTTTGACTTTGGTTTTCTGCAGTTTCCCTGAGGTGTGTCTGGTGGATTTCTCCTTCTTGGGAATTCACAGGGACTCTTGTATCTATGGACTGGTGTATTTCATCAGTTCTGGAAAAGTCTCACTATTTAAAAAAATATTTCTCTGCCCACTCTCCACCTTCTCTCCTCCTGGGACTGCCGTCAGAACCTCCGACCGCAGCCTCTATGTCTGCGGCCCTCCCTCAGTATGGCCCACATGTTGGGGGTCACGGTGCTCTGTCTGCGTTTGTCTTCCAGTCCACTAATCCTCTCCTGCTGTGTCCATTCCACAGCCAAACACAGCCGCTGCGTTTTCAGTTTTAGTTTTACTTATTAATGGTTTCCATTTCTAGAAGTTCAATCTGGTTGTTTTACAAACCCACCGTGCCACTTTTTAATAGTTGCCTATTCCCTGGAGTTATCCCCAAGCTTTCACGTCCTTAAACACAGTGGGCACGGCTGGCCACGGCCTGGGTCTGGCCCTCCCACCGCGTGGGGTGTGTGTCGCTCTTTCTCCTGGTTCCTGCCCGCGTGCCTGGTAGTCTTGAGCGTGCTCATCCATGCACTTGTGAAGGTTCCACAAGGCCTAGGATGGAGGCCCCTCCTCCAGGGGGCTTCTTCCCAGGGGGTGGGCACATCCCACTGGGAGGGCACCACCTCTGCCCAGGTGCACACCTGAAGTTCCCCAGCCCACCCAGCCTCCTGTAGCTCCAAGGTGCCTGCGCTTGATCTGCTGCTGCAGGAGAGGCCAGAGCCAAACAGCTGCCCGCCCCAAGGGGCAGATGTGCCCCAGGAAGCGGCCTCTTGGGGAGGGGTGGTGGCAAGGCTTGGGAGTCAGCCCACCTCTCTGAGGCCCACATTCCCTGTGGGCAGACAGGGAAGCAACCCTTACTGAACTAGGGGGCACTTGGGAGGGTGGAAGGGAAAACATGTGGCCCCTGGTGTCCAGCAGGCACACATCAGGGGTGTCCCCAGGGGGACCCTGAGCCTCATCAGCCCCACGTGGGCTATGGGACTGGACAGCAGGGCTGGAAACCCCCAGGACTTTGCAGCCTAGGCCCAGAGGGCCCTCTAAGATTCAGGGTCCAGGCCCCCACATTGTCACCTCAGAGCCTGAGCACCCTCTCCCCCAGATGCCCAACAGGCCTCACAGAGCTGTCCTGCCACAGCCTCCAAAGCCAGCCACAGCTGGTATGGGGTTCCCTCTCCTCCTCTACCACGTGCCCCTCTCACTCCACTCTGAATCCTGCCTCTCCCCCAGTGGGACCATCTGTGTCCCCACCATCATTCCACCATCCTCGTTTCTTCTCAATCCCCAGCAGGCAGTGCAGAGCAGGCTCTGCCACCGGCTGGCTGTGACCTTGGGCAAGTCCCGGGCCCTCTGGGCCCGTTTCCCTCTCTGGAGCCTGAGGACACTGACTCATGAGATTCCCAGGGGACCTCGAGGCAGCTGGCTGTCCCGCTGTCCCCCAGGCTGGGCGGGAGGTGGGTCCCGGAGTGGGCGGAACGATCACAGACCCCCTTGACCTGCCCCTCTGCCCTCCAAGCAGTGGTTTCCTCAACCGGACGGTGGGGATCACGGCCACCTCACAGGGGCTGTGAGCATGAGCCTCACTCAGCGACGTCACAGCCATGCCTGGCACCACACACAACCACACCGGCATCTCAAGATGAAATGTTCTCCCACGATGGCTTCAGCTCTGTACTTCAGATTTATGGGTGAGGCAAAGTTAAGCACTCGGCTCCAGGAAGGTGGGTGGAGGGGCAGCCCGCACTTCTTTTTCACTCCTGCTCTACACTTTCTAAATTTAGCTCTCTTATTTTAAAATTGCAAATGGTGAACTCCCAGACACCTTGCAAAGGATCAGAATGAGTCTTGAATGCTCTTTGGAAGAAAGCACTTGGAAAAAGAAACAGATAAGGGTATGGAGAACACCTGCCTTTCTTCCCAATAAAACAAGCTAAGTAGGGGTGGGGCTTGCAGGAGACATTTGATTTGGGGAAATCAAACCCACAGGGGAGTGGAGCTTAGAAATAGCCACAATGGTTTCTGGAGAGCCCGGGATGTCCCCCTGTCCCAGGGGGGTCAGAGCTTTGATTGGTTCAAGGTGATCAGTGTGGAAAACAAATGGACTTTCAGGACAGAGATTTGGATGGCGTTTGTCCCAGGAGAAGCTGAGAGGCTTTCCTCTGCAAGACCTCCCCTGCTCGCTCCAATAGGCCCACTTAACAGATGAGGAAACTGAGGCTTAGAGAACCAAAGTGCCCACAAAGGCCCCATGCAAGCAGGTGGCGGGGCCACAGTGTCTTGGCCTCAAATCTCACAGGGATGCAGGCAGCCAGGGCATGGGCTCAGCACAGGAGAGAGGCCAGCTGGGGAGCTCAGTGAACAGGGAGTTCATACCCCAGCCACACCCCAGCACCCACGCAGAAGCCAATTAAGTACAGTCCGTAACTGATGCTCATTAAATACATGAGTGGTCACGTTACCATATAACGGGGGAAAGCAACCAGCAAATCATGCAATGACATTCCCACTCAGAAGATACTCCACAACCAGGAGGGCAGAAATACACCTGGTTCAGGCTGGTCTGGAAAGCAGGACGTCTGGACTGCAGGGTCGGGGGCTGGATGCAAGGTGGGGGCAGGGAAGGCAGGCACCCTGGGAAGACCAGGCCCCCTGCACCCCAGATGAGTGCAGCCTTCCCTCCTGGCCTGTGTTCAGGTTTATTCACACATCATCAATCCACCCACAAGCCCCTGCTGAGGGCCTGTGCAGGCTGGACCTGGGGAGACACACCTTCATGAAAGTACTTGTGGGGGTCCCGCCTCCTTCTCTCTAGCTGCATAGTGGCAGCTCCGCCTGGCCAAGGACCCCTGGTCTGGGGCGAGCGTATGACACCAGCCAGCCAATCAGAGGCCTTCCCTGAGACTTGTCACCTGGCAATGGGGAAAGAAGGCGGGGTCTTGAGCCATGAGAGTAAACCAGGATGAGGCTGACACCCAGAGAGGGTCAGAGGGGGTCCTGCCAGACCAGGTCTGAGGATGGAGCCCAGCCGCACCTCTGGTCTAGGCTGGCTCAACGCGTGCATCCGGGGCTGGACTGACCCTGATACTGATCGTCACTAACACGGAGACTCCCAGTGGCTGTCTCCTGGGTGCCTATGCATATAGGTCCTGCCAAGAGCGATTCAGACCCAATCTCATGAGACTCCCCAAGCTAGGTACTATTCTCATTTACAGAAGGGGAAACTGAGGCACAGGGTGGCTGAGCACTGGCTGTGGCCGCACAGTAATGAAAGGTGGTGGCAGGGTTGAAGTCCACGTCTGTGATCCTAGAGCCCACGTCCTGTGGATGGTCACACAGTTATTCACGGAATGCCTCCTTCCTGGAGGAGCAAGGGATACAGCTGGGAGCAGCGCCCTGTGCACTGCTCACGCGTGTGCTGTGGGGGGCGGGGTGGCAGCATCAGGAGGGGCGGGGCTCTGGGCACAGGCAGGTCAGGGAGGCTTCCCTGAGGCCCACTGTCTTTGCAGAGCCCTGAAGGAAGGGGGTGGGAAGAGAAGCCCCACAGAGGGGCAGTGGGAACAATGGGAAGGAGCTGTGATCTGGGAAGGCTTCACAGAGGAAGTGACCCCTGGACGGGCTTCTTGGGCACAGAGCTCCCCTCACAGAGCAAGACAAGTCATCCAGGGCCTGAGGGATGAGGCCAGAGAGTCCACTGCCTGCACCAGGCTCTGAATGGACGCACATTCAGCCGCCCCTCTGCTCAGGATGGGGCAGCCCCTCATGGGGGCTTCTACCTCTGAGAGGGCGCTGGGCATGTGGTACAATTATCTTTCTCTTCATCAAATCAGCCATTCCTGAGCCTAAAAAGAGAAGGTGATCCCCCCTAAGCTCCCACCACACCCACGGCATTCAGGGTCACTGGGACCCTGCGTCCTGCAAGGGCCTGGGCAGTTCACTCCCTTCACCCTCCGAGGGCCATGGTGTCGGGGGACACCTGGGATACTGGGCTCGCTCCCCACTCCAAAGCTCAGCTCTTGCCTCCACCCCGGCTCAGGAATACAGCGGGTGCTGCATCCACTCAACACCCACTACGCGCCAGGCTCTGTGCTGACCGCGGGGGGTGAGGGTGAAAGATGGGAAAAAAGCTGGCCCACCTCGGGGCCTTTGCACTGCCTGTCCCTCTGCTTGGGTGTGATGCCCTGCTTGTGCACCCGAGAGATTCCCGAAGACCCCGGGGCAAGTTAGACACACAAATAAATGTTTACCCACCAGCCCACAGCAAGCCCCAGATGCCCCTCCCAACCTGCTTAGCCCCATTCCCTGGACTGGAGCTCCCAATGTGCCCACGCCCACTGCACACTTGACCTTCTTGGACCCTCCTAGCAAACCGGCAGGCTGGGAGGGCTGACACCACTTTATGGATGGGGAAACTGAGGCTCAGAGAGGAAAGATGACTTGGTCTCAGCTACACTGACAGTGGAGCTGGGCCTGGAACCCAGGATCTGGAGGAGCCAAGCTGGGCACCTGCCTACTGCTGCAGCCTCCTCCTCAGGTCCTCTGTGTTTCCTCACTTTCCCCCTGCCGGGGATGCCCTCCTCACAGGCTCTTGGTCTGCCTCCTTCAGGAAGCCTCCCAAGGCTGCAGAGATGCTCCTGTCCTGAGCTGTGGCACCTGCGGTCCCCACTCCCACATATTGGTGGTTCTTTGGGCTTTTGAGGTGGCATCTCAGTTATGGTCCTAGTGGGGTTTAGGGCTCATCAGCCTGGCCACATCCTGGGCAGCTGGGTCTGTCTCCTGCCCAGATCCCTGAGGAGCCCCAAGGAGTTCCCAGCCCAACTCCTCAAGGCTCCTCAGGGGCCATTTGCTTCTCCACATCACTCCTTCACCTGGGGAAGACACACAAGATGGGCAACATGCACACCTGACAGGCAGTGGGCAAAGAGGAGCCCAGAGGGCCCTGGGGCTTGGGCAAAAACCCAGGGACACAACTGGCTGTGCTCTGTCAGAGGGGAGAGAGGGGCCAGGCCTGGGCCGGCTGTGCTCCGGCACAAGCTCCCAAGGGCAGACCTAAGACCCAGAGCCTCCCAGAGTGTCCTCCCCCGGGGACTAACCCATCTCAAGCTCCCACCACCTTCTTGGACTCAGAGCTCCAATAGGCCTGCGAGTGGGGAGGTGAGAGGAAGCTGCCAATACCGATTTGTCGCTGAAACAACCTAAGAGATAGCAAAACACCCATGTTTATTATCACCAGCGACCTGCCAGGTGCTTTCACTAATGAAGTCCTCACAACCCTGAGACAGACAGATTTTTGCCCCCATTTTACAGATGAAGAAATGGAGGTCACAGGGTGGGGGAGGCAGCTTCCGCCCAAGTCTGAGCCTGAAGCCAACCTCTGCTTCCTCATCACACACACCCACCCACCCCGAAGACAAAGGGGAGCCGGGGGCCTGGCCAGCCAGAATCTGGAAAGTTCCATGCCAGGAGGCTCAGTGCCAGATCTTAATGTCTCCCTCCCAGGAGCAGGTGGCGAGGACAGAGGGCAGCAGGGGGTGGAAGGTGGCGCCGACACAGGCCTGCGAGTGCCCGTGCAGCGTGCGGGCACGGCTGGCCGTGCGGAAGCTGTACATCAGGACCCGGCCGTCAGCGCTGCCCGTCACCAGCAGGTCACCATCGGGGGAGCACTCGCAGCCCACTGAATAGCCTTCCACCTGCAGAGGGTGACACAGGGTGAGCAGGACACCCCACACAGCGGCACGCGGCCTCACCTGCTCTTCGAGGCCGCCGGTGGGGTGAGGGCTGTGACAGCCACTCTACAGAGGAGCGGGCTGGAGCCCGGGAGCAGCGCTGGGCTTCACACCCATGTCTGAGCTCCTGCGTGAGGCTGGGGTCCCGGTGTCCTCCAGGCCAGTTTAGTGGAACCCAGACAGAACAGCTCTAGCACAGCTGATGGTGTCTGACCTCACCGACAGTCACCGGGTCCCCACCCGCTCCACCTGGGGTTGGGGGTGCCCTCAGTAGGGAAAGGGGGCAGGTACAGAAACACCCTCTACACCCCTTCCGTCCGTCTCCCCACCCCACCCGACCTGTCCCTGAGCCGGCAAATCGAGGAAACCTTCCCTGCCCAGCAGCTGGGGCCTAGGGAAGGGCCAGATGTGGCCCAGGGCCTTGAGTGGATACCACACCACACGGCATGGGGTCACCTGGGTAACAGAAACCATGATCTGCCCGGACAGAAGTGCCACGTCCTCTGAGGCCTCAAGTCCATCACTAGCATTGTCGGTGGGAGGCCCTGGAGCCAGTGCCCAGCTTTCCCCTGGGGGACTGGGACGGGTACCTTGTGTCCTTCATAGCGCCGCCTTCTGCTCATCCGGTAGGGCCACACGGAGGAGAAGAGGGCCAGGTAGTTGCCATTGGTCTGGGCCAGGAACACCGGCTCCCTCGGGTGCAGGGTGAGGCTGGGGCAGGTGTACCTCTCCTGAGAAACAGCGGGGCCGTAAAGGGGGGGGGGGGGAAGCTCCCAATCGGGCCCCAGCCTCAGACAGACGCGCCACCCAGCACACTGCTCATGGGGCCTTGTGCCCTCCTCCAGACCTGGGCGCAGGGCTCTGGGTGAGTTTCCTGTTGCTGCTGTAACAAAATGCCACACATTTCGTGGCTTAAAACAACACACATTTATAGCTCACAGTTCTAGAGGTCGGAAGTCTGAAACGGTCTCCCTGGGCTAAAGTCAAGATGGCACCAGGGCTATGTTCCTTCTGGAGTCTCCGGGCGGGCCTCTTCTTCCTCATCCTTCCCAGCATCTGGGGGCCACCTGCACTCCTTGGCCCATGGCCCTTGGGGTGGACTGAAAAATGCACCCCCAAATACATCCACGTCCTAATTCCTGGGACCTGTGAATGTCACCTTAAACGTCCAAAAAAAAACAAAAGGGCAGGGAGATCTTTGCAGATGTAATTAAGTTAAGGAGATTGACATGGGAAGTTATCCTGTATTCTTGCCCTAAATGCAATCACACATGTCTTTCTAAGAGGGAGGCGGAGGGAGAGCAGACACAAAGAGAAGGCAGCATGAAGACAGAGCAGAGAGAGCTCTGAAGATGCTGGCCTGAAGACCAGAGTGAGGCAGCCACAAGCCAAGGGTCACCAGGAGCCACCAGAAGCTGGATGAAGCAAGGGACAGATTCTCTCCTCAAGGCTCCAGGGGAGCACGCCCTGCCAATACCTCAATTTCCTCCCATGATACTTTTTACAAACTTCTGGCCCCTAGAACTGTGAAATACACGTCTGCTGCTTTAAGCCACCACGTCTGTTGGGGTGTAATTAAGTTAAGGAGCTTGAGATGGGGAGGACAGTAAACGAATCCACAAACCCATCTCCCCACCTCCACAGTGAGCCGTCGGGACAGCCCCGGCCCAGCCCAGGCCCCACACAGCCAGAAGGCACAGTAAGGGAGGAGGTGACAGGCCAAGTGAGGACATAAACACATGAACCAGGTGTTCCAAGCAAGAGGGGAAACCTCACTGCTTAGTGGGCTCCTGCATGACACAGAAACACCCCTAAAAACTCCCTTCTCCACTGCAGCTGTTCTTCCATGTCCGTGGTATGTCTTTGAGCCACAGTCCCTAAACGAGCCCACACTTGGAGAGTAAAGCGGGGAGCGGCTGCAGCCCAGTGTGCTGTCAGAGGCACACGGGGCCCTGATCGTGATCTCTACGTGATGCTACCGGGCAGCGCCCTGCGCGCCTGCACGGAAGGTGGGCTGACAGCTCAGCACACAACACTTTCAACTACCTCACTTGCTTCCCTTAGTCTCCACAGGGCCGTTGGAGGCAGGATGCCTAGAGGGTCAGACATGCCCCTCCAGCCCTCTCCCAGGACCTGACCTTGCCAATGGGTTGCACTAGAACCCTGAAGTGAAGGTCCAGAGGCAGGTGTGCTCAGGGTCACTTAGAATCCTCTAAGAACAAAGGAAAAGTAGGGAGAGGGAGACAGTGTATATATACACATGATATATAGTTTTAAATTCAGAGTGACAGCACCGAAGAGATTAGCCATAGCTTATTTGAAATCTTAAAAGACGATGATGGGTGGTAACAGTGATGCTGGTGGTGAAGGAAACAGTGGTGGTGATGATGGTGATGCTGGGCTACTGATGGTGACAGCGATGGTGGTGATGAGGACGACGGTGGTGGTGATGGACATGGTGATGATGATGGCGATGGTGGTGGTGGTGGTGATGAGGACGATGGTGGTAATGGACATGGTGATGATGATAATGGCGATGGTGGTGGTGGTGGTGATGAGGACGATGGTGGTGGTGATGACAGTGGTGGTGGTGATGGATATGGTGATGCTGATGGTGGTGGTGGTGATGGTGGTGGTGACAGTGGTAGTAACAGACGTGATGTGATAATGATGGTGGCAATGATGTGGTAGTGATGGTGAAGACAGGTAATGCATTTGTGGAGAACTCTCTTGCCTGGTACTGTGCTAGACCCTTTATAAGCATCTACCCCTTTTAATTCTCAAAACCACTCTATGACACAAGCAATATTCTCATCCTCAATTCTCTAAGAGGAAAATGAGAATCAAAAAAACTAAATAACGGGCCCAGGGCCTCCACCTTGTCAGTGGTAAATCCAGGCCTTTGATGCAGATGGTCTAACTTCAGGGTCCCTACTTCAACTCCTAAGTCACAGCCCCTGCCAAAGCCACTAAGCAAGGGCAAGGTGGAAACCCGTGGGCTGGCTGGGGTGGTGGAGGGAGGTAGGGGTGTCTCAGGTTGTGCAGCCATGTCCCTGTGGATCTGGATGGGGCTGCCCCTGCACACCCTTACCCTGTGGTGTGTCTGTGTTGGGCAGAGGACCAGTGAGAGGACAGGGAGTCACTCCACCCTGGGAGCCTGTGGCAGGTTCTCTGGGCAGGCCTGGACCTGTACCTTGCCTGCCCCACCACAGATTTCAGGCAGCCAATCTGTCTCCTGCTGAACCATCTCCACATGAAGTGCCTGGGACCCCAGATGGCCTAGGACGACACAGATGCATCCTGGGTCAGAAACTAAAAGTAATGCCAAAGAGGGTTTCTCACGTGGAAAATCTGGTTGGAGATTTTGGCAGAGCTCCGGAAATCCCAGGCAATAATGGTGCGGTCGGCAGAGTCCCGGCTCGAAGCATCTGTGCTGCTCAGGAACTCAGAGCCCTCCCGGAGAAAGAGGATGTCCAAGGTCTGCTGGATGGTTGCCTTGTAGCTTCTCACCACCTGCAAGAGTGGGCACCCGTCATGCCGGGGAGCCAGGAGTACAGGGCAGGCGCCCACGGAGAGGGCCGGGGAGAGCCACCCAGCACCCGGAGGGCGCTGCTGGGGAACACTGGGCTTGGGGGCTGCTGTAGGGAGACCTCAGGGGCCTCCCGCCCCACCTGTCTCCCTCAGAACCTGTTCCATGATACCTCCCACAGCCTGGCCTCTCCCCATGGCGTCCTCCCCATCCCGGCCCTCCCCACGTCCATTGGCACGTGAGCCCAGAGAGGCATGAAGACCTCCCCCATCAGACTGGCCCCCTAGAGAGGAGCAGGTGCCTGATGAAAGCAAACTTAGGGAAGGGCCCACACCTAGCCAAGAGCACCTAAGGGCACCAGTGACATCCATCAGTACCAAGGCCATACTTTGTGCCAAGGCCTTGCTTCTGAAGAGATCACGTAATTCACGGCTTTCAAGGCCTCAGCCTACTGTCCCTAGAGCAGTAACTGTACCTCAGGGAGCAGGCGTTCCTGGAGACCTTGCAGCCAGAACCACTGTGTGTAAGTTAGCATCAGAGACACTATTTCTTAGCATTGCTGCCAACATTCCATAGCCTCTTGTCTCTAAATTAACTCAATTAAGTATCAGCCCTTCTTCTGCTTTCCTCAGAGCGTTTTATCATGTTAACCTTCCATTCCACAACAACTGGTTTGGGCAGGGGCAGGCCATGGGTCCCAGTACCAGGACTAACAAGCACCTCCACGTAACAAACTCATGGGCGACATGACTTTGACTTGCAGTCTTGAGCAACAGGCCAGGCACAGTGCCTGGGGCGCCTGCCGGGCCTGGCGGCCTATTTACCAGCTCCCAGGGCGCCACCATGTGGCCACAGCATAAACACAGCTCTCCTGTTCCTTGGCCACTGCCTGTGAAATGAGTCTTGACACATTTTTTTTAAATGGAGTTAACAATCTTTCAAATGTTGCAGTTAGATTTTCTATCATCCTCTTTCAAACATACATAAGTCAAATTCACATTAAATGCAGCAATCCGTAAATCCAATTTAGACTGGAGGGGGTGTGGTGTTTTGAGACCCATTCTCCAGATGAGGAACACTGAGGCTCAGAGAGATACACGGATTTACTCCAGGTCAAACGCCCAGGGTGTGGTGGAGCCTCTCCCCACCCCAGCTGCTTCCCGGCCCACATCCCCACCTCCGGCTGGCCAAGTCCTGCCTCAGTAAATGTTGAGGCAACTTCCTGGGAGAGAGAAGGCAACAAGTGGTTGCCTTCTCTGAGCCTCTTCAGAAGTGGCCCCCAGCTCGGGCGATTTTAGGGTAGGCCCCCTGGCGCCTGGGGAGTGGTCCAGGGGCAGAAAAGAGAAGGCAGCCCTGCAGGCCTCTGAACACTGGCCAGTCCGAGTAGCTGCACCCCAGGCAGTGTGGGGCCACCAGCCTTCCTCCCCACCTCCTCCCCTCCATGCACCAGGGTCCCACAGGCCTGCTGTGCCCCTCCAGGTGGCCTGAGTCTCACAGGATGTGGGCTAAAGGAAAGTTCTGTACCCCAGCCAGGAGGGGCACAGCAGCTGGGCTGCTGACAGATGCTCTGTGCCTCCCAGTCCCGCCCAGTCCGGATCTCAGGCAGCATCTAGGGCCCGGGAGGGGACGTGGCACACCACCGCTGTCCCAGCATCTGCTCTGAGGAGCGCACCTTCCAACTCCCAGGGATAGTGCTGCCCCAGGGTAGGGTCTGGAATCTATGGGCAGAGGAGAACGGAGGAGAGGGAGCAAGGCCTATCGTCGTGGCTCCAGACCCACTTGCCTCTCCCATGCCCGGCGCCACTCCAGTCTCCCCTCGCTTAAACCACCCACCCCACGAGCTTCCTCGAGCCTCCACTGGCTGAGGTCACATGGGGCCTGAACCCTTTCCTTCCCCCTTTCCTGAAGTCCTCATTGTCACCCCAGTGCCAGTGAGGAGCGAGGAATTAAGGATGGCCGGGGCAGCACGTGCCGAGAGAGAAGTAAATCTGGCCCAACTCGTGTCCCTGGCCATGGCCTGCGCACTGAGCCTCTCCTCCTGGGTGGCGGAGACACAGCCCCCAGAGCCTCACCAGCCCACAGAGCCTGGCTGCTGGTGGGCAGGACCGTGAGACCCATGGCACCACAGCCCCTCTCCAGTAGTGGCACCTTGATCCGCACAGGGGCTCGGGAAACACGCTGACCGGGAAAGGACGGAGGAAGAGGATGGCCTGCTAAGCCCCGGCTGCGAGCGGGGGTTTCTGTGAAACTGACGGCAGTGGGAGGAAGCCTCCCCCGGGGGCGGCGCGCAGGCCCCGGGAAGCAAAGTGCCCGTGGGCCTCGGTGTGTCCACAGCAGAACAACCTGCGCGCCCACCAACACACCTGCCTCCCAGGACAGACTTTTCCAGGAGAACGAAAAGCGTTGTTCCACACACTTTCTGAGAATGGATGGAAATGGCCCAATTCATTAGGGCATCATAAAATCGAATGGCCAGGAAACAAGCCATGTTATGGGCGATCCCTGCCAATAACACTGTTGTAAGTGGAAGGCTGACCTTTGAAGTGATCGCCGCCGAACATGATTTATTTGCCTTCACAACTGCTCCTGCCCCAGGAAAGAGCAGAGGGGCCATTTGTGTGTCTAGCTGGTGGGTTTTACGGCAACCTTAATTACACCGACAGCTGGTGCGTCACATCCCAGGGGTGTGGGACGGTGCTCCACGGGCTTAACTAGCTGGATCCAGAAGAGAGCCTCACTCAGACTTTTCTGGCAACCAGGGCCTCTGTAGGGGAAGCAGATACTTGGCCAAAATCTATGGCTTTGGGAAAAGTGGTAGATGAGACCACAAAACATTCAGGTGTGATGAAAATCAACGAACATCCTTCAAGTCTGGTCTGCTTGGCCCACCAGACAATCCTGGTAACTCTGGGCCGCTTTGGACTTATCTGAAAGCTCAGCTTTCCCAAACTCGGGTCTCTGCCTCTTGTGAGGTGCGTAGGGTCGAGATGCAGGCAAGGCTGTATCCAGGCCTGCTGCTGACTCATGGTGTGCCTGGGGAGGCCCGGGACTGGCACCGGACTTCCCAGCTCCGGTTTTGAGTCATCACCAAAAGGGGCCTGGACTGGACGACAAGCAAGCCTCCTGCCTCTACACCCGGCTGGAAGAACGCTGACAGGCCTGGCCAGGTGGCCGACACGCCGCAGTTGCTCACAAACCTGTTCCCAGGCCAGCCAGAGCTGGGGTCCCCAGGACGGGGCTGTGAGTCCTTGGGTCAGTCCCTATTCCTCAAATTTCAATTCCTTCTCCTTGAAAATAAACGTATTGGTCTCTTTAAACTCTAAGATGTGAGGAGTCTACACATAAAGGCAAACTGGAGGCGTGAATAAAGGGCCCCTTTCTATGGTTTAAAGTCACACAAGTAAACGTAGCCAATCACACAGGCTAGTGTACACCAGAAGTGCTCTGTGGACACATTTTTTTTAAAACCAGAAATTTATGTTTTAAAAAAAGGAACTATACAAACATGAGAAGAGAGTGTGACTGAATTTTTCACAGCCTGGAACTGGGGGCAACGTCCCTGCATCCCTCCAAGGCCAGCGCAGCACCGACGGGTCCACCTGACTGCGTGAAAACCACCATCACCACCACCACCATCATCGTCATAACATGACTGCGAGGCATAAAAAACAAGTAAATAATTAAGCAAAGTAAAAAAAAAAAGACAAATGGGAGAGATATTTGCAACTTATATTTGAGGCAAAGGTCATTATCCCTAATTACACAGACACTTTCTAAAAATTGGTGGAAAAGACCAATAGCTCTACAGAAAATCGGGCAGGAGAACTGAACAGAGTTCATATAAAAGGAAATGTAATCAGTCCTTCGATCCTGCTTATAAGAAGTGAAATTTTAAATCCCATGGAGATATCCTTTCTTACTTATCAAATCAGAAAATCCAGAAGTTTGACAACACACTCCGTTAGGTGGCTGTGGGGCATTAGTTCCTCTACCCACTGCTGACAGAAACACAAAATGGCACAGTCCCTACGGAGAGAACTCGGGCAACATCAAGCAAAACAGCATATGCCTTGTTACTAAGCGATGTGCATAACCCAGCAACCCACTCGTAGGAACCAGTCCCAGAATTACAGTGGCAAACCCCAGAAAGACATAAACTCAAGGCCATAGAATGCAGCACTACTTGTCAAATTAAAAAAGCAGAAAGAACCCAAACGTACAAGGAGATCAGTTAAATAAATGTCAGTCTATCCACATTCTGTAATGCTGTGTGAGCTGCTGTAAGAAAGAGTGGGGCCCCTCTCCCTGCCTGCTGAGGGCTGGCTTCCAGGATGCACTGCTCAGTGAAAAAGCAAGGTGGGAGAGAAAAAGGGTGTAAAGTAAATGCAAGAGGTTTATATTTGCTTCCACTAAAAACAGCAGAAAGATAAATCAGAAACTAAATAAGCAAATAAATCAGTAAGACTGCTTCTAGAGGGAAGAAGACAGAGTGGGGAAGAAGGGGCTGCAGGCAGAATTTAGAGAATTTCTATAAAGGGCCAGACGGTAAATGTTTTAGGGTTTGGGGGCCACATTTAGTCACTGCTGCACACTTCTGTGTGTGTATGTGTTTGTGTTTTTACAGCCATTCGAAAATGTGAAAACCATTCTTTGTGTGTTTGTGTGTTTGTATGTGTGTGTGTTGTGTGTGTGTGTGTGTGTGTGTGTGTGAAAACTATTCTTAATTCAAAGACCACACAAAAACAGGCCACAGGCCAGACTGGGCCTATGGGCTGTAGTTCCCAATTGCTTCTCCAGAACCATGTATATATTTTATAAAGTTACACAACAAAATCAACTTAAAAAGCAGACTCTAAAATGTGAAACCAAAATTAAGTAAACGAAACTAACCATGTATTGAGCTAGAGCTTAACCACACAAATAGGATTTATTTTAAGAGACATTAAAGCACAGTAGTTTAAGGTAGATCCTCAGCTGAATATATATTATATATAGAAAACCAGTTAATTTGATGGTAAATCCTAATTGAATATACTTTGTGGACAAAAAGAACTATGAGAAATCTTAAGCTGTTTTCAGTCACTATGTTGCTAGTGTCAATACACCCCCCAAAACTGTGTTAAGGCAGCTAGAAATCAAATTTTTCAGTATAAAAGAGATCAAAAACAAAGAAGCTAAAGAGAAATCCTGTAATGCTAAAATTTGAATTGGACAATTGAACATAAACAATATTTCTTTCTCAGCAACATAAATATTTCCTAGCTCTGTCCATGGAAGGAGGCCACAGCACTCAGTTTCTGGTGTCTAAACCCAGCGAGACCCAGAAGTGACACATGACAGAGCAGGGCATTACAATACTCATTGTAACTATACACAGCACATGTTTAAGAAGGTAGAGGAAAGACTGACCACGGTAAGCAGAGACCTGGAGGATGTGTGAGGCCCTCACTGAATCTGAAGAGATGAAATACACACTGTTTCAGAAGAAGATACGTTCGATGGGATTAACACCGGATGAGACACTGCCAAAGAAAACATTACTGAACCAGAAGACATAGCAATTGAAAATTTCAAAACACACGGCAGAGAAAAATGACTAAGTTTTTTAAATGAAAAATCTTAACCCCAAATGGGGTAAACTCACTATGGTCTCTCACTCTCTTCCACAAATTACAACTAAAAACTCTGGACAAATTCAAGAAGCAACTAGCTGAAGACTCTGAAAAGTAAATAATAGCTGGTAGGTTGAAGAGGGAAGTCAAAATTTGAAGAAAGACCAGCATGGCAGGTAAGGTTCTAGTTTGGTATTTTTGTTTGTTTTTTGTTTGTTTGTTTTCATTTTTGGGGTTTGGGGATTTTTGTTTTTTGTTTTGTCCTTTAGCTCCTGATGTTGACCCACAGACAGATTGAATTAAGAAATTACATAGAAGACATGGACAGCAAAAATTCTGAAATAAATCCATCATTCTGGCCAGAGGACCAAGAAAACGGGCCCTTGTGAGCCAGAGAGTATTGGGGAAATTTTTAAAAATATCTCCCTGCTCTCCCAGCCCTGCCCTGATGCCAACCCCTACAGGTCCGGCAGTGCGGCACAAATACTTAAAAACCAGAAGCTCATCTGAATAGAAGAACTGTGAAAAGGGGCCTTTATTGTAAAAAGAATAAGGGGGAAGTAAATCCATGTTCTATTTTTCCTCTATTTTCTCTGGCCAATTTGCCTTGAAAGGGATCATGGTTACGGACACAGTGTGACAACGCAGAAGGCAAACAGCCTGAGAGAACCCGTCTCTCTGGGCAGAAGAACCAGGGAAGGAAGCTCAGGGAGCCAGGCAGTGTGGCCAAAATTCCAAGGAGGAGAGAGAGCTGAGAAGTGAATCCTCTAATTCTGTGTGTGAAATGACATGCACCCCAGGATACTCCCTAAGGTGCACACGTGTGGAACACAACCAAAGAAGCCCAGCTAAAGCTTTGAGACGTGGCGTACCATATAACAGCTGCCCAAGTGTGAAACTAACCCTTTAGTGGCTCAGCATAGTAAAGGATTTGAATATGGAACTGAAAATGGACCCACCACCCACAGAAGAAGGGAAGGAACTTGCAAGCTGAATATAATAGGTCTGGCTGCCTGTTAAGACAAACAAATCACTGTTCTCCGCAAGATTTTAACAGGACCAAGGAGCTTACAACATAACATTCAAAATGTGCAGGATATATTCTGAAATTACTTGCCATATAAAGAACTAGGAAAATGTAAACAGTACTCATGAGAAAAGAGAAACCATAGATGCCAACCCTGAAATGATACAGATGTATGAATGATCAGACACATTTAAACAGCTATTAAATAATACTACTCAGTGAGATAAAAATTAACACCCTTGAAATGAATGGATAGATGATCTCAACAGAGAAATCAAAATTACATATATACGCTTTAAGTAGAAATTTTAGAACTGAAAAAAAATTGTTTTAATCACAGGATAGATCCAATAACAAAACGGAATTGACAGATGAAAGATTCAGTGAACTTGAAAATAGATTAATAGAAATAATTCAATCTGAAGGAAAAAATAAGCAAAGCTTTTTTAAAATATTATAATATCAAAAGCTTAAATATTTTTGTCAATAGAGTTTCTGAAAGAGAGGGGAAAGAGAGCAGTGCAGAAAAAATATACATACTTGAGGAAATATTGACTGAAAGTACCCAACTTGGCAAAAGGCATAAATTTACAGAGTCAAGAGATTTAGCAAGTGACAAAGAGGATAAAAATCAAAGACAATCAAGCCATGACACATCACAATCAAAATGCTGAAAGTCTCAAAGGAAAAATCTTGAAAGCACCCAAGGGGGTAGGAAACGAAGCATTATATGAACAACAATTTAAAATACTGTGGATTTCACATCAGAAACTATGGAGATCAAAAGAGAGTGGAGGATAGTGAAAGAAAGGAGTGCCAACCAGAATTTTACAGACAGCAAAAATATCTTTCAGGAATGAAAGTAAAATAAAGACCTTGACAGATGAAGAAAAACTAAGTGACTCTCTCATCAGCAGACCTGCTCCATGTAAAACTAGCGCTAAAGGAATTCCTTCAACTTGAAGAGAAATTACAGCAGAGGAGAACTCGGACCTTTGGGGGTGACGGAAGAGCGACAGGAATGGTGACCGGCTGTGAAGATATGGAAGATCACTTTTCTCCAATTAAATTCTTTGAAAATGCATGACTGCTGAAAATAAAAATTGTAAGTCCTTAAGGTAGGAAGAAAACTCTACCAGACTTGCATCTTCACAAAAGAATGAGAGGCAGTGGGAACAGTAAAGATGAAGGGGAATATGTAATACTTTTATATTATTAAAATATTTTAAAGATAATTTGCTATTTCTATGAAAAATAATTTTTAAAAAGTACTGTGGGGACTGTAATATATGTACAAGTAAAATTTATGCTAATAATAGAACAAAGACCCTGAGGGGTAAAATTGAAAATCTGTATACTGTTCTAAGGTTCTTATGTAATACAAAAAAGAGATATAACATGACTTGAAGGTAGACTGATACGATAAAATGTATACTATAAACTCTAAAGCAACCACAAAAAAAACTACAATACAAATCCACAGATAATAAAGCAACAAAGGAGATAAGACAAAATCACAAAAAATTCTAAATTAATCCAAGAGAAGAAAGGGAAAAAACAAAAACAAAAAAGGAGAAAAAAGAATAGATGAAACAAACAAAAAACAATAGCAAGACAGTGGATTTATAACCAATAATACTGTGATATCAGTAACTACAGTAAATTAAAACAGGATAAATGTACCAGTCAAAGGAAAAGATCGTTATATAGAATTAAAATGAAAGACCCATACCAAACCAAATGCTGTCTATAAGAAATATGCATTAAAAATAAAAACACAGATAAGTTAAAGTGAAAAACTACGCTCTGCTAACAGCAATCAAAATGAACCAGGAACACCCATGCAATATCACACAAAGTAGACGTCAGAGTAAAGGACACCATCAGGGATAAAAAGGGTCTTTTCACAGTGATAAGAGAGTCAGTTCACCAGGAGAACCTAACAGTCCTAAGTGTTTACACGGCTACTAACAGAGCTTCAAAATAAATGAAGGAAAACTAATGGAACTTAAAAAGTACATACGACAAATTTACTCATATAGTCACAAATTTCAACCAGTTGCTCATAACTAATAGAGCAAATAGAAATATCAGAAAGGATATGGAACACCTAAACAACACTGTCAACCAACTTGAGATAACTGACATTTACAGAACATTGCACTCAACACAGCAGAATATACGTTCTTTCCAAGTGCATACAGAATATTTCCCAAAACAGACCATATTGTAGAACATCCAAGTTTCAGTACATTTAAAAGGATTCACACACGCAGTGCATAGTTTTGTAACCACAACGGAGTTAAATGAGAAATCACTAACAGATGTATAGAAAACTCTGAAGCATTTGTACTCTAAACACTCCTAAATAATCCATGGATCAAGAAGAAATACAAAAGTTAATTAGAAAGTATTTTTAACTAAATGAAAATGAAAAACAATATATCAACAGTTGTGTAATGCAACTGCAAAACCTAGGGAAAATTAGTAACAGTGAATATTTATCATAGAAAAGAATAGAAGCCCCCAATGACTTCAATTTCCACTTTAAGAAATTGGAAAAAAGGAAGTTTAAGTTTTAAGCAGGAAAAAAAAGTAATTTAAAAAGGAAATTGATAATTCCTAAAAGAAAAGAAATAGAGAAAAATCAATAATACAAAAATCTGTACTTCAAAGAGATCAAAACTGATAAATCTCTATCCATACTGATCAGAGGAAAAAGAGAAAAGACAAAATTACCAATATCAGGAATGAGAGAAATGAGGTGACATCACTACAGATTATACTTATTTTTTTTAATAATTAAAATATTATGAAAAAATTTATGTCAAAAAGGTAGGTAACTTTGATGAAATGGCTAAATTTCTCGAAGGACGCAAACTACCAAAGGTCACTCAAAGAGAAACGGAAAACTGGAATAACCCTATATTTACTAAATAAATTTCAAATCTCCCCACAAAGAAAATTTCAGACCAAGATAGCTTCATCACTAGTCAATTCTAGCAAACATCTGTGGAAGAAATAACATCAATTCTACACAAACTTTTCCAGAAAACTGAAAAGAAAGGAACACTTCCCAAGTTACTTTATCAGGCCAGAATGACTCTGATGCCAAAACCAGACAAAGATACTATAAGAAAAATAAAGTACAGATCAATACCCCTCATGGACATAGATATAAAAATTCTTGACACATTTTTAGCTAATAGAATCCCAAATTATATAAAGAGGATAATATATCATAATCAAGTGAGATTTGTCCCAGTAATACAAGGCTGTTTTAATATCTGAAAATCTAGCAAGAAGTTCCATCATATTAACAGAATAAAAGAGAAAAACCACATTATCCCTTCAATAGATGTGAAAAAGGCATTTGACAAAATCCTACATTCAGGTACCATAAAAACTCTCAACACACTAGGAATAAAAAGGAATGTCTTCACTGATAATCAGAGAAATGCAAATCAAAACTACAATGAGGTATCACCTCACACCAGTCAGAATGGCCATCATTCAAAAATCCACAAATGACAAATGCTGGAGAGGCTGTGGAGAAAAGGGAACCCTCCTACACTGCTGGTGGGAATGCAGTTTGGTGCAGCCACTGTGGAAAACAGTATGGAGATTCCTCAAAAGACTAGGAATAGACTTACCATATGACCCAGGAATCCCACTCCTGGGCATATATCCAGAAGGAACCCTACTTCAGGATGACACCTGTACCCCAATGTTCATAGCCACACTATTTACAATAGCCAAGACACGGAGACAGCCTAAAAGTCCATCAACGGATGACTGGATAAAGAAGATGTGGTATATTTATACAATGGAATACTACTCAGCCAGAAAAACCGACAACATAACGCCATTTGCAGCAACGTGGATGCTCCTGGAGAATGTCATTCTAAGTGAAGTAAGCCAGAAAGAGAAAGAAAAATACCATATGAGATCGCTCATATGTGGAATCTAAAACAAACAAACAAAGCATAAATACAAAACAGAAATAGACTCACATATATAGAATATAAACTTGTGGTTGCCAAGGGGGTGGGGGGTGGGAAGAGATAGACTGCGATTTCAAAATTGTAGAATAGATAAACAAGATTATACTGTATAGCACAGGGAAATATGTACAAGATCTTACGGTAGCTCACAGAGAAAAAAATGTGACAATGAATATATATATGTTCGTGTATAACTGAAAAATTGTGCTGTACACTGGAATTTGACACAACATTGTAAAATGATTATAAATCAGTGAAAAATGTTTTAAAAAAAAGGAATGTCTTCAAACTAATAGGGCATCTACAAGCCAACAAACACAAACCAGAAACAAAACACTACAGTTAACATCACATGTAACTAAGAAACAGAATGAATACTTTTCCTCCAAGATTGGAAGCAAGACAAGGATGTCCATTGTCACCACTTCTAAGTCAACACTGTTGTAGAGGTTTCAGACAGAGCAATAAGGTAAAAGGAGGAAGGAAGAAGGAAGAAATTACAATCAAATTAGAAAAGAAGAATTAAAGCTGCCTTTATTCACACATGACACGGTCATCTTTGCAGAAAATCCAACAGAATCTACAAAGAAGCAACTGGAACTAATAAATTAGCTTAGCAGAGTTGTAGAATTCAAGGTGAATATACAAATATCCACTATATTTCTATATTCTAACATTGTATAACCATAAATTAAAATTTAAAAATGCTACTTACAATAGCATAAAAATATATATTAAAGACTTAAGGATAAATCTAACCAAAAATGTAAAAGGGCTACACAATAAAAACTACAAAACTTGGTGAGAGAAAATAAAGATTTAAATAAATGGAGAAATATACTATGCTTATGGATTGAAAGACTCAAAATTGTTAAGAATTCAATGCTCCCTCAAATTGATCTGAGATTAAATGCAATATCATTCAAAGTTCAAGCAGGCTTTTTTGTAGAAACTGACAAAGTGACTGTAAAACTGAAATGTAAATGCAAAGAACCTAGAATAGTCAAAACAATTTTTTAGAAAAAAAGAAATTCGTGGAAGACTTACACTACCTGATTTCAAGACCCATTATAAGATTACAATAATGAGAACAATGGAGTATTGGTGTGAAGACAAAGAAAACAATGGAATAGAAGAGAGAGTACAAAAAAGATCTACACATATTGAGTCAACCTCTTTTCCACAGAGGTATAAAGGCACAGATAACTGTTTTCAACAAATGTTGCAGGAACACTGAATAGCCACATGCAAAACCGTGAATTTCCATCCATACCTTGCACCATATACAAAAATTAATATGAAATGGACCATAGACTAATATAAAGCCCAAAACTAGATAAATAACAAGGTCCGACTGTATAGCATAGGGAACTATATTCAATACCTTGTAATAGCCCATAAGGCAAAAGAATATGAAAAGGAATATATATATATATATATATATGCATAACTGAATCACTATGCTGTACACCAGAAATTAACACAACATCGTAAATTGGCTATATCTCAATTTTTTAAAAAAAAGCCCAAAACTATACAACTTCTGGAAGTAAACAAGAGCAAATCTTTGTGGCCTTAGGTTTGGCAAAGTTTACTTAGGCTGGACACCAATAAGAAATGTTGATAAATTGGACTTTATAAAAATTTTAAAATCTGTTTTTAAAAAAAAACTGTTATGAGAATGAAAATACAATTCATAGACCGTGAGGAAGTATTCGTAAATCACATATGTGATAAATATCTTATATTCTAAATATAAAGAACCCTCAAACTCAGCAGTACAAAAACACAATCTGATAAAAACAAAAAAGGAGGGGGCAAAAATTTAAACAAATACTTCATCAAAAAATATACAGATGGCAGACAAGCTCATGAAAACATGCTCAACATCATTAGTCACTAAGGAAATTCAAATTAAAACCACAGGGAGATAGCATACTATACCCAATTCAGAATGTCTAAAATTGAAAAGACTGACCAGACCAAATGCCGGCTAAGGCACTGAGAATGGAGCCCTCACACAATGTCGGTGGGAATGTAAAATAGTGCAACCACTTAGAAAACTGGCAGTTTCTTTAAAAGTTAAAGCCACGCCAGATATGACCCAGACATTCCAATCCTAGGTATTTATCCAGTGTCTTGGTCTGCTCAGGCCGCCATAACAAAGTACCACAAACGGGGTGCCTTAACCCAACAGACATGGATTCCCTCATAGTTCTGGAGTCTGGAAGTCTAAGATCAAGAGGCCCGCAGGGCTGGTTTCTGGTGAGGTGTCCCTCCTGGGCTTGAAGATGATGCCTTCTTGTGATGTTCCCACGTAGCCTTTTCTCTATGCAGCACAAAGAGGAAGCTCTGGTGACTCTTCCTCTTCTTACAAGGACACCAGTCCTACTGGATGAGGGTCTCACTCTTATGATCTCATGTAACCTTAACTATCTCTTTAAAGGCCCTATTTCCAAACATAGTCACATTAGGGGTTAGGGCTTCAACATATGAATTTGGAGAGGGGACACTATTCAGTCCATAACACCTAAAGAAATGAAAACATGTGTCCACACAAAGACTTGTACAGGAATGTTCATGTAGCTTTATTTGTAATAACTAAAAACTGGAAACAACTCAATGTCCACTAACAGGTGAAAAGATAAACTGTGGTATAGCCTTACAATGGAATACTACTTAGCCATATGAAGGAATGAACCATTATGGATACACACAACCACATGGATCAATCTCAAAATAATTATGCTGGATGGGGGAGGGGTCATGCAAAAAAAGAGTACCTACCATATGACCATATTTACACAAAAATTCTAGGAAATGGAAATTACCTTGCAATGACAGGGAACAAATCAGTGGAGAGGCAGGAGGAAGTCATTATGAAGGGGCACAAAATCATTTGAAGATTATGAATATACATGTTACTTACCTTGATTGTGATGATGGTGTCATGGATATGTGTGTAAGCCAAGACTTATCAAACTGCATACTTCAAATATGTGCAGTTTATTATATACCAATTATACTTCTATAAAGGTATTTCTAAAGGGCTGATATGAAAAATTTGAAGGCAAAATAAAGACTTCTTTGATAAACAAAAACTGAGAGAATTCACAACCAGTGAATCTGGACTATAAGAAATGTTAAAAGAAGTTCTCAAACTTAAGGGTAATGATGGCAGACTGGTATTCAGATCAACAGGAAGAAGTGACAGCCCTATAGTCAAGTTGGTTTTTTTTTAATTGAAAGACATAGTGACAAGAGCAATTTAGGGCCAACAAATCTGACAACTCAGATTTGAAATGGGCAAAGTCCTTGAAAGAAAAAAGTTACAAAAATGAAGAAGTAGAACAGCTGAATATCCCTACACATACTTTTTCTAAATTTTTGTAAGTAAGAACCTTCCAACAACAACAACAAAAAACCCCTGGGTTCAGGTATCTTCACTGGTGAATTCTACCAAACATTAAGGAGGAAATAACACCAAACCTACACAAACGTTCAGCAAGTATACGAGGAGAGAACATTTCTCAATTCATTTTTTGAGGCCAACATTATCCTCACATCAAAACCAGACAAAGACAACATAAGAAAAAAGTATAAGCCAATAATCCTCATGAACATAGATATAAAATCCTTAACAAATTATTAGCAACTAGAATTAAACCATACATAAAAAGGACAATATATTATGACTAAGTTGGGTTCATCCCAGAATGCATGGTTGATTTTTTTATATCAATGTAATTTACCATATTAACTAAATACAGGAAAAATATAAATGTGGTAAAGTTCAACACCAATATATGAAAAAAACTTTCAGAAAACTAAGACTAGACAGTAATGCCCTTAAACCAATTTAAGATATCTAGGAAAAAAACCTCACATTTGATATCATTCTTAATGGCAAAAGATTACTTGTTTTTCCCATAAAATCAGGAACAAGACAATGATGTTTACTCTCACCACTTTTATTCAATATTGTACTGGATGTGTTAGCCATTGCAATACAGCAAGAAAAAGACAGAAATCGCGTATTGGAAAGGAAGTTATAAAGCCGTATTATTTGCAGACAACATGATCATGTACATGAAAACTCCTAAGTAATCTATGAGAAAACTACTAGGACTAAGAAGCTAACTTAGTAGGGCTACAGGATACAAGGTCAAATAAGAAAATTAACAGTATTGCTATGTACTAGCAACAAAGAACTGGAAAACAAAATTTTTTAAAAATCCATTCACAGTAGTATCCAAAACCATGAAATACTGATGAATAAATTTAATACAATATGTGAAACATCTAAACACTGAAAACTATAAAACACTGCTGAGAGAAGCTAAAGAAAATCTAAATTGAGAGATATAATGCTCATGGATCAGAAGACAATATTGTTAAGATGTCAATTCTCCTGAAATCAATCTATAAATTAAATGTAATCCTAATAAAAATACCAGCAGGCACTTTTTTGTAGCAATAGACAAGGTAATTGTAAAATTGAAATGGGAAGATAAAGAACCTGAAATAGCCAGAATAATTTTGAAAAAGAAAACGAAGTTGGAGGGCTTGCACTATCCAATTTCAAGAATTCCTGTAAAGCTACCATAATCAAGACAGTATGGTATTAGTGAAAGGAGAGATCTATCAATCAATGGAACAGAACTGAAAATCCAAAAAAGAGACCCACACTTACACGGCCAATTAATTTTCAACCAGAAGTCAAAAAACAATCTAATGGAGAAAGAAATGTCTTTTCAACAAATGATGCTACAATTGAGCATCTTACGTAACAAGAATACATAAGTAAACCTTATCTCATACCATACACAAAAATTAACTCAAAATGGATCATAGACCTAAAAATACAAGAACAAACTATGAAACTTCTATAAGAAAACAAAAGGTAAAAATCTCTGCAACCTTCGAGTGGACAAAGATTTCTTAGCTAGAACACAAAAAGCCATGGAATGGGAGAAAATATTCAAAGAACTCCTAGAACTTAATCATCATCATCATCATCTTAAATAGGCAAAATATTTGAATAGACCTTCACAAAAGAAGATATTCAAGTGGTTGATAAACCCATGAAAAGATGTATGACATCATTAGTCATCAGGGAAATGAATTTAAAGCCAAATCAGATACCACTACAAGCCCACTACAATGGCTAAAATGGAAAAGACTGACAACACCAAGTGTTGGTGACAGTGTGGGGCAACTGAAACTCTCTTACACTGCTAATGAGAATGCAAAATGGTACAACCACTTAGGAACTAGTTCAGCAATTTATTATTAATTTAAACATACACAAACTATACCACTTAACAATTACACTCCCAGTTATTTACCCAAGATAAATGAAAATATATATCCACACACAGACTTGTTCATGAATAGTCATGGCAGCTTCATTTATAACAGCCAAAAATTGAAGACAACCCAAAAAGTCCATCAACAGGTAAATGGATAAACAGACTGACATATTCATACAATGGAATACTACTCAGCAATATATAGGAATACTGATACATACAGAAATATGGATGAACCCCAAAAAATTATGATGAAAGAAGCCAGATACAAAAGCATATATATCGTATGATTTTATTTATATAAAAGTCCCTAAAAATGCAAACTGCTCTTTCATGACAGAAAGTAAATCAGTGGTTGCCTAGGGGCTGAGTGGAGGAAGGGATTTACTGCAAACAGGCAGGAGGGAACTTTTGATGGAAATGTTCTGTATCGTGACTGCAGCGGTGGCTCCACAAATGTCCACATCTGTCAAAACCAACTGACTTGTGTGCTCTAATGGGTGGCAGTTAGCTGTATCAAGTTATACTTCAGTAAAGCTGATTTTTAAAAAAAAGGACTCTAGCTCACAGAGAAAAAAATGTGACAATGAATATATATATGTTCATGTATAACTGAAAAATTGTGCTCTACACTGGAATTTGACACAACATTGTAAAATGATTATAAATCAATAAAAAAAGTTTAAAAAAATAAAAATAAGAAAAAGACTCCGTAACCTAAAGAGGTTCATGCACCAAACACAGGGCAGTTTGAGCATTGGAATAACAACAGCCACAACTGATTGAGACATTTCAAATATGTTATAAATCCAAAAGTCCATAATGATAACAACAACAACAAAAAACAAACTCAAAAAAAAAAAAACCCCACAGAAAACTAATTAGGAACCTTTAGAAATGCTAGGGGAATAACTCATTATTCTGAAAACTTGTAAATAAAGGAGAAGACTCAAGTCTTTCAACTGCCTTTCCTGTCCTCAGGGCAGCTAAGGTTGAAAGCAAAACTTTCTTAATGGAAGTAGTCCAGTATTTCACAACCTCTAAGGAATTCATAGATCTAGACAATGATCATTAGTAACTATTGAGACCATTAGGTGAAAAGCTGATGGGGACTTTATAAATGAGGCACCAGGTGGACAACCCTTGAACCCTCGATCAATCACACCACCACCAAAAGTGGTTCAGCCCGACATCAGGTACCTCCTGATGCAAGTATGCACCACTACCTATGACCTGTTCTTCCAAAAACCTGAGCCTGAATCTGATCAAATATTCTTGAAAAAAAAGAAGGAAAAAATCCCTGAATCTTATCAAGCCTCTATGATAGGTATTACCTGGGAGTTTATTAGAAATTTATCTTCTCTGGCTTCACTCCAGACCCACTGAGTCAGAATTAGAAGCAGAGTAACAAGCTCCCCAGGTAATTTGTGGGCACATCACAGCATGAGAAGCACTGTCTGGTCTTAACTACCAGTTTACAAGACATACAGGGAACAGAGGCATGTGTTAAATGACACCACAGGGGATGCAGTCAGGAAAATGAAGGACAACCAACCAATGTATTCCCCAATAAATAAGTTACAAGGAAAACAAAGGAGGAGAGAAACCCAGAAACTAAATAAGACTTAAGAGATTTATCACTCAAATGTTTAGATCCCAATTTGAACAAGGCAATGGTTTAAAAATATTTAAAATTATGAAGCAATCAGGAAAATCTGAATATGAATTGAATATTGGATGACATTAAGGAATTATCGCTAAATTGTGAGGAGGGACAATGGTTATTACAATAATCTTTTTCAGTCTTTATCTTTTAAAAAAACAAAAATAAGTACAAATGAAATACTAGCATGTTTCTGGGATCAGCTTCAAAATAATTCAGCATTGGGGGCAGAAAAGGAGAGACTGTGGGGAAAATGGGTAGGATTATAGATAAAAGAAGCTTGGCCATATGTTTATAATTGTCTAAACAGGGTGCTGGGTCCATTGAGGTTCATCAAACAGTTTCTCTACTTTAGTATACATTTAAATGCTTCAATAATAAAAAGTGTGTTTAAAGTGCTCTGTGGGGAGGAATGAGCTCCACAAATGTTAATTCTTCTCATCATCAGTGGGCCCTGAAATAATAGGCAGAGTGAGTACCAGCCAAAATCAAGCAGTAGGTAAAGAATAGACATAATTAAAGTAAAACTACAGCTATGGCCACATATACCTGTCCCATTCGGTCTGGAACCCACCCTGCTAACAGGACTCCAGTGGTCTTCAGAGGCTGGGGCCAAGTTGCCAAGTCTGGAGACAACGTTGTTAAGTAAATGAGACTGGAGCTCGGCAATTCTCCTACCTAGGTGCCAGTGGTTTCTATAGAAACCACCAGAGAATGATATTTCAGAGAGCACAAAGCATCTCCACCAGCCTCCACCGGCTTTGTTCACACTTACCCATCACCATCTGAGATTCAGCCTATCAAAGTGGGCCTCGTGGCTCACTTTTAAAATAGGTACAGCTCATTATAAAGCACCTGCTCACAAACGTTTCCAAGGAAACAGAGGCCCCAAGATGCCCTTCTCTAAATTCATTAGCATTTAACACTCCTTAATGAGGCTTAAAGATGGCGCGCTTTAATAGCCATATGCTGGGGGAGGACACCTTTCCCTTTTACATTTAGGGATAACTGATGAGTTGGCTCAGGCTTCCAGAGGACCAGCCCCTGCTCTGAGCCTTCCTTAAAGGCAACGTCATGAGCATGGGGTGTGTCTGCATGACTGGGGAGGGCTCCCTGTCTCTAAGGCCTCCCTTGAGGTGTTCAGTTCTGGGCCACACCACAACATGGCCAGGGTAGAGGCCCTGCACTGACAGCCAGGCTAACCTTGTTTTCTAACCCTCCTCTACACACACCCACACCCCGACTTATACACTCACACACCCTGTGTGTACTCCAGCCACACAGATCCCTCACCATTCCCTCACCTGTCAAGCCCTTTCATGCTTCTGTGCCTCTGTGCATTCCTTATGCCTGAGATTCCTCACCCTGACTTGCTGCCTAGAAAACTCTTATGCATCCTTTAAAACCCTCTGCCAACCAAATCTTCCCAAAGTGCCAAGCAGACTCATTAGCTCCTTCCTCTGTGGCCCTTTCATCATCCCTCCATGGCAGCTACCATCACACTGTCCAATTCTGTCTCTTCCTCTTGACTGAGCTCAGGGTTTGGTGCAGGGATGAGCATCATTCTTCTCCATCCCACAGCCAACTGACACCCAGTAGGTATTCCATGAGTGTTTGATGGATTCCCTGAGGAAAGGATCTAGACTGAGCAGCTCCAGGACATTGGTAGGAGTCAGCAGGTGGGAAGCAGCTACCGTCTGGGACTTCCAGCTTCCCGGACCGAAGAAGAGGGAGCTGACCACCCAGTGTGAGGCCTCGGCTGAGCCCTTCCCAGCTATGCACTGCGGGGAGGGGGTTCCCCTCTGTACAGACCTCACAGAGCCCACCTGCTTCCTGACGGATGGGAGAACTGAGGTCCAGAGAACAGGGCACTACTTGGGCTTTTTCCCCAAGGGAGTGGTTGAGGGAGCAGAAGGAAAGACTGTCCCTCAGGGAACTTGGAGAGGAGGATGGGACCATCTGTCCGGAGCTGTGTGGGAGGGCAGGGGCCAGCACAGCAAAGGGGGCCTCTCCTTGCACCTCCCAGGACTGCCTGGGACTCATGCCCAGGCATCTCCATTGCGTCCCAGCAGAAGCAGGATACATCCCCAAGGACAGCCTTCCTAGGTGTGAGCCCCACAGTGTAGCCCAAAGACCTGGCCAGAGGGTAGGGGGACAGGTCATGGTCTCAGGCCTGGAACCTGGGTCCCAGGGGTGCATCGAGGGAACACCTGGAGAGAAGGAGCCAACTGTGCCTCACTCTCCAGGAGCCACAGGGAACCCAGGAAACCCCCCACCCCTGGACAGGGTCTGAGTTGCCACCTTCTGTCTCTGAGGGTGTTTACTGGCCAGTTCCCTGGGAATCACAGGACCTTGGACAGCTCCTGGGCACCCGGGGCCAGGTTCCCACGGAGGCATCTCCTAAGGTCCTACTCTCCAGTTCTTTCCCTACATTCTGAGCATCCATACTTACCAGGCAATAATTAATTCATTTCTGTATTTTAAAAATTAATCAAAGGCTGGGGGAATGTATAGCTGAGCCTCTAATCAGCCTGAGAGGACCCATGTTACTGCACCAGGTTAGAACATCTTTAGCCGAAAGCAGACACTTGACATTTTGGTCAGGCATGCTGCCTGGCTGGGAGAAAGGTACGCTCTTCACTCAGCTTTTAGCCAAACTGAAGTCAGCTCGTGACTGCCAATTATCACAAGTTCGTGGAAAGCATGGCCCTGTGGTGATCATCATCTGAGAACAACAAGACGGCAGGCAGCATTAACCGGACACCTACTGTGTGCTCCACACATGACCGTGCATAACCCTCACGACACCATGGGGGGCAGGAATCACTAGCCCAACTGTGCAGATGAGGACACCCAGGCTCCGAGAAGTAGAGGGCCTGCCCAGGATCACACAGCAGGGTGGAGGCAGAGCCCGCATGACCCCCGTCTGTGGCTGATACTGGAGCCTGCCCCATCCCCACCCCCAGTGCACACCACAGGCTGCCCAGCCAGAGGCAGAGAGTAGGTGCTCAATTAGTGCTTGCTGAATCTGAAACAAATCTGAGCATACCCACAGAGAAGCTGGCACGAAGGAGACTGTGAAATTTTAAATTACGGATACAGAACACGAGGGAAAGGAAAAAAAGCAGAAATAGACAATTACACATGTATCCACGTTGCTGATCCTCTCAAGTGAAAAATTGGTTTTCCTCACTTTACAATGGAGGCATGAATTAAAATCGAGTTCTAACAATGCAGCCACCCCAAGGGCAGTCTGGCACAGCAGTCTGGGCCCCTGTGCTGTGCACGGTGGACAAGCACCTCTGCCAAGCATCTCGGACCCTCAAGAAGCAACAGGGGACAATGCACAGAGGCTCAGGCCCACTGTGGGAAAGAGAGATGGAGAACGTGGGGCTCACCTGCCTGGGCCTGTGGGGACCCCAAACACCAGGCCTTGCCTGGCTCCAGAGACTCTAAACAGGGCACTGAGGGAAGGGGTCTATCTCTTGGATGTGGCGCAGGGACCAGCAAAGGCCACTTTGTAGTGTGCTGGCCTTGGCTGGGCCCACAGGGAATGGCACGTGCCCCTCATATCTGCCCCACAGCCAGGCCCCTTAAAGGAAGAGACGGGGAAGCCGGCCTGTCTCCCAGGCAGCCAGTCCCTGAGCAGAAGAAGAGAAGGAGAGGAGGGGCAGGGCCTCCTCCCAGGCCCAGGACAGCTGGGAACCACAGAGAACCAGAGCAGGGCACAGGAGAGAGTAAACAGACCTGCCAGCCCCACCTTGGGCCCCACCTGTGTCCACACATCCAGCAGCACACACAGAGATCAGTGTGCACTGTCCCCTCTGACCAGCACCCTCGGAGAGAACAGAGGAAGTGATGGCAGAAAGTGAAGCAGAGGGACTGTGGCACCGCCCAGAGGATGGGGACCAGGTCCCATGGATCCTCTGAGTGGGACCAAACAGGCCACAGCCTCGACTGCAGCTCCCAGACTAGGGCCTGGGCAGCATCCAGGGAGGGCAAGCACAATGGACTCGGAGCCAGAGCCCGGCACCTGCTGCCAGGGGACTCTGGGCAGCTGCTCCTCCCTGCTTCCCTGGGGATGAGCACCCCTGTGCCTGCCTTATGTCACTGCTGGGCCCTACCCGAGTGCTTGACACTCCTGCTGAAAGTCCCAGCAGCCGGCAAACAGCTGAGAGCCCTGAAATGACAGTGATGCTGAAATTGGACCCAGGGGCTCCGCTCATCCCGGTCCTGCCCTCAGAATCACCCACTCCCACCCCCTGCTGGGGACCCCATTTCCCAATGCTTGTTCCCCACTGAGAACACCGGCCCCTCCCCTGTCTCCCCACTGACTGTTGATTTCCAGTCCTCACATCTCACCTGACTCCAGTCTCGAATTCTTGGTTCCTCAGGCGTGCCCTCCACACGGGTTGCCCACTGGAGGGTGGAGGCCTGATCTCCAGGACTGAGAGAAGGTAAAACCAGAGCACAGTGGACTTCGCACCCTGAGACCTAGTCCATGGCCAAGACAGGGGCCCTGGAAGGAAGCAGGACACCTGGTCCAGCTGTGCTGGTCCCCAGCCCCACTCCCTCTGCCTCAGGCAGGCGGCCCCTCTCGCCCTACCCTCTCCCCACCCTGCAGCCCGTCTCTCTGAATCAGCTCTTCCCAGGCACGGCAGTGAGCATGCAAATGCCTCACCTAACACAGCAAACAGCACAGCAACCCCATTCTTCGGGTGAACTGGCTATCCCTTCTGGACAGAAGTGGGCAGCGGAATCCAGAACCTAAAGCCACGTGTATCCTTTGATCAAGTCTGCACCTAAGACTGCATTTACACACAGAGATGTTTGCCTTCGTGTTGTAGTAAAGGAAATACTGGAAATATGATAAATACCCAATAATAGAGGATCGGTTAAATACATTATAGTAATTATTAAAAATTACTTCGTCCCAAAACTTTTTAACCATACAAAAACACTAATGATATATTAAATTGGGGGAAATTATTTTAAAATGTAAATATATGCATTAAAAAACTGGAAGAAAGAATCCCAACTGTCAATGGCAGTTCTGGCTGTGTTGAAATTGAGTGGGTTATCTTCCTCATTACAGTTTTCCATTTGCCAAGTAGCCTGCAAAGAGCACAGATTACTTTTGTAATCAGAATGAACGTCTGGAAACGGCCTCCCTTTCTGCTCTCAAGTCACGCACACACTGTCTCCAGGTCTCTGACACCCTCTAGCCTCTACCCCTGCATGCTGCTGACACCTCCAGTCCGTGGCTCCCCGCCCCCCATCAGCTCGCAGCCCTGGGCCCGGCTCTCCTCCCCACATCTCTGGCTGCTCCTTTGCAAGCTCCTCTTCTTCTATCTTCTTTGGAAAATAATTTACTGATCTTTTTTTATTCTTAAAAGTAAAACCCACTGGCTGCAGACAAGTCAAACAGTATGGAAAGGTGTGAGGTCCCCCAGTCCTGTGAGGTGGTGGCTGCAGGGAGGGCTTGGGCAGGCTCGGTGCTCAGAACCACAGCTGGTGAGAGAGGCACGGCGGGCCACATGGAGCTGTCCTCGCCAGGAAGGAAGGCCTGGACCTGCCCTCATGGGCAGTGCAGAGCTGGGAGAGCTCTGAGCTCAAGGGGACCACATTCAGATTTGTGTTTCCAAAAGACGCCATTTGCTGCAGTGTGGAAGACGAAAGGGGGTGGGCAGTAAGCAGTGCTGACACCCGGGGAGAGAGGGCGAGGGGCAGACCTGGGAAGGGTGTAGGAATGGAGAGGGAGTGGATGTCATCGGGCTGGGTAGCAGACAGAAGGGGAAGGGACAGGGCCACAACTGGCCCACCAGGACCCCTGGTTCACACCAGGAAAAGGCCCTCCTTCAGGTGGAGGTCACCCCATGCCAGGGGCATGGCTTGGCCAGTGAAGCACCGGCTGGGTTCCAGCCCCCAGCCACCCCTCGGCCAGGTGCCTGTATGCACTGGACAACCTGTGCGACCTCACATGTTGGCCCCAGAAGAGGAAAGCCACTGGGGGCTGGTGAGGGAGGGTAACCCTAAAGCTGCCACCGAGGTCTCCGGCTTGGTCCAGCAACTCAGTAGATAAGGGTGCCAACGGCAGTCATGAGGTGTTTCCTGTAGCTTCCTTGATTCCCGCAAACCAGAAAGATGTCCTACCCATGGCAGGTGCTTGGTGACTGTTCAGTGAATAAATGAATGAGGGAAGCCAGATAATCAGAACTTCTTTTTAAAAAAATTTAACTGAAAGACTATAATTAAAAACTGAGAAATTTGCTTGATATAAAAAGGGCATGCAGAGGGGGAGGAGAGGAGTCCACCCTTCATCTCCTCCCTGAATACAGCTTAACGAATGGACCACTCGGCACAGCCTCATCACAGGATGAACGCACCGCTGCCTCTCAGCGCCTTCCTCCACTTTCCTGCTAGAGCTGCGAACAGGCACCAGGCAGTCTCCCCTCAGGGTATCTGGGAAAGCCTGTGGCCGCCAGCTGACAGGGCACACAGCACAACCACGTGCTTTGTAAAACAGCACAGCTGTCAACACCGGCCTGTAACTAGGGATCTACTTGTCGGGGCATGAGTTTGGATGGCACAAACTTTCTACAAGGCACAAAACCTGTGCAGACTTAGACTGCAGATTCATGGAGGTTTGTACAACCATTTATTCAAGAAACACCAATTGAGCCCGGGGTCCGGGGATACAATGCCGGGTTGGATGAGACCATCGTGTCCCCTAGCCCCAGCTTGGCTCATGTTCCAGAGGGCAAATGACATCTGCAGGCAGCTACAACCCAGACTAAGTGAGGGAGGGGGGCACTCCATCCAGTGGAGCTTGGGAAGGAGACAGCAGTGGAGACTCACAGGACAGGTGGCATCCAGCCAGCAGAAGAGGGGAAATTCAACGCCAGGAGAAAAATACACTCAAAAGGCCACTTATGGCCACATGGGACCCACCAGAGCATCTCTCCCCACTAATTACAACTAAAACTCTGGACAAAATATAAAAAGCAGCTTCCTGAGGATTCCCAAAGTAAACATAAGCAGACAGACTGGGGAGAGGGGGTGAAACCCAGGGCAGTGACCACCACAAGCGCAAACTGCTGTTTCCTTTTCTCCTTCTCCTTCTCCTTCTTTTTTTTTCTTATTTTCTCTAACAGCTTTCACCTGCAAGCCGGCCCCCAGGGGAGCTGTGGTGGCAACTTCAAAATACACAAAGTGAAAAAGGACAGAAGTGAAAAGAGAAATACACACATGCACCATTATAGTTGGAGACGTCAACACTCCCCTCTCAATAACCAAAAGAACAAGTAGACAAAAAATCAGCAAGGATCTAGAAGAACTAACTGAACACCATCAACTAACTTGACCAAACTGTCACTGATAGAACCCACCACGCCGCAACAGCAAAATACACACTCTTGCCAGGAGCACATGGAACATTCAACAAAACAGACCATATTCTGGGTCATAAAAGTATTGAAATCATACGAAGTATGTTTTCTGAGCCTAAAAGAATTAATAACAGAAAGATACCTGGAAAAATCCCTGCATATCCAGAAGCTGGACAAAACAATTCTAAATATTCCGTAACCAAAGAGGAAGTAAAAACAAATTTAGAAAACACTTTTTGAACTGAAGGAAAATTTAAATACTGCACATCAAAACTTGTAGGATGCATATTTAGAGGCAAATGTATAGCATTAAAATGCTTAGACTACAAAGGATTTCAAATCAGTGACCTAACTTGCTGCCTTAAGAAATTAGGAAAAGAAGAATTAAACCCAAAGCAAGTAGAAGAAAATAAAAATAAGAGTGTAAATTAATAAAGTTGAAAATAGAAAAATTAATGGAGAAAACAAATGTTTCACTGAAATGATCAATAAGACAATACTCTAGCCACACTAAGGAAAAAAAGAAGATATAAGTATCAATATTAGGAATGAAAGAGGAGACAGGACCTAAAGATATCAAGAAGGATACGAAAGGAAGATTATGAACAAGTTTACGTATAGAATTTTGATAACTCAGATGAAAGGAACCGATTCTTTGAGGCACATAAACTACCAAAGTTCATTCATGGAGAAACATGCAGCCTGAGCAGTCCTATGTGGAACCTTAAGAAGCTACATTGAGACACCGCTCCATGCCCACTGGGATGGGGATAAGCAAAGAGACAGGTAACAAGTAAGGTGAGGACATGGAGAAACCAGAACCCTCGCACACTGCTGGTGGGAACATAAAATGGCACAACCACTTTGGGAAACAGTCTGGCACTTTCTCAAAAGATTACCCATAGAGCTACCATATGACTCACCAATTTCACTTCTGAGGTGGAGCCCAAGAGAAATGAAAACGTATGTCCACACAAAGACTTATAAAGGAATGTTTATAACAGCATTATTCACAAGAGCCAAAAAATGGAAACAACCCAAATGTGTATCAATTGATGAACAGATAAACCAAATGTGGCCTATCCATACAACAGAATGTTATCTGGCCACGAAAAGGAATGAAGTCACGACACACGCTACAACAGGGATGAACTTTGAAAACATTATGCTAAATGACATACTGTATGAGTCTGTTTACATAAAATGACCAGAATAGGCAAATCTATAGAGATCAAAGGTAGACCAGTGGTTGCCAGGGGCCAGGGGTAGAGGGTAGGAGACCAGGGAGTTGGGGGGGACCACTAAAGGGCACACGGTTTCTTTTTGAGGTGATGAAAATGTACCAAATTGACTGTGCTGATGGTTGCATAACTCTGTAAATATACTAAAAATGAATGAATTGTGTACTTTAAATGAGTGCATTGCATGTCAACAAAGCTATTACCAAAAAAAAAGAGATTTAAGTATTTAAAGTGTATTAATTCATAGAGCACTATTTATAACAGCCAAGACATGGAAACAACCTAAATGTCCATCGACAGAGGACTGGATAAAGAAGTTGTGGTATATTTATGCAATGGAATACTACCCAGCTATAAAAAATAATAAAATAATGCCATTTGCAGCAACATGGATGGATCTGGAGATCATTATTCTAAGTGAAGTAAGCCAGGAAGAGAAAGAAAAATACCATATGATATCACTCATATGTGGAATCTGAAAAAAAAGACAAATGAACTGATTTACAAAACAGAAACAGACTCACAGACATAGAAAACAAACTATGGTTACCAGGGCGGCAAGGGCGTGGGAAGGGATAAATTAGTTCAAGACTTGCATATACTAACTATAATATATACAAAATAAATAAACAAGTTCATACTGTACAGCACAGGGAACTATATTCAATATCTTGTAGTAACTTATGATGAAAAAGAATATGAAAATGAATATATGTGTGTTCATGTATGACTGAAGCATTATGCTGCATACCAGAAATTGACACAACATTGTAAACTGACTATACGTCAATTTAAAATATATATATATATATAAATAACAGAATATTTTAAAATAAAGTATATTAAGACAAAAAAAAAAAAACTAGGGCATCAAACCCATGATTTTTTGGATACTATTAGTTAAGGCAAATCAAAATAAGTTTTCAAGCAAGAAAAACTGTGAATCCATTTCATAAAAATATTAACTTTTTTAAAATCACAAGAAGGGGTGTTCAGTGTATATAACACAGCTTATTTTAGTGGCAAAATGAACTATAAAGGACATGTAAATTAGCATTATGTAATAATAGTCATTACAAGTCCCGAGTCTGCTTTGTATTTTCTACAAAGCTTTTTTACAAAGCTTGTATTTTCTGATATACCCTCCTGTATCTTTAAGAGCCCAAGTGATCCAATGGGGACTGGCCCTCCCGAGTGCCAGGGTTCTCCCATTGTGACACACTGAGCTCCAGGTGGCAGCTCACATGTCAGGTTTTTTGACAAGAGTCCTTGCTGCCCCAAGAAAAGTGCTGTGGAGTGAAGGTGAAGAGAGGAGTTGGGCAAAGAGGCAGGTCTCTGAGGTTCTGAGTTCCAGGAATCCCCCTCCCCAGCTTTGCCCAAGATTTTGGACGACCCAGGAGATACATGGGGACCCCTGGCCACTTGTGAAGGCAGCCAGTGAGGCCGAGAGAACCACCAAACGTCAAAAAGATGTACGTTCCCAGTTCCTCCTGAGATTGTGAGCCCCCAGAGGGCAGGGGCTGTCTAAGGGACTACCGCCCGGGCCCTGGGACAATGCCTGGCGTCTGGTGGGGGCGCAGTCAATGAACTGTGTCCTCTTCCTGCAGTGGGGGTGGGGAGAGAATTTAGAATAAGACCTGGGTTCAGATCCCACCCCCACAGTGGCTGCCCACCCCTGCACTGAAAGCTGGACCTTTGGGGACTGGTTTTCTCGTCTACACTGTGGGGTTGTGACTTCAGGGCCTGAGACCGCAGGGCCCACCACTGTCCCGCTCAGGGCCAGGTCCCTGACACCAGACACCGAGCTGCAAGCTGCAGGGTTGAACAGAATCTAAGCTCAAGGGCTGCCCCGCCCAGCTTCCCCAAGAACAAAAAGCACAGCACTCACTACCAAAGCTTTATCTACACCCATGGCTAAAGCTTCATTCACCCTGTGACGGGGAGGACCTACAAGGCGTGGGAGTCAAGGCACCCTGTTTAAGGTCTTACCCCTCTACCAGCCAGCCATGTGAGAGCGGCTAGAACCTTTCTGAACCAGCGGAACGGAGTGACAGAGGCCAGGATTGCTGTGTCACTGTAGATGAGCTATGATACACAGGGAGAGCCCAGTACAGAGCCTGGCAGAGGGTGACCATGCGGTATCCGCCACCTTGAGTCAGTGCAGATACTCTGCAGGGACCTGAAGGCACCCTAGCCCCACTGCCACCTGATAGATGGGGCAACAGGAGCCCAGAAAAGACAAGAACCCACCCACAGTCGCACGGAGCAATGACGTCGCTCCTCTCAGCACCAGTGATCTTGCCCCATATCTGCCTCCATTAGTCTCCTACTCTCATCTGCATGAAAAGTTTGATTGGAGGCAAAACTTGGAACTGCATGTAGAAGGACAAAGAGTCCAAATAAAAAGGCTTTTTAATATAAAGCCGATGAAAGAGACAAATGGAGCGTAATCAAAACCTCATTAGGGCAAATAAGCAACCTGCCTGCAACGCCACAAAAACTGATGGCACCGAGTGCCACGAGGCGAAGGCACTGAGTCTTCCAGACAGCCACCATCTCGGGAACGGAGATTTCAGGGACACCCTCACCCACACCAGCAGAAACCCTGCAAAACACCCTCAGGATTCTCACCTACACACCCAAACCACGGCCCCCGGGCCTGTGGTTTGCAAAGCTGGCTATTCATCAGAATCACCTGGAGAGTTTTCAAACCGCTGAGACCACCTGCAGACAGGGGTGGGGGCCGGGCAGCGGTATTCTCAAAGGCCCCGGGTGTCCTGACCACTGCACCAGGTCAGTGAGCCCAGGTCAGCGACCGCTGGCTGTGCTACCAGCTGCCTCACCCCCACTGCAGGCACGGTGCCCACAGCAGGGCGGGAGGTGAGCACACTATCGAATGGTGGTTCAGCTTCTGCTTCCACTGGGTGCACCCATCACCTGGGATTTTATTAATTGGTCTTGATTAAGGTTGTTAGTCATTTATGCAACAGTCCCAGCCTGTCCACCCGGCACTTTGCTACGTGCTGGGAGTACTACAGGAAATGAGCAAATTCCTGCCCTCGGAGAGGGCAGACTCTGCAGCAGAGATGAGAAAGGACAAGTTAGAGGCTTCCCTCACTGTCACACGCATGTCAGGACACACACCTGCAGAGGGTCTGGGACAAAGCTCCAAAAGGAAGGCAAGGAATTAAGTCAAGATCTGGACCTCAGGATGGCCCTTTACAAACTTAAAGAGAAAGCAAGCAAGCTGTAGAACACCCATGGAGCAGTGATGACTCAGGTCAAACCAACGCTAGAGCAAGAGTGAGCTGGCCTGCCAGAGTGGATCTTATTGTGAGACTGAACTTGAGAGGGTGGAGGCCGGTGATTTAGAGGCCCAGCGGGGGCCTGTGTGCACCTGTGACTCTCCTTCTTGGGAGCAGAGTGGAGCTATGTGTCGGAAGGCTCATTCTGCCCGGGTCTGCCCAGTGTCAGCCCAGCCCACGGGAAGGCTCCCAGCTGCAGGAGCCACATATCCCAGATATTCCAGGGCTGCTCCAACGTCCAGGGCTCAGTCCTGCTCAGCTGAGAGGTAATTTGCTGAGGCTGGGGTTCCATAATTTAGTCTTGCAAATATGATTTTTAAGCCTCTGTAGGAGTTTTTCTACAAATTTGATTCATGATACAAGGGAGGAAATTTATTACTTATCCTAACTTTTGTCTCAAACCTCACAGTCACCTTAAAGCCAACTTCCAAGTAACTGCCTTGGAGCCTTTCCCACAGTGCTGGCGGGCCCTGGGAATCCGGAACTCTACAGCTCTCATTCCCCGCTGGGCCCAGAGGCAGGGTCCTGTGAGGCTGGAAACGGGTGAGGCTGGTAACTTCATCCTCAGCCAGACACTGGGGAGCTTGAGAGCTCAGACTTGGCCGAGAACTGCAGTGTTGGGGCCTCATCTGACCCAGGATCCCCCGAGTCCTCAGCCTCTGAAATGACCAGTTGCAGCTGAATTGCAGCCAGCCTTTATTTCCCATTTGTTGGAGGACCCACTCCCTCTGCAGGGATCCCAGGGTGGCCACAGCTCCTGAGCAGTGGGCAGGTGGGTGCCCCTGAAGGGCTGCATCATGATGGGAGGGGCAGCTCACTCCAGGTTACCCTCTGAGCACCTGCTCTGGTCCAGGCCCCATGGGAGATGCTGGGATGAAGACATGACTTAGCCCCACTGTCAGATGAAGGGGCTCACAGTCTAGTTATCACTGAGATAAGTCACAGGTGGTCCAGGTCAATTGAGGACGAAGACCAAGGGCACTCAACGTGAGAGAAGCACAGGACCTCTACTGTCAGACACTACATGGGCCCTGACTTCTCAAAGTGTGGTCCACGGACCATCTGCTTCTGCATCTCCTGAGAGCTTGTTGAAATGCAGGATCTCATCTGCAATGGATTAAATGTGTCCCCCCAAAATCTATACATTGAAGCCCTAATCCCCAATGTGGCAGTATCTGGAGACAGGGCCTCTGCAAGGTAGTTACATTTAGCTAAGGTCATGAAGACAGAGGTCCCATAATGGGAGTGGTGGCCTTATAAGGGGATGAAGAGACCAGAGCTCACTCTCTCTCTCCATCATGTGAGGATGCAGCAAGAAGGCCGCTGTCTACAAGCCAGGAGGAAAGCCCTCACTAGAACCCAGCCAGAGTGGCCCTCCGATCTCGAACTTCCAGCCTCCAGAGTTATGAGAAAGAGCTCTATCTGTGGCGTTTTATTATAGCAGTCCAGGCTGTCCAAGACATCATCCTGACGAAACAGTCTGCATCCTGACAAGAGCCCCAGGTGCTCTCCTACATACAGGTGAGTTGGGAAGCCCTGTTTTAGAGATGACTTCGTCCTGCCCCTTTACTGTGCCAGTCAGGAAACCCTGACTGAGAAAGGCTTCAGGCTAAGATCACCTGCCTAAAATCATCCAGCTATGCAAGTGGTAGAGAAAGGACGCAAGGCCAGGTGTACGTAGCCCAGGCCGGAAGCACTGGCGGCCTGGAGGGGCTTAGACCCCTGCAGTAACATGAAGGTCAGACGGCAGACGTCTTGGGTTCCAGACCATACCCACGTTCAAGCAGGCTATCGGGAGGAAGAAGAGTCAGAAAATTCTGGCCTGGCAGCACTGAGCCAGCTCAAGGAAGCAGGCTCAGCGGCTCATGCAGAACACATCCTGCTGACCTGTTGGAAATGAAGTCAGGCACTTCGTGGTGATGAGGGATGTATTCGAATCACCAAACCCGAGCAGAAAGAGATAGGCTGAGGAAAGAAGAAAAGGGAGCCAAATAGCCCATTTGCTGTAATGAACTGGGCTGGACCAGAGAGGTCCAGAGTCCCAACATTCATCATGTGGCTAAGCTGAAGGAATCATGAAAGTGTACGACTGGAAAGCAGCTTTAAAATTCTCTGTTCCAACTCCTCCTTAGACACAGTGAGAGGCTGTCTGGCCCCACAGTCCTGCTCCAGTGGTGGGCTCTCTAGCCCAGCCTGCCTTAGCTCCATTGTTGGAAATCTTACTCCTTATCTTCAAAATGCTGACTCACTTAAAGCCAGCAATTTGAGTTCTGAGTGCCAGGCTTCAGAAAATAAAACCCAAATATGGAAAACACTAGATGACAAACATGTGTTTTACGGTGGAATGCAAATAAAGTAGCTGCTTTGTCTGGAGATAATGAGAGAGAAAAATAACTCATTCACCCCTGACTGAAGAACAGTTCTCTAGAAAAGACATTCCCTGAGTGCTCGGTTTCCTCAAGGGTGCCATAATAGGGTGAGGACAGGGGCACCCACCCTGACAGCCAGACCAGGAGGATGGGTCCCGACAAGCCAGAGCGTGACAGACGTCACAGCCAGATCTCTCCCCAGCAGGGCTGGTTGTCAATAATTTTGGCTTTGCAAGCCATGTGGTCTCTGGTACAACTACTCAGCTCTACTACTGCAGGGTGAAAGCAGCTGTAGAAGATACACAAATGAATGACTGGAACTGTGTTCCGATAAAGCTTTATTTACAAAAGAGGCAGCAAGCCAGATTTAGCCCCAAGCTACAGCTTGCCGACTCCTGGTCTCTATCCTCATATCTATTAACTTTAAATGGCAAACAAAACAAAATAAAAGGAAATGTCCTAAACGTCCAACCTGGGGAAATGGTTTAATAAGCTAAACCACTTGAAATTGACTCATTCAATCCATATTTATCGAGTGCCGGCTGTGACAGACACGGCTCTGAGTCCCAAGGATACAGCAAGGAGCAACTCAGCCAACCGTGCTGCATCAAAGGGATGTACTGACAATGCTACAGGAATTTGTGATTACAAGGAAAACCCTTACAATCCTATGAGAAAAGCAAAACACAAGACTGTGTATAAAAATAGGACCAATGTTTAAAAAAACACAGGGGGAAAGAACAACAAAAATTTTTAAATGTTACTAATGTTTACCTTTGGCTGGCTTGACTACCCTTTCTATTTCCTTCTATTTTCTAATTTTTTCATAAGATCACATGTTACTTTTATACTAATACAGTCCTTGTTGTTTTTAAAAGAAGAAATCTGTCTTGATTTTAAGCTAAAGTCCGAGTCCCTCCTGCTTCTACTTGCCATGGCCACTGCTGCCTCTGAAAGCAGTCAGAAAAAGCCAAGCTGCTCAGCCCGAAGATGTTCACACAACCGCCAGGGAGGCTGGGGAGTTCAGCACCTGGGACAGAGCCACGCACCCAGCGGGAGCCCAGCAGGAGGACAAAGAGCCACCTCAGGTGGGAGCCTGTGCTTTTTTTTTCCTCGCTGGTCCTCCTGCTGGGTCCACAGGAGGCACCTGGGCAACACCTGTGAGAGGAAACATACTTGAAGCAGGGAAGAGAGTTGTCCCCTGAGTCTGGCCCATACAAATGGAACTAGTCCTGTGACCTGGCGAGGGGGTACAGGCAGCCAGATTGTTGATAAAGGGGAAGCAAAAACAAACACTGCACAGAACCCTTTACCCACATTACTAGCCTGGGAGCGACTGGCAAGCATGCCAACGCCAGTCACAGCAGCAGCTGCTCCTAATCGCTTCCCCTCCGGCATTCTCAGAATGCGTCAGCTGGAGTCTGCCCTAGGAGAAAATCCGGTGTTTTTAACAAAGTCTTAAATCAGATGGCGTCCTTGATGAGTAATTTCTTACGTGCTTGGTCTCTGAGGCTAAAAATAGCCAGCGCACCTCTAAGGGACGTGGCCGTCAGCAGGGGCTGGGTGATTAGGAGGTCCTGCTCCAAACAGCATGACTAAGAGGTCCCAATTCCAACAGCACTTTCCAACGTTCCCCCTCATTTATCATATATTTATAGCCCAAATATGCACGTTCTAGTGTTTTTAAAAGCCCACATGTCCACTTCTTTATGGGTAACTTTTCTCTTTTTTCCAAATATTTTTGTTTAAAAAGTAGTCTCTTTTTAAAAGAACAACGTGAATTCTCCCAATTGTGAAGTACTTTAAACAAGATACCTACGGATAAAACATCCTATCTTCTTTAAAGGAAACCATCTCTGCTTTCAGATTCTCCTCAAAACACCAGCAGCCTCTTCCAACACATCCTGCTGGGAAAGCACCTTCCTGCAGCTGCCGGTCTGAAGCACCAACTCAACTTTCTAATCTGGCATTGGGTCCTCATCCAGCCTCCTCCCATCCTGGCCACGTGGAATAGCCTCTGCTCAGTGCAGACCTGCTGTGGGGCTGCCACTCATAAGTTGGTGAAGGCAACAGGGCAGGAGGTGGCCCTGGAAGGGGGTGCCTTTAGGTAGAGGCTACACACTGCAGATGCAGCAGGCTAGAGCTCTTCAGCATGGGGTCACTGACTCCCCTGAGTCCCAAAGGGAGGAGGACACTCTCTGATATTCCATATCCTCTTCTTTCAAAGTCAAGATCAACGCAGGCTTCATCATGAACTACTTGAGTGGCCGTGAGCCTCCTTCAGACCAGGACAGTGCTTCTCAGATCTTAAAAACAGCCACTGAGCACCAACAGCCGGCAGTCAGACCGTGGCTCTTCCTCACTGCCCTCTCAGAGCCCCTCCACAACCCTGGTCCCAGCATCCCTGCTGACAAGCCTCCTGGCACCCCACTGCTGATCCAAACTGAGACTCGATGCATTGAAGAGTCACATCTCTGCCTGGCCTGAACTACTGCTTGGAGCCCACACTCAGCCATGTCGAGCAGGTCACTGGCCCCCCACGCATCTTGAGTCCCACCTCCTGTACTTGCACGCTCTGCACGACTGCCCTCCTCCTCCATCCACTCATTCAGTCAGCCAAGATCTGCAGAGTGCCTACTATGTGCCAGGCACCGTTCTAGGAGCTAGAAGTCAGCAGCAAACAAAAACAGGCAAAAAGCCCTGCCCTGGAAAAGCTGACGTTTGAGGGGAGGGAGACAGGCAAATAAACAAACACATAAAACCCACAGTATGCTGGGTGATGACACATGCTACGGAGAGAAATCAGGTGGCAAAGGGACTAGCAAATGCCAGGCGTGGCCGGCACCGTCGTCAGAGAAGGCCTCACTGGAGAGGTGGCATTTGAGCAGAACCCTGAAGGAGGGAGGGAGGGAGCGAGCCTCTACATAGAAAACTGGGAGAAGAGCATTCCAGGCAGAAGGAGCAGCAAGTGCAAAGGCCCCGAGGGAGGAATGTGCTAGTGTGTTCTAGGAAGGGCAAGTAGGCTAGTGGAGCTGATGCTGAAGAGAGGGGGCTGAGAAGAGACCACAGAGGTCCTGTGGGTCATTGTAGGGACACAGCTTTGACTGTGAACAAGATCAGAGCCTGGAGGGTGCTGACCAGAAGAGTGACACATCCTCTTACACTGTAACAGACCACTCTGGCTACTGTGTTGAGAAAAAACTGTAAAGGGTGTTGGGGGAGACAAGATACCAGACAGGAAACTATTGCAATTATCCCAGCGAGAGACAACGGCAGCTTAACCCAGAGTTAACAACTGGATTTGCTGATGATGTGGGCATTGGGGGGATTAGGAAGGGCAGAGACAGGGATGATTCTGATGGTTCTGGCCTGAACAACCAGGAGGATGAAGTTGCCATTCATAAGCTGGTAAAGGCAACAGGGGTGACAGGCTGTGGGGAAGGACGGGAGTGGAAACCACTTACCTACGGGAGTGACGGTGATCAGCCTTTAAGCCCCAAAAAGCACACAGTCTCCTCTAATAAGCCTTTCTTGCACCGAGCTGAAAGCTCACCCTCTCTGATATGTGAACCCCCCCTCCCTGCCTCCTCTCTCTCCCTCTCTCTCTCTCACACACACACACACACACACAGCACTTCACACCACTTATTTGTATCCACACACTATTCTCTTGAGTAACCCAAGGCTGGTTCACTTCACAACACCTGGAAGCATTTGCACACAGTAGGGACTCAAATATTTTTAGTAATATGCTGTATAGAACTGCACCTCCGATGCTCTTAACAGTCTAACAACTCAAGAATGTTCTTTCAAAATATCTAAAAATTATGCTTCACACTGATTAAATATTGAGTGGCAATTATCCCCTCTCAAGGGTCCTATATATAGATGCCGACCTGCCCCAATCATTCAAATTGTCGAGGCAAGCGCTCCTGGAAAGGCCAAGTGAGGAAGACGGGTGTTACCTTGCTGGTCCTTATATCCCAAGCTTTCATTTCAGAGCTGAAGCCTCCACATACAAAAAGACTGTGGTCTCTCGGATGGAATTTCAAGGTAGTGACTCTGAAGTCACTTTGACCACTGAATAGCTGGGTTCCTATGACACAAAAAGAGAAGGAAGAGTTAGAAAAGACTCAGATCACAAAACTAAATATCTTAAAACGAAGATGCCATCTGGTGTGGAGCCCTTGGAAAGCGCAGCCCCCCGGGGACCGGGATGGCCAGTGGAGACTTTCTGGAAACACAACAACAGCAGCGTTTGCCCTTACTCCCTGGCCACTCGACCTTTGATTAGCTGAATCCCCACCCCCAGAGATAAACGCGATGGCTGAACCCATGAATACTGCCCTTCAGCTGCGCTGTAAACATTACGCACATCAGCTCATTTAAAACACACAACCACCCTAAACCCACTACATAGCTGGAAAAACCAAGGCTCAGGGAGGTGAAATAGCATTTCCAAAGCTACACAATTAATACAGTAGATTGCTTACCTGGAGTCTAAAAACCAAAAAGCAGGATGCTCCTAAGTGATTCTTTTTAGGCTGAGCATCTTACAATCATGCCCATGAACAGCTTGCTACAGAGCGTGGCAGGTGGGGCGGTACCATACTCTGGGTGACAAATGAGAGTGTGGCATCACAGTGGCTCAAGCACAGCTTAGGGGGCGGTGTGGACCGCCTTTTACACACCTGCCATGACACTGCCGTCAAGCATTCACACACATTGTGCAAATGTCTGTGTGCACACATGTACTTCTGCTGTTGAAAATGTCTTCTTTATCACTGAGATCTCTTAGAGGTAAGCCATAAAAACATCAGAAGCACCGATCATTTAGAACAGGTCAGACTCGGGGCACATGGGGAAGGGAACTTTTGCGCTGAGCCCAGGTCTGTTGGTCTTCAAAGCTAGCATTCCTTCTCTCCCCAGTGCTACAGCCCACGAGGGACAACCTGGACTGCCTCTGGCTCTCAGCAGCTCCACCGCTGGACGCAGGCAGTGGGCAGTTGGGGACACAGGAAGCAGGGGACTGATGCGGTGGCAAGATCTCAAGCATCATCTCCTTTATGGGAGCCCAGGAGGCGCATTCGGTCCTTCTGCTCAGAAAGCGCGTCCGGAAGGCTGCCCTGCTTTGTGTTCAGGATGCACTTAGGCAAGTGCTCCATCAACTCAGCAGGTAAGGAAATGGAAGTCATCGATCAGGGCTCCTGAGAGTTCCAGCAGAAGCCTTGATAAATCTAACCTGCCTAGATCCTTGGTCTCCAAACTTGTCCGACAGCACACCCCAGCCATGAGAAGCCCTTAGGCAAGTATCACCAATACACACGTTTATTTATAAGTTACACAGTATGCTCCTGAACCAATACATTATGAACGTTAAAACAATTACCAAAAGAAGAACATTTTAAAGGGTGAGACAAGGATAAAATAACCAATATTTTAAAACATGTTTTAATATGCCATTTACTAAGAATATCAACAAACCTCTTTGAAATCATTAAATCAAATGAGTTACAATATTTTTAGTGAGAGCAACAGGACTGAATATACTTCCTTCTTTTTTCAATGTAGGGACCTTCTTGTGACTCAGTGGTTTGAAAGCAGCCCAGTGACAGTTTCAGTTTATTCACTGAAGTCTGCCAGAGCCAACAAAGCTTCCTTCCAGAGACACGTGGACCCGGCTGGAAACTGTTTACTGCTGGCGCCCTGGGAGACGTCTCCCACTTCCATCTACCACTGATGCAAGGCTTTTGTGAACATTTTGCTAATAAAGCTCCGCTTCCCCTGATGTCAAGTGATGGCTCCTGCAACCAATCAGAGGGTATTACTGCTTTCTCATATTTTTAACAACCCAATTCAAAATCCACTGAAATTTTCATTTAAAGGGTTTTAAAGCAGATCAGAACAACACTGTTCCCAGGTTAACAGTACTGGTACTAGAGTTTTTAACAGGTGATACATTCACATTGTTTCTGGCAACGAAAATTACAGAATGATATAAACAATCAAAAACACCTGTTTTCAAAATATACTGTCCACAGTCCAAGTTTCTTGGAAAGAAGTTCCTCTCCTGTTCTTTGTTAAAGCATCACCTTTACCTTGATGGATGACTAAGTGTGTTGATTTTTTCCTAATATTTTCTAGGGGCCTACAATTGGCAGTTACTCATCATCAGAGAAAATTTTGGAAACACTTGACTTTTTGTAAATGAAGACTCGACGCCTCTTCAAGCTCAACAAGCCCCTTCACTATTTTGCTACAAAATGCAGCACACAGAGATTTCCATGGTCATCCCAATTCATCACAGTGCTGGCAAGAGCTGGCCAGTTGGGCCCCAGCACTGACTGTTCCCTGCCAGGTTCCCCGCCAGGTGGGGTACTGAAAAGCCACTTAGAACTGGAACTGTAAGGAGCACTCTGTGGCAGGACACACAATGCCTGACACCGTTGCTGGATCACAAGAGCGTTAAAGGAGGACTGATACAGGTAGAGGTGGGGAGAGCTGATTCACCAACATGAAATGACTTGTTCTGGCGGTATTAAACTTCTTAAAGTATACTAATGCTGCTGTCATAAGACCATTTTCCTAATAATCAAAGAATTCTCCCAAAAAGGCATCAAGGGGCTGAGCAGACCGGCAGTGGTCTGGGTGCTGTGCCCCCACATCAGGTCAACAGACAGGCAGCCCTGTCAAGCAAACAAGAACATGGCTTCCCGAGGCGTTAATCTAACTGGAAACCTGGTGGTCCTCATTCTTCCTCTTCTCGTCCTTTCCTGAAACTTGTCTGGAACCCAAACTCCTCTTGGCCTTTTCTGCTAAGGTTGGTGGTCAGAATCCACGTGACGGCCCAGTTAGCAAACCCCGCTCCCAGGGAGGGTAGAGCAGGGAGGGCCTGTCCGTACCAGGACTCGAGCAGTCCCTGTATGCGCCTGGGGACGGGCATCGAGCTGGCACCACTGGCCTCAGGAGACTGCTCCCGCCCAGGGGCTGGGGGAGCCACGTGGGGGCGGAGGGCCTGGACTATCATCACGTCCTCTGGGTGGAAACGGAGCAGCGATGCCCCCACACCGCAGGAAGGCCTGGCGGGCCAAGAGTCTCACCTCCCGACAGAAACAACTGCGCCCAATGCCGGCTTCATGCTCATTTGGAATTCACCACCAGTCCTCAAGTCCAAAAGGGAAAACAAACTCTATCTGCCTAGAGAAAAAAATTCTCCCTGTTTCTTGGACCATAGCGTATAACCATATGCTTATTTCAGAAAAGGCAGGGAATTAGACATGTTTTTTTTCAAAAGTGCAGCGGTACAGTCTTTGCCAACAGTAGGAAAAAAAGATGAGAGTAAAAGTGAGAGTTCAGTTGCTAAAAGATAATGACTGAAATTTTTGCTGAAAAAAATGTATTTCTGACTGTTATTCATCCTCAATCCCCTAAAGAGACAGAGAGAAAATCTATGTCTTTTAAGCACTAAAATTTTCCAGTTAGAAGACAAGCTATAATTTATATCTTTTTTCTACTTTTACTTATAATAACTAGGCATTTACTGTATTTCTTTGTTGAAAGGTTCCAAAATGAAAAGATTTTTCAGTTTTTAATAAGCATACGGATACCTAACAGGAAAAAACACAGGGGGAGTTCTGCTCAAGGGGGAGGGCTGGACCCCAGCCACCGATGCCCAGCAACATGTTCCGAGTGGGAGGCAATATGGCAGCCGGGTCCCACCCCAGCTCTGACTTCAGTGGAGGGGCCTCGGGCAGGTCCATTCACTGCTGTGTCCCACACACTCATAAATGTAAGGTTGTCCAGCGGGGGTGGGGGGGAAGTGGAGTCATAAGCACTGTGGTACAGAAAGCGTTCTAGACAGCCTGGCAAACAGCAAACAACAAAAGGGAACTCTCACAGTTTGAAAAAAATTAAACCTCAAATTATTGAATTCACCCTTAGTTAAAATGAAAGCAAAAACCAAAGGATGGTGAGTTTTTAACAGCAGGAAACTTGAGAGATGAATGACGTGGAGTTTTGGCTGTGGGGCTCCGTCAATACAATGCCCTGGGCTGGCCTTTACAGTCTGTTAAAGAGCTATGGACAGACACTGTCTTGGAGGCGCACATCAGCCGCGCTGGAGGTGAAGGTCCTTTCCTGTCGGATCTGTGCCAATTCTGTGACTTCCCATAATGCGAGTGGCCTGTTTATCACATGCCCTCCTGGGCGATGTTACTTCAAGTGCAATGGTTCATTGTATATAACCTTTAACCTTGAGACTGTCTGGCGTGTTTACATGTTTATTATAGAAAATTCTACTTATTCACTGTACGCTGCTTATAAGAAGTTGAGTTTTAAAATATTTAATCCACTAACACCGACTTTATTGATCTTGTTATAATGAACTCAGCCAGCATAAGACCTGTTCAGACCCTCCTGGAGTTAGTAAAAATCACTTCTTTTCCTCCTTGAATCAATAACAATACAAATAAACCATAAATCACCATTAAAGCAAAAACATGTGTAAAACAGAAAGCAGAGACTCATGTCCTCCTGACACCAGTATTACTGCCAACCTGCCGTCACCACACGGCTCCGACGCGGCTGCTGGTCCCGCTGGCCAGGATCCTCCTCAGAGTAGGCCCTCCCCCGGGTGGAGACATGAGCCCCCCCCCCCCCGTGATGACCACCCACGTGGCCAGGCAACGCTGTCTGCCACCCTAATGCCTACCCTCGGGGACCCTATCGCCACACGGGGCTCCTCTGCCCCTCAGGATGTCTAGCCCCCAGCCCAGGTCCTGGCATGTAATAGGCATTTGAACCAGGTCAGGTGAAACCCAAGTTTGGGTCCCTAAGAAAGAGAAGGGAAGTTCACACCCTCCTCTTCAGGGAGACGGCACCCATCACCTCCAGGCCTGCCTGGGGCTTGCACGTGTCACACCCCAACCCTGTGTGGGAGGGATAACTAACTCGCTTCACAGTGCGGGCAATGGAAGCTCGGAGAGGTGGGGACGGGTCCAGGGCCACGTGAGTCGGTTGTGTTGGGACAGAGGCTGGACCCGTGTGACCCGGAGCCCAGCACTCTGCACCCCACCTCAGCCGCCCACAAGCTCTTCGTGACCTTTCCTTCCTCAGCTCTTCATGCACATCACAGGCTCACGAGCGTGCAGGGGAGACGCTGACAAGGGAGAGCTGCTGCTGTCGACTGGCGGTGACTGAGCCTGTGTTCCCAGGCAGGCGGCATATGACTCATTTCGCTAAAATCAATATTGCTACACTCATCCTCTGGGAAGCATGCAGCCAGCTGTCAATGTAACCATCCTGACTCCAAGTTAATGAGAAGAGGCGCTTCCTCACTTCCAAATCAAACTCTGTGAATCAGAAGCAAGGGCCATCTTGGCACTCTGGGCAGAGTCCTGGGGAGGTCCAGGGGAGAGTCAGGACGGCCCACACCTGCCTGCTCCCCCTGAGTAAGCTACCGGCCTCTGGATGAGACGGTAGTCCTCTCAGACCCGTGCGCTCCCAGTATGTGAAATCAAGAGAACCAAAGCTGCCTTCAGAGATGGCTGTGAGAAGTGGGAATAACGCACGTGCAACAGGAAGCCCCAGACAGAGGGCAGACAGCAGCACAGCGGCCACAGCAGTGACGGAGTTGCTGCACCCATTTCTTTTCTATTAGGTTTGGACATGGCTTTTAATTAACTGGGAAGGACTGAATTTTCCAAAATTAAAAAAAAAAGAGTTCTCGACTCACAAACAGGGTATGTCCCAACAGTGTAACTTTAGTTGGTTTTCTGGGACCCAGAGGTCACCACCGGGACAATGGACATGCTGTGATGGTGGTCAGACTCTGGGCTCAGTCAGCAGAGGCCGTCTGACCTACCAAGGAAGCCAAACTGCAGGGCGACTGCAGTTAAACACACACGGAGACAACGCATCACCACTGTGCAATAACGGTGATGCATGGAAGTGTGCCGCGGATTAAAACACAGCTTTGACTGACCCACAGGCTGGCACAAGGGCTTAGGCAGAAGCAGATGACAAGACAGACACTTGTGAAGGCCTGGAAGGACTTCTTAGGTCCTTCCCAAGGTGGGGATAACAGGGCTGGCAGTGGGCTGTGCTCACGTGGGGTGATATCTGATTTAAGACCCATAACCAGGGTCAGCATCCCACCCCAAAGCTGGGTGGAGAGAGGGAGAGAAAACAAGGTTGAGACTGGAGAGAAACACTCCTCAGAGTGAAAGAGAAGGTGTGGGCGGGAGCAGGGCGGGTGCCCAGGATGAAGAGGGCAAGGCCTTGAGAACAGCCATGTTGAAAAGAGGGCCAGGAAAGGGGCTCCAGTGAAGGAGCAAGCTGAGGAGAGTGGGACCCCTTTCTGTACACGACCGGGAAGAGGCACAGGAGTCTGCGGGTTCACGCTTGCAGCCGTGGAAAGGCGGACCGGGCAAGAGGGCACTGGAGGGGCAGCCGCCCACGACCACCATCAGCTCAGAGCTCACTGGGGCCCGGAGCTCCTCACCACCTCTACGTCCGGATTTAGTGGCAAAAGCCCTAGGACCAAAGAAGCAATTATACAAAATGTGCCCACCAGCAGGAGACCCCTGTCCCAGCCAGCGCTCGCCTTTCTGGTCTCCACGGGCTCATGAATGACACCTCACCAGGTCCCGCGAGATGTGCTGGGAAACAGTTACGGGGCTCAAAAGCCGAAGGACGGAGAAGCCCAGGCCCCTCTTGCCGGCATCTCCCCCAGGGCCCGTCGCAGGGGCGGCACCACCCTAAGGCTTAGCCCCTCCTGCAGCTGCCTCTCCAAAGCCACGCGAGCCCTTGACACTCTTCTCCAAGCTTTTAATTCGGACGCTTCTCACCCTTCCTATGCCGAGTGTTCTAACATCGTCAGGGCAAACATTTCTCCGGCTGGAGCAGTGGCTGTCGATAGCCCAAGAAGCATCCTTCAGCCAGTCACTTAATCAGGGGGATCAGCCAAGATCTGTCTGGGCACACCTTCCTCCCAGGGGCCCCGGGTTATCCTCTCCAGGTGGTGAGCCAGCTGCCCGGGCGAGAGCCAAACAGGTTCCCCTGGAGTTGGCTTAAGCCAACCGTCTGCCCACGGCCCAAACCCAGATGCGGGGAGGGCACCCACACCTGCACTTCAACAGCCGAAGCCTCTGCCAGTCACACAGGCTGGAGCTGAACCCCAGCTCTGTCCCTGTCGCTGCTGACTGTGTGGCCTCTCACAAGCCACCAAACACTCCAGGCCTCACTTTCTGGGTCAGTGAAATGGGGATAAAAACGCTCCCCTTACTGGCTAGTGTGGAGGCCAAACATGTAATCAGCAAAGGGTCTAACGTCTGTTTTTTCACTTCAGCTTGTTACAGGCTGGGCAGTGTGCTGGGGACCAGGGCTACACAGTCCAAGGTCTGCCCACCGTGAGCGCCCAGCCAAGTTATCAAGATGCAAAATCTAGGGAGGCACCAGACAACACTTCTGGGAAAACAAGAGAAATGATCACTTCCGGGTCCAACCCCAGGTGGCCAGTCATGTCCACACACCATGAGCCCCGCTGTAGGGTGCAGGGACCCCTGAGCAGGAGGAACCAGGCAGGGGCTGGAGACAGCCAGGCTGCTGGCAGTGGGGTCTGAGTGAAGAGGACACCCGCCCCAGATGAAGAGCACATGCAGACCCACCACAGAAGGAGGCTGCTCCCCCTCTCCAGGCCGTGTTGTCACAGAGACAGGAAAGATGGAGAAGAAGCTGGGAGAATCTTGGAAGGCAGTCTTCCTCTCAGTCTGCCCCCAGATCCACCCACACCTGGGACCAAGAGCCACACTAATAAGCCAGCTCAGGGGATCTTTGGGGCCTTTGGGAAACGAGCCACCAAAGCTGCCCACATGGGGAAATGGCCCAGCAGCTGGGGCCCTCTGGATGCTCTTCCTACCTTCTGAGGGGCCTCGTGGGACAGAGACAGAGGAAGGGAAGGGCAACCTTTGCTGAGTGCCTGCCACGCACTGGGCATTCAGCAAAGCACCTCTGCATACACTATCTCAGCTGGTCCCCTCAGCACCGTTACCCATTTCACAGACATGGAAACGGAGGTGAAGGAACCTTCCCAAGGACATCCAGCTTGGGCAGGTGGAAGAGCCACATTTGCACCCCATCCATGTTCCTCCTATTGCACTGTGCTGCCTCCAGCCTCCAGGACCTGAGACCAGGTGGCACTGCCTGGGTGTCCCAGATCGGCTGGACACACACCAGCAGAGCTGACGGTGCACAGGAAGGAGGACAGGATGCCCTGTCCCCCCAGGGCCCTGGGGGCTCCAGGCCGGGGTGACTGCCTGGGGGGATGGAATCTGCAGGGAGCCAGCAGCACTTAGAACAGAACAGGCTTAAGCTCTTCGGGGTTCTGAGGAGAATGGCTGATGCAGCGTGCAGGACAGCTGACGCAGAGAGCAGGTGACACTCGGCCCTGGCGGAGCTGACCAGCGTTCCCCGAGGCCACCTCAGTCTAATGCACCAGAGACATTTTGTTAGGAAGATTACAGACTGAAACGAGAGCACCAAAAATAATTAATCTGTGAGCAGATTTTATTTAAGTGTTGATTCATGGCTGCCCTACAAGCCAACGCCTGGCAGAACTATAAATTAACGAGATACAATGTCGCCGGCCTCCATATTTCAGGCCGGGTATTGAAGTTTCAGAATCCACAGATTTTTAAGTGTATTGATTGAGGACACCAGGATAAATGGCCTTGGCGCCAAACTCCCATTAACGACAATGGGCACCGAGTGACTAATTCCCAGAGCGCAGCAGTGAGAACGCCCTGCGCTGCCTTCTCCTGGCACAGAGTTCTAATTAGATTGAAATGAAAAAGCCAAATCACCAAGGGCGGCAAGAGGCAGATCAAGTGAAAAGCGAGATCAGACTCGGTGACAAGAAAGGACGAGAGAAGTCAAATCAGGCCAAGAGCAACAGGGGCTGCACCCAGAGGGCACCCAGCATCACCGGGGCAGGAGGTGGGGTGCAGGGATAGGGTGTGAGACACGTGTGGGGCCTCCCACCCCCACCCCAGCGGCCCCCCATGAACTCATCCCTGCCCAGCAAGGGCCGGCTTCTGCTCTGGCTCCTGCTCTGGTTCATCCACACATATGCTGAGCAGCTGCTCTGAGCCGGCCCCAGCCAGGTGACAGAGGCACAGAGGCCACAGGACAGGCCCCCATCCTCAAGGAGCTCCCGCACTAGCCGGGGGGATGGATACAGAAGCCAACAACCCCCTCAGCTGGAGAGGCCCTGTCCAGGAGCTGGAGGGCTTCCCCAGGGGCAAGGCCAAACCCCTTGATCCTACCCCACCCTATCCAGCACGCTCGCCACTGCAGCCCCAGCACCAGGTCCCAAACACAGTAGATGCTCAGTAAGTAACTGCGGAATAAATGAAAGTGGGCCTTCAATAGGCGGACCAGGCCGGGAGCCCCATTCACAGCAGAGCAATGCAGAGGAGGAGACCTCCCTCACCCTGCCCAGAGGATGGCAAAGCCTGGAGGGAAGGACCACTCCTTCCCCATCCTACCCAACACAGCATGGCTGGAAGAGACCGCTCCAGATCACATCCCCACAGTGAAGTTCTACCTCCAACTGGGCAAGGCTGCCTCACTCCCTCCTGAAGCTCCCGGCACGGCCTCGGGGCACTCCCGACCAGCTACCAGGGAGACCTGCCCAGAGTGCAAATCAAGCTCTGCCTCTGGTGCTCCAAACTCAGAAACAGCCCCCTACTGCCACCTGCTGTGGCAGTCCCCAACTTGTCAGGCAAGAGGACTCTGAATGTCTGAAAATGTCAGAACCCCCACCCCGCCACACACACAATGGCAGTGTCTGTTTAATATCCGTTGATTGAGAAGACAGATCATGACAGAGGGCCACTCGGAATCCATTAATGTCATCAAGTGAACTTGTATTCGATTAACCCAACAGCACCACCAGCACGTGAAAAGCAGCCCTTTTCCACTCGGGCAGGCAGTGCAGGCGCCCGTGGGCACTCAGTGACTCTGGAGTGGGGAGCAGTGCCTGGGGAGTGTGCACCCCACAGGCCAGTATGGCATGAAGCCCAGGCTCCCACTCCTGCATCTGCAGGCTCACCGCCCCCCCCAGCTCCTTGCCTCCCATACCTCCACACACACCACATGGTTCATGTTCCTGCAACAACTCTGTCCTCATTCTTCTGTCTGCTGAGGACCCATTTCCCTCCCCCTCAACCATGTCCCCTCCACCCTGATTCTCTGTCCTCCTAATTCCTGTCTTAGCGTGGGTTCCACTTCCTCCAGGAAGTCTTCCTTGATCTTCCAGGCCAGATGTTCTTTGCAGTTCCTGTATCTCACTCCATCATGGTAAACTGGCACTCCCTCTGCACTTCTGTCTCCCCAGCAGTTGTGAGATTCTCCAGGGTGGATCCTGGGACTTGTTCACTGCTGTGTCCCCAATACTGAGCACCGCTAATTGGACACACAGGCAACAAAGTGTAAGGCTCAGGCAGCAGGCTGTGCATCCTGGCTCTGCCGCTTCCTGGTTGTGCCTCTGGGCCAGTGTGTGACAAGAGAATTCTGGGGGCACCAGTCTCGAGGGGTGGGCAGGGCCTCAATGAGATGCCGTACATAAGGCTGCAGAAGAAGGCCTTACACACAGTAGGTGCTTGGTGACAGTACCTGCTGCTGTCATCACCCACCCAATCATCACCATCACCAAATGGCACCAAAATCCCTGAGTCTTGGCTCCCTCTTGGCCCATGGGACTCAGAAAGACCACAGTTAGGGAAGCACTTTGTTGCAAAGAAAAACACAGTACACTCAGCCTTGTGGAAAGGGCATGGGATTTGCAGCTGCACATGCATGGCTCCAAATCCCCGCCTGCCTTGCACCACTGGGAGGCCCTGAGCAACGTAGTTGAGCCTCAGTCTCCTGATCTGTGAAATGGGGAGAATAATACCGGCAGGGTTGACAAGTCATCTGTAGAGCCTGGGCTGACAGGACCATCAGCCTTGTCACCACCACTACTGACAGCACGCAGGGCTCAGTCAGAGGAGCTGTAAGGCCGCCCCTCAGCAGTCCAGAGAAGAGGAGGGCACTTGAGGTGAGAAACAAACTCCACAGTTACCCCAAGCTCCCGCTGCATTCCCTCCCTGCAACTCCTCCGAGCTGCAGGGAGGAGCTAGGCGGTCGGACCCCAGAGTCCTTATCCCCTGCTTGTTGGGCCCCAGGAGAGGCACAGACCCCATCACCACCACTACTGGGCCAGGAGGGCAGGGGCTGCCCCAGGGACAGGCGTGGACTCGCCTCCCTGTCCTGACCCTGGCAGTGGCACCCAGCAAAAAAGTGACCCAGGAGGAGCACTGGGGCACTGGGAGCAGCTGGCCTGGGGGTCAGGGGCGAGGCTGAGCCACAGCCCCGCACTCTCCAGCTCTGTCCTCCCCCGAGAGCCACAGACAGGACCCCACTCAGGGGCTGCAGCTGGATCCGTGCTAATGCAGCCTGTTGCAGAGGAACACTCAGTAATGCAAAGTTCCTTCCACTGACTGCTCTCTCCTCGCCCTGCTTGTCAAGAGCCCCCTCAGGATTTAGCCAGCGCGAATCCATCTCACCCAAATGCCTTTTCAGTGTGGGCATGAAAGCAGAACTCGTTTGCAGACTTTCCTTACGAGCTGGAATCATTCCTTACAGCCTTTCAGGGATAATGAATTGACAGGAATTCTAAACCGATTCCAACCAAAGGACACTGTGATAAAGCTAAATCTATTTCAGTACAGATTGCATGTCAGAAGTTGATTAAAAAGCCACCTCTTTATCCAGCCCCACAGCTTGGGGCTGAGACAACCTTGGGGCTCTGTCCTCCGGGCGGGTTGGCAGAGGCCCACTGCGTACCCTCTGTGGAGACTCTTGGTTCCAGGCAAACAGCCTGGAAACACACTCGCCCAGCGTGAGCCTTCCCTGATCCCATCTCCCCTGCCCTGAAACCGCCTGCAGCTCGTGGTTGTGGACCCACCCCAGAGAAGCTTCCCCAGTGAGAAAGTTAACTCGACTGTGAGCTCTGAGGAGGGGGTCTCGAGGTAACAAGACAGAGACACATACCTGTTTCAAGGTCTGTGAGGTGCACGGCAAAGTCGAAACCACCGCTGAGGATGCGCTGGCCGCAGGGGGACCACCGGGCAGCGCGCACGGCCTCGCCATGCAGGGAGTAGGTCTGCAAGCAGCTCCCAGAGTCCACGGCGTTCCACACCTATGAGGCAAACACAGTGCCAGACGTCGTGAACAGGGCCCTGATCTAGGGGGCTCAGCTCAGTCCCACGGTGGAACTAGATTCCAAATATTTTACCATCAAGATAATATCTAGATGCTACAAGTTTCCTTGTAGAAATGTAAGGGCTTGGGACTGGCGAGTCGAGGGGGAGACTTTCCCATAATTTTTTCTGGGGTCCAGGGCCCACAAGAAGACAGCGTGTCCTGAGCTCGGCCGCTGACCCCCCCAGCCCTCCACACCGCTTCGCACCTGCTCACCACCAGGAAGTCCTGCTCTGTCCATGGTTCTAGCCCAGTCTCGCCCGTGCCTCTGACATCTGTCTTCTGGGTCAGAATTTCCGAGCCCTGTAGTGGACACTGCACCAGGTCAGGCTACCTGCACGGGTCCTGTTATAAGACTAAGATCCAAAAAGAGCCTGCCACACCTGTGTCTGCAACCAGGTAAAGAGCAGAAGTCTGCCGTGGTGGGGGCAAGCTATCCTTTTTGCTGGGAGAGAAGGTCCTGTACCTCGTTCCCACCCTGGGGAGTGAGGTTTGTGGGAGAAAGCCCAGTCTGCACCTAATGACCTCTGAAATATGCTTTTAAGCCCTCAGGTGTAGAACTGTACACGCCAAGAGCCAGGGCCCCTCGCATGAGAGGGCTGCATTCAGCTTTGCACCAGCTCGCCCAGGAAACTCCGCCGACCACCATGCGCTCCAGGGGAAAGGCAGGAGTGCGGGCAGCCTGACAGGGCTGGCCTAGGGCCGGGCATGAGTAGGCGCTCAGCAGAGTTAGCATCCTCCCCTCGTGTCACCACAGGAAGAAGGGGATGCTCTCACGGACCACCCAAGGAAAGAAGCACAAAAGGCTCCTGCAGCGCCTCCCACGTGATGCGGCTGCTTGCCGGTCATGTGACTTGGCTGAGTGGCTTGGCCTTTCTAGGCCTCAGTCTCCTCCTCCATAAAATGGGGAGAAGAGCCTGGTCCCAAGGGCAGCAGTGAGGAATGAGTGAGGACCAGGCATGCGGCACCGGCACCGGCACCGTGGCTCGTGCACAGCAAGAGCTGCAGTGCTGGTGGATGTGCTTCTTGAGGCTTGTCGTGCACGCGTTCAAACAGCAGGACGCCCTGACCCTCTCACATTTCCTTAATAAGAGTAAACCCAAAGTGTAACCATGCGTATCTACAAACCAGGTCCCAGAGATGACCTTCCCTTTCAAGATGAGGCAATTCAGCCACATCCCGAAGGTTCTCAAAATGCAAAGGATCACAGCTCTGAAAGCACATTTCCTGAGCATATGAAAATGCCTACGCTTAAGAAAACAAGAAGTCAACAGCAGCCTTCAAAGGATGTTAAGAGAGCTCAGCTCTTTTCTTCCTTATTAGGGGTCAACAGCTGGAGTCTCAAAATGAAAAACCAAGAAATAGCAGCATCTACGTTAGAAACATGGACAGAAGTAACGGAAGGAAGAGCCAGAAGACTTCACGGTGGAGCGGGAACTCATGGCAGAAAGGCAGAGTGCGGGGAGCTGCTGTTTTATTCAAAGCTGTGTACAGGTATGACTTTAATAGAAAAACAAACCAAAATTAATTAACTAGATCTACAGGACTAACATGGCTAAACAGTAAAAAGATGACGTCGAATACATAAGACAAGCTGCATATATGTATACAAGCTGCTACCTAAGTTTTAAAACCACGTGAAACACGACCTCACATCGGTTAGAATGGCTTCTACCCAAAAAAAAAAAAAAAAAGATAACAAATGTTGGCAACGATGTGGAGAAATCAGAGCCTTTATACATTGTTGGTAGGAATGGAAAACAGTCCAGCCATTATGGAAAACAGCATAGCAATACCTCAAAAAATTAAACATAGAAGTATAATATGACCCAGCAATTCCACTTGTGTGTATATATACTTTAAAGAGTGAGAACCATGGTCTCAAACAGATATTTGTACACCAATGTTCGAAGCTGCATTATTCACAATAGCCAAAGGTGGAAGCAACGCAAGTGTCCATCGATGGATAAATGGATAAACAAAATGGGAGAAGACAGAAAAACAGACAGACACACACAATGCAATATTATTGTTTGAAAAAGAAGTGAAGTTCTGACACATCCTACCACATGGATAAACCTTGAAGACATCACGCTAAGTGAAATAAGCCAGTCACAAAAAGACAAAACGTGTATAATTCCATATATAATGGTTCCTAGAGTAGTTAAAATCATAGAGGTAGAAAGTAGAATCGTGGTTACCAGGGACTGGAAGGGGGTGGAATGGGACTTGTTTAACAGGGACAGAGTTTCAGTTTTCCAAGAGATGGATGGCGGTGATGGTTGCACAATGTGAATGTGCTTAATGCCACTAACCATACACTTAAAAATGGCTAAAGCAGTAAATCTTACATGTATGTCAATACAATTTTAAAAATACACATGAGGCAAAACTCTATCATGTTTATTTGCACACTGGTAGCAAGACTCTAAAAATATGCATGGAGGTGGTGGTCACTCCTGGGAATGGAGGGAGAGGGGCAGGGTTTGGGGAGGGGAGCTGTGAACACTATACCGTATTTCCCCTAAAGAGAGGCAAAGTGAGGGTGAGAGAATGAATATGCTCTGAAGGAAATATGCCCAAGTGTTTCCATCTATTGAACGCATCCATGTATTCATTTATTCAACAAACATTTCCTGAGTACCTGCTATCAGTCAGGCATTGTTCAGCAGTAAACAACTAAGACAAAAACCCCTGCCTTCAAAGAGTTTACCTTCTAGTAGGGGAGACAGAGCCTAAATAAGATAAAAAAGTAGAATCTAACCAATACATACGGTAGTGATAAAGACTGAAGTTCTAAAAAGTGAGCAGGAATGAAGCCGTAAGGTCCGGAGAAGGGCTGACATGGTGGACAGGAAAGACCTCTTCAGAGAAGGAGGCTTAGAAGGTAGACCTAAGAGGGTGAGGAGGGAAGCTATACAGAAATCAGGGGAAGAAGCTTCCAGGCAGGATCAGGGCCACTCTGGCTGCTGTGCGGGGAGGAGAGTGAAGGGCAAGGGAGATTCAGGGAGATGGTGAGGAGCCTCTGTGAGCATATAGAGGAGAGGAGATGGTTTGGACCAGGTGGAGGCATAGAGAGGTGGCCACGCTTGGAAGGTAGAACCAAGATTTCCCTGGGTTGGAGGTGGGATAGGACGGTGAGAAAGTCCAGGACCACTCCCTAGGTTTTGGCCCAAGCACCAGGAGGAAAGGAGGTGGGGGTGTGTCAGATGATGGGGGTGGGGGACAAGTTTGAGGGCAAGAAGACCAGGAGCTCAGTTTTGAAGGACAGAGAGCAGGTAGCTGGGTGTAGGAGTGTGGTGTCCAGAAAAAAGGTCTAGCGTGGAGGCGGGGCTTTGGAAGTCATTGCAATTGATGGCCTTTCAGTCACAAGCTGGATGAGATCTCCGAGGGGATAGACATAGACAGAGCAGAGAGGAGCCCCGTTGTTCACGGATCGGAGAGAGGGAGGAGGCTAAGGAGAAACCTTAGCCTTAGAAAAGGAGTCTGGGAAGAAGAGGCCAATAAGGAGGGAGAAATAACAGAAGGCTGTCCTGGAAGCCAAGAGAAGAGGCTGGTCAGAGGGGTCAAAAGCTGCTGATGGGTCGACTGGGTGAGAATTGGGACCAGACCCCTGGGTTTTACAATCTGAGCAGCCAGTACACAAGTGTATGTCACATTACATTCTGTACTTTTGATTATGTTTAAAATATATCATAATTTAAATATGTTAATGAAGAGGGAGAGGAGAAGGGAAAAAGGAAGAGAGAGAAGGAGGGAGGGAGGAGGAGAGGGAAGAGGAGGTGGGAAGAGGAGAGAAGATAAGAAAGCAAGGGGGATGGGGAGGAAGGAGAGGAGGGAAAGGAAGGAAGGGCAGAGGGAGAGGAAAGAAGGGGGAGGAGAAGGAATAAGAAGACGGGAAGGAAGGATGGATCGGAACCCTAATCAAGAAAGAAGAAAATGTTAAAAAGAGAAGAAAGAAAAAGACCTTGAACTCTGTGGCACTAAGACCAAAAGCAACAACCAGAGAAGTCCAAATTCTTGATCAGAGGGCCTCCTGAATCAGCCCTGGAAACGTGTTTAAGGAAATCCATCAATCTGTAAATTGTCTGATAGCTCTCCTCTGAAGTGAAAAATGCGTACTTGGCTCTCCTGGTTGATATATACTCAATGATAGTGTCAGGATCAATGCAGACCAGTCAGCCACTTCTCAAAGTACCTGGGGTGAAGCAGGGAAGAATCTTTGCTAATCGCTCTCCCTAATTGAATTTAATGTTCACTGTCAGGTTTTAAAGATTAATTCCCAAACACCGCGGCAGCCTGAATTGTGTACCTTTTTTCAATTAAGTAATTAGAGATCCCCAATCTGCCTTCACGGAATTAGGGAGTTAAGTCTTCTGTCAAATGTGCTAAGATGATTTGATGTATTAACTGGAGACATTCTGTGTGTCCAACAAAAGTCAGATTTAGAAAGAGCATGACAAGGAAAATGTGCGTCACTCGCTTGCTCATCCCACGTTTCCTGTGGTTTCCATGTCCTGGTTCCTGAGACATCGCCTCACCAGGAGTTGCTCACAGTCTCTCAAGACCTATTGCTTTAGCCACAGGTCACCGTCCTTCCTACTGACCTGCTGCCTTTTGTTTTTGATTATAAAACAAATACAATCTCCTCACAAAATATTCAAGTTCTACAGAAGTGCAAAAAGCAAAATCCCATAGGAATCAACAACAGGGCTGTTTCTCTGCTTACACTGGAAAGAAGTGTGCTCTGCAAAAATATTATCACAAAAAACAGAGAAACACAAAAAAAGAGAATAAGAGTTAGCCATAATCTCACCACCTGGAGATAACAGCTGTCAGACATCCGAGTCAATGTTCGCCTCCCATTTGGCCCCGTCCTGCCAGCGCCTGCCTCACGGACCCTTCCTAGTTCAGCCCAAGCTGCTGGCCACCTCCCCCCCACAACCCAGCAGCCTCTACTGCCCCAGGACATCATTCTGGAGACCACTGTCAGGCTTGCACGGCTAAACCCAAGCCTGTGCAGCCAGTGCCCAAGCCTTCCTCAGGCCATTTGCCTGCAAAAGCTTTGGGAATCCTTCGGGATGTGTGTGTTCAAGGGCTGGTATTGCACTGAATCCACTGAACAACATGGAGAGATGTCTTAACAATATTGAGTCTTCTGATGCATGAACAGGATCTCTCTCTCTTTTTATTTAGGTCTTCTTTAATTTCTCTAAGCAGTAGTTTATAGCTTTTTAATAAAGAAATCTTACACATCTGCCAAATTTATCCCTAGTTATTTCATGTTTTCATGATACTGTAAATGGTATTGTTAAATTTTAATTTCAGGTTCTTCATTTCTAGTACATAGAAATACAATTAATTTTTGTAGATTGACCTTGAATTCTGCAAAGTTACTGAACAATTAGTTCTAGATTTTTTTTTTTTGCAGATTCAGTAGAATTTTCTACATAGACAATCGTGTTGTCTGTGAATAAAAACACTTCACTTTCTCCATTCCAGTCCATATATTTTAGTGCTTTTTCTTGCTTTATTGCACTAGAATCTCCAGAACAATGCTGAACAGACGTAGCGAGAGTGAAAAACCCTGCCTTGTTCCTGACCTTACGAGGAAGGCAGTCACGCTAGAGCTAACGTTCTCATAAATGCCCCTTAGCAGTTCGAGGAAACTTCTATTTCTAGTTTGCTGAAACTTTTTAATCAGGAATGAATGCTGGATATTGTCAAAACTTCTTTCTGTATCTCTTGAGATGATCGTCATATGGTTCTTCTTTTATAATTCATTAATACTCTGAATTACATTGATTTTTTTTTTCAAATATTAAGCTAAACTTGCATCCCGGGGACAGATCCTACTTGGTCATGATATAAACAAAGTCGGAATGATTTGGTAAATTTCACTTTACATTTTTGCATCTATCTTCACGAGGTATTGATCTACCACTTTCTTCTCTTATAACTTCTTGTTCTTGGTTTTGGAAATAGGCTGATGGCCTCAGAGAACAAGCTGGGAGGTGTTTCTTCCTCTTTGATTTTTTGGAAGTGTCTGAATAGAACCATGATAGAACTGTATATTAGTTTCCTGGGGCCGTCACAACAAAGTACCACAAACTAGGGGGCTTAAATAGCAGAAATGTATTGTCTCATGGTTCTGGAAGCCAAAAGTCAAAAATCAAGGCAGGACTGGTTCCTTTTGAGGGCTGTGAGGGAAGGGTATGTTCCAGACCTCTTTTTTGACCTACAGGTGGCTGTTTCCATGTCCACATAGTATCCTCCTTCTATGCCTGTCTCCAAATCTCCCCCTTCTATAAAGACATCAGTCATACTGGGTTAGGGCCCATCCTAAAGACCTCATTATAACTTGATTATCTCTAAATAAAGGCACATTCTGAGGCACTGGGAGTTAGGACTTCAAAATATAAATTTTGAGAGAAACACAATTCAACCCATAACAAATTCTTCCTTAAATGTGTGGTAAAATTCACTAGTGAAGTCTTTGGGCCTGGAGTTTTCTTAATGAGAAGGCTTTTAACTATGAATTCAATTACTTTAATAGATACTAGGCTTTGGGGGTTACCTGTTCTTTAGTGAGTGAGCTGTTGTTTGAGTCTCTCAAGGGATTTACATTTATCCATGTCATTGAAGTTGCAGAATTCATTGGCAGAAAGTTAATCACATTACCTAGTACTCTCTTAATACCTTTAGAATTTGTAATTAAGTCACTTCTCTCATTCCTAATACTGGTAATTTGTATCTTTTCACCTTTATTCCTGATGAGTGGCTAAAAATTTATCACTTTCATTGATCTCAAAGAACCAGCTCTTGGTTTCCCTGGTTTTTCTCTAATTGTTTATCTGTTTCCCAGTTCAATTATTTCTGTTCTATTCTTTATCTCCTTTCCTTTGCTTACTTTGGGTTGAATTTGCTTGTGTGTGTGTGTGTGTGTGTGTCTTAAAGTGGGAGCTAAGACCAGTGATTTGAAATTTTCTTCTTTATTAATATAGGCATTTACTGCTATAAATTACACCTGAGTTCCACAAATTTCTTTATGATGTGTTTTCATTTGTACTCAGTTCAAAATGTTTTCTAATATTCCTATCAGTTTCTCCCTGGATCCATAGGTTGTTTAGAACTGTGTTGTTTCGTTTCCAAATATTTGGGAGTTTTTCAGATATCTATTATTGATTTTTAATGTAATACCATTATCATTAGAGAATATACTTTGAATAATTCCAATTCTTTTAAATTTACTGAGACTTGTTTTCATGGCCTAAAATATAGTCTGTCTTGGTAAACATTCCACATACACTTGGAAAGCACGCGTATTCTCCGGCTGTTACACAGAGCATTCTGTGTACGTCAATCAAGACAAGTTGGTTGGGTGATAGTTGTTCAAGTCTTCTACACCTTTACTGATCTCTGTTTACTTGATCTATCGACTGTTGAGAAAAAGGTGCTGAAAGTTCCCACTATAATTGTGGATATGACTATTTCTCCATTTAGTTCTATCAGTTTTGCTTCATGTATTTTAAAGCTCTCTTATTAGATGTACACATATTTATGCCCCTAAAGTTTATGTACCTAATGTTGTGTCCTTTGATGAACTGACCCCTTGATCATTATAAGATGACTCTCTTTATCTCTGCTAATATTCTTTGCTCTGAATATTCGACTTTGATATTCATCTGGCCCCTCTAGCTTTTTTTATTACCATTAGTTTGGTGTATCTTTTTCCATCTTTTTACATTTAACCTTTGGTGTCTTTTCATTTAAAGTTTCTTGTAGGCATTGTATAATTGGGACTTGCCTTTTTATCCAACCTAACGATCTGTGTATTTTAAATGAGTGTTTAAATCATTTCATATATTAACTGATATGTTTTGGGTTTCAATTTGCTGTTTGTTTTCCATTTATCTCATCTGTTGTTAGTTTCTGCTTTCCTTTTTTTTTTTTTTTTTTTTTTTGCCTGCTTTTGGATTGAGTATGTTTTGTTATTTTATTTTATTGCCCATTGTTAGATTACTAACCATAAATCTTTGTTTTGTTTTATTACTAGTTGCTTTAAGGTCTACAGCATACCTCTATAACTATTACAGCCTACCTTCAAGTAATATTAGCACTTGCCTTATAAGAACCATAACAATATACACCATTTCCCCATCTCAGCTTTTATGCATGTTTTATGCATATATTTTACACCTACATATGTTATAACTCCATAAAACATTGTTATTATTTTTACTTTAGACCATCAATCATCATTTAAAGTGATATTTTTTAATAAGAAGAAAAAGTATTTACATTTACCCACACATTTACCATTCCTAGTGCTCACCACCCCTCTGTGGAGATGAAGATGCTTATCTGGTAGCATTTTCCTTCTGCCTCAAGAACTTTAGTAATATTTCCTGTAGTGCAGGTCTGCTGGTGATAAATTGCTTCAGCTTTTAAATGTCTGAAACAGTATCTTGCCTTTCTTTTAAAAAGATATTTGGCTGGGTTTTAAATTTGGGGTTGACAGTGGTCTGTTTGTTATTATTTCCAATAAGAAGTTTGCTGCCTTTCTTATCTTTGTTCCTCTGTGTGTAACTGAGTGACCTATGTCTCTTTCTCCCCTACTGGCTGCATTTAAGATTTTCCTCTTTATCATTGATTATAAGAAACTCCATTAAGATGTACCTTGGTGAGCTTTTTCCTTCATGCTTCTTGTGCTTGGGATTCACTGAGGTTCTTGGATATATGAGTTTCTAATTTTCATCAAATTTGGAAAACTTCCAGCTATTATTTCTTTAAATATTTTTTCCACTCTCTCTTCCTACTCCAATTTCATGTACACTGGATGAACTCAAAGTTGTCCCATAGCTCACCGATGCTCTGTTTTCTTCCCCCAAGCTTTTCACTCTCTGTGTTGCACTTTAGTTTCTGTAACTTTGTCTTCAAATTTGCTTTTTCTTTGATAGTTTCTGATCTGCAATTAATCCCATCCAGTGGATTTTTCATCCAAAACATTTTTTTTTTCATCTCTAGAGTTCAATTTGGATCTTTTTTCTGTCTTCCATGTCTCTCCTTAAGATATGCATGCTTCTACCTCTTTGCATATATGAGGCATATTTATAACAGTTGGTTGAACATTCTTATTTACTAATTGTACTATCTGTGCCATCTCCAAGCCTGTTTCTATTCATTGATCTTCCTTCTCATTGTGGTTCAGATTTTACTCCTTTTACACACCTTGTAATCTTTGTTTGGAAGCCAGATACAGTGAATTTTACTTGAGAGAATTTCTTTTTGCTTTTGTATTCCTGTAATACTCTTGAGGTTTGCTCTGGGACACAGCTAAATTACTTGGCAACAGTTCGCTCCTTCCCAGGAAAGCTTCTAAGCTTTGATAGGAGGAACCAGAGCAGCATTTGGTTTGACTCCCCTCCTGCGGCAATACCCTTATGAATTACGATGGCTTCCCACTCCAAGCTGATGGGAATATGAAGTATTCTTGGTCCTGTGAGCTCTGGGGACTGTTCACCCTGTTCCTTTCAAGTGGGTCTTCCCCGCCTCGAGGAGCTCCTTCCCCCACGTGTGCTGATCAGTATCCCACTGAAGACAGAGGGGACCTCCCACAGCTCTCTGGAGCTGTCTCTCTGTGCAGCTCTCTCATCGCTGGTTCTCCGTTCTGAGAACTATGGCTGCCTTGGCCTGCCTGGATCCCCAGCTCTATCTCCTCCACTCAGAAAGACCACCAGGACCCATCTGGGTCTCTCCTCCCCGCACTGCAGTCTGGAGGTACACTGGAACAATCTCACGGCTTCCCTCATTTTGTTTCCCCGTCTGTCTGCTGTCTACGCTGCCTGGTGTTCAGTATCTGAAAGGCACTGTTTCTCATATTTTGTCCATTTTTTTAAACTTATTTAAGACTGGAGCATAAATCTGGTCCATCTTGGCCAGAAGCATGAGGCCCCATAAGCTTTTCAGAAGTGTGTGGCTTACCTGTCAAATGTGTATGGAACTTTCCTTACTGTTTAGTATCGTTATTATTTGTTATTAATTTGATTCCATTGTGATCAGAGACTAGGCTCTCTGTTGTCTAAACCCTTTTAAATGTGTTGAGATTTGCTTTATGCCCTGGAACATGGCCTGCCTTCGTGAAGTACTGTGTGAATTTGAAAAGCACCTGTACCCTGCATTTGCTGTGTATCATGTTCCACACATGTCAGTTAAGGAGCTGCTGGCGTCGCACAGATCTGCTGTCTTCACTGATCTGCCTAGCTGTTTTATCAGTCATTAGAGGAGAGTGTTAAATTCTCCAACTATGACTATGGATGTATTTATTCTCCCTTTAATTCTGTGAAAAATGTTTCACATAGTTTGAAGCTCTGTTCTTGGCACATATGTGACTGTTGTGTATTCCTGATGAATTGACCCTTTTATCATTATGAAAAGTCCCTCTTATCTCTGGTAATACCCTTCGGTTTGAAGCCAATCTTATTGGTTAGTATTATAATACTTCCAGTCTTCTTATGCTATTTGGATGATATCCCTTTATTCCATCTATTTACTTTTAGTGTATTTGTTCCTTTTTTACTTAAAGTGCAACTCTTGTCAACAGCATGTAATTGAGTCTTACTTTTGTATCCATCTTGACAACCTAACTGTAGTGTTTAGTCCAGGCACATTTAACGTAATTGTTGACATGAGCAGATTTACATCTATTATTTTGCTATCTGTTTTCTGTTTTTGCCTCTGTTTTATTCCTCTCTTCTTCCTTTGCTGCCTTCTTTGGGAATAACTGACTATTTTTAGAATTCCATGTTATCTATTGGCATTTTAGCTGCGCCCCTTAACATTTTTTTTAAAGTGGTTACTCTAGGGATTACAATATACATGCTTTATTTTTTAAAGTCTTCTTACAGTTAAAATATACTAGTTTACATAAAATGTAAGAAGCTTGCAACCAGAAATGCCTTTTCTCCAACTCTCATCCTTTATAGTTGTCACATGTATTATATCCACATAGGTCATAAATCCTACAGGGGCAAGTGATAATGTTTACTTTAAATAGTCATGCGTATTTTTTTTAATTTAAGGGGGAAAATAGTCTTCTATGTTCTCCTGCATGTTTACCACTTAAAGTTCCTTCAGGCCTTCTCAGAGATCTGAGCACCTATCTGGTACCATGTTCCCTCATCCTAAAGAACTTCCTTTAGCATTTCTGCAGTGCACGTCTGTTTCCCATGAATTCACACCAATCTTCATGTACCCCAAAGTGCCTTTATTTCACCTTCATTCTTAAAGAATCATGAGTGGACAAGTTTTTCTTTTTCTTCCAGTACTTTTAAGATGCCATTCTACGGTCTCTGGACGCCACTGTTTCCGACGTGAAGTCAGTGACCCTTGTACCATCATTCTCCTCCACAGAGACCCACTTTGCTGTGGCTACTTTTAAGATTTTATCTTTATCTTGATTTCCAGCAGTTTGACTATAATATGTCTCAATGTGATTTCCTTTATATTTGTCCTGTTTGGGGTCTGCAGTTTTTTTTTCCCCTTTTGAATCTGTAAAGGTACATATTTCACCAAATTTGAGGAGTTTTTAGGCAGTATTTCTTCAAGCAGGTTTTTCTTTCCCATTTTCTCACATCTCCTACTGAGATGCCAATTACACACATATTATTGCAATATATATTACACAAATATCTCTGGATATTGTCCAGAGGTCCCTGAGTACCTGTTCTTTTTATCCTCTATTCTTTTTCTCTGTTTTCAGAGAATAATTTCTATTGTTCTAAGTTCCCTGGCTCTCTCCTCTCTCATCTCCATTCTGCAATGGATTCTACAACACAAACTTTTTATTTCAGACACTATATTTTTCAGTTCTAGATTTTCTATTTATTTTTCTTTATAGTTTCTCTTTCTCTACAGAGATTTCCTATCTTTATATTCATTGAGAGTATATTTTGCCTTTGTGTCCCTGAGCATTTTTATAACTGTTTTCAAATATTTGTCTGCTAATTTCAACATCTGGATCATTTTGGAGACAGGCTCTACTGATTGCCTTTTCCTGTTTCTTCCTACATGAATAATTTGGGGTGAAATACTAGATATTACAAACTTTATGTTGTATAAACTCTGGATTCTGTTATGTTTCTCTGAAAAACTTCAAATTTTTTTTAAAACAGGGAGCTTAACTTGGCTCTACTCACATTTTCAAACTCTATCTCTTCTGTTGTGAGCAGAAGCAGAATTTTCTGTTCAGTTCTCTTAGTCTTAGCTGAGCTGCTTAGAATCTGCCGCATGCATGGGTTCAGGGGTCATCCAGAGATTTGGGCAGAGTCTATACACAGAATTTATGGCTCCGCTTCTCTGACTCTTTCCTTTCTGAGATTTCCCTCCTCACTTTCCAGCTCGTGTGGTTGCCCCAGATTATGTCCTCTGGTTCTTCAGTCCACTAACACAACAGGTTTTCTATCTGACTTTTAACGCTCCACCTAGCACAGGCTAGAGCCCAACCTCAGGCAGAAAAACATGAAAGCAGGAAGTTCACCCAGCGCCACTTCCTCCTTCTAAGGGCAGACTCCCTTCTATGTCTGCCTGCTTTTTTTATTCTCCACACCTTCAGGTGGTTTGATGTCCAGAATTTATAATTGTCTGCTGTAGGAAGGTTAGTCTGATGTGAACTGCTCCTTTGGTACCAGAAGCCAAATCTAATCTCCAGTTTTAAGCACCTTGTTTGCAGTAATGGAGAGTAATACATCACCCTGTCTCCTCACCTCCACCTGCACGCCTGGCATACAACCCGCTCCTTACCCTGGTACTTCAGTACAAGGCTCCCCACACCCTGCCTTCTGGTAGGGGTATTTAGAAGAGTGAAGGGACTAGGGTGTTTGTTCTGTGTCACAGAGATGACAAGAAGGCCAGTGGTGATCTACAGACTGATGTCATTTACTGCAAGCGTGCACACGGAGATGCAGGAATGATCTGAGGAGATAACCCCACCCACACTACCCTCCCCACCCCTGCCAGCTTCAGGAGAACTTGTAGAGAGCCTAGAAGACTGCCAGGTTCCTAGCATACATGGTATAGGAGTTTGAACCAATCTCACCTGAATCTCTAAGAGCAGGATACCGCGGCCGATACCTGTTATAAGGGGCTCACGTCTGCAGGAATAGTGAGAGCGAAGGCAGCATCTGCATCTTACACCACCCTCCTAAGTGCTCCCTAAAGTGTTTTCTACACCAAATGATGCGAGTTCCCTCAAAGTAAAGGTTGAGAAGGAACTTGATCAGAATCTGTAAGTACACCAGCATTCATTATACAGAGAATTCCAAGAAATTATTCTCTCTATTCAATAAGGTCAGAACAAAGGGAAGGAGTTTTAAATGTCAACAGAAGATGTAAAAGGGCAAAAAAGAGTTTTCTTCGAGTAAAAAGGATTAAGAGCAAGACATCTCACAGAGGCTGCCAAGGAAGGCGTGGAGAGCTGGAGGTGGGGGCTCCGGAGGTCAGCAGGCCCACCCTCCTTGTGCAGTAGGGATGACCCCTTGCAGCGGCAGGGCCCCCAGCAGGTGGTGCAGCCTGTCCGACGGTGAGGAGTAGAGGACCCCCGGAGGAGCCGGAGCCCCTCTGGAAAGCATCACAATGCTGGACATTATTCTAAGATAAAATACCACCTCGCCTCCCACCGCCAGATAACAGTAATCATGTATTCAGCGTAAGGCATGGTTTCTAAGTACTTTACAAGACTTAACTCAATCCTTGCCACAATGTACACCAGGGTATTATTATAAACATCATTTGACAGATGAGGGAACTGAAGCACAGAGGTTATTTCCCCAGGTCACAATGAAAGACGGACAGGGAATAAGACCCAGGAGTCTGGCTGGAGAGCCTCAGCCACAATGCTCAACCACTCCCACCTGCAGTGTGCTCCATGGTCCTATCCACCACTCTTAATCTTGCTCTCTGGAGCAACACAACACAAAGGCAGACTGACCCTTCTTCGCACTGACAGCCCTTTAGGGACAGATGGATGGACAAATGCACAGATGAACAGATGGATGGACAAATGCACAGATGGACAGATGGATGGACAAATGCACAGATGGATGGACAAATGCACAGATGGATGAAAGGATGGCTATGCTAATTTTAAATTATCTATAGCTTGGACAAGCAGATCTCCCTTCTGTAATGGTACCCAATTTGTTTATTATTAAGTTGTGGAACAGAAGAATGCTAAATATAATGCCCTTAGGTCATGAGAAACCTCCCCCACTCTGAGAATAAATCATTAAGTTGGGTTTGAGTTGGGTGTTAATTTTCAATAGCCACAGTCATCCAGTTGGACTGTATCAGGTGGCAGACACCACCCCCTCATGGTCACAAGCATAGCCTGAGATTCTCTGGCACCACAGGGACCGAGGGTTCCAGCTCTCCTGTAAAATAAGGATGAGATGGAGTCACCAAGGTTCTAAAGGCCTGGGCTCTGTGTCAGGTGCCTTTCCAAATCAAGATACGCTTGGTCTCTGGCCTCAAACTACAAAGATGAGTCTAAGGACTCACCAAAGTCACCAAAGAATTAATGGATCTTCAACAAAGGAGGCAAGAATACACAATGGAGAAAAGACTGTCTCTTCAGCAGGTGGTGTTGGGAAAGCTGGACAGCCACATGTAAATCAATGAAGTTAGAATACTCCCTCACACCATGCACAAAAATAAATTCAAAATGGCTTAAAGACTTAAACATAAGACAAGACCCTATAAACCTACTAGAATAAAACAGGCAAAATGCCTTCTGACATAAATCTTAGCAATGTTCTCCTAGGGCAGTCTACCCAGGAAATAGAAATAAAAGCACAAAATAAACAAATGGGACCTAATTAAACTTATAAGCTTTCACACAGCAAAACAAAACAACAACCTACGGAAAATATTTGCAAATGATGCAACTGACAAGGGCTTCATTTCCAGAAGATATGAACGGCTCATACAACTTAATAACAAAAAAACCCAAACAATCCAAAAATGGGCAGAAGACCTAAAAAGGCAATTCTCCAGTGAAGACATACAAATAGTCAATAGGCACATGAAAAACAAATGCTCAATATTGCTAATTATCAGAGAAATGCAAATCAAAACTACAATGAGGTATCACCTCACACCGGTCAGAATGGCCATCATTAAAAAGTCCACAAACAGTAAATGCTGGAGAGGCTGTGGAGAAAAGGGAATCCTGCTACACTGTTGGTGGGAATGTAGTTTGCTGCAGCCATTACGGAAAACAGTATGGAGATTCCTCAAAAGACTAAAAATAGACTTACTATATGATCCAGCAATCCCACTCCTGGGCATATATCCAGAGGTAACTTTAATTCAAAAAGATACACGCACTCCAATGTTCACAGCAGCACTGTTTAAAATAGCCAAGACATGGAAACAACGTAAATGTCCATCAACAGATGACTGAATAAAGAAGTTGTGGAATATTTATACAATGAAATACTACTCAGCCATAAAAAAATAATAAAACAATGCCATTTACAACAACTTGGATGGACCTAGAGATCATCATTCTAAGTGAAGTAAGCCAGAAAGAGAAAAATACCATATGATAGCACTCATATGTGGAATCTAAAAAAAAAAAAAGAGAGAGAGACACAAATGAACTTATCCACAAAACGGAAACAGACTCACAGAAAATAGTTAACAAACTTATGGTTACCAGTGGGGAAGGGGGTGGGAAGGGATCAATCTGGAGTTTGAGATTTGCAGATACTAACTAATGTATAATTAAAATAGATAAACAACAAATTCATACTATATTGCACAGGGAACTGTATTCAATATCTTGTAGTAACATAATGAAAAAGAATATGCAAATGAATATATGTATGTATATGTGTGACTGAAACATTATGCTGTGTACCAGAAATTGACCCACTGTAAACTGACTATACTTCAAATTTAAAAAAGAAAAAAAAAAGAATTAATGGTTTGGTGTACAAATGCTAGCTCCTGGTGAGCACATCTGTTTTTTAATCCAGCAATGCCATGGAATCTCCATACTGTTTTTTAATCCAGCAATGCCTGCCCAATGTCCATTCACCCTTTTTCTGGGATGAGCGCCCCCCTCCTTCTTTGGAGAACCTCCATGCCCCACTTGGTCAGTGTGGTACACAAGGCATTGGCTCTCGTGTCTACAGTAGACACGTAACCCAGGCTTAGCCAATCAGAAGAGGTGAGACACAAGCCCAGTGCTTCACGGGCAGTAAAGAGGAAGAGGCATTTCTTCTTCACTGGAGTTGCAAAGTAGTAGACCTGAAGCTGAAAGGGGGTGACCATACGGGTGGCATGTCCCTGAGGCCAGGGCACACAGAGAAGGTGACAAGAGACAGAGAAGCTGAGACCAAGACATGAGGACATCTGAGCCCCTGAGTGCAGCCATGCCTGCAACTGCACAGCCCTCGGCTCTGTCACTTCTTAAACCAACAGATTCACTTTTTTGCTCTAGCTACTAGAAACTGAGTGTTCTGTCACTTGCAACCAAAAATTCTGACACAAATCCATTCTGGAATTTTGCCAGAAGTCAACATCAATTTTACTGATGATTAGCATCTACCACCACCTTTTTTCTCTCTTGGAAAGCCCGTCTCTGGTCTTCCGAACTTCCTCCCATTCCCCATAGCATCTAAGCACTAGCACCACCCATCAGCACAGGTGGAATCCTCTAGATCTCACTGCTGGAGCTCGCTTACACACTGCGAGATGCTTCCATAGCAGCCTCACCTGATACGCATTTAGGGACCACAGGTTTAGCTCCTCGTGGTGTGCTGACCCGGAACAAAGATAATGAAACGGGGCTTCGCACTGCTCCCTACTCTTTCATCCCAAGAAGTACTCACTTTTTCAAAAACTGGAGGGGGAAAGAGGAGAGTGTAGCAAATGCGCAAACAGGTATCACAACTGGGGGCAGCGCTGTGAAAGAAAAGGACTGGCCTCCCTGCGATAATAATAGCAGGTGAAGCTTACTTTCCACTGCGGAGGTGGGCGGGCTTCAGAGGAAGGAGTGAGGAGGGGGAAGCAGGCCTGCAGGGGGACCAGCGGGGCGGCCAGAGCCCTGTGTGAAGGCGAGAGCAGCAGGTGCGGGCAACACAGATCCTGCGGGGCGCGGCCAGAACTCAGAGAACTTGGGCACGTCCTCCCTCCATGAAAGATGGGGGCTGTTGAAGGGTTTAACGAGGTACAGCAAAGCAATCATCAAGATTTTCCTTTGGAAAGCGCTCAGGGTGCTGCACAGGAGGCCAGAATAGTATGAGGAGACCAGTGAAGAGGGCGTCTAGAGGAGAGGGACGGGCGGGGGCCAAGGGGGCGGCGGGCAAGCTGGAAGACACACCAGACATCGTTTTGGAAAAGGGTCAGCAGGACTTGGGGCGGATCCGAGTGACAGCGAGGCAGAACGTAGGTTGCTGTGGGCTGAGGGGGCACCTCCCGATCACACTGTGATAGAAGCCGGAGGACAGGACCTGGGACTTCTCATCCCCACAACCAATAGCATCACAGTGCCACCTTTACAGGCGACGGCAGTGGCAGGGAGGCGGCTTTTCCAGCACTTGAGCCAGGATGAGGAGCCGGCTCAAAAACAACATGTCCGTGGGTGCTTTGCAAAAAAAATAATAACTACTAATTAATTCTAAAAAAAAAAAATCAGCGTCTGTTTCATCCACGATCAGAGGCAAGGGCTACTCTCAGCAGTTACTGAGTGGGGGATCCCTAGAGCACAGTCTTGACTCGGTTCGAATGGCCTCCTACTTAACTCCTTCGGTAGGCCCAGGCTGGGGGCCTTGGCGTCCTGGCTGTCATGCCTGGCCTTGTCCCAGGGGAGTGTCTGCTGACACCTTTTCCAGAGACCCAGCAAAGACAGCTTCTCCTACCCACCCCAGCACCCCCACCTGACAGCCAGCCAGGGCAGGGCCCCACAACAGGGGTGACCACTCTCAGAAAGTGAGGTCACTCAGGTCCTGCTGCCATGGCAACCGCCACAGGCCAGCGTCAGGCTGTCTCCGCTCCCCAAAGAGGCCTTCCAGGGCAGCCCTGTGGCCAGGCTCCGTCAGGCTCCATGAGGAGGCTTCTCACCAGCCCTCCCTGGCGGGCTTTGAACCGGGTGATTGTTTTCATTAAGATTTCTCAATATGCATAAAAAAGAATGCTGGCCCCTCGCCCCCAAAACTTATCCAGAAACCCAGTATGGAAGTACACTCAGAGCCTTCTGCCCATAAAGCCTTATCTGGCTTCTGCTGGACATAACCCAGCAGCTCAGTGAGGGAGGGGGTGTAGATGGAACCAGTCTAACAGGAAAGCCTAAAGTGGACATGAGAGGCTCCCACTCACCGGCCCAGCCTCACCTCTCACCACCACCTCACTCACATGTCACCATCTAGCTATTTCCCAAATTCACCATGCTCTTTGCAACAAGTTCCTCACCCTCCACTAGGTTGGCCCCTACTCTTCCTTCCAGTCTCAGCTGAAATGCTCTTTCCTCCAGGAAACCCTCCTGATTCCCCAAGCTGGGATACAGCCCCAGTGGATGTTCCCATCATGCTCCACGCTTCCCCTCTGGGAGGGCTGGAGCACCATGTGGCACTGGTTGCCCTCTGACTTCCTCTTTCCTGAAGACAAGTCAAGAGTGGTCAGTGTGGTTGGGACAGAGTGGTCAGTGGAATTTGCAGCTAGATGAACTTTTTTGTTTTGCCATTTTCAGTCATTACTCCTTTCCCCCTTTATTTTATTTATGTTTTTTAGATTATGAAAGAAATACGTGCACTTTTATTTTAAAAAAAAAAAACCCAGAAGGGCTATCATTTCTTTAGACCCCGACCTGCTCCCCACCACCCAGTGCTGACACAGGTGATGGAATCTTCACAGCACCCCTCTGGGGTGGGTGTAATGGGCCATTTTATAGATGGGGCGACTGAAGCTCCAGGTGTGAAGAAAGTCGCCCAAGGTTATACAATGAGTGAGGGAGCAGGCCAGGATTCACGGCCAGAGTCCAAGTCCATGTGCTTCTCTCTGGGGCGCTCCCCACTTGGGTGCTGGGTGTACCCCCCCCCCGGGCAGTGGGCAACAGGTAAGGTACTGAAAAGGAACAGAGGGTGACACTGGATGGAATCCTTGCACTCAGAGTCGCCACTGTGAGCCTGCGGGCAGCGTCTGCACAGTACTTTTCTCTGCATACTTTGTTTTCCATGAGGTTCTACTCAATGTGCAGTTTGGCATCCTGCTTTCCTCACTTAACATTTTCCAATGTTCTTAAAAACTTCATTTTCAAAAGTGCAGTTACTCATCAATTCCAAAAGAGCCGAGAAGGGGCCTTGAACTTGACCGTTTTCCCCTGGTGCCAACAGCTATATGCACACAGCAAGAGGATTTAACAGCCTGATTCAGCACGGTGGGAAGGAGTAAATTGCTCGAGTCTGGGAAATACATTACCTCAATCTCGCAAATGGTTTCTGAAAATCATTAGGCCACAGAAATGTCATTCTGCAGGCCTGGCTTCTGCTGCCTCCCCTACCCTGCCCAGCTGCACCCCATGTCACTGCATTCTAGGCACCAACAAACTGAGGGCACTCGAATCTGGGGTGGTGGCATGCTGAGCCCCTCGGGCCCAGATCAACCCCAAAATCCCTCCTGAAAGACAAGCAGAATGTTCTCTCAGCCACTCTGCCCTGATCTGCTCAATTCAGAGACAGTAAAAGAGCTGCTGACACTTAACAAAGAACAACCCCCATCTCTATCCGGAGGCTTAGCTCATAGGCAGCAGGAGCTCTGGCTCCACTGCCCAGCGCTGCTGTTAACTCCCCAGAGGTTACCCTGTGGTCTCCATGCTGGTGTCCAAAAATAAAATCGTAGTAGATTTCTAGGCCTCAAAACCTTTTTTTTCCAGAAACAATCCCAAAGTCTAATTACTTCTCAAAGGGCCAGCTAAGGACTAACTGGTTACCAGCAGCTTTTAGTGTACTCCAAATTCCTCAGCGCTCAAGTTCAGCCCAGGCCTGGAGTTCTTCTGAGCTGAATATTCATTATCCCCTAACAAACTGCACACTGGACGCATTAGGTGGTATTATAAATGGAGCCCCCAAATTTTAATAGCCTTGAATTAGTCTGTATAATTACATTACTTCAATGAGCACAAAATTGTTTTACCTATAAAAGTTTAACAAGTGATTCTAAAGGACTAAGAAGACTTATGTAATCGGATAATAATGATACGTCTACAGTACTTAAGTCAGTGATTTTTGTGGTCACACAGCCTGTAATTTACAGAAGCTGCTTGGCTGCGAGTTTAACAGCCAGAAATCCCTTGATCCGTCCGTACCTGTGCTAACAGCAACAGGACTCATACACTGGCGAACAGCACTGCCCCCGAGAGCCAGGTGTGATCGGCTGAATCAGTACTGATTACAGAAAGCCCATTTGTCCATCAGTCAATCTGTCTGTCTCTCCTACACGCTTGATCCCAAGCTTTCGGGTACGGCACGTGGCTTCTAACTTTGTTTCATTTGGGGGGTTTTTATGGCGGAGGCGGGAGGTGGGGTGGTAATTAGGCTTTATTCATTTATTTCAGTGGAGGTACTGGGGATGGAACACAGGATCTCGTGCGTGTTAAGCATGCACTCTACCACTGAGCTATCCCCTCCTCCACTGGCTTTTTTTTTTTTAAGAGGAAAACAGCACCACTGCTGCTTAACTTTTAAGCTGTTGTCCTTTAAGTTAATTACTATCGGTATTGTGTACCATGTGTTGTGACTTTTACATTTTTACTGATGCTGATTATCAGCATCAACAGCAGACCTACTGGGGCTCAGTGGCATTTGCGAACACCCCTGGGGACCCCAGGAGCAGGTGCGCACAAAGCCAGCCCACTTCTCCTCTGGACTCTGATCAGGCTTCTGGCTGCTCCTTCCCACCCAGCCAGCAGGAAGGTGGGCCCAGAGCATACACAGCCAGGGGGTCTCAATGCCTGGGGAAATGCCACACAGAGGGAGCAGTTAACAGAAGGCTTGGAATCCTTGTGGACTGAGCCTCTTTCGCCTTCACCAGGACCACTGAGCCCCCATCCTTCCCGCTAAGGCCGGTATCACTTGGGCCAGCCCCTTGTCTTAGACAAGCAGCACCGAGTCAGAGCGTGGGCTCTGAACCTCACGGCGGTGGGAATGGGCTCTCCAGCGCCTCCGACACTCGGGTTAGGATGGAACACAGTGACTTTCTAACTCCCACCCCCCACCCCCGGCCCTTCTCCGCCCAGATGCTCCCAAAACACGCTCTGTGCCCATTTCTTCGTAGAGAGAAGTCAGAGCTCAACAAGGCAGCCGGGGCTGGTGAACAAAGATGTATGACGCTTCCTGTTAATCCGAAAATGAGAAGCCTGTCACCCAGCAGGTCCCCCTTTCGGCTCTAGCAACTAGAAGCTTACGGTGGATCTCGAGGCCCCAAGTCAGGTGGCTACGCCACACCTTCCTCCTCCATGCAACCACCCCCAAGCTACATGGCTTCTAAGCCTTCTTTTCATCTCTACAACAGTAAGCTTAAAAACCCTCTTGTTGTATATAAGTTTCTATGATAAACTAGTTTAAAACCTCTTTTGGAAGTTGTTGTGGCATAAATTATAAATAAAGACCAACACAACGAAAGCTCTGAGGCGCAATCTTATTATCACCTTGAAGGAGCTCGATGTCATTTTTCTTCCAGTAAACATGTAAATCCGGTGTCCAAAATAATTCAAGTTGCCTTATTCTGTGGCTTATTTGCATGATTTTTAATGGCAAACAATAATAAAGTGTAACTGAATCCTCTAATCCTAAATTCATCTAGACTTCGCTGCAGAGAATGCATTAATAATAAATTTCAGAGTTCAAGGAGAACTGCAGCGCAGAGCTGCGGGAGTCCTGGGGGGCGGGGACAATGAGAGCAAGCAGGAGGCCTGCGGGGACAGCGGGTGAAGCAGCACGGGCATCAGGGCCCGACTGCACATGGCGCTTCCAACACCCCGGATCCTGACCCTGTTGTCCCCTGCTATCCGTGTGGCCTGAGCAGACGACCAGTTCTCTGAGCCGCCACTTCCCAGTTAGAAAATGGGGCCAGCACTGCCACCCCAAGAGCTGCGAGGAGGCTCACAGGAAATTACGGTAGGAGAGGAGAAGGTAAAAACCAGCTGTCTGTTCTCTTCCCTGTCTTTATCACCTGCCGCCAAAATGACCCAGGGTTGGAACAAACAGGGCTTGAGACCCTAAAATGTAAGGCACTGCTTGAGGGCCTCCCTTCAGGATGCTGGCCAAGCCAGGTGAGTCAGCAGCACACGTGGCTGTACCAACTGCCCACCCTCAGTTCAGTCCCGAAGGCCCAGTACCAAAGCCCCAGTCCAGGGCCAAGGCAGACAAGACGGGGAGATCCAAAGTCGGCACAGAAGGGTCCTGAAGGGATGGTGGGCCCTGGGGCCAGTGTGAGGATGACGCCTGGGGCACGTGTGTTGGTGAAAAGGCAGCTGTTCTGACAATTGCCGACTTGGCCTTTAGCAGCTGCCTGGCCTTGGCCTCAGCTGGAGATGAGACCCGTCCTAAACTGGAGCAAAGCTGGACCAGGCCCTGGAGAGAGTGGAGCCCAGGCCTGACATGGCCCAGGACACCCGGGTTCCACCTCGCACCAGGGGCTTTAGTGAGACGTACGTCCTGCTGTTCCCCGTGGCAGCTATCCTGACCCACAACTAAACGGAACGGGCCACGATGGCCAGCACACCTCTCTGTGTCCTCATGTCGCTAAGAAGGATAAACCACCACTTTCAAAGTAGAACAACTACCAGCAGCTTCAGTGAGGCACCAGCCCCTCCTCCCCAGCTTTCCGTTCATTCTCACGGGTCCAAGTATTTCTTCCAGCTTCAGCGTTCCGCTGGGCATGAGGGCGTGCTTCTCAGGCACACCCCGGGAGGATGTATCCGTCTTCCTGCGGGTAGCCCCTTGCGGAACTGAGGCCACTGTTGTGGTCGGAGGACCGAGTGGGGCGGTGGACAGAACATGGGGTCGGGGGCCAGACCTGGTGTCCCGCCCGGCTCTCCCTCCGCCTGCCAGGTGGCCTTCACTCTGTCATGCAGCCCCCTGAGCCTCAAGGTCCTAATTTGCAGGACAGAGAAGTGCGACCCCCTCCACCAGGTTGCGTGGAGCACAAACTGAGAACACGCAGAGAGCGCGCCTTGCCCAGCGCCAGGCATTAAACGGCAGTGATTATCACTCATGCTCCAGTCACTCAACACATATTCCTCGCGCTTTCCAAATGCACTCATTTCACATCAGCCCGGAGCGCTCCCAATTAATGAAAGAACAAATTAAACTGTCATTACTTTGGTTTAATTCTGTAATTAAAGAACTTCAAGAAGTGACAGGCTCTAAATAATGCATGCTTTTTGTCAAAAAAAAAATGTTGAATTCTGGGCAAAGAGAAAAAAAGGGGGGGGAAGCTTTGGGGGAAAAGGAGAGAGAAGAGATATGAGGCAGGAGCCCTGATATTTATCCCCAAAGATCGGCAGGAACAATCAAATGACAGCTGAAGGACTTCATTTGTTTTTGAATTAAGGCTTCAGCTATCACTGAAAACAGGAAAATATATGGCACCCACCCTGAGCGCCCGCTCCGCATCTGCCGTAAACAGAAATGGTGTCGGGAGTAATTCAATCGGTGGCTTTTCCAGTTGATGAGGCAAAGCACGGCAGTCATTTTGACATCTGCTTGTGTGTGACTCTCCTTTTTATGTCAGTTCAGGGGAAAGAGAAATAAAGAAAGGAAAAGCATGTGGCACGTAAATTTTTTTAAATGTGTGTCTCTTTTCCAGTGGATCACACAGCTGCCACAAGGTACGGACCTAACGAGGCTGTCCTGTGCAGGGGTGGGCAGAAACGGTGGGCTTGGAGTCAGACGGACTGGACTCAGACCCACTCCGCCCCACCTTGCCCTCCCCATCCCCAGCAGCAGACCCAGGCCCCCACCTCTGGGCCGGACAGAGGGCTGAGGGCACCTGGTGGAAAAGCTCCTGTGGGCTGACAAGCAGAACACGAGGTCTGAACCAGGAACCAGCAGCCAGACCTGCAACTTCAAATTAAATAACTTATTGAGATGTTTTCTTCTCGTTAGGCATTAATGTTTTCATAAATCTCATCTGCGGGGTAATTGCAGAGTCCTGATTTTCTGAATCACATAAAGAAATGGCTTTCAGACATGCCTCCCATTTATGCTTCTATTAGCTGCAGAACCCGAAGGATGAAATGTTATTAAATATAACTTTTTTTCCCCGCAATATCGCCAAGTTCCAAGAACAGCTTGGAGGTTTCCCTGAAAAGGTTGGCAAATGTGCTTCATACACAGAACAGCAGCTGTTTTACAAACTGCACACTTTTATTAAATTACTGCCCCTGCAACATCCTGCCAGCGCCAGATTAAAAGGGAGAAGAGATTAAACTGATGGGAAAGGCTCCCGAGCAACAGGTCTAAGTCACAAGTGATGAATCTCCTTCTCAGTCTGTACTGAGGGTTGAGGGTACAAAAAAGGGGGTTTAGTTGGGGTTGTGAGGGGAAGGCTAGTATGTACATTTTAATCACATGTACCCACTATTTCAATGCTGAAATGTCAATTATCCACATTGCTAGACATGTGACAATTTTCTTTTCTTGCCTTCTTTCCCCACCAGATACCCAGCAGGGCACCCTGGGTCTGGTAGAATGCCGCCGTAGGTGCCTGCTAGATACTGCTAATGACTGAGTGAACGCATGTTTCCCAGCTGGTCACAAGTCAGGTGCCCAGAAAATGTCCAATTCATCGCTCCATTCAGGGGCCGTGGGACAAGCCCGCTCTGGCCACAACAGACCACGGCCTAACCCCTCCGCTGCACCAGCCGCTCCTCTTACAGGGGCCCCTGCACCCTCCCAGCACATGCACGCCTGTCTTTTCCATAAGGGAGCACTTGAGAGCGGCAGCCCAGCATGAGCTCCTTTCTCTAAGAGCTATGTGTGACCTTGGGCAATTGCTTGACCCTCTTAAGAGGAGGTTTCTCAGCTATAAAATGGGAATAAAAATACCTCACAGAGTCAGTGAGGACTTCAGCCCAGCACTTGGCACACAGTGAGCGCCCAATACGTGACTTTGCAGGTCCACAAACCTCCTCCTCCTCCTCCATCAGCACCCCCTCAGGATGCCCGCTGACCCGCTCCTCTGCCAGGTGCCGGCTGGTTGAAAGCTTCACTTCTACTGTCATTTCACCCTCACAGCGGCCCTGACAGGTGTGAGATAATGACTGCTCCCATTTCGCAGATGAGAAAATTGAGCACAGAGAGCCCCAGTAACTTCAGCGGCAGGCTAGGAAGCAGCAAAGCCCATGCTCCTCTCCACTGAGCCCCCGCCCATCTGAGGGCCACACCAAGCTCCCCAGGGATGCTCTTGCCAGTGGCCCTGTGTGCCTTTCACCTGCCCCCCTGCTACCCCTCCACATGCCCACACGCCCCAGGCACAGATGCTACGACCCCTGCTGGAAAGTCCCTGAGGTGAGATCTGCCTGGTGAGGAGATCCCCTCCCTTTGACACCCAAATCACCCCCTGTGCCACCTTCCCCATGCCCCTGGCAATGAGGGCAGCCCTGGTTCTGCTCCCAACAACTCGAGTCACACAACTATTCCCGTGGACGTCTATCCATCCCCCCTCCGGTGACAGCTCCCTGAAGTGGAGGGCCTCCAACCCAGACCTCTGCACATCTCAGGACCCAGCACATAGTAGGAGCTCAACTAACGCATGATGCCTAACTGGGTCAATGAACAGGGCACCTTCTAAGTGTCCATCATGATGCTGGTACCAGAATGTTCTCAAAACCTAAGCCAGGATGCAGAGCCTTGGCTCCCTGGCTCGGTTTCAAGACCAAATCAGGCAGAGCTCTGTGTGCCTTGTTTGATTAAAGCGCTGTGCAGGAAGTAAACACAAGGCTGTTTACTGGCTCCAACACAGAACCCTCGCTCAAATGCCAGGGACTGGGCACTTTGACACAAATTCAGCAGTGGCATCTTTAATCATTTCAGGGTTAATAAAAAATGTCAATTACATTTGTCATCATGGCTATCCTGGGGGAACAATCCCAGTGCAGACAATCTCTGGCCAAATGACAGCCTGGTCTGTTTGTCACACATCCCTCCAGCTGCCTCACTGACGAATTAATCGAGTTGGTTACCTCCTCCTGGCCTGTCCCTTCATAAATAATCAGTGGTAATACGGATCTTCCAAGTAATGGGACCTCAGAATTGCTGCTCTAACTCTTTCTAAATCAGGAAAGGGAACAAAAACAAGGAATGAGACTCTAAATACACTAGAAGGTGAAGATCGCCTGGAAACGGGGGTGTGGTCCAACCCTGGACACCTGAGCTTCTTCCGCCTTGATGGGTCGGGGCCTGTCTTTCAGTCCCACTGTCCCTTGGTGCCCAGGGCAGCCCCTGCAGAGCGAACACACTGCATTACACTAACTAGCCCCTGTGCCCCCATAACCTTATGAGGAGGTCCCCTTCTACCCCCATTTTACAAGCGAGAAAATGGCAGCTGAGAAGAGACTAAGAAGCATGCCACAACGGGACCCAAACCCAGGTGTCTGGCACCATCCCACTGCCGGTGACCGAGGGGGCACCAGAGTACGGCCGCCTGTCTGCATTTTGAGAGTAGCTATTTTGCAATCAAGGAATTCCTGCACAAATTGCCAGGTGCAAATGCATCCAAGAGGAAAATGCTCCCCTGGTATAACTGACACATAACACACAAAGATACGAATGAAGTCAGGTTGAAATTGAAAAAGGAAAACATTGCTTTCTACCCCAGGACTCCACCAAATGTTCTGAAACCATTAAATTTGCCTAAATCAAGCATTCTATCTTTATCAGAGAATGACTTGTAAATGACTATTTAGGGGCTCTCACGTGACAATTGCTCACATTTGTTTTTAAACAATGAATCCTCTCCTTAACATGCAGATCTGGACACGGACCAAAAGGCAAGGTCCATCCTGATTCCCCTGACTGGAGGTGGGGCATGGGCAGATCTCTCGGCCTCCCCCACAGCACACGAGAATACACTGTGCTTGTTCCGTTCCCATCTACTTTACAAATGAGACGAATTTTTGTCACAGAAACCTCAAACATTTAAAAATCACTTGTATTTTCAGAGAAAACATGGGAGTGTGAAGAATATACAACTATTTCCAGGACTCATCTCAAAGCTACTGCAATTCAAAGGGTTAAGCGGAGCGAGGCTCCCGGGAGACCACCATGAATTTCTCTACCTCGCTGTCACAGAAAAAGCATCCGCCCCCACACAGCCATCAGGGGCTGCCCGACTGCCCTTCCAGAGAGTTGTCTCCAGTGAGAAATCCAGATGACATTTTTTCGACAGCCTAACAGTCATTAGGTTTGCAAGTTAACTTTCATGAGACAGGCAGAGGCTCTTATTTTGATGGCTTCCCTACATTTCGGCAATTTTATCACCTTCATAAACACGAATGGCTCCTGAATACCTGCTGGGGGTGCGGTGTGCTGTGCCAGGCCAAGCTGCACAGTGCCACGCAAAATGCCATCGCATGAGCCGCCAGTCTCCACTGGCAATCAGCTCCACGACACACAGGAGTCCAGGGGCTGGAGCAACGGCAGCTCCTCGGCCGTGGCTATGGCTGTGGCCGCCAGCAGGCAGGACCGCCGAGGCCAGGGCTCCTCGCCGCAGGGCCTGCCATGTGCCAGACACACCGCCAGGTGCCTCGCACATGCTGTCTGTAGTCCTACCACCAACCTGGGACGTATCACGATACCCACACATTCACCAGGGGGAGAAATGTGGGTCAGAGAGGAGAGACGCCCCGGCAGGGGCACCGAGTTAGAAAGTGCCCGGGAAACTGAAGACCAGCCCCACCTCCGCACTGCCCCTCGCCTCATTTACAGGAAGGCGCCCTCGCCACCTGTGCTAGGCCGTGGTCAGTCGTGTGCTGGAGGAGATGCAGACCCCCATCCTCCAGAGGAGTTCTAGAAAGGGCACTCACCCTGGACCCAGAGGGTTCTGAGTTCAGACCCCAGCTCTGTCTCTTACCAGCTGTGTGACCCTAGCACATCACCATGCCTTTCTGAGCCTTAGTTTCCTCATGTGTAAAATAAGAAAAATGCAAGAAACTTGAACTTCAGAGGGTTGTTGAGAAGATTAAACAAGATTAAATGGGATAACATATGCAAAGCCACTCAACCCGCCTCTTCCGCCTAATCAGCTCTGCCCGTAATCAGCTGGGGAGGAAAGAGCATAAGACAGACCTAACTTCAAACCCCACCTCCCAGATTTGCCAGCTGGATGAGCCTAAGCATGGGGTACTCCGCGGGCTCTTCCCCCCATCGCCACCGCACAGGCAGTGCAAGGGTTAAGGAGCCTGTGTCTGGTAGGGAGTGGGCACTCAACAGAAGCTCATTCAATTCAATTTGACTTAATTAAAAAACCTTACTCGGAGCCTGGAGAGTGGTAGGAGCACAGACGGCTAAAACTACAAACTCAAATCCATCTGAAGCCCATAAATTTTATATCCTGCCGATGAATGCATTTTCTTATTAAGCAACAATATTACAAACCTCTTCTGAATTCCCAGCAATGTTTAAGAGTCATATCTTCATTGGGCTAAAAGCTGTTGTCAGATCACCAAGAACCTGAAGGGGCTCTAAAACAACTGATGAAAAGGAACCGCAGAAACCAAGTTTCTGCACAAATCAAGTTATTTCACTGCTCTGCCTGTCTCTGCAAAGCCTCTCCAAGTTACACTTCATCATGAGACTCAGAAATTAGACACCAGTAACAAAATGAGAAGCCAGAACACATAAATATTTACATAATCGTCAGCATAATATTCTTCTCCGGTGCAAATCCACCTACTACTTTATTTATTCTTATTAACTCAAGTTTAGAAATGGGACAATCATGTGAAACAGGGCCCTGGGGATTTCTCTCCCTGACTCAAACCATTTCTTTTTTTCTTTTGAGAAAATAGTGGTGCGTCAGGAGAGAAGAGGGCGAGACAGCGAGGAAGAAGGAAGGGCAGCTGCTCCCTTCAAGCCCCTTGGATTCTTAGTCACCAGCTCAGGCCTCTGAGCAGCTCAGAAGACATACACCCTAATGCCCCCATCTCTCCTGCTTCACTGAGCGAGGGGGTGACACGCTATGGCTGTGGATGAACACGCAGGGGAACAGAGTCCTGGTGGAGGGCGGGAAGTAGCACTGGGGGCAGCACTGTAACCATCATGACAATAATGACCAATGTCCAAGTGTCTGGGTTCAGGACAGCACCCGCATCACCCCAAGTCCCTACAACCGCTCTCTGCAAACTGGGAGGTATTGTCCCCATTTCGAGATAAGGGAACCGAGGGTGTCAGTCTAGCACCCACCTTGCCAGAGGCCACACAGCGAGCGAGCACCAGAGCCGGGCCGTCAGCCCAGCTGCGGGTGGCTATTTCTACCTCACTAGCACCACGCACCGGTGCCGACATGACAACCGCAGCAAGGCTCGGCCCTCAACAGCCACCAGCTGGTTCCTCGGGGGTGGGTCTTGCTGAAGCCAAGGTGGGGCTGAGGCTGGATGGCGGCAGAGATGGAAGGGCCCACTCCATAGAGCCAGATGCTCTCCCAGGAGCAAAGCCCACAAGTGGGCTAGTCCTGAACACAAGTCCCTGGGACTCACCTCTTCCTCTTCCTCCTCCTCCTCTCTTACCATCATGTCTGGCCTTCAGCCAAATGAATCAGGCATCCATTCATTTATTCATTCAATGAGCAAGCACTGAGCCCCTGCTCTGGCTCCTGCCCGGTGCCAAACACTGGAGGGACCCACGTGGCTGAGGCTCAGCCCCAGCCCTAAAGGGCCTTCTGTGCTCCACCAGGCAGGATTCTAACTGTTGTGCCACGTTTTCCAAAGCAGAAAGGCAGAACAGATGGCTCAGCATATGGTGTGGCACAGGGACGAGAACTGAGCGCCGGGCACCCCAGCAAACCGAGGCCTTCTGGGGCCAGCGTCCTGGCTTCCAGGGTGGCACGTTCCCCCCTGCCCCCCTCATCTCCAGGGGCGTGAAGACAGAGGCTCAGACTTCCTCCCTGCACAGGCGATGCCCAGCCAGACGCTGTCAGCTAGAAAACAAGCCCGGGAGCAACCCGGGGACGTGGCAAAGTGAGACCAAGGCACACAGGGGGCCCACCCGGCCTGCTCCTCTCCCCCACGCACAGGGCCTCCTTGCCCTGAGACACCAAACCCCAGGCGCAGCAGCTGCCCAACATGCCCGAAGGGGAGCTGAGGCCACAGTTCACGCCATGCTGCCACACAGTGCCGTTCGTCAGGTGGGGAAGTTAGGATAACAGAAGTATCTGACTGCAAATCCATGGAGACACTATTAAGATGCCATTAAAACACCATTAAAACATGTAAGCTCAATGTAAAACTATTTCATTGCAAATTATACTGCTGTAAAATAAACAAAGGAAATGGATTCAAAAAAGCATTAAAGTAACATTAAAGCAAACAGAAGCCCTTTCTCAAGTGCGAGAGAATTCTAAGTAAGAAAAGCATGCAGCCTGAGGTGAAACGCTGGGCCCAGGCGTGGCCTGCATTACTCCGTAGCTGCTAGGGAGTCTCCAACTAGCTGTGTGACCCTCCACAAGCATTTCACCTCTCTGCACCTCAAGATCCTGCAGGGAAAAACGCCATGTGGATAGGAGGGTTTTATAAGAAGAGAGGAGAGGGAGAGCATTACACACTCAGACACTGCGCATCCCAAGGATGTGTGGAGGGTCAGAAGAAGGGTCAGGAGGTGTGATACCTGAGTCTGGGCCCTGAGGGTCTCCACTCTGAGAATACTAATAGACAAACCCCAAATGACAGACAGTCTGCAAAGTAACTGGCCTATACCCTTCAAACATGTGAATGTCGTGAAATATAGGAAATGTTCTAGACTAAAGGAAACTAAAGAGACGTGACAATGAAGGTAACACATGATCTTGAATTTTCTCTTGCTATAAAGGACACGATTAGGGCATTGTTGAAAAACTCTCAATAGGATATATACATTCATTAGATTAGATAATAATGTAATTTTAATGTTATTTTCCTGATTTTGATAAATGTACTGTGGTTATAGAAGAGAATCTGTTGTTTTTAGGAAATACACATTGAAGTATTTAGGGGTAAAGAATCATCAGTCTGTAACTCACCCTTGAGTGTTCAGGAGAAAAATGTATACATGTATGTACGTATGAATGTATATACATATATATCTATATAACGAGAGAGAGAGGTAAAAAAGAGAGGATAAAACGGTATTAACATTTGGGGAATCTCACTCCTGAGCGTATATGTGGAGAAAACTCTAATTCGAAAAGATGTATGTACCCCAATGTTCACAGTAGCACTATTTACAATAGCCAAGACATGGAAGCAACCTAAGTGTCCATCAACAGACGACTAGATGAAGAAGTTGTGGTGTATATACAATGGTATGTACACATACATTGTGGTATATATAGTGGAATACCAGCCCCTCCCCAAATAAAACAATGCCATTTGCAGCAACATGGATGGACCAGGAGATTATACTATGTGAAGTTCAGTCAGTCAGGAAAAGACAAATATCATATGATATCACTTATATGTGGACTCAAAAAATGAGCAAATGAGGGGGGAGGGTATAGCTCAAAGTAGTAGAGGTCCTGGGTTTAATCCCCAGTCCCTCCTCTTAAAAAAGTAAATAAATAAACCGAATCACCTCCCTCCCCCAACCCCCCCAAAAAAACTAAAAAAAAAAATGCAAATGAACTTAATTACAAAACAGAAACAGACTCACAGACAGAAAACAAACTTATGGTTACCAGAGGGGAAGGTGATTAGGGATAAATTAGGAGTTGAGATTAGCAGATCTTAACCACTGTATATAAAATAGATAAGATAGTATAGCCCAATGGTAGAATGCATACTTAGCATGCACAGGGTCCTGGGTTCAATCTCCAGTACCTCTGTTAAATTAAAAAAAAAATAATACATAAATAAATCTAATTATCTCTGCCCCTCCCCAAATTTTAAATAAAAAATAAATAAAAATAAAATAGATTTAAAAAGATCCTACTATATAGCACAGGGAACTATATTCAATAGCTTCAAATAACCTATTATATATATACATGTAGATATAATTGAATCAATATGCTGCACATCAGAAACAAACGTAACATCGTAAATCAGCTATACTTCAATAAAAGAAAACTGGAGAATCTGGGTAAAGGTATCTGGAAATTCTTTGTACTACTCTCACAATTTTTCTGTAAGGCTGAAACTATGTCAAAATTTTAAAAAAGAAGAAGAAAGGAAAAAAGTCGTTTTGTTTTTGGTTTTTTTGTTTTTTTGGTAAACTGGTAAATTTGGTGGAGTTATTTGCAAGGCATCCTGGCAGGCTGTGCTTTTGGGAGATTTTGGCACTGCGATGGTAGGCTTTTTAAAAATAATGAGAAGAGTTGATTCTTACAAGTGGCACAATATCCACTGACTTATTATGTCTTCTTCACAGTCAGTGCTTCCAAAGATACTTTCCTTTTCATTTCATTTCTTTCTTTCTTTTCAACTTGGTACCTCTGGCAGGCATCCTAACCTAAGTGGGATGAGAATAAAACACCTGAATTCTCCTCAGCTCTCTTATTTCGAGTACTGTCATAATTCACAACTTGCTGATGCTGAAATTGAGATGCACAAGGGTAACACATCTACCACACAGGAGAAACTCAAAGAAGAAACGCACTCATCCTGGAGGAAGAACCACAAAGGAAGTTCTAAACAGAAACGCACTCTTTCTCCGGGCCAAACAGACCTCCAACTGCCAGCTTCTCCTCACGTTGTCCTCAAAATTAATTCAGCTCTTGTGGATTTTTCCCCCATATATAGAGAGGGAGACCTTAATAAATAATTGTTTAACTGCTTGTATCAAATGTATATTACTTTTAATTTGTATTAAGCAAAACCAAACGAAAAGCCAATTTCTTTCAGCTAACTAGGGAATAGAAGCACCTTGCCAGGCAGTTATATGATTCTGGGAAAATCCTTTAGAAAATATAATTAAGTCTAAATGTTCTAAAGCCACTAGTCCTATCAAAAGTTGTTTCATTAACTGAAGCTCTAAGGATACAGATACCCAAATCAATTCATGTCAATATTTTAATGTCATGCATTAATTAGCCACACTAATAAAAGAAGGATATACCTCAGGGGTACACAAATGTCAGGGGCCAAAGAGAGTGACAGGTTAACTAGCTGAGCAGAAATGACATCAATTTAAACCTGTAAGGGTGATTAACGTGTCCTTCCAGTGACTCACTCACTAACTCACTCAGGAAACCCCTGCTCCAGGCCAGCCATGGAGACCCAAGGCAGGCCAGGAGGGAGCCTTCTCCAGCAGTTTGTGCCTGTAGGCTGAGGCCAGGGGTGCCTTGGAGTGGGCACCTCCCGGGCCCCTCCCCACCTGCCAGAAAGGCACGGGTCACCAGATGGGGAACACAAGGAGGAAGTCCTTCCATGAAGGTCCACCAGCTTTGTCCTCCCAGGACTTGCCCCATGTCTCTCCCCTGGAGCCCAGCAGGGCGCAGGCTCCCTCACTGGGTCACCTATACAAGTCACGAGTCCCCTCTGCGCCTCAGTGTCCTCACCTGCAAGAAGGGACAGCAGCCCTGCCAGCCTAACCGAGGTTGCAGTACACGCAGCGTTCAGTGCACCATGACCACCCTTCACTCTTTCAGTGAAGTCAACACCCATTCAACATCCCTTCAGCAAGCACCTCCTTTGTGACCGGCACTGTTTAACATGCTGGTCATACGACAGGCAAACACCTTGCTTTCCTGGAGCTAATTACTTAAGTACAAGGTGCTATTATTAACAAACAGACCAAGAATTTGGGCTTCACAGTACACGGCCCTATTAGCATCATCCTCTCACCTTGGCCAAACGTTGCAATTCTTCCATTTCCCCAAGAGGGTCAGGAGGTCAGAGACCAGGGGGTCAAGAGATGGTATAGATTAAAGGGCGAAGGTGGACCTTGTCACCAGCCTGACACCTGACACCAGCTGATCTCAGGGCATGCCTTCCTAAGAACACACACCACTCCCCAGGGCCTCTTGGCCTTCGGGATTTACCTAGAGGCTTTGTGGTCAATTCTGTCTTACCAAGATCTTTCAGATTCAAATGCAACAAGTAATCACTGAGCAGTACCCATCATGTGTCAGGCAATGTGCTAAACCTGTTACAGACTGAACTGTGTCCTCCCCAAATTCATATGTTAAAGCCTTAACTCCCTGGTATGGCTGTACTGGAGACGGGGATGCTAAGGAGGTAAAAATAAGGTTAAATTGATCTGATAGCATTAATGCCCTCGTAAGACACACCAGAGAGCTTACGTGATCTCTCTCCACGCAGGAGAAAGACCATGGGAGGATACAGCAAGAAGGTGGCCTTCTGCATCCGAAAGGCCCTCTGCATCCCTCCCCAGACTCCAACCCTACTGACACCCTGACCTTCGACTTCTCGTCTCCAGAACTGTGAGAAAATAAACTTCCGTCCTGTGAGCCACTCAGTCTGGTACTTTGTTAGGGCGGCCTGCGCAGGCTATGATACGGCGTTTCAGATATATTATCGGCCTGAATCCTTGATTTTCTGAGGCTTTTAGAAGCCCCAAGCCACTGAGACCTTATTTATAAAAGGCATCTTGACCGATGAACAGTTGACCCTCCTATAACAGGACAGGCTTGTATCTTAAACCAGTTGAGCCCCTGGGACAGGTCCTTCTCTTCCTTTCACTCTGAGTCCCGCTCACCTGCTGACAGGTAGGTCTCCTTCAGCCCCACCTGGTGGGAGCAAGGCCCTCTCTCCCTCTGCTGCGCTACACTGCCCCCACACCGCCCTTGTCCCCAAGGAGAGGAGGAGCAGGTGACAAGTGGGAGGTCAGAGTTTTCCAAGGTGGGTGGACCACCTCTGACAGAGCAGAGGATTGCTGGCAGCTTCAGATCAAAGCCGGAGGGAGAAAAACCATAAAGCGCCAAAGAGAAAAACAAAATGTCTAAAAGTTTTACAAATGAGTACCTGAGGCTTGGTAAGAAGTTTCCAGTGACAGCATCATTCACTGATTCAGTAAGTGCAGGACCTGAAGTGACTCAGGTGGAAGTGAAGCTGACACGCTCTGGAAAACGCTATTAGATGACTCAGAGTGGCCCCTGGGGTCACGATGACTCGGGCGTCAGAGACGCAAGAGAGAGCTCAGTAATACTGCTTCGTGAAAGGTGGGAAGACAAACAAACCAACATCGTGAAATTAATACATACGAGGTTTTAAATATGAATGTGCAACTAAATTTAAGTTACATTCAAAGCAGAATAAAAACTAAGGTGCAGTATTTTTGTAACAGGTATCAGATTTAAAAAAAAAAAAATACATGACTATCCATTTGATTAAAGAGAAAGCGAAAGGGCTCCTCTCAGGGGCAGCTCCGGGTAGGGCACCGCAGAGGGAGGAGCCACGGAGAGGGCTCTGCTGGCCTCCAGGTTTAGGGGGCAGACCTGCAGCCAAGACCCTGCGACAGGCCCGGGGCTGAGCACTGGGGCCCTCAGGTGCACCCCTCCGCAGAGGGAACAGAGCCCAGAGAGGCCAGGACAGTGTCCCCCACACACTCGCTAGTGAGGACTCCGCACCGACCACCCTGCCCACACCCAAGCTCAGTCATCCATGGCCTTCTGGCCCCCAGGCCCACCTCCATCTGAGGGCAAAGGGGAGGGCACCAGGGGAACTGAGACACCCCCCCCCCCGCAGCACACAACAGGTGTTTCCTGGGGAGGGAGGAGTGGGCGTGGTGGTGGCTCCCCAGGGGAACCAGGCTTGCGGGAAAGGAAAGGGAGGAGCCTCCCGCCCCAGGCAGCAGAGCGCAGGACCAGTAGATTCCCCACAGCACGGGGTAGCTGTCCAGAGCACTGAAGCCCTGTCTAGCCCACAGGCCTCTCTCCTTCCCTGCTTAGCCCCTCTCCTGCCTGAAGAGACTGCGGCCATGTGGAAGAAGGCCTGGACTGGGATTCACGAGGCCAGCGCCCCACCCCGCCTGCCCTCTGGCCGCAGGATTCTGCTGGCACAGTGGGGTGGGCAGCGGAAAGGATGCCCACGGATGTTGTCCGAGCAGGGGCCAGCCCCACCCAGCCGAGCACTCTTGCCAGAAGTCATTTTTCTCCCAGCGGCAGCAGCCCAGACACTCCAGAGCTTGTACTTTGAAAAAGGCTATTTTTCCCTCCGTGGTGAAGGATGTCAAGTGATAGGACCAGTTTAATCAAGAAAGTGATGACTGGGACCCAGCGCACATCCTTCACCCACACGCCACCTCCTGCCTTGCAACCTCCGTGAACACACTGACAATTGCCAGCCCCCCACCGTCCCCCAGGGAACTAGGCATCACTCCACAAAAATGTACAAAGCGCCTACTGCGCGTCACTCACTGTGATCATGCCGGGGACACAAAAGTGAGCAAGACCACGCACCCCTGCCTCACAGTTAATGAGTGGGACCATGACAGATAAGCGCAGTGAGGGAGGAGATCAAGGAGCAGTGCGGACACACTGGGAGGGGGCGCCTAAGCCAGCCAGGGAAGGGGGGCAGGGGTGGTCCTGGGAAAAGGACAAGCAGGAATTACTTGGATGAAGCAGCAGAGAGGAAAAGGAAGGCTCCAGAAGGTCTCAGAGGCACACTGAGGAAGTGGGACTCTCTTCTAGAGACAGAGGGGAGCGTTTGGAGGGTTTAAGCAGGACTCAGAGATCAATGCTGTCTGAGTCCCCATGCCCGCAACTTCAGTAGCTGCCACCAGAGAAATGAGTGAGGCAGGTATCGGGCGTCGGGCTCAGCGGGCTGGGTCTCCAAGGGTGTGGGAGCTGCTGTCTGGGGCAGAGCACACCTTCATCCTGTGCACTCCCCTGCCGGGCCCCATGCCCGGCACCCAGCAGGTTCTAGTAATGGGGAGTAGGAGCTCCTCCTCCTCCACAGGAAAGATGCAGTGAGCACGAATGGGGTGCTCACTCCCACGGCCGGTGCTCAAGCGGATCTGCTCCAGGATGGGCTTTGGGGCTCAGGGAAGTTGCAGGGTGAGAAGCGCTGGAGAACCCGCTGTAGTCCGCCGTCTAATCCCGCACAAAGTACATGCAGAACACTTGACAAATGCTGGCCGGGTACAAGCTGGCGCCTGAGGACTTTATTGACTTCTGACAGTTCTACACACCCGCCTGAAATATAGCGCCACAGCGCCATTGTCTAAGATTCATGCTTTCTTTAGAGAACTTGGAGCACAAATTTATAACTTGTTGTCAAATAGATGCCCACTGTTCTCTGGAAGGGCAATCCCATTTGGGAAAAATAGCCAATAACTCTTCCGAGTTGGAAGACCATTCTCGGGCTGATTTCCCAAAGCAGGAAAGAAGAAAAACAAGGAAAAGTGTAATTGCAGAAAACAATAACCCTATAGACATAACCCAATATAGAACCCATTATCATCTCCACACTGACTTTTCAATAATTTTGTGATGGATTCTCCCAGAAAGCTTAATTTGTACTTTTAACCACAGGAGTTAGTGGGCCATAAAAATTAATTCCAAGCACTGGCTCACAGAGAAATAAAGGCTTATCTATTAATTTTTTAAACTACCCCACGTGAAGCTACAGAATGCATATGCACTATGACACCGCGTGGGGAATAACCGGGCGCTCGTTTTGTGCTTTTATGCAAATCTAGTTCGGGGCGAAATGTCAGTGCCGGTCTAACACCAACCCCACTCGAATATTCCTGGGCTCCTTCTCCCAGATGACTTCTCTGGCTGCACACCCGTGCCTGAAATGAAGCTGAAATTGTTTTAATTCTGCCCGGAGCTCATTACATGCAAGAGCTTTGGTAAACAGTCCACACATTTCAGCCAGGGAACACTATGAGATTAACAAAGCCCCCCGAAATGATGAGGCCTGTCACTTTCGAGAACTCTTTCACGATGCAGACTTGACAAGGCCTTCAGAACAGCCTGCTGCGTACGCATCAACGCAGGACCTATCCCACCGTCACGGGCGTGTGACAGAGCTGCCTAATGGGTTTCACAGAGGCAAGCCAGGCTGCCAGCGACATTCACAGTGAAACACGCAAGTCGGGCTGTGGCCTGGGTATTGTTCCCCATCAGACATTTAATAATTAATGGGAAGGAGCAGGAAGAGCAGACATTTCGGAATCTAACAGATGTGGGTCCAAGTCCTGGTATCCCTAATTTTTAGCTGTGTACCCTGAATTTGTATATTCACCCACAGGCTATTGTCAGGGTGGGGACCCCAGCTAAGTAGGCAGTGGGATCGTTCACTGCAAGGGGCAGGCAAGAGGAGCACATGTGCAGGGAAAGGCACTACCCTGTTGGGCCTCAGTTTCCCTACCAGTGCAACAGAATGATTAAACTCCTGTTCTGCCTGACTGTGCACACCTGGCAGAGTCCGGTCCATAGCAGGTGCTGCTGTGGGGAGTCCTGAGAGCAGCCCAACCCCTGAATCTCAGACTGGGAAACCAAGATTCCACCAGGAAGGGCTGTCCCATAACCCCAGCCCCCCGGGCCCAGGATGCTCTGACCAAATGCCAAACAGGTGGGAGGGTCCCCACCATTAGGACCCATAGGAGGCTGGGGCCCGTGGCTAAGCACAGGCAGGTCACACCTGGGTCATCAGATAAGGAAGCCCTTGGTGAGTGGGTAGATCCCTGGCAGTAAAGGCTATGTCCTGCCAACTCGTATTATGCAAATAGGGTCTGAGTTTAACTAGGATAGCAGGCACTGCCATTTGCTGATGCGGGATGTAAACTGTTAGGCTGTGAATAAACTTGTCACAGAAATGGAGCTAATGCCCTGCCCTCGTTAGACATTTGCTAGCACCTAGAATGTGGTGTGAAAACTCCACAGGCTCTGAAACTCGGCTCCCTGCTAGTGGTGTGGCCTTGGGGGTGCCTGGGCTCAGGGGCACCCAGCCCACTAGCCTGGAGGCCTCGCCCAAGTAGCCCAGGAAGACCCAACGGCTTCACGAAGGAGCAAATGAACACACCCCAAAGCCTTCCTCCCCTGAAAACAACAGGCGATGAATTCCTCATTTGCACCCACTATGGCTGGTGCAGGGAGAGTCCTGTCTGGTCCCCCTGGTCTGGGAAGCAACACCCATCACCGGCCTCCCCAGGACCAGCATGGAGCCTGGCAAGGACAGAAGCTCCCCTGGCTCACCCTGGGGTGACCTGTGCCCCCACTGCAAGACCTGGACAGCAGGGCAGCAGCAGCAGTGTGAGGGCACGTTGCACCCACCCCATCTAGAAGGTTCGGGCAGCGGCAGGCACAGTTCACCGGAGACCCTGGTTTGGATGCAGAGGCTGCTTCCACAGCGTCTGCAGACGATCCGAGCTGGCTCTCAGCACACAGACGAGGCCTCATTTCCGCCACAGAGGCTCTGGTTCTAAGCACAGATAAGAAACCGCGCGCCCCTGAGGAGGGAGGTGGAGAAGATAATGTTCTCCAGCAAGCGGCGGACAGAGTGTTCAGACAGAAGCTGATTAAATTAAAAAGTAGCCAAAAGTTCACTTTTCAAGGAAGGCTCAGGAATTCATTTTAAAACTCTTGGTCAGATGTGGCTATTTTCCAGGTGTTTCCAAGAGAGAAGCCAGTAGGTCAGATTGATCATTACAATAATCAAGCATTTTGAATTACTTGGTTCAGTGAGTATTTCCCCAGGTGCCAGGCTTTCTGAAGGTGATGGACTGCCCTCTGCGACCTCACAGGGTCATTAAGCGAAGTGTGACTGAGCAATGGGGTGCCAGGCGGCCCAGGGAGGACCCTAACCCAGCCTCCCAAGCAGGGTCCTCGCCAACCCCGACAGCAAGTCAGTCCCGGGTGGCGCTCTCCCCAGGAGCCTCCCACGTACACTGTTCTCGCAGGAGACTGGGGGCGGGGGCGGGGGGGGGGGAGCTGGTACCAGAAGTAATTAAATGACCGAGAAGACAGCAAGAACCCGAAGACAGACATATATTGGCATCATTTCTTATTACTATTATTGTGATAACACATAGTAAGAACAGTACTCCCAGACAAGGAGAAAGCAAGCTTCAGGGCATTTTTAAATTGGGCAAATTACAGAGAGGTGAGAGATTAAATGAAAATCCATCACATTACAAATACAGCCTGCAGTTACTGAAATCATATTTTTTTTATAAGTGAGTCATACCAATAATAGTTTGCAGTAAACTCTGTGGGATACTCACCACTTCTCTTTTGAAAAGCTGACATCATAAGCCAAAAAATAGCACTTTGACGTTTCTATCTTCTTTAGCGCAACCAGCTGGGAAAAAGAATACACCACCATCCCCGGAGGCAGCGTGGGGCTCAGCCTCGCCGGTGGGCAGGCAGATTAAAACAACAAGATCCTATTTCACACCCACCAGAGGGGCAAAAATCAGAACCACTCACAGCAGGTGCTGGAGAGGGTGTGAAGAAATGGAACTCTAAGTCCTGTGGTGGCATCAGAAGAACAAACACCCAGGAGAGCAACCTGACAACCTCGGGGCGGGGGTGCACCCACCACGGCCCATCCCTCTGCCCGGAGGGGTCCAAGAACCTCTCCCAGGTGGGTGCAAGGAAGCACATCTAAGCTGTTGGTTTGAAAACAGCTCTACAAGCTTTGTGACATTTGTCCCCTTAAAGATGGGGTCTAAGGGGGGAGGGTATAGTTTAGTGGTAAAGTGTGTGCTTAGCATGCATGAGGTCCTGGGTTCAATCCTTAGTCCCTCCAATCAATCAACCAATCAATCAATCAATAAACAAACAAACTTAATTACCTCCCCCTCCCAAAAAGGGGGGAATAAAAAAGATGGAGCCTAATTCTCCTTCCCCAGAACAGGAACCAGCCTTGGCGACTTGCTTGTAGTCAACAGAAGGTAGAGAACAGGATGCTGCCTGACTTCTGAGGCTATCAGGACAGCAGTCCAGGTTTGGCCTGGCTCTTTGGCTCATGGAGCCGGCCTCCCAGTTGTGAGGAAGCACAGGCCACAGGGGGAGGCCAGGCGGAGAGCTCTAGGCAACAACACCGTTAGGCACCAAGTCACCCTCAGGCATGTGAGTGAACAGCCTTCAGATGACTCCACCCCACACGACGCCAAGTAGGGCAGAGATGAGCTCTCCACACCCAGCCTGGCCAAACCATAGGTTCATAAGCAAAATGAACACTCCTGTTTTAAATTACTAAGTTCAGAAGTGCTTTATTATACAGCAGTGCATGACTGGAACACACGTTCACTGCAATACTGTTTGCAAGAGATAAAAAGTAAAAACAACTTAACCTTCCACGTATAGGGGATTGAATAAACAAACCACAGTTTAGTCCATCCAGTGGAATACTACACAGCAGTTAACAATGAATGGTGCAGATGTGTGTGTCTCTGTGTGTATGTGCTTGTGTCTATGGAAAAACTGCAAAAACATGTTTAATGTATTACAAATTACAAAGGGATAGAGAGCGTGGTAACATGTCTATAAATATCTGAACTACAAAGCCAATATTACATATTATTTATGGATAAGCAGATGCAATAAGCGTTCAAAAGAAAATCCACCAACCTCCGGAGAGCGGCTGCTGCCAGGGAGGCAAGGAAGCAGGGCTTTAGCTACATCTGCAATATTTCACTTCTTACAGAACAAAAAGAGGGCCCAATACAAATATAACAAGATGTTAGTAACTATGAAATCTGGTGGCGGGTCCATGGGAGTCTTTTATTCTCTTTTATTCTCTGTAGGATTAGAGCAGGTCACAAATCACTCATGTCTGTGCCGCTCGGCTTGGTTTACACGATGCTGACCGTGGGCTGGCATTCCTGCTGGTTTCCTCCCATCTCTGGGGAGCTCCCTGAGGCAAGGGCTATGCTCACAATCGCCCAGTGCACGCAGTGGGTGCTCAGCAGACTTCCCTTCTCCAGACTGACCACAGGAACCAAGAGGCCCCCGGAAGACTGCACTCCCTCCCCTGGTGCACAGGAACCAGGCAGAGAGCAAAGAAGCGGCGCTAACCCAAGGGACTTGGCAGGCCTACAAACACAGGACCAAAGACAATCCCGCTAACAAGAAAGACGGGCCTCTCCCTAGTCCGGAGGTGCACTGTTCTCCCTTCTCTGCTGGGATGCTGCGAAGATTTCAGCTTTAGCCAAATGGCATGCCACAAACACAGGCAGTTGCAAATGCAGGATGTGCAGAAAAAAGGAGCAAACACCTCATTACAACAACGCAAGTGCTGGAGACACTCTGTCTGAAGACCCGAAGCAGGCAGAAATAAAAAGGCCCATCCAGGGGTGGAAAAGGCTGTGGTGAGGGGGGAACCAAGAGGAGGAAGAGGAGGGTGATGTGGATGAAGGCCAGTGCCCCCGGGGCCGGGGGGCAGAAGGAGGACAGCCAGAGCGCCCAGTGGCACAGCCACAGCCGTGACCCAGCCACGCACTCTCCTCCAACATCATGTCCCTGAGACACACACCTCCACCTGGTCAGGCCACGGGGCGGGCCTCCTGTTACCTGCAGCCTCATGCACCCCGCACTGATACGGTGGGGAACACCGCAGGAGGGGACAACTGGCCCATCTTTACTTTCCTTTTTCTACCTTTTCCTAGTTTCCAGATATGTTTCCCATCAGAAGAAAGTTCTTTTTTTTTTTTTTTAAGTTGATCTGAGTCTTGGCTAGTAATTCCAGCCCTACGAATCAAGCCTAAAAAAACAACTACACAGAAGCTAAATATTACGTACATAAAGATGATCATTGCAGCCTTGCCTATAAAACAACAATAAAAAACCTGCTGGAACAAACCTCAATGTTCAGCAATAGGGACACAATTTAGTAAATTGTGGTACAACCGCATGAAGGAAGATGACTATTTTGAAGGCTGTAAAAACAGCGAGAGACATTAAGCTTTAGAAACAGGATCCAAAATGACACGTGAATAATGCCTACAGAATTGCAAAAACTCTGTTCATGAGGGAAAGGTAAAATGTAAAACCCAAATCATTTGTTGTGGGCAGGGACGGCCAAGCCAGCACAAGGAGGAGAAGGAAGGGGGCACCCGGGGCCTGATGCCATGTGCGGGGGGTGGGAGGAGGCAGCAACAGCCTTCTTGCTCAGAAGGTCCAAGCAGCCCAGCCCAGTGAGGGGGGGCTCTCGTGGGACCCAGTGGGTGCTACCCACTGCCAGGTGCTCCTCTTACAACCTCAGGGCACGGGGCGACCGGCTACAAAGAACTCAGGAAATTTCAGAGCATGGGCTCATGTCCGCAAAACTCTCTAGAAAAGAAAGTTTCTCGTTAACTTCAAATACACACATTCTCTGAGGACCGAGCACAGGAAGAATTTCTGAGCACTTACATCCGCGGCTCAAAATACAAAGCCTAGTCCGGAGATGTGACCCGCCTACATGTGCAATGTCACGCCGTTCGCGGGAGATTAGTTGTGAGGTTCCATCTCCTAACCTGAGATCCTCCTCCAGCTATAAAAACAACTCTTGATGTCAGTGTCTGAAATTACTTGCTCAAAATTATAATTATTATATTAATGTGGATGACTGTAAAACTATACCTCGGCTTTCTAAATGAAAACACCAGGCTGCCAAACCTTCTAGAAGAAATTAAACTGATAATGTGTTAAAGACTATTACATTCCCAAAGACATTACCACAGAATTTCCCCCCGTTTCAACAAGGCAAGATGCTGGACTATATTGGAAACCTCTGTGAATTGCCTAATTATAGTTAATAAGGTCATCATCTTCCCATGAAATAGCCTTTTCTGTTTTCCAACAGAGCTTTCGACAATTCTAAAAACTGTTCATTTGAAGACTCCCTGAGAAGGCTATCACATTATAGGGCAGACAGCAGGAGAAGGGAGTGAGAGGCTGTCAGAAAAGAGGCGAGACCCCAGGAAGCCAGAGAGAGACAGCCCCTGCGGTGAGGGGAGACAGAACTCTCCTAGAACGTGACACTTCAAGGCCAGCATCCCAAGTAAGAAAACAGAGGGGAAGCCATGGGATTCACGTGAGGGTAGGGACCACTCCCCGGCCCCTAGCGGGGAGGGGACTTCCCCTGACTCAGTGTGGCCCACAGGTGACCCCTAGGGCTGTCACATAAACCCACCTTGGCACACACCCTGTCCTTTACACACGTGGCTGTAAAGGAATCATTTTTAACAGATGCACAGAGGTGGGAAAGTGAGGGCAGGGTGTCATTATGTGTGCGACACACAAAATCACAGGCAGTGAGAAGGCAGGACATGAGAGCTGCACGTCAACCTAAAAGTGCGTGCCTGGAGTTTAAGTGTCCAGGCCCAGCACGGGGAGAAGGGCAGCGCAACAGAGGCGACGGAAGGTGGATGGCAGTGGCCAGTAACAGCTCAGGGTCACCGCTGTCCCAGAGAAGTCTGGTGGAAAATGCAGTGGCGGCTCTGTCCGTCACACAGACACAGCAGGCAGCGTCAAGGTGAAGGCTGGTTCCTGGCTCCGGGCCGTCAGCCAGCACAAGGCTTGGTCTCTAGCTCCCCTATCCGCAGAGCGAGGTAATGCTCAGGCAGCTCTCCATCCCTGCAGGAGGACGTGCTCACAGCAGCCTCCGGGCAGGGCCAGGCAGCTGGAGCAACAGCCTGGCTGCTCCGGCCTTTCGGGGAGGGGGCGGTCACCCAAACCCAGCTCCTACTCCAGCTCCAGCTGTGCGGTCCCAAGGTACCCTGTCTCCCCAAAGCGCTGGGTGATGGGAGACACTGGGGAACTCGAAGGCCCTGCCACGTGCTAAGTGTCCAGCTAAGGAGCTCCTCTGGGTGTGGCCTCTTCCTCCTTTGGCTGGTGTCGGCCCAGGCCTGGCACAGGAGATGCCTCTGGGTAACTGAGCAGAGGAACCCACCAGGCCCTGGTGTGAGGTAGCCAGATGCCCTAGGCCCACAGGGAAAGGAGAGGGGCGGGGGTCCAGGCTTGGCTCCCCGAGGCTCGCCCCCGACCTTGGGTAGTTGGGCTGTCCCTACAGAGTCTTGTTCCTCCAAGATTAAATAATGCTGCCCAGTCACTGGTTTTCAGGAAAAAAGTGACTCCTAAACCATCAGCCCGGATCTTACCCCTGGGTCAGCAAGGGCCTCTCAGACCCTGGGGCGTGTATCTTGGCATTTACCCTTCAGTTCAAGTCAAGTAGCTCGTGCCTATCAGGGAACGAGTCCCACATGTAAGCCTAAGCGTCTGCTGGAAGAGAGGAGCCCAGTCAGTGGCCAGCACTGCTCTGCTCCCGGGGGACAGACGCCAGCGGTCCTGTCCCATGAGTGCAGAGACAGGCAAATCTCCAAACAGACACTACCTCTCTCTTCCAAAGCTACTTCCTAAACAAACATCCATGTGAGGATAGGCCAGAGTAAAGGAGCTGTTCAGGGCTTTGCTCAGAAGACTGCAGAAACATGAGAGACTCAGGAATCGCCTCCCAAAGGGCATGACGCACATGTGACCAGTGTGCCTCCCACCTGCCCACGCACATACACCTTTAGGCTGCCCTTGCCCATCCGAGGTATCTCCTCCCCTTCTCGTTTGTTTAGAAAACAAATCTAACATTCACTTGTTGATCCCACTGGACAGAACAGAAGAAAGCCTCAGAAAATAAAGTAACAGGCCCAAAGCCTCCTGGGTCTTCTCAGTTCTGTACGTCGCACCTGGAACCCTCTTCAACTCCTTGCACCATTCAAGCCATCCTGTCCCCCAGTCATCCCTCCGAGCCAGGCACCCCCCAGAGTCCCGGCACCCCATCCAGTCACTGGCCTCGCTCTTTTGACACGAGTGATGTAACTCGAGTAATTCACTGCTCTCCCTGCTTCTAGCCCCTTCGTGATATGCTCCCCATTCAGAAACACAGCGACCTTTTAAAGATGGAAACAAAGTGGTGTCACATCCCTGCTCAAAATAGGTGGTTTCTCACAAAGTTGAACGTACAATGACCATGCAATCCAGGAGTTCCACTTCTAGATAGTTACTTAAGCGAAATGAAAACAGACGTCCACACAAATGTTCATAAAAAGACCACCTCTAAGAGCCCCAAGCTGGAAACAAACCAAATGCTCTCAACAAAAGAGTGGGCAAACGACCCGTGGCCTTTCATCCAACGGAATACTATTCATCAATAAAAAGGAATGAACTATGATTGAAACCTTATGCTGTGCACCAGAAATTGACACAATGCTGTAAACTGAAAATACCACAATAATAATTCAAAAATAGGTGTGAACTCCTGGCACACACAGCAATGCAGATAAACCTCAAAAACATTGCATCAGGTGAGAGAAGCCAGACACAAGAGATGAAACGCTGCATAATTCCATTTATGTGAAATTCTAGAATAGGCAAAACCAATCTATAATGACAGAAAGCAGATCAGTGGTAGCTGGGGCTGGGGTCAGAGGGAAGGGGCTGACTGATAAGGAATACTAGGAACTTTCTGGGTGGTGAAAATGTTCTGTATTTTGATGGTGGGCAAGGGGTGGATGATTGCACAAGATTTGTCAAAACTCATCCAGCAGCACACTTAAAATGGGTGTGCTTTACTATATGTAAATTGCACCTTATTACAGTTAATTCACTTTTTTAAAAATGTAAAAGCTTTCCACTTCATTATATATAAAATCCTAAGGCCTTTGAGGCCTCTCACAATCTGGTCCCTGCCTAACTCACCAACCTCAACTCAAACTACTCTTCGCCTCACTAATATCCCAGTCCGAAGGCAAACCACAGGGACTACGCTCACTTTCCCAACGAGATTACAAACAAAACAAAAAGGTTAAAGGCTGTCTTGAATATATATACTTACAGAGATGTTGAGGAAAGAATCAAGCATCTATATTTCTATTTAATTTATTAACTTACATGCACGTGCATATTTAGGATCACCTATACTACTATGACAAATGCAGAAATGCTGTATTATTCCACTGTCACCCACTCTCCCCAGACATCAAGATCAGGGTCCTCCCCACTCAAAGGACACGTTTTCACGTGCGTCTAAACAGGGAATCCAATGGTTACTAAGCACCTAAGCAACCACACTGAACACCGCTTTTATCTTCACAAAATCGCAAGTGGCAAATATCACTATCGCTCCCAAATTGTGCACCTAGGCACCCCGGGGCACCCCAGCAAACTCACAGGGGCGCCGAGAGATATGTTAACTTTTTAAAGGAAACACAGTAGAGTCCATTGGTACCGTTCAGACGGCTAGCTAAAGTACTGAAGCGTTTCAACATCAGGTCATTCTGCATTTCTACATTCTACAGATGATGTCATATCTGTGCAAAGCTGCCTTTTCAAAGGTTCTGTAATAAAAAGAAAGTATCACGTGACGATCAACATGGAACAGGAAGTCAGGGTGGCAATGCCCAACCTGCCTGACATTTGAGTACAGGTGCGTGTCTGACAGGTGCCAAGCTGTGAGGACACAAATACTTACTAAGTTGTTCGGCCCTAACTCCTTAGTGACAGGACTGCAGAGGTGTTTGCGCTGGCCTGAGAAATGTGAGCAACATTACCGTGACCCCAAGGATGCTGTGAACTGAGACCCCTGTACTATCTCCTCTACTTTACAGGTGGGGAAACTGAGACACCGTGCCACTGCTCACCCAACACCACAGAGCTAGGAAACTGGGATCCAAACCCAGCACAGAGCAACATGGCCCTCACAGACATGTTTACCGCTAGCTAACGGGTTTACCAAAGATCAGGTGTGTGACAGGCAAACGGTGGGAACAAATGAGGTGATGGACACAACACCACAAGATCTGCTTAAACTTTGTAGTCCAAAATTAAGACAGTGTCCTGTAATTTGAGAAACTTCTACAGACTCAATTATAAAGCAAATACCTCCTTCTCTAAGGACAACCTGGGGACAAGCCTGGCCTTGTGCGCCCTCCTTGCCACACCAACCCCACCCCCTCATCCCCTACCCCTGTGCACCTGGCGGCTTTGCGTGCTCTGCCCCCTCCCGTCTCGTTCCCGAGTCCTTCACACGTTCCCAGCCTCAGCCTGCACATTATCCCTCCACGGGTTCTCCCCAACCCACTAGCCATTTTTCTCTATTTCCCGGTAAACAGCACTTTGCAATTTATAATTACCTTGTTAATGAATGAATTTATTAGGCTGTGAGCTAGGTACAGCAGCCAGCGTGGTGTCTGGCACCCGCAGCCCCGCAGTGAGCAGTGGCTGCTGTTAGCACCGTCCTTTCCCTGGGCCCGGCCTCCATCCTCCCGCGAGGCCCCAGAGCACATCCAGATCCTGGAAAGTACCCAGGGAGCCCCCTGAGGCCAGGGATTGGAACTGACATGTCTGGTGGAGGCAGCTCTTTTTCCTGATCTCAGTGGCTGCTATTCCCCCAAATCACTTTTAAAATAAAGCTTTAACTATCTCCCCTTGGAAACTCAGAAGGGCTCTGGCCAAGAGCGTTCTTATTTTAAAACACTTATTTTCTAAAACGGTAAACTTTTTCGGCTACTGCAAACAATTAAAATCGAAAGAGATCCATGGGGAGATGGAAGGGGGGTGGGTAATTATTATCAACAAAACCAATGAGAGGGAACAAATGTATTGGGCCAAAAATCTAATAAAATAAGTATGAGAATTCTGGCACAGCTCTGCGGGAAGCAAATTACTCTTTTGCGTCTCCATAGACAATACACAGGAGAGGCAATTTATTAGCTTGCGCCATGTTGGCCTCGACATTAACCTGTATCCCTAAAGTACTTAACTCTTACCCGGGAAACTGCTTACTTAACTTGCATTAGGACACGAGGGCCAATGTAGGCTTGCTATTCACAGCTTCAAATTCAATTTAAAGGGATCCCTGTTCCAATTTCCTGTAGAAAGTTACTCCATGTTCTAATATATCAGTGTCAGGAAACACGGCCTTTGCTTAATTTCTTCTCATTATTCATACAACCAGGGATCACCCAGAGCAATTTCTCCTCCTTTGTGAGTCTAACAGCAATGATGGGCTTTTACTTTTCATCTTTTCAAGTGCCAGCTGCTCTGAGATCTCCCCTTCCCTCGAAAGCACGCCCTTTAGAGACCCTCGATGGGCCTCTTGGGGGTCTCCGCACGGTGACATGGCTTGTGACAAGCCTGACTGCCAATACTGCTAACAGATTCATATTCCAAAAAGCAATGCAGAGTCAGAAAGCACGAAGACCAGCCCCAAGCCTCCATGTCACCTTAGGCCAGACACATTTCCCAGTGGCCTCAGACTCTTCACTTGTGAAATGACAGTCTGGGCCCGGATCACTGAGTCCTCAACCTGATAAGCCACCGAGCCGTTTGCTTAAAGGCACCCACATGAGGAAGCCCAGTCATGAGACAGATAACCCAGAGCCATGGGGGCTGAGGAGGTGGTTCTTGAGCCTCCCCCAGCTCACCCTCCCCAGGGGCAGCCCTCCAAAAATTTCCATGAAGCCCTCGGAGCCCCCAAAACACAGGCTGCAAACCAATGATCTGAGCTATCTCGACAGGCCCCTCAAATAAAATAAGCCTAGTGCTCCAAATTTCCTTTGCACAAGCAAAACATTCTTAATGAGACTGTAATGGAAAAATAATTCATGCATTTTATTTCCTATTTAATGCATTTATGTATTTTCTACGATAAGCATACATTATTTTAATAATCAGAAGAAAACAAACATTATTAAAAAGAAAATAATTCACATAGCTTTAAAAACAAAACAAACAAGGCACAGGAAAGACAAGCTGGGAAGGTTTTCGTCCCCTTCCAGCGTCATCTGCCAGCGTTAACTGCTAATTGCTCTCGTCCCTTTAGAGCAGCAAAATACCATGGTGTCTGGAAAGGTCTGATGAGTCACCCAGCGCTCTGCTCTCCGCTGCGTCACTGAGTCCTGAACAGGCCTGCGTAAACACTCATCACCCCGTTTGCCTCCGGCTTTGGAGACTGGGGGCGGAGGGGAGGCGGGGCGGCACCGGAAGGAAAAGAGATGGCAGTGAGGGGGATGAGGGCTCTGTGGAACCTTCTTCCATAGCGACCTTGACCTTCCCACACCTCCAGTTTCTTCACCCTTAACACCCACCACACAGGGCCGAGAAATAATTGGAATTCAATATATATACAAGTAAGGCTTCAGTAAATGCAGGTGTTTTTAAGCCCCTAAATTTTAATTACATTTATACTTTAATCTTGGGTCTACAGTAAAGGAGAAGAGCCCTACAAGAAAGGATGCAGCAAAGCTATCTGAAGCCGGGATTAATACAACCCCATCCTGTCTGCTCTGTCTTCAGGGCCTAGATTATCACAGGGGCCTCAGGAGACGACTCCCCAAGGGGGTTCCCTCCAATTCCATTCACACCAGTTCACGAACTGTCCACGGTTCCCCATTCCTACAGGAAAAACTCGAGATCCACCCACATGCCACACAAAGCCCCGATCCCGCTACAGGCCATTACCATGTCCACGGCTCCCAACCCTAGCTCCCTCCCAGCACCTGAATGCAGGCATCTGTGTTTGGCACCCACGGCCCTCAGCTGCACTGAATGCAGGCATCTGTGTTCGGCACCCACGGCCCTCTCCCACCCCACCACCTCCTGACCCCTAGGGCCTGCTCACGTGTCCTCTTCCACCTCCCACCCCCCATCAGGGCCAGCTCTCTTCCTCTTTGCTCCCTGACACCTGGTTTACACCAGCCAAGGGTCCTCCATCCAGCCCATCTTATTGCAATTCTCTGGACATTTGCCAGGTTCCATGCACTCTCAGGAGAGGGGCTGGCCACATCTCTGTCCCCACTCCACTCTCTGGCACCCAGACTCAGTCTAATACTGGGCATTGGGGCTGAGTAGGGAACCAAAGTGTGGAATTGTGGTCCTGCTCTTACTGATGTTACACTTCAGGGGACAGCTGCCTCCAAAGCCTCCAGAAAGAATAATCAGAGCTCCCAGGATACATGTGGTCTGAGGGTTTCTTTGATTTGCATATAATAAGCAGCCACCAGCAACAGCTGCCCTGGGAACGCACCAGCTTCCAACAAGGATGCCCTGAAGAAGGAATCAGGGGAGCCCATCCAGCTGCCCCGCCCACGACTGCCGGCCAGGAGGCCAGCCTCGCTCCTTTAAGCCAAGCTGACTTTCCATACCCATCTTACCTGAGCTGGGAAGATGAATAGGGCTTTGAATTAAAAGCTTTTCCCCATTGCTTCCTGGACTATGAGAGGTATGTGGGCCTGAGAGTAAACAGGGGGGGTTATTCATGTCAAAGAAGACCAATTAGCCCCCAAAATGTGAGCACATCAATAAGAATCTGAAAGAAGCTTTTCAGGAATATAGGACACAAAGCAAATTAAATGTCTGAGCACTGTGTATATATCATTACCTGATCTCTCGGAAACTTCGGTTACTATTAAGATGTTAACTGCAGGCTCAGCCAGGCATCGATCTTTCCCTGGAAGGACTTCGGCAAACTTTGTCTTCCGTGCTTAACTCACTCCACTCCAAAACCGAGGCCACCACCTTACTGACTCCACAAAACGAACTCCTTGGGGTTTCCTGAACAAGTCGGGCTCGTCCCACATCCAGACCGCTGGTCCTGCACAGCAGCCCTCACCCCAGACGGCAATTCTGAGTCACCAGGGGACCCATCTGCAGCTCTGCTGCCGAGTCTTTAAATCATGTTTCATGTCTGCCCAACCGCCCTGGGCCTGCCCCTTCTTTCTCTGTCCCCACGGTGTACCCCTCATTCACTCATTCACTCGATTACAACACAAATGTTCACCCAGCACCCACACTATCATAGAGCACAGGGAGTGCAAGACATAGACCTGACCTTAAAAGAACTTGGTCCAGAAGGGCATGGAAACCATCAGGGGTCCCAGGGCTGCGTCCATACGACAGGTACTAGTTCTGGAAATGAACAGGGTGGAGGTTGGGGATGGGGAGTGATGAGTGAACCTGGATGGTAGCATGGATCCCAGCCCTGCCACTGGTAGCAGCGTGACCTTGGGCAAGCCACCCGGGAGAGACCTGGTACCATACACTCTGCTGCCACACGTACATTCCCCACTCAGTTCCCAGCTCTTCACCCTAAATACAGGCACCACCATCTTAAGTCTCAATTTCCTCAACTGCAAAATGAAGATGAAATACCTAAAAGCAGCTCTTGAAAAAATGAGGGCTATCCATTTAGCACATGGTGAATGCTCAGTAAACAGCAGCTGCTTCCACTGTTCTTATTACATCACTGAATTGTCCCACACCCCCTCCCCGGAGTTCTAAGAACAGGAAACATACCTGTCCTATGCCCCTCCATCAAGCCCATTCCATCAATACTCAACAGTCCAGTCGGCCTCCAAAGCCAATCACTCCAGCTCTCAGTGCTGGGACACATCTATCATCATGAGAATGAGGACTTCAAACCTCCCTGCTCCATCTTTTGCTTTGAACTTGGCCCCACATGTCCTGATTGAGCTGGAGCCTCAAAGCCTTGGGAGAATCTAAATATGTGATTTATTCAGCATGAGAGTGTAGAAAAAACACAGCTTTGGAAGTAAATAGTCACGGACTCCAGTCCCAACTTCACCACCTGCTAGCAGCGCGCTCCCAGGCCCTCTGAGGCCCACGGTTCTCAACTATAGGATGGGAGAGACATCGACATCACAGAGATTCGGGAGCATCAGCCATGCGTATGATGCCAAGCACTGAGCTGGGAACACGGTGGGAGCTCAGCAAGTGGGAGCTGTCATCCCACCGAAGTTCAGTCTCGGGCAGCCAGCCCCCTCGAGTTCCTGTGATACCAGCTACAGCCCATGACCAAGTCCACACCAGCACAGCCCCCTTCTGCTCAAGGCACTTCATCAGGCAAGCCAGAAGCCAGGCCAACAGGAATTAACTTAATGTTCCGTTTGGCAGTGCTCCCCTGGGTCCATCATGCATTCTTATTCCCTGGAAGCTGCCAGCCAAGCAAACTGGAATATTGATCGCTGCAATCATCTCGATAGAAGTCTGAGGGCCAAGCACTTTATGTGTGTTTCAATTAGAAGAGGAGGCTTGCCATTCTAATTCCACTTCATTCCAGCCAGCTTCACCCTGGGCAACAAATGGGCTCCTCAAAAGTTGAGTTACTCGGCGATCTATTCATGGAATCACACCGTCACGTTGATTTTACATCATCACTTCAAAATGATGCATATTCCCCCTCCATCTTGAATTTTAAGCACAGGGAAGGAACCAGGAGCTACCATGACTGTGCCAAGCTCCCAGCAGCACTCAGGGCTGCCGTCTCGCTAACGCTAAAGCAGCCCTGCAGGTCGGGTAGCTCTGGCCCCACTTCACAAGGAACCAGAGAAAGGCTGCTGGCCTTCCCTGGGCCCCTGGTGGAGCGAACCACAGCTCAAGGACAAGTCCACTAGCTTCTTCCAGGAATCCCACTGATCCCAGTAATTCCTCAGGCTTTTGCCTCCAATCCACTCCCTCAGTATTTGGCCACAAGTGCTCCGGTTGGAAAGGCAGCCAGGTGGTTCTAATTTGACTGAGCCCAACTCAGTTCTGCTTCCTGCATCCGGGCCAGGTGCTCCCTAGGATTCAGAGATGAATAAGCAGCGGCCCTAACCCTGCCCCTAACCCTCATCCTCCAGACCTGGGGGCAGGGGGCCTGGGGGCATGAGGGCGGAGAGGAGGAAGACCCATTTATCTCTGTACATCCTGTGTCTCTTTTAATTTTTTTTAATTGCCTACTTTTTTCAATTTATTTAAAATTTAAAAAATAAAGTTTACTCATTTCTTTTGAATTTTGTACCAGATTCATGTATTTCTACTCTTAAAAAAAAGTTTTTAATGAAGTAAGGAAAAATGGCTTCTTCCTCTGGAGGAGGCTTACAGCCAAACAGGGGAGATGAGATTCGATCGACAAGAGAAAGTTGAATCAGCCCCAGCCACCATATGTTGGGCACGTGTGCTATGGAAGCCCTGGGCTGGGCAGGACAGGTCACAAATGCAGCGAAACTAAGCTCTCAGGCCCTCAGAGAGGGAGGGAGCTTCACAACATAGGGTGTCCTCCTTGTTGCCTCCCCAGGCGCTGCTGCCTGAGTTTCATCCCCCTGGCATTTTGTTTCACAGTGGTCACAAAGTGTTAGTAACTTTCCTGCTTAATGACTTCCTCTGGAGGTTGGATGGGAAGAAAAACCAATTCTGAGTTGGGAAAGCTCATTTTAGCAACTCTGTGGGAAGGGCTGGGGTGACACCTGTAATTCTCTCATTATCTCATTTAGCTGTTAGTTTGGAGATCACAAAACCACTCAGCTTAAAAGGGCTTGGAGATCAGTCGAACTCTCATGTTTTCCAAACAGGAAACTAAAGCCCGGGCTGGCCTGACTTGCTCGGGGTCTCAGCTGATGAGTGCAGATCTACATGTGGACTCCATGTCCCTGACAACGGCTCACCTGCCTCGTCCCGTCCGTGGCAATAACGTGCCTAGAAGTGAGTCACTCACTTGCCCAGATCAGGCCTGTAAAAATCAGAGGGTTGTTTTTTTGGGAAAAAGTAATAACAAAGGAAAGGAGAAAAAAACTGTCTTGAATAAAGGTTGTCCATCCCGACATGATGGATGGAAAGCTTCTGGGCGTAAGACAGAACGCTGTGTGATTATACCGAGGTAATAATGGCTGTCAGTCAGGAGGGCAGATGTCACTACCTTTTGACACAGGGCACTTGGGAAGAAGTTACAAATAGAAAGCTTTCCCTTCACTTTCTGAGGGGTAGAATAATAATTCACCTGAATTGTCAAGATTTGTTCAAAGCAACATATGTACAATAAAGGGAGGTTCAGATACCCTTGTGCCATCACAGGCATTCAGGGGAGTAGCAGTAGTAACTTGCTTTAAAAGCCTCACACGATTGAGCAAAAGTCCTTCCCAGCACTTACTCCTCCCCCTCACCAGCCCCTACTAACGCCAGTCACATCCCAGGAAGAGGCCCCAAGGAGGATGAGCTGGACCCTCTCCAGGGGTCTGTGCTAAAATGACACTCTAGAATCCCAGAGAGAAAGCTGGCAAGTGCCTGCACACAGAGCTGAACCCGGAGGGCAGCGGCGGCTCGGGAGGAAGGGGAGAGGCCAGGTGCGAGTCCGGGTGATTAATCATCCCTCTGCCTCGGAGGCTCCCCTGGACTTTGCAGTTCCTCTATGTGAATAGGTGTTGTTTTTTTTTTTTTTTTTTTTTGAGAATCAGAAACAAAGTGAAAAGCCAAAAAAGGGAAAATTTTAAACAAAGCAAAATTGTTTTTAAAGGACCACAGGAACCTATTGGTACGAAGCTACTACAAGGAGGAAGAAATGATTGATCCCAGCAGGGGGTGAGGGAAGGCCATGGGGAGCTGGAATATGAGGGAGGGCAAGGGCTTGCCCCGTGGGGAACTGGGGTGGGGGGTCACCTCTGCCAGGGCTATGGTGGGATAGAGAAGCCTGAGATAGCCAGGGGGAGGAGAGGGGTCTTGCCCCCATGACAATTTGGACTCCCGGGCAGGATGGGTCCAAGACCCCTGAAGCAACCAGAAAAGGCAATAAGCCAGGAAATGCTTAATTAGGCGGTGCAAGGGGGGATCCACGCAGGCCCAAGGCCACCGAGAAGGCCCGGCAGGAGCTCGGTGGTGGAGCAGGGGCTGCGGCGGGGAGGGAGGGGGGCCCCCGCCCCGGGAACGGGAGCAGCCGCCGACGCGCCCCGGAGGCCCAGAGGAAATATTATTGTGAGACAAAAACTGAATTATGAAATCCGCAAGCAATAATTAGTTTAAATTACTACTTCTACTTGAATAATTAAACACGCTTATTTTCACTCACTGATGTTTTATTCATTACCATACATCTTTCCTGAAAGTTGTTTTTAACGTGAATATTCTTTTATTTGTAAAGATCCCACGGAGATTTACTATGCTAATTTCAAACCTTTCTTCTAAAATAAAAACAACAATAACGAAAATACTCCAGATTATCATCATTAGTGACGGCGGCGTGGGGTCCATTATCAACTTCACTCACAGCAACTGGCTAGAAATACTGTGGGTAGTTGTAAAATTATTCACACACCAAAGCTTCCTCCCTTTAAAATTCACCACCGAAAGGACGATATTTAAATAAGCTTGAAATGATTATGAAAATAAAAAGACCCAAGTGCAGAAAGACCATTTAGGCACAGACGGGAAGCGCCTTGTGCTTTTCATCACACCCTCTATTAATGAAAATGTTTTTGCATTTCCACAAATAATGTTTGGATTTTATAAGTCTTATTTTCACACCCCGGAGCCAAGATACCCATAAGCACAGCAATAAAGGCTTAAGGTTTTTATTAAGCAAAGTTACCTTTGGGAATAAGCACTAACTTAAATATAATCCACGAACTAACTCTTCCCTGCTGGGCTATTAGCTGGCATTGGCTGGATGGCAAAACTCCAGATCCTACCTAATACCAGCAAGCTGGGCCTAAGTCAGCCCCTGAACAGAGAGGAACAACGCGGCCACCACTATAAACCAGCTCCATGAAGGCCCAGGAGCCGATGGCCCTCTGAGGGGACCACAAAGCCTACTGAATGTACAGGCATGCGGGCTGTTCCCCAAGTGACAACAGCCAGACACACCGGATCACTGTGACAAATATTGGGGAATGTGACTGTGCATGGGGAGCACAAGCTCTGGCCACCCCCCATCCCCAGCTCTGTGGCTTAAGCATAGAGTTCTCTGGGGCAGGAGCAGCGATCTTGGAACTCGCAAGTCCTCACCAAACATTTCCTGAGTGACACAAAGTGCATGAAGATTTTTTTTAAAGCCCCAGCTCTCTTTCTCTTTCCCCCAACATCCTTGCAAAGCCATCAGTCATCCACCCCAGGAATTCAACCAGCACGTGGACCCCCACCTCCCACATGGAACTTAAGTTACGCTGGGAAGCACCGCTGCCCTCAGTTAACGTAAGTAAATTCAGCTGAGTAATTCTCGCACGAGTTGCCACCAAGCTTCTGGGGCGACGGGAAAGTGGATTACTCAAATTTTGATGTTTCCAAGTCAAAAATGACCATCTACTGAACAGAGTTACAAGCCATGGCACCAGTCTGGCCTTTAGAAAATGAAGGGGCTCCAGAGGCCACAGGCCGGGGCTCAGCTGATTCTAGAACTAGACGTTATCTGCGTCATCATCGTTAGAAGCATCCGGAAAGCAGAGCAGAGCTTCTGCTGGGCTTCTGTTTCCGTGGCAACAGCTTCACTGGCCTGTCACAGGGAAAGGAACGGAAGGAAACTGGTGGGGAGAGAGAGGGGAAGAAAGGCGAATGAAAAAGAGGAAAAGCTAAGGGCAAGCGGGGACAGGACGCAGTGGGAGGGGAAAGGAAGGCAGAATGGGAGAAGCACAGAAAAAGAAGGAGAAAGAGAGGATGGGAGGAGGAGGCCAGGGGTGTGAGGGAAGGAAGGGCAGGTGGAGGGAGGGACCATCACAAGCAGGGACTCCTGTCAGGGCCAATCACCTGCAGATGTGCTTCTATCTGTAGAAGGAATGTTCTAGTTTCACTCAGTAAAGTGTAACACATCTCAACTCTCAGTTACTGCCTTAAGACACACTCAGTTATCTGATAAACCCCAGGAAAGCTGTGTAAAAACATCAGAGTGGTGAGAGGCCTAACTCCAAACTCTTACTAATGTCAACATCGGCCCAAAGGTCTGTTTGGGTTAAATCCAGAAGGAAAAAAGAAAGAAAAGAGAAGAGGCCCCAGGAGGCCTGTTATCACTAACCTGCAACCATTAGAATGGGGAACCCCTGGCACCTGATAAGCCAGCGAGCTCGCTGAGCCTCATTAACAGGCAAAATTTCCGTAGGTCTTGCTCGTGATTCAATAAGGAATCAGGTCTTGAAAACTAAAAGCTGTGCAGCCTGAGTTTGACTGTAGGGTCCGGACATGGGATACCAGCCAGGGGCCATGGGGTTGCTGGGAGGTGGCTCAGCACAGGGAGCTCAGAATAAGTGGCCAGGATAAGATTTGGTCCATTCCCTTTCCCCCAGGCCCCACTCCAAAAAAAAAAAAAAAATACAGTTAACAAATAATAATAACAAGACCTCTAAATGCAACATGGGATCCTGGATTGAACCCTAAAACAGAAAAGGGACACTATCAGGAAAGCTGGTAAAACCCAAATAAAGTCAATAGTTGTTAATAGAGTTATACTGATGTTAAAATCTTGGTTTTGACAAACGCACCAGGGTTATACAAGATGTACAGGAAGATGGGATTGGTATATAGGAACTCTCTGGATGACATTTACAACTCTTCTATAAATCTAAAATTATTTTTTAAAGTTTTAAAAGAAAAATAACAGGGGCTGTTTAAAAATAAGGCTCCTATTTTTCTTTTTTTTTAATAAGGCTTCTGTTTTTCTAATGCTGATTTATCTTTTTCATATAAAACCAATGCCCTTGATAGAATTTAACTATCATAAAGTTTTACTGGAAGGGTGGCTGAAACATTACCATTAAAGCTATACTCCTGCAGCAAAAGTGAATTATTAAACTCAAAACGTGTTAGCAGTTTCCCTTCGCTTTGAAGCTGGGACATAAGGAGTGACATGCCTCTGTGCGTTAAGGAGCAAGGGTTCTGTCTGACAGAAATAGAACAGCTTTGAAGAGCCTGCCTTTACAACCTCTTCACACTCCACACTCCTGATTTCCTGCCTCACAAGTCTTCTCCTGACAGTCTCGCTCCCCTTGTTTTATGTGTCCAACCCACCGGCCTCGCCTGACAGCCTTGCAGTCTGCTGAGGCAGTAGGCTCCTCCACACCTTCCAGCCTTTGCACAGTCTGTTCCCTCTGCCCAAATGCTTTTCCATCTCTTGCTGCCAAACAATTTCTACCCATCCCCTAACACCCTGTGTGACTCTCCTTGAAACTGCTCCTCCCCAAGGCTATCCCTCCCCCCATAGCACCTTAACCCCCACCCACCAAGGCAGTTACAATGCTGCCCTGTAAGTACGTGCCCACCTGTTTCTTTTTTCCCAGAAAGGCCAGGAGTCTTTCAAGAAGGGTGAGCTATGTTCGTCTCTGTATCCCACTCCCATTCTAGCACCCAAGTCTCGCAACAAGATGCTGAATGAATGAAATACTACGAGTCCAGAATACAGGCAATTCCTTGAGAAGAGAAAACACCAGTAACAGCCTCCCATCTCCTGCTAAAGGGTCAAAAGATTCCATTTCTAAGAAGTGAAGGAAGTAAGCCCTTTTAAAAGAAGCAGATTTTGTTACAGAATGCCGGGTCCATTTCCACAGACAACATAAGCACCGCACAAGTATCCTCTTCCGACCGGGAAGCTGAAAAGCTTTTCAAAGGTTTTGGTTTCCTTGACAACAGCATTGCTGGAGACAAGCAGGGAAATAATTAAAAAGTATGTTCTCTTCGCTTTGAACTCCTTAAGTGTTTATAAGCAATAGTGAACAGGCCACGCTCAGTGTGGGCAGCGTCAGTACAGACAGAGCCAAGGGCACACGGGGGCACCCCCTTCGGCAGCACCTCCTCTGAACCCCGGAGCCTGAGTGAGGACCTGAACCATCTGCCCGGGACCACATCCATCACAGGAATCACAGCCCACACAGGTCAGATTCATAACAATGGCCCTTGCCAAGTGCCAGGTCTTGGACCACATTTAGTCCTCATAACAGCACTTTGAGCTAGGTAAGTATTCTTATCACCACTTGGCAGGAGAGAAACTGAGGTGCAGAAAGGCGAGTAACAGCCCAGGCAGTCTGGCTGGGGCACACCTGTGGCCCTGCTGCACCCCAGCTCCAGGAATAGCCATGAACATCTCGGGCTGACCTCTGCACAACTGCCCCTGCCTCCACTCTGACCCTCAGATCTCATTACAGGGCAGCCAAGGCACGTCCCTGGGAGAAAATGCCCTTCCTCTGGGCATCGCCGTCCTGCCAGTGCATGTCTGTTGGCAAGACAGGGCATCCTTTCACGCCTTCTCTGGGTCCTCGAGAACACACAGAGCGAGCGGAGGTGCCAGCTGTAACGGTGGTCGGCTCTGAACTGGATTTGTGGGCCTCCCTCTCCTTTCGGGGTGGCTTTTCACGGTCTGTTTTGCTTTAACAGCTTTACTGTACTCATGTCTTTTACTGTAAGCCTCCTCAAATCTTTTCTGGATGTATGATTTATAAATAAATAATAAACAAATACACAAGCTGCAAGCATCAGCCCAAGCCCCTTACCTGTGAGTGTAAATGCAAACATTTCCACAGATGGGGGTAATCATTGCTTTGATTTAGTTTCCAGCTAGTTTTCAAAGCCCTTTCGAAAGCCCGGCTTCCCCCGCAGGGATGCTTCCTACACAGATTAGAGGTGGGGGATGGCGTCAAGGCATGTGAACAAGACCACCCCCAAGCGTCTCCACGCCCCTGAGGTCCAAGGAGGCCCATGGGAGTGTGGTACACTGAGCAGGTGTCATTCACTCATTCACAAGTGTTTAAGCACCTACTGTGTGTTCAGCTCTCCTCCCAGAAGTGGAGATACAAGAAGGGAAGAAAATAAATTCCCTGCCATCATAGAACTTATGTTAGAGTTCTTTCCATTCTACAGATGAACTAGTTAAGACTCAAAAAGATTAAGGGCCTCGCCCCCATGACACACACACACGACTACTTTCTGGAGTTCCCAAGCAGGAAGGTGACACAAAACAGCCCCAGAATGCAGAAACAGAAAGAAGGGAGTTCATATACCAGCTCTGTGTGTGGGAGCTACATATACTTCAATGTTCTCCTCTGGTCCTCGGTTTTCTCATCTGTAAAATGGGCATAAAGATGCTGCTAATGATGGTACCAGCTTACATTATGGAGTGCTTGCTGTACGCCTGGTACTCTCTGAAGAGTTTTCCTGGAGTTTTCTTGTTTAATCTTCAGAAGACTGAGACCTCAGGGCACTGTTATTATCCCCGCTTTCCTGACGGAGAAGCTGAGGTCCCAAGAGTTATACCACTTACCCACAGTCACACAGTTAGGAAGCACAGGGGCCGAGGCTGAGACCTGCAGGGAGTCTCCTGAGCTCGGCTGACTGCCCTGTGCCCCAGCTGGGGGTAAACGAGACGTAAAACCCCAACATGGAGCCCGACTCGGCACAGGCATAGGAAGCAGCAGCCGGCCTCGTGCTACTGACTGTCCAGGCCTACAGCCCACAACAGGCCCCTCCAGGCTCCCCTCAGTGGGCCCCAGCACTGCCCAGGCCCGCCCTCACTGCCCCCTCCATCCCCGCAGCGTGGCAGTCAGTACAGAACAAGGTGATCCTCTCACCCACCTGGCTGCCCTCACCTTCTAAAGCCCAGCCCAACCTTTCCCTTCCCCAAAGCCCGACCGGCCTGCCCCACTCCCCTCTGTTCCCATCCCCAACACAGGGGTCCTCTGGAGGGCTTGTCACGCTGCCATGCTCAAGTCTGCTCTAATGCCTGTCCCCCATTAGCTTTCCTACCAGCGGGGTGTCTGGTCCCCTCTGAGCGCAGGGCCAGTAGAGAGCCAGCAGTTAATTGATGGCTGGACCAACGGATGACCAAACAAAGAAAACGGGAGAAACCAGGTCTTCTGATACCGACTCCGAGGGCTGGCTCACGCACTCGGGCACCTGGTCACCCTCTGGGGCCCTCACTGCTCACACCACAGACAGACAGACTGAAACAAGGCCAGAGCGACTCACTGGCCATGCAACAGGAAGTCCAGAAGGCCTGGCTCACACGCCGGGCCGCCCCAGAGCCTACCACCCCGACCACCAGCACGTCACACTGCTGAGCCGGGAAATAGGGGGGTCCTTCCAGAGCAGCCCAGGTTCCTGGAGAGGCCTGAGGGCGCCAATGGGTGTGCGCTGGATTGTTTGTTCAGCGAATCAAGGCGAATGGAGGCAAATTGGATTGCAAGCCTCTCGTGCTTAGGAACGTGGCTTAGGAGGCAATTACAGAAGAAACCCTGGCTTGAAGTCCTTGGTAATACCTTCCATTTGTAAGGGTTTATAGTTTACAAAGTGGTGTCACACACCTAACCTCAGCTGACCCTTACAGCCCTGTGAGGGTAATTATTTCACAGATGAGGACACGGAAGCCCAGGCAAATGGGGGAGGGACGGGCTACCGCGTTCTGAACACGTGCAGGCCGGCGGCGGGGGGGGGGGGGGGGGGGCGTGTTTCAGGACCAAGGTCAGGGCTCGCCGCCTGGCAGCACGGCCACCGTGGGACCTGGCCACAAGCACGTGCCACTCCAGACAGGGGCTTCGGAGTCCCTGACCCATGCACGCATTTACCTGCCTGCTCACTGGCCATGCAGGTTCCAATCTGCCCTGAACTCTTCCATCCTCAGCCGCTTTCAAAGGAATCCACCCCCTAAGTTGACCAGTTCTGAGTAGGTTCCCTGCAGTTTCCACCTTTCTTCTGACACAGGAGCAAACTGGAGTGTGTCTCATCCCCCTGCCCCACCACAGCCCTGCCAGCACCTGGGGACAGCCACATGATCCCCACTTGTCTCCTTCACCGGGCTAAGGACATGACGACAAGACTCCAAGGAATCGGGACATTTCAGATCACACTGGAATGAGAGCAGAACATGAAAAGAGACCAGGACCAAAACAAACAACTTTTCTAACCAAAGGTTACAATGAAAACGTGTTTTAATTTGTGTTTTTGTACCTTTCAAAATAACACTTCAACTAGTTCAGAGAAAGACCACTTCTGTTTATAAAAGCTCTTGAGTTTTCCCTCCAGATGCCAGGGCTTGTGTAAACACACTGTGAGCAGGGAGAGAGAAATTGCTACTTGTGAAACTTTTAATGCTAGCATGTATGCGAATTAGAATTCTAAACTCAGCGGGTTAAAACTGTTCTGAAAGCAATTTTGGTGTTAGTCTAAATAATTATAGGTCACATTCACTTAGATAAGGGCCTTTGCCCCCTCGGGGCTCCAAGGGAAAATTCTAGGCATGATAGTTAAGCAAAATAGTTGGTTATTACACGGGCTTTGCAGTGGCAGTGCAAATTGGTATAATCCTTTTGGAAAGCAATCTGACAGGAGATGTATCTGGACCCATGAAAATGTACAACCCTTTGACCCAGCAGTCCCACTTCTGGGAATCAATCGGAAAGAAATAATCCAACAGAAAAGGTTTCATGCATGAAGATAACCACTTCAGTATTATCTATAATAGCAAAAATTAGCAACCACCTAAGTGTCCAAGGACAGCTAAGTAAATTATAGTCAATCAACTCAATAGAGCATCATGGAACCAGTGAAAATTGACGGCCCTCCAAAGACGCAGAGGCGGCTGGTGGCGCTGCGGCGGGAGAGGGTGGGAGAGAATGTTAAGTGGGAAAAGCAGGCTGCAAAATTGTATGCACACCCTGTGAAAAACACAAGCCCATATGGACCAGAAATTGATGGGAGGGTGTTAAAAGGATAGTCATAATTTTAGTGTATGCTAGAATTGGGAGATTTTTTCCCATCATTTTGTACTACTGTTAAATTGTCTTCACAAAGGGCAGAATGGAGGGCAGGGAGAGGGGGCAGGGGGACCAAGGGAGGCTTGGACCCTTAGGATCATGTTTGGGTCACTCAGTTTAGAAATCCAACCGAGCAGGAGGAGGCAGTGACAAAGCACACGCACCGAAGCTGGGGTGTGATGCCGTTTTTAACAATACACACATGCCGCAGATGGAGTTGCGTACGTGAATAAAACCGCGGTTCTCGAACCCTTTGGTCTCTTTTACACTCTCTAAAGTTAGTGAGGACTCCAAAGAGATGCTGTTTATGTGGGTGACATCTGTCCACATTTAGCGTATTAAAAATTAAACAAGTTTCTACTGTACAGAGCAGGGAACTATATTCAATATCTTGTAGTAACCTATAACAAAAAAGAATATGAAAATGAATATATGTATGTGTATGTATGACTGAAACATTATGCTGTACACCAAAAATTGACACATTATAAACTGACTATAGTTCAATTAAAAAAAATTAAAATCAAGGACATTTAAAAATATTACTAACTTCACATAAAAAATACATGTAAAAGTAACACTAATAAATCCATTACCTGTTAACATAAATAATGTATTTTTATGGAAAATAACTATATGTTCCAAGACAAAAAAAAGAGTGAGAAGGCACTGTTCACGATTTTGCCATCTCTTTAATGTCTGGCTTAATACAAGACAGCTGCGTGCTCCTCACGGCTTCTGAATTTAATCAACTGCAAGAGCACACACCCCATAGCCTCTGGAAAACTCCACGTACGCTCACGAGAGGATGCGAGTGAAAAGGAAGTAACTTCTAGGTGCTATTACAAAAATAATTTTCACCCCATAGAGCCCATGAGAGGGTCTCAAGGACCCCTAGGGGTTTGCAGACACAATGAAAATCACTGCAATAAATTACAGCTTTAGAAAACCACTGCAGTAGATTACAGCATTAAAAACTGCTGCTGTTAAGAGAGGGGGAGGATTTAAAATCATACGTATAGGTGGAACGCAACTATGTTGAAATTTCTTTTTTTTAGGAGTGAATGGAAATATACCAAAAAGTCTGCAGTCATTGCCTCTGGGTGGAGGGACGATAGGTGATTATTTTCTTTATGCCTTCCTGTTCTTTCCAGAGTAGATGTGTATTTCTTTTACAGTCAAAAGGAACATTTCCTTTTTGAGGAATGGTTTGGATAGCCATGGTATATCCGTGCCCTGCGGAATAAGCTGGATGGGAAGAAGGTCGTTTTAAATCATTAGTAGCCGGCGTCCGGGTAGGGGAGCAGCTCGAAGCAGGGCTGCTCCTTAATATGCCCATCGATCCCTGGCACCCGGTGCACATTCATCACGCCGCGCACAGCCGCCCCAGACCCACAGAAAGCCGAGAAGAGACACCGAGAATTGAAACTGGCTCCAGCTAATCACTGCTAGACGAAGGTCAAATATAGGGGACTATTTATCAGACCCTGGGATGGGGGAGCACATGCTCTAAAACCAGGGGACACTTACAAAGGGAAAGGTCCCTAGACTTGACCACAAAAACTGTTAGGCTCTCTCTGCCAAAAATAAAATTAAATAACGAAACGCGGAAACTCAAAGTCAAAACACGCAAGGGGGGCAAGGGGGAGCGGGGGAGCAGGGGATTATGATGGGTCAATGTTGTTAGTATGTAAATTGCCCGGACAAGAGAAACGCTACGACTAGACGGCTGGAGATTGATGGACAAGAACCACGACCACAACCACTTACTCAGCGTTAACGAGGTGCCAGGCCCGGTTCTAAAAGAGCTGCACATAAATGAACTCATTTGGTTCTCAAACAAGACACCACTAGATTAGCAAATGTTTTAAAAAAGTAATAATTCATAGTGCTGTCGAGGGTAAGAAAACACGATCACATTTACACATAAATGATGGTGTGTGTCTGAAACCGAAGGCTACCAAGCCACGGGAAAGAATGAAGATCTGGGCACTGAGAGGAAAAGAGGTGCATGAGATGTAAGTGAAAGAACCAGCTGGAGGGCAGTCCAGGGAGCAAAGTTTGCATACTAAACAGAGACTCCAGCCCTCCCTTCCAGCTCAGATGCCAGAATGCAGGCAGCCAGGCTGAGCGCACCGCGGTGGGTGGACGGTTCCTCTCTGGGAAACTGACCAAGGTAAGACAAAATAATTAGAGATGTTCACATCTGGGGGTCCTGTGATGAACACCAGCTCACCTCATCACCCTATAACAACCTCACTGTGGACAAGCCCCTACCCCCGCCCATCACTCACACAAACACACACAAACACACACACACACACGCACACACACCCCTGCCCCACAGCCTCTGGTCAGATCAGCTTTTTCAGGTCTCCCTCCTGAATTAGAATGAGCAGCAGAAAATCTCTAACATGAAACACAGATACCAAAACAGAAAGACAAAAGGAGCTGAGAAGAGACAGAAACATTTCAGAAAACACAGGAAAACTTTCAAAGAACTCAGAGAGCTAAGAAAAGACCTTGTAAATATGCAATAAAAAATAATATACTGTATTTTAAAAAAGGAATATTCAGAAAATAAGAAACAGCTCTCGGAATGTAAAAACAGAACAGAACACTTTTCTGAAATTATGTTACATGTCAGCAGAAAAGTTTAAGCATACGACAGCAGAAATAACAAAATCCCAAGAAAAAAAAAGATTGAAAGATAAAGTGGAGGAAATTGCCCAGAAAAATAAAACAGAAAGGCAAAGAGACAGAAAACTAGAGAAAAAAGAGAAGAAAATTAGAAGCTCAATCCAGGGACACACAGCCAATCCAACTAATCAAGAGTCCCAGAGTCAAAGACCTTGACCTTGACCTTGACCTTGACCTTGACCAGCAGCAGCCTGTGGCCCCTGTTCCCCGGGAGGGGCCAAGGGTCCCATGCCCACTCCTGCTGCTGGAAGACAGGACTGGACCAGCCCAGGACCCCGGGCAAAGCAGAGCTCCGGGCCGCCTCGGAGCCAGGTTGCAGGGCTTGTCGTCTCCTCCTCCACTTCATGCTGGGTCCCAGGGTTTTGTTGGGGGGCTGAGGCGTGCTCTTTTTAATCTTGCCAAGTGAAGAAACTTCCGGAAGCTTGCCAAAAGGAAACCACGTGAAGGCAGGCTTCCAGGGCTGCCACCACTCGTCCCTCTCAAGTGCTCTGGTCCCTGTGTCCTGCTACCCTCCCCCCGTACGTGGGGGCCACGTTAGAGCCGCATCCCCCAGGGATAGGCCCCAGATCGCAAAAAGCAGAAGCAAGGAGAAAAGGTCGAGAGGCTTGGGTGGCTTACCCACTCCTTCTTTTAAGGGCTAAAAATACTAGCAATTGGGAAAGGAAATGACTGCCATATAATTTTTAAATGCTGGTTACAAAAATTAATTACCTACGGTATGATCAAAACCAGACGAAGCACGTAGGAAAAAAGACAGGAAGGAAATGCTGCTTGCAAACTGTTCACAGTCAGTATGTCTGAGTGGAGGGTCCATGGTTACATCTTTAATTTCTGCCATTTTTATTCTTATTTTTTATTGAAGTATCATTGATTTACAATGTTAGTTTCAGACGTACAGCAAAGCAATTCAGTTATACGTACACATACATGCATGTACACATTTTCAGTTTCTTTTCTGTTACTATGCCATTTTTTTAAGAGGGGAAGGACAAAGCCATCACTGGGCACTAGACAGAGGCCTTCAAGAGTCTTCTGTGTCCAAGTTTTAAAAGCAGCAAGAAATAATTTACTAGACTGTCTCAGCCCCTAAGTGTGCCAATTTTGCAATCTGCATTTTTCAATTACATTAAAAGCATTTTCCCAAATTGCTCTATTCTTCCCTTAATGACGCGGGATGAGACTGGCTGAGGCTGGTTCCCTGAGAACAGAGCCTGCACCTTCACTCAGCACTGTTTTCTCCCCATCAGCGTCTGGCACTGGGCACACTGAACTGTTTAACTTAAACCAAATGAAGTTTTCAAAAAGCAGAAAACACAGCTTGGGTTCTGCCATCCTTTCCTTTCTTATTCCTCTTTCAACCCAAGGTTTTCTCCCGTAAGGCACAAGCTTACAATTCCCTTCTGGCAAGCAAACGAGAAGTGGGAAACGTCTCATTTGTTGGCCTCAGAAACGTCGCAGCTTTCATCTGGGGGAGAGGAGTGTCAAAACTTCACTTCCCACGAGGAGAAGGTTCCAGCTCAGGATCTCACAGCTCTTCCCAGAGGATCTGCAGCCCTGCTGTCAACCAGCCTGAAGCCCTAACTCCCCACTCTGTTACAATTCAGATGATCGTGAACTTTCCCTGGAAGGAAAACGCTCAAAGGATGGGAATGGAGACGAGCAATCATGGTGTCCAGAGAGGCAAGCATCTAAACACTTCCTATACCTGACCTCACTGTGTGCCCTCAGGCAAGTGTCTTCCCCTCTCCGGAACTCTGTCAAATGCAGATGGAACCAGATGATCTCTGCATGCATGAGCGCACGTGTGCACACACACATACACCCACACACCACCCATTCTTTCCTCGCCTTCACCTAATTACCCTTGATGTACTGTTAATCATTCACTGCCCAAATACCAAACGCCCACCACCACAACCCAACCCTCCTCCCCAGCTGTGCATCTCTCATTTCCCATAGATTTTCCTCGTGCTTGGAATAAATTGCCAATCATCTGCATAATGCTCCGCAACTCCTCACTCTACACATCAAATCATTCCTCAGTCTCGTTTTGTAAAATCCATCAAGAATAATTCTTTCAAAACTGAAATAAACCCTCACTTTGGCACTTGAATCCATAAATTCCTTGTCTTTGAATCTGAGATACATTACTTTCTACAAAGCACATCTAAGATACCATAATATAATCAGATACACTAACAATGATAAATCAACAGGATCCTGTAACACAGGAAAATGCAAATCCAACCACCACAGAAATCCTCTCTCCTCCTCGTGCCGCTGACCACAAGCGTTTGAAGTGGGGCAGTGCGGGGCACTGCCGGGGCAGGGGATGTGCTCTGTCATCCTTTATTCTCAGAGTCAGAGGAGCAAAATGGGTTTTTTAGCTTTTTTTTTTTTTTTTTGCTCAGGTTCTGTAGTCTGATGGCCGGACAGCTGCCTCTACCATTTACCAGCTGTGCGGCCATGGACAAACCCCTTAACCCTCTGTACCTCAACATCCTCGTCTTGTAAAACGGGAATAAGAACAGCCCTTTCCAGGCAAAAGAAAAAAGAAGGCAAAGAAAGCACAGGAAACCAAGTGAAGAAGATACTTCGGGACGCGTACACATTTCTGCTTCTGCACTTACTTTCATAGAACCGATTAAGTATAAAGAACTTTGAGTAACATTCTAATTGACTCAGTGCGCACTTGGCAATACCAGTCTGTCTGGTCTCCAATACATGGATTCGTAAACTTTTTCCCTACCTGCATCATGTGCATGTAGTGCATATTAAATAAAAGTGATGTTAAGAGCGAAAAAAAAAAAAAAAGAACAGCCCTAGCCCTTTCCTCTTACACCTGTCATGAGTACAAGACGGAGCATTTAGGACGGTGCCTAGAAGGTGGCAGGCGCCTGGGATGGTTGGCTTTCTCCATCCTCTCATCCATATTCACAGGCAGAGGTCACAGACTTGGGAACAACGCGCATGAGGAGGGGCCCAAGGCCCAGCTGACCCTGGCCGGAGGAGGGGGGCACATCTCCCCTGCCCCACACTCACTCTCCTGAGTCTCTGTAGGTGTGAAATCGCTGCTACCAGCGCTGCCGGAGGCTCAGACACAGGAACGCTCTGTGACGCTGGCTCCGTTCTCTTCCGTCACACTTGAGGGTGATCAGTTTGGAGACACAGACCCAGCCCTCCAATAAGAACCTTCCAAGAGCACAGTGTGTGAAAGGGGAACAGGCAAATGGCTTGGTACAGACAATTCCCAAAACTTTATAAGTTTTAAAAGTATCTATCTCAGGAACAATGACATTTAAACATTATAGACAGACTGCGAAAAGATTCACAAAACAAGAGGTATCAAGTTGGAGGATTCTGGGTGACTTGTGTTCCCTCCAGTTTTTTAAAATAAATAGTTACAGGTGCAGAGGATGTGGGAACATGTTTCTTCAGCCCCTCCTGCTGCTAGGCACTCATTACTTTTCTATAGCAATAACCCTAACAGGTAGCCATTACCTACATTTAACCAATGAGAAAAATGGAAGATCAGAGAGGCTAAGTGATTTTCCCAAAGTCACACAGCGAAGCAGCAGGTATAAAAAGGGACCCCAGGGGTCTCAGATAACAATGGCACTGACAGAGATTTGCCCATCCAATCAGGTTCTACTCACCACACACAAAGGCTTTAGTTAAAGCCTGGGGATAAATCAAGCCCATCTTAACTGCATTAAGACAGCCAAACAGACAACATTTACGTATAGCCATGTTCACTGCAGCACTGACCATTTTAAAATCAACAGCAGGAAACGATAAGAAACAACTGAAAATGGCAAAGCAAAGTCTGGAATCTGAGACAGCCAGAAAATACGCGTGGGGAAAGTTTTTAATGAGGTAGAAAAAGGCCCCTTACAAACAGCACAGAAGGTGGGGGCAGGGAGCGCAGAACCAACACCGCACGCGCTGCGCAGCGCTAGCCTGAGTCTGCAAACACAGAGGGATGCTTGCACGGGTCCGGACCAGGGGAGGTCCCCATGTTAATGAGCTGCTGGCTCGCGGTTAAGACTGCCAGTGATTTCTGTTTTCTCCTTCATACTTCATATTTTCTGCATCTTCAGAGTCTGTCCCCGGCAGCAAAAAACATGCATATGCCTTTGGGACTTTTCTCGGTGCCCTGGCAGAGGGCTCCACACACGTGGCCGACAATCAGGGCTGTCGGGGTTTGGTCAAAGCAGGGTAAAATTACGCTTTTTCCTTCAAAAAAGGCCTCAAACTCTGAATTCCACCTTTACGTGCCATGGGTAATCAAACATTCTGAGCCAAACGAGAACACAGGGAAATGAAAAGAGTATATAGGAGGGTATTCGTGCTGGGATTATAACTACAGAGAACAGATGCATGCCGCTGACAGGGGCAGGAGGGATGGCCCGGAAAGAAAACAGAGCATCGGTGCAGAATTATGAGTCATTGTTTGTTTTACTTAATTTCTCTGGCTGTAAATTTTTCAAAACTAATATAAGCATATTTTACAGCTCACAGAACATTTAGAACATATTAAAATAAGTACCTTTCTGCCGTAATGTGCCCAATTGAAATTTATGCATTCCAAGGCTACATTTTAAGGAGATAAAGGCACTGGCACTCCATGTTCTTTAGATTAATCAGATGGATTGTGTTGTTTTTCTCCCCATCAGAAATCATATTTCAGGAAATGTTACCTTGAGTCGAGGATTCTTCCACATTCTAGAAGCTTGGGTGAGCTGCTTCTACTGTCTTACTGTGCCCCCTAGTGGCAAATAGGATTTATGCACTTTAAAGACAATCCTTTTCCAAAGGCTGGAAATAAAATCTAAAAAAAATTTTTAATCTTCATTGATCATTTAACACGTACAGAACTTTGTGCCAGGTGCTACAGGAAATATAAAAATGGGTTTGGCACAGTTCCCAGGCTCAAAAAGCTTAAAATCTACAAGGTGTAGCAAATACAGTTCCCCTGCTATGCAAGTAGAGCGAGATGCCACCGCATGGTAAGGAGCGCAGAAAATCTCTGGGGAGAGAAGAATGTGAGAGCACAGTAAGTGCCTACTATGTGCCAGGAACCAGGCCAGGTAATTCATAAACAGTATCATTCATTTTTCATGAAAACCCAGCAAGCCATGCGTAACTATCTCCACTTTACATACACAAGTTGAGGCTCAGAGAAGTTAAGTAACTTGCCTGAGATCACACAGCCAGTCAGCGGCAGAGGGAGGATTCAAATCAGAGTCCTGTGACCCCAGCCCCCAAGCTCTTCCCTCCTTCCTGATCTGGTGCAGGGCAAGAAGGCACTCTGGCAGACTTAAACCAAAAGACAAGCAGAAAGGCACCCTCAAAAGGGAGCACAGGAGGAGGGTGTAGCTCAGTGGCAGAGCGCATGCTTAGCATGCACGAGGCCGTGGGTTCTATCCCCAGTACCTCAACTAAGAAATAATAATAATGAAGAAATGAATAAATAAATCTAATTACTTTCCTCCCCTCAAAACAAAACAAAACAAAACAGAGAGCATGGGGAGGGGGGTGCCCTATTGCACCCACCTCTTCCGGCTCATTCCCCACGGCAGCCACCATCTGCTCTCCACGCAGGACTGGGCTGCAGACGCCAGGACTCCCACCTGCGCCCACGGCCCTGTCCCCACTCCAGACTCAGCAGCCGCACAATGCCTCCCACATGCCCCTCCATCTCACACCAGATCTCGCGAGGACCCCAGGCCGCCCACCTTCTGACACCAGGGAGGGGAAAGATGGTGTCCTCCCAGGGCTGCCAGCTGCCCACCAGGCTACACACACACCCTAGTGCCTAGCACTCCCACGGCCCCAGCTGGGACTCCCTTCCCCAGGGCCCCCGCCCGGCCCCCAACCAGTCCCCATCCCTCTTCCCACCCTGCCCCTCCAGCCCTGCCACATGGCCTTCACTCTGAAAAGCTGCTCAAAATCAATTTGCCAAATAATTGTCACTGAAAACTGTCAAACATCTTAAAACAGAGAGGACCCTGCCCTGACTGTTTGCATCTGTGGCTTATTAAAGCCCTGATTTTCAAGACACCACAGCAAGAAAATGGTCAGGAGATGCAGGCAGCAGCCATGCTCTGCCCCTAGGGCCCTCTGCAGTGCCACCCATACAGCCTCGCCATGAGAGCCAGACAGTGCACTGGACAGGGCTCCCTGGAGGCTGCCAGGCCAGGCAAGAGACCAGTGTCCATGTCATTGCCCACAGCACACACCGGCCTCCTTGCAATGGGACAGGTGCTCACAGAACTGCCCGGTCAGGGCGGCCTCACAACAAAGGGCCCTGGACCCAGGTCGCAGTGAACTGCCCCAAGCAGGGCTTTCCTGTAACAGTCCCTCTGCCAGAACAGCCTTCCCAAGCTGGGCCAACTGCTCCCTCTTCTGGTCACCGGCTGTCACAGTTGCTGGCTGCTCCCAAGTCCCCTCCTGGGGCCTTGCCGTACCCCCAGTGCACACACATTTACTCCACTAACATCCACTACACAACTGAACAAACACAATGCCCCAAATCAATGGCTTCACACAGATGCTCCCTGTTCCAAAACTACCATGGGATGCCTCTGCTTAGGAATTCTAAACTTCCTGGGCAAAACAAGAGAACCTTCCTGAGGGCCAGGTCCAGACCAGTCCCCACAGGGATCCAAGCCTGCCCTCACCATCCGGAGATATGACCCTGAGGATGGGTGGCAGCAGACATCCACCAGGGCACACCTGCCGCCACCAATCCCTCCACCCAGCTCTGCCCACAGCCACCCAGCTTGTCCATTAAGACCCCAGTAAGCCTGCCCTGCCCTCCAGCCTGTGCTGCCCACGCCTGCCCACTTGGCCCCTCCCTCCGGACTCCTGGAAAAGGGCTGCCAACGCCCTTCAGGTGGCCCACCTGTAACCACGCTGCCTTCCCCCAAACTCTGCCACACCCTGTGCCCAGCATCAGACTGGGTACTTCAGACTCATAGTGCCTGGGCCTTTGTCCCACCTGAGAAGCCCCAGCCACGGGTCTCATAAGCTTGTTTTATCTAGGAGAAAAGAGATTCAGAGAGGTTAAGTCCCTTGCCCAAGATCACAAAGCTGTTGGGGATGGAGCCGGTCCTCGAGCCCAGATCATTCTAACTCCAGCTCACATCCAGGCCAGCCACGTACTGCCCACTGGAAACCCTCCAGCCAGGCTCCTCACCAAAGGGACAGGCCCTCACAAGGCCCCCCCGGGGGTGCAGACTTTCAGGAGGGAGGACTAAGAAGCCCCAGGGCTGTGAGATGGATCTGAGGATATCGTAACACACAGCAGGAATCCCAGGAGCCCCCAGCCTGGTGGGCAAAGTACCAAAGCCCTGCATGTAAACCCTAGAGCCCCAGACTGCAGACAGAGCATGACACTGTCCCCACATAACTCCACCAGCCTCGCAGACAGGAACACAGACAAGTCGTCTCAGGACTCAAATATGCCACCTCAAGTGACACTCATTGATGGAGCGCATTTAAAAGACTCTACTGTACTTGGACTTCCCTTCTTAGCTTCAGAGAATGCCACCTGTGAAAAAAGCTCAAAACAAAAGTTGCAAACACAACATCCTGGGCACCCACTGGTTCTAGAACTCTGAGGAAAATAAAGGCGGAAGCCGAAGTTTATTGAGCACCTATGGGATTCCTAGCTCTGTGCCAGGAGCCTTGTAAGTGGGGGTCCTCCCATGATCACGTGACACAGATACAACTGTGTCCTTTTTGGGTAAGACACCAGACTGGGAGTGGCACCAGCCCGGGCAGCTGACCAGTGAGTCCGCAGCAAAGCTGGATTCGAAGCCACATCCCTCCAACTCCAAAGCCATTTTCATTCCAGAAAGCTTTTGTTCAGCTCATGTGCATCTGGCACCTACTCTGTATTGTGCTCTGCTAGGGGCCAGAGAGTGAGGAGGGAGACAGGGGACAGCCCAGGGGGCTGGAGACAGGAGACAAGTAGGACATGCCTGTTACATTACGTCCTCGTGTATATGGGTATCGCTTACGACAAGTCTGCCTCACTTCAGGAGCTTTTAAAACAAACAATAACAAAAAAAAGAGTTTCTGAGGTGGGGGTTGGGTACAGCTCAGTGGTAGAGCACATGCCTAGCATGCATGAGGTCCTGGGTTCAAATCCCAGTACTGCCATTAAAGAAAAAAAAAGAGTATCTGCACAAACTGGAAGTGCCCAGCAGGGCACCCAAAGCCCGCCCTGGTCCGACCCTGCCCGCCTCCCCAGCCTCAGGCCCCTCACAGCCTCCCAGACTTAGAGCCAAAATGTCCTTGCGCCCTGCCTCACCCCACCTCTTCACCAAGTGAAACCTCCCTCCTGGAAGCCTTCACCAAGGCTTCTCAGGCTGGGCTGCTGTCCCTCCCGCTGGGTTCCTGGACCACTCGGGTATCTCTCTGGGGTCCTGTTCTCACAATCCCGACCCAGGCTCATGAGTGCCTCTCCACTTGTCCATGGCCCCTACCACACTGTGCCAGCCTGGAAGCCAGGGTCGGGTCTCTCTACCTTTATACCCCCTGCATCCAGCTCGGCACCCGACAGAGTTACCGCCACATGACACTCAACCTCAGTGGAGCTCACAAGGATGTCTCCAAGTTCCTGGAGCTGCTTTCCTCCCCCCTGCTCCTTCTTACCCAGTGACCTCATCCTCCCAGGGCTTCAGTGTGTCTGCGGGTCCTTCAAAAACACCCACACATGAAGGATAAGGACAAGCATCCTCTGGTGGCCTGGGCAAGGCAGCCTCGCGGGGATGGGGCAGAATGGACCAATGATCCAGGGTGGACCACTGAGGACCCTCTCCTGAAAGCACCAAAGAAAAACGAGAGAAATTCCCCAGAAGACATGCTCAGCCTGTAACCAGGCTCTGCCTCTCTGTTTTGAAGAACAAAACATCCCAGCAGTTCATTCCTAAGAGCATCTGAAAAGAGCCATTTCACACAAGTCTTACCTTGAAGGTTTTATCCATAGAAGTTGAGAGAAGCATGTGGCTCTGAGAAAGGACTGGACACCACTGAACGCTGTTGACAGGGCCCCGGTGGCCTCTCAGGTGGAAGAGCACATTCCTGGGAATCTTGGTTTCCTTATATGGACTGTCCAAATATGGCTGAATAAACTCGGACACTCGGGACGCCACACAGAGCGGGGCTGGGGCCGGGGCCCGCCCTGCAGAGGGACCCTGTGCCTCTGTGTCTTTACTCTTGCCTGTTTCTGTGCTGAGTGCTTGCAGCTGTCTTAGTCTTTTCGGGGTGTAGGGAATGACACAGTCCTCACACCTCTTCCTCTGAAGAGAGCTGCCATTTTTACCTGGGGTTTCAGATTTGGTCCTGGCACAGAAAGATGGCTCAGGGGGCTCGTAAGTTCCCCAGGTGAGTTTCACCTGCTTGAAGCGGGCAGCTGCCAGGGGCACATGGCCAGCTGGAGCACGGGTGGTCCACAGGGAAGGACGAGGAGGCTCGCTGGTGGAGAAGGTGACTTCAGGCTCTGTCCGGGGCCACTGTAGCCTCTGGCTGGGGCAAGATCCCGGATCACTTCTCCAGAGTCGGACCAGCGGGAGATGACACCTGGCTGGGTCTTCTCGAGAACCGGGCTTTGCGGGCAGGGATCCCGGGGCTACGTTCTGCCCAGGAGGTCTGACCACATCAGAGGTGTCTTTCCTCTGGCCAGCAGGATTGAAACTTCCCGCAGGTTCGGGCTCAGCCTCAGAGTCCGAGTCATCATAAGCCACCAACGAAGCCATTGAAGATACAGTTTCTTGCTGTCTTTCAAGAGCAAACTACCTAAGGCCAGACAAAGTCAAGTGTCAGAAGATGTGCATGGAAGAATGTTTACCACCATCTGCAGTTAAAAGAAAACATGCCACAGACCAAATTCAGACCAAACAGCCCATAAGAATAAACACATTAAAAATGAGGGCTTGAAAAAAAAAGAATCCATCAACGAATATGAGTGTCCTTTTCTCCACATTCTTTTCAGCACTGAATATAAATAAAAATCTTTTTAATTTGTATTAAAAAATGAGGGCTTGTCTATGCACCAGGTATAATTAGTTAGAAGGTGTAATTTTTTAAAATGAAGACGATGAAATATCTGGGAATACATTTAACAAAAAAATGAAAAACAAGCAAGACCTACATAAAGACAACTAAAACTGTACTGAAAGACATAAAAGAGGACCTGACTCAATGGAGACACAGTGGCTGGAAGAAAGACTCATGGTTTGAAAGAGGTCTTCCAGGTCAACTTGAGCAGTGTCTATTACCAATTTAAACACACATAGTTTTTACTGCAACAACTCCACTTTAGAGCTCTGTCCTACACAAATACTAGCATATATTTGCAAAGATAGTTGTACAAAGAGAGCCTGCAGCACCGTTTATCGGCAACAAATGAGGAGAACTTACACTCGTCAACGTGGATGAGGTTAGGTCTGAAAATACTGAAATGGAAAGATGTCCGGGATCCACCAAGTGTTAAAAGCACACCACCCTCACCTTCATTCTCCCCTTGTGCTCCAGTCTTTCTTTCTATCCTCTCTGCCTAGAATGCTCTTCCTCAGATATCCCAACTCGACGATAAGCCAGTCAGAGACAGACCCACCACACAAAGCCGAGGTGCCTGAGGCATCAGTCCACTAATTCTGAGGGTGTGATCCAAATCCACCAGTTTCACCCCAAACACAAACACAAAGACAGTGAATTTCCCCTTTCTAAAAAACTCTCCCTGGAATTCTGAACCACCATAGATGATAAATTATAGCCAACTAGTATCTGCACAGAAGTATCTCCTTCTGGAATAAATGCTGTGCGGTTAACACAAAGCAGGTACAGTCAACAGGAAAACAAGGATGCAGGACACGTCCAGGACAGCAGAGGGCGTGTTGGAGCAGCACTGAAAGCGCAGGCAACAGGCAACTTTGGAGATAGCCCGTGTGCCCTACCTTAATATACCACCCTGAGTTCCTCTTCCCACCTGTGAGCTCAGGTGAGCACCTCTGGGTCCTTAGTTACTCCATTCCAAACACCCTATCGCCCACGTCCTCCCCTGGAATCAACCATCCCACTCCTTCCATACCATTTGCCTGAAGGGCTCCGCTCCCAAACAAGTTATATCATTACCCAAAAAAAAGTCTGCGGTCTGCCTCCTCCGAAAATCCCACCCCCATCTGCAGCCCATCCAGGCAGGTGAGACCTTCCACACACAGAGCCATTGTCTAAATAAAACTTCCATAATGAGCCAGCCCACCTCAAATGGAACTAATATAACATAATGAATTAATTATAAACTAATGGAACTGAGCACTGCAAAGGAATTGGCTTTTCTTTTCTCTAAATGCTTACTCTGGTGCTGGGGCCCATCCTGGTCAGACATCTCACCTGTCTTAACTCCTATGCAGAGCACTCCCACCACGGCATCCCATTCCATCCTGCCAAAGGGAACCCAACAGGTTCCCCCTACCAAGACATGACACCTGTCCTCTGCCACTAGGATGGATTCCTACCCACCAAGTTAGCTGCTCACAGACAGTTGTCGCCTCAGAGGAGATACCAATGGCCAGAATTAAAGATAAGGTCTATGGCAGAAGATCAGGGAGTAGTGCGGTTGCCTAACAAGGCAAGGCAGCAGAGACTGAAAGAATGCCGGAGGGTGGATGATAGGGCTCCCTGTCTGCTTCATGTACATTTCATTCAGTCATTCAACAAACACTGGTGGAGCGTGGGCTACTCACCGAGCCCCACACTAAGCACCAAGAACACCGCAGCAAACAAGGCAGCTGACGATGCCCTGTGCTCACCCTGCTCACACGCTGGTGGGGACAGACAGACCACAACCAAGTGAAACAGAAGATGTCTGGTGGTGAGAAATCCTAAGGAGAAAACTAAAACAGAAAAGAAAAGTAGATGCAATGGTGGGCTTGGAGTTGCAGTTTCATACCACAGGCCAAGGGAGGCCTAGCAGAGGTGGTGAGAAGCACTGAAGGTTGAATCAACAAAACTATTCAAATGGGGTGAGAGAGGAGGCAAAGACGACTTAAGGAAAACAGGCAAAAACGGAGAAGACGGGGAACTACCGGGAACAACATAAATTTTAGGAGAAAAAATGTTTGCTGCCTTTTACGTTTCTAAGGCAAAATGGAAAAAGAAAAAGAAAAAATTGTCATGGAAAGAGGGCAGGGATTAAACTAAGAAGAGGAACAACTACAAAGAAAAGTCAGGTCGTTGGAGAAATGAGACTATGAAAGGGGAGAGTGGCACTGGCAGTCACCAGCATGTCGGTTCCACTAGAGCAGGACTTTTTGTGTTTTGTTCACTAATCTCTAGCATCTAGAAATATTTGTGAAATGCAACCTGGTGGGAAGGGGCACACAGAAAGCAAAAGGAATAGGATATTCTCATTCAACAAACATTTCCTGATTACCTACTCTGTGCCAAGCCTTATGTTAGGTCTTATGGACAGAGATTAAACACAAAACACGGGTCCTGCGTCGGAAGCCACAGACTGATGAAGGCAACAAACAAGATACGACCAGAGATAGGTTTTGGAGAATGAGTAAGAGTTAGCCGGACGGTCAAGAATGAGAGGCCAGGATCGTCCAAAGCACTGCGCGTTCGTAAGGAACCAGGGATGCAGGACAGGCGAGCGGCGGTGAAAGGCCTGCGCGGAGGGGTGTGGAGCGCTTCAGCCGCTGCCAGGTCCCACTCCCCTCCTGCCCCCCGGCCCGCCGCTCACCACACGCACCGGAAGCGCTCGGTCCTTCCAGAGGCAATCCGTTCCGCAATCCGTTCCGCAAGCCGCAGCCCAGTCGCGTTCCGCCTGCTCCGAGGCCGCCAACCAATCAGCGGCGGCTCCCGTCCGTGCCCCCGCGAGATCAGCCAATGATGGCGCAGCCGGGCCGGAAGTTGTTCTGGCCGGACGGCGTTTCCACGGACGCCCAGGAAGCCACCCGTGGCTGAGCCGGCAGCGCTGACGGGCCCGGCTAGGCGGGTAAGTGAGGGGATGAAGGAGGGAGGGAGGCCGGGGCGGCGCCTGATGACCTGGTCCTCCCGGAGCCGCCTGCACGCCAGGTCCCGGAGTATCCTACTTATAGCCCGGCTAGCTCTCCGTCGGGTTCTGGCACCACGAGGGGCGCGGAGGCTGCCACGGCGCCCCTCGCCCCCTTCCTCCTGGCGCCGCCTACCCGGCCTGTCGCCCACTCCCGCCAGCACCGACCCTTTATCGTCTCCCACCTCTTCCCTTTTCCCAAAGGGAGAGACCCGCGCTTTTAACGAGTGCCGGCCATGTGACAGGGGCTTTGTCTGTAGTATCGCACTTAGCCCCCTCCGCGGTAAAGTTGGGAGGCTTCTTTATGCCCGTTTCACAACTGAGGAAACGGAGGATGAAGCGGAGAGGTAATGTGACTTGCGCAAGGTCGTGAACCAAGAGAACGCCCAAGCTCGGATTGATATCCAGGCTCGACTCAGAACTCATGATCCTTCCACTGCACCGCTCCATCTCCGTGAACAAAAGTAGCTGGGGAATTTTCCCTCCCCCCATGACTACACACAAACACAGTTATTCATACTGATGCTAAAGAGTAGGGAGCAGGAAGAGGGCGGGGAGGTTGTAAGGAGGCCAACGTGTGCTATGGGGTGGCTGATGCAATGACCAGCTAATGGCTTGATTCTCGAGAGGGTTTCACTGGTCTCCACCCGCACCCTCCGCAACCCACCCCTGATTGGACAGTCTCATCAAAGAGATTGGTCAAGAGGCTCTAGCGTTTCTGAGAAACTGGGTGATTTGTAAGAAACTCCTACATGCAAGTAGTGAAAGATGAGATAAACAGGGGGGAAAAAAAGAGAAGAGCCTTTCCTAAAAAGGCAACTGAAAGAAAGAGAAGCTATTAAAGAAGAGCTCTGGCTGCACAGGGCAGTCTCAGCTACTCAACTGCCCAGCGTGACCAGTGGCCACCCCTGCAGTGTCTCCTACAACTTGGGTATGTATTGCCATCTTTGCGAGACTTAGAGCTTAGTACTTTTAACCAGCCTTTCACCAAAGTGCTGGAAACCTTGGCTGAGAAGATGAGGGTTAATCTTTCTTAGGATCAGGGTGTTGTGCATTTTATTTCATCTCATTGACTCAAAGTTAAGGCGATTCACAGCTTCTGTAGGGAATAGAGCTACTGGAAGAGCGGTTGCCTATTTGGATTTGTAGCTAGGCCTTGAACACTTTCCGGTTGGCTGTCATATTTTTCACTACTGAGGCCTTCTTAAATAGTCGACATCCATCCACAGTATCTCATTATGATAAGTTTCTTATGCCTGGCTTCATATAAATAAATGTCTTTGCCTTTTTTTTTTTTTTTTTTTACTTTTTTGAGTGGAGGTAATTGGGTTTATTTATTTTTTTCTTTAATGGGGGTACTGGGGATTGAACCCAGGACCTTGTGGATGCTAGGCATGTACTCTACAACTGAGCTATACCCTCCCCACTCTTTGCCTTTTAAGATAATGTTCATTTTATTATTTAGAGGGGAAAGTATCCTTTCCTCTCAACGTTTAAAAAAGAAAAAGTGAACTTAATCTGTTCCACGGTTTGAAGTGTTAAAGAACTCCTTGCCCGAAAGAAATCATTTTCTTTTCCCCCCGAAAACTGGACAGTCCGAGGCCATTGTCTTCCATACCCTGGGACCAGGATGTAGAGGGGTGGTGTCCCACCTCCTGGTGGGGTTCCAGGCATCCGGAATTCCTGGGTCACCAGCTCTTCTCTGCTGCCCCAGAACTGACTGTTGTGATGCCACCTTTCCCCCAAGTTGCAGCATCAGTGTATTCTGATCTTATCTGTGAGATGATTTCAGGTTGGCCCAAGTAATTTTTGTGTTGTTCTGTTAAATCATTCTATAATTCTTCCCATTCCTCATCTCAGAACTGTTCCCAGTTTCTTCGGGTGCCTGTTATGCTCCTCAAGAGCAATGGAACCTATCCAAATGAGCACAAGATTTGAGTTGTTTCAAAAGAGAACCTAAGAGTTAGTTTTTAAGAGACCTTCAGCTTTCTCTTTAAAGGCGCGCCGGTCTGCTGTGGAGTGTGCGGTTTTCCTCTTTACACTCCCACTGCTTTTCTTAGAGGAGATAATAGGTTACTTCACAGATCATAGCTTCATTTCTTTCCTTTAGATTGTAGTATTAGTTAAATAGATAAAGCAATTTTCCTTGACAAAGATTCAAAGCCCTATTTGCAGTTTATGCAGTAAACACTTAAGACGGTGGTCCTTAGCCTTTTGGCATCTCAGATCCCTTTGAGAAAGTTACAAAACCTGGATACTGTGCTTAGAACCACAAATACACCAACATGCACACAGACTGTCAATGTAATTTTAGAGGTTCTGAACTCTGAAGTTAAATTCTAAAAAGTTAGTTAACAAAGAAATAAAGGAGGATGTTGACTAGATGGGAGAAAGAAGGAGAAGATGTGCACTTAAATGGGGTAAATGGGTGGATGCCTGGAATGAGAGAAATGAGAGTTCCATTCTTTGTGTCTGATCACTCCTGAAGTATTTACTCACTCAAGAGGTTGCATCATGCACACACACACAGGATTTACAGCATAGGTGATTCCCACACAGGGAGTGTGTGCCTCGGGACCGTGAGAGCTGGGAGACCTCACCTGCTATTTCCTTGGTGAGATTCCATTCCTGTGTGTCCCTTCTTACCTAAATGGGATTCTGATCTTTAAAGATACCTGTTTTTCCTACAGCATGGACCCTAAATGCAGGCTCAGTCCTTACAGCTGATCCTCTAAGGGTATTTGCTCCATTGCAGGGGGAGACTGGCTGTCCACGGCTCACCAGTCATTCTACCTGGCACTTCTAGGAATTCTTAAGGATAATTTTAAGCTATACTTGATTTTGGTCCTACTCACAGACTTCAGGAACTTACTGATACCACCTGTTGCCTTCCATGCAGAACACATTTTTGGAAGGACAAGGGTGAACAAAACGGAGTTCCAAAAAGTGACCAGAATTATGGGCAGATGTTAGCAATGGGTAAGGAAACTGGACTGGGCATGTGAGATCAACCTGGCTCTTCCCAAATCTCAGAGGGCTCCGTGCAGTGTCAGGATGTTTTAAGAGGCCGTGTAAAGTCCAAATGGGGGAAATCTACCTTAAACTGGACTGAGCACTTGCAAAGATATAATAAGAGGATATAAACCAGAGGGGGAAATTGAACTGTGATTTATGAGATTCGTTCATCCAGTAAATGTTGATAAGCTACTCTGTACCAGGTACTAGAAGCACATAAAAGAGTAAAACGTGGTGCTTGCTTTCACTGTGTGCTGAAGAAGGCATAAATAACTAAATGCAGTGTGAGTGCTGTAATAAAGTCACTAACAAATGCTTGGGATCACTGAGGACAGAGCAGCCAACTTGGCCCCATACACTCAGGAGTCAGGAGAGGCTGCAAAGAGGAGCTGAGGTTTGAGTTAGGAAGACAGTGGGCAGTGTGCAGGCCGAAGAGGGGGTAGGACATTCCAGGTACGGGGAGCAGCTGGAATTTGAGAGAGCTCATGATTGAGGGGACTTTGGCATCAGATCCTGGCTTGACTACTCTGGTTTTGGAACCTCAGAGGGTTGTTCTGACTTCCCTGAGCCATCAGGCTCTCATCTGCAAATGCAGAGCATACACTGTACCACCCAGCTTTGAAAGTGGGGAGAACTCGGGATCATGTGTAGAGCATCAGGACACGATGTTGGATCCTTTGTGGCTAGAAGTAATTTTCATCACTTTGATTATTATTTGATATGGGCAGGCCTGAGTTTTTCTTCCCCTCTTACCCACCCAGTGTAGGTCAGAAGTTTCTTCCGCATTCCTTCTCCCTTTTATGGGCCTCTCTAAACTGTGAACTTTGTTTCCTAACTCATATTTCTCACTACACTTCCCGTTTCTGGGAATTGAGGTGCTGCTCAGCACAGAAGGGAAAAAAAACTGGCTGCTGTCCCTTCATGGTTCCATTGACTTATATATAAAGATTAGTTTGGGGGAGGAGGGTATACCTCACCAGTAAAACATGTGCTTAGCATGCAAGAGGCCCTGGGTTCAATCCCCAGGACCTCCTCTAAAACTAAATAGATAAATAAATAAACCTTATTATGTCCTGCCCCACCCTCCTAAATAAATAAATAAATAAATAAATAAATAAATAAATAAATAAATAAATAAATAAATAAATAAATAAATAAATAAATAAAAGATATCCTTTACAAAACGGGGGTGGGTATAGCTCACTGGTAGAGCGCACGCTTAGCATGTACGAGGTCGTGGGTTCAGTCCCAGCACCTCCATCAACAACAAAAGATCAGTTTAGTTAAAATTTACATATTTTTAAACAAATATTTAACAAATGGAGAAATAAAAATAGAACACCCCCTTAAAAGTCTATGTTTTGTTAATAGAGTTGCTAGAAAAAAATTTTAAAATGATTAAAGAAACAAAATGGTCATTCATTAAACCTCTGCCATGGAGCTGATTCTCCACCTGCATTATCACAGTTAATCCAAGACCAGTCCTACAAGTTGTGTTATTATTGTTACTCCCATTTTACAGTTGAGGGACTGAGGCTCGGTACCGTGTAGGATAATGTTTGAGAGTATAGCTTTAGGGTCAAACTGCTTGAGTTTGTATCCCATCTCTGCCACTTGCTGTATTATCTTGGACAAGTCTTTTAACCTCTCTATGCCTCAGTTTACTCATCTATAAAATGGAGATAACATATCTGTCTCATAGGATTTCTATAAGGCTGAGATGAGTTTATATGTATAAGGTGTTTAGAAAAATACCAGATACATAAGTGCTGGAAGTTAGCTGTTGTCGCCTAGCCTCGTTGTCATGATCATCATCCTCGTTCAAGGAGTAGCAGCGAGTCATGCATGGAGCTGGAGTTCGGCCACGGTCTGGATGGAGACCTAACAGATAATACTTGTATTGGTTTATATCTTGCTCTACAGTTTACAAAATGCTACCATGCTTTTTTCTTATTTCTTCTCACAATAGCCCTTGAGGTGGGTGAAGTTCCTAATGGTGTTGCTTTACAGCTGAGGACGCTGACCCTCAAGAAAGGGCAGTGACCTACCCAAGAGGGACTGAGCATGGCTAGCCTCTGCCCCAAAGCAGTGTCAGGTGGCCTGCCCCTTACCCCACCTCTTTTCAAGGACAATAGTAAATAATGACTAATAAAGGTGCAGGTACACCGTCTTCAAAGGTTTGCAGTTAAATAAGGCAGCATGTGGAGTGGACAGGCTATTTGTAGGTCTTATCCCGTTTGGAACCCACAAGGGCTAAGGCCCTGCCCACCATCCCAGATAATCCCCTTCCTCCACCCCAGATGAGGCCCTGCCTTCATCCCAGACCTCCCTTCCTCTGAGAACAGAACAGCTGGCCAGCAGAGGAAGCTATTTGTCCAGCGATATGTGGGTTATGGCTGCAAAGGCCTGGGAATTCATCCCCAAAGCAATTAAGGTAAAGAATAAATCACAATTTGCCAAATGTTTTTAGCTGTAGTGAACCCAGCTTTACTAAAGTGCTTTGGTATTTGCTCCCTGCACAAACACGAGTCCTTCCTGTGCCCTGGGCACTTGCTCTCGGTTAGGAGGGGCCAAATCATAGCAATTCCTTTCAACTTCATCACTAGCATTTGTTGTTGTTTTCCCCTTTTACTGGCTCTATATTTCTGCTTATTTTTGTATTATGTTGTTTTATCCATGCCCTTTATTATAACTCACCTCCAACCTCTTTGGAAAGGAGAACAAGATACAGGAAGGGGAAAACAGCTGTGATGGTTTATTAAACTCTCTCGCTCGCTCTCCACCCCCGCCCCACCCCCACAGGCTTGGCTGGACCACTGAGCAAACCTCCCAGCTCCCTAGCCCACTGCGAGCGTAGGTCCTCGAAGATGGCAGACGTGCCCGACGGCGAGCAGGGATGTGGCTCTCCGCTGGAACTGTTCAACAGCATAGCTGCTCAGGGGCAGCTTGTGAGGTCCCTCAAAGCCGGAAGCGCATCCAAGGTGTGTCATTTTGCTGGGTCTTCCACACGTGCGGCTGATCCAAGTCTGTGGGGTGGTGTTACCAGATTTCTGTTCCCTCCACACCTGAGGTATTTTGGCTCTCGTTTTAAATCTGTTTTCTCCTCTGAACAGTATTGATGCATGCGGTCTAAAAGCAGTGGTCCACCCGCTCGGCCCACTTCCTGCTCCAAGAAACAGCTGTTTTCATTTCTTTTAGCTGATTCTTCTGATATGTCACCCCCACATCTCTCAAAAGCACAGTAATCATATTGCTCCTTGATTTTCAAGTGTGGGGCTGTTACTGTAGAAAAGGAACACTTTCATAAGCACTTCCCATCCCCCAGTCTCCTGCTGCGAGCTCGGTCAGTGTTAACACTGACGTTATTCTGACCAGGTAAACACTACTGACAGCTGACCCACCAAGGACAGTGTGAGAGCTTCTCCTGTCCCACCCAACTTTTGTTTTCTTTGGAGTTGATATTTATCTTGATTTCTTTTTGTGGGGCTCTTCTATGGGCTGATGATGGTGGATCTCCAAGCTCTTCCCTGTTGTGTGAATCCCCTCTCGAGACGTGTACATGAAGCAGCCTGTTGAGTTCGTCCTCTTGAAGCTCGCTCTCTCAGGGCCCTCTGCCAGCTTCCCTCCAGATAGGAACTCACCTCTCCCCAGCCACACCCTCACCTCTCTCTGCAGGGTCCCTGCTTCTTCATCCTAGGTCTTACTCCTTGGTTTATTTTGGCAGAGCAAATCCTCCAATGGTTTCTGAAAAAAATAGTGCTAAGGAAGGAATTTTTTGAGATCTTGCCTGGTCTGAAAGTACCTTTATTTTACCTCAGATTTGGTTGAGAACTAGGCTGGGTATAGAATTCTGAGGTGGATGTGATTTTCCCTCAGAATCCTGAAACCATTGGTCCATCCTCACTGGCTCTTGGGTTTGCTGTGGAGAAGCCAGGTGCCATTCCTTTGTCTTTTCTGTCAAAGGTCACAGGACCTTCTCTTTGTTCCAGTGCTCTGAAATTTCCTGGGACAGGTGCTCCTTTCAGACTGGAAATTCATGACCATGAATTCTCAGAAATTATATTATTTTATTATTTCTTCAATATCTACTGTTTTTTGTTTCTTTGCTGATTTTTTTTTTAACTCGGAGATGGGTCGTCTGAATTTCTTATTTGGGGACTTATTTTTATTTCTTTTTCTTTTTGTTCTTCTTTCAGGTATATTTCCTCGACTTCTAACCCTCCTACTGTTTCTCACCCATCCTGTCCCTTTTAACCAAGAGCTCACCTGATCTCTGAATGTTCCTTTCCCAAAGGTCTCTGTTCTCAGTTCATAGGGACAGTGTCCTTTTGTCACTGAGATCTTGATGATACTTTTTCCGATGTTCCCTGCCCCCTTTATAAGCTCAGTTTCCTTTGAGTTAACTTTTATTCCTTCTGCCTTTCTGAGATCGGGTCCTCAGGTTTTTGGTGGTACACGGCTGTCCACTCACGGCTTTAAGGGGGCACTAAAGGCTGGCTGGAGGGTCTCACGCGTGAGAGGGGCTTCTGTGCAGCTTTCCCTTCCCTGGAGAGCCGCCCGACTGCTCCTTTCTTTGGGAAATCTTCACTGCCGGGGTCTTTAGGTCTCTTCCCTGAGGTTAGTAGAGTTCTCAGAGAGGACTCTTCTGAATTGTCATCCAGGGGGTACGGGTCTGGCTGCTTCGTTGTGCAGCTGAGTGGAGCAAAGGCGCTGGGCTGTGCAATCCTTCACTGATCCCTGGAGCCCCTGCTCCCAGGGCCCCACCCTGCTGTGCAGAGCACCTCCAGTCTGGACCCTTCAGCTCTCCTCAGGACACCAAACCTCTGGGTGGGGCGGGGGGCTGGGGTGGACCGCTGAGTAACTGCTTCTTAGACTTTCAACCAGCGCTCCTGCCTTTATTACCCACTTTCGCCCTCGTTTCTTTGAGTATCGAGCACCGCCTCTGCCCACACCTCTCTGGGGCTCCACGGCAACATCAGCCCAGTCGCCGCCCAGCTGTTCCACAGAGTCTTAGCACCTATTCTTCTCCGGAGTTCAGTCGGGTGCCAGTCATGCATCTGCTTTCCAGCTTCTGCACTCTTGTTGCTGTCATCCTCTTCCTGTTTCCTTAGTCCTCCTGGGATGATGCCATCTTTAAAGATCCCTTTGCTGGTGCTGCAGTGGGTTTCAGACATGTGATCCATTCAGTCTGCATCTGTGGCTAGCACCTAGGCTCTTCCTCTCGCTCTGAGATGCCGCCACTACTGAGTCACTCAGCTTCTCCATCTCCATCATTTCCAGTCCCTGTCGTCTTTTCAGAAATCTCTTCCTAGGTTCTCATCAGATGATGTCAGCCATTTCACACTCACCTCAACAGTTTACTTTGACTCTTTGGACCCTAAATAATCCAATGCATCTTAAAATAGATAAATAATGATACCCAAAAAAAGGAGTTAATTATTCACAGAAAGAGGTTCATACACCAGGTAGGTTCAATGAATGAGGCTAAGTTGTTTTTTAAAAAATCTAAAAACCTAAAATAAATAAAGGACCCAAATATTGATCATTTACTCTATAAACCCATTTTAGGAAACTGACAGTGATATTTTTGTCATTTAACATTAATTTGAGCAACGTTAAGAAATGTTTTTAGTTAGTAAATCCTAGTGGCTCCAGTTATGGTCATCATTTCCATGAAAGAGCAATACTTAACACAGTGTAGAATCATTCTTTTGAGCGTGGTCTTTGACACTCAGCAAGGGAGATCAGAGGTTGCATGATGAGACCAGAGTTAAATAAAGTGAATTTGTATCTGACCTTGAAATATATTATACTAGAAGCACCTGATGTTTTAGAAATTCACTTTAAGGAACATAGCTGAGACCCTTGGAGCTCGCTGGGCCAGTGAGGGTGCCACCTGTCTAGTCACAGGCTTTGGCATTCTTTTTCTGCTCCGTGTACCGGAGAATAACACCTCGTTTTCAGAAACAGTAGCTCACGAAAGCTCCTCCCAGAAGATAGATCAGAATCTGGGGCCTCTGGCAGGAATTAAGAGATGACACTGGGTCAGAGGGGTTAAGACAGAGAACAGAGCCTTTCTTTTTCTCCTTTTAGTTTAAGTAAACTTTTAAAATTGAAATACATCACTCATTCAGAGAAATATGGAGATCATAAACAGACAGGTCACTCTATTTTCACAAAGTGACCAAACCTGTGTAACCAGCATCCAAATGGAGGAACAGCACAGCAGTCATCCCCAGGCCCCCTCGTCACGGCCTCTACCCTCCCGAGAGAGGCCTCTGCCCGTGGATGGTTCTGCCTGGGCTGGAACTTCATAAAATCAAGTAGTGTATGTACAGCCCTCTAGGTCTGCCTCTTTTCAGACCATCAGCTTTTAAATTCCGTTTCAATGTCCTGGTCCATGAGAACAAGAAAACAGACAAGGCGAGCCTGCTTGTCTGTTTCGGTCCTGTTCCAGGTTACAGACGGTCCTTGAGGCGGGACACTGGTTAAATGTTTGACTTTCGAAGACTCATTTAGTTGGAAGCTGAGTTAGGCCAGGTAGAGTCTTGATACGTCAGCATAGCCAGCGATTAGAGGGTACTGACCACAGTGCACTTCAAAGCAGGCAGTTCTCCCAGAGATAACTTGACAGATGGTGCTTGCTAAGCGTCCCTTCTGTGGCCAGCACTGAGCCCAGGCGCTGCAGAAGTGAGGCAAGCAGGACATACCTGCCCGTCGGAGGTGGGTGGCCATCCGACCTCTAGTGTGAGTTGTATCCACGCGGTTGTTGCTTCCACACTCCAACTCGTCTCAATGACAGATTCCAGGTAGTGTCAGAGTTTTAAACACAAATCTGTGTCTGCAGAATCACCCTCCAGTAACAGTCCTCTGTGGCCCAGGTGCTGCACCTGACGGGGCAGCTCTCTCTGAATGGAGCTTGGAGGTGCAGTGTTTCTCCACTGGGAAGCCCCTTTATAGCACATTATGTATAAACTCAAAATGGAAATGTTTGTATTTCCCTTGGCAAGCAGATTGGACCGTGTGTATTCTTTGTTTGCGATCTAATCCGGCAAGGCCAATTATGGGAGTCGCGCTTTGGGGCATAGCACGACTAATCTGCTTAATTAGGTTTGCTCTTTTAAATAACAGGCTTCCAGGGGTGGCTCGTGGAGGCTTCCGGAAGGGGAGGTCTTTAACAGGCTGCCAGAGTTCCCAAGGGTTCATTTTCTATTTATTTTTCTTACGCTTGTTATAAAACACTAACTTCTGCAAACACTTTGGACAGCTTGACAAGACTCTAGAATGCATCAGTAAGATTGTTTCCCAGTGAATCCCTCCCAAAAGTCTGTATTCTCTTCCTTGCCTTTATCTGTTTTCACGGTGTCTGTTTGAGCCGTTACTGTCCTTGGTGGCATCGTTGTCTGAGTGTCCATAAACACTCATCTCCATCTGGGTGGAATGTGAAAACAAGTTCCAGGGTGGAGCTCAGTATCCTCAATTAGTGGGGCTTGTCACATGTGTCCTCTGGCATCAGTGGCTTTTAAGAAATATTCAGCACATTAACTGTCATAAACAACAGCATTGATTATGTCACTACATTCATCCCATCATGTTTGTGGTAGTAGTCCATCGTACTGGAACAACAGATAAAAATAAAGTGCATTTGGGCCCACGGCTTGCCGTGTGCCTGTGGGCAAGCTCCTTCCCCTGAGTCTCAGATTCTTCAGCCAGAGAAGGACAGTGACAGTGATGCCTTCTTCATAGGGTTGTAAGGCTAACGAAGTAATAACATGTGAAAGCATTTAGCGCAACGCCTGCCTCACAGTAACAGTAACATTCAGCACACGTTGGCCCTTGTTAGTATTTCTAGCCTTCACCCTTATTTCCTTTGTGCAGGATGAAATTGATTCTGCAGTGAAGTTGTTGTTAGCCTTAAAAATGAGCTACAAAACTGCCACAGGGGAGGATTACAAGGCTGACTGCCCTCCAGGGAACCCAGCCCCTGGGGGCGATTGCAGCCTAGATGCCACTGAAGAAGGAGAGGATTTTGTGGACCCATGGACGGTACAGACAAGCAGTGCAAAAGGCATTGACTATGACAAGCTCATTGGTATGTTGTGGGGGAAGCCCAGCTTTCTGAAGTGATTCCACTGATGTTTTTTAATTTGGATTAGTCATAAATCCAGTCAAGCTTCAAGGCCAAGTTAAAAATCGATCCTAAAATCTTTCGGTGGTGATTTATATCCCGAAAGAATTATTTTTAATTAAAATAACAGTGTAAAATGTATTTCAAAATAATAATTTATAGTAGACAGCTTAGTAGAAGCTTTTTCCTTTTTTTGAGTAATTCATAACTGAGGTTGGGGGGGGGCGGCAGTGAACTGGGTGCCTTTGCAGTCATTTGGATTGTCTTTGACTTAGTGGTTACGAGCCAGTTGTAGATTACTTGTGTCTCCAGTGATACTGAATCTAGAGCTAAAAAGCTCGAAGTCAGCTTGAGAAGGGTGCCTTCTCACAGGTGACAGGTACTCACTGCCAAGCACTTCACTGGGGGGCTTCCTGTTTAGGAAGGGCCTTGCTCTGAAACCGCTAATGGTGTCAAAGAAGAAACATAACTAAAATGTTCATATCTAAGTCAAAGCCATTTTCCATGATTTAAGTAGACTACCAATGAGGGAAAATTAGACTAAAGACAGACGTTAATTCAGTTAAAGACTATTTAAAATTATAGCTGTCGATGTATATAAATTACACCTCCATGAGCAATAAGCCGCCGTGTGTGTGTCTAAAGCTGCTAGCTCGACTGCATTCTGGGTGTTTCCCGTCCGAATCCAATCCCAGACAAAACAGCATTTTGTTCTGTAACTTGTTGTCCTTCCCGCTGGCTGAGTTGGTGGAAGGGGCCAGAGCCAAAGGCCTAAAGAGAGCTGGGTCAGTTATGGCTGCACGTGGATCACCAGTCTCTCCTCTTGTTTCAGTAACATCACCAAGCCTCCCACCACCTAAGATCATCATCTCTTTTTTCCAATTTTCTTTCCAGTTCGGTTTGGAAGCAGTAAAATTGACAAGGAGCTGATCGACCGAATAGAGAGAGCCATTGGCCAGAAGCCACACCGCTTCCTGCGCAGGGGGATCTTCTTCTCACACAGGTCAGGGGCTTCTCACTGCGGGACCTCCCCCCGGCCCTTCTTTGATGAAGAAAATGATCAGGCCACTGTCCCTTCCCACTGCCTGGTCCTTGGGGACAGTGGCCAGTTGGCAGAAGGCCGGAGTCCCCTCTGTCCTGTCAGCAACTAGCTGGGGGATCATGCCCGTCCCTTCACCTCTGACCCTTAGGTTGTTCATTTGTAACTGCCCACGCCACAAGGTGGGGTTCAAGTACACAGCCGATGAGACTCATTCCAGATTAGGTGCCCAAAATTATAAAATGTCATAAAACAAAAGACATTAGTGTGTCCAAGTTCAGCGTTTCCCCCGAGATAAGCAGCAGGCTTCCTGAAGGTATGTGCCACTTCCTCCTATTGTGCCAGCCTCCTCATTAATGATATCAAAAGAGAAACTTAACAGAGCCTCCCTGGGACAGAATATCCCTGCCTTAGCCCGCAGATTCCACACAGATAACGTCAGAAAATGGGCAGGTTCCAAAAGAGCTCCTGCCTCTCCCACCCCACACATCACCTGGGGTTGCAGCCAGCCCATTTTCTAGGCTGTGTTCATGGAATTGGTGGTCCGAAGGAGGGCTGTTCTGTTCTGCCCTCACATCACGGTTACGGGAGAGCACACGCAGGACAGACTCGGCGATCTAAATTCTGCACGCAGAGAACTCCAGGCCCCGCTTGGCACGCTTTCTGGGCAGAATATGATCAAAGCCTTTTCCTTAATTGAGGTTTAATTCACATGACATAAAATTCACCTTTTAAAAGTACATAATTCAGTGGGTTTTGGTTCACTAGGTTATACAACCATCACCTCTTTCCAGAACATTTTCATCACCCCAAAAGAAACCCTCCACCATTCCTCCCTCCCCGTCATCACCACTGACAACCACTAGCCTGCTTTCTGTGTCTGTGGATTCCCTATTGTGCACATTTCGTGTGAACAGAATTATACATCATGTGGCCTTTAGTCTGGCTTCGTTCACTTAGCATCATGTTTTCAGGGTTCGGGCATGGTGTAGCCTGTGTGAGCCTTCATTCCTTTTTATACTAATGCTGTTCCGTTGCATGGATCTGCCCCTGCTCAGCAGTTGATGGACATTTGGGTTATTTTCACATTTTGGTTTTCAGTATTGTGGCTCTGAACACTTGTGTACAAGTTTTTGTGTGGACATATGTTCTAAGTTCTGTTGGGTGTGTAGGTGGGGGTGAGATTGCTGAGTCATGAGGTAACCCTTTCTGAGGAACCACCAAATTGTTTTCCACAGAGACTGCGTCATTTCGCATCCCCTTCAGCAAAGTACAGACAGAGGTTCCAATTCTCCACATCTTCACCAGCACTTGTTACTTTCCGTTTTGTGTTTGTTTTCTACAACCGTCCCAGTAAGTGTGAAATGGTGTTTCACTGGGGTTTTGGTTTGTATTTCCATAGTGACCAATGAGGTTGCGCATCTCTTCATGTGCTTGCTGGCTTTTTTTATATTTTCTTTGCCAACTTCTTAATTGTGTTGTTTATCTTTTTGTTACTGAGTTATAATAGTTCTTAAATATTCAGGGTACTAGTTTCTTATCAAATACATGATTTGCAAACATTTCCTCCCATTATGTAGACTGTCTTTCACTTTATTGACAGTGTCCTTGGAAGCACAAAAGTTTTAAGTTTTGATGAACCCCAGTTTTGTTTGTTGGGTTTTGTTTCCTTGTGTTTTTAGTTGCTTGGTGTCATACCTAAGAAACCATTTCCTAATTCAGGGTAATGAAGATTTACACCTGTGTTTTCTTCAAAGTGTTTAACTCTTTTAGCTGTTATATTTTGGTCTCTGACCCATTTTGAATTAATTTTTGTATATGTGTGAGGGAGGGTCCAACTTTTACATGTGAATATCCAGTTGTCCCAGCACCATTTTTTGAAGACTTTTGTTTCCTTATCGAATTTTCTTGACACTCTTGTTGAAAATTAGTTGACCATATACTTAACGGTTTATTAAATGCACTGCATAGTCTTGATTACTGTAGCTTTGTCGTAACGTCTAGCACTATAAAGCGTGAGTCCTCCAGCTTTGTTCTTCTCAAGATTATTTTGGCTGTTCTAGGTACCTTGACTTCCAAATGAATCTTAGGATCAACTTGTTAATTTCTGCGAGAAAAAAAAAAAAGGCAGGTGGGATCTTAATAGAATTGCACTGAATCCATAGATCAGTTTGGGGAGTGTTGCCTTCTTAAAATATTAAGTCTTCCAATGCATGCACATAGAATGTCTTTCCACTCATTAGGGCTTTAGTTTTCTTCCAGCAATATTCTATAATTTTCAGTGCACAAACCTTGTATTTCTCTTGTTAGATTTATTCCTAAGGTTTTGTTCTTTTCGTTGCTGGTGAAAGGAGCGTTTTCTTAATTTCACTTTCAGGTTGTTCGTTGCCATTTCTGAAGGGAAATGTGTCTCCTCTAGCTCAGGGCTCCTCTCCAGCTCTGCTCCACTTCTGACACCAAAGGGGTGGGTTTTCCACATACCAAGGGATTCTGCAACCGTAAACTGGGCGTCCTGCAGTTTATCCTAGTTCTCATGCCGTCCACCTGGAGAGGGCATCAGATCCCACAGATTAAGGGCTCAACCCCATGAGACTGCCCCCCCCCCCCATTCAGGCACAAATCACAGGTCCAGGTTGTTACCGGACCATAAATCAGAGCTGATTTTTGTTTGCTGCACCAACTTTGCATTCCTAGAACAAATCCCAGTTGATTATAGTGTCTAATCCTTTTTATGTGTTGCTGGATTTGATTTGTGGTTGCTGAGGATTTTTGCTTCTGTATTCATAAGGGATATTGGTCTGTAGTTTTCCTTTGATGTCTTTGCTTTGGGTGTCAGAATAATACTGGCTTCACAGAATGAGTGGAAAAGTATCCTTCTTCTTCAGCTTTTTTGGAGAGTTTGTGTGAAGGATTGTTGTTCATTATTTTTTGAAAATGTGAGAGGATTCACCAGTGGCGCCATCAGGCCCTGGCCTTCCCTTGGTGGGGCTCTTTTATCACCAGTTCAGTTTCTTCGCTTGTTACAGATCTGTTCAGACTGTCCGCTTCTTCTCGAGTCGGCCTTGGCAGCTTGTTTCTCTCTAGGGCTCTGTCTGTTTCATCGAGGCCGTCTAGCTTGCTGGCGTACCGTTGTTCACGGTGTTCCCTGATAACCCTTGTTATTCCTGCCAGATAAGCAGTGCTATCCCATTCACTCCTGATTTTGGTAATTTGAGTCTTTTTTGTTTTGGTGTTTGTTTTTTTTTCCTGTCTCTTTAGCTCAAGGTTTGCCAGTTTTGTGGATCTTTAATCAAAATTTTTTATCTTAGCATCTTAGTTCTCACTGCCCTTATGACTTATTTTGTTTATTTCAGCATGATAGTTCTGTAGGCTCTTGCTTAGGGAGGCACAGGACTTGAAGTTTTGGCCACTCTCAGATTGGAGCGCTCCTCTCTGATCTGTCAAGGAGGGGATTTGACGAGCTCTGCCTGGTGCTGTTGGGCCGCGGCACTGGGCAGCTGCCTGGGCACCCTCACCAGCTGAGAGGTCCCTGCTGGGACTGTCCCCACAAAGCTGAGCTCAGAGTAGGAGCCCAGTCAGCTCCCCCTTCCTCAGGACAGCACATAGCGAGTTCTCGGGGACTTCCTACCACGGCATCAAGAGCCACTCGTGTGACAGCTCGTGTTTCCTCTTCTGTGAGCTGACAGGGGTTTCATTTGGCTAGTTGTGAGAACCAGAGAAGGACTCTCTTTCTTCCAAAATCAAGTGTTTTATTCTTACTTCAGAAGCACTGTGTGAGCATTCCGTGGGCGGGGCGGGGAGTCAAAACTAAGCAGCAAACCCGGAAGACCCTGAGGCCTGTCAGCCCAGGGACGGGCGCTGTGAGCCCTCGGTCTGGGGTGCAAGAAGCCACTTGCAGAATGCTGTCTTCTAGATTCTCCTACCCAGAGCTCTGGAAAAAATAGTTATTCCTTTTATTTGGGCTCACTTTGCCCAGAAACAAAGAACATTCACACCTTAGAAAGGGTGATTTCACACCCTGCCAAAGTCACTGGCAGGGGCGGGGAAGGCTTCTTAAAAATGCAGATTCCCAGACATCACCCCCGACCCACTGAAGCCGAATCTGTGAGGGTAGAGCCCGGGCAGATGGACGTGGAAACGGCTGGCCAGGTGATTCCAGCGCACAGCCAGGAAGGAGGCCCCTTCGTGTGCACTGTCTGTGGACCCTAGTCCTCCAGCAGGGTGGATGATTCCAGAATAACTCCCAGATGAAGACACCGGGTCTGGATCTGTCTGAGGGAGCCCCAATCAGATCTCCAGCTGGGGACATTCCTTACTCCCTGTCCTATGTCAGGACTGTAGGGAGCCCTGTGACCTCCCCAGGCTGGGTCGGCGGAGTCCTGGGACTGGGTGGTTCTAAACCAGGGTTGTGTAGTGTTGGCCTGGCGTCACTCCCAGGGAACCGTGTGAAGCAGATGATACGTCAGCGGTGATATTTGGGAGAAGCCCCAAAGAGGTCCAGTGGCTGCCCAGCCGTATCCAACTTTTAAACACATTATCCCCACCCTGCGTGTCTTATACTTTAAAAATAATCACAGGAGAAACCAGTTCAGAAGTTTCCTGTCCTTCTTGTAACATAAGCACCAGGGATGACAAGCTGCAGTGATCATCCAAGCGGCTTATCTCTATTTCCAAGTGAGCATTCGCGCCTTGATTTTTCTCTCAGAACATCACACTGTTTTCTTGTCTCCTTTCCCCTCTAGGGATATGAGTCAAATTCTTGATGCCTATGAAAATAAGAAGCCATTTTACCTGTATACGGGCAGGGGCCCCTCCTCCGAAGCGATGCACGTAGGCCACCTCATCCCATTCATCTTCACAAAGTGAGTATCGCGTCATCTGACTGCTCGCACATGTGTGGTTGGTCACAGACCTCGCCTCGAGCTGACAAGGCAGCTCTAGTTCATGTTGGCTTGAACAACCAAGGTCTGGGAAATTGGCCCCTTTGTGGCTTCTGTCCATCTCGTTCCCGGTGTCACTTTAGAGGAACGTGGGTGATGGAGAAACCCTGCTCTGGAGTCACTGGACCTGCGTCCTCCTGTTCCTTGTCCACGTGACCACAGAAGAGTCCTTCACTGAGCCTTACTTTCCATATCTGCCCGAGGCAAATAACAACACCGACCTCACACAGTTATCGTCAGGCTTCAAAACAGAGTGTGCAGAGCGGCCAGCATGAGCCGATTGGGAGGCCCTCCCAGTTAATAAATGGTGGAGGCCCTTGTTCCCAGTAGTCAAGTCCACAGCATGACCAGGCATGCAATGCTATGGACCAGCGAGTTTGGACGTACACTGGCAGTAGGAACCATGTTTCCAGATGCAGAGTGGCATTTTTCTGCGGGGAAATGAGAGGTCAGCCTTCTTCCCCCGTGTCCCTTAGGTGGCTGCAGGACGTGTTTAACGTACCCTTGGTCATCCAGATGACCGACGACGAGAAGTACCTGTGGAAGGACCTGACCCTGGACCAGGCCTACGGCTACGCCGTGGAGAACGCCAAGGACATCATCGCCTGCGGCTTCGACATCAACAAGACTTTCATCTTCTCCGACCTGGACTACATGGGGTAAGAAGACGCTCGGCTGCCTCTTAAACGAGCAGACATGGAGACCAGGTCGCCGTGGCCGCAGCGCCTCTCAGATATCTGAGATATCGAGGTCTGGACAGTGTTTTTCTTCCTTTATTAAGTGTTGTGATCTGGTTGATTGGTTACATTGACGATGAAGATTTCCGTCCTCAGCTGTGACGGAGGAGTAGCCCTGCCTCGCGGGTTCCCCCCGAGGTGGTCGGTTGTGCCAATCAGGGTGTTTTTCCCTTCTTCAAGGTACCCTTTCCTCACACAGGAAAGACTCATGGGTGACACCGTTCCCTCACAGTCTAGGTTTTTAAATCAGCCACTTAATAGGCCAGAATATCTCATTCTGAAAATCCATGAGTTATAACTTCCGAGGTCCTGAACTTCATCCCAAAAAGTGTGTTAGAAGAGTCAGACTTTGTTGTGGGGGAGGGGACAGCTCAGCGGTAGAGCGTGTGCGCAACACGCACAAGGTTCTGGGTTCAGTCCCCAGCATCTCCATTAAATAAATAAATAAACCAAATTACTTCGCACCTCCCCCCACAAAAAAAAAAATGACAGAGAAGTCAGAGTTTGTCAGCTGTCCCAGGAGGAATGCCGTCCAGCTCAGCAGGTAGTCCATGAGCCCCTACGATGTGGTGCTCCCGCACAGCACTGACTGTCCCCAAAGGGCAGGGATTGAGACTCTTATCTTGCTGCATGGAGCGTGGCCCCTGTCACGCGGGTTGGTCGGCAGCTCCTGGCGGGGCATGCTGGGAACACTGGCGGGGCTGTGTGAGCAGTAGGGGCAGAGGAGTTTGCCTGTTTCCCCCAATCGTTCCCTTTGTAAGCACTGACGTCTGAGTGGTCGCTTTGTATTCACTGAGAGAAATAGATGCCTCGGTAGGAAATCCCCGCCTTCCTACCAGCCAGTACATGAGTGAATCTAATTGTACCTATTACATTCTTTCAGTCGCTTCTCTTGTGGGCACGGAGGCATGGTGGGGTGCTTGAAGAAAGGAAGGTAGACCTGAGTTTGAGTCCTGGCACCTCTGTTTCGTGGCCATGACTCAGCAAGACTGGTCCATGAGTAGGACCAGATGAGACCTTAGCTGTCAACGTTAGTATAACTTTCATAGCACTTAGTTTTACTTCTCTCCCCCCATTTTCCCTAAAAGGACTTGATTCAACTGCCTGAACCCACAGACACTCTGTGGGCTCTGCCGCTCTTTTTAGGACAAGGCCCTCTGTGCAGCCTCGTCCCGCTCACTGCGGCCCCTAGCCTCTGGTCCCCCCACCCCCCGAGCCAGTGCTCTTTCTAAAAGGCAGGTTTGGCCTTGTCCCCTGCTCGCGCCTTTCCCGGTTCTCCATCATCAGGATGCAGTTACTCTTTCCCCTTCTCACCCCAGCCCCGTGTGATTTGGCCCATGTTCCGCTCCAGCGTCACCGCCCCCCCCGACTGGACGGAACTGTTTGCAGTTCCACATCCTCGCCTCTGTCCACACTCTTCTCTGCCCAGAGTTCTCTCCCCTGACCCTGGTGCTCCTAGCTCAGCAGAGTCCTTTGCTGTCTTCCCCACGCGTGATCACACATCACCTTTCCCTGGGAGCTGTCCCTCCCGAGCCAGATTTAGGTGCCCCCTCTCTAGTTCCCCCATGCCCCGACTCCCCGTCTGAGCATGAGGGGTGGTCCTCTCCCACTAAGCCAATAGAGCAGCAGGCATAGAGCGCCCTCCCAGGCCCTAGAACAGAGCAGTGAGCAGAACAAAGTCCCCGCCTCGCTGCACAGAGATGTTGGTGGGGCAGAAACAAACACCTCACGAGTCCATGAGGACGTCACGGGAAGTGGGTGCGTGATCGGGGTGGGGGCGAACATCGGCACAGTCCACGTGTGAAGGCCGCCACGTGGCCCACCCTGCTCTCGGCGCGTTCTCACCTAGAACGTGGGGTCTATGGTGGCTTTTTTCCAGCCTCTCTGGTGACTGCAGCTTTGAATCTGCCTCTTTGCTCAGTAAGAACTTCCTTTTTCTCTGTGGACATGAAGTAAAGATGAAAACCCAGACAGTATGTAAACCAAAGTGTCTGTACTACCTCTTTTTAGATGTTGTATGTTGACTCTAAGGTTAGGCGGGACATTTAAAAGTTGAATTCTGATTTCAAGTATCTTTTTCCCTTTAAGAGTTTCTTCTAAACATTCAAGCATTTTACTTTCAAAATCTAAATCTTTGATTTAAAAAAGTTCCTTCCTCATCTTAAGAGCAGAAGTACAACAAAGCCAGCCTCCACCCTCTCGAGGGCCCCATGGGGGAAGGAGTCAATGGTGGGGCTGCAGCTTCCCGCCACCCCCCACCCACCACATTTCTGGCCCTGCGTGTGGAGCCGTGAGGGTGGAAGGACCCTGCTCCAGGGATCTGAAAGCTAGTGTTCCAGACCCAGCTCTGTTCGGGGTTGGCTTGGTTCCTTTGGGCAAATCCTTCAGTTCTCTGAGCCTGTTTTCCCATGAAGTGAGGGGTTTACACTAGTGAGAGGTGGTCCAGTGGAGGGGTTCACAGTGCTCTATCTGGGCTCTCATCCTGCCTGCACCTGCCATGTGACCCAGGCCGTGAGTTACCTCCTCTCTGCCGGCTCAGCTCGTACACCAGACAGGTGTTTGCTGAGTTTCTGCCATATGCCAGGCCATTGCTGGGGGTTCAGCAGCCACTGTGTCAGGTGCTCCCTAACAGGGGGGGTCCTATGGCTAACAGGTAGTAGAGCAGGTGACGTGAGTGTTGGGAGGATAGCGAAGGAGTGAAGAGTAAAGAATGGGTCCCTCGGGGCGGGGATTGACAGTACCGTCACTGCAGAGCTTTGTGGGGACTTGCCAAGCCACTGCACATGAAGTGCTCGAGCTGGCTGGCTGGCTTCTGGCGAGTCTCAGTGTCACCGTCTACAACCTCTTCCAACTTCAAACCCTGTCACTGGTCGTCTGCCTGTGTGAGTAAATCTGGGAGATGTTCTCCAAACCAAGGGAGTGTGATGGCGGGTGTTCTCCAGGAGGCAAACTGTGGTACCCGGCCCGCATTTATGGGGTGCAGCCAGGTCTGTTCCTTATTCCCAGCGAAGGCAGGTGCGTCACACTCATTGGCAACTGGGCTGTCCCCGGGGACACCATGGGCACAGTGCGGCCAGGAAGTGACCCATCTTCCAAGAACAGTCAAGGTGGTCTTCTTCAGGAGTCCTGCTCAAACGCTCAGAGCTGGAGCCCTGTCACAGTTCCGGGATGCCTTACACTTTCCCTCTTTGTGGGGACTGGGAGCCATCTCGTGCAGTGTGACCCCAAGTGGAAGCGGGGGCCACTGGCCCATTTGCCCTGGGGATTAGCACAGACAGTCGCCCCGATCCCGAGGCTGCATGGAGTCTTTGCTGGCCCATCTCCCCCAGTGGCAGACAGCTCTTGTGCTCGCCAGGTGTCAGCAGCATGAGACCTGCTCGGACAGGAGATAGTTCCTGTTTCCACAGGACGACAGGGCAGGCATCTTTCCAGGTGGTTCTTGCACTCTGCTCTCTGCTGTGTTCCTCATACTGAGCAGGTCACCCAAGCTGGGAGTCTGCTTGTTGCCATGTCTCCTGGTGTGTCCTCGCCGTGGAGCTGCTCCACCCTGTCCAGAGCCCCCAGGACTGAAACCCAGCTGGCTAAGCCATAGCCTCACCCCCTCCCTCCTTCCCCCGATCCCTGTCCCTCCACCATTGCTGACTGCGACTCTGAACAGACCCAGCTGCGGTGGCCTTGACCTTTACAGGGCTTCCTGCCTCGCACTGCCCCCAACTCAGACAGCATTGTCCCTGCACTTCTGACACTCACACCCCACCTGCCAGAGACGTTCAGGGGTCCCCCTTCGGGGCCAGAAATCTTAAACTCTTCGAGCGATATGGTAAGAGAAGCACAGGCGTTGGGGCCAGACGAGCCAGATCCCAGGGCCTGTAATCACTAGGTCTGTGACGTGACCCTTGATCTCTCCAAGCCTCTGTCTTTATCTCTAAAGAGGAGGCGAAGCTGCTGCCTCGAAGGGGCGTTGGGCAGTGTTAGCTTGTGTCCTGCCCTTAAAACAGCCCCTGCCACACGATAGTAAACATTAGTTTTCCCACTTCTTCCCTTTGTGTCCTTGTGGTGCCTGACACTGCAGGGCCCGGCGGAAAAGCTGCTGAGTGCGTTCATCAAAAGATACAGTGTAAGGAACCACTCTGGGTTCCGCCCCTCCGGGTGTTGGCTTCATCTTCAGCCTCATTCTAATAGCAGAATGGCTGCCACAGATCCAGACCTCCTTTTCACACCTCTTACCATCCAGGAGAGTTCGGTTGCTTGAACCACCATCAGAGCCCAGCCCTGTTGCTGGGGCTGGGGTCACCCTGCCCAAACGGCACAGAAGCCCCACAGTAGAGGGGCAACGGTGGCCAGTGCGGAGGACGCAGTGCACTGAGACAAACGCTCCTTCCGGGGCCCGTCCTTTTCTGTCCAGACATTCCATCCAGTGACAAGTTGCAAGTACAGTTGACTGTTGAGCAGTAAGGGTGTTATCCATGTGTAACCCAGGCAGCCTTCCACATCCTAGGTTCCTCCCCATCCGCAGGCTCCACTGACACAGACCACGTAGCACTGTAGTACTTAACTACTGAAAAGTATCCACGTATAAGTGGACCCACATTGTTCCTGGTCAACTGTGGTCTCCCACAATAAGCACACAGTCTGTCTCAACAGAAAAGTTGCCCTGGGGCCCCCAAACTCGAAGCTCTGCGGGCTCAGCCGGTGACCCCTGCAGAATTCGAATATCTCACATTAGCCACTGAGTCTGAATCCGGTGTGTTCTTGCCTCTTTTGCTGACGGGATTTGTGTGGATTCCACACTGGCTCCTTCCGGGTCCCTCCGCTCTGCCCGCTGCAGGCACCTTCACCTATAGGTGGCGTCTCAGCAGCTTCCTCTCCAGCGTGTCCCAGGCCGGATCGGGCCTGCTGGGGTTACGGTCCGCTGCTTTGCCCTCCATGGACGCTGCCCTCTGGGCCTGGGGTTTGATTCTGATTGTCTTTGCAGGATGAGCCCAGGCTTCTACAAGAATGTGGTGAAGATTCAGAAGCACGTTACCTTCAACCAAGTGAAAGGCATCTTCGGCTTCAGTGACAGTGACTGCATCGGTAAGGAGCCCGCGGCTGCCTGGGCTCCGCCCGGCCCCATCAGAAGGGAGCAGGGCCCTGGAGACACCGCGGCAGCACGTCGAGTTGTCTGCCAGGGCTGAGCTGTCTGAGAGGGTGGTGTTTGCTGTCTGTCTTTTTAAATAGTAAGCCCAGGGCTGGGTTTTCCCTGGAACGTAAGAGCTAGTGTGATGCATTCGACCCCTTTTCTGGGCCGTGTGGAGCCGTACTCAGGATACCAGCTGTCCCTCTCCTCAGTCATCCTTTTTAAGGTTTAGAAGAAAGAGATTGGGGACGATTTTGGAATCCTTGGCCTGCTTGTGGGGTTTCAGTCAGTGTGGGTAGCCTTGGGGAGGCCCGGGGGCATGAGAGGACCTGCCCTGGTGGCCAGGAACCTGCCGCCTTTGTCTCCCTGGACCTCAGTTTTCCCACCTACAAGAGGAAGCTGCTTGCCTCGAGTTCCCCCAGAGCCTGCCCGCCCTTGCTCCCCTCCCGGGGCCCGGCTCCCAACAGATGGGCACATGGTTTGCCTCCCTCTGCACATGTTTCCGGCCCTTTCCGTGTATCTCAGTCCCCTTTCAGATGCAGTGGCCTTCTCTCCCGTTAGACCCTCAGCTCCTTGAGCTAAGAATCAGTCCCGAGACGAGTGGCTGGGTCCCCTGATCCCCTCCCCTTCTTTACTTCTGGTGCACGGCCCAGGCCTAGTGGCTGCCGACCAGACATCTCCCAGGACGAGGCTGTGGGCACCTCGTGTCGGGCGTGCCCGGCTGGGAGGGAACCGCTCCAGGGGCCAACGTGAGGGGCCTGCAAGGAAGAGCGCAGAGGGAGATGCCGTGCGGTCTTACTGGGGGCTTTTCACGTAAGGAAGACCGCTTGATGTCTCAGGTTCACTCCTGACGACGGGGACATAACCCAACGGTTTGAAGTGGTTTTTAATCCTGGGAATCCGGGCATCTCTAGTGGGGCGGTGTCTCCATCGGGGCTGCACCGAGTGAGTAAGGAGATGGAGGTGGGAGGAGCTGCTGCACACACCGCTGTCAGGAGACCCGGCTCGGAATCCTGGCTCGGCACCTACTGGCTGTGCCCTAGGTCTGGGGACCCACAGAAGCACTCAGAGCCTGAGGTCCACACACGCAAGATGAGACAGCAGTGGCACCTTCTCCAGTGAGTTGTGGGGTGCAGACGACCCCAGGAAAGGCCCTGAGCCCGAGCCCGGCACCCACAAGCAGCTCCATGCTGCGATAGGGGCGCTCGCTAGTAGCCGCCCACCTGTCCCCTAGAGAAAGGTAGAAACCCAGAACTGGGGTGTCTCTTTCTGAAGTAGGAGAAAACGGCTGCCTGGAGACAGCACCAGAGACAGGATTTCAGGGCTGGCACCACGCTGGTGGGCTGGCCGGGCTCTACTCGTCAGGCCCACATGGAGGTCCATGCCCTTTGACCCCAGGATCCCACTTCGGCAGGCCTGAGCAAACAGCAATAGCAGCGTTAACAGCAGCAGCATACAAGCTACCGAGAACAGTTATGGACCAAGATACCAGCGTTTATAGTCATTAAAAATGTGGGACCACCTAGACAGCCAGTGGGTGGGGCACGGCTGACACGTATGTAAACGTCACAGTGTGGGACAGGTAGGGAACCGACTGGAGAGAGGACAGCTAAAATGCAGAGTGGAGTGAAGGGAAAACGGAAGGAAACAGACACAAGTTGGGACTGCAGATTTTTTTCTTCTTTCTACTTTTCTGTAGTTTTCAGATTTTCCTTAGTGGTTGTTACTTTTCCAGTGGGAGGAAGCATGTTTTTGTTCTGCCCTCTCACTGGGCCAGTTACCTAGAGGGAACTGGTCTCGTGTGTGAAGCTATTTGGTCCTCACTTCTAGGGAAGATCAGCTTTCCTGCCATCCAGGCCGCCCCCTCCTTCAGCAACTCGTTCCCTCAGATCTTCCGAGACCAGACAGATGTGCAGTGCCTCATCCCGTGTGCCATTGACCAGGTCAGGAGCAGAGCTGGGCTTCTGTCGTCTGGGGGTTGCAGGAGGTTCCTCCTCTCTTCAGTGGGAAAGGAGGTTTGAAAGATGTTGGGGAGGCAAGAGTCAATTCCTTAAACTCCTGGGAAGCTTGGGGGTGTCGCCATGAGGCCCTTGCAGGGGCTGCGCACGGGCTGACGGCGGGCCCCTCCTTCTACTGTCCCCTCCCTTCACCCAGGACCCTTACTTCCGGATGACCAGGGACGTGGCCCCCAGGATCGGCTACCCGAAGCCCGCCCTGCTGCACTCGACCTTCTTCCCTGCCCTGCAGGGTGCCCAGACCAAGATGAGTGCCAGCGACCCCAACTCCTCCATCTTCCTCACCGACACAGCCAAGCAGATCAAGACCAAGGTGAGCGCCGCCCGGGTGGGAGCAGCCTGCGTGCAGGGAGACTCACTGTGTGCAGGGAGACGGGCACCCCTGCTCTGTGCTTCGGCCTCCACTGCCACAGCGACCTTGGATCCTGGGATCCAGGCAGCCCGGCCCTGTTCCCAGATCCCAGGTGAATTTGGTTGTAGCCTTTTGAGGGCAAAATTCTGAATTTTTGTTTTGTTTTGTTTTTCCATCTCTTGCTTTTCTCACCAACTCTGTTGGGGAAGCAAAATCATGGCAACTTTCTTTAGTTATAGTTAAACCATAGAGAAAAATGAGGACATTTCTGATCCCCCAGCTCAGGGGCTAAGGACTCCAGGAGCTGGTCCAGGAGCTTTCTGCATATTTCCCGGTTCCACTTTGCGCTAGGAGACAATGCTGTGTGCCCCTTAAGGACGAGAAGGATGGGGCCCAGAGAGGGAGACCAATTCAACCACGTTTCCACCAGAACCAGCAGGTGCCCTCCTGGCCCATGAGCCACCATCACCAAGGTGGGGTGTCCTATCAGAGGCTCCAAACTGATAAATGTCCTTCCACAAGACAGTTGGGTCTGGCCCAGGAGTGCTCACTAAATATTTTGTGAGTCACCAGAGAAACTAGAAATCAGTTAGTTTGTGCCTCCTCATTTTTCGGGACCGCACTCCTGTTGCTCGGTTCTGAATTGCCAGTTTGTGAACAATTCCCTCACTGTTCCACAAAGCTGTTGACAATTAATTTGGAACCAGGTGTGTTTTTGCAGGTTGGAAGATTAGAACAGGAGTGCCAGAAACTGTATTTGAGGACTGAAACGCAACCATCTGAGTCACTGCTGGGCCCCTGCCCCTTCTGGAAAGTCCCAAATTCTGGCTGACAAGGGGGAGCCCTTGAGATCAGAACAGTCTTCCAGGAAGTGGCAGTCGCCGGCTTTCCCACCCTCAGTTGGAGGCTGGTGTGAACAGGGCTTTTTCTTTCTCTTTCGCTTCTGCTGAAAATTCCAGAACAGGGTGAAGAGGGGAAGGGAAGGTCCTGTTCCCTCCAGCAGAAAAGTCATTTTGTTTTGTTTTTGAGGTGTTGTTTTAAGGAAGTCATTTACGGCTCTGGGACATTTTTCATTCGTTCAGGGACCAACAAAGACCCAAGGGTTACATGAGCAGTGAGTGTAAGGTCAGGAACCACACGCTGGCATCACGGCTGCCCTGTGGGGCAGGTCAGGGGCAGGTCAGGCCCTTGTTCTCAAACCCCAAGCCTACCTTCAGCTCCAGGATCAGAATCTCCTCGCCAGCCAAGGAGGGGCCATCTGCCCTGGCCCTCTCCCAACAGGAACAACAGCGGCCACACCAGAGACACGGAGGCTTGGCTGCATGACTGCCTGCCGCACACTTACCTGTGTGACCTCAGTCAGTCCCACAACCCCCTGGAGGCTGTGTCCATTTCTCAGCCAAGGAAGTTAGGTTCAGAGGGGCCCAGCAGCCTCCCTGCGTTCACACAGCTGGGAAGCAGTGAGGCAGGACCATATCCCAGGTCCCCCACAGCTTAGGCCCTTCCGGGCCTGGAGTCAGGAGCCCTGGGTTACCTGGGCCCCACCACTCACCTGCAGGTGGTGAGTGACCGTGGTTGTCCAGGTGTCATGGTGAAGTGGGAGCAGCTGTACAAACTTCACAGAATAGAGGCAAGGGTTACGTGAGATCACCTATAAAAGCAGTTGTAAACTGTAGAGTGCTGCCCAAATTGAAGATCGCAGTTTAGAAGTGGAGAGTGGGGCAGCTCCTTTGCAGTGCTGGCCAACGCATGCCTCCTGTGGGCTGTGACATGATGCCCTGCCAGAGCCCTCCAGCCAGCTTCCGCCGTCCTGCCAAGAAGGGTGGGTTCCTCTGACCTCGCTGGTGCCTGCCGGCCTCTGCCCCTGATGTTTGTCTGCTGCCGCTGGGCGCCCCGGCTAGTCACCGGCCCTGAGGTCCTCCTGGGGGACTGACTGAACGTCTCCACTGAGACACCCCTGCTCTACGCACCCTCTCCCCGTGAAAGCAGTGAGGGTGGCATTTGTACGTAGTAAGGTTCTCAAATGCTCATGGGAAGAGCCCTGAAGGAACTTTGTGTCTCCTTTTTGGTTTTTCCTCTCTCACCTCTTGACCCTGATTTCTCTAAGATGACCTTCAGTGATTCCGAAAAACCGTTTTGTTAGCTTCTGAGTCTTCAGCTGCTAAAACTGCATGTTTTCACACGGGGTCCTGCCAGCCGGCCTGCCGCCTTCACACTTCTTGTGGGTGCTGCTCTCCCTGTGAGCCCTGTCCTTGTGCCCCCGTCCTCTTGTCCACGTGGGGGGTGGCAGCCGAGCTGGGTCAGGCTCTCCTGTCCTCTGCTGACAGTGCGCCCGCCCCTTCCCAGTCACCCCTCTGACTCTGAAGATGGACAGTGTTCATCCACTTTCTGCAGCTCGTCACCTGAGAGCACTTAGAACATGTCCCCCAAATTTCAGCTCAGGTGTGCTCTGGCCTCCTTGACTCTCCTGTGTCTGTGAGGGGGGTGCTCAAAGCTAACCCGCCCTCCAGGCCCCACTGCAGCGAGCCCCACTGTGGCTCGTGCCCAGGCTCCTCAGGAAGGAGCAGTTTGGGGGCTCCTCCCGCCCCGGGGCTCCTGGCCAGCCTCCACCGCAGGGTGTCCAGGCCCACCGCCACCTCTGTCCCCTCACCGGCGCAGGTCAACAAGCACGCATTTTCCGGAGGCAGAGACACCGTTGAGGAGCACCGGCAGCTTGGGGGCAACTGTGACGTGGATGTGTCCTTCATGTACCTGACCTTCTTCCTCGAGGACGATGACAAGCTGGAGCAGATCCGGAAGGTGAGTCTGGCCTGGAGGGTGGGACAGGCCCGCTGAGAGAGGCCGAGGTTGAGTCTGTCGGGCGTGTTCTTGACCGAGTGCCCTGAAACCTTGGGAACAGGAAGTTCACACAGCAGGAAATACAAACTGCTAGGTAATCGCCATACGGAAAGGTTTAACCCTTCTAGCCATCAGAGAAACATAAACGAAAACAAGGCATCATGAGTGCTGGAACAACACCCCCAGATTGGTGGGGTGGGGGTCGCATCTGCAGTGACCGCAGTCCAGACGCTTCAGGGCTCGCCCGGCTACATCAAGTGTTGTCAGCACAGCCTCTTGGCGAGCAGTTTGGCAATGGATACAAAGAGCCCAAAGAATATTCATAGCCTTCGTCTCAGGTTTTCCAGTTCTTGGAATTTTTTTCCAAGGAACGAATCCAGAATAAAAAACTCCCTGTGCAAAGGTGTTAAAAATGACAATAGCAGAAAGTTCAGAGGAGATTCTACAACAGAGAAACCGTTAACTAAGAATCATAACAGGAGGGGTTACTAAGCAGCCGTGAGGTTTTAGTCACAGGGATAAAATGCATGCAGTAGTGATAACAGGACAGGAAATTGGAAACGCAGTGAGAGCCGCTGTGTGCGCGTACAGTGCTCCAGGAAGCAATCCAAACCTGCCAGGGTGTTAGCGGTGGCCCTCAACTTCTGGGCACTTTCTTTACTTGGCTGCTTCTTTGTGGCTTAGGTACTTATTAAGTTTGTTCGACGCATACTTATTACTTTGCAATCAGAAAATGAAAAAAGATTCAACAGAGATTTTAGAGAAGCCAGTAAGGCTGAAGGGAGCATCTGTCTCAGGGCCTGGAGTTTGTGACCCGGCAGGGAGGCCGAGCCCCCTACCAGTCCCTTTAAGAAAAGCGTGGCTTAAGGCCCAGCCTCTGCGCCGCCCACACAGCCGTGTGGGCTCCGCGCGGTGGTGCCCGGGGCAGGAGGTGCCCAGGGCTGCGTGGCCATTTCTCACCGCACCCACCTCCTCCCGGTCAGGATTATACCAGCGGGGCCCTGCTCACCGGTGAGCTCAAGAAGACACTCATTGAGGTCCTGCAGCCCTTGATTGCCGAGCACCAGGCCCGACGCAAGGAGGTCACAGACGAGATCGTGAAGGAGTTCATGACTCCCCGGAAGCTGTCCTACGACTTCCAGTAACGCCCCTTTTATATACACGTGCTGAGAGATGTAATTTACCAGTCATCCCAGCCCAGCCAAATCAGCACTACCCTTAGGCTCTGTCGCACGGTAATTACTGGCCTGGTGTCTCTAAGCCCTGTGTATGTACCAGTACTGTTTCTTCTGCTGAATGTCATTGTCGGTCTCGTGTGAGCATAACCCCATGGGGGGGAGTGGGTGCCAGGGGATACTGCATGGTCGCGCAGACAAGTCCAGCTGGAGTCTCTCCCACAAATCAGCTGCAGGGATGTGGAGCCTTGGGCTAGGTGTCCACTGGCCAGACTGCTCTGGTCCATAGGATGACAGCTATTTGAAAGCATCCTACAGTTTCAAATAGACTCTTAAACCTGCTCTATAAAAGAATACATAGTCTACATGTACAGACCTAGAGTCAAAATGTCATGACCATAAAACCGGAAAAAAAAAGTTTTGAAAAGTTGATGTGGCAAAGTTTAATGAGCACAAGATGTATTTCAGCCCCTGCCCCACCCCCCAAAATTAAAAATTGCTAGCTAAAAGCTCTGCTGTACTTCTGACTGTGAGAGATCTCTGCTCGAAAGCTGCCTTTAACGTTGAATACTGGCCAGAGTTGACCAGTTGTTATTAAATTGAGTCTTTTGTGGGTGAAACTTCCCAGTTTACTAAGCGCCAGACCATGCACGCACTCTACTCCAGAAATCACGCTCTTTTCCCCAAATGTACTAATACTATGTTTCCACCAAGTGATCCTAGACACTCCGTACTGAAAACCGGTGGCCGCTTTGCTCCAATTGTGCCAGGTGCTGCGGGGACTCTGTTGCCTTTGCAGATGCTTTTGTTTTGATGCTCGACTGACATGGAAGTCTATAGAGCAGAGCCCTGCCTGTGTCCCCAGACAGGTGGACGCAGCTAGACAGCGTGCAGTGGCCCCAAGGCCTTTTGTGGCGTGTCCAACGGAGGCCCGTTTGAACGTGCGCCCTGTGTAGTTTGGGGAAAGCAGAAGACATCTCAGGGAATGCCCTTGGTTGAAGTGTCTGCCCTTTCTGGAGGCGCAGGGCCCACTCCTGACTGCTCTACTCCAGTCTTGCTCACAACAAATAAACTCCCCTTGGTCCCACCTGTGTCACTGTGCTGACTGGGGTTGGAGGTGCAAGCAGGGGCCTCACTGCAGTCGGGGGCTGTGCTACACCTGCCCCTCCGTGGACGGCCCTTGACTCCACGAGCATCACACTTGGATAAATGTGGGATGGACACACTGTCCTGGAAGCCCCCATGGCTCTGAGGCGCTGGCTCCCAGGAATCAGGAGCAAGGAGCCTGTCTGCCTTCCGAGCCCTCGGCAGCCTCCCTGATGCTGACTCTCACAGAGTGTGATGTTTCCAACAGCGGGTGGGGAATGCAAGCAGATGTCTTCATTTGTGGGAGAGGGAGGCAGCCACAGGGTGGTCAGAGCGGTGCCGGGTAGGGACAGGGGCCAGACTGTGAGCTGGGCCACAGGCCATTCATGGGGGCCCAGGGCAGGCCCCAGCTGGAAAGGAGCTCTGGGCTCACTCAGCTCGCCCCCTCGTGTTACAAGTAGGGAAACTGAGGCTCGGGAGAGGAGAATGTGACTTGTCCAAAGCCACACAGTGGGTTTGTTGCAGAATAGGCCTGTCCTGACTTTCATGTTGCTCTGCCCACACACAGAGGGACCAGTTTGCACAAGGGCCCTGAGGTTTCCGCCCTGGGAGGCCCCAGTACCAGTGTGCGGCACGAGCTCACCCATGTCTCCTCTCCCTGCCTTGATTCCCGCCAGGCTGGGCCCCTGCCCCCGCTCATGGCTGGATGTGGCCCGTGGAGTGAGCCACCCATGGTGGGGCCGTGGGAGTGTGGCCTGGACAGCTCAGGCGACCTATCGTTGCTCCATTGTGTCCACACCACAGGAGGGAACACAGTGAAGTCTCCAGGGCAGCAAAGCTGCCCCTTCACTCACCCAGAGCATCATCCTGGGGCCACAGAAAGGTGACACAGGCCAGTGACTTTGGGTGGACCCCCCCCCAGCTCCCCATAAAACAAAAGCAACACCACCTCATGTGGGTCTTAGGAGCTGGGCCCTGGATCTGAGGTCAAGGGACTTGCCCAAGGTCACTGCTGGTTAAGACCCTCCTACCACCTACACTTTGCTAAAAACCAGTGGATTCTTTGCTGAGAGATGCCCTGGATTAGGACAGGCAGCAGCGCCGGGAGTGAGGTGGGAGGTCGGTTACCATCCCCTGTGATGTGAATGTCTAGCCTTCAGACCTAGCTGTTCTTTGGTCCTCGGGTCTGGCCCGGCCCCATCAAGCTGCATCTGGGACAGTGAGAGCACACTAAACAGAGTGGAGAGCTGGCGGGGGCGGTGAGGGACGGCACCACACGGCGAGGTCCCACGCAGGCCTCAGCACATGAGCCCAGCAGCCCCGTGGTTCCCCAGTAAGCCCTCGGGTGACTACCCTTTATCTCTCTCATTCAAAACTTCAGGTGCAGCTTGGACTTGCTTAGTGGGAAAACCTAGCTCTGGCCCTTTGATTCTGTGTCTCGCCCTTCTCTTCCGCACTCCTTCACTTCCCCATTTCTAAAGAAAGGGCTGGGTTGGTCCTCCAGAGGGCCTTGGCACCTGGAAGTTGTAGCAAGAGCGAGGCCCTGGCCTTCCCACAGAGCCACTTCCCCAGCTTGGATGGGGCCAGCGTTCAGTGACCGATGGTCCCCACCCTACCCCGGGGAAGGCCACAGGAGGTGGGCACGCTAGTGGTCTTCTTGCCAAGGGTGGACGCAAGGACAGGGTTTGATGAACACTGAAACCTTTTGTTAGTGATGCCCTTCCCCCAGCACCCGGCCAAAGCTCTCAGCCTCTTTAACTGCAAGCGTGATGAACTTCGAGGATGCACTGCAGGGCTTCATTCATTCACTCATGCATTTATTCATTCCACACCCCCTGAGCACCTGCTATGTGCCAGGCCCTGAGCTGGATATAGTCCATATCAGACATGCTGATCGTGGGCAGCTCATAGTCTTGGGTGGGGTGGGGGTTGGGGCAGGAGGAGGATAGTGACCAGACAATGAACCAGGGCCCCATGGGAGCGGAGCAGACCTAACAGCAGCAGTGGTCAGGAAGGGAGAGCTTCCTGGAGAAAGTGACGCCTGGGATGTGGAGTTAGCCAGGCAGAGGAGGAGGAAGGGCGTTCTGGGCAGAGAGCACAGGATGTGGGCAAGTCCTTGGGTCTGTATGACAGGAGCAGACCAGAGGAGAGGGTCCCCCAACGTGTTCCAGGAATTGGGAGGAGTTTCCTTCAGCCAGGACACTGGAGGTCCTTCAGTCCAAAGACACGGTCAAGGCCAGTGTCTGAGTGAAGATGGTGTTGCCTGGCTTTACCAGAGGGCTGCTGCAGTGGGGACCGGGCAGGTTCATGCTGGACCGTCACTGGAAGCGGCATGGTGCCAAAGTGACGGCTGGGCCTCAGCAGTGCAGGTGTGCACCTCCCCACATCCTCCCTGCTGGGCGACCTTGGGCAGGCCTGGCCCGTCTCTGAGCTGTTGTGATAATGTGTAACCTATGTAAGGACCCAGCGGTGTCGAGGACACACGGACCCTCCCTCCTCCAGGCCCCTTGGAAAGGCGGCTCACATCCCCTGGGCTGCACTGGAGGGGCCAGCTGGCTGGAACTGGCTGGAGCCCAGTTTCCCTGAGAAAGGGGGTGGGTTTGGGTGGGTTTGGTGAGGAGAGCAGGTGCCATGTTGAACTCTTGAGTGGCCCCCTGTGGCAGGGCTCAGGGCACAGGCCAGGCCCCCCAGCCCCAAAGGCCAAGAGAGTGGAGCCAGCCAGAGTGCTGGGCTGGGCCTCAGTGTGCCCATCTGCACAGTGGGAGCCCTGGTCACACAAGTTTGGAGGGCTTGGCCTCTTGAGGATGAGCTGGAGATGAGGAAACCGGTCACCAGCCCCACAGAACACAGAGCATCACCACTGACATCTTGAGAAACATTTTATTGGCAACAGCTCTCCGCTTCATCTCCAGGGTCTACAGCAGAGCGACCAGACCTGTGAGCAGACCTCACACCGAGCTCCCCGGGGCTGCCCTGCAGCGCCTCTCTGAGCTGCCTGGCACAGGGGCTGAGCGGGCCAGGCGCCAGATAGCTGTGCCCGGGTTCCATCTGGTGGGGAGACCAGGTGGCTGCCTCTGAGAGACCAGGCATGAAGAGCACACTAGAGAGCATGGAGAGCTGGGGGGGGGGGGGGGCGGGGGGCCAAGAGGACACAGGGGTGCTCTGAAGACATGGGGCGGCAAGGGGAGGGAAAAGGGAAGCCGGGGTGAAAAGTGACCAAATGCACAAATGACTCCCTGCAGCCACATCCTCATCCCAGAGGCCCCCTTCTCCCTGGCACGTGTGACCCTCAGGCCAACCCCGGGCCGACGGCAGATGGGCCCCATGACCTTCTTGTGGTCAGTTGCTGGGCAGGGAGGCCCCGGATGCCCTGGGGGATGGCCTGGTGGGGCCTGGACCCCAACACTCCCCTCTGCCCTCTCCAGCTCCAAGGACCTCCAGAAACTGCTGGCAGGTCGGCCCCTGGCTCGTGGGAACCGGTTATGTGAGCAGGCCCCGCGTGAGCCTCAGCACGGCTTCGTAGGTGACGAAGACCACCATGTTGACAGGGAAGGCGCGGCAGCAGTTGAGCGACAGCCCCTTGAAGAGCACCCGCGGCCCCTCCTCCCGAACGCTGCTCACCATGCAGTGCAGGAGGCCCCGGTAGCGCTGCTGGCCCTGCCCGTCCGCCTGCAGGCGCGACTTGATCACATCCATGGGGGTGGCCACCGCCCAGGCCAGCACCCCTGCACAGCCACCGGCCACCAGCACGCCCAAGACATCTGCCAGGAAAGCCCCACACGGGCCTTGGTTGGAAGCCAGACTGGGGCCCCCGAGGAGGGCAGATGGGCACCCAGGTCAGGGCCCAGGCAGGAGGGAGCCCTGGGCTCTCACCGTGAACGTGACCCATCCAGCGCCACCCAGAACAGGTCTGTCCTTTCGTGTTGAAGGCATCGAGGTTCCCACCCAGGAGGCACCGGGTACCAGTGCGGCCTCATCCACGTCTCCCCTCCCGGCCTCCACTCCCCTGGGGCTGAGCCCCACCACTGTCCCACGCCTCAGCCCCCATCTCACCTGGCTGGTTGCGGCCAGCAGGAGTGAGCCACTCACAGAGGATGGCGTAGGAGAGGAAGTAGGTGGCGAAAGAGTGGCCATCCCGGAAGAGCAGGGCTGAGCTGCCCTTGTAGAGGCCCCTCAGGCCCTCCTCCTGGGCCACCGTGGCCAGGCAGTGCAGCGGCCCACGGTACTTGGGCTCCGGTGCAAGACTGGCAGGGGGCGCAGGACACATGGGGGGTGCAGCCGAGGGCCCCGAGGCCGAGGGGCGCTGCTGCTGCGTCTGTGTCTGCAGACGGACCTTGGCCACCTCGGTGGGCGAGGTCAGGAACACCTGGAGCAGAGCGGGGGCGGGGATGAGGCGGCAGCTCTGCCCACGCTCCCTGTACCTGGCCTCCCCCATCAGCCTTGTGCTGCCCACAATGACATCTGGGGACCCTGGGCCCCACGGAGCTCCAGGCTGGCCCACTGGCCACGGTGGAGCAGGGTTCAGAGCCAGCCCTGCCCGTGCAAGCTGGAGCCAGTGCTCTCTCCGGTGACACCCTCTCTGCTGGCAAAGTGGCTCCACACACAGGAGCTGCCGGGTAACCATCTATGACTTCAGGTCCCAAAAGTATTTAATCACGTAATTAATATGTTAATGACATATTAATGTATTATTTAATGTAAGAAAAGTATAACACTTAATGTAAGCATTTGATAACTTTTTTGAAGTATAATTGATTCACAATATTGTGTTAGTTTCCAGCGTACAACAAATTGATTCAGTTATACATATAAAACATTTGATCACATTAGTATATGACAGATTATAATTTACTAATACTATTGGCTGCCATCTTGTGGGTGCTCATACCTGTCAGACCCTGTGCTGGGAGCTCCACACTCATAACCTCACCACACTTGTCACAGAGGAAGAGACAGAAGCTCAGAGAGGCTCCCTAGCACACTCAAGTGCTCTCAGTTAACAAGTCAGCCGAGTCTGCACCCTCAGTCCCCAGCCTCAATCCAGCTTCTGCCCTGAGCAAGCCTCAGTTTCCCCTCCTGCAGGGCTCAGTGCCCTCTCAGGCCCTCATGACCTCTCCCCACCCCTGCAGTCCCTGGACCCCATCACCCCACCCCACTCACACGGACGAGTCCAGAGGCGAACCCTGAGAGCGTGATGTCAGTCTTGGCGGGTTTGGCGTCGGCGCTGCCGTACCGGAGCTGGCAGATGTGTGCGAGGCAGTGGTGGTAGGTGCCGAAAGACACAGATGAGACCAGGGACACCGTGCACACGGGCAGCGAGAGGCCCCTGTAGAAGCCCCACACCTGGCAGCAGGTGGAGGGGACCAAGGGCCCGAGTCAGGCTGAGGCCCAGCCGGGAGGAGTGGCTGCCCAAAGGGCCCCTGAACCTCACCCTGCCCCGCCCACCCTCACTGCAAAACCCCCAGCAAGTCACTTGCCAGCAAGGGCCTGCGTTTCCTTGGCTGTAAGACGGGGATTGTCCCACTCAACTTAGGTTGTGCAAAGGGAATGAGGAGACGGGGCCAGGCCTGACCTAGGGCAGCTAGGGGATGGCAGTGATGTTAAACCAGGAGCTTCGTGGTTGCTCTTTCTCTTTTACTCGCCCACAGCCGGCACTGATTCACAAGTTCACTTTGGTAAGTGTCCCTGAGACCGTCCTCCAGACCTGAGCTGGACCTGGGGACCCCTGACAACTCTACCCAGTGCACTTTCAAAGGGTGCTCAGACTGCAGAAATGCAGACAGGTCCCTCCCCTGACCATCAGAGGCCCCAGATGCCCCCTCTAGACCCTCTCCTGGAGGCAGGGCCTCATTCTTAGCACCTCTCGTGTGCCAGACATCCCGGCTCTAGTCCTCAGAGGAGTCCAGGAACTTGGTGCAATTATCCTCATTTGGAAGGTGAGAGAACTGAGGCCCAGAAAGGGGCTCAGCATTGCCAGGCCAGGTGGTGAGTGGCAGCCCTGGGGTCTGAGGCCCCAGCACCCCCTGCCCATTACCCTGGCCCCAGGCCTACCTGCTCTTGGCGATATGTGTCCCGGATACAGTGCCAGATGCCTGTGTACTTGGGCTCTGTCTGGATCCTGACCTGTGGGAGAAGCAGGCTTCAGGAAAGGGTGGCTCCAGGACTGGGGCAAGGTCAGCAGGCCCTGGAGTAGGGAAAGAGCCAACCTCTTGATTGTTGAAGGCCTGCTGACTGTGGGCAGAGCAGGGATAGGGAGTCTCATTTAAGATGAGAAATCTGGGAGGCACAGGGGTGAGAAAGGGGCACTGACAATCCTGAGGACCATGATGGGGACTTGGTCTGAGTAGCAGACTAGGAAGGTCTTCTGCTCATTGGTGGGAGTCCTAAATCCAGGCAGGAGCCTCAGGATGGGTGGCAGGGGCCTGGCTATGACCGTACCTTCACCGTGTCCAGGGGGTAGCCCACAGCAACACCGCAGACGCCTGGAAGGAAACCCAAGAAACCAGTGAGGAGGGCAGGAGCCTGAGCCCATCTCAGGGAAGGAGGGGCAGCCCCGACCGCACTCCCACTGAGAGAGACCCAAACCCAGCTCTTCTCCTCCACACTGTGTCTCATCAGTGAGGGGAGTGACCCCCATTGTACAGATGAGGAAACAGGCTCAGAGAGGTAAAGTGACTTCTGCCAAGCTGCTAGTGGCTTCTCCTCCTTGGCCTCCCCTCCGGTGTCATATTTGGGAGAATTGGCAGGACACCTGCTGGACCCTGACTCCAAGCCAGGCCGAGCTCGCCCTCAAGCATCATTCTGTGAAGGGTTTGTCTGCGAGCTGGAAGGCAACCGCGCCTTGCAACTCTGGGGGGTGGCAGAGGGGGAGGCACAGCTCAAGCAGAGACTGGGAGGTAGGAAAGTCCAGGGCACCCTAGGGCTCCGTGAAGGACTGCATAAGTTTGCATGGGACAGAGTAGGACCCAAGGCTTCCTGGACCACGGCCCTCTGCCTTCTGCACAGAGGGCCAGATGCCACCATCCTGTTCCTTTCTTCTCTCCTAACACCAGGGTCTCAATGGCCAAGCCCCCAGCACAGCCGTGGGGAAGTCAAAGAGCAAGCAGGTAGGTCCCTGGAATTTCATCCCTGAGGATGAAGAGGTGGGTGAGGGCCATCTAAGGACAATAAGGGATGTGAAGCCTGTGCCCTATTTACTATATATCCCAGGACTCAATAAATATGCATGAATGAAAGAACAAAGTCAATGAATGAATGAGTGAATAAAGAAAGTGAAGCAAAAGACTGACTGACTGACTGACTGACTGACTGACTGACTGACTGACTATCTTGGGTAGAATTACCCTCCTTGACCCTTACATATACCTCACCGAACTCCTACTCATCCGTCAAAAGCCTGCCACAGCATCATCTCCTCTCTGGAGCCCTCCCTAATCCCCATCCTCTTGGCTGCCTCTGTGCCAGAAAACATGCTGGTCACAACCCCTGTCACCTGGTTTTGCTGCTGTCCCACAGCCTGCCATCTCTGCCTCCAAAACTAGAATTCCTCAAGGAAAAGGACCAGGTCTGAACACCGTGAGCTGGAGCCAGGCACAGAGCAGGAAACCTTCCCACCCAGGCCCTCCCTAGGCTCTGGAGGAAAGATACAAAACTCTGGAGCCCTTCCTGCTGTGTGTCCTTGGGCAAGTCAAACCCCTTCTCTGAGCCTCTTCCTTAGGAGACTAATATCCAGGGAAGCTGCTGAGCCCACAGAAGGACCTCAGAAAGCCCAGTGGTGAGGCCAGGGCCCTGGTCTTTCCTGGCTCCACACTGCCCTCCCCTTCTGAAGAGAACACCCCACATGGTTCCCAGAAGTATTGACCACAAGCCACTGCTATTTCACAAGAGGAGCAAGGCCAATGGGGTCTCACCCAAAATAGTCTCCCGGGCCTGTGTGATCAATGCTGGGAGGAGCCCACGCTGGGAGGAGCCCACGCTGGGAGGAGCCTGCTGGGAGGGCTGGTTATCTCCAGATGGGGCTGGGCTTTCAAAACAGCCCTTCCCCACAAGTGAAAACAGTCTGGGGGCCCAGCGAGGTGGGGATTGGGTGCTTGCCGCCAGCGGAGGGAGGGTGGGGCCGGGCTCGACCGGCCCCTCCCCCTCCGCACCCACCACTCCCAGTCAGTGTGGCAGGACCCAGGCCCAGTCTGTCCTCACTGTCCACCCTCTCCTGGAGCCTCTGGTTCCTCCGCCCCAAGCCATCATTCTCCACGCTTATGACGCCCAGCAGACCTCTGGCCAGGCAAAGACCACCCACTGCCCCCACCCAGCAGCCCCCACCCCTTGCTGCCTCTCAGCCTACTCGGCTGAGCTGCCCCCCAGGCCAGCGCAGACTCACCCCACCTCCTCCTCCTCCTGGGCCCTGTGTCCAGGGAAACTGTGCTCTCCTCCCAGTACCTGGCACATGTGGCCCACGCCAGGTGCCAGCCACTTGCAGAGGAGCTTTGAATCCCACTGCTGTCAAGGCAGAGCACCCCCTCCAGCCCCTCCTGGCCCCTCCAGGAGCAGCTGTCCCCTGCAAGGCCCCACTGCCCCTGTCTCTTACCTCCGAGGGCTCCAGCAACAAAATCCATGGACAGTGTGGGTGGTAGGAAGGCCCTGGGGTCAGCCTGCCTCGGAGAGGTCTGATGCCACCTCCAGGGTGGTTCCAACAGCTCCCAATTGGCTCCTCTCAGACCTTAAGTACCTGCGGTGGGGGGCAGGGGACAGGAAACAGGAGCCTGCTGACCAGTGGCCCTGAAGGCAGAGGCCATGCTAGACAGCAGGCGGGTCAATGGACTCCCTCCCACCCTACCCCAAAGGACACTTGTCCCAGTGCCCTCAGGACCCAGATGTCAGGAAGTATGTGAGAGGCCACAGGAGGTGTCAGGCTCTCAGGAAGCAAGCTCACTGTCCCCACGCCTGCAGGCCTGGGCCTCCAGCCAGTCTAGACACCTCCTGGGGAGGCTGTGATGCCCCCATCCCACCAAACCCAAGCTCAGGCCTTATCCTTGCCCTTGGGCCTTCTCACCTCCCCTGGAATTGCTCCCACCCAGGGAACCCTCAAAGCTCCCTTGCTTATTCATTCAACAAACATACCACTTATATGTAGAATCTAAAAAAAAATGAGATAAATGAACTTATTTACAAAACAGAAACAAAGGAAACCATAAGCAAAACAAAAAGGCACAACCTATGATATGGGAGAAAATACTTGCAAAAGATAAAACTGACAAAAGCTTAATTCCCAGAATATATAAACAGCTCATACTACTTAGTAACAAAAAAACAAACAACCCAATCCAAAAATGGGCAGAAGGCCCAAACAAGCAATTCCCCAATGAAGACATACAAATGGCCAATAGGCACATGAAAAAATGCCCAATATCGCTAATTATCAGAGAAATGCAAATCAGACCTACAATGAGGTAGACTGAATGGCCATCATTCAAAAGTCCACAAATGATAAATGCTGGAGAGGGTGTGAAGAACGGGAAACCATCCTACACTATTGGTGGGAATGTAGTTTGGTGCAGCCATTATGGAAAACAGTATAGAGATTCCTCAAAAGGCTAAAAATTGATTTACCATACAATCCAGCCATCCCATTCCTGGGCATATATCCAGAGGGAACTTTAATTTGAAAAGATACAGGCACCCCAATGTTCACAGAAGCACTATTTACAATAGTCAAGGCATGGAAACAACCTAAATGTCCATCAACAGATGACTGGATAAAACAGTTGTGGTATATTTATACAATGGAATACTACTCAGCCATAAAAAAGAATAAAATAATGCCATTTGCAGCAACATAGATGGACCTGGAGATCGTCATTCTAAGTGAAGTAAGCCAGAAAGAAAGAAAACTACATGATATCACTTACATGTGGAATCTTAAAAAAAAGACAAATGAACTTATTTACAAAACAGAAACAGACTCACAGACATAGAAAACAAACTTATGGATACCAGAGGGGAAGGGAGTGGGAAGGGATAAATTGGGAGTCTGAGATTTGCAGATACTAACTACTATATATAAAATAGATAAACAGTAAGTTTCGAGTTTCTACTGTATAGCACAGGGAACTATATTTAATATCTTTTAATAGCCTCGGCTGCACCCAGGCCCCGTCCCCAGCGAACTCCAGTTGGCAGGGAGGGAGTCGGGGAGACAGGCCACCGATGACTAGGTGTCTGGGAGGTTGGTCAGAACCCTCCGGGGAGCAGCCCAAATGCAGGTCACAGCCAGTGCACCATCTGCTCCGTCTTGTTCACAACTCCCTGGTCCCACACTGTTCCTGTCGATTCCACATTTGTCTTCCTGGCCCCGGGGCCCCGGCCAGGTCTGCCTTCACTCTGAGTCCCCAGAGCCCAGCCAGGGACCAGCTCTGAGCAGGGCTCACTGTCAATTTGACCTCTAACCAAACCAGGACACTCCTGAAGGCCACCTCTGTCTGCTGGTCACTGGAAACCATTGACAAGAATGGTGAGCCCCCAGCAGTGTACCCCGCTTTAGTTAACCAAACACTCTTCCTTCACCAGCTCATGGGGTCCTCATCACAACCCTGAGAAGGAGGCAGAGTTGATGGTTCCATTTTAGAGATGGAGACACCGAGGCCCAGAAAGGGGATTCATCCGAGGCCATGAGGACAGCAGGGCCAGATTTGATCATGAGACCCTCTAACAACCAGCCCCTCTCTAATGCCGAGGGCCAGACCCTGATGCCTGTAAGCCCCGCCCTTATGGTTGTGACCCCAGTGGTGAGCTCAGCACGTCCCCCCATGTGACCCACATGAAGTCCTTCAAGGACACTGAGGCTCAGGGAGGCGGTGCACGTGCCCAAGGTCTCACACAGTAAGCGTCCCGTTAACAAGAAAGCTGGCAGGACTGGAGACAGGTGTTGACATGGCAGGGTCCTGGCTGCCCTGTCCAGGTGGCCCTCAGGGCAGGGGCTGCCTGTCCACCTATTTCCTGCCTCTGATGAGTGAACCTGCAGGCCGGCCTTGAACAGGCTGGTGCTGATGGAGGGGAGCCCCACCTCCACCTGCCCAGCTGTTTGTGGAGTGAGTGGGAGACACAGGCTGGCAGTGGCCACTGCCACGACAGAGGGCAAAGGGCAGGATGCAGCTCTTCCAAGGCCAGTCCTGATGCCATCCTGGCCTTTAGTGAGACACAACTCAGCGTCCAGTTAGGAGCCAGGCTGCCAGCCAGATTTGAAGAAATCCCAGCTCTGCCACTCATCCCAGCTCTGAGACTTAGGGAAAACCCCTTGACTTCTCGACACCCCCATCTCTGCACTCACTGAATGAAGAGAGTAGCTGCCTCACATCTGTGACCACTCAGGGCAAGCTCCGGGGGTCCTTGTGGGAGTGGCCAGCCAAATGCTAAGGCTGCATTAGTAGGAGCATAGGTTCTAGGAGGAGGGAGGTGACAGTCCTGTTCTGAGCAGGGCAAATACAGTTGGGACTTGGGTTCAACTGCAGATGCTACACTCGAGAGGCCAGTGCCTCAGATGATGAGGGAGCTTGAGGCCTTGGTCTAACTGAGAGAGCAGGGAGCGGTTTGGTCTCATGTTTCCTGCAGGGTCTAATGCAGTAAGCGCCACCCACTCTCTGGCACCTGAGCCAGAGCCCAGGAATTGCCCTGAACAGCTTTCCTCCTGCACCCGGCTTCCAGTGAAGCACCCAGCCTTGAGGTCAACCCTCTGAAGTTCATGTTCAGATCCACTCCTGCTAGCCATCTGCACAGCCCCCAGCTGCCTCGTCTCCCTCTGGCCAACAGCCCACCCAGCCCATGCCCCCTACTCATGCAACGCACACTGCATGCCAACTCCATGCTGCGTTCTAGGCACTGGGCCACAGCAATAAACACAGGCCAAAGTCCCTTCCCCAGGATCTTATGTTCCAGGGGAGGAGACAGACAACCAACACGATAAATAACCAAAACAGTGTCTGCCAGAGGGCAGGTCAGTGCCACTGAGAGTCAGAGTAGAGGGGACAGGTAGTGTTGGGAGGGTGTTAGAAAGGGCAGCCCAAGAGGTGACATTTGAGACGAGCATGTTTTCTCGGTCACTGAAGCCAAGTTTCACCTGCCTTTTGTCTCCTGAACAAACACACCCAGACGCTACCTTCCTCCACAGCAGAGACAGAAAACAGGCCACCTCACTGTTTGGGCCACTTAGCACAGGTCTAAACATCTCCCCACCGGGCTGTGAGCTCCTGGCAGGCAGCATCAGGCTAGACTTGTCCATGAGCCCACAGCGCTCAGCACAGGGTGAGCAGCCTGGGGAGACTGGACGAAGAAATGCCTGAGAAAATGATTCAGTGAATGGATGGGTGGATTGATGGATGGACAGACAGATGAATGGAAGGACTGACTGATGGAAGGACAGACAGGCGAATGGAAAGGTGGTGGATAAGTGGACAGGTGGATGGATGGATGATGGATGAACAGATGGACAGAGGAGCCCCGGGCAGGGTCACCTGCCCACACCTGTCACGGGAGAAGGCAAAGAAGACCTCTGGTAGCTGGGTGGGCAGGGGTTTTGGCCTGAGAGAACCCCACATGGTTTGGGGAAAATCTCAGCCCAAGTTTGGCTCCTGGCTCCCCCTCTCCCAGCTGTGTGACCTTGGCCCAGGTGTGTGGCCTCTCTGAGTCTTGCATGGATGACAGTAGACCTGCTGGGGGCACCTCTCCCAATGGGAAGTGTTGTTATTCTTAGCAGCAAGGTTGGCTTTCGGCCTCCTCCACCAACAGCAGAGCCGCATCATGTGTGGCCCACAGGAGACCTGAGCAAGGAATTCCGAGCAGTTCCCTAGGGGGAACAGACCTGACACAAACATCCGGGGCCCCTGCCAACGAAAAGGGCTCTGAGAAGGGACCGGACACAGAAGGGGGGCTTGCTGGCTAAGGTGTCATGGAGGAGCCTGGCACATCCTAAAAGGCATTCTTACATTTTATAAGAAAAGGAATAACTACAAGTTATTAACAAAAAATCCAGACCAAAATGATGCAGCCAGCAAACAAAGTGAAAGGCCGGCAGCCAGGCCCGCGTCCCGCCTCCCAGTAGGATGCAAGCAAACACAACATTTTCTTTTTTCACTCTTGTTTTGCAACTTACTTCCTTTATCATCAATACTCCTGGGCCGCCTGGCCTCCATGGTGCTTGGGGACTCACCTCCTTCTGCAGATCCATGGTGCCCGTGGTGTGGCTGGGGGACGTATGTGGACAGGAGGACGTATGTGGACAGGAGGCGGCGGAGCCAGGCTGCCTGGGCTTGGTCCTCGCCGGGCACTTCTCACCACGTGACCTGCCAGGACCTCAGTGTCCCTGTCTGTAAAATGGCAGTTCTGCTGCCTCCCACCCTGTGGCTTCGGGAGGACTAAAGGGTCTGCAGCCATAAGGCTCCTAGAACCAAGCCTGCAGGCAGTAGGTGCTCTAAACACCGCCATTATGATTTAACCTGCTAGTGATGCACTTTGGATCGTGTTTGTACATGCAAGTGTAATACTCTGTGTGCTGCAGAAACTGCTCCAAGGGTCACACTTTGGGGTCTTTTGTTTCGGGGGCACATTCTCAGAGGGGAGTTTGCTGGGCCAGAGTCACGTGAACTATTTTTAGCTATCACATACTTTGCATGAATTTTGGCAGGACTTGGAGGGGCCGAGGATGAGCAGTGGGGCTTCCAGGCAATGGAAATTGTTCAAGAGCCCAGAGTGGGCAGCGGAGGACCAGGCCTTCTCCAGGGATCAGCAGCCCTGGCATTTCTGGAAAAGGGAGCTCCTTGGCAAGACAGAACTAGGTCAAACGAGCCAGGTGCTCTCCCACCTCAGTCTGTGACTGGCAGCAAGCCACTGACCTCCAAGCCTTAGCTTCCTCATCTGTAAAATGGTACAGGAGACAAGTCTTTCCTCTCTGGGCCTGGCCCCACTCTGCCTGGACAGCATGATGCCCAGCTGGTTGCTGCAGACCACACATCCACAGCAGGAGGAGATGTGTATGTCTAAGGTGTGACGGGTTTGCAGGGTGGGGGGAGTAAGCCCCACCTCAGTCCTGCCAGATACCCTGGTCCCCCCTGACATCCTGAGGGGTTAGGGACCCGATTCCCAGGACCTCAGGGCTGCAAAGCATGTGACAGGGCGTTCCCTGCCGTCTCCCCTGCCTGTGCCTCCACCCTGGAAACAGGGTGAACAGGAAGGCCTGCCCCACCGCTCTGGTTCCCACTCCTGCTGGCAGACCTGCTGGCCACTGCGGCCTTTCCCTCCGAGCTCAGCACAGGTGTCAGACCCAGCCTCCAGGCCTGCTGTGAGCAATGGATGGTGACAACTGGCAGAAGACCTGGAATTTGAGCCCAGCTCTGGCATAGGTGACACCGATTAACTTAACCCCAGGACTCAGTTTCCCTATCTGCAAACAGGGACAACAGCTACCTTCGGCCGGGTTAACAGAGGTAAGGACTTGGAAGGCTCCTGGCGCTGGTGATCACATGCAGCAGAAGTGACCTCGGGGTGCCAGCCAGCAGTCTTAAGCCTGAACCCGCTGCTGACTTGTTCCTGGACAAGTGGTCGGGCTCCTCCAACTCCTGCCCCACACCCTAGGCTGGTCTCTTCAGCTCCCAGGCACCCAAGCTGTAGCCCAAGGCTGCTGCTCACTTCTTCCAGCCCCCTGAGCCCCCTTCATGACCTGCCCAGGAGGCATCTTCAACCCTGGGGTCCACTGGCTGGAAAGGCTGAGCGGGTAACCCCCCTGGGCCTCAGGTTTCTTGCCTAGACAAGATGACTTCTGACCCCACCCAGATCCAAGACCCAGGGATTGGACTGAGGAAGGGGAGGCTCTCTCCAAAGCAAGGCCTGAGGCCTATCACACCTGGTAGTTTGGGGAAAGAAGCTACCGACTTCTGTCAATTATTCATTCACTCACTCATTCATTCATTCCAGGCCTCACGCTGGGTGCTGGGCTCCAGAAATGATTCGGATGCCACCCTCACCTCCCTGCAGCCCAGCCTGGCTGGGGAGCATATCAATTATCCAATATTGCACAAGAAGTTACCCTCAAATGTAGACTTACGGTATCAAACTTTTTATTATCTCACAGTCTCGGAGGCCCAGAGATCCGGGACTGCTTAGCTTTGTGACTCTGGCTCAGGGTCTCTCAGGAAGCCACTCTAGCTGTCAGCCAGGGCACACAATCTGAAGCTTGGTAGGGGCTTGAGGACCCCCTTCCAGGGTGACTCGCCCACGTGGCTGTCAGCCGGAGGCCTCTCCACCGGACCGCTTGCGTCCTCACAACATGGTGCCCAACTTCCCCCAGATTCGGGGGTCCAGGAGAGGGGGCAAAGGGGCGGCCTCAAAGCCTTTACAGTCAGGTCCGCCCTCAAAGGGGGTGGGGACCCACTCACAGGCAGCAATAGAAGAACCTGCTTGAATGGGCGCCCCAGTGTGGACAAGAATGGCAAGGAGTGCCAGGGTTGGGCTTGGAACACCCTGGTTGCAGCACACGGGCACATCTCACTGGTGTAGGCACAACACGTCTAGGGGAAGCGGTGGGCCTGGTGGGGGAGTGGCAGGTGAAGGAAGGGAGCTGGGATCAAGTCCCGGGGAGGGGAGCCACCTGGGCCAACTGGGAAGGAGAGGCACATCTTGGCAGGAAGCCTCCGGAGGGCAGGCTTACTGGGAGTCCTCCCCCAATGCCCCCCAACAGATGCTCAAAGCAGGGTGACTGAAGCCAGACTGCCACCCACCATTTGCACAGCAAGGCCCCACATGGGGTTCATCTGGGAGGTGAGTCTGGCCCCCAGCCGTGTGGCACAGAAGCCCAGGGTCTGGCACCGAAGCCCAGGGTCTGGCACCCAGAGAGGCCGTGGTGGGGGCTCCAGAGGCAGAGTAGGAGGTTCGGGCTTGGGGGAGGGGACACTGCCCTCCCTGCTCAGGAACCACTGCCCAGGTGTGTCTGGCAGGAGGATTGCCCGAGGCTGGGCCGGGGGGGGGGGTGGTTGGGAGGAGCCACAGGAGACAGGAGGGGCTCAGAGCTAGCTAAGGCCCCTCCCACCCGGAGAGGTTCTGGACTAGGGGAACTCGGACCCTGGTTCCAATAACGACTGCAAGGCCCGCCTCTCGGCTCAGAACACGTGGTTCCCTGCCCGCCGCCCCGCCCCCTGCCGCCCCATCACCGGCCCAGGTGGGGATACACTGCCCTCCTCTGGACACTGCTCTGGGTACCTGCTCCCACTGACCGCCAGTCTGGGACAGTCTGCTCATCCAGCTGTCCCCCACTGCGACAGTGGGAGCCCCTGGAGAGGGCACAGCCGCTGGCCCCAGGAGGTCTGCAGACTGCACCGACAACTCCACGGGCTGCAATCACATACCATGTCCACACTTGGCCGAGCTCCCCCAGCCCAGCCCCTCTCTCCAGTTGGCCCAACCTGGCCTGGGGACCATCACTTTGGCCTTCAGGGTCCGGGGCATCCCCAGGACAGACAGATCCTCCTTAACTATTTTTACACCAGACGTTTGACACACACAGACACATTCGCCCTGTCTATTTATATCACTCCCCATCTTGAGTTTCTGGTCATCTCATAATCTGGCCAGAGCCTCCCTCACTCCTGCCTCTCGGTCCACTCTGAAGCCAAGCCAGGGTCGGGCGGGCCAGAGGCCCACAGCTCACCTGGAGTGGTAGCCCTAGGGAAAACTATGAACGTTTCCAACTGAATGAAGATACAAAAAACCCACACAGCACGGTGGGGACTTTGGGGTTGACTAAAGTCAACAGGGTGAACTCCTTAAAGTCTACCCAACAGGAAAATTCTGGGCGCTGTGGGCTCGGGAGGCTGAGAGGCCACCAGGACAGTGGCTGGCTGTCCCCAAGGGGTCCCAGGCTATCTACCTTTTGAGGCCCAGAGCAGACTCGCTCACTGGAGAGGCTAAGTCACTTCCAGAGTGGACTAGACTAGAGGCTGGAGGGACAAATGTTTATCCACCAGAAGAAAGAGGCCCGCTGTGCAAAGCCAGGGCTCATCAGCAGCAGGCCGCACACCAGTTGCTGGGTCCCTAGGCCCTCAGCACAAAACCACCCCGCCAGTTCACTGCAGCATCTCCAGCAGCCAGAAGAGGACCCTCCTGAGCCAAGGCCTGGAGCCCAGCTGTGGGGTCAGGGCTAAGGAAAGCCTTCAGCACCTCAGCTGATTAAATTAATTCTCTTCTATTTCCTGCCAAATGTCAGCAGCTAAAGGCATAGAGTGGAGGCATTTTGCTCTAGAAGACCAGCAGGGCTGGGTCTCCCCTGGCTCCGTGATCTCCTTCACTGGCTCTGGCCCCTAGAACCCTCCTGAACCCATTTTACAGGTGATGAACCTGAGGCAAAGACGGCCCACAGGGTCACACCGCCAGGAGGGGTCCAAGTTGAGAATGAAAAGCAAAGCCAGCGCTTTCCTGAACCTGTCCTTGGGGATGATCTCAACCCAAGGTCCCCAGGGTCACAAGAACCCCTGAAGAGGCCAGTTTCAATGCAGGTTTTGCCCCTACCTGCTCCCTGAGGGCAGAAGTGGGGCCTTGGAATCTGCATTTTTGCTGTCACCCTGGGACTCCGATTCCAGGGGCCTGGGTTGGGAGGAACTGTGGCCACAAGGTAGAACAGCCCAGAGCCTGGACCGGCTGCTCACCCCGGGGCGCGCTCCTCAGCCGCCTGCTCACCCCCTGCCATGCCAGGCCCTGTTTCGTGTTAGTAAAAAGGACAGACAGGGTTCCCACCCTGGTGGAGCTTGAATTCTGGTGGAAGGGAGGTGATAAACACACACAGGAAAACACGTCACCCCAGGAGCTGGACCACAGCAGGGCAGGGGGATGAGGGGCTCCCCACTCTAGACAGGGAAGGCCAGTCAAGCCCCTTTTGAGGAGAGAACTGAGCAGGGACCTGAGCTCTGGAGATGACCCCAGCAAGGCTGGGAGGAGCTTCCACCTAGGGGAAGCAGCCAGTGCAAAGGCCCTGAGGTGGGAGTGAACTTGGAGTTGTGAGGGCGTGGCCAGGTCCCCTTGGGCTTAGAGGCCCTTGGCTTGGGTTTTATTCCAAACGGAAGGGGAGCCAGTTGACAGCCCTGTCCTCCCCAACAGTCTTTGCCCGGGAGCTTTGGAACCTGTCCCGGTGGCTCCTATCCTAGAATTATACCTGCCCTGGCTCCCAGCCCCACCCTGTGCACCCTCTGGCACAGCCTAACCCCAGCAGGTCTACACAGCTGTTGCCTCAGTCGGCCCCACCCCACTCGCCCTGACACCTTGGAGCTCCAGCCTTGCTCCCATCCCACCCGGGGTCCAAACAGCCTCCTGTCACTGAATTCAACAGATTCCAGGGTGAGAACATTAGCAATTTTCTTTTTAGAACGTGCCAGCGTTTCTAATTTTTCCACACTAAACCTGTCTTATGTAAGAAATTATAAAAGCTGTACGAGGTGGGTGGGTGTAGCTCAGTAGTAGAGCGCATGCTTGGCATGCACAAGGTCCTGGGTTCAATCCCCCATGCCTTGATAAAATATAAATTAAAATTTCTTAAAAAAAAAAAAAAGCTGTGCAAAATAAAAACCCTACCATGCACGTTCAGTGACCCGGCTTTAACCCTGGCCCCGCTCGCCCTCTTCCCCTCCTCGCTGTCCTCCTACTGCTGGAGCCTTGGTCCCCTCCTGCCCCTTGGAGGCTGGGGTCTTAGCACAGCAAGGCAGCTTCCCCTGGGTGGGGCCCTGGGGCTCTGGGGAACGTGAGGAGTTTGAAGCAGCACATTCCGTGCTGTAATTTTATCTTCAGGAAATGAAACAGAACAACAGACGGGGGCCCAAATGGCTGATGTAATAATGCAGGCCCATTGCACACGGACTCATTTACTTGGCTGTGACTTCTCTTCACTTCTTTCTGGGCTCTCCCTAACTGCCATGGGAGGCCCTGGAGGTCAGGATGGAGCGTCTGCCCTGTCCCCGCACAGGCGCAGAGAGGAGTTTAATCACCATCTGTGCACCACTCGAGTGCATGACTCTTGGGCAGAAGGGAAATGCATAATTCTTTAGGGAGAGATGGCTTTCAGGAGAAATGTGATTTTACGGTTTAGCAAGCCAGCAGTACACGTGAGTGACCCCATCCCCTCGCAGTGCCTGCCTTCACCTCTTCCTCACTGCCCCTCCACCAGCAACCTCATCTGGACCCCTGTAGGGTCTGCCCAAACAGGGCTTTCCTTCAAGGAGCTTTCTGAAGTTCAAATATTGAGTGTCTACTGTGTATCAGGCTGCTGGCCCCCTTCCCAAGGACCCCCAGGGGGTCAGGGCTCATGCAACCTGTCCCCAGAATGACAGGAACTTAAAAGCACTTGCATTCTCTTAAAAACAAAACAAAGCAGCTCCTTCTTGTCTCCTTCTTGATCGTCCCATGATAATTTTCGGACTCACTGCCCTGTTCAGGTTCTTGACTTTCCTCTCAAACCCCCCCAAAACAGGGATGGAAGCAGAAAGCTTTACCTCCTGAGGACTCAGTGACCCCCTGTTCCTAGGGGTGAGTTACCCGGATGGATGTAGGTTATCCAGTTTAATTGCCATGGCCTCGGAGGCCTCCAGCCATACGAGTATTCCCATAGTCAACTCCTGCCCGTTTGGCTCTGGGCTTCTTCTGGGGCCCACTCACTGTTCTGCCTTACAGGCCTTGTGAGGCATGAGCTGGGTCAGCGGCTGGCGATAGTCAAACCCAGGCCTCCAGACCCCTAGTTCAGGGCCCACCAGCCATCACAAGCACTGGACTAGGAGTCAGCAGACCTGGGTTTGGGTTTCTGCTTAATGAATGTTCTATGTAGATTCTAATAAAAGCGAACAACACATGATCGTTGGATTCCTGGTGGCCTCTGTATCACCATGGTTCACTGCTTACCGACCCCTGACATGTACCCCTGAGGACCAAGTATAGCCTAAAACCTGTCCATGAGACACGTCCATTGTAATCCCCATCCCGATTTCAGACCTGGTAAAATGCAAATAAAAGAACAGTGTGATCTGCAACCCAGAAACACCGCACAGTGTGGTCCTGACCACAGGATCGTGAAGAAGGAAGTTCGGACCAGGCCTGAAGGCATGAAGATGTTATCTGACTCTCATTGTGATGCAGAAAGCCCCCAGCCAAGCCCAGTCCCAACTGGACAGACTTCGTGACGCGCTGGGGAAGGAGGCCAGGGGACCGGAACCCTCCCCAGGGGACAGGGAGGGGTCGTGGCCACCGTCAATCTCAGGTACCTGGGAGGGAAGGGAGCGCAGGGAGCGGCGTCGGACTCCGCTCCTACTTAACCCTCCATCTCCCGCTGTCCAGAGCCCAGCGCCCTACCACTTCATCACCTCCGCACACTCCCTCCCCTCTGTCTGGCTCGCCCGCTTCCCAGGTCTCCCAGAGCCGAGGCCGGATGACTGCTCCCTCTGGCCGCCGCCAATGGACGCGCCGCGATCTGGTCTCTCCCGCCTCGCAGCTCTTGAGCCAGTCCAGGAACCTCCCCTGCTCCACAACCTTCCGCGGCTCCCGCAGTCAGCGCTCAGGTGAGGGCCCCCGAGGGCCTGGCCACGCCCTTCGCCCCGCGCAAGGTGGGCCAGGAAGCCAGAAGCCCCAGGCCCACCGCCTGGAGGGCGCACAGACGGGAAGGGCGAAGACTCCCGCAGGTAGTGCTTCGCCGCCGAAGCAGTATCACAAGTAGTGTCCGAGCCTTCAGGCCGCGGAGGGTCCTGGAACTCCACGTCGTTTGCCGCGGTGTGTCCCCATTATACAGGAGAGGACCCTGAGGTTGGGCGGCCGAGTTGGGATCTGAACCCAGGTCCCAGGATTCCAGGCCCACTCCAGAGCGAGTGCACGCCACCTCCGGCCCAGCTGATCCGCATCGCTCACGCCGGGAAGTTCCCGGGCCGAGCAGGCAGTGGGCCCCCCGGCCCGACCTAGCTCCACGGTCCCTCCGCGGCGAACACCAGGTTTCCTCTCCCGGCCGGGGTGAGCGGGCGGGCGCACGAAGCACATTCTTTGTCTGCAGCGCCTGTGCACCTCCGCCGCCCGCCCGCCCGCTACGTGCCCCCCGTTCTGCCCGCCCAGCCCGCCCAGCCAATGAGGCGCGGCGGCGGCGCGCAGGGCCTGGGGTGTTGTCCGCGCCTCGCCCGTCCATTGGTTGAGCTCTGCGCCCCGCCCGAGCCCGGCTGGTCGGTCTTGGGGGCGGGACTCGCGGCCCGAGGTGAGGGACCACCGGCTGCGAGCGGAGTGTAGCTGGAGTGAGCACGCCGGCCGGCGAGGGACGTGCGCCCGGCGAGGAGTAGCGCCCTGAGCCGCCGCCGTTGCCGCCCCTAGACCTCGGCCTGCGCGGGGCTCCGCGTTAGGAGGCGGCGGCCAGGCCAAGTCCCAGCCCAGCAAGGCCGGGGAGCCCTCGACGGCGACCTGTCCGGCGAGGGGCCAAAGAAGGAGGACAAGGAGGAAGGGCGGCGTCGCCGGGGACCCGGCAATGGCGCTCGACTTTCTGGCTGGATGCGCTGGAGGTAAGGAGGCAGGCGGGTCCGGCATGAGGGCCTGGTACGGCGGGCGCCCGGAGCAAGGCGTCTGGGATGCGAGGCCATCTCACCTAGGAGCATTCGGCCCAACGGCTTACACTGTGGCTGAGGTTTCCTCGTCTCTAAAATGGGACAACAATGCTCTCGTCTCACCGAGCTCTCGTGGGCGTAAATTGGCATCAAGCCTGGAGGGCGCCTAGCGCGCTGTCCTCGAGGGCAAGTGTCTTTTAAGTCCTTCGGGGCACGTTCGTACGAGAGGTCGGGGGCTCCGGGGCAGCACCGTGGCTGCCAGGGGCCTGCCAGAAGGATACCCCACTGCCGTCCTCGCCCGAGGTCATCGGATGGCGAGGCCCTGAGCACATCTCTCTCACCTCCTCCTCCGGCCCCCACCCACCCGGAGCGGGGTCTCCTCCCTGGGCCCAAGAAGTTTGAGACTGGCTCTACCCACTCTCCCGCAGTCCGCCTGGTGGGGCTGCGGCCAGGCCACCGGACGACCCCCTAGTGGGTTGGCCTAAAAGGCGCCGAGTCACGTCTTGGAGCCCCGTCCCCAGCTTATATGCCGTTCAGTGAACTGCTGGGAGGGCAGACTACACCCGGGTGGCAGAGTGGCCCTGACACGCCATGTGAGCTAGGCCTTGGGCACACGCGTGCGTGTAGCCGGTATGGGGCACCTTCACCGAGGCGGGGACGCGGCGCTGGGGTCCTCTCTAAGCCTGTGTACCCAGAAGGACCTGAGTCTCTGCTGTGGCCTGACCGTGGGCGTTTCTCTGCTTTTACTTAAAGGGTTAATTTATTCAACAAGTAGTCAGTGGGAGCCTAGTTTACCTATCAGGGAGTGGGGCTGAGAGACGCGGCAGAGGACCGGCTGGGTGGCCCCAGGCCCGGTCCTGCTCCGACGTTTCCCACGACGGATGCTTCTCTCCTCCAGCACCCGCCCTTGTTTTCACTCTGCATCGGCTTGGGCTCGCTCCAGTAAAGCTCTCAGCTACCTGCCAGCGTGGGCATCTTGGAGGAAGAGGAGTGAGTAGACTAGCAGTGGCCTGAAGTCTTTAAACGGTGTGGCGCAGCTTCCTGCTCTGGGCGAGAGGAGGCTGGTAGAGAAGGGAGTGTTCTAGGGAAGTGTCCCCTGTGGTTACCCAGTCGGGTCTCCAGGCCTCAGGAAACAGGCTAGAGGGGAGGAAGAAACCCCAGAGCTTCCTGTAAATTGGGGAGCATTTTTCCCAAGCCCAGGGTGCAGAGGAGACAGGAGAGGTCGGTCTCTGTGTCCAGCTCGCAGTTCCACCCAACTCCATCCCACTCTCTGCTCTTCCCGTCCCTCTCGGGGAACCTCCCCAGTGTCCTGCTACCAGGCCGCTGACTCCTCCTGGGCCCCAGACCCTTCTCTACTTACCCACAGTGGTAGCTTAGTCCAGGGCTAATGCCCCTTTCCAACTTCTTGGGGAGTGTGGGTTCTTTCCCCAGAGGGATGGGATTCCTTCTATACTCACACAGGTGTCCTGGGAGCCATGAGGTTTGAGGTTTGGGCCAGGCCCTTCCTTCAGACACACATGTTAAGTCACTCTGGGCTCTTGCTTGTGCAGGGCCCTGCCTGGGGTGTCTTGTGCCCATCCTCACCAAGCCCACCTGGGAGAGAGCCTGTCTAGGTCCCAGGGTTGGAGTAAAGACAGGGTCCAGAACTCTGGGGAGCTGTAGGCCTCCACAGCCCCACCCCACTATCTGGGTCCAAGTGGAAGCATAGGGCAGGTGGTGCCCACTTCCCCTTCGTGTGGGTAGAGGATCAGCAGCTCCTGGGCCCAGGGACCCTTTCCTAGTATTAACCCAGGAGAAACCTAGGCCTTGAGAAGTGGAAGGATTAGTGCAGATCACACTGGCTCCTCCAGTGGGGCGGGGCCGCCCTGCTCTCCCCTTCCCCCAGCCTCAGGGCGCTAGGGGCCGGCCTGCGGGACAGTGAGCTGATTGTGTCCCAGGCCAGCCTTCCAGGCCCCTGGCACGGCCTGGCCAGAGCTGAGGGGCCGTACAGAAACTGCACAGGCAGCACCCCTACCTGGGGGCCCGGCCCCAGGGGCCCCCGCCTGCTTCCTTTGGGTTTGGGCTCCTCAAGGCCTAGGGCTCAAGGCAGATGATGGCTATCTTTCCAGGGTTGGAGTGGGGGTTACTGGGGTGGCTGTTGATTCCTGGGAGGAAGCACAGTAAATCACCTCTGATTGGCTGAGTGTGGGCCTCGTGTTCAACATCACCCTCAGGGAGGCAGGGTGGGACCTTGATTGACAGTATCCCCGAGGCTTCATGGGGTCAAAGGGTCCAAATGCCTACCCACACTCCCCCACAAGGGATCAGTCCCAGGTCTTGGGCCCATTGGACCTTGGGCTCTGGATGGAGATCTTCCTGCTGCGAGTATGGATGAGAGGTGGTGCAGAGAGAAACTCAACCGTTGGCAGAGGGACCCCACCATGGGGGACAGGTCAGTCATCCTGGTGTTCCTTCCCACCACCTCTGCTGCCAGGTGCCTCCAGGACAGTGGTCCCCACTCCTGCCCTGGAGGGTCATGGGATGGCGGGGGTGCCCCTGAAAGTCCAGCTCATGTAGGGCAGTGGGCACTGGCTTTGGAGTTGGGGAACAGGGTCACTTCAGCTGCTGTGGCTATAGGCCTCAGTGTCCTCTCGGGCAGATGGCTCTGCAGGCCTCCTGGCTCTCAAGGTGACTGGGAGGTTAAAAGGATGGGCTTTGGGGGACTGGAGGGCCCCACAGCCCACTCTGTTCCTATGGACGGGCACGTTTTGGGCGAGGGTGACCCAGCCCTTCACCTGAGGGCACTACAACAAATTGAGGGAGAAAGTAGGAGATCCTTGGTGGGGCTCCCAACAGAGCTGGTGGGGCGAGGGGTGCCCCGCCCACCCTGGAGGCTGAGGAAGGCTGCGGCTGAAACCTGGGCAAGCCTGGAGCCAGAGGCAGGGCTGTCCACTCACTGGAAGGGGACCCCCCCGAGGTGGGCCTGGCGGCAGGTGCCGCGGCTGGTGAGAGGAAGAAGACAGGTGGCAGGCAGACCCCGGCAGTGCTAGGTTTTCAGAACCCAAGGAGATGCAGTTCCGGCCCAAGAAGGGAGGTTCCAGAACTAGGATTTTCAAAGTCATAAAATTCAAAACATGAAATGAAGAAAAGGGTAGATCTCAAATGATAGAAACAAAGTGTGTCTCAAAGACCAGAAACACAGAGGTGGGAGTCCAGACAGAAAGACAGACTTGGGGTGTCTTTTCCCCCAAGCTGTGAATGTTAGGGGTTCCAGAGGGAGAAAAAGTTCTAGAGATGATGAGTATGATGAATACCTAACAGTGGAAATCTTCTCTGACCAGAAAAAAGTGAGTCTGCAGACTGAAAGGGCTGGGGGAGTTCCAGGCAGGGTTATTTTAAAGAAAAAAGACACACACACCCTTGGTATCTCCTGGTGACAGTCCAAAAACCTTCAGATAAAACCTCAGAGGCTTCCTGACAGAATAAATAAACTATTGGCAAAGGAGAAGAAATACAGTGTCAGCGGGTTGCTCGTCCACAGAGCTGGAAACCAGAAGATTCTGGGACACGGCCACCCTAATGGCCTCAGCCCGGAATCCTCACCAGAGCACAGGACCGTTTTCCCAGATGGCGTTCAAGGAGCAGGTTTTGCAGATGAGCAGGAGTTCAGAGGGCGTGTCCCCATGCGTTACATCTGAGGGACATAGAAAGGCTCCAGTGATCAGAGCAGAGACTGCCCCCTCCAAGGTGGGGGGAGAGGTGTAGAGGGGAGGGAATCGCACCGAGTCTGGTGGGGCTTATAGGTGAAGACCAGTGGAAGCTGGCAGGGTGGGAGTCTTTTTGGGGTGGCTCTTAGGGGCAGTGTGGGACGGTGGGGGGCAGAGCGCGCCTCCTCTCTCACCCTGGGATGGAGGTGTGTGTGACGGTTCTGACCCTGTTTCTATGTGATGATGATGATGAGTGTTAGAAAGCAGCAGTAATGCTTAGATGAACCTACAAATTAACCAGCAGAAAGGGAATGAGGAGCAGTTTGCCTGAACCAGCAGAAACGTGGAAAGGGAAGGGATTACAATAAATCATGCCCATAAAATAAGATGGAGGCACGTCAGATCTCTTGTCTTGGCAAAACCTGAGACTGCTTCAGACGGATGGCAGAGACCAAAACCCAGCTGTAGGCTGTTTGTGGGACATCTGAAGCAGAGGAGTAAAACAGGGCCTGAAAATCAAGAACTGGACAAAACTGTACCAGGCACCTGTGACCCAACAGAAAGCTGGATTGGCAAAGTGGGTTTTAAGGTCCGAAGCACTAAACAAGGGGAAGAGGACATGATATAAAGATTAAAAATACAATTTATGAAGCAGTGCAAGAACTCCCATCAACTCTGGGGCGTCCCCCAACACAGTGCCCAGCTCTAGCGGGGAGGGGGATGCGTGGTTAAGGGGGAGGGCTCCGGGGCCAGGTCTGCGTTCCACCACTTACTTAGCTGTGTGGCGTGGACAAACTGCTTTTCTGTGTCTCAGTTTCCTCATCTGTAAAATGAGCAGGTCTTTATAGGAGTAGCAGAGGGGGTGTTAGGTACAAGACTAAGGACAGTAACCAGTAGGTAGAAACATTACTGTTTGTGACCCAACAAGTGTTGGCTGTTTTAATTACACACAAACACCACTAGCAATAAAAGGAGTACTTCGAGATGTACACCCATGAAATTCTAGGGAGGAAGGCATGGGAGTTGGTGTGGCAGTTACTTGACCTCCCTGAGCCTCAGTTTCTCCTTCTGTGAGGTGGGGGAACAGGACTGCCTGATTCACAGGGACGTTTACAACAGTGATATGTACAGCACGCAGGACTCTGAGAAGTGTTTGTGAGCCATTTGGAGGGGGAGCCTTTGTCCTTTGAGGGGGTGCTGGGTTTTGGCAAGTCCTGGACTGATACATAACCAAGCGTGAATGCGGAGTCACAAGCTGCCTCCCTGGGCAACAAGCTGGCTCCCAGGCAGAGAAGAGGGGGTGGGAAGCCAGCACCCGTGATCCGGTCCTGGGTCGGCACTTCCAGGGTGGGGGGCTGCCCTGGGGGAGGGTGGCGCTCACACCCACACAGGTGAGGAGAGTGAGGCTCAGACTCGAGGCCTTTGTGAGCTCAGCCAGCTGGTAGATGACAGCGAAACTTTAAATCTGCATGAGGCTCTGGCCCCAAGTCCAAAATCTCTGGAGCCCTTGACCATGCTAGGTATTGGAGCAATGGGACCATCTTAGAAGCGGCATGTGCAGCCTCCCAAGGGGCAACTTCTGTGGTCACCTGCAGTGAGCAGCAGGGTGGACTGAGAGACACCAGCTTTGAGTTGGATGGATCCTGGCTTGACCCTGGGGATGTCACCCTGACCTACCCTGGCCCCACCCCCAACCCTGGCCATGACGATGATAGGGCTCCCAGGCCATGCCAGGCACGCTGCAGCTCCCACACAGTCCCAGCCAGGTCTCCACCCCGCAGTGCGGTTTCAGGGCATTTGGGTCACAAGTCCTCCTTTCTTTCTCCAGGTGTGGCAGGCGTGCTGGTGGGACACCCGTTTGACACGGTCAAGGTGAGTCTCTTGTGGCGGTTTTATTCTCTGGCCCTTGTGGAGGTACAGACGTTGGAGGGAGGCCCACAGGGCTGGGGCAGCTGGAGGCGCCTTTCTGATGACCGCCGCAGGGACACTTCCAAGGTCTTTGCACAGGTTCTAGAGTAAAGGTAGACTCAGGGTTCTCCCCGCTGCCCAGGCGAGCGGCGGCTTGTCCAGCCGGCAGAGCGGGCCTGTCCTCCTGGGTCTGTCCTGACGTCTCCCACCCAGGGCTGAACTTCGAGATCCTTCCTGGGGCTTGGCCAGCTGGGACTTAGGGGCCAAAGTTACGTTTCCTTTTGCCCAGAGCGGGGACACCCACACTGTCCTTACGCAGAACTCCAGCCAGCTTCCTGAAAGAAAAGTTCAGAGAGAAAATAACAGAAAAGTCAAACCTTGTCAGTCCTTCCTGTGTCTGTGGTCTTCACAGGGCAGCGGTTATCAGTGCTGAGAAAGTGAGCGGTCGTTTCCTGAGGGCCAGTGTGCGCCCGCGGGGTGCTGATGACTCCAGACTGTGGCCCCTGTGCCGCGAGCCTGCACCTGGGACACTGTCGGGCTGTGGGCTCTCCGATGCCTCTGAAAGGAAACCAAGGAAGTCCATGTTCCCAGCTGGAAATTCCCAAATAAGATTTTCCCCCTGCTGTTGGCGTTTTTGTCCTTAAACGAGCCAAGTCAGGGCCCTTCCTTGCCGGCTTACCTGGGGGCCAGGTGAGCTGCAGGCAGCAGGCACTAGGCTAGACCTTGTGTCTCGCCGTCAACACTGTACTTGGCCCCACTTCCCACTGGGGCGAGGGCAGAGCGCAGGCGAGGATGTCATCCCTAGCTGGCAGAGTGGACTTCCCATCTCTTTTTTCAGGAGCCCAGGTGTTCCTGGGCCGAGAATAGGTCTTGTGAACTAGGGCTGGGATTTCCTCCAGTAAAGGCATGAGGGCCCTGCTGTATGCATTGGCTCTGACCAGAAAAAGTCCTGTCTCTGGGGCTTGTGCCCCTCCAGGCCCTCTGCCAGCCTTCTGCCCTGGGATCGTGGCCCGTCACGCTACCTCCGACCTGCATGGTGAGGGGCTGGCAAGATCACTGAAGCCTTTGTTCCCTGGGCTCAGCAGCGTAGTTTGTGCTGGACAAAATGCAAGTTCTCATGGGCACCAATTTCCTTCCCATCCACTGTGGGCAAATTTGGGGAGGAGGCAGAAGGGTCAGGCTTTCTGGCCAGGCAGGAGCCCCTGAGTCCCCCAACGCACCCGCTGAGAGTGAGGTGCTGTGGGATGCTGTCCCGTGCTCTGCCCAGCTGGCTACCCATGGAGCCTGCCTGCTGGCCGGGGAGCCCAAAGCAGCCTGGCCAAGGGCCCATGCTACGCCGTGCTCTATCTTGTGAGTACCTCTCAAACCTGCATCCAGCCAAGAAGTACCTCTGAGTCTCTTCCTCAGCCCAGCTTCGCAGAGATCTCTGCCCTCAGTCAGTCCCACCAAGCGGGGGTGGGGGCACTGTCCTGTGCCTCCAGTTCCCTCTGAGCACCTGAGCCATGACCTGGGCCCCCTGTAGTAATTCGGGTACAGGATCCTCTCCACCCCACTGAGTTCTTGTCTCTGGGACACCCCCCACCCTTACCTGGCACCTGGAGGGTGGTCTTTAAGGAAATCCATTTGTAACTGTGGCCCACCAGCATCACACCTGGGCAAACCTGTCTTTACAAGCCAAGCTTTTTACTACGAAGGGGGAGAACCTCCCCCCCCCCAGGAATGACCACTGCCACTCAACCTTGGACCCCCCCGTCCCACCACAGGCCCACACACTACTACACTGTGCTGACTAGAGAGCACATCCACTTTAATGCTGTATCCCCCTGCCTTATTATTTTTAAACTGGCTGTTTTCCATTATGAAATTTAAGCATTCTAATTAAAAGAAATTTGGGAAATGTGATAGATTTTAAATGTGTTTTAATCATCAGGTGCATACACATCTTTTTGGTTGGCTTTCTATTACATAAGTGATATAGGTCATAAACAAAACAAAACGTTAACCATAATAGAGAAATATAAATTAGGAAGAAAAAAAACAACAGTCCTATATGTAACTTTCTCCCAGCCCTTGTTACCGATTCCTACCGACAAACAGGCATGCACACGGACCCATGTATATTCCTTGCTTTTGGCAAAAGCGGGATGTGCTTCTTAGCTCTGTGGCTGTTGTTTTAATTGAAATTCCACACGTGGAGAGAAGCACACGCCTGCTGCATGTGTGAATCGTGATCATCATCCCACACCTGAGGAAAGAAACGAGGCCAGCCCCCCAGAAGCCCCCCACTCCCCTCCTGACAGCTCCGCGCTCCCCTTCTCCAGGCGGCCGCCATCCTGACCTCGCACCGTGGTGCCTTCTACGTCTTCTCAAACCTCATGTGCTTGGACCTGTGCTCGGAATCTTTGAGGGGACACAGTGCTCCATGTCCATCCACACTGTCTCAGGGCCGGGACGTTTGCAGTTTGTTCCTCTAGGTCCTTAGAACTGAAATTTGAGTCCAAAATTTGGTTTTCCCTCTCTTGCGCCCAGAACTGCAGCCACTGGCCTTAGACACACCACCTCCACACGTGTTTCTGTGGGAGGGTTATGTTCCGTCCCACATCACTGGACATGACAGTAACCAGGGACGCCATGTCTGAGCCTGCTTTTCCCAGGGAGCAGCTGTCCTGGGCCAGGGAGGGAGCCGGGAGGCTGGGGGCTGGCCTTGGGGGTCCCGTGCCTGGATGTGATGTTGAAATTTTGTGTTGCTTTAACTGCCTTTACTTTCTGAGCTAGGGGCTGTCTCCATCCATAGCAAAATGTAACTTTGTTGTAGATGAGCGTAAGCCTCACCCTGGAGAGCACTAGTAAGTACAGACCAGGTGAACCCCACGCTTCTCTTCCCTGTCCTCGCTGAATCAGCCCCTGGGCCTGGCCCCCACCCGGCCCCGCCCTCCCCCCGAGTTCCCTTCCGGACTAGCAGGGGACAGGGAGGGTGTGAGGTGAGCCTGGACCCAGCACAGGTCCTGGGGAGGGGGCCCTGGTGCTGGTTGAGAAAAATCAGCCCCCTCTGGATCAGAGGATCTTCATGTTGGGGTCTCTAGCCCATTTGGGGAGCTGGGAGCTTCCTGGGCTGGTGTGTGAATGACCACTTTTCTTGTACAAGGTCCTGTCCCTCAGAATGTTAAGAACCTCACCTCTCGAAGTTTTGGGACTTGGGCCACTGGGCCACATTTTACCTCCAAATCTGGTCCTTTAGACTCCTAGACAGGAGGCTCTCACCCCAGACCTGGGGGTCAAACACAGACAGGAGTAGGCCCCTGCAGTCTCTTGTGGGACCTGAGCTGGCCTGAGCCTCGGCTTGAAACCATATCCAGCCTGCAAAGACTTAGAGATGCCACCGGGTGTCTGAAAGTCCGACCCATGGATGGGACAGCTCTGCTTCATATCCTGTCTGCTAACACAGCCCTGGTGTCAGTGTCAGGGGCCACAGGAGGAAGAGGCGGTCCCCCAGAGACCCCAGAACACTGAAGGGAAAATGAAAAACCTCGCATCACAGAAACAGCCTGAGCCAGAACTCGTGGTGTTAACATCTTAAAGTTCACTGAGTGGTTGTTTTCCTCCTCTGGGCCGTATTATTATTTCCTCCTCTGCCTTATTATTATTATAAGAGTGGGGAGGGGTGCTGAGGTGAACGCTGCAAGGGCCCTCAGTTGTTGGCTGCCTCTCAGAGTAGGGGTGCCAGCTGTCGGGGTCCTTGGGTGCAGAGATGGTACTCGTTTCCTCACAAAGCATATTCTGTAAGTGCATTTGCCAGCAGACGATCCACCTGGTCTCACCAGGCAGCACCCCCGCCCCACCCTGGCCTCGACCAACACAGCCACTCATGTCCTTGGAGGGGACAGCCTTGGCCGAGTTGCCAAGCATCTCTGAGCCTCAGTCTTCCCATCTTTGAAATGGGAGCAACCAAACCCATCTCAGGCTGGTAATTACTTCCGAGCCTCTCTCCGCTGCCCAGCACGGAAAGGCGCTCACGCCGTGGCCCTGGCTGTGAGAGTGATGATTTCTGTCAGAGCTGGAGACCAGCTCCTGAGAATGGGACTTAACCTAGCTCCCTCCACCCCGTGACATGGATTCTGAGTTTAGGAAATGTGTTCCCACTCCGCACCGTGGGACCTGCATATCCAGCGCAGAGATAAGCTCCCCGTCAACAAAGAAGGCTTTCACAGTAAGGTTCTAGACTGCTGGGCTCCAAGGGCAGCCAAGCCTGATCCCCCAGGTCCCAGAGCTGCTGACGTGGTCCCCAAGGAGGCTATCAGCTCCTCTCCTGCCACCACTTTACTAACTCATGACCACTGCCCTCACTAGGGGCCCCTAGCAGAAACCAAGTGGGAGGCCCGTGAGGCCCAAGATGCCTCACTTTTAGAGCCCATTGCATGCTGCTAGCCCCCGATAAGGGGAGGGTGGACGTTAGACCCGGAGCCCCTTTGGCATCGGCCATGATTTGCCACCCGGACAGTGGGGAGATCTCAGGAGATGCCTCATGTCCCACTGTCAGTATGTAGTGCAGAGAGAGTGAAGCAGGGGGCTTACCCTCTATTCATCTGAGGTCTTGGGGACCCGCTGCCCCTCTTCAGCTGGCTGTCTCTGGCCTTTTGCCCACCGATACCCCTCCCTGAGGAGGCACAGACACCCAGCCTCGCCCCGCCTCACCCTGGAATTCCAAAAGCCACAGAAAGCTACTTAGCTCCCTACTTCATGCGTCCAGCCTATTGCCTCGAGATCTGGGCTGACCAAGTGCCAGCCCCAGGGAGCTGGGTGCTCTGGCCCTGGCTTGCTGCCTTTCACTGGGTCCCCCTTCCAGGTGCGGCTTCAGGTCCAGAGCATGGAGAAGCCCCAGTACCGAGGGACCCTGCACTGCTTCCAGGCCATCATCAAGCAGGAGAGCGTGAGTGACCTGGGCCTGGGACCAGTGGGGGTGGGAAACCAGCCTAGACTGCTTCACTCGCAGACCACAGAGTGGGAAAAGCAGGCATCCGGGTAACTATTGGGCAAATCCTGGCTTTGGAAACGGGAAGCCCAGGCCTCTGAGATTGAGGACTTTGGTTCTAATAAAATTCTGTTTGATGCTGGTGACCACTTGGGGTGGGCTGGGGGAGCTGTCACCAGTGGGGGTTCCCTGGGGAGGTGGGCAGGGCAACCAAAGACTGACACGGCTTCGTGCGCCCTGCAGGTGCTGGGCCTGTACCGGGGCCTGGGCTCGCCCCTCATGGGACTCACCTTCATCAATGCGCTGGTGTTCGGAGTACAGGGCAACACTCTCCGGGCCCTGGGCCAGGACTCACCACTGAACCAGTTCCTGGCGGGCGCGGCAGCGGGCACCATCCAGTGCGTCATCTGCTGCCCCATGGAGCTGGCCAAGACGCGGCTGCAACTGCAGGACGCGGGGCCCGCCCGCACCTACCGCGGCCCCCTGGACTGCCTGGCGCAGATCTACCGGCAGGAAGGCCTGCGCGGTGTCAACCGGGGCATGGCCTCCACGCTGCTGCGCGAGACCCCCAGCTTCGGCGTCTACTTCCTCGCCTACGACGTGCTGACCCGCACGCTGGGCTGTGAGCCGGGCGACCGCCTGGTGGTGCCCAAGCTGCTGCTGGCGGGCGGCACGTCGGGCATCCTGTCCTGGCTCTCCACCTACCCTGTGGACGTGGTCAAGTCGCGGCTGCAGGCCGATGGGCTGCGGGGCGCCCCCCGCTACCGCGGCATCGTCGACTGCGTGCGCCAGAGCTACCAGGCCGAGGGCTGGCGTGTTTTCACGCGCGGCCTGGCCTCCACGCTGTTGCGCGCCTTCCCTGTCAACGCCGCCACCTTTGCCACCGTCACTGTGGTGCTCACCTATGCACGTGGTGAGGAGGCCCGGCCTGAGGGCGAGGCTGTGCCCGCTACCTCTGCTGCCCCAGCAGGTCCTACCCTGGCCCAGCCCTCCAGCCTGTGATGCCTGGGACCCTGGCAGGGAAGAGCCTGACCTCCCCAAGGACCGCTTTTCAAAAACACAACATAGATATAAATTGACCCCTGGCCGATCGCCCTGCCCAGACTCCCAAACTCCATGGGCCATGCACTCCATCAGACCTGGGTTGAATTCTTCTCCTCGGCTGGGTGACCTTGGCCACAAATTTGACTTTCTCAGTTTTCTCCACTGTGAAATGGGGATCCTCGCACCCACATTGTACAGTCAGGAAGCTCAGAGATGATGCCTGGTGCAGTGCCAGCCTGGCACGGTTACTTTGAGTCTTCCAGAAACCCAGCCAACACTCCAGCCTTCCCTGGGATCCCAGCCACAGCCCCACAGGGTCTCTCTCCCCATCGATGGGCTGCTCAGCGACTCACTAGTTGGAAACCCTCAGCCAGGCAGAGCTCTGGGGACGTCTTGGCCTCTTGTGTGGTCTGTATGGGACAGGCAGGCAGCTCAGGCCTCCTGGTGTCATAGAACTGAACCCTCTGCCAGTGATCACAGCTTCTCCATGTGGCACTGCCACGAGTACCCCTACTGCCAATCCCACTGGAGGGTAACTTGGGGGACCCACTAAGAAGAACCTTCTAGAGGCTCCATATTAGCCTAGGGGCTGGAGTAGGGGAGTGGGCACAGGCCAGTAGGAGAGGTGATCTCAATTAAATACAGCTGAGGAAAGGGAAGTCTTTTCACCATCTGGGCCTCAGGCTGCCCATTTTTAAAATGGGGGCATAGGTCAGCTGATGTCTGGGGCGCTGGCCCACTACTGCCATCCAAGTTTTCCCAACGTGTGCAGAGGGGTCAGCAGGGAAAGCAGTATAGGGAGCCCCCACCCCAGCCGGCGGTGTCTTTCCTAGGCGATCTCACTGCCTGGTGTTTCCGCGAGGCCAGGCAGGGCCTGTTAGTGGGCACAGGTACGGCAGGGTTGGACCCCTTCAGACTGAACAGCACCTGAGCCCACCCTCCAGGGGCTGTCACCAGAAGCAGAGTGGAGGTGTGAGCTTAGGGCAGCCTGGCACTTCCAGTACATTGTGGCCGTGAGATGGGACGAGGAGGTGGCGAATACTTCTGCACAAGTTGGAGGTGCCTGAGGTCTCCTTTGCCCTGAGTGAGGCTCAGCCTCCTGGCTGATATGATAAGCTCTCCCAGGAGACAGACTGTTCAAGGAAGACAGGACTCCCACCTTGTGGCATCGTTGTTGTACAGAAACCACCAAGGGAATAAAGTGTTCTTTGTTTTTTCAGGAGAACTGGGCTGCACTTGTGGATCACAGAGGAAGGGGTTTCCCCACCCCCTCACTGGAGCCCGAGGAGCCGGCTTGGTGGCCAATGTGCCCTCAGGCCCTGATGGCAGCCCCAGCTGTGTGGCCTGGGTGGGCTGTGGGCTACCTCCAGATATTCAGTTTCCTCATCTACAAAATGGGGCTAGTGGAGGCCTGGGGATTAAGTGAGTAAATCTCACAGGCCCGTTGGATGCAGCTCAGCCATTCAGCAAGTGATGGGAGGCCTGGTGCTCGCCGTCCTCCAGCTGGAGGCTGTGTGCTGTGACTTCTCTGGAAAGGCTGCAGTGTGGAGGCTCAGAGGACTCTACCTGAGGCCAGAAACGTCTTCCCAGAGCAGGGAGGTCTCCGTGGAGCTCTGAAGGGTGAATGGACCTGTCCATCTGAGGTTAGACCTAACCCAACCTACACAGTCTCTGATGGCTTCCTGGAGGAGGCCTTGCATGCCAAAGGGGTGTCTTCATGTCTGCCCACCCCCACATCTGCTCAGCCTCCTGGCGTCAATCCTGGGCTCCCTGAGTCTCCACAGCTGCCAACCTGGAGTCTCTAACCTTCCAACCACTGAGCCAGAAGCCTCTGCCCACCTGCAGAGGGGGCAGGAGAGAGGCCCCCCTCAACGTTCCCTCCCAGAGGGCGCCCGCTCTCCTGGGCCTTTATACCCCATTGAACCCCCAGCACCAGCCTGTGACCTCAGGCTTGTCTGCAGTTACCAGGGACAGGCAGGTGGGAAGGGGCTAGCTGGTGACCCCAGGCAAGGTGTCCTCAGATGCATCACAGGCTCCATGAACCCAGCGGAGCCCCCCAGCCCAATGGGGTCCCAGGCAGCATCCTTCCCCAATGAAATTTTCCTGGCCTCTCTCCCTACTCTTTCCTCTGAAAGAAACCATGCAGATGCTAAAACCCAGGGTCCCCCGTTCCCGCCCAAGCCACTGATGGTTAAACATTACCAAGTCAGGCAGGAGGACAGGTTGGCAGAGGTGCGGGGTTTTTAATAAATTTTTGGACACTCCATCTTCTCCCTGATTTGAATTTTTATTTATTTTATTTGGAATGAGTAATACAGTAATGTGGTTAAAAATAACAAATGCAAACAGAACCCACACTGTACAGTGAAGAGGAAAACTTGTCCCCACCCCTCCCAGCCGGTGCCCCCCTTCCCGGAGCAGGACCCCCTCCAGTGGCTGGAGACCTGCCAGCAAGTCCCGGGCAAGTCCCAGCACGTGGGGACCTCCAGGCTCCCGCAAAGACTGGCCCAGGGACTGACCGTGCTGTTCTTTGCTTTCTGCAGTTGACGATTATCTGGGAGATTGTAGCAGGTTCCCAGGGTTCCCAGAACAATGTCCCACAAACTGTGGCAGAAACAATAGACATTTATTCTCTTAAGTCCTGGGGGCCAGAAGTGTGAAACTGAGCTGTCAGCAGGGTTGGTTCCTCCTGAAGTTTCCAGGGAAGAACCTTTCTGGCCTCTCCCGGCATCAGGCGCCCGGCAGTCCTTGGCTTGTAGGCACATTTCTCCAACGTGCCTCCATCTTCACGTGGCCTTCTCCCCTCTATGTCTCTGTTCTTCACCTCTTTTTATAAGGGCACCAGTCGTTGGCTTGAGAGCCCACCCTACTCCAGGAAGCCCTCTTAATGATTAAGACCTGCAAAGACTATTTCCAGATAAGGTTGCCTTCGCCGGTACCTGAGGTGAGGACCTCAGTTCAACCCACGACAGAGCTTTCCTAGCAGTGTGTTCACACTGGCCACGTTTTTGTAAATAGTTGTGTGGCATTTCTTCGGGTGACTGTTCCTTATTTCTCTAGCTAGGCTAGGGAGAGGAACATGGAGGAGACAGCTGGACGGTCTGAGAGGGAGACCAGGCCTCCGTGGCTAGAGGTGGCCGAGTGTCCAGATCCTGCCAGTGAGATGGAGGCAGTGGCTGGGCTCTGCAAAAGGGCCGGACGCAGCTGTGGCACATTCCTTGACCTCTACCCCTGCCCCCTTTTCCTGATGAAATGGGGACAGGGTACCTGCAGGCATGTTCAGATACAGTGGCCCTGTGGCCTTGGTGGGTCACTGAGCCAGCCAGCCTGGCCCGAGGAAGGCCGCTCACACACTGTGGCCCAGCTTCTCTGTCATTTGCCACCCGAATGCATCCCGGCCATGGTACGGAGTTGGCAGGTTGTGCCCGGGGGAGTGACAGGCTGTGGCTCACGCCTGTAGGCCGGAGGGTGTGAGGCGGGTGGGCTGCACGCACCAGGGTGGGCCCCCGCGGCACTTCAAGGGACACCTTGAGTCAACCCTCCAGACCGTTTCCCCGATTTCCACAGCCCAGGAGGCCGGCCGTGGAAAAGCAAGCCCGCCTTCCCCAGGGCTCCCTTGGGCCAAACACGGTCACTGACCGCCTTTTCTTTTTTTCGCCCTTTGGGCCCCAGGCGCAGGGAGTCAATAAAGCATGCATCCTTTCCTCACTGGCCCAGCCTGGCCCGCTTTCACTTAGTTTTTTTCTTGTTTTGTTTTGTTTTTTTTTTTTCAAGAATTCTGCTAGGACTTGAACCCAGGACCTCGTGCGTGCTAAGCATGCGCTCTGCCACTGAGCTACACTCTCCCCTTCACGGAGTTATTTAGTCCTTATTTGTTTGTTTTAAAATAAACCCATGTATTTCGGGGGGCATACATCTCTGCCAGTAGAGATGGATGATAGATATTCTACAGATCTCAAAATAACTGACACATGTACCTCCCAAACTCTGCTAAAATGAGACATTTATTATAGTATCAGAGAAATGTGGGGCACTTCCTGAACCGTGTGTCAGCCTTGTGCCGGGGCTGTGGTAATCTGCACGTATCGCTCCACTTTTAGCCGTGCGCTGCGGAAGTGAGGACTGTTTAGTCATTTCTCATGAATCAAAAGCGCCTGGTCCCACACAGAGCTGGGGCCTTCACGACCCCTGTGGGTGGCAGGTTCTCGTGACCGCAGGGACAAGTCAGCCCTCTCCACTCTTTAACGTTCTTAACAGCCCTACAAAGTCAGCACTGTGGCCCCCATTTTGCAGCAGAGAGCACCGGTGGGGGAGGGCCCTGGCCCCACTTACTGCCCCAGGCTGGACTGAGTGTTGGACGGGCCACCCACACCCCCCACCAACTTCACAAGGGCCAGGATCAGCCTGGGTTGGTCCCCCAGGCTCCCAGTAGCCAACTCACCAAGTTCTGTGGCTGGAGTGGCAGGGCCAGCAACAGAGGAGAGGGGCCTGGGCCTGGACCCACTCTGTGTGATCCCTAGTCGCAACATCCTCGCCACTGTGGCCTCCTGACCCTGACCTCACAGCAGCTACGCTGGCTCAGCCCATGGGGACACCCCACCCCCGCAACTGGAAGCCCTCCCCAGTGCCCCCCGTCCGGACCACGGCCAAGCTCTCCCAGGACAGCTAATAGCATTTATGGGCTGTAATGATCAGTTTGCTGGTACCCCCCTTCCACTGCGAGGGAGTCCCGCAGGCAGGAGGATGGTTCTTCATAGAGTTTGGGTGAAAGAATGACTGCCGACTGGGGAGCCTGGAAGGCTGGCAGGGACTGTCTGGGGTGCAAGCTGGGTCCACCCTGGAGCTCCCTCCCACTGTCACCCCTGTGTGGCTCTTCAGGCTCGGCAGCCCCTTCACCTGTTGGGTGGACACTGTAAGCTGCCCTGGGGCATCCAGGACAGGTTTGGGAAGCAAAGTGGGCAGGACTGATGCCCAAGTGGATGTGAGGAGTGGGTGGAAGGAGGAGGAGGCTGCCATGACACCCTCTTTGGGAGTTCTGGCTTGAATGTCCTCGTGAATGCTGGGAGCACAGTGGGAGCACAGGATGGGGAGCAGACATGGGGCAACATCTGGGCAGGGAGTGGGTGTGAAGAAAGCATATTGTTGGATGAATGCATGAGTGAATGGATGAGCAGATGAGTGGTTGGAGGAGGACAGAGGCTACTGGATACAGGGCCAGGTGGGTTCTGCCAGGTGAGCCAGGGGTGAGGGAAGGCAAGGATGTAGGAGAGAGTGAAGCCGGGATGTGGGGCTGAGTGGCCAGATGGCGACAGGTGATCTGCTGTGAGCCTGCAGGCTGAGAAACAGGAGTGGCAATCAGAGAGCAGGACCCCTGGGGACAGATTGGAGAGGGCAAGTGTTGGTGAAGACCAAGCAATATAGGGACAGCCATGGTAGTGGCAGGCAGGGGTGGCGTCATCAGAAGGAAGAGGCCAAGGAACAGACAGGCCAGACGGGGATGAAGCATCCTTTGGGATGGATGCTAACGTCACCAGGTGGTGGGGAGCAGGTGACCCAGCATTAGAATGGGGTGACTGCAGAAGAGAGGAGATGGGAGGGGGTAGAAAAGGGATGAAGAGGAGAACCCCCACACACACACCCCTGGCCTGTGGAACCAGGGTTGGGGAGACAAAGCAGCCTGGGCCTGGAGGGCTCCCAGCCCCCCTCACTAAAGCTCTGCCACTCCCTACCAATACCAGTGCCTGACTTCATCCGGGACGTGAGGGTGGTGTGGCCACCTGGGACCACTGCTCCCCTGCCCCACCCTTCAAGGGCAGGCGACACCTTTCTCCCTGGACTGGGAGCGCCCCAGGAGCCCTCCCAGCCCCAGCCTTGCTCTGTAGCTCCTCCTGGAATGTTTCTGCCGCCCGCCCCAATTCAAGCCTGCCCTACAAGGGCACCCAAACGCCTCCCCTTCCCTCCGGGCCTCTCCTGGGGGCCAGCCCAACGCCCGCCCCGCCCCTCCCTTTGGCCCCCGGCTACCCTTCCGCCCCTCCTCACGGTGGGCAGGCCTCCCGTCTTCTGTCGAGGAAAGCTAAGCTCCAGAGGCCCGAGGTCATGTGCCCTTCTGCTTGGCCTAATGCCAAGGCCTTTCCACCCAGGCCTCCCTCCATGTCCCCTCCCGCCACGCGGATATGGGGACCACCTGCAGGTCCGGAGCTCTGCCGCGCTGGAGCATGAAACCCACCCTCCTCGGCCTCTTGGGGCCCGCGCGCCGGCCCGAGGGTGTCCGCGGCGGGCACGGACTGCTCCCCCACCGCATTTGGGCTCCCAAAACCGCCCGGAGTCTTCGAGGGTGCCCTGGCACCCCGATGCCGCGCACGCGCGGGCACCTGGCCCGTACCCGGCCTGGGACTCGGTCCCGGCCCCGCCCACGGGAGCGGCCGGAGAATAGCGCCCCCCGCTGGCCGGGCTCCACGGGAGCTGGAGACGCGGAACTGACAAGGCGGCGGCGGCGGCGGCGGCGGCCTCGGAGAAAGGCCCGGAAGGAGGCCGCGTGGGAGGGAGGGCTCGGGCAGAGCCGAGGCGAGGGGGAGAGGATGGAGGAGATGGTGGGCGGGCAGCCCTGCCAGGGAGCGGTGGACAGAGCTGGAGAGGGCTTGTGGCCACCAGGTCCCGCCTGTGTCAAGGGATCTAGTCCATAAGCAAGGAGGTGATGCGAGGGGTCCTGGACCAGGTCCCTTTCCGCCAGGCACATTTCCTCAGAGACCTGCACTCCCTACCCCTCTCCTCCGCCCCTTCCTTGCTTTCTTTCCTAGCGCTTCCCGTATTTCTTTTATGTTCTTCTCACGACTGGTGTACTAGATGTAGTGGAAGTTCCATCAGTGCACTTCCACTAGCACCTAAAGCAGAGCCCCCACACTTAGGTGGTGCTCAGTATTTGTCGAGTGAAAATCTGGGAATTCAAGGATAGGGAAGCCTTGGAAATGAAAAACTCCAAGGAGGTGAAGAGAGGTTGGAAAAGTAGGTCAGGGCTGAGGCTTGGGGTTTTCTTGGGTAGGGACCGGGGAGTCACTGTACTTCTGGGTTGGTTGGTGAGTCTCCCACGCTGGAGATTGGCCCAGTAGCTACCAGAACGAAGAGCTGGAAACTGATGGCGGTGGGGGATCCCTGAGCCAGATCCAGGACCAGGAGATGCCCTGTTCTAAGAGCCAGAGAGGCCTCCGTGTCCCGCCACAAACAGGGACCACGGCTTCTCTGAAAGGGCGCTGGAGATGAACTCAGGCTGAGGGGCCCATGGCAAGCAGAGTGCAATGGAAGCCAGGTAGCCCTGGGTTGTGAACTGCAGCTGCCCAGACCTTCACCAGTGACCCTCCCCCATGACATAGAGTAATCTATGGAATTCCTCCAAGGGCGGTTTGGAGGAATAACTGAAATTCAGGTGTTCACCAATGCTTAGCATGGTCCCGGGCACAGTTCAGTTCTCAACAAATGTTTATTAGAGCCAGGTGGAGATACGGGCAGGTACAGAGGGACACCGGTCTGTTATCTGGAGGTGCCCACAGAAGGCAATCCCTCAGTGACCCCAGTTCCTTCCCATCTCAGATGTGAAGATGCACACACTATTTTTTTTTTTTTTTGCACACACTATTTTTGACAAAAGGTAGCTCCTCAGCTCAGCTCTACCTCGGACCTTCACTCAGCAGTTCTGGGCCTCATGAGGGCCTGGACGTGCCACCTCAGCATCATTGTCAGCAGCCCCCTCCATCAGTAGCCAAGAGGAGGTAAAGTCACATGACTTAAAGGAGAGAAATAATAAACCTTCTGCAGCACATCAGTCACCAGGGCCTGGCTGGGGAGAGGAGTGGTAGGGCTGGGGGGGAAGCATTTTGTTCTCTGAGTTTTGCTTTTGGCCAAATCCTATCTAGCTCTCAGTATATTTCATCCAGTTTTAAAGAGACTATTCCAGTTAGTAAGTTTTTCTTTTTGGCACAAGAGCTCCCAGAACAAACACTGAGGATCATGGGCCCAACTGCATGAGAATTTCACTTGGCTGTGCTTCCTGCAAAGTGGGTGAGGTTCTCATTAAAACTCCTCCTGGCCCATTAGTCCATCTTGGAACTGAGGTTATGTTAAGGAAGCATTTCTCGCTGGTGAGACTGAACTCTGGGAGTGTCCCTCCCTGTGCCAGAAGGAAACCCATGAAGATCTGCCCTGGGCAGTCCAGGCAGCCTGCAGACCAAGCAGGAGCTTACAGCCAAGTATACTATGTAATGAAACTCAGGAGAAGAGGCAGCTTAGAGAATTGAGGAACAAAACAAGAACCACAGGCATTAAAAAGCTTAACAACATTATGCGTTTATTATATTTTATAGAGCCATGTTACACATGCTTGGTGCTTCAAACTGAGTTATTGTTAAATGTTTTTCTGGATGCAAAGCCATCTGATGCTTGATGCGAATGCCTTAAATACTATAATATTTCTGCATCTATGACCTATGAGCTAAGGAAAAACCAAGGACAATTCCAGAAATGGCAAAGAACATTGAAGAAAAGGATGTACATGAACCGCAATGCTAAGTCCTTGAGCCAGGGCCTACAGAAGTTACCAGAAAGTGAATAAAACCAGAATTGTTCTATGAATATAGTTTGACCAATCACCATCTGTAGATAAGAGAGCCTCATACCAATTATGGATGTTGTAGGAAAAAGGTTACCGTCTGGTATGGATGCCCTGTCCCACTCCGTGATGTATGCTGACATTACGTGGCCCCCAGATAGAGCAGCGAACAGAACACAGCACAGCAACGGGCCCCTCCTTGTGACACCACAATGCTGTTTCTTATGGCATCTGAGTGTCTTTAATGAAAAGCAGTTTGATCAAATTTGCCACTCTGTGGAAAAGCAATCATCGTGCTTTAGATGAACGTGATGCCACCACACTCACCCTCCTCTGCAGACTCCCAGAATGCTGGCAACATTTCCCGTTTTTATAAGGGGAGCAGATAAGGATGAAGTGTGTCAACAGCATGCCACCTTCCCCTCCCATCAAGTCTCAATCCAGCCCCAGCTTCAAAGACCATCCTCTCGGGTGCCCTGCAGCCCACTCAGGCCTGGGGAGGACACCCAGGGCCTTTTGCCACATGCACGCCCACTCGCCAAGGCCCCACCCTCACACTGCCTTCAGGCAACCAGGGAGCCTCAGCACAATCTGGGCAGTAACAGTCAAAGCCCATCAAGGTCAGTTAAGTTGGGAGAAGTCATTCAGTCAAACACTCCTGCCCGCGGCCCTGAGGACCTTCCATGAAGTGGAAGAGCAGACTGTGGAGTGCATGACGGAGCTGTGAAGAAGCAGTTTGGGCCTGGGCCTCTTCCTCTGTTTTGGGGTAAAAGTTTGGGTGCAAGGCCCCTACCGGAACCTGCTGGGCCTGAGCTGAAAGGCACTGCACTTGCACTGGCGCCAATAGGGGCCAGGACAGAGGGCTCTCAATTCAGACAAGGGCCCTCGGAGGTCAGGGATTGACAGCCAGCCGGCAGGAAGCCTGGATGCCTGGGAACCGACATAGCCCTCACCACTGTTATGACCTCTGGGACTGGCGGTCAGATGTCAAGAAAATAGGAATTAGGGACTAATAACATGGCCTTCCTAAGCCATGTTTATCCCAAATCAGGAGTCAAGACACAGGAAGTGATCCATTTTCTGTCTGCAGTGGCGGGTGGAGTACCAGATTTCCAACTCAGCGTTTGGAGGGCCAGGTCTTCCTGTGCCACAGACACAGACCCTGGGATACAGTACAGCAGAGGAGTTCTGCCCGCTTAACGCACCCCAGCAACTGCTAGGCAGAACCGCCTGTCTCTTCAGGCTTCTTGCTGAATGAAGGACTTTCATCTATTTGGGAAGAAATGAACTAGAACTTGGCTTGGCTATTCAAAGGGTCTTACTTTACTCAAATTCAGCAAAGCAACTGACATTTAAGAATGTACATGAAAACCAAATAGGGGGAAACATCTTGATTTTCCTCAAATCCTCAGGCCTTGAATCTAGGCAGAGCACACACAAACACCATATGAAACCAACAGTGAGTTCAATGTCACCTGGAAAATAAATGTCACTCTGGAGTGACAGTTCTTTATACAAATATTATGCTTCCCCCTAAGCCCCCAACTACCAAAAGGGGGAAAAATAATAAATCCAAAAATAGAAAACAACATCTCATTAAATGTAAACTCATCCTCTGGAGTTTTTATATTACATATGCTAGAAACATGCATTTATTTCAGCTCAGATGTAAGAAAATATGTCTATCAGTATTACTTATAAATCAGATTAATCCTCAAGACAATTGACTCACTGTTAGAACACCATTTTAAATTTTAGTGAATTACTTCTTTAGCAAAATTATAAATTCTAACCACAAGCAAAATGGGTTTAAGTTACACCCAACGAGAACTACCTCTACTCTAAGCTGTCGCTCACTTGTCAGCCTCCTACACTACTGCTGTGAGCTGAGAGTGCTGTATCAGCGAGGAACTTGACATGAAATTTTCTTCAGACACCAATTAAATTCCTTTCAGAAATTAACTCTGCAGATTGAGAGAAGACACGTGAACAGAGGGAGAGTCAAGGGGAGTGATGACTATTGCACTCAGAGACAGAAGGGGACAGAAGAGATGACCAAAGGCGTCCCCCTAGGGTCAAGGCACAGAGGGACCTCCCACTCAGGAGCCTGGCTTCTGTCGGTCACGGCATGGCTCTCCAGGCTGCCAGGGAGACCTTCCCATGGCATAAATCTGATTGCTGTGGGTCCCGGGCAGTGGTCCTGAGGACAGCGCCAGGGCCAGGCTCCAGAGCAGCACAGCGCTGGGCCAGGGTGATGCGGCCCAGACTAGTAATACAGCCACTGAGGGACTGCTCACCTGATGGTGGGGCGGGAAGGGTGGGCACTCACACCACAGGCATCAGTGGAGGCCTCTGCCCCAGGTCTAGTCAAAGAACCACACGTCCGCACTAGGGCACTCCATTCTGAAGGGGACCTCCACCGTGGGCTTACCTCTCTCCTGACTACCAGATACAGCAAAGCCTGGCTTATCCAGACAACACCTCGGGTCTTCTGATTTAACTCAGTTCCATCAAACTACTCAATGGATAACAGATTCTGAACAAATAAAACAAAAAGTGTCTCAAGTTAAAATTTTCATTTATGATTCAGAAGGCACTTCAAAATTCCGGAGAGCCACAGGGTCACTGTTACTAGGTCACCAATCCTCCTGTACAGGACCGATGGAGAAGCTGTAAGAGATAGGGCTTTTTGACCTGACAGTGTCCTGGACATCTTATAAATGAATCTCTGATATTAGCTAGTTTGTCAATTACTTTGCAAAGTCAAGCATACAGCACAAAGACACACAGTATGTCTGCATTTTGAATAAATGGGATTTTGCTGTATCATGGCAGCTTATAAAATAGTCTCATGAGTCTGTTATTTGACTCTAAGTAAAATCCAAAAATTATAATTGTACATTTAAGAGGTCACGATGTGAGAGGTAAAGTACTCACTGAGTACAATTTTCTTTATAACCTAATCACCTTGCCAATCTGCACTCAGTATCCACTTAGAAGCACAAAAGCAAGCTACTGGCGCCCAATTGCTGCAATGTGCTAGCATTTAAAGATTCCACTAGACGGAGAAACCAAGGCTCTCAAACTAAATAGCCAATAACCATAAGCATATCCTGTTAGACAAGCCAGGACCTGAGGGAGCTGCCTTGAAGGCAGCCCGAGCCACAGAAAGGCCTGGGCTCCCCTTAGCTCGCACACCTGCCAGTTAACACCTTACCTTGAAAACACACACAGGCCAGGGCACAACTGCTTCACTCACATGTTTGCTGGGGGAGCTAAAATCAAAATCCTATCTCCGATGGGCCCGGTTTGGGGTACTCTGAGGTAGTTCCTTAACTCGGGATGCCTGTTACCTACTCTCTTTCAGAACTCAGTACACATAGGAAGTATTAAAATATCCATGCATCATCGCTTTAATCACAAGTCACTGTAATTGAGTGCAAAATAAAGGAAACTTGAGTTGCTTTATTTAGCTTCCAATTTCTGGGAGGCTCAAGAATTATAATTATTCTGGACAACAAAAGGAAATAAGACTGTGCTTACAGCTCTTCTTCTGCCATATTCTTTCTGTAGGACTGCTATTTTATTGTTGCCCTTTCTGTTACACGGGATGTACACATCAGGTGGTAAAAGGTACAATACATTCTACGACTGAGCACCACGTTCTGTAACTGAACAGGCAAAGAAATTACACGGAACATCAGCATCTGGCAGTATTTTTCGGAAAAAAAAAGTGACTAAAATGGGTTTAAATTGATTAACACTATTAAATCACATCTAATATTTGATACTACATGATTCAATACAGCTATACGATACAATTATACAAAATGTGTTAACATCAAAGAATACAACCAAAATTAAGATAGCAAACAAAACCTATATAACTTTTTTTTTTTACAGGAAAATACTTTTGAAGTATGCATGTAACTGCCCATTCTTTTAAAGAAAATCTACTGCAAGCAAAGTTATCAACCTCCAGAAAAATCACACATTGCATTACTAAGCATATCCCCAAAAAGTGTACAATATGCACACTTGGAAAATACAAAATTAAAAAAATTGTAAGCAACAGGTGAGCTTCATATTTATAAGAATGTGAAAAGAAGTCCCATTTTTAGCACTGTTGTATAAAGAATTGTCTTTTGATGCGAAGTTCATGAATTGTCCTCCTGTTGGGACCACACTTTACAAAAACACCGTGTTTTTGAAACGAGATTACAGAGCAAGATAGAGCATCTTAGCAATGTCATCTTATTAAAGTTTTTTTTTTTAATTTTTACTACTTTATCAAAACATGTCCCTTGGGTATGTAGGATTCATTTTTAAAATTCTTTCCTAGAAACAATATACAAAGGAGAGGCATATTTATTCCCAATCATACTCCTGGAAGAGGCTTCCCAAGGCGGAGAAGGGTCTTCTCTCTTCTTCTCACTGGTTGTTTTTGGCCTTAGCATGTGTTAAGATGTGAGATTTCAGGTTAGTCGACTGAGCAAACTTCTTATTACAACCGTCGAAGGGGCACACATAGGGCCTGTCTCCGGTATGGATTCGCACATGTGTGCGCAAATTGAAGTCCAGTGAAAAGCGTTTCCCGCAGCCTTCGAACGTGCACTGTCGAGGAGAGACCAGAGAGAATCCGCTCAGACTCGGACCAGGCCTGGGAGAGGGAGCAGCTCACCTCTGGGGGAGAACAGCCTAGTTCTTCTAACGCCTCCTCCCCACCCCAGGGGCAATTTTCTAGACACATTCTAGAATTAGGGGGCAGAGAGCACTGATTTTTCCACGTGATCAACTCCTAAAACCCTTGAATAGCCTTCGTTGAGTTGTTTAAACACAACATAAGAGAAATATTCAGCAAAAGAGCAAGAATCTTCCTAAATATCATGTTAGGGCCCTAACATCTGTGTAAATATTTCAAATAAAATACAAATTGTTAGGAAGGTTTCTGGTGTCAAATATCAAAAAAACCAAAACAAAACAAAAAACCAAAAAAACATTAGGTCAATTAATAGTTCAATACACTACAAAAAATAAATCAGCTACAGCAAATAAACTGCTTCAGCCCCATAGTGAATGCACTAGAAATTGTCTCAGGTTTGCTCTTAAGCAATCCTGTGTTTCTCCTGATGTAGAGTATGCCCCGTAAATACCTCGATGCCCCCCGTCTCTAGCACCACTCGGACCACACATGGGGAAGTCAGGAGCCAGGGGCCCCGTCAGGACAGTCAGGACACTGTTTCCGCTTCTCACTCAGAAGCACTAAGACCCTGACCCTCCGGCGGTGTCTCCAGCTTCACTGTCGCTTTGTCTACACTTACAGGGGAGTGGGGAGGGGAGAAGGGACGGGCTCTACCTGAAAGGGCTTCTCTCCAGTATGAACCAGCTGATGTCGCTTTAGTTTTGAGCTCTCAACAAAAGCTTTGCCACATTCTGCACAGACGTGGACTCTGGGGCCGTGGGTGTGCAGATGTTTTCTCATGGCAGAGTTATCCCTGAACATCTTTGTGCAGCCCTTCAAACAGAGAGAGAAGCTTAGTGGTTCACGCTGCAAACTGTAACAAACGATTCAAGCACTTAACAGCCCTCACTGACACGTTGAAACAAAACACCCTCCCCCACCTTCCCATTTAAATTTTAGTTCACAGTACACTAGAATTATTTAAGACAAAAAAAACCAGACAGCTGAAAGAGGCCTTATCATTTAATGCAAACTCTTGTTTTACAGACGAGGAAACTGAGGCTTAGAGATGTCTTTAAGTAGACTTGCCCAAGGTCACACGACTAGTAGAAGCCACACTGGGAGTAGAACCCAACACCCTGGCTTCCAGCTACACCATAGCTGCCTCACCCAACTGTGTCCCCCAAATGAAGTAACAGAAGCACTGATAGATAAACGGAGTTAAAATGACGGCCGTCCACCACTACCTTTGGTGGGCCCCACATTCTGTGCTGCAAGAATGGGCTGTCATTCTCCATCGCCTACTGTTCCCTCTTCTCTCTTTGCCTCTTTCCCCTTCTTGACAGAGAAAGAAGCAAGAGGGTGTCCAAGGAATGGCAACTACAGAAGAAATTTATTCTGTGAGACACTAGGAAAAGAAGCAGGCAAAATGACAGCAGAATAGGGTGGGGAAGGCAGACGGGTGAGCAGCGTTGGGAGAAGCATGTCCTTCACCATTTCTTCTGCAGTTGTTGCCCAATAATGGGGTGAAGGGGGACATGACCGGACAGAACGACAGACAATTTCACGGGCAAAGCGGGGGGAGCCACAGTTTTTACACCTTGACCCCTAGGCTGTTTCCATTTAGAAAATGGAATTAAAAAAAAATCTAATTGGAAAAGAAGTACACAGAGAAGCTAGAGAGATGATGAGCACTTAAGGTATAACTGTTTTCAAATGTTTATTTAGTACTTGGCCTCAACAGAAATCCTTTTAACATTTCAAAATCTCCACATTAAGAACATTAAAAAGAAAGAATTTGTGGGTACAGTCACCAGAGGCGACACCATGAAACTAAACTTATCCTTCTCCAATTGTTTTTTTTTAAATTTTTTATTCCATTAAAAAAACCTCCCGCTTTGTTTTTCTGTACTACCTTCGTGATTACTTAATTTTCCCATTAGTTTTACCTCCAATAAAAATCTGAAGCAGACCCAACCAATGCCTCAAAGTACTTTTTAGGCTACTGTTTTACTTTTTTGACTAAAAATAACCACATTTGAAAACAATTAAGTGTCCCCCCCAACACATAATCAACGGTAAATTAAGGAAAATCACGAAGGAAATGATAGTCTTGTTAGGCTTACTTTAGCAACATCCAGAATCATTTCCAGAGTTCCATAAGCAGCCCACAGTCCCACAAAGGTCCATGGGTGAGACACAACCCAATGTCTTAAGACTGACTTGTTAATGATCCAGAAACAAGAAATAAAATCCTACCACGGTATATTCTGTATACAGTGATAATAAAAACATTGGTGTCCTAAGGTGACCCCATTTAATAGTATTTAAGTGGTCTTTATGGAACAAAACTTACATCACAGAATATACTCTCCTGAATTTAGAAACCAGTTTATAGTTCCTTGTTTAATCTCAATTATGAAGACAGAAATAAAAGTGCGATTTCTTATTACAATCTCTCTAAAACTTCATTCACAGTAATGAACACTTTCCCCCTAGCATTACTTACTTTATGAGGGCAAGCTATTGTTCTTGGAGCATCATCTTCTTTAATTTTTCTTGGCTTCATTCTTACCAAAGGGGGGGAAAAAAAAGAGAGAGAGAAAGAGAGATTTGTAGGAGTGGGTAGACTCATCTGGCATAATCATGTAAGTCCCTAACATGTTTTCCCTAGAGGCACAGAAACTAAGATTACAATACACTTCTGTGAAGGGGAAGGGATGAGAAAGCTCACGTGGCTGCGACCTGTGACCGTGAAGCACTGTCCCACCTACAGAGCAGGACTCACGAACGAGCCCGACCAGCTGTTGCCCACAGTGTCACAGCTAGTAAGCTGGGACAGCTCAGGATGGCACTGTGAACTGTGATTTCACTCTTTCCTCTAAACTCTCTAAAAAATGCCACGAGACCAACAACCCCAAAACCACACATGAACTCTTAATGGGAGCAAAACGAGGTATCCAAAAGCAGCTGCTAGGCTAATAAAAGTGCCTTATAAAAAGGAAGGAAGATATGGGAGAGTCTTAAAAAGGGGGAGGGGGAGTCTCATCTCATACTGACAGAAATGATCTTTATGATAGGTCATTTTTTTAAAGGGTACAGAGCAATCCTTTTAGACAGAGAACTATACATGTATAATAGCCCTAGAAGGAAACGTAACAAACTAAGGACTGGTTACTCTGGGCAGGAGCCCCAAGGGATGGTAGACAGGTGGGATCACCTCAAACTCATTCACACTGTTTAATTTCTATCGCACTATTAGTTTCGGTGGTGGTGGTGGGAGGGAGATTACGGTTTCCACTTGGGCAGCCAGGTAGAGCCCTGAGTGGAATCACTATCCAGAGAGCTTGCTGATTAACTGTAACTTACCTACCTGCTATTTCCACTGAACCAACCTTTGGTCTTTTGTCAAAACTTTCTCTCCAAAACTCCCTATAGATCTGTGTGTGGTAGAGGGGTGAGAAATTAAAGAGTTCCTAGAAAAACTAGAAAAAGGTTTAAATCTCCAAAACCAATGTTCTTGTCCCTAGTTTTGCACCATCTCACACTCCTTTGTGAAGAATGCATGTTTAATAAATTAAGCTGATGCTTCCTTAACGGTAAGCTAATTTACCACAACTTTTTTACTATGAAATATTTCCACTGCTAAGTCAGCACAGGCTCTAACAATATCCTCCTCCACCCTCGATCTGGGAAAAGGATTCCCTGATGCTTCTTATTTTATAAAACACGAACCCATGAAATCATCTGGTTAAATTTTCCATGCCCTGGAAGAGCAGAGGGGAAACAAGTTACCTCGTAGCTATAACTTATCTCTAAGGAGTTTGTTCAAGACTGTACAAATTTCCTACCTGGAATTCTAGGAGAACATTTCAGTCTGGTATCCTCCCCCGTTCCACCCTGCAGATACTTGTTCTTTCTTGTACATGTACTTGTAAGATTAACACATCAGTTAGCAAGTATTTTCTAAGTGCCTACTGTGTACAGGGCTCTGAACTAGCTTTTGTTATCTTAAATACCATTAAATCCTGGAGTTTGGGTCTGAGTCACAAAACTAGGTAGGACAAAAATTTGGTGCCACTGCGCCACCTGGAGGTTGAAAACTAATAGTCCTTCATATGAAAGGGTTCCACTCCAATCAAATGTAAATAATAAAATATTAATGAGTATATTAAGAACCAAGCTTCAGGGAACTACATTCAATATCTTGTAGCAATCTATAATGTAAAAGAATACGATGAGGAATATACATATGTATATGTATGACTGAAGCATGCTGTACACCAGAAACTGACACAACATTGTAAACTGACTGTACTTCAATTAAAAACAAAAACAAAAAACAAAAAACAAAAAACCAAGCTTCAACCTTCCCAAATAAGATGTTTATTACTCTTTGATGATTCCACTCAAATGCTCTGTCTTGGCCGGGAAGATAGCTACATGACTGTCTTTGTCCAAATTCACAGAATGATACTCCCTTAAAAGAGGGTGAATTTTACTGTATGCAAATTATCACAAAACCAAAAAACTCCAACTTTAAAAACTTTCACTGGGTTGACAAATATGTCGCACAGAATCTCTTCCCTGTTCCACCGTCAACAGCGGTGAAGTGCCTGTGCCAGGAGGTTAGGTGTGGCCCAGTTACCTAGGAGGGTCCCCCAACCTCACAAATTTCTTAAATTCATTCCTAGGAACTTAATTTACATGAGCTGGTAGTTAGCAATATAATTAATTTCAGGATGAGAGTTTAAAATGCATCTGGGCAAACACCCTTGGGCTCAAGGAGAAGGTAGAGGTACTTAATTGCAGCCACTCTTAAGCTCCTTGCTGAGCCACTCTTCTGCACTTCAGAGTGGCAAGCGAGCCAGTGTATGTGGGTACCTTATGCATTATATTCGAATGCAAACACTGTAAATGTCACTTTCCAAAAATGTATGCTTAGATTGAGCAAAGACTAAGATTAAAATCTTCATGGCAACCATTGATATATAGCCTGCAAAATAAAAAATATGTATTTGAAATCCTTAAAAGAAAGTAATTTTTTAAATAGACTAAAATCATATACTCCTAGTTAGAATATCTTCTTGACCCACCCAAACCAGTCAGACAGAAGGAACCAAGATTTGAGTTTCTCATTGACTGTGGAACTTGACAAAGCTCTTTGGAACCGGAGACGACGACAGCACAAGCACCATGAATGAGACGGAATGAGACGTGTGGCTCGGTGCTGACCTCTGCTAGCTGCATGACCTTGAGCAAACCACTTAACTTCTCAGCCTCAGTTTCTTATTGTGTAAAAAGGTATAATGCTACCTATTGAGAGCTGTCAAGATAAAGAGATGATATACGTTAAGCTCTTGAAAAATCATAGCTATTATTATCACCAGCTATGTGCTAAATGGGCCTAGCCAAAAATAACCTCATTCCTTTAAAAAATGCCAGCTGTATTTAATAACCCAGAAGGTACTGGTGGCTCCAAACCACCCTTTTCAACTGAAAAACTGAGAGCCTGGAGAAAGAACAGCACAGGCAAAGCGGAAAGGCCCCCTCAATGTATGAGAAATTATATGGAGGAGCCAGGTACCCAGCAAGAGAAGTTTCCTGTTCAATTAAAAACAGAATCTGTTCCCTAGGACATGACTATTGATGTTACACCTGCACACATGGAAGGAACAACGTTGTAAACGTTGGACACCAGGACCAAAAACTGCAGGAACTTCCTGGACAATTTTCAGCAGGGTATTATTATATAAACCAGAAGTTCCAACTAAGTGATATCTGCAAATGTCCCAGAAGCCAAGATCAAACATTTCTAAAGAAGTGATTTTTGAATGAAAATAAGCCTTTTCTCTGCAAAACCAGTTTAGTTGATCAGACTGGAACCACCAACTCTGACCTGTGCTGACGGGACAGAAGAAGTTCCTGTGTAACACAGCAAGCATAAGTCACTTCCCTTCTGTGTGCAGAGTGTTGTGTGAGAGTAACGGGGCACGTCTGTTAAGCGGCTTCTCTCTTAGACCGTGTATACCCATGTGACGGCGTTACAGAGCTGGAAGGTGCTTTCGGTTCCACTGTCACACTCCACCTCTACATTAACCCAGTGAAAGTCTCAGGGTGGGCAGTCAACAACAGCAGCAGCAAAAGCCACCACTAACTTGGGACTGACGTAGCCACTTGTTACTCTGATCTTTCTGGACCAAAGGTTTCCAAGGGGTTATGCAAAAAATTCACAAAGCTTGTCAATTTCATCAGGAAACAGAATTCTCCAGGTCCCACCCACTGACCAATCCCAGAAGTATTTACTAAAAAGACATTTCAGGAAAGAACAAAGTCACTGTAGTCCCACCTCTCCAATACCATGACTTTCAAGTCATTATTTTTTTAATGGAGGTACTGGGAATTGAACCCTGGACCTCATGCATGTTAAGCATGTGCTCTACTACTGAGCAATACCCACTCCCCTAAGTTATTATTTCTTATACTTATCCATACATAAAGTGATTTACTAAGCAGTCTAGGCTCAGTGTGGCAGGAACCAGAACATTCTTTGGACAGTTTCAAGTCCAGTCCAAAACCTCACCACTCCGCTATAGGGAGGAGAGGGAAAAGCAGCAAACACGCCACCTTAAGTCAAGAACTGAGTCACAGGGTGAAGGGAATGAGAACGGAGGCCAGCAGAACAAGTTCTGTGCATTTTTATAAGCAAAGATGGGGTCTGGCTCCCAACAGTTTGAAACTTGGTGGTTCTTTGTCTCCAGCTCTAAGAGTCCCAGCCACCATTTCTGGGGCCTCTGGAAAATTCTAGTCGCAGCTATTACACTGTCAAATATGAAGACCTAACAGAATAGGGCATTCCAGGCTCAAGTGTTTCTCACCACCACCACTGCCCAATTAGAGATTTACTTAGTTTTACTTCATCTTTTCAAGAGATACTGTGGAACACAGGGATGAGCCCAAACCCTACACCTTTATTTTGTATACAGACGAGCAAGATTTCATCCCATTCTGTGTACAAAATGAAATCCTTAACAGGTTGATTATAAAAGAAGATAAACACACACTATACTCAGATGATTATATAAGTATTGCTTACTACAGAATTTAACTGTGTGCTAAAATCCGATTTCCTGCTTTGCAAGTCCAATATAGCAGCTTCAGTACCAAGGAGAGAATTTTCCCAGACTCACGTCAAATGAGTTTTCTCTTTTTAAATAGTCAAAATTATGCCCCATTGTTTTCTTTGCTCTGCCACCCCTATCATGGAGCTTCTGATTATCTTCTTTTTTAGAAGACTCTTTCCCATACCACCAAGATCTGGCTTCTTAGTCATTCTATCCACTAATGAATGAAATGAACTTTTCTTCAAGAAATTCTTACAAGCCACTGACTTCCTATTCTAAACTGAACATGTTTTCCAGCCTGTTACACAACTGTATTCTTGGTTTCTTCTCACTGTATTCTTTAGGATGTCTTCCTTTTGATGTTCATCCTTATTTTACTGGAGTATATCCTCAAGTAACCTCTTCAGAAAAGGTGCACGCAACGTAAAATGAATCCTTAGGCGTCTAAAACTGTCATTCTTTTGCCTTTGTGTTGGATTGATAGCTTTGCTGGATCAATAATTCCGTGTTTATAGTAATTTTCCCTCAGAAATCTCAAAATATTGTTCCATTGTCTTCTAATTATCTATCACTGTTGAAGAAAATTCTCATTCAGGCCTAATTATCATTCTTTTGTAGGTGATCTAACTTTTCTCCCTGGAAACTTTTAGGTTCTTTACCCTTATTGTTTTGAAATGTGTGCCTATCACAAATAGATGGCTATCTGGCCCTGGGTCCCTGTTCCTGGGAGGTGGCCCTTTCCTAAGGAGTAAGGTCCCAGGCAGCCTGATGCAGTGAGGAAAGGCCACTTGGTTGCAGAAGCTTCTATTCCAAACAGCTACATGTGCCTCCTGTGTTTAGAGCCGAAACATCCTGGATTTTCTGTTCAGATGCTTGGAGGGCTGGGGCAAGCTTTAAGATCCCAATTCTCAAGCGGCCCCAATTCTCCAGGAAGGGTAAACAATGCCAAGGGTCCCCAACACCTAATTACTTCTGCTGCTTGCTCACTCACTTCCCACAGGTTCCTCTCTCTGCACAACCTCACCCTTCAGCCCTCTGCTCCTCCACTGCAATTACTTCACAATATATAATTTAGAGGAATTTTATTCTTCCCTCCCTTAGCCCTTCTGGAAACTCCACTGGCTTCCACAACACTGTCTTCTCCTACCTGTCTGAATGATCCTTTGGCTGTCACTGTTTCTAGTACAAGGACCTTCCCAGGACTTTATTCTTTTCCCTCCAACCCGCACCGCTTCCCAAGGGCTTACTTACCCGGCACTTTCATGCTCTTATCCATCCCTCCTCAAACGACTCTAGCCCCAACTTACTTCCGGAATCCACCTCAAGTCCCACACAGATATTTCATTAGCATCTAAAACCAAACACTGCCTCCCCTGAACCCCAAACCAGCACCCTCTCACTTTCCTGTCACCTAAGGAGTGAAGCTTTTAACATGCATTTTGATTCCTCCTCTTGCACTGCTCCCCCCCACCCAATACAGCCGATCTGCCTCTCAGTCGGTCTCCTTTGTCTCCTGTCATCTGTCATACCTATTTCTTCATGGTCTGACTGCTACTATTCTGGCTCAGGCCTTCATGAGCTCTAGTTCACCTGGTCTCTCCCACTTCATGCTTGTACCTGCATCCATCCAGCCTAGATACAGCCGCAAAGTAATTCTCCCAAGTTAAATCTCTGATCATCCAGCCCCCTTCTCTACTGCTCAAAAACCTTCACCAGTTATCCACTGCATACTAAAAAGCCCGTATCTTGGCCCAGTTTTCATAGACTTTAATGATCTGGTTTACATTTACTTAAAGTGCCCCAATTCACAGCCAAACTTGACTCCTTTTGTCCTCTGAATATATTGAATGTGTATTCTGTGCTTATGCTGTTCCAGCACGGAGACCCCACCAGGAAACCCCTCTAGCTGTCAAAGTTCCATGTTCTTCAAGGCCCAAATCAAATGCTGCCCCCTCTACAAAGGGTTCCTTGACTTCTGTGTCCCATATCTATCCCTGGAGTAGCAGCCTATAGCCCCGACAAAATCTGAGTACCACAAGGAAGATGTGACTATCTTTAGGAACTCATGACATTAAACACAGGCATATTTGGCTCAACCTGTCCAAAACCTCTAACCTCACTACTGACTATGCATCCTGCAGATTCCATTTTTATTTGTATTTCTTGGGGGGAGGGGAGGAGGGCAGTTAATATTCAATTCACATACCTGCATTTAACATTTTAATAGCAATAAAAGCTGGAACACAGTGCCATTAACAAAAAAAAAAAAAGAGCCTAAACTTTTTAAAAACCATGATAATTTAGAAATAAATTAATGTGTATATTCCCTATAACTACGGTTTCAGTGAAAAGGAGAAAAAATCCATTTATCAAAGCACAATGGGATTCTCACACCCACATGGCATGTGGGGAAACAGGCTCCAAGTGGTAGGAGGCTGTCCACCTTGTTTTTGGCAGGGCCGGGAGAAACCAAGACACCCCAGGGTCTCCAGCTCTCTCCTACTCTGCTCTGCTCTGCTCTCAAGAGAAAGGACAAAACAAAAAACAAACAAACAAAAAAACAAAAAGACCCCCACCCCATCCTGTTAGAACAGGAACACAAGCATTTCTTTCTTACTGATCCTGTCCTTGCCTCAATCTCCTGGGCTATTCCAGGCTCCATTCAACCTCAGCCAGGGAAGAGGAGTAGCTCTAAATTTTAATAGTTCACTTCATTATACTTAAAACTTTACAACTATGTGGGTTTTCTCTAGTCTTTATAAAAACTACCAAACAGTACTGGAAAATAACATAAGGGGGGGGGGCAAAGTTTCTACAGGAACTCAGCCAGTTTCAGGCAAAACAAACATCCCATGGATTCAGATCTTCCTCCGTGCACCTTGGACAGGCAGTCACAGGGGTCCCAGCCATAAATATCTGACCTCTTCCTGTCATGCTGGCTTAAATTAACAAAACACTGGGAGTCTAACTAACGACACCCTGAAATCGGAACTGATGCAGTCCTGTCCTTTGTTTAGCTGTACAAACCCAGTACAGACCCAGGCCTTCTGCAGCTTTAGTCCAGGACAATACATCCAAATTTAAAATGTATACAAAGAGGCCAGGGGGTAGTGTAAAGACACCCATTTCCAAACAAATTACGTGCAATTTTGTTTATTCACAAGTAATGTCAATTATGGAATTAAAGAGTATGTATTTGCTTCTTCTTATTGTCTGCAAGGATCTGAAACAGTGCCACTACATCAATAGCATAGCTACCACTAAAAATAAAACCAACTGCTTTTGTTTTCAGAAGCTTCCCTGGAGCAAGAACACAAACCACTATTGGAACTTAGGCACCAAAATACACAGCTGGCAACCCTCAAGTACTTTACTTAATTAGAAGAAAGGAAAGTTCTTACAACTTACCTAGCAAATTCTGCTAGTTGTTTGGGATCTGAGAGGTCAATGCCAGGTATCCCTCCAGGGGGGAGTTTCTTTCCTGTCATATACTCTGAGTAATCAGGAGGTGAGTTCTCTCCAATAATCTGTTCTTCAACCACCGTCTCATGGTCAATATCTTTTTTTTCATCTGAAACACATCAGAAGATTGATCATCTTAGCTGAGTAAAAACGTGTACGTGGGCAAATACATTTTAAAAACTACTAAAAACTGCTTTCATTAGCAACTTCTTAAACGGGTGATTTATAGCCATTACCTCTTAACCTCCCAGCCTTTCTCTTCAATCTCTTAAAATCCTGTTTCTGTTGAAGGTCACCAAAATCCCCAATGCCAAAGTCAACGTCCTTTCCATTAATGTTCCTTCTCAGCCCAGTGGGAAGAGTTCGCCATCACTGTCCTCGGCATTCACTTTTCCTGGTTCTTCACCCACTTCTCTAACTGGCTTATTCTCAGCCTCCTTGCCTCTCCTCCCATTACATCTCAGAGTTCTGCATTTTGCCCACCACATACACTTCCTGTTAACCATCAACTCTGCAAAGCCAACTTAAACCTGGCTTTATAGCCTTCACCTCTTAGCCAGCCTCTTGCCCACCTCTCCAGCGTCCTCATTCTTTACTTTTGCTCCAGCTGTACTGGCCTTTCATTTCCTCAAATGTATCACGGCCCATCCACCTTAACTGCATGGCCTTTACTTGTGCTATTTTCACTGACTATTATGGGCTACAAAAATTACAGCTGTGTGATTTCTGTCGCCCTCTCCCTCTAGACTGTAAGCTCTACAAGGACAGGGACACTTGCCATTTTTGATCACCATGTATCCCCAAAGCCTTGGTCAGAGGCAGGCACACAGGTTGGTCCTCATAAGTTATGTGTTCAAAGAATGCAGAATAGCTCTCCTCATGTCTTACTACCATCACAAATCCAACAGGCTAAGGAAAAAAAGGACTACTGACTCCCACAGTTAATCTCCTGTATCCCAGACACCAAATCCAATCGATTATTTTTAAAAGGTCTTATCTTTGTCCCACTGCCACCAACTTAGTTCTTATCACTATTATCTCAGACCGAAATGACTATCATAATTTCTTAATTGATCTTCACAGTTCTGTTCTCTGCTCCAGCGATGCTTTAAAGAATAAACTGATACAAAAAATACAATTGCTATGTTTTCACTTTGGCACCACCCCCTCAACAGTGGTATAAATTACTGCCACCAGGCATTCCGGGTCCTGTGCTGCCTGGTGGCTGCCTCATTTTAACATATCTAGTTCTCACCTTCTGTTTCCCCTTTGCACGTGCCCCCTGTATTTCAATAAGCCTGTTTTCCCACACAGATTAATTCACAAGTGCTTGGCAGGAAATATTAAGTAAAAACAAGTTTCTCCCTTTGCTCTCTTATTACCTCTCTCCAATCCCAGCCTACCCTCTGGAGTCTAGCTCAAATTCTCTTGAGGGTTGTTTCATTACATCACGCTAGCCTGAGATGCTTACCTTTTCTATGAACTCCTAGACTATTTCTGGATAATAACATTGATGAACTCTAAATCAAGCTATTCTGAACTTTGGCTGGCTTTGTCTCTCAAACTAGAGTAAAGCATCCAAAGGCCAAAACCAGTCTCCTACTATTTTGGTGACTAAAGCAGAAAACAGAATGCTCCAACAGTCTCAATGTTAAGTAAAAATTTCCGCTTTCCATCAAATTGTTTCACAAAGAGTATTAAGAATAAGAACTTTCAGAAGTGAAAATGGGCTTGTTCAAATCTCAACTTGCATTACCTTTCCACCAGTGTTAAAAAACAAGACCAAAAACCCAAACCAAATCCTGCAATTGATGTCACCACCAGAAAACTATGCATAGCTATGACATCAGAGTATGAGGGAAAACAAAGACAGAATGCAGGTTCATTTGATTCAAGTGGTCATTATCAAGTTCAGTCATTCTCAGCAAAGAAAAGCACAGAATACAAGTTTTAAACTTTAAATGCTTCTCCTGCCCAACCACTCTTCACTTCAGCGAACATTTTAGGTCATTACAAGGAACCACAGAATACAACTGCAGCTGACATTTTATTTAATGTTCACATACAAGCACTATTTCAATCATTGCACATATTACCCTATGAAGTGGGCAAACAGCAAGTTCATTTTACAGAAGAGAAAGCTGAGGCATAGTGAGGTTAAGTAACTTGCTCAGGGTTAAGTAGTTAGTAAGTGACAGACATGAACTCAGGAAATTTAACTCTAAGACCTGAGTACTTAACTGTTAAGCTCAGCCACCTCTTGTCTGGAACTGGAAAGAACTAGACACTATATCCCAGGTTACCCGTTTACCTGTGAAGAAGCCTAAGAAAAAGTAGCCGGATGTATTACTAAGAAGGGGCAGGAAATGTGGTAAGTTATAAAGCGGGGACTTGGCATTGTAACGAGATTCTTTAATTTCTTTTCTCAGCACTGTGATCATTCCTTTACCCCTCAGGCTCTCCAACCTAGGCACAACTCCTACTTCACCAACCTTCTAGCGGTACTAAAATACACTGGTGGCAAGGGAGGCTGCTTTTCTTCACTGAAGCTATTTTTCTCCTCACAGTAAGGAAAACTCCTTGTATCTTTCTGCTACAAGAATAACAGTAAGGTTGAGAACCACTGCTGCTCCGAGCAAGCTGCTGACAAGGGTTATGTCTCAACACAGCTGTAGAGCTCAAGGTGCCAGCTCACTCGGTTCCTTCCCCCTGGTTCACAGACAGATGTTTTCTTGCTGTCTCGTCACACTACACAATTTCTGTCTCTTCTTATATGGCAATAATCCCATCCATGAGTGCTTCACCCACATAACGAAATCACTTTCCAGAGGCCCCACCTCCAAATATTGTCACATCAGGGATTAGGGCTTCAACACATTAATTTTGCAGTGACACAAACTGAAGTCAAATAAGGAAACACCTCTTGAGGATCAGTTCTTAGTTTTAACATTTAAGAATATCAAGGACCCAGAAAACAGTCAGATTATTAAGAATTAGAAAACAAAACATGCATAAAATAAGCCTAAAGACAGAGCCGGTTAGACAAACCCAGCATGTGACCGCACACCCATTTTCATGACTTCCTTTTATTCTTTGAAATTTTGGTAAAATAGACATAAACATAGTATTTATCACTTAACCACCTGTAATTGTGTGATTCAGTAACATCAAGTACATTCACGGTGTTGTGTAACCAATCACCATTATGTATACCCAAAACTTCACCTCCAACAGAAACCTGGTACCCATGCAACAGCAATCTCTCTCCCTCACCCCTGGTAACCTCTATTCTACTTTGTTTCTATGAATTTGCCTACTCTAGGTACCTTTTCATAAGTAGAATCATTCAGTATTCGTCCACCCATGCTTGGGCTTAACTTCACTAAGCATGTTTTCAAGGTCCATTCGTGTTGTAGCATTTATCAAAATCGCATTCCTTTTTGTGGCTGAATAATACTCCTCTATGAACAGACCACATTTACTTTATCTATCCATTTACTGATGGACACTTGGGTTGTTTCCACCTTTTGGCTACTGTGAACAATGCTGCTATAAACAATGGTGTACACATACACTGTCTATTTTTGTAAATACAATTTTATTAAAACAGCCACACTCATTTGCTCACATATTGTCTCCGGCTGCTTTCCTGCTTCAATGACACATGGAGTTGCTTAGTTGCCTTAGGACCTACAAAACCTAAAATACTACTATCTAGCCCTTTACAGAAAAACCTAGCTGAGCTTTGATCTCTATGATGGTATTTCACTCAGAGAAAATGGGATTAAACTACAGGGGAATTTTTCTTCTTGAAAAAAGGAATGATTTCTGACAGCGAGATTTCTGAATGAAGGGATTTACTACCCAAAATGACATTTATCAGTAGGTGTTTAAAACACATAGATTCAAGTTTTATTTTCATTTTGGAGGCGAGATAAACTTGGCTGGGTGATGAATCAGACGGGTGGGGGTGGGAGAGGGATGTCAAGTATGCCATCTAAGTTTCTTGTTTGTGATTCTTGGAGGATGGTGGTGTCATTAGCTGAGATGGAAAATGGGGGAAAAGACAATGTGCAGGAGAAGTTCTGGAAGTGCACTGTGGTCTGGGTCCACTAGACATCTGCACGACAACTTGTGGACAGACCTCAAGGAGGTACCTGGATATCCAAGTACAGGCAGATAAAAAGAAATCTAGGTTGGAGAGAAATCTATGGGAATCACTGGCATACAGACTGTATTTAAAGCCACAAAGCCATATAACATTATCTATTCAAAAATATAGACAGAAGACTTGGAACCAAAATCTGGGTAATTCCAATATTGAGAATGAAGACTTTTGCAAAGGAGACTGAAGAGATTATGTTCAGATGGAAGGGGGCAACGAGCTTCGTCCAATGGGGATTTGACTCAGTGACACACCAAGGGAAAGTGGCACATAGTGAAAGCAATCTGTCCGAGTACAGACAGGAAGTACATAATTTTAAAATCATAATCAAACTGATAAAAAAATCTGCTTTTGATTATCACTTTACACTTGCACTTCAAAACAATGTCAGGGATATAATATTCTTGCCTAAAAAAATTATTTTCTTAGTCTAAGTTCTAAGTAATTATTGTGGTTACTGTACGCTTTCATAATATGTACTTAAAACTTCATATTATCATGTCTCTTACTCCTTAATAAACAGTGTACTTCATGGAAGTTAATTTGGGAGACTCCTTGAAGACTAGGACACAGAAATTGTAAAACAGATGGTTGTTGACTATTCAATGAAATGTAAAAAATGAACTATTTATACAGAAAAAAAATCACATTTCAAAAGAAGACTGCTAGAGAAATGACCAAAGATGCTAGGATCTACTGCCACAAGAAATCAAAGACAACGTTCGCCTCATTTTCACCAAGAACTGGACACATACTAAAGCAACAGATCACATAATGTCAATGTTTGCTATAATTTAGCTGTTTTATCTAATTTTTGCAAAAGAACATCTTCAGAAGCTTTGGCCAAATATACCAGAAATTTATGATGCTCTAAAAAATGTTTTACTATTATTGGGGGGGGGGGATAATTAAGTTTATTTATTTATTTATTTAATGGAGGCACCAGGGATTGAACCCAGGACCTTGTGCATGGGAAGCACATGCTCTACCACTGAGCTATATTCTCTCCCCAACAAAAGCATTTTACTATTGTAATATGTATTCAAATACAGATTTTCACTGTCTGCACTTGCCATTATTACACTCCTTTCATTTCATAATTACTCCTGAAATAGATTTGTTGTATAGAGGTGGGAAGATATTAACTGATCAGCTCTGAATATCAAATGCGTTATGTATGTTACTGAGTTCCAGTGACTGGCAGTGGGGTAATTATGAAAGACACATATAGGTAAAGCATGTTTATGAAGCCAACTATCTAAATCTGCTTTAAAAATCATTTTGCATATTCATTCTTTTCTGGAGTTTTCCTTGAGGTCAGGACTTCGTTAATTATCTCATTGTTTCAAGGGGACAAGATTAATCCACATTAGAAGTTTCCTCAAAATGGGTTTCTATAACCAGTGTAACCTAAATTTATAATGGTAGGGGGAAGGCTACAGATCAGTGGTAGAGTGCATGCTTAGCATGCAGGAGGTCCTGGGTTCAAGCCCCAGTACCTCCACTTTGAAAAACAATAAATAAATAAGTAATCCGAAATACCCTGCCTCCCAAAGAACCCATAAATAAATTTATAATTGTGATCACAGAACACAACTGGGCAAAGCAAAATAAAACCAAATCTCAGAATTCCTGTTTGGAAAAAGCTGAGAATACAAGTCACTGAAAGAAGTGGGGTGGTAGGAGAAAAAATGTCAACAGTGTGAACTTCTAATCAAAACTGTGGATTAGATGACTCTAGTGCTCACTAACACTCTGGTTAAAGGCAAATGACCGACAACAACCAGACCAAAGTGAAATGAGTAAGATGTAGGGTGCGGAAAACCAGAATCTAGCCAATAGCAGCCAGAAATGGGGGGGGGGGCGGGATTTGAATTATCTCAGGACAATCTATTCATTCGCATTTTATAAACATTCTTTTTTCTGCACATGGAACTATTTATTCAAAAGGTTAAACAGGCACATAAATAAGCCTTTGTCCATCCCTGTCTCTTAGCTATTCAGTTTCTTTGTTACCAAAGCTATAGCCACTCCCAGTCTAGTTTGAGGCAGAGCAAAGAGACTCAAAACATTTACAGCCAAAAAGAAATGATTAAGGAACTAGATGGAAAGGCTGGGAGCCTCTACAGGTCCAGAAAACAGGTTAAAAAGTGTAGTTTCACAAGCCCTCCATGCTCCAAACTGTTTTTGGGGTTTTTTTTTTTTTGCTATGTTATTCAATGCCTGATAAAAGGTATGTGATAGACACAACTTTCCCTTCCCTTCTTGCCCACCTCTCATCCCCCATCTGGGCTTTCCAAAGTCCAGATCAAGATCTCTTTCTTTCAAGAGGCCTCTCAGTCCTATCACAGAACCTCATTTGGTTTCCTCATTTATTAAAGGGCAGACCACCTCTCTTTATTACACTGAAACAAGGTAATACATTAAACGGCAACCACTGTGGTCTGGGAAAGAGGTGTGCAGAAACACCTCCATTCCACTTTCCCTTAAAGAGCAGGTCCTATACTTAATGGTTTTTTTTTTTAATGGTTTTTAAATGTTGAACTTTTAAAAACTACAGTAAGCAAGTAAAGAACCATCTAATTGGATTACATTTAAAATCTCTGGCTGCTCTAAGACCCTGCATGAAATCTGACCCTATACTGTTTGAAATCTGCATTGTTATCACTCAGTGGCCCCCTTTATAATAGAAAGCAGTTTATTTTAGAATTTAGTTAACAGTAGTATGGTTTCCTTTTTTATTTGATTGCCAGGAAGCTCATTAGGGTTGACCCTAATGATTTTGTTTCTCCATACCTTCCATCTTAGGCCATTAACTTTGGTCTAACCACTCCAGGTGACTTTTGGCCAAAATGACATTATCTATTCAGCAATGCCATCACCCAAATCATCACTAAAATGGGGGAGAGGCAAATATTTGAGATTCACTAATAAGCAATAGGGAAACAGACCTAGGATGTTTCCACTTTTCCCCAGTAACAGATACCTTAAGAAGGGATACTGTCGTTTACTGAGTACTTGTTTCATGCCAACAACTGTCACTTTCCTCAATTCAAAAAAAACCTTTAAGATATTAACCTCATGCTTCTGGTGGAAGAAATTAAGCCTCAGAAATGCCCAGAATTGGGGGAGGGTATAGTTCAGTAGTAGAGTGCGTGCTTAGTATGCACAAGGTCTAGGGTTCGATCCCCAGTACCTCCAGTTAAATAATAAAAAAAAAATAATAATAAATAAACCTAATTACCTCCCCCCCTGAAAAACAAACAAACAAAAAGAAATACCCAGTAATATATTTGGAGAAGTACACTGAGTGGTAGATCCAGGATTTGAATCTAGAATTAACTAGACTACGAAGTCCATGCCTCTTCTACAAGAGGAATGCTTCTGCACCCTCCCCACCTTTACTGCTCCCTTTCCTGATGTAGTAATAGATGAGAATGGTATTTTGGTCTTGAGGCCATGACTCTGCCTTACAGCACAGCTGCCACGCACTCACTCACTCAGTTATTTACTGAGAATCTTCTACGTGCCTTGTACCATCCTAAGGCTGCAGGGTTACAGCCCAGGACTTACACTCTAAAGGAGACAGACAGACAGTTAAAAAAAAAAAAAAAAGAAAAAGACAATTCCAGGCAGCACTACAAAGAAAATAAAACAGGACTATGAGATAGAGTGATGGGGTGGAGGGTGCTAATTTAAATGGATGAACAGGGAGGGTGTGTCTTAGAGCTGAGACTTGAAAACCAGGCAGCACTAAGAGTGTGAACATCTATGGTCAGAGCACTGGAAGTAGAGGTAAGAACAAGTGCAAAAGAACAAGTTCAAAGAACTAAAAGAAGGCCAGGAAGGCTGGAGCATAATGGGAGCAGGAGGAGGGAGGAAATCAGAAAGAGAAGGCCGGGCCAAACCACATGCGGCCTCGCAGGTTTTGATAAGAAGACTGGATTTGACTGAATGTAGTATTTTATTTCCAGGATGTGTGTATGTGAAAATACCAAACAAAAATTTTACCACTCTAACCATTTTAAAATCTATAGTTCAGTGGCATTAAGTATATTTACATTGTTGTATTTGAGGAATTTTTAAGCAAGGGAGTGAAGTCACATGATTTAAGTCTTGGAAAATTCAGAAAGGAAGAGTATGTGCGTGACTGGATTCCCAGAAATGAAATCGAGAAATCTGTATTTAGTCTTTGTTAAGAATCTATCTCATGTATTAATACAAATCACAAGTGAGTTATCAAGAAAATTAAAAACCAATTGTCAGTATGGAGTTATGACAGCAGCTTCTCCCCCTCAATTATTTTGGGATGCTTAGAAGCTAAGGAGACAAAAAACGGAAAGAAGAGGTCTGAGTTGATAACTGCAAAAAGAGAAAGACACTTTGGGGTGTTTTTAAGAATGTGATGCTCTGATACTAGAAATTCTATCTGAAGTTTGCAGCTCTCCTAGAAGACAGATCCAGACACTCACAGAACAGCTTTGAGCACAACAGCGCCTCTTTCCCTGCCCCTCAGTTCCTATATTTGAGGGGAATAATTTACACAAGAAAAAGTCCATCGCAACCATTTACACTGGTTTAATGTTTAATCATATCTGAAACCACACTGTAAGACTAAAGTAACTGAAGAGTCATTAAGATTTCTGCTCAAGAGAGTTCCTAATATTTCATTCACCAGATCACGTTAAAATTGGGTAGTTTTGCTGTAAGAAATTGAGTATGTTGCTTCCTTTTGTCGCATAGGAATTCAGAAAGGAGTGGAATTTCTTTGCTATAAAGAACTGAACAATGCCTTTAGGGATCCCCCACACTCCAAGTCATTTTATAAATAAAGATCTCAAGGTCGGAAGTTAAGATACACCAAGGCCAGATCTTTGGTCAGTGCCCTCTAAGGAGGAAATCTGATTCTACTACTAATATAATTTCCAGAAACCACTAGGCTTGGTTATTGATAATTAATCACAAAGTTAAACAGAATGAGTCCTACTAATATAAGGCACTTAGGACTAGGAAATGGCTCCTCTCCTGTAATTAAAGTCCACCAGAAATAGGAAGGCACAGCCTTATGCAAGAGTCAACTAACTTCCAAGACCTCATAACATCTTCTTAATATTCTAACAGTAATGAAATGAATGTTATCTTCAACATCCAAGAAGTGTTTCAGATACCAAATTTTCAAAATACAGTGTTTATCTAATAATATAAAATATAACTCACTGGTAAATATTCAGATTTAAAAAGTATAAAAACTTTTCACTTTTGTGCACTCTTCCTATGACAAGTTTATAAAAGCAGTTTATAAAATGGTCACCTGGAAAGAGCAGGTCATGAGTTAACAAAAGAATGCAGATCTTAAGAAATGTTGATTCTAAATAACTGTCTTTGGTAATAGCAAAATAGGAAATTTAGGGCTGTTATGAGCTTTTTGTAAATATCCACCTAGGAATCTGGCATACTTTAAAAAACTATTCTCTTCCAAAAGCCTAAAATGTCAGTCATCGGTAGGTCAGGAGCCCTGACCTTCTGTAATAAGGGGTTTTCTTTTTCTACTAGGGGTAGACAGCTGTTGATTGAGGGTGGCAGAAGGTTAGTAACTCAGAGAGGAGAGTCTGACAGCAGAGGCTTTATCAGTAAGCCAGGCTTCCAGAGCTACCAGGTCAGGAATTGGGATCTATGACTTAGGCTGCCTTATGTAGGTCATGGGGTTGACATGATTACTTTGGAGGGCTTCTCTGGCTTGGCTCCATGGGAATTTACATTTGTGGCATCTCTTCTTAGTAATAAATAGCATAAGAAAAAAGAGAAAATACCAAGTGGTCAGGACCAGTAATTTTTGGCAGACCTGAATTTCCTGAATATATAAAAGTGAGAAAAAATTTAATACTTTTCAACTTTCCTTCAGTTTGCTGATTCTAATATCAATGGTTTTCTGGTCTTAGATGTTTTACTCAATCTAGCACAAAGCACTTCTATATTCGGTCTAACAGAAGATAATTAAAATATTAACAGCCTTGAGAGAATGTCACAAATTCTTACCACCTGAAACCTCAAAATTTTAAATATTTCTTGGGTTTCTCTCAGAACGAAGTGTTTTAAATACTCAGCTTTTATTATTAGCTTTCCTACTTGATCTAGTTAAGTGGTTTAGTTTACAGTAAGTTCTACAAAATAGGATGTCACTCCTAAACCAGTGATGAATATCTAGGGGTGCGGAACATAATATTATGCCCTAAATCTGGCAACTATGAAATGTTCATTAATTATATCTTAGGAAAAATACAAACATGGGCCTTAAAGCAACGGATTAAGAATATTCAAAACACAGCTGAACTGTTGATTAAATATTAAAACACAGTCAGCCTTATTTAGGCCTTAATTTTCTCAACTGCAAAAAAACTAAACAGTTCCTGCTGCTTTATCTACACAATTGAATATTACTTAGCTGTAAAAAGGAACGAAGTACACTCTACCATGTGGATAAATCTTGAAAACAAGACCAAGCCAGACACAAAAGGCAACATATTCATGATTCCATGTAATCAAAATGACCAGAATAGGCAAATCTAGAGAAAGATTAGTGGTTGCCAGGGGTTGGAGGGGAGAGGGAAATAGGAAGTGACTGCTAATAGCCATGGGGTTTCTTTCTGGAGTGATGAAAATGTTCTGGAATTAGACAGTGGTGATGATTGCACAACCTGGTTAATATGTGCACATGAATATTCTACGTGTACTAACTTTTTAAATAAGGACTTCAGGTTAACTAAGTTTGGGCTTAGGCTAAAGGACTGCTTTAAAACTCATGCCTAGGATCAAAAGCAATCACGTACGTGAAAGCATCATGCACAATGTCTACCAGTCAACACACACACACACACACACACACAGAGAGAGAGAAATTTAGCTTAACAATTAACCTGCTTTGATTTCTTGGCCTGTTATCAATTATCTGCTTATTTCAGTTCTGAAGATGAAACCATACACAGAATTTGAACTTGGAATGTGCATAATCACAAACTGTTTAACTTCTCTTTGGTAATAATTTCAAACTACAAGGACAAGGAAGGGGAATAGTTTACCACAAACATGTCTGAGAAAACAATAACTGTTATTGCCATCCAATATTTATAACCACCTTTCTGCAGAGTACTATAACATGCCTGACAACTAACTCTTCAAAGAACTGGACATTAAAATATCCCCAACTGTACAAGTCTGTAAGCAACCACTTGCACAGGGGAAGTAATGACTTTTAAGCTAACTTGATACGTATCACTTCAAGTAAAGCCTACACTTTAGTTTTCTGGGTATGGAAAAGTGGGTTAGACATTTGGTAAGGCCAAATGCAGAATATATAAAATACTATTATAATTTCACAGTTACTATAAAGCCAACATGTCCATATCAAGAGAAAAACTAAATTTAGCTTTTGTGGTTACTGTATGTTTATCTATGTATCTAATTTCAAATGATACCCTGAATTCAGCAAACTCATCAATAACCAACACCCCCTTTCTTACTCCATTTCTGTTAACAGAAAAACATAGCTTTTAGTTACAGCATGATCAGTGTGTAATCATTCTGCGCTACCGAAATGTATACACAAGGTATCTTCTGATAACCTTTTAAACATACTAAAATGTAGGTTTAATTTAAACATATAGCTCCTGCTAAACTCAAACTACTGAACAGAAGCCCCTGTTAGTACTGGCTATTACACTGACAGAAACTCCCTGTGCTCAGTCCCCTGAGTCACAGATCCATTCAGCTTTAGTTATTTCAACTTGGGGCTTTCAATAGATCCAAAAAGATCAGTTTCTCAGTCCAGCCTTTTTGCCTATTTCATTCGGTACTGTGAATTTTAGCAATCCTTTAATGCTCAACGTTCACCACATTTTGAGGCTCCATCCATTCTGGGAATTTATTAATAGGCGTTAAAGTAATTATGGGGGGAAAGGGTTATACAGCTTAAATCTTGGCATCACAGGTACTAGATTAACTAGTTCCGGCAGTCTACTTACTTTCCCAGCAATTTAACAAGATAGCATAGGAATGAAGTTAATAGGATTTACAACACGAAAAAAACAGCCTTTGGATAGTTAAAAAGTAAGACAAAAAGATTGATATATGCAGATAATTCTCTACTGCCCTAGGCATTTTTTGGCCTCCGTTCAAAGCCGTATTAAAATGGAAGAAAAACGCCTTCTAGAATTCTTTCCACGGGGAAAATAAGGAGTTTTATGCCAAGCAAAAAACCTGCGGAAACTCAAAACGAAAATACTCGATTTTATCATTTTAGTGGCAACCGTCCATTGCTGTGTAACTACTCGGCCTATTTGCGAAGAGCCACGTACTTAAAACAAAACTTCCCCGACGTAAGGGGCCGAGTAACCTCCCAAAACTCGCGGACCCCGAGCACCAAGCGCCGCGAGCGGAGCAGAGAGGAGCTCGCCGGCAACGTGGTGACAGGCCCTGCAGACGCGGAGCCCGCACACGCGAGCCCCACGTCCGTCCAAGTCCCGCCCCGCCAGGCGAGCGCGGGGAGCGCGGCCGCTGGCCGGGTCGGGCCTGCGCGCCGATCGGGCGAAAGGGCCGCGCACCCCCGCCCCTCGGAAGGCGCCTCCCGGGAGCAGTTGAGGCTCCGGGGAAGGGGCGGGGGCGGGGTGTGCGCCTGCGACATCCCCCAGAGGAAGGCGGGGGAAAGGCGGTGGCCCGGCCTGGCCCAGGCGCGAGGTCCGCGCGGCGCAGCCCCGCCAACGCCCTCTCCGCGCCCCGGGCCTCTCGTGGGGCCGGGCGGGAGGGGACCGCGGACAACGGGCCGGCGGGCCGTCCGTTGGCCCGAGCGCGCCCCGCCCCGCGCGCCCCGCCCCGCGCCGCGCGACCGCCCCGCCCGGGGAAACTACGCCATTGCGGCCTAGCGGGCGGCGCCTCGCCTCCGCCGCCATCTTCGGCCCGCCGCCCGCCGGCCCCACCGCCCCCGCCGTGGCCCGCCATCTTTTGGGGCCGCCATACTTGCCCTGCGAAGAAGATGGCGGCGCCCATCACACACATAAAACATGGCTTCCCTTCAAAACAAAAACATCCCGGGGGCCGGCGCGCGCCGGCGCTCACCTGAGGACCACATGGTGACCGAGAACTCGCCCTCCAGGGTCTTGATCTGCACTTGCTTCTGCTCCCACTTCTTGTTGCCCGCGTCCGCGCCGCCCGCCGCCCCGGCCCCGCCGCCGAGGTAGCCCTTCTTGCCGCTCTTCTTGCCGCCGCCCTTCTTGACGCGGCCGCCGCCCGACGACGACGAGCCGCCGCCACCACTCTTGCCGGCCGCCGCCACGGTGACCAGCGTCTGCTCGATGTAGTCGTCGTCGCCGCCGGCCGGCGCGGGCACCGGGATGAGAATCTGGTCCTCGAAGCCGTCCTCGGCGCGCAGCCCGTCCGAGTCGTCGCCGCCCACCACTTCCTCGCGCGTCTGCACCAGGATCACCTCCTGGTGGTGGTGCACCTGGGTCGGGTCGTCGGTGACGAGCGGCTGCAGAGCGATCATGGGCGGGTGGTGGTGGTGGTGGTGGTGGTGGTGGTGGCCCGCGTGCCCGTGGCCGCCCCCGCCGCCGTGGTCGCCGCCGCCGCCGTCCTCGTCGTCGTCGTCGTCCTCCTCCTCCTCGCCCACTACCGTGGTCTCGATGGTCTCCACCGGGATGGTCTCCACCTCGATCTCGTGCAGCTCCACGATCTCGGCCGGCATCTCCGAGCCGTCCGTGGCGATGTAGAGGGTGTCGCCCGAGGCCATGACTGAGGGCTCGGCCGCCAGAGCCGCGGCGGCCTCAGCTCCGGGGCTGCGGGCAGGCGGGCGAGGAGGCGGCCGGCCGTGGGGAAGGAAGGCTGAGGGAGGAAGGCGGCGGGCGGGCGGGGGGAGAGGGGGCGGGCGGCGGGGGGAAGGGGCGGGCGCGGCGGCGGCGGCGGCGGGCTTCCCCGCCTCCTCGCCTCCGTGCGCCCCGCGCTCACTCGGCCGCTGCTCGCCCCGGCGCCCCGCCGCGCCGCGCCTCGGCCGCCCTCTCTGGCCGCGCCTCCTCCCGCCCTCCGGGCCGGCGCTCCGCTTCCCCCTTCCTCCTGCGCCTCCGCCTCCTTCCACACAAATACCAACTCCTCACCCCAAGCCCAGATCTCGCCGCCGCCGCCGCCGCCACACTCCGCTCAGGCTTGGCCTCGCGAGACTTCCGTGCTGCCTCGGCCCGCCCCCACCTCTCTCCTACTCGCCTGTTCGCCCTCTCGCTCCTCCTCCTCTGCCAATCGATCTGCCCGTTCGCCGCAGAGGCCCCGCCCACTCAACTCGGGCTCCTCCCGGATTGGGGCCGACGGGAGGGCCCCCGCGCGCGCTGGCTGGCCGCTGCGCGTGACGTCAGCGCGCCGCCACCGCCGCCGAGAGTCGCGCGGCTCCCGCCGTCCGCGGTGCAACAGCAGTAGGTCCCGCCGCCCGGTGTCTAGGCACCACTCGGCAGCGGGGCGTCGACGCAGCGGCCGCCACCACCTCGGGAGCGGGTGAGCCGAGCCGTCGGCGCGGCCCCGGGCGCCGCGGGGAAGGGGTCTGTGGGGCGGGGCCGGCCGGGCGTGGGATTCTGGTCGGGGGTCGGCCCGGGGTTCGCGCGGGGAAGCGGGCGGCGCGCGCGCGCCGCCCGGGCGCCCCAATAAAGTCTGTTTTGACGAGAGACGCCTGTGCCTCCTTTTTCGCGTCGGACGGCGCTTGCTCTTGACGCCTGACTTCGGATGGGCGATGGCGGCGGAGTGAGGGAGGAGGACCAGGCGAACAAAGGCGGGCGAGCGGGCAGCAGAGGAAACGTCCGCCGGCGTCCGCGGGCCCGCATCTCGCCGCGAGCACCGGGTCCCAGCGCTCTGCTGGGTCCGGGGCCGAGCGCAGGTGGGTTGCACGCCGGGCGGGGCAGCCGGGCGGAAGCGGCGCGCGGAGCCCCCAGGTCCACCGTTGGGAGGATGTCCGTTATCCTTTTGTGACCCGCGGAAACTTGGGACGGAGCCGTTGGGTGCCTGCTTCCCCGTGGATCTTAGAATGACGGGATCCCAGCCGCTAGTCCTACTGCAGCTTAGCTCTTTATGGCTTTCTAAAATGTCTGAGCTTCCCTGTCTTCGCTCTCCAGCCAATCATTGTTTCCCGTGACCACTGTCCTCACCTATTTCTCACTTACATAGCTTCTCCTCCTTATGCTTACCAGGCTTGCATCTGTCTCCTCATTGAAAATTAAACAATTTCCCGCCCTGTTCTCCTTTTTTATATATAGCAGAGCCTGTATTTTTCCTGGCACTAATTAGCGGCAAGTTAAATCTTCCTGAATAGCTAGCTATGTCACAGCGAAGTGGTTTTGCCCTTACTCATTCTTTTGGTCTACCTGATTTAGGGTCTTAAGTAACAGATAAAAAACTGGTTATTAAGAAAATCCTGAAAACCTCGGAAGGTGTGTCTTTGTTGTACTCGTTCGGCCAACTTAAGGGCTGTGTGAATTTCTTAAACATTCTCTACATTTATGTTTGTCTTCTAGTGTTTTTGGGGTTGAAGGCCGTGATTGTTCTGAACTGTAATGTATCAGTCTTAGATCCAACTTGTTAAAACAAGCGTCTTTTTGGGAACTTTGTAGAGAAACTATGCATTCTGATTAAAAAGTGACCTTTATCACTCTCATTTAGTCCCTGCTTATTTTTAAACGTCATTGTACTTGATTTTTGAGAATGTTAGTAGATGGAGTGAAAAATTAGATCATTGCCTCTTTGAATCTGAGTTTTAAAATCTGAGTAATTCCCTGTGGAATGCTGCACCTGCACAGTTTCACAAAGTCAAGCCTGCTGAAATAAGTCATTTCTGGCTTCATAGCTTATAAATTTTGCATAAATATTTCACAAGTGAAAACCAATTGTGGGAGAACTGGTTTTTATGTGGCTTTATTAATTTCACTTTCCCCACTCTCTAGTAATTGATGAGAGGATGTCATTGTAAGTAGTTGGTACTTCTGCATAGATAGGAGAGAGATGGGGAAGTACCCTGTTAGGCAGCCTAGCTTCTGAGTCATAGATCTGTAGACTTCACAATCAGCTGGAGAAAGCTGAAGAGGGTTTAACTTCTCAGGAAGGGTGGTAGGTGGGAGAAAGCACCAAGATGTTCCTTGGTGCTATCTCAGCACCTGCTCCATGAATATCTTTTAAAAATTGCCCCAGAGCAGGTGACCTATTGGATCGCCCTGGAGTTTTCAGTAGTGGGAGATAGTCTTATCTCTCCTCTAGCTGTGGAGTAGCTTATGGATAGACACTCAAAGATACTGTGCTGTATTGGTGCCAGCCTGCTTGTATTTGCTGCTAAAGGTGAAAATCCATTTAAAAGGACAGGTTATAGTGCAGTTCCAGAGCCTTGGGCCTTTTTAGAGGGATCATTTCACTGCTTTTATTCTCTTCTGTTTGAGCAGAGTAATTTGGGGCCTATGAGCCTTCCCTCCAAATTTCTAGAGTCCTTTTGTTTTGGCAACGAGACAAATGACTAATGCCACTTAATTAAACAAGTATTTTACACCCATGTCTGCGTGCTTTTGCCCTTACAGCTGTGAGGGCAGAGATGACTGCTGGGTCTGTGTATAGCTCAATGCCTTGTATGTGGAATGATTGTTTCCTTTTTGGTCCAACAAAACATGAAATTGGTGGTGAGGGTATAGCTCAGTGGTAGAGTGTGTGCTTAGCATGCATGAGGTCCTGGGTTCAGTCCCCAGTACCTCCACTAAATAAGTAAACCTAATTACCTCCCCACCCCAAATAAATAAAAAAGACAAAAACTTTTTTAAAAGGAACTGTAATTTAAAAAAAAGAAAAGAAAAGAAATGGAAGGCGCCATGATGGGAGTTCTGTGTGGTTGTGCTTGTCCATTTCAGGGGTCTAAAAAGCTCCAACCTTGTACAAAGTTTCCAGTCTACCAGAGAAATGAACGTCAACAACTATAGAAGAATAAGCAAGATTAGAAGAATCTTACGAGTTGTGTAAACTTTCTAGACTCTCTGAGAAGTCAGAACTCACTAATGGCTGAGGAGATGTGGTGACCAGTATCCTGCAAGGAATGTGTCCCTTGGCGGGACAGCATAGGGCAAAAGTGTGGACTGTTAACCCACAGGTCTTTAGATGTCTCCTCACCTTCCCCCTTCCTAATAGTTTGCTTCCTGAACTTCCATTACATTTCCAATTGAATGGTGGTTTAAGAAGGGACACGTGGAGAGAGTAGAGGGTGGAAGTGGGTGGAGGAATAAATAGGGTGTAAATTAAAGGATGCCTAGTATCTCTTACCATCCTTCTTTCAGACCACCTTCTCATTTATTAATTATAGGAAGGCTAACTTAAATCCTATTCTACCATATTTCTATTTCTGAGAGATTGGAAATGATTCAGGCAGTGAACCCATGCTAAGTAATTTCCTTTACCACAAAGTAGTTTGGCTGCCTCATGAAATTGCTTTTTGGTTAGTTCTGATGTCTTGTGCTATTGATGTTACTTCTAGCAGCAGGCAGTTGGTGCTGGGCATCCATTACAGTATGGAGAATTATCACTGGGCAGAACCAGCCCAGTCTGTTGTGCAGTTAAGGAAAGCAGCTGAAAGAGGAGCTCTTCAAGGGCACATTGCAAGGTAGTGATGGGGCTACAGGTAGAGTCAACATTTCCTGCATTTTGTTAGGCTACAAAGCCACTGTAACTTTGGGGGTCAGGACCCCGTTCCAGTTCAGATCCATGCTGAGTTTCCAGTAAAATACTTAGAAAAATCAGGGTGGAAATTTGTGTTCATGCATCTAAATTAGTTACCCCAGTTTGGAGCAATACAAGTTAAATGAAGAACTGTAGGCGTGTACATGTTTTCTTAATCTTCTAAACTATAGTTTGTTCTTGATTGTGGAATTTTTGAAACCTGGGCTATTCAAGGGCCCCCCTCCCCCAGTCAATGCATTTATTAGATTTGGAGCTTAAATTGTGGTGAAATGCCCTAACTGCACAAGTTTATAAAGCTCACACCATTAATGCAACAGTCTGTGTCCTTCACTTTTATAAGGTCTCCATCAAACTCTTTGAGGCTAAGTGGCTTAGAACAGTGAATGAATCTGATTATTGCCTGTAAATCTAAGGAAAGTTGAAATCTCTAGTAATAAATTCACCTCATTTTTCTCTACTTTGCCCGTAGTATGCCCTTCCAAGGTAGAGGCCAAATCAACTTATTGGTACTGCAGTTGCTCCTGCCACCTCCCCATCCAAATGAGTGAAGCATGTTCACTTGAACAGGACGAGCAGAAAGTTCTGTCTCAATCCATGGTAGCTTGTTTCATGGCACCCCTGTTGCAACGGAGAAATGCAGGAAGTGACTTATGGGTGCATGTCCGTGAGAGGCAGGTCATTGCCGAGCGGGAAGAGCACCACAGACACACAGCCTCTCGTGGGGAGTGACAGGAGTGATGTGGTGGATTAGGTAAGCGCAGCTGTTTATCCCCGCTTGTCAAGCATCTACTGTGTGAGCTGGAGAGTACAGCCATGAACAAGACGATGTGCCCAGGCAGGAGACAGGCTGCGACCAGAGAGCTCACAGATACTGGTCTACAGTCCACTGGGAAGTCCTGGGAGGAAGTGGAGAGTCTGGGGACCAGAGGGCCTAGCCCAGACTAGTTGGATAAAGGCCTTCCTGAGGAGGGGGCATTTCACCTGGGACTTGAGAGTTGAACAAAGTGCCCAAGCCAGCATTTGGCTGCAAACCAGCTTGCTTTTTCTTTTTTTTTTTTTTTAATGTTAATTTCTATGTAAAAAGGGAGTAGATAAAATTAATTAGGTGATAAATTTATAAATATTTGCCGTAAGTCCATAGCACTCAGTATAAAAGAGCTACTTCTGCCTTGGAAATGTATCAAATTAACAAATTAATCCACTGGAACTGGTATCAAGATGGCTGAGTTGTTCTCAGTACATGGTTACCAGCGTCATGTCTGACTTTTGGTTTTTTCTTTTTCGTTTTTTCCGAGCCATTCCCTGTTCAAAGTTCCCATTTGAACTTGGGGATTAACAGTGGAAATCATTTTGGAGTCCCATGCCTCAGAAGGGAGATCGGCTGCAGAGGTACTGAGGAGGCAAAACTGATCAGTGGCAGGAGCAGACTGGAGTCATTTAAACAGGCCAGGTCCCTACTGTGCCCTTTGTCATCCAGCTGACATCAGCAAAGCCATCGCCTCCATTTCCTCAGCTATAAAACAAGCCTAACAACGCCAGTCTTCGGGCTTCTAGGAGTCAGCTGTGATGGTAAGTTAAATGTGGGACGTGTCATGTCGTCAGCCTCCTCTCTCTGCTCCCTGGTACAGAGCTGCCACCAGACTTACTCGAAACTAATGGACAATTTCAATTTGGGGATTTACAGGATGGGGTGGGAAGGAAGGACTGTTACATTCTAAGCCATGCCGTCCTGTCACCACCTGAGGAACGGATCGAGGGTGTCCTTGCACTGTTCTCCTTACACAGCAGTGTCACTGTGGCAAGAATGCCATCATGAACTGCCTGAATCTTCTGGTGACTTTCTCACCAGGTCATACCCCCGACGGTGCTAACCCTGACAGGGTTCGAGGCTGAAGCCATCATCCCACGATGTCCCTCTGACACCTCCTCTCCCTTTCCGTGCTCACTGCAGACCTGGTGCTTAGACTTCAGTCTTCTCTCTGTCACCTAAGTCGTGCCGGCCCCCCAGGGTTGTCTGAGTCACTGCAGCCGCTCCTGCTCTGCCCTGCGAGATTCCTGTTACCCTCGTTCCCACCTCTTCGGCTGCCACGTCCTGGCCCCTGTCCTTCCTAGGAGCCAACCCACATCTGGAATCTTAAACTCCCAATGTCCTATCCTCTCCAACTCTTCACGCCTTCTTTCCTGCTATCCCTTTATTTCAGCCTCAGGCCTTCAATTTTCTCATCCCTCTTTCCTTCCCCGACTAGAACTCCCTGTTGATGACTAGCATCCTCAGCTTCCTGTACTACTTACATCTGATAAAACATCACACTTGGATCAGCCCACTTTTGCATACTGCTGAAATCCTGGGATCTACTGGAGGAAACACCACTCGTGTATGTAGATTTTAGCCGTGACATACTCATGGTCCCCAGCCCCACCAGGGTACTGTGTTTGATGTCACCGGACAGTTCTTTTGATGTGTCCTGACTCAACCCCCCTTCACCATGTTGCTCAGCAAATTTTCTGAATTACTTTCCTCCAACTCCAGAAGAAATCTGCCTGTGTCCATCTCCCCACCCTCCTCCAATAGTCCAATTCCAGGGCCTCCTACTTCAAGAAAGAGTTGGAGAGGTCAGAATTCATCTCCCCAGATGCCAGCTGTCCCTTTGTGCCATCTCCCCTTCAGATAACTGACGAGCTCCTGCCACTCTTGGCCATGCTCGGCTGCTCCCAGCTGGGCCTGTGTCCTCCACTTGTGCCCAGGCTGCTCCTCGGCTTCCTCTCTGTCCCTGTGCCATCACGTGTCTTCTCTCATAGACCTGCCGTTTGTCCCTGGCTCTTTTCCTTTGGATTAAGTTGCTCCTGGTCTTTAAAAACTGACTCCGAGTCTCCCTGTAGCCACTGCCCGCCTCTTTCCATGGTCAGCTCAGCCTCCTGAACCCAGGCCTACGTCAACAGTCTCTGCATCCCCTGTTGGGCCGCGTCTCCCACAGTCTCCCAGGTGTTCGGCATCCACGTGTGATGCCCGAGCAGGCGCAGGCTCTTCTGACCTCGTTTTCTTAACCTCTCCTGCACCTGATGAGGCCAGCCTCTTGGTCCCCAGATCCCTTCCTTGGCTCTGCTCTCCTTTTTCTCCATCTTCTTGCTTCTGACTTTTCCTCCTCTAGCCCCTCTCCTTATTCTGCGTACTGTCCTGCGTCACCTGATCCGTCCTTATGGCTTAACAGCTGCCTGTGTGCTGACCATTCTTTGCTTCTGTCTCTAGTCTGGATTCTCCCCAGAGCCCTAAGCCCCCATCCACTGTTCCTGCTCATTGTCCCACGGGGTCAGCCTCACAGCCTTCTCTGCTCTACTCTAGAACCCCTCCCTAGTCACCCAGTTGCCCAGGATCGAAATCTGGAGATCATCTTTGAGTCCTCTGGCTCCATAATCCCCCATGTGTAGCCACCAAGTCCTCCTAAATGTTTTTCAAACTTTTCCCCATTTCCGCTGTTACTGTCTTTGTGCAGACCCCGGCTCGCGCTCTCTCTCTCACCTAAACCTTTGCCAACCAGCTTCTCTGCCCCCAGCCCTCTTTTCTGAAGGCTTCTAAATTTTTCTAACACACACATGGAACCACGTTGCTCCAGTTCAAGCCTCTGGGTGCTTCAGGATGGACCAGCTCTTTGGCAAGGCATTCCTAAAGCACTTGCCTCACTCTCCACCCTTCTTGCTACCCCAGATACATGCCCCATGATGGTTCAGACCTTTGCTTTTAGACTGCTTGTTTTCCTCTACCTAGAATATCCTTTCCCACCTCCTTCAACCTCACCCCGCTTCCAAAACAGCTCAGATGACAGCTCTAGGAAGGCTTCCTTGGAACGATATCTCCATAGCGTTCTGCCCAAACGTCTGTCATTGTACTCACGTTATAATGAAGGTGGCTGCACTAACCACAGAGCTGCACATTCTGTGAGGGTAGGGACAGCTTCTCATTTGCCCAATGCAGGACAAGTGGTGGGTCCTGTCTGAGCAGAAACACCTGCTGACGCTAATCCCTGTGTCCTCCACCCCTACTGCCTGTGGAATAAAGTCCAGAATCCTTAGCTAGGCTTTAAGGACACATGGCATGGCAGAAAAAAAATAGGAGCTTTGATTAGACAGACTTGGATTTGAATATTCCACGGTTTATCAGTTAAGCAATCTCAGGTGAGTTTGTTGACCTCTCTGGGCCAGTTTCTGGATCTGTAAAAATAGGACTATTGTTGTTCAAGACTGTTGTAAAGCTTAACTGAAATAATACCTACAAGCTCCTGGAAGCATTATACTGTTTTTCTCTCTCTCTTCTCCTCCATCCTCCCCCCACCACATCGACCTCACGAAAGTTCCATTGTTGGTAAATATGCCCTTTGCTTTTCCATGTCTTTGCTCACACCCCGTTCATTAAGGAATGCCTTCCTCCTGTCTACCAGCCTCTCTGCTCAGTTTAGATGCTGCCTCAAGGCATGCCCACGCCCTCCAGTTCCAAATAACCCCTCCCTGGTCTCCTGTTCCCCAGCCTGTAATATAACGGCCATAGTACACATAGTATTCCCAACTTGCTATCAGCTAGAGCTGTCTTTGACTTTAATTACTTTAATTACTTGTTCCTGAGTTGGAAGCATCTGGAAGGCAGGGATGTTTTCTGCTTTTTTGTAGCTATTCAGGGCCTGGAACATACTAAGAGTTAAATGGTTGTTTACTTTGATGGGGGGCTGGAGAGGGAAAATGGGAGGTAGACGAGAAAATGCTGTTTCATGGGCTAAGCTGGGTGTCAGAGCCTTAGCTTAATCAAACTCTTCGGGACCTCTGAGTTTAGCTTACTTGTCCTTAAGATTTTTTGAGTAATACAAATTTCCGCATTTGCAAGCAAATAAACAAATGTCTGGAAACGACATAATTCTAGAAAATTCAAACAGTGAGAAGTCATTAGTGTATAATGTAAAGAGACTAAAGAATATTGCTTGCCCCAAACTACATGAAAGTGTATATTCCTAATTATTTCTCAAAAATGTATCCAGGAAGGTAACCCTTTACATAGACTGCTTTAGAAAGATAATCTTATCCTGACCGGCTCCCATTGTAGCCACCACAACAAAGAGGGAGTCCGTGTAGAAAGACCATTTCCTGTCAAAATAAATGCCTTATTGATTCCTGTATTAACCCAATAGTTAGCCGGTAACAATGCTGTTTGGGTAACAGCAGAGAGAGGTGCTTTATAGATCTGCTCACACTTCTCTTCCAGCCAGTAAGTGGCAATTTCTCTTGGACTCTCTGCTCATCTCCCTTCCCTTCCCCCCACCTCCCCAAAACTGCTGAATTCTAGATGCAAAGCCTACTCGACAAGAGACTAGACTAGAACCAATCCATTTCTGGCTTCAACCTGAAGCGGGTGTAGCCATGTTCAGTGGTGACTCCACGGTGTCAGGACCCGTTAGAACTCATCCCTTTCAGTCTCAGACCAGCCACTGCTTGCTTTCACACGTATGGAGCTTTTAAATCGCATTTCCCATCCTATATTCAATCTGTTGTTTTTTTAGGATCCTAATTTAGTAACTTACATGTTACCTATCAGACATAAACCTTCATCTGATTGGCTGCATCTGTCATAGGAACCTGTGGAGTTGGGAGCCATCTTGACTGTCATCCAGCAGGTCATCCTGCCAGCTCGCTGTTAGCAGCTCACTCTCACATGGCCTGTATTTGCATAAGCTGGTGTTAGACATCATGAATACAGTCTAGAAACCACCTCCAGGAGTGGTTGAAGATGTTACTGTATGTCACACAGAAGCATGCGTGCCGATTTGTTTAGCAGAATACATTGGGTCCCTAGGGCATGCACTGTTGCCTGGCCAGTGACCACTCCTCCCAGCACCCAGCACTCCCTCCTTACAGAGCCTCACGTTTTCCTTCATATAGCATCCTTGGGGAGGGGATGGAGTTCCCTAAGCTTGGGGGATACATCACGATTGGCTAAACAGCCCAGGCAGCTTTATTTCCTTTAGCCAGTGTTTAATCTGAGAAGGAGATGAGACTGTGACCCGGTTCTGGCCGATGAAATGTCAAGGAAAATATGTGTTCTTAGAGAGGCTTATCTTCCTGCCTGCCCTAGAGCTGGTGTGATGGCTAGGACTGTGGCATTATCTTACAAGTGTGAGGAAAAGGCTAAGAGAATTGCAGAGTCAGTGGTCAGGCCCTGTGGAGCCGTGAACCCGCTGCTACCACTGGCCTCGTGTAAACCCTCGTCCTGGAGTGCCAGTAACTTGCAGGGGCCCATTCTCACCACATTGCCACAGGTGAGACTGTAAGTGGTTTCCCCAGGGCAGGGGTGAGGGGGGACAAGAGGATGGGGAGTGGGATGGCGGGAATGGAACATCGAAGAAGGTTAGTCTTCTGCTTGTCTAAAGTGTTTGCTCTTGGTAATTTCACTGTCCACCCATATGGAATGTTATAAAACCATAATTTTGTATGTAATGGTTTTTAATTTTGAAAATGTTTTTAATATGAAAAATGCTATGATAAAATCATAAGCAAAAATATAGCACCTTGTGTATAAGTTATAATCCTTTTTTGGGAAAAAGTATAGAAAAAATTGGAACATTAATATGTCAAAACAATGTCATTTGCTTCTGGGAACTAGGATTTGGGGCAGTTGGTTTCTTTTTTGACTTTATATTTGTGTGCCATTATTACATACGTATTTTCCTTTTTCATTTTTTTTTTTAATGGAGATACTGGGGATTGAACCCAGGACCTTGTGCATGCTAAGCACACACTCTACCACTGAGCTATATCCTCCTCCCCCTTATTTTTCAGTTTTCTAATTGTAAAAGACAAAGCTTGCCATCTTAACCATTTGTAAGTGTGCCATTCATTGGTATTAAGTACACTCAAGTTGTTGTGCATACATCACCACTATCCATCCCCAGAACTAGAATTTTCATCTTGTAAGATTGAAACTCCATTCCTGTCCCCATTTCCCATTTCCTGAGAGTAGAGCTCAGTGGTAGAGTGCATGCCTAGCATGCATGACTTCTTATCCCCGAAAATCTCCCCTAGAACACTTTGGCCTCCACATCTCTGAAACTGCCCTGGGGAGTCAGTCACTGTGTCCCCACAACCCCGGGCATCCCTTTAATGTACTCACTAGGTTGTGGTGACATCATCCGTCTCCCCCAGCGAACTATCCAGAAAACAGTGAGCTCAGTTCGCTGACGATCAAGTGTTCCCACGTGGCAGCCACCCTGCTGGGCACCCAGAGTTCAGCCAGAAACAAGCCACTGGGTACCAGATGCTCTTCATGGAACCTCTCTTTTCAGGTGGAGGAAGTGGTGTTAGAATTCACTGGCTTGGTGGGAGTTGTAGAATTGAGTCCAGAGACCCCAGAACTGGTTTAGTCCAGCCCCCTGAGGCACCCAGATGAGGCGGTCAGGTGGTAGGTTGGAGGGAAAGTGCCTTTCCTGCTCTCAGCCTCCTGGATCGCCATCACCCGTGAGCTCTGATCGTGCAAGGTGTCCCTCCCCCGTTGCAGTCCTGCCAGGTATTCTACCTTGACCTTGTTCAGATGTGCCTTGTCCCTCCCTGCCTTGCCTTCCCCCTGGAACGTCTTCCTCCCCAAGCTCCGCCTCTGGACGCTGGACCCTTCAACTTCCACATCTGAGGCCACCTCCTCAGCATTCCAGCCCAACATAAGCCCTCCCTCTTTGAGCAACTGTGGTCTCCAGTCAGCGTGGTGTTTATGTTACATGTAGCTTCAGGCTTGGAATTGTGCTTGTATGTGTATGTTGAAACCTCCCCCTCCTCCCTCCCTCCATTCCGCTCCCTCCTCCTCCTCCTCCTCCTCTCTCTCTCTCTCTCTCCCTCTCTCTCTCTCCCTCTCCCCCCCTCTCCCTCTTTCCCCCTCTCTCTCCCTCCCTCCCTCTCTCTCCCTCCTTCCCCACCCCCTTCCCTCCTTTCTCTGTCTTTCTGTCTCTCTGTAGGTATCTTTCTGTTATGTGAGCTTGAAGAAAGGAATGGGAGGATACCACTCATTAGTTAGTAATGGTTACCTTAGGCCAGGGAGAGCCTAAAGAATTAGAAACAAACTTATCTGTTGAACTCTGAGCTAGTGCGTGAAATAAGAGGCCCTGAAGCTAGAAGGAGCCAGGCAGCGCACATCTGGGTCACTAGGAAGCGGGTTGAAAAGTGAATCGAGTCTCTTTGCCCTGGTTATGGATTACGTCAGTGACCGGGGCAGAAGAGTTGGAGGCTGCTTCCAGAAGCCAGAAGAGTGGCACATCCTTGATATTTACGGTGGGCTGAATAGAGCTCTTGTGTAGGGAGAACGCGGTCCTCTGCCCCCCCCCCCCCTCGCTGCCTCTGCTGGGCTGCGTTGCCCACTGTTTCCCTGTCTCTCTGCCCCAGCCCTCCCTCCTCCTTGTCCTCTCCTTTTTGCATCTTGTCTCGCAGGCTTCTTCCCTCCTTGCACTTTCCTCTCTGTGTTTGTCCTTTTCCCTTTTCTTGTGCCCGGATGTCTTCCCTCCCCTGCTTCACTGGGCTCCTCTCTTTTTTGTATAGTTAACACTTCACACTGGTTCTATCTATCAGCTGTGGCTTTATGTGTTACTAATAGAGCAGTAGATGAGTTATGGTTTGGAGCTTCCCCCCCTAGAAAAATTCTAGCCCAGGTTATTTTTTTTCAGTCAATGGGCTTTCATTGATTTTTCTCCCCCTGGATCATTGCTCTTCTACAGAAAAGCTCCCCACCGTCCCAGGGGAAAGGAGGCTTCTGAGCTCTGCGGGAGCTGAACCTGGCCCTCCCCTCATCATCGTGCTGCCGCTTTCTTTCCTCCTCCCCATCAGTCCCTGGACCAGCAGTGTCAGGTCTGTGGGAAGTTCTCCTCTCTCCTGCCCGCCTTGGTCCTGGGAATGGGGTGTGCTGGGCACTGCTTCTGGGACTGCAGAGACCAGGATGATAAAAACTGTTTCCCAGACGCCCTGGTAGCTGGGGTTTGGGGTGAAAATCAAGTTCCTTCAATCAGACGCCCAATTTTGGAAGGCCGAAGTAAAGTGTTAAAGCTGCGGTGCATGCAGGTGTACTCAGTGTGTAAATGACAGGCCAGGGTTAAGGCAGGGAGTGGTGATGCTAGCTAGTTTGCTTTGGGAATTGGAAAGACAGAGGCTGTGGAGAGGAGTCGCGTTCAGCCTGTTTCTCATATGAAGCATCTCTCCGTGCAAGGCTTCCCAGGACTTTGTTGTCTGGCGAGATCGGAGAGACACCAGTGCATTGCTTATCCATGCCTCCGCTTTCTGAATGCCAGAGGCAGTCAGCAGCACCAGCCGCACTGTTTTCTTATGCCTGGGGCACCACCGTGCTGCACACCCTTGAACTCGGCATTCCCGCTGGTGGCCTGATTCCCCACTTTCCTGGTCTGGGCCCTTGTTGGGAAGTCAGCCATTCTTGGATCTTTGGCCCATTGTTTTCAGCCCATCCGATGATTTTGTAAACTCACTCATTGTGTCAACTCTGTCCATTTAAAATATCACCACTGCAGAGAACGTGCTGAGGACTAAATGTTTCCCTGATTGAAATTCATGTGTTAAAATCCAGTCCCCAAGGGGATGGTATTGAGGTGGGGATGTGGGGGGTGATTAGGGCAGGAGGGTGGAGCCCTTGTGAATGGGATTAGTGCCCTAATAACGGAGAGCCCATGGGAGCCCCTCTGCTCCTTCTGCTCTGCAGCCCAGAAGAGAGCTCTCACCAGGACCCGGCCACACTGGCACCCTGATCTGGCTTTCAGCCTCCAGAATTGTGGGAAATAAATACGTCGGTTATAAGCCACCTGGCCTGCGGTACTTTATTATAGCGCCGGGACTGACCAAGACAGAGCCCCTCTCACCACCTGCTGAGCAGCCTCCCCTCCCCGTTATCCCTTCCCCAGTATCTCAGTGTGTAGTTCTGAACTGGTTCTTGTGCCTGTAGTGACGTCCTTGAGCACAGGCGCTGTGTATCGGTTGTGCCTTCTGCACAAGGACAGGAGGACGTGGAAGAGCACGTCCCCACTGCTGAGTAGAAGTCACCTTGGCCACACCCACCTCACAGCAGCACTCCGGGCGAACTGCTGGTATCCCAGGCCAGGGGCTTACTGTGGGAGCTGTCCTGACAGTGACTTCCGTCCAGGAGTCTCTGTCTTTCCAGTTTCCCACGGGCCCTCGGCGTCAGGGAGAGGGTAGAACTGAGTAGCGCCGCCACTTCCTGCTTTAAATCCCGCCTGTCTTTTACACACTGCGTACTCCCTGGGTGGTTTTAACTGGCCAGGCCCCTCCACTAAGCCTAGTTGCTGGTTGGTTTTAGAAGGTTCTGATCCCACCAGCAACCCAAACCCATCAAAGAACTTTAGCAGGACCTGTGTCTTGGGTGTGACTTTTTGTCCCAAGGGCAGGTTTCTAGGCTTCCCTCAGGGACAAAGAAACTACTCTGCCTTAAAGGAGGCTGGAATCTGTATTGGCTTAAAAGTTGTAAGACAAATATGTGCTATCTAGCGTGGAACAGCTGTCTCAAGATGAGGTGAGGTGAGGAAGCCGCCTGGATTTGCAGGAGAGGTAAGGGGGGCAAACTGGATGGAGCCGACTTCCTGGAGCTCCTACTAAGCAGTCCCTTTCCGTGGGAATTTGTCCTTCAAAACGACCTGGAGTGGGTGATAAAGGAGTGAAGTGGGACAAAGGGTGTGAAGACGGGGGGGAGTGGAGGCTGAGCAGCCTGCGCTTGTGTTGGCTCGTGGGCTCACGTGGCTTTGGACCCTGGGTCTGGAGCCCCACTCTGCTTACTTTCTGGTTGTGGAGGGAAACACTACAGGGACCGCTGCAGTGAGCGTGGGAAGCCCTGCAGCTGGTGGGCTTTGGCCATGGGTGAGCTGGACTTCTCCAGCGCCTGCCCCTCCATCTCTCAAATTCTTTGCTTCCATTGCTGTGTCTTAAATGCAATCTGAGCAGGAAACCGAATAGGAAGAACAGAGCTGCCCCTGCTTCAATCATTACTCCTTACTAGCTGTGCGACCTTGGACAAGAGACCTAACGTCTCTGAGTCCCAGTGGGGAAACAGGCCTGGCTTTCAAGGTGGTTGTGAGAATGAAGTGAGGTTTTGTGTGTAAAGCACCTTAGCTTGGCGCCAAGGAGGGAGGGGCAGGTGCTAGGCCACAGTCAGAGACCTGGGTTCCGTTTATCTCCGCTAACTCCACGTGGCTTTGGATAGGTCCTCTTTAGGCTGAAATGGGCATATTTTACGGTACTATGAAAAGTATCCCAGCAAGTCACAGTGTGGCCCATTTCTGCTAATTTCTCATAGGCTTTTTTTTTTTTTAGGTTCAAAAGAACATTTATTTAAAATGTGAAAAGATCTCATAGGCTTTTATCTGTAACATGCAGAAGCATTCAGGGGCTCAGGACCCAGGGTGGAGAGACTGCAGACCAAGGAGCACCCCTTAGCAGGACTGGGGAGGGGCTCCCTCTACCCAGCATCTGTGTTGAGGCCTTCTGGCCTCGTGGAAGACAGCTGTCAGCCCAGGAGCTGGTCACTAACTTACCCTGGAGCTCGTGAGCCCCTGGGGCAGGGGGCCACCTCTTTCACCGTGTGCCAAGTCAGTCAGAGCACAGGAAATTCAGGAAATGGTAGTTGATCCAAACAGATGTGAGTGGCCGTGGGCGGACAGGCAGCTGCCTTGAAGCCAGGTCTAGCCTGGGCCCAGCAGGTGCATGAGCAGGTGCTGTGCTTTGGCCGGGTGCTGCTGTCTGCTCTGACAGTGACAGCAGTGACAGCCGGGCCTGGCTGGGGCCCCTCAGGATGGGGCTTGCAGGTGAGTCCAGGAAGCCAGGGTGAAGCGCTGAACAGAGCAGAATGGTGGGGGCTTGGAGCTGTAGGGACGTTGTCTCTGGTGCACCCGGGCTGGTGGCTGAGCCCAGCTGGCTGTATCACCCTCAGGAGAGTCATCTCCCGGAAGCATGGGGAATGGGAAGGGGATGTAACCTTTGTACTCACTCCAGAAAGGCTTGAGGGGGCTGTTGGGTGCCAGATGCCGTGCCATCATCCGAAGCGGCTGGGCACCATTCCTTCCATTCCACACAGAAGGAAGCTAAAGCCCAGAGGAGAAGGGACTTGCCTGGTGTCAAGCAGCTAGTAAGTGGCAGAGCCAGAATTCAAACCCCACTGCTGGCTATTGAGGGGTTTTCTTACTTTTTTTTTTCTTCTGGATTATTCTCAGGAGAGCAATTACAGGGTCAAAGCACTGGAACACTCTCATAGACCTTGATATGTAATGATCAAATTTTGCCCCCAAAGGGATGCACCAACTTAGAAGGCCAGCAACAATGGACCAGTTTCACCTGAAAATGATCTCCCCCATAAAACCACTGCTGCACCCCAGAGTCTGTGCCCTGTCCTGACCACGACCCTGCCTTCTCCTTGCAGGTAACTCCAGTGCAGTGTTGTGGTACAGCCTGTTGGGGCTTTAACTGGGATGGCATTGAACTTATGTAGCATGTAGGGAGAGTGGATCTCTTTATAATGAATGTTAAGTCTCCCAATCCATGGACATGGTATATCTCACCACTTACGGAGGCCTCTTTATCTCAGTTGAGTTTTATGATTTTCTCCAGAGACCTTGTACATGTTTTTAAGAGGCCTGTGTTTGATGTTCTTGTAAGTGGTTGTTCTTACTTCATTTTCTAATTGTTACAGCTGGAATTTTTTTAATGTGGGTGGGGGTTTTTTTTATGTTGATTTTTATATCCAGCAACCTTGCTAAACCCTTGTGTTCTAGTAACTTATCTGTTGGTTCTGTGACTTTTCTATCATCTCTAAATAATGACAGTTTTGTTTCTTTCTTTCGGATCTTTGTACCTTTTTTTCCTTGCCCTACTGCTCTAGCCAGGACCTCCAGTATAGTTTGAACCACACTGGAAGTGATAACAATGGGCATCTTTGTTGTGTTTCCATTCTTAAGGGAAAGCTTTCAGTGCTCCACCACCATATGTGATGCTTGTCACAGGGTTTTGTAGCTTCCTACCCTTTAGCAGGGCAAGGAAGTCCTGACCATTTTTAGTTTGCTAACATTCTTCTCATGAATGGATCTTGAATTTTACCTGCAATCGTAGAGAAGATGGTGTGACTTCTTTTTTTCTGTTAAAGCAACAGATTATGCTGAGTTTTCCAATACTGAACCCATCTCCTTGCACCCTGGGGATTAACCCAGCTTGGCTGAGTTGTTTTATCCTTTTCACATATTTCTGGATTCAGTGTGTTAATCATGTAGGATTTTTTGCAAATATTTCCTGAATGAGATGTCCCTGTACTTTTTCTTTTCACGTTTCCCTTATCAGGTGTTGATGTCAAGGTGTGACAGAATGAGTGGGGCAGTTCCCTCTTCTTCTGCAATCCGAGTTTGGGTAAGAGTAGAACTCTTTGTTCCTTAAATGCATGTGAGAGTCACAGGGGAAGCCATCTGGGCTGGCAGTTTGCTCTCTGGGAAGTTCGACTCCTGATCAACTTTCTCTGTCTAAAATGTCATGCCTTCCTTTCCATCCTCCCAGACCAGACTACCTCACAGCTGGGCCACTGTGGCACCCTAAGGGGTACTGCCCTGGGCTCCCCCAGCTAGTCTTCCCAAAGCTCCACCTCAATCCTAGCACTCTCCTGCCTCAGACCATCCACCGGTCCCCACCGCCCCCAGGTGAAATCCAGATCTACAGCAAGATGCTCGCGGCCCTCAGCGGTGCCCAGACTGCCTGTCCACCCTTCCCTAATGCTGTCCCCGGCTGAGCTTGTGACCCATCTAGTGTCTGTCCATGAAGATCCCTACAAAAGTCTGGTCCATCCCGACCCCTTTGCCACTAATGTCGCCTCTTCCAGGAAGCCTGCCCCTTCCCTTTAGCTGTGGGTTCCCTCCGTCCTGTAGCTCTCTCTTTCTGCACAGTATCAGAACTGCTTTGGGTAGAAGTTTTCTCTAGTCAAGTGGATATTCCAAGAGGACAGGCATTGTTTATGATAGTTCACTTATTCTGTCAACAAACTGTACCAGCCATCATGTTTGGTGCTGGGATATATCAGTAACTAAGACAGACAGGTTCCAATCATATTGGGACTTTCCAGTGAGGAGGAAATAAAACAGCTTGCACTGTACAGATATGAGTATAAATAAAACAAAATTAAATCTCCCCAAATCTCACTGATAACTATTGGGGCATTTCTTCCCAACTTTAAAAATACATTAGTAACCTACCTGAATGGGTATATACTATCCTATTTTACAGATGAGGAAACTGAGGCACAGAGCACTAAAGTCAAAGATCACAGGAACAACTGAGATCTGGATTTTAACTCAGGCAATCTGGTTCTGAGATCCCCACCATACCCTACGCTACCCTACTCCTACCAGCTCTTTAAAAAATATAGTTGAAGGTCAAACTATGTGTCCCTGTTTGGGGGCCCAAATTTTTCATTTCTCTTACAACATACATCTTACCTTGGGAACACAGAAATGTGCATTCTGGCCCCTACCTTGGTATCACACATCACAGGCTCTACCTACTGCCTTCTCAGGGAGTCCAGGGGCCTGGGTCCTCCTGTCCCTGCCACCAAGTCACTGTGTGACCTCAAGCTAGTCACTTGGCCTCTCTGGGCCTCAGTTTTCACATCTGTAAAGAAGAGCTGAGATTCTGTCACATTACAGCTGGCCTTGAGGATCCCTCTGTTGAGGGGGTGGCATCCCTGGGACCTCTGCCCAGTGCTGGGCCTCCCTAGGCTGTGCCCTGCCTTGTCTTTGTCTTGGCTGTGCCCACCTCCCTCCCGCATGGCCCACACAGGCTTGGCTTATCTGAGTCCGTAGGCCCCTTGGCAGCGGCTGGGCAATCGCCCCCACAGGCCAGAGGAAACCTGCACCAGCCAGCATCCCACAAAGGCGATGGCCCCAAAGCAAGCACATGTTCTGGACACCACGCCCCCTCGCCTGTCAGGCAGCTGCTCAGGATGGGTGACAAGGTGAGTGGTGCTGCAGAGCCTGGGGCCACCTGCAGCATTAGGCTGCTCTGAGGGACTCCGCCCCTCCTTCCTGCCTCAGCTTAAACACATGAACAGTGTAGTAGTGTATTTTATTAGCACATTAAATAAGACTAAAGCTGCAAGTCTAAAATTCATCTTGTTGAAGTAGCAGTGAGTATAAATGATATCTAGAAATTTTGCTTCAGTGAGCACGTGATTTGAAAATATCTGGATTTCTGTTGTTGACAAAGTCACAGATGCAGCAGACACCACTGAAGTTTTGTTCCCCCTATTCCTAATTGATAAAGTAAATAGTAGTCAGAGGTGTGTGGAAATGAGGATGTAAAATTTTTTCTGTTCAATTTCAGAAACCCCTGAATTCTATCCTTTGGTCTCCCCCTCTTTTTGTAGAACTGAGGTTAAAAACCCTGCTGTGGGTAATAGGCTTGTGTCAGAGGGGCTATGAGAACAGTGGGAGGGGTGAGGGGCAGAGGGAGGAAAAGCCTTCATGATTGGGTGGGTCTACTTAAAACGGAAGCACAGGGCCAAATTTTACACCTCTGGGCCTTTGCACATGTTGTTCCCGCTGCTAGGCCTTTCTATCCCATCCCCTTGCCCCGTCTGCCACCACCAACTCCACTGTCTCCTTGGAAAGCCTCTTCTTGCCCCAACCCCAGTGTGGAATCCCCCTCACTCTAGTCCTGACTGTCTGACCACCTCTTCTGAGAGCATCTGCATTGATTTCAGGGGTTTGCAGTCAGTTCAGGCTCTCCTGCTGGACTCACCCAGACAAGGACTCAGCCAGGGCTGCTCCATCTCTGGGTCTCCAGGGCCCAACTCAACACCAGTGCTCAGCAGGTGTTTGTTGAATGAATGAATAACAAAGTCATGCCCTGCCATATTCTCTAAGCTCCTTGCAGGGCTGACATTTCAGAGAGGACTGCCTGCAATGATGTGTGTGTTACCTTCCTAATATGCTTTTTTAAAAAAGTTTTTTTTTAAAGCAAGTTAAAAACAATATATAACCACAAAGGAATATTATATGGCCATAAAAAGAAATGAAGTCCTGACACATGCAACCATATAGATGAATCTTGAAAACATCATGCTAAGTGAAAGAAGCCAGCGACAAAAGGCCACATATTGTATGATCCAATTTATTATTTTTTTGGTATGATTCAATTTACATAGAATGTCCAGAATTGGCAAATCCAAAGAGACAGAAAGCAGATTAGTTGGGGGTGGGAAATGGGGCATGAATGCTACTAGGTACAACATGTTAGGGTGTTGAAAATGCTCTAAAATTAGTGGTGATGGTTGTGGAACTCTGAATATACTAAAAACCAGTGAATTGTACACTTTAAATGGTGAATTCTAGGCTATGAGAATTGCATCTCAGTAAATGTGTTATTAAAAAGTATATATGAAAACATCTACATCTTTGTCAATTTCCACATGTTCCTGCAATGTGGTCCCTGCTTAGAGCTGGGCAGTGAGATTATAGATGTATGTGTGTTTTGGATTTTCTGCAATAAACTTACTACATTTGTAATCATTTTTTGTTTGTTTACCTAAAAACACTTGATTCTTATATATTATCTCATCATCTGTCTAAAAAAGTAAGGGGCATACAAATATACATTTTTACATTAGAAAGAAATGATGAAAGGAAAACCCATAATATAAAGTGGTGGCCCTTAGGCCTGTGGGTTGAGGTAGCTGTCGCTGGTGATGGGTCCTTGGAGGTTTATCAGACTTTAATTCTCTCTACTTTTATGTATGTTTGAAACTGCTCATAATAAAAAAATTTAAACATACTTGAACCATTCAGCAGATACTTATCACTAGTAGCTGCATTTATTGATTATCTGCTGTGTGCCAAGCTGTGTGTGAAATGTTCCTAGGATCCAGGGGGTCATTTTTTCCTTGCACCAGGCCTGGGGAGACAGCACCTGTTACAGGTGAGGGAGACTTAGAGGGGTGTGGTCACATAGTGGGGCAGAACAGAGAGTGTGGGGGTGTCAGGGTCTAACGGTTAAATCCCCATCATTCAGCAGCAGGCAATCGTTGGATCGCATCCAAAAGTGAAAAATCGGTGAATTCAGCGTAAACCTGTCACTTACACCTGTAGGGGTTGTCACACATATAGAGGTGAGTGCCAGAAGAAACATCTAGAACACAAATGGCTGCCTCTGGAGGGAGTGGGAGGGGGACAGGAAACTGCTATTTTTTTTTTCACTATAAGCCTTATATTTGTCCTTTAAAAACGTGTACCTTTTGGGGGATGGTATGGCCCAGTGATAGAGTGCATGATTAGCATGCATGAGGTTCAATCCCCAGTATCTCCATTAAAAATAATAATAATTTAAAATTTTAAAAGTGTACCTGTTAATTTTATTGAAAATAAAGAAGAGAGAAAGAAAACAGGATCAGAGAGGTAAAGTAACTTGTCCAAGATCACACGGGATTCAGAGCTGAGGCAGGGTTCAGACTTGAGATGGAGGTGAGCCCTGCAGACACACTGGACCCGATTCTGGGATTGGGGCAGAAGACCGTTTGGCCAGAGAGATCAGACTCTGATATTGAAGACAGGTTATTTTCACTATCAGATGTTGCTGGTTAATGTCAACAAGTCTTTTATGAACCTGAAAGGCCCTTTTCACGTGTCTGACCTTGCAGGCTGGGTTGTGGAGACTTAGTGTCCACCAAAGCCCCAGCTCAGTGCCAGCAAATCAGAGTGCTCCCTAAGTAGTCATTGTTTTGCAAGCACGCTGATGAGCTGTTCTCCCAGGGCGGCCACAAATGTGTCGGGCACAGGGCTCGGTTTGAACTCAGATCTCAGCATCTGCGGGTCCTCGGACAGTGGTGGGGCTAGTGGAGTGGTGGCTGCAAACTCTGAGCACGACTGGAGTCTGGAAAGTAGAGACTGCTTGACAACGTGATGGGGGCTGGGCTGGGCTGGGCTGGGCTGGGCTGGGCGGCCCCGGAAGGCAGGGCGTGCGCCAAGCCCCAGCGGCCTGGATAGGGGAGTTGGCCTGGGTCAGCGTAGCGGGAGAATGGGGGGAGGGGGCTGCAGTTGAGGAGAGGTGGGGGGAAGGGCAGGCCAGGCACCGGGCACAGGACGTAAAAGCCCGAGCAGGAGGGAGCAGGTGGCGGAAGGCCAGGGTGGCCGGAGAGGAGGAGGCGGCGGGAAAGACGAGGCCGGAAGGGAGGAGGGGAGGCCGCAGGGCTCGGATCCGCAGCGCCTCGGAGCCCAGCAAGAATTTGTCTTTATCCCCCAAAAAGCCACTTTGGGGTTTGAAAACCTCGCTCCGGCCGCTGAGTTGGGAAGGGAGGTGGGAGCAACAGTTCCGGGGCGCCGGGACCTGAAATCCCGAGGGGACAGGAAGGGCACAGCCCGGCCCCCGCCCGCGGCCCTGGGCGGCGCGAACAGACCCTCAGCCCCGCCCGCCGCCCGGCCGGGCAAGGGTACGCGCCGGGTGAGACTCCGCCTCCCTCGCTGGTTGGCCGGGGGCGGAGGCACCTGACCCGGGGCGGCCAATCCTCGCATTGGCAGGGCCGGGCCGGCGTGTTCGGGAGCTCAACCTGGCTGATCTGCCCCGCCTGGCGGCGCAGCGAGGCGCGGACAGACTGACCGGCAGGGGGCGGCAAAGGGCGGCTCGGGCCGCCTGGACGCGCTACTAAGGGGCCCGCGGCGGGGCGACGATTAGCAATTCCCGGACGTCCACTCGGCCGAAAGACCGACTTTCATGAACGTTCCAGGACAGGTGTGTTCGCCGAGGTCGCGTCTGGCGTTTACCGCGCAGTGAGCACTCCTCGTCACGGTCCCACCCCGCTCTGCGGAGCCTGAGTTCTAAGCTTCCGAGGGTGTGAGTGAGGGGTCTGCGGGGCAGCTGGAGTTACAAGTGCCCTCTCCTCCCCCCAGCACGCACTCTCCCCCTTTGTGAAGTCCTGACTTCTGAGTCCCAGCGTGCACCACACCGCCTCTTCCAGGAAGCCCTCCCTGGAGCCCCGGCTGCTGGCCTCCCCCGCTCTCTCCAGACCTCTGTGCTTTTCTCTTGACCTGGAAGCATCGTTATCTGGTGATGTTTCTCCCGGAGGCAGAGGCCCCCCTCCCCAGCCAGGGCCCCAGGCTAGTTGGTGTCCATCAAGGAGAAATAAAAGGCTGAAGCTGGTTCACCCTCAACTGACGGGGAGGCCTCTGCCAAGGCCAGCGGTGCCTTGTGAAGGCTGGGAAGCCAGAAGGTGTCTTCTGGCCTCTCCGAACCTCCACCTGTACCGGTCCAGATGGAGACCAGTGACTAACTTTGACCCTTCAGATGGTCGGGGGGAAGGGAGATACTCCTTAGAAAACATCCAAGGGAGGATCCTTTGCACACAGTATTCAGCCCATGAAAATGGCGTGTAACTTAGCATCAAAAATACAGAAAGCGCAGAGCAGAGTTTAGGGTAAACAGACTCTCCTTAGACTGTGGCACGTCCTGCTGCGGAGAACATGGGAGCAAGGGCTTTGCCAAAACAAGCAATTGAACCTTACTGATTTGTCTTGCTATGGCCTCTCTCCCCTTGAAAGTTCAGCTCTAAAGGCACCAAAGGGTGTGCAGTAAAAAGTTTACCCTGTTATCATTTTAATGTATTTGTATTTTATTCCTTTCTTTTCTTGATGAGATCAACTACTGATATAACTATTTTCAATTTTTAAAAAATTATTTCATCTGGATTCATTTTACATTGATTAGTTCTACTTTTTTCCCCTTCTAAATCATTTCACGTTTTTATCTTTATTATTTCTGTACTACTGTTTGTATTGAATTTTTGTTGATGGTGCTGTTTTTTTACCTCTAGCTTGAGTTAGAAACTTAGTTCATTAATTTCTATTCATCCTTATTAATAGAAGTATTTAAAGCTATGACTTTCCCTCTGAGTACTGCTTTAACTTACCACCTTAGGTTCTGATATCCAGTGTTTCAATTATGGTTGTTTCTGGATATTCTGAAATTTCAATTTGATTTCCTTTCTAACCTGAGAGCAATTTAAGAGTTTTAAAATTAACAGGTAGTAATGTCTTTCTGTTTTGTAGTTCGGTTATTGATTTACATTGTGATTGGAGAGTGTTTTCTCTCCTATATTTACTAAAAACTAAATATCTTGTTTACTAATTCTAAAAAGAATATCTTGTTTTTTAAAAAATGGTTTAACATGTGACCGATCTTTGTGACTGTTCAGATGTCCATCTGCAAAGAATAAGTTTGTTTTCAGGGTAGAAAGTTTGATATAAATTAATTAAATCTATCTCAATAATTATTAAGTCTTCTTTAATCTTAATTTTTTGTACACATATCTATGAGAGAGGAATTAAAATTTCCTCCACTGATGTACTTCTTACTCTTTCTCCTTGTATTTCTTTCATTGTATGAATGTGGATACTGTGTTGTTTGATGCAGAAATATCAATAATGCGTACTGTTTGATACATGCTAGATATGCAATATCTTCGCTGTGATTTGCATTCATTCTCATTTTAAAGTACTCCTCTTGGCCCCATCTAATGTTTTGCCTTGAACTTGACCCCTGCTGTCTTTTGTTTGTATTTGCCTGTTACCCCTTGCACCATCCTTTTAGTTTCATTCTTTCTGAGTCTTCTGGTTTGGGGAGTGTCTTTTGCTGCCAGCTTAGAGTTGAATGTGAACCATCTGACAGGCATTTCCCTTTACAGATGAGTTAATCCATTTGCATATATTGATGTGACAAATCTGTCTTAGACTCAATGACGTCATCTTATTTTATGCTTTCTATTTTTGTAGTTTGTAAAATATTTGCTTAATTTGGGTGCAAACGTTTCTTCTGATATTTTGGGAATTTTGCAGCTATGTACTTATGGCTGCCTCTATAATTTTATTTTTACTTATTTTTTTGTGGGGGGGTAATTAGGTTTGTTTATTTATTTATTTTAACAGAGGGACTGGGGATTGAACCCAGAACCTTGTGCGTGCTAAGCACACACTCTACCACTGAGCTACACCCTCCCCCTCATGATTTTATATAACACGTTTACTCCTTTATTTCTCTGAAGAGTATCTATTGACTCCCAGCTATGAGTGATGATGACACTATCATGTCTTTCCTTCCTTTTCACAATATAATTTTAAATGAAAACAAACATCAGGTAAATACATCTATTTGTATTGTATATATATAACTTGACCTTTTGTGTAAGATGTCATTGATTTTTAAGATGCTCCACTGATGTTGTAACAGCTTTTTGAACAAAAACAAAACTCTGTTCCCCTCTGTTCCACGATCCCTGCAGAGGGCTAACGGGGGTCATGTTCAAGATGGAAATCAAGGGCATCTTGATTTTCTTCCCTCTGAACCCTTCGTCACTGCCTGGGCTGCCAAGAGTCCCTGTCCTCCGTAAGGCCACTTGGAAGGTGTCCTGTATCCTTACCAGTGATCACAGCTGTGTCTCAGTAGGAGCCACCTGGGTGGAGAAGGCTCAGTGCCTGGTGGGGGAGGAGCGGGAGATGGCGTCAGATCCCAGATCCGTCTTGCCTTGATGCTCCTCTTTCTCCAGCTTCTTTTGTGAATCTGGGTGTGACCGACACTAGTTAAAAAGCAAACTATGTTTGCTGTCCTCTTATTAAAGCCTTCTGGAAGTTTCTCAGAACCCCAGAGTTCCCAAAAGAACCCAGCATTGTCTGGTGCCAACCCATGGCTGTGCCGGTCACACCTGCAGCGTGGAGCCTCCTTTAGCTCCCATGTGCCAGCCCAAGCAGGGCACCCCTCTCCTGCCCACACCTTGTACTTGCCTCCCTCCAGGCCTTTGCTTCCCCTGTTTCTTCTCCCTGGGCTGCCGTCCTCCCTTCTGTTTTTGCGGGTCTCAACCTCACCCGTTGTCTTAAGACTCAGCCTGAACCTCAGCTCCTGCTGGAAGCATTAGTCCCTCCCTCCTCTGGCCCCTCACAGCCTGGCCGCTGTAGCTGGTCACCCGGCCACCTGCAGCTCAGGCTCCATCCTCGCACTCATGGTTCTGCCTCCCCTCCTAGAGCTACTGCGGCCCAGAAGTTTCTGGGAAGAGCACTGGCTTCCAACAAGACCCACTTCTACCAAACCACAGTTTCCATCCATGGCCGTAAACGCTGTGAGGCTGGAGAGGGAGAGCTGCAGCCGGCGGCTGCCCTGAGCTTGGCTGGGAGGACACGGCGGTGGAGACGGCCCTCCTGCCACCATGGAAGGGGCTCGAAAATGGACAACGAGCATTAGTATTTTGATATGTTATTTTTTTTTAATTCTTATTTTTTATCGAAGTGTAGTCGATTTACAATGTTAGTTTCAGGTGTACAGCAAAGCTTCAGTTATACATATACCTACGTACATTTATATTTTTTTTTCAGTTTTTTTCCATTATGTTGGTATATGATTATATCAGCTTTATTGGTGTATTTACATTAAAATGTAAGACTTTATGTAAGCAACCAGATGGATTCTTCCATATGGCTCCATGCAGATCAAGGTATAGCACATTTCAGCCTCTCCAAAGCCCCCACCAAGGGCAACTACTATTTTGACTTTTACCACCATAGATTAATTTTTTTTTTGGTGCTTTATAAAAATTGAATCAGGTAGTATGTGCCCTCTTGGGTCTGGCTTCTTTCACTCAACATTATTGTATGTTATTTGTCTATATGTTATTGTAATAATAACAATAAAAATAATAGTTGCTTCCCTCCCCGCCCCAGGGCGTGGCACCCAGCAAGTGATGAGTTAATAGTGAGTCTTAGTTGAGGGAATGTAACTCGTTCAGCTTTTTTTTATAGGAGACTTGTGACCTGAGTCAAATCCATTGTTGCAAACTACTGAAGGTGGAAATCAGGGCAGCAGAGAATGCCAAGGAGTTCATTTTACTGGTCATTGGTATCTGTGGTTTGGCTTGGCTGTTTATAAATGCCCCTGGCAGCGTCCTGAGGTCACCTCAGGCTGGTGGCTTCTGTTGTCTTTCGGGGTCACTGGGCCCTGCCCCCCTCCATCCCTCCACTCAGGGCAAGTGCCTGCTCCTTGTCTAGCCTTGGTGTCTCCACCTGTCATGTGGGCTCTGCTCTTGTCCTCTGTGGTCTGGGTAGGTAGCCAGGAGATGAGACATGCAAGGCACCCCTGGGCTTGGTCCCGGAAGGAGAAAACATCCCCTCATCCTGCTCCAAAGTCCCCAGGTAGAAGTCTCTGGGCTGGCATCTTCGCCCAGGGGCTTCTAGGTGGTGTGTTCTTATTGGTCCCAAAGTCATGCCTGTGCACCAGGTCACTCTGGGAGCGACAGGTGGTGCCTGCTCTTAACAGCATCCCATCCACAGATGGGAAACAGGCTCAAAATGCAGGCTGAGTCTTTCTTCAGTGAGTGGTTGAGGAAAGCACTCAGTACCTAATAGGCAGCTACTGTGTGGCCTGAGGACCCAGCGATACACTGCCCTGTGCAGGCCAAGGAGAGCCATGCTCCAGGGATGGGTCTGGGAACCTTTCTCCAAATAAGTGCCCTTTGAAGGGTGTGTGGAACTTTTGCCAGGCCCAAGTGAGGGTATTCCAGGCAGAGGGAACTCCTGCGCAAAGGCTTAGCAGTGGGAAAGTGTTCAAGGGCCAGCGACGGGGTGCTGGATGAGAGCAGCATTCAGGAGAGAGTTTTGTGGGGCCGGTCCAAGACCCTGCCTAGGGGTGCTGCTAGTGAACCCTAGAGACTCCCTCTGGGGCAGGTGCAGGACCTGAGCGCTAGGCCCTCCCTCCCACCCTCTGTGTGACCCTGTGTTGGCCCTGGGTAAATCTCTCCAAACCTGTCCCTGTGGCTGATGGATGAATAAAGGGTGGGGTGCAGTGAGTCAGTGAATGGGGTTTGAAAGCTGCAGTCAGTGCCAGGGAGACAGGTAGGGTTCAATGAGCCAGGGCCCTAGGCCCACGGGGTGATTAAATCAGCAAGGGTTTCATCCTGGTTATATTAGTCATGGTCTCTGCTCTCACCTAGAGCAGGCCATTCCAGCACCCCACCTTTGGGGGGCAGCAAACTCATTTTCTCTGACAGGGCTAACAAGAGGTTTGCCCACCTCCCCTGGTTCAACCATTGACTGACTTGCTCGATGCAATTCTCTCCTTCAAGGCCTCAGCTGCAGTCCCTTTTTCTCTTTGCAGAGGTGGAAGTGTCCCCCACCCAGCCCCTGTGGAGTTGACCCCAGGAGCAAGGACCCAAGAAGAAATGTTAAGAGAGGGTTCACTCCTGAATGGATTCGTTTAACAGGACTTTTAATAGTCCTCTCTGGTGGCTGTGTGCCATCTGCCTCCTCTCCCCTCCCACTCTCGGGAGTCCCTCCCGAGCCCCCGGCCATTGCCTCTCCCGCCGCAGCCTGCTGGCTCCTTCCCGCTGCCAGGCGTTTGCCCAGCGGTGCCTTCCGCTGGAACTCTCTTTCCTCTTCTCTCTCTGGTCAGGAACTGTCCCCTCGTCTTTGAAGGCCGGAGGAACCCATATTAGGAATCCCCACCCCCACCGCGGTCACGGGCAAGGCCTTTGTGGCATCTGGGCCTCTGTCCCCTCCCCCGCGCCTCGGGGATGGGCGTGGCTGGCGTCTGGGGAGCAGAGGGCGCTGAGTGGCCCGCGGAGGGGCCTGTTGCGCCCCCTCCCCTAGAAAGGGACAGAAAATAAGAATTTCAAAAGTGAAGTTTTCCCTTCCTTTTGTCCCCCGCTAGGCGCTGAACCTGCGCTGCCACCCTCTGGGGCCTTCTTATCTTGGGCCCTCGCTCGCAGGAGGGTGGGATTGGGGGAAGCCCTCTGGCCGCCGGCGCCCCGGTTCCCACGGGCTGCACACCTATCCCTGTCCCGGGGGAGCCCTGGGATGGGGACGGGCGCTGTGGGGGAAGATTCATGGGCAGGAGCTGGGGTGGGCAGTGGGACGTGGCCTTCGGAGCTGAGCTGCCTCCGTGGGCCGGGATTGGGGGTTGCAGGGTGGGGTTCCCAGGGGCAAACCGGCAAAGACCACTGGGCGATCTTAACCCAGCGAGGACTCGGGACGCTGGTGGACCTCCCAGCCAGAAGGGGGCGCGGGCGGGCTGTGGGGATGGAGGAGTCCAACCCCAGCGATGCTGACCCAGAGAGGTTAGCTAATTTTATTTATTTTTTTTTATTTTTAGAGGAGGTACTGGGAATTGAACCCAGGACGTCATGCATGCTAAGCAAGCTCTTTACCACTTAAACTATACCCTCCCCCAGAAATTAGCTAATTTTAAAACATTAAATTACATGGCAACTGGTACACCAGAAATTGACCAGCATTGTAAACTGACTATACTTCAATAATAATATAAAATAATAAATTAGTTGGCAACTGGGGAAAAAAAGCACAACTTAAGTGCTGATAACTATGTTTTATTTGTGACCTTACTGAAGACTACGGTCCAGAAGACTACCTCTCAGATAGCTCTCAGAAACTGTTCCAAAGAGGGAAGGGAGGAACCAGGAGACAGGAGTTTTTGCTGAAAAAAAAAAATGTAGTCGAACATCAAAAGATGTTAATCACAAAAACCAGACATCTCAAGTTAATGATTTTAGTGCCTTACTGTGCAAGAGTCTGGGCTTCTTGAAATTATATCTTTGATATGGATCTTAACTATTTCTGGCCAGTATCCAGTTTTTCTCCACCCTGACTTGCCCTCAGGGCCACCATTGGGGGGGTGGCTGCAGTGGCTGATGGCTTGATGACAGCAACATTTTTTGTTTTTGGTCCATATAGTTGGGTTTTTTTTTATTATTATTCTTTTAAATGATCTAAGCTTGTAAAACTCAAACAGGACCTAGCGTTAAAATGAAAACCCCGGTTTTACAGCCCCTCCTCCCAGAAGTAATCCCTGCCCCCATTCTCCCCTTGGGAGTGTCCTTTCAGGGCTGCTCCAGAGGGTTCGTTTGTGTAGGAACACATGCTCACGCACACAGAGCGAGATGCCACACTCGCAGACACACTCACAGACGCACAGGGGGACACAGACACATGGGAACACTCATAGCACATAAAGATGTTGGTCAGAATACTCTGTGATGTGGGTGTATTGGCAGACATTTCTAGCGATGAATCTACATTCATTTTATTTTTACAGGTTTTGCGTAAGACACCCTGTCTCCTTTTCCTGGCCCTCCTCCTGCTGTGCCAACAACAGGCTTTTCACATTTCCGTCCCATCTTTGGCGCTGAGAGTGAGGCCAGCTGCTAGGTGCAAGGTAGCCCATGTCTGAACTCTTCACGGCTGAGGACACATGGCCAGGGCTGTTCCAGTGGGGGTGATGGGAGGCCCTGGGTGTGGCAGGGGGCATCGCCCTTCTCTTGGGATTCAGGAAGATGCAGGCGGTGCAGATGGGGATATGTCTGAGGCCACTGAGGCTCTCTGGATTTGTGTGGGCCACAAACATTGATTACCCCTTGAAAATGCAACCATGTTAAGCTGAAAAATAGACCCCGGAGAGATCTCTAAGGAGCGGGCTCTCCCACACCCTGGGGGTTTTGAAATATCTGAACATGTCAGGGGCTGGTCACTCTGCCAGCGATTCCACATTACCCCCTCCCTACTCTGCTGAATTAGCCACTGTACCCCAGTGGGGGGTGATCCTAGCCCCAACAGAGCCCCCAGTGGGCCTGACTGGTCGACTCTGACTTCCATGGTGTGCTAGTGTGCGTGTTGTGAGGGGTACCTGAGCATCTTCCTGCCTCCAGCATTTCAACCCCCAGCCTCCTCTGTCCATGGACCAGCTCCAGCCCCAGCTCAGAAGGTGTTCGCACTGGCTTGGTGTTGGCAGTGAAGGCGCTTAGAAGCCTCACACCCTGAACAAGGTCTGAGCTTCAGACACGTCTCTGCCGGCTCTCAGGTCCAGGAGCACGCCCTGCACAGGTGAACCTTGACACGACCTACAGACAGGTGAGAATAGACAAAAGATGACTGAGTCTGCAGTGGGCCCACCCTGGGCTGCCTCTGTGCCTGGCGGCCATGCGGTCACACCGGGCTTGGGCGGAGGCTCTGGCCCTGGAGACCCAGAACCTTCCAGACCTTCGATTTGGAAGCCTCAGCTCCACGGAGCACGCAAGCCAGACGAGCCTGAGCCAGAGCTCATGCCTCCACTTCCCGCTGAGCCTCTGTTTCCTCCGCTGTGAGATGGGAGAGTGAGGGCTCCCAGCTTACTGTCGGCCCAAGGGAGGTGCTGGCATGACCTGGAGAAGGGTCTGACTTCTGGCTTGGAGTGGGCTCCCGCCCATGGGGCTGACGCTGCTGCCCCTGCTCCAAATGTTCAACCCTGATTGGGTTCGTCTGTGAGTGGAGGGTGGCTAGAAACCTCCCCCTACTGAATCAGGGCAGACTTCTCTAGTTGGTTTTAATTTTATCCTTAAGCCACGTGTTTGAAAATGACTAAGTCAAAAAGGTGTCATGAATTAAATCTTAACAGGAGTGCTCAGGGCCTGGGTCCCTGTGCAGAGGCCAAGGGCCCCATGGAGGCTTCTGGCCATCCGCGAGTAGCCTGGTTCTCCCTGCTGACAAGTGCTGTTGACTGAGGGCCTGCTGTGTGCCAGGTGAGGTCTCGGCTGCTTCCCACACAGGCTCTTGTTTACAACCACTCTGAGAAGTAGAGGAGCAGCCCCACTTTACAGGTGAGGAAACCGAGGCTCCGAGGTCAAGTGGTATGCCCAAGGTCACCCAGCAGGTGAGAGGCAGAGCTGCCGGGTCTGTCTGTGTCCAGGGGCTGTGCTGTCCCTTGGGCAGGATAGGAAAGACAGAGGTCCCAGAGGTAGTTGTTTTGAGCCCAGGCTCATACGGCTCACTGCACAACAGGCCAACAAATCAAGAGACGAATTGTTGGGGCAAGGAATAGCGGTTTTATTTGGAAAGGCAGCAGACTAAGAAGATGGGGGACTAGCAGCCGAAAGAACCGTCTTCCTCTGAATTAGAATTCAGGCAGCTTCTATATTAACAGAGGAGGGAGTAACGTTCTGGTTCTGCTCAGACTCCTGCGAGGATGTGTTTATTTCCTCCTGCCTCTAGTCACTCACAGGTGGACCTGGTGGGGATGTTTCCTGCTAAAACACAGATATTTTAGCTTAATGCTCATTACCTGGGTGTCAGGGTTCCCAGAGATGGGCCATTATGTGTAACGTAAGTTTATAGGCAACATCCCTTTAGTGATTAACTGCTAATAGAGTATAAAGGTTCTTTCCTATCGTGTAGTGACCAGAGCTTCTAGCTTGGGCTCACAGGTCAGGGAAGCTTCTGGGAGGAGGTGGCACTTGGGCTTGGCCTGTGAGGTAAGATCTGGGAACACAGGGAGGCGGTGGCGTGATTGTGGGGTATGGCTGGGGGAGCAGGCTCAGATGCGGATCTGTCTGGGCGCACTGGGTGGGCTGGGGGTACACCGAGGTTGGGGGGAGGCCAGAGTAGGGGGGCCTGGCGGCCTGCTGCAGGGTTTCCCATGCAGGGTCGCTGAGAAGTGTGTGGTCAGGCTGGCTCATGTTCTTTTATAGGTGGTTTATTTTCTGTCTCTTCTTGGAAGCTTCTGAAATTTTTCTCTTCATGGTGGGTGTTCAGAAATTTCTCCGTGGTGTTTTTAGATGGTGCTGTCCGGCTTTTTTTTGCTGTTGTTTCCTTGTGTGTCCACTTTTTAATTGAAATGTAACATACATTAAATGCACACATCTTAGGAATATAGCTCCAAGAATTTTCACATTCGTCTGTGTCTGCATAACCACCACCCAGGTCCAGATGGGACTACTCACCCCCAGCCCCCAACCAGCTCCCTTTTGCCTCCAGAGGAAACCACTGTTGTGACCACTAACAACACTGATTAGTTTCGCCTGTTCTTGAACGTCACCTAAATGGAAATACATGATCTGTATACTTTTGTGTATTTTTTAAAATAAACTTTAAAAATTTTAGAACAATTTTAGGTTTACACAGTTACTGAGAAGATAGCCCAGAGAGATCTTGTATACTCACGCTTAAAAATTTTTTATTTACTTATTTTTTTGGAGGGGGAGGTAATTAGTTCTACTTATTTATTTACTTTTAGGGTTTTTAGGGGGGAGGTAATTAGGGTTATTTATTTATTTAATGGAGGTACTGGGCATTGAACCCAGGACGTGGTGCATGCTGAGCATGCGCTCTACACTGGGCTATACCCTCCCTCTCTACTCACACTTATTAGAAAGGAGTATGGTGGGTTTGTTACAACCAGTGAACACGTATTGATACGTTACTAACTAATAGATTCCATACATTAGTCAGATTTCTTCAGTTTTCCCCCAGTGTCCCAAGATCCCTTCTAGGACATCACGTTACTTTCAGTCGTCATATCTCCTCCTCCTTGACTGACAGCTCCTCAGACTTCCCTTGTTTCTGATGATCTCCCTGATTTTAAGAAGTACTGCCAGGTGTTTGGTATAATATTCCTCAACCAGGAATTTCTCACGATTGGATTCAAGTTAGGGGTTTGGGAGGAAGATCAATGAGGTGAAGTCCCATTTCTTCTTTTTTTTTTTAAATGGAGGTACGGAGGACTGAACCCAGGACTTTGTGTATGCGAAGCATGCACTCTGCCGCTGAGCGATACACCCACTCCTCTCTGAAGTTCCAGTAAGTTATCAAGGGCACTTACTGTCTGCATGTCTACTGTTGTGTTGACCTTGATCACCTGGCTGAGGTGTGTTTGACAGGTTCCTCCCACAGAGTGACTCTCACTCCCATGCTGTCATCTTTGAAATCAGTCTTTTTTTTCCCTTAAGAAAAAATTTTTTTTTTGCCAAGGGGTGGGGAGGTGATTAGGTTTATTTATTTGGTTTTTCAATGGAGGTACTGGGGATTGAGCCCAGGACCTCATGTATGCTAAGTATGCACTCTACCACTTGAGCTATACCCTCCCCACTAAATACTGTCATCTTTGGGAGGAAATCTCTGGGCAGCCCAGACTTGGGATTTGTGCCCCGTCTTCTTGAGGGTGGAGTATCCACCTAAATTATGTGGAATTTTTCTGCACGAGAGATTTTTCTCTTCTCCATTTAGTTATTTACTCAGTCATTTATATCAGTATGGACTCATGATATTTATTTAATATTTTGGGCCGTAATCCAATGCCACTTTTTTTGTCGCTCAAACTGTTGAAGCTTTGGCCACTGGGGACTCTTTCAGTGGCTCCTGTGTCCCTTTGTCGTTCTCTGTCTGTGTGTGTTTGTGCGCGTGTGTGTGTTGAGCACTTCCTTACTTTCTGGCGCCACAAGATGCTCCAGGCTCATTTTGTATATTTCCTGCCCTAGTTCCTGCCATCTGCCATTTCTCCAAGGAGCCCCGGTTCTCTTACTGGGAGATGGTATTAGAAGTCAAGCTCACAGGTGATTGTAGCTACTGGGATGTCCTTGTTTCTAGGCGCTTTCAGCCAACAAAGCAAGGAGATGTATTTCAATTTCTGCGTGTAAGCATTGGTGTCTGTTAAGCTAAACATAAATTTATATTGATGTCTGACACAACATTGTAAAATGATTATAACTCAATAAAAAAAGTTAGAAAAATTTTATATTGATGTCTCCAGCTCTAATCCATTACTGCATGGAACATTCCAGCCTCTAGCCCTTGCTTATCTGTAACCTCCCACTGCAACAGCAAGATACCTGGCTCTCACCATCTGCCATTTATTTATTTAATTGTTTAATTGCAGGATACATGGAGAGTGGCCCTAGAATTGTTAACCTGTGTCTCTATGGAAAACATTATCAGCTAGAGCACAGTTCTTTTGCCTTTGGTATTGACCCCGTCTGCTCATTTCCAGTGTTACTTAGATTAGCACCTTATTCCCCCAGGCCCTTCAGTGAGGTGGTTTTATACGTTTCTAAGACAATCAGACTCTTCTGTCGTATTCTGTATTCTCTCCTGGGACCCCTGACTCCTAAATGGCTTTTAACATTTTTGCATCCGTTAAGGCTCACACTTTGTGATATAAAGTTCTTTGAGTTTTGACAGCTGCTAATGTCTTATAGTCACTATTACACAGTAATTTTACCTCCTTAAAAATTTCCCTCTGCTTTGCCTATTACCTGCTAGAAACCCCTATTTCTACCCTCAGCACTCCCGGCAACCACTCTTCTGTTTATATTCTCAATAGTTTTGCCTTTTCCGGAATGTTCTATAATAGCAATCACGTAGTGTTGCTGAAAGATCGGCCCCTGTCGTTGATGAGCCAGATAACTCAGAGGTCAGGTCTTGGAGCTTAGAAGAAAAGAGGCAGCTTTATTACTTTGCTGGGGAAAAGGAGACTCACAGCAGGGTGGTGCCTTCAAAACTGTGAGCCGTCTTGGGGCTGGGGCTTAGTGATTCTGTAGACACAGCTTAAACAGTAAAGCATCGATACCAGTCAACTGAATGACTCTCTCTTCGTAAGACTCAAAGTGGCATCATGGTGTCTCCAGGCGACCAATTCCATAGAGGCCAGTGGTTGCCTTTCTACCTCTTTATCTCGTAAGTGCCCAAGGTGTGGTCTTCTTGGTAATTCAGGCTATTTTGTAAGGTTACAGTCCTGTGACCTTCTTCCTGGAGAACAACTCAGATGCCAAGCATGATTATAACTCTGATTACTAGGATAAGGTAGAAACAGTACAATCAATAGCTTTAGTTTTAACAATGGGCCTGGGGCTGTGAGTAGTAACCAGTCAGTCAGGTTTGCCGACCTTTCCAAGAGCAAGCAGCAAGCATAAAGCCAAGAATCTGTTAGCCTAAGTGTGGCCATTTTATCATTTCTCCTTCAATACTATGTCGTGATTTCAGACTTAGCGGTCTGCATTAAAGATTCATGCATGTCTTTCTGTGACTTATTAGCTCCTTTTTTTTTTATCTCTGAATAATACTCCATTGTATGGATGGATCAGTTTCTGTCGCTCTGCCTCTTTGTCAGTATTTGGTGTGGCCCATGTTCTGGGTTTTATCTAGTAGGTACGCAGTGGTGTCTCATTACTGTTTCATTTGCATTTCCCTAATGACACATGATGCTGAGCATCTTTTCATAAGCTATTTGCTGTCGGTATATCTTCTATGGTGAGGTGTCTGTTCAGATCTTTCACTTATTTGTTAACTGGGTTATTTGTTTTCTTATTGTTGACTTTTAATTGTTGTTTGTATGTTTTGGATACAAGTCAGATAATGTGTTTTGCAAATTTTTTTTTCCTAGTCTGTGGCTTACCTTTTCATTGTTGTAGCAGTGTCTTTCACAGAGCAAAAGTTCCCTTATTTTGCATTTTACATTTAGGTCTGTGATCCATTTTGAGTTAATTTTTGTGAAAGGTCTGTGTCTAGATTCACTCGTTCTTTTGCATATGGGTGTCCAGTGGTTCTAGAACTTTTGCTGGAGATTTGCTCTGTTGCCAAGGATCAGTTGACTCTATTTGTGTGGGGTCTGTTTCTGGGTTTTCTATTCTGTACCATTTCTATTCTGTTCCATTCTAGTCTGTTCTTTCACAGATGACCACTGCCTTGTTGTAAGTCGTGAAATCTAGTAACATGAATGCCCCAATTCTTGTCATTTTTTTGGAGGGGATATACTTAGGTTTATTTACTTATATGGTTTTAATGGAGGGACTGGGGATTGAACCCAAGACTTTGTGCATGCAAAGCACACGCTCTGCCACTGAGCTACACCCTCCCCGCCTGTTATTCTTTAGGAACGTGATGCCTCGGATCAGGATTGGTTAGTTTGCATTTGAGAAACAGACTCACAAGCTAGTCCTTTATTATCTCTAGGAACTGGCTAGTCCTGGGAGGGGCCGTCTCTTCAGGGTCAACAAGGCCCCAAGATGTCATAGCGTCAGAATAACATAAAACAAAAAATGTGATTAATACAACTGGCCCCATGATGCTTTGACATCATATTAGGGAGCCCTTGGGGTGATGATCGAGGGTGTGGCATAAGTTTCCCTAAACAGCACGGAAAACTTTATTATGAGAACAGGAAGGAGTGACCCAGGTAGGAGTATTCGGAGTCCTTCCAGGCTGGTCCATAACTGAGGTTGTCATGTGTATGATGTTACCCAAGAAACCAGATCTGAAATTTCCAGGGTCTCTAACGATGTCTTGGTGGAGCTGTAGAGTGTGTTTAAAAATGTAAGAGATACAGTATGCTTTGTTGCTACTGTCTGTTTTTGCTTGTTTTCAACAACACCGCCTTGATGTGTTTTGGGGGGTGGTCACGTTGCTGGGGGCATGAGCTGACAGTCGGGTAACGTCTGTGTGAGGACAAGTGGTGGTGTGTGTAACCAAGGGAAGGGGCAGTTGTCGTGGTTGTGCTGGGAGAGGGGAGGGCTTGGTGGGAAGTTGGGCGGGGTCGTAGTGGAAGGCCCTGGGGAGCAAGTGGCCTAGTCTGTACAGGTGGCGTGTGATGGCACAGCTGATACACCCCACGGGTGGCCCAGAAAAGGTGTGTGTGTGCCCCGCTGGAGCTGAAGGTAAGCTGGCTGAAAGGCACTGAACAGAACATACCAGTCAAATCTCTAAGAGTAAAACACACACTAGTGCTGATTGGGTGGAGATGGTCATTTTAATAATGTTGGATATTGGGTCCTTAATGGATAGACCACAGCTTTACTGTGGTAAATCCAGCAGGAGGCACCATTTCTTCTCCCCAGGTTTCAAAACAGGTGAAGTTGGGCTATTAAATGGAAGCAGTGGGATAATCACTCCTTACTGATTGATTTTACAGAATCAGTTTTACTCCCTACAGGCCCTGTTTCCACTTACACTGGGCCATGTTCACTATTTCAGCTAGGGATCCATGGGGTCACATCTCTTCAAGCCAATGTGTAGATGCCCAAGACCTACCTTAATTTTAATTTATTGTCATTGTTATAGGGCGTCTTTGCCTAATATGGGATATTTTAGGGCAAAGAATACTATGACCACGACTATGAAAAATTTATCTCAGGCTGCGGTTAGAGTGTGATGTATCTATGTTATCTCTGTGTTATTTTTAGTTTCTTCCCTGAGATTACAGGGCCTACGGCATTCAGATTTCGTGGGATCCCCAGGTATGACTATCATTTGAGCCCCAGTATTCAGTCTATGAAAGTCCATGTATCAAGGGTACATTTTAGCAAATACTAAAGTTAATTTAGCACTTGTGTTATAGAGGCACCAAAGCCAAGTGATGCCTTTTTAATCTTTTTGTGAGATAAATTATTTTAGTATGTAAATTCTGTGATATATTTGTTATATATATAGTTGTGGTATATGTAATTGTATAAACTTTTAGTGGCTAAATGTTGAATTCCCAAGTATGGATCTTTAATGTATCATATATTTTATAAATACATTTTTAAAAATGTTTATAAAGTACATAATGTATTTATTCCCCGAGACACTTTCTCCCCTTGTGTCTAGGGTTTTCTTTTTTCTTCTTTTTTTCCCCCTTTCCCCTCACCTTCCCTTTTTGTTTTTGTTTTCTTTTCTGTTTTAGGCTTTTAGCTGCCTGATGCTGTGGTATCTAGATTCTAGACAGGAAAAAAAGAGCAGGGACAAGGGGCCCAGGGCTCAGCCTCAGGCAGCAGCCGCTACCTGAGAGAGTTCTTTTGCCTTTCCTCCTCCCTCCCCCAAGGTCTCCAGGAGTGTGGTCCCTCCTGCTCTGCTGGGTCAGGGGGAAATCAGACTGCAGCTAGGCGAAGGACACAACTCTGGCCCTGCCCCCCAGGACCTGTGTGGTCCCTGGGGTGGGTGCCCTCACCGTGTGGTTCCCCCTCTCTGAAGAGTACCCCACCCCACCCCACGGGGCGGGCTGAACGGTTGGGGACCTCTTCCGACAGCTCAGTGTGCCCACCGCTTCTCAGTGTAGCCTGGTCAGGCCCGTCCATGGCCCTGGAGGGAAATCACATCTCTCTCCCTGTGGAGTGTTCCTTGTACATGTAGCCAGTCAGCCAAGAAAAAGGGGTGCCCTGGGAATGGCCTCCTGGAATCTAGGCAAGGAACAGCTCAGACCAGAAACCTGTAGGAGGGCTTGGCTTCCTGAGTTCTGAGTGGGAATCCGTAGGCACATAGGCCAGTCACCCATAGCAGTGGCAGCAAGCACAGTGGTGCCAGCAGGTGGCGCCACCCTCCCCAGCTGCCACTGAGGTCTGGTGGGACCACTTGGTAAGCAGGGAGCAGTCTAGTGACTCCTACCCGTCTGAGGCCAAACCACTCTGCTCAGTGAGCCAATTGTTCTGTGTGTGTGTGTGCGCGGGGCGGGGGGGGGGGGCGGTAATTAGCTTTATTTATTTGTTCGTTCAATGGAGGCAGTGGGGATTGAACCCAGGACCGGGTGCATGCAAGCACAAGCTCTACCACTGAGCTGTACCCTCCCACTCCATGCACGGATTGTTTTAAAATGTAGGCTTTATTATTATTCAGGTGTGGTGGGGCCGGCAGATCAGGAGGCTACAAGACAGTTTGTTCTGTGTAGTTCCCAAGAGCAGGGGCAGCGCCACCAGGGCCACCCTGGGAAGCACCAGGTCAGGCAGGAGCAGAGGGAGGGAGGGGAAAGCAGGGCAGGAGATTTTATTGTGGTTTCCATGAAGGAACTGGTGAGACAGGCTCAGCAGGCTTTGGACGGGTTACTTTGAATAATTTCATCTGGGTTGTCTGCCATCTGGTACCCCACCCTGGGGTGATCAGGGCAGGAGAATATTGGTCCTGAGTACCGGGCAGATAGAGGAGGCGGGCAAACAGAGGAGATGGTGAGTCTGTGGGCTCAGGATTGGTTAGTTTACACATGAAAGGCGCACTCCCATTCACTATCCCTAGGAATTGGGAGGGCAGACTCTTCAAGGTCAGCCGTGCCCCAAGATTTCAAAGCATCAAATGTACAGAAGATACGAGAACTATATTCAGTATCTTGTAATAACCTTTTATGAAAACGAATATGTGTATGTATACGCATGGCTGGGACATGATGCTGTACTCAGAAATTGACACATGGTAACTGACAATAAACTTCCATTTAAAAAAATTTTTTAAATAACATAAAATTTGCTTTCTGATTTAAAAAAAAAAAGCACAGAAAATAAAAAGGCTCTGGTAACACGTCATGTGTGCACCGGTGCTTCTGTTTGACTGCGGCGCAGGCACGGCGTCCAGCGGGCGGATCTGTCTGTCTGCTCTCCCGTGGTTGAAGGTGAAGTTTGTCTCCAGGACTGGGCTCCTGCCACTAAAGCCGCTGTGACTATCCCTGCATATGTCTTTGGTGAATGACTCTTTTCATGTCTTTGGACTGTGGACCTGGGAGTGAAACGCCTGCATCAGGAGGCAGATGGCTGCAGGGCTTCAGCAGATTTTGCTGCAGAGTCTTCCAAAGTGGTTGAACCACACTTTCATCTTGTCAGCAACCTTGAGCCTTTTCAGCCTGAAGACTCGTGTCCTTCCTCCATTCTGGGGCATCCTTGTTGGTTACTTTGTTTGACATGACTCATTCATCCTTTCATTGAACAAATCATTTTTAAGGGCATCTCCTGTGCCAGAAACTCTTCTAGGCATTAGGGATGCCAGGGGTAAACCTAGGGGACCAAGACACTCTAGAGGAGGGAATAGAAGACAAAGGAGTAAGTAAGTACTTGCCATAATGCTTTCTTTCAGATGGGGATAATTATACTTACATATAATTAAATGACAATTTCAGCGGGTGATGACTTCTACCAAGAAAACAAGGCAGGGGATGTTTGCCTCTCCTCCATTCTGTCCTTCTAAAATCTCATTAGGTGGATATTGGGGTTCTGTCTCCGTCCTTCCTGTCTCTTTTCTGTCACGTGCTTCCATTTCAATAGAGAGCTGTTTTTTTAACAAGCAGTTTATTCTGGCCCATCTCTGCTGGGTTTATTTACTTTAGTGGATGGAATAGCCTTATGTGTCTACTGGGAGATGTTATTCTCATTCCTTAATCAGCCTCTCTTTTCTCCAGTGGCTTTGTTTTCCCAGGTGTGGAGTTCCTGCCATTCTTGGGGTGGTTGCCCTTCTTTCGTGGAGTGATTTCCTTCTGATGTTGGCTGACTCGGGGTCACAGGCTGTTAGACTTGCAGGCTTTGGGGAGGGCTGGGAGGGGCAGAATGGAATGTATTCTGGCCTGTTTTCTGCAAACATAGAGGCAGAAGAGGACTTTCTGCTGGGGCAAGAAATACTACAGATAAGACTTCTGGACTTGGGTGCTTCCTGCTCCTCACAGGCAACTGAAGACACCAGAGCACCCTGACCAAGAGCCTCTGATCAGGGTCCCTCCCGAGAGTCAGTGAACCTCCCCCATCAAGGCTGGTGCCCAGCCCAGGGGAAGCAGGGCCATGGAAGGAAGTGCAGGAGTCCTGGAAGAGTGGCTGGCTTTAGGGGGTTCCTCTTGGTTTCTATCCACAGAAGTCTTTGTTTTCTAATGCTGTTAGGGATTCAACAACAACTATATATATGTGTGTATATATGAATATATATACATATGTGTTTATATATACATACACGTATTTCATTTTTTAAATAAACTTTTTTTTTGGTGGGGAGATGTAATTAGGTTTATTTTTTAATTTTTTAACAGAGGTACTGGGCATTGAAACTAGGACCTTGTACATGCTAAGCATGTGCTCTATCACTGAGCTGTCCTCTCCCCCGAAAATAAACTTTATTTTTAACAGTTTTAGGTGTACAGAAAAATTGTGAAGATAGTATTGATAGCTCACATACCCTCCATACCCAAATTTCTTTTCTTTTTTAAAAAGTTTTATTTATTTACTTTTTAATATAAGTACTATCAGTTACAATGTGTCAGTTTCTGTTGTACGGCACAATGTCCCAGTTGTGCATTATACATACATATATACATTTGTTTTCATATTTTTTTCCTTAAAGGTCATTACAAGATATTGAATATAGTTTCTTGTGCTATACAGAAGAAATTTGGTTTTCTAAAATCTATTTTTATATATAGTGGCTAACATTTGCAAATCTCAAACTCCCAAATTTATCCCTTCCCATCTGTGTTCCCCCAGTAACCATAAGATTGTTTACTATGTCTCTGAGTCTGTTTCTGTTTTGTAGATGAGTTCATTAGTGTCCTTTTTTTTTGTCCTTTTTTTTTTTTTAGGTTCCACATATGAGTGATACCATAGGTATTTTCCTTTCTCTTTCTAGCTTACTTCACTTGGCAATCTCCATGTCCATCCATGTTGCTGCAAATGGCATTATTTTATTCTTTTTTATGGCTGAGTAGTATTCCATTCTATACATATACCACTGCTTCTTTATTCAGTCATCTGTCAATGGACATTTGGGTTGCTTCCTTGTTTTGGCTATTGTATGTAGCACTGCTATGAACATTGGGGTGCATGTGCCTTTTTGAATTAGAGTTCCTTCCAGATATATGCCCAGGAGTGGGATTGCTGGATCATAGGGTAAGTCTGTTTTTAGTTTTTTGAGGAATCCCCATACTGCTTTCCATAATGGCTGCACAAAACTACATTCCCATCAGCAGTGTAGGAGGGTTCCCTTGTCTTCACACCCTCTCTAGCATTTACTGTTTGTGGACTTTTGAATGATGGCCGTTCTGACTGGTGTGAGGTGGTACCTCACTGTAGTTTTGATTTGCATTTCTCTGATAATTAACTATATTTAGCATTTTTTCATGTGCCTATTGGCCATTTTAAAGTCTTCATTGGAAAATTGCTTGTTTAGGTCTTCTGCCCATCTTTGGATTGGGTTGTTTTTTTTTTTTTTTTTTTTGTTATTAAGTTGTATGAGCTTTTTGCATTCTGGAAATTAAACCTTTGTCAGTCGCATCAAAAAAAATTTTCTGGGGGGTAGATAATTTGGTTTACTTATTTATTTTTAGAGGAGGTTCCAGGGATTGAACCCAGGACCTTGTGTGTGTTAAGCATGCACTCTACCACTTGAGCTATACCCTCCCACCTCAAATTTCTTTATTTTATTATCTTATAATACAGTATGCTGCATTTGTTACAAGGACTGAACCAATATTTACACATTTTTACCTAAGGTCATACTTTATTCAGATACCCTTGGTTTTTACCTAATGCCCAGTTTCTGGTCCAGAATCTCACCCAGGATACCACATGACAAATATGAATATGCAGTTTCTTTCATTTCTAGGACCAGGGCTGTGGTGGCTTTTTATCTCGAAGCCGAATTTCTATGGTCCAAGTGGACCTTAGGGAATTGGGGATTACTTGGCCATGGCAGCTGATTGTGATCTCACGTCTTGAGCTTTTATTCCACTCCCAGGTCTCTTGCCAGTCTGTCCTTTGACTTGTCCCCTCTTTGGCCTCAATTTTCTCATCTGTAAGATGAAAGCATCGGGCTAGTTTCACCTGGACAGGCTGAGTCCTGGGGTCGATCTCTGAGTGAAGTTTTTTGCTCCTCGCCTGGGACAGAAGGATCTGGCAGGTGTGGTGGTGCCCCATGGGGCAAAGCCCGGACCCAGACCTCACCCACTGCAGGAGACACTCTGGCTTTGGGCTTTTCAAGTCAAAGATGAGCGGCCTGTCCCAGGTTTGCCGCTGATTCTGAGGCCCTCTTATCTCTGAGCCGCACCCAGGAGTTTCCCCATCCATCAAGTGGAGGCTGGTAGGATGACGTGTGAGGGGCCTCCAGCTGGGAATAGAGCAGGATGCCCTGGGGAGCATTGAGTTCTCCATTCCTGGAGGTGTGCAAACTGTTGTGGTGGCAACGCTGGACTTTGAGGAGCTCCCTGTTGGATGGGGGTTCCAGCCCCTGTGTCGACCTGTTTCCCCACACCTGCCACTGGCTGCCCACACACAGTTGCCTCCCTTCTCAGCTCATGCCAGGACTGCCTTTGGCCCTGGGCTGAGGGAGGCCTGCCAAATGTACCACACCCCTGGGCCGCAGACAGGAGACTGGCGGGAAGCTCATGATTGTTACCTGCCTGTCTTGTGGTTCCTTTGGCTGCCAGGCCAGTCTGCTACCCAGGCAGCGCCCATAGGCTAGGTACCAGGTACACTGTCCAAAGCTCGAGAGGAGCAAGAGGAGGTCGAGAGGAGCCCCCTGATTAGGGGGAAATGAGGAGCCTTGTGCCCCTACCCATCCCCCCTTCCCCAAACCAGACTCCTCCATTCGGGCAGTGATTGGATTCCTCCAAGTCCGGGCCTTTGCATCTTCTGTTCCTTCTACCACCAGTGTCCTCCCTCTGCTTTAGCTGTTGTACTCCTAGTCTTCCTTCAGGGCCTAATGTAAAAGACCCCTCTACTGGACCCTAGCTGCCCCAGACCCTGCCTGTGTCACAGCACGTATCACCCTGAGTCATAATAGGCCTCTTCCGTGCCTGTGTCCCTGTCCCTTGATTTCCCAGAAGGCAGGGGGTGGGGCTGACTCACCCTGTGAAGTTTTAGACATCTCATCTGCCCTCAGAGTTATTGCATGAAAGGAGTGGATAGGGAAAGAGAACTGCTGTGGCGAACCTTTCCTGAGCACCTTCTGTTTCCTAGCACTGTTGCATCTGTTTAATCGCTATCCTCCAAGCCCCGCCCCGCGCCAGGTGGGCGCTGTCACTGGCTGGTCCGTGGGGGAAGGGGCAGCAGGAGCGCAGGTGCGGAGGGAACTGGTGTCCAGCCGCGGTGGAGGCCTCGATGAAACCGGACGACTCGCTGCAAGCCACCAGGGCGGATGAGGGCACCGGGGCGTCTCTGCACAACCCAGGGTCCAGGGACTCTCCACGGGTCGCACGCTAACAGTCCCCCATTTTTCAAAAGAGGTAACTGAGGCTCCGCCTGGGACGCACCTGGCCCCGCCCAGGAGGCCCCACCCCCAGAAGCCCCGCCCCGGCCCCACAGTGAACCGGGACCAGGTCCTCGCGCGGCACCGGCTGGTCGACAGGTGGAGCTGAGCCGTGCGCCTCGCGCTCGGAGCCGCGCTCCCGGCCCCACCATGGGCAACAGCGCGGGCCGCAGCGACTTCGAGTGGGTCTACACCGACCAGCCGCACACGCAGAGGCGCAAAGAGATGCTCGGTGAGCCCGGGGCCCCGCGGCTTCGCCACGGGTGGGGACGGCCCCGGGGCCGTCTGGAGTTGCTGGCTAACCGGAGCCCAGGGGTCGCTCTTGCGCGGGCCTGATGCCCAGCGGGACCTCCCTTACCTCTGCTGCAAGGAGGGTGGGAGCGCCACTTCCCCTCCCCAGCGTCCGCCGCCCGGGGCCGCCGAGTCCCCAGCTTGGGTCTGGAACTCCCCTCACGCCTCTGCCTCGGTCCTGGGATCTAGGACTGGAGGACCCGAGCCGATGCTCGCGCAGGGGGATGTGAGCCGCTCCCTGGGGCAAACCCTGGGCGCGGGGACTATGCGGCACAGGGGTCGGCCCGAGGGACGTCTCTGTGGGATGCGCCGCCCCCGCCTGCCGCTAGTCCTCCGCCGGCACCTGGGCGTCTGTGTGCGCAGAGCTCCTGGCTCCCGCCGCCAGAGAGGCCGCCAAGCCCACCCCTCATACCGGAGTTTTGCCTCGAAGGAAGCAAACGAGGGGAACGAGGGATACAGCTTTTTAAAAGCAATGATTGTACCAAAGAATCTCGTCCATTCCGTCCTTTATTTTATAGCCTAATACACAGCGGCCCCCTCTCTGTCGCTTAGTGTTGCCAGAGGTCGTTACTCGCTCCTGTGCACTCACCTAACCTGCAAACTGGTCTCTCAGGAAGACCCAGGATGTACAGTCCTTTACCGGGGATTCCGTGTTAAAGGGCTCACAACTCCAGAACAGCTTTTACTAGATGCCACCATATTGTCTTCACAGTGCCAGGCTGGCTTCCAGCAGGGTGGACACGCTCCCTGCTCCCCAGAAGCAGTTGTGATTTCCCCACACCCTCGCCTACACCTGGGGTTGGCAAACGTTTTGATCTTTGCCAATCAGATGAACAGAACAAAACTATTTCATTGTGAGTTTAATCTTTATGTGATAACTGGTTTCAATATTTAATTGGCCATTTTAACTTTTCTCTCGGGTTGATCTTTTGCTTATTGATCGCTAGAGCTCTTTGTATAGGAGGCTTTTAACCCTTTGTCTTATATACATTGCAAATATTTTTCCCCTTTATAATCACAGAAACTTTTTTGTTTTTGTTTTTAATGCATTTGAATAGATTGTCTTTTTTCTTTCGAATTTCCCCTTTGCTGTCTTCCTGCTTCCCCTCAAGACTATGGAAATATCTGTCCTATTACTTTTCAACCTTTCAGACATCGGATGCGTTGAGTGGTTAGTGTGTGACTGTACTCCACTGTTGCTGGGGGTTTAGGTCCTAGAGACCCCTGGGTGGGTCTCTGACTTCATGGTTTTCTCCTGTGAGATGTCCAGTAGCCTTAGCACTATTTTTGGCCTCACCAGTGACAGCATTGTCCCCTATACCTGTATCTTCCCCTCAGGTGACTCAGAGGGGCCTTGGTGATCATCTGGTCTCCCCCTACCCCCTCCACACAGAGGGCAAGCATCCTGGCTACGGCCCCTCATCAGGTCTGAGGCAGGGCTGTTTCCTCTCCCTTCCCTTACAGGACTCACTGGGTACCTGGCCCTAGGTGGAGAAGGCTGGGAGATGTATCCTGGCCCACAGAGCTGCCTGGGCGGATCCAGACACTCTGGGCTGCAGCCTTACTTTCCTAGTCTATATAATGGGCACAGTCATCCTTTCTGGCAGAATGGGTGTGAGGATAAAAGGAGTGCCCAGTGGAGTACCCAGCATGCCAGGACACGCAGAAGGAATTCTCTAAAGAGACGTCACAGGCCCTGGAACCAGTCCAGGAAGCATCCTGGACAGGGTGGCTGGGACGCACAAGTTCCCAAGGGCTGACTCTCCAGGAAGTTTTGCAAATTTCCACTGTCCCCTCAGTGTTGTGGATTCCCCTTCATGTGTCCAGTTTTGAGCTAATGAACTTGGAATGTGTCTTTTTCCCTCCCTCCCAGGCCTTTGCACAAGCTGTTCCCCTGCCTGGATGTCCTTCCTCCTGTTATGCCCCACTCACTCTACCCAGTTCTCCCTCCTGCGGGAAGCCCCCCAGCCTGGGCTGGGTGAGGCTGCCCCTTGGGCGTTTCCCTCCATGGCCTCAGCCCATTGGGTTCTCTGAGGCAGGTGGTTTGGGTCCAGACCCTGGCTGTGGAGCTGGTCTCCCAGCAAGGCCAACACCAGCTCATTAGCCACATGACCCTAGGCAAGTCAATAAACAGATGAGGAAATTGAGGTTTGGTTGAGTTACAAGGGGTTAATTAAATAAAACTAAAATGAATTTAAATTAATTACTAGATTTTAATGAATACATTTAATTAAAATATTAAATTAATTAAACAATTAGATTAAATGAGTTATGTTAAGTGCTTAGCTCAACACTCAGTAAATGTTAGCTACCATGATAATTATTACCTCTGGCAGGCCTGCCCATGTGCTCTCCAAGGACGGATTACCTTTCCATCTCTGCTTTTCTGAAGCCTGTGCTATTCCCAGCCTGAGAGAACTCCTCTGTGGAACTGCCAGTGTCTCTTTACAGAAGAGGCCCCAGTGTAGGGCTCAGAGAGGGGTAGCAACTTGCCTAGGGCCACACAGCTCAGAGGCCATAGAGGGCAGGTTGATGTTTAGGCGGGGATGTGCTCTGGTCCCAGTTAGGTTGCTGCTGTGGCCCAGGCCAAGCTCCTTGGGGGCCATTGGATGCTCAATAACCATCCTAATCTTGGAGTCAGAACCCAGGGAGTCCTTGCAGAGAGCTGGTTGCAGTGCTCTGCAGGCAGGAGCAAACTCCGTCTCCAGATCCTGCTTGGATAGGGACCTGTCTCCCAGGCCAGGAGCTGAGGCTCCCTGTGCTGTGAGGGCAGGAGCAGGGCCGGCAAGACTGTCATCACATCGGAGATCAGAGTCCAAGCTGGGTGTGGCCACTGGTGTAAGAAGCAAGGTTTGAATCTGTCTTCAAAAACAAAGAGCTTTCTGATTTGTTTTTGCGTTTTAGTTATGAAAGCAGGGCACACGCACATAAAAATGTGTTTAAAAATCAAATAATCAAAGGAAAATGAGGAAGTAAGATTCTTGTTGGATTATTTGCTTAGGAAAGGCTCTGGCTGGGGCGCTCGCAGGGGGAATTCGTGGAGTCCCCTCCCTCCAGCACCGAGGCGAGGCGCTGGTGCAGGGCTGGAGGGCGGGCAGGCCTCAGGGACCTTCTCCTCATGCCCCTCATCCCTGCTGCAGTCAGAATGTAGACTTGCCCTCATTCGCCAGACGGGCCGCAGCCTGTGTCCACCCAGCTCTGAGATTCTGCAGAAGGCAGACTGGTGCCTTCCTCCCCTCCTGCCCTGAGCAGCACGACCTCTCTTTGAGCCAGATAACTTCTGGCCAGAGATGTGAGTCTTTGATTGGCCAGGGGGCCCTACCGTGTCCTCCCAACTCAAACCCTTCTAGGGCTGCCCTTGCTAAAATCTCAGCTCTGCTCTGGACTGTTGGCGCTCCTGCCTTTTCTCCTTTCTGCTCTGTAGTCACTTGGTGGAATATACCTCCATCTGCCCGCTTCCTACATCATATGCCTTCGGAAAATGCTGTTTCCTTTGCTTAGATGTTTTCCCCCTACTCTTCATCTACCAAACTCTTACGCAACCTTCATGTCTCAGCCTAAATGTCCCTTCCTCAGAAATATTAACAGCATGCGCGCGCACATACACACATGCACACACGCAGACTATGCTGGGAAACTTGAAATAATTGACTCTCTGAAGGGAACAAAAGGTCCTGGTTTACAAATTGGCATTTGCCAACCTCTGTAAATATTTCCATCACGGTCAATTTCAACACGCATCGCTGAGGGAGCTGGGGAGAGAGGAGCCTATCTGGCCGCTTCCCAGCGGCAGGTGTGGCCTGAGTGCTGACACCACAGCACAACCCCCACCTCCCGGCCCCCGCCCCACCAGCTACTCCTCCCTTCCTCCCGCGGGGGCCTGTGCACTTTCCCCTCCTGATCTTTGCCCCCATTAGTAATTCTACTTTGATTTGTTGGGTGACTGCTTTAATTGTCTGACCCCTCCACTCGACTCTGAGCTTCCGGAGGGCAGGACCAGACCCACCTCCGCTAGAGCCGGTCCCTTGGTTCCCAGCGAGGCTGAGCGAAGGCAGCAGGCACCTACACAAAGCTTGAGCATATCCTGTCCAAACCTGCCAGGATTATCGCGGGGTTCCCTCCCCACAGTGTTGCCAGGGATCTGCCCACTGCCAGGAGCACAGGTTTATTAACCCTTGCCAACTGGACAGGGGGAGACATCCTGTTTTAATTGGCATTTCTAAGCTGATTAGTGAGGCTGAGCATTTCTTCTTGATTTCACTGTTGTCTTCTGCGAACTTTCTACTCATGTCCTTGACTGCTTTTCCCATGGGAGTAATCCTCCAGCATCTTGGAGAGTCAGACGTGACTTGTCGTGGCCCTGCATTTGCCACACGTAACAAGAATCCTCCCTGGTGTCTGTCTTGTGTCTTTTCACTTGGAGCATTTTTTCCCCTTTCTTTTCTTTTCGTTTCCTTCTCTGTTTCTGGCCTTACAGTCATTTGCATTTTTTATGCATGGCAGGACCCTGGGAAGTTAGGCCACTTGCCCAAGTTCAAGCGGCCGGTCAGGGTCAGGACAGAGCTCTAACCTGGTGATGCTGGCCTGCGCCTCTGTTCCACCCTCTTCTCCACCTGGGACCGAACAGGGCCTGTTCCTCCTCCGGTCCCTGACATGTGACCCACGGGCAGTTGCCAGCTCACATGTCCCCTCCTCTTGTTCTTTCCAGCCTCTGTACTGAAGTGTGTGCCCGGCCTTCCACCTGGCCTGCTTTCCCCCCACATTCTTTAGTTTGTACCTGCTCTATGAGGTGTGATTTGCATACCATAAAATTCACTCATTTTTAAAGGCACAGTCCAGTGATTTTCAGTGAAGTTACACAGTCCACTTTCAGAGTGTCCCCCTCATCCCCACATAGCCCAGGGCCACTTGCTGTCACTCAGCATCTCCTGCCGTGAATCCTCAGATCCAAACCCTCATCCTTTGAGCTTTGGCTCGAGTGTCAGGGGACTTTGTGTGCATGTCCTCTTGGCACATCCCAGTGGGGACAGGCTGCCCGTGCCCCTCACAGGTGGCACCCACCCCTGCTCAGCCTGGGGGCCCTTCTGCCTCTGGACCTTCAGCAAATATTTGTCAATGAACAAAGAGCAGGTTCAGTGGGAGGCAGGGGAGGGGGCGGAGTTAAGCGACTCCTGAAGGCACTTTGGGCCACTTTGCACATTTTCCATGTTGAGTCAGGGCCCCAGGGTGCTCCGAAACTGGAAAGGAGGTGGGAGAGACGGGGCCATGGGGAGGCGGCTCACCAAGCGTTGGGGCCAGAGCTGCAGGGAAGCTGTTTAGGAAGGAGGGGCTTTGGGGGCCTTTGGGTGCCTTGCTTGGAGATGCTGTCAGAGGTGGTGAGTGGGGATGTGAGGGAAGGCGCTCTGCACAGTGGCTTGTGGTGGGACAGGGTCAAGTGGGAGCCAGAAGCAGGTGGGCAGCAGTGAGCTGATGGAAGTGATGGAACATTCCAGACTTGGGAGCACACAGGCGGTGAAAGGCAGTGACAAGGACCTCCCCTTGTCAGCAGTGGCATTTGGCCTCCCTGAGGAAGTGGTCAGAGTATCCAGTCCTAGATAGTACCAGGCCCCAGGTGCCTGGAAGGGTCTGGAGCATAAGTGGGGAGAAGCCCCGTGTGTTCCTGGGAGCCCTGCTGGAGGCCAGAGAGAAGGGGGCTAGGTGGGGAGCCCATAGCTGGGAGGGGAGCCTGGTGCCTCCCCTGCCCAGCTGCCTGTTTCTGCCATTGTCCTCCTGTGCTGGTGCAGCAGAATTTGTCAGGAAGAGTTCTGGGGGTAACCAGGACGCACAGGAGGCTGTTCTGTGAGACTGGTGTGCGTTGCTGGGTCCAGGCTGCCCTTCCTTCCAGCAGCTCCTCTGCTGAGACCTCTGGGTCCTTATGGACAAGTCCATCACGTATGGAGATGTACGCAATGCATCGAAAGGTTCGCATCTGTGGGAGCCATGCTGCCCAACACCTCGGAGCTGGCCGCCTTCTCCCTCATTCCCTCCTGTCCCCTGTGCCCCAGCGGAGACCCAGCTCTATATGCTCACAGCCTGGGCTGTCAGAGCAGGTGCCTTAGGAACAGAGGGTGAGGAAGCTGGCCCAGAGAGGGACTTGGGCTTGCCGGAGGACATACAGCAGTCGGACTGAGCCAGGCGGCTCTCCTGAACCACAGCTCCGGGGCTGTGGCATTCCCTGCGGATGCCAGAGGGGCCGGGGAAATGAGGCAGGTGGTTTCACCGTGTGGTGGAACCTCTGTTTGCCCATCTCTAAGATGGGGGGATGGTTCCCTCCAGGCAGAGTGGTAAAGGCTGAATGAATGAGTGTGTGTCAGAGGCCGGGCAAGCTTCACCTGCCAAGGGCCGCGTCTGCACCTGGGCCCCAGCCCACATCCTGAAGCCAGGGCTCCTCAGGTCAAGTGTTGGCTCTCTTGCCCCGCCCTGCCTGGTCCGACCCTGCCCTGGACCTCGGCCCCTCCTTCCTATGCCATGCCTGGACAGTGTGACTTCTAGCAATGACTGTTGTTCATGGCCACCTGCCCAGCTGCCTCGGGCCCCACCCAGGCCCCTGCTGGAAGACCATTTGCGTGGGTCTGTTTGTCTTTGTTCCAGGTGGCTGTCCGTCCACACTGGGCTCCAGGCTGCCCCGCGGGAGCAGAGAGCCCTTGAGGCATGCATGTCCTAACGCAGCTTCTCCTGTCCTCTGCTCCCAAGGCCTGAGGGGGCAGAGTACCCCCTGGTCAAATTGGGTCAGGTTTGGGTGTCCAGGCAGGCCTGGGTCTCCCCAGGGGGCTACGGCTCCTGCCCCCCTCCTCAGGGTTTCCACCTCTTCTGGAGCCCAGGGAAGATGGTACCTTGTGGCTCTCGTCCCCTAGCTCATCCCTGAGTCGCTGGACGAGGAACCCCCTGTCAGGCCCGTATCCCTCCTTGCCTTTTCCATGTCTGCATCTCTGTCCCCTCCTCTGCCATCCCCTGGCCCCTCTCTCCCATCTCAGCACCCTAGCAGCTCTCCCTCCCCATGCCTCACTCTCCCCTCACCTTCTCTCCTCGCCTCCTGCTGAAATGGCTCCTGCTGAGGCCCCCATGGCCTTGCTGAGTCCAGCAGGCATCTGTCCTGTCTTCCTTTCCATGACCCTCCCTGACCCCCTGGTGGACATCCCCAGCCCATGGCTACAATTATACTGAATCCCGAATGCGCTCAGTGACCTCCTTGGGTCTGCGTGGCTGGAGGTCCCCTGCACATCTTCTCGGGGTGGCCCCCAGGCCTCCCGGCTCCCCAGGGACTCAGAAGCTCTGGAACTGAAAAGGTTCGCCATTTGCTGTTTCCCTTGAGGGAAGGTTGAGCTTTTGTCCAGCAGGTATGGGGGGCTGGTGGATCAGCGTGGCCCTGCTCACCAGTGCTGTTCGGGTGGGTCCAGAGCCGCCCCACTCCTTAGATGGGGTCCTCCTGTGCTCTGCACTGAAGGCCGGGGTGCTCAGCCGGGTCTCCAAGCCCCCTGGCCGCTGCCTCTGAGCACTCACGGGTGTTGCCCCTCGTGCGTGTTCAGCCCAGGCTCCCTGGAGACCACGCCTTTGGACGGAGCGCCTGCCCTGCCCTGCCTCCCTGCTTGGCTTCCTGGGGCTCCTTCTCCCTGCACTGTGGTCTGGAAAGTGCCTCCGTGCAGAGTGGTGGTGATCTGGAGCTCATGTGCCTGACTCCCTCTCAGGGATCGCCCCTGAGCTGCCGGCTTGTACATCGGCCCCATTTTTCATTACTTCCAGTGGGGTGGCCGAGCCCAGTGACCGTCAAGGCCTGGGAGCACTGGGCCTGTTCTCGTAGGTTAGAGCAAGCCCGGGGCCAGATCAGCCTCCAAGACCAGCCCCCGCCCCCGCCCCCCAGCCTCAAAGGTCAGAAACACGAGGTTTACTCTCAGATCAGAAAACTGCACTTAATGACGACAGTAAGAACAGTCAGAGGGCTCAGAGCTGTCATCCTGGTCCCACCACTGCGTGGGTGGGTGGGTAGGAGTGCCAGCCCCATTTTCCAGGTGTGGAGGCCTAGGCTGGGCGGTGCTGTGGCCAGGACTGGCCCTGGCCTGCTCGGTCTGCCTGGGTGAGAGGCTGGGGATCAGACACCCCATGCCCTGTTGGGGCTGCTCTGAGCTGGGGGCAGCTGAGTCCTTGGGAAGGAAGAAGTCTGACCTTGGGAACACCCGAAGGTGTTCTCCTGTCCCTCCACTCAGGCATGACTTTTTGTCTTTGACAGATGGGGCACCTGAGGCCCACCATCCAAGGTCACAGCAGCTGGGCTCTGTCACTGCCCTTGCCTCCGGGGGGCACTGGAGTGGCTTGTTTGCTGGTCTGGATCCCTGAGCCAGGGTCCTGGTCCCTGCTGGCCCACAGCTTGCCAGTCTGTGCTCACCTGTTGCAGGTGTGGCCTGCCCCATCCTCCTGCCCCAGGCTTGGCCTCCATCCAAGGGAAAATAGGGGAGGTCCACCCCGCAGAGGCTGGTGGCCTCCTGGATCAGCTCCCAGGTGTGCGTGGGCAGGCGAGGGCTTGGCACCTGGTTACCCAAGTGGGGAGGCTGGTGCCGAGAAGCTGCCACTGTTGGGAGGGAGGCTGGTGGAGCTTTGTGGCCTGTGGTCCCAACCTGACACCCAAGTATGCAAAGGTTCAGAGATGCTGTCTCTGCGGCACTGGGCTGTGGGTGAGAGCCTTTCTGATAGCTGAGGTTGCCAGCGCGTCCTTGCCCTGGGCATCATGGGGACGGTGCTTCCTTTCCTGCTCCACCCCACCGTGGCTACTGGATTCCCGCCCTTCTAGGCCCCTCAGTACCCCGCTGGAAGCACCCATCCTCCTGGGTAGCCCTGAGGCCCACTCTCTGAAGTGTCTGCGCTCACTCTGACCCACGTTTGGGGCAGGAACCAGCTGGGATGTGGCCTGCTCCCTGCACGCCCTCCCGAGTGGGGCCCACCGCGTGTCAGTCCCCATCCCCCAGGTCAGGGTCCTTTTGTCTCTCTTGCTCTGCCTCGTCCACCTCGATCGGGGCTGGTGGACGAGCCCTTGAGGGGCAGGGCCAGGTGTGAGTGGCCCCCGTGCCCAGTGCAGAGATGGGGCGGGGAGCGGCCAGAGTGGTCGGCCGGGCTGCGGGAGCCCCGCTGTCCCCTCATTCCCGGTGCAGCTGCGTGTTTCCTAGGGCTGTGGTGGCAAATCTCTGCAACCTCGGAGGCTTGAAACAACACAGGTGCTATCTCATGGTTCCCGGAGCTCAGAAGTCTGACCTGGGCCTCACTGGGCCAAAGTCATGGTGTCGGCAGGGCCATGCTCCTCCTGGGAGCTCTGGTGGGTGTCTGTGTCCTGGCCTTTCCAGCTTCTGGAGCTGCCTGCAACCCTCGGCTCAGGGCCCCTCCTCCATCTTCACAGCCAGCAGTGCTGATGGTGTCCTTGGCCGGCCACCCCAGACTTCTCTCCTGCCCACTTTTCCACTGTCCGGAGCCTGGGATGATGATGACACGGCTGCCCGGATAATCCAGTCTCCTCCCCATTGTGAGGTCAGCAGGCCGGCAGCCTGGGTGCCGTGTCAGCTGACCAACTCACAGGTGGGGGGGGTCGTGGACACCTTCGGGGGCTGTTGGTCTCTCCCTCCACCTTGTGAAATGGTTTAAGGCGGCAGCCTCCCCACCCCCACCCGCCCCGCCCCACCATGTTCCTCCACCTGCTGGGGCAGCAAGCACCCTACGGGGGCCTCCGGCCTTTCTTGGACAGCCAGGTCACCTCCCACGACCCACACAGCCGCCATCAGGGACTGTGGCAGGACTGGGGTTGGGGGAGCTCTAATCAGCCGCCTTCCAACGCCGTCCCCAGCACCCCCCTCACCTGGTAACCTGTCTGCGGGCCCCTGCCTCTCAAACCTTGCCTCCCTGGGGCGCTTTTGTTGACTCTTCATCACAAAGCGCAGGTTCATCCCCTGGCTGGTCAGCCTGAGCCTTTCCATGCCTGATCTAGTCATCCTCCCAGTTACCTGTTTATGGTTCAGAAACCAGCCTTGGGGCGGAGGTAACCTGCCCAGAGCTGAGATGTTTAGTCAAACTTTATTATTATTATTTATATAGCAAACGTAGAATTTGCCATTTAAGCCACGTTTTAAGTGTGTGATTTGGCGGCCTTGATTACATTCACAGTGCTGTTTGTGCGGCCATCGCTACTATTTCCAAAATGTTTTCATGATGCCGAGCAGAAACGCTATACCCATTTCATTACCAGTCACTGCCCAGCCCCATCCGGGCCTCCCCAAGCCCCTGGTAGCCTCTACTTTCTGCTGCTGTGATCTTGCCGATTCTAGATGTTTCACATAAGGGGAATCTGGCTTATTTCCCCCGGCCTAATGTCTTCCCGGTTCGCCCATGTTGGATGTAGTCTGTGTCAGTATTTCATTCCTTTTTGGGGGGGGGGGGGTTGCTTGTAGTTTATCTGGGAGTCAGTTCCAGGGAGTGGGATTAAGCGAGGTGGCATTGTGAAATGAAGAAGTGGGACATTCAGTCTAAGGGTTTTAAATCGAGGTATAATTGACCTGTCATGGTATTTACTAGCTTCAGATGTACAACGTAATGGTTTGATGTTTGTTTATTGCAGAATGATCACTAAGTCTAGTTAACATCCTTCACCACACATAGTTAGTTTTTTTTTTCTTGAAGTTCTTGGATGAGAAAAGTTCTTGAGGAGAACTTTCAAAAATCTACTTTCTTAGCAGCTTTTAAATATGCAACAGTCAACATTCTGTACATTATATCCGCATGACTTACTTTATAACTGCAAGTTTCATTCTTTTCTAAGGCTGAATAATATTCCATTTTGTGGATGGACCACATTTTGTTTATCCAGGCATTAGCTGATGGACACTTGGGTGGTTTCCACCTTCTGGCTGTTGTGAATAGTTCTATGAACGTGAGTGGGCAGGTCTCTGTGTCTGTGAGCTAAACTCTCTGGGGTATGTATTTAGGAGTGGAATTGCTGGATCACATGGTAGTTCCGTGTTTCGCGTCTGGAAGAACTGCCCGATTGTTTTTCAAGATGGCTGCACCATTTTGCTTTTCTACCAGCAACATACAAATAAGGGTTCCACTTTCCTTAAGCCTCACAGCACTTGTTTCTCTGGTTTTGAGTCCAGCCATCCTGGCGGGTGTGAGGTGGGAGCTCACTGCATCCCTAACTATCTGTTAGTCTATTTTCATCTGCTTATTGGACAGGTGCACATCTTTGGAGAAATGTCTGTTCAGGTCCTTTGCCCATTTTTTTTTTTTGATTGTCTATCTTTTTGTTGTTGGGCTGTAGGAGATCTTTATCTATTCTGGTTACTAAAGCGTCATCCAGAGCTGGAATTTGACCCTGCTCTGGAGGCTCCTCCCGGGACACTGTGGCCGCCTGGAGTCCCGGTTAAGCGGACCGAGGTGTATTACCAGCCCTGGGCTTGCTTGCTCTCTCCCAAGTTCTGCTTTGACACTCGTACTGTGGCCACCATCCTCATGGACCTGACTGGGTGGTGCTTTGGTGGCTTCAGGGAGAGGGCTCCTGGGATGAAAGGGCCCAGGCAGTTTTTCGGAGCTTGGAGGCCTGGGGGTGGCCTCAGCAATTGGGGGACAGCAGCTGGAATGGGAGCAGGGGGTGGGGGTGTGGGATTCAGACCCTGGCCACTGGCAGGCTGTCCTGTGGCTGTGTGGGACCCTTGGACCGGGTCAAAACCACCGCAGCTGCCAGATGAGTGAAGGCTGGATGGGAGCACTGGTGTGTAGATGGCAGGGGGAAACGCTGTCTGGGGGACTCTGGGGGTTTCCTGGGCAGAGATGTGGGAACCCTGACCCCCCCAGCCTCTCCAGCAGACGCGAGCTGTCCCACCATCAGGGCCAGGACCGTTCGGTGGGGACAGACACTCTGTGAGGCACATCATGCCCATGCTGTGTCACACACGGGCCCAGAGAGGGTGGAAACTCACTGCAGCCACACAGCAAGATCAAGACTGACCCCGAGATGGGCTTGCGGCTTTGCAGCTCGGGCAGGAGGATTTGGAGCCTGCGTCTCCCTTCTGACGGGGCAGAATTCCCTTGCCCTTGTCATGTGTCTCTCTGCATACCCCCAGGGACAGGCAGCTCTCCGCCTCCCAAGCAGCCTATTCCATTGCAGGCTGAGTGGCTCTGACAGGAAGTTCTTTGGGCTGGGAGGAGGGAGTAGCTGTCACACCCTCCCCGAGCACAAAAGGGAAGTGATTTCCTGGGTCTCTGGGAAAGAGCAGGCAGGACTGGACCCTGGCCTGGCCGGTTCCCCTTGGGGCTCAGTCTCTGCTGCGATCCTGGAGACCCTCTTCACCCGGTGCCCTGGGACAAACACCGGCCTCAGAGTCCCCATCAGTATCAGGGCACTGGCCCTGCCTCTGAGGGAACCAAAGGACAGGGCAGACCTGGGGTGGGGGGGGCAACCGTCCCTTTGAGCATGTGATGTCCCCCCATCACCCCCTCTGCCAGGCAGAGGTTTCTAGAAGGCAGTCTTGTCCAGGGCATCCACCCCACTCAGCTTTTCTATTCTACAGGGTTGGACCGCTCCTGGGCTGGGAAGGCCCTCCCTCCCCTGCTTGGGTACCTCCCACTCTCATTGTTTTTCCCTTTTCTGTAGAACAAAATATAGAAAAGTACAAAAGATACTATAACAAACATCTACCACCCAAAATACACACATTCAACATTTTATCATGTTTCCTTCAGATCTTGTTTGTTTTAAGAACGGAAACTCTCAAAGCCAGAGCCCTCCACAGCCCCCTCCCCCGGCCCCCGCCCTGTCCCAGGGGCCTGAGTTCTGGGCATCCAGGCTGCCTGTCCCTGCCCCGCTAGCTCGAAGCCCACAGCTGTGTGGGTGCAGCCCCGCGGGCGGTTCACCTGCAGCTCTCTCTGCAGCTGCTTTGATTTTGGGCATTACGTTTCTGGGGCCATGCGGACGCCTGTTCTTTATTTAGGCTGGTGGCAAAGACCTCCACTGTGGGAAGTCTCCCTAGAGCCCCCCAGGTGGCGGGGAGGCCGGACCGCCTGCCTCTGCACGTGCACAGACCGGGCTGTTCCTGGGCCCCAAAGAGCAGTGCCAGGTCTTTGAGTCTGAAGGGGCGAGGGCATTTCTGTCACTGCCTGGGGGTTAAATGGGTAGTGGAGGGAGGGACAGAAGATCGCAGGAGAAATGGAAGGAGGGAGGGAATAGGGGGAGGGGCTAGCATGCACCTGGGACCCAGGCAGCCAGCACCAGTGTCACCTTCTCTCCTGGTCCTTCCTGCAGCCAAGTACCCGGCCATCAAGGCCCTGATGCGACCAGACCCTCATCTCAAGTGGACGGTGCTGGGGCTGGTGCTGGCGCAGCTGCTGGCCTGCTGGCTGGTGCGGGGGCTGGCGTGGCGCTGGCTGTTCTTCTGGGCCTACACCTTTGGGGGCTGCGTGAACCACTCGCTGACGCTGGCCATCCACGACATCTCGCACAACACGGCCTTTGGCACGGGCCGCGCCGCCCACAACCGCTGGTTCGCCATCTTTGCCAACCTGCCCATAGGCTTGCCCTACGCTGCCTCCTTCAAGAAGTACCACGTGGACCACCACCGCTACCTGGGCGGCGACGGGCTGGACGTGGACGTGCCCACGCGCCTGGAGGGCTGGCTCTTCTGCACGCCGGCCCGCAAGCTGCTCTGGCTGCTGCTGCAGCCCTTCTTCTACTCGCTGCGGCCGCTCTGCGTGCACCCCAAGGCCATGACCCGCATGGAGGTGCTCAATGCCCTGGTGCAGCTGGCGGCCAACGCCACAATCTTCTCCCTCTGGGGGCTCAAGTCCATGGTCTACCTGCTGGCCAGCTCCATACTGGGCCTGGGCCTGCACCCCATCTCTGGCCACTTCGTGGCCGAGCACTACATGTTCCTCAAGGGCCACGAGACCTACTCCTACTACGGGCCCCTCAACTGGATCACCTTCAATGTGGGCTACCACGTGGAGCACCACGACTTCCCCAGCATCCCGGGCTGCAACCTGCCCCTGGTACGTGGCCACGGTCGCAGGGCTGATGTGGGCGAGGGGGTGCACGGACGCCTTAGGGGAGATGTGGGGAAGGCTTTGGGCAACACTCCAGCCTCTTTTCCTCTTGTGCTGATCATGGGATGGCCACGTTCTTGCCTGTGGCCCCCAGGGCAGAAGGAGGCCACCTGGCAAAGGGAATGCTTGGCTGGAGAATGAGGAGGTGAATTCAGGTGGGGAGGGGGCTCAAGGGTCACTTTACAGTTTAGATCATTTGGTTTAGTGAAAACCTATTTGAGCCCAGCTGCAATATTCACTGGCTGGCTGTGTGTCCTCCGGTAAGCCACTCACCCTCTCTGTGCCTCAGCTTCCCCTTCTGTAAAAGGGGGCAGCAGTAGTGACACTGCCAGTGATGCACCGCCCCTTCCCATCTCCTGATCCCGTCCCTGCCGATTTCTTGTCACTGCCCTGTGCCCCTTTGGGCACAGAGAGGACAGGGTAGGCCTTGGCCTTTGTGACTCAAGGGACTTGGCCTGAGCTGTCTCAGAGCGGAAGCCTCCAGGGAGACCTATGTTGGAGACTTTCTAAAGGAGAAGGAGGGAGGGGGAGGGGGAGGAGTTCCAGTCTGGCGGTCGTTGGTTAGAGCAGAGGTGACCACGGACAGGATGGCTGGAGGCGGCGGCGGTGGGAAGGCTGTTGGAGAGGGCGGGTCTGTGTGTGCCTGCCCGTGTGTGCACGTGTGTATGTGCGTGCCGGCAGGCCTACCTGCTTATCTGTGTCTGTGTGTGCACGTGGTTGTGAGCACAGGTCTGGGTGTGCACATGGCTGTGTGTGAGCACAGGTCTGGGTGTGCAGGAGTTTGTGCAGTGGCCCACGTGACTCGAGTCCGACAGCCCTCGTGCTCAGCCCTGCCCCAGCGGAACCGAGGTCCTGCTCTGTGCTGGACACTGCCTTACTGAAGACTCACCCCAAACCCATGGGGCAGAGGCCCTCATTAGCCACTGTGCCCATTTCACAGACGAGAAGGCAGAGGCCCAGAGAGGGGAGATACCCGCCTCAGGAAGTACTAGAGCCAGAATCTGGACTGAAGTCAGTCACAGAAGCACCTGCTAGCTCTGAGCCTTTGTATTTCCCAAGCAAAGTCGAAGGCTCTCTGCTCATGCCCTGTGCAGGTCATCTCTTCCCTCAAAACCCCTGCCCCATCTTCAGCTATAAAGCAGGCCCTGAGCACCTGGTGCGTCCTCTACAGGGGAGTGGAGGGCATCCCCTGCAGTTGGCGAGCAGAGGAGGTGGAGGTGGTGTTGGAGACGCTGGTGTGGATGCAGGCACTGAGGCTGGGAGCACTTCCTGGAGGAGGTGGGCTGAGGGTGTCGGGTGCAGAGGTAGGCAGGGAGCTGAAGAGGAAATGAAAAGTACTGAGGCTGGAAGGAGGGCAATGGGGTTGGGGGTGCTGGGAGCCGAGGCCAGAGGGGTTGGCAGGTGGGAGAGGGCATTGAACACCAGGCCACGGTGCATGAACGTGACCATGGTTCAGCAGGACTCAAGCCTGGTTGTGCCTCAGATCTCTGCAGGTGCTTGAGTGGAAGAAACCCCAGCTCACCATGGGGCTCCTGGGTTAGAAACCCAGGGTGTGGGCTCCAAGAGGGGAGGGTGCATTTTTAACTCCTCTCCTCACTTAGGGCAGGGGGCTCAGCACCTCTTGGTGCCCCCAGCCAATTGCCTTCTGCCTTCAGGCAGCACCGGGCGGCCTCCTGCCTACTGAGCCAGACACGGTACCCTGAGAGGTGATGGGGGGGTATGTGTCTGTGTGCGCACACACTTCCGTGCGCATGCGTGCCCGCGCCTGGGCTCACAGGCATGGCTGCGTGTGCGAGGCCCCGCCTGTGCCCCCGTGTATGGACGTGTGCCCACGTGCCCGCACGCCTGACCCGCTCGCCCTCTCCGCAGGTGCGGAAGATCGCGCCCGAGTACTACGACCACCTGCCCCAGCACCACTCGTGGGTGAAGGTGCTCTGGGATTTTGTGTTTGAGGACTCCCTGGGGCCCTTCGCCCGGGTGAAGAGGGTGTACAAGCTGGCAGAAGACCCCCTGTGAGCCTGACAGCTGGGGCCTGGCGTGGATGGACCCTGCCGTGCGCTGGCCCTGCCGCGGGCTGCTGCGGCCGAGGGTAGGAGCGGCCTGTGTGCTCTGGTTGCTGCCCGGCCCCGCCCCACCCCTCCCCGCCCCGCCCCGCCCACCTGCTGCAGAGCTGGCTGTCACCTGTCCCCCCTTGGCCCACTGCCCAGAACTGGTTTGGCTGCATTTGATTCCTGCACCTTGGGCTGCTGCTCTTGTCCCTGGGAGCCCCGAGACCACGGGACAGTGGGCATGGACGGCAGCCTGGAGGCGCTTGGCCCGCACACAGGCTCGCCGTCCACCTCAGGCCCGGCCCTCCCTTTCTGGGCCTCACGGGGCGAGAACCAGCCCTGCCCCGGGCACGCTGTGCCTGTGGTCTCCAGGGAACTGATTTCTCTGGCGTTCCCATGCCCTAAATTGAACCCAGCGTTTGTTTTCACGTCCACAGATTGTGCTTCCAAGGAGTGGGCTCAGCTCCTGTCAGGCAGGGCCAGGGCCTCAGTGCGCCTCCCTCCTGGGGACGACTCACTGGCCCTCAGGCACGGCTGCTGCCGGCAAGTTGGGTCTGAGGTGGCATTCCCCCAGGGCCCTGCCATGGTGGGTGGCTGGCCTCGGGGTATGGGCAGAAGGCTTCCCGCTTGCCCTGGAGGTCCACGTGGCTCCGAAGCCCCTCATCACTAGCCTTCCCTCCTCTCCGCCCGGCTGAGCTCTGCAGACACCACCTCCCCCCGGCCCACGGGTCTGCTCCTGCACGAGTCCCTGCTCCACCTTGAGCCCCCACCCTCACCTGCTCAGCTGTGGGGCTTGAGAGCAGGTACCACAGGCCCAACAGTGGGTAGACAGGTGGTTGGACAGGTGACTGCCCAGGTGACTTCCAGCTCTGATGGAAGAAGGCTGGTGTCCTTGGTGTCTCTGTAAAGTGGGACATGGCTTGTTCCGACTGCTGGGGGCTGATGGCACAGCTGAGGCCTAGGGAGGCATCTCTTTTGTCAGCCCCTTGGCCCTAAGGGCTGCACTGGGGTGGGCTGGGGCCTTGGTCTCCCGGAGGGAGGCAGGCAGAGGGGTGCCTGGGCCAGGCCCTCTGGCCAGATGAAGGGGTGTGGGTGCAGCCCTGCAGCTCCCACCGCAGCCCAGGGAGACAGTCTTCACTTGTAGACTTAAGGCTGAGAAGGCCGAGGACCAGCCCCCAGGGGTGTGCGGGGCTGGGCTGTCTTAGTGACCGGGGAGAGGGACGGCTGGGAGGAAGGCACACTGCAGCCCCCGCCCCCTGGTGCCCGAGACCTGGCAGGTGCTGAGCAAGGACTTCCCGCCCAGGGCTGGGAGTGGCCTCACGTGGTGCCAGGCACCCTTGTATCTGAATGGTCTGACCACTGAGATGGCCCAGGGAAGAGGCCCTCGGGCTTACTGGGGGAGGGACATGCACTCGGCCTGGGAGTACTTTGAGCCTGGGCGGTGGCCCCGCCTTCTGCACACAGGCCCACCAGGCCTGGGGGAGCCCTGGAGAGCCCAGCTGAGCCTCACAAACGCTCTGTGTCTGCCAGCGTGCTTCTCTGCAGACAGGGCAGAGAGGCATGGCCAGGCCTCGCCCATGAGCCTGGGGAGAGGGGAGCACCCCACACCATCTGCCAGCTCCTACTCCCCAAGGCCCCGAGACTCCGGGGTTCCTTGACCTCAGGAAGCGGAAGGCGGCAGGAGAGGGCAGCTCTTGGAGCTGTGGGACCTGCCGGCCCTGGGTTAAAACTGCTCACCTCCTAACAAGCAGAACAGCTCCAGTCCTGTCTTTTAGGTTGTTGGGAGCACAGGAGGAGACGGTAGTCCAGAACCTGCCAGGAAAGAGTTGTTCCCTTGCCATTAGCCAGACCGGGGGCCCTGCCTCATCACCTCCTCCCAAGATCCCCAGAGGACGGCTGGGCCAGAGCTGGGCACACTGCTGTGTTGCAGGGGCTGTGGGATGGTCACAGGATTTCAAAGCTTTTCCACCAGCTGGGGCCTCGCTCCCGGCCCAGAGGCAGCGGTCGCCCAGGCCGAGAGCCAGACCCTCTCTGGCTCGGATGGGGAGCTTGCATGGTATGGGGAGTGCCTCAGGTGGGCATACGGGCTGCCCCTGCTGACACGGGGGCGGGGACCCGTGTCCTCCCTGGAGGATGCAGGGGACTCTGTCTGTGGGCCAGAGCAGAGACAAAGCCTGCCTTCCATTCCCGTACCACTGTGCTGAGCCCGAGTCCCAGGGACCCTACCTGTGCGGTAGGTGGAGCAGGTACACTCTCCAGGCCTCTCTGATGTCCCAGGCATGGGCGTCACTCAGGGCCCATCTCCCTGGAGGAGGCCGGGGGTTTGGGGGGGGGCCCTGCCAGAAGTGCCTGGGTTGCCCCGGCTCACCCTCCCCACCCCTCCTCATGTCTGGATCAGCCCAGCTGCACCCCAAGGCCCCCGAGGTGCTCCTGCTACTCTGGGCACCACCACCCCAAAAAGGGGCCTCCCCAGCCAGGAGTGACCACGAGCCGGCGTGAGAGAGCAAGCCGGAGCCGGGGGTGTGGACAGTAAGCATTTATTACCACGGGGACACAGACGGCGCGGTGCGTGGACAGACCCTCACCACCGTGGGGCTGGGAAGGAGCTGCTTGGACAGTGGCCTCCACGCCGAGACGCTACCAGTGGCACCTAGAAGGAAACTTGAAACCATCTAATGAAGTGCGTGACTCAGGGTGTCTTCTCTATAAACCGAAAGAAATGTACACTTAAATAGGCAAATATAAAATACAAAAAAAGGTGAATAGACCTGCTGTTCTGTGTCAGGTTGAATCTAAAAAAATCCAGGAATTGAACTTTTTTCTTCATTTTAATATTTGATCACAGGTTAAGACTTTTAAACGAAGCACATCCTAGCTTCAGTGCGTGCTCGTGTGTGCTGGAGGCTGGGGCGCTGGGCTCCTCGCAGTCCCCCGCCGTCGGGCAGACGGGAGGGTGTCTCAGGTGGCAGCGGGGCCGAGTGCACTACGAGGTGCTGATCCCGCTCAGCTCCTGCCTGATGGCTGAGGGACAGAAGAGGGAGGCTCAGGGGCTGTCCCTGTCTCTGGTCAGTCCCTCCTGGTGTCTGCCCCGCCCGGTCTCACGAGTGCCCGCCCCACCCAGGCTCCTAGAGGTCGAGCAGCGCAGGCTCCGGTGCAGGCTTTGGGGCGACAGCCCTTGGTAGGGCTCATCTCCCAGTCCCCGAGCTGGCAGCCCCTCGAGGGCAGGACCAGCCCCTCCCCACCATGGCAGAGCAGGAACCGAGGCTGGGGGATGGCTTCGGAGCTGGTGACGTGCTGGCAGGCACCAGGAGCCCTGGACATGCTGGGGCAGAGGACTGGCAGCCCTCCACAGACAGTGGCCAGACAGTGGCGGCAGGAAGTCCGCGGCCTTGAGCAGGGCTGCCGCTCCCCCCTGCCCTCCCCCCCCCCCCGCCTGAGCGCTCTCCCCCTCCAGGGAGGTGGAGTGGCTTCTCCTGCTGTTCTCCCCAGCTTTTCTCTGCCCCGTATCTGGGCCTTTCCCCAGACCCCCCCCCGGGCCTGGAGCCAACAGCCAGGGGAGCGCTGAGGGCTGCTGGGCCCTTAACCAGGGGAGATTGCTGTCCTCCGCACAAAGGCTGGCTGGCAGCCTGGCTTCTGGCCCCACACCTGCTCTGGCCCTGGGGCCACATGAGCAGCCCTCAGAGGGGGCACCTAGCAGTAAAGCAGAGTTAACAGCTGGCCCCTGTGTCTCCTTTTTGGTTCTGTCTCTCTTCATTCATTAACTCCTTATCTGCCCATCCCAGGCCTGTGGGGGGACGGGACAAACAGGAACTGAGTGCTCTCTGCTAGGACAAGGACAGGGTGTGGCTGATCACTCAGCTCTGGGCAGTGGTCTGGGTCTGCTGGTGCCCCAGGCAGGCTCCCCCCAGCCTCTTCTCTCTCTGGAGTCCAGCAGCCCTCAATCCCCAGCATCCACCGTTAGTGCCCGGATCTCTCTCTTGGCCTCTGATACCCAGGGGGCCAGGCCCACCCAGCCACCAGGTGTGACCGAGGAGGGAGGCGGGGAGGCCCAGACTGCACCTCACTGTTGCAGGCTGAACCAGCCCTGCCCAAACTTTTCCTCTTCCTCTGGCTCCAGATCTGAGCCAGCTGTATCAAAGGCTCTGGTGGGAGCCGGAAAGGTGGATGTGATTCACTGTGACAAGGCCCTGTGCTCTGGAGCCACATGCCTGCTCTCCAGGCCAGGGCCAAGCAGGCTGTGGACCAGGTTAGGCCCATAGGTAGCTCTGTGGCTTCAGGGGACCCTGAAACCTCTAGGAAGACAACCTCTAGGAGTGACTGGAAGTGGCAGAATCAAAATAGGCAAGCTCAGTCCACAGATACTGAGATAAGAACAGATCAGTCCAGCTGTTTTGACGGCTCTGGGCTTGGGAATGCACTTTGGCTCCACCCCCACCCCCGCCCTCGTCTACCAGGCTAGTCCCCAGGAGACCCCGAGGGCGGGGGGTGGAGCAGCACAGACCGCCAGGGGTGCTTATACTGAGACAAGTCACCTAATCTGAGCCTCAGTTGCTCAACCAGAGAAGCAGGAGGGTGGTGTGGGTTGTTGGGAGGAAGAATGGAACACCCCAAGTACAGACCCGCAGGCCTCCTGGCCCAGGATGGCCCCTCTGGCTGGGCCATCCCGGGGTGGCCCGACCCTCTCTCAGGGCCCCTCAGGGCGGCCCTGGCCTGAGTGATGCCCCCGCGGGCCGTCTTCTTACCGTCGATGATCTCCTCTTTGACTTTGTGAAGCTCTCGGACCACCTCCTCGAGGATCTCCTGTTGGGAGCAGACCCTCAAAGTGAAGGGACAGGCAGCAGAGGTGGGAAGCTGGCCTGGATGAAGGGTCAGGGCCACCCCCAGCTCCCTCCCCAGCCCTCATCCTCACCCACGTCCCCAAGTCAGGGAAGGGCAGTGTGTGAGTGGGGTAAGGGACACCCCAGCCAGGCCTGCAGCCCCCCACGCCCCAGAGGTAGGCTGGGGGTGCCCAGAAACTTTGTTCTGGTGATGACAGGCAGGGGTCCAATGCTGCAAGTGGCACCTACACCCCTCCCCAACTGCTGGCTCCTGGATTTCTGGCGGCCACGGGTGGGCCCTATTGGGCCTGCCTGTCCTCGTGGACCTGAGGAGTCCCCAGCCTCTGGCTCCTTCACAGCCTCTCAGGAAAGGACACACACCTGTTTCATCCGGTCCAAATCTAAGGCATCCAGGGCCATGTCATTTACACTTCCCGCTGGCTTCATCCTGGGGAGAGGACGGTAGGGGTGGGCAAGTGGGCGGCAGGGCCTGGCAGGTGCCCCCATGCTGGGGCACTGAGCGCAGGAGGCTGAGCACTGCCTTCTTCCCGACGACCTTCAAGTGCTTCCTGTTTTTACCTCTGGCCACTCTTTTAGCTACTTGAAAAGGACTCTAATGCCCCGTCTCCACCTCAAGAGGGTCTCATGGAAACTGTGACCATATTTTCCAACCCAAGAGTCAGAACCTGGGGTTTTCAAATTGGACAGTGCTCACCCAGAAGCGGCAGTGCGAGCTGACGGCATCACCCCCCGGGAGGGCAGAGGCCGGCAAGCTGCCCCTGGTGTGCGGTCTGTGCTCTTGGCTGGACAGACTCGAGGACAACCAGGAAGAGCGGCATGAAACGTGAGACAAAACTGCAAAAACCGTTCAGTAAACACTCATCCTAAAGGCACCCGCTTCTGACCCTAACCCGTGTCCCTGGCGCTGGTGACGGGCTCTGAAACGTCCTTGGATGTGGTCTTGCTCTTCTGAGGGAAAGGTTTCAGTTCTATGGACTGAGCTGCTTTAGCTTTTGAGCTCAGGGCAGCTGGTTTGAGATGCAATGTCTCTTGCGCATGAATCCTCCCTGGAAATGCTCGGCAGATGCTCTTCTAACCACCTGGCCTTTGAAAGCAGGACCCTGGTGCTGAGGGCACGCTTTCTGCATCCAGCGTCTCTCTCACACACGTGTCTATAATGGACTGTTACTTCCCCACGAGAAAGAAGGAAATCCTGCCGTCTGTGACAACATGGACATTACGCTCCGTGAAATAAGCTAGACAAAGACAATTTCTGCATGATCTTATTTCTATGTAAAATCTAGAAAAGCCAAACTCATAGAAACAGAGAGCAGACTGGTGGCTGCCAGGGGCTGGGGGGGTGGGGGAAACTGGCGAAGGTGGTCAAAGGGCACACACTTCCAGTAACAGGGTGGATTAGTTCAGGGCTGTACCGTACAGCATGGTGACCAGAGTTGACGACACTCTATTGTATACTTGAAAGTGGCTCAGAATACTTTCTTGAAAGTTCTCACGACACATACAAAAAAAAGTGAGCTGTGCCCTTACCAACGTGTTCCTTAGCTTACTGTGGTCATCATCGCCCAACACGCACACACACCAAGTCACGGTGTCTGACAACCTGAACTTACACAGCATTAGATGTCAATTGCAGCTCAGTAAAGCTGGAAAAACCACTGAATGTTGTGTAAATAAGACTTTTGGCAGTCCAGTGTACAAACCTGGGTTAAAAAAAAGAAAGTACTTTTGTATCCCTCCTGGATGAACTCAATAAAGATGCAAAACATGGTTCTGACTGAGTCCGTAAGTAATTTTGGGTCCTGATGGGGAAAGAGGTCCAGCCCGAGACTGCTGGGTCCATCACACACATCCTGTAGGTTAAAGTCCCTGTTCCAACAGAAATTTTCTGGGTCACCTGGGCAAACAAACCGCTTCACCTCTCTGGGCCTCAGTTTCCCCATCTGCACACCTGGACGGTCCCCTGACAGGAACCCCGACAGCTCAGTGAGCTCTGTGATGCACCTGCCCCCTCGGGCACCCTCTGTGAGACTACAGCAGAGGTCTGGCTCAGAGCTGGAGACACCTCCTTCTGAGTCGGAACACTGTGGACAAGTTCTTGCTCTGTAAGGGATGCCTGGCCACTCAGAACCCGGCAGCCCATCCTTCCTCCACCAGCGGGATGCAGCCAGCTTTGCCGAGGGCCCAGGTCAGCCTTGGCTGCCTCACCTCCTCCGGGCCCCTGCTTCTGCTCCTGCCCCACCCTGGTCCACCTCTCCCTTCACAGCCAGAGTCAGCTTCCCAAAGTGTGACTTGGTCCTGGCGCCCTGTGCTCACAGGCTGGGGCCTGCACACAGAACAAAATGCACACGTGTAAACATGCGATGCCTCCCTATCCCGAGTGCGCCGCCCCCCACCCGCCCACGTCCTCCCACTTGCTCGCCACAGAGTGTGCTTTCTGCTCCTTGGACTTGCCGGATTAGGTGACAGGCTTGGGCCTTAGCACTTCCCACTCCCTCAGCCTGGAAGGCTGTCCCCGTAACCTTCGCAGGGCAGGCTCCCTGCATCCAGGCCAACTCACATGCCACCTCTGAGAGGCTGCCCCAGCCCAGTCCACCACGAGAGCCTCCACACCCCCTGAGCACCTCGGGATGCACATCTGTCTCACTGATGGGCCTTTCCAATGGCAAAATGAGCCCCCTGCAGGCAGGGTCCACAGGACCGAGCTCAGGCCCCACCCCACATCCTGGCCCAGACCTCCTCCTGTTGTCCCCCACACCTGTTGTCACCATTCCCGCTGGGCTGGCCGAAGCTCTCTGGTCACCCTGCCTCACTCAGCAAGACCAGGCCCAAATGCTTGCTGCTCTGGAATCAGGACCATTTCTCTTCCATTTGTGATGGGCAATGGAGACATTTTTGCACAGGTTCTAAACACCTGCAAATTCAGGCCACACCTGGCCCATGGTTACTGTGATTGCCTCTCTGCTGAGTGATCTGAGTTTCAAACACCCTATCCTGTTCTCACATCGGCTTTTGGTTTGGGAAATATGGTCACATATCTCTGGGGAAAAGTGCCAAGGAAGGAGAGGAGGCAGGGTGCTGGGCCAGTCCCAGGATTTTGAGCTGGGAGATGCTGCCATGGCTAGTGACTACTTCCTGTGTCCAGCTGTTGTCCGCACAGCTGTCCACATGCCCACCCTGTAAGGGAGGGAGGAACAGACCTCTTTGTGGGGTGGGGGCAGGAGTGGAGGCTCAGAGAGGTCCCCTGGCTCACCCGATGTCACAGTTAGTGAGGCCAGAGCTGGGGTTCACCCCAGCTCCACTTAACTGCCTCTTCAGACAGGCCACCCCCCTCCCCGGACCTCAGGCTCTGTCCACAAGATGACAGGAAGGAGCTGGCCTGCAGCATCCTCAGCCCCCCAGCCCTACCTGTCCCCAGGTCTGAACAAAGCACAGACCACCCTTCCCCAGAGCAAACTGTTAGACAGGACACGGGCGGGTGTTAGTCATGGGCAGGGGACAAGGGAGGCCCCACAGATGGGGCTGTTCGGTACCTAGAGTGAGGCTGCGACTGAAGGGGGCTCTTAGCTTCGGGGCTCTTTGCCACAGACGGGGTTCTACGCAATGGAAGGGAACAGACATGTGAGTCGGCACTGCCGCCCGCCTGAGCCCACCGACTCGCAGCAGGGGCGTCCCCAGGGCGGCTCACCTGGACAGCAATGAGGACACCGGCTTCTCCGCCGAGCTGCTCCGCTCCCAGGGCTTCCGGCCAGCCTCTGTTGGTTCACGTCATGGACGAAGGGCCTCAGAGCTGGGAGGGCTCCCAGTGGCTCCCACCCCTCAGCCTCCCGGGCAGGAGGCCCCCAGCAGAGCCAGGGCCACTGCCCCCTGGCAGGAAGCTCTGCTTTGAGCGAGTTCAAACCTGGCTCCTTATTCCAGTCCCATTTGGCCCAGGCAGTCCTCGCAGGGCTGTGTGTGGCCCCGTTGTCACCCCAAGTCTCCCCCACTCAGGACACAAGTTCCTGTTCCCTCAACCTGGTTAATCTTGACTTGTGGCCTGGTTTTGACTCCTTTCACCATGGCTGGGTCTTTCCTTGGAACGTAAGCTAACTGGTCGGGGAACCTCTTAACATGACTTCCAGAGGTGACCTGTGACTCCAGCCATGGGTTGAGCAGGACAGAGGAAGCCCTTACCCTGGACACTCGCAGGGCAGCCCAAGGTCCACATCTGCTTTTGGGGGCCAGGCCCCTGTGACCCCAGGTGCACCTGCTGTCCGCTGACCCCTTGGCTTTTCCCCACTCACTGCAGCTGGCTCTTTCCCAACCTGGGCTTGAAAGCTGACCTGTCTTTCCTTTTACTTTTTTAAGTTAAGTGGTATTAAACTGTGTTTCATTTTACTTCAAGAGGTTTCTTGAACTAAATTCACTGACTTTGCAGGATGAGCAGAGAGACAGAAGGAAAAGTCCCTGGGGCAGCAGGGGACTGACCACCCTGAGTGGAGCCTGGAGACTCTGCAGGCTGACCGCAAGTCTGAGGCGGGTCTCAGATGCCACTGGGCCTGCAGTGCAGGCACGAGAGGTGGGACCGCGTCCACGCTCCAGGCGTGTGTCCTTGAGCCTACCACCTAACCACACTGAGCTTCAGCCTCCCAAACTGGAAACACCTAACCCCTCCATTGGGACGTGAGGTGCTCATGCAGTCATTCACCAAGAATGACAGTGGCACCGCCTGAGAAGGAGAGGACACGGACCACAGACCCTCAAGGGAGGCAGACATGCCAACACAGAGCGTCTGGACTTGAGGCTTGTGCAGGGCGGAGCCATGCCCCAGGGAGACAGCAGGCAGCTGGCTAGAGCCTCCCTCCACTGGCGGGGGGCCCACTTCCTCTCTATCCCACTGTCTCCTTGCCAGGTGCCCACGAGCACAGGCCTGGCTCACAGCAGACCCTGAACAAATGTTTGCTGAATGACCAATTCTGTTGGCTTCTTCTCACCATAGATCCTCAAGGCACACTTTTTTTTTTTCCTCCTCGTGGGGGCTTTCTGGTGCAGACCGGAGAAACTGCTAGACAAATTCTAAAAGAGCTGTAACACTTAAGGCACTCTTCTAACTACACTCCACGTCCCAGAGCTCAGACTGGGGGAGATCCCCTTATTTCACACACCTCATCTGCCTGACTTCTCAGGGAGCAAGGCTCACTGTGATCACCAAAACGTCCATCACAGCCGGCACTCTGCCGGGAGACACAGATGCGACATTCACACAGCCCTCTTCAGAGCACTGGCCCAGGGCAGGGAACCTGAGCCCTGGGCGTGATCCCCGCCACACCTCTCGGTGGCGCTGGCAGGCCGCTGGGAAGAGGGTTGGACAGGGCGGTCTTCCCTCCAGCACATCCCACTCCCTCCCGGGTTCAGTGAGTCAGCCTGGCTCCTCCGGGGGATGCAGGGGCTTCTGCGGAAGAGGGCAGGGTGCCCCCATGAGGGTGGCCTCTGCTCACCCGTGAAGTGAGGTGGTGGGACCAGATGGCCTAGCTGTAAGCGCCCCTCCTGCTCTAAGACCTGGGCCTGGCGCGGGCAGGCTGGCGCCCTTACCTGAGGAGTTGGGGGGCTGGCTGGCTGCTCGGGTCCCTGGAGACGGAGAAGTGCTCGGCTCTTCCTGAAACGAAGAGAAAAGCTCTGCCGTTGGCCTCTTTAGGAAGGCTGGCTGGGCAGGGCACCTCTGGGCCAGGTCATCTAGAAAACCTCAGTTTTCCAAATTATCTAATGAACATGTATCACTTTCATAATCACTGAAACAATGAAATGATTAACAGATGAAAACCACAGGAGGTGGCGGGGAGTTGGTTACTGCGCGGAGGCCAGGGAAGAGGAAGGCGGGAGGAGACAGGCCCCCACGGCGCAGGGCAGACTTCCTTTACAGCCCGAAGCCAGCTCTCCCATCGCTGAGCCCGCCGTGGGCCTGGCCGGCTTCTCACGAGTGCAGGGGACGCGGCCTGGGCCCCGGGGGCGGGGGCACTTCACGAGGTGCTTCTGCCCCTTGTCCTCTGTGACCCTTCTGCAGCCCTGGGAGGAACCAGGCGGGACCCACCTAAGGGGCCTCCCCTCTCCGGGCCTGGGTCACGCCGCCACTGGCTGCTATGAGGACCAGACGTCGGGGGTGACCCCAGAGGGTGCTATGCAGGGCACTGGCTACATGGCTGGGGCTCCAAGAATCGAGTTCGGGTCAGCCCTGGGGGATCAAGGCTGGGCACGGGCAGAGCCTGAGGCCTAGACCCCTGACTGCGTAAGGCCCCAGGCACAGGTCACTTTTCTCCACAGCAGAGAGGAGGGAGGGCAAAGGACTCCACAATGTTCTAAAGGTTATCTTCAACCCAACCAGCCCTCAAGTTCAATGATATTGTTGCCGGAGTGAGTTCTAACACCTAGGTTTGTCTTCACAACCCCTCTGCTAAGAGCCCTGAAGTCACCCCACTGCCCGTGGGAGGCAGGCCTGACCAGTGGGCCGGGTGGAGCCTCGAGCCTCCGGGCACTTAGTGCCACCTGCCTGCCCGTGTGCCCCGGTGTCCTCCAGACATGCCCGCTCTTGGTGCCTGTGCCCTGCACGCTCCATAATTCTCACACCTCAGGGCAAACTTGCTTCTCTTGGGAGCTCTCGGCATGGCTCCGCGTCTTCCCCCTCCACTCCCAAGGCCCCGCTGCTTCCTCTGTCTGGGCTCTCAGCACTTCTTCTGTCCACAGCCGGCTTGTTGTGTCCTCCCTCGAGGACAGAGGCCATGTCCTACACACCCTGAAGCCCTGGTGCACACAGGGCCTGGCCCGCAACAGGGCTCTCTGAAGCTGGCACACACGTGTCTGCCCTGCCCGGGGCCTAAGTGTGCGGTGATGCTCGTGACGGAGGTGAGTGACTCAGTAGTAATACAAGCTGGTATTTACTGGGCACAGGTATTTTAGAAAGGTTTTATACTGTTAAGAAAACAGCATTTACTAAGTTTATAATAATTCCTCCATTTTTACTACGCAAAGCACAGACAACTGCTACATGGAGCTCTGGACCAGGGAGAGACAGCGGACCTGACGAGACTGAACTTGTGTAATTCTGACTAAACCCAAGAACCGCCTTCTGTTGCTTCCCATGTCACATTCCTTGTCAACTCTCTGCTTCCTATTTGGTCCATCTGAGGTTTGGAGTCACGGCTCTCAGACGCCTACTGCCACCTCCAGGGCCAGGACTCCGGGCTCAGTGCTCCACGCAGGAGGTCCCCAGCACTCACCCCTGTCTAACGTGAGCCTGTGAGAGCCAGGACCTCGACTGCTCACCCCTGGTCCCCACACCGAGAGCAGACTTAGCACCTACCAGGAACCACCCCCCAGTGTATGTGGGGTGAACAAATGAACTCTGGGAGTCGCTGGTCCAGGGGCATAGGAACGTGCTGGGGCGTGGCTCTCGGGACAAGCCTCCTGAGGCCTCTCATTTAAAGTGAAAGCCGAATAAACGAAACTATGTAAATCAACACACGTGCAGGGAGACCAAGACCCAAAGGAAACAGGTGAGAATGGAAGCATTAGAGGCGAAATTAGAGTAAATGAAGAATCGGAAAATGTTTTCAGTATCATCCTATTATTATTTCAAAAATAATCAGTAAGAATCCTCCCACAGAAAGGGACGCTACGCCTCGGCCGCAAGCCGGGAAGAGGCCCCGCAGCGCCCCCGGCACCTCTGTTCTGTGGGTCGCAGCCCCGGGGAGCCCTGCGCCTGCCCACCTCTGCCGGCCCGGTGCCCCGTGGGTGTGGTTTGCACGCCGTGGAACTGGTCCTAGGAGCAGCAACGTCATTGCCCAAGGCCAGCAAGCGGCAGAGCCCCTGCCCGAGACTCCACGTGTGGGGCTCTTTCCTTTTTTAGACAACATTGCTTGTTTTCCATTAGTTGTAAACCTAGCAGTGCTCAGAAGAGGATCTGGACAATACTGAAAAGGCTCAAAAAGGAAAGCCTGCTCCAGCACCTCCGCCCAGCCGCACCCCCTCAGCCGCACAGGGCCGTCCTGGGCCTGCTCCGGGGAGCGCTGCTCCTGGGGTGGGCAGCGGCCTCCCGGCCACGCGTGGGACCGAGGCAAACAGAGCTCACAGTGATCAGCAGGCTTCTTACAAAAGGAAGAAAGGGGGTGAGAGGAAGAGAACCCCACTCTCGGAGCTGAAGGGTCCTGGGTCCCTGGGATCTGAGACCCTCTTCCTGGAGCCTGGGGCGTGGGGAGGCTAGTCTGGGGGCTTGGGGTGGGGCCGTGACGTGCCAGCAGCCGTCTAGGAAGGGCAGTGCGGACTCAGAAGCGCTAAAGCTTCAGGTGGAAACCAGGCCACAGCCTTTGGAGATCTGTGATCACCCCGGGCTCCCGGGCAGACAGGCCTGTGCAGTTTCAGAAATTCATGGGTAGTTGGCTGGATGAACTCCGTACTCTGTGCAAGGCATGGGGGCAGTGGAATACACAGGCCTGGCCCCCACAGGGCTCATGATCTGGCAGGAAAGAGCGAGTACGAACAAGCAAAAATGTGTGTGCTCAGGGCTGAGGGGAAGCATGGTGGGGAGAGGGGGGCCAGGGATCAAGTAGTGGGAGCCTAGCCTAGCCTGGGGGGCTGCGAGGGAGGTGTGTGCAGAGGATTGCTGGCTAAGCAGGAGTTAGCTGGGGCGCTGAGGGGACCGCAGATGCCCAGGCATGGGGATCGGAGGGAGGGAAAATCTCCGGCAGGGCTGGAGCCCAGGGTCAGCCTCGCCCTGCTGACGGGGGAGGCGCGGCAGTGCGCGCACGCTGGTGCCTGGAGGTTGTGCATCTTCTGTCTCCTTCTGCCCTGAGATGCAACCTGTACACCATTTGTAGTTTAGGTCTAAACTCGGCCATTTCAGTAAGAGTCTATTTTTACAGGGAAAGTTTAACATGGAGGAAAAGAGAAATCACTGCCCTAAGTGGAGGTGGGTGCTTGGGATCTGTGCGGACAGACTAGGTTGTGGGACGCCCGCTAGGGACAAGAGCCGGAGTCCCGGGCTCCTCCGCCCAGCTCACCTGCAGCTCTCACCGGAGTTGATGGATGCAAGCGGAGTCTTTTCAGAACAGAACTGGAAAATAACAGCCGCCCTGGTTTTCTAGCAATGCTCCCTACAGTGAGCACACTCTCCGAACCCTGAATCCCTTGAGGAGGCTGAGATCTGTCTGTGGGGCCCTTCTGGGCTCCCCAGCCTCCGGGCCTTTCCCTCAAGGCACCTCTGGGCCAGATCTTCCTCTGCCTCTTACCTGATTCCCTGGTGAGACAGTGGGCTCCCAGCAGAGCAGCGTCTGCCAGATGCTCAGTGAGCAGGGCCTGCCCCACCGTGCAGGGAGGATGGACGTGAGCACCACAGGCCCTCTGTCCCCCCTGCCCTCCTACAAGTCACCTGGTGAAGCATCTATCACATGTATGTCCAGCCTGGTGCACCACAGTCCACCCTGGGCCAGGCCTGGTCTGGGGCCAAGGGGCCTTCCTGGTGAGTGGGCAAGCAGTGGGCTTTGCTTACCGTTTGGCTTTCGTCTTCCTTTTTATCAGCCGGCTTGTCTGTTTGGGAGGCTGCTTTTCTCCTAACACAAGGAAGAAGACACAATCAGCTCCTGACGGTTTCCAACTGACCGACACCTCTCTGGTGGACACAGCTTGGTCCTCAGAGGCTTTTTCTGACAGGTGGGGCCTGGCCCCGCTTTGTGTGAAGCAGGCAACTTGTCCAAGCACCCATCTGGCCTGTGGCAATGCCCGGGGGAGTGTCTAAGCCTTCTGTGCTGCTCCCAGGACCCTGGACACAGACCTGGTCTGGGCTGAGAGGTGGGGGGTTGAGGGCTTCCTATCTCTGCTTATGGCACCTGAGGGGTGGGGGAAGTTGGTCTGCACCCTGTCCAGGTTCCTGGGAGGCTAGGTGGCAGTGGTTCTCCCAGGCCTGGCCACAAGGGGCAGGAGAGCTGTCCTGTCACAGGTCAGGCTCTGGGGGCATCCTGTCTACAGGCCAACTGGCTTGGGGAAGCGGCCCTATGGCCTTGTTGGGGGCGGGATGGAACCTTTTTCCATTATCCTAAAGTTCCTCCTACCCTTGGGCTCAGCAGCCACACCCTCCCCAATCTGGACGCAGGAAGAGCTGCACATGCTCAGAAAGACCCCAACAGACGCCCTCTGCGCCCATCAGGCACCCCCCCCATGGCTGACTTCCTTTCTCATTCGCTCTGAAAACTCACGCCTCCTTTCTGGCTTCGGTGGTTGCTACGTGTGGCTAATTCCCAAATCTGCACAAGGAGGCCCTTCTTACTCTCCAAAGATACGGCTTTAGAGAACTTCAGTTTGGTGGAGCCACCCAAACACAACTCTCAGAGCTCACAAGGTGAGCTGTCGCTCAGGAGGGAAGCTGGCCTGACGGTGGCAGGGTGAGGGCCACCAGCCAGCTGTCACCTGCTGGGGGACCAGCCCACACCCCAGCCCCCTTGGCCACAAGGGGCCTCCATCTTCAGTCCTCTCATCCCGGGAAGGACAGGGCTACCCACCTACCACTCCCCTCCAAAGCCTGGGAGTCATCACCAGGCTCTCCCTCACGTGAGACAGAGAACCTGGTCAGTCCTCTCTCCGCACTGTTTCCAATCTGTCTGCCCATCTTCCCTTCCAACGCTGAGTGCAAGCACCACCGGCTCCTCCCTGGACTGCCACTGCCACTGTGCCTGGGACACCTCTTCCTACCCAGAGCCAGCCTTTAATCTCCTAAAAACATACAGCTGACCAGGCCTTCAGTCCTGTGAAGAGCCACTGTGAGGAACATGTGTGGAAGCGCTCGGCGCGGAGCGACCGCCAGCGACACGATTCCCTCGGGCTCTGCCGCTGGGGAAAGGGCTCGGCCGCGCTCTCGAGGGAGGAGGCAGGAATTCGAAAGGAACTTCGTTCAAAGAAACAGCTTGTGAGGGCAGTCTCCTGTTGGGTCCGCCCAGCATCCTTCATCGAGATGGGTTTCCAAGAGCAGAGTGACTGATCCTTGCGGGGTTGTGCAGTGTGCTTGTTCTTGGGGGGCCTGGCTCTGCCACCAGCTTCTGGTGTCTCCCGGCTCCTGGGACACTGGCCTCTTCCTATTCTCAGAAACTTCCTCTCTGTTTGGCCTAAACCATCTAGGCCAAGCTGTTATTGTGAACACACTGGTGTTGGACTTGGGGAGCATGTGAATATTTTCTTTTCAAAAAACATCTTCTATTTTTATCAAGGCCCCTCTGGAACAGAATCCAACACACTTGCACATCGAGGCCCTCCCTTCCAGCCTGAGGTCTGGTCAGTCTCCTGCATGTCCTGGATCCAGGGGTGCTCGCCTCTCCTGCCTCAGACCGGAGAACACGTGGAACCTCCTCTGGGAAGCCCTCCAGGGTCCCCCTGGAGGTGTTCTGCCGTTGTGCAGCCAGTCGCCCTGCACCTTCTAGTCACTGTACAACAACTGCTCAAAGCCCATCCCCTTGGCACCTGTGCAGCTCAGGCTTGGCCTGTGGATCCACCTCCTGCTCCTACTCCACTGTGGCAGGCTCCCCCGGTGCTGTGTGCACAGAGGCCCTGGGCTGGCCCCTGCTGTCACGGCCAGACCAGCTACCTGCCCTGTGTGGGCCTGTCTCCCACGTGTCCTTGCAAGGCTGTGCAGGTTTAACAAAGACCTGGCACAGAGAGCTCTCGCCCAGGGCCGGCCACCGTGGGGGCAGCGGGAAGAACCCAGAGACTGAGAGAAGGCAGGAGGGGTCACCTGGACAACAAGGCACACTCTGGCAGGCGCCACCCGTTCCTGGGCCCTGTGTGCCCAGGTCAGCCATAGCACTGGGAACCCGTGTCTGCACGTTCCCACAGCCCTGCCACGTTTACAAGTAAACCCAAGCTTTGTAGCCCTCCCGAGAGGGAGCTGTCTGATCGCCCCATCTGCTCAGAATTCAGCTGGGGAACAACCAAGCGCCCTAGCACAGGCTGATGGCCTTGGTTCAGCTGGAGCCACACCTGCTGGTGCAGACGGAGCTGGATGGCCAGGCACTGGGCCCCAGGGCCCAACCGGGACATGGAGGGAATGGCGGTTCCACCTCTGAGGGGTGATGTCCTCGGAGCTCCTGCCAGTTCATCACTGCTTCCCCTGTGTCCTCCATAATGGCCCCCTCCACGCATTCACCATGGGGGAATCTCCTCGCCCCCCTCAGAATCTATCTCTGAAACAATCCCCAAATCTCCCTCTGCTCAGGATAAGGCTGGTACATGGCAGACGCTTTGACACGCATCATTAAAATGAAATGAGGAAGAAGTTAGACTTTAGAGGACTCCTTTTGGCTTGATGTCTCTGACCCCTGGAGAAGGGAAAACCTGATTAACAGTCCCCTGCTCAGCTGAATGCAGGTGATGTGGATCCTGGGGCTGGCCGGGCTGCTCCTTTCGATTCTGGGGAGCAGGAGCCTCCTGACAAGCAGTGGGGTTTAGGGGAAGCCTAAATACTCACCTCTTGGCCAGCAGTTTGTTCATCTCTTCCATGAGGCCTCCTCCTCCACCCCCACTGCTTGCCCGGTTGGCATCAGACTTTGAGGTCCCGCTGGGACTGGAGCCTCCAGACGCATCTTCCGGCTGAGGGGAAAGGATGTTGTGTTTTAGCCTGGTGCCCATGGCAGGACACTACTTGAGCAGAAAAAGGGGGTGGACACATGTGAGTGTGGATGTGTGATTCTTGCAAAGACAGTGCTGGGAGCGGCCTGGGGCCATCCAGTCCCAGTTCCAACCCATGTGCTGCTGACGAAACCAGAGGCCTGAGAACGAGCAGGACTGGAACGTCATCACAGTCAGCAGACACGGCCCAGGTCCACTGACACATGGTCAGCACCCTTGCCAAGACCAGCATGACAGGAATGGGCTGGCGAGGAGGGGCAGCTCTTAGGAAGGAGGTCAAATTCTGTATTAGAGGTGTTCTTAGAACCACAGCTGCACATGCAGCCTTCTTCGAGAAGCCCCACCTTCCAGGACACTGCGGAAGGCCGGGGAGGGCGAGCCCGAGGGAGCTGATCTCCAGGACATGAGATGCAAAGACAAGGGACTTGAATTCTGGAGACCCCGGGCCAGAGTCTAGACTCTGCAACTGACAAACTGTGTGCCTTGAACAAGTCGTTTAGACTTCAGACGACTAGGCCTCCACTTCCTCTTCTACGAGGGGATACCTCTGCTCTACTTGCGAAGGGTCAGAAGCAGTTCACATGCCTGGGAGCCCTCACGGCTCAGACACACGGCGCTGCCACAACTGAGGAGGTGGGAGGTGCCGTCGGGGTCGGGGCACCCCTGACAGGGGAGGGTCCTCCCATCTGCAGTTGGAAACCTGACCCTCAGCCCAGTCCCCTGTCTGCCCACCGGTGCCCAGGGATGCTTACCCGCTGGACTCTTCTTAGTTTGGCTCCAGCCAGGGCAGCGGCCAGGCCTGACACGGAGCTCTCGTCGTGGCTGGCGCCCTGGGCTCCTCCAGCTGGCAGTGGGGGTGGCGGAGGGGGGGTGGCCCCCGTCGGGGGAGGTGGGACAGGGGGTGGGGGTGGGGGTGGAGGCCCACTACATGAGAGGGGGCCGCTGGCTGCAGATGAGGGATGCCCCGGTGGGAGGATGGGTCCTGAAACACAGCAGTGGGCTTGGTCAGTCCCCAGCCCTCAGCTGGTGCTTCCCTGGGAGCAGGGACAGGGGGCAGCTTGCTCCTCTGTGGGATGAGGAACAGCTCAAGTTTGCCTCTTCCAGGAAGCCCCCACAGGATGCATTTGGTGCTGTTCCAGTCACTCCCTATGCTGGTCTCCCTAACATTCTGGGGGCTGGCTGGACCCACAGTGTCTCGTACTTGCTTAACGTCCCTTGAGCTCAGCTGACTTTCTGTTACTCATCTGTGGTCTTCCCGTGGGAGAGGGAGCTCTTGGGTGGCACATACTGAATCTTTCTTTCCTTCTCTGTTCCTTCTCAGCACCTAGCACCCTGCGAGGCATTGGCAGATGTTAGTCCCTGAGAAGCAGCTGTGACTGACCCAGGGTCATTCTTCTGTCTCCCCGAGTGGACAGTGAGCTCCCTGGGGCAAGGGCTGCATCCTTGTCCACTGCAGCATCCCTAGCCGCTCCTATGGTGCCTGAGACACGGTCCACTCAGGGAATGAGGGTGGGAGGACCAGAGGCTGGTGGGCAGGGGCTGGGCCAGGCTGAGCTAATCCCCTCACCCTCTGCTCTGTTCTCTTGTTTTCTGACGTTCACCTGATGTGGCTGTCACACTCCGAGGCCTACTCAACCAGCAGCTCGCCGCGGAGTGGCCAGCGTGTCCCTGGGCACCATCTGAGCGTGGGGGCTGGAAGCAGGCCCCGAGGGGCTCTCACCTGTGGCCGAGGTTCTTCTCTCGAGGGACTCCTGGCGTTGCTGCTGGTGCTGCTGCTGCTCCATCACTTGTCTGAAAAGCGATCACAGCAGAATGGGGCTGACTTCTCGGAGCGAGAACAAGGCAGCTCTGTGTCGGAGCCCGGGCAGCAAAAGCAGGCTTCACTGGCGACCCTGGAAGCCCGCCGTGCACCTGGCCTGGGGGCTGAGCGATGAGCTTGCCTCGGCCCCCCGGGCCCTGGCCACTGGGCTTGCTGCCCCACTTGACAGAGGCGGAGCGCGTGACCGGTTCCAGGCCCCCAGACAGGTGAGCGCCAGCAGCCCACTGGGTCTCAGTACACTTGAGCAGGGGGTCCCTTGTAAAGGCTCAGGTGACCATCTGGCCAAGTGACCAAGCTTTCCCCTAGGCTGGACGAGCTCACCTGGCTTGGGGGCCTACGGCCTCAGCAGACACAACCTCAGGATCCCCTGTTCTGACTGCACCTGGCTGAGCTTCCTGGGTCAATTTTCAGGCACTGCTGGCTGTCAAGAGAAGTGGACACTGAGGCTGCACATCCTCACTCCAGCCACAGGCCTGGCCTCCACCTAGAGGCCCATCGGAAGGCTGCACCGCAGGGCTAGGTGTGCCTCAGCAGAATTGACCTCCTAGCTCCTCGGCAGGGTGGCCTTGGGCTGCTCTTAAAGGCCGGTCGAATGAGGACACTGACCCACAAACACGTCCACAGAATCTGGCGCTGAGATGCTGGGGCAGGAGGGGCTTGAGAGAGCGTGTCGACCAGGGAGGGCAGCAAGGCTTTAACTGGTGAGAGCCAGCTCTAACGGCCCCCTAACCGAGCGTGGGGTCGAGGGCTGCTCTGATGCCCACTGAGCCCTGTGGCTATCCCTGATGTTCTGACCCCTGAAGTTGACAAACTGACCTTCAGGGATCACTCGGCTCGGGGACAGTGGACTGCAGATGAAACTGAACGGCTCTCTGCAGCCAGTGGCCTTGAACTCTGGACTTGGGTGGTGGGGAAGAGAGGTGTGTGGTGCGAAACAGTTCTGTGATAGCAGCCGCAGGGTCTGTTTAGGACCCACACGCTCTTCTCTGGGCCCGACTAGACTGCCAGCCCTGGTTCTGCCTTTAACTTTCACTCACTTTGGGCAAGTGGTTTCCACTCTCTGAGCCTCAGCTGGCTCATCTGAGAAACAGTACTGGAACCGCTCCCACCTGCACACACTCTAGGAAGCATATTCTTGTCTCTACGTCATTTGCTTGAGACCAGCAGACCAAGGGTTAACACTGTCATCTTCAAACAGGGAACCGAGGCCTATGGCGGTAACTTGCCCAAGGTTGCAAAGTTCACCACGAGGCCCGAAGACGCTCAGAGCAGGAGAGGCTAGAGGAGAGAACTCCCTGAGAGCCTTGCTGCCGGGCAAGGGGTTGGGGGTACATCGGCCTCCCCAGCTCCCAGCCCAGGGCTCTGCGAGAGTCTCATGACAGGCCCCTGCAGTGATGTCCTCTTCGGAGAACCTGGGTGAGGATGCCTGCACCAGGCCTGCCTCCGCAGCACAGCTCCCACAGAGCTGGGACTCCCAGCCTCTTAGAGGGGCAGAGCCCCACCCCAGCGATACAGACCAGGTTCAAGCCCTGGCCCTGCCTTTCCTGGCAATGTGACCGGGGGGTGCTGCTCCCTCCTTGGCCACCATGACCTATTCCATAACTTCAGGACCATGGCACTGGTCCTTCCTCCTCATTGGAGGGGGCTGGGGAGGTGGTCACCCTATGGTCTAAATCCCATGGAAGCTGCCTCCTTCATAGGCTGGCTCAAGGAGGACTACAGCACAGCCCTGGCCAAGGTGTCCAAGAGCAGGTACAGCTCACAAAGTGCCCTCACGGCCTCTGCCTGCTTTGGCCTCAGCTGGGAGGTGAGCGGGTAGGGTGCAGGGTGCTTAAGAACCTAAGATCCTCTAGAGAGGCCAAGGCACCCGCCCAAGGCATCCAGCAAGAGAGTGGCAGGACCAGGGCTCACGAGGCCTTCGGGCAGAGTGAGGGGCAAGCAGCAAGGGGTGAGCAGCACAGGACAGGGCCAAGGCCACAGGCCTCAGTCACAGGCCTGGCGGGACTGTCTGCCCATCCCCCGCAGTACAGCCCTGAATCTCACGATGACTGCCCCCTGACACACTTGGGAGCGCTGAAGTCAGCAGGTGAACAACTCTCAGGGCACAGCCAAGCTTGTCACGAGGGCTGCAGGACTGGAAGTTGGTAGTGCTCTCTCTCCGCGAGACCCCCTGCTCTCATCGTCACTCTGGCAAAGCAGCAATGAAACTTGCCCCCCTTCCTTTCTGGTCAGGCCTGCTCCCCCCCAACCCCCAGGGTCTCCCTGGGAGTGCTGGCCCTGGCCTCAGATGTATCCTCCAGGCTGGCCCCTGCCGGGCGATCGGTTACCTTCTCTGGATGTCCATCTCATCAGGAGAGGGGCCATTCTGCACCTGACGCTGGGTGGAGGGGCCTGTGGGGCAGAGAAGCACAGAAGCACAACGGTCAGCAGAGAGGAGACTCCGACAAACACAGCTGGGACTCCACCCACCTCTGCCCGTCCTGGTCTCAGCGGAGATGGTTTCATCAGCTGCTTCTCACCCTTGTGATACCCCATCCCCATCTCAGCCTCAGTCACCTCCTTCTCCTTTTCTTGTGGCTCCTCCCTTGGAGCCAATAAACGGGATCCTATTTTTCACACGGTTCAGAATCATCCCCTGGAGCTGCTGACCCTTCGCTCTCCTCCCCTCTCAAACTGCACTTGCTGTTTCTACTTCCTCACTTGCCACTGTCCCCTCAACCCTCTAACATCTGCCTTTGGCCTCTTCATGTCCCACAAAGCTGTTTTAACTAAAATCACCAAATCCAGTAGATCCATTTTATTCTGCCTTTTGAGCAAAGGAATGACCCACAGCAGGCAAGTGTCAGAGCCAGGGGCTCAGCACCGAGTCTGGCCACATCCATGCTCCTCACAACGTGATGCCCTCCCGCCTGCATCTAAGAGTCTGCAGGTGCGGGGTGGGAAAGAGACAGTGGAGGCAGAGGTGGCCGAGCCCGTCACTGATGGAGCAACTGCGGAGCCACATTCCCGCCCTGGACCCCGAAGGCAGGGCCCGGAGCAGACGAGGTCTGCGGTGTGTATCTCGTGTTCAGATGGGCTGGTGCTGTTACATTTATAAGAAAATCAGGCTTTTGCTCCAGTCTGAGACAGAACTGATTGTTCCTTCTGTCTGCCAGCTCAGGTGTCCCTGGGGAACTGCAGAGTCACAGTGGCAGGGGAGGGGCTCTGGGCAAGCTGGTCTCAGGCCCCACTGCCCAGGTGGGGAAGGGGTGCTGTCTCCTCCCTGGGACGAGGTGCCGGCAGCGCTCAGCCTATGACAAAATACGATGGGCAGAGGGCCTCTCCCACCAGGTGCTTCCAGCAGCTGAGGGATTAGCAGGTGGTCCCCTGGATCAAGGGCACAATGGGACAGTGAGTAACAGGATCTCAAAGCTGAAACAGGTCATCTGATTCTAGGGCCACCTCCTGCGCAGCACAGGAACCCCTCTGTGCCTCCCAGCAGGCACTCCTAGCATGATACCAGCAATGGAAGCACTCCAGGTGAGCAGGTTCGGTCCTACACCGAGGTCACAAACACATCCACCGATGAAGGCCTGACTTCTATCACCAGGTGTGACAGCCCTTCCCAGGCCGGAGGGTAGCTTCCATATGCGGCAGTGCCTGGTCCTTAAGCCCCAGCATGAGCTTCTTGCAAGTTTTCAGTGAGCCAGGCTTTGCCCCTTCCTGGCCCCGTGTGGATGCTTCGGTTGGGGAAAGAGGACGGTCCAGATGGTGGGCAGTGGGCCAGCTGCTTGATGGGAGGAGGGCCTCCCAGCACTAGAGGGAAAGTTCCTCCCCTGGGTGGACCTGCCTGGGTCTGACCTTGCTCAGTGCCTCCCGCTGTTCTCAGAGGATGGGCAGGAGAGGTGCCTGCGTACTTTTTACAGTGGTGCCTCCGTAAGTGTCAGTGGCCTGGCACATAGTAGGTGTGAAATAAATAATAGTTTTCTTTCCTTGTCTTTAAACACATTTTTTTGCTTTATTTAACATATAATAATTCTGCTTTTTTTAAAAATTAGTTTCTCTGACTATAAATAACACGTAAGTATGTTCAGAGATTAGAAAAATTTTAAAGTCTCATAAAGTAAATAAACATTCCCAATTAAAAAAAAATCCACAGCGAGGGGCTCTCTCCTCTCTCCCACTTGCGAGGCTCCTCCCCTCCTTGTTCTCAGGAAACCAGAGAGCGAATGTGAGAACACCGCTGCACGGCGGTGTGAGGCGTTCTTAATTTAAACTCGTTTTACTTCTCACAACCCAGCCAGATGGCTCCCAAGAGGGCCTGTAACGGGCGAGGAGATGGCCCAGAAGAGGGAAGTGACGCACTTGCTCAGGGGTCACAGGCAGCAAGTGGCAGAGCCAGGCTCCGACTACCTGCAAAATGCTCCTTTCTTTCCTAAATTCAGTCACACCGTGGTGTTGGCTGAGACTGGCCAGGAGAATGAAGAGTGAGCTGGCTGGCTGAGGGGCTGTAGCCCCCTGACGGTGCTCAGGTGTCTCCTGGCGGACAGGTGCCCACCCGCTCATCCCAGCCAAGGCAGGATTCAAGACACCTCAGCCCAGTGTTTGGGGCTCAGGCCTGACAGCTGGGCTTCTGACTCGTCCCAAGACCCGCCTCCACTGCTGAGCCCACGCCTGTGGTCTGGATCGTGCCCTTCTTCCGGGGACTGAGCTCCTGTGTGGCCCGTGGCCTGAGGCTGGGAGCCCGCCCTCACTGAGAGCTGGCCTTGCTTGGGCCCTGCCAGCGCTCAAAGGTCTCTCTGCGCCTCCTGGCCTGGCCTCTGTCACGGGAACTGCTCCCCACCCTCTGTCAGGACCCCAGCCGGCAGCCAGCTGCCCACGGCGTGGTCTGCGGTGGTCCTGTGCTTGGGTTCCTCGTTCTGCCTGCTGGGCTGGATGGCCTCCCAGCACCCCCAGCTGGCCTGGTCCTCCACAGGGCAGGGCAAGTCCAGCCTCACTGCTCCCAGGGAGCTCTGGCCCCAGCCCACGAGACCCCTCTGAAGGAGACAGCTGGAATTGGAGACACGGCGGAGCAGGAAGGTGCGCCAGTTCTGTCAGAAGGCACCTCGCTTCCCACTTCGCAGCTGCTTCCTTCTCTCGGTCTCCTGACGCCTGCCCTCCCTGCCCAGCTGGTCCCACCAGCCCCGGGAGGTACACAGAATGGGTGCTGGTGGCTCTGAGAAGTGAGGGGACCTGCCCAAGGCCACGGGGCTTGGTGGCACTGGCCTTGGTGTCACAAGCTTGTCAAGCCTGAGAGCTGATCTTGCAAGAGGCTGGGGCCTGGCCCACCCCCTGGGGGCTCCAACTAAGACAGCTCCTACCTTTCTCTCACTCACCTCAAACAGCTTTTGCCAAAGTCACAATAAACAGCCTAATTGGCACTACGTACATGTGACAAAGGCAGGAACACTTAATGTGGAACACGGAACAGACACCGGGAGGAGCAGAGTGCCTGTGAATTTCTGGTGGTTTGTGGGTCCAGCCCACGGCATAGCTCACCCCCTGGTGGCCAGCCAGGGCAGAGGGTGACCCATGTCTGATGAAGCCTCTGTCTGAACAGAAAGGAGCAAGGGCACAGAGGCTCATCTGCTCCGAGTCCTGCAGATGCTTCTCGGGGAAGGAGCCAACTTCTCGTTCTCCGAGGCCCATGTTTCAGCTTTAAGTCTAAGTCTCATCAGACACCCACTCCTACAAAAGCTTATGGTGACTTTGAGATCTTTTTATCCTTGGGGGTCATGAGCTGGGGGAACACAGAGGACAAACAAAACTAGAGGGGAGGGTGAGGATGGCTAGACTATAGCACAAGCCCACCCAGAAGGAGGCGATGCAGGGGAGAGGAGGCCGGTCAGAAGGGATGGGAGCTGGTGGCTGAGGGTCCCCAGGTGAGCCATCTGAGTGGTGGGGGCATTGCTTCCTGGGGCTCCCTATGGACCTGGTCAGGCCTCACCCCCAGGCCCTCCCCTGTGAGCGGGGAGGGCATAAGGCCACTCCCAGGCTAGCTGACAGCACCCCTGTACTGGTACTGTGCCCCTGCTGCAGGCTTCCGCAGCCTCTGTCTTTGACCAAGATTCCAACATGAAGTGCGATCATCTTTGGGGGAAGTTGCCCTTGTTTAACAGAACGGGGCAGGGGACAGCAGATGAGAGGGGAAGGCCGCACATGATCAGGCTCCCGGGAGAAGGAACCCAGAGTGGCCGACCCCTCAGCCCTACCCCAGGTCACGCTGCAATGTGCAGCCCCAGCCCCGTGTCCCCTAGGACACACTATGTCTGCCTGTATGTGCCAGAAAAGACAGCAAAAAGGACCGGGCACATAGCCCGACTCCTTATCTCCTGGCACATAACTGTCCTGTTCACTTTCCCAGCACTTAACATAGTTCCTGGCACACGGTCAACACTTGACAAATATTTGTTGAATAAATAAATGACCAGGACCCAGGCAAACTGCCTAAAGCTCTCCAACCAACGGCTGAGACCGAGCAGGTGGGTACTCTTAGAGCTCTTACGTCACAGCTGCGGGGATAGCCGGGGCTGAGCGGGGACGGGCCTCACAAGCCTGCAGACACTAGAGCAGGGGGCCCTGCAGGTTGCAGCGGTGGGCAGCTCCTGGCAAACACAAGGGAATGGGACACGGGGGCGGGGTGGGGGTGCTCACGTCCACTAAGCAGCTACGAGGCCACGTGCTGAGTCCAGTGCAGAGACTCCCAAATGTCACCTCACGTATCCGCACCCATCCAGGGGCCCTGGTGTGATACGTATTTTATCCAGAAGAAAGCTGGAAAGTTGGAGAACTTAAGGGACATCTTCGAGGCCACTCAGCAGGTAAAGAGTGAAACCAGCTTAAACCCAAGAACAGGGGTGAGGCTTCTCCACCTGGTGGGGGGGAAGGGTGAGGCAGAAGGGATGGAAGAGGAGAGGGGTGGGTCCTAAAGAGGAGCAGGAAGAGCCAAGCAAAGAAACAACAGAGCAGGAGCAGGAGTGTGAAGGGAGAGGAGGGAAGGGAGAGAGGAAGAGGGCGGGCGCCATGGGGAAGGCAGAGGGGCTGCTGCTCAAATGCCTGGTGCACCTTTCTTTGCCGGAGCTCGGCCCCCGAGGTGCAGCCTCAGTACCTGTGGAGGGAGACTGTGGGTCGGCCTGCCTGCTGCCATCCTACCTGTCCCCACCCAGGTGTCCTGTCCACAGAGTGCTTGGGCGAAGAGTGTGCAAATGCTCCTGTCCCAGGAGAAGGATCTGCACCAGAGGTTCTCAGAGCTGTGCAGAGCCTGACGGGTCCCGGGTCTGGCCCTGGGTGATGGGACTTCGTGCCCAAACCCCAGAGGCGCCTGGTAGAGGGCAGTTCTCGCAGTCACAAGGTCGACCTCCCAGTGAGCTGAAGCCCAGCTTGCTAGCACTGCTCCCGGGGTGCCGGTTAGGACCAGACCGGGGTCTGGATGGTGGAGAGCGGTTCTCCTGCTACCCCCAACCCCGTCCTCACCCAGGAAAGACAGCCCCAGCCCTCCCACTGCCCCTCATCCCTACTCTGCAGTCCCTCTCCATTCCTGGGTGGTCTCTCTGGACTGTTCCAGTTTACACAAATCTCCTGCAGAGGGAAACTGGAGCCAGGAGACCTGGGTTCTTCATGGAGTTTGGCCACTAAGTAGTTAAGCCCCTTGGCTCTCTGCGCTTGGGTTTTCTACAAAGTGAGAAGAATGGAATCAAGGATCATCTAGTTGTAAATCTTCACAATTTAAAAGGACAAAGAAGGAACTACATCAAAATGCTAACAGTGGCTATCTCTGGATCATGGTGGTATTCTCCTTTTGAACTTCCAAATTATGCACAAGCAGGATGCATCACCTTATAGTAAAGAAACAAAAGGCTAAGAGTCCTCAGGAGGGGACAAGGCTCCGCTGTGACTCCGCTCAGACTCAGGCCGGTGCAGCCACACAGCTCCCCGGCATAGGCGCCGCACTTCAATCACGCAGCCAAGGTGGCAGACGAGCCCCAGCACTACTGACGCCTCCTCCTGAGAAAGGCCGTCCTCCTGCTGCCCATTAACATTTATGAGGCCCTGGGACACTGGCCCCAGCTCCTCTGGGACAGAAGGGACAGGCTAGGTTTCCAGGCAGTCTCTATAGGAAAGGCATCCCTTGGGCCTCCTGAAAAGATGGAACCTGAGATCCCAACAGCGCCAGAAACAAAGGATCCAGCACCTGCTCAGTGACACCTGATGGAATTTCTGGCCAGCAAGCGACAGCCACCTGGTCTGGGCTGGGCAGAACCCAAGCCTTTCGGAGCCCCTCCCAGCACCATTTCTCTGGCCGGCTCCTTCTTTCTCCAGAGGCTCCTTCACTGGTTGGCTCAGAGAGACACTCTGGGATGGGGTTCAGCCTTCCCCTCTTGTGTCAAGGTTTCTGCTGCCAAGCAAGCAAGTGGCCACGTGGGAATGGAGCCTGTGATCTGGGCCTAAGACCTGGCCTGGTCGTGGTCTTCAGAGCCACCTTGCCAAGGCCACACAGGGACTGGTGGCAGAGCTGGGACCAGTGCCCAGGACAAGTGTCTCCTGGCCCAGGGCTCTGTCCACACCAGCAGGCTGGTGCTTGGCTCGGGTTAGACAGGCAGCTGCCTCACCAGCTCTGCACCTGGGAAGCCCCGGCAGGGATGCTTAACCACTTCCTGAGCTCGGCTCAGCACAGACAAATCCTGACTGCCACTCACTGCCAGGCCAGGTGCTCGGTTAAAGCTAACCTGTGTGTGGACCTTCTAGTGTCTTTTCTTCCCAGTCCTTACCAATGAATTTAGGTTCACAGTGGCTGATACATGAGGCAGTTTGCTTTGTTTTCACTCGGATCACCAGAGTCAGTTCATTTATCATCCACTGCAATCCTGCAATAGACCCTCAGACCTGGGCCCGCCAGTTACAGCTCAGCCCCAGGGTGAGTAGCGGTTAAAGCTGTATCTAAGAGGCCAGTATCTAGGGATCTGTAGACCCTGGAGGTCAGCATGTACAGACACAAAGGCTGCAATTCAGAGAGGGACTAACTGTCCAAGGCCATACAAGAAGAAGCACCTACCAGCCCTTGCAATTAAGCACCAACATGGTACTCTAGAGAGGAAAGGCCTCTCACTCTAACAGTGACAGCAAGTGCCAGTGAGCAGTGTCCCCTCTCCTGGTGTAGAGGGGTCCTGAGGCCAGGGGGAAGGGAGGCACTTGCCTAAGAACACATCCGAAGAGGGGTAAACGGGGCTGGAACCCCGGCCTCCCAGCTTCCAGGCCAGGGCTCCGCCAACCAGCCTGCTTGGCCCCACTCAGGCTGTGGTCCTTAGGCCACTTACTGTCCTAGTAAAATGTCTTCTCCCTTTCCTAATGCGCTCCTTTCAGGACACATAACCTTGAAAAGACTCTCAGACAGAATAAAGTGCAATAAAATCTATCACATGTTTATCATCCGTGTGACAAAGCATCTCTGCATCATTTTTGTGATTAATTTGCTCAGTGATCCAGGGCTCAACCATCAGGACTATTTTATAGACAGGGAAACTGAGGCTTGGAAAGGGTGAGCGACTTTCCAAGGCCACACGCGCCCCAAGTGGACGGGACTCTGGGACTAGAGCCCAAACCTGCTGATGCCCAGTCCGCATGCTGCTGCCCTGCCCAAACTTCTGCAAGGTCTTAGTGCAGAATAGCACCTCCACCCTCTGTCAGCGACAGAGACTTCATCCCAAGACTCAGAATTCATGCCCTCCCCACCACCACAGCACCTGGGAGTGAAAGGGGAGGCCCCAGGAGGAGCAGGAAAAGGAGGAAGGGGCTCCCATCACCTACAGCTCACTCTGCAAAGCACGGTGCAGTCGCAGTGGCAGAAGCAGAAGCAGTGGAAGGTCCACTCCCTGCTGACCATTACGGGCAGGGCCCTGGGCGCAGTCCGGGAGGCGCGCTGCTCGCATCCTGCCCACTTACCTCTCCTTCCTCAGCCGCCTGGCTTGGGCAGTGGGAAACCGATACGCCGGCCAGCCGTCAAATGGGCTTCGTGCTTCAATCTTTAATGAGGCTTCCCAACTAACCTATCACAGCCCTCCGCTCTCCCCGACTCCAGAAAGCTCTGGGGGCCCTGAAGGGCCCTTGTGGGGCCAGCCTACGGCCCTGGTGACGCCAGGTGTCTTCCAGAGAAACCTCCCCTGGTGGCCTGCTCTCCTCTTGTCCCCTGTGGGCTGTGGGAGGGGACGAGGGGAGTGCGGAGCCGGAGGGAAGGGGTGACTGGACAAGGAAGAGCCCCCAGGCAGTGTGCAGCCCGGCCTCCAGCTCTTCCCAGGCTCCCTCTGGGCTTCCCACCGGCTGCTCCTCAGACTCCTGTCCTGCTTCTCTCAGCCTTCTCGCCCCTCCTGTTTTCTCTCCCAGCCCGAGCGGCTCCAAGGCCCGCAGGAAACCAACCCTTCCCCTGCCAGCACGAATGCCTTTCTTCCACGCCTTGGACTCCTTTTTGCCGTCACACCTGTGGGCACAGTGGCTGTTCCTTCTGCCGGGAAGGCTGTCTGTAATCCCCTAACTGGTAAAGCCCCAGGGCCCATACAGCCCAGGTTAAATGAGTGTTCCCTGGGGCCTCCCTGGCTTCGCAGGTGGCCGCATGGGTTGCTTCCTCTACTCTCCCTCTCCGCCTGCTCTGCTGTGGGATCCTGGGCCTCAGTGTCCTACGAGATGCTCTCACCACCAGTATGGAAATTCTGTTTACTCCACTGAACTGGGAGCTCCCTGCGAGCAAATCCCATGTCCACCCTTCTCTGGACCCCAGCATCCTGCACAGAGCATGGCGCAAAGTGCCAAAGAATGTTCGTGGGGCATGCCTCAACCCGGCATCACACCGAACCCTCCGTGTCTGAAATCCACGTTAGCATCTTCTCACGAAAGCAACACCCACCCGCCTTGTCAGACTTGGGTTTCTCCTGCTCTCTGCCCTCTACTGGTCTCCACGACACACTGTCTCTCCCACAAACCTCTGCCTTGCCTGGATCCCAGCCTCATGGCCTCCTACCTGGGGGCTTTCCAGCAGCCCCCAGCCAGCCTCTCGGTCTCAGGCCCGTCTCCTTGAGCCCATGGTTTCACATGGAACTTCAGACATTACAGCTATTCCGTACGGCTCCTTGGCCAGGAAACTATGGTCCCGTGGGAAACCCTCACTTTGGGACCGGAGGCCTCCCACATGCTAACATGCCTGGCCCAGCCCCCAGCCACCTTCACCAGGCTTGTCTGTTTCTATCAGTGACATACTCAGGTCAGGTACCACCTCCCTCCCCATCTTCCCTGGTGGATGCTAACTGTTCCCTTTTTACTTCCCTGGACTAAATGCAAATGTGTACAAATGTGTACAACACTGGACTTTCAAGGAATTTGGGACCCTCGAGACTTGCTGCCCAGGACGGGTACCTCATCTCCCCTCACCCTACTTTTCCCTGACGCAGGGCTCACATGGCCTTGCCTGTCCAAATCTTTCCCTGGACAATAAACACATCAATTCTACTGGGCTTTGGGGCCTGGGGCGGCTGGTCACTTTCCCTCGTTGGGACTTAATTTTCCCACCTGTGGGCTGAGCCAGAGGCGGAGTCATGGTGCTGAGAGCAGACCCACCACTGATGGAGCACTCACCCTGTGCCCCCTGGAAAGAACTCTGAGTCCCAGCTCTGTCACTGTCACTCTGTCTTTGCCTGAGACAGGACGAGAGCACCACTGGTCGGGGTGTGGACCAGCAGCACGTGAGTCAGCCCAGAGTTGCAGTGCAGCTCAGCACTGCTGGCTCCTCCCCTTCTTAGGCAATTTTCAGTGACTAACATTTTATTATCTGTATCCATTAAATTCTCCTAACACACCCCTGGAGTGGTATTATCATTATCCCATCGGACTAGGGACGCCCAGAGAGATTAAAAATTTGCCTACATGATGAGCGAGGGGCAGAGTCAGACCCAGAACCGCTCCCGTAGCCTCCGATCCCACGCCCTGTCCCAGTCAGCCTCCTGTCTCTTCAGAGGCTGCTCTACAATGGCTTATGTGGACAAAAACGGGGGGTGCCTGCGGGAGGAGCAGTCTCTCTCCTCGGCATCCAGGGGTCAGAAACCCAGCTCCGGGCCTGCCCTGCTAGCATGGGCCGACCACACCTACTTAGAAAAGCAGTACATGTGAGGCACAAGCAGCTGGAAAAACAGAAGGTGAAGTCATAACAACCTCAGAGGGGGCCAGCAGATCGGTGTGCTCATTCAGTCTGGGCTTCAGTCTCTCTGTCACTTCCAACAGAAGAAGGCGTAACAGATGGGACCCGCAGAACTCACACCCCACAGGTGTGTGCCCACACCCACCAGCCGGGCTCAGACCCCGGCTGAGCTGCCTGCCCCCTCTACCTGCTAGATGCTCCAGGAGGCACGGAATGACATTCCAATAGCAGTGTTCACAAGGGGCATCGGGAGGGATGCGTGCCACCAAAACACAGTCAGCAAACATCTGGATTGAAGCCCTGGGTCTGCCGGAGCCAGACTAGTTTTTTTATCTATAAAACGAAGAGTCTAGGCTGATATGGCCTGTAAGGTCCTTTTTTATACTATGAGCCTATGAACTAGTTAATTAAATGTATTAAATGTAAATGTTTCTTTAACAAGGAACTAGTTTCAATTTTCTACTCCAATGGAGGGAAGTTATTTCCAGACAAGATCACGTAAGAATGTCCTGCCAGTTATGCTTGGCTTGGCTCATCTCCAGCCGTGCCTGGGTCGCTGCGGTCACACGAGCAGGGCCATGCCTGCACTCTGTTACTGAGGCAGGCCACTCCCTGCCCACTACGCCTAAACCGGGAGGGCCCCCATGCCTTCAGCAGACCCTTCCACCCGGGGGGGTGGGCGCCCACTGCTCGGGGGTGCTCCGTGGTATGTGGAGAAACAGGAGGGCACAGATCACGCTCCTGGAGCGTCAGTTTTATTGAACAGGAAATCATTCCAAACAGGGAAAGAGGCACAGATACACCATAGAGCAGAATATAAAATCTGCATGAATGGCCCAGGACTTGAAAGAACTTTGGAGACTGGGAGGTCGCTTGCGGCTACACCACACGCCAGCTACAGGACAGGCGGAATCCCGCCTGGCATTCAAGGCCCCTGACTCACTCTCCAAGCCTAACCTCTGCCCTTCCCGCCTTTCTCCCGCGGTTCCTCTGCCTGTGATGCGGAATGTTCTGCTTCTGCCCCCCAAGCCCAGTACCAAGGCCTGCTCAGGGACTTCGGGCAGTGCACCTGACATCTCCACTGGGACCGCTCCTCCTCTGGGCCCTGCCTGCCAGGCCTCAGGCCACCTTTTATTAGAGCCGTGGAGGTGTCTGCCTGAGCCCCTGCTGGTCTGTGAGCACCTTGCATAAAAGAATAACCTACATTGATGCTTTCATATCACTGTGTCTACCTCCCCAAATAATCTGACAAGCTATTATCCCCACGTAATAGATCAGAAAACGGAGTTGCAGAGGCATGAATCATCCACCCACTCGGTGGTAAAGCTGGGTCAAGCCAGGACTTTAGCTGGAGAGTCCTGAGCAAGGGTTGACCTGGACCGACCTAGACGTGAAAAGATCAGCCTTGTCTGTGGAGAACAGACCATCGGGGGATAAGCGTAGAAGCAGGCAAATCAAGCAGGTGTCCATCATGGACACCCAGTCGTCTGTTGAATGAATAAATGATGGATGAAGGCAGTAGCAGACCAGCAGGTGGGGACAGAGCCTCAAATGCTCACTCTCTGTCCACTCTAGAGACTGTAAGTGGTATCCAAGCTCAGCACTTGGGTTTCTGAGTCCCTGGGATTGTCACTTACTAAAATATTTGAGCTGGTTCTTATCTTATTTATTTACTTTTTTTGGGGGGAAAGAGGGGTAATCAGATTGTTTGTTTGTTTAATGGAGGCACTGGGGATTGAACCCAGGACCTCACACATGCTAGACATGCACTCTACCACTGAGCTCTACCCTCCCCCTGAGCTGGTTCTTATCTTATGTGAGCAAAACTTGGCAGAAGGCTGACCTGGGAAATGATCACTCTTTAGGCAAGATATTAACACCCTAGGTAAGAAGAAAGGAAAGATGTTGGTTTTTGACTTATTTCAGAAGATGCAGGTATTTGGCTACAAAGATGGGCCAGGTTAAATGTCCATAACAAACAACCCATGATCAACCCCAAGGAGGGGTTATGACTTAGAAAGCATAGAGGCGACCAGCTGACCGGGATCTATTTGACAGGCAATCTGGTCCACTGGGCAGAGACCTGGACCGTGAATCAGGAGACTGGGCTCTGTCATTCACTAGTGTGGCCCTGGGCAAGTCACTTACTGCTACGAGCCTCTGTTTCTTTATTCTTACAGTGGGAACAGCAACTCCTAGTGTGTCCCTGACAGTTTCTGGAGGATGCTGGAGACTGGCTGAGATGAGACGGGGCAGGTACAACAGAAGACACGTTCCTTTCCTTAAGGAGCATGCGGGTCAGCCTTGGGGCAGGGTCACAGCTTCTTTCCACACCAGTGATGACTCTGGCCATTTTTGAGGAGTGAGAACTTAGGATGGTGTCTTGGGATTGGGTGCTCCAGAAAAAAGCAGGACAATTTGTAATGTTCAGGTACTTTACAGCTCACAAATCACATTCCTCTATGTCATCATTTGAGTCTGACAGCAACTCTGTAGGTGGTTATTGCATCCACTTTAAAGATGCAGAAACGAAGGCTCAGGTGATGAAACGGCTTGCTTAAGGTTTCACAGTTGCGTGAGACAGGGCCTGGAGCATGGGCCTGGCACGCTGTCCCCTGCCCTCAGAGTCGGTGTCACTTCTGTCAATCACCTGTGCTGACCACAGGCTGCTCACCATGCCCCAGTCTGAGAAGCAATGGGCAAGCTCTGGTGAGGTGGCATCCTGTCATGGACCATTTGCTCTTTTGAGCTCTGAAAGGGCATGTGGTGTCCAGACCAGACTGATGGAAAACCGAAAGCCCCAAAGAAACCCTCCTAGCAGCGTTAAGGAGATAATCCTGGGGCTGGTGGAAGGAGGTCTTCCTTCTCCAGGGAGGGAGCTGCAAACAAACCAGCAGTTCTCGAAAGGAAGACAGTGATGGCAGCAGGCTACTGGTGGGATGCGCAGAAGTTAGGGGACCCCGAGGGGGCTACAGAGTACTGCCAGTGTGCACAGAGGGGCCCTGAGGGTCAGGCAGGGCCTCTCCTTAGACCCTGGACTTGAACTCAGCATCCCAGCCCAAGCAGCCTGGCCTCTCTGAGTCTCCCAAGGCATCAGCATGGGAGCTGATATATTAGTTTCTTTTCAAATAGCAAACAAAACAAAACAAAACATCACCTCCTGTTATCCTCACAACAACCCTGTGAGGTAGGTAAGGTAAACCCCTTCCACAGACGGAGAAAGGGGTCTCAAAAAGGCGCAGTGACTTGCCCGAGGGCACAGCCATGGCGGCACAAGCAGGGCCTGAACTCAGACCTGTCTCAGTCCACGTCCGACGCACCCACACCTCAGGGCCCCAACAGCTGGCAGTCGGTGAGAACAAGGCGCTCCTCCGTCTAGGCTGGTGCGAGGTGGGCCAAGGTGACGGGTGCGATTTCTGTGTGAGACAATTCTATGTGCCATGTCCCTCAATCACAGATAGCACCCCTCACCTCGTGCCCAGGTTCACGGGCGGGGCTGCTCCGGGACCGGTGTCTTGTCTGCAGAGGACGGCGTGACGGCTGGTGTGCTCACCCACTCGCCAGACCCCTTGGCCCTTCCTCAGGGCGCCTGCCCTCGATGGGCGCACAGTCTAAATGAGCAAACCCGAGTTCAAACCCCGCGGACCACGGCATGTTCGGAGCGGGAAGGGCTCCAGGCACAGGCGTGGGCCTGGGGTCGGCAGCAGACAGGAAGCCCAGACGAGAGAACACAAGCCAGGCAGGAGCCAGGCCGTGCAGGGGCTGTGGCACTGACCCGGTTCTGGGGAAAGGTCGCACCAGAAGTGCCATAGGGAAGACAGATGAGGAAGGGGAAGAGGGGCTGAGCAGCTGGGGACCTGCTACCACGCCACCGGGACAGCCAGGAGTGTGGGCGACCGGCTGGGGCTGGGCTCCGGGCACACCCTTCACCAGTGTAAACAGTCCAGTGCGACCCCAGCATGGGGTCCTAACCTGTATGGTGTGTCAGGAGCTCGTAAGGTAGATAGTGTGCTGGTCTTTGAGAGCCCAGAGACAAACAGGACACTTCTGGACCTCCCAGCTGGACCGACTCACAAGCTGGGAACGAGTGACCTTGGTGTCAACCATCCCGATGGAGGCATGAATGAAGCACCCTGGGAGCTTGGGCAAGGAGCGGGTAATCCTGCCATGGAGCTTCTTCAGAAGAGCAAGGTTCTGAGAGGAGTGGCACTTGAACGGGGACAGGAGGGGTGCTGGTGTGGAGAGCGCGAGGGCCCTGCCTGCCATGTCCCTGGGTCCCTGGTACGTGGGATGTGGCCACCAGGGGGCAGGCAGGACAGGAAGACGGGCCACCGGGACCGGTGTCCTTGGTTCCCCTCAGAAAGAGGGCCATGCAAGTACCGCAGGAGGGTGCCAACGGCCTCCATAGGAGGGAGATGAAGACAGCTCCATATTTCTTTTTCTTTAGGCAAAAAATGTAGGTAATCATCAACAGAAGATTGGTTTATGAAAAGTAAAATCCAGCTCTGGCTCTAAGGAGCTATGAGGTGGAACATGTGAGGAAATGGCTCTGGGCCTCACTGCTGATGAGAAGCCCCTGGCCTGGGCTCCTTCCCACCGTGCGTGCACGCTGCCCTGGGCATCGGTTAGGGACATGGGACGTTGGAAAAACTGGGAAAACACTTCTCACCCAGCATCATGGAGTCAAGTCTTGAAATGTTCTAGTGATATTACAAGCAAACCAAGTAAGAAAAGGCTACACCATCACGATCTGAAGACACTGAAAATAAACCCCTCACCATGTGGTTTAATTCACCCCGTGCGGGTGCCATCAGCTACCAGGTGCTTCTTTTCTTTTTTTGCGGAGTCTCAACAGACAAAACAGGTAAAATGGAACTATTCCGGTAGTATGAGGGTGAGGGCCTGACACACTAGCTAAACCTTTCGAACTTCACAAAATACCCAGTTTGAAATTCACTGCATTCAACCCAAAAACAGTAAACAAAGTTTCCTGTGACTGTGTGAGCTGCTGTCCCACTCCCTGTCTGGCCCTCCAACAGCTCTCCCATCCTGAGGCCTTCCTGCCCCTAATCCTGTGCCCACAGCCTTAACAGGAAATCCACACCCCACACTGAGCTCGCACACCCTGAGGGGTTAACTCCTAATTTCCAGGTACCCTCGTGTCAAGCCAGCCAGTCTGCAGAACTCCTGACTCAGAACTTCAGAACCATGCAGTACACCTGCGATCTCACTGAGCTAGGCATGGCCACCTCAATGTACAGATGAAGAAATGGAGGCTCGGAGAAGAGTCCTGCCCAGGATCAAATGGCCCATCTACAGCACGGCTGCTCCTGACTCCACGCTGTGAAGGCCACTTCACGGTATAACCGCTGTCCCAGGAGGCCAGTCCCGCCCTGGAAGTCCAGGTGCTAGGACACAGGCACTCCCAGCGCCCTTCCTAGGGGCTCCCAAGCCCTTAGGTTCTGGGGAAAGAGGCTCCTGCCTCCAGTGCTGGCTGTAACGCTTGCCTGCCAGGAGCATTCTTGGGCCCAGACGCCGGTGGTCTGGGCGGAAGGCACGACACCCTGACCGTGCCGTGGGGGCTCTCTGGGCCGTCTCTTCCCTGCTTCCCGCACAGTCAGGCTCCGTCACACGCACGTGAAGTTTGGCCCCCTCCCCTCGTCACTCCTGGTGACCTACTGGGAACGTCTGTGATTCAGGTGAGCTGAGGGTTGCCACTGCCTCTGATTTGAAGAGTTTCTTGGGGTCTTAGCAGGAATTGAGGAGTGGACCCTCAGTTTTGATGTGGGGTCTCCCCACTCTGTACTGAGTTGACAGTAAGAAAGGTGAGGCCGTGGGAAGTGAGCTGGAGAGTGTGGTTCTTCGAGCAAGAACAGAGGAGCAGCTGGCCAGCAGGGCAGGCTGCTCTGCCCACTGGGAAGGCCGGATGAATTTTACTAGGGGAAACCAGAAAGGAAAAAGTGGACGAAGCCAAGCTACCCAGGCCCTCCTGCGCACTGCCGCCCGGGCCCCACAGCCCTCTCCCTAGCGCTCCCTCTGGGCCCGGTGCCAGGCGGTATTCTCTCTGAGGAAGGAACGGGGCGTCAGGCCTGGGCTGCCTGGGGTGGTGCGAGGAAGCCTGGGTGCGGGTGCAGCTCTGCCCCGACCTGTGCGTCAGCCCCGCAAGTCCCTCCCCTCACTGGGCCCCACCTGCAGAACGCAAGCTCGGCTTCGTGACGCCCAGGGCTCCCTCCTGGGCCCCCACTGTCTGTCTCCCACACATACAGAAGCTCTGATGGGCAAGGTTTTCTCAAAAACCTACTTCTGCCAGGAGGCTGGATCCCATCAGCCTGGGGCCTCACGTCAGGGGGCCCTGCCCTCCAGGAACGATGAAAGAGGACAGGACAAGGACTGTGGGAAGGTTTGAGAGACTCTAAAGCAGTTTAATGTGGACAGAAAGCAGAGCAGCACCGAGTGGGCAGGGAGAGGAAGCCTGAGGAAGCAAGCTTCGCTTCCGAGACACCGACAGGTTCCGGGGTCTCACACAGGTATGGTGTCAGGTGACCTCCCAGCCATCAACGGTATTATTATACCCACTTGGCAGATGGAGGGACTTGTCTGGTCACACTGTTTGTAAGCACTAAGAAAGGAATTTGAACCCAAGTGTGATACTGCGATTTATAATAATAAATTTACAGTTGGTCTTTGTACACTGTTCTTGGAACACAGCTCCCAAAACCCTTGAAATTTCCTAAGAGCCACAGAGACATCTTTTGTCAGTTAGTTATATCCTTAATTCCTGACAGCCTCAGAGCACAGAGGTGAAGCGAGTGTAACCTGCTACCCTGAACAGGCTCTTTCAACCACCCTGGGCTGATGTTACTGCAGTGACTTCCGACCAGTGGGCTGGAGCTCTCTGTCTCCGCCTCCTCCACCTTCGCGGAAGGCATGATTGCCCAGAGACTGGGTTCAACCACCAATGGCCTATGTAATGAAACCTCCATAAAAACCAAAAGCACGGGGCTCAGAGAGTTTCCAGGTGGGCGAACACGGGAGAGCGGGCGCGGAAGCGCTGCGCCCGGCCACCGGACGCGCCCCTCGCCTCTCTTCCATCTGGCTCTTCCTGAGTTGCACCTTTCACTGTAAACTGGTTGGTCACCTAGTAAGTAAAGTTTCTCTGAGTTCTGTGAGCCACTTGAGCAAATTAATGGGCCCAAGGAGGTCACGGGACCCTCCGATTTACAGCCTGTTGGACAGAGGCACAGGTGACAACCAGGACTCACGACTGGCATTTGAAGGCGGAGGGGGCAGTCTTGGGGGACGGAGCCATTAACCTGTGGGGCCCGGCGTGATCTGAGGGGAGACGGTGTCAGAACCAGATGGAACTGCACAATGCCCTGACAGGGAAGCGGTGCTGGCACGGAGAGTGCGCACAGGAGATGCAAGAGGGGGCATGAGCTGTTCTCCTTCACACGGTGGTGCCCTGGCCCCAGAACACACATCCTCCCCACCAGACCATGGGGCTTGTCTCTGGATGAGAAGAGGAACAGGGCTCTGACCCCCAGCTTCTCTGCCTGATGGGTCAGGTCAGCAAGCGGCTGGCCAAGCACTCCCTCCCTTCCTGGGGCTCAATTTTCTTAGCTGTGAGATGCGTGTGGACGTGGCGCCATCCACCCGGCACTGCTCAGTGATGCTCGAATGAGACCACAGACAAGATGCAAGAAGGAACTCGTCTCATTTTTGCAAAACTTCTAGCCCATCCTCTCAGACCCAATGGTCCCTCTTTATTACAAACATTTTGTAATGTTTCCTGTATTATCCTGAAGTGAAATTCATAGATTATATAACCTACCTATATAAATTAGAAAAAAAATAAAGGGCAGAAAAGAGAGACGTCATCTATAATAAAATGACCCTGCAGTATACAGAAGCTCGGACAAGGACAACAGGTGCCGGCTCCACCTGGACTTACAGTGATCACTGCGGACACAGATTTAACAACGGGGAGTTGTATGGAGGGGGCAATCTCACAGAGATGGCGCTGGGGCCACCACTCTGCCGTCTGAGCGAGACGGCCTGCATTCTGCCTATGGAATGTGTACCTACCTCCGAGGCCCTTCTGAGACGCCTGCATTCTGTCTATGGAGTGTGCATCTCTCTGAATAAATCTACTTTCACTCAAAAAAAAAAAAAAAAGATATGTTTTCCCTCCTCTTGTGTTTGCTAAGATCAGCAGGAGTGCTGATGCCTGGCCCCGGCGCAGGCTGGGCAGTGGGTGACCCTCCCACAGGATGCATAGGGTTTCAACCATTGCGCTCATTCTGGAAGGCATTTTGGCAAGATACATAAAAGCTTAGAAATTTATATACTGTTTGACTCAGAAACATCCCAGGACATAGCTGGATAAGACACAAAACACACACACAAACATAAACACACAAGAGAGCCCTGTGCTCCACGAGCACAATAGTGAAGAATGAGGACAGCGGATACACTTAAAAGCCGAAGACTTGGTTAGATTGCAGTACATCCTTACATAGTCCTCACTGCAGTACGCTGGCCGCTTAAACGGGGTGGAGGTCTGCCGCCTCTGGCAGGGAAAGACATTCATGCCGTGGCGCCAAGTGAGAAAAGGTCATAAGACAGTATGCACACACTGCTTCTGGGGAACAGCTGTTCGCTCACACATGAACACAAAGTCTGGAAGGATATATGAGTGTTAACAGCAGTTATCTCTGGCTTGTGCGACTAGAGGTAATTTTTTGCTTACTTGTCCGTATTTTCTATTTTTCAATAATAAACAAGGACTGTGGATGGTGAGGGACCCTGCCTCCTGGATGTCCTTCAGGGCGAAAGAAGGACATTCTGCTGTTCCAGTTTCTTCACGTTTCACCTGCTCTTAGCATTGGCTCCAGTGACAATGTCTCTAAGTAGTGAACTAGAATTCACTCTGTCTAGACAATATACATAAAACCTGTCAGGCCTAGGACTTGCAGGGACCTTGATCAAGTCTGTACCCTTCCTATCAAAGATGGGGAAACTGCGGCCCAAAGAGAAGGGTCCTGTTTAAGGTCACACAGGAAGTCAGAAGCAGGCTCACGTGAAAGCATACAGAAGCAGTGCCTTCATCAGGCAGCTAACTGTGAACTCACACCTGCGGGAGGGAGGGAAGCCGAGCCAGGCTGCGTGGTAAAGCCCATAAACACGCCTCCCCTGCCGACAACTGGCGGCTTTACCCAGCGCCTGGTGCCCCACTGAAGGCAGCGGCCAGAGGAGGTCCAGGCCCACGCTTTCTGGAGCTGGCATCAGTGGTCTGGGAGTTGTGACGGAGCAGACTCATGGACACCGAGGCCTGTGTCCTCGGTCTCACTTCAGCAGGTGGCAGTGATGCGCCACTATGAGCCATGCTCGCGGCCCTGCCCAAGCCCTTGTGACCCCCAAAGTGAGAAGACTGTCTGGAGCTGTGGGGGCGGGCTGGGCTCACGGCCTGTCGACCCTCCTCTCTGACCTACTGAGCCAGTGCAGAGACACAGAAAAAACACTGGCTTTCAATTTGAGCTCTAAATTTGAGCCTCAGTTCCAGTGGAAGATTCTGGCAGACATGTGGCCTCCTTGAATCCGAAGCTTCTGTCTGAATAAATGTGTGTAACAGTAGCTGGCCTGACAACCTACAGGAACTGAAAGTCAAATTATAAGCACTTTAGAGTATAAGGAAGTACTTCCTTTGCCAGATAAGGTTTTCCTGTGTGGCTGCCGGGCCCTCACACCCCACAGGCTGTTTGGTTAGTGGGAGCCTTCCCTTAAGAAGGGTAGGGGAGGGGCACATGGGAGAAGGAGCCTGGTGAAAAGCAAAGAGCCCAGACTTGAAAGAGAAAGTCTAGATGATAGCATTATTACTACAGTCATTACCTCTGCCATCCAAATAAGCCAAAGACGCCCCAGTCTGAGTGCCCCCTAAGCACACGCACCATCCTTGGCCATCACACCTCCTCATGCGGCACCCAGAAATCCAGAAAGGCTGGGCCAAGCTCTGTAAAGAGCAGGGACCAGCAACCCGCACGGAGGACAGCTGTGACCACAGGGAGGCGGCGGCCTCCCCTCCACAGCACCCAGCGCCCCTCCGCTAGGAAGACAGCTGTGCACGAGGAGCCAGACGCCTCCTCCTGCCGCCAAGACAACCTCCGGGGGTCAACTTCTATAGAAAACCCCCACCAAGAACCCAGTGACTGACTGCCCCCATCCACCCAATCACCCTGATCCCAGAGCCTTGTGGGTCCCAAGAGAGCCCTAAGCCAGCTCTGCACTCCTGACCCCATCCTGGGAACTGAAGCCACCAGACTCTAAGACCATTATCTAACTTATTCATGTCACTTGCTAAATTGACCTTGGGTTCCCTAGGTTGAGCCTGAGGTTGAAGAATGAGCACTACTAAAAACTCACAGGTGGAAAATGATAGGTTTTGTGGGTAGCAAGGAACAATGTCAGAAAAACAGATCTTTCAAGGGTCAAGTGCCTGACTGCCTCTTCCATGCAGAAGTCAGGCAGCAAAAATATTACTGTGTTGTGCCTGCTCTTTCTCCGGAGTACCGCTAAGAACCCTGGTTGGACAGTGGGCTTCACCAGGCTGAGAGGCAGGACGGAATGAAGAAAGAGCCCAGAGTCATGGCCTGCTGCCTGTCTGGAGCACATGGACAGCAAACTGCGTGAATGGGTCCAGCCCGGGGTCTGAATTCCGGGGAAGACACCCCGTCTCTGAGCCTTGGCTTCCTAACCCAGCGACGTCACCTGGGACTCGCTTCCCAGGGCTGTGGCAAGAATCAGGTAAGAGAAGGGGGATGTGAAGACTGGTCAGTACAAAGTCCTGGGCGTCCGTGATTGGCTCTGATTGCTTTCAGGTTTGTGTCTAAACATCTTGTGTCTGCCAGGTTGGAAGACCCCGGAGGAGGCCACACTAGTGTTGCTCACACACAAGGAAGGAGGTGTGAAATGCTGCGAAAACCAAGCTGAGGGGACCCTGAGTCTTTCTACCATCTGAGGGCACGAGCCCCACGAGCCCCAGATCCCAGCACAGAACAGGACACGCCAGTGAGGCGAGGAAGGGGCAGCGGCTTTGCATTTACGAGGTGCCAAGCCCCATGCCGGGCAGCTGACTCCTCTCCACAGCTTTGTAAGTGGGACTTATGACCCCATTTTACAACTAAGGATGCTGAAGCTTACAGAAGACAAGCAAATCTAAGACCAAAAGGGAAAGAACCAATATTATTTGCGCTTTTATCACATACCAGGCACTATACACTAAGTGCTTTATAAATACTTTAAATTTAACTTACCTAACAACCCTAGGAGGTAGAGTTTATTATCCCAAGGCCACAGGTGGCAGAGCAAAGACTTAATATTAGATCTCACTGCCTCCAAACAAATGCTCTTTTCACTACAGTAAACCCTTGAACAACGTTGGGGCCGGGGGCTCCGACCCTCTGCGCAGTTGAAAACCGTGAGTGACCTCACAGTCGGTGCCCGGTACCCACGGTGCTGCGGATGAGTTTACTGAGGAAAGTCCTCACGTAAGCGGACCATACAGTTCAAACCCGTGCTGTTCCAGGGTCTACTGTATAGCAAACTGCCTCCCACCAAAGGAGGGCAGAGGAGGACGCCCCAGCACAGAGGGGATGTAACAGCGCGCATCACGACTGGCCTGCAGCAAGCTGCCTAACTGGTGGACAGAGCGGCGTGATAGAGAGGCTGCCCGTGCGCCGTCCCAGCTCTGCAGGCTGAACTACAGGGGAGAGCGGCGCCCGGCAGTGACAGGAGCCACTGCAGACACACGGTTCTGTGGGCCAGTCCCTCAGACGTAACGCCAAGGGCCAGAAGTCAGGCAATGAAGTCCAGACTATATGATCCATTTCCAAGAAGCTCCAAAGTGCTCTGTTGTCACAGGTGACATCCTGGCTGTCCTTGGGAGGGGCCAGAGGGACACGGTCTGTCAGGACCTGGGTGTGGTGGGGGGGTCCCTGCACAGCCACATGTGAAGTGCATGGTGCTCACACTCCAGATTTCTGTACGGTACAGGAGACTACACCCCAGGTGAAGAGAAAGCTTAATTCTCAGTGGGCCCAGGACCCCCTCCACCAAGGGCCATTGAACCAGGACAGGCAACTGCTACTCATGATGAAAGTTTCAAATCAGGTCACTCACACTGTGACCACACATCCACCCCTACCCCAACAAAGACATCCATTCAACCCAAAGGGCATGTAGGAGGCCTGGACTCTGAATCTGAGTTACTGCCCGGCACCAAGTCATTTCTTCAGAACAGGTCACAGGTTTCTTATCTGAAAATGACTGTTGGATTAACTGACTTCCTTGTCGTTCACAATTAAGTTAATAAAATAACTAACAGTTGCAGTTGCTTTGAGTTAGCCATCTGATTACATTAAAACCTTTCTGCAGGGGGGGGGCCCTTAATGTATCTGTACATACAGATAAAATAAAACTTAACGCTCACATCCTGGGACAAGTAAGGCAGCTCTGATGGGAAACCTTAAACTCAGCTCACTTCACCAGAAGCTCAAGGCTCTTGGGTGGAAAAAATACAGTTTAATAAACATTTATTTGGTGCCCATGATGTTCCAGGCCCTGTGCTTGTCACTTAACAATGCTGTGGTTCCTCACCACAGAGCCCGAGTTTTCAGCAGAAAATGCGCCAACTCCTGGGGCCTTTCATGGCGGGGGAAGAGCTCTAAGGGCACCAGTCCTGTGCACGGCCTGCGGGAAACGTCCTCAAAGTGTGCTCCTTATTCACGTAACAAAATCATTCCACGGCCAAAACTGGGCCCCAAAGCTCCAGCATATTAGGCACAGTAGGCATTTAAAAGCCACCTCCCTCCAGGTTCTAAGTACCGGGCTCCCGACTTCCTACCTGGATCCGGCTGCGGCAGCGGCAACAGCAGTAAGACAAATCCTGATGCTGGGTGATCAGTATGTGTCAGGCAGCCTACTGAACATCTTACATTCCAGCTCATTTAAACGTACAATCAACCCTCTACCCCTCAGTCTACAGATAAGGAACCTGAAGCACAGAAAAATAAAGTGACCTGTCCAAGGGCTCCTCCACCAGGACATGGCAGAACCAGGGCTCAAAGGCAGCAGTGTGCCCCCAAGTCCACTTCTTCACCTTCTTCCAAGGAAAGATCCTTTGCAAAGTGCAAGACCATCTCTGCGGCCACCACGACGCCCACACGCCGGGAGGCCTCCATCCTCCCTGTGAAGCTAAGACTACAAATTTCCGAGAAAAGCCACATGGATTTTGGTCTCTCTGGTTTACCTGCCCTGCACAGAAGTTTTTGCTGGCACCGCTTGTCACCCCCACCCTACCACCTACGCCAAGTACCAAGTGCACCCAAAGTCTTCCAGGTTGGAGCCTTTCACTGTGCAATCCCCACCTCCCTTCCAATTCCATTTCCAACCTCTCTCCTGTCTGCACAGCAGGCCCCAGAGACGCTGCAGTGTACCGGTTCCCAGCACATGCTGGGCTTTCCTGCCCACGTGTCTTCATGTTTGCTGCTCCCTCTGCCTGGGATGCCCACTCCCACCTCTGTCTTGTAAGCTCCTTGTCCTTCAAAACTCCAGCTCAAACGCTGCCACCCCATGTGAAGCCTCCCAGGGCAGCTCAGATGGGCAGTTCCTTATTCCTTTCCTGTGCTCCCTGAGGACCCTGCCCTGCTCAGACCCTGCCAGAGCACTCGCCACACTGCGTGATGGTTAGCAGATTACGAATCTGTCTGCTCCGAGATACCCAAGGGCCTCGAGGGGAAGGACTCCACCTAGTCATTCCTTACCTACGCTGCCTGGCCAGTTTCTAACGCTCAATGTTTAGTGCAAGTGTGAACAAATGAATTCATGAATAAACTGTTGCTTGCTCCCTCCCATCTCTGCCAAATATGTGTCCAGAATGCAGATGACAAACATAACACATCTGGATGTATAGCTTTAGGAACACATCAGTACAAGTCTGCATCTCACACATGGAAAAAAGACGTAAAGGCCATTCTCTCCTCCTTCCGACTGTGAGTATTTCTAAATCTAGAGGCAGGCAGTGGGCTTCTCTGAGGATCCATGACACACCAGCTCCGCGCAGTTGCAGGGCGAGGACACCCGGGGAGCTAGCACCGTGGGAGGACAGAGGTAGAACCAGAGAGGGTCTCGGCACCAGGCCAGCACTAAGCCCCACTTACCTCCTTCTTGGGAATTCATGATGTTCAGGGCAAACAGCATGGCATTGGAGAATGTGGTCGCTTCTTCCTTACTTGCAAAGTTTAAACCGTAGACCTGGCGGGCATCTCGCCACTGGTGGAAGGTTGGCGTTGCCTGATTGTACTTCAGCCCTTTCACGATTGAATAATTGATCACAACCTGAAAGGGAAAAGAGAGAGAAATACGTGTAAATAAATAACAGGTAAGTGAGCTGGAGGGAGCCGCTGTGGGGCAAGGATCCTGTGTCCCTGGGGCTATGAGAGGACAAGGAGATGGGGATGGGGTCAGAGGGGGCAGCACCACCAGGCAGCTTTCCAACATGATGCAAGGAACAGTGAGGGTTAGAAAACCAGTTATTTCACTTAACTAACAATGCTGTACAGCCCCGATCTCCATAGTAGAGACCTGAGCTGGGAGTCGGGCTCCCTGGGTCCTGGTCCCAGCCCGGCCTCCCAGCCATGTCACCCAGGGCGGCACTGCGTTTCTCTGGGCTTGGTCTCTCCAGTTATAAAGTGGGGATGATAATCCTGGCTCTACTGACCTAATGGGGTTAACTGCAAAGGTCACAGTATGACACACCTCACTGAGACTTCTAGATACGAACACCGTTAGGGGCGAGAGTCTTTTCTAATTTATATTTATGCCTCCCGCATCTCTCTGCAGAGTGTCTCATACTTAGAGTGCATTAATAAGCAGGTTATTGGTTAAAAGGACAACTTTCCACTCTTCTGCACATGGCTATCCAGCTTTCTCAATACCATTTACTGAAGAGACTGTCCTTTCCCCATTGTATGTTCTTGGCTCCTTTGTCATAAATTAATAACCACATCTGTGTGGGTTTATTACTGGGTTCTTTATTCTGTCCCACTGATTTATGTGTCTGTTTTTGTCCCAATATTATGCTGTTTTAATTACCATGGTTTTGAAATATAGTTTGAAATGAGGGAATGTGATGCCTCCAGCTCTGTTCTTTCTCAAGATTGCTTTGGCCATTTGTGGGTCTTTTGTGGTTCCATATAACTTTTAGGATTACTGTTCTATTTCTGTGAAAAATGCCATTGAAATCTGGATAGGGACTGCACTGAATCTGTTGATTGCTTTGGGTAGTATGGACATTTTCACATGAGCACAGAGTCTCCTCTTTTTCTTGGTAAGTCTGGCTAAAGGCTTGTCAGTTTTGTTTATAATTTCAAAGACCCAGCTCTTAGTTTTACTGATCTTCTCTATTGTCTTTTTAGTCTCTGTTTCATTTCTTTTTCTTTTTTTCTTTTTTTTGGGTAAGGGGAGTAGGGAGGTAATTATATTTTTCTTTCTTTCTTTCTTTCTTTCTTTCTTTCTTTCTTTCTTTCTTTCTTTCTTTCTTTCTTTCTTTCTTTCTTTCTTTCTTACTTACTTACTTACTTACTTATTAATTAATGCAGGTACTGGGGATTGAACCTATGACCTCATGCATGCTAGGTACGTCCTCTACCCTTGAACTATGTCCCCCTCCCCTCACTTATTTCTGATTTAATCTTTGTCATTGCTTTCCTTCTAAATTTGGGCTTCATTTGTTCTTCTTTTTCTAATTCCTTAGGTTGTAAAGTTAGGTTGTTTGAAATTTTTCTTGTTTCTTGAGGTAGGCATTTATTGCTACGAACTTCCCTCTTAGAACTGCTTTTGCTGCATCCCATAAACTTTGTTATGTTATACTTCCATTTTTGTTTGTTAAAGTATTTTTAAATTTCTCTTTAGATTTCTTCTTCAATCCACTGGTTGTTCAGGAGCATGCTGTTTAACCTCCACTATTTGTGACCTAAAACCATAAAGCTCCTAGAAGAAAACATAAATGGTAAACTCCTTGACAGGTCTTGGTGATGATTTTTTTGAATCTGACACCAAAACAAATGCACCAAAAGCAAAAATAAACAAGTGAGACTACATCAAACTAAAAAGCTTCTACACAGCAGAAGGAAACCATCAACAAAATGAAAAGGCAACCTACTTAATGGGAGAAAATGTTTGCAAATCCTGTATCTGATAAGGGACAAATATCTAAAACATATAAAGAAACTTGTATTACTCAACAGCAAAAAACCAAACAATCCAATTAAAAAACGGGCAGAAGATCTCAATAGATATTTATTCAAAGAAGACATTCAGATGGCCAACAGATACATGAAAAGTCACTCAACATCACTAATCATCAGGGAAATGCAAATCCAAACCACAAGGAGACATCACCTCACATATCAGAATGGCTGCTATCAAAAAGACAAGAAATACAAGTGCTGGTGAGGGTATGGAGAAAAGGGAACCCTTGTGCACTGCTGGTGGGAATGCAAATTGGTGTAGCTACTACGGAAAATAGTATAAAAGTTCCTCAAAAAATTAAAAATAGATTCAAAAAATTAAAAATAGAACTACCACATGATCTAACAATTCCTCTTTTGGGTAAAAATGAAAATGAAAACATTGAGTCAAAAAGCTATATGCACTCCCATGTTCACTGAACCATTATTTACAATAGCCAAGATAAGGAAACAACCTAAATGTCCACTGATGTATGAATAAAGAAACCATGGTATATACATAAAAAGGAATATTATTCAGCCATAAAAAGAATGAAATCTAGCCATTTGTGACAACATGGAAGGATCTTGAGGGCACTAGGCTACGTGAAATAAGAAAAGAACAAATACTGTATGACTTCACTTAGTATGTTTTCTTATCTGTAAAATGGGGAAGACTGTGATATGGCAGTGGTGTGGCATCCTCAGAGTGTTGTGAAGATTAAATTACGCATATGGAACCACTAACACAGCTGCTGGCACACAACAGGCTGTCAGTAAATGCTAACTGAGAAATATTAAAGTCCCTAGAGATGGAAATACAAGAAGAGTCTGGATAAGGCTGGACGGCCTGCTGTTGGTGATGTGATGGAAAGGACTTTGCTTTAGGAGAGGCAGAGGATGGCTGCTCTGATCTCTGGTTTTGAGGCTTCAGGGTTTCGTGATCTGAAATTGGAGATAACTCATGCTACTACTGTACCCCTGGTCAGGAAGGTGAGCTCAGGGAAAGATTCAGAGATGCAAAGGCACAAGGCCAAGGCACCCTGGTTGCTGGCCGGAGTGCTAAGATGATACCTCGGATCTATTGCTCTCCTTTCCCGCTCTACACTGCCGTGCTGTCGGAGAAAGAAAGGCCAGGACAGCAAATGTGGGCAATACCCACAAAAACTTTTTCCAAGTCTTAGCCAGGTGTAAGGTGGGTCTGCACTGACCTGTAGTGAAAAGAGAGAGAGAGAGAGAGCGAGAGAGCGAGTGTGCGAGCCCGCGTGTGCTGTGCCAGGTACTGAATTAGCTAGAGAAACCCAACTGTCCCCTAACTTCTTACACACTGACACAGTGCAGTCTTCGCCAACATCTACACCCAGGTTCCTGGGTGTTTCTCTCTCTGAGTTTAGCTCTAGATCATCAGAAAAAGTGCGGGAGGTTTTGTGGTTTGTATGTATGATAAGAAGCATTGTGATGATCAACAGGCACAGGAAAAGATGCTCAATAGAGTTAATTATCAGAGAAATGCAAATCAAAACTACGAGATACCACCTCACACTGGTCAGAATGGCCATCATTAAAAAGTTCACAAACAATAAATGCTGGAGAAGGTGTGGAGAAAGGGGAACCCTCCTACACTGATGGTAGGAATGTAATTTGGTGCAGCCACTATGGAAAACTATGGAGATTCCTTAAAAAACTAAAAACAGATTTACCATACGACCCAGCAATCCCACTCCTGGTCATATGTCTAGAGGAAACTAATGTGAAAAGATACATGCACTTCAATGTTTGCAGTAGCACTATTTACAAGAGCCAAGACATGGAAGCAACCTAAATGTCCATCAACAGATGACTAAAGAAGTTGTGGTGTGGGTGTGTGTTTGTGTGTGTGTGTGTGTGTGTGTATTAGATACTCAGCCATATAAAGGAATAAAAGAATAATGCCATTCACAGCAACATGGATGGACCTGGAGATTGTTATACTAAGTGAAATAAGCCAGAAAGAGAAAGAAAAATACGATATGACATCACATATATGGAATCTAAAAAAAAAAAAAAAAGACACAAATGTACTTATTTACAAAATAGATACAGACTCACAGACATAGAAAATAAACCATGGTTACTGGGGGAGGGGGCGGGGAAGGGGAACTACACAGAAATGGATTCACATGGTATGTACTCTTCTGTTTCTGTGTTCTTTCATGCAAAAAAAAGTCTCTGAGATTTGTCCATGTTACTGCATTTGTAAGTATTTAATTTGTAAGTATTTGTAAGTATTTAATTCTTTTTGGCAGCTACACAACATTCTGTTTTTTGATATACCATAAATAACTCATCCATTCTCCTGTTGATGGGCATTTGTGTAGTTTCTAGCTGTTGGCTGTCAGGAATAGAATTGCCATGAATATTTTCATCCATGTCTTTCACGGGACACAGGCACTCATTTCTCTGGGGTATACACCCAAGAGTGGGTTACAGGGTAGGTACATACTGAGCTTTAGTAGGTTCTGGCAAATCACTTTCCAGAGAGGCTGTGGTGATTTACACCTCCCAGCAGCAGTATGTGGGGACTCCAGTCACTCTGCATTCCCACCAACATTTGGCCTTCAGCCCTTTTAACTTCAGCTTTTCTGCTGTGTGTGCAGCACTCTGATCACAGTGTCCTTTTGTATTATGAGAAGTGACGGAGAGCAACTTTCACATGCTCGTTGGTTTTCTGTTCCACTGCTCTTTTCTCTTTTTGTGCAATTTCAGTTCAAGTCCTTGTGCCCATTTTTAAGAGGTTGTTTGTCTTTTTCTTATTGATTTGTAGGAGTTCCACACACACTTTTCACGAGTCCTTTGTCGTGTGTGTGTGTGTGTGTGTGTGTGTGTGTGTGTGTGTGTGTGTATACATATATATGTATCTCTTCTCCCAGTAGGTAGCTTGCTTTTTCACTTTCTCAATGGTAACTTTTCAATAAAGAAAATTGCTTAACTTTAAAGAAGTCCAACTTAATGTTTTTCTTTTACAGTTAATGCTATTTGTGTCCTGTTCAATGTCATGAAGACATTTTCCCTCCAATATAATGAAGATATTTTCCTGAATTTTCTTCTACTGATTTACTTTGCATGTTTAGGTTGACCTTAATTTGGGGGTACACTGTGAGCTAGGCATAAAGACTTTTTTCATGTATATCTGGCTGTTCTGGTATCATTTGTTGAAAGGACCACCCTTAGCCCACTGAGTGCACTGGTGTCTTTGTCATAAGCCAAGTGACCACATACGTGTGGCTCTATCTAGACTCGTTTCCCCCTCAACTAAAACATTTTGCTTTTCTCTATTGTGTATCTGCTTTCTATTTCATTAGGTTTTTGTTTCTGTTTTCATTTTTCCTTCTATTTTTGTTGATTTACTTTGTTTTTGCTTTTCCTAGCTTCTTAGGTCACTGATTTTCAATCATTCTTTCTCTAAAATATGCATTTATGGCTGTATGTTTCTCTATATGTGGTGCTTTACTTGCATCCCACAAGCTTTGCTACATTGCATGTACATTATTGTTCTGTTCAAAATATTTTCTAATTTATGTTGTGGTTTTTCTTTTTCTTTTTTTTCGGTCCCATGGCTTATTTAGTAGCATTTCCAAACATTAATTTCCAAACAAGGAGTTATCCTTCTGTTACTGATTTCTGGCGGAATTCCGCTATGGTCAAAGAAAAGCTCTGTCTGAGTTTAATCTTTTTAAATTTGTTGAGATTGGCTTCATGGTCAAGCATATAGTCTATTTCCATAAATGTTCAATGTACTCTTGAGAGGACTGTATATTCTCCTGTGGCTGGCTGTAGTTTCTGTGAATGTAAATCGGGTCAAGTTGGTTAAAAACGCTCTTCAAATTACCTGTTTACTTATTTCTGCCTGCTTGCTGAGTCAGTTTTTTGAAGGTATGATTAGAACTTCCAGTTGCGCCTCTGGATTTCTCTATTTCTCCCTTTAGATCTTTCCATTTTTGCTTTATATATTTTGAAGATCTATTAGGTACCTACAAATTTAGTATTGTTGTGTCTTCCTTTTCAATTGACTCATTTATTATTAAAAAGGTCCTTCTTTATCTTCAGTAATATTTCTTGCCTTAAAATTTATTTTGTATAATATTAATATAGTCACATCGTTTTCCTTTGGTTAGCGTCTGTAAGGTTTATCTGCTTCCACTCTATTACTTTCACAGTCTGTATCCTTCTCAGCTTTACTTTAACAACAATTCTCCAAGCTTTGGAAGGACTAATCCAGGTAAGTGCTGGAGGATAAGCGCGGTTTAATTGAAAAGGCCACTTTCCGTGTGCAAGAGCCAGAGCGGCAGCGTCGCACTTGCTCTGCTCTGGGGAGCGCGGGGAAAACTGGGGGCTTCCCGTGTCCTCGAGGAAGGCCCTGCAACAAGTACTATCTAATGCGCTTCTCAGGCTTCCCAGTAAGAACACTCAAGAGCCCTTTACAGAAAAAGAAGCTGATGGTGGAGAACGGTCTTCTGGACCCACATATTCACTTGGATCTACAATCACAGAATCTACAGGCTGGTAAAGGCCTTTGTGGTCTCAGCTCATGCAAATCTCAACTGGGTGACGGAGTGCCTTCCCAGAATGCTCACCAAGTGGCCTGCTGGCTCATGGGCTCACGAGGCAATACCTTCCATCCTCCACAGTGTACTTGTAAGAAAGTTCTTCCTTTTATTGGGCTCAGATCAAATGTTCTTCACTGTAATATCCACGCAGTATTCCTAATCTGTTCTCAGGACTTCACAGAAGTACGATTTCTCATCCATATGATGGCCCTTAAGAGATGTGAAAACTGTGGCCACGCCCCCTTCCGTTTTTTTCTCCTCTTGTTCCTTCTTCAACTGTTCCACATATTACGCTACCTTCAGACCTCTCACCAGTGTGGACGCTCTCTTCCTTATAGATTCTGGTTTGTGGCACTCAGATTTAGTCCCGACGTTTGTGGTGAAACACGACCATTCAGAGCAGAGCTGGACTATAATCTCCCTCCCTCTGGACCTCTGCTTCTGCTAATTCAGACTGAGAACTCACTCATAGGTTCAGTGGCCACAACTCATTCTCAACTAAAAATCTTGGTTTTCTTCACCCTCCATGTGAGATTCAGGTTAGACCTTGGCTAATGATACTATAACTCAGCGGTCCTTTCTTCCCACAAATGATCACCTGGTTTTATGCCCACCTATTTAGCAAAATGGGGGTGAGAATTCTTGCACTGTTATCATCACGGGGTTACTGGGAGGCTGAACTATCAGATCTGAAGATGTTCCATGAGCTATAAAGACTGTTTCCATGTAAGACAGCTCTGTCTGGTTATCAGGCCAGGAATTCCTGTCACTCTAAAATGGTCTGACCTTGTCTGTCACCCATAATGACTAGAAAACAGACCTGTGAAAATCAACTTTTTCTGCTGAGGCCCATACAAGCCATTACGGACCAGGTTTTCTGCCACTTTCTCTAACACCTTGGTTTAATGAGAATCTCTTGTGTTCCTGGCTAATGTGCCCCCGCCACCGGGGAGAGTCTCAATCACGTTCTAGGGGTCTGTCTGACAAACACACAATTCCAAGTGGAAGGCTGGGCTGGTAACTGCTCTGTCAGGCCCTAGGAAATCTCTAAGTTCGAGGCAGCAGAGTCTCTTTGAATTCATCCAGAAGATCACTGAGGACTGCTCCCAGTCCCTTCCTGAATGGGGAGAAGGTCTCCTCCCAGATGAGCCCTGACACGTGATTTCCTCTGAGGGAGGCAGGGAGGCGTTGAGGCTCCTGAGAACAAGGTTCGTGCAGGTTTCAGGGGATCCCATTCTCCGGTCCCAAGCCCTCTCCAGCACACTGTGGGACCTTCCGAGCGTGCCCTGCAGGGCAACCAAAGAGCATGAAGGGAACGGCAAGTTTGTTGTGATAGAAGCACCCACCCCGGGAACACCCCCTGTGACTCAGGAACCACACTGGGTGATGGACCTTGTGTCAAAGGGGAGTACTAGGGTGGCACGGCCCTGCCAGCCCCGCCCATGGGTGTCAGTGAAACGTGCAAGATGTTTTGGTTGTCACCATAATTGGGGCTTAAAGGTGTTGTATATTCTGCAGTGTATGGTGCAGTGAGCCTCTAAAAGGCAGAGCTAGAATTGATGAACTAGAAGAACAGGGAAGCAGCTTCTAGAAGGTTCCCAGAACAGCCTTCCTACCAGAGAGGAGCATCAACAAGGGACAGGGATGCCCCGGAAGGTACCCAGAGTTCCTGGTTAGACAGACGACCTTCTGTCAGGGGTTCTGAAGTAAGGATGTCCCTTTTAGCCACAAGAAATTGAAACTTAGCTAAGACTACTTTGGCCACAGCAGAGACCTATTTAATAGGCAACACGCTAAAAATAGAGTCCTAAGTTTCTGTTCTCTCTTTTCTATTTTCTCACATGCTGGTTCTGCTGAGATAGCGGTTACCCTGCTGCTCACCACCTCAGCCAAGGCCTGGCCGACAAAGGATGCCAGAAAACGCTGTCTCAGGCAGAGGTTTTCAGAAGCGCTAAACTACAGATCAGCTGATTTCGTTGCTAAAAACTTCCTCGTCAACTTCTAAGAAGGGGCTGAGGTTCCGACCAAAGTCACCGTGGTTAAGCTGCACAAGCCCTTTCTCCATGTCGCTGTTTTGGTCCACCTCACGTCAGACCACTGTGTCTTAGTTATGTGTACACGACTATCCCTGACATAGGTGGACTTATAATTATTTATTTGCACAGGTACTTACCAGGTACACTCACAAACCATCTTGCCTGATCTGCCCAGGATGTCCTAATAGAGAAACGATCTTCAAATCACCTTGATATTCCTTGCAAAGTAAGACTTTCGGGGTTGGTAGACCAAAAGTCTTCACAGCTTTATTACTTATGGGTGTGCAGGCATAGAATAATACTAACACATTCGTATGATACATTTCTTAAAGCTGTTTCACATCTATCACTTTATTTATATTCTAATATGACAGTAACACAGTGAGGTAGGCAGGGGGTGGATTACTGTCTCTGTAAGACAGATGTGAAAAATGAAGCTCAGAAAAGAAAGTTGGCTGAAGGCGTTACACTTGGAGTGCCAGAAGACAGGGTCAGACTTTGAACACAGACCTTCTGACTCTAAACCTTGACCTTATTGTCTTCTAACCTCTTTTCACTGCACTGTGTGTGTCTGTGTGTGAGTGTGCATGTGCGCTTGTGTGCGCGCGTGTGCGCACCTGCATGCGTGCTGAGGGCTCGTGGGTCTAGGCTGTTACTCCAGCACTCACCTGCTGATCCTGAAGCTTGACTCCCACGACTCTGAAGGTGTTGCTGGCAGTGTTGTGGTAGATGTTGATCCGGCTGAATCCCTGCTGGCCAGGTTTGATTGGTACCCATTTCTTACTGGTGTCATCGTAGACCATCACGGAAGCCCGGGCTTGGCAGATACTCTGTTCACTGCAGGGCAAGAGAAAACATAAGCGTCAGCCTCAGCTCCGAGGGATGGACACTGGCTTTGCCTTTCTCAAAAACAGAGGCCAACTGCTACTTGACACAAAGCAACCTCTAGTTGCCCGAGCTTCCAACTGTCTCTGGAAGGGCTGCTCTGTGAGGTGACGAGGGTTGATTCTCTAAAGACCATGGGACTGGAGAGGAAGTTCTGTGCTGAAGTTTTCAATAGCAGGGGAGAGACTCACAGCTTTGCCTTCAGGGGAAAAGGTGCTTGAATGAGAAAGGAATCACAACTTTAATTTGACAACTGTCTACAATATTCTAGGCATGGTGTAAATAACACAACAAATTATTTAAGGGGAAATCAGTGATGCGCAAAATAGGCATGGTTTTTCCCAGGAGACAGCCAGCGCACGCTGGTGGAGAGAAAAAAAGAAAAGCCAAAAAAAGGCACTATGCTCTGTCTTCTGAATTTCAGACCCTGAAACCATGTATCTTTTACAAGAATATTAGGAGGCCCTGTTCCCCTAGCTAAGTCTTTGGGCTCTAGCCTCACAAAGTCTGGCAGCAATCAGAGTAAACTGTACACAGAATCAGACAGACCTTGGTTCAAATCAAGTCAGAGTTCCATCCCAACATTAACTAACTTCGAATCAGGCCACGGGCTGCGGTGCGTCACCTGCTGCCACTGATACACTCGGCAAGCGGGCAAGTGGGCGTGCGCTCAGATACCGACTCAGCGGCGGGGAGAGGCCCTGAGAGGCAGCACCGTGTTAGCTAACAAGGTGCAGACCTGATTAAGTCAGAGGAATCGGAGCTGGAATCCCAGCTCCACCACTTACTAGCATGAGACACAGAAGCCCTTAAGACGCCTCTGGGGAAGCCAATCCAGGAAGAGCTGTGAGATGAACCCCTTGCGTGACGGCCCTGGGCCACCACCCTTCAGATCTCCTTCAAAGGAGCCTGTTAGGGAAGCAAAGCTGACCAGTGGCCCCAGTCGCTGCCCCTCTGGACGCCCATGTGTGCACAGAGGCCACGTTCTCTGGGCCGCTCTCCGCCAATGACTCAGTGTGGCAGGGCTACCTGGGGGTGGGGTGGGGGCAGCCTTTGCTCCGGGCCTCCTCCTCATCAGCCTGGCCCAGACCCTCTCAGAATGCTTGTACTCAGTCCTCCCAGCCCCCTCCTTCCGCAGACGCAGACTGCATGGTGGCCTGAGGCTCTCCAGGCCTCTCCCTCCACCCTTCCCTGATGTTCTGATAAACCTCTGGTATCTAACCGTCTGCAGGGTCTCGGAGTCTGCTTCTTGGAAGACCCAGAGTGACACCCTCTGCTACAGTGCAGGCTCCCCAAGGGCAGGGACACGCCGGTCTCATCCCCGCCGTGGCTCCAGGACCGGGCGCGCACAGTAGATGCCTGATGAATGCGGACTGTGGTGAGAGTGCCAGAGACGACCTAAATCCTCCATGTTCAGGACAACAGCAGCCCTAAGTGCACACCCAGCCTCTGAACAAACGCCGGCAGCGGGGAACTCAGCGCTCTCCAGAGCAGCCCATCCTGTTGTCCTAACAGTTGGTTTAATCGTCAGGCAAGCCCTCCTTGTTCTGAGGGACCTCCGCTCCCTGTCCTCCACAGTTATAGAGGTAAAAGTTCTGGAGAGCTCTGCCAGTCCAGTAGACAACTGAAGGGACGTCTTGGTTCTTCCAGCCATTCTTCGCACAACAAAGCTAAAGCCCCCTGCCACCCCAGGCCCCTTCCCCTAGAGAGTCCTGGTCTGCCATGTGCTCTCTGGGTGCCTGGGTCCTACTGTTGGCAGGACGCCCCTGTCTTAGTCTGACAAGCACAGACGCCAGTGAGTCCAAAAATACCCAGCGATGCAGAGATGAACATACAGCCCTGCTCTCGGCGCGCTCACAGCTACTCGGGAAGTTAAGACAAGCGATTACACACCTTGCTCAGCCCCCAGGGGTTGGGGGAGCCAGGGAAGGCTTCCTGAAGAAAGGGCTGCGTGGGCTTAAAGACAAAGAGCTCTCAACCCCAGGCGGGAGGAAGGGGATGTGGGGCTCCAGGAGGGGGAGGAGCAGCCAGCAGAGCCGGGGAGGCGAGAGCAGGGTGCTGTGTGTGCGCGCTCGGGGGCTCGGGGGCTGGAGCTTGCCTGGGGACACCATGCACACCCGCAGGGCTGTTCGCGGCAGGCGATGTGGCCGCGTGCTCGCCGCTGTGCATGCCCCAGGAAGGTGCTTGAACACCATCCCTATTTTTCAAATTGTACTTATACAGTCGCAGGTTCCCTTGTTGTTGTTTTTTAAGCGCTTGTAGCTTTCAAATTTAACTTGTGGCTAATAAAAATCCCTATTTTTATCCCATTTGAATAGTGCTTGTCTGTTTCTGCTTACTTTATTACCACTAACAAAACCTAAATGCAATAAAATACCTGCTTACTTAAGATGCATCTTATTATTATCCCTTTGGGATGTCTGGTTTGTTTTAAAGGAGTCAGCATTTCATTTATTTTATTATTTTTCATTTTTTAAACATACAATTGACAGGTAACATTATATTAGTTTCAGGTACACAACAGTGATTCAGTATTTGTATGTATTGCAAATGATTACCACAGTAAGTCTAGTTAAAATCTGTCATGACACATAGTTATGCAATTTTTATCTTGTGTTGTTTTGTTTTAATAAAATCTTGATTGCTATCCAGCCTAGACATTGCTCCATGTATTTAACTGTCTTCTCAACACCTTTGCCAGGACAGACACAAACTCCTCACTGCAGGCGAACTCCACAGGCATCGCACACTTCATCTGTCTACATCAGTTATCCTTTGAGGAAAGTTAATCTGGTAGACAAAATATTTTCTTTTTAAAAATTATCCACTGAAGGAATGACTAAACTTTTAAAACACATTCGTACAAGATTTCCTTCACTAAATTACAAAGACCATTCCTACCCCCAGCGCTGGCCCCGCACAACGTGCAGACGCAGCCCCCGGGCGCCCACTCCTCTGGTCCCACGTGCAGCAGACAGGCGAAGCGGGCGGAGGGGAAGCTGACCTCTGCCAGGCGGCCTCTACAGGAGCGACCACCACTGACCGGTGGGGGAAAGGCAGCTGAAGGACGCTCTGCAGTTTGTTCCACATGGTGCTGAACTGCCAGGTTGAGGGACCTTTTCCCCCGGGACTTAACAGATGGTTCTGAGCAGTGGATACAACCAGAGCTCCTCCCCTAGAAGAAGGCTCTCTGAATAAGCAGTCCAATCCCACTCTCATTCTGGGCTTCCGCACAGGTATTTGTGGGCCCTGTGAAAATGCAAGCCTGTAGCTCCCCCCACCCCACCCCGAGGCATATGAGACATAAACTAACAAAGCTCTGGACAGCCCTTCGTCAGGAGCTTAGAGGAGACAGCGCGCGTGACTCTGGGCCTCAGTTTCCTCATCTGTCCAAGGCCAGCCTGACCTCAGGGTCCCTCAGACAGCGGGGGGGGTCTGCACCAAGCTCCGCCCATCCCCCACGTCCCGTCACTGGCCTAGCAGTTACCTCTTCTGGACCAGACGTCAGAGACCGCTACTGGACACCTTCTGAACTCTCTCACTGAAAAAGCAGCAGAGTGAACATACCCCGCACTTCCCGCGTGCACCTGTGAACCTGCTCAGGGTCTTCCTGGCCCTGACATCAGAAAGCACTGACGCACCTGGGGAGGAAGCTAACACTTGGGACACACCTGCAATGCACCCCCCGGTGAAGCGAGCCTGACGTCAGTCTCTGTTCCTTCTGGAAAAGCGCAGGGTCCACGTCCCATCAGCTGTCGGACTCCCACTCCACCGCTCCCTGCCTGACTGGGAATGAGGTTTCTGAAACTCTCACTGCTGGCAGGCCAGGCTCCCTCCCGTGCAGCACGGTCAACGTGGAATTCCTTTCCTCTCTATGATATCTTTCAGGGCTTTGCCAGGCGTTTACTACAAAAACTTGAAGGACAGAGTGTAATATTATAAAGTAAGGGAAGGATGCAAAGCCAAAAAGAGAAGAGACAGCAACAGGGCCAACCACAGAGGCTGGTTGGAAAACAGAGTCCAGGGTCGAGCCTGGAGACTGTTCAGCACCTTAAGGAGGGAGACCGAGTCCCACAGCACATTTCTGCCTCCTCCCAGAGCACCTACAGTACGTCCTGCTTCTCGCTGCCTACCCCACGAGACGAGGAGCTCCTTGAAGGCAGGCCCTTCGTTGCTTTCCCTTTTGTAAACTCAGTCCCTTGGATGCTGCAGACACCACAAACTGCTTGTTGAATACATGCCTCTCTAACTGAATAGTGTGCCCGTGGGAACATTCCATTACAATCCCACTCCATTTATTCTCAGAGACAGAGTAGCTGCCAAACAAAAGCATCTGCTGGAGATTGCCATCAGGTTCTGCCCACACCACCACCACCCCGCCCCCAGCATCTGAGAGCCAGGAAGCCGCAAGGCTGAGGGTGGGCCCTCGGTGAGGCTGCTGCACCTTCGGGTTCAGGCCTGGGGGCAGAGATCCACTGCTCCGGGGAGGGGGCTGCCCTCCCTGGCTCCTCCGCAGGTCCCTGGGAGCCGATCCAGCTGCCTGGATCCCTCACTGGAGGAGGATGGTCAGACCTCACCCTCCCTGCTCAGCTCTGGCGGCTCCGCAGACAGAACAACGCATCACACTCTGCCTTGCACGTGGCTGACCTTGTTGCCCTGGCAGGTCTGGGAACCCAGGTCCGCCTGGGGCCGAGGGGCCGAGGGGCCTCCTGGGAGGCAGGGCAGGACATCCAGCGCTAAAACCAGGACAGTCCCAGGCAAAGCAGGGTGAGTGGTTACCATCCTGGGAGCTCCCCCCCAACAATGACTATCAGAGGATTAAACACCTAACAAAGACCCACAGAAGGCAAGTCTGGCTGATGTAAGCTGATAGGAGCTGGCACCCACTCCCGGCTCCCAGCTGCTCCCTCCAGCTCACTTTCTCTTCCCTCGAGCTGAGAAATGTGATACCTGGCAAACAGACCTTCAGTGCAGGGCAGGGCCCGACAGCGAATGGGATGAACACAAGTTACCCAGCGGGTGGGGAGTCACTCTCCCAGGCCACACAGGAGCAGGCACTCAAGGAGAGTCCACGGGCACAGCAGGGCTTGGAGGCCTGGCGCAGGGCGGGGCGGCCTCACTCTGAGAGGCGACCCTGACTATGGGGGCCGTTGCCACACTCCCCCCTGGGCATGAGTGACTCGCCTCTAGGGTGACCTTTTTTCTCCTAATGAGAACAGACCTAAAACAGGTTTGATGTTTCATTCTAAACTTAAAATGTTTATTCTGAAATACTTCATGCCTGGCAGAAGTAGGTTCCCATGATCACACCACTCAGTCCAGGAAATGAGGCGTCACCTCAGAAAGCTGTTTAGCTCAAGAAGCCCCTGCACCCCAGGGCCCTCCTCTCTGCCCAGGGAGCCACATCCTGAACTGGGTGCTTCCCGATTCTACGCCGGCCTTTTGCGGTCCTGTCACATAACCGAACACTTTGCAGAAGTGGTTCTCAAACTCCTTTGGTCTCAGGACCCCTTACACCCACAAAAATTATTGAGGACATCAAAAAACTTCTGCTTATGTAGGTTAAGTCTATTCGTATTTGCCACATTTGAAATTAAGAATGTTTTAAAGCACGAGCACGCGTTTCCTTAGCTGTCACAGTGACAATGTCAACACACGCCACGCAGCCTCTGGAAAATTCCACCGTGCTCTCGTGAGGGAAAAGGCAGATAATGCCTCAGTATTATTATAAACACAGTTTTGACTTACAGACCCCTAGAAGGGTAGGTCTTCTGATCACATTTTGAGAACTTCATTACAGCAATGAAAACAATAAATTAGATCCGCATATATTAACAGGCAGAATCTCAAATGATGATGGTTTAAGCCTGGTTTTTGTGAGTGTTAGAAATAAAGAAAGGCTGTGGGTAAATAAACAGTAAGTTCAGTGTTAAACCCAGACATCCTTCCTTCCATCCAAGTTGGCTGGGAGGGTCAGACAGCCCCGTCAAATGCGGTCAAGACTGTTTGCCTTTTCTCCACTATGATGCCACCGTTCCAGATGCCTGGACAGCTGGCTCCTCTTTTCTGTGAAGTCTAGTGGAATCTGGAACAAACACTTCCACCAACTGTTGAGAGAGTCTGATACTCTGAGTCTGAGCCAGTCTCAACTCCTTCCCACACTTTCTTTCGAGGCCACAGTGGGGCCCTTTCCCTGGGGGGGGGGGGCATCTGAAGGTCACGTGGACATGAGGGCTGCTCCAACCTCAAAAGCATTTACAAATTCCAATACACGCCTGTATCCCCGAGTCTGTGGCTCTTATCACTCGTGGGATTGGAACGGGCTGCACCCCAGCCTTGGGACAGCTGTAGAGGTGGGGCGGGTCAGGGATGGGGAACACATGCACATCTCTGAGGGGAAAGCCACAGCCTGGGAAGAGACCGGCTGCACCCTGGGCTGACATCCGCAGTGATCAGCAGGGGTCGGCTCTAATTCCCATCTAAGTCAGTGCGTGCCGTTCTCTGGGCACAGGGGTGATGCAGACCTTGCCCTGGAGCCCTAGGCTCGGGGGGAGGTGGGGAACGAGCAGACTGACTGACAGAGAGAAGCGTGGGCGCACAGGAGGGCTGAGGAGGTCTCCCGTCTCTCATGGGGTTAACGTGTGAAGTTGGAGGCTACAAAGAACAACAGAGATTAGGAGGCCTTGATTCTAAATTTGACTATAATTTTGGGGCAAGTTCCTTCTAGAGGCTATGGCTAAACTTAGCTTTTGAAAACACAAGAGACCTGGCTTCAAATCCCAACTCTGCCAACTGATGCCAGTGTGACCTGGAGTGAGTAAGCTGACCTAGCTGATCTCTGTCTCTACCAGTGAGATGAGGATAACAGTGTAACCCCTCCGAGGATGAGGGTTAAAGACAACATATGTCACATCGTATCATTAGCGTAACGTGTGGCAGATAACACTCAGAAAAGGGCACGGCTGTTACTTTCCACTTTTATGGGTTCAGTTACCGAAATGAAACCACCGGAGCAGACCAGTTCTCAACCATTTCCTGCCCCAGGACCCCCGGGGAGCGCCCCGCGCTCCCCCGAGGATAACCTGGAACTGTTACGGGAGTAGTGTCTCTCCACCGGAGACACATCGGATTCTCTGAATTGAAGACGACAGAGAAGCTTTGAGACGCCTGCCAGATGATTTGGCTACACATCCTGGGAGAGTAAATGGACAACACGGACTCTGAAGGCTTGTCTGGTTGCAAGCTGCTGGGACTCTGACTCGTCTGTGGGGACAAGACGTCAAAGGAAACACCAGCTGCTCTCAGAGACGATCTCCCAAACCCCGCAGCAAGGCCGAAGGTGTGGGCTGGAGGGCTGTGGGGTGGACCGGGCTGCATGAGACTTCTTACACCTTTGCGTATTCAAGATCTGAAGGACCATGGAATAAGTGGTAATTACCATGTCCCGGCAGCCAACCGACCATCGACTGTACAGGAAGCCTCGGCTCTGCCTCCCTGGCCGCTTCTCTGACGCGCCGAGCAGGAGCCCCACTGGGCAGCAGCTCCGCTGGCCCAGCCATCTCCAGTATCATCATCAGAAGCAGTTAACTCAGTCCAGCAACCTAACAAATGTGTGCTGCCAGGCCCTGTTTCAGGCACTGAGGATACTCTACCAGCAAAAACAGACAAAAATCCCTCTGCTTTTGAATTCACATTCTAGAGGGGTGGAGACAGACAACAAGTAATAAATAAGTCATATAAGATGTTAGAAGTTGCTAAGTGCTTTTAGAAAAACCACCAACCAACCAAGCACAACAAGGACGAGAGGGAGACAAGGGAAGGGACTGGAACTGTCTGGCAGAAAGGGTCACACGCATCACTCCCTCCTGCGGCTTTTCCGCTGAGCTCTGGTACCAGTTCGCTCCGGCTTAGCTTGGCCTCGTTCAGCCAACTCTCCCCGGGGACCTGTTCTGCACCGGCCGGCTCAACACCCCCACCCTGACCCCAAGCTGGCACGCGGGTGTGCATCTGCCTTCCCCACCGTCCTCCAGAGTCAGGTTTGATTCATTTCCTTCCTTCACACCCACCCTGGATCCTTCAGGCGGTCGTGGAGGCTCCCAGACAACCTACTGAATCTGGCTACTTTCCAGCGACACCGTGGCTCCAACACTAGCCCCAGTCATGGCCACCTCTCACCTGCGTGACCACACACGTCTTCCTGCCTCTGTTTTTGTCACACTACAGGCTGTTATCCACTCGGGGGCCACACTGACTGTTCTTAAACCTCTATCGGATATCTTTTCCTTGTGTAACGCCCTCCAAGGCTTCCCACTACACAGCGATGCCAACCTAGGTTCTCCCGGGCTCCAGGCCATAAGGTCTGGCTGCTTCTCTGCCCCACTGCCCTTCACTACCCTCTCATGCTTACAGCTTCACGCCCTATTCCTTCCTGACCCTTGAACTTGGCAGACTGTTCCCACCTCAGGGCCTTTCCCCTTGCTGTCCTCCCTCCCCGTGTGACCCCCCAAGCTTTCACGCTCATGCTTTGCACCGCGCCTCGTGTCCTCACTGGGGTCTCGAAGGAAAGGCTCCACTCGGCGTGAGCGGTGGCCCTTTCTCTACCATGTCGCTCTCGCTGGTCTTTTCGCATCTCTTGGTCATGACATCTCAGCTGTGCGCCCTCTACCTTCCCTGCCCCCAGAATGATTTCAGGATGCCTGACTTCCTGGCCTCTGTCTCCCCAGCACCGAGAGCAGCTCCTCGGTCCCTTTCAAATTAAATCATCCCTGTCCTTCGGAGTTTACCTGAGATCCCACTTCCTTCCTCCTGACAGCCCCCAACTTCTCAGCTCCTGCTGCTCTCCTGTCCACACTCACTAAGGTCTACACTGCATGTGACTTAGGGCTTGTAGTCTCTCCGGTTCCAAGGGTGCTGTTCCCCCACTTGACAAGGCTCCGAGCAGAGACCCCTCCAGCCCAGCGTGTGGGAGCAGAGCATCTGCAGTCAGGAGACATGCGCTCCAGCCTGGGCCCGTCTCTGGCCGAGTCACTCACTCTCTCTCTGCCTTGGCTTCCTCTCTGTGAAACGGGAGCAATGCAAGCAGTACCTGCCACCTTCAGGATCGCTGTCAGAATTGAACGGAACAACGCCAGAGGGAGCGCACCGGACTGCCGCGCGCTCAAGGGAACTCCCAGATCCTAGTCCACAGTTAAGTGCTTCTTGACGGATGGGTGGCCAGAGCTGGACTGACATGTTTTCACGATGCGAAGGCCTCCTGTATCCTCATTACAGGCACCACGGTGACTGGGAATCTGCTGTTACATCTCCGTTCTGTCAGCATGCGGGAAGGCAAATGTCTACAGCCCCTGCAGCTGCGGTACCTGGGCCCCGCCGGCGCCATGAGTGCGGGCAACCTCCAGGGGGGACGCTTTTTGTCTGGCTGGACCACTAATTCACTCACCAAAGACGAGTTCTGCCCGGACTCTGGGCCTCAGTTTCCTGATCTGTGTACCTCAGAGCTGGACTAAATAAGCAGCTTTCAGACTTCGAAGTCATTATTGCCAGCGACACACAACTTTCTTCCTCAAGACAATATTGAGGAAGACTTAAAAAGATAAAAGAGAGTGAATTTGGTTGAAGTGGAGAGTCAGATGCCCAGGGCACCACTAACCTAGATGATCTACTATAGATGGTCTCTACCTTGCTTTCAAGATGGAAACTTCTAAGATTTCCACAATTTTAAAAAATTTTTAAAAACTGCTTTGCTTCCTCCTCATTTAGTTCTGAAACTATTTTCTGCAATCAGCAGTTGACAGGATAGAGTAGACTGAGCTTTTCACAGCGTAATTTTCAGCTGGAAATGACTTTGGTCCCTGCCCACTTTGGAAGTTAACATGTCTTTGAGATGGAAAGTCTTGTTTTTCCACAGCTCCAGCCACAAATCCGTTAAAGCTCAAGGAAAATTACTAAAATGATAGAAAACTGGCTGCACAGGAGCAAGAATAAGGCCAATGGTAAAAACAGCGTGTGTCCCTGGCCTTGTGAGCCGCTCACTCGGGCCGAGAGGAAGCAACTCCAACAGCCTGGCCCAGACGGCGCCGAGAGGTGGGAGCACTGCCCTCTCCAAAGCTCCCCTGCGGCCCAGCCCACCGGACAAGCCCTACTTACTGCCCTGTCAACCGCGACCACTCTCTGCAAGATGCTTCCCGGGAGCCTGTGTCGCGCCCTGGGAAACCCCAGTCCAGGCTGTTCTGCTCTGGGTGGGTCTCCTTGCAGTCCCTCCTCAACCAGCCACGCGACCTTGGGCAAGTGCCGCGGCCCCCAGAGGCCAGGCCTGCTCGTCCACAGAACAGCAGCGCTAACCCTTCCGGAGCTGCCTCACCCAACAGGGTGAACACAATCAGATGAGAAAACTGGTGAAACTGCAGTTTGGAAATTTTTAAGGGGAGGAGTTATAATTTCACCCTAAGATGCAAAGCTGCAATGAGTTTATCAAGTAAATGCCCCAAATCCCAGAGGATAAAACCCAGCCCTGTGAACCACAATCTTTCATGAAGTCACAGGGCAGGGGAGAGTCACATCTGCAATATAACCTCAGCTTTAGAAAGTGTGCCCACAATTACAAGTGCAGAATGCAGACCAGCTGCTGCTAAACTACAACATCCTAAGTGATAAGTGACCTAAAGCTGGTCACAAGTCCCTCCAGCGGAGGTCAGGGTTCCGCCGTCACAGCCACGAAGTCTCTGTTACAAAAGGCACGCCAATTCCTCCCTCTGCACAGAGACCGGTACTCAGAGAAAAGCACCCGAGCGCTCTCAGGCCACCCCGAGAGCAGAGGCCCCATCCACGGCACCTCTGAGCCAGACCCCAACCTGTCAGACAGTTCAGAGCCCCCTCCACCACCTGAGGCCGGCATCTGACTTCTGAGGAAGTGCTTCTGACAAAAAGAGCCATTAAAGATAACAGGCATCAAGTGGCCCAGGCCGGTGTGATGGACAGACCAGCAGACGGAGATGCCGGAGTGGATGGAGTGAGCCGTCACAACCTGCTGCGTGACCGCGCCGAAGTCCTTTGCCCTCTGGTCCTCGCCACCCTCTCAGTGTAACGAGGGGTCTGGGAAGGCGTCTAAAGCCCCCTGAGCTCTACCCCATCATGATTCCATGTTTCCCCTGGACGTCCCCCTGTCCCCCGGTCCCTGTACTCACACTGAGGCCATGGCTGCAAGGCTGCAGCACAGGAAGCCGAGGAGGTAAGTCCCGTATTCCCACCAGGCCGGCTGCCAGAGGGCCACAGACCCTCAGAAGGCAGCAACTTGAGTTTTAGATCTACTTAAAACCAAACAGGAAAAGGAAGCTGAACCAGAGACAAAGGGGAAACAAACCCCAGTCAAGAACTGAAACCTGGGTAGAAAATAGAGAAACAAGAGCTCACAGGGCAGAGCACCCCCCCCCCCTCATGTGGGTGGCCGAGAGCCTCAGCGAGGCCTGAAGCTCGGGGGCTTCCTGCCGGGCGAAGCCGGGGCCTGGGACGGGTCAGGGCCCAGCCCCTCCCACCCAGCACAGAACACAGAACAGAGTCGGTGCCCAGGGCTCCCAGACCCGGCATGGGAAGGTGCCCTCGCCCATCCTCCAGAGAATAAAAGACTACCTGATGAGGTTTATACAGCCAGTGAGGGCGTCCTGTTTTATGCTGGTGTGAATTTTGCACATCTGCTGGGGAGACACTTCTCACTCATGGTGATGTTTCTGTCGGCAGCTTAGGGCCTGAAAGGAAAATGTCTGAGGATGATGGAAACCTGGCACTGTCGCTGGCTCATTAAGTGAACCTGGGCTTCCGCCTCCTCAGCTGTAACATGGGGCTAATGATCCTTATTCTGCTGGTCTCCACTGGGTTCTCATGAAGGTGAGATCCATTTCCAATCTTCCATTCAAAATTTATTGAGAACCCACGCAGTGTCACACACTGCTAGGAACTACAGACAAAACACTGACAAGAACAACAGTACTTGTCCTGAAGGCTTTTTACAGTTTAGAAAGGAAGAGACTGATAAGTTAGCAAACTGATGCATTAAAATGTTATACTAGAAAAGAGGAACCAGTGGGAAGAGCTGTCCAGAGTACAGCACAAAAGATCAATGCTAACTGGAGAGCTGACGCCCTCTGATCGTTGAAAATGCATTTTCAAAGGATTTCAACAATACACATTTCCGTTCAAGCAAAGCTTCAGGTTGCCACCCAGAAACTTTGACATACTGTGGTTTTCATTTTCTTTTAGGTCAAAATATTTGCTATTTTCCCTTGTGATTTCTTCTTTTATCCATGGATTATTTAGAAGTGTTTCGTTTAATTTCTAAATATTCGGTGTTCTTATCATTTATTTCTAATTTAATTCTACTGTGGTCAAAGAACATACTGAGTATAATTTCTTCTTCTGTTTTACCTGGTATGGTGGCAATCCTTTTAAATTTATGGAAACTTGTTTTATGGCCCAGCAGGTAGTCTATCTTGGTGAATGTACTATGTGCACAAGAAAAGAAGGTGTGTTCTGAAATTGGGTGCAGTGTTCTGAAAAATGTCAATTAAGTCAAGGTTGTCAATAGCGGTTCAGATCTTCTAATGTTCTTACTGGCTTTTTTATTAACTGAAGTACAATCAATTGCAATGTGTCAGTTTCTGGTGTACAGCACAATGTTCCAGTCATGCATACACATACATACATTCGTTTTCATATTTTTTTTCCTTAAAGGCCATTACAACATATTGAACATAGTTCCCTGTGCTATACAAAAGAAATTTTTTAAAAAAAATCTATTTTTTATATGTAGTGGCTAACATTTATAAATATCAAACTCCCAAATTTATCCCTTCCCACCCTCTTTCCCCAGTAACCATAAGATTGTTTACTAAGCCTGCAAGTCTGTTTCTGTTTTGTAGATGAGTTCATAGTGTCCTTTTCTTTTCTTTTTTTCTTTTTTTAAGATTTCACATATGAGAGATATCACATGGTATTTCTCTTTCTCTTTCTGGCTTACTTCACTGAGAATGACGATCTCTAGGTCCACCCATGTTCCTGCAAATGGCATTATTTTATTCTTTTTTATGGTTGAGTAGTACTTCATCATATAAATATACCACAACTTCTTTATCCCTTACTGGTTTGTTGTCGGTTGATTTTTGAATAATTGTTCTATCAACTGATGAGACAACAGTGTTAAAATCTCCAACCATGATTGCGGATTTGTCTATTTCTGTCTTTTTATTTTACATATTTTGAAGCTTTTGTCAGGTACATACATTTTTAGGGCTATTCTATCTTCCAGATGAACTGACACTTTGATCAGTGAAATGCCCCCTTTTATCACTGGTAACACTCTCTGTCTTTAAGTTCACTTTATCTGATATTAATATAGTCAAACTTTCTTATGCTACTTGCCTGGTATATCTTTTCCCACCCTGTACTGATTTTCTATTGTTGCTATAACAAATTACCTCAAAATAATGGCTTATAACAACACAGATTTATTACCTTAGTTCTGTAAGATATTAGTAGGCCAGCCTTCTGACATAGATCTCAAGGTCTCACTGGGCTCAAATCAAGGTGTTGGAAGTGCTATATTCTCTTCCAGAGGCTCAAAGGGAGAATAATTTCCTGGCCTCTACCCGCACTCCTCGGCTTGGGCCCTTCCTCCATCCTCAGAGCCAGCAACGCATTATCACCCTGACTCTTCCTCCATCTTAAATTAACATTTATCTCTGACTGCTGTTGTCTCTTGTTTTGGTCTTTAACTGTTATTTTTTCCCATCTTTATTGAGTTATAATTGACAAATAAAAATTGTATATATTTATGGAGTGTGACTGAATGCTTTGATACAGACATACATTCTGAAATAATCACCAGTCAAGCTAATGAACATAATCAGCATCTCACATAGTTACCATTTTCTTTTCTTTTTCAAGTTCTCTGCTTTTAAGGACTTCTGTGATTAGACTGGGCCCACTGGATAACCCAGGGTAACTGCCCCATCTCAATGTCCGTAACTTTAATCACATCTGCAGAGTCCCTTCTGCCACCTAAGGTAACATATTTATAAGTTCTGGCGATTAGGGTGGATGGTAGCCTTATACATCCCTTTACTTTCAACCTGCCTCTACTTTTGTATTTAAAGAGTGCCTCTTATAGCTAGTATAAGGTTGAGTTTTTCATTCTCATCTGGTCTGGGCTTTTTCAATTATAATATTTAGTCCATTTACATTTAATTTATTGATATGGTTGGATAAAGATCTACCGTTCTCTAACTGTTTACTGTTTATCTTGTTTATTTTTGGTTCCTCTGCTACTCCTTTCGTGCATTCTTTTCAGTAAACTAAATAATCTAGAATTTCATTTTAGTTTTTCTGTTGACTTTAGCTATACCTCTTTACATTAATTTTAGAGGTTTTTCTAGGGATTAAAATACACGTTTTTAACTTTGTACAGTATACTTAGAATCAATACTTTGTGTAAAATGTAAGAACTTTACAACTGCATAAATCCACTTGCATCCTTAACGGTAATCATATGTATTATATATTCACAATACAATGTCATATATTTTTGTTTAAAATGGTTGTATGTATATTTTTTAATTATTAAAAAAGTCTTTTATATTTACCCAGATATTTATCCTTTCTAGTATTGTTCATCCATTCCTAAATAACTGAGTTGCCTGGTATTATTTTTCTCCAGCTTGAGGAACAGCTATTAGCATTTCTTATATACCAGGTATGCTGGCAATAAATTCTCTTATTCTTCTTTTATTTGAAAAATATCTTTATTTTGCTTACATACTCAAAGGCACTTTTTTTTCTAAGTAGAGAATTCAGAGGTTTTTTCTCCTCCTCCTTTCACCACCTTAAAAATGTTTTTCTACTGTTTTCTGGCATCCATGGAACCTGATGAGAAGTCAGCCACCATTCATATCATCATCCTTCTTCTGGTCACTTTTAGTATCTCCTGTTTTTCTTTGGTTTCCAGCAGTGTGACTATGATGGACTCAGGTGTCATTTTCTTTGTTTTATCCTGCTAGGGGTTTACTGGGATTCTTGGATATGTAAGTTAAGGTTTTTCACCAAATTTGGGACATTTTTGGTAATTGTTTCTTCAAACAATTTCCTTCTGCCCATTCTTTTTTTCCCTCTCCCTCCAAAACTCCAGTTAACACGTGTGTAGAACTCTTGGCATTATCTCACACGTCACCAAGGCTCTGTTCATTTTTTTCAATATTATTTTCCTGTTTTCAGATTAAATGATTTCTGTTGACCAGTCTCCAAGTCCACTAATACCTTTTAGTTCACTGTCTCTGATCCACTTTTAATCTCGTCCAGTGAATTTAAAAATTTCATTTCTAGTTATTACAATTTTCATTTTGCAAATTTTTAATAATTTTCATTTCTCTGTCGAGATTCTCTGTTTGATCATTTTAGCCATTTCCTTTAAGTCTTTGAACATATTTATTGTAACAACTTTGAAGTACCTGTCTGCTAATTCCAACTTCAGAGTCACTTCAGTGTCTACTGATTACTTTTTCCTCTTAAGTACGGATCACATTTTCTGACTCTTTATACGTCCACTAATTTATGATTATATGTTTGTCATTGTTATGATACACTGCAGAATCTAGTGCCATCCATTGAAGGTACTGAGTTTGTCCTGGCAGTCAGGTAAATTACCGGCAGATCCTTTTAGTGTTATCAAGGTTGGATTAATTCTTTCTTAAGTTTTATTTCCTTTCTGAATTTAGCCCTAGGGTGTGGCCCTAACTCAAGGGCATAGTCCTTATTCCTAAAGTATGGCTGTTCTGGGATCACAACTGAACACCTAGCTGCTCAGTGACGTCTGTTCATTCAGATTGACCAGGATCTCCAACATCTTCCAGCACTGCATGACCTTTGGCATCATCCTACAGCAGGCAATCTGTGCTGGGTCTCACGTAGAGTCTCACTCTACTCATGCACAGCCAGCCCTTAGCCAATAACCCGGAGTGAATCCCCACACAAAACTCTGCTATTCTTGCCCCTACCACAAGGCTTCCTCTTCCCTGTTTCCCTGCCCTACAAAATCCAGCTATTTCAGTAGCCTGGAATTCCAATATCTGACTCCTGAGCTCATGAAGACTAGCTTTTAGCTTGGGGTCCACTATTCTGTGCCAAGACAGGGAAGAGACTCCAGGAAGAAAGCCAGAGTCACTGTGAGGCTTATGACGTGTGCTTCTCCACTCAAGGATCAGAGTATTGTGCTGTCTGTTCAACGCCTGAAAATAGCAAGAATTCACTATTTTGTGTGGGTTTCAGTATCCTTCGTATACTGAGGCATTTTGTATATTCTGTTCAGTTTCTTAGTTGTTTCTGTCAAGGTGACAGGTCCATCACAATTACTCTGTCATGGCTAGAAGCAGAAGTTGATTATGATTATTAAAGTATCAAAGGGTATTCTTTTTCACTTCCTGAGCATTTCCTAAAGAGTACAAATATCTTCATTGGGAGAATGTGTCCTTCACTTTCATTCTTCATTTCCTCTGTCCTCCAAACATGTTACCACTGTCTTTTCTTGGTTTCAATAAGTAGGTAATAGGTAAGAGTGAATCTCTGAGAGGGGAGGGGTTACTTAAAAAAACTCTATCTAGCTTAAATAGAGCACTTGAGTAGAATTATGAGAAGGAGCAAGAAATATGGCAAGATTTATGAAATATGGATTCCAGCCCATGCTTTATTATCGACATGCTCTATGTCCTTGGGCATTCACTTTTTCACTTTTGACCCTCGCTTCCTCATCCGTTCAATGAAAGGACTGGTTGTTATTAATGACTATGGGCTGCAGGTACAGCACCAATTCCTAAATCAGTTATGTCAGGCCAATAGAAAATATTGGAAAAATAGGATAGCAGCTGTTGTTGACACCTGAAGAGTGACTTAGTGAGAGAGTTAAGAAATGTCCTGTTTAAGGTAGTACCTTATGGTTTGTTACTATGAATCGAGCTCAACACCTAGTACACTGCTTAGGATACAGTAGGTACAGGGTAGATGCTGATTGCATGAATGAATATACGAATGAATAAATGAAGGGAAGGGCACCAAGTCTCATACAGGATTTTTTTTTCCCTTCAGCAGTCCTCTATTTTTTAAAAAATTTATTTATTTTTTTAATTATTGAAGTATAGACAGTTTACAATGCTGTGTCAATTTCTGGTGTACAACATAATGTTTTAGTCATACATATACATATGTATATCCCTTTTCATATTCTTTTTCATTACAGGTTACTATAAGATATTGAGTATAGTTCCCTGTGCTATACAGTATAAATTTGTTGTTTATCTATTTTATATACAGTAGTTTGTCTGCAAATCTCAAATTCCCAATTTATCCCTTCTCACCCTCTTCCTCCCTGGTAACCATAAGTTTGTTCTCTATGTCTGTGAGTCTGTTTCTGTTTTGTAAATAAGTTCATTTGTGTCTTTTTTTTTTTTTTTAGATTCCATATGTAAATAATATAATGTGGTATTTTTTCTTTCTCTTTTTGGCTTACTTCACTTAGAATGACAATCTCCAGGTCCATCCATGTTGCTGCAAATGGCATTATTCTTTTTTATGGGTGAGTAGTATTCCACAGTGTGTGTGTGCACGCGCTCACACAACTTCTTTATCCAGTCATCTGTCAATAGACATGTAGATTGTTTCCCATGTCTTGGCCATTGTAAATAGTGCTGCTGTGAACACAGGTGCATGTCTTTTTTAATTACAGTTTTCTCTGGATAAATGCCCAGGAGTGGGATTGCTGGATCATATGATAAGTGTATTTTTAGTTTTTTAAGGAACCTCTATACTGTCCTCCATAGTGGCTATGCTAATTTACATTCCCAACAGTCACACAGGATGCTAAGGCATTTGGCTCTGGATCATGCTCAATAAACAACAACTATACTGACTTGAATTCAAAGAGGTGTTTTCTGTATCTCTAGATCGCCAAAGGAAGCAGAATGGTTGAAAACAAATCAGGGAGCCAGACTAAAAGACACCCTACTCAGGCAATCTAGTTAAGATCTAATTGCTGTGTGGCTTGGGAAAGTCACTTTATTTCTCTGGATCTTAGTTTCCTTTTCTGGGAACAGGCTAACCTCTCTTCTACTTTCTCTCTGTGGGATATTTGAGCATAAAAGGGTCTCTGACTAAGAAATGCAGAAAAAAATATGCTCGTGTAATACTGGCTTTTCATGAGAATTTGCATTTTAAAAAAAGGTAGAGTGTACTGAGTAGAAGGTCCTTGTGTTCTAGGAGTAGAGAAAAAGGGGACAGAGAAATGGCTACACAGCATTAGTCACCGTCATTGACACATTACGACAACTTATTAGCTAGGTTGCAGGGCCAACTGCAGTTCAAGTGGGATTTGCCCTTCAAGATCCAATTTATATATCACCTCTTCAATGAGGTGTTTGTCGCCCCCCAGGCTCTCAGAGAAAATTATTCCTGCTGCTGTGTTTCTTCTGCATTTTATGACATTATCAATTTAGTTGTCACAGATCATTGTCCTTTATGTAGGGACTACCATGTTCTCTTCACCTTTCATAACCACTTGTGCCCAGCACAATTCTTGGTACATAGTGTGTTTTTTGAAATTGTTAAGCTATTCTGCTGCAGAGGCTGGGAAACAAAAAGTACATGAATTATTAGTGGTACAAAGAGGGTACAGATATGTCCTTGTTTTTCAAATCTCAGCATTTGAAAAGGGAATGGTTGAGCCTTGCCTGTAATACCACGGTGCTCCGCCCCTAGGAACTTCTATCCCAACTAATCTCCTGGCCAAGCTCATCTGCAGCATAAGTGGACACTACTAGCCGAGGCAACAGCGGTATTTCCAGGGAAATAACAATGAACTCACAGGGGAAAATTACAACATCTCTGATAAGTGTAAGTGTATAAAACACAGACTTGGTGGGAGGGTATAGCTCAGTGGCAGAGCACTTGCTTAGCATGAACAAGGTCCTGGGTTCCAATCCCCAGTACTTGTTTAAAAAAAAAAAACAAAAAACCCCTGCTCCCTGCCCCCCAAATTAAAAAAAAAAACAGACTTAAAGGCAACAAATGAAGCATCCTGTAATATATAATAAAAAATACGTATTTGGTCTTTGTCCCTGTTTCTGGCTACAGCTCCCCCAACACCTTGGAATTTCCAAGGTATAAACGCAGTGGAAGCATTCTTTGTTATAATACTTGGTCTTTTGTCTGCACTTCCTGAAATAGCTTTGTGTGATAAAAGTGAAATGGGTGCCTTTTGTTATTCATAACAAGCTCCTTTCAACCTGAGTTTATGTTAATGAGGTGACTCTGGGAAAGCCCCTAAGGATGGGGGCTGGTTGCTAGGGGAACCAACCAGAAGACTAGAGAGTTGGAGCTTTCAGCCCCAGCCTGGACCTCAACTTCCAAGAAGGGCAGAGGTACTGAGACTGAGTTCAGCCACCAATGGCTAATGATTTACTCAATCATGCCTATTTAATGGAGCTTCCATAAAATCCCCAAAGGACAGGGTTTGAAGAGCTTCCGGGATGGTGAAGGGACTGTATCCACAAGCTGGGAGGATGGCACAACCTCAAGACCAGGACAGATGCTCCTGTGCTCAGGACCCTTCCAAACTGCGCCTTTTAAATCTTTTCATCTGGTTCTTCACTTGTATCCTTTAATAGCCTTTGTAACAAACTGGTTCCCTGAGTCCTGTAAGCTGTTCCAGCAAAGTGACTGAACCTCAGGAAGGGAGTGTGGGAACCTCCAACTTACAGCCAGTTGGTCAGAAGCCCAGGTAATAACCTGGACTTGTGACTGGCATCTGAACGAGGGCTGGGGAGAGAGCCTTGTGGAACAGAGCCCTTTACCTGTGAGATCTGATGCTACTGTGAAGGAAAAGCCCAGCTGGGCTAACGAGCTAAGTCACAAATCTAAGTGTGATAAGTGTCGGTTTACTGATCTAAGTTCTGTTGGGCTAACTCATAAATCTGAAGTTTAGTGTCAGTTTACTGGGCTAACAAGCTAACTCGTAAATCCAAGCTCAACAAGTGTCAGTAACGTGACCTGTTCCAAACTGATAAGCTCCAGTGTACTGATTCCTTGCTTTTTGTTTGAGCTTTATTGGCTAATAGCCCCATACTTGTAATTAACCCTATAAAACCTCATGTGCACGTCTTGGAGGTGCTCAGAGCTTCGGAGCAGAAGCCCCTCTGAGCCCGCCGGCGTAAAAAATCTGAGTACTCCAACCCTCCGAGTGGTGCTTGTTTCTTGGCTGGCCTGTCATTTCCGTAACACTATCTCCAGGTAAACAGTGTCAGAACTGAGTTAAACTGCAGGACACACAGCTGGCACTGCAGAATTGCTCGATGTGTGGAAACCCCACATATCTGGCGTCAGAAGTGATGGACTGTTGTCATGGAGTAGTGTGAGAGTAAATGAAACACCCAGAAGTGAGTTTTTCCTTTTCCATGGGAAACAGAATTTGGAATTTAATAAGCATAATAAAAGCCATTGGAGAGGTAATATGAGGCGGGAATAAGCAATGAGGAAGAACCAAGCAATTTTTTAAATATAAAAATATAACTGTTGAAATAAAAATACTGAATGGATAGCCTCAGCAGAACTGTCTGAGATGAAAAACATAAAGTCTGGTCAAAGAACTGACCTAGACACATCGGGAAGGGAAAAGAGGAGCACAGGAGAAAAATACTAATTTCTGTGAAAAAGGCATCTTAGAAGGAAAGAAAAACAAAGAGATGAAATATCTGGACTACTAATGACAGAATTTTTCAGAATTCAAGAAAGACGTAAAAGCTCAGACTCAAAAGGCTGACAGGGTGACAAATAGAATTGATAAGTAAAAAGCATAAGTGTGCAGGTGCACACACACACACACACAATGGATTATAATAATATTTAAGAACATTAGACAACGAGAAGATTCTAAAAAGTTTTCCAAGTAAAACCAGATCACCCATAAAAGAACCAAAATTAGACCAGGCTTCTACATTCTAACAAGGATATTATCTTCAGAACGCTGGAGGAAAACCTTTGATACTTACATCTCATACTTAGCTAAACTATTACATAAATGTGAGGGGAAATGTATTTTCAGGTATACAAGATCTCAGAAAGTTTATCAGGTACAGACTTTATTTTGAAGAACTTTTCTTTAATGTATATATTCTAGCACAAAAGAAAATTTCTGTAGGAAGAAATAACAAGATATAAACAGTGGGAACTCACCGCTGGATCCTAGTCAGCCACAGAAAGGAAGCGGGTACTACATGCTACAACATGGATGAACCCTGAAATCACTATGCTAAGTGAAAGAAGCCACACACGAAAGGCCACGTATTATATGATTCCATTTATGAGTGATATCCAGAAATCATAGAGACACATTTACAGAGACAGAACACAGATTAGTTCTGCTGTGGGGCGGTGATGGTGGTGATAATTTGTGTCTGGATCTTAATTTACAAGGGTGACTGAGAGAACACTGTCATTGAAGGAAAGGTTTAATGTTACTCACAGTTCCCTTGAAACAAGAGGTCTGGTATTGGGGAAGCACCATGCTGGTCAGGAGGCGGGAAAGAGTGAGGAGAAGGCAGAGGCCACAGCCTTCACTGGAGTTTCCGCGGGAAAGGCAGGGGAGGGTAAACACGTTAGGATTGGCTAGTGCGAATAATCCCAGCAGGCAGGGGGCACTGGGGCTGCCCCTAGTTGTCTGGTAGCTGGTACAGGGTTGACATAAGGCAGGGGAAATACTGGCTTGGCGTGTGAGTTACATAAAGGAGGCAGCTGAGGGTATGGACTCGAGGCTGGTTGGTCTGCATGTGAAAGGCGGACTCACCAGCAAATTTACTGTCTATAGGAACTGGGTAGCCCTGGGAGAGGCACAGCCAGCAAGGCCCCCTAAAGATGTCAAAACATCAAAAACCATAAAAAACATAATTAATACAGGGAGAGGGTAGGGAGGTATGGGAAGAGACTGCTTAATGAGCGTGGAGTTTCCTTTTGATGTGATAAAAATGCTTTGAAACTGGATAGCGGTGACAGTTGCACAACACTGTGAGTGTACTAAGCATCACCAAATGGCCCACTGTGAAATGATTAAAATGATTTTTTTCAATGGTTGTAAAAATGGGGGAGGCGCAAAAGTCTAGGAAAGCTTCTTATTGCCTGAGGTTTAATTATGTTTGAATAAGCAATGATGATCAATAACCATTTTTAAAGAAAGTATATAATTTTGAACAAAAATTCCACATTACATCAACTTGTATGTGTGTGGAGGGTATTACTCTATGAAGAACAGAGGGAGGTAGGAGCACGTTAAAGACTGAGGGAAGCCAGACACTGACGAGCATGAAAACAATGACAATGAAAAGTAAGTGTAAGCATGGGTCACGATAAGTTAGGAGTAGAAACCAGGACAATAAAAATAGAATCTATAGTTTTCAATTCAACTGAAGAAAATTCAATATATACACTAGAAGGTTGGGCAGGGGAAAAAAAAAAAAACCCAAGCGGAAATAAATGTTAAAAATAGAAAATACAGAATAAGACAGCAGAAGTAAGTGGATTACTCTGGTCTCCCAATTTTTTTGCTTACGTACCCTCTAGAAATACTTAGAAAAATTATATATCCTGCTGCAAAATTATATATATTGTTGTACATTTTTAAGGTGACACCTACAATTTTTCACAGGAAGTTTATAGACAGTTGCAAAGGATTTAAAATTTAGAAACATTACATATGGCATATGTGCATTAACTATGTTAAATTTATAAATGCAATTTAGTATATGAGCTTAAGTTCTCCCAATTTGTGAAAAGGTCTGCCATAAAACTTAAGTAGTAGAGCCCGTTTGCTCTTTCAAACCATTCAGCCAAATCTAAAGTCTGACTAATCTTCCAGCTCTAACATGCTTACACACGTCACCGTGACAGAGGCGGAACAGACAGCTCGGCAGCACTCTGTACGAGCTGCTGGATGAAACACGAGCTGCCCTCTCCAGTATTTTCTGAGATGCTGGCCTTGCTTTGTTCTCAGGAGACTCTCCTGCAGGACCAATGCAATCTCAAATTAGCCCTCCATTGGGTCTACTGAAGGTGACTATATCTCGAGGCAATGAATCTGCAGCATTTGGAAAGGGCAGGTGACACGCCTCTCTTCCATGCAGTGAGCAAAGAGGAAGGATGAGAGGTGACGTGAGGGAGGGGAAGCAGCAAACCACAAGTGGTTTTCAGGTGGACCGGTCTTAGGCTGAATCTGCACAGAACTGGGAACTCAGGAAACTGATTCCCTTCAAACTATCTTTGCCAGTGTAGCCCCAGAAGTCCCAATACACCCCCCAGGAATGAACGTGCCGCAGTGTGAAGGTGGCTGTGCTAGTGCAACGGCAACGATCTACCATAAATGGGTTAAAATCAGTGGTAAAGAGAAGGGAGCGGTTGGATTTGATAAAAAATAAGAACCAGAGTAATACAGTCAACACAAGACAGTTAAAACAAAAGGATACTTCAAGACAGAAAATAAGGAAGTGAAAAGTTATAAGGCACATATAAAGATGGCACATATAAAACTGCCATCAAGTTGGCAATTTTAATATCAGACAAATACAACTTAAGGCAAAAACATGATTAAGGATCCAGAGGAATATTAAATACTAGAAAAAATAATCACGAGTATATATATATATATATATATATATATATATATATATATATATATATATAATTGCTTCAACTATGTAAAGTAACTGAAAAATTACGGAGAGAAATAGTTACATAAACAATCCCAGTGATGTTTCAGAAATACATGATTTTTATTAGATCTTTTTTTAAAACAGAGAGACAGAAAGTAAAAAAAAGTGGGAGGCATTAGCTCCCCACTCAGGTATCCCTTGCTGTAAAGCTGTATTTGTTCAAAGTCAGAAAACTCAAACTGTAGAAAGATACAAAGTTAAGACTCTTCTCCTCTGGCCCTCTCTCCCCAGAGAGAAGCACTGTTCACATGGGGGAAATGTTTGTATGGAGTAGGGGGTTACAATTCTCATTTACCACAGTTCAGTGTTCCTTCCGTTACACCTGTGTCCCTTGAGGGGGCTGCACTAACATAAGTCCTGCTTTTTGTAGACAGGAACTTGTGCAACTTAACATCTCAAAAGGCAATGCACATACAACCAGGAGGCCCCTTGAAAACATTAGGCTGAAGTGAGAGAAGCCAGTCACCAAGAACCACACGTTGTATGATTCAATTTACATGAAATGCCAATTTCATGTAAACAGACAAATCCATAGTCACAGAAGCAGACTGGTGGTTGCTGGGGGTAGGGACTGGGGGAAATGAGAAAGGTCTGCTAACAAGTACAGAGTTGCCTTTCAGGGTGACAAAAATGTTCCAAAATTCACTGAGTAAAAGTGACAAAACTGAATATACTAAAAACCACTGAACTACTGTGCGGGTGAATTTTATGGTAAGTAAATTGTCTGAATTAAGCTATGATTAAAAAATACCCCAAATGCACCAAATACAATGCAATCAAATGAGTTATGAATTAGTGGGACTCTGAGACTGCTGAAGGAAACCATCCCAGCGTTCCAGCTCACACCAGAAATAACATCCACTAGAAAGGACTTAATGTAGGGTGACAACTCTCAAGTTACTGCAGCCTTCTAGAAAAGAAAGAGGAAATAAAATAAATCAAGGGGACTTCTGCGTAAAAAGGCCGCCCCCAGAAAGCAGTGGCTGCAGTGTATGTGCTCTTTGGCTTCAAGGCAATTGCCATGAGCGTGAATTACGCTAGGCTTTGAGGGAAGTCTACGAATCTGACCCAAGAACAATTCATTTCTCAGGCTATACATTGAGTATTTTAATGTTCCCAAGCCTTCTGCCTCCTTTCAGTGATTGTAATCTTTATCTGCATTTCTCTAATGATGAATGATGCTGTGGATCTTTTCACTGCTTATTTGCCATCTGTATAATCTCTCGGTAAAATGTCTATTCGAGTCTTTTGCCCATTAAAAAAAAAAATCGAGTTGTTTTCTTACTGTTAAATTTGGAGAGTGCTTTATACATTCTGAAGACAAGTCCTTCGTGATGTGCAATTATTTTTTCCAAATCTGTCTCTTGCTTTTTCATTCTCCTAACAGCGTCTTTAACAAACTAAGTTTTTGATTTTGATGAAGTCAAAATTCTTTTAATTTGATTAAGCCCAGTTCATCTTTTTTTTTTTAAATGGATGTTGCTTTTGCTGTTACGCCTACAAACCCTCTGCCTAACCCCAGGTCATGAAGATGGTCTCAAGTTTTCTTCTAGAATTTTTACAGCTTTATATTTTACAGTTAGATTTAGATTTAGAGTCCATTTTGAGGTAACTTTTGTATCATGTGTAGGGATTAGGTCAAAGTTCATTTTTTGGCATATTAATGTCTAATTGTTCCAACTGTTTGAGAAAAGACAACGCTTTCTCAGTTGAATTACCTTTGCACCTTTGTCAAACATCAACTGACATACCTGTCTGGACCTATTTCTGGATTTTCTACCCAAGTGTCCAACATCTCCCTAAGTCATCTTGAAAAATCACCAGGAAAGCATGTTGGTATCATATACATCTCAACACCAGAGCTCAGCACCTGAATCAGGTACCTGAATCATCTACTTTGTGATACAGGCTGTGGAGTATGCAACCCATGCTCTCTCTAGGCTGGACCACACATGGCTCACTGAGATCAGTATTCGGTATTACAATATGAGGTACTGGCCACCTGAAAACATTCTCAGGGTGTGACTAAGATAGTGAGGCAGACAGAAATCATAATGGATGAGGCTGGCTGAGAGAACTCGGGCTACCTAGCCTGGAGAGATGAAAGGAACATGTGAACGCTAGCTCCGGACCTGAGTGGAGCTCATGGAAAGATGGAATACTTATTTCATGGGACCCCTAGGGAGAGGAAGAGGACCAGAGGCTACAACTGGGCACTCTGTTAGGTGATGGGAGTCCAGAGATGGACAAGGTATGCTTCTTGCTTTCAGAGAGGGAAGCCACAGGGAAAGCCATTCTGGTCTGACATAGGCCATCCACTCAATCCTAATGGACATATAATGGACATCTGCTTTAGGTAGGAGACTGGACTGAATGACTTGTTTGACTCAGATTTTGGCATGTTGCCAAAGATGGCCCAACAACTCTGACTATTTTGAACAAAAGACTTGTTTGCCTTTGGGTTTAAAGAGGCTCAGGTCATTCGAAAGGTATTTGTCCAAGGTCTCAAAACAGTGGCTGCAAAACTGAATCTGCAAACCAAACCTCCCAATGTTTAGTCCAGGACTCCTTCTGACTGTTTGTCAAAATTCTTAATCAAGAATAACTGTTTGCCGAAGAATAAATAACCCAAGGCCTCCTTCTTATATATACTGTCTCCAGGGTTTTTCTGAGCCTTTGGGTTTTCAGTCTTGCAGGCTCACTGTCTCAGAGGCTTTTAAAGAGGAATCCTACACTGAAAATTTCAACCCTTGTTTTCAGTGACAAGATGGGAAAAAAAATCGTATCAAATCAGAGAGGTCTCTTTTGAAGACTTTAGTTCTGCTCTGAGCTGCTTCTGGGTGACCTACTGCTCTAATTAGGCTGGAAGTAAACCTGGCTTTCATGAGATGCACGCAGGATGTGGCTGGAGGAAAAAGCTGTCAGGATAACTTAACATCATCAGTGCCCACACTGGCCTCAGAGCATTCCAGGAATTCATTGATTCAGTCCATAATTCATCCCACCGATTAACCATAAACACAGACAGGAGAACAAACATCACTGAATGATTTAGTCTTTCTCATATACCCCGGACAGGACAAAGCAGAAAAAGTTAACACTTCAGTTGACTGCTGGTCTCATCCCTGAGCCCCTCAAGCAGGGGTGCGGTTCAGGAGGAAGTCAGGACCCAGGTTTACAGACTCACCCCTTCCTTTCTAGTGTGTGCTCACCTACAAAAGGGAAGAAACAACCCCAGTCCTTTCTGGCTCACAGAATTCTGGTGAAGATCAAAGGAGAGGATGGATGGGGAAAGTGCTTTGCAAACTGAAAAGCACTGTACCCAGGGGAGAGATTTATTCACATTTAATAGGCATGTGCTGGGCACCTATTAAATGACATGAACCATGAAAAACACTATGGATAAAGTTTAATAAGCTACATCCCTGCCTGCACTCGAGACAGTCAGATACAGCAAGGCGCTGCAAGCCCAATGATGGGACAGCACAGGGCGAGGTGGGCGCACACGAGGGGGCCCTTCCCAGGCTGGGCAGTCAGAAGCGACGACTGTGAAGATAGGGCAGGGGCGAGTGTTAAGGCAGGAGACTATTCTAGCTTCTAGAAAATACCTCACTCTCTTTATTTCACATGACGCTCAAATCAATCTGCCAAGTGGGCCCTGATATCACTGTTATCCTTGTATTATAAAGCAGTGGCTCCCAACCAGGGAGGCTACTGGCACCTAGGAGGTAAGATCAAGGATGCCATAAACAGCCTACAATGCACAGGACAGGCCCCCACAGCAAAGGATTACCTGACCCCAAATGTCAGTTGTGCCAACACTGAGAACGCCTGCTATAAAGGAGACTGAGGCCCACAGAGGAGAAGCAACTCGCCTAAGTTAGCGGAAGGGCTAGAACCTGAATGCAGGAACCTAGCACCTCAGACAGGCGTCCCAGGTCATATCCTACATGGGCCCACACCTGGGCAGCAGAGGAAACGCGCATGAGAGACAACGTGCTGGGTCAGGAGCTCCAATGATGCTGGAGGACAAACCCAATATGCGAGCAGCGCCAACAGACTGAGAGCAGTGAGGCAGGAAGGGGAGAGAAAGGGGAGGAGGGAAAAAGCAAAGGAAGAAGTAGGCAGCTGTCTATTTCGGACTCTCAAGACAGACCACTCAGATTTCCACAGTGATCTGCATTTAAAGAAGCCTGTTTCACGCTCTCAGTCATCCCAGCGGCATCATCAGTGAGGTGGGTGAGGCAAAGACACATACATACTCATATATTTTCTGAGGCCCAGATGGTTGAGATACTTTACCCAGGGTCCCAGAGCTTTGCAGAGAGGCAGGACTCGGTGGTCAGTACCTTTTCAGGCAATCGGCGCCTCGTACCAGCCCTGCCCTAGCCAGGTGCTCCTGGGCCCCCCTGCAGCCCCTGGAGGTGGGACAGGTCTCTCTGAAAGGGCTGTCCTGGGAGCTAAAGGAGGCACGAGCTGGGCGATGGCCTGGCAGGCACCGCTGATGGCAAGCCCTCACCCTCCTGATGCGCCGGAGAGGGAGGCACTGCAGGCCTGGGCTGCACTCTGTTTTCCTTAGGTGTCTAACTTTAGGCCAGTCACCTGGCTTCTCTGAGCATCACTGCCGGTCCTCGCAGTGAGAGAACCACAAGGTCACCTTTAAGAGCTTCCCCTGCTCTGAAAATGAAGCCCATTCTATTTTAAATTCTCTTTTCCTGAAGCCAATGTTACTGCTTTTAAGTGTGGCCAACAAAACTGCTACTAGGAAGGCAGCTGGTATGGCTTAGTTCCTCAGTCTATGTTGATGGGAAATGTAATTACTTTGTTAATGAATTAATTTTCAAAAAAACTGAATCCTTGAAAAAAATCTTTGTCCAAACTTCCTGACTGCTGTTTCAAGCAGTTTTTCTGATGACTGATGTAGCTTCTTCTCACAGTAACATTTCCCCTGTGAATTAAGCTCTGACGCAGGCCCGGCCTCGCAGCCGCACGTGGCAGGTGCTGTGGGCGAGCAGGGGGTCAGGAGACAAGCTACATCTGCTCCAGGTCTTGGGCAAGCCAGGTACCTTTCAGGGCCTTAACTGCCTCATCTTTAAAAGGAGGGACAGGATTGGCAGGCCATCTGAGCATGACCAGCTCTCGGTATTTTAAGTCACAGCTGATCTTTTTCTTTATTTCGATCTACTTTGTTTATGAAGATTAAACAAAACACTGAATGGGAAAGATTCTTGAAAAGCATAACATTTCACCTGCCAGAGAAGCTTGTCAGAGGGGGTGTGGAGCTTAGCGCTTTGCTTTATTAATGACACTAAAGGCCACTTACAAAGAGGCCAGTTTTCTTGTGCATGGGGAGTCTCCCCAGTAGTTCTCAACTAGGGAGCTACAGCTCACCTGGTGTGTCAGGAGAAGTTCTAGAGAAAATTGCATGGATTGATGAAGGATTGATGTTTGCAAGAATTACCTTTTTCCCCAACACAAAGCCAAACCAAAGTTACCCCTATATCATTCTTCCTAATTTATACCGCAATATGATCTTTTTAGTGGAGAGACAGAATTACATTCCATCCAACCCCGGGCGCCCAGCCCCTAAGCGACTGCCACCATCTGACGGTCACCTCCTGGTTTGGGGGACTCTCTTCAACTTCCAGTGAATTCCACTTCAGTTTCACCAGGCTGGATCTAGCTAATAACAGAGTTCATGATTTAAAAGTTTTAAAAACTCCTATCATCCTGGCCTGCAATCTATGAACTAAAGTTTTAATTAATGCTACCACAATCTATTTGACAGGCAATCTGGAATTTCTCTCCTATTCCTCACCCAATTACTCAGCAAGAGCTGATAACCCAGAGGAAACCTTAGCAGTTCTCACCTGGACTAACTCCACAGCTTCCTAACTGGCTTCCCTGCCTCTAGTTATCACTCCTTCAAACCCACCTCCCATGTAGTTAGTTCAAAGATAAAATGCAAATCTGACAATGTCACATCCTGACTTAAAGCCCTTTGACGAAGACCCACCTCCTGCGGGGAAGTGGTGTACAGCCGACCCAAGCATCAGTGCTGGGAAGCCCATCGCCAGCGTACCCCATGCTGCCTCCCGCTGGCCGGCCAGCGGTCACCCCCTTTAGGCTCTGTCTCTACAGAGAGCTTTTTGGGGCTCACCCAGCGGGGCCTGTGCCTTAGATACCCCCCACCCTGGTCTGCCTGAGGCACGTCTCGGGTGGAACTACAGTGGTCGGTTTCCGGTCCGTCTATGCTGCGTGCTCTCGGGAAGCACCTGGTCTACTCCTGTCTCTCCGGCTCTCTCTCAGCCCACAGTTACTTTCCTCCCGCTTTGGCTGAAGCTTTCTGGACAGTTTCATGGGTTTCTGGATCCAGAGGTGGCTGTTGCTGTGGGGCGTGTGTGTGTTTAAAGCAAAATCTCTGTGTTTAGGAAATGCTGCATGTCATGAAAAATTTTAAAATTTTAAGTAAAAAGAGTAAAATCCCCCTCCTATCCCAGCTCCGACCAGCAACTGGTCCCAGTTCTGTGTCTATTCTTGCCCAGTTACCCTGCGCACAGTAAGGCAGCTTGTGACTCCCCAACCCCATTCTTCCCTCGCAGATGGGCACACGCCAGACCCCTGTTCCACAGTGAGGTGTACAGACTGGCTTTAGGGGTCCACAAACCCCTGAAACTGCATGCAGTGTTTGGTTCAAGCATGTTACACTTTTTTAGGGATCGTGTTAATAACTTCCACTGATTTTTCAAAGGAGCTCCTAATCTCCAAAAAGAGACTTTCCTACCACAGAAAGCACATGAACTGCCCTGAGCCCAGGGCTGCTGCCGACCCCACAACGGTATGTTCGCCTGCTCAGAGATCACTGAGCCCACAGACGAGGGGGTTAAGGGGGCAGCGTCTCCACCGTGCTCCTGTCTGGAACAGAGAAGTTAGCAATTCACAGAGTATTTGGAAACCTCCAACATCAAGGCAAACTTAACACAGAACAAGGAACACTGCATAAATCTGGAAATTCTATTTGGCCCAGTACTTTCAAGTCTATCTGCCAAATGCAACAATGTAACAGAGATCTCTGATTGACTTTTCCTTCTCAGTTCACTGGGACTAGGGAGCTGCACAGCCCAATGCCACAGCCTCGAGCCACCCGTGACCAAGAGCCCTGCAAAGCAGCCAGTCCAAGTAGAGAAGTGATGCTGGTGTAAAAGACATACCACGCTTCAAAGACTCAGAAAATCATCTAATATACCTCATTAATAATCTTTATGTTGATTACATATTGAAATTATAAAGCTTTAGACATAGTAGTTTAAGTAAATATATTATTAAAATTAATCTTAGGTTTTTAAAATTGAAGTATAGTTGACTTACAATGTTGTGTTAGTTTCTGGTATACAGCACAGTGATTCAGTTATACATATATATTCTTTTTCATATTCTTTTCCATTATCGGTTATTATAAGTTACTGAATATACCTGTGCTCTACAGTAGGACCTTGTTTATCTATTCTGTGTATAGTAGTTTGATCTGCTAATCCCAAACTCCTAATTTATCCCCTGCCCTCCCCACTTTCCTCTTTGTTAACCACAAGTTTGTTTTCTATGTCTGTGAATCTGTTTTGTAAATAAGTCTCATTTTTTTAGATTCCACATTTAAATGATATCACATGGTATCTGTCTTTGTCTGACTTACTTCTCTTATATGGTAATCTCTAGGTCCATCTGTGTTGCTGCAAATGGCATTATTTCATTGTCTTTTAGTAAATTAATTTTATCTGCTCTTTTTACTTTTCTTAATAGGGCTATTAAATATTTAAAATTCCGCACACGGCTCCCATTTGTGGCTTGTGTTCGATTTCTATTGGTCAGAGCTGCTTTAGAGAATGTGGCAACACTCTCCACAATTCTGTTCACTATGTCATTGCTTAATCGATTAATTCCACACTTTAGAAATGTTCTGTTCTTTGCAAATCAAGAGCAAAACTCTCAGAGAGGATTTTAAGTGAGGTATTATTATTTTCACACAAATAAAAAATTGTTCACCAGAAACACCTGGGAAAACACACTAAGACAGACAAATTTACTTATGGGGTCTAAATCCATGGTGAAATCCACTTGGCAATATGAAAATGTCACATCCAGGATACACATCTAACAATAATCTCTTTTTAAAGACATTTACTGAGCACCTGCTGCATACCAGGCTCTTCACATTTTAAATATGAGAGAACTGAAGCTCGGGGAGAGACAGAAGGGCGCCCAACTAGTAAGTGGCAGGACACCCTGAACCCAGGTCGTGGTACCACACGCTCTGCCCCATCCCTCCCTCTGCCAACATTCTGCCTTTTTTTTTATGTTTGCATCACACTTCACAGTTTACAAAGTATTTTCAGATACATTATATCACTTAATTATCCAAACTATTCTGCGAAGTAGACAAGGAAGTTATCAATCACCATATTAAAAGAAGGGCATTCATTAAACGCTTGCAGGAAGGACTTGCTCTTTATCTCACAGCTTGGGAGAGAATAGTCTTACACCTGAAAAAAAGTTCAACGTCCTTTCAAATGAATCTCTCCACTCTACCAAACAACTTCTCCCTTTAATTAATATCGATTGTTTTCTTGGTCTTGGAATTAAAGGGAAAAACAGAAGGGGGTCCGCTATTGTCAATAACAGTCACATTCATATTCAATGACAACACACATTTCTAAACACACATTACTGCATATTATGTGTTCATATATTATTAATGCAGTAACAGCACCGTGACTTCACATTGTGATAGTTTATGTATCATCACACCCATTACTTCATTAGCCCTGCCATGCCTACAGTGTCATACCAATCTGAAAGGGGAAGAAACTGAGGCATAGAACAGTTGAGTGACTTTTAGGAAAGCTCAGAGCTACTTACGGACTAAACAAATTAAAAACACAGGGAGCGAAGGTAATGAAGAGTTACACGGAGAAGCACCCAGGAGAAGCCTTTCCTCTTGGTCTCTAACAGCCCAGGGAAGGCCTGGCTGCTTGATGCACCTGTGGTGCAGGTGGGAACATGGAAAAGCAGAAGCGCAGGAAGACCCATAAGAAGGTGTAATTTCTTGGGAGTGAAGTGTGTTCGTTGTGTAGGAGTCAGGCTTTGTTTGCCCAGGTGAGCTTTCCAAGGAGCAGGCAAGCAACCACACTCCCTCCTCTCCCTGCCCTAATGCTTATGGTCAAAATACGGGAAAACAGTGAGAAACAGAAGTCATCCAGATACAGAGGAGGAGGTGGACCTGAGTGCAGACCAGGGGGTCTGGCCTCGCCCAGAGGGAGAGGAGGGGGAGGCAGAGGAGTCAGCCCCATAGGGCCGGCTACAAGCAAGGCACAAGGAGAGCAAGAGAGAAAATACTGTAATCTCTAAAGTGCACAAAAACAGGGAGCGGAGAGAGAGCAGAGAAAGAAAAGGAGCTTGTAAGCATCTGCAGAGGGAGCAAAGTGCTAGTAACACGGTCACCATGCACTGAGCCGTCCGCCGAGCTGAGAGCCACCAGTGAGCCTGCAGAGGGGCAGAAACCAGCAAGAACCATCTGGAAGCCACCGCCTGGCACACAAGCCAGAGAGCACAGAGCAGGTTAAGATGAGGATGAGTCCAGGCGAGGAAACTGCTGACGAGCCCCTTCGTGTGGAGGGACAGACCTCACCGCCGTCATTTATTTAGAACTTTCCTGCAGGTGGTTTATTCAACACTTGAGCAAATCTAGCTCTGTTATACATGCAGCACACGCAAGGTTATTCATTTTATTTAAAGCTCCACTTTAAGAGGACTGACAAGGATTGTTGTAATTAGAAAATGACTGAATTTCATCATAACTGATAGTGGAAAAACTAGAAAAACTGAAATTATGGGGTAGTTACATGAGGAATCTTATTTTAAAAGTGCTCATTAGCAGGGAGGGCATAGTTCAGTGGTAGAGCAGGTGCCTAGCATGCACGAGGTCCCAGGTTCAATCCCCAGTCCCTCCATTAAAAAAAATAGTAATAAATAAAAAATCTAGTTACCTCCCCCCACAAAACAAAGTGCTTATCATCTGCGGGGTCACTGCCCCACAGTTTAACTTTGAAAACTGCCACTGCTCTTTACCATCCTTTTCTCCTCCAGGGTTCATACTCATTTGGTGTCCTGGCTAATGACTCATTCCTTTTCTGGACTGTTGTTGCAGGGGCCAGTTCTGGGCCAGTTCTGGGCCTGTGGGGAGTAACTGGAGGAGACAGAGTCCCTGCTCCTGAGTAAGTAAATTTGCCACCTAATTTTTAACCACTGCGAGTAAAGAAGGCAGATCCTTTCTTAACAGGATTTTACACACACACACACACACACACACACACACACACACACACACACACACACACACACGAAATCCCAGGGCACAGAGGGTCCTAAACTGTACCCGAGACGTCCCAGACAGCTTACACCCAAGCTGCGGCCTCTGCTGAGCATTTCAGGGTCTTGGTGAGGTTCTAGCATTATTCTGCTTGAGCTTTTTACTATAAGCAGCTTTAGTTTTTTTAAAGAATAAAACTAGCTTAAAAAAATAAAAAAAAGTGTAAGGGTTAAAAGGGACAGTGAAATACAATGCCCCACTTGCCACGTTGATACAGTAACTGATTTGGGACAAGAGCCCTGGCCATCCAGACCGTGCAGGTATTAAAAACAAGGGCCGGTGCTGCTGGCCCGCCATGCCAGCCAGTCTCGGTCCGTTGCGCCTGCTCTTTGATACGGCAGGTCGGGCATTTACAGCCCAGCGGAGCTGGGAAGTCTGTCCAGAGAATGGCATGAAAGACCAGTTTGTCTAAAACCTGCCATGCTTGCTTTGCCCATTTTAGCAATTATCTCTCCACTTGCCACAACATAAGGCACGGCCAACATGGCGCCTGATTAAATGGCAGAGCTGGTGGCCTGCAGCCTTGGTACCCTAGAGACCCAGGACCCTGGCGCTGCCTTCAACTCTCCATCCGCTGACATTCTTCCCAGGACCGGTTTCCATGCCAGCCTTCCCTGGTCTACACTTACCCCTCCCTACAGGGCAAGGAGAAAAAAGCAGCAGAACAGGAATCATGAGACTTGAGTTCTAGTCCTGGCTCGGCTGAGAACTACCCTGGTGACCATGACCAAGTTCTCACCCTTTCCAGGTTTGTCTCCTCATCTGTAAAAGGGAGTTAATTTCTAAGTCGCTGAGTGTGGTGTTAATGAAATAATACATTATAAACAGAGCTCTTGGCACTTAGCTGAATAAACAGCTGGGTCCCTGAGGTCTAGCTCTGAATGATAACTGAAGATAACTATCACCTGGGACACAGGGTGTTCATAGCATGACTTCCCTTTCCTGCTGGAAATGCCTCTGGGGACCCTGACACATGTGCTTCAGGAAAGTGCGAAGTAAATACTGTGCCCAAAAAAGTGGCTCCCAGAGCTCTGAACCAGAGGATACTAAAGAGCGTTTCCATTCTACCGCTGCCTTCACAGACTGTCCTCAGACACGATCCCTAGTCACTCGCCATCCTCTCTCCTTCCTTCCTAGCGTGCCGGCACTAGTCAGCTCGGGCGGCCATAACAAACTCCACACACCGGGTGGCCCCGCAGCAGAAATTTACTTTCTCGCAGCTCCGGAGCCTGGAGTCCAAGTTAAGGTGTTGGCAGGTCTGGCTTCTCTGGAGACTTCTCACCTCGGCTTGCAGACGCCACCTTTACCTTGTGTCCTCACGTAGCCTTCCTGTGTGTGCCAGCTCTCCTGGCATCACTTCCTCTTCTTAGAAGGATACAGCTCCTAATGGATTGGGCTCCATTTAACCCTAAATACCTCCTTCAAGGCACCATCTCCAGATACAGTCACACTGGGGGTTAGGGCTTCAGCCTATGAATCGGGAGAGGGGGGCAGGCACGTCTCCTTCCATAACAGTGCCTCAGACCACAGTCCTCTTAAACACCTCGACGGAATACAACACTGCGAACATGCTCTGACAGTCCTGCAGGTGACTGGACAGTCACCTCCTCTGGGGTTAAAAATGATACAGATTACAGTCTCCTTTTATTTATCCTGCAGTTTTGTATTATTTGGGATTCTTTTGGTTGTGATAGACACTAATGGGAAAAATGGAATTCATTAGTTCACACAGTGCAAAAATGAGGCTCGTGGACAAGCCTGGATTAAGCGGGGCCACAAGCGTGACACACAAGCTCAAGGGTGCTGTGAGAACTGGGCTTCTCTGGCCTTGACTGAGCGCCACCTTCCTCTCTGCCAGCTTCATCATCAGATGCTCTTTCCCCACAAGGTGGGACAGAAGGCTACCAACGACTCCAGGTTTTCGTGACCCTGACAGCTCTGGATCCCAGAGAAAAGTAGCTTCTTTCCTAGTAGCTCTAGCCCAGCAGAGGTCCCATGGCGGACTCTTAGATGGCAGACCTGCTCCTATGCCAACCGCCACAGTCAGGGGACCGACTCTTGGCCAGACCAGGCCTGAGTTATGTGCTGCCCCCAAAGTAGGGGTGAGGGGTTAGGCCCACACAAACCACATGATCACGTCAGGTTACTATGGAATGGGCGGCTAGTTTCGCTCTATCTAACCCCTCATCTCCAAAACAGCTGCTGAGCAAAACACAGAATCCTTCTAAGAATAACAATGCTACTCCAGCAAACAAACAGGTGTGCCAGGAAGTAACTTGATTGCTCCTCTCTTTTAAAAAATTTCTTGATCTCTGTGCAACATCTTCCCTATTGACACAATCTCTAGCTCATCTGTCTCTTTGGCCAGCTGCTAAAAAACGAATGACTTACTTAAAGCGGGTAAAGAACACCTGCCACATCTCAGCACTCCCCATTGGTAAGAACTGCACTGTATGCAAAACCACAGCAAGCTTCTCCTCCTGACGGTCCTCTAAAGAGCCAGACCTCATCATGGAAACATCGAGGCGAGTAACTACATCAAAAGGGTGATATGTTAGAAATTCTTAAAAAAAAAAAAAAAAAAAGCCGACACATGCACACTGTTGAATGGAATTTACCATTTTGGTTGGAACTGTCCAAAATTTTCTTGCTGCCAGGGACATGTCAGGAAAACACAAGATAAAGTGCCTAAGCAATCCAAATTGGGGTACAACAAAGTGAATGAGAGAACATGGTCTTGATTTTCCAATTGAGTGACTTCATTAAACTCCTAAAACATAAAAACTAGCAAAAATACAATTTAGAAAGAAAATTCAAGGAACGAAGTCTTATTTAAGAAAAACTTCAGTTGTAACATGCCAGCTACATAACCCAGAGATACAAATTCATCCAACATTCATTCATCCAACAACAGTTAAGGGTCCTTCAAACAGCTGGTAGATGTTGTGTTAGGTACTACGGCATAAGTGAACTTGGTAAATAATAACTGAAACTTTTTTTTTTGAGTTTTACTGCTTACAAAGCATTTTTGCATATATAATCACACTTTTCCTCACAACAACCCCATTTTACAGACAAGGTAAGTGAGACCCAAAAAGAGTAAATGATTTGCCCCAAATTAACATAGCCAGTTAGAGCAGGAGCCTGAACTCACACCAAATGAGACTTCAAATCTTTGGCTCTATTATCCTCTGCCATTTATGTATTTTGCCCTGAAATTCTCTTTCTCCTCCCTCTTCTAATTCCCAGGCTCAGATCCTCCTTCCACTACAGCAAGATTTTCGAGAGTTTAAACTAAAATTAAGTCTTAGGCAATAAAAGTTCCTTCATCAAACATATGTGGGAAACTCAGGGGAAAAATAAACATACACACAGACATCTGCCCCATAAGACTTCCCAGAGCCTTTATGTTACTATGTGCTGTCCCCTTCCGGGGTGGGGTGTGTGCGCGCAATTTTTATCAAACAACTGACCACAGAACTACCCCCCACCCCAAAAGCCCTCTGGATGACTAAGACAGCAGTCAAAAGCACAGGTCCCAGAGTCAGATGGCCCTGGGTTCAAACGCCAGCTCTGTGTGACGCTGGACAAACCAGTGTATGCCTTTTTTTTTTTTTTTTAAATCTGTGAAACAGATGTGACAGTAAGAGCAGCTATCTTATGAGCACAGCAGTACATGTGTTTTATGCATATAAAGTGCTTAGCAGGTTACAATGACCACAGCCAAGGCTCGACAGATGTAGTACATTCATTTATTCAATGAAACATTACACAAAACAAATAGTGCTAGAATACCTGACAGACTGTTTTACAAAATTAGGGTCAGAATGATAAGAGCAAACATCGACTTTTTAGTTAGAAGAGCTAGATCCAATTTCCAGCTTTACCTGTTAAGCAGACGTGTGACTTTGAGAAAGCGACCCAACCTCTCTGAATCTTAGGTGCCTCTTAGACAAAATGGTAATAGCAACGCCTCGCTCACAGGATGTTATGAAAATTAGAGATGGTACCTGGAGTGCCTGGAACACAGAGGGACACTCGCACACGTGCTCTCTTCCTTGTACATGAGTCTGGAAGACTCAGACACTTTTCACTTAAATATGTGAGGACTCTTTAAGCTTCACATGCGCTTTCGCTAGCTCAGACCCCTCTGTGAGTCCTACCACCGGGCCCTGTTAGGCCTTACTGCTGACCGACTAGCCTGGACAAATCCTGCCCATGCACAAGCAGGTCCTGCGCCCCAGAGTCAGTATTTCTCTCAAAATCCCAATCATGCCTCCGTGCTCAGAAAAGAACAGACACCCAAAAGGCAGCGACTGCCCTTTTTCCTGCCATTTCCCCTTCTAGGGCCTATAACAATGACTGGCATGTGGCAGGAGGTTTTTAAAAAGTAATAAAAATGAATAAATAAAAAGTGCTGAGAAGCCAGGCTACATCCAGCTCTGCTCAAATGTGACAGATGGAATGAAGATGTATGAAATGCTGCTTCTGCCTTCAAGTAACAATCTAGTCAAGAAAATATGATTGAGAAACATTAAATATTAGATTATGTGCTATACAGCTTGAATGTTGTATGGGAGTTCGGTAAAAAAGAGAAATGTATTTGGGTTACAGAGGTTGGAAAATGTTCCTGAAGGAAGTGCATGTAGTGCTGGGCCTCAAAGGATTTCATAGGAAGGAAACAATGGTTCAGAGACGGGGAAGCCAACTGGTAGGTGCAGATCTGTGACTAAACCCGTTTTTTGGAGCAGAGGGAAGACTCCTGGGAGTTAAGCTGTAAGAGAGAGCGCATGCAGTCAGGCCACAGAGGGCGTCATTCGCAGAAGACAAAGACGAGCTGGACTGGCCGTGGACGGAACTGCATTACAACTTGGCAAAGGACTGTCCCCAAGTACTGGGATATGTTCCTGGCATTTCCCACCTTTCTTTGAAGCAGGCTGTATTTAAATTTTCTGTCAGAGTGGGGTGAACTGAGAGATCTAATTATCATAAATGCCCAACCAAGACCAGAAAACAAGCAATTTTATCAACTGGAGCAAAATGTGTCTACTTTCCTCTACCTTAGGAGTCTTGCTTCCCTCACAGAACACACCGCCGTCACTCTGGGCTCTGGAAGTGCTCCAAGGCTCATCTGACTACGAAAGCACCCTCTCTCTAGGGAAAGGAATTTCATCCCTGAGCACAAAGACTTCTCTGAATCATAGTTTGTGCGATGTCCTGTTCATAAAAGCGTTCCCAGCCACACAGTTTTCCCCATCTCCCCATCTCTCAGGAAGCCTCTAACCTGACTTAGAACACAGCCTTTGCTCTACCGCACAGGGTGAAACAGGAAGGACAGGGCTTCTGAACACCCAGGCGGGAGCCACCTTCCTGCTCCTGGTTCTCCTTCCGGGTGTTCCGGGTGGAAGCCTGTGCACCTGGGGGCCATCTTCAAGGATGCAAGAGCTCCCAGAGTTCATGTTTTCCTCTGGGCCTCCTCAAGTAAACGCAGGTCATCTCTCCTCTCTTCCAGCCCTTGTGGCGATGAAGCCGGAGGCCAGGCTCGTCTCAGAGACACACAGCAAGATCAGTCCTGGCGTCTGGCAGGCCCTGAACTGACTGACTGGGGTGAAAACACTCCTCTCACTTGTAAACAGGTACAGGATGAACTCCTGACAGCCACGTGACCAGCAGTTACCAAACCCAACACAGACCACAAAGCTGCACGAGCCCAGTTCCAGACCGAGTGTTGTGTCTGTATGGACCCCCGACACACACCCTGAACAACACACCTGGACTCCGTCTGCCTCAGGAGGTACAGCTGGTCTTGAAAGCACATGTAACAGCATCTTTTAGTCTCTGGGGCTCCTGACTTTCCCGAGCTCCCTCATGGCCATTATCTTTTTCTCTCTGAACCACATCTCCATACAAAAGTTATTATTCCTATTTTCCGTGGACAAACTACATCCCAGTGAAGTTAAATGACGTACCTGAGGTAACACAGTTACTGTCATTAGAACCTAGGGTCTGCAGGATCCCAAGCTCAAGTTCTCCCCACAAACTCCAGCTTGGGGTGTGTACCATCAGCGAAGCCTTGACAAAATGCATGTTCCTGGGTTCCACCTCTGAATACCTGCACTCAGCAGGTCTGAGGAGCGACCTAGGCACCTGTGTTTAGCTTTCAATGGGCCCTCCCAGTCGAGAACCATGACAGAGGATCCCCAAGTTGAAGTCTCCAGTAGCTTCTCCTGATGCCCGACAGAGCTGCTGCAGGAGTACTCCATCACATCTACAACGGCTCCTTCTTCTTGGAAGGTGCTCACCACCGAGTTCTCACTGTATTTCACTCCACCCTCTCCACGGGAGAGAGCACCCACACCGTACCTGCCCAATGCAGTCCACGTTAGTTCAACAGACATTTACTGCTTTTATGAGTCTCTGGAGGTTCAAAGATATGACACAGAGGAGTGCAGAACAAAGAGTAACAGGCTGTGGACTGAGTATGCAGGCACCGGGGAGGTGGGCTCTGGTTGCGCTATAATAATCAGCCAGAGAGCACGACAATCCCAGTCTGTCAGCTGCAAGGACCTGATTAATCCCTCAGACCAGTCAACGTCTGTGTCAGCCAAGCCAAGATCCAAGCTCTCGGCTGATCAGTCACATCACGGTTGGTTCACTGTGTCATAAACATTTCAGTAGCAAATAGGATTATCGTCCAAGGACTGACTGCTGGCCTTCTGAGTCTGATCACTGAAGAAGACGGGGAGATTAGAGGCGCTCCCCAGCCTTAGAGTGTGTCAGCTCTCCTTCCTGGCTCATGTGCAATTTCGAATCCAGGGTCTGAATGCTTTGCTGCTTAAGGTAAATTAAAGGAATTAATTTATTGAGTATCTACTAAGTGCCAGGAAACTGGCCAGACGCTTTATATAAGGAATCTCATTTAATCACTGCAGTAGCTCTGGGAGGCAGATGGCACCCCCATCTCACACACAGGCAAACTACAGCGCAAAGAACCTACGCACCTTGTGCCAAGTCACAAGACTTACCAAAGGGGCCAGCGCTGCAAAACACGCAGCTTCCCATGAAAGATGCACAGTCCCTAAAGGAGAAAAATGTTTACCTCTGCAAAGTAGGGAACTTCACGGCAGAGAGAAGTCACCATCGTGAGAAAAGACAACCAAGTTGGGTCACCCTGAAAAGAATGAGAAAAATCCCTCTCCTCAGGTTTTATCAGCCAAAATAGGGCTGAGAGCACACTGCCCCCGGCTGCCGGGCCTCAGCTCCTGCACAGCTGCCACAGTCCTTCCCTCTACTTTCACCCACCCCAACCCTATGCCTCTCCTTCTCCGAGACTCACTCCAAGAAATGCCTCCTCCAGGAAGTCTCCTTAACTTCCACGACGGCAAACCACGTCCTCCTCCCAGCCCACAGCACCTCACCTGGACTCCTACAGAATTTCTCCTAAATTTTCCCTGGGTTTGTTTTGTCTTTGGCTACCTGCACCCCATGATTTTGGTGCTGGTTCAGTACCTTTTCAGGACAGTCATTCCCTAAGGGCATGGCTAAGGATGACATACATTTGCCTTTTCTACTGGGGCTTATATTTAGATGGTCAGGAAGATGTTTGTTGGATGGATGGTAATCCTAACAGCAAAAAGGCCCCCCTACCTCCAAAAAGACACAGGTTTTCAGAACCTGCACCGCTGGAGACTCCTCAGTAACCATCCTAAGTACCTAGCAAGATTTGCACAGGCCCAAGCTGGTCTTCTGTTCTGGGGCTCATTCCTCTAGGTAATGAGTCCAGTTAAAAGTTTTCTAAGTTCAGTTTTGTTTTGTTTTTTTAAATGGGGGAGAGAATCTGGTTTACTTATTTATTTATGTTTGGAAGAGGTACTGGGGGTTGAACCCTGGACCTCGTGCGCGCTAAGCCTACGCCCCGGCCCTTGAGCCATAGCCTCCCCTCTTAGTTCAGTCTTGTTTTGCTGGTTTCCATATAAGAGACTATGACTGTGCTACGCAGAGAGATGCGGGATGGAAACAAAACCTGTCTTAAACAGCAGCACCTGAGCTGGTTACTAATTGATTGCAAAATATAAAATACAAACATTATAGCGAAGGTTTGTAATTTATACACTAATTTCCTATGTGTTATCCTCAAAGTAGCCCTTTTCCTATACGCAAGGTAACTAAGGTCTAGAGAGATAAAGTGACTTCCTCAAGATCCCAGCTTTTAAATTTACATTGTATGAATTGCAGCCGAGTCAGGATTCCAGATTCACACACTGCTCTTCTCTGAGAGAAACTCAGAAATTGTAACACTTATTTAATGATGGAGAGACTGGTATTTTAAAGTAGATCTGCGTTGCCATCTTACAGCTAAATTATTTGTTTCCCAAAATAACTTTTTGCTTGTGGCTAGTCAGACACTAGGCAAAACTGTCAAGTCAATGAAATTTGTCTTTCTTCCCCCTCTCCTGCTTTATTTTTCTCTCTCTCAGCTCTCCACCCTCCGCCCACGTGCTCCAACCAGGTGTTTCTACCACCCCTCATTAAAGACCCACAGGGTTGTACATTCTAGCAGGCTCTGGGGGATCAAAGACAGCACGATCATAAGCTCCCCACAGTTAGGAATTTGTGAGTGACTTATTCAAGTTGTTCTAATGCCTGCAGTGCAGACATTTAATAGTCAGACATTTACTAATCCCTCCTGGAGCTGACACTACGGTAATAGCGATAGAAGATGACTAAGATATGCTTCCTGACCTCAAAGAGCTCCTGCTTCAGTGGGGTAGAAAGATGTGAAAAACACGCACTGTTACACAATGACCCTGTGGTTAGTAAGTACCACACGGAGATAGGACGTAAGTGGGGAGGGGGGGAACTGGGAGGGGGGGGCCATCCTCTGCTCCACTTCTACCTCCCACAGACAGGGAGATGTGTCAAGTGCCCGGCGCTACAACAGGCTCCGGGCCCAGAGGGGAGACTCAGAAGAGTTGTGCTGGCTGGAAGACACAGGCCAATTCACAGCATGGCATTCCAGGCACAGAGTATCTGACAAAAAAGGACTGAATTGAAATTGACCAGATCTTAACTGCTGGGTGACTTCAGGCAAATTACCTAACCCCTCTGAGCCTCTGTTCTCATTTCCTTCCTTCATTTAACCATTATTTATTGGATACCACTTATACGCAAGGCACAAGGGATATAGCAGTGAAGAAAAAGAGGTTTAAAGAACTCTACCCTTATGGCATGACATCCTGCTGAAGGAAGACGAACAATAAATAAATACAAAATTAAAATCTATAGTATGTAGATGGTGATAATGTGATCTGGTGAAAGAATAAGCAGAGTGGGGGGAAGGGCGTGCCCACTGTGGGGAGGGATATATTAAACAGAGAGGTCAGGGAAACAGCTGAGCAAAGACCTGGAGGAGATGAGGGAGCAAGCCACGTGGCCCCCAGGGGTGGAGATCCGAGTGGGGAGAGTGCCTGGCATGTGCGGCACGTGGCCAGTGCGGCTACAGTGGTGTGAAGGGGGTGCGCTAAAGGAGACATCATTTGGTGGGGCCAAGCTGGCCTTTCGAGCCACTGCAAGAGCTTGAGTTCCCACTCTCAGTGAGATGGGACACCAATGGAGGGTTATGAGCACAGGAGAGACATGATTTGATTTTATATTTTTAAAAGTGTGAAGAATTAAGAATAGGGGAACAAGGCAGAAAGCGTGGAGGCCAGTCATAAGGACACTGTGGTAATTTGGGTATAGATCGTGGCTCCATGGACCAGGCTGGTAGTAATGGAGACGACGGTAAGACGTGGCTGGATCCTGAATATATTCTGAGACTGAGCAGGCAGGACATTCCTGCATGGATTAGATAAGGAGCGTGAGAGAAAGATGCCTGAGCAACCTCTCCTGGCTGGGGAAGAATGCAGGAGGAACAGGTTTAGGAAAGAACAAAAGAACAGTGCTAGACATGGGAGTGCGAGATGCCGGTGAGACTCCAGATCACAACGTCAGGCAAGTAGGACCACTTACCTGGGATGAGTCTGGGGAAAGGTCTGGGTTGGAGGTTATGTTTTGGGGCTGTCCATGTCTTTGAGCCTCTGCTTTCATTTATAAAGTGTTCTGTGGGCAGAGCGGCTGGCAGCAGCTGGCGCACAGCAGGTCGAGTTTCTGTGCCTGCCCCTTCCCTGCCCAACCCGCGTCCACCTCCTGCTGAGCCGGGACTTATCTCCTCACCACAGCATGAAAGTCACTGTACCTAAATATCAGTTTCTTCAAGGGAATACAGGACTCCAGGAAATGAGCAGGACTAAACGGCCTTGGGCTCTGGACACGCGGGTGGGCTCTCCTGGTTTGTGAACTTCAGGCCTTCCCTGATACCACTCATTTAGCTCGTTTCAACGTTCCAGTGAAAGCATGAAGAAAGTTCCAACATTTCCCAAGACTAGGCATCAGTTTCAATCAATAAAGAGCTAGTTTGAATTTGAATCCTGTAATAATATCTTATTTAAAAATAAAACAAAACAGACCCAAAATAGTTAACTTCCCATTTTCATGTGATTGACACATTCCAACTGTAGATTTTAAATCCTGGAGTTGGTACTACACGCCTTCTGGAAATAAATCAGAGTAAGTATCAGGAATTCAGAGAAACAGTGGTTTCTGATTTGGGTTTCATTCTCACTTGAGGGATTATGAAGCTGAAAATCACATTGAAAACATTTTATTCTAGAGTTGGTAAGGAAACTGTCCTGGGTCTAGAGGGGGAAGACAAACTACACTGTAGTCCACAAAGCCGTCTCCTGCAGTGCTCAGAGACCATCTCTGCGGTGTGTAGTAACAGGTAAATGTTTACTTAACTATTAGTCCAGTATACATCTCACCTAAGAAGTTTTTTTTTCCTTAAAAAAAAGCAAAAACACAAGTGAAGCGTGTCTACCACCACAGCCAGCCACAACAGCTTGCCTGGTGTTAGAACAATACAGTCTTGTAGTCAACAGCCGGCAGAGATCCCCTCACCAGCTGGAAAATGCTGGCACGACCTCTCAAGCTCTCAGGATTCTGCGACTCTCCCTGGGCCCCAGCAAGTCATGACAACCGTCAGCACGTTGTAGGGCGAGACCATCTGCAGAGGTTCCCTCTGCAATGTGATCCGAGTTCGCTGGCGCTCCAACAACTGGGGTGTGCTGAGGACACGTCACATTTTTCTCAGGAGGTCAGCTGTCAGCTTTTGGACGTGCCCTTCCGGACCAGCACGCTCAGCGGGCCCTGTGGCACCAAAACAGGCCTGCACCTAGAGCTTGCTTTTCCTCCCTTGTTAAGTCCTCCTGAAAAGGAACCGCGTCCACTGCTTACCAAGCCTTGCTGTGTGTCACGCAGTTGTAGGCACTAAGGAAACCAAGTTCAAAACAGAGGGACTGACAAAAGCCCTCAAGGAGCTCCTAGCCAACAGGGAGCAACAGCAGGTAAACGTGTCTGTGTCAGTCAGACTTCCTTTTAAAACGAGTGTGGCCCTGGCGCTCTCAGAGCTGGGGTGTGCACGGAGGAGCGTGTCCACAGGTGAGGCCCATAAACACATGCAGGTAAACTGACGGAGCCCCTAGGGGCCTCCCCTCCCTTTACACTCATGGAGCAAGAGTGCTGCGATTTATAAAGTAAGTTTATGTTGCCTTATTTAATTCTAACAGTATTATAGATTTTCTTGGCAAGAACTGCTATTCCCATTTTTCAGCTGAGAAGACTGAGATTAAGGTAGACCTGCCAATTCCGCAAGGGTAGTACACAGCAGAGCCAGGATTATAAACCAAGTTCCCTGACTCTCATCCCAGAGGTCCGGCCCCTCCCACTGCCCTCAGACCTCCCCAGGAGGGGGGCTGTGTGGCTGGCCACAGTTTAACCTCCCCACCAGCAGGCTCCCTGCTGGTCCACCTGCCCGTACTTGAACTGCTGCTTCTGGCTCCTGATTTTTTGCCTACCTGTACCTCCTCCTTGCCTTTGCCTCAGACTTCCCATCTCAGCGACAATCTGTCTGCTTTTCCCCAGCCGATGGTTCTCAAAGTCTGGTCCCCAGAACTGCAGCATCAGAGAATCTGGGAACCTGTCAGACATGCAGATTCTCAAGCCCTATCTCAGACCTACTAGATCTGAAACTCTGGGGGTGGGGCCCTGGGAGTTTCCCTGAGCTCTCAGGGTGACTCTGCGGCATGCTACAGCTTGAGAATGACCCTCACCTAAGCTAAAAGGCTAAGCTCCTCCAGAGATCCTGTCTTGCCCCACCATGACCACCTGGCCCCACACATACAAGCCTGGGACTGAAGAAGAAAGCCACCTGCCTGGTTCTGTGCAGCAGTTACAAACTCCCCTTTCTGGTCTACTTTCCCACATTCTCAGTTTAGCAGTGCAGCACCCTTTCACCAGACCCCCTTCCACCACTTCAGGCCCAGCTCTTGGCTCTGGACCAGGAGCCACCACTGTGGGAGTGCGTTTGTTGATGCCTATCCCCCTTTCCTTGCTGTGAAATGCAACAGGAGGCTCCAGGCTTGTTCAGCATGGAAGCCAAGACTCACTCCATCTAGAATAAATGCTAACAATAAAATGTGAGCCCCACCATGGTACTACTTTCTTGGATTTACAAAGCTCTTCTGCAACTCTCAAGGATCAGAAAAGCTAATTTTGAAACTCGGATTAGAACCCAAGACTCCTAATTCATTCCCTAAGGACGTATCTAATGTTACATGCCAGGCATTCAATAAATTCTTGTTAGTTATCTAATGGAGCCGTCATCAAACAGTAAGCCTGGCCACTGTGTCACTCCATGTCACCAGAGCATGTTACCACATGGAAAGAACATCCTTTCCACAAACCCAGTCCATCAGAAATAACACAGAGGCATGCTTGCAAACAAATGATAACTTCCTGGCTCCAAAGCCCCAAGTTTATAGAAGGGCGGGGACAACCTCTGTGGTCCTGCTTTTTCCATTAGAAGCTGATGACCCTCTCATCTACTCCCTTGATTCTGATTAAAGGTCCCTGGTTTCCTCTTGTAAGTAATGAAAGGTGGTAATTCTATTGCCATTTCAGGGTCTACTGCAGAAACATTTGGAGGGAACAAAACAGGCCTGCGGAGGTTCCCACACAATCACTTCTTTGCCCGTCAGTAGGGTGTTTATGTTCAGTTCTAAAACACACAGAAATTCCATTTGAGAAATGAGGAGCTGTCAGAGGTTAGAAACAGACATGCTCTCTTCTGTATTCTCCGAAGAGGTGGAACCAACCATGCACAAACGAGCGGACAACCCTCCCATTCCACCTCCTTTATTTTCATTTCTTAGAAACTATCTCTGTTGGAACATCCCTTCCCACATTCATACCCAGGGACACATTCCCGGAGAAGAGATGGAGGAAAGAGAAGGAAGAAGATTCACAAAAGACTCTAATTTGGAACGTTAATAATTATAGCAGCGGAAAAGCTTATGAAAGCAAAGGACCCTGTTAACAAAACATTATGAGGGCACTTCCCAGAAAACTGCCCAGCCACGAGATCACTGTTAACAATGAGGAAAATCAGAGCCAAGATCAAATCTCGACTAAGCAGACCGACTTGTAGGATTTTGCACCTTTACTGCTACAATTAGGAATTCCTAAAAGAGCAGTAGGCTCCCTGAGTTTGACAAAGGAAGGAAAACAAAAGATGGCAAGAGACTCAGTATTCTGGATAAACAGTCCCTATTCTGTATTCATAACTCTACACCAGCGACAGCACAGCTCAAAGGAGGCACAAGGTGGGGTCCGCGGCAAATTCACACGCGATCAAACCAATTATCCACGCTGCATCTGTGCATGCAGTAAACACCCTTGACCTGCACCCCCTCTGCACCCCCCACCCGATGACCGGGGTAAACCCCACCACAGAAAAGAACCCTCTTTTTGTGACAACCAGCCAGAGCCTAAGCTGTCATTACACAGCAAAAACCTAGCGAGAACAAAAACCCAGCGGCAGACTGATGTAGAAACCCCAGAACATACCTGAATTCTTCAAATGCAAACATGACCTAGTCAGAGACAATTTCCTCAGATTGTCTGGTAGCCTTTTTGGTTCGGAGGACAACCATTTAGCCGGTCAGATGGTGCAAAGTGCGGAAAAAAGAGGCGGGGTTTCCACACCCCCCCCAATATTCTGAAGTAAAAGGCTTTCTGCAGACGGGGCCTGCAGCCTCCAGCTCCGCCAGCTGCTGACAAGCGGCAGCTAACAGGGGAGGCAGCCAGAAAACCATGTGATCATTCCAGCAAGTCTGATGAATGCAGTGTGTGCTTGGGCTCCGGGCGGTGAGCTGAATTAGTCCCAAGAAGTAAGTCGAACCCTGGACATGCCTGGGATCATGGGTAAACCACACAATCTGTGCCCTGCCAAATTTATGGGGTGGGGGTGGAGGGCAAAACTGTCAAGGAATGAGAATGCCACCTGTTCGGTTGCTATCTGACCAGTGACCTGTCTCCTGCTGTAGTGACCGGGTATGCGGACCACAGTGCTCAGGGAATGGAGTGTAGACGGATAGCGGGCTACTTGCTACCGAAAGTCCTTCCGAATTCTGCATTTCACCCTTCCACTACCAAATGTTAGGTGAGCACAAATGTATGCACTGCTTTGGAATCACAGGTGTCACCCTTTATGGCCACCACTTTACCATGAACATCACCCTGGGATGCGTGACCTCATTTACTGAGTGTCTAATATGTACCAGGCTTCAATTCCTTGAAGTACAAAAACAGCTGTAATAATTTCAGAGCAGAAGAAAAAAGAAATGAGATCTCAGCCAAAAAAAGAGACATGTTTACCAGTCTGTAAAGCCCGAGCTGGTGAGATTTGGCAAATGAGCCGAGGCTGTGTTCTGAAATGAACCACTAAGGAGAATCGTCAGCATTTGGACTGTAAATCTTTATAAAATTTATAAGGAAGACAGATCTCAAATAAAAACCTGTGAGTCACTCTTGATTTTTTTTCTCTCCCTCAATCCATAAATATAATCAGTCATTAATTCTGATTCTACTCAGAAAGGTTTCTTGGACCTGACCCTCCCCGCTGCCGCAGCTCACGCCTTCAGCGTTTCTCACTTCATCTCTCGTCTTAGTAACCAGTCCTCCTTGTTTCGTCCCTTCTGTAAAAATCTACCAGAGCAATTTTTCTTAGTCTGATTTTGATGTCCCTCTATTTTAACCTTGCGTGAGGGCCTCAGTGCCCACAGGATTAAGTAAAAATTCCTGAGCCCAGCATACAAAGTCTTATTTCCCTAATCCTTTCTTCCACTAAAACTCTTCACAAACACCCAATTCAGCTGGATATTCCCAGTTCTCCAAACAAGCCAGGCCCTCTGTCCTGTGGTCCACAGGCCCACAGGCCCACAGGCCCCGGCTATGTGGCCCACAGGCCCACAGGCCCCGGCTATGTGGTCCACAGGTCCACAGGCCCCAGCTATGTGGCCCACAGGCCCACAGGCCCCAGCTATTCCTTGCTCCCTATACAACTGCATGCTCCCTTCCATGTGGCCCACGCTGCTCATTGGCTGCTCTGTCCCCAGGAGCCTGAACCACTGCCAGGACACTCAGTGGCTCTCTCTGCTGTCACCTGCACCGCATCACAGCACTCTGCCTGCACCCTTGTCTGTGACGTCCTTGAGGGGGTCTGTGTGAGGTTAATTTCTGTATCCCCAGTGCCTGGTACAGGGCTGACAAGGAAAAGCGGTCTAGTGCGTCTGCTCACATGAAGGTACTCTGGATGGAAGTGCCCTCTTTAAAGAAACGAAGTGATGATGGCCAACTGAGGTGGACTAACTAGTGGAGGGGACTTCTGAGGAATCCCGTGGTCCTCAAACGACACAGCAATCATCAACTATGCTGATCCAGAACGCCTTCCACAGTACTCCTGCCAGCCTCTGCCTGAGACCCTCTAGTGACAGCAGCCATCATGACAGACCAGAAAACACAGGAGAGTCAGAGTCACTAAATAACCTGGGTTTAAGTCCCAGATCTGCCACTTGCTAACTCTGAGATCACCGGCAGATCACTTAGAGTCTCCGTACGTAAAACTGGAAGAATGCGGATCCTGCTCAGGCCACTTTCACAGCACGGGGGTGAGACCCACCAAGGGAGGACTCGTGAATGTCTTTATCAAGTGTATACAGTTGTAAAGACAGTCTTCATCTCTGTTACTTCGCAGCTGTCTCCCACTGGCAGCACTGAGAGCTGGATGGCTCTTCTTTATGGGGAGGCCACCCTGTCACTGAAGTTGTCTGTTCACTGGTAGGTAGCTCATTTAATTTTTCCACCCCGGGGGAGGGGGCGCAAGGTACTTCTGTCCTGTGATTCTCAGGACAAGGAATACAATATATATGGATGTATGTATAAAATCACTGCCCTAAATCCTAAAAAAAAAAAAAAAAAAGATTACCCAAGTCTTAGGAAGAACAATTTACTCATACCAAATACAATGATACGAAATGTTTTAATTTATTAAACTACCTGGTAGGGTCATAGATGGATGTGGTTGCATACTTCTTGAGGGAAAGGAGGTCTCAGACTGAGCACCCCACTGCCAGTCCTTGCCACCTTCAAGGGGTGGGCTAGCAAACAGCCGACCCCAATAAATTACTTGATGGATTTTTTGGCTGGTCTAACAGTCAAAACCTACGTTCCTGGCACTCTCTGCAAGGTATGGGGAGAAGCAAACATTTGGCATGGTGGGAACTGGCCAGCTGTGTTCTGCCCTGGCCACCAGGCAGGTCCAGTGTGGTGGGCCCAGTGGGATGGAGACCCTCTGGACTTTGTGCCTGGTTTCCACCAGTGACTCACAAACCTTCTCTTGGAGAGCTGGTTATACCTTCCAGAGCAACTCATAAGGTCCTAGTAGAGAGCAGAGTTGATAGAAATGGTGAAAAATCACCAAATCTTAGCACCAAGTATATTTGAGACATAATTTTGTGAGATTCCCCAATTTACAAATAAGAGAACAGAGGTTAAGTAACTTGGCCAAGATCATATTGCTATTAAGTGGCAGAGCAATGACTTGGACCCAGGTGGGTTTAATGCCAACATTTTTAACCCCAGTACCCTCTCGGGGTCCCAACACCAAAGATCCACTGCCTCCGGCTACCTCCAGAAGAGGACTCATTCCAGACTGTTAGGCAGCCTGTGGCCCTGAGAAGTGGCTGGGACATGGCGACCCTTTGGGGTTCATTCATTCGGCTGGCCCTGGCTAATCCCCAGATTTCACGGTCAGACAAGAGGCCTCTAAGGGCTGCAGAGTGCCTCAGCTGTCCCGGGGAGGAAGGGCTGGAAACCTGAGTTGATGCAGCCTCGGGACCAGACGGGGAGGGACTCTGCTTCTGAGGCGAAGCACTCCCACTGACCACCTGGTAACTGATAACACCTAAGTGTCAGGAACAGGGAGTCCTGACTCCTCTCCAAATGGCACTTCTGTGACCACACACAATGCTTAAAGAGAAAAGTCACCGCAGGCCATCCACCAATAACTCAAGGCTCAGACAAAGCACAGGCCTCCTCTGGGACTTACGCTCCCTTTGTGACATGAAGGAATAGCCAGATAGTAATTTTTTAGCCTTTTGCTTTTTAACGTATCACTTACGTGGACCACTGATATGAACTGGTATGAACATAAAACCGATAAAAATGGAAAAGCCCCAGCCTCCTTGCTACCAGGCTTTCCCTCCCATCACCAGGATCAGGCCTGGACTCGGGCTGGGAACACCTGGCCTAAATGACCTGGCAGCCCCATCAGAGACCCTTCTGGGGGCTCTCTGAGCTACACGTCATCACACACCCTCGTCAATCTGGACTCAGTTCCTCTTTCTGTTCTCATCCTAAGAATAAAAAAGCCTCCTGCCTTGTCCCAGCTGTCCCCGCAGAGGCCTGACCTACTGCAGTTACCGGACGTGCCTGAGGCTTCCCCTGAGAAACAGACAGGAGACAGTGAATAAAAACTCAGTCGCTAACACCAGGTGTCCCCAGGCCCCTGACAATCTCAGAAAGCTAAATGAGAAGCATGTCTGAAACCATGGTCCTCAGCTTAACGTGCACACACTTAGTTTGGAAGCATGTCTTTCCATGTGAAAGGATCAAGTTCCCAAGAGTGAACTTATGATTTATTTATTGGTACTGAATCCTCATCATAGCTCCTTTGGAGACTGACAATCTGAGACTTTAAGGCCCTGATGTCCCATAGTTTGAGGCATTACAACCAATGTTTCTGCTCCCATTTTTTTTTTAGGTTTTTAGTTTTACACAGTCATGATGCTATGTGCGACCAAATAAAGACTGGGCACCTGAACAGAGGCTAACATTCCTGTCACATAAACAGAAATGCCCCGACACTCGGACCCGCACACTTGCTGCTCTGCTGCGCGCAGACCAGACAGACATCGGTTACAGGCACGACCAGAAGTACGACTCCTCTCTCATGGCCTGGATGCAGACTTCTCCACTTCTCCAGCAGGGGCTGAGTGGTAACAAGAGGCCTGCTTCTCCCTGGTCTCACCCCGAGACCCTAATTAAGACTCTCCTCCCCTCTGCCTGACCTACCCAATCACCTCCCAGTTTAAGACCCACAATTCTTTCTGTCTGCAGAATGGGGTCTCGGCAACCCAGCTGGCGCTCTGCCCGCCCCCCGGCCAGCCAGGTGCAGGGGCGCTCCTCCTGACCCATGCCCCTTGCTCATGCACACAGCGCTTTCAGCCTCCTCTCCACAGAGGTGATGGAGGGGGTTCTGAACCCAGTTCTACTACTATCCGCCTGAGAAGCCTCGGGAAAACTCTTTCCCGTCTAAGCCTCAGTCTCCCAATCTGAAAGCTGCGGAGAGGAAATGCTGGCACACCTTAACTGCGCGCCACGGGAGCCAAGACTACTGCGTATTTCAAAACCCCATCGGGTCCCCTCCTGACCAAAACCAGCCTACAGTAATCTCTCGAACTCTAGAATTCCTATGATAATCAATAGATACTTTTAAAAACCTCGCATACCAGCTTGTGCTGAGGAGTAACCTTTGTCCACGATCTGTCAGGCGTCTAACCAGGTGAGCGCTGCTGCAGACAGGGACGAAGGGGGCAGGTGAGAGAGACCTGGGGCGTTTAGCTCCTCACAGCCTCCATCAGAAACGCACACACAATCCAGGTGAACCAACATGTGTGCTGTGCAAATACAGCCTCAGGAGAAACCCGCCCAGATCTGGGACCACCACCTCTGCTGTTCTGACTTTGTGGAGCGCCCACTAGCTGTGGCTCTGGTTCTCAGTCCTTTCTAAGCCTTCACAAGGCAGAGCACATTCCGAGGCACAGAGCAGGTCTTCGGTCAGAAATGTTTTGAATGCACTGAATGCACTTTTATTCCAGTTGAACTAACCTTTCAAAAATTTTAAAACAAACAAAAAACCCCACCTTCCTGAATTAATAGGAAATGTGTGAGTCCCACACTCTGAGTTAATTCCTTCCCCCAAATTACATAATTCACCTGAACTTCTACAGTGACATTTAACTTTAAAACAAAAGTTTTAAATAAAGCCATCTCTTACCTCCATTTTGAGAATTCTATTTCAAGTAAAAGCTATCCAAACCCAGCATTCTACCACAAAGCAAACACAGTTACAATCCCTTTTCAGCCTACCGCGGCTCAGAAGTTGCAGTTTATTGGTAATTACTTCTGCATTCCTGTCTGCATCAATCTCTCTCACTCAATAAACACTCTCTAAGTATCTGTACCAGGTTATTAAAATTATCCTCGCATTCATTCAACCAATTTTCAACTGAATGAGCTGAAGCCTGCAGCCCGCAGCTTTCCTGTCCTAATGAAGGAAGTCAGATAATACATGAATAAGAAAAAGACGATAAAGCAGGGCAAAGAACCAGTGTGATGGCGGCTACTGAACTTAAGCCGAGGTGACAGGAAAGGCCCCTGTCAGGCAGTGATACTTAAGCTGAGATCTCAATGACAAGAAGGGACAGGTGTGTAAACACAAGAGAAAGATCAGTGCAGGTGGAGGGCACAGCTGGTACGAAGGTGGGTAGAAACAAGCTTGGCCCCGTCCCTTCCATCCAGTGTGGCTGGAATGGAGAAGGAAGGGAGCAGAGGGAGACGGAGACAGAGGGGGAAAGCAGGGCGTTAGTAGCAGGGAAGTCGCCGGGGAGTTTCAGGCAATGGAGTAACATGACCTGACTTTCGTTTTTAGAAGGAAATGGAAGTGGGGAGAAGCTGCTGCCGTGGTCCAGGTAAGGGGTGACGGGGCCTGGACTCTGGCGGCAGCACTGGACGAGGGAGAAGCTGATGGACGAGGTGTGTTTTAGAGAGTCTTTTTTACAACTGTTGTTTCATGTTGTTTCATGAATTACTAGCGAAGCAGAGCAAAGACGGAACATACCTGAAGAGAAATACTAAGAACACCACTAGGACCATGAGCCTAAGAAGCGGCAGCTCCGTGAGAGGAGGCCCCTGCGCGCCTTCGCCGCTCTGCCCCAGGGCAGGGCACACAGGATCAGTCAGTAAGTATCTGCTGAATCAACGAATCAGCAGTTCACAGATTCAGAGAAGATTTCATAAAAAGATGCAACTGGGTTAAGTCAGCAGTCCTCTTTCCGGTGCAAGCGTCAAATGAAAGGGCAGATTATCCTTTTGAATGAACAAGTGCAGCTGCTCCAGTGTCACCCAGATAGACTGAAATGTGCCAAGAAAGTCTACCAGGAATACAGGGAGAATCACGACATAAAAGCATGTAGAACAAACTCCTATATTCAATCAAGAGCTGTTTCCTGGGCACCTGCGATGTGTCCAGCACCGTTCCATCCCTGAGAAGGGAGGGGTGAAGGCAGATTCAGACATGTTTCAGGCCTTCCCATCAGTTAGGAACAGACCACACAGACTCAAACAGCTACAGTACAAGCGTCAGAATATAACTCAGTCTGCAAGGTGTCTGAAGCTGCGGCCCAGGATTTTACACTGTTAGCATTCGGTTTCTTTCCCTTCCTTGGCTCACTGTTGGCATCAAGATCCTCTGGAATCCTGGTTCCCTCCTGCAGGTGCTGATGCGCTTGGCTTGTGAAGGGTGGGGCGGTGGCGGGGCTCCAGGCCTCACCAGCTGAGCGCCCTTGGGCAACAGCACTTCACCAGAGTCTCAGCTTATTCACTTGCAGAATGGGGATAATAATTTCTGTCCTGCTCCCTCGTAGAGACACAGACAGGGTCAGGTACAACACTAGGTGGGTCAGTGTTCTGTAAACTCTAAGTGCTATGTAAATAAATAATAGTGCTATTATTAACAACAAAAGAGATTTCCTTCTCCACTTTGTGCCATCTGAGATAGCAAAAAAGCAGGAATTTTAAGTATTCATCCAGGTCATATAATTAGATGATCCACAAATGCAACTTCTTATCCAGGTCACCAAGAACTGTGGGAATTCAGGGCTGAAAGGACCTAGAAGTCAAATTCGTCAAACCCTACTCCTGGGTAAACTACCTAAGACGCTTATCTCCTCCACATGTACTCATTTCTGTCAAAGTAGAATTTTCGAAAAGCTAAAAACATAACTCTTATAAATACAGAGTACGCATATAATTAAAAACTGATTTAAGTCCTTAGTGAGTGAGCCAGCACGATGGCAAAGCTGGTTCAAAGGTAACGAAAGGGACATATAAACTCAGTGGGAAAAAAGAATGCTATAATAGTCTTGCAAAGTTAGATACAAAACTGGTTAATATCGTACAGAGCCATTAAACTAGAACCTTTGAGGTTATCTTTTCTACTAAACAGAAATCACCTAGATGTCTACTGGACAAAAATCATTTGTCACCTATCAATTTTTTATAAGTTAAAATCTAACTTTACAAAAGTACGCTGTCTCCAAGAATGTCAGATACCGCTTAGATGGGCTTGCTAGCCAAGGCTCCCGACGGTGTACAAAACTCGCCTTTTCTCCAAGTTTTAGGCAGTTTTCTTTAAATATCTTTAAAATATCTAACCCTAGCTTATATCCATTCCAATGAACTGGATGATAAGAAGTTCTTTCCTATCTGGTCCATTTTTGCTTTGACTCACTTACATCCTCTTAATTTGTAAAAATTCTTCAAATAATTGAAGTCAATTCTAAGTTATTGCTTAGTCTTGCTAGGTCAAACTAGTCTGAAATTTGGGGGGCCCTATTTTCCAGAATTTCCAGCCTTCAGTGCTTCTCTGAATTCTCTCCGACTGTCACACTTGCGGGCGGGTCTCAAAGACAAAAAGGGAACATCTGATTCATAGGCACTGATTCACAGACCCCCTCCCCCAGGTTCTGGCTATTCTGAGGCAGTTTCCATAATTAACTCTAATTTCCTAACTTCACGAACCCACCCCTATCACTCCTTTCTTTCCAATATAACAGTGCTTGGAAGTCACAAACCAAACCCATTACAGACAGGCACATATAAACCCAACCCACACTAACCAGCACAATAATATCAAGTCAAAGAAGAAATCTAAAGAGTCAGGGAATGTCTTGCTCATATCTGTATTCTCCACAGAGGCTAGGGAATCAGAAGGAATAAGCAAACAGATTAATTAAATGTTCTAAAGAACTGAAAGACTGAATGGATTCCAAAGGCTTTGGCATGTCAAGTGTCTTTCAAGAGGATAAGTGAGGAAGGGAATTTCTGGGGCTAGTCCAGGGGAGACTTTCAGAAATGGAAACCATCTTAGTCCGTTTGGGGCTGTGGCGTAACAGACCGGTGGCTTATAAACAACTTATTTCTCATAGTTCTGGAGGCTGGAGTCCACGATCAGAGAGCCAGCATGGCTAGACTCCTCACTGCGTCCTCACGTGGTGGAAAGAACCAGGGAGCTCTGCGGGGGTCTCTCCCTAAGAGCACTAATCCCCTTCATGAGGACTCTGCCCTCATGACCTACTCGCCCAAAGGCCCCACCTGCTAACACCATCCCAGAGGGAGTATGGATTACATCAGGTGAATCTGGGGGAGAGGCACAGACATTCAGGCCACAGCTGAGGCCAAATGAATGAGCACTGTGGGAATTTCTAGCCCCTACTGGCAAGGCAGAGATGAAGACATTTTATCTCGAAGGCAGGGAAGTAACGGAGGGGTGTAAATGTGTCCATGTAAAATCAAACCACACGGGTCTGCCCTCAGAGACAGCAAGTCTCCCTGTGCTTTGAAGGTCTGGAGTCTAGGCACTGACCACACAAGCCCTTCCTAATCTACAAGCACTAAAAAGGAAACCTTCATTTAACACATGTTCTGATGGGAGAAGGAGTTAGAGGGAAAGCACGGATGATGACAAAGAAACTGCATGAACAGAACACCTAACAGTTGCAATCTGAGAAGTCCTGCTTTAGATAAACATATTTTTTTACCCTCTAAAAGCTAGTTTCTCTTTCTCACATTGTATTTCTGATAATCAGGCTTCTCTATTTCTGATTTCCTACTGAAATGTACAAGGTAGTGTTTTTCCTCATCCAAAAGAGCACACTGCTTCTTAGTTTCCAAGAGCTCCACTTCCGCGAGTCTTGCGATGGTGTTTCCATCCTTCTCACAGCAAGTGCCGACGCCCAGCATGTCACCTTGGGGTGTAAATTAATAAGTAAGAGGACAAACTGATGAAAGGCCTGCCCATGGATTGCTAATGCCGAGTGGGAATCTGTTAGGCAGCCAACTAAATTTGGAATCGCAGTTCTTTTTTAAAAGATGTATTCTTGCTAACATGACAAAAATGAGAAATTGGTTATTTTCTAAGCCTCATTCTCAAAACATTTAACCCTCCTATGATACTACCTTCCTTGGACCCCACAGTACATACTGAATAAAAGAAAGAAAGGAAAAAGACACCGGCACTGAATCAATCAAACCTTGAGAATCAGCCACCACATAACATCAGAGGAACATGGATTTTGACGGTTTCATAGATTTTATTAACGTGGTAAGTGATCTAAAAAAAAAGTCAGTCCTATCTTCGCACTTTGACCAAGGGAAAGAGAAAAACAGCACCCTGCCTAGGGCCACACAACTGCCGTCAGAGCTGGATCACAACTGAGGTCTCCTGATTTCCAGCTTAAGTGCTTTTGCTCTATTTACATCAGTGGCTCTCAAAGGTGGGGCCGTACACCAGCAGTGTCAGCGTTACCTGGGAGCTTGTCAAAGATGTCAATTCTCAGCCCTCTGCCGGGACTAACAAAACCAGAGACTCTGGGAGGACGGAACCCAGTGAGCTGTGCTTTTTCAACAAGCTCCCTGGGGGGTTATGATGCCTGTTCAAGTTGGAGAACCAATGACTGCTCTAAAACCAGTGATTCTCAACTGGGGGGATTCTGCCCCCACCAGGGGACACCTGGCACTGTCTGGAGAGATTTTTATTGTCACCACTGGGGGTGGGACAGTGCTGTTGGCATCTAGCGGGTAGAGGCCAGGGATGCTGCTAAACATCCTACTATGTACTGGGCGGTCCCACAACCCGGCCCGACTGCTCTGCACCCACTAGTGGGAGGGCAGGGAGATGGGCCAGCAGGCAGTGCTGCGCTCTCCCCTCTAGAGTGTCTACCCCTTTGCCAATGTTGACTTCTCTTTCATAAGCGGGTCACCCCACTGGGTAGGGTGAACTGGCATCGGGATCCCTCCTCCACCTGCGAGGCCAGAGCCCCAGCCCCACGTGCCAGTCACGCCCACTGCAGGTGGCTACATCCAATTCCCAAGTGTCCCACAAACATGGTCATTTTGCAGGAGTGTCATGATATGATTAAAGATTAGAGATCAGCCCTGATACTTAAAAAAAAAAAAAAAAAAGGCGACTTCCCATTTCCAGTAATGGTGAACTAGGTTTTTTAGATCAACCCTTCTTGTGAAAATAACCAAAAAAGGCAGGTAAAACAGCTAAAACAAACAAATGAACAAACACTTTTAAAGGCATAAAACCGCTGTCAAGATGGTAAGAAATTTCTAGGCTAAACCTATAGTGAAAAAAAAAAGTCTGAAAAGGCAAATGAGCACAGAAGCCCCCTTTTGCCCCGAGGGCATTTGTTGATCTGAGAAAACACAAATCTCCAAGTTGACGGCCTCTAGGGGCACAAGGGTCACCCTCTGAAGGTGCTCCCCCGACAGGACGCTGAAGGGATCCACAGACATCTCCCTGGAAGCAATCCACGGCACCTCAAGTGAAGAACTCCTACCATTCCCACCCCGCAGATCGAGTCTGACATCCACGAGCGCTACTGAGTCTCAGACACCGCCCTCTGCACTCCGCACCAACGCAGCCGTTAACTTCATCGTGGGGAAAGTGGCAAGGAGTTAGGCTGTTATTTTTCCCGCTTTACAGGTGAGAGACCTAAGGTACAGAGACATGAAGTAACACGCCCCAAATGCCACAGTACAGAAGTCGCAGAGCTGATCACACTCAAGCACTGCCTGACTCCAGGGTCTGTCCTCTTAACCACCACGGAACAAGTTAAACCAAGATGTTGACTCTTGCGTGACTTAAAAATAGCAAAAAACTGGAAATAAACAAATGTCCTCAACAAGGGATTGATCAAATAAAGTCTAGCATACACAAAGAGTCATTATAAACACAGACCTACACTGATGTCTGCCTAGACATCGCTACTATTGAGTATAAACATTATAAAGGATTATTACAAATTGTGAGTTATTGTTGTACAATAAACACCTCCACAATCAAACAGCAAAGCAAGTTACAGAAAAGCACAGTGTATTCTCATGTACACGCTACCATGTTCAGGCAGACCACGGACACAACTGCGGGTGTGGCTCCAGACCACCGCGATAAAGTGAATACTGCAAGTGATCACACAAATGCTCTGGTTTCCCAGTGCATGCAAAAGTTATGTCTACACTATATAACCTGTTAAATGTACAATATATTATGTCTAAAAAAAGGGTGCATGCCTTTATTTTACAATATTTATTACTAAAAATTGTTAACCATCGTCTGTGCCTTCAGCAAGTTGTGGTAGGAACACCAAAGATCACCAATCACCATAACAAATACAATAATGAAGAAGTTTGAAATATTGCGAGAATTACCAAAATGTTTCAGAGGCACGAAGTGAGCAAACGCTGTTGGAAAAATGGCGCTGCAAGCCTTGCTTGACGCAGGGTTGCCACAAAGCTTCAGCTGGTAGAAAACGCAGGATCTGCCTGTGTGTCAGGCACAACACAGCACAGCAGCTTCGGGCTCAAGCTTTAGCTTCGGAGAGCCTACCACCAAGGGGCAAATGACTGCACTGCTGTGAGCATCGTTTCCTTCTGCGTAAAGTGGGGTAACACTGTCATCTCACAGGGTTTTGGTGAGAGTGAAATGATACGATGCACACGGAGCCACGATGGAAAAGCTCAGTACACAGAGCTGTTCCATCATTACTACGCCTTTACGTGCGTGTATATATATATGCATAAAGAGATGTTAGGAAGCACATTAGCCAAAATGGTAACAAGTTTATCTCCAGGGGATTGACATGTCCTAGCCATTTGTACTTTATTTTTTGGAACTTCCTGTACTGCTGAATTTTTACAATGAACATGCATGATTTTAATTAAAAGCAGTAACAACAACACTATTTTATAGATACTCTCTCAGCATACAGGTAAGTGTACAATACCAACACACTCTCTGTTCCAACAGAATTCACGTGACAGGGAATATCTCAAACTAGAGGTCCAGGGGAAATAGAGCAAGTCAGGGACACTGAGACCCTAGGCCTGGAACACTGCCAGGCATAATAAACACTTGAATGAAGGAAGGAACAAATGAATGCGAGGCAATAGAGTGCAGCAGTGCTGAGTTCCGGGGCCAAACAGCTGGATTTAAATATCAGCTTTGTCACTTCCTAGCTGTTAAGCATGAACAATTTATTTTTAACCCCACTGATCCTCAGTTTTCTTATCTATGAAATGGATTGTACCAACTCATAAGACAATTATATGGATTAAATGAGACAGTAAATGTGAAAGCAGTTTGCATTTAGCAAAAGTTCAATAAAAGTTAGCTCTTCTTTCCCCCAATCCCAGGTTTGCTAATGACAAACTGTGTGACACTGTGCTAGAGCAAGCAGATAGCTAGATATGAGCAGAGAAAGGGGGACACAGACCAAATGGCAGGAATTGGGCAGAAAGGAGGGGTACAAGACAAATGCAGGGAACCATACATCATGTAAGCACCAGGGGTCCCTGGGTAGAGAAAGAAAAGCAGGAACCTTTGGGCTGAAAAAGGGTCACACCTTTTGGCCTGGAGACCAGCAAAGAAAGGTGAGAAAAGGCAGGAATTTTCAGTGTCCGAATGTAATCTTTTGCTCATTATGCCCTTATTTCAATAAAATTAGCCTTGCAGATCAGAAGTACCCATCATGCACCGATGCCATGACACTTCGGATCCAGACTAAATAAGGACAAAAATCCCTCCTCCCTTTGGGAAGGTGGAGTTGGGATGAAGATCAGGGAAAATGACCCCAAGCCCTTCCCTCCTCCATGGATATTCGGCCCATTCATTTTTACACCCTATGTAACTAACTTGCCAAAGAAACACAGGGCACTTGAGCCTGCCCCCTCTCCCCCTGCGAGTGTACCATCCATCCTTTAATAAATTCTCACTTTACTTTTTTTAACCACTACATCTTATCTCTGAATTCTTTCTGGGACGAGACAAGGACACGGAACACCAGTTGTATCCACCGGCAACAATTGCACAAGTTGTTTCTGAGTCTGTTTTTTCATCTATAAAATGAGTATAATATTCACCTACCCCTCAGGATGCTGTGATGGTTATGTAAAAGCTTTTTATACTGTATAAGGTACTACATAAATGGGAAGACTTACTATGATTTTTATGGAAGTTTTGGGGTCAATTTATTTTATAGCCTCTTGGTTCCAATAAGCTAAACTCAGGAAGCCTTTAAAATGGGAGAAACATGCAGATTTTATTAATCAGTAATAATTTACTGACCTTCATGAGCTTTCCCAGAATAGCCTAATCCCTGTCTACCTGAAAATAAAGTCTGCCTTGATCTGACTGGAATCACTGCCTCCCAAGAAACCCTGGTGGAGCTTAGCCATTGTTCAGACTGCAGAGCACAGAACGAGGGAGCTGGCAGAAGTGCCGGGTGCTTGTGATTTTGGTTTTGTTTCATCAGGGTAAAGATGGGAACTCACTTCTTTCCACTGTTTAAGAGGAAGTATCAACCTATCTGAGACCCTTACATAACTGACACATCCATGCAGCACCTTAAAGATAGCTAACATCTACAGAAGCCTTTAAAGGCATTTCTCATACACTGTCTTCTATGACCAAAGAACCATCTGCCAGGTGGGCAAGGCAGGGATTATTATCCTACCTACTGAGAGGGGAAACTATGGATCTAAGAGGTTAAGTGACCTTGATCAAAGTCAAGCCGTGTACTGCCAGCCATGCCTGATAACAGAAAGGGAACTGTAGATGGCACTTCTCTTTGGGAAAGATGAGGACGGAGGGAAGATAAAGTTGTGCCTTGGAGACAGGAGGGAAGGGGGCAGGACACAGGGGTCAGCACCAAGATGGTGGAGAAGTCAACTCCCAATAGACCTGGAGGCTCAAGACAGGCAGGAGAGTCGACCTCCAGCGGACTCAGCTTCATTATACACTCACTGTAGTGTCCTCACATTACAGTGGTGAATGACACATCCACAGGTGCCAAGACAGTTCAGAAGCTAAATATGAAAGGTCAAAGAGGGTGGTGGCCCAATTCCTAGGAATCCTGCTCTTCCCCCAGAGTAGTTGGAATAGTTCTCTCCTGTGTTAGCATATAAAAACTTGTAACAACATTGTAAACTGACTGCACTTCAATAAAAATGTATTAAAAAAAAACTAGCAACACTGCACCTTGCAGTCACTCTTTCTTGCCTTCTGACTCAGCCCCACACTGTCTGTGGAGTGTGTATCTTTAACTTTAATCAACCCACCTCACCTCCAGGTACACCTCTCTAAATAAATCTACTCTTACTCAGCTGTGGCTCGCTCTTTAACTCTTCCCTGCGTGAAGTCAAGGACCCTCACTTGGTGGGGCGCGTCTCAGGGACCCAACCGAGACCTGGAACATGGCCATCCTCTTGAGGTCCCTCCAACTCTTTTTCCTGTATCACTTTCAACCCTCCTTAATCAAGGGCAGGGCCAGAGGCTGACCCCAGTGAGCAGAGCAGAGTCTGGAGTTCATTTACATCAGGATGACTTTTCCCTAATGCGAGCAACCAAGAAAAGGAGATATCTATGTTCATTGCCTCATGTGACTTAGTTCCGCCCTAATTTTGGCTGCCCAGTGCCCTGAGTAGGTCTGTCCCCCTGAGTCAGAAAGAAGCACAGAACCACAGGCTATCACTCTGGAAGGGTCCTTGGACATCATCTAGTTCATTCTGCTCTTTTCACAAACAGATGAATGGTAACGATGAGGCTCAGAGGGGGGAGATGACTCCCCAAGACCACCAGCAAGCTCAGGCAGATCAGGCCTAGAACCCAGCTCTCCTGGATCCAGGCCCAGCACTCCTTCTCAAATGACTGACTGCAGACCCATCTCCACTAACAACAATGCTACTCCTATCCCTGCTCCCTAGACCCTTTCCTCTCCCAGGGACACAATCATGCTTCCGGGTCAGTGGACACAGAATATACCACGTGGCCAGCAGTGGCAGTAACACCCCCACTCTCCAGACCTCCACCACGTAAAGGATGAGCCCACGCACTGATTAACATGTGCATGATGGCCATCACCCTGCTCTTTAGGCAAGAACAGCAAGTGACAAAAGAAACTGGACTGTCCTTTCCTCATTCTTAACTTCCTTAAAGCCTGAAACTCTCAATGAGAAGACAGAAGACATTAGTCATGTACGAAGTGCCGAAGGAGTTACTATGGCAAACAATTATGTTCACAAGTGATTTAAAAAATGAACGCGGTAACAAACGTGAGGAATCTGGAGGACAAACAGAAGGCTAGGATCACAGGTTAAACAGAGCATCTGGAGCCCCAACGCTGTGAATTTTTAGCGGTACAGTGCTGTGACTCCCAAGCTTGGGATCTGCTGGGGCCAAGTGGGCAAGTCCCTTGTCTCTTTGGGCCTCAGGCTCCTCACCACAAAAAGAGAGCAGTAACAGTACCTACCTCCTGGGAGTACCTCGAAGACACAACAAGACAGCGCACGCTACGTGGTCTGAACAGCGGCGGCGTGTGAAAAATACTCATTAGTACGAGCAATGGCTATCATCATCATTATGGACATTAATTGAGAAGTAGAATTCAGATCTTCTTACCAAGCTGCACTTTTACACTGAATCACATTTTCACAAACCATAAAACAGGATTAAATTATTGACCAGAGAAAGCTGACTTCAAAAGAGAGAGTACTGGAAAAAACTTAATCTTCAGGAGTTTTCTGAGCTTTGCTGATATCCTAGTACAAGCCAGATGATGTTTTTCTACAGTTAAAGCATTTATTCAATCGCTGTTCTCATGAAATTTTCACCAATTAGACACACTTAATAGTTATTTACTTTCCTAGACAACCAACCTCAGTGGAAGGGAGATGGGGCAAGACCCTGGCACCCCACTATACTTCCTGCTTCTACACAATGTCCCCTGCCTCTGCCACCCACCCTCAACAAGCAAGACGAGCTCCACCCCGGGAAGTGAATTGCTTCCAAAACGCCTGGCATGAGTGAAGCCACCAGGAACAGAGGCAAAAAAAAAAAAAAAAAAAAAAAGAGTAAGATAAAAGTGCGATGTATTATTATATGCTATAGGAAATTAAAAATGAATGAGTAGATAGTCAGATGATTTTCAATAAAAGTGCTAAGACATCTCAATAGGGGAAAGGATATTCTTTCCAACAAAGGTGCCAAAATAATTGAAAATCCATATAAAAAAATGAACTTAGGCCCTTACTTCATACCATATGTAAGAATTAACTCAAAATGGATCATAGGCTAAGAGTAAGAGTTAAAATCATAAACTCCTAGAAGAAAACAGGAGAAACTCTCCCTGATCTTGACTAAGGCAAAGAAGGACCCATAGAAGACATTGCTGGTAAACTGGACTTCATCAAAATTTACAATATATGTGCTTTTTCACTAAGAAAATGAAGGGTAGGCTAGAGACTGGGAGAAAATCACACATCTGATAAATGACCCATATCCAGAATGAGTAACAAAATCTCAAAACTCAACCATGAGAGAACAATCATAATATAAACTGAAAATAACCTACATATCCAACAAGGAGGATTGGCTAAATAATCTAGACACCGGCAGTCAATGAAACATTAGGGAGGTGATAAAATGTTAAATTCTTATCAAAAAATAAGATGAACTAATGGAAGGATAGAGGGCTGGATATGTGGACAGAGGCGTGTCAAAGCATGTGAAATTGTGGTGGGAATATAAGCATTTACTGGATAATATAGTTTTTCTAATTTTGAAAATTTTCATAATAAGATGTTGAAAAAAGTTAAGCCCTAGGATATTTAATAACACAAATATGTCTTTAAACATGATGTACTGGTAAATAAAAAAGACTGTAAAGCTGTACGCACAGTACAAATCCACAGTACATACCTTCTTTTTTTTTAATGTGTGGCCTTAGGAAAAGGAAGATACACAGCAGAAAGTCAGCAGTGACTATCACTGGATGACGTGGTGACTACTTTTCCTCTTATTCTTGATGGTCCATAGTCTACATTTTCTACAATAATCAAATATTCTTATGATTAAAAGTAAGAGGTGCCTTAACACCAGTGAAGCAAAAAACAATTTTAGACAAGAATGACTAGAATTTACTTGATCATGAACTTGGTGACAGAAAACACCCCCCTCCAGCAAAGTTTTAAAAGTCTTAAGCGTATTCAACACACATTCAGTGCATAATTCTTTCAGCCAGATACCGTGCTACTTGCTGAACCTGGTGCCAGATGCCAAAACCCACAACCATCAGGGCTGCACAACTTGAACCGTACGTCAGGAAGAGAGCTGGTAGAGCCCTGAATGCGTGCTGGTCGCACCACACCCGCATCATATCTGGAGTCAACACTTTGCAAGCACCACTGACAAACCAGAGCCTGTTAGACGAAGCTCAAGTGAGCAAAGTGTTCAATGTGGAGCAGAGTCAAGGAAATGACTGCCATATTCTAGTAACTTGGGTGCTGTTCTAGATGACGTAGAACTTGGATTAATCAGTAGAAATTTCAGAGGAGCAAACACCAGCTGAGTATAACAAGAAGAGATACTCAGGGCTGGGTGAGTAATCCAGTACGCTGCCTAACAACCCAGGGGACACCTCACCACTTCTGCTGTCTAAAAGCAGGCGCTGGGTGAATGCCTGTCATAGACAATAGCTACAGTCACAGTCATTCTTTCAAAAAATATTTACTGAGTGCTTATGATGCAAGGATGTTAAGTTCCATAACCTGTGCTGTCCAACTTGAGAGCCTCCAGCCACATGTGGCTGACCACTTGAAATGTGGCATTTCAATCAGGAGGACCATCGTATGCAAAGAACATGAGAGGGTATGTTCCTTATAATATGAAGGACAGAGGAAATTAATCTGAAGAGGCAGATAGAGGCCAGGCCACAAAAGACTTTATAAACTATGCTAAGGCATCATAACTTTATCCATAAAGACAGAAATATCCTGAAAGAAGTCAGAAAGAGAATATTAACTCAGATTTGAGTATTAACAATTTAACAAAGTACAGAGGAGATATTTTAAGAGGTAGAGAACAAAAGTGGAATGTAATTATGGCATTTTAATAATGATGAAGACCTGAATTATATCAGTTTCGTGGCTCTGGAGGAAAGGGGACAGACAACAGAGGTTTTAAGGAAGCAGAAACAATAATGACATGTCCACTGGATGTGGCGGGAGGGAACTGACAACTCCATCAAGGCTCTATGTTTCTACTTTGGATCACAGTGTGCATCTCACTGGGAATGAAGATTCTGGAAGAAGAAGTCTGGGAAGGAAAGCAGTACGTTCAGTTTGTTTTTTTTTTAAAAACAGATTTATTTAGAAACAGATTTTTATTCCATAAAATTTACCCATTTAAGGTATACAATTCAATGGTTTTTAGGTTCACAAGGTGGTGTGACAGTCACTGCAATCTAATTTTACTATGTTTTTATCATCCCTCAAAGAAACCCCACACCCACTGGCAGCTACTTCCTTCACCCACAGCAGCTACTAATCTACTTCCTGTCTCTATGGATTTGCCTTTTCTGGACATTCCATATAAATGGAATGATACAACATGAAGTCTATTGTGACTGACTTCTTTCTTGTAGCATATTTTCAAGGTCCATCCATGTATCAGTATGGGCACCCCATTCCTTTTCACTGCTGAATAATATTCCACTGTGTGGACAGACCACATTTTACTTAGTCATTTATCAGTGTGTAGACATTTGGGTCATTTTCACTGTTTGGCTACTATTAAGTGATGCCCCTATGGAAACTCATGTGTAAGTGTCATGCGGATATATGTTTAATTTCTCTTGGGCATATGCCTTGGAGTTGAAATGCTGAGACATACGGTAACCCTCTGTTTAACATTTTGAAGAACTACCAAATTGTCTTCCAAAGCAGCTGCATCCTTTTACATTCTCCCCAGCCAATGTATGAGAGTCCCAACATGAAATTTACCTACACAGCCACTTACCCAATGTGTGAAGACCATCCACACCCTCACCAACATTTGTTATCATCTGCCCTTTTATTCCAGTGAGTGTGACATGGTCTCTCACTGTGGTTTTGGTTTGTGCCTCCTCATGTCTAATGATGCTGAGCAGATTTTCGTGTGCTTATTGGCCACTTGTATATCTTCTCTGGAGAAGTGTCCATTTAAATCATTTGCCCACTTTTAAGCTGGGTTGTCTTTCTATTAAAGAGTTGTAAGAGTTCTTCATGTAGTCTAGATACAAGTCCCTTATCTGGTATATAACGCACAAATATTTTCTCCCATTCTGTGAGTTCTCTTGTCACTTTCTTGATAGTATGGTTTGCAGCACATGTTTTTAACTTAGATGAAATCCCATTTATTTATTTTTTTCTTTTATTATTTGCGTTTTGGTGTTATTTCTAATAAATCATTGCCTAACCCAAGGCCATGAAGATTTACTCTTATATTTTCTCCTATAAGAGATTTAAAGTTTTAGCTTCTGCATTTAAGTTCATAATGTTTTGAGTTAACTTTTGTATATGGAGGTAGGGGTTCAACTCCATTCTTTTGTTAATATTCAGTTGTCCCAGCACCTGTTGAAAAGGCTACTTTCCCCTCCACTGAACTGTCTTGACATCTTTATTGAAAACCATTCGTTCATAAATATGGTGGCAGGGAGTCTAGTTTTAGACATGCTGAACTCGAGGCACCTGTGCTCCATCTTCTTGGGAACAAGCTACATGTGTGGAAACCATGTCTTCTACTCACAGCCCAGGAATCAGCACAGTGAACTCAGCAAACAGCCAGTGAATGATTAGCCAGCTCTGTGATTCAGGACCATGCTGCCTCCTCACCCCGAGACACGGACACTCTGAGGCAGCGCACTCTGGGCGCTCGGGACAGGCCCTGCTGGTTCTCTCCCTAGCGCTGCTCTTCTACTGGGGACTCTTTCTTTGTCTGACTCAGTCTGTTGCGTACATTTCTACTTTGCATGGTAACACAAATCAAGGAGAGCATTTTCCTTCTTCCCAGGAAAGGAAGTGTTTATAAACAGTACCCTAAAGTTGCTCAGTTAACAATCTCAGCTGAGGACTTCCCTTTCGCTAAGCTCTGCTCCGCTGAAGTCCATCAGCGATTTAAAAATGTAAATTCTCTAACACTGGCTTGAACACAGAAAGACGCTGGGCCTGGCACAAGACTGAAGCCCTTTATGCGAAATAGAAACCCCCCACCTCGGAGCCTGTGTGCCTGTGGACAGACCAAAATCAAATGTGGCCTTTGGCACTGCGTTCTTGTACCAGCTGAGACTGTTAACTGAGAAACTAACTAGAGAGAAGTCATGAATAGAAGAACTGAGGACATTTAACTAAGATAATGAAAGACTATCTGAAGACTGTTACCTTCAAGCAACTGAAAAGCAAACTGTACAAAGAAGTGCAAGAGGGGAGAACCAAAGCAGAAGATAAAACCCTGTGGTATTTAAAGTATTCACGTCTGCTGACATTATGTTTACATTAAACCTTCAACACCACCTTTATCGTGTAGACTAACACCCACACGTGTTCCCCTTGCCTCAACCAATCACAAGGCACACTTCTCTCACAGATAAAAAGAATAATAAAGTCAGAATACTGACCAGGCACTCTTCTAGCACTAAGATGTAAAAGCCTGTGATCATCATGCCAATTTCTCGCCTGTCCCAACCTCAAAGCTACACAGTAGGGGATTAAGCAAAGATGTTTGTAACCATGCAAATATATCCAAGGACAGCTGGCAGTCACATTTGTTCATACTTGTCTTCGACTGTAAAAGTATAAACACTCTTGTCTGGAGTCTGGGTCAGCCTCTAAGTTGAGATGGCCATGGTGAACAAGAAAAGGTAGAACACAATTTATTTCCTTAAATATACTAATCATAGTTCTTTTAAAATCCAAGTCTGATGATTTCATTATATCTACTCCTATTGTCTGTGTTTTCCCTTGGTTTCTGGTTACATCTTATCGTCTCCTATATCTGATAATTTTTGATTGAGTGCCAGTCATTGCATATGAAAACTGGATGGATAATTTGAGGCTCCTTTAGAGTGGATTTACTTTTGTTTCTGACACACAGGTTGGCGAGGGGTACAAACCACTCCAGGTCACCTTAATCTGATGAGATACTGGGACGATTCCAAAGCAGCACTCCGGCTCCTAGAGAGCCCACCGGTTTCTTGCCCACCTTTGCCCTACGTAGAGCCCTCAGGGAAAACCAGTGCGTTTACCAGGGCGCCTCCTCCTTCACAGGGTCTGAATGCCAATTTTTTTTTTAACCTCCCTGTCTCATGAATCTGTCTAAAGCTCTATCCAGCCTCTCAGCGAACAATTTCAGCAATGATAACTGCTTCAAGTGCAGAAACGGGGCCAAATGTCAGACCTACCTGTCCGCCCTCTAACAAATCCTTTTTAGTGGCTGAAATATTGCTCATGTTGATTGAAAAGGCAGCACGTGATGAGTCTGTAGAGACCCAGCTTCCCCAGTTCTCCAAACACGGGCTGAAAATCACCCTCAGGCAGCCCTGACTCAGCTCTCCTATGGCTTCAGACTGATTTTCGTTTTTAAGTTTTCACCTTTTCTTGTTTTAAGCAGGACTTTGGTCCAAACAACCTGATAAAACACTGCCAGAAGTAGAATCTCCCAATCCAGCAATACTTCACATGACCCTTGTTTAAAACTGAATCAGACGGCAACTTTCTAACACAAATCACTTATAATTTCATTCAAGTTTTTTCTAGTTGGTCTCTAATACTTCTGCAGTTTTGAAATTTGCGTTTACCCAGGGGACTAACCAAATCAGGGGATGAAGCAATTTGGAGTGTGGGAAAATAGAGGTTAGGCATTACTGTTGACTAACAGAAACCCATAAAGCCCTGATTAAAACAAAGCATTAATCAAAAGTAATGCCATCATGCACTATAATCTAAAATCAAACATGCTTTGCATCTCAAATTGGAGGTATGGCGCTCCCTTCAAAAAAGAAGACAGCTGGGAACTCCCAGGCTGGAGCCTGACACACAACGGATCCACAAGGAATCCCCTGTGCCCTTGCCTCCTTCTCCCCATCCCCGACCGGTCCCACAGAGAGGCGGGCTGACACCGAACGTAGGCTGAGATTTCAGGAGTCTAACTTTCCTACTGCGAAGTCTAAGGCTCCTTCCCGAGTTTTTGCTGCACTTTTTTTTTTTTTCTGCTGCGCTAGGGTCAAGGTCATAAAAATAGACAACACATGAATCAAGACAGCAAATACTCTTGCCTCCTTTTGCCTATAACTAAAGAGGAATAATGGGTGAAGCAGCATGGAAAAGAAAAAAAAAAAGACCAGAACCGGGAGACAAGAAATCTGAGCTTCATGTCCCTAACACCTCACTACCTGTGAGCCAGCAACAAGCGACCTCTGGAGTCTGGGTCTGTTTTCCCACCTGAGAAATGGGGCCCATGCACTATTCAACAAACATTTCTTGAGCACTTGTGGCCTTCCAAATAAACCAGTTCTTGACCTCAGGTCAGCAGTCTCACCTCTGGCCACATACTTAAATAACCTAGAGATTTTAAATAAAACAACAGCAACAGAACACCTTATTCCAGACTAATGGAATCTCTGAGGTAGGGCCCTGGCATTGGGAGGAGGGTGGGGAACACAGCCTTTTCAACTGTTTCTGGTGCCCAGTGAGGCTTAAAAACCACTGGACTTGGAGAATTTCTAGGTTTCTGAATCTAACTTTCTATGCTTTTACGAATGAGTATTTTTTACAGGTCAAAAACCTTCAAAGCAAACTGGTTTCTTGTGTAAAAACCTCCAAAGCAAACTTGTTTCTTGAGTAACTTGGAGGGAGGGTGACTGACAGTAGGGGGACGGTGCTAACAATCCTATCCTGGAAAGTCGCACTGCCTGTCAGTGACCTCCAGCCTCACTCATGCCTCCTTGGGTTCATATTCAAAAGCCACATATACCATGTCATAGCTGAGAATTCTCCCCAAGGGGCATAGAGATGCTTGAATTGTGCCATTCTGGTTTTGCTCCTTTGAGTTAAAGCACTATTTGGTCATTTGTGATTTTTGTCATATTTGTTTAACATGAGTGCTATTATATAATCTTAATCTTAAAAATCAACTCGCTAGAGCAATAAAAAAGTATTAGCCCTACTAAATATAAAAACACAGAGCCTCTCTAATCAACAGCAAGGTATTAGCACATGAATAAACACAGAGCAATGGAACATAATAGAAAAATCCAGAAACAGGTCAAATTAATTAAGTATGACAAAAGACAGAATCTCGTAACATGGGGAGAAAATGGAATTTTTAATAACTAGTATTCAGATAACTGAAAAATCAGATAAAATTGGATCCAGCTCTCAAACCATATATTTAATCCCAAATGGATCAAAGATTTAAATGTTTAAATGTTTGAAAAACAAAAAAGAAACTGTACAAGTACTAGAAAAAAAAATAGGTGAATTCAACCTGGGAACAAAGAAACATTCCATCTATGACTGGAAATCAAGATGCAGTGAGTAAAAAAAATTGTAAAAAAAAAAAAAAAAAAAAGACTACTCACAAAATCACGCGCATTAAGCACCTGCCCTGCATCATTTCAGCTCCACCTGCCTCACTTGCTTCTTATTCCAGCCACCCCTGAGGCAACCAGTTTTGCTCTAACCTGAGACCCATCCCTGCTCCGGGGGACCTGCTCCAGCAGGTGGGGGCTGCCATGGAAGCCCTCTCAGCACCCACACGTGAACACCACCAGGTACAGGGCAATTAATGCCCCAGCCGGGGCCAATCCTCTGCCAAATGAAGACAGTAGCTACGGGATATTCACTTCTCCCTTCCTCCCCCCACATATCCGTCCTTCACAATTGAGTAATGGATCAGCTGGCTCAGGCGTGGCCACAGCAAAGAATGATGAATGCATGAATGCAGCTCGTCCTCCTTCCAGGTTCTCACCTCCCCGCCCCTCACTCCCACTCCCAGAGGTGATGCTCCCCTGCAAACACAAGTGAGCCTTTGTCTCAGATAGAGTTTTCTGGGGAACCCAGTGAAAATACCACTAATTTGATGCACTAATTTTTTTTCTAATACAAAATAAAAATAATTATTTAATTATTAAAATTTAAAAAGCATTCATCAGAAGCATAACTCCTTCCTCCTTGAGCATGGGCCACGAACAGTGAGTGTCTTGAGAAGAAGACAGTATGAAAGGGGAATAAAAGAGTAACTGTACAGTGATGGGACCTGACACACACCACCTCAGCCAGGGGGTCAAGGTCCATGTCAGCATTCATAAATCATGCTGCAGTACTTCCCTCTAGAAATGTTACTTCCTCTCTGTGATCTTCCTGCCCGAAACTTATGACCCCAGTCTAACCATGAGAAAAGCATGACAGAAATTCTAATAGAAGGGCATCTTGCAACATACCTAATCAAGTACTCAAAACAGTCAAGATCATAAAGACATAAAGTCTGAAAAACTCTCACCACAGAGGAGCCTAAGGAGATATAACAACTAAATGTAATGTGGTATCTGGCATCGGACCCTGGGATAGAAGGACATTAACATTAGGTAAAATCAAGGCAACCTGAATAAGCCGTGCACTTCAGCTAATAACGCTGTATCAATATTAGCTCATTACGTGTAACAAATGCACCACGTAAGAGGAAACTGTACATGCGGGAGTATGGGAACTCTGTACTATCCGTTCACTCTTCCCATAAACCTAAAATTGTTCTAAAATATAAGTCCTATTAATAAAAAGAGAAAAGACTTATGAGAAGCATTCCTCTGTCCCCAGCCATGGGGCCTGGGATCTGCATTTTGGAAGGACATACGCGCGGTGATTCCTATGCACATTAAAATTTAAGAAACACAAGGGACACTGAGAGCTGCAGTGCACAATGTCCTCACAGAGAAATAACAGGGAAAAAGTCCATCCACACATCAATAAACAAACCCTTCTCCTGGCAGTGGCTTAAAAACACCAGGCTGAGGTACTGTCACCCTGGTAATTCATTAAGCAGCAATGAAACAGCTTTCATCCTGGACGCCAGCTCCGATCCATCTGGGGCTCCTGGAATGCTGTACATGGAAGGACCCGTGACAAGGTGGAATGAATGTCGTGATTTACTACCCAATTTAGGTACAAGTGGCAGCATCAATATTCATTAAGCCTCCACCAAGTGCCAGGCACAGGGATCCAACAGAGATTAAAACAGGCATAGTTCTTCATGGAGAACAGGAGGAAAAAGGTAAGTAATTACCAATTTACAGAAGAGGAAATGTGGGGTGCCACAGAGGCAAGTAAAGGGGAAGGGCCCTCAGCCGGGGTAGAGGTCAAGGATTGCCTGCCTGAGGAAGTGACATTTAAACTAAGACTTGAAGGCAAAGAACTTAGCAATGTGAAGAGGAAAATGAAGCAGCTGAACTCTGGTCAATTTGTGAGTTACTCCAACAGACCTTCTCTTCCTTAAGGATCCTCTGGGAGAGGGGGCAGAAGACAAGCTCAGAGCAATAGACGCAAGTCTACCGAGCGAGCCCAGAGTGGAGGGCAGCACCCAGGGGTTTATGGAAGGGGCCCAGGGCACATATGGCAAAGGGGAAGGGCTGGAGAAGGTGAGTAAGAGGCTTCCGAAACTAAGCTCTTGTAAGGTACCTTGTCCACTTTCTCTAGGACACTCAGCAAATGTGTCTTTAGAGCTCTCCGTCCTGCAGAAGGAGAGGGCACGTGGGCTCCCTCTGCCCTTTCTGCCTCGGCTCCCATGAATTGCACAGCTAACTGTGCTCAACTGCAGCAACTATTTCTCCATCTAGATTTTCTGGTACAGTTAAATCCTCTGCCCCAAAATAACACGCCTCCTGTTTTGACTTTATTTCAGTAGTTCTGTTTAGTGTCTTTTATAGAGAACGTCCCCGAATCAATTTTAGAACTTGAAGCATCAATAGCAACTGTGGTTTCTAAACCGAAAAAGTATCACAGATGGTAGATAAGTTCTACAGTGACTGACAAAAGGGAAGAATATTTGAAATCAGAATTGTCCCAGATTTTCCAGGGTTCACCTTTCTCACAGACACAACAAATTGAGGTGGGGGAGGTAGACAGCTAACCTTTACTGAACACTGTAAGCTAAGAACTGTTTATGTATTTTCATTGGATCCTCACAAAACCCTGTGAAGGCAGGAGAACTATCCTCATTCGTATCTGAGAAAAATGGAGGTTCATAAAGGTTAAGTCATTTGCTCAAAGTCACTCAGCTGGTAAGGAGTGAATCTGGGGCAGAATCCAGTTCTGTCCCACTCTAAAACCCAGGCTGCTTAGAATACAAGGGACAAAATGTGGCCTAACTCAGTACTTTTTTTTAAAGTTCATTCACATACCTACGTTAAGTCTAAACCAAGGAGTAGGTATCTTTCACACAGCCTTAAAGACAAAGACAAAATCCATCTCCATACACAGCCCTAATAGAGGACTCGGGAACACGGCTCCCCCTCCTGGTGAGCAGAGGAAACCACACCATTTACTTCTGATTCCCTTTTCAGTACTTTGCTTTTTTTGGGGTGGGGGAAACACCTCCAAATTAAGACTAGAAATAAAGTTCCTTTCATTAACTTTATCTCTTTCTTTCCTCTCTTTGATTAAAACTAACATTCTGATGATACGTATCAGTAGCCTTTGGTACCAGTAATAATACTATTTTGTTAACTTATCTTAAGGAAATAATCAAAGATGCACCCTAAGATTTTTGTGCACAGACATTATCATTGTGTTGTTTATAATGACGAAATCCTAAAAACAAGCTAACTGTCCCAAAATTGGGGTAGTGGTAAATAAGTTATGGTATATCATCTAAGAAAGTATTACTCAGCTATTTAAAATGTTTTCAAAGAATATTTAACCATGGGGAAAGGCATACATGTTGAATGTAAAATGTCCAACACAAACACACAGTACAATATCAATTTTGTGAAAATGTTACACTTACACATGAAAAAGATAACAGAACTTACACTCGTGTTTAACAGCAGGATCAGTGCTGATCTTTACCATCTTCCTTATCCCTTTCTAGGTTTTCAAATTCTCCACATTCAATACATACTACGTTTAAATCAGAAAAAATGGTATTTTTGTAAAAAGTAAGAGAAAATTGCCACTAGAAGTTATTTCTACAAAGTCTTCTCCTTTTAGGCTAGGAAAGAGAAGAGGCTATTTGCCAAGGGGGCCGCCATCCTTCTTCCCCACCCTGGCGACACCTGGGGGCGCGCTTCCCTGAGTTATCATCGAGTCCCGGGCGCGCTTATGATATTTATATAACAACTGAGTCATCCAGCTTATAGTCAGCTGCAAGGTTCAAACCTGGATAGTATATAGATTATGTGAAACAATGCTGGTTTCAATGATTTTCACGTAGCTTATTTATGTGCAATTATAAAACTAGGTTTAAATTTCTTACATTTATGCAACAAAACTACCAAACCAGCAAAATTCAAAATGACATTACTTTAATAAAAAGATGACGTTGCTTATATTAAAAAATCATCACCCACATATGGTAATGGCACTGCTCTAAAAACAGGCAGACAGAACAACAGAAGACAGCTGAAGATACAAACACACAAGCCCCACCGCGGGTCTCCCTAATGTGACTTCCAGAGACGTCTAGAGAAATGCTCCTCCGGCCCCCAGTCTGCAGCACTAAGTTCAGAAATGTACTTGGACTCGAATGCTTAAGCACGTGCAGGCTAACGGTGATAAGCAAAGGCTGTGCTTGTGGCTGGGTGTCTCACACGGTACCCTGCAATCATGCTGCATTCTGTGTAACTCCATGACTGATAAAGTGCCCTTGGCCCAGATGAGGTAGCTCCCTGGCACATAACCAGACCTGTGAGATGGTACACTGGCCATGCCTCACACACACAAGGCTGACCCTGCCGGGGGCAGGAAAGCTCTCTGAGGATTAGCAGTGATCCTTGCTCAGATGTCGGCAGCTGCAACCATGCACCCCTGGAAAGGGCTTAGGGATCCACATGTCTGCACTGCCATCCAACTTGGAAAACATTCCTGATATCGCTGCCATGTATCTGCTGCTACAATCAAGCATCTGATCAGCAATTTGGAAGAAAAATGTAATTTTGATCTTTACCTCATATTCTGGACAATTTGGAGAATGAATTTTTGTTTGAAATTTTATATATAAAACAGGAAACAATTCTTGTCAAACTTCTAGACAAACGCTCTCAAACATAAGAAATGGTGGAAAAATCACAAAGAAAATAATAATATAAAAATCTTAAACTTCTAGATATCAAGTCTTTAAAAGATAAAAGGCTGATAGGGAGAGAACATTCTCAACAGGTAAATGACTAAAGTATATAAACAGAAGTACACTGCACACTGTGTACGTGGGGGCCTTAGACAGTAGGGAAAGGATGCGGAAAGGGATCTAGCAAATGTCTGTAACTCTCTGGGGGACGTGGACTACGTGGGGCAGAAGAGGTTTGGGTCCTTCTGCCTCCTTAGCACCCAGTCCAGTAGCAGGCAACAGTAAGTCCTCAAAAATGATTTCTGAATGAAGATACAAGAATACATAAGGTCTGTTAGGAAAAGGGAAATAGTCTAGAAAATAAAGAAAAACTCAGGTACAGCTTTAATTATCCAAGTCATTTGATTCAACAGAATTTTTTTTGCTAAAACATGTGGACATGTGCCTCAAATATTCAGTTTATGTGTCAGAATGCATCTCCAGTCTTACGACTTTCTGAGACACTCCTTAAAAGGGCCAGTTTAGAGGCTACATTTCAGACCTTTTCCAGTAGGTTATATCTATGTACTCCCATGAGACTACATAGCAAAAACAAACAAATAAAATAATAATAATAATAATAATAATAATAATAATGTGTTATTTTCATTTAAGAAATTCAGGATTGAACAAAAAGGAAAGTATTTTTCACAGATGAGCCATATTGTTTATAAATATCCAGATCACATGAGCTGACAACAGAGGTAGTGAACAGATCCCCCAACTCATTTGGGTCTGTGTGTAGTCTATACACATATAGATGTTTAACCATAAACAGTCTGCAACAGAAAACCATGTTAAACTCTTAGCATTTTAAAAAATTTATCTAAAGAATAAAAAATGACTCATTTTAGGAAAACCATTTAAAAACTTTCATTTCTACATCCATGCCTTTGTATCTGATCAAAAAATGGGACCTGAGAATGCTAGTATGCTATTATTGATCAAAAAATGAAATGTTCTATTCAAGTGTACCAGGTAAAGGGTACTTTTTATCAAATAAACAAGTCAGGAAATCAAGACAGGAGAAGGAAACGAATATGAAGAGAGGAAAGCACCTGCTTCCAAAATCCTGTGCTTTACAGTAACGATCTGCCGTTTTGTTCAGTTAACTACATATTAAGAGGAGGTAAAGATTTATTCTTTTTTTTTTTTTATTATTATTTTAATGGAGGTACTGGTGACTGAATCCAGGACCTCCTGCATGTTGGGAAGGCTCTCTACAACTGAGCCAAACTGTCCCCTATTCTTAAAATTATCTTGATTCTAAGAGCATTTCACAAATTGAGATGATCTAATATAGTCATGACATAACAGAAGAAAACAGGTGTCATTATTCTCCACAGCTTCTGTAACCTGGCATTTTAAGTCCCCTCCAGAACTGAATACTGGCTCAAAATGCCCTAACGTGCATACATCAGGGACTTTTACTTATAGTAAATGTGAACTAAGTATACAGAACAATCCTCCAGCTGAAAAGAACTAGAAAAGCAAGGGAAAAAATATAATAGATATCTGCTTGGAGGATGAAGGGACGTCAGAGGCTCAGGGAGGTGAATTCAGTATTTGGGGCTACTTTCCCCCCAAAAAGAGCTGAGGGTGTCTGCCAGCTCTGAAGGGAGTACTAAAAGCTTGGCGTTGGTTTGGGGAGTAAAGGTGCTGGTGAAGAGCTGAACGCTAGCATTAATGGTGAACAGGAAAGACTGGCTCCCACAAGGACCACAGCTCAGTTCAGAAACATCCCAACCCCTGAGACTGCAAATGACTCCACATTGAAACGTCTCATTTGTCCAACAAAGGCAAATGTGAATTACCTCTGGAAGAGAAAAATGTCATCTTAGGCCTCAAAGTTATTTCTAGAAACAATTTTGCAAACATAACGTCCAGCACACAGTTAAAAAATAAAAGCAACTAGGCACATAAAGAGACAAGACAATATAAGTGAAAACCGAGAGAAACAGACATTGGAAATGACTCATAAATACTGACATATTTGAACAAACTTTAAGATAATTATACATACCAGATTTCAAGAGATGAAAAACAAGATTGATAATTTTGGCAGAAAGCTAGAAACTATAAAAAGAGCACCAAATGGAAATAAAAAATATGTAATAACTGAAATTAAAAATTCAGTTGACAGGAAAGATAAGTGAGGGCCTGTCCAAAATGAAGGACAAAGAGACAAACAGAAGACACAGAAGGAAGGTTAAGAGACATAGAAGATACAATGAAATAGCCTAACAGGCCTAATTGTAGTCCCAGAGAGAGAGCTGAAGAAGAGTGGGACAAGAGCGATGACTGAAGTACTAACGCCTGTGACACACAGAACTACTGACAGACGTGAAGCCAAAGACTCAAGAAGCCCCAAGCACCTGAATTACAAGTTAAAAACAAAAAATCCTTACTAGGAACAGCACAGAAAAGTTGCTGAAAAGACAAAGGAAACATCTAAAAAGCAGCCAGATTCTAACTGGAAAAGTCACATGCACCCCAATGCTCCTAGCAGCACTATATACAATAGCCAAGACATGGAAGCAACCTGAGTGTCCACTGACAGATGACTGGACAAAGAAGTTGTGGTATACTTATACAATGGGATACTACTCAACCATAAAAAAAGAATAAAATAATGCCATTTACAGCAACATGGATGGACCTGGAGATTGTCATTCTAAGTGAAGTAAGTCAGAAAGAGAAATAAAAATATCATATGATATCACTCATAAGTAGAATCTAAAAAAAAAGAAAAAAAGAAAAAACGGGACACTAATGAACTCATCTACAAAACAGAAACAGACTCACAGACATAGTTAACAATCTAATGGTTACTGGGGGAAAAGGGGTAGGAAGGGATAAATTTGGGAGTTTGAGATTTTCAAAAGTTAACCACTATATATAAAAATAGATAAAAAATTTCTTCTGTATAGCACAGGGAACTACATTCAATATCTTGTAACAACCTTAAACAAAAAAATATGAAAATGAATATATGTATGTATATGCATGACTGGGACACTATGCTGTACACCAGAAACTGACACACTGAACACCAGAAAGTGATACATTATAACTGACTGTACTTCAATAAAAAATTTTTTTAAAAAAAGGACAACAGACAAGTGACTTAACAGAAACAATCTAAGTCAGAGATAATGAGGTATCTTTAAAGTGCTAATAGAAAACAATGGTAAACGAAGAATTCTGTAACTACGGGAAAGACCCTTCAAAATGGAGGAAAATGTTCCAAAATTAGATGTATTAATGGTTTCATAACTCTGTGAAAATACTAAAAACTGCCAAACCGTATACTTTAAATGGGTACTTTATTGTGCATGTGATTATATCTCAATAAACCTTTTCCTAAAAGAAGGATAAATAATGACATTTGCAAACAAATACTCTAAGAATTTGATACTAGCAGACCTGCACCAGGAATTCTTAAGAAGGAAAGAAATGACTCCAAATGGAACACTGGAAGATGACAAAGATGGCACTGCTGGGCTAAGGGGAAAGGCGACCTTTTTGGTAAACGGTGCTGTAAAAGTGGTTCGGCTAAAAAAGAAATTTGACCCCTTTTCTACCAGTTACACCGGTCAATTCCAAGCGGGCTGTAGATCTTAAATTCGAAAGGTAAAATAGTAAACTTTCTGTAAGATTTTAAAGGAAACTATCTTCTTGACTTTGGAACAGAACTACAAATTAGGAAGAAAAAAGACACGTAAACCTCAAAAGAAAACACTTTTGTGGCGGAGGGTATAGCTCCGTGGTAGAGTGTGTGCTTAGCATGCACGAGGTCCTGGGTTCAATCCTCAGTACCTCCACTAAATTAAATAAATAAATAAACCTAATTGCCACCCCCCACAAAAAAGGAAACACTTTTGAACAGGCGCTTCATAAAAGAGGATACCAAACAAACATGAAAAGATGTTCAACCTCATTAGTCAGCAAGAAACTGCAATTCAAAGCCACAATGGGATATCACTGTACACTCACCAGGATGGCTAAAATTTAAAACTGACAATACCAAGTGCTGACAAGGATATGGAGCACAAGAACTATCATACACTTGCTGGTAGGAGTGTAAATTGGTATAAACACTTTGGAAACTTGGTATTATCTCCTAAAGTTGAAGATATGGACATCTTTTGACCTAGAATTCCACTGCTCGGTATATAACTCACAGAAGTGAATACACCAGGAAACATATAAGAATATTCTTAACAGCATTATTATTAGTCAAAACCTAGAAACAATTCTGATGTCTACCAATAGTGGAACAGCTAAATTGTGGCATTTCATACAATGGAATACTATAGATTAATAAAAACAAACAGCAACAGAATGGATGAATTTCAGAAACATCTTGAGTGAAAAAAGCTGAACACAAAAGAACATATATTGCATTAATATTTCACTTATACAAAGGTAACAAAACAGGCAGAGCGAAACTGTATACACTAGTTTTCATGGAATGTATGTTTAGAAGGTAGAATCACACAGACAAAAGGCAAATAAGTCCTTATCCCCCAAAATTCAGGATTGGGTTACCTCCGGAGAGAGAATTCTGAGCTCCCGGGTGTTGGCAATGTTTTTTTCTCGAACTGGTAACCACCAGTCCCCCTGGCTGGGTGATAAACCAACGAGTGGTAGGTGCAGTGTGGGTCCTGCGCTCTCCCGGTGTGCCAGAAGAAAGGAAACAGGGACGAGGAAAAGGCAATAGAGAGGGGCAAGCAGATCCAGGTGGACGGAAACTACCACTTTACAAATAAGCTCTGGGCGCCGGCACAGGGAGGCTTCGCCAAGGGTAGACAGCCCGGGGGAAGCAGGCCGGAGGGCCCCGGGCCGGGGCGCGGCCACACCTGCACGCCGGTGTGGGCCTCCCCACCCCCGCCCCCAGCCCCCTCCGAGCGCCTCCCGCCAGTGCAATGGCCGGCACCGCCCGCTCCTCCCCGAAGGCCGCCCACCCCGACCCCCCCAGACCTTCCCGCCGTTCCCGACGCCCCCACGACTCTCCCGAAGCCCTCCCGCGCTCCGGACACCCCCCGCCCCGGCCTCCCCTCGCCAGGCGCTCGCCCGACTCACCTCATTGTCGCTGCCGGGGCGGGCGCGCGGGGCCGGGGGCGCGGCGCGGGGCGCGGGGCGTTAGCGGGGGAGCCAGCCCCGGGCGCGGCGGCTCCGCGTCTCGCTGGGCTGCGGGGGGCAGCGGGGGCTCATCTTCTCCGGGCGGGCGTCCGGGCCGCTAGCTGCGGGGAAGGGCGGCGGCGGCGGCGCCTGACAGCTGGGCCCCGGCCCCTGCCATCTTGGCGGGCGCGTGCCCGGGCCGCCGTGTGCGCGCGCCGCCGGGGGAGGGGAGAAGAGAGGAGGGGGCGGGGGCGCGCGCCGCCCGGGCCCCGAGGGTCGGAAGGAGCGCGCGCCCGCCCGAGACTCGGGGCGCGGCCCCCGGGCGGGCGCAGGCGGCTCCGAGTCCGCCGAGGGAGAGGCGGGAGGGCGCGCGCGGGCGAAGTCAGCCCGCGAGCCGAGACTGAAGGTGCGTCCCTTCGTCTGCTGAGGGGAGAGCGCGCGCGGCGGCCCAAGCCCGACACAAAAGGCGCGGGGCCCCACAGCCCGCGCCTGCAGGAGAGGGAGCCGGGAGCTGCGATGGGCGGGGCGGAGCCTCGGGGGGAGGGTCGTGAGGGCCGAGCCGAGCCGCGAGGGGTGGGGCTTCGAAGGAAAGGTGATCGGAGATGGGCGGGGCGGAGCTTCGGGGGACAGGGCGGGTGGGTCTGAGAGGGGCGGGGCCGTGGAGGAGGGCAGGGCCCAAAAGGGGCGGGGCGCCGGCCTGGCACGTGCAGTGCTGCGCCCCCTCCCCGCGCCGGGTACCCCCAAGTATCCGCAAAAGCCTCTGTGAGATTTGGCTGGAGGTGTTACCCCTACCGCACCCTGCCTTGGGCTGCGCCTGCTCCGACGCAGTGGTCAGCCCGGATCCCAGGGGTATCGAGGTCACCGACGACAAACACCCTCTCCTTGTAAATAAAGGGCCAAGGCTGGGACAGGGAGTCACAGCTTTGGGGCAATATCAACACCTGAAGGACCTTCCAGTCCAAAAAAAGCCCCACCTGGCCCCCCCAAACCACAGCTTGTGAAAAATCACATCGACTGCCCTAGGTCGTCCAGATTTTCTCTGGTTGATAAATCCCCACCCTTCCTAAAGGTTAGCCATCCTCATTGCTGGCTGGAAACCCTAAGCCCTCGCTTCCCATAGCTAGGCAGACACAGTCCCTTATGCTTTCTCAGTATTGCCTCTGAAGCTCCCATTCCCAATTATCACAGCAACAGGGAAAGCATATTTACCTTTTAAAAATTGCCTCTGAGCAAGAGCACATCCAGGGTTTAGCGGTGTCTGGCATAAGGTAGGAGGGCAACAAAGGGTCGCTATTTTACCCCTGGGCCAGACTGAGAAGAGGCTCTGTGAGTTAAGTGGTCCTGACCGAGATATAGGAAGAGGTTGAGCCAGTTCTCAAGCCAAGATTTTTCTAACTCAAAATCCCAGGGCCCATCCATTCTTTTTTGCTGCACTTGATCATCATTCTCACACGTTTAAGACTGAACCCCCTCCCTCACTATCCACTTGCCCTCAGAGGTCCTTAGCAATTGGCTGTCACATCTCCACTTTCCTTCCCCGATTTGTCTGAGCTAGAGTCTTCAAACTCAAAAGGGCACCTTGGTCTTCTACGGCCCTGTTAGCAGCCCCCAGGGGTTTCCGCCCCTCCTAACCTTATTTGTCCCTCTCTTCCCAGGGTCAAAATTAGTCTCTTTGCTGCAGACGAGACTTGTTAGACCCTAAAAATTACTAAAATGGGCAAGCCTCAGGTCACTTGGGGCATGATCACCTCTGGTCAGTGCATATCAAAGATCTGAGTGAGGACCTAGCCAGGATATTGGCCTGTTTTTTCCCAGTCTGGTTTATAGAAGCATGTGGCGCACTCTGATCTCCAGATCAGGAACTTTCCCTGCTGCCTTGGAGTCTGCACCTGGAAGAAGATTCACTGGGAAACGCTGATGGCAGATTTGCTGTGTAACACTAGCACCAAAGGTGAGGGGCACATGCTCCCATCAACCTTTCCTGCTAACTACCAATCTCTTGGAACAATAAAGACATTCGAGTTCCTTTAAGGAGCATCAGAGAATACTGATGCTGGAGGGGACCTGCAAATCCTTCTCTCAGTAAAGGACTGGGGGCACAGAACACTGAGAAAGGGAAAGTGGCCCTTTATCACTCAGTGAAGTCATGAAATCAGCTGTGTCAGGCTCGTGGAGAGTTTCTTGCACGCGATGTTTGTTCATCAGAGGGCTTCTTGAGCTGCAGGATGGGTTGGGGGACAGGCGGGGGCCACTTACACCCTAAGCCAAGCCTAAGAATGTTTGGGAAGGCAGAGTGCCATGATTTACCCAGCAGCACAGACCCAGCATGAACCTCTCTGAGCCTCCATTTCTTACCCAACAGATGTACTCCTAATTCTGTCTTACGGGTATCAGTCTTTGTGAGAATCAGCACAAAGTCAGCTCCCAAAAAAGAGCCCTTCTGCCTTTTCCAGAGCCTCACTCTGACCCCTCCTTCCCCTTCCCTTTGACTGTGCAGCAGTGGAAACCATCATCTACTTAGCATGTTTCCTACTCACTGAATAAAGGCTTTATTTCTTAAAAGTACATGAGTTCATGTTTTCCATTCTTCTGGTAAAAAGGAAATTAACATTTTTTGGACACGTGGCCCCCGAATGATGTGTATCTGGAGGTCATCAGTTCTTGGATTTGAAAAGATTCCTCAGCAAAGTCAGTCACTTTATAACACCTGGTAGATTTGGGGTTGGGACACGTGGCCAGGCTGACTACCTGTGGGTCAGCTCCAAGGCACTCCTGGACTGGATTTCTCACTCATGGTGGGGGCAGGAAAGAAGGGGTTTCTGCTGTCTGTTGAGCCCAGGCTCGGCATAGAGCCACAGACACATAATAGAGCTAGAAAGTCCTTGAAGAATATACTATCCCACCTCCTTGTGAAACTGAGGCCCTGGGAGGTCACACAGGTGAGAGGAGGAAGAGCCTGATGAACACGCATTTCCACAGGCTCCAAGCCCCAGGACAGCCCACGTTATCCCATGCTCCCTCCCTGTTTCTTGAAGGTTTTCCAGCCTGGAGTCACTGGTGACCCCGTGGATCATCTTCTCCATGACTTGGGGTTGCCAAGACAAACCTTACTCACCACAAATAATCATAAGAAACACATTTGCTTTTGATGATTCACCAATGAGACCATGCCTGGTTTGTATTCATGAGCCTAAGTAAATTACTAATTCACATCAGAAACTGACGTGAAGATGTGCTACTTCGAAGTGAAGACAACAACAGAGGTCTTAGGGGACTTGGGACCACCTGTGACCCTGCAGCCCTTTTTTTGAAAAATCCTCATTCACACCATTAATCTCATTGACCAATTTAGTTATTACCAACTGTTGTCTTCCTTAAATACAACACAATTTATTGTCATCCATTCATTCATTCAGTGTTTGTGGAGCACCTACAGGTGTCTGCCTCCTCTCATGCCCAGCCCACCGTCTCTGTCTACCTGGCAAATCATCTTCAACCCCATCTACATGTCAGCTTTCCCTGGGAACCCTCATCACCCCCTCCCACAGGGCTGCAGGGGCCATTCTCCACTCCTTAGGACTTTGGGCTCCGCCCCATCACACCCTCGCCATCCCGTATTGGGAGGGTCATCTTACGTGCTGGCTCCCTCACTGGACTGTGGATGTCACCAGAGCAGCAAGCATGGCTTGCATTCTTATACCTCTTCGTCCCTCGTGATTGTCACAGCACAGAACTGAAGTGTCATCTTCATCCAAGCAGTGCCTGTAGGGGTGGGGACAAGCCTGCAGACGTTACATTTTAGAAGCCAAATCTCCTGCTTGTGTTCAGGTTCCTTCTGGTGGGAAATGTAAATTGCTCCTGGCCTGCTGCACCTTCCACACCTGAGGATGGCCTGTGACTCACAACTGGAGCTTCTCTTTGAACTCCATCTCTCAGGCTCCTCAGCTCAAAAAGCAATTCTCCTTAAGATTGTTTCACCTGCTTTGAAGGTTCAGGAGGGGGGCAACTCTTGGGAGAGCAGCCAGAAGTGTGCATGTTGAGGGGCTGGGAGGGACCTTGGGTACCTATCCAGCAGAGGGTAATTTCTTAGTGCCTGTTTGCCCTGGGAGAGGAGCATTGAGGAGCCTGGAAACAAGTCCTGCCGTCCTGGGCTGCCTGAATAGTCCTGCTTAGTGGATCTTAATGTTCTTACTTAATTGAATTAAGAAATCTAACTGCATCTCCCAGGCCAGCCTAGCCTGCGATCCTGTAGAGAGCTACTGATCCCTCGGGAGCCTCCAGATCTTCGGGAAAGGATGCCCCATCAGCTCCTGCCTAGGAAAGCCCACCCCCCACCCCCTGGCATTCCCAGCCCCAGCCATCAGGTCCCAGTGCGGGGCGCTGCTCGCCATCAGCCTGGGAAGAAACTTCCTGGTTGCTTCTCTCTGTTGGCGGTCTCACACCTGCCTGGAAGACCCTGACAGCCAGGCCTCAGTGGGGCTGAGGGGACTCACTCCTGCAACGGGGCTGGGAGGCCTGGGCCTCTGAATCGGTGAGAAGATGTTTTAGGGAGCTTGGGAATTTGAAGCCAGCAATCCCTCCACACAATACTCTTCCCTGCTGAGCAGCCAGAAGGTGACATGTCTGACTGCGGGAATGGGAGAGCATTTTCAGGAGAGTCAGGAAGCTCCTGCCCAGGAGCAATCTGAGAGCAAAAAATAATCCTTGGGAAAAAAAAAGATTATTTTTTTTAAAAAAGAGCTAATTAGAGGCAGTGAAAAACAGAAAAGACACAGATCTAGAACTAGGGTTGGCACACTTTTCTGCAAAGGGCCAGATAGTAAATATTTTGGGCTTTTTGCAGGCCTTTGGGCTCCATCATAACTGCTCCACTCGGCCATCGCAGCCTGAAGGCAGCTGTAGACAATTCCTAAATGAATGGATGGGACTGTATTCCAATAAAACTTTATTTACAGAAACAGGTGGCAGGATGGATTGGGCCTGCAACCCAGGGACCTAGATCAGATGAAAAAAATTACTTCGTGAAGCAGAGTTAAAAAAAGAAAGGAATGGAAATTGTCATTGACAAAATAAAATACATAAATGATGGAGTCAAGAGATCTAACTTCTGAATAATAGGAGTTCCAAAAGAGATGGAGGGAGGAGAAGCAATAATTGACAACACAGTAGAATTTTTAAGTTAAAAAAGTGTCAGAAGACTGGAGGCTGTCCCCTAAAGATCAAACAAGACAAACATATCTACTCTTAGTGCTGCCTTTCAAAATTGTACTGGAGGTAATTAGGCAAGAGGAAAAAAGGCATTCAATTGGAAAGGAAGAAGTAAAATGATCTCTCTTCACAGGTAACATAGTGTTGTGTTTGGAAAGTCCTAAGTAATCACCAAAACACTGTTAGAACTAATAAATGAGTTCACTACGATTGTAGCATGCAATATCAATGTTCAAAAAATCAGTTGTATTGTTGTACACTTGCGGTGAACAATCTGAAGACGAAATTAAGAAAACAGTTCTATTTACAATAATATCAAAAAGAATAAAATACTTAGGAATAAATTTAACAAAAGAAGTGTAAGACATACACTGAAAGCTGGAAAATGTCATTGAAAGAAATTAAAGAAGACCGAAATAAATGGAACAATATCCATCCATAGACTGGAAAGCTTAATATTGCTATGAAGGCAATAGCCCCACAAATGACTTACAGATTCAGTGCACTCCCTGTCAAACTCTCTTCTTTTCAGAAATTAGCAAGCTGATCCTAAAATTCATTTGGAAATGCAGAGGACCCAAAACAGACAAAACAATCTTGAAAAAAGAACAAGGTTGGAGGACTCATATTTCCTGATTTCAAAATGTATTGAAAGTCTTTAGTAATCAAGACAGTGTTGTACTGGCATAGATACATACAGATCGATGGAATTAAATTGAGTCCAGAAATAAACCCTTACATTTACATTTGATTGATATTTAACAAGGGTTCCAAGATAATTCAATGAAGGAAAGAATAGTCTTCAATAAATGGTGCTAGAACAACTGGACATCCACATACAAAAGAACGAAGTTGGACACTTTACATCATGCACAGAAATGACCTTAACGTGGATCCTAGTCCTGAATGTAAAAACTAAAACTATAACACTCTTAGAAGAAAACACATGTAAATCTTCATCACCTTGGGTTAGGCAAAGGCTTCCTAGATATGATTCCAAAAGCACAATCAACTGGAGAAAATAATAGATCAATTGGACTTCATCAATTAGAAAATCCATTGGAGTGAAAAGACAACCCATAGGATGGGAGAAAAATATTTGCAAACTTGGATCTGAAAAAAGTCTTGTATCCAGAATATATAATAAACTCTTACAACTTAATAATAAAAATACAAATAAGCCAATTAAAAATTATGCAAAGGATCTGAATGCATATTTCTCCAAAGAAAATATACAAATGTCCAACAAGGACATGAAAAGATGCTCAACCGCATTAGCTATCAGGGAAATGCAAATCAAAACTGCAATGACATACTATTGCACCCCAATGGGTTGGCTATAAATTTAATTTTTTTTAATAAAGAAAGGGAAATAAGTGACATTGAAGATGCAGAAAAATTAGAACCCTCGTACATTCTGGTAGAATTGTAAAAGGGTGCAAACACTTTGGAAAACAGATTGGCAGTTCTTCAAACTGTTCTAAAGAGTTATAATATAACCCAGAAATATAACTCCTAGGTATACGCCCAAGTGAAATGAAAACATAAATCCACGCAAAAACTTGTACACAAATGTTCATAGCAGTATTATTCATAATAGCCCTGAAGTGGAAACAACCCAAATGTCCATCGACTGATGAGTGGATAAACAATATTGGTATATCCACACAATGGAATATTAGTTGGCAATGAAAAGGAATGAAATACTGACATCTACTGTGACACCAATGAATCTTGAAAATACTACGCGAAGTGAAAGAAACCAGTCACAAAGATGACACATTGTATGATTCCCCTTCTATGAAGTGTCCAGAAAAGGTAAAACCATACAGACACAGTTTAGTGATTGCCAACGGTTGGGGATGCAGGGTGGGAAAAGGGAATAACTCTCTGTTATGGACTGAATTTTGTTCCCTCAAAATTCATTTGGTGAAGCCCTATCCCCCAGTATCCCAGAATGTATTTGGAGATAGGATCGTTAAAGAGGTAATTAAGTTAAAATGAGGCCCTAATCCAGTCTGCTGGTCTCCTTATAAGAAGAGGAGACGAAGACACACAGACACCAGGCACACGGGAAAGCCCACACTGAGGACACCTTCAAGGGCGGCCATCTGCAAGCCCTGGGGAGTGCCTCACACCTGCCAGCACCTGGATCCTGGACTTCCAGTCCCTAGAATGGCGAGGAAATAAAAGTCTGCTCCCCAGTCAGGCTGTGATGTTTTGTGTGGCGGCCCTAGTAAATGAATACACTGCCAGTGGGCGTGGGGGTTCTTTCGGGGGGGATGGAAATGTTGCAAAACTATACAGTAGTAATGGTTGCACAACTCTGAATATACTAAAAGCCACTGAATAGCATTCCTTAAATGGGTGAACTTTAAGGAATGCGAATTATATCTCAATATAGCTATTTGAAAAAAGAGAGCTCACCAGGGGCCTGGGGGGTTCACACAGAAAGACACCCACCTAGACTCGATCTGGGAGGAACGGCCTTGCTTGCTCTCCCACATGGGTGATGTCCTTGGACGGGACAGGGTTTTAGGCCTGCAGTTTCTCTCTTTTCAGAGATCTGTAAACTTCTAGTTTTTTTGTTTTTAATTGAAGTATAGTTGATTTACAATATTGTGTTAATCTCTGGTTGTATAGCAAAGTGACTCAGTTGTACATATATATATTCTTTTTCATATTCTTTTCCATTTTCGTTTATTACAGGATATGAATGTAGCTCCCTGTGCTAAACAGCAGAACCTTGTTGTTGATCTATTTTACATATAGTAGTTTGTATCTGCTAACCCCAAACTCCTAATTTATCCCTCCCCTCACCCTTCCCCACAGTAACCGTAAGTTGGTTTTCTGTGTCTGTAAGTCTGTTTCAGTTTTGTAAATAATATAAACTTCCAGTTTCAAATGAGGATAAGAAGCCCAGCAACCAGTCTGATTCTCTCAAGCAGTGTCAGTTTCCCATTCCTGCCTGGCAACTTACCCCGAACTCGCTGGCTTCACACAGCACATGCGTGTTCTCTTACAACTCTGCAGGTCAGAAGTCGGACACGGTCTCACTGGGCTAAAATCACGGCGTTCCTTCTGGGGGCTCCAGGAAAGAATCTGTCCCTTGCCTTTTCCAGCTTCTGGAAGTCACCCACATTCCTTGGCTCAGGCCACCTCAGGAAGGGGCTATCCTCAAAGCCAGCAGCTAAGGTCAAGTCCTTCCCGCAGGGCACCTCTCTGACCTTCCTTGGTAGTCACGGCTCCCTCACCTCTCCCACCTCCCTCTCCCACCTCCCTCTCCCATAACTAGGGACCCTTGTGATGACACTGGGCCCACCTGAATAATCCATAATAATCTCCTTATTTCAAGGTCAGCTGGTTAGCGACCTCAGTCTCACCTGCAACCTTAATTTCCCTTTGCCATGGAACCCACTTACAAGACCCAGGGATTAGGACCGGACATTTTTGGGTGGGGTGGGAGGGTGCGTTCTGCACATAGGAAATCTGCTTTTTCTCCCAGGAAGCCGAGTGTTTCCTGGAATTGTCCTGGTTGTCTTTGGAGTTCAGACATTTCACCAGAGTGCGATAAAACTCTAAATAATCATAAAAAAGATGACAAGAAATTTAGCTTGGAAATGTAAAGACACTCTTCTAGCCAATTTTAGCTGAAAGAAGAAATTCATATTAAAATTACAAATTAAAAAGAAATCAATGAACATGAGAAAACACCATAGCTACTCCTATGGGATACAGCAATAGCTAACCCTGCATGTTCTAACTATATCACAAAGAATGTATGTAAATGAAGTCTGCCACTTAAAACATGACAAAATAAAAAGATATTAAGAGGAGGGCATTAATTAGGATAAAAAGCTGAAAATAATGAATTAGAAAACAAAAAAAGATGAAATTAAAATCCACTTCTTCCAAAGGAATAAAATGGAAAACTCCACAGGGCCCAAGAAATAAATGACAAAAAACCCCACGAAAGTACACTGGGAATGAGAAAAGATTTATAATTGCATGGGGTAAATGAGAATAAAATAATTATAGGAGGATACTGTTGATTTCAATAAATTTGAGGATCTACGTGAAATGGATGATCTTCATCAAAAACAAAAGCACGTGAAAGAAATGTTGGTACTAGGGGAACTTAAACTGGACTGAACCCTAAAACCAAATTGATGGTGGGGGGCACCTAGATGGTAAGCGGTTGGGGGAAACCAGCCATCTCCCGGAGCTCCTTGGAGAAACAACCTGGAACTGTGAGTGGCTGAGTCAGCTCCTAGCAGGACAGCAGCTGGAGAGTCACCCCTAGACGGGGCTGCCACCACTCACTGTGTGGCCTTGCTGGGCCTGGGTTTCCTCCAGAGTTGGAGTCTGGATGGTAGACTTTGGAGCCCCACGTGGAGGTGGCTGGTGGGGGTAGGGGTAGGGGTGGGGGTGGGGAGGTGGGGTGGGATGATTAGGGGTGTGGGGTGCGCGGGAGGGGGAATGAACACGAAATGAGAGCGTTTCTCCACCCCATCCGCCCCCTGACTGTTCAGCCAGAGTGGCTGTGTTCACCACAGTATCGCAGAGTGGATTTTCCTCCAAGATTTTTATCTGCAGAAAGCTGTTGCTAAAACAAACGTTGGAAGTCAGATGATCCCCCACCCCACAATGTGCTTTTCAGCTCTGATCTTTTCATAGCATTCACCTGCTGAAGTTCGTTGCTTTTGCTTTGTCTCCTAGAATTTTAAAGATGTTTCTAAGTCCCCAGATGGAGATGAATGTGTGCATGTGTTTTCCTTCTTTAACAGAACCGCTGCTTAATTTGGAACATAATTTAAATTGGCTTTCCCCAGATGACCTGGAACTAGGCTAGCAGGCAGGAGCTGAAGGGCGGGTGAGGCGAGTACGCGGTCTCCATCCCCACACACGCCTGACTTTCTGCTCCGAGAATGACGAGCTTCACAGCCTTTAGGTAAAAATAGATCTGTGCGGCTTCCGCCAGGAAGACACTTAGAAAAGGAAAGAGGATTCATTTGCTGAAAAAGAAAAAGCCTCCCAGATTGTTACCATAATTTTGGAATTCATTTTTGCAAAATGTATCGGGGGACATGAAGATGTCCTTGCGCTCTAATTCAGTATTTCTACTGCTAGGCGTTTGCTTTGAAGTAAATCTAACTAAAACGCTCTGGTGACAACACTGTTCTCGGCAGTGTGGTCTGCAATAGTAAAACACTGGCAGCAGGAAAAGATACTCAGGGTTAAGAGCAAAGGTTTAGGATTTGGATATAAGTACAAATGCTCCTCTCGCCCCCAGCGCCGTTCATTCCTGTACCCACCTAACACTGATACACTGTCCTTAGCAGGCGCTGTGCTAAGAGCTGGAGAAAGAAGAATGAACAAGATGCAGACTGTTTATGTCTCAGGAAGCTTATGGACAGAAGGGCTACAGGCAAGTAAACCAAGTAAATCCATGCTTACCATTCAATGTGATAAGGGAAGTACAATGGAGCAAGGATGCATGAGAGGGACCAGAAATCAGACTAGGCATTCAGGGAAGGCTTCCCGGAGGAAGTGGCTTTTTTAGCTGAGTTACGAAAATTATGGTGATTGCCGGGGAAAAAAATGGGAGGATGCTGGGGCAGAGGGCATGTATAAATACTGGTAAAAACTGGGCAGCTACAAGGAGTGTGCTATAGTTTGGGGACAGAGAGTAGAAGCAGGGAGGGATGGTTTGGAGAGGAACCAGGAGCCCCCTTTGCACAGTGTGAAGGAGCTTTTCCCAATAGCCACTAGAGGGTTTTAAGCAAGAGAGTGAGGTATTCAGAGAGCTCGCTCTAACTGCCACCTGGAGCAAGGCCAGCCGCGGTAGCCGGCCAGGGTAGAGGCCGAGCCGATGTGAACACAGGCGACGGCTCCTTGAGTCCTGGAGATGCAGAACAGCGCAGTGGTTGAGTATGAACTCTGAAACCTGACTACATGGGCTCAAATCCCAACTTATTCGCTGTGCAGCCCCAGAAAGTGCACTAACCTCTCTGAGTTTTAGTTTCCTCGTTGTAAAAGGAGGATCATCACAAAAAGAAGCCACCTCCTAGGGTGGTGGGAGTACTGAAGGAGCCGCCGCATGGGAGGCAGGGCTGAGTGCTCTGTAGCGGTACTGTCGGGGTTGCTACTATTATTGGCAGCTTACTGATGCGGGCAGTTGAGTCAGAAACAGAAGTGGGGAGGGGTGCCCACTGCTGGCATGGGCAGCTGGAGGGCGGAGTACAGGGTCTGGGGAGAGAAGTGGATGAATTTGATTTGGGACATGAAATCGAGGCACCAGTGGGCAAGCAGATGGACGTACAGGTGCGGGGCTGAGGAAGGTGAGTCGGAGATACTGATTTGGGCCTTACTGGGGCTGGAAAGGTGACTGAGACCCCAGGAGTGGAGGAGACAGCCCAGGGAGGGGTGGGGCAGGAAGAGAGGAGGGCAGGGCTTTGAGAGTCAAGGAGCAGACCAAGGAGGTTTTCTTTCTAATGGGACAGATGTGAGCCTGTTTGACATGTTGCTGGAAGGAGCCTTCAGAGACCACCCTGTGTACAAGTGCCCTCTGTGAGTGTGCGCTTTGTTATTTTTTCTTCCCACATCATCACTGTCATCATTTATGTGAGAGGACTGGACAAGGAGTGATGATATTAATCACAACAGCCTGTTAGGAGTTATTTATAATAAAGTTAAACTGATGGGAAAATGCTTATAAAGTCACACGGAAAAAGCAATAGAAAACGTTGTATATGCAATATGTTAACTACAGAAATACATCCAAAAATATACTCCTAGGGAAAAGATACAGGGAGGAACTGCACCAAGAAACAACAGTGCTATTTCTGGGCGGTAGGGAGGTGGCAGGGCTTCCTTCTGAATTTGCTATCCTGAGTATGTGTTAGTTTTATCATTAAAAAGTACAGTAAGCTTTATTTTATGAAAAGCAACAAACGAAGGTGGCTGGGGGGTTGTCCCTGCCAAGGTCACTGTGACCTTGGGCAAATCCCTGTTCTCCAGGGGCTCTGGTTTCTACATCTATAGAAAGACAAGGCTGAACAAAACAGTGCCCCCCTCACCTCTCCACCATATGCTCCCGAGACTCTGCCTTATGGACACGGCCCAGGAAGGAAAGGCTGCATGTGTGGTCAGACAGCCCTGGGGAGGCCTCCCCTAGATGGCCTCAAGTCTTGGGCCCTCACTCTGCCACTCCACTCTGCTCAAGGGCCACCTTCCTTAGTGCCCAGGCTTAGGTAGTCTTCGTCACTGCTGACCCCTCCCTGCCTGTCACCAGCTGTCTGGCTTCATGAGAGCAGGAACTGTGGTATCCTTGGTCCTAGGATGGTGCCTGGCTCAGAGACGGAATGGTAGTTATTGGATGGATGGAGGGAGGGAGGGAAGGATGGAGGGAGGGAAGGAAGGATGGAGGGAGGGAGGGAGGGATGGAGAGATGGAAAGATGGACACAGCAGCCCCTCTGGACAGTGCACATCAATGTATTAAAACTCTGAGACAAACCACCCTAAAAGCCTTCTCAAACCTGTTTAACTCACTGACTCCCAGACTCAGGGTCTATTATACCCCGCTGAATCAATGTTCCATGGAACAAACTTAGGGAAACACTTCCCCAAGATGACCCCCCGGTTCCCCCGCACCCCCACCATTCTACAAGGTGCTCAAATAAATACCCCTGCTGTGGGGGCTGGCCAGAGTACCTCGGGGGAGGTAGGACTGCGGTGGCTGTGCCGCCCCCCTGGACTCCGGTCTCCCCGTGTGGCTGTCCTGAGCCTGCTAGATCCTCTCCCTGCTCTGCTCCTGGCTCATGTCTGAATCCCAGAGTGGCCTCAGCCTGGGAGGGAGGCTCACAGGAGTGAACATTCCAGAACAAGGGAAAAGCCTTTCCTGCAGCGTCTGAGTTTCTCAAAGTGCTTTCACACCAGCCCAGTGCCCTGGGCCCTCGACGACGGAGGGTGAGGATGGGCAGCCGCAGGCGCCGCTGAGGTGGGGCACACAGGGATGCTGTCTGGCTTCGCCCCCGGTGAGTTTCAAATCCAGATGATGAACTGATGCTGTGGTTTCCAAACCTGCCACTTCTGCCACCTGCCGCTTGTGTGTGGATCAGAGTGAAATCAACCCGAATAACTCATGTGAAGACAGGACACTGCAGTGCCACCGGCGTGTGTGTGGGGTGGGCACTGTGCTGGGTTGTGACAACCACAGCCCACTCTCCTTTTTGGTAGTCATGGCTCTGAGGATCCCGGGGTCAGTAACCCAAAGGCTGGGGAAGCCCATTCGGCCAAGGGAATCTCAGAAATGCCACAGACTGTGTCACATGGCAGGGAGTCAGGCGATTGCCTAGTTCAGGCCTGGGAAGGAGGGAGAAACTGCCCCTGAATGTTATAAGCTGAAATGCCCTAAGCAAATTCCTACCCAGTGTCCGCCATTCTGCCCCTCCCATCACCATAGCAACTTGCCTAATCAAAGGGGCAAGAGAGGTGAGGGTCGGGGCCCTCCCTTGTCTAGGGACTTGCTCCATTGCACCCTAGGGTCTCCAGTTACGAATTCTGTGCATCACTGATGCTGGTTTCCCTCTAGGAAAGTGGGACATGGTCTTAAGAAGTTGGCTGGTAACACAGGAAGAGCTGAAAAGCCCTCGTGTGCCTTGTCCCCCCTTTTCCCCATTCAGAATATGGCCTTGAAGCCCCTCTTAGCAGAAACTGGGGTGTCGGAGGGAATGGAGACTCATTTGGCCTGAGCTGCCTTTTGCTTCTTTGTTATATTAAGCTCCTGGATGATTAACCTTCTCCCACAGCGTTTCCCAAGATGGAACGTTCATGGCCAATAATCTGCGTCGCGAGAGTAAAAGGCCCCACTGCTCACATCTGGGAAATGCTGGCGCGAATAGGTTTCTTTATGACAGAGCTTCCCACGCCTGTAACAGGCGGCCTGCCCTCGAGTCCCTGTGCACCGCATACTGCGTGGGGTGCTTTCTCATGTTATTTGGAAACCCTCTCTGGCTGCTCCTTGAATGGCGCCCTGCAGAGCACAGGTCTGAGAACGGTGGGGTGGCACAAAGCTCGGGAGAACTAGCAGTTCCAGCCCTTAGCTCTGCCGCCAGCTCACTGAGCGGCTTGGGCAAGCACTTTTATCTTTCTGACCCTCAGTCTTTTCATCTTAGGAGACGGGTGAGCAATCCTACCCCTCAGGCCCGTCATGCAGAGAGGAAGTGGGACGATGCGACCTGGGCTGCACTGCTGGGACTGCGGCCAAGGAGGAAGGCCGGGTGCGATCCAGTGAGGCTGAGCACACGCGTGCATGTGTGTGTGCATGTGTGTCCACACGTGTGTATGCATGCGCCTGTGCATGTGTGCATGCTAGCAAGGTCTTGGTGGAGGGGCTGACACTGTAGACCTGGCGTTCCAAAGGTGCTGCTGGACCACGGGCAGAGTTTCCAAAGGAGCTTCCCGGGACAGCCTTCAGCCTCCCACTTCCACATTAAGGGTATAAAAGGGTCAGGAATTTGAGTTTTTAAAAAGCATTTGTAAGGAGAATGTCTTTGGGGGAGAGTTGAGCTGTTTATTCCAATCTGTTTCTCCCAAGAGAGAGGTGGGGTTGCTTCCTTCTCACCCCAATCTCTTGACAGCTTGGCGTATGTCCCCTGGAATTTGTGGCCTTAGTGGCTGAAAAATGGAAAGGCGACAAGGTGGCTCTCAGCAGACACCTGAGGAGGCTGTGGGTAGAGGACGTAACTGCCCATCTGTCAGTGTCTAGGGTTGGATCAGATGTGAGCCACGGGTGGGGTCATCTTGGATTCCGTCCACAGGGCCGCCTGCAGGGGTGGTGGGACTTCCACAGAGAAGACTGGAGGTGGACTTCCCTGTGCTCAGCGTCTGCAGGGGAAAGCAGCTGCCTAACAGAACGCCTTTCCCTACGTCAAGGGGGCTGAGGGTGAGAGACCATCAGTAATGTCGGGACTCCCTCAAAACCTCTGAGAGCTCCCTGAGAAGGGTCGGCTGAAACACCTGCCCCGCCCAGAGTGGGAACCATCGTAGTCTGATAAGAATTTCCTTTCTCCCTTCCCACACCCCGGGGGTTGGAAGGTCAGAAAGGATTTGGCAAGCTGGGGATGAGAAGGTGCACTAACCTGTCTGCCACCAAGAGGCACACCTGAGGCCGGCGGGCTCGGGGAGGGAAGGCTTACCTTTCCCTTGTTCCAAGTTTTGATGATTACCTTCCTTTTCACTCTTCATCTTTTGGGTGCTATGCACCCACTTTGGTCCTAAGCTGAAATAACCAAATTTGTTCTTAACGCATCCACATTCTCAGCTTGTGTGTTTACAAGCTCACCCCTCCGTTCGGCTTCCCGAGGGCAGGAGGCCGTAGGAACTACAGACGCCGCCCCCACGCCCTTCCTACAACCCGGCCCCGGGGTGGTGGGAGTGGGCCTCTGTGCCTCCCCTTTGTATTGAAACGTGTGGGAGAGTGTGGAGGAGACAAGTGGGCACAGCTGGGACCCTCTAACAGGAAGGACCCCTTAACAAGGCTCCTCCTTCAGGAGGGAGCGGAGGTTTCCCAGGCCCTCCTTGGGTCTGGTCTCACCTGCCGGCCAAGGTGGGAAGGATCCAGGCTGCTGATGCAGGAGGGGTCTCCTGAGGGGACCCGAGGCTGGGAGTGGGGAGGGGCAGCTGAGCATCCTGCCCCGGGGTGGAGGGAGTAGAGGGCAGGGGTGAAAAGGGGCAGTGAGCTGCAGGGACAGGACGGGTCCTGGACTCAGGGCACATGCAGGCATGAGCCCCCTACCTGTACTTTCAGGGGAGGGGGCAGCTTTGTATGGTTGGACTGCACCCCCAAGTAGTGTTATGTACTAAGATATGGGGCTGGTTTGATGACTGGAGAAATTTGCACATGGCCCGGGTGTTAGACAGTGATGGGGTCATGGTGGTTACACAGTGTCCTCATCAGAGCAGCAGACTGAAGAATTTCTAGGGGAAACGACTTGGTGGCTTGGACTTGGGCTTACTTTTAAGGTACTCCAGCCTCACTCCCCTCCCCCAAAGTAGGGGCGAGGTTTTCAGCATGTTGATAATTTTTGAAGCTGGGAGAGCTCTCTACTTTCGTGTATGCTTGAAATTTCTATTAAAAAAAATTGAGACTCAGTAGGAACAGTAGCCTGGAATCAGTTTCTACCTTGTACGAAGTACCCGCCTATCGTTTTCATCAAAAAGCTGCCTTCCCAGTTGTGTGTTAGACGGACCCCTTTTGAGGAAGTCAGGGGATCTCAAATGTTACTTCGTCTACGCACCCTTCTGCCTCAAAGATTAAATGGTGGTAGCCTGTTCCCAAATCATAGGAAAAAAAGAGTAATGAATACAATGAATCAACCTTTGGGCAGGGGAAGTAATCACTTAAAATATCTGGGGGGCTTGGGAAGGTGCCCAAGTGGGCTTTGCAGTGAACCATGGCCAGTCCCCCCGCCCCCCACTGCCGGGGCACATCACACATACTGGGAACCACAGATGAAAATCCACGGATGCCAGGATCCCCCAAACTTCCCCAGATCTAGCTGGCCCTGGAAGCGCCCCATTCCCTGCCCTCACCCTGACCTTGTGTCTCTCTTCCATCCCGAGAGACTCTCCCCACCACGCCCTGATCCATCTCCCGCCCAGCATCACTTTGCACACAGGTGCTGGAAAGCCGTTTGCTAAGTGAGGAGCCCAGTGGCTCTACAGCAGGCACATCAAGGCCTCCACAGCCCGCGTGTGGGTGTCTCCTGCCCCAGCCCAGTCCTCTGCTGACCCTTCCCCTTCCTCGCGGATGGCTTGTGGTCCTCCACCTGCCCCTGAAGTCCATCCGAGTCCCCCTGGCTGGGTCGGGGCCCCTGGCTGGGCCAGCCACACCCTGGCTTCAGACGTCAGCCTCCTGTGGAGAGCCTCTCAGTGGCACCTCCAGCCCGATTTCTGTTCTGCACCTGCCAGCCCAACACCTGCTTCACGCACTGGGATGTCTCAGGGTCCCTGCACCTCACTCCAACCTGTCCCAGGCCAGACTTATTATCCTCTTTCAAATGTACAGTGCTCCCCAACTTAGCTGGCAGTGACATTTGCCCAGAGAACAACTAGGGACCAGGGCCTCACCCACCACCCACACCCCACCCATCACCAGGCCCTGCTGACGTCACCCCAGAAACTTCTCGGCCAATCCATTCACCTCTCCCCCATCTACTACTTGCACCTTGGTCCACGCCTCCATCACTTCACCGAGATTAGGGTAATAGCCCCTCACCTGTCACTCTCCACAGCCAGGCTGAGAGCTGATGTGGCCACAGGCCACCGGGAGGAGCAGGCCTGGTCCTGCGCCCGGGGTCTCTTGCTCCAGCAGAATCCTGGGGTTGCAGGCTCTGTGGGCCTCACAGGTGGTGAGCGCTGGTACGTGGCCACGGCTTGTTGTGTGAGTGAGTGGGCGGATGGTGAGTACCTGCAAGGCTAATACTGGGGGTTTCATACAGAATGTAGGCAAGTGTGAAGGCAGCAACAGGGATTTATATTCATACCCTTCTCCCATTATTGAGTGTGGAAAATAGTGGAAGTGTATAGAATAAAAGTAGACCTTATAACTTTTAAGTCAATAATGGGTTCCTTTCCCTTTCCTGGTCTGGTTATTCCCTCAATTATTAATTTTAAAAGGATTATTTTTGCTGGTATTTACATAACCAAGTCAGCTAACAACTGGGTATCATAATTAAGCTGAATTTCTTATAGTTACCTAATCTGATGAAGGCTTACGCACCATATGCAAGCTATAGTTTTATTTGCAAATAACCCAGGTGAGAAAAAAAAATCTGTATGTGAAACACAATATAGTGTGAATCAGATCTAATTTTAAATACTTTAATTTATATACTTTCATGATTATAGGTCAATAAGAAATCCACTTTCCAGATCTTATTTCATTATAGAATATATTTGATAAGGATACATACAAACAATCATCTTTAGTACATGTTGTTTACTGGTGCCCGGCACTTCTGCAGCAGGCTGGAGATGTAATAAAAAATGCTTCCCGATGTTCGGCCTCGTTAGCCACTCTAAACAACCAGTGCTGTAGAGTTCAGACAGTTCAATTCACTTACTTGCCTGGAACAAGTAAAAAAAAATCTTAATATTCGCCTTTAAGCCTGTTTGTTACTCTTCTGTTTTAAAATCTGAGATACATTCCCCAATGTGAACAATAAATTTCAATCTGTCACACAGTCGAAATGGGTAAGGCCTTCTTGACGATGCAGGCCACCTACGTTTTACTCATCAGAACGCAATCTTATTTCATAGTGTAACAAGCCGTCCGTGCACAAAAGACAGGAAAAGAAGCCGCCCTTAGTACCTGGTGGAGCCTTCCGGACTTCTCCCCGCTGCAGGTGGATGGTACACTTAAGAGAGATCTGTTTGACTTGGTCTACTTGGTCTTAAAATACAAATATACAATGTCCATAAGCTAAATAGTAAAGCCTAGCCTTACGTGCTTATTATGAATTGCTAAAACCCTATACAAGTACGATACCATGTCATGCCAATTAATGTACAGAGGACGGTGGCTCAGCGTCTCCACCACGCATCAGGGCCCGGGAACGGGGCACAGAGGGGACTCGATTCCTGTAGGCGTTAAGTGGCTGCGGCACTGGGTTTAGGCGGGCAGTCCGGCTGGAGCTCTGAAATGCCCGCATACCCTGCGGCACTCGTGAACTTGATCTGGAGTAGAATCGGCTTAACACGAGGAGAAACTGACCCCTTTCTCATCAGCCTCCCAGAGGGAGAACTGAATGAAACCTTAGAACATGTAACCAAATATTCTTTGCACTTCCTGATTCAGTCGTGCAGATCAGTTATCCATTCTCTTCTCCACTGATTTCTCCTTTTAAAACCAATGAAGCAACAGCGATCAGGATTCAGTACCTCGTTATCATAAATACCTGACTCAGGAAGCTCGACGGTGAGCTAGTAAAGCCCATGTACAATCTTTGCAAAGGCGTTCTGTGGCTGTTTCTTTAAGAGTTCATAGAAGAGTTACGAAGGATACACCCGCCCCGTCTCGATGTCACCCTGATGTAAACCTTGGCATCCTTTCTTACATTAAGTGTGTTTTATACATTGAACAACAAAGGGGAGACCTGAACGGCTGATCTGCTGTGACGCTCACCGATCCACTAAGCTAAGGTAACCGGTACAGGGCGTGGTTTTCCTGAGGTTTGTGAGAACTTGTCAAACGAAGCAGAAATCACGGTGACCGAGTGTGACGTGAGTCTGTGGCTCCGGCCGCTCTGCTCCCCTGGTTCTCGCCGGGACTAAATGACCCGCCACTGCATAATGCTCGTGTCTTTGCCGCCGGTGGAGATGAGGTGGCTGTCATCACAGAGGAAGTCGACGTTGGTGACGTGACTGCTGTGGCCACTGTACACGTGGCTGGGAGCCTGGGGAAGAAGGACGCGGGGGGAAGCTTCATGCAAAGCCAAGTAGGTGGCATCCACACTCACGCTCCCGCTCCTCCGTTCTTCCCCACTCCTGCTTTCACTCCTGCCTGGACCAAACCACGCGGAGCCCCTGCATATCGACCATCTGGTCTGGTCGGGGAAGGGATGCGGGCAGGGAGAGGTTCAACCCCAGAGGAGGGTGGACTGGATGCCGGGGTGGAGGGGAGGGTCCCCGGGAAGAAGGAGGGGGGCATTCCAGGCACTGCCCTGGGCTCAGCTCAGCAGCTGGAGCACAGGGAGCTGTGGTAGAGGGGAGAGGGGAGTGAGTCCCACCAAGTGCAGAGGCAGACAAGGCAGAACCAGGTAAGGGCTGGGTGCTCCCTGGAGGGCAGCTGGGGGCCCCAAAGTGCTCCAGAGCAGTTAGATGATGGTCACGTCCACATCCATGACTGGTGGCATTCACTCGCAGCATCTTTCTATTCAAGTACCAACCAGCCAGGCCAGGTGGTGAGTGCGCCCCATGGGGGTAAGACCAGAGAGGAAGACGGTCCCTTACCCTGAACTGGGAGCAAGGGTAGGAGAAGAGGTGCACTTTGCCAAAGTCGTCGCCAGTTGACAGCAGTTTTTTCTCGTGGGCCCGACAGGCGGCATTGATGTCAGTTCCGTCCGAGCCTTCTGGCCACACTCCTAAATCAAAGACCACAGACAGAGCACTGGAAACACCAGGACACAACAGGGCCACACTGCGTGGGGACTGGACATCGAACTCTCACAAAAATAAAATGTCCTGGGCTTTAGAAACAAGGCCCAGACGAATATGTTGTCTCAGCTCCTGGTCTCCCTGTTTCTGTGATCATCTCTCTGCAAGCTGTTCTGGGAAACCCTCCACGTGTAGCCCATTTTGCTGCAAGACTGTACCTCTTTTGGGCTATAGCAGAAAATAGGCCAGTAACCCTGGTTCCAAACACAATACCTCTCCTCTATCCCCGAAGCATCTGATGGGAAGTTGACTAGACCTAAGCCTTCAGTCTCCTAACTTTTCTTTTTTTGGGGTAACTCTTTATTTATGAGAGCCTCTCACAAGGACTTTTTAAACTGTGGGACTGTATGTGGCTTTCAGGCTTGGTGTCAGCCCTTCATAGCGGCTGCCTGCCTGGTGGTGCTGGGCAGGTGTGGCGTCTGCCCGGGTGGGCCTGGGGTGTGGTCTTGGGGGTGAGGTCTCCTCACCATTGGTCCAGGAAACCCTTTTGGTCCCAATAATTTTGGATGTGAAAGAGCTGCATGCACATCAGTTTCTCAACAGGCAATTCTGGAGTAAACCCAGGGCATCCTAGCATTTAATATGAGAAGATGGTAAAATGCCAGCTCTAAAGATATTTGTGAAATTCTCACCAACTTATTGACTTACGGTCATATGTAAAGAGATGATAAACACTTCCTTTTCTTTTTTATTCTGTTACATTGTGGCAATTTATTTTAGACCATTTATGAATATATTCCTAATCTAAACTTTGAAGGAGGTGAAAAATTTAGTTTAAGGGCCAAAAAGATGTAGTAACCCTAACAAGTGAAAATGAACTGATTGAATGCCATTTGGTGCCTTGGTCTAGGAAGTGTGGCACAACCTCCTATGAGAGGATTCTGGAGAATTATCTCAGGACCCATTTGGTACCAGAGAAAAGGATTAAGCCCCATCTCTCTGGTTCTTCTTGCCTGGCTACGGCCCTTCCCCAGGGCTGCAGCCAGAGTGTTCGTTGTCCTGTGGGTGTCACATAGGCCGAGCAGTTTGAAGCTGACCATGAGATTTCAAAACTATTAGAGAAACATTCTAAAAGTAGACACATCTTATGTTTGAACCAAATGAAAGCTTCAGAAAACTTACCAAAGACATGGAATCCCAAAGTACAGGTGTACGTGGCCCATTCGATATCTCTCGTAGTTTCCACACTTACGACTTGCTTACAAGCAGAGGGAATCCCTGGGAAAGGCAAACGCAGGTCTAGTGACAAAGAGCCAAAGCACCCCCTCCTCCCCAGGCAAGGCTGGGCCTCTGGGGCCACGCCTCATAGGCTGCAGAGAGGGACACCGTGGGGACCGCGTTCATGGCCAGAACTGAGCCCAAGCCCCGGGGCCTCGGTGCGGACACCTCCTCTTCCGTTTCCTCCCACCTCCTTCTCTGGGTCTGATCCCCCCAGTCTGGCTTCTTTTCTTTGACCACCTCTGGTTCCTAGGCCTCCGTCTGCTCACTGTCCCCTCGGACACAACCTGCCTGCTGCTGTCAGGCTCCCAACACATTCTGGGGCACAGACAGACAGACAGACAGATGGACACACGCACACACACACATGCAATGCCTTCAGCTCCGGGTTAGGAATGGAAGCTTATGGAAACCAGTCACGCCAAGTACCGGTGGCCTCCCAGATGGTTCGTTTGTTCCCCAACTGGGCTCTCACTAATGGAGTATGAGACCATGTCTGAGAGCATTCTAGACGCACGGCCTGTCCCTGGAAACCACGCCCCTGCCTCTGCGCCATGTCAGGCAGGGCCTTGGAGAGGGCGGTGAGGGGGACCCTGTGCCACCTGCCCCACCAGAGGGAGCTGATCTTCCCCCTCCTACACTGCCAGCAGCCCTGCCCGGCACAGCTCTACAGGTCGGGGCCGCCTCCCCACCCACCGGCTCTGGATGCCCGTGGCCTGGGCCCTGAGTCGAGATTTCCATGTCTGGAAAATGGGACAAGCCAGAAGTGCTTTGGATCACCTGAGAGCATGTGGCAAGGCACACGGTACCTTCTAGGACCTTCTGGTAGGGCGGAGACAAGGCCCTCCTCTGCCTGTGACTCCTGTGCCCTGCACGCGGCAGGTGCTTAAAAATGTCAGAGGACCCAGCACCTGGTGGCAGGTAGCAAGTGCCAGCTGTCCCCTATTTCCCCACCCAGCCTGGGCAAGACCTGGCCGGGAGGGGCTGGGGGAAGTGGAGGAGGGGCCCTAGGGGGCTGCTGTCCGCTTCATGGTCTCTGCCTGCTGGGGCGATGCCGTCACAAGGGTCTCTCTCGCCAGGACAGCTCTGACCCCACTCTCTTCTGCCTCCCCCTTGGGGCCCCATTCAGCCCGAACCCCAGGTCTCTCAGCGCCAGGAAGACCTTGAGAGGTTGTCCAGCCCAACTCCTCTACTTTACAGAGGAGGAAGTGAGGCCCAGAGACGCCATCCCGCGCCCGAGTCCTGCGGGAAGCGGGTTTTTGCAGGAGGCCCCATTTGTTCTCAGAGTGAAGGTTCTAAGTGACCTGCACCCAGACCCCTCCTGGGGAGCCACTCACAGTACAGGATTTCATAGTCTCCGGAGTTTGACACGAGGAACTGGGAGTTTACAGACCAGTCCAGGTGAGTGATGAAGCTGGAATGACCCTGGAGAGAAAACGCAGGGTGAGTTTCACTCCCTCACAGATGCTCACCCGCACCATCCCGAGGTGACAGAGGACTGCGCACAGCCCAGGAGGGGGGACCGGCACGCTCACCGAGCACTTGCCCACCCGCGTGTACTTCCTCCCGTTGTCGCTGACTCCGTAAATGTAGATACAGTTGTCATGGGAGCCTATTGCTAAGAAATTTCCATCTGCGAAAACATGAGAGATTCCATTTCAGTCATTAAGAATAAACATTTTATCAGTTCCAAGGGATAATGTTAGTTGACATCACAGACTTAGAAAAAATAGCCATGAAGAGTTTCAAAGAGAAAAGCTTGCTTTTAAATAAATCCTATACCACTTTCAAAGCTATCTTTTGAAAATTCACATCTGCCTAGTTTCCTCTCCTTGTAAAAACCTTCCCTGGCCGTCCCCACCAAGGAGGCGTCCTTAGTGCGACCCAAAAGCCCTCTGGGGGGCACACACATCGCTCTTCACTGAACAGACCAGTTTCCCTCAGGCCTTTGACACTTTTCCTCCTGCCCCCTCACCCCAGCCTGGAAGGCCCTCCCCCATCACCTCTGCACACACTGTCCCCCCCAGCCTGGAAGGCCCTCCCCCATCACCTCTGTACACACTGTCCCCCCAGCCTGGAAGGCCCTCCCCCATCACCTCTGCACACACTGTCCCCCCAGCCTGGAAGGCCCTCCCCCATCACCTCTGCACACACTGTCCCCCCAGCCTGGAAGGCCCTCCCCCATCACCTCTGCACACACTGTCCCCCCCAGCCTGGAAGGCCCTCCCCCATCACCTCTGCACACACTGTCCCCCCCAGCCTGGAAGGCCCTCCCCCATCACCTCTGTACACACTGTCCCCCCAGCCTGGAAGGCCCTCCCCCATCACCTCTGCACACACTGTCCCCCCAGCCTGGAAGGCCCTCCCCCATCACCTCTGCACACACTGTCCCCCCCAGCCTGGAAGGCCCTCCCCCATCACCTCTGCACACACTGTTCCCCCCAGCCTGGAAGGCCCTCCCCCATCACCTCTGCACACACTCTCCCCCACGGTCTGGAAGGCCCTTCCTGCTGCTCTTCCCATGGGCCATCCGCGAGCATCTCTGCCCCTGGGTCTCTGGCCTCAGGAAAGCTTAAGGGATCAGGCTGTGCTGCTTGTGCAGGAGGAGAAACACAAGGGAAGGAGCTCAATGTGACATACGAGCAGAGCCGCCCGTACAGCTGGCAGGTGACCGCGGCAGGTGTGAAGCCAAAGGGGGAGGTCCAGGATATAGGGGGAAGGAAACTGGGCCTCCAGATCTGTCCAGCAACAAAGTGCTAAGATTCCTGGCGCACGTGTTAGGTGTGAGAACTGCCCCTACGACATTCCTACGTTTAACAAACCTACGGGGGCTGGCAGCCTACCAACAGAGTTGAGTGTGGTTTCAATAAAAATTCACATAACTTCAGCTTATTAGCATATGGCCATCTTATGTACAATAATTCATAAATGAAAAAATTTAATAAAATGTGACTGAGAGGGTTATTAGGTGGTTCATAGAAATGCTCTAGGTTTGCGGTTCTCAGGATGCCGAAGAACCCGTCCCCCCACCCACCCTGGGCGAGTCTAAGGCCCACCCAGGGCTCTGTTTCACTGGCCCCGGGTGCGCACCTGTACCTGGGATTACCTTTCTGAACCTCCCACTTCGACCAAACGCCAGATAGAGATTAGCAGCTGAAACCTGGCCCTCTCACTAGTGTCCACGGAACTGAGCCATTATCTAAGAGATTTGGTTCTCAATCCACACAGTTTAACTTGAGGAGGAAACTGCTCACCTCTCACACCCCCTGCTCACTTAACATCAGTCTCAAAGAGGATTTACGAAGCAGCCCCACTTCGCTGTGAAGCTCGTTCTGTGTAACCCGTCTGTGGCAGTGGGTGAGTGTCTGCTGACGGAAGAAATGTTCACATGCTGGGGTCTGGGGAAGTCATTCTGGCTTATACATAATTCAACTTGAATTTTACGCAAAAATTTTATGCTAAAATGAAACAGCCTGTTTGTGGCCTATCAAACATACATTGTACATCTGTTTTAATCGTTACGGAAAAGGATGCATTGACCAGAAGTAAAGAATGGCCATGTTAAAAATGAGGACTAGACGCCTCCCTCCCTAGGGCCCCAGCGCTGGGCCCCCTTTGATGATCAGACCCCCTGCCCGGGGGCCAAGGCCACAGACTCGCTGTGCACCTGCTGATCCGATTATGATGTTTCTTTTTTTAAAAACCTTGAAGAAATGTACCCCTGGCTTGCTTGACGTTCTTTGTTGCGACAGGACATTAAACTGCTGAGAACCATGCCTCTCGGGGTCGGTTCCTCACAGTTATTTTGAGAATGTCTCCTGGGCTATAGTCTTCATTTTGGCTCAAATGAAGCTCTTTTCGACTCCTATCAGAGGCTGGTTTACTGACTGTTTCCATGGGTACTGCCTACGTCACTGAGTGCAGAGGCAGCACTGGCCCCAGTCTGGCCTGGCAGCGGGAGTGCACCGGCCCTTCCCAGTATCCTGGGGCGCTGGCTCCACCCGTCAACTCAGGAACCATTTGCTTTTCCTCCGGCAGCTAACAAGACATCTAGAACTTGCATGAGTTGAGGCAATGAGAAAAAAGCCCTCGTGGTGTGATGTCTTCTCCTCTGAGCACACCACAGCTGATGGAGCTACTGGGAGATGGCGGCAAATCCAGGCTGGGATCGGGAGCAGGTTCCTAGAGCTCCGCATCAGTGGTAGCCTGTGCTTGGGCACCTAATTTGTGTGTGTGTGTGTGTGTCTAAAATCTGTAAATACTTTTTTTTTTGGAGGGGGAAGTAATTAGGTTTATTTATTTATTTATTTAATGGAGGTACTGGGGATTGAACCCAGCACCTTGTGCATGCTAAGCACTGTGCTCTACCACTGAGCTACACCCTCCTGCCCCGTAAAATCTGTAAATACCTGAATCCACAAAGGAGCCAGTAACCCACAGTGGTCCAGCGCGTGTGCCTGAAACATCTTGTGTGCATCCTGGAAACTCACAGTGCTGACCACACTCTGCTTTGTAGCTGGTCAGCTGCACTGTGGTTCGCCTGTGCACATTCATGCATCAGCTAATACTTACGGAGCATTTACTCTGTATTGCCTATTACTCTATTGCATCTGCTCCCAGCTAGGTGCTGGGCATACCGGGCTGAACAAAACATGGTCCCTATCATTCTGTGGGACTTGGAGCCCCAGCCTAAGGATCTGGGGTCACCACTGCCACTGCTGCTGATGAAATCATAGCACCTGCAACATCTGCAATGACATCACATTACCGATGACATCATGTCACCCATAGCATCTGCTGGCAGCGTCACTTTGCCCATGACACCTGCATAATGCTCTGCTCGCCAAAGAGCACGTTCACAGCTCCTCCTTCAGCTGAGCTCCACATAACTTGCTGTCCGGTCTGACAAGGGACACCCGCTGCTGAAGACAGGGCGCTGGATCCACATGCAGGTTGCCCTGACTTGGCTCCGGGTCATCACCCTTGCCCCACACAGCCTCCAGGTAATGACTCTGGAACCTGAGAGGCAGGGTTACTGGTAGAGAGAGCTCCCTGGTCTCCAGGGAATGGTCATTAGTATAACTGATGAGAAACGGAAACAGACTCCCTGAAGGACCCTGCTATGTTAGCAGGAGCTGACAGACATCCGAGGGCCTTCTAGAAAAGCCCTCAGATGCAGACAAGGCCCTCCTGCATGTAGCAGAGGGTCAGAATAACTAAGAAAATGCCGAGACGCACATAAGAGGATGCAGAATATTGGCCAGGGTTAACAGAATGAAATATAATCCTTAGAATGTCAAGAAGGGAGTCAGATCCTTCTCAACAGGGAGAAAAGGTTCCCAAGGTGGCTGTGCAGCTGTGTGTTTAGGGTGAAGAGTTGTAAACTTTTGGGTGCAAGCATCCCAAAGAGGTGTTCTTTCTGTAAGGTTACCTCTAGAGATCAAGAACACAGCCCGGCATGCGGTAGGGACGACTGTCCATCGGCTTATAAAATAGAAGATTCCTACAGAGTGGTAGCAATTCAGCCTTGGCCAAGTATTTCCAAGGAGCAAAACTGCTATGTCTAAGAATGTTCAAGTAGCTGAATGACCCAATATCACAGAGAAAGAGTGCTTCCTACATCACAAGCCCAGAGAATGAGGCTTAGAAAACAGTGACCTGTAGCCATGAGTGTTTGGGGCACAGGTGTTGCCAAAAGGACTCAGGAGCTGACCTGAAGCAGCCAGTAATGGGTAAATGGTTCCACCTCCTACAACCATCACAGATTGAAACATACCAAATATACTCAAATTTACAATGGCACCCAAACCACCATTACCACCAACTGATCATCGTTAAAGGGAGCAGAGAACAAGCTCTTTGTTTTGGAAACTGGTAAATAAAATGAACGAAACCAAGCATTTGTCTTGGCTCTCCTGTTTGAACTCTACCATATGATGCGTGACAAAATAGTAGATGAAGGGAAGTTTCTGGGTCACAGAAAAGTAGATGAAGGGAAGTTCCTCTTTCTAGGATAATCTATCTAAGAAATGAAGAAGAAAGGCTAAAATGGGAAAGCCAATCATTTGCATCCCCTAATGGATTTACCTGTCGGACGTCAACAGCTGCTAATGACAGAGAAAGTGAGACAAGCAGCCATTGGGTGTCTCCTGTAGGAAGAAGAGACCAGCACATGTGGAGCCTGAATAGAATCTAGATCCAAAAATTACTTCACAGAAAAAATAGGGGACAGAGAGACATGCTAGACGATACCCCAGAGATGCACTCAGGAAAATCCAGAGTGTGGAGAATGCTCTGGGGGAAATGAGCCAGCTTCTTCAATAAACAACCTGAAAGCTGGTGGGGTGGGGTGGGGGGGGGAGAGAGAGAGAGAGAGAGAGAGAGAGAGAGGATCTATGGCTTAAAAGAGGCTTGTGAGTCCAAAATGGACAAATGATCAATGTTCCAAGCAGCATTATTCATAACAGCCGAAACACAGAAACAATCCAAATGTCTCTTATCTGACAAATGGATAAACCAAAAGTGGTATGTCCACAAAATGGAATACTATCTAGCAATGAAAAAGAATACACTATTGATACACACAATAACATGAATGAACTCAAAAATATTATTCTAAGTAAAAGAAGCCCGATGCAACAGGCTACATTTTGTATGATTCCATTGACATGAAATGTCCAGAAAAGGCAAATGTCCAGATAGAGACAGAACAGCAGATCAGTGGTTGCCTTGGGCTGGAAGTGGGAGTGGAGATTAATTGCTAACGGGCAGGGAGGGAATTTTGGGGGTGATGGAACGGTTTTCTAAAACTGGACTGTGATGACTGTTGCACAACCCTACAAATTAACTCAGAATCACTGAATTGTACATTCGTCAAGGGTCAATTATTGTAGATCAATTATACCTTATTAAAGCTGTTAAAAGAATCATCTTTTTTAGATCTATAGATAGTAACACCAACAGATGAAAGGGTAGGATGTCTGGGAAGTGCTTCAGAAACAGCATGGTTGGCGGAGAGGTGGTTGAGATGAGGGTGTACCCCCCACTCCCTGCCAAAAAAACAACATGGGGGGGGCACTGGATGAATGAAATGGCTGAGTCAATAACTGTGGAAGCTGGGTGATGGGTACGTGCGGGTTTATTATGCTGTTCAGTCTGATTTTGTCCATTTTTGAAACCTCCATCGTAAAAACTTAAAAAAAACACATAGGCATAGTGACCCAAAGGAGGGAGGCTGAGAACCCTCAAACGCCACAATTATGTGCAAATATAGTTTAAATTTCGCTCTGAGGGGGCTTGTGAATGTTATTCTTTAAAGATACCTACACAGAACTTCATCGGTCTGTCCGAGTTTTACAGTGAGTGTGTTCTCACCTGGCGAGTAACGCATCACAGAGAGCTGTTCGTTCCCATCCGTGTGAACGGTGACCAAGTCTTTTGTTTCTGTGTCAAACACAAACCACCTGTTGTAAACAAGGGGAAAAGTCCAGTGAGGAAAGGGAGTAAGACTACTGTGATCACGGCAAGGCTACAGAAACTGTTACTCGAAGAGCTTAATGAAAAGTCTGCATTTGCTTAACAAGAATGCTTGCTCCCATCTTTTATTTAAAGAAAATTTCCTACATATGAGCATTTCCTAAAGAAAGGAGCAGCATCTGGCGACCATGGGAAACGATTCAGTTACCGACGCTTCAGCTAAGCAGCGCTGGGCCAGCGTCTGACCTGCCGTGAATGCTGGAGAATGGCAGGAGGGTGAGCAGGGGACTGGTCTTGGAATTTAACCTCTTTAGGCTCAGCTTCCTCATCTGTAAAATGGGGATAAAGGACCAGACTGACTTTGCAGGCCCAGCGACGAATCGGTCAAATTATAACAGACACAGAAGTGCTCTGCGTCCTCGAACAAGGACATGTGCTCAGTCAGTGTCCGTTTACTGATGGAAAGGCTGTACTCTCCTGCCTGTGTGTTCTCAAGGGGTGACAGCTAGTGGAACACTGGTGTTTTCAGGGATGAAAAGCAACGTGGGCTCCCTGCTGCTGCCGTTTCAAACCTTGATGAAACACATCCCCAGGCACGTCCGCTGAGACAGCACCCCTGTGTTCTCAGCTTCTACTTGGGGCCCTAGTCATCACCACTCAGTGGGCTGGCTGACCTTGAAATCTGGGTTCGGCTTCCATCTTTACTTTCCTGCATCTTCAGCAACCATTCACCTTTAATGTGCTGTTTAACCCCAACAGAGGTCAGAATATAAGCAGCAGAGAAACTGGGTGGACTGGGCTCTGCCTTTGAAATGTCATATTAAACTGCTCCGTCAAGGCACCGGGACCAGAGATGGGGGCGGGTGCCGACGGAGAGGCGGGATTAGGTTACATGCGGTCTCTCTTCCCCCCACAGGACACTATCTGTGACTCTGAGCACCTGGCGTCGCCCCACAGCCCGTCCTGCCCAGCCTGTAGCTGATGGCACTTGCTGGCTGTCAGCTGTTCATCAGAGCCTGCTGAGTTGGAAGCTTCAGCTGTCTCTAGGAGAGGTAAAAGGAGTGTGTGTGTGTGCGCGTGTGTGTGTGCGCGCAAACATTTTCATGAAGAATTCTGCTGGATACAAGGTCCCCAACTCTTCAGACGTTGCCACCTGTGACTTACACATGGTTACTCTTCCTTTATAAGTACTCTGCACTCCGAACACCACGATCTAAGTGGTCGGCTTTTTTAAAGCCGCAGTATAGTTTAATTGCTGTGCAATATTATATAAGTTACAGGTTTACAATGTAGTGATCCACACTTTTTAAGGTTATGCTCCATTTATAGTTATTATAAAGTACTGGCTGTGTTCCCCGTGTGGTACAATACATCCTTGTACCTTACTTTATACCTAATGGTCAGTCCCTCTTACCCCTACCCCTGTATTGTCCCTCCTCCCTGGCCTCTCCATAAGTGGCAAGCTTTTTAGAGGAGGAAGTCACCAAGAGTATATGAATTAAGCTATAAGAAGTGTATAGACTATGACAAACGACATAAAAGTACAACTGAAACTTGTAAAAGAATGATAAAGACAACCACGGAAATCGCCTGCCAGGCAAGCCCGGCAGGTGCTTCCTATCCTGGCTCCTTCAGTCATCAGTGCAACGGGGCTTCAAGGCAGACACACTGCCACCATTTACAGAGGGAGAAACAAACCCAGAGAGGTCACAGAACTGGCTCAAAGACGCACTATGGCTCAGTGGTGAAGCTGTGATTCAAACCCGGCAAATCGGGGGCGCTTGGCATGTAAGTACTGGCTGAGTCCACTAGGAGGCTCAGAATCAGGGCAGTTTCTAAAATTTTGGAAGGGTGGCAAGAAAAAGCACTTTAAAAGCTTTAGTGCTTTGAAACGCTTTCTCACCCGACCCCAAAGCAGAGGCCCCTCTGCAGCCTCCTGGGGGTGGGGGGCCCACAATCCCCTGAAATCGCAGGCAAACGTGTGTGTGTGTGGGGGGGCCTCTGGTGGGAGAGGGGGCCACAGCTTCCCTCGGCTTTCCCCGAGGTCCACAATGGGAAGGAAGGACCCCAGCCTCAGGGTTTACTTTCGAGTTTTGGCTTCCTTCTTGCTAAGTCATTAGAAGCTGACAGGTGCAGCCGAGAGCGACGCTGGGCATGTCGCGGGGGAAACACGGACAACCAGCCTCTTTCCCACGGCCTGAGCGAGCACAAGCCAGGCTGGTGGGCACTTACCTCCCAGTCAGTGTTCCAACTGCAACCACAGACCCTGAAGGATGAAAACCAGAAGACTGAGCTGGATCCTAAAACATTGTAAAGGAAGTGTAAATTGATGGCCAGACACAGCGCTGCCGCACACAACACACACAAGCACAGCCCTAGTCCCGCAGGACCACGTGGCCCCATTAAAAAAAACCCTCTCTTCTCTCCAGAGAGGAAAGTGTTTTCCTACTTCGATGAAGGTCATGCCTCAATAATGCTAAACTGTTATCCTTTTATAATTTATCTCTTCCTGCCTTCCACAGCCACAGTCCTTCCACAGCCACTGTAATCAGATGAATTAGAGGACAGGTCAACAAAGACACGCTCTTCCTCCAAGCCTTGGGAGCCCCGCTGGTGGACCCCCATTCCGAAAGGCGAGCTTGTGCCCCGTCTGTCTGGAAGTACAACCACCGCACCCAATTCCATCAGGTCGGTACTGGATGAGCGCCCCCCACTGGGTGCAAGACACCACGACAGCCCCAGGCGGATCTCGGGATGCATAAGGCACGTTCCACGTTTGGGATGGACGTGCTCGCTACTAACTCTGATACAAGATGGACACGACTGATGGAAGGAGGTAAAACAAGCCGGAGAGGGAGGGTTAGGTGCAGTCGGGTGGGGAGGCGGGTGCTGGGAGCCTGTGACTCGGGCCTCCTGATGCAGGGAGAATCACCAGCGGTGAAGGTGGAAGTGGACGCACCAGTATTTTGGGGGATCAGGTGTTAAGGGGACAATGGTTCGATCATGGAGGTAAATGCAGTCTGGGGCCTATTTGAGGAATGGCAGGTGGAGTCCGTGGGTTTACAAGGCGGAACGTGCGGCGTGGGGAACTGGGGATGGTGCTAGGAAAGGGCACTGCGTCGCCAAGTCCGGGATTGTGATCACTACAAGAAACACGGTGACACTGACTTCTTCCTTGCACTAAGAAGGGTGACATGACTGTCTGTGTTTTAGATAGAAGATCACCTGGTAGGGGGCTTAGGATGAACTGAGTGAGAAGATTCATCACAGGAAGACCAAGAAAACAGCAGCAATGGGAACGGAAACAGGAGGGGGCACTGAGATACCACTGGGTGAGCTGACAAAGGAAGAGATGGGAGGGAAAGCCTTCTCAGGCGCTGGTTACATCACTGCCACGCTTTTCCAAAGTGGGAGCTGTAATTAAGTGCAGGGCCGCCACCGATGCACAGAGAGAAATCACGTGCACTTGAAGCTTTGCTGTGCAATTCATCCGAGGCTCGTAACATTTCTGAGATGAAGATACTGAGGTATGAGGAGGGTAAGTGCTTCTGTCCAGTCACGTGGCCAGTGGGTAAAGGAGCCAGGACTTCACTGCAGATCCTTTTGGTGTCTGCTTTGGTGCCCCTGCCCTTGTGTTGGGCTGAGTGGGTTAACGGTCTGGTTACGGAGTAACTGGCTTTGCCTTCGGCTGGGCTGCTGTGTGGACCGAGGCAGCAGGGAGGGCTGCCCTCCTGGGTCAGCTCTGTGCCAACCCCTCACGTGTTCCCCACCCCATCTGTCCCTCTGAGCCCCAGCCAGGGGACAGGTGCAACGTAGGACATCACTTCCCACAGCCCTGCCCTGCCACCTTGGGCCACTCGCAATCTTTCCTCGGGCGGCGGTGTCATCCCCAGGCCCTGTCATCTTAGCGCCCAGCTCCACCAGTGGCCGGCCAGCTCCAGTCTCTTGCACACCTTCTCCAAAAGCGAAGGGCAGGAGGACTGAAACATGGACCCAGCACATCGGGAAATGCTGGCAGCTCTCCGGGGGCTGAAAGGAGGACGTGTGGGGTCTGCGGAGGGGCTACCCTCGGCCCAGGACTGTACATATCAGTAAGGGTGCAGGCAACATGGGATGTGCTTTGGACTCACTACCAAAGACCCTGGGTGATGCACGGAAGACCCTGGCTTTGGGAGTCAGACTGAGCTGGGTGTAAACACTTGCTTCATCCCGGACTCAGTGACCTTGGTGAACTATTTGACGTCTCTGAGCTTCAGTGCCCTAACTAATAGAAGCAGGGTAAAAACCTTCGACCTGGGGGGCTGCTGCAGGGATTGAGGATAATATGTGCATAGTGCCCGGAATGCAAACAACGCTCAGTAAAGGCACTGCTGCACGGTATGTAGGGAAAGGGTATTTCAGCACTTGATGTACAAACTGAGTTACTTTTGCAAAGGTCACTGAGTGAGATGCTGACTTTAAACTTCACCTTTACCATCAAACTCAAATTACAAAGGTAAATTGTGGTATGCTTTAGAATAGCTTGTAAATTCTCACTCAAATGTACCCTATGAAGAGGATGCAGGCTCACAACCAGGCTTTAAGCCAGTGAAGAGACCGCACTCAGGAAACCCAGCAACCAGCCCCGAAAGACTAACTTAAAACACAATAGCAAACTTTAGAATTACACGGATGAGACCACTCAAGGCAATGTTTAAAGTGATGCAATTCGAAGGAGATAAATTAAGTGACGTTTGCTTTGGGACAACTTTGTATCACTATCAACCTCATGCAAAAAAAATAAATCAATGTGTTCCAGATGAATTTTTATAGAAAGAGGGAATATAACGTGACGTCTACCTCTATTATTTTGTCCCAGACGGGCCGGTGACCAACAGCGTCCCAGAGGGTGGCATGCCTGTCATGCCCGCAGGTCAGGAACTGAGGTTTTGAGGCATGGATGGCCAGTCCCCAGAGCTCGTCCGTGTGCCCCTACAAAGAAGCCAGACAAACGGGAGCTCTGAAATACTGCAGGAGGTGCTCGGGAGCCCTGCAGGACCAGAACCCGGGCTTCCTGCACACTCTGTAACTGCCCGCGTCCACCCCCTTCCTCCCCAACTTCACTTGTGGTACCAACTCAGACTCTGAAGCACAGGAAGGTTAAGAGTCTATGACACAGGAAGGGTCCGCTCTCTGTAACGCTTTATTGTATTCTAACGCCCCGCGAAATGAAAGTGCTTGGTGGGCGGGCTGAGCGGGCACGCACCTGAGTGATGGGGGTGAAGTCCCCTGACAGTGTGCCCTGCAGAACAAAGTTTCTGGTGGTGCCTATCAAGATCACATCGCCTTTGCCCTCGGCCACAGTCCGTATGGGACCAAACTGTTCTGGAATCTGCATTGAGAAGAAAATATTTAAAATGTCATCAGCTTGGGAAGAGGGAGGGGATAGCTCAGTGGTAGAGCGTGTGCTTGGCAAGCACGAGGTCCCAGGTTCAATTCCCAGCTCCTCCATTGAGATAAATAAATAAAAACCCAATCACTCCCCCCAGTAAAATAAAACGTCATTAATTTATTAGCTCCATTATTCAAATGCTTGTTTAGATATCACAATGATTGCTCCCATCGTAGTCACACTTACAAGAATCAGCCAGAGTAAGGCTGTCAAAAAAAAAAAAAAAAAAAAAACAAAGAAGAAAGCATTTTTTAAGACAAAATAAGAAAATAAGAAATACTGCTTGGTAGTTTATTCTTTACTTGTTTTGATTTCTGACAGCAGAAGCAGGTAAAATTTGGAAAGAACATGTACCATGCTGTAATAAGAGTTTCTTAAAATTTACTGTAACTTAAAAAGATAAATTCTTTGGCGACCTTATTCTATTCAGTTTTGAAATCCATTGCGTATGTTGGTAAATATATGGAATTATCTAAGTGTTCATAAAAATAATTTCAAAATACACCAGCCGAGAACAGTTGGCTGTGACAAAATAAACAGAGGTCCTTGCACATTATAAAAAGGACAAAAACTGCAGCGAGACCCTGGGGTTGCCTGCAGGCCCTGCGGCTGCTGGACGGTAAGGAGCATCCTGTTCTCATATAAACGCGCCACCTCCAGTGTGGTTTGTTAGCACAGATTTGAGAAAAGCTGATGACAAACGATGCTAATGAAGAGGAACTATATACATACTTAGCAACGGTGAGTATCTTCTATAAAACTAGATGAGGCTTCAGAGCATTTGTTGCAGTTATAATTCCATACGGGTACATGTTCAGTCAAATGCTGGTCAAATCTTGTTATAAAAAATGCAACCCCAATTAACATTTCCATGAAAGGAAAGCCATTTCCAAAGCTCTGATGAAGGCCTTCGTTTATTAAGAGCAGTGACAGACATAACCAGATTCTCATTCTGCCAAAACACTGGGCCAAGCCACTCTCTGATGTAACTGTGTTGTGTGCTTCTGACTAAGAAGCTGGAAAAGTCCTAGAAGGTGTCCATCCTACCCTAGAGATGAAGACCCTCAACCTTCATTGATGCCGACCTAGAGATCTGACTGCTCACAATTTCCTGGAGCCTGGGGGAGAAAACTCAGTGCGTGTGTAGAAGGAACACTGAATTTCTTGTCTCTGGCTCCCACTGGAGTCCAGGGCTGCTAACCAGGTACTAAGGAGGCGAAAGATACACCAAAAGGAGCCAGAGCTCTAGGGAAGGTGTCGCCATGTACAAAGTAGACACTCAATAAATACTAGTTCAAAGTGCTAATGTCTCCAAAGTAACATGCTGTAAATTTAAGTGAAAAGAGAAAAAATATTTTAAGGATTAATCAAAATGTGGATAACATTCCCTTGGAAAAGTGAGACTGGTTCTATGATAAAGATACTCCAGATGGCAATGTTGCAGTGTCACATTTTATAAACCGAATTCCATTTTAGTGGTCATACTTAAACCGCCCCCACGATTTTAATAAAATATGACCCCACTTAGTAAAATTTTATCTAAACAATTTTCAAAACTGTAAGCTAAAGACTTCAAACTCACAAGGAAACTGGTCAGCTTAACAGGTTAAGTCTCAAAACGCATGCCAACAGCACGACCTGCTGTCTTACCTCAGTTTTATGGAGTTTCTGATAGTTTCCGTTCCAAGAAATGAGCTTTCGGTCCTTCCCTCCTCCCGACACCAGCGTGCCGTCCCTTAACATACAAAGTGCAAAAATACCACCCTCGTGGGCCCCTTGAACTGCATAGCTTATTCGATTCGTACCTAAACACACCAAGAAAACCATGCTTAGGACATCAGCAAAAGGCTCACCTCTGGCCACCTCATGTCACTTTTGTTTTAAGATGTGATACTGTCAGTTAGAATATCACTGTAGTGTGAATCTAGAAAGGATCCAATTCCTAGAAGTTCCCAGAGCACCAGACAAGCATGGACTGGATTCCTTTAGAGTTAAGGAAAACATGCTCACACAAAGCACAGTGTACCACCTGCAGCTGAGAACGGGCACCTTGAGCTGATATCCTCGTGAGCTGTGTGTCTCTGGACAAGTGACTTAACTGCTCTGTGTCAGTTTCCCCCTCTGCATTACAGGGCTCCTGTTCATCCCACTGGATTGTTGTAAGGGTGACATGAAAGGATGCTCAGAGCACGAGGCACCCGCAGCAGTAGGGATACTGCAGAGGTCGCCGTGTTAGTCTGAAGTTACACTGACGGGTCTGTTTCCGCCTTCACCCCCACCCAACCTCAAGATCCTTGAGGACAGGGACGGTGCATTTCCCCTTTTTTCCTGGCTCTTGGTTAGCACTCATAAATGCTCACTGAACTTGATGGAATGCATGTCTCTGAGTCACGAGTCCTCCTTACCACACCGTCTGCCCACTGACAGCGGGGGATTCAGACCTGCCTCATCTTATGCAGTGTCCAGCAGGCTGCCATTAATACAGTCAGAAATCAGTCTCGTCTGCTAAGCGCTATGTGAACCAGAAAAGTGAAATACTCCAGAGCTAACCAAACGTCACAGACGACTTCATCATTACAGGCTGTTATCATTTCTCCTAACAAAACTATTCATTCCTTTATAATGTCTTGGGCTTAAAATGCCTTTTATAGTGACAGACATCAACAGCCAACTAGTCTTGTTTTCCTCTTGTCCCAAGTCACACATGCACACATGCATGTATGTACCCATGTAACCTGGAATCTAAAGTAGTGAGCCTGAAAATAACATTAACAGACAGTCCTTACGGAAGCCACATTTGGCTTCTTACTTACAACATCACCAAAAATGTCTTTTTGGGGAGCAATCACTTGTTACCTTTTCCCCATACGAGGATGTTGCCACCTGAATCTCCAGTGATGGTGTCACCATTTTCAGAAAAGGTCACACAGAGGACAAACTTTGGCTTTTCTTGCTTCTGCAGAATGTTTAAATAAGAATATACAAATGTTATATATATTATTAATACAAATAAAAGGATGTCTTGATTAAATGTGTTTAACATCCAGGATCGCAGTCACCCCAAGCGGGACAGGGTCATCTTCTGCCGCTGCACCGTGTACCTTCCATTCTCATCCACCGTTACATAACTTATGCCCTGAGATTGTATCTAAGACAAAGAGATTTCTGATACTTAAAAGGTTGCAGACAGTTTGAGCAGAGGAGGGTGTTGGAGGGGCTCAGGGGCTGTGTTGTCATGACTACGGTCTGAAGGTCCTGGCGCCAGGATAAAGCAGTCCTGACACTCAGCCTCTGGGCCGTGGCGGCAAAAGGCCCCACAGGGCAGCAGGTGTCACCCGCAGCTCTCACAAAGTCCCCAGATGGTGAGACTAAACAGCACAGAGAGTGTCCATCACTCCCTGCAAAGTCTCACTGTGGTCTCCTGGTCAACTAGCATGCCACCGCCATAGTGGCCCCGGCCAATGGGCATCCTCTCCTGGCACTTCTCCCTGTGTTGGTCCTTCCTCCTCAGCATCACTAGTGTTATCTGCGAGACACAAGGGGCTCCCCAATCGCGCCAGGGATCTCCAGGAATAGTCTTTATCACTACACCCCCATGTTTGTGAATTAAAACAAATTCTAAGACTGGGAAGCCTCAAAGCTTCCTTAAAAGCTGGGCGATTACAAGTACCATCGGTGAAAAATAAAACAACCAGTGCAATTTAACCATACCTCGAATAATCCCTGTTTCTTAATAAGGGAGCTTCCTTCTAGCGTCCAAAAATAGAGGTGCGATTTCCCACAGGTAACGATTATATTGGTGTCCGTGGGGTGGAAATCCGCAGCAAATACAGCTTCATTGGAACACTTTGAGCAAAAACAGGAGAATCAAATGTCTCAACTCTTAAGATACTTAAGAAAATAAACAGAATCTGAACCACAAATAAATAACTCGTCAAGGTAAGCATGAGGCCTCTTGATATTTCCCCCATGGATTCATGTTCTGTGAACACGAAGCTTGTGCCCACACTTCTCCCCCTCGTCTGCCTCCCCTACCACTCTGGGTCCCGAGGACAGGACCACGGAGCCTCCCTTTGGTGCGGGGCTCTCCCAGGACCTGGTGCAGGGCAGGCACGTGGGGTGCTCTGGCTTAAAGGAGCTGCTGGGGACTTCAGAACCTCAGGCCTCACTATACATAAAAATAGGAAAAAAACAAATTTCTTCTGTATAGCACAGGGAGCTATATCCAGTATCTTGTAATAACCTTTAATGAAAATGAACATATGTATGTGTATGCATGACTGGGACATTATGCTGTACACCAGAAATGGACAAACTGTAACTGACTGTACTTCAATTAAAAAAACCCAAAAACCTCAGGCCTCATCCCCATCTAGTGACTGACTGGAAGGGCCCTGGTGTCTGGATTTTACACAGCTCCATCACTCGGGCCAGCTTTGGCCGCCCTGCCTGCCCTGGGAGTCCCTCCTGGTTTTAATCCCCAGGACTCTGCCGGTGGTTCAGTGACCAAGACCGAGTCCAGCAGAGGCTGTGGTTCTCTGGGTTCACCACCCTCGCCCTGTTCTCTTCATTTCCAGGACTTCACCCTGGTCCAATAAATCTGACTCTGCTTGCTCCTTCTGCTCGATAATTCAGTTCTACATTCTTACACCGGGAATAACTTGCTCTGATTACTTCCAATCTAGCGACAAAGCAAGAACTTAAGCACCTGAGCAGAACATTAGGCGGCGCAGCTACAGCACGAGTATAGGTGTATTCGTGCCTGACTACAGCACAGGAACCCCCCCCCCCCCACAAAAGACGGAAAGCTATGTAAGTCAGGTGCTGTAACAGTGGTCCCAATGCTAGGTCAGCAGGGTGATCCAACGGTCATCCCAGTGTTAGGACAATAAGGTGATCCAAGGTAAACAGAGGCCAGGATGAGAAATCTGAAGTCAATCCTACAAATGTAGATCCGATCCTGGTTTTAGCAGGAGGAAAGCATAAGGAAACTCAAGGGAAGTTCATCAACATGTCGGCAAGTGCTTTCGAACTGGCATTTTTTCTGGATATAAGCCCACGAGTGGGGTTGCTGGATCATAGGGTAAGTCTACTTTTAGTCTTTTGAAGAATCTCCACACTGTTTTCCATAACGGCTGCACCAAACTGCATTCCCACCAGCAGTGTAGGGGGGCTCCCCTTTCTCCACACCCTCTCCAGCATTTGTTGTTTGTGGACTTTTGAATGGTGGCCGTTCTGACTGGTGTGAGGTGGTACCTCCTTGCGGTTCTGATTTATGTTTCTCTCATGATTAGTGGTATCGAGCATCTTCTCAAGTGCCGATTGGCCATCTGGATGTCCTCACTGGAGAATAGCTTGTTTAGGTCTTCTGCTCAGTTTTGATCGGGTTGTTTGCTTTTTTGTTGAGTTGTGTGAGCTGTTTGTGTATTCTGGAAGTTAAGCCCTTGTCAGTTGCACTGTTTGCAAATATTTTCTCCCATTCCGTAGGGTGTTGTTTTGTTTATGGTTTCCTTTGCTGTGCAAAAGCTTGTAAGTTTAATTAGGTCCCATTTGTTTATTTTTGCTTTTACTTCTATTGCGTTGGTAGACTGACCTAAGAAAACATTGCTACTAATATATAATATATAATATATAATATGTAATATATAATATATAATATATATATATATATACACACACATACATACATACACACATATATACACATGACTGAATCACTACGTTATACACCTGAAACTAACACAACATTGTAAATTAACTACACTTCAATTAAAAAAAAACTGTTGGGAGTTCCTATGGGCACGGCTGCAGGAAGAGCCCCACTGGGAGGACCAGGATCTTCCCAAGTCCACTCAGCTCTGGACGACCCTGCGCTGACCTCTCCTGCCCCTCTCCCTCAGCCTGCTCCCTGCCCGGCCTTCCCACTGGGCAGCGGCCACATCTCACTCGTCACCACACCTCCACTGCCTCCTCGGCAGTGCGGTGCACAGGGGACACTTGGCATTTCTGGATGACAGAAAGAAAGCAAACAAATGGACGATGGAATGAATTAAAAGGGCCATGGAGGTGAAATGAGGAAGAAAACCTTAGAGACACTGAGATGAGAAGGAGGAATCCTGTAGGGACTTGGGAAGAGGGGAGGGGGTGGGGGCCCGGGGGCTTCTCCGTGATGGAGTCCTGCCTGAAAGCCAGGGTGGGAACAGAGCCCACCACCCAGGAGCCGGAGGAGAAGGTTCCATGTGGGAAAGCAACAAGGCAGCCTGACATCAGGCTTGGAGAGAGACCTTGACGTCCGCCAGCCTCTCCTCCTTCTGCCAGTCCCACACGGACAGCACGTGGTCGTTGGAGTCATCCACGGCACAGAGGTTGCTGCCTCCATTCTGGAAAAAAAAAAAAAAGTATTCACAGCAAGGCTGCATTTGAGAATAAAATAGGTGGAGCATGATTAAAAATGAACATCACTTTTAACATCGAGTCTGTGACATTTTCATTAAAGAATATTTACTCACTCCTTTTGAGACCTGCTTGGGCAGACAGACAGGGGGGAGCAGGTGCACATGGGGTGACGAAGGGACAGGGGAGGAGGGAAGGGTCGGGGGCTCTTCACCACTGGTTCCATTAAAACCAGCTTCCCCAGGACTGCAGAGCGCTTGCCCTGGAGGAGACAGTCTGCTGCTCGCAGGGCGCAGGTCTGCACTGAGTGTGGACAGGGTTATGGAGAGGTCGTGCAAGGAGAGAAGGCAATGGGGGTGAGGAGTGTGGAGTACTGATGTGAACAGGTGCATGTTCCTGAACTGGCTGATGAAGTGTTTAAAGGGTGGACCTGTGGAACGGGCACATCCTGGGGAGGCCTGGGAGACCATGGGGCTTAAGGACAGGCAGCGAGCCAGCCCACCTGGGGGTGGCACAGACAGGCTGGAGCCACCTTGGGGCGGGGAGCAGGGGACACTCAAGGCCAGAGCAGGCAAGACTGCCTCCAGGAGCCTGAAGACAGTGTGGCTGCAGGGCCTCCTCTCATCACCATGGAAACGTCTGATTGAAGTGTGTGACACCGAGGGAACATGTGTGACCTCTGAATGAGGGGACCTGGGAAGCAGGAAGGTTTCAGAGCCCAAATCTGCACACACCTGGGCAGGCATGGGCGTGCTAACTCTCTCCCTCTTCAACCTTGAGCTGATTCTCTCCCGGCTACAGACAACCCTGCAACACCCCACACGGCTCCTACTTACAGATTTTGAGAAAGCAATGCAGGTGACGGCTCGGTCAAAAAACCCTATTCCGATGACATGCAGTGTATTCAACGTCACAGAATCCCAGATGCGCACATGTGGGGGCAATTGCTGCTTAGAAAAAAAACGTAGTCACCGATTGTGCCAGGGGTACAGATTTACCTTTACCTTGAAGCTATGAGATTACTTCAATTTTGTTGAAAGAAGTTTTTTTTCTCCTTTGCATTTGAAGACTCTGCCTTTTAACATAAAGAAAACATTCCCACTGTCTTCAGGAGGTCATGGCCCCTGTGGCCAATTTAACTTTAGAAGAGGTTTACCAAGTTGTAAATTTTGAATAGCCCATTCTTGACAACTGTTCCACAGGAACTGATTCTCTCATTTGTACATCTAATGCGTCTGAATCTTAAAAATGAAAAATGACAAAGAAAATGGAATCTGATATGAGGGCTATTCTTTTAAAGTCTGCATTGTTACTAAGGCGGAAGCATGCTTAAATTCACCACGATGGTCACCACCAAGCGGTATTAAGAGCTTAACATTCTTGGGCCCCATAGGAAACTGATTATACACAAATAAAAACTTAGAGCTTTCATAAGTAGTTCAAACCCTCTCACTTGTGTTCCTAGATTATTTATCCAATTTTTCTCTTCCTTAATAAAAGAAAGCACTACAGAACAACCAGCAGATTTATCAAGAAAATCCAGCACTGCACCCGGCGAACGGGTGAACAGGTTCTAGTCTGGACTTGCTTCTAAGGAACTGGGTGTCTGCAGACAGTCACTTGGCCTCTCTGGACTTCTCCACAAGTAACTGGAAAGGAACGGCTCAGAGAGCTGTAACATTTTCTCTGGCTCTGAAGTTTTGATTCAGTTTTAAGGCCAGAAACTGAAATACATGATTAATCCACTAGAGGGAGGAACAAATGATTTACTACTAATAGAATTTTTAAAGGTCATTTAACACTTAAAAATAGCTGAAGACCCAGCTCCATGGGCATTTACAGAATAGTGGTCTGATTTCCATTGTTCCTCATACCTCTTCCCAAGCGTAGGATTTTAATGGAAAATAGCCTAAACAGTTAAAATTTGATGTTATTAAAATATTTTTAAAAAATTTTTAAAATTTATTTTAAAATGGGGGGAGGATTAAGTTTAATTATTTATTTATTTCAACGGAGAGACTGGGGACTGAACCCAGGACCTCGTGCATGCGAAGTGCACACTTGACCACTGAGCTACACCCTCCCCCACATGAAAACATTTCTGAAAAAAAAACAGTAGCACTCGTGTCTTCTGGAAGAAACATGGGAATAAAAATGGAACTCCTTAGTAATGGGTTTCAGGTCACCCACTGTGCAGTGATAAGCTGTATAAAAGCAGGTGTCAGAAGAGCTACAAGACGTCCCAGATAAGACACGACACTGACCGCAGAGTGTGGTGAGTCAGGGACTGGGAGCCAGGTCTGAACTGTGCTATTTGTCCAGTTCTACTAGCTTCTTCTCTGATTCCTTAAAATATAAAGTGAATTCTTGCTGAAGGGCTTCTAAAATGTGTGCTTCTGGCAGCCCTGGTAGATTACACACAGACACAAACTCCACGGGCTGAAGTCATGATTACAGGGGAGACACAGCAGAGGGTGCCTGAAATTCACTGAGGATGCAAAACGCCTCATATTCAACTGACTATTTATGATTTTAATTTTACTTATGAAATGTATACTTAAGATTTTCATGTTTATCACATCTACATAAGTATCTTAAGAATTAATAAATTCTTAGGCAAGAACAATGCTATTTAAAAATGAGCTGAAATTAAGGTGACCTCAAGGGCTTTTAAAGGTCACTGTAATAATTCTAATTTGCAATGAAAATTCAAACAAGAGGTTAAGAAGTGTTTAGACACTATATCGAAGCAGGCTTATTCATCAGCAAAATGTTTTAAGAAAATTATTTGGAGTTACGAGTTTGTTACAAAAATATGAAAAGATAACATAACTCACTTTTCCATCCTTAGATGTGCCTGCGACTTGTCCTGTGGCTATTGTGATCCTATCAGGATGAACTGCAAGGCTAAGAAAAAATATTGATAAAACATCTACTTAAAGGTAAGCTTTACTTTCCTCCTGATCAAATATAATCTGGTCAAAACTTTAAATGTAAGAAATATACAGTGCCTAACTTCTTACAGACTCATGACAAATTCCCTGAGCACCCCAATGACCTTAGGCAATTAGCGCCTATTTCATTTTACCTTAATTCCTTTATCTTTAGAGAATTTTCAAACTCAAGGAAAAAGCATCCTCTGCTTGAGAAATGCCACTTCAATCTCAGAACCACTTAATCAGCATACAATCCTTATTAAGAAGTCATTTTGCATGTATCCGACAGCAAAGGCCTTCTCTTTTCCCAACAGGAGTTTTGTAACTGACCAGGGACTGAGGACACATAAATCCACCTATTCATCCATCCATCTTTCCAAGATACATAAAATTGCTACCAAAAGTGTAAATGAACTACGAGGATAGCAGACCCGGCCACAAACATGAAAACAAAACACTTTTATTAAGAATAATGACCCAAATTAGAAGCCATTAGCACGGGACGTACTAAGAACGTCTCCAGATTGGGGCCTGTTAGAGGTATCTGTGTAGGTAACATGGTTGGTTAGGATGATGCGTTATAAACACAGAAAACTCTCCATTGCCTTGGAGAACCAGGTAGCTCGCAGACAGCCCAGAACACAGAGAAGAGCTCCTCCCAAAGGTCGGACTTTCTTCCATCCCTGTCCTCTTTAGTGGCATCCTGTTACTGAACTCCTTCTGCTCATGCTCTTTCCACACGTGGCACAGGAATCAGGTTTGAGGGCTCACCACTTCACGTCGTCATTATGGCCGGCGTAGTGCCTCTGCAGCTGCTCCTCCACGTTGTACAGCACGACCACCGACGCGATGAAATAGACCGTCTCGCCCGTCGGGAGCAAGTACAGGTTACTACGGCAGTCTCGGCCCCTGTACCCGTAGCTTCGCGTATGTCAAGATAAAACCTTTTTTTTCTTTAAGAGCTAACAAAACATCAACTTTATACAACCGGCACAGGCAATCAAATTCTACAGGACTATGACCATCACGTCCACTAATTTAAAGACTAAACTGTAAAGGCTCAGTGCCAAATATATCCGACCCCCTAAAAGAGGCAGGCAGTGAAGTTGGAAACAGTCACTGATTTAATGTGAATACATATTTTTAACAATACAAAGGTGTGGTTTTATGTTTAGAAAGTATGTGTTATCTTACGAAAGCTGAATTTTTCGGCTTGATTAAAAACGGCCATCTGTGGTTTTATTTACTAACAGTAACTGGATCAGACATCTCTGAGCTGACCAGGAGGTGAATGAACTCTTTTCAGTTTACTCAGTCAATCATGGATCTGGGAATCAACAGCTAAGGGCCAAATTTCTCAGCTGAACTGTTGAAAGTTTACGTGGATGCCTGGTTCCCTACCTAGTCTGCCTTTAAGTATCTCCCCAGCCCGGTCTTCTGAAAGGCTGATGACCACGACACTCTGCTAAGCGGGCCTCTAGAATTAAAACCACTTAAAGTTGTGCTTTGGCACTAATTGCACAGGAATACTGGGATATTCTGCTCAGCTTTTTTCTCTTTCCTATTTACTGTCTCTCTTGTGTACCATTTCTTTCTATTTTTTTTCTTTTCTTTTTTCAAAGGAGGTACTGGGAATTGAACCCAAGACCTCTTGCGTGCTAAGCATGTGCCCAACCACTGAGGCCTTCTCCACTCCATGACATTTTTTTCTGGCTATCACACTGGCGGCTGAGATCTCCTGAACTACATACAGGTGGTGGTCTATTGTGTGTTCACACGCCCTCTTGAATCTCTGAACTTTTACAAGAGAGGGCTTGACTCTGGGGACTGGAATCAGACGGAGCAACAGGGCTTTACCGCCTGTCATCTTTCAGCCCCGAGACACACCCTTACAATACAGGGCCTGGGGCTGCCATCACTTTAAGGCTTAAGGAGAGAGACTCAGTCTGGTTCTAGAATCATGATCGGGAGATTAGCTGAATCCCTATTATAGCTGGTGGCTTTTGTAGCCTGTTTGGAAAACAAAATATATTTGATGACATTACATGACTATATTGTTTCCAATATTAAGCAGCCTAAGGTTATAAATCTCATTTCGAGAAAAAAACTTTGAGTCTTGATGTTCCTTACATTTTGAAGTATTTAAAAAGAAATTGAAAGATATTAATAGTTGACTTTTATACATCTCAGTTATAAGTCAATTATGAACTTATGATTTATTGTAACCTTGGAGCTAAATCTTTTACTTAACATATTTTTCTACATTATAAAAATACTCATAAAAGATGCAAACTACATATACATATGCATATATATATCAATAAAAGGTAAAAAAAAATTAGGTTTTCCTTGCCCCAACCATTCCCAGCTCCTTGGGGATAATTACCTGTTAAGATTTTAGCATGTATACTTCCAAACTGTGAAAACTATTTCAGAGCAAAACATTGCTTGAATCTGGGCATGAAAAACCACCATTTATTTGGAGCAAATTCCACTGTTTACATCTTCTAAAATATGAGTAGGGGTAGGCTGAACCAGTATGTTTTGAATAACGTGTTCCAGATTTAATTAAACCAATTTAAACAATTATTAAAGAAGTGAATCACTTCAATTACTCGTGTCAAAATAGATTCCAAAATGGATGCAGGTAAATGCTTATGACATCAGAATCTGAAAAAAAATTTTAAATGTATAAATTTGGGGGTAGAAATTTAGGTACAGAGATAATTCTAAAAAAACTTCCAAAGAATATGATTTCATAATTTCAAATAGTCATTCTTCAAACTGAAATGACAGCAGCTTCAATTTAAACCAGCTTCTTATAGTTTGTGCTCAGGGCTCTGCATTAAACTGGCACTCAATAAATACTTGAGGGTGAAGAAAGGATTTTTGCTCTTTGTCTTAAAGTCCACATGGACTGGAAGGTGGCCTCTGCGGGCACCTAAAGTAACATAAAACAGTAAAATAAAGTAAAAGTGAAAAACAAGTACCGTAAAATAAAATAAAAAACCAGCACTTGATTCACCATCTTTCACAGGCTCTATTTTCTTGCCTTTCAATTTATTCTCCTTGGAAGCTCATTCACTTTCCCAAACCTCATGCTACAAAGGCTCCAGCAACCTTTTGTCAAAAATGCTAAAAAAAAAAAAGAAAAAAAAGAAAAAAAAAAAAAAGCTAGTCACAAGGTTGACTCAGATTTTTGTGGCCTTGATTTTGGGGGAGCTTCTTCTTTTTTCTTTTTTTAAAGCAGTAGTATGTCTACGCCGTATGTGCATTTAATTTAAGCCATTGTGTTCCTTTCACTCAGTACTGCGTTCATCCTCACGTCCCTCCTTCAGTGAGTGAGTGTTCATCCTGAAGTCAGGCTCCCCAGGTTGGCCAAGTCCCTGTGTGGGGGAGGGGGAAGCCTAGTCCTTCCTGCCAGGGCCTCCCTCTGTCTTCCTTTGGGTTTAAGAACGTTTTGCCAGTGCAGCTGAGTTTTATGAACTTCAGCAAAGGCATTCATCGACTGACCGCTCGGTGTAAGACAATCCATGGATAAAGGATACACCCATTCCAGCTTAAGTCTCCTGGTTGGCAGTTCTACTTTTGCTTCCAAGTTGTAAGAGTCCACTTGCTCTTTGGGCATGTACATGGTAACCGGGCGTCCACGAAGGAACATTTTTACGTATCCTTCTTCTATGAAAAGAACACAGACGTCAGTAAGACACCTCAGCGCCAGGGTACCTGGGAAAAAAGTTAGCCTCTAGCCTTTCAATATGAAAGTGAAAACTTTTGCCCTGTATAGCATTTCTGGTTAAAGTCCCACGGAAAACTAACTAAAACACAAAGAACAGTTTGAAACAAAAATTCCATCTTGTTTGCTTTTGACATTCTGCTTATGTAAGTGCATGAAAAATGTAAGAAATAGTAAAAAGCAGGAAGGAACTAGATTCCACCAATAATTTTCCAGGAGAGACTTTAGTGCTTACATTTTCTTTATCTTTAGGAGGGGGAAAAATGCCACCCCAAGAAATTACAGCTAACACAAGAAATCCACTTACATTTTTTATTGAGTTCACTGTATATACAATTTCAGTATCAAAATTCATAAAATATCTTTCGATATTTAAATTAGTTCATTATATCACAATGTAAAATGTGTCTTTGTGCAGCTTTTACATTGGACAATTTTTTCAAGTGCAAAGAACACAAAATCAGCAGAAGTCCGTGCTAGGATGCATGCAGAAGGGAAAATGCTCAAAGAAAAGCTAGAAACGGAAAACAAAAGAACAAAGACCCATTAGAGAGAGAAACGGGGAAATAAACCTTTCGAGAGCAAACATTTTTATAACAGAGTAACTTCTGATGTTTTAGTAAATTATAGGGATAAAGGTTAAATCCAATAATATAGTGACCTGGGGCCACTCCTGGACTTTTAAAAAGAAACAACTTAGGGTTTTCTGGCTACAGTTTTAGGATAGAATAAGACCAAAGAAAATGTCTTGTGAGCTCTGATGAATTCTGTTCTGATTCAGAACTCACTGCATTTTGATGCTTCACTGCAGATCAAAGGACTGGGTCTTAATGGCATTTAAATTGGGCAGTTGGGACCAGGGATATCTGCACATAACTCAACAGAAAAATCATCCGTAGAGAGGAAATTGGTGAGGAAGTCATAAAATAATTACAGTACCATAAGCAGCACATTTTCAAATTAGTTTTCAAGACTCATTCCTAGGGATTTTCAAACAATGCCACATGCAACGTTGTCTAAAAATTGAGAGGCCATCCCAGTTTTGTGCTATTGTGTGCGTGCAAATCAAGTCCGAAATGCATGCACGTGATACACACTTCACTCTGCATGTTAAATTTGACTTTTAAGTAAAAAGCAACACACACTCACTCCTGCACACAGTGTGACAGGCACTGTGTTCCACGATCCCCTGTCAGAATGACTGTCACTGGGACCTGCCCCCAGCACTGCAGGTGTTCTTATTGCCCCACTAGGGCACCTTACACAGTGCTGCCAAACCCATCCTTCCTCCAGGCAGATCCTGCAGGATCCAAAGCTCTCACTGCCCTGCCCCGCTCTCCCCCTGAGAGACTTTAACTGACCACTGGGACCCCCCACCCACATGGCTCCTCCTCTCCGCCACCTACACAGCTACCCTGCTCAGTGCCTCTCCCCATGCTCTTCTCCTCGCCTGACCTCTTCCTTCCTTAATCCTTCACCCAAGTCTCAGCTCATCAGATGCTGTGGCTAACCACAACTGAAACCCCTAAAAGCACCAGCAGACCAACAGAAGAGGGGCAGAGAGGGGCAGAGGTGACAGCTTGAAGTTACATGACAAGTGATTCCATGAATTCTCTTTGTAACTGAGGAATCACAGAATGCAGATCCAGAAGAAAGAGGACATGACGCCATCCCACACCACACACAACAAGCCGAGTGCGGGTGCGTGTAATGAATGCACGTGATCGATCTGCTTGAGTACTGCTGTCACGCGCCGGTTAGGATGCCCTTGGGATTGAGGTTTACTGACTGTGCGGTTCTAAAGCACAGGACTCGGCAAAAACCAAAACCAAAAACCAAAAAACCCCAACAACAACAACAACAAAAGAACCCCAAACGCTGGAATTAGTCTTGGCCCTATTTTGTCATTCTACATCTAAATTCTAAACTCAGCAAGGGAAAGCAATTAAAAAAAATTTTTTTTCCAGGCATGTTAGGATAGCAGCACACAACCACCAAACCCCAAGGTGCTCGGGGGGGAGGCCAGCCGCAGTGCAGGGTGCACACAGTGGGGCATCCCGGGGCTGCCCTATAGCTCTCTTGAGGTTTATACAGATTTTAACAAGGGTTCCTGTAATCAGCCAATAAGCAATCAAGATCCAATTTACAGCTCCTTATTAAAACCCATCCAAGTAAATGCTAAGGGATGATTTTAACTTCAAATAAATCAAAGTGGGTTGCATCACATTTTCATACAAGGAGGGGATCCGCTGGCCTGTATGAAGAGTTTCTGTAGCCTGGGTCACAGCTTGGCTCAGAGAGCTATGAGGTTTCAGAAATGCCGCCTACCTTTGCAGTGTGTCACCCGGCGCTTCCCTTGGGATTTCGGAGACAGAGACAGAAGTGCTATAAAGAGATGGGGGGGGTAGGCACTGCAAGAGTGACCGGCCTGCTTGCCCGGGAGCACTCATGAGCCTCCGTCGGGGATGCTCCCCTGCCCCCTGGCAGAAAAACCTGGACACATTTCAGGGATTCTGACAAATGCACTCGAGACCTAGCTCTGCCGGCTAATGACGATCACATTTTCAGTGGGTACATTTCATGCTTCCTGAAAATGAAATGAATCCTCAAGTACATGCTGATCAATATGCAAGTCTGACTTTCATGTTTCAAGTCTGAATTTAAGGGGAAAAGCTTGCAAAATTAAATGGATTTATTTAGCCAATTACACACCTGTCACTGATTCTGCCTTCTACGTACGCTCTCAAATGAGGTTGCTATGCTAAAAATAGCATCCACCTGATTATAAAATGTGTTAGAAAAGGTATATGGAAAGGTACCTATGAACTGTCAGTGTGCAGTTTAGGAAACCAAAGGCAGGAAAAGAGAAAAAGCTACTTTTTAGACAAAGTTCTACCTTGATGCATCAGAAACTTCCCCTTTCAGAGAAAAGCAAATGTTCATGACCAGAGTCCCACCAGTAAGGAAGGAGGAACAAAGGCAAGGAGTCTTTTACCCTAGAAATTTCACTTCAGTGTAACGGCATTGCACTCTTCCTCTTTACTGATGACGCTTAAGTCGGTTCTAAAGGGGGTAAGTAAAGGCTTTAGTCTCCATGACCACTTTATGGGCGGTCTCTGACGTGAGCCTCCAGACCCCCAGGCGCAGGCTGGCGGGGAGCTCTCAGCCCGCCGGCCCTGCACAGACACCCGTTCTCCCAGCCCAAGTGGCCCCTGAACAACTACTTCTTATTGTCTCTCAAGGTCGGAGGTGAGTGAAGGGCACCAACATTCCATCACCCTTACCTGCGCTGAAGACTGGCTCCTTGGGTTTGCTGTGGGGGCAAAACAAAAACAGTTTTTAAAAGGAGGCTGGGGGTGGGGGTTCATCTCTTTCCTAGAAGACCCCACGCCCGCCAGCTGCAGTAGCTGGTCACACAGATGCTGCAGGAATGATTATGTGCTAAAGAGAAAAACAAAACCACGGAACCACAAAAAGGAACAGCGTAAACAAAATATGGCCCAAACCAGGTGCCAGAGGCTGCAGTCCCAGCTTTATCACCAAAGCTGGGCTTTTTTTTTTTTTTTTTAATGAGAGCAAATAAAGATTTGGAGAAAGAAAATATTTGGTTAATCAAGATGGGAGCAGCCCTGTCTAAATGTGTAAAAAAGATTTGTTTTTCTTTCCCAAGCTTTTCTGGCAGATTTTTTTTTTGAAGAACTTATTTGATACTGGCAAACTCCTGTCACAGGGGCTTCTGGGTGAGAACTTCCAGAGCCCAGCTCCCAGCAGGAATGGCTACCTTGGGGATGTCGAGGGGGCGGGAGGAAGGAGGAAGGAATAAGGGCTACTGGGGCGTGGTCATATCCTGGGACGTGGTGGGGACCCCACTGTGGGCCTCAGCCAGGCTGAGTCCCTGCTTGACTGCCCCTGGGAAACCAGACCCCCACAGCGTTCAAGGTCACACCACGGAGGGATGGAGGTCACTCCTGGGGGCAAGCTCCCCATGTGCCTGAACAGGGTGTCCCATGTGGAGGCAAGCACAGCCCTCCCTGCGACAACCTGACAACCAACTGCCAGTGGGAAGGTTGTCACCTCTGTGCCAGGCAGGGATGCTCAGGCAGGGCAGGAAGTGTGTTCAAACACAGAGCCCGTGATTGAACCCTTAGACGTCCACACCGTCTTCCACTGTACCCCCACTGTCCAGAACACCTCCAGCTCAAAGATACAGAACGAGACACACTGAGTAAATGAAACCCACCCCAAAGGGGGCTGGGAGGGCGTCAGCCCGCAGAGGCGCCTACATTTTCATGCGTGAATATTTAAAAATACATACCTGCAGGTATCGCCCTAATGTTACTTTTCGCCTTCATTTTTTAACTTTAAATACATTAAGAAACACTACCAGTAAAAGCTACTCTTAATCCCACGATGTAATAAATGATATTATTTATTAATGTCCTTGATTTTTGGATGATCTTATGCAGTCCGTGGCAGGAAGCTCTTTCCTGATGCTTTAAAAGTGTTTTCCCGTGTTTCACAAAGGTGGGTCTGCTACGGGCTTAGACGGCTGACTGCTCACCACTGGTCACGGAAAGCAGTGCTCTAGGGGCGGGTGTAGCTCCGTGTGGCGCGCATGCCTGGCAGGCATGAGGTCCTGGGCTTAGTCCCCAGTGCGCCCATCAAAATAACTAACCAAATAAATACACCTGATCACCCCCGCCAAATAAAACCCCAAACAAACCAACCCAAACAAAATAAATACAGTATTTTTTAAAAAGAAAAGGAAAGCAGTACTCTAAAAGCCTGGCACGCCTTCTAGCATAAACACCTGTCTTACATGGGCCCCAAAGGCCCTAACCCACGTCCACGGACCCGGCTGTTTTTCTGACTTCATCTCCCTCTCTCTACCCCCAAGTTGAGGAGTTCCGGCCACTCTGTCCCTGCTGTCCCTTGACCAGGCCAGTGGCCTGAGTCAGGCGTGGGCCTTGAGGATGGCACACAGCTGGGTCTGGGCTCAGAGCCGCCCTGGGAGGCCTTCTCCGACGCTCCACTCTGCCGGCTCCCCGGGCCCTGCTCCCCATGCCCTGCCTGGCTTATCTTCCTCTTTCGTTCTCTCTCTCCCCATTAGGAGGGCAGATCTTTGTTCATGGCCTGGAAGCTGGTAAGGCCTGGCACCCTCCCTGCTTCTGGCTTGGGCAGGCCCTGTGGATCTGCCTGGGCAGGTGGGCTGAGGGCCGTCTCTGCAGCCCTGCCTCCCTCTGCGGTCGATGCGGCTGCCCAGTGCTTGGGGTCTCCTCCTGTTCTCCTGGCCAGTCCTCAGCCTTTGCTGAGCATCCCAGGGCCTCTCTCAGCTTCCCAGTCCCTCCTTGGTACCCAAGCAAGGCCCGGTGTGGAGAACTCCTCCTGGTCCTTCTGCTGGGCCCTCAGCAAGCGCTGTGCTTGGGCCGCAGAGAGGTGGTTTCAGGACTCCCATCTTGCTCCCAGTCTTCGCGGAAAAAAAGGTGCGCGTGTGAAGGTTCCTGTGTGCCCGGGGCTCCCAAGAGCTCTAGACCACTGTGCCAGCCCACACGCGGCCTCTCAGGATTCGATGGGCTTCCAGCTACTTTCTTCTTCTTATTCCCACTCCTCCTCTCCCTGCAGCTCTGCCAAAGATGACAGCAGCCTCTCCTGAGGGGTCTTGGTTCATCGTGTTACTTGGTGACCTCGGCTTCACGGTGGGCCTACCTGACTTGTTCTCACTGTTGGGGGAGTGACACTTGTGGGGTTTTTTTTGAGAGCGGAGGCACAAGTCTTAACTCCAAATTTTGTCTCCTTATTAGATTCACAGGCAGGTCAAGGACACAAGAGGAAAAAGCTGAAACAGACGACTACGGAGCAAATCCACCAGTTAGGGAAGTCAGGCAGGGAATTAACTAGAGGACAGGAAAGCTACTTTTTCCATCACGACTTTGATCACAAAAAGCAGAAAGATGCCAAATCCATGAGCACAGAAATAAGCAATCCAGAACCTTCCCTGGAGACAGAAAAGGCCAATTATGGATTGTGTTCCTCTTAGAAAGAGGACACCCGCACGGGAATGCGAACTCCAAATACAGGGAGGCCAGTGGAATTTCGGTGCTAAAGTACCACCGGAGGACAGACGACGATTTCTGTTAAAAGATCAGAGAGCGGCAGTCTGAGTGTCGGCAGCTGAAGGTCACTGAGCGGTACCCGGTACTGAAGAGCTCATCGTTCCTTAAACCTTGCTCTAAACTATGCATTACTTTTTGAGTATATTGTAATTAGAAAACATACTCCCCCTATGTTTCATTATTTTAGGCAGTTACATTTTTATAGAAAAATATACTGTGTTTACTTTAGAATCCACGATCCCAGCCAAAGCTCCGCCATCCTGAAAGGTGAGAGGCGTGCCTGGAAAGGATATTATTCCAGGCACACGAGCATGTGTCATAAATACAAACCTATAAAATGGTAATGAACCTTCCCAACTACTGACAGGAGGAGAAACCCACAGAACATGTGATGACAATGATCCGAAGTTAAAGACACTGCAGCCCCAGGTCAGAACCAGTTAACGGGAGCAACACGCCAGTCACCTGTCTGTTCTTGAACTCACCTGTCAACAGGGCTGCGAGTGGGCCCTTCAGACCCAGCACATGGGAACCATGCTCTGGCTGTGGAGTCACTTGGAATGGGACATGATAGCCTCTCAAGGTATTGTATAATTTGTCTGTGATCACCCATTCCTTCATGTGAGCTAAATGGAAATCTTAAGCGAGTGACTTCACACCGTCTCCACCGCCAGGGTGTGGAGGGAGGGAGATGGGGGTGGATAAACACTGGAACTAGAACGGGGCTTCATTCACCCCTATCCGAGGATGGAGTCAGTGAAAATGTCCCCCACCCTCCCTTGAAGCCCAGGGCGGAAGTCAGCCCAGAGGAGAGAAAGGATTTCCCTTCTGGCAAGCAAACCCTCACCTCTTGGCTATTCCGACACCAGGCTGCAGTGGCCAACATCTCCAAAAGGAACAGTGTTGCAATCCGGTGGGGTTTTTTACTGCTCTGTTTTGGCAGAAAGGAGAATTGCCGAAAGAGGTTGGCTGCACACGCCCTTGAGCTGGGTGGTTCGGGAGACTATGCCAAGGGCTCCAACTGTGAGCAGTGCCTGGGGGCTCACGGAGGAGGCAAGGCAGCCTGGAGCCTTCACCAGACTGGCAGCTGGATCTGGAGGCCGTGGGGGCCGTGGGAGAAAACCAGGCGGTCGGCCCAGGGAAGATCCCCCACCTGGTGCTGTGGGCTCACACCCACAAAGCAGCTATAATCGCCCAAGTCGCGTGCTTGCAAATCCTCGAAAATGTTCACTGTGCACTTTGGGCGTGGGGGCTGTCACAAGTGGCTGTTTCCCTTCCTCTGATATAACTCGTGGTGGCTGCACTGCAAACGGTGTTTATAAGCAGGAGAGTCCAGCCAAGACCTCATTCAGACTTGCATGCAACGAGTAATCACTGCCCGCCCCTGTGGTGGGGTCCTTGCCTAGAACAATCGTATCTGTTACTAAATGACCCTGAGGTCCTGAAAGCAGGTCTCTGACACGTGTGTGACCCACGTAACAGGGAGCTGGGAGAGACAAGGATGAAGGCAGACTGATGGGGCCAAAGGCTTCTGAGCAGAGATGCTTGCTTTGGAAAATGATGAATAAGACTGGAGCAAGGAGGAGGCTTGTTTCAAACACGTATTTTCCCCCTGCAACTTACTCATCTATAAAAACCACGCCCCTCGGCACACATACCATGACTCTTCCGAAAATGACCTCACTTCATGAAATATAATCCCTGCTGGAAGCCAAAATACTCTGCTATGTAAATAATGATTCTTTTTATAAATTGTCCTTAAGTAAGCAGCTTTTAACTAGAAGTAGGGTCATTTAAATTCCATCCATTTAAAATGTTTAGAAGTCACTGGAGACTACTGGGGACAAAAACTACTGTTTCATAGACATTTCCAGCTGACACTTGCAGCTTAACACAGCAGAAGGAGCACAGGTTTTGAAGTCAGCTGGATCTGCGTTCCTGTGGAGCAAACCACTTCACCTCCATGAACCTCAGTTTTCTTCATCTACAAAATGGGAATAACACCACTGAGGTACAGGGTACCGGCAGGATTAAATATAATGTGTAACAAAGTGCCCAAGACATGGTTATTAATTAAAGTGATTTCCCTCTTCCTCCTAATTTCACTGACAAAAACCTACATACATTTCTAGGCTCCTCACCTAACAGCCTCAAAACTAAAACAACACAAAGACTATCAGCACTTATTATTTTAACATTTGTTAAAAACTAAATGACCCCATGGCTTAAAGAGTGAAACAATCTTTTAGTTAAAAAAAAAAACAAACTTAATTTAAGTCACTTAATTTCCACTGCAAATGTTTCAGAATCTAAAATGCAGTGTTAAAACCATCTACCAATAGGTGGTGCTATTTGCATAGTTCTTCAATGACAATGGTTTTTTTTGTTTTTTTTTTTTAAATTAAGTATATACGTAATATCGTTGTCATCCACTCAACGGATATTTATTGAGCAGTTACTGTGTGCCAGGCCAGTGCAAAGTTCTAGGAATGCGAAGAAGGAAAACTGACACAGCTCTGTCCTCCCAAAGCTTAAGTGGGGTGGGGTGGGGGGGTGCGACGAGCAGGCAAGGGCGTGTGGGCCCCCAGGGGGTGGGGAGAGAGTTGCAGTTCCAGATAAAGTTAATGGGTGTGTACAAAGCAATCTGAAAAGCAGCTAACTCAGACCAGGGGGCTAGGGCAGGCTTCCCAGAGAAAGGGGTATCCCAGGCTGGGTCTTGAAGGATGAGCTGGAGCTCTCCTCCTCCTGCCAAGTTTCCAGACACATACACATGTCACTTAGGACCAGGGAAAACCCTCCACTTCCTAGTGCTAGAAGGCGTAATTCATCAGCTGTATGTTTGTTTGTTTGGGGTATCTGTTTCATGTTGTAATATAATAAAAAGATTTTTCTACATATGCTGTCTTCTTTCTTAGATTTGTGTTTCTTTAATGGAGACTGAGTTTGCACATCTTCTTAGTTGTATTCCTCTCCCCGTGAACTGCCTCTGCTCAAGCCGTTCACGAACTTTCTGATTGAGCTGGCTCTTTTCCCTCACAGGTGTGTTGTGTCCTTAGGAAATGAAAGACACTGGCCCTTTTCAGTTGTATGTGTCACTCGTGTTTGTTGAGAGAATGAGTCTTTGTGGGCTGCTCCTTTCCATGTCCCACCACGCCTTACGCCGTGTCCTGCACAGGTAGGTGCTCAGTGAGTCACACCGTGCTGGCAAAGTGAATGAGTAAGGAGACAGAAATGTCTAGAATTTCTGATTCCTCCCTATTCAAGTTGGGGTGAGGTCAGAAACAGGGGCTGGGGAGTTCTGAAATGTCCCGAAGAAGAAGGGCACTCAAGATTGGGGGGGTGGGGTGAGCAAAGGTGCGCAAACACCCCCACATCAGCTCCAGCACCAGGACAGAGTAGGCATGACTGTAGGAGCTACCATTTAAGGAGCCAGATACAGGGTCTCTGGATACGATCTCATTTAATCCTCACAAGGACCCTGGGCGGTGGGTACTAATTTTTACTGGTGTTGAGGAAAACCCCAAAAAGATTAAGTAACTGCTTCACAGTCATACAACAAAAGTGGCAGAGCTGGGATTAGAACTTGGCTACGGCTATAATGCCCCATCGGTCCAACCTCTTTTTGTTATATTGACTGGGGTAAAAAGATTTACTCAATAAATGTTTATTTATTTTTATTTTTTTGCAGGGGGTGGTAATTAGGTTTACTTATTTATTTAATTTTTAAATGGAGGCACTGGGGATTGAACCTGGGACCTCGTGCATGCTGAGCATGCACTCTACTACTGAGCTATACTCTCCCTCTGATAACAAATGTTCATTGAGCACCTACTGCGTGCTGGGCATTGTTCTAGATGTTGGACTGGTCTAATTGGACTAGAAAAGTCTTGCTGGTACCTGAACAGCCAACTAAAGCACATTTGCCTAGATAAATGATAACTCACATCTGAGGTAACGTTGTAAGAGTTTATTTCCTGACACAAAGACATGCTCAAATAGCAAGTGAAAAAGAAGGTTACAAAACACACAGAGAAAATATAATTTATGTGAAAATTATACACTACACACACAACACTCTAGAAATAAAGTCTGGATGGAAATACAATAAAATGTTAGCTGTGAGTTCTCTGAGTGCTGAGATTACAGGGGATTTTCATTTCCTCCTTTTTTGTACATTTGGAGATCCTAAAACATATATTACTTGTGTAATAAATAAATTAAGTCAGAAAAGAGAAGAAATCCTGCTGGGGGAAAGCGAGAGCCAGTGTTGGAAGGCGTGGGTATCAGGGTACAGGAGAGTGTGAGGAGGAACCCACAGGTGATGAAGGACCTGGCGCCCCAGGCTGACTGGATTCCGCCATCAGTGACGCTAAAGGAAAAGCAAAGCAAAGCTGAGCCTTGAGGAACTGGAGGTGTTATTCCAAAGACTGTCCCACTGAAAGCTAGAGCTTTAAGGAGGAAGGAGTGAGGGTCCTGCTCGGGGCTCTGGACCTTACAGCCTCGATGAAACAGTCAGCTGCACAACACAAAAGGCACCTAAGGGGCCACTTGCACATGGCGGACAGCGTCATTATCTGCAGCCTTGTTCCTGTCATTGACTCCAAAGACAGGGAGCGCATTTGTGTGTTACATACAGCAAGGTTTCAGGCAGACGGCTAACACATTCCTAGTTCTAACAAAATCAGCCCGTATTGCAACAACTTTTTGAAGGAAACAAAGTGTCCTGCTTACAAAGCTGATGACTCTTATTCCAGTCAGAATTACACAGGGGAACCAGTTCGATAATTAAAACATTTTATCAGTCTAGCAACGTCTAACAGAAACTGTCCATTCTAAATAGTGGCTGTTTTTCTGCCTGACGTAAAACACTTTTTTTTTCAAACTAAAAAAAAAATTCCTATTGGGTTTTTCTGCTGGCTACATTAGACACTACAGGTCATTTATCAGAATGTTATTGTTGGTTCCCACTTTAAATTTAATAAGTACTTTATTATGACACAAATCACTATATAATTGATAATATTCATTTACCATCAATAATACATAAAGTAAATATTATATTGCCATATTCTGCTTTTGTTCTTACGAAAGTTTTCTCAGTGCCAAGATTAATAAGTGCTGTTAAAAATTGGTGGCTCATTACAAACAAAGTGTTTTAAAATGTTAAATATTCTAGAAGTCAAGAATGTCACAAGAAAGACTATTGAATCTGGTGATCATTTCCAAAGGAAATGAGATACAGGAGCAAGAAGATTGAAACTATCACAAAGAACAGTTTCTAAGAACACAACACACAGAATTATTATTAAACAAATTAATGAATCTTGGAAAATGTGAACGTTTAGGACCTCAAAAACACTATTATTTCACGTTCAACAGTGAGATCTGTGCAGCTATAGGTAGCCGCCTTCTACCTGCTGTAATGATTATTATTGAGAAATACAAACAGATACAGAATGGTTTTCCTTGAGTAGGAGGTGCCTCTTCCTAATTTTTGTAAATGTGTCACATGCACCAAAGACAGCATTGTGTATGGTGTGTGGTGACTGGGGACTTTATAGCAAATAATCTGTGATTGACACAAGTTAAAGTGCTGCCCTGTGGGAATGACTTGCTGCTTCTGCAAACCAGGACAGACCCAAAGTTACCCCTCCAGTACCACCTTCACTCCCTCACATTCTGACAAGCTTTCCTGGGCATCTCCGGGCCTGCAGACCTGCTCATTCTGATGTGACATTAACAACCGTGAGGGTATACGGTTGGTCCTCTGTACCCATGGGTTCCCCATCCATGGAATCAACCACCGCAATGCAGTTGGTTGACTCTGAGGATACAGAACCCACTCACCAAAGGACTAGATCATCCATGGATTTGGGGATCCAAGGGGGTGGGGGTGAGGTCCTGGAACCAATCCCCCTCGGACACGCTGGGATGCCCGTATAATACTTTATTTCTCCCCAACCAATTCTAGATTTTGCCAAAATCCAGGTTGCACTCACAGGACTGCGTCCTTTGAGTGTAAGTTAACATGTATCAGACCAAAAAAAGACTAATAACTTCATCTTACGAGGGAGGAAAATGAAGCTCAGAATTTTGGAATGCCTCATGACGCAATTTCTTTGGCTCTGCACAGGTCTCACTTGACAACAGTCGCCAGGACAACAATGCCCATAACGTGTGCCAAGTGCCATGCTGGGTGTTTTCCAACCAGTTAGCTTTGGTAAGATTCAAGGGAATTAGGTATAAAATCCCTAATTCACAGACAGGGGGAAGCTGCAGCTCGGAGGAGTGAAGAGGCGGAGCTGGCTTACACACCCAGATCTGTCCTTTACTCCAGAGCCCGTGCTTCTTCCATTATGTCTTGCTGCTTCCAGTAACCAAACGTGGATCATCTCCTTAAATGTCAGTCAGCGTTCTGCACCCATGGACAAATGTGTGCAATGCGGAAGAGGTCATGATATCTGAGACCACCGAGGACCATAATGTTTAAAAAAGGAATTGCATCGGGGCCACCTCTCCATCCCTCTCTTTGTGGGCTTTCAAAGCCCTGGAGCCTGGGCTCTGGTCCGTTAGACTCCAGCTCTGACTGGGGGCAGGGTCAAGGCAGCACGAGAGTGGGGCTCTTCACACAGGCACGGAAAGGGGGAGGGACAGGACAAGGACAGGCAGCAACGAGAGCAGCAGCTTGACCTTCACCTCCGTAGCGTCTTAGCTGCTTCCTCCTCTGTCTGATTTACTGCTGCCACTACTCCTACCGGCCCCGAAAGGTGTCCTGGTACCAGCGCTGACCTAAGGGAAGGCAGGGACTTTCTCTCTGAAACTCCTCCAGTGCAATTCAACCAGTTTGGCGCTTTGTGGGCCTCCACTATTCCTGGGTTCTAACGTGACAAAGAATTTGTGTTTAAATGGACGTGTGTAGTTGCCTGAATTAGTTCTGGAAAAGGTTAGTAAATTTTCCCAGTCCCTCATTTCCAAATCAAAATTTCCTACAGTGGCATTACAAAAAAATCTTTGTAATTATCTTTCATGGAAATATTTACCCAGTATGTTTAGCAAAGCCATAGGATTTAAAAGATAAAATAGTTCTGGGGTTTGCACAATGGAGATTCTTCTGGAAATTCTTAATACAAATCAGATGTGCTGAGAAGGAGCCAAGTTTTTAAAAACTGCCAAGAGCCAGACCTTTCAGGTCAACGTCCAAGCTTCCCCTGAATTCACAGAAGCCTAAATGCACGCTGCATTTCCCGCTTACTTACGCTCTGCTGCCGTTGTAACCACTTGGCCTTATTTCCAAGGTCTTACCACCCAATTAGCATAATCTTCTGATAAGAAGTACTAATGGTCTACATCAGAGGACAGAACCCCATGTCAGTGGTTTTGAGATTGTTAACTGACTGTGGACCTGACCTGCTAGAGATGTGACAGGTGCCTGCATCTTTTTTTTTTTTTTTTAAACAAAACATATCTTTTAGGAATAAAACTGGGAAAGAGTTTAAGCTTCGTTTATAAGACTGAATCAGAATGGACTTACGAGCTTGGAATTTTTACAGCCTGTGGCTTGGAGTCAACTGCTTTATGACTAAGCCTTCTCCTTACATGAACATTTGGAAAAAACCAAAAAACAAAACATACTCAGCCTGTGAAGCTGAAGTTCCTTCCTAAGACTTGCTTAATAGAAAATAAAATTGAAGCACAATATTTAAAAAGAGAGAATAACGTATGGTGAGTAGACATATATACAGAGAAACTGATCTCACATGCACAATATATTCTTACCCATAAAACAAGCTATTAAAATGAGCTTTCACTCATAAAACATTACTATTTAATTGTAATAGTTTAATAGGGAGTTATCATAATCCATTATAAACTAACCTCAAAGAAATATTCAAAGCATGTTTCATGAAACCAGAAAGAAAATGGTTCCTATTTCTGATGTTAGCTCAATATTAATAAGAGTTTCTGACAAATCACAGAATTACAGCTTTTCATCCAGTCTAAGGCAGACAACACTCTTGACAAACTTAAATAATCCACTATCATTAATTTTGAAATGGCAGCTGGAGTCCTAGAAATATCGAACGCTCTGTGGAAATTCAGAACAACTCCCCAAATCCCCTAGAGTTGGTACTAAGCAAATTCTCAGGAATTACTTCTGTCTTCATTAGAGCTGGGAGTTCAAGTCGTAATCGTCCACCTGGACAAGGACCGGTGAGAGCCGCGATCAGAGGCTGTCTGGCCAGTGCCGAGGCTCATCTCAGGGGGTCTGTGCGCCACGGAGGGCGCCCAGCTTGTGTGCTTACTAGGGGTCTTCTGACTCACCTCTGGGGAGAAGACAGCCCACAGTATCTGATCAGCAGGAAGCAGCGGGCAAGACGCCCCTTACCTTTCACTGTTCTTTTTGCCGCTGGAAGAACTGCTGGTGGATCCTGTGCGGTTCCGGTTTCCTTTGGAATCCCCGTAGCTTTCCCTTCGGCCGCCAGGAGAGACCCGTTCGGAAGAGCTGGTCCTCTTGATGGTGCTAGAAGTGCAATGAAAAGGACCATGAAATCCTTCACCGAGCGAGCTTATCTTGTAGCTGAGTGTAGAAATATACACAGAGGACATCAGATTTCCATGTGGATATTTAAAAGGTAGGCTGGTTCTAAATTCCTAACTACGGAGATAAAAAAAAAAAAAACTTTCCAGAATTGTCACTCGACATCCATGCCTCTACTCACTGCCTTTGTGCCTGCGGCAATGAGTGCAGATCAGTCACAGAGGAAGCTGAAAGGTAAGATCCCCAATAGCACCGTGGGTGCTCTCCAGGGCTTGGCGGGAGGTGACCCCACCCTCGACCCTCGTGCAGGCTTCAGTCTAGACAAATGGTGCTCAACCCACGGTGACTCCGCCCCCCAGGAGACCTGGCACCGTCTGGAACCATTTTTGCTTGTCACAGCGGGGTCGGGGGAGAGGACGGCTACTGGCGTCTAATGGGTAGAGGCCAGAGTGCTGCTAAATGCCCTATAGTGCACAGGACAGCCCCACACCGAAGCCTGATCCAGCCCCAAACGTCAATAATGCTGATACCGAAGAACTCTGGTCTAAAGGCACATGTGGGACAAACATAGTTAAGATGCCACAGGTAATGACAGACTCATTCCACCCTCTGCAGGATGCCTTTGTTTGGAGCTGCTGCCCCTACAAGTGATGACTTCCTTCTGTATAACCCAAGGGACTAGACTGGTGGGAAGCCTGGTGAGGGACATCTGGGGAAGGCTTCCTGAAGGTTGTGAATTTCTGGGAGGGAGAGAACGAATGGCTTGAATGTGTTGTAATTACACAGCAGGGAAGAGCCTGTCCTAGGACAAGGGATACCACGCACAGGTAATCCACAGGCGTGAGGGGACAAGGAGCCAGGGCAGGGGCTGCAGGTTGATGGCTCGCTCTCAGAGCACGCAACTGTATTATGGGTATCCCTGTGCAGTGTTTTTTGTTTTGTTTTGTTTTAAATCTTCATCATTAAGGCCATAAGTTTCTTGAGGTTCTAATCATTCTTGTATACTTTGCAGAGCCTAGTATAGAAGCTGGATAAATATTTACTAAATGAAAGGATGAAATAAATGAAACAAGAAATAGGAGTGTCACACTGACCCTGGTGGCAGGGAGAGGCATGAGATGCTATAATTTGGCATCTGCTCTGTGAGAAAGAAAGGAGGGGGTGGGTGGGGGGTGCCTCTCTGGGGCAGGGGCTACGGGGGGAGGTCTGGCCCAGGTGCACAGAGTCAAGGTGCAGGTGGGAGGTGATGAAATTCTGCAACCTGGGAGGTGGCTGGGGACCAGTACAGTCAGCTGGGGTTGGGGGGGGGGGTCACTGAACCTCAGATGTGGAGGAAATCTCCACCTGAGGAAGGAGAGTAGATGAGAGTAAAGAGAACCCTCAGGGAGGGAGTCACTTGGTAAGACGTGAGTTGAGGAACTGCAGCCAGAATCTGAGGGGGCAGAGAAACCTGGAGAGGCTGGGGAGGGATAAACCCGGGGAGGACAGAAGGCTGCTAGGGCTGCAGGGACGGGGGGCTGGGGGGGGGGCGATGGTGTAGCATCAGGGGCTCCAGTGAGCACAGCACCAGGGGACGGTGGAGACAGAACCGAATTTCAATCAGGGGGACACAGGAGCTGAGGACTCCAGACAGCAAGACTACCGCCCCTGGGCTGAATTCCAAAGTCCTCCTTTCTCACAATTAAATAACTGAACTTGCGAGAGCCTCGCCCCTGGGAGCCTCTGCGGTCTTCCCTCCCGTCTCTTTTTTCTCCTCATCTCTGCCTTCCTTTGGGCCAACTTTCAGTCCTTTTTCCTCCATAACTGCCAACCTTCAGTAAATAATATCTTAGCATGTTTTAAAAAACTGTACAGCATATCAGTTTTTGAAAAACCACCTCGCTCCCTGAGTGAGCAAACCTAAATAAAATGACCACACTCATGACGGTGTGAAGACACTGTCCGCGGAGCCTTTCTGGTAACCGAGGAAGCTCTGAATTGACAGCACCCACATCTCACAGCTGGGATCTGCACGGGCGTGCCGTCAGGTCAAAATGTGAATTTTTAGAACACTCAATTTGAGGACAAGGAAATTATAGATCTTTGGAGAGCAATACATTTCTGAAATTTAGGAGTAAAGTCTAAACATTACAGAATCCTTTGTGCTTAAATTTCGAGATCTTCCAGTGATGAGAAACACCAAGCTAATTTCATGCAGCGGGATCTCCCTCTGCCAAGCATCTGGTACAAAGCTCTTAGGAGCACTGTCCCAGCAGCTGGCAGCCTAGAGCGTCACCTCCACGGTGTCCCTGTGGGAGTTCAGGGCAAGTTCACGGCTGTTTAAAGCTTGTATAAAACACCCTTAAAGAACTGAAAAGCCATGACTATTAATCAATGATGGCAAACGTTCACCAATTTCCTAATAAAACACTCACCCTGGCGGCTGGAAGGGTGAAGAGGGGACATCCACGACGGAAGCGTGGGCAGCGACAGGTCACATGTGTTCAGAGCTTTGCATTTTACACGGATCATTTCATTTGAACCTCAAATCCCCTGCAAAAGCATCACCATCCCCCCATTTTACAGATGAGGTAACAACTACAGGGGTAAGAAAGCAACGTGCCTGAAATTACTTCACCCCTTGTACTTTCTACTGGACCTCCCAGTTAAGATCGCCAGCAATTTGTGAAACACCGAAGTGTATGCATTTTGGGGACCCATTGAACAGAGATGCTGAACATCTAAAAATCCAATGAAGGTCAATAATTAATACGGTTATCAGATTTAAGACTTGATCAATGGCAGGCATCAGATAAGAACCGTCCCCTCCTCAGCTGCTGTACTAAAAGGGAGGTAAAACTACTGAAGCAGCAGCGAGGGTGGCAAAGCAAATCCAAGTACCCTCACCGGGGCGTTGACTTGATCGGTCTGCATGCACTGAGAAGACTCACAGACCTGTTTAATATACACATAAGCAGCACAGGAACAAAGCAGAATAGACGTGAGTGCGATAATAAAGGCGTGGGAGATACCTGGGTATGCGTCAGCACATTCCAGAGCCCCCGATACATTAACACTGGGAAACATCTTGGTTTGCATATACAGACCTGGATATAATCCATCACAGCTCTTTCAGGAAATTTACCATTCGCATACTTGCATTAAAACAGTAGGCTGTTTTTAAAAAAATAATCTACTATTGTCTACACAGAAAAAAACAAGACATGTCCTTTGGAGAGCCGAGAGCACGCATGAATTAAAGAGGATTTACCAGGACTCAGAGGGAAGGACAGAAAAGAGAGCTGGGAGACAAGACATTGGCAGGAACGAGAGCAGTCGGAAGGAGCGATACTGCACACTCACTGCGAGACGCCTCCTTACACAGCCAGTGGGGAATAGTATCAAAGAAGTTACATTCCCTCTGGACAGCAAGTAAAAAATCATGCTTTTTATTTTGAAACTGGTAGGAGCACTAGCTTGTGAGAGACTGCATAATAACACAGCACATTTTTTAGTGCTTAAGGCAAGCCAAGTATTTTTGGTGTAGAAATGCATCAATGCCATCATTTCCTTTCTCTTCTGTTCCCCAACTCCTAAACCAAAAACCTTCTAAGTTCTGAAAACATAATGGTCCTTGACATTACACAACATTTGCATTCAATGGTTTTTGCCAGTTTAAACTAAATTTTAGGCATAACAACATCTCTCAGCGGAGAACAACAAAGGTGGCCACCTCTCTTCTGATGGCTAGGTAACTCTAAGCGTAAGGAGCTACAAGGACTCTTTCTTTCATCATGTGATTTGGAGTCAAGAACTGGTTTTCCAAAAATTTGCAAAAAAGATTCCAAACTTTCACAATTAAAAGAAAATACTAATCTGGCAGGCAGCTCGTGCATGCGGCCAGAGATTTGTTTGGATGATGTCATCTGTCATGATGGCAGGAGTGATTAATGCTAGATCAAAACAATAATCTACTCAACAAGTTCTTCTTCAGAATCAGCCTACACTGGGTGGTATGCTGAGTGCTGGCAAATCAACACGGAACCAGGACTAACTTGGCTTTTGTCCTGCAAGGTGTGAGCTGATTGTGATGGACTGAGATCATGCACTTCAGTAATTTAGAAATGCTCTTATCTTTTACTGTCTGACGACATCTTTGTGGCAAAAACCACGGCACTTCCTAAGAAGGCTGGTGGTCTAAGAGAATTTGACAAATAAAAATAAGATGTTTCTATCATACGAAGCCAACTACCTGAGCCCAGAGTGGGGGGACTGCATCTCTCTGACAAAGGGACAGTTGCCAACTCCTCTTCCTTTGTTCAACAGCAGAATACTCCCATGGCTACCTTGCTACAGAGAACAGACTCAAAGCATGAATTCAACACAGACATTTCAATGGATCTCAATGACAGAGAAATACATTAGAAATAATTTAAAAAGCAACAGCCCAAAGCAGATTTAAATCATGTAAGTACCTGGCACTGACTTCGGTGCTTTAACAAATGCTGGATTTCTAATGAGTGCAACTATTTTTCCAAAGGACTGTCAGCTGTTTGTCAGCCACAGATATTTACTGTCCCATCTTACAATTGGAACAGGGCATTTTTAAATTAATGCTCTCTTTTTGTACCAGTTTTGTTCTTTTGATCTCTCTTCTCACAGCTCTACCCTGTTGTAAAGCTCTACTTAGGGGTGGAAAGAATGAGTGATTGTCTCTGTTCTGAGCCAGTGGAAATGTTATTCTATTGTCAGCTTTAGCCTCCCCATTGAGCAAGGTATGACCTACAATGTCTTCCCCGGATTTTCTGCCTCTTCTCCTTTGACTAATGGAAACAAAGATTTTCCCAAGGATTCCAAATCAAGCCTCCAATCGAAAATCTTAATTGGCAACACAAAACACAACCCCTGGGTGCTGGACAGTTTCCAAAGGGGATTTTGTTCTTAAGCACTAGGCTGAAAAAACCCTGGAAAAAAGAAAACAAACATATACCCATCTACACAGCACAGATGCCCCAGCTCAGTTAATTTGGGGCTCTGATTACAGAAAAATCCCTACATGATTGTAAGCATATTTGAAATGGCCTGGAGGTTGTTTTAATCCTAATATTCAGAATGCCCAGCTGGCTTCTCCTTTCAAAATTCTCTCCTCATGAGAGACCCATAGGAACTTCCTCAAGAGTAAGTCTTACATGCTACTGTCTGGGTTTCCAACTTCCAGATGGATGAGAATTCACATCCAAGTAAGCCCATAAAAGGCAGAGAAATAAAATAAATGCATCACTAAGCTCTATGCCGAAAATCAAGAGTCTTGGACACTCAATCTAGAAAATCTAGTTAGTTGCAAGACAATAGCTTATCAGCAGAATAAAACTGATTATTTTGTAAATTAAAAAGAAAAGCCTACAGAGGCCTTAGAATATTTCTGGAAAGAAGGTTACTGTTTCAGTGCTAACACACACACACACACACACACACACACATACACACACACAAAATATGATGGCTACTAATGAACCTCTCTCCCTCCTTCCCCCTTTCCTTCCAAGATGATACAGCTGAGAGCAATCACTGTCCACGGGCTCTTTCATACGTGGCTGAAATGGGAGGCAGGAGGCCCAGGCCTCTGTTCACAGCTCAGGGCCTGATGCTGTGCTGGGAGTTCAGCCCCCACAGCCCCTGTTTCATGGGCAGTTCTGTCTCTCAGAGCTGCAACCTGCCAGAGATCTCTGCTCAGAGTCACCTTGGCTCCTGCCTGCTGCTCCTGTCCCTCTCAGTGGCATCTTGGAGAGTCACTGTTTCTAACAAGCGGCAAACAGACAGGATGGGGCACACAAGAGGGATGGTTTCCAAAGAGTAATTATATCAAGCGTTTTTTATGAGGAGATGTAAGCCCTGACCTGGAAATCTTTGCAAGCAGCAGCCTGTCATTGTGGAAAGAGTGTGAGCTCCGGACCCAAACAAATCTGGGTTTGAGCCCAGGCTCTCCACTTACTTGACCCGGCGCAAGCTACTTTAGCCCTCTGAGCCTCAGTTTTTCCAATGGGCAAAAACAGGGATAATAATATCTACCTTGGAAGGTTGTTTTGAGGATGAGTGATCATGGTATTAAAAATCTGGCATGTAGTAGGCTTTTATTATCATCAAACAAAGATTTCTACCACCATCACTGATTTAAAGAGGGGCTGAAGCACCACTGTGTCTCTTTGTCTGTTTCACACCCTGTGGGAAAGCATCAGCTGGACTCCCAGCACAGCCGCATCCCTGCAGTCGTCCTCATGAATCTCACCCCCAGCCTGATTCTACCCTGAATACATGTTCCCAATACTAGAACTCAAAACACAGTTTGCCAAGGATTCTAACAATTGTGTCAATTAATCCTGCAAGGTTGAAGAAAACCATAAACAGTCTATGAAGTAAAGGGCATTACTATACTACATCAAAGTTACTTTGGATCAAACACAGAGCCTTCTACAAAATCAAAGTGCTAGAATGCTTGACATAAGCTCTCATGAAATGAAATGAAAGTCAGAAACTGTATCTACCTTTCAAAATTTACTTTTGTTATTTATGCTCTGAAAAATTTTTTCTTTTACTTGAATTCCAAGTATATAAAGATATGAATTCTAAAATTCTATTTTTTCAAGAATAAAGTAAAAGAAGCTCGTTTTTTCATTACCTATTTACTACTTTAAAAGTCAGCCTTGAAATTAACTCACTCTTAAACAGCAAATGAGCTAAAGAGGAAATCACAAGAGAATTTAGAAAATATCTGGAGGCAAGAGAAAACAAAAACAAAATGTGCTAAAACTTATGGGATGCAGAGAAAGCATTACTAATAGAGAAGTTTATAGCTGTAAACACATTAAAAAAGAAGAAAGATCTCAGATCAACAACTTAACTTCATGCCTCAAGGAAGTAGAAAAACAAGAACAAATGAAGCCAAAAGTTAGTAGAAGGAAGGAAATAATAAAGATTACAGCAGAAATAAACAAAATAGAGAAAGAACAATAGAAAATAAAATCAATGAAACCAAGAGTTGATTTTTGAAAAGATCAACAAAATTGACAAATTCTCCACTAAACTAAGAGAAAGAGACAAGGCTCAAATAACTAAAATCAGAAACAAAAGAGGGTTTATTACAACTGATATCACAGAAATAAAAAGGATTATAAGACACTACTATGAAATTAAACAACAAATTGGATAACCTAGAAGAAATGTATAAATTTCTAGAAACATGCAACCTACCAAGCTTGAATTATGAAGTATCAAAAACTCTGAACAGACCTGTAACTAGTAAGGACATTGAAGCAGTAATCAACAATCTCCCAACAAAGAAAGGCCCAGGACCAGATGGCAGGACTCTAGAATGCTACTAAACATTTAAAGAACTAACAGCAACCCTCCTCAAACTCTTCTAAAGAAATAAAAGGAGGAGGCATCCAACTTCATTCTTTGAGACCATTACTCTGATACCAAACATAGACAAAGATACAAGAAAAACTACAGGCCAATATCCCTGATAAATACTGATGTGAAAATTAACAAAATACTACCAGACTGAATTTAATAGCACATTAAAAGGATTATACACCATAACTAAATTGGATTTACACCTGGAACGCAAGGATGGTTCAACTTAGGAAAATCAATAAAATACACCTCATTAATAGAATGAAAGACAGAAACCACATGATGATCTTAATTGATGCAGAAAAAGCACTTGATAAAATTCAACACCCATCATGATGAAAACACTCTACAAACTAGGAATGGAAGAAAATTACCTCAACAGAGTAGAAACCATACAAGAAAAGCCCACAGTAAACATCAGACTCAATGGTGAAAGACTGAAAGCCTCTGCTCTCAGATCGGGAACAGGACAAGGAGACCTACTCTCACCACTGCTACTGAACGTAGTACTGCAAGTCCCAGCCAGAGCAATTAGACAAGAAAAAAATAAAAGGCACCCAAGCTGGAAAGGAGGAAGTAAAATCACCTCTGTTTGCAGATGACATAATCTCATATGTAGAAAACCCTACAGATTCCCTCCTAAAAACCGTCAGAACTAATACATGATTTCATCCAAGTTGCAGGATACAAAAACTAAAACACAAAAGTCAGTTGCATTTCTATCCACTAACAATGACCAATCTGAAAAGGAAATTTAAAAAAAATCCCATTTATGATAGCATCAAAAAGGACAAAATACTTAGGAATAAACTTAACCAAGGAGGTGAAGGACTTGTAGACAGAAAACCACAAAACACTGCTGAAAGGAATCAAAAAGACACAAAGAAGGGAAAGATACCCTATGTTTGTGAGATTGGGAGACTTAATATATTAAAATGTCCATGTTACCCAAAGTGATTCACAGATTCAACACAATCCCTATCAAAATACCAATGGCATTTTTTTTGTAAAGATAGAAAAAAATCCTAGGATTCATATGGAATCTCAAGGGACCCCAAATAGCCAGAACAGTCTTGAAAAAGAAGAACAAAGCTGGAGGAATCACACTTCCTGATTACAGAACATACTACAAAGCAAAGTCATCAAGAGTGTGTGGTACTAGAATAAAGACAGGTAACACAGACCAATGGAACGGAATAGAGAGCCCAGAAATAGTCCCTTGTCTATAGGGGCAAATGATTTTCAACAAGGGTGCCAATACTACACATGGGGGCAAGTCAGTTTCTTCAACAAATGGTGCAGGGAAAACTGGACATTCATGTGCAAAAGAATGAAATTGGACCCTTATGCTGTATGAAAAATTAACTCAAAATGGATTGAAGACCTAGAACTATGAATCTCCTAGAAGAAGACATAGGGGGAAAGCTTCAAGACATTGGATTTGGGAATGATTTCTTGGACATGACGCCAAAAGCAAAAATAGACAAATTGGACTACACCAAATTTAAAAAGCTTCTGTGCAAAGGAAACTATCAATGTGGCGAAAAAGCAACCTACAGAATTGGAGAAAATATTGTAAATCATGTATCTGGTAAGAGATTAATATTTAGGATGTATAAGGAACTACCACAATTCAACAACAAAAAGATGAATAACAACTAAAATGGGCAAAGGACTTGAATAGAAAATTTTCCAAAAAAACATATAGAAATGGCTTACAAGCATGTGAAAAGATGCTCACCACAATAATAACAGAAACACAAATGAAAACACTAGAATCGCATCATACGCATTAGAAGGGCCACCATTGAGAATAGAAAACAACAAATGTTGGCAAAGATGAGGAGAAACTGGAAACTTTGTGTACAGTTAGTGGGTACGTAAAATGGTGCAGCCATTATGGAAAACATTACGGCAGTTCCTCAAAAAATTACAAACAGAATTACCGTATGACTCGGCAATCCCACTTCTGGGTAGATACCCCAAAGAATTCAAAGCAGGGACTCAAGGAGATATCCACACACCTATGTTCATGGTAGCACTATGCACAATAGCCAAGAGGCAGAAGCAACCCAAATGCCCACTGACAGGGGGATGGGTAAACACAATGTGGTACACATGTACAATGGAATGTGACACAGCCTTAAAACAGAAGGAAGTCCTGTCACATGCTACAGGATGAATGAACCTTGAGGAAATTTTGCTAAGTGAAATAAGTCCAAAAGGACAAACACGGTGCGATTCCACTCATAGGAAGTATCGATGTGGTCAGCTCACAGAAACAGAAGGGAACAGGCAGTCAGCAGGGCTCTGGGAGGAATTACTGTGTATTAATAGGTGCAGTTTCAGTTTTGCCAGATGAAACAGCTCTGGAGATCTGCTGTACAAAAACGAGAATATACTTAACATTACTGAACTGTACACTTAACATGATGAAGATGGTAAATTTAATGTCATGTGTTTTCTGCCACAATTTTAAAAGACAAGGAAAGAAATGGTAACAGATGGCAACCTAAAACTTAAAAAAAATGTCAGTCTTGTCAATCTTACAACATCTAGATGAATAAAAGACAGCCCGTATCAACTGCTGCCAAGTAGATTCCAGGTCATTTTGTGTTGATCGTAAATAAATAACTCAAACATGTATTAAGTAGGTAAGAAATGAAGCTAAGAATCTCATTTTAGAGTTCTAAAAAGCCCTGCAAAACCAATTTTCTTAAAATTCACAAACAATAAGTACCTGAAACTCTATCTGATGAAACACAATGAAAATCTGCTTGGTGAAGGAATGGCCTTTACATACAAACACTATGTATTTCAAAGATAAGATGGTGGGGGAGGGTAGAGCTCAGTGGTAGAGCGCGTGCTTCATGTGCACAAGGTCCAATCCCCAGACCCTGCATTAAAAATAAAAATAAATAAATAAATAAATAAATAAATAAATAAATCCAACTACCTCCCTCCCCCCAAAATAAAAAATAAAAATATAAGATGGGATTGCTACATTTTCACTCTGAGTCACAATGCGGCGTCCAGCCTACCCTCACCTGCCCGGTGGGCACCCCTGCGCGCTGCAGAGCACACCCACGCCCCGAGCCCCCAGCGCACATGAGGCTAGCTAGTACTGCAGTGAACTCTGCGAGCTCGTGCACCAAGTCCACGAGGGAGACTGCCCAAGAATTTACATTATATTATTTATATTATATTATTTATATATTACCATCAGATGTTTCATTTTTCAGAGCGTAAAAATTTAGAATGGTGACCTGGCATATAAAATATACAATTTTAACATGACAATTATGAAACTACAGGAAAGTTAAGAGCAACCTATGCTCTGCCTGACGGACAACAGCAACACCTGCATCTCCGCTGTTACGCGTCACTTTAAAGTATGAGTTTACCCAAATTTTACTGATAAAAATCCGCACTCGGTACGGCACCCTGAATTTTCCTAAATTCCAAGACTTGGAAGCAGCATATTCATTTTTTATATAGGTTATACTCCCATTAGTTTTTTCAAGAGAGAAGTTTTAAGTAACAATACAAAATGGCCCGCCATGGCTTTAGCAAATGAGATTTCAAAGACAAAATGATTAAATCTAAAAGAAGAAGAAATTGATATGGTTCTTGTTTTGGCGACATAACAAGTATCACACTTTTGCAAGCTTTAACTCAAATGAGAAATTCTGAAGTGCCATATAAAAGAGCAATACTTATTTTAACATGGGAGCTGGACCTGTTCCCAGAGCTTACCACTTAAGGTGCTTCCCGCCTACCTTTTGTTTGCAGCAGGTACAGCGGCTTCTTTCCTGGCCCCCGAGGGGGACGGTAGGGAGCCACTGGGCTTCTTTGGTAACACAGTGCCGTTGTTGACAGTGGTTCTTAAAGGCAAGGTCTGCACCAGCGGTCTTGCTGTAAGACAAGCAGAAAAGGAAATCAGAACTTTCCCTTTTTCAAGAGAACTTTTTATAGGACTGAAGCTATGTAGAGCGGAAAGGGACATCCATTTCAAAATCTTCAGCAGAATCATCGAAAGTGCAAAGATAACTCAATGGAGACTTTCAACAATAGCTTGAAGCAATGAACTCAGGCACCATCCTCAGACCTTATACAAAAAATAACTCCGAAGGAACCACAGAATGAAGTGTGAAATGTAAAAGTATAAACCTTCCAGAGGAAAACACAGGAGAAAAATCTGTGTGACCTGGGGTTTGGTGATGAATTTTTAGGTACAACACCAAAAGCACACCCATGAAAGAAAAAATTGCTAGCTTGGACCTCATTACAATGAACAAAACAAAACAAAACACAACAAAAAAACCTTTGCTTTGCTCTGTGAAAGACACTGTTAGGAGGATGAAAAGATAATTCGTATAACCGGGGAAAATGTTTGCAAGTCCCATATCTGATAAAGGACTTGTATACAGAACGTAAAAGGAACTCTTAAAATTCAACAGTAAGAAAACGAATAGCCCAATTAAAAAAACGGGCAAAAGATGTGGACAGATACCTCACCAAAGAGTATATACAGATGGCAACTGAGCACAGGAAAAGATGCTCAACATCTTCTATCATTAGGGAAATGCAACTTAAAAGAATAATGAGGTAACTCTGTACACCTACTGGGATGACTAAAAGCCAAGAAACAGACAGCACACCAATTGCTGGCCGGGACACTGAGCAACAGGGACCCCCTTCATTGCCGGTGGGAATGCAAAAATGCTACAGCCACTCTGGCAGTTTCCTACAAAGCTAAAGCTTCTAAGTTTTACATAGGAGGCAGTAATTGTGCTGCCACTAAGTATTTACCCAACTGATTTGAAAATTTATGTCTACACAAAACCTGAGTTTAATATTTACAGCAGCTTTATTTATAACTGTCAAAAAACTGGAAGCAACCAAGATGTCCTTCAGTTGGTGATGGATAAACAAACTGTGGTTCATCCATACACTGGAACAGGATTTAGTGGTAACAGGAATGGACTGATCCACGCAACCACAGGTGAGTCTTAAATCCACACTGCCAAGCGAAAGGAGCCAGTTGGAGAGGCTTCATTCTGTCTGAGTCCATTCAAAATGGCATTCTATAAAAGGTTAAACCACAGAGGCAGAAAGCAGATCAGCAGGTGCCAGAGGCTGGGGGCGGCGTGGCTAGGTGGAGCACGAGAGCTTTTTTAGGATGCTAACGTTATTGTGTGATACTGTAAGCGGTGGATGTGTGACTATGCATTTCTCAAAACCTACCGACCCTTACAGCACAAAAAGTGAATCTTAATACATGCAAATAAAAATCCATTAGGAGATGGGGGAACCCCACAATGGACTGCAGATTGTGACAAAAGAACGTAACTGTATTACAAATATATAACATAACATCAAGAAACAGGGTGGAGAGGAAAGGTACTGACTTGAAGGAATTTTGGAAATGAGTAGAGACTATCAGACTAGGAAAGGAATAGCATACAAGCTCTGTATTCTAGTTGGTAAAGTTGTTTCCCACGGGGCCGTGGGTGAACAATTCTGAAACCACCATGTGTGAACACTAGTGTTGAACAATTAGTAAATGTGTAGAGGCTGGTAGAAGCTGGGCTTCTGTTGGAGACGGAGGTTACAGACGAGCAGCGGGGGTTGGGGGGTTTGAGCGAACGAGGTGGTGATGGAGTAGAGGGGAGACACTGGCGTGAACTCACGTCTGGCTTAATAGAAACACAGATACGTGGACGTGCCGGTGAAGACCAGTATGTATACATGGATTGTATAAATGCTTCTATTTCCTAGCTCTGTCTGCTGAGAGACCCGAAACCCATGACACCCAGGGCCCAAACTCTGGTTTCTAATGCCATTCTACAAGAAAAGGGACCAGGACTCCCTGGGGAAATGCCTGAATCTAGGGCTGGGACAGGGAATAGACAAGGTGAGCCTGGAGTCTCTGATCATGCCAGAAAGTAAGGAAGTGCTCACAAAACCCACACTGACGGGGGCACAGCAAAGGGACGCCGGGGCCAGAGGAAAGAGCCAAAGCTGGAACAATCTAGGCAACAAAACAGTGTGACACTGGGTATTAACCTAGAGCATAAAATAAACACCCACAGGTTCATACTGATATAAACACACGAGGGAAGCCGTCAGCGAGGAGGACGAGCCCCCAGGCAGAAGCACGCCAAGTAGTTCATGTAGGCATTCGGTCCCTGAGAGGCAGAGCACAGTTCTCCACTCCTCGCGTGGGCTGTGCAGAGCGACTTCCCCTAAACAGAGCAGTGCAGAGGGGAGGGAGAAGTAACCTGACCTACTGGACCTCAGCCAGGAGGTCAAGGTCAACATCCACAGTGGTAGGTCATGCTGACAGCGCACACCCTTGTAGCATGCGATGAGACTGGCACTTCAGCTCTTCAGTCTTTCTCCCTAAACCCAATCCAAGTCTAATCATGAGAAAAACATCAGACAAACCGAAGCTGAAGGACAGTCAATAAACTACCTAACCAGGACCCTTCAAAAGGGTCAAGGTTACCAAGAACAAGGAAAATTTGAGAAACTGTTAGTACTGGGGGGCCAAAGGAGACATGATGATGAAGTATAATCCTGGATGAGATCCTAGGACAGAAAAAGGACATAGGGAGAAACCAGGGACATCTGAATAAAGCATACCTTTAATGGATAATAGTGTATCAGTACTGTTCCACTGGCTGTGACAAACATGCCACATGAACATACAGTGTTAATAATCGGGCATATGGGAACTGTCTGGACTCCCCTTGCAACTTTCCTGTAAATCTAAAACAACCCTAAAATGAAAACTTTACTAACAAATGCTAGCAGAATTTTTTTTTCATTCCAGAATTAAATCTGCCTCAATGTAGGCTCTTAATAATATTATCGATGACAAAACTGCCTAGAATGCCAACGTTTTAATACACTGAACCTTTTCAGTCCCTAAAGCTGAGGACCAGGCTACCTTCTCTCTCTCTCTTTTTTATTGTGAAAGAAAGTTTAAAAAGCCACAGTCAGGACCCTCCAAATTCATGTCCACCCAGAACCTCAGAATGTGACCTTATTAGGAAATGGGGTCTTTGAAGATGTAATTGGTTGAGATGAGGTCATACTGGATTCGGGCGGCCCCTAAAGCCAATGGCTGGGGTCCGTATAAGAAGCCCACGTGAAGACGCACGGGAGGAGCTCGCCGGAGGCAGAGCCTACAGTGATGCGGCCTCTAGCCCAGGACGGCCAGCAGCCGTGGAGGCCGGGCGACATGCGACACGCATGGAACAGTTTCTCCCTCAGAGTCTCCAGGAGGAACCAGCCCTGTCAGCACCCTGATTTCAGCCCCGGGAGACTGATTCCAGACTTCCAGGTCTTCAGAAGTGCGAGGGATTCAGTTTCTGTGGTTTGTGCTAATCTGTCGAGGTGGCCCCAGGCAGCAGACACAGTGCACACATCAGCTTGCTGGGCGTCTGTCTTTCATTCCACTGTTACTCTTGTCAGCATCTCCAGCAGAAGGTTTTTGGTTCTATTCATTCATTCTCTGACCTGTTCATTAATGGAAACCTCTGGTCCTAATGTTCTTCAATGATGGTCTCCAATGGCCCCACCAAGTACAGGCCACCAGAACCAACCGGAGTGCCTGGCGGAGGGCAGAGTGCTAACGACGTGAAACGCACCATCTTGTCCAGTTGGGACAACACGTCTGGTCTGGTCCACTTCACATTCAGCCTAGAGGCGCGGGGAGAGGACCACGTCCCGACTCCCAGGCCACCGCGCCTCCAGGCCACTCGCTGTCATCTTGCTCTTTTACAACCTCAGTGATGGGAGCTCATTCTCTCCCAGTTGTCTTTCTCCCGCCACCCACCCAGGCTCTTCAACATCCAGGCCCCCCACCCCCGACACAAACCACAAACAAGCAGATCCTGCCTCATTCCACCTCCTTGGCTTGTTTCCGTGCAGCAGAATCCCCTGGAAGATGGGTTAAAATACAGATTGCTGGGCCTCACCCTGATTCAGGAGGTCTGGGGCGGAACCTGAGATGCTACCTTTGTAAGCAGTTCCCAGGTTGGAGCTGCTGCTGCTCCGGGGACCTTGAGAACCACTGGTCTGTGCCGTCCTCCGGCTTCGAAGGGCCTCACGCCATGAGTCCCGCCCCGCCGAGCTGGCGGTCTCTGAGCCTCCACCACGTGTCAGCCTGTGCCGCGCCATTTAGTGCCTGTTCACTCACTGTTGTTTCAGGCGGGCCAGTCTTGCCTCCACAGTCAGAGTCGCGGCAGACACTGTGCTGAGGGGGGCGTCACCACTGTCACTCTCACGGTGCCTGGAGTGGACTGGACTCCACACGTAGCCCCAGGCTTACAGCCCCATCTCTTGGGCTGATGGCAGCACGGCGTGGAAGGAGTCGGGCAGTGGGTACTCTGACCTCACTCTCGCCTCCTTCCAGACCCCGGCTGGGGCTCCCCCCATCACTGGAGCAGAGGGCGATGGGTGGTGGGTACCATCCATACAGGTCAGCCTCCGGGCCAGAGAGCTGGCTGGAGGAGGGTAAAGAATTACCTGGAGGGGCCAATGGAAGACACCTGGTCTCCACTCCTGTCCTGCTCCTGGGCCAGAACCTGCCTCCCCCCAAGCCCACACACATGTGCCCAACAAACCAGGCTGGGCGAGCCTCCTGTGCCCACACAGTCCTCAGTCTGCCGCTGTCACCACACTATCTATTCCCGTCCACTCCACTACCTGGAGGCCCCATGAAGGCAGCACCTGCTCCGATGCCGACACAGAAGGCATTCGACACGCATGTGGTGATCAGACAGCACTAAATTTTGAGAACAAAACCCCCGCTTCCAAAAAAGGCACTGTGTCGTCACTTCCGAGACACTGTTAAGTTTTTCATTTTTCCTTGGGTCATAATTTCAAAATTCTGTCTCATAATAATCTAGTATCATCCTTCTCCCTCAAAAGGAAACGGGATGTTTAGAGCCCATGAAAGGAACATCACTGTTTGCTGCATGGCTTCTCAGAGGGCCTCGTAAACCTTACACACTCAACTCTAATAGACTAGCAGCAAAAACCAATGGAATCATTAAAGTTGTGATGAGAAATCATGAAAAAAAAAATAGAGAACATGGAGAGGAGGACGGGGAGGAGGCAAGGGGACATGGCAGCCACTCGGGTGACAAGGAAGTTGGAAAGCTTCCCTACCTGCAAGATCCAGTCCCTGCTACATCTCTGTTTTGGCAATAGCCTTGGCTTTTTGTCACCACTGGCTTCTTAAATTGCATCACAACCACGCCAATGTGCTTGCTAAATCCCTATTTTGACAGGACATCATATCAAGTTTCTTCCATGTTTCCATACCTAAACACAGTAAGCCATTCCAGGAAAAAATGCTGTCACCATGAAGAAAGGTTTTGCAAGAAAAAAAAAAATCTCCTAATGTCCAATCTCAACAGGTACCAGCCTGGGTCAGGAGGACAGCAGGACACAAGAGCAGCTCTGATGAGTCACTGCAGACAAGTGATCTTGAGAACTGCAGAGAAGAAACTGCACCAGAGAAGGTTCAGACACCATTTCCTGCTCATCGGTTGCTAAGATAAATGAATCCCTGGCTTCAAGATACGACACTGAGATATGAGACATTCTCTGGTTCACAAAAGCTTTTTTTTTTTTTTTAAATAACATTTTAATTGTTCCTAGGGGCAACACACAGAGACACAGCACTAAAAGAATTTCTCAGCTAAAAGGAGAGTGAGTGATAGATGGTGTGTGTTTAGGACGCATTCATTGGAAGGGGTATCAGGATGGCTGGGACCCCAAATCTCAGGGGAGACCAAGAAGCACAGAGGGATAAAAGGGCCAAGAGTCTGCAGTCTGCCAGGACTGGCTCCCTCCCAACTCGGCCTTCCTATGTAGCATCGGAGAAGTCACCTTTCTAAGCCACGGCTTCTTCGTAAAACAGGAGAACGGTGCCCACCTTGCAGGGCTGCTGTGAGGGTCAGGAAGGAGGAGCGGCACGTTGCTGGCACATGCCTGCACGCAGCAGCCCAGCGGAGGTGGCAGCTGTTAGCCCACGGCTACAGCCGGATGATGAAATGTCTTGTTTTGGATACCCGGGTGCACTCCAGTATCCTAACTGCAATGTGAGAAGAATTCAGTGCAGGATTTCAGTTACAATCAAAGGTGCCTGCGGCAGACTCGGGTCTCGTGAGCGCCCACGCTGCATCCTGCATGACAGGGAGGGGTGGAGGGAGGCCCCAGACAGTTCTCACCCGAAACACAGTGGCTTTGGTACTAGTGCCCAGGCGCAGTGAGGGGGCAGGAGAGTGTGGAAGGGGCTCAGGTCCGGGAGTGGGGACCAGGCACTAGGGCCAGGGCAGCTCCAACAGTCAGTGTGACCGCAGGCAAGACCCTCTGGGCCGCACTTTCCTAACCTGTAAGGTAAAGACTGGTCCACAAACGCCCTAAGGATGGCTCTTCCTGCTCTGAAATCAGGATCCCGATTCATGGGGCAGAGTGGTGGGAAAAGCACCATACAAGTTTCTCTGTGCCTTTTCCACTTTCCTCTGAAAGTCTCTAACAAAGCTATTCAGAATCTCAGGTCTAAAACATTTGTAACTACGCCTGAAATGAAAACGTTTTCATCTTTCTAAACAGGAGAAATGGAACTCCCAGGTTTCCATGAAGTACTATCCATGATAATATATTTTCAGAACTGTAGTTGACGTAAATATTGACATTTAACTGCAGGTAGTCACATCTACCAACGCTTATTATTATGATAGTTACAATCTAAAGACCAAGATACCCTTTCAACCTACACCACATTCATAACTCAATGTACAATATCTGATAAGCAAAACGTTCCATTAGGTTTCAAAATAAATTTAACTATGCAAAGCATGACTAAGTATGTGATTGTGTGTAGAAATCCCAAGTTTAATTTTAGCATATCTGACCATTACAAACTTAAAATTCCTAGTAACCTACTTCAGAATTTAAAAGATGCCCATATTTGGAATTGGAGAAGGCAACCTGCTTTTGCTAAATTGTAAGACAAAGTAGATAACTACCTAAGTGCTGGGAAAGACTCCTGCCACTAACAGCCAGCAACATTCCAGATGCATTTATCCTTTGATCCAGCAATCCCACTTCCAAGAATCTATCCTAAAAATATATGGGCAAAAATTAAAAATGCCATATGCACAGGGCCAATTCTTTGTAAAAGAAAAGGCCACCAGCAGGGCGTGGCATATGCCCACACCGGGCGCCGTGCCGCTGTGGAAGGAACCAGAAAGATCTCTGGACGCTGCAGTGAGAAGAGCAAAGTGCGAACAGCGTGTAGACAGGCTTGTATCTCCTGGGCCAGAAATCTGAAGACCCACGGCAGATTTAAAATCCTAACTCATTATACAATTTTTAAAAGATTTTGAAATTATCTGAATGCACAGGAATCAAGTTTTAATATACTGTTTGACAGGTAGATAAGGCTGTCCATGGTACCATGTTTGTTTTTTTAAATTCTCAGCCTTGGGTGTAGTGGTGCAAGAATCCTGTAACACTTAAAATTCAATGTATTGGAAATACATACGAGCAGAAAAGATATTAATGAACTGATTGCAAAAAGTCATTTATTAACAACCCAAATGTCTTTAACTGATGAACAGATAAACAAGATGCTGCATTTCCATACAACAGAATATTATTCAGCCACAAAAAGGAATGAAGTACTGACACCTGCTACGATTTGGATGAACCCTGAAGACGTTATGCTGAGTGGGAGAAGACAGTGGCAAAAGGCCACAGACGGCGTGGTTCTGTGTACGAAATGTGCACACCAGTCAAACCCACAGACACATGTAGACAGACGGTCACCAGAGTGGGGGAGGGGCAAGGCGGAACCAAGGCTAATGGGAACACAGTATCTTCCTGGGTGGTAAAAATGTTCTAAAATTAGATTGCGGGACTGGCTGTACCACTTTGTGAACATGCTAAAAACCAATGAATTTTATGTTATGTGAATTATATTTCAACAAGGCTGCTGTAAAAAAAGGCATTTATGAGCCAACTGGGAAAATCTGAATGCTGACTTGATATTACTGTACTGTTCATTTTTAAGCATAATGGTATTTATCAGGATTTTAAAAAGAGAATCATTGTATCTCAAAAAGACATACTGACATAGTTATAGATAAAATGATATGATGTCTTAGATTAGCTTAAAAATAATCCTAATGGGGTGAGGAGAAGTCTCAGGGCAGGCAAGTGGAATAAATAAAACAAAAATGACCACATGTTGATAAATAGTAAAGCTATTAAAAAGGAGGTATGTTTCTTTCTACTTTCATATACATTTACACTTTCATACTATGAAGTTTAAAAACAATCTTTCCTAGCCTCTGAAAAACTGAACGTATCTACTAAACCTTTTCTACAAATCACTAACAAATATCTATCTAAACTGGGGAAGGCAATTAAAAAGGAAAATGGAAAAACTGTAGCACCATTCTGTCTAAAAGCACAAGTTACTTTCTGAAATTAACCAACCTGTAAGTAGAAAGATAAGGAGAAAGCATAGTAGATGAGACAGAGAGGAAAATTGCTAATTTTGGCTAACCAGGATAAAGAACCAAGTTAAATATCCATGCATTTCACTCACTGCAAAGAGCTTAAAAAATTTTAATTTGTTAGTTGCACCTATCTAATAAAATTTGTGAAGGGCTGTGTAACACAATCTTTCACACAATTAGATGCTGAATATGACTTATTGTATTTGGGACATTTTGAAAATCAAATTGAACCTTGAAAAAAGAATTCTCATTTCAAGTCATACAGTTATTCATTTCTTAAATAATTTGAATAATGCTAATTTAAATAATACTGCCAAGAGGCATGCCCAGCAAAGCAATACAGAACAGCAGAAAGGACATGCTCAGCCAGGACTTGGGGTCCAGTCCCAGATTTTCTCTAACTAGCTGTGTAAGCTGGGACAAATTATTCAATCTCCCAGAGGCAACCTTCTTATCTGTAAAATGGGCAAAATAATACCTACCTCAGAGGAAGATGGAGAGGTGAAATGAACTAATAAAGCCAAAATCTCTATTGCAAAAGCCAGCACCTACCCAATAAATCAATGGTGGCTACAAGTATTATTTTGACCATCAGGGGTAAGTGTTGATGCAGCAGAGCCTACGAAAGACCATCTGCAGTCTGCTTTCTTTTTTTTTTTTAATTGAAGTACTGTTAGTTACAATGTATCAATTTCTGGTGTACAGCACAGTGTGCCAGTCAAGCATATACATACATATATTTATTTTCATATTTTTTCCATTAAAGGTTATTACAAGATACTGAACATAGTTCCCTGTGCTATACAAAAGACGCTTTTGAAAAATCCATTTTTATATACAGAGGCTAAATTTGCAAATTTCAAATTCCCAAATTTAGCCCTTCCCACCCTCTTTCCCTGGTAACCATAAGATTGTTTACTAAGTCTGTGAGTCTGTTTCTGCTTTGCAGATGAGTTCATAGTGTCCCTTTTTGGTTTTTTAGATTCCACATGTAAGTGATATCATATGGTATTTTTCCTTCTCTTTCTGACTTACTTCCCTTAGAACGACAATCTCCAGGTCCATCCATGTTGCTGCAAATGGCATTATTTTATTCTTTTTTATGGCCGAGTAGTATTCCATTGTATAAATATACCATAACTATGCACCCCAACGTTCATAGCAGCACTATATACAATAGCCAAAACATGGAAGCAACCTAAATGCCTATCAACAGATGACTGGATAAAGAATCTGTGGTGTATTTATACAATGGAATACTACTCTGCAGTCTGCTTTCAACAGCACATGTCGAGACTAGATTCAGAGACCAGGTTTTGATGTTCTGGAACAAAAGGACTGTCTCGCTTGTCAGAATCTCCAGCAGAAGGTTTTGGTTCTATTTATTCGCTCTTTGATCTGTTCATTAATGAGGCTATTAATACAAACACTAGAAAAGTCTGCAAAAGGTGTATTAAAGTTTTTAAAAACACAAACTGCCATGTTACCATCTGAACTCCCAAGTCAAATTTAAAACGAGAAGTAGGAACTGCTGCTGGTTAATGTATAACAAAGCAGACAATCCCCACATACTTGGGAGGATGACTATATTTTTACCTACATTTACATTAAAATCCCATAACAGGCCCCTAGCACTGAAATGGAAATCAGCAGTGCACGTGTACAATGGCTCTACTGTGACTTCAACTCCAAACCGTAATTCCTTGTCTCGTTGAGAACACACGTGAGGCAGCTCCAGACTCTGGACGTTCGCTCTGAGCCCTGCTGGTGACCTCAGTGCAGCAAAGATCAGCTTCGGTGGTTAAAAAAAAAAAAGTCATCTTTAAAACATAAATTCCTTCTGCTTATTAAGGAGTACATACCAAAGAACATTTAGAAACCAAGTAAAAGTATAAAAAAGAAAAAAAATCATCATCCTACCACTCAGAAAAAAACCAAACTTTGGTGTCCTTTCCATTCCTCTTTGCATAGGTTTTTGTCTATTTAGTTGAAACTAGACAACATATCCAGTTTTATATCCGCTTCTGCCTTTTAACGTCATACATCAGCATTCTCCCCATTGTTACCAATAACACAAACATTTAAAAAGATGACCTGGCATTCAGTGATACAAAGTGCCACTGTTTCTGGCCATGTCCCTATTGCCTGCTCTTCCTCTACTGTTTCCTACACAATTTGTCTCCAATGTGCATAATTCTGCAATGAACTCCTTTATCTATCAAGCATTTTTCTGTATTTACACTCACAACAGCAACATACAAGGGGGTCTGTTCACTGCATTCTGTGCCCCCACTCTAACCACGACACTGAAAAAACTTTAACATTAGCAAGAAATTTAAGAATGTATGCCTCCATAAACTATTTTAAACTCTTCTCTGCTATATGGTAGCCCAAGCCGAGCGTAATTAAAACATTCTAAATCTTCCTATTTGAAAGTGAACCCCACATGAAAAAAGCAAACTCTGCAGGCTGAAGTTCTCTGGGTAAGATGCCTGACCCAGTGACCAGCTTTTACTTTTTTTAAGAAACGACAGGAGCAAAAGGAAAAGAGGACAGCAAAGTTTGGGGAGCTTGGGTGGAGAATGAGTGAATCCTAAGACCCAGGGCTGTGCCACTGGGTTAACAAGAGTTGGATAATTAGTACAAAAGGCCAGCCCTGGGGACAGGAGAATGTTGCCAAGAAAAACTGGAACCTGAGATGTCACTCCCTCTATATAAACCGTTATGTTCACAGGCCCAGCATTTTCTGGGGTTGGCCACAATCTTTCCTCTGTCTTGGGAAGCCTTGAACTTGGTCTCTTAGTGAATTTTCACAAGACTGCAGTTCTCATTGGTGTCACATGAAGAATGAGAAAGTCAAAGCTTACAGGTAACGATACCTCTCTTCAAATAAGTGAAGTACCGTCATGGAAAGGAATGAGAATTATTATCCACGGTCTCACAGGCAATACTGAGGCTAATGAGCGGAAGCTGAGCTCTAACAGGTCAGGATAGCTACGGCGCAGGTGTGCCACGCACCACATACTTCCTTCGAGCTGCACACCAAACACTCGCTCCTTCCAAGTCGGCCTGTTTCTTTGTAGCACAGCCATGCCTTTCACTGGGCAAACAGCACAAAGATGTGCGCTGGAATCTCAAAACACTGAGCCCTAGGCTTCTGACATTTGGGGAAAAAAATCACTTAAAATATTTAAAAACTAGAATGCCATGTGTCCAGGTTACTTCTAGTCTGTATTAGGATAGCAAGCAGAAAGAATGTAAAATGACCATAATAATGTGGCCTTCAAAAACCAAAATAAAGAAGATGTGGTGTGTATATACATATACAATGGAATACTACTCAGCCATAAAAAAGAATGAAATACTTCCATTTGCAGCAACACGGATGGACCTAGAGATTATCATACTGTGTGAAGTCAGTCAGACAGAGGAAGTCAAATATTGTATGATATCACTTATATGTGGAATCTAAAGAATAAAATGACACAAATGAGCTTATTTACAAAACAGAAAGAGACTCACTGACATAGAACACAAACTTATGGTGACCAAAAGGGAAAGGGGGTGGGAGGGATAAATTCAAACTTCTATATACAGAATGGATAAACAACAAGGTCCTACAGTCTAGCACAGAGAACTACATTCAACAGCTTGTAATGGCCTACAATGACAAAGAGTAAGAAAAAGAATATATATATATGTACAATTGAATCACGATGCTGTACACCAGAAATCAATACAACATGTAAACCAACTAGACTTCAATTTAAAATAAAACAAAGGAGGTTTGTTTAAAATCCGCTTTGTCTAAATATCCCCCAACTGAACTCCGGCTGCGGAGTGCCGGCTGTCCAGGTAGAGGTGTGAACACGGGTGCCAACACAGCTCCGTCTGAAAGGGAAGCAGCCCCTCCAGAGCTGCTGATGGCACCGCCCCCCGCTGCCCCCTCATCCTCTAAGGCACTGCACACGGAATGGGGAAAACCGGAGCCTCCCCCACAGGGCCGGCCACTCACCAGCCTTCTCATGAGCTCTTTCTACTTCTTGGTGTGACTTTGGCTGTCACGCTGTGGTTTGTTTTCACTTTGGAAAAGAACGTTACAAAGAAACATCAGACTTACCTATGAAAGACATCAGAAGAAGTTCTGAAAAAGCAAACTTCACTCTTCATCAAGAAAATAAAACTCCCGGGCAGGCTCCTTGTATTACTTTTTGCCCTAATTTTCTAAAAATAGAAGTTTTCAAAGTCTGAAGTTTCACATAAAGCAACGACTTCAAACGTACCCTTCAGGATACAGCAGTCATCGGGTTTATTTTTGGAAAGCTGAGTAGCTCAAGAATACCTAGAATAACCTGGTTTCTATTTAAACTATCCTCATCGCTTTGTAACTTAGGAGAAAAAAGATTATTTAAAAGGATTATTCCAAATGCAGACATGACCCAGCATGTACGTCTCGCAGGAGCTGGTGGTAATTACCCTGAAGGACAAAGAAACAGATTTCTTTCCAAAGACATGTGAAAATGGGTCCAAGTATTGGACAAAAAACTGACACATGCAACATCGTTCAGGACCTTCTCCTGACTCCAAGGGAACTACAATAACTGTGAAATAATTTGTTAAATCCAAACAAAACAAGAAAGTTAACTTTAAAGGGACATTTGCATGCTGCAGACTCAAAATGTTTTAACCAAAGGGACATTACAGCCAAGAGGAACTGTGTTTTCTAGAGTGAGCCAGGAGGAGAAGTGATTCTGGCAAAAGCTGAGCAATGCATGTCGGTGGAGAGTAGATGGCGGGGTTCTAACCAGCAGGACAGAAGCTTTTACGAGGTGTTTTATTTCCAAAATTGTAAGAAGACTGTCACTACTAAGTTACTTAAAACGCAAATACTGCTTTTTGTTTTGTTCCCAGGCACCACTGGGAAATGAAATGGTGACTTAAATTTGCTAGAAATCCACTATTTACAGGTATAGAATTCTGTCACAGGCTATGTGCTCCTGTTCAGAAGAGAAAGGATTTTGTTTTTAAAGAGGAGGCTTTGCCCTGGAGGAGCTTACTAACTAGAAGCCGGGAGGGGAGGGGAAATAGGAATAAGCTTCAGGGTCCTGAGCAAATCAGGGAAGGGCTTGTCCCCTCAGTGCCCCAGTCCTTGGCTCAGAGCTTCATTCGTGGCACGTGATCAAGTATGTGTCTGCTGTGCGGAAATGGATGACAGTGTAAACTGAGGACAGAGAGAGAGATGAGCTGTCAAAGTTTCAAGGCAGAACAGCCTCCAAAGGGGCCCAAAGAATTGTGTTTATTTTTGGAGTTTCGTTTTGCAAGCTCTCTCTATCCCAGAGAGTCTGGATAGACAAGTGTCCTCGGTCCATTGTGGACGTTCCTTCCTTGACTCACCTACCGCTGAGCAACCCCTGGGCCACACAATTCACCGGCGTCCCGCAGAAAAACACTGTCTCACTGTGTGCGATGATTTTGACACTCCTAAGACCGCTTCCCTGTTTTTCTAAACTTGAGTTCTCCACAAATATTAAGTGTGCAACGTGTCTGCTGGAGCAAGAATCCACAACAAGCCCCGCTCCACTGCTGCTCCTGCCCCTCTCGAGCGCTCACCTTTGGTAGGTCCTTTCCTGTTGAGCACGGCCTGCTGCTCCTCGGTGATGTTCAGCCGCCGGACCACGTCGGCCAGGGCCGACTTGAGCAGCTGGATGTCGTCTTCCTGCATCTGGACTCGCTGCTCCAGGGAGGCAATGCGGTCTGTGACCTCCATGCTACTGGCAGCAGAAGCGCTGTCATCTAGACCGGGGGAAAGGAACAGGTGAGTCTCAAACGCTCCCCGGAGAAATCAGACCACGAAACATAGGGCACTGCTATAACATGATAACAATGCTCGTAGGCAGAAATCACATGCGATCTTTTATTAGGCACAACTGCAGTGCTTCATTCTGCTATAGTCTTTTCATTCTCTATGTTTGTGCTTTTTGTTTTTAAACTGTGGTTTTAATTGCCATATTTTGCTAGATGCAGGCCAACTCCTTTTCTATGACACCAGAGAACCTCAGAAGTAGAGAGGATATTAGCATACATCTATTCAACTTCTCACATGTTGCAGAAATCCACTGCATGGTCTTCTAACGTTTGTTTCAACAAAGCTAACTGGCAGGTCGGTCAGATAATTGTAAGGCCAAACTACTCACCAGTCAGGACTTTTAAGGATTGGCTACTAGGCAATAGTAGTGGTCAAACCTGTTTGGCAAGCACACCCTTAGAGCTAGAATCATCCTAGGTCCTTGCACAGAATCACTAACTCCAGGTCTGTATCAAGGTCCACCGGGGCCCTCCATGAGGTTCCTGGCTTCTCCAACCTCATTCTACCTCCTTCTTCCCTTCCCTTCCCTTCCTTTCCCGTGCCCCAGCCACACTGTCCTTTCTCTCCTACCTTAGGGATTTGCCATCTGCTGTTGCCTTTGCTTGAAGAATTTCTCAACCAACTTTTTGCATAACCAAGTCCTTCTTTTGGTCTCAACTCAAACAGAAGATTTTTTTCAGAGAACCTTGCTATATAACCTTCCCTGAAGTTGTTCCTTTCAATCATATCCACCTTATTTCTTTCTTTCATAGCTTTACCCTGAACTGTAACCATCTTGCTTGTTTGCTTTTGTCTGTGTCTCCCAACTAAAATGTAAGCATCATGCACATGCAGCCCACTGTTCACAGCAGGGCTATTTACAACAGCCAACGTGGACGTAGCGTATGTGTCCACTGACAGATGATTGCACAGGGAAGTTGTGTTTTTCATACACACATTCACACATACACATATACACCATGGAACACCACTCAGCCATAAAAAAAGAATAAAATAATGCCATTTACAGCAATACGGATGGACCTGGAGATTGTCATGCTAAGTGACATAAGTCAGACAGAGAAAGAAAAATACCACATGATATCACTTATATGTGAAATCTAAAAAAATGAGACAAATGAACTTATTTACAAAATAGAAACTGACTCACAGACATAGAAAATAAACTTATGGTTACTGGGGGGAAAGAAAGGGTGGAGGGATAAATTGGGGTTTGGGATTTGCAGATACTATATATAAAACAGATAAACAACAAGGTCCTACTGTAGAGCACAGAGAAGTACATTCAATAACTTGTAATAGCCTATAATGAAAAAGAATATGAAAAGGAATATATATGTCTATGTATAATTGAACCACTGTGCTGTACACTAGAAATTAACACAACATTATAAACCCACCATACTTCAATTAAGAAAAAATGCAAGCATCGTGGAATCACTTCTGCTTCCGGGTATGATGGACCCCTACTGGACAACACCCCTCTGTAGAAAGTAACTGTTAGGCCTGGAAATTACACAGACAACAGCAGAAGGTACCAGAGAGTGGACACAGGCATATACACCCTGGCGGGAGTTTACACCCCCTTGGGGGAGCACAGATGGGGAACTGTACAAGGAAACTCCCCTTTTCATGGCTTTCAGCCTAGGGCTAAGTGGTGCACATGATGGGGGCAAGGACATGTGGAAACCTTGCAGTCTTCTTATCCTTGAAAAAACACAAAGTGAAGTCTGAAAACTGTGAACACTGAAGAGAGTGGGGAAATCACAGAAGGAGAAAAGCTAGAGAGGGGGTCCCCTAACTCTGTCTCTTTATATCTCTGGCTGATCAGTAAATCACACATACACAGAACAGGCTCAGAACAGAGTTTACAGTTCAAGCTTAACCCAGAAAAGTACCCACTGAGACAAAGAAACAAGATTCATCAGAGAAAAATAACAGACTACAAAATCTCCACAACTTAACATTCATAATGTCCAGGATACAATTCAAAATTACTAACATACTAAGGATCAAGAAATGGAAGACAGTCCCAAGAGAAAAGACAGTTAGTCTGTCCAACTCCAAAATGAACGAAGCGCTGGAACCAATGGAGAAGGAATTTAAAATGGGTATCATGACTATCTTTTATATGTAAAAGGGTTTTTTTTTCAGTGAATGAAAATTCCAGAGAGGAATGGGAAGTACTGGCAAAAAAATAGAAATAAAAAATGAACTGAATGGAAATTGTACAACTGAAAATTCTGACATTAAAAAAATTCACTAAATGGAATTAACAGATATGACGAAGGGAAAACTAAGTAAATCTGAAGACAGATAAACAGGAACACAGAGGTAAAAATGAACAGAGTCTTGGGGACTTGTTAAGACAGTCTTAAACAGTCGAACATACATTTAATTAGAATATAAAAAGAGAGAGAGAATAGGACAGAAGAGATATCTGAAAAATAATGGCCTTAAATATCACAAATTCAGTAAAGGACAGAAATGTAAAAATGCTAAACAAAAACCAATCAAAATAAACACAAAGAAGACCACTCCAAGTATATCATAATCAAACTGTTAAAAACCAAAGATAAAGTACACATATTGAAAACAGCAAGAGAAAAATGACATATTATATACAAGGAACAATAATCTGATTAACAGCTGGTCATCATAAACCATGGAGACCACAAGAAAATGAAGTGACATCTTTAAAGTACTGAATGAAAAAAAAAATCAATCCAGAATTCTATATCCTGCAAAAGTATCCTCCAAGAATGAAGGCAACATAAAGCATTTTTCAGATAAATAAAAACTGACTTTATCACCAGCAGATCTGCATTACAAGAACCTAAAAGAAGTTCTTCAGAGTAAAGGGAAATTACATAAGATGAAAATTCAGACCCTCAGAAAAGAATGAAGACCACTGGAATTGATTAATATCTGAATGAGCAAGACTTTCTTCTTTTTGCATTTTTCTTTTAGTGTTCTTTTAAACCTATAAACTTTTAAGACAAAAATTATAACACTGTCTTATACTACTTTTAAGGTACATGTTTTGAATACATATAACAACCATAACATGGAGGATGGGGAGGATATGGATCTATAAGGTTGTAAGACTTTAATATTGTACATGAAGGATACACTGTTAACTGGAAGTGCTCTATGAAAAGGTAAAGACGTACACTGTAACCCTTCGGGAACTACTAGGGAATAATGCAGAGAAGTAGAGCCAAAACAACCAAGAGAAAAATTAAACCGAAATTCTGTATTCAAATAATCCAAAAGAGGAAAGGAAAAGATGAACAGAAGAACAACAACAAAAAAGAGAAAAGTAGAAAACAAAAATAAAATAGTAAATCCAAACCTAACATAGCCATAATTATATTAAATGTTACATTAAAGCAATAATTGCATTAGCCACATCAATTAAAAGGCAGAAAATGTCAGGAAAAAAAGTAAGACTCAACTATATACTGACTGTAGGACACACACTTTAAATACAAAGACACAGTCTGAGAGTAAATGAATGGAAAAAAAGATACAGCATGCAAACAGTAAGCATAAGGAGGCTGCAGTGGCAATATTAATATCAGATAAAATAGATGTCAAGTAAAATGTATTACCAGCTATAAAGAAGGACATTTCATAATGAAAAATGTGTTAACTTATCAGAAAGACAATCATAAATAGAGCTTTAAAATGTATGAAACAAAAATTGATAGAATTAAAGTGAGAAATAGACAATTCTATAATTATTCTTGAATATTTTAACACCCCTCTCTCAGCAACTGATGGGACAATTAATAAAAAGAAATCTGTAAAGATGGAAGATCTGAACAACATTATAAACCACTTTGACTTAATTGGTACATATAGGAAACTACAGCTAACAATAGCAGTGTACATGGAATATTTACCAAGACATATATTCTGGGCCATAAAAAAGACCTGAATAAACCTAAAGATTGAAAGAATATGTTCTCTGACCAGAGTAGTAATAAATTAGAAGTCAAAAACAATAAGAGAATAAGAAAACCCCCCAAATATTTAGAAATTAGGCAACATACTTCTAAATAATTATGAGATCAAAGAAGACATCACAGGAGACACTAGAAGACATTTTTACTTGAATGACAATGAAAATGTAAATACCAAAATGTATGGGCTGCAGATAATGCAGGTCTTTGAGGAAAATTAATAGCTTCTAAATCTCTTTATTAGAGAGAGGATTCTCAAATCAATGATTCTCAACTGTCATACTAAGTAACTAGAAAAAGAGTATATTAAACCCAAATTAACCAAAGGAAGAGAAAGAACACAGAGCAGAAAGCAATGGAATAAAACATGAACAAACAATGAAGAACATCAATGAAATCAGAAGTTACTCCTTTAAACCATCAATGAAGTGTATGCTCCATGAAAGCCAGGATTTTTTTCTGCTGGTTCACTTGTCTGTTTCCAATATGTAATACACAGTAAGAACTCCATAAATATTTGGTAAGTGAATGAATAAATCAGTAAATGGGAGCATCATCAAATTAGTTGCTGGGAATATAAAAACGCTTGATTCACACAGTTATCCTTAAGAACCTCTCTTTGTAGTGGAAAAGACACATGTCCACAAATTTCTAAAACAATTTGATAAGTTATACATTTGAGAAATAAAGTGGTAAATGAACATAGAGAGAAATATTAACTGTATTTGGAAAAACAGAAGAAAGTAGGGGTTGACCTTGAAGGTTAAAAAATTTACAAGGGGAAAAAGCAAGAAGAATGGTGTTCCAGGAAAAGGAAACAATCTAAACAAAACATGAGAACATGAAAGCATAAGGAATATGCAGGTAACTGTGGTCTTTGAAACTAAAATCTATCATCTTGTAACTTCTACTTACTGGATGGAATTCTGTCTTTCCCTTAAATTCAAACTCCGCCAACTTTCTATGTAACATAATTGTATCATACACAAACATGTTTCTCAAATGTGTCAATGGAACTTCTGAGGAAGACTAACAGGTATTAAATATCTGATAACCCAGAGAGCTTATGAAGTACTCACATACATTTAAAATTGTTAAGCTCTTATGAAGGTATTATATGCATGTGTGTGTGTGTACACACACACACACACACACAGAGAGAGAGAGACAGAGACAGACAGACAGACAGATTAAGCCTTTAAAAAATATATCATAGACATATCTCCTTAAAAAAATCTGTGAGGCAAGAACTTGCCAATACCCTTGTCTCACACTCCTCCCCTTCCTAGAACAGGACACTCTACTGTTTACACTACTAACATAGGATTTTCACCATTTCAGCCAGGAATACTGGTGGGTATGTGGGTGTGCCCTTTTTCTCTGTCTCTCCCTTATGTGACTGAGACATAAACAGAACTTAACAAACCCAGCAAAGAGAAAACAAATAACCTGATTAAAAAGTAGGGAAACGTGGCGGGGAGCGTATAGCTCAGCAGTAGAGTGCATGCTTAGCAGGCACAAGGTCCTGAGGTCAATCCCCAGTGCCTTCATTAGATAAATAAATAAACTGAATTACTGCCCCCCCCCTTTGGTGGGTGGGGAGGCAAAAGACTCAAATAGACACTTCACTAAAGAGGATATACAGATGACAAACAGGCATATTCTCGAAAAGATGTCAACATCATTAGCCATGAGGGAAATGCAAACTAAACTCACAAAGACATACTGCTAGACACCGATGAGAGTGGTTTAAATACAACATATTGACAAAACTCTCCTGCACTGCTGATGGGCACGGAAAACGGTACAGTCACTCTGGAAAACAAATGCAGTTACCAAGTGCTCTAGCAATCCCTAGGCACGTACTCTGGAGAGATGCACTCACATTCGTACAAAGCCTGTACGCCAGCGTTTATAGTGGTTCAACTCACACTTGGTGAAAACTGGAAACAGCTCAAATGTGCTTCAATGGTGAGTAGACGAGCTGGTCCACCCAGAGAGTGGAATCCTTCTCAGTAATAAAAGGGAACAAACTATTGAGACACGCAACGGTTTGACGGATCTCAAGGGCATTACGCTGAGTGAGGAAAGCTAGTCTCAGAAGGTTACACACTGCGCAATCCCATTTACATGATATTCTCTAAAGACAAAACCAGAGTAAAGGAGAACAGATAGGTGGTCGGCAAGGGCTGGGGAAGGGGCCCAGCACAGGGGAGTTCGGGGGGGTGACGGAAATGTCCTGTCCTGATGGTGGTGGTAGTTACGTGAATCTATCTGTGTTAAAATACATAGAATTGTCTCCAAAAAAGCAGTTTTGCTGAACGTTAACAAATAAAATGACTTTCAGAGAGTTCAAGTGAGATACAGTCTTCCCACTGGCTTTGTCAGTTAGAGGTTATTATTTTTGCCTGTTGAAGTTGGTTGCTTTTATACCATAAGATCTCAGCAAAGAAATATTTCAGTGCAAACTTCATACTTGCTGCTCATTGGAAAGAGACCATCCTTAAGTTCTATGTAAATTCTTGTGGATTCTGTGGGGTTTCTCCATTTGTCATTTGATCTGGAAGGGAAAGCGTGAAGGTCCCAGTTCACGATGTCAAGCCAATTGGAAGGGAGAAGTGGGGAGGATAAAAAGGCATTTTATATCTGTCTTCCCTCCGAGGAGCAATTAAAGAGCTGACTAGAGTCTTCAGTCTGTGTAACAACGGTTGGGGGGAGCCTGGGTCACTGCAGACCTACCCAGGCAGAGGCAAGAGGTTGGGAGGGGTTCACCTGAGCTGGGAGAAGGAACAGCAGAGCTCAGTCAGCGTGGCAAGGAGCTCACAGAACCAGAATATACTCCAGTCATTAAAAGCATGAACTGTGAAGTCAAGCTTCCCAGGTTCAAACTGCAGCCCTACTGCTTGCTACCCGTGTGACGCAGGACACTATTTAATCGCTTCATGTCTGTCTCCCCATTTGTAAAATACGGACAACAGCAGTTACGGACCTCGTAGGGCTGCTGTCATATCGGAGTTATCCTAGACAGCACTTGGGATATATTTTTGCATATGTGTAAATGTTCTATAAATGTAGCTATAAGTAAACTATTGTCATTATTATTATTACTGATAAAAATTACCAAAGTAAGTTCAACTTCAATATTTCCCTCAAAATTCCTATGTTGTTCAAACACTGTTACACAAAATGGCACTGAAAAGGTAATTAGAAATTAGTGCTTTATTAATAATATGTTTTCTAAGTCATAAAATAATCTGGCATAGAGAATCTTGCATTCCTCTGTACCTCAGACAGCAGCTTTGAGAGCGGGCGCACGCGCTCGTCGTGAGGACCGGAGCGCACTGACCGTGGCGGCCGGAGCAGCACTGGAACGGAGGAGGTGGGCCCCTATCGTCCAGCCTTGCACTTTCAGATCAAGATTATCTAACCTACCAAGTAAGACAAGGCAGGCCTGCTCTACGTTATAAAAACTTATGATGCAAAACAGCATCCCTGTGGCCTCGGTTTGCTCTACAGATAGCTTTAATAAAACTGCATAAATCAGATTCTGTTTTAATTCCATTGCCAAGTTTGTATAGGAAAAAGTCTGATTTTAATATTTTACCAAAAAGGCCCTTTCAAAATCCAAAAAACAAAACTTCAACCACCTCAATTTTCTGCCTTCAAATACAAGTGATTAAAAACTGGACTGTCTGAATAATGCCATTTGCAGCAACATGGATGGACCCGGAGATCCTCATACTCAGTGAAGCCAGAAAGAGAAGGAAAAATGCCATATGATATCACTTATATATGGAATCTTAAAAAAAAAAAAAAAAAAGACACAAATGAACATATTTACAAAACAGAAACAGACTCACAGACACAGAAAACAAACTTATGGTTACCGGGGGGAAAGCGAGGGGAGGGATACGTTGAGAGTTTGGGATTTGCAGATACTAACTAATATATACAAAACAGATAAACAACAAGGTCCTGTTGTACAGCACAGGGAACTATATTCAATATTTTGTAATAACCTATAACGAAAAAGAATATGAAAAGGAATATGTGTATGTATAACTGAAACACCATGCTGTACACCAGAAATTAACACATTGTAATACTATAATGTGTAATTGCTCTACTTCAATTAAAAAAATTTTTTTTAAACCCTGAAATGTCTGACCTGCTTAGGAGAACCTCCATTTTGAGATTAGCTGAAGTTCTCCCTGTGACATAATCCTAGTGCTTATCAAATCCTGCCAGAACCACTCATTTAACCTGTAACGGGCTGTCTTACTTCTGCTTCTGCAGGTAATTACTCCCGAGCATAGACCGGAGGCTTCTTGGCAGCAGTGTGAGCTGTCCGACATTCTTCACCTTCTTATGCACAGAAAAGGCCAGGGTTGTTCAAATGACTTTACATTCCAATTCAGCTGGGAAAGAAACCTGATTAGCATAATGAAAAACAAAACCCAAAGCGTGGTTTAACCGACACAAACCGTTTCCAGCCTCCAAGCGCTGCACAGGATTCCACGGCCCAGGATGGGAGAGTTTATCCGAATTCTACCAGAAGAAACCTCATTAGCCCGGGAACCCAGCCCAAGTAGAACCTTCACAAGTTATTTATTTTAAAGTAGTTTTCATTCCAGCACCTCTAAAACTGATCTGTGGAGGTCATTTAACACAGCGTTAACAAGAGAGCTGCTTGATCTTTTATTCAAAGTTTTCACAGTCTTTGAAGCATCACTGCACTTTGTAGTGTTATGAGAGGTTTGAACAAGATATTCTCTATATTTTTACCTCTTGAGTTTTTTAAACTCCTGTAAGAGCTAGAACTCCTGGCCAGGGCTCCGGCACCTGCTCATTTCCTCGGGAAGACGTGGGGCTCTGTTGACACACGGCAGGTTGGGTGTCTCTTTATCTCAGTGTCAGGTAACTATCTCTCAGATGAGATCGCAGTATGGGCAGGGGAGCAGACAAGATTTAAACTGAGGCAGAACCAGGCCTGCAGTGCACAGGTGCGAGGTCTCAGCTGGCCACCTGCTCTAGAAGACAGTCTGCACCCTCTGCCAGCAGCAGACCTCCCTGGGGCTACAATTTCCAGCCTCATGGCATTTTGTCAAGATCCAAACAGGGCTGAGAAAACCAGTTTTCGGAAAGGCTAATCATTCACGTTACCTGCACTGGACCGTCTGGGGCTTTACAGAGAACAACGTCCTGGGATTCAAATCGGTCTGACCCTTACGAGCTGTGTGACCTTGGCAAACGACTTGACCACTCCAGGGATAGTGTCATAGCCTGTCTCCGAAGGATAAATGTTGATGTATATGAATACCCAATATGATGTTAGCAAACAGGTGCTCAACACAAAAGGTAGTTTAGTATGTCTGTAGTTCATTGCTGTTATATCGTGTATAATAGCAAAGAGCAAACACGGACGTCAGTGAAATCAACATTAACATTGAGTTACAGGACAAATTCTGCAAGGACTGTGCACTGCTTGCCCCATGAGAGAGGCCCAGACTGGAGTAAAAGGTACCATTTCTGTCTCTGGAGCACCTCTGGTCAAGCTGAAGATATGTGACAATAAACTTAAGATGAAGAACAGTTCCCCAAAAGCCCTCTCACGTGACAGCACGTGATCAGTGGCCAAAGGGTGGACCGCGAGTCACCTCCAAGGCTCCATCCTGACTTGACTCTCATGAGGACCTGGCCAAATGCAGGTTTCTTTCTGAGCGATGACATGGGTCCAGGTAGGTACTACATCACCTCTGGTCCCACAGGTAAAAAGATGACCTTGTAGCTCTGCCTCTTCCCTAGATCTTTCTGTAGTTCTTTGTGGCTACGACTTTTAAGTTGAAGTACTGCTTTACAGTAAAAAGTGGCACAAAAAGATCTTCAGGTAACTTGTCTGTTTTAGCCTATTTAGAAAGGCAAGGAAGGTATGCTTTTTCTTCCATTCATATGATTATCTCATTATCTAGAGATAAAAACAGGGATTTTTTTGGGAGGGGGTGGTAATTAGGTTTGTTTATTTATTTATTTTTAGAGGAGGTGCTGGGACCCAGGACCTCGTGCATGCTAACCATGCACTGTACCACTGAGCTGTACCCTCCCCCAAAACACAGGCTTTAAAAATTTTTTTCTTTCTTTTTTAAATTGAGGTATAGTCAGTTTACAATGTTGTGTCAATTTCTGGTGTACAGCACAATGTTTCAGTCATACATGTACACACACATATTCCTTTTCATATTCTCTTTCATTACAGATTACTACAAGATACTGAATATAGGTCCCTGTGCTCTACAGTAGAGCCTTGTTTATCTATTTTATATATAGTAGTTAGTATCTGCGAATCTCCCAATTTATCCCTTCCCACCCCTTTCCCCTCTGGTAGCCATCAGTTTGAAAAACAGGCTCTGGACTCTAAATCTTCTGGTGATATACAGATAACTGCTATTATCTGAGTAATGTTCCTGGAGATCAAAGGGGTCTGTTCATTTTAAAAGGTTAACTTAGAATCTGTCCCCTTTATCTTGAGGTGTTCTCACTTCTTAACTTAATGATATAAACAATCAGGATAGCACCAAAACAGTAACAGCCACCCTTAATTCCCACCCACCGTGCGTCAGGCCCCGTGTCTTGCAGTGCGTTATCTCCAAGCCACACGACAGCCTCTATTTAGATGTCGTCCCCATTTCTGAGACGAGGTTGAAGAAGTTGGGTTTCTCATCCAACTCATCTAAAGTTGTGCTGTAGAAATTGGCAAGCCAAGGGCCAGCCTCCCCCCGTATCCTGTGGTCCATCAAAACAACAAGTATTAATTCCACTGGGACTTGTGTGGTACTAAGTAAAATATACATAGAATTTTTGCGTCATTTTACTGTTTCCAAAATATTAGACAACTGCTATATTTTTAAAAATCCTATGATAAGGTTCTAGTATTTTAGGAACCAATCACGTAAGCAATGAGCACCGACAACCTTTCACTCAATCATTTGTAGACAGACACCCCATGGACAAGCCGGCTTTCTGTATTATGCATTGTTTGCAGAAGTGTTACATCACGTTGTCATGGTCTGAGCCACTGCATCCACTAACAAAAGACACATGGAAACAGGTAGTATGGGGAAGCAACAGCTCCCCTGCCCCTTTCGGTCTGGAGCCCTGCCCTCCTGTCATTCTGCAGGCCTGAACACCACTCCTAGCTGAAGGGCTCCAGCTTATTTTGCTTCTAAGACTCCTGCTTCTCCTTGGATCATCTGGGTCAAGCAGGAACTTCACGTCTTGCTTACCCAGGCTGGACCTGCCACTTGAGCTCTGGCTCTGAAATTCTTGACTTCACAGAAAATTACAAGAACCGACCCTCTCCATCAGTAAACCTGTCTCAACTGACCCTCATGAGCTAATGTTCGCATACTTGACTGTGAAAGACAACAGCCCTTCACTGACACAGAAATGCCACCACTGTCTCCTGAGTAAAGGAGCTTCAGCAGAGCCTCCTGAATCTGGAAGGAAATGGTATCAAGATCCTTTATGAGTCTTGGGCTGTGAACCAGTGGTGCTGGAGACCAGGGAAAACATGTAAGATCACCCAAGAGGTGACACATGACTCGGTTGAACTTAGATGACACAGAGTTTAAGCTAACAAACTTTCCTTTCAATTCAGTGACACGTTACTAAGCATCCTTCTGGGCCAGACCTGCAGCTAACACAGCAACCTTCCTAATCACAGGGCGCTCCGTCTACTAGAGGAGAGACCAACAAACAACCATCCCAGAAATGCAGGGACACAGATGTGGGAGCAATCAGCTCGCACTGCCTCCACCCCGCCCTGTTACATGCTGGGAAACAAGCCGCAGGAGATGTGTTATGAGGACCAGACAAACCTAGAACAAAACACAGTGAAGGAGGGAGACCAGGATTTGGGGTGAGCTACTGGGTTTCAATTAGCGCAGAAGAGGAAGAATAAAAACAATCACTTACAGAAAGAACAGCCTTGAAATCCTCTAGCTGCATATTAGGAAATGTGTTGATTACTTTACTTTGAAATATGTTCTAATTTCATTTTGCCTAACCGTGGTTACCAAGCCGACAAAGACTTCCCAAGGAGCCTTGAGATTTCTTGAGATCCTCAGAATGTTTACTTAATACTTTAATTATTTTTAATATTATACATGCTTACTCCCACACACACACACACACACAAAGCCACGTGTGATGCACACACACACACACACACACGTGCAAGCACACACCCTCCTACTTTTGCCGAAGTAATTCTGTTTCTTGTTTCTGTCAGAAACTAAAAGACCTAGGTACTGTAACGTTGTTCATATCTTCTCCCCCCACTTCAGTAACTCAAACAAGAGATGCTACAGCTGAGCAGAGGAGAAACTCCCCAAACTGTGTCAAGTGATCTGCTCTAAAACTTGACCTTTGCTCTGAAGTTCAGAAGCACCAGTGGCCCTGAGGCAGGAAAGGCACATCCAGTCTCTGGGATAGCTGGGATGAGGGAGAGGGGAGGGGAGGAGGAGGGAAAGAGGACAGGGGAGGGAGAGGGAAGAGGGAGAGGAGAGGAGAGGAGAAGAAAAAAGACTAAAGCTTTGTAATAACACTCCCAGCCAGTCATGCAGGATCACCAAATCCTCACCATAAAAGGAGAGATTAAAATTATGGAGGTGGGGAAGGGGAGAGCACACAGAATAATGAGCATAAGGGTGCAACTTGATAAAGATCTAAAACTGTAGTCTAAATTTCTATTCCACATGGAGAGGACTGCAACAGACACACGTCACACTGCCTGCACACTTCTCGACAAGACGTCCTCAGTCCATAAGCAACTTAACCAAAAATATCTACAAAGGTAGCTTTAATATATTTTAATTTGCTACAATGGTTTTAAACCCTTTCAGCAAAAAGAATAAAGTATAAGCTATCCTTATCTTATTTTTTCTATTAATTTCCATTAATGTAAAAATACTTCTGTTTAAAGCACTGTACGGTGGTGACATTACCCATAACACCGATTGTCTTCTAGAGTGAATACCTTTGGTTAGTTTTAGACAATATTCGCTTGCATGAGAGCCTGTGCTTTAATAGTTGAGATTAAAATCAGAAAAACACAGTTTAAATGGTTTGAAATCCACCACTGAGGCTAAAGCTAGGCCACTGGTTCTCCAAGGTAAAACTTTCTAAAGCATACGGAAACTAGTGGTCCGTCTTCAGGGTAGTACGGCAGATATGACTGGTTCATGGAAGACATTAAAACTGAAAATACCTAGGTTCTCACTGGAGAACTTACCTTTTAGGTTTCTACCCAAAAAGTGGAGCTACGACATTCTAAGGTAAGAATCTAAAGGGAGGTCTGAATCCTGACCTCCCCCCACCCACACTTCTTCTTTGCGACTAACTGCTGTTACTGTGAAACTTTCTCTTTGCTCTTTCTTATTGACATTGTGTAGCTACTTTTTTTCAAGTGCCATCAACTTCTGCTTCCAGCCAAGATGGAGTAACAGCGGCTGGATTTGCCGCCCTACCTAAAACAGCTGGGAAGAACAGACAAAATATACGACACCATGGTTTTCAAGACACTGGGCACTGGGCAAGGAGGGACAGTGGCTGCTCGGAGATGACAGCCTGAAGAGCTTCCAGGAAGTGATGCCAGGAGGGGAACCAGGTGGAGCCCAAGGTCTCCCCAGGCTGAGGGGACAGAGCTGCAAGTCCAGAAAAGCCATGATGACTAGAGTTCAGAGGGTAGAGAACCGAAGAGGAGAGAGCGGCCAAGAGAGGAAGCTTCAGAAATCTGTGGAGAAGACCGCCTAGGTCTTCAGCTGAGTACTGATCAGCATTTACGTGTGAGGAAATCACCCAGGTCTGGGGACGGAACCATCCCACAAGAATACAGAGAGCAGCCACCGGAGCTCACACAGGGCTGGGAGTAGCTCCTGTCACCCTTAGCTCGAGTGGCGAGCCACATGATCCACAAGGCACTGGGTAGAGAACTCAAGAGGATTTTACCCTAGACTAAATGCTACTCTGGTTCCCCTAACAAAGCTGAACAGCAGGACTTGAAAGGACCAAACTATTTCCAAGTAATTTAACCACACCCCAGAACAAAGCTCAAAAATTTTTATGGGAATCTAAAAATATCCATCTCCCAACACCATAATGTCTGATGTCCAATAAGAAGCCACCAGGCACTCAAAGCAGCAGAAACAAACAAAAAATATGAGCCATGATGAGGAAAAGAATCCGCTGAGTAAAGTGAACACAGAAATGATAGAATTAGTAGACAAGGAAAATTAACGTTGTTATAACTATATTGCCTACGTTCAAGAAGCCAGAAGAAAGACGGAATATGTCAGTAGGGGCATGGAAGTTACATAGCTTAAAAATAAGACAAATTTCTAGAGATGAAAATGATAATACGCTGGGCGAGAATAACTGAAAAGATTGGTGAACATGAGGAAATTGTAACAGAAACTACCCCAAATGAAATTCAGAGAAAAAAAGACTCAAGGGATGGGAGGAGGGAGGCAGGAGGAGGGAGCGGAAGGCAAGGGGCGAGGGGAAGAGATTGGAGGGGGTGGGGGAGGGGGGAGAGAGAATGAGAATGAAGCAGCAGGGAGTCTGTAAGACAAAAGACCTCAGTGTCCTAATATTCATTAGCTCAAGGCCCTAATGGAGAGGAGAGAGGGGGGAACAAAAAACAATCCGAGAAGTAGTGGCTGAAATTTTTCCATTTGACGAAAATTATAAATCCACAAATCAAGCAGCTCAATGAATCCCAAGCACAAGAAACCTGAAGAGAAGTTCACCAAGGCAGGTCAGAATCACACTGCTTGAGACCAGAGATAAAAGAGAAGATCTGGCAAACTGGGAATCCAGGTGAACTTCCTCAACCTGATAAAGAACAGCTACAAAAAGCCTGCAGCCAACACCAAACTTCACAGTGAGAAACGGCAAGCTTCCCTCTAAGACTGGGAACAAAGCCAGGATATCCCTTACCCCTCCTGCCAGCATCACACCGGCAGTCCTAGCTAGTGCAAGGGGACAAGAAGAGGAAGCAAACGGTATGCAAACTGGGAAGGAAGAAATAAAACTGTCTGTCTGCAGATGACATGACTGTTTATGTAGAAGACTCCAAAGAACTGACCAAAAAAAAAAAAAAAAAAAACCCTCCCAGAATTAATAAGTGATTGTAACATGGTTGCACGATACAAGATTAATATACAAAAGTCAACAACTTTCCTACTGCCAGCAATGAACAGTTGGCACTTGAAATTAAAAACATACTACTACTTACAATGGCACCCAAAAAAAAGAAAGAAATACTTAGGTATAAATCTAACAAAATATGTACAGGATCTATATGCAGAAAATGATAAAATTATGATGAAAGAAATAATACAAGAACTAAAGAAATGGAGAGATGTTCTGTGTTCATGTATTCGAAATCCTGATATTGTTATAATGTTAGTTCTTCCCAACTTGATTGACAGGTTCCACATAATTCCAGTCATGATCCCAGCAATTATTTTGTGAAAACGGACAAAAACTGATTTACATGCAAGGCAAGAGACACAGAATAGCCAACAAAATACTGAAGAAGGGCAACAAAGTTGGGGAACTGATACTACCTGACTTTGAGACTTACTGTAAAGCTGCAATAGTCAAGACATCATGCTATTGGTCAAACAATGGATGGACACAAAGATCAACAGAACAGAACAGAGAGTCCAGAAACAGACCTATTTAGATACAGTCAACACATCTTTGACAGAGAAGCAAAGGCAATTCAATGGAGAGAGGACAGTATTTTCACCAAAGGATGCTGCAACAATTGGGTGTTCGTATTGCGGGATAAAGAAAGAATCTAGACACAGACCTTACAACTTTCAGAAAAATTAACTCAAGTTGGACAGAAAGGAAAATCAGAAAATATTTTGAACTGAATGAACATGAAAACACAGCATATAAAAATTTGTGCGATGCTGCTAAAATAGTTCTTAAAGAGAATTTTATAGCTCGAAACACCTACGTTAGGAAAAAAAAGAAGGAAGAGGAGGAGCTGAAGGAAAATGACTTCAGCTTCTCCCTTAAGAAGCCCAAAGTTGGCAGAAGAAAGTACGTAATACACAGCAGAGCAAAAATCAGCGAAATAGGGGACATCCATGAAACCAAAAGCTAGTTCTTTGAGAAATTAAAATTGACAAACTTGTAGCCAAATTTATCAGAGAAAAGAGAAAGGACACAAAATATCAACATAAGGAACAAGAAATGACATCACTGCAGATCCACAGAAGGATAACAGGAAATATTAAGGGCAACTTTATACCAATAAAGTCAATAGCTTAGATGAAATCCACAAATTTTTTGAGAGACAAAACTACCAAAGCTCACGTAAGAATACACGGGTAATCTAAAGAGTACTATTAAAGGAACTGAATTTTTGGTTGAAAATCTTTCAAAAAAACAAAACAAAACAAAACAGACTTAAATAACTTCACTGTTGTTGGATTCTACCAAACATTTCCGGAAGAAATAACACCAGTTCTACACAAACTCTCCCAAATTATTGAAAAGGAGGGAGTACTTCTCAGCTCATCTATTAGGCCAGCATTAGTTAATGTCAAAATCAAAAAAAAGTGTCTGTTAGCATGTGGAGCAACTGCATCTGACAGGCTGCTGGGGGAGTGGGAAATGGTGCCACCACTTTGGGAAACAGTTAAACCTACGTCCACCGTCTGATTCAATCATTCCACTGCTCAGTGCTCACCCAAGAGAAACGAAAGCATACGTGCCTATAAAGACCAGAAGGGGCCCACGTGTCCATCAACACGCGATGCGTAAACACACTGCGGTACGTCCACGACGGATATACTACTCAGTAATAAAAATATACTAACACTAAGCAAGCAACAACATGGAAGAACCTCAAAATAATTATGCTTAGTGAAAGAAGCCAGACATAGAGTACATGCTGTATGATTCCATTTATATAAAATTACACAAGATGCAAAGTAATCTCTAGTGACAGAAGATCAGTGGTTGGGGGGGGGCAGGCAGAGGGTGGTAAAGGGTCACAAAGACACTTCAAGGGATGATGAGCATCTTCATTACCTTGATTGTGGGCATGGTTTCATGGACACATGCATATGTCAAAACTTATCAAATTGTTCATTTAAGTATGTTCAGATTATTGTGTGCCAATGATACTTCCAGAAAGCTTTTTCTAAGGAGAGGAAAGAAGCAGCAAAAAAGAAAAAAAAAAAAAAGGAAAAAAATATATTTTACTGATTTCAGAAAAACATACTGAAGTGTACAAGATATCAAAAATCCTTTGTGAAATGAGGCAATATATAAAAAATTAGAAAATATTTGGTTTGGATAAAGAAAGGAAAAAGATAACTTATTTGTTTCTGGACATAAAGGTTATAGCAGATTTTTGATCAAGGTCAGTGCTATATATCCCAGTGGTCATAGCAAAACTCTATTTCCCCCATCCCCCATCCCCCAATTTTACTCTCTTGGAACAGCTTTTAAATCCCACTAGACATTCCTCATTCTAAATTCCATAAAAGATACAAACTCCCTGGCTCACAGCTGCTGATGGTCCAGCAGGAGCAGTGCCAAGAAGCCAAGGGCTCAGGTCCAAGAGCCTACGAGATGCACGTCCACAGTACCTGTCCCTGAGGGCTGCTGCCCTCCCCACCTGGCTCCCTTTCCACTTAAGAGTTCAGAGAGTGAGACTGAGATTAAACCACCAACGGAACCATTCAGCAGAACTTTCAGATCTACCCACAAAGACTTCTGCCTCTCCATATCCAAAACTCTGCTTCCAACTCCTGGACCAAAACACATTGGAAAACATTGCTCAGAGTACGTTTCTACAACATCACTTTTAAGAGCATTCAAATAATACAAATTGACTGCCTAGTTCTCTAATTTCTTGAATGCACTTGAAAAGGATATTTGTACACTTGAGTTGCAGCATTTTCCAAAGTGAAATTCTGCAGTTTGAATCCTCATTCGAGTACCATTTGAAGTTTAATCTGAAAGATCAAGGCTAGAAAAAAAAAATGGGAGGAGAAAGCCAAGAAAGTGGGAGTGGGGAGAAACAGGAGACGATTCAAATAACCTTGTCAGTCTAGGACGCTCAGGGCCCTCAGAGAATAAGTTTCCTGGAAAGTCAAGTAGTGGGAGGGGTTATCCTTGCAAGGAGAACATTTTAAGTTTTAAACATTTTGTTCAATAACAGAATGATAAACCAATCAATAAAACAATGGTCAAAGGACGTGGATAGACATTTCTCCAAAGAAAATATATAAGTGGGCACTAAGTGCATTAAAAAATGGTCAACATCATTAGCCACTAGGGAATTGTATATCAAAACCACAATGGGACACCCTCTCACATATACTAGGATGGGTCTAATCAACGGAACTGAAAATGACAAGTGTTGGTGAGGACGTGGAGAAACTGAACCTTGTGCACTGCTGGTAGGAATGGAAAATGGTGCAGCCACTGTGGAAAACAGTATGGTGGTTCCTCAAAGAGTTAAAGAGAATTATGACAGAATTACCATTCCACTCTTAGGGTAAACACCCAAAAGATGTGAAAACCGGGACTGGGAAGGGTATCTGTACATTCGTGTTGATGGGAGCGTTAGTCACGACAGTAAAAGTTAGAAACAACCCGGGTGTTCATTAGCTGATGAATGACTCAACAAAACGTGGTCTTTCCACAAAATGGACTATTACTTGGGCATAAAAAGTGAAGTTCTGATACACGTTACAACACGGATGGAACTTGAAAACATATGCCAAGTGAAAAAAGGCCAGTTATAAAAAGACAAATACTGTATGAGTCCACTTACATGAAGTATCTAGAATAGGCCAATTCACAGAGGCAGAAAGTAGATTACAGGTGATTAAGGGCTGAGGGGTTTGGGGAAGGAAGAATGGCAGTTATTGTCTAATGGATACAGTTTCTGTTTGGAGTGATGAAAAATCTTGGAAATAGACGGTGGTGATGGTTGCATAACACTTTGGATGGAATTAATGTCACTGAATTTGTGCACTTAAAAATGGTGAAAATCTCAACTTTCATTATATGCATTTTACCACAGTAAAAAAAAAAAAAGTATCCTAAAAAACCTCAACCACTTTGAATGACTGGCTCTCGAGGGAGTGACATGTCCATCCTTTGCTTGTCTGCTCACCTGCGGAGGCTGTGCTGGGAGAGGGAGGCGTGGAGGCTGTAGGCGCAGCACTAATGACAGTGCAGTGGCAGAGAAACAGACCCGGACAGGGGACCTCAGACAGACTGGAGGGTCTGGGAGGCTTCTGGGTACCGGTGACAGAGATGGCTGAGTTTTAAAGGACTGATGGAGCAAATGGAGCAGGCCAAACTGAAAAAAAGGGCGTCCCAAGAAGGGCCGGTCTGTGTAAGAACAGCTAACAGGGTGTGCCAAACAAGAGCTAACAAATACGCACCTGTTTTTTGAAAGTCAAGAAAATGAAGGATGTGGAGAAAAGGGAACCCTCAGACAGTGCTGGGAGGAACGTAAATTGGTGCAGGCACTGTGCAAAACAGCACGGAGGTTTCTCAAAACACCAGAGTTACCATGTGGCCCAGCAATCCCACTCCTGGCTATATACCTGAAAAAACACACAAACACTAATTTGAAAAGACACATGCACCCTGATGTTCACAGCAGCATTATTTACAATTACCAAGAAACAGAAGTAACCCAAGTGTCCATCAACAGTGAATGGATGAAGATGTGATGTGCATATACAATGGAATACTACTCAGCCATAAAAACGAATGCAGTTTAGCCATTTGCAGCAACATGGATGGACCTGGAGGGCATTAGTCTAAGTGAAATAAGCCAGACAGAGTAAGACAAATACTGCATGATATCACGTATACGTGGAATCTAAAAAATACAACAAACTAGTGAACATAATAAAAAAGATGCAGACTCACAAAGGACAGACCAGTGGTGACCAGCGGAGAGAGGGAAGAGGGAGGGGACACAAACTATTAAGTACAAGCTACAGAGCCATATTGTGCCACACGGGGAATGCGGCCAACATTCCATAACAACTATACATGGAGTATAACCTTTAAAAAGTGTGAATGACTATATGTTCCCCCATAGCATATAATACTGTACATCAATTATACTTGAATTAAAACATTTTAATTAAAAAAAAGAAAATGAAATACTGGTGGACAACGAACATCAGTGATTTGGAGCCATAAAGGAAAAGAATCCTAACTACCAGACATCTACGAAATGAACCTAGAGACAGACGCCCAGGTGGCAAGAGCACCAACAACTTTGATTCCTTCCTTTTTCTTCACAGGTGAAGACTCTGCAGAGGGCGGGAGGCTGTCGTTTGTGTTCCTCCCTGGCACACGCGCTGTGGGCCTACTGGGTGCAGATGCTCTGCCGGGCGTCCGGAAACTACGGGGGTGGACGTGTGCGCTGGGGCTGCCATAACCCAGCACCGCAGCCCGGGGGCTTAGACAGCAAAACGCATTTCCCCACAGGCCTGGAGGCTGGAAGTCCAAGGTCAAGGTGCGAGCAGGGCTGGGGTCTCCTGAGGCCTCTCTCTAGCTTGGAGACGGCCGTCTTCTCCACGTGTCCTCACGTGGTCCTCCCTCCGGACATGTCGGTGTCCTCATCTCCTCTTCTTACAAGGACACCGGGTAGACTGGATTAGGACCCACCCTAATGACTTCATTTTAACCTAATTACCTCTTCCAGGACCCTCTCTCTAAATAAGGTCACCTTTTGAGGTTCTGAAAGTTAGGAGGTCACCGTATGAATCTGGGAGAGGACACCAAAACAGACGGTGTTTACGACGCCCACGCCCCCCAGGTCCGCACGCTCTGCGGGGACACTCACACAGGGCTAGTACCTGCTCGGTCCAGCTGCTCTGCCAGGGTGTTCACTGGCTGCTAAACGGCTCTCTGGGAGCAGGACTGTGGCCGCCTTCATCACTGTGGTATTTATTTTGCGCCTAGTGTGTGTACAATGCCTGGCTTTGAATGAATAACAAAAATAAATGGATGAATTTCTGGCCACTCTAACTCGTTGAAATCGGTATCTGGAGCTCCCTAGAAGAGTCTTCTCCAGTGCCCTGAGCCACAGTCGTGTTCTGTCCCCAGTCAGTACAAAAGGCTTTGTTTTGTAGAGCATTCCTGGTCACAAGAAAGTTCTAAACGCATTCTGTTCCGGGAGCATTTCCTCCCTTTGGCATCCACGTGGCCTTCAGCTTTCTTCCCTCTAAAACGGAACCACATTCATAACACTACTCTTGGATAGTCCTGAATGGTCATGTTTTGCCCTAAGATGTTTTTCAAGAAGCAGGCGATGCTAAACTCGGACACTGCCACTGTCTGACCTGGTGGCGCACTCAGTGAACAAAGCAGATCGTCCATTAGTGATGGGATCCGAGGAATGGCTCCTTTTCACAAGCCTGATGGGAGCTGCGGGGGCTGAGGCATGTTGCTTAAAGTCACGGTGCTCTGAGGAGGGAGGGTATAGCTCAGTGGTAAAGTGCGTGATCAGCATGCACAAGGTCCTGGGTTCAACCCCCAGTACCTCCAATAAAATAAATAAACAAACAATTACCCCCCCAACCAACAAAAGAAAAGAAAGAAAGAAAGAAAGAATACTATGATACAAAAAAAAAAAAAAGTCACTTTGCTCTGAGCGGTTGGACTGCAGTCCTGTGGTGGAGGGAGTGGTCAAGACTGGAATTCTGGCCCTCCTTGACAGTTGCCCAGGGCATCCACATAACCTAGCTGTATCCCTTTCCTGCTCAAAATCATTGCATGGAAGCATACTTTAAACACTACAGACTGTCCAGATGTCACATGTCACCCCTCACAAGAGCGAACACTCACAGTAAGCCAACACATCGCCCATTATGTCCAACTGTGTGTCAGGGTCAGTGCTGTGGGTACAGGTCTCTGATTGCTCACGGTAAAGTGGAGAGGCAAGACTTCCAAAAAAGTCACCGTTCCTGTGAACAGAGATGCCTAATGTCTAAAGCAATTTTTTTTTAACATGAAAGAAACTTCATGTTCCCTTATTTTCTCTCCAAACACATCCAACTTGACCTTTCACTGCAGTCTGGAGAGCAGAATCCGGGGAACCTGTTCGTGGAAATCCATGCTAGCTGTACCCACGGCAGGGGCTGTTGTGACTGGACCTAGTTATGGAGTCAGTGAACTTGGGAGAAGCTCCCAGGAAGCGCCAGAAACTGCTCCAGGTGCCAAGAACAACAGTTTCCATCTCAGAGGCTAACAGGGAAAAACACAGGAAAACATAAATGTCCACAGGCCACAGTGAGTGCAGGAACAGAGGTGAACACACGGTCCTGAGGGAACAGAGGGGATGGGAGACGTGGCAGGTCAGGTAGAGATGACGGTCAGGACACTCAGTTCGGCCACTTTCCAGCTCTGAGATAACAGGCACCTGCCCGATCTCTCTGAGCCTGGGTCTCCTTATTACAAAGTGTTCTACACACTGCAAGTGTTACAGAGGACAGTGAAGATTAGAAATCATGCATAGTAAAGTCTTTGGCTCCTAACGGTTGCTCAAAAAAAAAAAAAAAAACCCATAGCAATTCTTGTTTTAATGGGGCAATCAGGGAAAGCTTCCTGTAGGAAATGGTATTGAACCCCGAATGACACTAAGCAGTACCTGGACAACTCAATCCATGTCATTTCAGTCACGAGTTCATCTTCTTCAAAGTACTTAACACACTAGGAAATCACCGTGTTCACTTATCTGCTTACTTGTTCACTGTCCTCTCCCACTCGGATACAAGGACACTTTCTGGTTTGTTGTCTTCACTGCTCTTTCCCCAGAGCCTTTTAGAAGTGGGCTTGGCGTGCTGGAGAACTCAATAAACACGCTTTGGAAGGTTAAGCAAACTAACACTCCTGCCGTGCTTGTGGGGTCCACAGGCTTTCCACACATGCTGCTTTGTTTATCTCTGCAAGGAACGAGGCATTGGAATAGATACTGCTCGGTCACTTAATCCAATTTTATAGATGACAGAAATTCAGCCTCAGAGAGGAGGCATCACGTGTGGTCCCAGGGTCTCCTGTGATGCCAGGCCCCGAGACCCTCTGCCCCACCCCCCACCAGGAAGGGTCCCAGCTCTGACGCCTACTCAGGGACACGGCTCTGCGAGGCCAGGGCAAGATCATCACTCACTGCAGCCTACGAGGCCCGCATATGGGGAAGACGCTCTGGAAGCTCTTCTGCTGGCAGCGGGGTCTCCTAAAGGGCAATTTTATAAAAAGAAATGGAGAAAGGAAGGAAGGAAGGAAGGAAGGAAGGAAGGACGGAAGGAAGGAAGGAAGGAAGGAAGGAAGGAAGGAAGGAAGGAAGGAAGGAAGGAAAAGAAAAGGAGCTGGTTACACATCCTAAGCCAGCCTCCCCACCACCCCCTGGAACTGATGGGCCTGGCAGGATCGGGGGTCTCAGAGATGGGGGGATGTGTGTAGGGGGCGTTGGTCCTCTTCCTGGAGGAGGTGGCTTCTGGAAGGCCTGGGCCTTCGGCGTGCGGGGACCCAGCTTGTCAGGGCTTCGGCACTTGTGTGAATCCAGAAATCACAGATGGATTGGACGGGTGACAACCAGCATGTCTGGTGGGGCAAAGCAGGCCAAAAAGAGACTGCTAAAATATGAAAAGGCTCGAGAGAGGTTCCAGCAGCCTGGAATGGGGACCAAAGGAATGGAAATAAACAATTGGAGAAAAGAAGAGAGTGAGGTGCTGGCCAGCGGATCCACTCCAAGGGGCGTCCCTGACCGCTCACCTGTGCGAGCAAATCCAAGTCCAGCGGCCTCTCACATGGGACTCATGATCACAGAAGGAAAATTCAGGGCATTTTAAAACAAAGCGAACAAAGGTGCTCGCCACAATCACTGGTTCTGGGAGACCCAGGGCAAGAGGCGTTCCTAGAGGACAGGCTGAGAAAGGAACCGGGGCAGCAGGGGTGGGGGGTTGTGGAGAAATGACATGAATGTGAATAAAAGAAATCAAAGCAAGAAAGGGAAGGGGTTGGGGGGGGACAGAGCTCTGGAAATGGGGCTCCACTTCCTCAGGGCACTGGTGGGAACAGAAATGATCTATAACCCTAACAGAATGATCGAATTACCATTCAAACGATACGCGCACTTTGGAGATGTTAATGTAAATAAATAAAAATACAAGGGATTTACTAGTGTTATTCAAACAACTGAATGTTGTGAAATCAGGGTCCCCGACACACACACTCTCCTATTTAGTTCCTGCACCTGATATTCAAACACCATTCAGGACAGTGCTATGGTCTATAAAGGTAGAATTTTTTTTTTTTAAGAACCTGAGTTCTTTTAGACAAGTAGTCCTAACTGTGCTGAAAATACACGTAGTCTGCTCTCCAGCTAGATGCCAGAGCTTCTATTTGCAATCATTTGTAACCACCTCACAGGCTGCAAAATGCCTTTGTTCAAAAAAAGAGCAACCCAGCCTTTCATTTCTGCACACCAGGCTGTCTGTCTGCTCCTGGTACTCAGTGTTCCACAGCGACGTGCATGGTTGAAGCTGTCCTCCAACCTGCCTTCCTGATTTACTGCCCCTGACCGGGAGCAAATATCCAACCACAGACCCACCGACTGGGAACAGTCTGTGGTTAGCCACAGAAGTACATTACAGAATCGACACGTGAGCAAAGAGAAACGCAATTGTAGATCCTAATCTACACGCTTTTTAAGATCTGCTCCTGTTTCATTTCATTATTGGCTGCCACGTGGTACAGAACCTCTCAAATGAGAAGAGATGAGGGTCCCCTTCCTCCTGGTGCAATAAATAAAGCCCTTAAAAGACCCAGGTGAGGGGTATGTTACCACAGGCAAGTCCTTTAATCCTAGATTCAATGTCCTCATCCGTACAATGAGGATAATGACCCCGATTTCCCAAGGTCACATTGCTGAGTCTCAAATTTAAAGAGCTTTATACAAAAGCAGGACAAATTTTGAAGTTAGTGCAAGCATCCCTTCTGCAGTCATCGTGTCAGTTATCAGCCTCTGCTTCCACCTGCACATAACGTCAGAGGAGGGTACTTTCTAAGGCAGTGACTCCACGGTTAGGAAGTGTGTACGCTTTCTAAAAATCTCAGCCTAAATCTGCTCCTGGGCCTCTGTGAACCTCCCCTCACCCCCAGCGGCTGCCTCCTCTCATGCTTTTCCCCATCTCCTTGCAATCAATGCACTTCAGCTCACTTTACAGCAACTGCTGAGATTTTACACTTTAACACAATTGTTAATGGGGTTGAACTAAAGCAAACACAGCTTCAGTTCTGAACCTACTCCTGGATCCTTATCTGACGCCAGGACACAGTTGGAATGAGTTTGCTCACAGACAGTGGGATAGGTTAAAGGAAAACAATGGCTCTGTATCTTGGTCTGATAAGTGTTGCCTATTAAATTTTGAATTATACATAGGACTTTTCTCTGTACAGAATTTGCTTCAAACCAAACAGTAAAACACTGACGTAGAAACCAGACTGGGAAGGTGCTGGCATGCCAAAGTTCTCCCTCTTCATCCTCGATAACCCTCTCCCTGCAAGCTGCTGTGTGCTGAGCCCCCAGAGCTGATAGCAAGGACCGAGGTGGGAAGCTCCCCCTCCGCAGGTCTGCTTCATGCCAGGCAACGTGGTTGAGCCTGGATTTCTCAGGACACATCGACACTGACTATGAGCAAGAGCAAGACACCACGGGGTTCTTTTTCAGTAACACAAAACTAAGAATATATCGAAAAAAATACGCTCCCTCCACAAAAGACAGTCTATTAAGTGGGGCTAAAAAGATTTAAATACACATATTTAAAGATAGATCAACTTTCACTGCCACCTAGCAGGCTGATAAAACCTCTAAAACCCCTGCTGTCAAGCTGCCTGATGATCAGATGGGAACAGCCTTACACGTAAGCCCAGCCCTCTCGACACAGCCACCCGCCCAGGACCCTGAGTTATGGGGGAGTCCCCTTAGTAGGCAGTCTGGGTTATAAGCAAATTGTCTGTGTGTTCCAAGTTTAAAATTAAGAGACATTTTTAACTGGTTACTCTTCTTTTATTTAAACCTTGATTTTTAAAGTCCAGAAACATATTAGAAAAGATTTGAAAATATAAAGATAAATAGAAAATAACAGCACCCTAGCATTCACAGCAGCACCGTTTACAGCAGCCACAGAAGCAACCCAGGTGTCCACCCACAGGCGACTGGATAAAGAAGATGTGGTGTATTTATACAATGGAATACTACTCAGCCATAAAAAAGAATGAAATAGTGCCATTTGCAGCAACACGGAAGGTCCTGGAGACGGTCAAACTAAGTGAGGTAAGCCAGAAAGAGAAAGAAAAATGCCATATGATATCACTCATGTGTGGAATCTAAAAAAATGACACAAATGAACTTATTTACAAAACAGAAAGAGACCCACAAACATAGAAAACAAACTTGTGGTTACTAGAAGTGAAAGGGGAGCATGGAAGGATAAATTGGGAATTTAGGACTTGCAGATACACACTACTATATATAAAATAGATAAATAACAATGTCCTACTGTACAGCACAGGGAACTATATTCAGTATTGTGTAATAGCCTATAATGAAAAAGAATATGAAAAGGAATACATGTACGTGTGTAACTAAATCACTATGCTGTGCACCAGAAATTAACACAACATTGTAGACCAACTATACTTCAATTTAAAAGAAGTAAAAATAAAATGAAACAAAATAAAATAGAACAAGCCCTCAAGAACACGCTTCTTCCCTCTGTATGAGGAGCAGAAAGCACTCTTGGCTGCCTGAGGCTCACTGACCCACTCGGGACTAAGTACCATGCAGCTGCCTTGAGCGCTGATTCAGGGAGCATAATTTTCATCTGAAAGAATGACTGAGCGACAAACTGTGGTTATTCAGACAGGAGTGTCTATAATCATTTTCTCAAAAATGAATGTAAGTGAGCCTATGCATCAAGAAAAGCAATTGACAATGTTTGCTGCCAATGATACAATTTGAGCTTTCAAGGAAAAAGAGAAAACCCAATGGAAAACTTGTATCAGCCTCCATGGCTTGACAGCTTCCCACACTTAAAGGCTTTTCCGATGACACTGGTGGTAATAGCACTGTATCTGTATTGTATAATGAACTGTGTCAACATTTGGAAGATCTGCATAATCAGCAAATCAATACTTTTCAAGTAACTGAAGCGGGATGTCAGAAAATCAAACACGGTTTGAAGAGCTGTTCAAATGCAGGACGGACCAAAAGGTTTGAGACCCTCCGACTACCAGGGTCAAACCGAAGGACTCAGAGGAGAAAGACACGCATGCAAATCTCCATCAAAACGGACCCCGTCCTCCTCTCAGGAACCAGCTGTGCGCCCTAGCGGTTACATCCGTCCTGCACTTGCACCTGACCGTTGCACACTTCAGCTTGGGCTTTCTTCATTTCAAAGGAAACACTCCTTTCAAAGCTGGGGCAAACTGAGAGGTGATGTGGATCAGGAGGAAGCCTCTGGACCAGGAATCACAGGAACTGCACTCCAGTTGTCACCAGGGGCAGCAGGTGCCGCTGAGCGAGCTGAGCAGAGTGTCCAGCCTCCGGGACAGTGCTGCTTTCTCTGCAGCAGGGGGAGCCCTGTGTGCTTACAGGCAGAGGGTGGAGGGGAAGCCCCTGCACCAAGCTCCTTGACCACAGGTGTCCCCAGCCCACACGACAGGTTTCACCCCACAGCACTGGGTATCAGTACCAATCCTAAAAAGGAAGGGGTATCGAGGTATCAAAAGTCAATGGGATGAACATGCTATTGAGAAATAAAGTGGAAAAGGCTAGAACGAGGGAAAAGTAAAACAGTGTTTAAACAGCTGCACTCTGAAGGACCAGCAGGCATCACTGGAAGTTCTTGCTTTGCAGGAACCCCCACATTCTTAATCCTGCCAGATTCTTATCTTGTGGGAGCCTCTACAACAGAAGCAATGCCAGTGTCACCAACGTGGTTCACCCTTTAAATCACAAAGGTAAAGAAGAGACATCGCAAACACCCTGAAGGTCCTCCCAGGTTACGAAAACCCAGCCAGAGCAACTCGGAAATGCTCCTCCACTGACCACCTCCGAGCTGCTCCACCAGCTCCAGCTCTGCTACCCAAAGCCGCTCTTCTCAAGTACAGGAAGTATTACAAAGGGCTGCTGCAGTTTGGCTGAGATAAATACCCATTCAGCCTCATCGTCAACACAGACAAACAAAAAGAAACCACTGTCGGGGGTAAAAACAGATCATGTTAGATTTTGCATAAATAAATCAATGTTCATTGGGGCACAATAAGGGGGCGTTTCATTACCTTAGTAGAAGGTGTACAGTTTGTTTTTAAAACAAAGCTTCACAGATCTCCATTTAAGCACCAGAGAAAATGCACGCCCACCAATACCAACACGACAGACAACGCCCAAACCATGAAACGTGGGGCATTCAGGAATCAAACGAACCAGAGGCTGAATACAGGCTCTGCCCCTCCCTAGCTGTGTGACTCTGCCTCTCTGAGGCTCAGCAATGCGGTCTCTAAACTGGGGGTAACCCAACCTGCCCCCATAGGATGGCTGTGAAGAGCAAAGAGCACGGAGACCTAGCGTGGCGTATGGCACGAAGTCACACACACGGAGGCTGACTTTGCTAGAACGACGACCACCGACACACACCTGCAAGACAGCTGCCCTCACTAGAGGTGCAGTCCTGACCTGGGGGAGCAGGAAAGGGCAGGTGTCTACTTGGCTCTGAGCTAACCATCCACTGGGGTGGGATTCACCACGGGGGGAGGGGACGGGAAGCCTCTGCATTCTGTGAAACAGCTTTAACTCTGTTAACACAATCCTTTATATAACCCATTCTTTCTTTCATAGTTTAATGACCAACTAATTTTTTTAAATGCTTTATAATAAAATTGCCTCATCTGACCTTCTTTTGGATTCTTTTTTAAAAAGATGAACTTCCACCCTGAATCCCTCTTAAGTCCTTCCCATCTCCAGGTCTTCATGAAAACAACAGCTCTGCATCATCAGTGTCAACTCCTAAGGGTGACAGTAACACAAAACACAGCTGAAGGCTACGAGTGTGTCAAGCACAGGGACCTTCCCCGTCCGGCGTAGACCCTGGGCTCACAGCTTGCAGGCCCTTGAAGCCCTGGGCTCCTGAGAAGGGTCTCGGCAGCAGCTTCAGTGTCGGGGCAGCCAATCGGGCATCAGCAACCTCCCAGGAGGTTAGAAAGGGATTCTGGGTCGCATCTTCCAGCGCCTGAACAGAACTATTCAATTTGCCTAGATTTTCACTAATTTTAGTTGGTGATTAGTTTTTACTTTGGGTTGTATATGCGTAATTTACTGTGTTCTTACATCTCTGTATTTTGTAACAGATAAAGGTAGTTATTTTTGTTGGCCCTGATAATCTACCAGGTTATCTTTTCTATAACCAACCAACCAACAAACCCATATAAATGTGTAAGCTAGGGCATTTGAATTTTTGCCTTGAAGATTGGAAAAAAAACAGGAAATCGCCTGTTTTATTTGTTTCCCCTCAAATCGGAAGCCAGTATTTCTCTTGTAAGAGACTGACATTTGTTGTCACCCATGGAGAAACATGACATTGACAGGGTTGGTATTTCAAAGCACACAGAACTGGTTCAGCCACACCCACAACTGGTTTGTTCAGCATAACCAGGTTAATCATCTTCCCCCAGAAAGGTAACAAACGAAGATTCCTGGGCCAAATGGGGCCCTTCTTTTCCAACAGTGGCAACTAATTCATTCAGCCTTCAGGGGTAAGATGTGGAGCTGCCAGGGTGTGGAACCGACATTTTGGCGGAGTAAATTAGAGCTCCTCTGGCTCATGGCCCTTCTGCCCACTCCCCGCTCCTGGGAGCAGGAGAGAGAACTATTACACTTAGAAACACTACATCCTTCATCCCTTCACTTGCTTTAAAAAAAAACCATGTAAGAATGTTTCACCCAAGAAAAGCAAATTGTAACAAAGCAGTTGGTAACTGAGACGCCAGTCACTGGGAACTCCAACAAACTATTTAGGAGGAAGGTTTTTATTTCCATGACCCTTGAAACAGCAACCCTGCAGGGATGTCTGTCTCCCCTTCCCACCTCCTCCCACTTCAAACCGGCCCTAAATCTTGACACTTAGAGTCTCTTCCATATGGAGGAAACCCCTGAACCAGACAATGGCAGCGCCCATTGTACAGGGAGGGAAGAGCACGCAGACCCTGGAAGCACAGAATGCAAGCAGAAACGGTCCCTGAGAAGGTCCCTGCAGGAAAGACAGCCCCACAGCCACCTGCATGCCGTGTGGTCCCTCCAAAGGGCCGCATGGTTTGTAGACCAGCCCAGCTTCACAGTTCCTGTTTCTAGTTACTCTGTGTCAAAGGAGAACCTACAGCTGGATGGTGCCTGAAATCTACACTGTTAGATTTCGGTTAGAAGGGACTCAGTGACTGACTGCTTTCTCAGCCTCTACCCAGCTGTTTTGGTGTCATGAGGACAGAGCTCTGTCCATGCCCCCAGGCACAGGTGACCGAGGGGCCGGGCTGCCACACCTGCCAAGGAGCACTGACAATGCCAGTCAGCCCAAACTGCCCCACGGCCCTCTGTTGTACTAACTCCAACAGCCATTTACTGTCCACTGAGTGAGCGGGGCAACACTCGTTCTCAAAGACAACAGAGGCTGTGGTCTTGAGGATGTCAGGAAGGAGCATGTGGAAAGAAGGTTAGGAGGTGATCCCCAAGACATGGGAAGAAGCTCTGTGGGGGGACCCCTGACAGGCGTCTGGAGGTGGGAACGGAGAAGAATGAGGAATACTTCGCCATGTGGTCAGGAGTCCTGCTGTGCACAAGGCACAGACACATGGATCGTGTTTTTAATATACATGCAATGTATAGCTTTATCTTCGCAAAATCTGAGTATATGTGAGAAACCACCATTGGCATAATTTATCCTCAGCTGGCATTCAAGGCTTTAGAAGTCATTATTTCTGGGTTTAGTAAATGAATTCATGAGCCCCCTGCTCTAGAGCACAAGTGGCCGAAGGGCCGTTTAGCCTCGTCTCCTGGCTCCTAGCCTAGTGCTGCTGTGCGTGCTAACAGACTCCATTCTTTTCGTTACAAACTGTTTTAACGGTAGATCAAGTAATTTTAAAAAGATGAAATAATTTTTAAAAATTAGTTTACTAGTTTTTTAACCATAAGTTTGCTTTCTCTATGAGTCTGTTTCTGTTTTGTAAACAAGTTCATTTGTGTAATTTTTTTAGATTCCACAAATAAGTGATATTATATGATACATATCAATTTTGCTTGCAAGGATCAGGAGGCCCAATCAGGGCATAGAAACCAGAGGTGCGTGAAGACTGAATGATTCATCCCAGGAACGTGGAAAAGAGCCACCACATCACTTGACTGGGTTTTGGAGAGGTGAGACCTAGAAGGTAGAAACTGGGTTTGAGCCAACACATAACATTGAGGCCACTGAAGGTGGCAGAGAAGGAAAAGCACGAGGCCGGGCTCTGCCAGTTGACAGCTGTGTGACCCCAGGAAGCTGCTACGGTCCCAGTCGCCTGGCTGTGACAGAGGCCAGTCCTCCTGGTGCCAGAGCTGCTGGGGGCGCGGGATGAGTAACCACAGCAAACGAGCCTGTAGATACTACGCAGATGTGAGGTATCACCGTTCCTCTTCACAAGCCAAGAGCCAGGCCTGTTAACAGTCGACACAGATTCCTGTGGAAGGAAGTGGGGGAGGGACGGAGGGGTGATGAATTTGGTCAAGTCAGTGGACTGTCCCTGAACTTTGCTTTCCCAGGACAAACCTCGGCACATCTGGCCACCTGGCTCTGCAGGCAGCTGGCTGGCCCGAGGGGCGCTGTGACACATGACTGCCATACAAGGGCCGTATTTTGCTCCCCCAGGGGCACCATCCACTACAAGCCAGGCTTTCCACTGAAAAAGTCAGTCAAGCATCGGACCAGTGTGCACGGACACAGTCCCAACAGGAACCGCCCTGGGCAAGGGCCACCTTGGCCATCAGGTCCCACTGGCCCACAAACCATTCCCCCAAACCCCTGGGGCCTGGCAGGCTTCTGAATTCAGGTTCTGATCTTAGAACCAAAGCAGCGGGCATGTGCCATATATTACCCAACATCCCCAGAAGGGGCTGGGGCAGGGCCCTAATCACACTCAAAAATGGCCCTATCGAAAAGTGAAAGAACTTTCATCTGAAAATACATATAAACCATTAAAAGTCACATGCTTCAATTTAGGGGAGGTTTTTTCCCTCCCCTTCAAACGATGTCAGATCAGGCCAAGCCTAAGAATGGAGTTACCAAAAAACATTTGGTTTGCAGAGACTTCTGGATTTTAAAATCACAGATAAGGGATTAGGGGCTGAGCTGGAAGCTAGCTCTCCCGCAGGCCATGGGATCCGAAGGCATCTGAGACAAACACAATGCTTGAGACAAACAGGCAGAGCCCAGCCTAGGGCTGCCAGGGCACCTGTCAGACCACTGGACACAACTTCTTGGCACGTTTCAGCCCACCCTTCAGCCGGAATGGAAAGCCACACAAGCAAGAGGTTCCGCTGCAAAGTCAGCAGCTTCCCCACCTCTTTAAGATAACTTGAGGGAGAAAAGGAATTTAAAAAAGAAAAAGAAAAAAAGCAAGGCACTTTAGCCAGGGTATGACCCTGGAGAACAAGGACAACATTTGGTAAATAGGATATTTAAGTTGATAAGGAAGTTTACAGCTTTAAGAAAACGCCACAGAATCCTGTAAACAATTTGCAGTGGCTTTTTTTTTTTTTTGGTAGTGGCTTACTTTTTAACCACCTAGATTTTTGAATGCTCTAAAAGCAAGGCATATGTATAAAGAATTTTTTCAAGGGCCAGGAAAACAACAGCAATGACTGCAAAATTTGCAGAATAAAAGATGCAATTATCTATATCGCATTTTCTTGTTAAAGAGAGTTAAGTGCTCTTATGAAAGTAAATTACCAGGTCAATGCAGATACTACATACAGAAGGTGACGTGGGACCACTCAAAGGAACATGAAAGCAAGTATATGTATGTGTGTGCATGGCTGGGACACTGTGCTGTGCACCAGAAACTGACACACTGTAACTGACTGTACTGCAATTTAAAAAAAATTTTTTTTTAAGTTAAAAAAAGATAAGAAAAACAGAGAACCCTGGGTTTTGTCAGGAGACCCGGGTTTGGGATCTGTCACTCCCTGAACCGTGCGGCCCTGGTGAAGGAACTTAGCACCCGTCAGGCATCTAATGGCTCTCACCCCTCTAGCATGAACGTGATAAACAGTATTTAGCCAACCTACGTTAGAGTTTGGGTGTAAGAATTAAGTGAGAAACAGATCTGAAGGCGCTTTTAAAACTATGAAAAAAAACTAGAGCGGAGATCGTTTTACATTGGGTTATGTTTTAAGGTCAGTAAATGAGATGAAAACAGTGTGTAAAAGCCACTCCTGAAGAACCCCTTAGCCTACAGTGTCCCGCACACGTGGTTTTGTGTAAACTGTAGTGTCTCTCAGTAAATCCCTCCAATGTGAGAACAAACTACAGTGCTTGGCCTGTGCTGAGAGGCCATTTCAAACAAACAAACAAAAAGAATAGGTACATAAACAAGACAAAATGTGTGTGTGTGTGTGTGTGTGTATGTGTATACATTGTTTTTCGCCAAGTATGGACACAAAGATGCATAATCCATGAATGCTGGAAGCTCCTACACTGATTCCACTCTACAGTAACTCAGGGGCTTTGCTACATGTGACTCTGAGTTATTTCACTGCTGTCAACAATGAAGAAGTGTTTCTGGTAATACTGAAACGCTTTTCAGAATCAGGAAGTCCTCCCTTTGACTTTCATGATACTTTAAAGATAGCACGGCCCTCTGTCTAATTTTAGTATTTGATTTTTCATTCGACAAGCATCTATTAGACACACGCTATAACAGAGGCGCTGTGCAGAGCAACGGAAGGAAGCAAAACAAAAACACAATACGGGGTCCCCACCCTCAAGAAGTGTGCTAGCTGGGGGTGGAAACAAAGGCTTCAACAGATAACCATAACGCAAGATGGAATGGCCAAGCACCAGCTAGCAGTGGAAGTATCAACATTTGGAAATGGAAAAAAAAGAAAGAAAGAAAAAGAAAAAAAAATTGGAAATGAAGAGGAAAGACCAAGGACCCTGGATAGACCAGGGAACATCTCACCCAGGAGACAGGGCCCCAGGATGAACTGTACTTCAGTGTGGAAACAGGAGGCGATAAGGATTGATAAGGGCTGACCACAGAGCCGCAGGGATTCCTGGCATACTGGAAAAGCGACGCACCCAGCAGACAGAGGGGTGTGGTGAGACCCCAAATCCAGCACGTACTGGATGCCTATGTGGCATCAGGACCTAGGAGACACCTTAATAAATACTGACATCTTGAGTCTAGACAACACCACTGGACCTCTCGTGCTTGTCTTCCAGACCCTACTCTGTCCTCCCCGGGAGGGGTGAGGGGTGTAACGTGGTCCCCTGCTCCCTGGCTCCTTTGGGTTTGCCCAGTGGGACACAGGGCAGCAGGTGGCAGGGAGGCAGGGAGGAGAGTGGGGTCAGGGTGTTTATTCTTCATAACTGGCAGACTCAAGATTCGAACCCAGATACCAACTACTATATATAAAACAGATAAACAACAAGGTCCTGCTGTAGAGCACAGGGAACTATGCTGAATACCTTGTAATAGCTCATAATGAAGAAGAATATGAAAAGGAATATATGTACGTACAACTGAGTCACCATGTTCTAACCAGAAACTAACACAACATTGTAAATCGACTACACTGCAATAAAAAATTTTAAAAAATCCAAACCCAGAGCTATCTGTCTCAAAAGCCATGCTTTGAACCTGGGGGGTGTAATCTGGTGATAGACTACAGAGGATCTTGAGAGAAATGCACGTAATCTCTCGTGCTAATTCCCAGGAGTTAGTGATTCATTGTGGACATGTGTAGCCTACGCCAGCTCATCTTTTTAAACAGTTCTGCAAACGCGATGCTCCAATCAGACGTTCATGTCAGCAGATTGTGCCAAATGCGCAACAGCTTATCTTTAAAAAAAAAAAAAAAAAACCAACAAAAACTCAGAGATATTCCAAGACTCCAGCCCAGATCCTTCCTAGATCGTGGGTCTCACATCTGCTGTTTCCTTTCTTGGATTCTTAGCTAGCTGAGAGAGAATGCACGCTATTGGTGATCAGAAGGCACATGTCATGGAATTTCGTGAGCAAACATATGCCCCTCATCATCTTTCTAAACTGCTCTAAAATTTTTTCCACCCCAACTCCACCCCCCCATTCCTAAGAGAGCTTAGACACTTGTCACCATTCTCTTGTTTGTCAGAGTGACCTTTGTTGCTGGTTGATGGTGTATGAGGCAGTTTGGCGTCTGAGCCGTTTCCAGGATTCTGCACCACCCTTCTTGAGCCTGGACTTGGACTGATGCTAACTTGGGGAAAAGAACACATTTCTTATTACAGGGATTCCAGAGATAAAGTGCTTAGACTTTACACAGGCTGAGCGGAGCTGCTGGTACCACAAGTGGGTGTGACCCGGTGACGCCCCAGCAGGGACTCTGACAGCCTTGAACTTCGAGGTAATGACCGCCCTCTTCTTGCACCTGGCTTTGAACCCTTAGTCAGACACTGTTTGGTCTGGGATTCTGTGACTCATAAAACTATAGTTTTAAAAAAGGTTCTGTGCAGTGGGGGTATAGCTCAGTGGTAGAGTGAATGTTTAGCATGCACGAGGTCCTGGGTTCAGTCCCCAGTACCTCCATTAAATAAATAAATACATAAGTAAACCTAATTTCTCCCCCCTCCCAAAAAATAAATAAAAAATAAAAAAGGTTCTGCAAGGGAAAAAAGCCAGTTACAAAAGGACAAATACTGTGTGATTCCACTCATATGAGGTTCCTAGAGGAGTCAAATTCATAGAGACAGAAACTGGATGGAGGGGGCCAGCGGCCGGGGGAGGGAAGAAAGGGATTTACTGTTTAGTGGGAACAGAGTTGCATTTTTGCAAGATGAAAAGAGTTCTGTGGACGGATGGTGGTGATGGTTGCACAACCATGTGAATGTGCTTAATGCCACGGAACTGAACACTGGAAAACGGTTAAGGTGGTAAATTACATGCTATGTGTATCTTCCCACAATTAAAAACTAAAAACGGGTTCTGGAAAAGCAGGAGAATAATGAATGGAGCGAGGCTGCTGGAGAAACACGGAAAGCACTGGACCTGTTGACGGAAAGAGCGGACTGCTTCATCACTAGCCGGTTACCGCAGTGCAGCGGGCTGCTCACAGAGCACGGTGAACTTCCTAAGTGGGCAGTTACCAGACCCAAATGACCGCTTAACATTTCCACTCTGAAATGACTCACTATTTCATTCAGTACACAGGTGCTGAGGGCCCACGGTGCTTTCCAGGGGTGGGGTGGGGAATCGAGGTTTGTGGTGCGCTGAGACTCGGGGCACCCGCGTGGGGCCCCCAGTGAACTGCACCTAAATTAAAGCCAAGCCCGGGAGGGCCCCAGGCACGGAGCTGGGCTGTAAAGGTGGGGTCTGGGGAAGGGTCACTGCAGGGAGGCAGGGGCACAGCATGTGGGAACACATGTAAGCCGACCCGGCAAGTTCAGATGTCACCTGAAGTCCAGGTGACAGCATCAAAGGGCACCTAGGAGGAGGGGCCGCCCGGGTCAGGAAGTGGGCGGGGGGCCGTTCACAGACTCGGCCCTGCATCTTCAGAGCAGTGGGAACTTCCTCAGGACTTCGGGCAACTCAGAGATAAATGAGATTCCTGCTATAGAAAGTGCAGAAGTGCTGTGATTTGAAGGGAAACATGGGTGAAGACAGGGAAAGTCATTCCGAGACACCCACAGCAATCCAGTGGAGGGAACACAGATCTGAGCTAGTAACTAGGGTGTGGCCTCGCCCGGAAGCAAGGGGCCGACTAAAACCACCTCCCATACCCCTTCAAGTCTGTGATCTGTCCCATTTTTTGATCCATCAGTCATTCATCAAACACAAATCAGTTGGGGAGGGTATAGCTCAGTGGCAGAATGCATGCACAAGGTTCTGGGTTCAATCCTCAGTACCTGCACTAAAGATAAATAAATAAACCTAATTACCCTCCCAAAACAAACAAACAAAAACAAAAGCAAAAAAGAAAAAAAACCACCATCAAACACACACATACAAAAAACCACACAAATGAGCACCTAGTAGGCTGTGGACCATGGAGGCAGACTCCGGGGTTCAAACTCCAGTTCTTGAAAAGGACTAGCCAGGGGACCTTGGCAAGTTATGTAAATGCTGGGGGCTCACAGGTCACAATGCTGATGACCATAACAGCCACCTCAGAGGGGTGTAGTGAGGATTAAACAGGGGAAACCTGTCAGTGCCTGGACCACTGACACTGGAGGTTGCCTGGTGAGCCCTCCAGCACTGGCTACATCTCCCTCTCCTCCCCTGCTGCTACACACACACACACACACACACACACTAGCTGCCCCACACTGGGGAGAGAAAGACGAATGGAATGCAGCCCCTACCTTGGAGAAGCACAAGCTCTTGTTGGGAAATAACAACTGTGTGGTGTTAGAGCTGTAATTAAGTACAAGATGCAGTCTGAACACATATTTTGATATAATTAAATTATATCAACTCAATACAAGGCCATTTTCAAGGAAGGCAAAGAGATGACACATGGAGCCAGATTTCAGTCTTTGAGAGCAGTGGAGTGTGGGCAATCCTGCTTCATTATTCTCTAAAGGACTAATTCGGCGGAGCCAGGCTAACAGCTCGGTATCTTTATTACAGCTCCGTACGGTCCCCGGGGAGTGGTCACCACATTTTACACATGGGATGGTTAAGCACTGCAAGTAACTTGATGTTACACAAAGTATCATCTAAGGATTTTCAACTGTTTAAGACGATAATTGGGGCTAAAATGTGTAGCAATGCTACAGCATAGGACAGTCCCAACTCTGCCCAACTGCTTCTCCACTGGAGCATATTTTTCTAAGAATGGCAAAATTCTTGTTACACCAAATAACTGTCGGGGGCTGATTTAACAGTCAGATCTTTTTTTGCTGCTAAGAATGCTAGTTTTGCCAAGAACTACTTCACTGTGTCAATTACTTTGGCTGAAAATAATTTGCTTTAAGCCCGTTAAACCACCAAATGCTTTTTGCAAATGTTTCTACTTTTTGATTCAAGTGGACCAGTGTCCAGCTCGAGACTTCCTTATTTGTGCAGATGAGTTTGGGTCCCCTCAGCCAGTCTCCTCACTGTCCCACGTTCAATTGTTCCTGGGTTCTCCCTGTAACGTTTCCTCACCTGCAAAGCCTTCTCTTCCAATGTCCAAGTCTACTGGTTCTTTGATGAGGGAGAGAGTTAAATGTCACGTGTATGTGCATGTGTATACACATACCTGTGACAGGTGTCCAAATACGTATGCGTGTGTAGATTTGTATGTGAGATGTAATACAATATATACACACACACACACACATTATTTCAAGCAGACAGAAAAGTGGTAGGAGTGCCTTCCCTGTTTAACCCAACTTAGCACACACCTGCGACAGGTGGGGCACTCTGGTGTAAGACACAGCAGATGGGCTCTGATTTCACTCAAACGATATTCACCAGGAACCCACCAGGGGCAGGCTCCGCCCGGAAAGTGATGATGGCCTAACAGGGGCTCTGAAAATAAACCACCACGCCAGGCCTCTGGGGTAATGTGATGACAGAGGTTTGGGGGCCACCAAGGACACCTCACCACACTCAGGAGCCAGGGGTGGCGGCAGGTGAAGGAGCTGGGGGTTGGCTGAGACAGGCAGCCTGAGGGCCTTGGGTGCCAAAGGGGAGGGAGGGGCCCTGAAGACTTTCAAACAGGAGGCTGCTTCCCAGATCAGGTCTATCTTCCCAGAGGAGCATTCCAAGCATCTAATTTCACCTTAGGTGAGCTCACTTGAGCCGTGGGATTCCGTTACCATCTACACATTGAGGGCTCTCAAACTTTTTATCTCTAGTCCAGACGTCTCCCGACTCCAGTCCCTGCAGCCTGCAGCCTGCAGCCTGCAGCCTACTCAGCCCCTTGGCTTCTATGTCCCATCCGTCCCTCATGCCCCACAAGCCGCAAATGAACCACTGTCCGCCTCCCCAACCTTCTAGCTCCTTCTGTCTCGGCCCACGCTGCTCACTTGGATGGATGAGTCAGGAGCCTGGGTGGCATCCTGGATTCCCCCTCCTCTCCACGCCTAATGACTTAAGTCCAGGTGAGGTTAGCCCCTAATCAGCACCACCTCTCCCTGGATTCACACGCCAGCCTCCCTGGCCCCACTCCACACTGCAGGGAGAGCCATCCTTCAAAATCCCTGCAAATCTGACCACGGCACTCTCTTGCCTCAAAATCCTCCACCACATTCTCTCTGCTCATTAGAAATGAGACCAAACTCCTCAATGTGGCCAAAAGGCCCCACAGGACGCCCCCCTCCCAGCCTCATTTCAAGCTTTGCTCCTTTTTCTTTCTTTTTTTGCTTTGCTCCTTTTTCCTGCACCACATGAGGCTTTATTTCAATTTCCAAAAGGTCCTTCGCCCCCTCAGAGCTTCCTACTCTGAATGGAATGTTCTTCTGCCCACCCTCTCCCCATCCCCTTTCAGTGAGTGACTTCCACACATCCAGGAAAGAGCTCACGCGGGCCTTCCTTAGTCTGATGCCCAGTAACACTCCTTACCCTTTTTCTTGGTACCATCTATTCCTGGGGTCATTAAACAACTAACTGTGGATGTGATGCTGAGTGCCCAGTTCCCAAAGAGCAATGCAGTCTGCTGAATGCAAGGACATGTGGCGCCGGGGTGTTGCTGGGACCCTCAGATCAGTGCAATAACCAGTGCGGTGGGTACTCAACTCAATAAAAAGGGAACTGAGCCTGGAGGCAGAAAGGCTAGTTGGGGCTGCTGGTTTTACAACACCCCAGATGAGAACTGACGAGGGTCTGAGCTAAGGCAGAGGAAGGAATTATTAGATACTTGGGGAGCAGAACCTATAGGCCATGGAGATGGGAGGGCAGGGGAGAGAGGGCTGGTGGATGATGACCAGGGAAATCTAATGTTTCTGGGGAAGACCATGTTTTAAACATGCTTCACTGTCCCGTGTGCAATGTATTCACCTTAAATCGACTCCATCGGCCAAGTGAACTTCAAGTCCCCACTCCCCGCGAATACTCGCCTCACCATCTCTATCCTCATTATCTTTAACTGTGAGCTGCTCGTTGTCCTTGAAAGGTTATTGGTGGGAATAATGGCCCCATCAGGACAATGATGCCTTCCCCTCCAGAGGGCACAGAACCAAGGACACGGCCGCTCCCGGACCACACCGCACAGCGATCTGGCCGCCACCCCAGGAGGGCTGGCACCTCTGGTCCTCTCTCCCTCTATAAGGAGCCAAGGTCTCCTACGGAACTCCCCACCTTGGCAGGCTCTGGGCTTGGCGTTTTTGCCCTCTTGCATCATCTAAGCCTAAAGGTCAATCTGCCCCTTCACAGTGGGGGTAGTTTATTCAAGACAGAGTGTTTAAATCTTTCCCAGCAATCTGGCAGAATAAATATGCTATTGCCTTTTAAGACACAACTAAGTACTCTGTAAAAATGTGGTTTTCCACACATAGTTTTTTCCAGTAAAGATACAGTGTTAGAGGAAACAAAATTGGAAGTATGTCTACCTAACTCTTGACTGAAAAATAAATACTTTTAAGAGAGATAAACTTCTAAAGAGCTCTTTCTTTAAAGTAAACCAAAAGGATGTGTACTTTCTCCTGCTGGCACATAAGGACACCCCCCCCCCGTCCCACATGACATTAAAACAAATGTGCTGCTTTCAGCAGAATATTAAATTTATGTGTCAAATATCCAGTGAGACGAACATGGAGCATTGAGGGGGGAGGTGTACTGATAATTGTACAGTATTTAGAGTTTACAGCAAACTTTTTATTTTCACTGTTTCTGGTGGCATTTAAAATATTTTGCTAATCCTAGAAATCCTCTATTAATAAGCTAGGATTTTAAAGGTGAATACTCGTATTTTTCCTGAGAGAGATTTTCCTAAGTAGTCCAAAATACCATTGATTTTTAAGCCCTTGGAGAAACCGCTTCACTAATAAAAAGCAGTGCTTTTATGTACAATTTTCAGTGCTGTCCGTGATTCAGGTTTTCACGCTTCCAGTTTTACAGCTTGACCAGACTAACAGTAGAAAGAAAGCTGTTATTTCTTTATCCACCCTCCACTCAACTGAAATGTTTATTTTTCAAGAGACTCTCTGGCTTACTCTACCTCAGAAATTAACAATAACCAACCGAAGGTTACTTTTGAAACACGGTTTGTGAATTTCCCACCAAAATGTTTGGGTTTGTTTATCATGTCATAAATGCTTGTGGTTCTGTGCCGGGTGGAGCACCAAGTGTACCAATTAGAAATTCTCGCTCGGCACGGGTGCTTGCCCTGCAGTTTTCCGTAAAAGCATTTTCTTTTGATTTTGCTATCAGAGAAAGCTTAAATCAGTCGTCTGCCACCACATAAGAATACATAATAGGTTTGAAAAGACTTCATGTTGTTGAGTTCAAATGATTTCCTCACACGCGTTCCTTGATCCTGTTTCAAACCCAGCTATTTGCCAACCTGAAAATCCTATGATAACCAGAGTTGAGAAAGTGATCAGAATTACAGATGCCAAAATATTGCTAAGATTTTAAATAAAGTATTATCAATTCCCCAAATATAAATGCTTAGGAATTAAAACAAGTTTTCACTTCAAAACTAGAAAAAAAAATGGAAGTAGCTTCAAAAGATTATTATCGTGACTTCAAAATGTCACTGGGAGCTGCAGGTAGTGGGGACTTGACCTGCCACGGTTATTAAGAAGTAGCACCTGCAGGTGAAGAAGCCCAGCTACACTGGGGAGCTGCAGACACACCATGTATAGGCTTTACAAGGTATCCGATAAGGTCTCTCACGACGCCTTTCCAGGCAGGATGGAAAAAGGACGTTAGTCAGCATCATAACCTTTAAGGCAGTGACCAACTTCCATGTTATTATAACGCTGAAATATTCTATAGCGTTGGGGTTTTTTGCAGGATGGTAATACATATTATAATTGTGTTGTAATCTGATAGGGCTCTGCCTACTGGAAGAAAGCCCCTTCAAAAAGAAAAGAAAAAGTAAGAAAAAAAGTTGGGGGGGGCTTAGCCACAGTACATGTAAAACAGACAAAATTTTAGGTGAAGACTAACAGCAGAGGTAACGTGAAGTGACAAGCAAAAGGCTAATATGATCTTGGGCTGCATTAGTAGAAGTATAGACTTTAGAATAAGGGAGGTGAAGAATCCTGCTCTACTCTGCTCTGTTTAAAAATCGTACTTGGAATACCGCATTCAGTTCTGTCAAATTGTAAAAGGCATTTAGACAAAAGAAAACAAGTGATCAGGCAAGCCAGGATGAGTGAGGGTCTAAAATTGTGTTTTTTGAGGATTTTTTTTTTACTGGTAACGTTTAGCTGAAAGAAGACGGGAAAAAGAGCTATCACAATTGTCTTCAAACATGACCTAGTGCATAGAAAAGAGATAAAACCTATTCTCTATGGGCCCAAGGGGCAGAACTTGGGCTACATGTTGACCGCATTTAGGAAATGACTGTCTGAACTGTACAAAGAAGGAATGGATTGCATGAAGAGATAGTGAGTTTCCAGTCCCTTGGAAGTCCTCAAACATGAGGTGAATAACCTTTGGAGCATCCCTCTCCTCTCCAGCTGTGGAACAGAGATTTCGAGCCAGGGAGGGATGGGTGGACTGAACCAGTGGAGGACGGCGCGGGCGAGGAGGGCCACTTCAGCTAGAGCCGCTCCACGCTTATCTGCTTTACATTTGGGTTCCTGGGTGAGCTGTAGTTTGAAGAAACATTCAGAGGCTTAAGAAAGTAAACCATGAGATGAGATCACCACTTTGGTCCCCTCAAATGCTGAAATTCTATCAACTATGGTAACTAAGCAAGAATGTGGGTTAACTTGTTTTTTGTTTTTGTTTTTTGTTTTTGCATTGACTTGGTCTGATGAGCTGTGATTGATGAAAGTATCAGAAGTGACTCACAGAAATGAAACAGCAATAATATTAGGTTCCTCCCACCCACTTCCTTCCTTCTTTCATCCAGTTCCTTGATTCCCCAGTCTTGTATCTGGAAGGTGTAAGAAAAAGAACTTGCTATCTAGATTTCAAAACATTCAGACTGGTTCCTCAAAAATGGTAAACCCAGAGTTACCACACGCCCCAGCAATGCCACACCTGGGTATCTACCAAAGAGAAATGAAAACATACATTCACACAAAAACTTGGACATGAATGTTCACAGTAGTATTACTCATGATAATCAAAAGGCAGAACCATCCCACATGCCTAGCAACTGGTGGATGGATAAAATGTGGTCTATCCCTACAACAGAATAGTATTTGGTCATAAAAAGGAATGAAATACAGACCCGTGCTATGATGTGGATGAACCTTAAAACATGGTGCTAAGCGAAAGAAGCCAGACACAGAAGGCCAAATACTGTAAGATTCCATTTACATTAAACATGCAGAGTCCATGGTGACGGGAAGCAGATTAGTGGCTGCCAGGGGCCAGGGCAGTGGGGAATGGGGAACAGGACCTAGTAGGTTCTGGGATTTCGTCTGGGAGGTGATGAAGATGTTCTAAAATTAGATAATGTTGATGCTTGCACAATAATGTGAATATACTAAAAGCCACTTAAATGTACACTTTAAAAGGGTGTATATTTTTAGAATGTAAATTGTATCTCTATACTGCTATTATTAAAACAAAACAAAAAATTCACATTGGTATCCAAGCTTTACTGGTTGTATGACCTTCTAAAGTCAGTAAGTCTCTTTGAGCCTCAGTCTCCTACAAAAAGGAGGACGGTGATGCTTCCTTCGACCAAGGAAACCTCTGGAAGAAATATGGAGTAAAGGATGGCACTTCCCAAATGAGAAGCTGGCTTGTAAACAATAGCTTTCATCCACTTTCCAACTATTGTAGTTTTACTTAGGGCAATAAACGAAGCTTGTGATTTCTAGCTCACTTTACAGAGTTCTAAATAGTTTGAAGAAGAAACATGGCACACACTTTCTACACACACATCTTTTAGATCCTGAGAGGGCCAGGATCTAAAAGATGAGAAGGCATAGTCTCTCTTCAGGAGGCTAATACTGCCTGTGTTGACATTTAATATCCGTTACAAATTAATTAGGAGCGATAGTGAGGAAAAAAACCATAATGGAAGATGGAGGTTTCATTCATTAGACCAACATCCTCTCTCGCTCCAGTCTCATTCATATCACTAACGGCTGTCTGTATCTCACCGAGAGGACGTTGCCTGTGACAGGCATCCACGTAGGAAGTATGGGTAGTATTTTCTGAAGCTAATACATAACTCTGCCTTTTTAGTTCCTGTCACCATCAAAAGCACGAAGTGCTGCTCTACATCTAAAACTCTGAGTTCACAGATTATACTGTTGTAGTCTTGTCATTGTGATGTAAATCTCTAATTTAAAAAGAAAAAGCTTTTTTTTCCAATGTAGCTAATAAAATATCCAAATGTTTAGTGCTGGGTGAAAGGGTGTCTCTGTGATTTGCTGCTTTAATTGAATCATCATAGTAATTAAACTGAATTGCATTCATTTGTATTGAAGCCTCTTGAAAATAATTTTACATCAAAATTTTACAGCCTAAGACATCATCAGTTAACATGCCTTTCTGCCTCATAGGCTACTCTTCCTTTAAACTTTAACAATAAAACAACCAAAAAATAAATACAGAGCTAAAAGCATTTTAGGAAAAGCCATTCAACAGTTATGACTCAATTGTACTTTGAAGTGATCTTATTGCTTGATTCTAGTTATTTTAAAGTCATTTTTCTTTAAACTGTTAGCCATATGATATAAGAGTTGGTTTTCACTTTCTTCTAGACACCATTACCAGTAAAATTCCTTACCAATATCTCTAAACTAGCAATTAACAAGAAAAGGCAGAAAACCAAAACATACACGAATAGATGTGCAGGTCAACTTCATGACTGAACTGCTATTTAGACAAAATGACTGGCCCCAAACAACTGCTCAAATACCTCCTTAGTGTTTTGGAGTGCAAGACTGTTCCCATGGCTCTAAACTATATATAAGAGATTCCAGGGGCCAGCAGACACATTCTATCTGCCTTCAACTCCGAAACTGCTGTCAAATTTGGAGAGAGCAAAAACTTTCTTTCATTCCACTGAAGAGGGCATTATCAAGTTAATGAAGGCTCATACGTGATTAATATGAAAATTGTAAGTTACCAAAACTATCAGAATGTATACTCTCCCTAGAAAAAGATGATAAGCTTTGCAGAAATTAACATCATCACAGAGGGTGACTCAACACAGTAATCTTATTGCTACAGAGAATAGCTCCTATTTGCAGACAGGTGTTGTATAACTAGAAAGTTCCCCTAAAGCTCAATTACAATTACAAAATAAATTGCTCGAGTTGTCAAAGCATCTAGAGTTCCAAATTATTCCGACTGCATCGGGGTAAATTCTATCAAATACACATTAAAAAAAAAAAACTTCCAGGATCCTCTAATAAAGCAATAAATCCAACATATAAAACAGTGTATGGTGAACTTTTGTGCATAAATTGTCACACATCATGGTCTACCAAAATATTCAGTCTGCTGTGAACATCTTTTTCAACCCTGTTAGTTGAGACTAAAATCTTTCAAGCACGTAGGATTTTATATATATTTTTTAAGATGCCGTATTAATGTTTCCTTCCTGTAAAAAAAAAAAAAAAATCCATCACCCTGTAAACAAAATAGCCGAAAGACTTTCAAGCCAGGTTCCCTTTGCCTGTTCGTTAAAAAAGCTCTAGATTGCATGAAACTGGGATGATTCCATCAAAGTACAACTGAATGGATCCCGGGGGTCTATCCGCAACAAACACTGCGCACATCCTCGAAGGAGTGTTTTGTTATTAAGTGATTTGTTTTCCGAGTTCCTCATCCAGACATCTCCAAACAGATGTGAGTTTGGAGGCAGAAAGCAACACGTCCCCGGAGCCCCGGGGCGGCCGGGCCACCCCACGCGCTGCCCGGCCGGTGCGCTCGCTCGGGTCTCCCCGGGACCCGCCGCCCCGCGCGCACTGGCCGGCGCGGGAGCCGGGCGGGGCGGGGGCGCAGCGAGGCGCAGCCCGGGGCCCGCGCGGCCCAGCACAATGCGCCCGCGGCGGCGGGAACCGCGCGCCCCTCCGCCGCAACTTTGCGCGGCCTCCCCGGCCGCCCGGCCTCGCCCCTCGGCCCGCTCCCCGCCGCGGCCCCCGCCCGGCCGGCCGCCGCCCCTCACCGTTGCAGAACTGGAGCAGCGAGGACGTGTCGTACAGGCTGCTGTAGCTCGAGAAGCCGTCCTCCATGCTGAGGCCGCCGGGCAGCGCTCGCTTCCCCGGCCGGGCCGCGCCGCCGCCGCTCACCCCCACACTGAGCCGCGCCGAGCCGCGGCCGGCGCTGGCGCTGGGGCCGGCCCTGCTGTGGCGGCGGCCGCTGCCGGTTACCATGGCAACCCCGGGCCCGCCGCCGCAGCCGCGCGAGCCCGGCGCCCGCTCTGCCCGCCAGGGGGCGGCCTCGGCGGGGGACGTGGCCGGGCGGGGACGGGGCGGGGCCGCGCGCGGGCCGGCTGGGTCCCGGGAGCAGAGGGCGGGCCTGGGGCCGGGATGCCCCAGTGGCGCCGCGGCCAGGGCCCGCCTCCCCGCGCGGCCGCCGGCGCCCCCCAGGAGGGCGGGACGCGGGGTGGGGGTGGGGGCGCGGGGACAAAGGAGAGGCGGCTACGCGGGAGGGGAAGCGCGGCGAGCGGGGGCGCCGGCCGGGCCCGGGCAACTCCTCCTGCGGACGCCGGAGCCCGCGCTCCTCGGGGGCGCTGTCCCCGCGCCCGCGCCCGCGGGCGGCTCCAGGACCAAACATGGACAACTTGTGAGCCCATTTCGGCCGCGTTTCCACCTCGGAGCAACTCCACTTTTGGCCACGTCCTGCCAGGCGCGCCCCTCTCTGCGCACGTTCTTCCGCCGCAGCCAGGCCCTGGCTCGAGTGAGAATTAGCGCAGGGTTTGTAACTCCGCTTGAACCTTTGCTCGCGGGCGGAAAAAGATGCGACTTCCCACTTTAAAAAGAGGCCCTCGTAATGTCAGGCTGGAAAGGTTGCTGCGCTTAAAGGAGCTAAAACATCTGCTCTCTTCCCTCCCACTCTGATCAGCCCCTGGGGTGCAGACTTGTCACATTACACACTTGTTAACTTGTTACGGGACCCAAGGAACTCTGTCTTTACTCTCTCAGAAAAACGACGAGTTGGGGCAAAATTCGATAATAACACACGAATTAATAATAATGGTTAATGATTTGTGTTTCACTGCCCACGGCCTACAATAAAGATGCCGACAAATAACAAGTGAGGACGCAAGAGAGAGGAATCTGTGAGTCTGATGATCCTCTGGGTTGGTCCAGAACAGACTGCATAACATTTATGCTCCTGGTCACACAATAGTTACAATTCACTCACATGTAAAATTTTGAATGTTTTCAAGTTATAGCTATTAACTCCTGTAGGTTGGACATAAGTAGGTGAGATGAGAACTAAGTAAAAAATCAGCATTAGGAAAAACTGGAGGCCTCCCTGGGGTTCAGAGGCAAACAGAGGCCTGTCTTTGCAAAAGCAGAACGCTGGGTCAGGGATGGGGCTCTGTTGCCGCCTCTGGGGTATGTTTGGCATAGGGGTCAGCAGGACTGGCATTAGATGCTGTGGCAGAAGGGAGAGGTTGAAGCCCTCATCCAGGTCCTGGTCCAGGAGACCAAGTGCCGAAGACAAGAGACTGTCAAAAGGAAAAGTACACGGGGGAAGGGGGTAGTCCTTCAAGGGCTACAAGTGCCATGGGTTTGATGGTGACCTGGTGTTTGAAGGACAGTGTTACTGATTGCAGAGGAAAGAAGGAACAGGGCCTGCTGACAGGCCGAAGGGCTGGCCTGACTTGAATGGACAGCCTGTACTGCAGACAGTGAAAAATAAGAGTGGACTGAGAGAAGGGGGCCAGGTAAGAGAGGTCCTGAGACCTGGCAGAGGTGCCTGAGCCAGACCTGCCAGGAGATGGAGGCAGGAGATTGGTACCCAGGTGGACGGTTGACAGGAGCGGAATTAGAGATGAGTCTGAGTGTGAGGTGGCCTGCAGGAGTCCAGGGTGTCTGCAGTGCTCCAAAAATGAGGCACTCAGGTCCCCCGATGGTCAGAGGGAAGAGAGAGGCTGAGGGACAGGCCAGAGGGTAACTGCTACAGGACGATGCAGCTGGAGAGATGGAGAGGCCAAGCAAGAGAAGACAGCAAGCCTCCCGTTAGAAATGTCCCATAGCAACTGCAGATGCAGGCCAGCTAGCCAGGGAAAGAACGGGGAATTGGTGATTGTCAGCAAAGAGGCTGTAAATGAGCTCTCTAAAGGAGAGAATGGAAGTTCAGAAGGGAGCTGGGCAGAGCCTTGGAAAGGGAAGAGAGGAGGAAATTGTGCAGGAGCTGTCAGAGAGGCAGGACCATCAGCCTATCCTGTCCTTTCATTAAGCTAAGAGCACAGAAAGTCGCCAAGAAGTGGGCCTTTTCACAGGGTTCTCTGCAGGACGGGTCAAGGAGGATGAATTAGGGGAAAGGGCTTCGGTCTGGTAACAGAGGGCTCCCAGGTGACTTGGAGCATCTTGAGGAGACAGTGGGGATGACAGCCAGGCTGCTGGATGTCAAAAGGAGAGCACATGTAGATGGTCATTTCAGGACTTTGGCAGGAAAAGGAAATGGAGGCCGAATATGAGGGTCACATGAAGCCCCTACCGCCGCGCAGGACAGGTGGGCCCTCTGCATCCCAAAGGCCAGAGGCAGGTGCTAGGAGGGGGTGCTTTTGAAGGACAAGACTTAACAAAGTTGTGCATTTGGATTTAGCCCCTCTCTGTTTTCTCATTTCCCGTCTTTCTCCCCTTCTAGGTCAGTCTTTATACGATCTCTTCTCCTTTTGGCGGTTTTACACTTTAGGATGCTTTGGATAATTGGTCTGAAGAGCTGATGTGTGGCTTCCTCAGACTTGGAAAGGAAGTGACAATCGTGAATAAATGACTGAAAGATTCTTCGCTTCAGGAATGTTTGTATTCCTGATTTATAATGTTATGTTAAAGGTGTGATCGTTGGTGGCCCCAACGAAGAAAGGTTAGGGAATTCGGATGTGGGACAGGAGAAAAATGGAGCTGGAGATTTTCTTAGAAGATTTTACTTCCACTAGAGCAAAATTACAAATAACAATTAACGCAGTCCAAAAAAAAAAAAAAAAAAGCTCGGTCCACTGCTTTTGAGATGATAAAGATCGTTATTACGCTCTTAACCTAGAGTATTAAACAGCTATGTTTTTCCCACAATGGTACTCTAAAAAAAGCAAAATTTAGCATAATTACAAGGATACACATGTTAAGTCAATTAGGTATAATCTACACAGCTTCTTAAAAAGATCTATGGAGAAAGTTCAGGAAAAATCTCTGAAAACTTAATTAATAATGTGAGATTTTGCGCCCAAACATTTTAACAGACTATCATTCTGCGTCATTTTGAGATAATTTATGGCCTGAGTCCAAAACATGTTGTTGTTGTAATAAATGATGTACGCTGTCTAGGACAATATAACCGTAGTGTTCAGTGGCATTAATAGCAGCGTTTACACAACATGTGCAAAAGAGAAAGAAAAATGGGAGCTCTGTAGCCTTTATTCATAGAGAAGTAATAAAAAAAACTTACCCAGAAATGTAAAGCCTTGCGCATCTATTGTTTAATTCAACGTTCTTCCAAAACACAGCTCTGCAACACCAGGCACCGTGCTTGGAGCTGGGGACACAGCACACAAAGCACAGTGCTGTCCCAACGGCAGGTGTCTTGAAGTCAATTTAAAGAGTCACATCAGTACTTCAAAAAATGAAACAGAATCAACTGTACTTTAATTTTAAAAAAGAAAAGAAAAAAGAAACAGAAAATTCCACTCTGGATATGTACCCAAAGAAATCGAAAGCAGGGTCTTGAAGAGACATCTGTGCACCTGTGTTTATAGAAGCATTAGTCACAATAGCCAAAATGTGGAAACAACCCACTGTCCACTGACGGATGAATGGATGCACAAAATGTGGTCTATCCAGACAATGGAATACTACTCAGCCTTCAAAGAAAGGAAATTCTGACATGTGCTATCACGTGGGTGAACCTTGGGGACGTTCTGCCACATGAAATAGGCCAGTCGCGAAAAGACAACGCTACGTGATTCCGATTGTATGAGGCGCCTAGAGGAGTCAGAGTCGCCTAGGCAGAGAGTGGGGTGGTGGCTGCTGAGGGGAGCGGGCGCTAGTATTTAACCAGGACAGAGTTTCCTTTGAGGGTGATGAACAAGTTCAGGAGACAGATGGGGGTTATGGTCATGCAACATCGTGAATGTCCTTAGTGCCACTGAACTCCACACTTAAAAACAGTTAAAATGGTGAATTCTCTGTTGTGTATATTTTACCACAAGAAAAAAGTAATGAAATAGGACATATCAGGGAGCATTGAACATAGCCAGAACCTGCGTCTTACCTTGAAGCATCAGTCGTTACTTGAAAGGTCTGTACGTGCGAGTGAGCTGTGGGTGATGTAAGATGTATTTCTCCCTGTAGGCTACACAGAATAATCATACAAATAAAAGTGTGACTACAAACTGTGATAAGTGCTATGAAACAAAACCAGAAGGGAGGGTTTCAGATTGTTCTGGAAGGTCTGAACTGGACTGAGGAGTAAAAGGAGGGACCAGAGCGGCTTTAGGCAGAGAGCCAGTAGGAGCTGCTTCAGGCGAATGAGGCTCTTTTGAGGAACTGAGGAGATTACCAAGGAGCCGCCTGTTCACGTGGAGGTTTCTGATTTTATTCCAAGAGCAAAGAGAGGGTGCCCTTCAGTTAATGTTTTGGGTTAACTCGTGCCCCTCCCCAATGCTTATGCTGAAGCACTAACACCTGGTACTTCAGAACGTGCCCTTATTTGGAGACGGGGCCTTTGCAGAGGTAATCAAGTTAAATGAGGTCATTAGAGTGGGCCCTAATCCAATATGCCTGTTGTCCTTATAAGAAGAGGAAATTAGGACACAGACACACACAAAGGGAAGACCATGTGAAGAAACAGAGAGAAGACAGCTGTCTGCAAGCTGAGAAGAGAGGCCTGGCACAGATCCTTCCTTCCCAGTCCGGCCGACACCTTGATTTTGGACCTCTGGCCTCCAGAAACAATACATTTCTGTTGTTTAAGCCACCTGGTGTGTGGTGCTTTGTTGCAGCAGCGCTGGCGAACTGATACAGTTAGTATAATATCTCAAAGCCAAGAACTGGGTATGTCAGAGGTTCAGGACACCAGGCATCACTGATACTAAGTTATGAAATTTAAAATACATTTTCTCATAATAAGACTGTTATGCCATAAAATGAGAGATAATCACAGGTTCTTAACATCAGTAGAGTTTTAAACCCTGTGGCCTCCAACCTGCCTGCTGTCACAGCAGTACTTTCTACGACATCCCTGACACCTGGTCACCCAGCCTATTTCAAAGTTGAAGAGCTTGAAATATTGTTGGTTATTTTTATCCCAGACCACCCCTCCCAAAGCATCCTTCATTGATCCTCCTTTTGTCCGGTCGATCTAATCTCCCTCTGTCTGGACGCAGGCTTCCGCCTGTCCTGAAATAGTGCACTAACAGCTTGGGTCCCAGTTTCCCTACCCCTACCTTGTTTTTGCAGGGTTAACTTGCTCCAAGAGGTCATTCATTCTCTGATGCCCACCACGTTAAGGGCACACATCTTGGCATGGGCTTCCGACCTGTCTGTGTTCCTGACACAAATGCACTCTTTGGCACCTGACACGCTCCTGCCACACCACGCTATCCACAACTTCTACCCACGATGCTCACACATGCCATGCACTTGAGCGCTCTGGGCCTCTGCCTATGCCATTCCCTGTCCGGAGCACCCACCTTCCCTGCCGGCCAGCCCTGTCTGTGAGGTCTTGGTGGGCCTGCTACACCCACCACATCTACCGGTATTTGACTGTGTCCCTTACGTCAATCTGCCTTGCCTCGCAGGGACTTGCATGCGTGTGTGCGTGTGTGTGTGTGTGGTGTGTGTCCATCTCTCCCAGGAGATTAGATGCCTCTAATGCCCATCATGCTTGACACAACACTGAACATAGTTGGCAGTGAGTAATGCTGAGTGAATGAATGGATGCATCAATGAACCTGCTAGACAAAATCAGTAGCCCGTTACACACAATAGGCTCGAATGCTTTGAAGGGAGCTGTCATCTTCTCCAGGATAAAGTTCTCCATTTCTTCCCTGTCCATCATGAGACAAGGATCCCTCATTTGCGTAGATATCCACCCCACCCAGCTGGTCTCTCTTCTCCTGAATCTCGGTACCCAGAACTGGATACAGTAACCTCGGAGGACTAACCCGAGTGGCATTTCCCTTACATAGCTTGGATGTCATGATTTTATTAATGCAACTGAAGTTTGTACTGTTTTTCTGTTTTGGAGTTTTTGGTTTTTGGTTTTAGGTTTTGAGCAGCCAGGATAGCCACTGGTGGTTCACACTGGACTTGCGGTGTGAACCTATCAGTCTTTTTCAAATAAACTGCTATTGGGTCTTTGCCCTCCTGTCCTGAGCTAATTGATTTTTTTCATCTAGTGACAGGATTTACCTTTACCCCTGATAAATGTCATTTTATTGGTTTTAATCCATCCTTTTAACCAACCAAAATCTTTTAAACTCTTAAATCTGACATCTAACACATCAGCATGGTGACAGCAGCAAATGTACCACAATAAACCCAGGAATGTCTTCTCCATCCCTATCACTGATAAACACATTACAGCGCCAGAGGGGGTGGAGCTCCGCATGCAGCAACGGCCACACCTCACCAGCTGCGTCTCCACTGTATCTATAAATACTCTGGATATGTTTGTCCAGCTAAATATCAAATCACCCTGGTTGTTCATTCACCAGCCTGTTTTACTCCGTACGGTCCATGGGGTTTTGTGAAGGATACTAACCAATGATTTGTGAATACAGTCTGGTAACACCACAAAAAGAGAGGATGGATTCGGTTTGCCTCTTCGTAACAACACTTCCTTCCAAGTGAGTTCACACCAGTGCTTCAAAAATCTGTTAAAATTTTTGCTCAGAACCAATATTAATATCGAACTTATCAGCTATATTTTCCAAAACCCAACTTATTCTGCTTTTTGGAAAGTTATGACAGTTTCCCCTTCCCAGCTTTCTGCGACTCCCATCTGGCCAAATCCGAGACCACTGTGGATGCCCAGAGAACATATTCGCAGTAACTAAGCGGTCCCCCACCATCTCTCACCTACCTTGGGCTCTTGACAACTTCTCCTAAGGGATGTTTGTTCAACTCTTTCCAGTTTTAAGATTATTCTCCTTATTGGAGAAAAAGAAACCTGCAAAGCCCTCAATATACAGACTGGCTTTCAGAGTCCCTCAGAGCCCCCATCCCTCCAACTCACGCATCCTCTGCCTCCATCCACTCATTCTGCTTTTCATTCCCCAAACACCCCGCAATCATCTGCCCCTGGGCTTCGCTAGTGTGATTCCTGTTGTTGGAAATGTCCTTCCACTCAATCTGTGAGCTCAGCTCACACGCCACCTCCTGTGTGTCCAGCCAGAGTCCCTGCCTCCTCCATTGCTGTCAGTACCTTTCATCTGGGCGAAACCGACCTACTTTCGGAAGCTCTGCAGTACCTGGGCTGTCCCCCTTCCCTGGGGGTAGGGCTGCCGCTCTTCACAGTGTTTATTCATCCTCCCCCAGCAGCCAACACGGGGTCCCCACAGTGCTCTCCCTGGCCTCGTCCAGGGCTGGGAGCCTCACCCTCACATGTGGAGGCAGATCTTACAGCTCATCTCACAGAAGCAAGATATCTGCAGCCTGGCAATCCCAGGGACAACCCAGTTCCCTGGCTGCCTGAGCACTGCCTGTCCCGGATGGGCTGGGGTGGGCGAGAGACCAGCAGACAGGAAACAGCGCTGTGTAATAGACACAGCCTGATCAGGTTCGTCATCCTATCATGAAATGCCACTGCAGAGTCAGGGACTTCCGAGCCTTCCACAGGCAATTTGCTGATAGTCCAGATGGATATGAAAGCTCCTTGTTACTTAAGAAATCCATGGGATTTTTTTCCCCTCAGGATTAGGTTATTCACTCAAAAGTGATGCTTTACCTCTATCAAAAGACTACATATTTTGAAGTGTCTGAAGTGAAATGGACAATTAAAAGTAATATTGTTTGCTTTTCTCTTTTTAAAATAGCGTTCCACTTAGGAATGTTATATTTATGTGTCTCGATGTTATAATTGCCTCTTATCCATACAGTAATACAGGTATGGCACTGAATGGCAAATGAAATTTCTGTCCCCACATCGCCACCGAACAATGTTATTTTCAGGAATTTTTGTTCATTTGCTCCATCGTGTTGCCTGTGAGGTTTTATAGCAGTTTTTGTTGTACCACTGACTAACGACAGAGTAAATATTCTAATATCAACCACTCATCCCTGTGTACTGGGGCAGCCAGGTTTGTGCCTGTGTCCTGGGTAATCATTAGCAGCTGCCTTGGAAGTATTCTGGTTTGGATGACAAATTATAAGGTCATCCTAGCTGATATGGAAAGATGTAAACTCTATGTATATCATGCATTGAAAAAAAATGCTGAGGTTCCTACAGTTATATTTACAAGGCCACCCTGAGCTGCCTCACAGTATCAAAATTGTAAGAAGTGAAGAGAAGTTGGTGGAAATCTGAATATTGATACAGAAAGCCAAGTAAAAAGCCTGCTTCTAAGGTTTGCCTGGTCCCATCCCACCACCCCTATCATAGCCTTTTTCATCCCCAGTGGCCTAGATACATAATGCTCGCTTGTAATTAACAAAGGGTCCTGGAGCCCTTGCTAAAATATTTCTTTGGTCAGCAGACTCTACTTATCCCACAGATTAAGGCAAATGTTTAAAGGGTCTTCTGGTGAGATGTCACTGGGGAGACGCTGCTCCACCTCCCCCAGTCGTGGGCTTGTTCACTGTGTTCATCACAGACAGGTGCTGGGTGCTAACCACTGGTTCACTTGCTTGCACACATGGAGTGCACACTCTGCGTCAGGAACCAGGGGCACAAAGGGAAAAAGAGCAACGCCTGTCCCCTTCGGGTCTCATGGTCCAGGAGAGGAGCAAAAAAGACACAGGAAAACGCTGAACACATAGGAGGGGACCAAGGTACACAGGCGCTCATTGGGGGAGAGTGCCGGTCACCGTCTGTGCATCAGCCACGGTCCACGCCACCAGCCTGGAGGGTAGGTGGTACTGCCTCAACTGTGTGTGTAGAGAGACTCCCTCATGAGACAGACGGGCAGGTCCCTGGCTGAAGCTCACGCTGCTGGTGAGCAGAAGAGCCAGGATCTTAATCTGAACCTGTCAGGCCCCAAACCTTGCTTTTCCACTCTGAACCACCACCTCTGCTGCTGAGGATGGGATAAGAGACCTGGGGGAAGGAGGGAAGACTTCATCCAAGAATAAAACTGATTGCCTGGCTGGGGAGGGAAGGAAGAACACCTCCAGAAAAGGTGGAGCCGTGGACCCCATCCTGCTGGATGTAGACCCCAGGTCCAACTATGTCGTACCAATAGTACGAGTTCAGAAATTATTTGCTGCCTGGGCTTGGGACAAGGGAAGCCATGAGGATCACTGAACCCCCAGCAGCTACAGCAGGCGAGGAAGGACTCCAGGGCTGGGGGCGGTGGACAAGACCAGAGATCTGGTTTTGATGGGGCTGGGAGATGAAATAAGGGGAGAGGAAGAGGGAAAGTCATCCAGGTAAGAGGCTCGAGGTGCAGGCGCAGGCACAGGCGCAGGTGCAGGCAGTGTGTCTGGGAAAGAATGAGCCACCCAGCTGGGTTCAGGGGGAGGATGGGACACGGAGGCCATCAGAGCGGGCCTGGGACCTCACCCTGAGGGGCTGCCCTTGGCCCCTGGGCAATGCGGAGTCCCTTGGAAGCCTCCAATCAGGCTTTGCCTCAGGAAGGTTGATGGGGAAGGGTGTGTAAATGGGACCAGGAGATGCTGGGGTCACCAGGACAAACTGGTGGGCCTCAGGCACTGTTCCAGGTGAGGCAGTGATAGCCTGGGTGCAGCCAGCAGCTGTCCTCCCAGGTAGGTGGGGAACTGGCAGTTCAGACCAGGTTATTGATACAGAAGACACCAAGGAGGATCTCATTCTGAGAGGGAAGGAGTGGTGGGCAGGGTGGGATGGCAGGAAGGGAGGTGAGTGCAGGAAGAAGGCCGTGGCCTTGGCAATGAGGATGCATCTGGGGACACAAGGCTGGACAGATGAGCAGTGGCAAGTCCCGAGGGCCAGCAGTGTCCGGGAAACAGGCAGCCAAGCTGGGAAAGGAGAAAAGAACTGAACCCACCCGGCAGGGCAGCGTGGTCAGGGTGGGAAGGGCAAGCACGGCTGACAGGGGAAAGGGTCAGAGGAAGGGGAGCTGGTGACAGTTCAAGGAGAAAGGAGTTGGCTGCCGGAACAGCCGTCCAGAGGACACTGCGGGGGAGGGGGAGAGTCACCTGGGAAAGAAGGAAGGATGCCAGTCCTCTGGGAAGAGGGCTAGAAGGATGAGCTGGGTGAGACGCCACGGAAAATGTGAGGTTTTGTTCATTTGTTCAGCACGTCTTTGTTGGCGACATCATCATCCTCACGAGGAAGTTCTAACAGTGGCTTTCCGGGGAGAGACAGCAGACAGAGTGGGTGTGTTGATCTCCACCTTCTGCAGACACTCCTCATTCCCACAGGACAAGGAGGATGGAAGCGGGGCAACCTCAGGACAGCCTTGCAGGCTGGTAAACAGGTGAAGGAGAGGGATGATCTCATCTGCCCCAAATAAGCTGAAACTGAAGCCAGCAAAGTGGGGGCAACCAAGGAGCACCCCGCTTCCCAACACAGAACCCCCAAAGGTTCAGGAACTGACAGCACCACTAGGGAAGTGGGGGCACAGGAAAGTCTGAAAATAGGAGGGTGGCCACAAGTCTGCGGAAGAAGCTGCCACGGACTGAATTGTGTACCCCATGCCCCCCAAATTCTTATGTTAAAGCCCTAACCGGCAATGCAACTGCATCTGCAGTCAAGGCTTTTAGGAGGTAATTAAGATTAAATAAGGTCATAGGGATGGGCCCTCGTCTGCTAGGATTGGTGGCTTTATAAGAAGAGGAAGAGATCCTTCTTTCTCCCTCACCCTGATCTCAGACTGCCAGCCTCCAGAACCACCAGAAATAAGTTTTTAATGTTTAAGCCCCCAGTTTGTGAGATTTCGTTATGGTGGCCCTAGGTGACTAGTACAGAGGCAGTTAGACCCCTTCCCAATCTCCTTCCTCCCCTTGCAGAAGATTGGAGCTTTCAGCTCTGAAACAAGTGAACGAAGGGGCTCTCTGCACAAATGGATACCAGAGGGGAACATTCTGAAGATGAGAAAGAAGTGATGGCCTAATGCTGAGCGGTGAGACCTCGGCTCCCGGGTCCTGGCAGCCCAGGGTCTGCTCTCCAGGATCGAGTGCGGAAGAGCCTTCTTCAGGGAGTCTGATGAACTCTTGAGGGAGGACCTGGAGGAAGGGAAAGGTCAGGAATCACAGCTGCGGACGAGTCCTCCTGTTGACAGATCTTGTCCGTGGACGTGGAGCTTCACGCAGCTTTTGAATGCTCCTTTCGAGAATCTGAATGGAGAGCCAAAATCTCTAAACAGCTGAGAAAATACTAAAGGAAAAAAATGGCAGGAGGATATGAGGAAACAGACAACACAGAGAACAGAAGGAAATAAAACTGTCATCCACATCCTTGAAGGCTGAAGTTACTGCAGCCACAGAACAAGGACAAGATGCTGAAGTCACATGATAAAGATGAGCTTTTGGAAATATGACAGGAGAAGTAAAAATCTCCACAGAAGAGTCTAAAACAGAGTTAAGGAAATCTCCCTGGAAAAGAGAACAGAAAGACAAAGCAACATAAGATACAGGAGAAAAAGTTCAGTAGTCATATTGGGAAGTTCAACGTCTGAATAATAGGAGTTTCAGAAAGTGAAAATGAAGAAAATGGAGGGAAATCAGCAAATAAACAACAATTCAAGAAAAATTTGCAGAACAAAGAAACCTGAATTTCTAGGTTGAAACAGCCTGCTAAGTGCTCAGCACAATGGAGATGGAGCCAAACACAAAAATTTGTAGAACACTGGAGATAAGGGAAATGTTCAAAGAGATTCCAGAGGGAAACAACAGGTCTCAGACAAAGGATTAAGAATAAGAATAGCACTGGATTTCCCAACAATGATGGGAGGAGTCAGAAAACAACAAGAAAATGCAAAAAGTAAATGTTGGGGGGGGGGACTTAATTTCAGCCTATAATTACAGGCCCAGACAAACCATCCAATCAAGTGTGTGAGTAGAATAAAGATATTTTTGGTCATTTAAGTTCTCAAAAGCTTAGCTTCCATGTGCCTCCTTTCTCAGGAAGCTATTGCAGGGTGTGCTCCAACAGAAAGAGGGCGTTGCCAAGGAAGAAGACGACGTGAGATCCAGAAACGGAACCCAAGAGAGAGGTGAAATGAATGCCCATGAAAATGGGCTGAGGGACCCCAAGACATCAACTGTGCAATGGACAGTAATAATTGTGCTAGTGGGTAGCCGGTCAGACTGCAGCCCGAGGACAGAGGCTCTGGAGGAATGCCGCCAAGAAGATGAAATTGAAAGCTACTGAAAGCAGACTTACACACAAGCCAGAGTATTTGAGGATGAGTTAGTCATAGGTATCTGGAAAACAAAAGACAGTTACTTACTCCAGGAAAACAAAACACTGTACAAGAAAGGAAATTCAATCATATACTACATGGCTTAACCATCAATAATGTTCCATGGTCACAACAATATAAACACAGAATGATCAAAGAAAAAATGGTGACATAACTGCACTGGAAAGATGAGGAGAAGTGTGTGCGCATGTGTGGGTGCAGAGTGGGTGACGGGAGAGAGAAATGAGTCTTCATCTTCCATGGCGGGACATGAACAGAACCTGGAAAAATCAGGAAGCATCAGTACCTCCATGTTATTTCAAGAAAGATACATGCACGCCAAAATGAATGGATAAATTATTTGGAAGTGATGATTGCTTCTGGGAAGTGGGAATGTGGGGAAGGTGCAGGGAATGAGGGACGCTAACGGATGTTTTTTTTAATTAGGCCTTGTAGAACTACTTGATTTTTTAAAATATGGGCAGTATGACTTCAATAAATTTATGTTTAAAATCATGTGTACCTTTTAATCTCACTTCTTGAGCTTCAATTTGTTTATTTGCTCTTTAGTTCTTTCATTCATTCATTTATCCTATAGACATTTGCCATGAGCCTTCTTCTGAAGGTCAGGTAAGGTGCCAGGTAAAGATAAAGTCCCAGTTCCTACCCCAAAAGGGCCTTCCTTTTTTATAAGAAAAACCTCAAGGAGGTTAAAGATTTATGTGCCTTTTCATTTTGTTTTGCACAGATGATGGGTGTCTGAAGAACTCTGAATCCTACATTTGTAAATCAGCTCAAGTCTTGGGAGGATGTATGCTGGAGCTTGCTATTGAAAGAGGTCTCATGATAAATCTTTCAGGAAAAAAATTCCTGCATAATATATATATAGACTCATATTTTCATACACTGGCCACCCTGGTGGGAAATAGATGTGGCAGGAGGAAAGGTAATTTGAGAACAAATTTACGGGCAACGTTATTGCCGTTTGGGAAGAGGGGGATTCATTTATGACCACTATTACTAATGACAACAAATGAGGCTTCATCTCTGTACCATGTCCTGAGCTGTGGTCCTTAACTGCATTATTATGTGCATTCTTAATGATGTCCCTTAGTGATTAAAAACTAACCATATCCAATAAATGAAGTAGTAATGTGTTCAGCTCTGCATCACCGGGACGCTGCATGAATTCATCTCACAGGGTTTTCCATTCCCTCCTTTAGAACAGATACACTGGCTTCCTTGAAGCTTCACTGATAGGGGCATGGAAGAGAACCTCTTCTGTGTATTTAATATACAAAAGGCTGTGTTACCTGCTAAGATTTTAGTTTTGCTCGTAGGACATAGTATTACACCAGATTAGAGGAGCAGGGAAATATTCCTAAGAGATAGCCATCGTTTGGAAAAACCATCTGTTTCAGTTGGAAGAGGATACACATACAGCGAACCATGAAAATCTGCTGTGAAAATGCTCTTTCTCCCAAATGTGACTTTTGTGCTACAACTATTTATAATGTCCTGGATGAATCTATAAAATGTTTTATTCAAAATCCTTGTTGCTATCCCAAGACTGCCATTATGTGGGAAACAGAAGAGGCTAATGAGTTATACTTGTGTATTAGGCATGACTTTCAAATTGGTACAAAAATCGTATTAAGCAAAATACATCCCATGGTAATGAAAAAGTATCTTCCACCGGGTGGCCAGATCGGTCTGCTGAAGTGCAGCTCTAACCTAATCACCGCCCAGCTTGGGAGTCCCCCGTGGCTCCCCACTGCCTGCTGAATGAAGAGCCAGGGGCCAGGCCAGCCTTCCCAGTGTGGGATCTCCCACATCTGTCCAGGCCTCAGCTTACTAGCCTGTGAAATGGACCATTTTCCATTCTCTGGAAACACCCCTACTCTGTCCCATCTCAGACTTTGTGTGGTCCCTTCCCAGTGCTCCCCACATGGACTGAATGGTGTGCCCCCCACCATTTCTATCTTGAATCCCTAATCCCCAACGTGACTGTATTTGGAGACAGGCCCTGTGTCTTATTTAACCTAATTAAGGTTAAACGAGGTCATAAGGCCTTACTCTGATAGCATTGGCGTCCTTTTAGGAAAAAGAGTCATCCTCTCTTCCACGTGAGGACGCAGCAAGAGGGCAGCCGTCTGCAAGCCGGGAGAGAGGCTTCCCCAGAAACCTGGCTCACCAGCACCCTGATCTTGGACTTCTAGCCCCTGGAACGGTGAGAAAGTTAATGTCTGATTTTTAAACCACCTAGTCTTGGTTATCTTGTTAGCAGCCTGAGCTAGTTAATATACTCCCTCGTTGTCCGTCACCATCCCTCCAAGTTCATCAGATGCCATGTACCCCAGTGGCACCTGCTCTCCTCTGATCCTCCCGGCACCTTGTCCCATCCAGGGGAACTCCGGCCCCTGAGACCTTGCCTAGTCCACCCAGGGGGCTATGCCCTCCCTGAGAACAGATTCAACCCCTCCTGATGCTCTGTATTTAGAAAATAGATTTGACATGGAAACACAGGTTCCTGCAACTTTTCAAGAAGGCTGGGGCGCTCTGTGTCTTGGGCAGCGAGCCAGCGGGCTGCATTCCTAATTACATAACAGTGTTAAATGTAAAGTGTGTGTCAGGATGAAAGGAGGAACAACTTTTTCTTTCTCTTTTTTGGTATTTTGTAACCAGAAGAATTCTTTATGATCATTGGACTACCTTCCATTTTAAGCTAATTAGTAAATTGCATTTTTGGCTCTTTAACTGGCTAGGTTAAATTTAGCTCATCTTTTCCCTTAAAGTCAAGCTGTCAGTGGGATCTGCAATTAAAATGTTCACTCTCAACTTTCTTTCCCATTCGGGGGGTGGAGGCAGGTTGGCAATGAACCCCCTCTTCCCGTCCTTCCTCTGGCAGCTTCTCCCCAACCCAGGGCTTCCCACGGACGCAGAGAGGTGGCTACTTGCCCCTTAGTTTTCTGGTCACCTGTGAGCATGGCTGATATCCCTGGATCACCCCAACAAGCAGGCAGGGCATAAGCCCAGAGCTGCAAATCAGCCTCAGTCATGCAGCTGAGCACCATCATACACCAGGTCCCAAAGGAATTATTAAAACTACACAACAACCTATGTGGCCAGAGCTGGGGCAGGAGCCTGAAGGCCCCCTGATGTGCAAGCCAGAGGCCCTTTTGTTGCTGGGCATGGGAGGTCTGAGAGGCCCCGGAAGAGGAGGCTGGGGGGCAGGAGGAAAGGGCACCCTCGGTGGAGGCTGGGAGGTGGGGCAACGTTACAGAAATACTGAGAGCTGCAGGAATATCTGACTCCTTCAGCAATTGCCACGGCCAACCCAGGGTGTGCCTGCTGACTCTGGGCCCTGCCTGGCCCCACAGATGCCCAAGAAGGTCCTAGTGAGGAGCATGGACGTGTGAACGCAGAGGATATGAGACCACCCCACACAGCTGTCTCTCAGAGCCAGGGAGAGCCCCCAACCCCAGAATCCCACCCGCTCACCTCCAAGCCCTCTGCCCTTTGCCTGGAACGCTGCTTCCCTCCCTCCCACCCTGTCTCCCCTGGAGCCCTGCAAAGGGCTCTTTCAGAACCCACCTCCCAGTGTGGTTTGGAGGCCCCAGTACCCCAGCCCCTCATTAGGATGGACTGAATGGGGAGGTAGGGGAGAGGTGCTCACCCAGCCTCCTCTGGCAGAAGAAAGACACCGGGCCAGCTCCTCCCTGTGTGAGCAGCTGGCTGCCCCACCTCCGGGGGAGACAGGGAGTCACAGACCTGCCTTATGAGCAGGAGGCCAGCATCTGACTTCTCTCGTGGTCATTAAGCAAGATGGGCTGGTGATTTCCAAGAAGAGAGAAGGGGTTCTCCATCCTACAGGCACTAATGCAGCTCGAGGTCTCCCGTGCTGCTCCGGGGAGCAGGGCAGGGTGTGTGATGGGGGAGCGGCGCCCACCTCGGCTCGGCTGGTTCCTCTTCCCATCCACACTCTGTTCTCTGCGTATCTGGGTGATGGCAAGTAGGGCGGAGGAGGCCACCCCAGGGGAACGGCTGCAGTTAGTGAAATGAGCTCTGAGGCCTGGGGAGTCTGCGGAGCAGAGAGGCAATCTGAGAACAGCGGCCCACGTCTTTGCAGTCAGAGCGACTTGGAATTTTGGGGGAGAATGACCTGTGGAAAACACTGTTCTCTCCCAGATGTGGGACCCTGGGAGGATGCCCACCTGTCTCCGGCTGACATAGGAGGGAAGTGGGTTCCAGGACCCCCCAGGGGCCTCCTGTGGCCCTGGCTGGATCAAACGCATGGAATGGTGAGGAAAATGCAAAGTGAGTTTTCCACGGCATGAAGTGAATTTAATTTCAGGACTTTGCCTTATTCTGAGATTGTCCATCTCATATTTTTGTAACTTTTACTTTATGAAATGGCGGCCAGAGTAGATGGTCATTGTTTTTAAATGTTCTTATACAGCAAAATAAAACCTTGGCAGCCTTATGTGTCTGCTCTGGAGGGTAAAGACCTATGAAGTCTGTGAATTACATTCAGCAGGGAGTCCCGGGCCCTGAAGGACTCTCACTGTGGCCTTTGGTCGTATAGCCCCGGAAGGTGGGGAGGTGGAGGGGACACAGATGTGTACCCCGTCTGTGGGGATAGCCTGTGACCACCACGCTCCCAGCATGTTCAGGAGGCAAAACCTTTAAACCTTGGGCAGGGGATTCATTCAATGAGCTCTTCCAGTAAGAGCACCTGCTCCTTGTCTGCCAGGCATCAGAGCAGTGGGTCCACCTGTGGGTCACGAAATCAATTTAGCAGAGGACTGACACCAGCCTTTTTAAATAAAAAACTCCACAGGCTAGAACAGAAATTATCAGAGTACAACATATGTAGACATGTAGTAGGTATTGATTCATGAACCTTCTATTTCAAATATATATATTTGAGTATTAAAATATTAAAAAATATATATTCTGCTTCTGTAGGGAGGAGTGAATTGTTCACAAACCAATCCTCCTGCAGAGAGGTGATGTATACAAATTTACACACTATGGACAACGTAACAAAAATGACATTCTGAGACCCCTAGGGAGTAACCGTAAGCAGACACGTTTGGGAGCAGTGTCAAAACCTAGAAGAATCAACCCGCAAGGGACAGGTTTCCCATGTTTGTGGCTTTGCCCTGAGGGCAGCCACCCACATTCATGGTGGTGACACAAGGTGGCTAAATTCTATTAGAAGGCCTGTTGTCCCTGTGGACAGAGGAACCAAGAGATGGTGCCCTAGACAACCAGTGTCACGGGAGAGTGAGAAGCAGCCTCATGAGGGGGAGAACCAGAGCAGAGTCCCCAGTGCTGTGCGCGAGCTCAGCCCAAGTCTCTGGTTGACCCCTAAACCACACACGCGCAGGGCGGATCAAAAGCAGCCTGAACTGAGACCTGAGCTCCCATCCACCACAAGCGTCACCAAGTGTAAAGTTTGAGTCTAGCCAAGTTAATTGTCCACTGAAACAGAAACATCAACTTTCTTCAAAACAATATCACAGAATCCAGTTTCCACAACAGAACATTCACAATGTCTAGGATACAATCCAAAGTTACTCTACATGTGAAGAGCCATTTTCAAGAACAGAGTCAATCAATTGATACCAACTGTAGGACAACCCAGATATTGGAATTATTAGGCAAGAGCTTTAAGCTGCTATTATAATAATACTCAGTGAGACAGAGGAAAATATGTCCTAATAAAAAAAATGACATCCCAGTCAAGAAATATAATATATAAAAATGAACCAATTGACAACAATATTCATAATAGCCAAGAAGTAGAAAATATTCAAATGGCCATCAACTGATGAATGAGTAAACAAAATGTGGTATGTTCATAGAATGGACTAGTATTCAGCCATAAAAAAGGAATGAGGTACTGATACATGCTGCCACATAGATGTACCATGAAAACATTATGTTAAGTGAAAGAAGCCAGTTATAAAGACCACATATTGTATGTTTCTATTAACAGGAAATTTCCAGAACAGGAAAATCTATAGACAGAAAGGATTAGAAATTGCCAGGAGCTGGGAAGAATGAAATGGTTTAGAATTATGCAGTGGTAATGATTGCACAACTTTGTGAATGTACAAAAAAACCCACTGAATTATATACTTGAAAGTGAATCAAATGAAATTTCAGAACTGAAAACTACAGTATCTGAACTGAAAAAAATTGCTGGGTGGACTCAGAATGAAAATGGAATGACAGAGTGGAAAAAGTCAGTAAACTTGAAGAGAGGTGAATAAAAACTTTCCAATCTGAAAGAGAAAGAGAGAAACAGAGCCTCAAGGACATGACCAGAGGACAGGAAAGAATGAATGGAGCATGAAAATTATTTGAAGAATAATTCTGAGATTTAGGAATCTCAGCAAGATCTGAAGAGAGCAAATGAAGAAAACTATGTGTTGGCATATCATAAACTGCTGAAAACCAAAGATAAAGTCAGTACTTTGAAATCAGAGAGAGAAAAATCATGCATTTTATACAGGGGATATATAATCCTGAATGACTGTGGACATCTCATCAGAAACCATCCAGGCCAGAATATAGTGGAACAACATCATTAAAGTGCTGAAAGAAAAAAATATTGTCAACCCAGAATTCTATATCCAGTAACAAATATCTTTCAAGAATGAAGATGAAATAAAGACATTTTAAAATAAAGGAAGCGTTGGTAATTCATCACCACCAGACCTGCATTATAAGAAAGGCTAAAGGAAGTTCTTCAGTCGAAGAGAAATGATGCAGGAAGGAAACTGAGATCTTCAAGAATTAATGAATGGCATCAGAAATGGTAAATATTTGGGTAAATGTTAAAAAAAAAAAAACACTTTTCCTCTTAATTGAAAAAATCACCTGTAACATTTTGAAGCAAAAATTATAACAGTGTCTTGTGGGATTTATGATGGATATAGAGATAACACACATTGCAACTGCAGTGTAAGGGGTGGTGGGAATGAGACTAAATGGACTTCTTCGGTTGCAGACTTCCTACATTTTATGCGAAGTAGTAAAATTTAAGACGTATGTTATAATCCCTAGAGCAACCACTGAAAAGGCAGGACAAAGAGGTATAGCTGAAAAGTCAGTGGGTGAATTTATATAAAATAAATATGTTTATACTGTACAGCACAGGGAAATACATTACATATCTTACAGTAGTTCATGGTTTAAAAAAAGAATATGAAAGTGAATATACGTATATTCAGGTGTGAGTGAAGAGTTGTGCTGTACACCAGAAACTGACACAACGTTGTAAACTGGCTATACCTCAATAACTTTTTTTTTTAAAAAACTAGGTAAATTTAAATGGGATTCTTAACAATTTTCAAATGATTCCACCACATAAGATGGGAAGGTAAATAGAGAAATTAAAAACAGAGGTGTCAAGGAGAAAATAAACAACAAAATGGCAGACCCGTATCCAACTAGCCAATAATTACACTAAATCTTAAGGGCTAAACATTCTAATTAGAAGGCAGAGATTACTAGAGTGGAAAACCAAGTAAGACAGAACTGTATGCTGCCTACAGGAGACCCACTTTAAATACAAAGACACAGGTAGAAAAGGATGTGACATGGAAGCAGTGAGTATGAAAAGCTGGGGTGGTGCTATTAACATCATGTAAAATCGACTTCAGGACAAAGAATATTGCTGAAGCCAAAGCTAACCACTTCGTAATGATTAAAAGATCAGTGTGTCTTCATCAGGAAGACATGACAATAATAAGTGTGTACATGCCAAATAAAAGAGCCTCAAAACACATGAAGCAAAAACTGACAGCTTTAAAGGAGAGAAATACACAATTCCTCATTTATACTGGGAGATAAAACACCCTTCTCTCAGCAATGCAGCTGTCAGAACAGTTAGACAAAAAACCAAAAAAATCAGTGATGACAGAGAGGACCCCAACACATCGGACCTAAGTGATATTTACACACACAGGTTATGATACAAAATATACTTCTTATTTTGAGTCATTTCTTTAAAAAAGTTTGAAAATCACTCTGCCAGGGCAAACACAGGAAGGACTGAATCATAGAGCCTTATAAAATTCAACATCTCTCGGGCGAGGCAGACACAGACCATTATAATGCAGCAGAGATTGCTGTAAGACAGACTAGGATGGGGAAGGAGTTTACTGAGTTGGCCCTGTGCCCAACACGTTAGTATGACTCATGTTCCTTGGCTGGGTGTTTCATCACCCCCATTTTACAGGTGGGGAAACTGAGGCCCAGGGAGGTAAAAGGACTGGGCTAGCATCAGAACTGAGCTTTGAGACAGCTCTGACACTTACAATATGACCATAGGAAGACAGAGAGGGTAATTCCTTGACTTTTGAGGAAAATGGGGGGAGGGGGAGAAACAGGGTGGACAAGATAGAAGTGGAAGAGTGTGAGCAAAAAGTGAGGAGGGTAGGTCTGTGTGTGGCATTTACGGAGATCAGGTGGCCGGAACGTGGAGGAGACAGGAGGACCTGGTGGGAAGTGTGGCTGCAGGGGCTCACAGAGGCTGGATCGGCTGAGCCTCCATTGGCATTCCCAGGCAAAATGAGAAAGGGAGGCAGTACCAGAGTCCAGAGGACTTGCGGGTCTTACTCCTCTCCCGCTCCTTGGCTGGCCGTGTGGGAGATGCAGCCTTGGCAGGCTTTTCCCTACACTTAGAGCGTCCCCAGTTAACATCCTAAGAAAACCTGAGCGTTAATGGCAGGGACATCTAGAGGACATCATGACACTTGTTCAAATGCTGCCTCACGTATTCCCTGTCCTTGGTCCAGACTGATGTGTTAAAGGGTGGGGGCGGGTAATGCAGAGACACATAGACAAATAGCACCCCCTTCACTCTCTGTGAGGCCCCAAAAGGAGTGATATCAGATGGACCCCATGAACTTAGGAAGCCCAGACTGACTGCGTTAAAGGCATGGCTGGAGGAGAACAGGACCCCCACAAACGAGAAGGCACTTGTCTCCCTGCCCACTGCCAGGGAGGCCACGGGTACTGAGGCTCAGGGCCGGCGCTGCCTGCTGAGGGCGAGCTCCATGGGACCGTGAGCTCTGGCTCCCGCAGGCGCTGCCTGCTGAACGTGCTCCCAGAGCCTTCTCCTGCTGGCACACACCGCAGGGGCCCTGGGGCCAGGGCCACACCCTTTGGGACAGTGCTTTTCTTGGTGTTTCAGGCACGAGTTCTTCCCACTAGAAGACATCAGCCTGGATCAAGAGTCCCCACAGGAGACCAGGAAGCTACCTGCAGAGTAGCCCTTGCTGTCCCTTGTTGCAAAATCCCTGCCGGGCACACCGGCCAGAAGAGGTGCTTTCTGCTTCTTGGGCAAATAGCTGGCGAGTGGAGGCTCCGGAGGCTGGCTCAGAAAGGAAGATTGGAAAGCGATCTTCCGGTGGCTTCCCCTCCTTGCTGGAGGGACCTGCAGTTCTTGGCAACCTTGAGTAGCCAAACCACCAACCAAGGCCAGTTTGGGCCACCCAGGAGCCCTAAACTGCGACAGAACACTAGCACTGGGGATCCTGGCACGTGCGTTTCTAAGCCTTCTCCACTTTGACCAGCTGTTCTGGTGCCTCTGACACAGTGGTCTGAGCTAGGACTTTGTGCTGGTCGGTCGAGCGCTACGGTGCATGTGGTCATGCCTGGCCTGGGGCCCGTCTGCCTGCTCTCCACCTCCTCCCTCGGCTGCGCTCCTGCCACGTGGAATCACTGATAGTTCCTTGAGTCGCATCAGTTGTCCTGGGCCTCTGTGACTTTACCCACGCTCTTCCTGGCCCCTTCTGGAATCTCTTCCTCTGTGACAGCTCAGCTCCACAGCCCTTCCCCCTCCCAGCTCGGACTGAACCCTCTGGCTCACACGGCTGCTCTGTGAAACTCTCTGAGACCTTACCTCACCACGCAGAACAAATCCTTCCCTCCCCTGAGTCACCTCTGCCAACCGCACATCCTTCTGAGAAGACCGCTAACAAGTGGCATTGTAATCACCATGTTTTCTCAACTCTAAGACATGCCTTTCTGCTTTTGAAGGTTTTGGAAGTAAGACTGAATCGTACATTCAATGTGCTCTTCCACTGTAGGCATGTTTCTCCGTCTTCCCCACCCCCAGGAGAAGCTGCTATGAAATCAAAGGCAGGTCTTAGAATCAGGGTGACCCACCCCCCTCCCCCGAATTATCTCTGTGCCCCCACAGCCTGGTGCAGACTCCAGTAAGCAAGCATTTACTGGATCCAAATCTGAATTCAATTCAAGCATTTCTTGAGGCCTGCACTAAGTCAAGTCATGTGCTCTGCGAAGCGGAGGGTTCAGGATAAAGACAAACTAAAGCTCTCCGTGTAGGCGGTCACAGACGGGGGGCTGTGGATGAGGGAGCGGGGAGGCCGTGAGGAATGCCACTGATGGCAATGCAAGATGAGAGCCTCTGCAACGGCACCTTGGCCTGGACTGAGGGGTTTTGTATTTGTTTTCTGTTTGTGATTTTTTTGGGGGAATGTTTTACAATTTGTAAATGTCTTGCATTTTTTTCAATCCATTCTACAGAAAGTCCTAATTCCCATTCTGCATTTCATTTTGTAGAGAGAGGAACCAAGGCTCAGAGAAGTAAAGGGTACTGCCTAAGGTCAACAGCTAGGAAGTGATGGAACTGACTAGAAAGTGCCAGAACCAGGACCAGTGCCCGCTGCTTTCATTCCCTGACCCCCGCGCTCTCTCTTGGCAAGAGTTAACTCTGCTTCGTGGAGCCTAACGCTTTTCTTTAAAATATAAACATGTAGCCCACTCTTCAGCAGAAGTCTAATCTCAGTTCTGTGAAATAAGAAGTAAACCCTGAAGTTTCTCTCTATGCCTTCTTCTCACACAGTCACCATGGTGATGGGAAAATATTATGCGGTGAAGGAATTATGGGAATATGAATCAGCAGAACCGGCAAAAGGACCTTCGGAAAACCGTGACTCCCAGGGGACATGCCGTGTTTTCAAAGTAAACACTCCGGAATGATGGATTGCACTTTGCTTCCTATAGAAACTCAAAGGCCAGCCTCACTCCATTAGCCCCAGCCCCGCTGTCTCCGTGCGAACACCAGTCTCTCCTCCTTTTTATAAGAAAAGCACTGGCCCATTTATTAGCAAGATTGCTGCTTGGCAACATGGGGTTGTGGATATCTGCTGGCTTCATTAAATTTTAAACATTCTTCCTTGCCAAGTGGAACAAATTATTGATGTTGATTTTGGTGAGTATTTAACATAGTCCAGTAGAATTTCAATGGTGAAGAGTTCAAACCTGGTTTTTAAGTCGAGAATGATGGATCTATTCATCAAACAGTAAATTTTGTTTGGATGTAAAGCCTGGCTTATCCTGTTCTTGGTAAGCTCCCCTAAAATGTACAGTAAATCTATGTGATAAAAAATACGGATTGAGTTCCTCAAAAAAATTAAACATAGAACTCCCATGTGATCCAGCGATTCCACTTCCAGCTCTATACTCAAAACAGTTGAAAGGAGGGGCTCCAACAAGTAAGTGTCTATATACCCTTGTACAGACAAATGTCGGTACACGCAGATGTGCACCAATGATCATAGCAGCATTATTCACAATAGCCAAGAGGTGGAAACAACCCAAGCTTCCATTGACAGATGACTGGATAAACAAGATGTGGTACATCCATGAAGTGGAATATTATTCAGCCTTAAAAAGGAAGGAAATTCCGACACGTGCTACCACACAGATGAAGCTTGAGGACATTATGCTAAGTGACACTCACAAAAACACAACCACTGTATGATTCTACCTATATGAGGTTCCTAGAAGAAGCCAGTGCACAGAGAGAGAAAGCAGAATGGTGGTTACCAAGGGCTAAGGAGGGGTGTGGAATTCAGAGTTAACGTTTCAAGGGTTTAGAGTTTCTGTTTTGCAAAATGAAGAGTCCTGGGCATGGATGGTGGTGATAGTTGTATCTGACAATGTGAATGCACTTAATGCCACTGAAATGTACACTTAAAAATGGTTATGATGGCAAATTTTCTGTTATACCTATTTTTATCACAATAAAAAAATACCAGTTGAGGAACGGGCAAGGCGACATTGGGTGTCCCTGAGTACTGAGTTGGCCCTTCTGCTGGCCAAGCCCAGAATCTCTCAGGAAACTTCAGTCCATGTTTTGCCAAGCGTGGGTGGTGCCGTGGCTGTGTGTACTCCACCTGCTTTTTCTGTTCTATTCCTGAACTGGGAGGCAGGTGGCCGCCTGCCTCCCTCCTGACATGGTTGGCCACCTCCTTCTTTCCTTCCCACAGCACTTCAGATGTCCCCTCTGGAAAGCCTGCCCTGACCCTCCATGGCCCTCCTTAGCCTCCATCTGTTTACAAGTCTCTGTGCTCCACTGGGCTATAGCCCTTGAAAATGTGATGCAGTTAGTCAGTGCCTTGGGGCTCAAAGCCTGAACCTCAGACCAGTGGCACCAGCAACACCTGGGAGCTGGTTAGACATGCAAAGCATCCTCCGGCGAATCAGAATCTCTGGGAGTGGCCTCAGGAATCTGGGGTCTAACAAGTCCTCCAGGTGAAGGGGGTTTGTCCCCCGTTCCCCTCCATGACCCTCCTCCATGGCCCTTAACCAACCACTGCAGGTGGGCCAGCAGCAAAGGCCGGCCCCCTCGCCTCACGTAGGACAGACTCTGAGGTGCCCCGTACACGGCAGTGCCCTGTAAGATGCCATCCCACCTCGTCTGGCCTTGTTTCTCCATTTCCTGTACTGGTTTGTTCTGGGAGCACGGCTTTGGGGAGCCCACCCTACACACACAGCAATGGCTCACTGATTTTTGCACCGCGGGGCTGGACGCACAGTCAGTGTTCGCCATCATTTGTGTTAAACTCTGCTAACACCTGTCAGTGCGTTTTTATGAGAGTTTTTTTATTTTTCCCAAAGATGTGAGTTCTTTCAACCAAGGGGGTGACACATGAAAGGGACCATTTATAGTGTCACTCTTCTCCTTCATCCCTCCACACCTTAGTGGGTGTGACGGTTCAATTTATGTGTCAACTTCCCTGGGCTAAGGATGCCAAGTCGCCAGTAAAATGTTATTTCTGGGTGTGTCTGTGAGGGTGTCTCTGGAAGAATATTCAATTCAGTGGATTGAGTTAAGAACTTGGCCCAGGGAGGGATAAATTAGGAATTTAGGATTAACAGAAATACATTATGATATATCAAACAGATAAACCACATGGACCTACTGTAGAGCACGGGAACTATGTTCACTATTTTGTAACAGCCTATAATGGAAAAGTCTGAAAAAGAATACATATATGTATGACTGAATCACCTGTACACCTGAAACTAGCACAAATTGTAAATCAACTAGACTTCAGTAAAAAAATCAAAAAAAAAAAAAAAAAAAAAGAAGTTGGCCTTCCCCAGTGCAGGTGGGCACCATCCAAGCCACTGAGGGCCTGAACAGAACAGAAAGTGGAGGTAGGGCCAGTTCATTCTCTTCTCTTAAGCTGGCCATCCATCTCCTCTACCCGGGGACCTCGGAGCTCCTGACTCGTACTGCGACTTACACCTCCTGAGACTTGTTGGCCCCCTTTCTCAGGCCTTCGGGTTGGTTCTGAGGTTTGTAGACGGCAGATCATGGGACTTCTATGCCTCCAGAACCGTCTGAGCCAATTCCTGTAATAAATCTCCTCTTATTTCTCTCTCCGTACCTCCCATTGGTTCTGTTTCTCGGGAGAACCCTGGCTAACGCCCCAGGCTCTCCTTGCCCTGCTGCAGGCTGTCTCCTCCCGGAGGAAGCGTTTGAGGCCCTCAGCTGACCTGTAGTGTTATTAGCACCTCCGTCGCCTGGCAGATTTGTGTGGAGGGCAAGCAGAGCCGCCTGGGGTCCTTGGGTGTTCCCCACTGCCCTGAGCACGCCCCACATCACTATCCATGCTCATTTCTATTGTGCAGCTGTGCCAAGGCTCAGAGAGGCCGAGGGATCTGAGCGGCGAATGCTAAAATCAATCAGAACATCTGAACAGCTTAGTGGGGAATCTAGAGACAAGTCCCACGCACGGGAGTCATGGTAAGACACCAGCCACACTCCCTGGGCACACGGTGCCCGCCGGGCGCCGCTCCAAGCCCTTCCCACAGCCAACCCAGGGAGCCTCGCTGTGGGGGTCCTGTGGTTCTGCCTCCTTTTGCTTCTGAGACCCATCCTGGTGTCCACCCTTCTTCCCATATTATTGCTGAAGAGCATTCTGCTGCACAAATATACTGATTGTTTATCAATTTTATTGTGGATGGACATCTGGGCAGTTTCTAGTTTGAAGCTGTTGTGACAGTGCTGCTGTGAACCTTCTTGTCTTGTAGTGAGTAAGTGTGTTTATGTCTGTCTTCACACACACACACACACACACCCTTCCACACTTGTACAACCATCATGCATACATACCCAGGAGTGTGATTCCGCTTTGACAGACACTCCAAAAATGCTTCTAACCATTTCCAGTCTACCAGCACCACGTGTGAGTTCCAGATTGTTACGAGCATCTGTATGTCCACTTACACTAGGTCTAAAACAAGCAAAGCTCATCTGTAGCGAGAAGTCTGAAGTGCCTGGAGGGGGCTCGGGGGATATTCATGTGCTGTCATACTCTGTCTCTCACTTGGGGTACTGATTACATGGGTGTGTGTTCCTCTTCTGAAAACTCAAGATTATGTTCTCACCATCTGTGCCCTTTTCTGTAGGCAATGGTGAACGTCCATTTAAAGAGCTTATGGGAAAAAGTAAGCTTAAAAACGATGCAAGGCACAGGTGCCATTAACAGAGGAAGATGCTGAAGGTCAAGGTCACGTCCTGATGCTGGGTTCACCAGCAAAGCCGATCGACGTGAAGTCCCTTTCCTGCCCCGTTGCCACGTCTTCTCAGTCACTGAGTCGGTTCTGGCTCTACAGTGTCCCTCTAATTGGTCACCAGTTTTGTTCCTGTTACCCCTCAGGCCAGATTTTGTCACCCTCCAACTTCATGTCAACTTTGCCCTCAATTTTAGCCCATGTAGAATACTCGTTCTGTGATATCCCAGACCACCTCCTGGCCCCAGGCTCGGGAGAGTCCATTTGATAAATGTGCCTTCCATGTGTCCATCCGACCCTCACACAAACGCTGGGCAATGTCACTCCATCTGGGAAGGGTCAGCCAGGCCACACGCCACCCAGTGAGAGCCCTCACTGGATTGCCGTGGGCTCAGCCCCCTAGGCTGGTCTGCATTCAAAACTCACCATATGGGTCTGGCAGCCTGCCTCCTCCCAAATTAGCCGCAAGCATGCTATCTGGCAAACAGTCCTCCACTGGACAAACACTGATTCAGCACCTCCTCTGGGAAGGCCCAGTGCAGCTGATGGTAGGGGTGCAGAGCTGGATGGAGCTGACGCAAGCAAGGAGGTTTTGGGGATGGACTCTGGAGCCAGACAAGCTGAGTCCAAATCCTGACTCTGCCACTCAAAAGCTGTGTAACTCTGCCCAAGTTACTCAGCCTCTCTGAGCCTCAGTTTCCTCATCTGTTAATAATAGCACCGCCTAGGGGTATGCTGAGGATTAAGTGAGTTAACGATCGTAAAACTCTTCAAACAGAGAAAGCACTTTACAAGCTTTGGCAGGCATTACTTCTGGAACCATCTTTGATTCCTCATTTTTCTTTTTCCCTGCTTGCCTGTGGTCCCCAGGGGTCAAGCCTTGGTCATTTCTGTGGCCCTCAGGCAGCAGAGAGGGAAATGTGCACAGGAGGCACTTGGGGGAGATGGACCTGTGTTTGAATCCCAGCTCTGCATCTCCTGGCTGAGCAGACACTGTCTGCACAACCTCAGATGAAAGTTCTGCCACACATGGGGCCTGTCTAGCCCAGGGTGGGTGCTTACTGGACGGGACCGAGATTCATATTGGCGGCTGTCAACGTGTGTTTGAGAGCTGTGCGGGCTCTGATGCCGTCTTCAAGGCCCTTACAAGTGAGGCTGGGGAGAGAAGCACGATTCGCGCTGCAGGAGGCTAGCAGCAGGCAGGAGGGATGAGTCGATAGCTGTCCTCCATAACAACGCGACGTAAGAATTAAATTAATGGCAGGCTGAAAGTCATTTCCTCTGAACAGTGACTTCAAAAATCCTGCAGAGTAATGCCCAACGTAACAGACTGATTCCGTGCATAACGTTCTGCAGTCGTTAAAAGCGGTAATTGCGGGCATAATGCAGCGGTGTGGGAAACCCTTGTGGCAACGGCGAGGGGGAGGAACAGGAGGTGCCGTCCAGTGGGCGGCTGGTGCGGCAGCTCAGCCCAGACACAGGCGGGGAGAGAAAGGAGGCCCACGTGGCCGGTGGCGCTGGGTTTCCAAGTGGAGGAGCTGCAGCAGATTTCGTTTTCTTTTTCTCCATTTGATGAATTTTCTGTGGAGGTTTTGTTTCTTATACACATTTGGAAGTTGACTTTTTTTTTTTTTTAAATGGAATGGTTTAAGCCTAGCCCCTTAGCTCCTGATCCATGAAGGTTCATAGCGTTTTGGGGTGGATGGCCCTGGCCCTGCTGCTGGTGAAGACGGTTAAGGCTCAGGGACTGAGTTCAGGCGGGCAGGCTCCAAACCCGCAGGGCCACCTCCCAGCTGCTGACTAGACAGGCCCTCCCCTCTCTGGCCGAGGCCTTGACCGTGAGATGTGCACCGGATTCCTGCCCAGGCTGCTGGGAGGATGAGATAAGGGGAGGGGTGAGGGGGCCACACGTGGTGCCTGTCAATGCAGGGAAGGCACTGGCGGTCACAGGCCACATGCTAAGAGAGAAACTTCCCGGCCCAGAAGCGCACACAGGCTGGCGGAGGCAGGGCCAGCAAGGAGCGGCTGAACTGTCAGAGAACCTTGGGGTCAACGAGATCAGGAAGGTGGGCACGGGTGGCAGCAGCTGGGCAGGAGGAGGGGGGGCGCCCAGGGAGAAGCATCCTCCAGCCACGCAAGCCATGTGGGGTTCACCCTGAATCCCAACCCTGACCACCGGTGGGCCCACTGTGTGCCCTGCAGCGCCCATGGGAGCCCAAGACTGACTCCGGGGAGGGCAGGGGGCCCTGTGCTCACCCCGGACACCTGTGCTGCGGGAAGCAGAGCCCCTTCCTTCCCCTCCTGCTGGAACCTGGGCCCCACCCGGAGTCCCGGCCCCGTGCCTACTGTGTGATGCTTGGGCCACCTGTACCTGAGCGCACTTCGACCTGGAGGCATGTCAGCTCTTCAGATGACATGTTAATCACACATCTGGGCATCAGCTTCTCAGCTGCTGGGGCCTCTGTAAAGTCAAGCTTCTTTCAAGATGTGTAGGCCCCACAGCAACTCTCCCAGGCGAGCGCAGGCCTGCTCTGACCCTGATGGCCCCTGCAGACCCACCAGCATTGCCATTAGAGAAGCCACAGCCGAGTAAACTGCAGATGCTGTGAAAACCAGGGTCCTGTGTTTTAACAGAGCTAGAGTGGTGCCCTGCAAGTTCATTGTGATGGGGAGGGAGGGAGGCAGGAATACGTGCTTTACGAGAAGTCCTTGTGAGCAAGCCTTCTGCGGCAGAACTGAGCCATTCCCAGCCCTCCTTGGCCTCCCCGGTATCAAATGCATAATTTATGAGGATGAGCCTATGCATATTCATGAGCTCATTGCCTTCCAAGGCCAGTTGCCATCTGTGAAAAATCCTCCCATAATGAATTATTGCATGGAAGTGCTATGGAATTTGAGGGCAGGCCTCCAGTCCTCAAACCTACTACAAACTCTAAAGCTGGCTTTGAAGAAAATGCTCCCAACTGCTCCTGCCTTCGGTCAAACGTCGGGTGAGGGGGTAGGAGGCAGAGAATGAAGCCTCCATGGAGGGGACCCCCTCCCCTGAGCTCCCAGGCTGCATGGGTCAGGGCGCACCAGCAGTGTTTCAGGGAAGCTGAGGCAGGTCTCCGTCCCCAGAGCAACCTGCATACGCAGCAGGTGGGGCTCAGGACTAAGCTCTCCCAAGCTTCTGATCACACTGGCAAGAATCTGAAAGTTTCTCCGGTCCGTGATCGTCCTCTTTGGGCCTCAGTCTCTCTCATTTGTGGACTGGGGAGGCTGGTCTCTTCCTCCACTGACTCTGAAACATGCTTTTCACATTTAAGCTTCGAGATGGGCGTGTGCCCTCCCCTCGACGTCTGGGCTGGGGTCAGGGTTTCAGTGGCAGTGTTTCTCTTTCTTTGTGGTCCAGAAGATGAAGTGCGTGTTACAGCCAGTGCCTCCTAAGCTCTGATGAAACACGGCAGTGAGCTACCATTTCCTAAGCACCTACTGTATGCCAGGGACCATGCACATCACTGAGTGCAGGGGCTGGTGCACAGTAGGTGCTCAGTAAATGTGAGTTCCCTCCCCTTCTCATTCCATCGTAATTTGTCTGGTTAAAGAAGTCTGTACACAAAACTCCCAGGCCTACATCTTATTCAGCGAGTTTCATGGCATTTGAAGCATTAATTGAGTTTAATTTGGATTTGGAGTGGGGAGTAACGGAGCTTAAAAGTTTTCCCAAACTAGTCACAACCCAATTAAAATGTTACTCATGAACTCCAAGACAGTGATTCATTTAATATTCCATCTGGAATTTGTCGCTTACAAGCAACTTACATGTGACTCAACTTTGATTTTGCGTATAAAACATTAACCAGCACACTTCTTCATCCCAATAAAAGTCATTTTGGAAACCTTGCTGCACCTGAGCATGTGTGTCCACGAGTGTGTATTTGTGTGTGTGTGCGCGCGCACGTGCCCTGGGGTGAGTTCATCCATAAGGGCCCTGGGATGTGTGACAGGAGGGTCTGCAGGGCTGGCTCTGTTGACATGTGATCCGTACTGTCACATGGGGCCCTGGGCTCAGTTTAACGTTCTGCTTGAAATTCTTAATAATTCTTGAACAGGGGCCTGTGTGTTCATTTTGCACCAGGCCCTGCAAATTATGGAGACAATCTAGGCATATGTGTGCGTGTCTGCATGTCTGTGGAGACACCAGAGCCCCAACGTCCTGTGAGTGTGGACGTGAGTCTATACAGATGGGGTGCAGGCGTGCATGAGGACACGTGTGGGTAGGGACTGGAGAACGTGACGGGAGAGAAGCAGTGAGTGCCAGAGGGTGCCTGAGACTGGGGCCCTAGGACCACACGGGAAACCCCAAGATGCAGATTCCAGGGACCTGAGTGGGGCTCAGTAATGCATCATTTTAGCAAGCCGCTCCCTCAAGGTGACTCTAAGTCATTTGAAAACATTGGCCATAAGTTTTAGGCACTGAAAATCAAGGCTATGACACCAGCGGCGTTCTTTAAAGGTGCGTTTAGAACGTCAAGCAGCTCAAAACCATCTCAATGCCCACTCTGTGACCCGAGTCGAGGTTCTCAAAGGACCAGCAGCTCACCAGGACCGCCAAGGAACCGAAGGGGAACCCCGAGCAGAGGCTCCCTCAGCTTCCTGGGCCCCGAGCCAGGCAGTGACTCATGGCAGAGCAGGACAGAGTGGCCTGGACGGCCAGCCCTCCCTGCCCACCTTCCTGCAGCAGCAGGGCCGGGCCCTGGCTGCCACCGCTGTGACTTCCCAGATGTGTCGTTGTGGGCCATGCAGTGGGCCTGCTCTTGGGGCCCGCCCCTGCCGGTGCTCCTGGCTTGACCCTCCCACCCTCAGTCAGAAGTGGCTGGCACTGGTCACCCCGCCCCGACCCCCGATGCCATCAGGGGATGACACCTGCAGAAGCAAAGAGGAAGGTCCTCATTTTCCCTCCTGGGCAGGCACTGACCCTCGGATTGCTGGCCCCTGGTGACCTTGCCCAGAACACCTCCGTTTCCAGGGTCAGGATGCTGTCCCCTCACTGAGAACACCAGGGCTGGGCGGGGAGCTGCAGGGCCGCAGGCTGCTGGGCAGTGACTTGAGCCGTCTGAGCCTTAGTTTCCTTATCTGTGGAAGAGCCCTTCTCTGTGCCGGGCCTTAGCCTGGGGCCTGGCTCCTGCCGCCCTCAGGCCACACCTCCTGCCAGTGGCCCCTGCTTGGGCACCAGAAGCGCCCCTCAGTTTCCCCATCCTGGCCCCATGAGGGTTCAGGGAAGGAGCCTCTCATCATCAAATTAGACTTGGGCTTCTGCAAGCTTGGGGGCACCAGACGGGGCCCCCAGTTTCCCAGGAGGGAAGTGGCCCCAGGACGGGGAAGAGGCAGGCCCAGCTCCACCCTGCCCGTCCGGTCTGAAGTTGTAACGGAACAGACTTTTTCGGCTGCCCCACCCAGAGCATGCTTTCTCCCACAGCAGCCGTTGCCCAGCACCCACTGTGCACCAGGCACTCTGCAGACTCTCTTCTGGAACCCCTGAAGCGTTCATAAGAGGTAGGCAAGAATGTCATAGCTATGAGGGCTCAGAGAGTTTAGGTGTCTTGCCAAAGGACACACAGCTTGTGAGACCTGAGATTTAAGCCCAGGGCCTTCACAGTGACGCCCTGCCTCTCCCAGCAGCAGCCTGGCCCCGAGCTTCTCTGGGCCCCCAGCATCCTTAGGCCACCTGAGGCTGTGTAGCCCCTGTGGGTCCTCCCTTGGCCCCCTGACGCAGCCCAGATGGCTGGGAGCCCAGTGCCAGCTCTTCTATTATTCACATCTCTCCTCGTTTGCCAGCAGACACCTGGCCCAGAGACCCCAGCTTTGCCAGGGAAGATAAGGCACCAACACCTGGCTCGTCCTCTGCTTTCCGTCTCAATTTCCCGGGAGAACACGAAGGCCTGTTGTTCCCAGGCTGGTGTGGGAGGCTGGGCCCCTCTCTTGTGAAAGGAGGACAAGCCATCAGCGGGATCACAGGGTTAGAGTTACAGCTCTCCCTCATGGCCACCTGTTCCCTCCTGTAACGCTGCATGGGGGCAGGTGCCTGCCTACCACGGGGGCTCGGGCAGGCGCGGGACCCCACGTGCCTGACTTCACGTGCATCGTGGAGTCCATGCAACACTGTTCAGGGTCAGTTCTACTAGTCCCATGTTAGAGGGGAGGAAACTGAGGCTGGCCTGGACCACACAGCTGCTGGATGGCTTTGCCAGGGCTCCCAGCCCCACACCGGGTGCCAAGCTGACTCATTTGTCCTCAAAACAAGTCACGGAAGAAGTGAATTTGTGTATGGGCGAAACCTGCCCACCCACACCTCTACCTTAAGCTTGATTGTCGGGTCAAGCAGAAACCGAGAGGAGAGAATGAAAGTGCAAGGTCATCAAAGGGAGCCCCAGAGGTAAGCCTACAGCCCCCCTTGCCCATTCCTCCTCCTCCATCAGGACAGGGAGCTGGGCAGCCAGTCTGGGAGCAAGTCACGGCCCCAGCCAGAGGTCTGATGGAGCCCATGGCTCCCAAGGATGCCTGTGGTCTCCCAGTGTCGTGGATGCTGCCCTGGGTGTATCAGAGCCATGGAGGCGGCCTTCCAGGCTGGAAGATGGGCCCCTCCCTGCCCTGGCAGACCCTGCCAAGCTGAGGGCGCCACTGCCCACAAAGGATTAAGGTGACATCTCCAGAAGCAGGTTAGTGCTGGGACAGATTAACATCTTCCAAAGGTTGGAAGGCACTCCAGGGACATCTGGACAAGAACAAAATGTCTTGTGTCCCTCCACCCCCAGTGGTGAGATGCTTTAGAGCTCACCACCTGCAGCCACTCCGTTTTACACATCAGGAAACTGAGGACTACAGACGGGAAGGGACTCATCCATGAGCCCCCAGTGCCAAGGAGGATTTCAAACGGGCTGGGGGGCCACTTGTTGGAAAGCTCTCTGGCTTTGTGTCCCAGCAGCCCTACAGTGGAACCCTGACGCCTCCATGGATTAGCCATGTGATGATCCACACCCTCTGAGTTTCAGTTTCTTGTCCGTAAAATGGGAGTGGTAGTATCACCTAGCTAACAGGGTTGCAGGGAAAAGGTAACAGGCAGTGCAAGTTAAAGGCCTTGCAGACGGCCGTCAACCCAAAGTGCTCTGGAAGGGCTGTCGGAAGAACAATGACTAGCAGTGTCAGAGAAATAACAAGACAGTTTGTTGAGCACCTACTATGTGCCAGGTGCTGGGCATAAAGATGACTCAGTCATGACCTCTGCCCTCAAGACAATCAGCATCTAATGAGGAGACACAGGGAGTGATGGAGGTGCACAGAGGGAAGGAGAGGATGGGGGAAGGAGGGCACCCCTGGGGATGACAAGGCATTCCAGGAAGAGGGACCAGCACTGATGAGGACCAGAAGGTGAGAAATGGCGTGGAATATGTGGAGAGTTCCATCCGCTTGGCTACACTTGGGAGGTGAGGGGGTGGGTGCTGGCCGTGCTGGGCAGGGAGCCCAGGGGGCCGGCTGTGTCAGACCACCCAGGGAGGGCCACTGCGTTCAAGGGGCCCAGACTGAACTCCAACAGGGGTTCTCCTTGAAGTGTCAGACTAGCTGAAGTGTCAGGGACCTCGGGCCACTGGGCTGAGACAAGAGGTGGCCCCTCGGAAAGGGCAGGTGAGGGGCCCAAGCACTTCCCTGGGGGACGAGGCATCAACAGGCGGGACCCCAACAGGCAGGACGAGGCATCGCAGCCCATTGTGCCTCCTCACGGCCATTCGGGGGTATCGAGTTACAGACGGGGAAACCAAGGCTCCGCCAGGGCGGGCACTCAGCAGGGAGTCGAGGCAGGGCCACCTCCCACCAAGGGCCTCGCTCCTTCCATCACCGGTGCTGCCTTTCAGCTTCCTGGAGTATTTCTTCCTTTATCCAAACACTTTTAGGTTTATTTCCTTATTCAGGCTTCACTATTTAAAAAAAAAAAACTGCTGTTTCAATATGTGCATTTTAAAAAATGCGTATTTTAAAAAGGTAGCAGCTGATTCTTCCTGGAGTCAGCCCTCCGCGCATCCCCTCCCACCAGCCCCGTTTTCTCAGGACCATAAATCACTTTCTTAAAGGGAGCTGGGAGACCAAGGGGAGATAATTGCCCTCGACAAGCTGTGGTTCACCAGCCAAAGAGGTGTGGGCTCTGGAGGCCAAAGGGGCAGCCAGGAGTCACCGATTCCCTGGGAAACACCCCACCTCTCAGCCTGTGCGTCTGCACCAGCGGGAGCAGATGCCTTCTGCTGCTGCAGGCCTGACCTCTGGGACACTGACCCTCATCCCCTCTGGCTGCAACCACAGGGCTCAGGGATGTGCCGGGGTGAAGGTCCAGGCCAGCTCAGTCCTCAGCTCTGTGAGCCCGGAGGATGCAGACCCGTCATCATGGGAGGTGTTCCTGGGAGGATGCTTTAGTTGCCAAAAAGGAGCAATATCGTGGGGGAGGGTGTACCTCAGCGGTAGAGCGCGTGCTCAGCATGCACGAGGTCCTGGGTTCAGTCCCCAGTGCCTCCATTAACATAAATAAACCTAATTACCCCCCTCAAAAGGAGCAATATGGGGGTTGTACGTGCACTAAAAAATGATTTCTTGTTGATCTGAAATTCAAGTTGAATTGGACACCTGCTTGCTTTCCGGCAGCCCCAGTGCTGATCCCAGGAGTTAGCAGTGAGTGCCTGTGCACGTGTGGACTCTGTGCTTGTGTCGTGGCAGAGTTCCAGGACAAGGACTTGGAACTTGGAGTGTCTTTCTGGACACATAAAAATGCCTCCCCCGGGGGCTGCGCTGCCTGCGCTGTCTCCAGGCGGAGGACTCCAAGCTCCGCTGGGACTGAAACCGGCTGATGGCATTTTAAACATTAGCCACTTGCTGAGTCCTTCGGGAACGCCCCTGGAGCCTCTCCATCTGGGACGCTGTGATTGATGACTCCAGCAGGGGCTGGCAGAAGGCCTTGGGTTTGACACCCCTTATCTTCCGATGCTCAGAATCACTGGAAATTAGCGTCCCCACTTGCTTGTAAAACCCAAGTGAGGTCTCACCCCTCCTCTGCTCTAAACCCCTGCGTGGCGCCCGTCTCACTGAGGGTCAAAGCCGAGGGCCTCCCTAGGGCTGCAAAAGGGCCCTTCGTGACCTTCCTGCCCCCTCTTCTCTGGGCTCACCTCCCTCCACTCCCCTGTTCCCTCTGCCCAAACTGACCTCACTGGTGTTCTTTGGAAAGACCAGGCACCCCCACCTCAGGGCCTTTGCCCCTGCTGCTTCTTCTGCCAGGAACTCCCTTCCCTCAGATATTCCCAGGGCTCACCCTCCAACAGGTCCTCAGGTTCTTCTCAACTGTCACCTTCTTAGAAGGACCTTTCCCAGCCTCTCTCCAAAGCGCTGCTCTCTCTCTTCCCTGATTCACTACCCTCCACCCTTATCCCCCTCATCACCAGTGTACATCCTTGGATTATTTACTTTGCTCATTGTCTGAACACTCCAGTGTCAGTGTCCAGCATTCTTTGCAGCTAATCAGTAAATGTTTGTTGAATGACTGACCCACCAAATGCTGCGGCTGCTGCTGCCTCTGCCTCTGTGCTGGGTCACCCAGGACCTTCCATGCAGCGGGTTTGAGGACTCGCTTTACAATAGGAGGACCCATGTGCCAGGCTGTCTCCAGCACCCTGGAGGCTCAGCTGCTTCCGGGCCCAGGACGGCCATGCTCTCTCACACCCCTGAGCCATTCCTGCTGCTCTCAGACCTGGAGGACCTTTCCTTCCCTTGCCACCTCCCACCTCCCACTTGTCCCTCAAGACCTGGCTCAGGGTCACCTCCTCCACGAAGCCTTCCCTGCCTCATAACTCTTGAGTCACAGCACATGTCTCCCTGTCTAGCTATGACAGATCAGCCCCTGTGCCCCCAGGACCCAACAGTGGCTTGAACAACAGCAGGTGCTTAGGACATAATTGGCGACTAAGTGAACAATGGCTTGCATAGTTTCTTTTTTTTCCCCCTTATCAGAGGCACTGGAGGTGAACCCAGGACCTCCTTCATGCCAAGCACACGCTCTACCACTGAGCTGTACCTCCCACCTCACCTTTTTATTTTATTTTTTTAAATTCTCCTTCATAGATCTTGGTGCTTCAGAAGGTCTTTAGAGATACTGGCTCCAGACTGGTTCGTTTCACAGACTAGGGAAACTGAGGCCCAGAAGATGGAAAGCAGGGGTGCTAATTCCTGTCCGGTATCTTCTCTGAGCCAAGTACCAGCGTCCAAGCAGGCTGACTCCTCGCCTGGTCACCCCAAGCTGCTGTGGGACCCTTGGTGGCCATTCCCTGGCAGGGAGGGCAGAGGTCACAGCCTACACAGAGGCCATGGCTTACTGGAATACTCGGCCCAGACTGAGTCCTTCTAGAGAGAACAGACTTGGATCCATTTTTCACAGAAAGATTAAAAGGATTTCTAAGTCCAAAAACTATCGAGAGAAAGCCTGGAGGGCACAGAGAGGAGAGGGTGAGGGCAGGGGGAGCCCAGGAAGGAGAGAGAAGGGCAGGGGACACGGGCAAGGAGGTTGCTGGCTCTCCTTCGGGGCAAAGCCACTGGGGACATCCGAGACCCTCGGGCCATTTCCCTGGATTCCCCACCGGAGCCCTGGGAGGCTGCAAGCTTCTCTGAGGAATCCTGTGCTGGTGCCTAGAGTGGACTGAAGGGTAGTCCCCAAAGGTATTAGGCCCGAATGCCTGGACCCTTTGCATGTCACCGTATTTGGAAAAAGGGTCTTTGCAGGTGTGGTGAAATTAAGGATCTCAGGATGGGGAGATTATCCTGGGTTATCCATGTGGGCCCTAAATGCCATCCCGAGAGTACTTACAAGAGGGAAGCAGACAGAAATCTGATGCACAGAGGAGGGGGCAATGTGGCCATGGAAGGAGAGGTGAGAGTGATGCGGCCACAAGTCAGGGGCGCCTGGAACCACCAGAAATGGGGAGAGGCCAGGGATAGATTCTTCTCCAGTGGAATCAGGGCCCTTCTGACCCCACAGGAAATGCACAGGAGCAGGAGGAGTGGGAGACGAGGTAAGAAGCTAGCTGGGCCCTTGGGGGTTGAAGCTGTCCTGACTCCTTGGGGCTGGCATACAAAAACTGGGCCTCTTGTCTCGGACTCTGTGGTGCAGTCTGTCCTCTGGAGCTCCCACAGGATCTGGCTATGGGGAAGGTCCTGGGTGACCAGGCACAGAAGTGGAGGCGACAGCAGAATGTAATCAATCAGCCACTCAACAAACGTTTACTGATCGGCTGCAGACAAAGAAAGCATGGTCCCTGCCTGCACTGGAGTGCACGGACAGTGAACAGAAGAAAGCCTGACTTCACTGAAACCCTATCCTGCTTCCCTCCCTCCTCCACTGCTTCCTCCTGAGAGCCTTTCCTGGTAAGCCACATGCATAGACCAACAGTTCTGCTTCTGTCTGATAGAGCCTCCCAGCTCTGCATGGTCAATCTCATTCCTGCTAAGCAGCCATCCTATAAGGTATCATCAGCCTTGTTTCGCACACAAGGAAACAAAGACCTAGAGATGATATGACTTGCAAAGACCATGCAGCACCAGGTGGCAGGGCTCTCGTGCCAGTCGCAGCCTGCCTGATTCCCAGCCACGCCCCATCCCTGCTTCCCACCTGCTACACCACCCCAGCCTGTGGACCCAGTGACAAGATGAGAGAAGAACTGGGACACCTTCCCGCTGCAGCCCCGGGCCTGGAGTCCCTCTCCGATATGACCCACCTTTCCCAGTTTAGAGACTCAGCTGAAGATCCAGGGTCATCAGGGTGGGCTCCGGGTAGAACATGATTGTTCCCTCTGGGGCCTAAGGAGGTGCGGTCCGGAAGCAGATTTGTTTTCCACCCATGATGAGCTGACTGTGTTCCCTCACCTCCCGCCTGTCTCCTGGCTCAGATTACGGCGACACGATCGGCCTGACCATCAGCACCTCTGCCAGGCCCCAGGCTCTCGCCCAACCTCATGGGAGGATGCTCTTGGCTTATTTCCAGAGGTCTCTATCAACAGACGCAAACTTGCAAGTCCAGGAAAGGCAACATCACCCACCTCGGGAGCAGCCAAGGGGAGGAGGCCAAATAACTCACAGCAAGAAAGCCCACAGGTGCCCCTCCCCAGAGACCCAGTTGACGGGCCGGACTTGTCTTCACTGTGCATGTGGTCTGGACACCCGCCTCGTCTGCATTTCACCGGGCTGTGTAGACACAGCCAGGTCACTTGACCTGCCCAGCTCAGCAGAGCTTCAAAGCTGGGGAAGAAGTCACCCAGGGCTGGGCCAGGGTCTGTCAGCACCTTGTCTGATGATCTTTGTCCCTCTCTTTGGAACTTGCAGAAGCCTCTAGATTTCCAGCTTTCTCCGGGTCCCTCCTTCACACCAGCCCTCAGAGGAGGGGCTCTGAGCCCCGCCTGCAGCTTCAAGCAGTAAACGTTTGCTGGCAGCCACTCTGCACCGGGACCCTAGAGTTATCTCACTGAATCCTCACCACAGCCTGTGAGGCAGGTGCTGACATTAGCCCCATTTTATAGACGAGGAAACTGAGGTGTGAGGTCTCAGAGCCGAGCGGTAATGGCCAACAAGCATGTGAAAAGATGCTTAACACCATTAGGGGAAAGCAAATCAAAACCACAGTGAGATCCCACGTCACACCCACTAGGATGGCTGGAATAAAACGATCACAACGAGCATGGGTGAGGATGTGGGGAAATGGGAGCCCTCATACACTGCTGGTGGGAGTATAAAATAATGCAGCCTCTTTGGAAAACAGTCTGGCCGTTTTTCAAAAAGTTAGACATGGAGTTACCGTATGATCCAGCTCGTCCACTCCAGGGGGTGTAACAATCCAAGAGAGATGAAAACCTATGTTCACAGAGAAACATGTGCCCTAGCATTTATGGCAACATATTCACAATAGCAACGAAGTAGAAACTAGCTAAATATTCATCAACTGATAAATGGATAAATAAAATGTGATCTATATCCACACAATGGAAGATTCTTTGGCCACAAAAAAGAATGAAGTACTGATACATACCGCAACGGGAACGAACCTAAAAATGTTACAACGAGTGACAGCGCCAGCCACAAAAGGCCACGCATTACAGGATTTCATTCACATGAAATGTCCAGAAGAGACAAATCTACAGAACCAGAAAGTAGTGTAGCGGCTGCCAGGGGCTGGGGGTTGACTGCCAATGGGTTGGGGGTTTCTTTGGACAGGGTGATGAAAAGGTTCTACAATTGATTGTGGTGGTGGTTGCATAACTCACTTTAAATGTGTGAGTTGTGTGGTATGTGAATTACATCTCAATGAGGCTGTTACAAAAAAAAAGTGTCAGTCAAGACTGGAACCCAGGACTCTCCACAGAGCCTGCAGCCTTGACCGTGACTAGCTATTCCCTCTTGCCTCCCTGTGGGTCTCAGAGGAGCTCGAGATCCACTCCCCCGGGTGGCTGACCCCCCAGCTTCAGGACAGACTCGGGAGCCTGGGAACCCCGCACGATCTGAGCAACATGCTCTTCTGCTGCTGTGGGTTAAGGCCTCCGCCAGACTCCCGGGGCCAGGGGAACCCTGGCTTCAGACCCTCCTCCTGCCAGGTGCATCCATGAGCATGCTGATCGGAGGACTTGCACCATCTCATGATGGCCAGTCCTGGTGGCATCTCTTTATAGACCTCCCCTCCTGGACTGGGGCCATTGATTGAAACTCAACAAGTTTCAAGATGGAAAGAAAAGGGAAGAAGGTCCATGGGGCTGAGGGATGGGGCTTTTTTGCAAGGCCCTCCCATGCCTGCCTCCCCCAGCACTGAGTGCTAGATTTCCTCCTGGTCACAGTACAGAGCCCCCTGAAGTCAGGAAGGAGCACCGGCTGGGGTGGGCTCCCAGGTTCCACTCAGTGATCGTTCATCACCCACTGGTGTCCAGCCTGTGAGATGGGGACATGTCCCTCACAGAGCTGTGACAAGCATGTGGTAGCAATCGCAGCTGGAAGGGAGCCACCCAGAGCAGGCACACAGCTCAATAAACTGGAGCACGAGGCCACTGGTGCCTCTCCCTCCGGGAGGAGCTGGGGAGGCCTGGGGCACGGGCTGCCCAAGGGGTGGGGCTGCAGGCTCTGTTCCAGCCTCAGCCACACTTCCTCGGCATGAAGGTGCCAGGCCACCTGCCAGTAGCAGTTCGGGGATGAAGTGTAGCCCTGGGCTGTGTGGAGGGCCCCCCTGCCACCAGTGCGGCTGAGCCCACTCCAGGCCTGGGGCAGAGCCAGGGGCCCACGCTTGGCTGACAGTCACCGAACAGACAGAGACCTGCTCCAGAGGAGGCTCCCCCAGCATCCTAAGATTCTGCTACAGCAAAAAGAACTGACTGTCTGATGTAACATTCCTGGGCCCAGGTTCTGATGGGAACCTCTCCAGAAAGGGCGAAGGACTTGCTGGAGGTCACTGAGTGCTTTAGTGTCGGGACCCAGCTCAGGGCCAAGCATCCAGGCTCTAACCCCAGTGCCCTCACTGGCATACCCCTGCCTTCCAAGGAAATTCAGAGCGAATCGCATCTACTGTCTTGGCTCCTAGTCAAAGCCCTTCTCCCAAGCCAGCTCCCTGATCCACGGCCCTTCTTTGGGAAGGACTGAAGCTCTCTGGCCCTTTTCAGGCTGCGAGGCTGCTCGGTGTGAAAGAGAAGACCCAGGTTGGGGCCAGCACACCTGCATCCCCGTGCCATCTCTCCCAGTGACTCACTATGTGCTGTGGGACAAGTCACTCAATTCTCTCCCGACCTCGGTTTGCTTAACGGTGAAATGGAACAACAGTGTTCACCACCTAAGGTTATAAGGAGAGTCATGAGGAATTAGGTGTGTGAAAGGACCTAGGAGAAGGGGAGTTGGCATTTATTGAATGCCTGCTGTATACATTCTCATTTCCTGCTCTAGTAACTTGAGTCTGTTAACCCTACGGACAAGAAAACTGAAGCGGGTAGATGAAGGCAAGTCCGGCGAGAGGAGACCCAGCTCTCCCCTCACATCGCAGGGCCCGGCAGGGCACGTGCACAGAGGACGTGCTTGACAGCACTGGCTGAATCAGAGTGCCCACCCAGACCGCGAGCTCGCCCCTTCCGCAAGACGCAGCAGGCAGGGTGTTTTCTGAACTGCACCAGGGCTTTGACGTGTTTTTCCACCCGAAATAAATGAGGCGGGATTCCTAGAAATGTGTTTAAACTCGGTAGAGAGTTCTCTAAACAGTTTGGCTTCGAAGTTGAAAATATGGGGCCCAGAACTGCAGGACTGTCTGAGTCTCAGTGCGGAACCCAACAACCCCAAACTCCAGTTTTATGCCCAGCAATTTGGTCAGTATCACCAACTCTTAGGGCAGGGCTCAGAGACCACCTCCAGTGTTTGCAAACATTATAATTTTCTGCATAGGTTTTTTTAAAATGAAGTATAACTGATTTACAATGTTGTGAGATGATCATACTCAGTGAACTGAGCCAGAAAGAGAAAGACAAATACCATATAACATCACTTACATGTAGAATCTAAAAAAAATGACACAAATGAACTTATTTTCAAAACAGAAAGACTCACAGGCAAACATTTTTTAAACCAGGTCTGATCTCTCTGTACAAAACCACGTGTGCTGTTCATTGCCACAACCCTCTTCTAGGCTGCACATTTTTATTTAAATTCACTTCGCTACACACTATTGAAAGTCAGATGGGAAAGCCTGTTACTAAACTGATGTCACTTTTATCTAGTGGCGTCATAAAAAGAAGGGAACAGTGTCTCTATGAGAGGGATGGGGAACGTTATGGACTCTCAGTGTTTACTTCCCCGTATGTATCCACATCCATTTCCTTCTAAACTCATGTCTCATTTTTTTCTCTCCAGATCTCGATGATTAAACAGGCTGATGAACTAGCCTTCCCAACTCCCTCTTTTGTGCCTTAGTAAATAATAAATCAAAAGAGCCTTTTGGCAAGAAGCAGCTAATGTTTCTCGTGTTATAACTTTCTTGCTGGTGTTGTGACCACACCTTTCAGAAATTGATTTTTGGACTTTTAAATGCAAGTTCAAGTCTGTGGAAGAGAACACATTTTGAAAAATCTTGCCTCTGGCTTTGCGATTTGCATTTTGGAAGGACTCAGGATCTGCATTTCAGATGCTTGCTGACCACAGCACACACAATATGCTCTGAACATTTCATAATTAAAATGGACTACTTAAAAAAAAAAAGTCAACAGGGAAAAAAGTTAATGGGGGGCAGATATTACAAATTTGGGTACTAACCTGACCTGCCCTCCTGCCATTAGGTGTGGCTATGTGACTTGCCTCAGCCAATGAATTGCTGGCAGCCGCACAATTGGTCACTTCCAGGTGGGAGCATTTCACTGCCAGGGTGATGTCTCCACCTCTCCTTCACCTGCCTCACGGCGCGGGAAGCACGGGTCCCTAAGGAAGCATCCCACCCACTGAGCCCCCATGTAGGCCACCTGCCCTGGAGAGGTACCCAGACTCGCAACGGACTTTGCATGAGTGAGCAACGCACCTAGTTGCTTTAACCCACTGAGATTTCTTTTTATCACAGCATACCAAGCCCGTCCTGAGGGTTACAGTCAGTACAAACCCAAAGGGGCTGTTTCAATCAATGCAAAAATTTGAAATCAATAGTTATGGATGATTACGGATATTTTTGGCCCATCTCAGCCACCAGTTTCTGTATTTTTTAATAAAACTTAAAAAAATTTATTTATGTATTCATTTTACAGTGTCATGTTTTTTAAACTGAAGCATAGTTGATGTACAACACCATATGCTACAGGTATGCAGCACAGTAATTCACAGCCTTCAAAGGTTACACCCCGTTCATAGTTGTTATAAAACATTGGCTACGCTCCGCGTGCTGCACAGCACATCCCTGCAGCTCATTCTACACCTGATAGTCTGTACGTCTCAATCCTCCACCTCCATCCGCCCCTGGCCACTGGCAACCACCAGCTCCTTCTCTACATCCGTGAGTCTGTTCCCCCTCCACCAGTTTCTGTATTTTATTTTGACTGCATAGTTTCAAGAAAAAAAAAAACAGATAAATGGTTGCAAACACCAACAGCTTTGTGTCATTTAAAAAATATAATTAAAAATATTTTAAATGTATCTTGCTGTCTCAAGAACGCGGGTTAGAATGGACCCAATACTCGAACAGAAGTGGCTAACTTTCATTTCCAGGTTGAATTCCCAACAGCTTCTAAGCTGTATTTCTCGTCATAAGTGTAAAAGCCCCCAAGGGTACGTGAGGCGCTGGAGTGAGGACTCGAGCCGTGTGGATTTATTGATTTGCTGCTCAGAAATTCCCAGGCAGATGGGACCAGGGCTGGCCCAGAGCTGGGTCGCTGAGCCCTGCCTGATGTCAGAACTCAGGGCACATGTGCAGAGCTGTGTGATCACCTGTAGGATTCTACAAGGGTGGATGCAAACAAAAAAAAAACCTCCCTGACACCAGAAAGGGAAGGAGCCTTGTCCCGGCCCACACAGCAATGAGCTCCCAACGCCTCTCCCGACACCCAGCAACCTGTGAATGGGACGGGGTGTCTAGGCTGGCACCAGACAAGCTGTTTCTGAACAAGGGGAGCAGACAGGGGAGGGCACTCCAAGGGTGCAGGGTTGCCGGGGCTGCAGATTCTGGGAAGGGTCCCTGGAGGAGGCAGCGCCCAACAAGCCTGGACGATGGGCCGGCTTTGAGCAGGAGAGAGGAGGGGAAGCCTGGGCACCGGTGTTGAGTTCCGGCTCATCCCTCCCTCTGGTGATGCCGAGCTCGCCTCACCCTCTCCTGGGCCTCTGTCCCCCCCGTCCGTAACATGGGGGCCCATGGTGGGGATTGTGGATGAGGAACGTGGCCTGAACCGTCATGCACGGGAACTGTCCCATGTGCGCCCCCGAGCCCCGCCTCCTGCGCTGCTCCTCAGGTCAAGCCCTTCCTGCAGTCACTAGCACAGGGACCTGGACACCTGCGGCCACGGTTTAAAGGTTCATTCCTGAGGACCAGCGGCTGCCGCCCACGCCTCCCCGCCCACCGTTCACAGCAGTTTGAAGGCATCTCACCGAATCCCCACAGCACCGCCCCACCGGGTGGTGGTGTCACCTCCACTCACAGAAGAGCCAAGGAGGGTCAGAGGGGAAGGATCTGCCTGACTCTGGAATCATTCTCCATCTGCTCCAACGTGGTGCACAGACCGACGCCTGGGGCTTTGCCAGGTCACCCACCCCGCTCCAGTCCCTTGGAGATGAGCTCTGTCCTCTGAACCTTCCCAACAGGGGAGGCAGCATCAGGCCTCAGCCTCCCCACTCTCAACAGTCTCCAATCCCCCCCACCCCTGAGTGGGCCTCACCCTCTCTCCTTAGGACCATCTCACCAGTCTCCCCCCCAGGGCCTCTTGGCCTCCAGAGTCTCTCTTCTGTCCCTCCACCCCCTGCCTGAGCAATCCAGGCATCTCCTTGGCTCGAGGCTTCGCTGGCTTCCTCTTGTCCAAGAAAACGGAAGCCAGTCACCTATCTGGGGGGAAGGGGGACAGCCTCACTGAGAGGAGGGGAGCCATGCAGAGAGACGCTGAGGTCGAGGGGCCAAGCCCACCTCTCCTGGGAGGAGATACTTCTTCTCCAAGAGCAGCACCTAAATAATTAAACTTTTTGCTTCTATCTCCTCACGGAGATGCTCGCCACAGACCCAGGCCCTGAGGTTGGCTGACAACCATAAAGGAGAGCAAAGCCCAGGCCAGGACACGGAGGGAGGTGGAGACCACTCCACACCCTGGCAGGGGGCCGCCATGGGCTTGGGAGGCGGGCAGCTGGGGCTCTCTCTGGGCTCTGATGCCAGGAGGAGCTGAGTGAGAAGGGGGTGGCCCACCCCAGTGTCAGTCACCACTCCACCGCTCTCCCCCCGGAAAAACTACTTCCCACTGTACAGTGTGACTGCAGTCCCTGGGGGCAGCAGGCTTGGTGGGAGGGTTTACAGGAGGAGAAAGGAGGTCCCTCTGCTGGCTGAGCACTTACTCAGGTTAGGGGTGTCCACCCTCACCACACCCTCCAGGGCAAGGCACATGTCTACCTGTCACCGAGGCTCAGAGAGGTTAAGTGACTTGCCCAAGACCACAGAGCCAGGGAGTTTCAGAGCCAGGGATTCGAACCCTGCGCTCAGATGGACCTGCCTTCGATGCTCTGCTGAGAATACAACAGCCTATTCTTTGGTGCTTGGAATTGTAAAACTGCTTTGCTGGAAACTTTCCCAAACATGGAGGGGGCGGAGAACTGACAGCACAGAGGAGGGATTCTCATCCTGTGGAGTTCTGCCAAGAGGCAAACGGCACCACAAGGTCAAAGGCAGGAAAAGATAGTCAAAAGACCCAGGATATAAGGAGCCCCTCCTTCCCGGCGTGTGCCAGCACTTACAGACACTGTCCCCAGGCCCAGCGAGGAGCGTGGCGAGGCCACATTTCACAGACGAGGACGCCGAGCCTCAGTGAAGAAGTCACCGGCCAACCCTCCGCCGCGCCCAGGGGCAGAGCCAGGTCTGGAATCCAGGCGGCTGTAAGGGAAGCACCTTCGCTGGATGTGGTGCGCAGGCTGGCAGTTCTTGGTGCGGGCGAGTTCCTGCTATAAATACGATGCTGACTCCTGGTAACCCTGGCCTGCAGGCTCCCCAGCCCTGGCACAGGGCCACAGATCCTGGAGCCGACCACCTGCCACTGCGCTCCTGCACTGTGGAACTTCCCTGACACCCTAACAAGGTACCACATTTTTTTAGAGCCTCCAGATTATTGGAGGCCATGTCGAGTGAACTGTTTCCAAAATGAGAAGGATCACTGCTCAGAGGAGACCCAAAGAGACCTACAAGATGGCCAGTCTCCCCACCCCAGGGGTGAGAAGGGTGGAACTTCCTGGAAGGGGCACCTGATCTGGGTTCTGTATAAACAGGGTCCCGGAAGCTGGGCTCGAATCCCAGCTCTGACATTTACCAGCTGGGTGACCTTGGACAAGTCTGTTTGCCTCTTTGAGCTTCAGTTTCTGTTATTCAGTGGAGTTCATGCTACCTGCCTCCAGGCATTAAACAGACAGTGTGTCCACAGTGGCCAGGACACAAGACACAGCAAACAGTTTGACCCCTCATTTTCCTTTCTGAGTCACAGCTCATTTATGGGTTGAATAATAAAAGCAACAGCTACAGCTGCTAACAGTGAGTGCAGCATTACTTTCAGTCTGTTACATGCTTCAGTTACTAATCCTCACTGGGACTTGAAGAGCTAATGTCCTATTATTGTCCCCATTTAACAGATGAGGAAACTGAGGCACAGTGCCCTCCACCCGAGGTCACCCTGGTCATGGGTGGGCTGCTGAGAACCTTCCCACTGTCAACACGAGCCCAGAGATGGGTGACCGAAAACAGGTAGAAATATGTCACAGCAGTCTCCTGGGCCCAGTCACTGCCGCACCATAGGAATCCCAGAAAGACTTCAATTTCAGACAACATGCTCTAGGAGGACCCCCTCCCTGCGCCAATGAACAGACATACACCTGTGCATCCAGGCCCTGTCTTCGCTCCTGCTGACCAGGTGTGATCGCAAGCCCCGCACATCAGGGACCAAAGACCATCAGATGATATTCTGTAGGCGGGAAGCCAAGCTTGCCCAGAGAAGCCCGCCCAGCCAGGGTGGGCAGAGCCAGGATGGTGCCTCTAACCCAGCTGACCTTCTAAACCCGAAAGTGAAGGCTATGTCTCCTCCCAGCCTCCAGGCCACACAAACATACGCGCGCGCACACACACACATACACTCGAAGCCCATTCCATTGCCCCAACGGGCTAAATATTGTCCTGGCCTTCCTGAAATACCCATCCCCACACGGGTGGTTTTACAAGCTGCTAAAAGCAGGGCCATGTCCCTGGTGGAGGGAGAGAGCTATTCCGGGTTCGTGTCAGGTGTGGGCAGAGCCAGCCAGAAAGGGCCTGTCTGCCCCTCCCCACCCCCCCATGCTGGCTCCTTCACAGCCACGGCGGACAATTCCTGGCAGCCAGCACCGCTGGCGCCCAGCAGAAGAGGATGAGGTCAAGCCAGTTTTGTTGGTACCCCCCTCTCCAACACACACACACAGACACAGACACACACACACACACGCTGTTCCAAATCTGACTCGGCCAGGCCCAGGCACTGGAGCTGTCCATCAGACACCATGCAGGGTGGGGCCACACTGTTGTTGCCCACAACCCACCCCGAGGCCCTCCAGGGAAGCGTCACATGCCCGAGATTCTCCACGGCGGTGTTTGATGGGTAAGGAATCCGAGGGCCACAGGCATGCAGTGGCTCAGGTGAGGAGGCCCGGCCAGAGGGGGCCAGGCAGGGACGTACCGGCCCATAGGCCTCTGCACTCCTGCCCAGGACCCCGGCGTGCTGTTTCTGCAAAGACACCACTGAGGACTCACAACACATCAGGCACCTGCAGACACTGTCACGCGTCATCGCATTCAATCCTCACAACCACCTGCGGGTTAGGTACAATTACCACTGTATCCTTTCTCACCTGGACACGCTTAAGACACTTGCCCAAGGTCACACAACTTGTAAGTGAAGGAATTGTGATTTGAAACTGGGCAGCCTGAAGTACCCCCGGATTAAACTGTCTCCAGCCCCCGTCTCACCCAAGGCAGGTTTGGGGAGACGTCCACATCAGAACTTGTCTTCAACTGGATGGAGCCAGGGGCCACCAGCCAGGGACACTGGCACCGGTTCCCCCATAACCCTTCCATAGACCCAGTATCTGACTGCCCGTCCGCCTGCCTACATCCCTGGCCATCTCCAACCTAGAGGATTTGGGGGCCCCTGAGGGGCCTGCCTCATGCTGGCTGACCAGAAGCTCAGAACTCCCTAGAGGTCTCAGACCTTGGGAGAGTCTGATGGGAGCCGTGGGTTCCCCCAGCCCCCCGCTGCCAGGTAAATGTTCGCACACACTCGTTTGCATGCGGTTCCAGAGGCTGGCACCCTGAGCCCGCCCAGGGGTCCAGCCGCGGCCCTGGCCCCTGCTGTGGGTCAGCTCCAGACGCCCCGCTGACAGCCGGGAGGGGTTCGCAGCAGCCACAGCTTCCTGCTCAGGCCCCGTGGGGAAGCCGGAGTGCGGCCCATGTTAGCTGAAAGACACGCTCTCCCCTCCAGGAGCACAGTCCCCCCCAGGCATCAGGCTAGGAAGAAGGGGGTCCAGCCCCACAGCTGCCTGCAGCCTGTGGGGGGCCAGTGCCCTCGGTGACCAGAGGACTTGGCTCTGCACCGGAGCTGCGACGGGTAAATATAGCGCTGCCACTCACCGGCCGAGGGGCCCTCGCCGTCCGACATGCTGCAGGAGATGGGTGGGCAGCCGGCCACAGCCCGCAGGGAGGCTCGGAGCCCTCGGAGGCTGTCACCCACCTGGTGGGGCTTGCGGCTGCCGGCCCTGCTCCGCGTCCAGTCCCCAGACAGCGTCCCGCCCCGGCAGGCCCAGCCACCCCCCCATGCTGGGCCGGGCAGATAAGAATGGGCTGCAGGCCCAGGAGCCGGCGGGATTGGTGGATAAATCTGGGCATTGCCCTCCCCTGCCCGGGCCTCTCCCGGCATCCTCAGAGTGTTGCCTGAGAAACCGTTGCACCTCTGGGGACTTGGTCAGTCTTCGAGACCCTGGCCCCAGCCTGGGACCCCAGAATGCCTGCATATTCTCTCCCTGGGAATGGTCCCACCCACCCCAGTGAGGGGCCCATATGGCCGTCAGAAGCATGTACTGGGTGCCAGGGGCCATGCCGGGAGCTGCCACACTTGTCCTTGCTCTCAGCTCCCCCAGGCAGCCACCCCTATCGTCTCCATGACATAGAGGGGATTAAGTGACCCACCCAAGGCCACCCGGCCAGTTAGGGGTGTGACCGGAGCTGGGCTCTGGAGCCAGGCTGTCTATCTCCAAGGCTGCTGGGAGGTGTGCCTTGCCTTTGACTGTTCAGCTGGTGAGAGCAGTCAACGCTTAGGGGCACCTCCTGGGTTCTAACTGCTCCACACGTGATGGGGGTGCTGGAGGGGATGGAGATGGACCCCTGAGAGCAGCCATGTAACTCTGTTTGGCACAGAAGGGGTGCTTGGGAAATATTGGTTGAGACAACACAACTCAGCAAGCACGTAGCATGTGTTTGCTGTGTACCTGCCTAAGAGCAAACCCAGTCCTGCTCCTGGGTCCTCACCAGGACCCGGGCCAGAGACTAAGGCAATGAAGCAAGTGGAGGGCTCTGGGCGGAGTTCTCAGGGCTGGGCTCCGGTGAATCCCTCTCCCCACCCCACCCCCGGCTTGAGGTCTACCTGGTTCTGCATGAAGAGCACAGAGGGAGTAAAGGGACTTAAAGAGAAAGCTGGTATCAACCCCAGTCAGAGAGATACTGGAGGGCTTCCTGGAAGAGCTGGCATTTGAAATACATTTTTGAGGAACAAGAAAGTTTTTTCAGGAGGAGAGAGGACATTCTAGGAAGAGAGACCAGTAAATGCAAAGGTAAGAGGTAAGAGCTTGATGGAGAGTGACGGGGCCCCTGGCAGGGGCTGGAAGTGGTAGTGATCCCAAGGAGAGAGGAAGGTTGATGCTTTTGGAAAGGGAGGCATCCAGGGCTAGGGAAGCCAGAGGAGGCTTCCTGGAGGAGGGGGCAGATGTTAGTGTTAAAGGGTCCATGAGGCTCAGAAAAAATGAAGTGTGGGGAGAATGGCATTCTAACGCATCCATCAGTTCTTCCATCAGCATTGAGGCCTTTCCTAGCTCAGAGACCCCGGGACTGAAGGCAGGAGGGGCCCCCTCCCAGAGAGCAAGTGGGAGAAGGGCTGTGGAGTCACACCAGCTGTCAGGGAGAACAACAAAGGAATTCAATCCCTGTGAGGTGGTTCTAGGCCTCTTTGCCTTTGCCTATGCTGTTCCCTTGGTAAGGAATTCCCTGTCCTCCTCACCAATCTCCTCCTATGGGAAGTCTTATCTGACTGCCCCCGATGGCAGGCCAGGGGCCCCTGCACTCTGCTCCACAAACTCTGACCTCACTGCTGTCAGTGCCTGGTCCTGGCTGTGTCTGCCTTTTGGTGGCTCTTGCTGTTCTGAATGGTAATGAGCTCACTGTCACTGGAGGTGTGTAAGCAGGGCTAGACAGCCACTGAGTGAGGACACAGTGGAGAGTTCAGGCATCAGGCGGGATTATGGTAAATGGCTTTGGGGCCCCTCTAGAGTGCCTTTCCTGGTTTCCCTGGGCATTCCCCTCTTTTAGCCCTGAAAGTCCTTATGCATCCTGGGAACCCTCAGTCCCATGCAAACCAGGACAGTTGGTCATCCTGGGTCCCTCCTACCTGAGACTTTTATATTAAGCAAGGAAAAAAAGACAAAGCAAGACTGGAACTGTCCCTGGAGCCCTCCACCTCCTAGCCCCTTCACCCCCAGAAGTCCCCCTTCTCCCTCTTTACCACACTGACGTGATTCCAGGATCCCCAAACTGTGGGAGTGACCAGAAACCCAGCTGCCCTGTGCCTTGGGAGGGTGTGCAGGGAAAAAGGATGCAGGTCCGCAAGGAAAGAAGGTCCCCGAAGCCTCCCCACCTGCAGAGAGGGGAGGAGTCTCACCTGTGGGGTTTGGAGGACTAATGGAGATAATGCCGTAGCATCCCCAGAGAGGGGGTGGCCAGGAGGGGGCGGCAGGGAGCCCACACGCCCAGGCCTCCACTTAGCACTCTGCCCTCCCCCGGAGCTGCAGCGGAAGGGCACGGGTGGGTCCGACCTGCCTCACTGTGTGGCCTTGGGCGGGTCGTGGCCCTTCAAAGTGCCTCCATCTCTACACGGATAGAGCATTTACGAACATCTCCTGGGCACCCAAGCCTGGGCCGGGCTTGAAGGCAGGCAGAACGCTACAGAGTCCCTGCCATCAGGCACGCACGGCCCCTGGGGGCCTTGCAGGCAGGGCTGATGGCCCCATCCCAAGTGTTGCCTTCTGCAGTGTGTGCTCAGGGCTCCCCAGGCTGGGCTGGATCCGCAGAGGAGCACGTTGTGGAGCTCACCTCAGGGCGGCCCCTGAGACTGCCTGAGTCCAGTCCAAGTGCCACAGGTGTTCTCAGAGCTGGACAAACAGTGGAGCTGTAGAAAGACCTCCCCAGGGCACCTTGTGTTCTGGTCAGAGGGCCTCGCTTTGGCCACTGCCGGGTGGAGCTGCAGAAGCTGGGACAGAGGGAGAGTGACATCAGGTGGGCCTGGGTCCGAAGCCAGCTCCACGGGCCCTTCTTGGTGACCGGGAGGAGCCAAGCCCCGTCTCTGTTTCTTGCCTGGAAATGAGAGGGGTGATGCCTGTGGGGGCTTCAGTGGGGATTAGCCACAGGGGGCACTCCTCCTCCCCACCCTGCAGCCACTTGTCTGTCTGCCCCTGAGTCCCACCCAAACCTGCCGTCTGGTGTCCACCCAGCTGGAGCCAGTGCGCTGTGTGCAGGCCACTTCCACTTCCTGCCCCAGCTCCAAGTCCCTTCCTGTTTTCTTTACTATGGGAACATGTGTTGGGGGAAAAAACAACTCGATTCCTCTGCTCCTGAGGTCACTGCAGTAGCCATGGGTCCACTGTGTGTGTGCCCGCGATCATGAGTGTGATAGTGTGTGGGTGAGCACCTAGGTGCATGGCAGCACGTGCTTAGAGGTGTGTGTGTGCACTTTCCAGCGTGCGCCTGACATGCATGTGCAGGGGGTAGATACGTGAGCGCGCGCGCGCGCATGCGCGCGCGTGTGTGTGTGTGGTGTGTACACATGCACCTGTGCCCTCTGACTTCCCAGAGCTCATCCTGTAGCTCTGACCTTCCGGCCAGACATTTGTGTCCCTGTCATAGGCACCGAGGCCTGGCAGGGTCCTGGGTCATTACCATTTCACCAGCCCGGCGGGCACCCATGATGGACAGAGGCCTGAGCAGGACATGGGCTCAGCCTCGCCGCGCTCATAGGCTTGCGAAGGGCGGTTGAGGAAGGGCAGGGCCAAGTGTAGGGAGAGGGGTGTGGTCAGGGAGGAGCAGGCAGAGACCCAGAGGGAGAGCCAGACATCCCGGCAGGAACCGGTCAGGTTCTGGTGGAGGAGAAGCTGCAGCAGAGCGCTCAGGGTGTCCGGGAATGGACAGCAGTGGGAGACATGGTGAGAGGGGCGGGCGGGCTGCTCGGGCGGCCTCCACAGTCAGCAGGGGTTGGGGTGCTTGATGGGGAACAGGGTGTGGAGGTGCACATTTGTGGGATGTCAGTGGGTCAGCTGGGGTCCTCCCTGAGCCCTCCCTCCCTGTGCAGTCTCAGAGGACGCCACTGTCCCACTTCACAGGGGAGGATGACCACGGGCCTCGCAGTGAGCACTCGCCTGGTACCGAGTGCCCAGCACCACTTCCTCCACCCACCTCCTGCTCCCCCACCTGCCCCAAGAAAGTCTGGCCCCAGAGTTCCCACAGCTCAGCCAGCCAGTGCTGATGCTGGGAGGAAAGTGTCCCAGGAGGTAGGGAGGGTCAGGGCTGGCCTGATCAATGGCAGGAGGGGCATCCAAGCATGGAGGGGTCAACGTCAAGGTCAAGGTCAACAAGACCCTGCTTCCTGCTGGCACCTGCTCTCCCCATATTCTCACGGAGCCCAGCTGGGTCTCAGGGGTCCCAGCAGTGACTCCCTGCTGGAGACCCCATCTTCCTGGGCCTTGGTTTCCCCCCTCCCCTGTAAATAGAGGCAGGAATGTTTCAAACAAGGAGCGTCACCTGGGGCCTTGGTGCCCATGACTTGAAGAAGGACAGTGGATGTCCCCACGGATGGACCCTCGCCTCCTGGGTGTGGGCCTGAGCAGGCCACCTCACCTGTTGGGTCAGGAGGGGGTGTGCGATGCACAGTAGGGGTCTAACACTTGTAGTAGTTCCTGCCCACTGCCTTAGGTCAAAAGGACACCTCCTTACAGCTCACGTGAGGCAGGCACACACCCGGATACACATGGACACACATGCTGAGACCCATACACGCAGCCTCCCACGTGAGACAGAAACACAGAGACAGAGAGACATGAGTGGACACACCCATGCAGGGCGCGCGCACACACACACACACACACACACACACACACACACACACACACACACACACACACTCCAGGGCAGCTCTGGGAGCCCCAGGGGCCCCCAGCTGGCCCAGGCACCCTGAACGGATGGCTGCCTGGGCGGTCTTGGGCAAGCCTCTGGCCTCCAGGCTCCCAGCCAGGCTAGGACCCCCAGAGGCCCAGCCAGCTGCACTGGGTGTCCCTGGGATGTAAAGCGTGGGCAGCTCCTGGGTTCCTTGGGGCACTCCCTCACCTCTGGGTGGGGGCCAAGGAGCCATGTCATTTGGTGTTGTGGGGGACGGGGAGCAGCCAGCCTCCTGTCCCAGTGCCCAGAACACAGGAAGAACACCTCCCACCTGACCACGCTGGGCCAAGCTTCTCACCCCCATGCCAGCAGACAAGGCTCCTCAGGCCAACCCCCAGCCTGGCTCTGGCCAGAAGACATCCCAAGATATGTCCCGTTATCCCCCAGCCTCCAGGCCCCTGGGGCGGTGGCCGTGGGAGACGACTTAAACTCAGCATGAGTGCATTGGAGGTGTCAGAGCAGCACGGCCCTGCCCTGAGGAACCAGGGAGGGGCTTGGGTGAGTGCAGGCTGGAAGTTTCCTGCCACGGTGAGAGGTAGCCCCAAAGCCCTGTGCCATCCCGCCTCACCTTGTCCAGGTTTACAGCTGAGGGGGTGAGTTGGAAAGGGGCATAACTGCCCAAGGTCACACGGGAGGGAAGGAGGGGCAGGGCAGGAGGGGACCCCGAGCCACCTAACGAGGCAGCAGGAAACAGCCTGACCCCGGACTCGTCTCTATGCATTTCTCCCCCACCAAAGCTGCCCCTTCCAGGTGAGCCCAGGCCGCCCGGCTCCTCCCACCACGGGCCTATTAGCATCCCACCGCCAGATCCACGATCCGGAGAGGAGGAACCACCGAGTGATCTCCACACCCTCACCTGCGTGGAGGACCTCCTGCCGCCCCCACCAACTGCCTGACCCTGGCCCGCCTCGGTAGCCCCATCTGTGAAACAGGAACCGTGTTGCCCGCCTCCCCACCCCCATCCCAGTGATCAGTGGATGCCCCAGACCACCCGCGCAGGGGGCCCGGGTCCGAACCTTCTCGCCCTGACCCCTCCTCCAGGAGGCTGGGTTTACGTCGCCTCGGGTCCCTCCCCCTCGGGACCTCTGGACCCTCCGCGGGGTGGGGAGGCACCGCCCATCTTGCCCGCGTGGACCGGAGAGCTGCTCCGGGGCGTCACCGTGTGGCCCTTCTGGGTACTGCAAGACTCGGCCTCCCAGGAAAGCCCTCCCTTTCCTGGAGGTAACAGAGATAAAGATGCCACCAGTGACCGAGCCAGTGGGTCCGCAGCACTGACGCTGATAGGCTCTGTGCTAAGCACCATCCATTGTCCACGTAGAATGCTCATAATTCTCCCACAAACCTTAGACCTGGGTCCTGTTATTTGTCCTTCCTTACAGATGGGGAAACTAGGGGCCAAGCCTGGTAACCAGTGACAGGTAGGGTAGGATTTGACCCCAGGAGATCTGGCTGCAGGGCCTTGGTCTTAGTCCCATCAATCTTGCCTGGGTCCCAGGGGTTGGTACCAACCCTGTGCACACCCGAGTCTCCTAGGGGGCTTATAAAGTAAAGTTCCCAGGCCCCACCCCATAGACTGATCCCACCGGCCCAGGTGACTTGGCTACAGAGCCAGGCCTGAGAACCACTTGCCTGCTCACAAAAAGCCTGTTTTATAGAGAAGGAAGTGGTCTGGGAGGGTCAGGACCACAGCAGAGATGCGGTGGAGGGATCAGGTCTGACTTCCCATGTGCCTCAGCCCTCCAGCCCTGGGTTTCCAGTGCCCAGAGGCAGGCCCAGGCCTGCAGTGACAGGGCTTGTTGCGCCCCCGGCAGGCCACCAGGTGCAAAGGGCCACAGGTGTGAGTCATGACTCCACCATGGCCTGACTGTGTGCTGTGGCTTTGACTTTCTCATCTGTGAAATGGGCCCTGGAAGAAATAATGAGGACTGGAAGAAATAATGATGTGAAGGTTTAGGCTCAGCAGTGGGCAGATATCTGCTAAGTCAGGGGATGGTGAGGACAACTCGAAGTTTCCAGAGGGAGCTGAGCTCTCCAGACTCTCTGGGCCATGGCACGTTGTGCATCTGGAACTCTGAGCCTTGGTGGCCTATGGACCTTTTGAATGGACAGTGAGGATGTACTGTCCTGTGGGAGCCATGCCCAGCCATGGCAGGAGGGTGGAGGGCAGGGCGTGGAGGGCGGGGGCGGGGGCTGGTGAACCTCAGAGGGAGGCCACAAGGAGGGTCGCAGCAGGACAGGACAGGTCCCGGAAGCAGTGCCGGGCTGAGGGCCCAGGAACAAGAGGAGAGGAGACTGTGGCATTTGAGTGGCCGTGGGAAGGACATGCTTCTGGGCCGCAGAGCATGGAGTGGGTTTGGCCGTGTGGCTGGAGGCAGAGCTCAGGCGCACCATCCTCAGATTCACAGGAGGCTCTGGGGCTCCCCAGGCAGGGAGATGGAAACAGAGAGGGTGGGGTGTAGCTTGATAAGGGCCCCGCCAAGTGCTCAGGTTGGGCAGGGGTCGAGGGGAGCATGAGGGCCCTCACTGGGCAAGGAATCTGCAGCTACAGAGGCACCCCGAGGCAACGAGCTCGGGGGAAACCACTCCCTGGGGCCCCCATGCACAGCCTGGGCCGGGGCCCCGGCTCCACCGCGGTGCTGTTCACCCACCTGTTATGAGCATGTCACTTCCTCCCTGAGCCGCAGGTTCCTCATCTGCTAAGCGGGAAGATCCCTTGGAGATGCCATTCAAGACTGCGGCGAGGACTGAGGAGCCCACGCACAGCTGGGGCCAGCCCAGATCCGTGCCCTCTCGGGTTGGGGGGGGACTTTTCAGGGCACACACCCCAGGCAGTGGACCAGGGCAGTTTGTTCTTCCCATACGAGGACAAACTCCCATGTGCTGAAGGAGAACCTGGGGCAGGCCCTCTCCCTCGGACAGGCCCAGAGGACATGGCTGGTCCAGTATTTCCCTCCTTTTGGCCACTGCTTGGCCCCACCCCCTGCCATGAGGACTGGGCCCCTCGGCCCCCTCTGCCCAGGTCAGCAGGGGCAGCACTGGGCCAGCAGGTGCAGAGGCTACAGTGGGCGTGAGGTCAACTCAGCCTCACCAAGCTGCCCGAGAGAGCTTCTGAGGGCTCCAGTGCCCTTGCTGGGAATAGACCAGACCCCACAGGCCTCTGGGCCCCTGACCCTCTCAAATCAAAGTCTCAAAACTGCCTGGAGTCCCAACTTCACACCATACCGAGGAGCACGGCCTCACATATAACAAGGGAGCAGCCTTCTACTAACACGGGGCCCTCCTGGGAACCTGGATGGTCTTCTCCGCACGTGGCATTGTCTGGGCATCTCCAGGGGTGGCTTCTAGAGCTGCATCAGCCCTTAGAGAGACTGGCCTCCACATTGCCCCCATTTTACAGATAAGCAAACTGAGGCCGGAGGACCATGACTTGGTCTGGCCGTTGATTCATGCAGTCAACATGTATTTATTTATTGAGCATCGACTCTGTGCCAGGCCCTGGGTGGGCACAGGGGGCTCAGAGATGAATCACACACAGACTCCACCCTTGAGGCACTCATAGCCTGGCAGGGCAGTTGGTCACGTCAAAGGACACTCACGATACAGTGTGGTCAGTGTGGTGTTAGAGGTAGCACAGGTGACCAAGGGAGCACAGAGGAAGGGCCCCTGGCCCGGCTGGGGGTGGGGGTTGTCAGGGAGGGCTTCCTGGAGGAGGTGACATCTGAAGAGGGTTTTAGGGGATGAGCAAGAGTTAGGGTGTCTGGCGGGGGAGTGGCCTGTGCAAAGAGGTGAGGGGAGATGATAGTACATCTGGGTGGCAGCTAGGAGTTAGGCAGGGGCTGGTCCAGGAAGGGCAGCGGAGTTAGCAGGGGACGGGGAGCTCTGAGGGGTGTGTAGCAGGCAGTGGTTGGCAGAGGGCCCACTGGGAGCCAGCATGGAGGATGCTCCCGAGGAAGAGGGCCAAGGATCAGGGTGGGTGGCTGCGGGGTTGCAGAGGAGGGTGGGCATGGCTCTCACCGAAGAGTCCAGTGGGGCCCCAGGCCCCTCAGCAGGGTGGGGGTGGGGGCGCGGGCTGCCAGCCCCGGGGCTGCAAGGTGCACAGCACGGGGTCCAGTGGCTTGAGCGTGGCCTGCTCCTGCAGCCCAAAGCGCTGCCCTGGCACCAACCGGAACTCCAGCCTCTGCAGCAACTTGGCCATGACCACCTTCACCTCCATCTGTGAGTGCAGGGGGTGGGGGAAAGCGGGGAGTCTGTGGCAGGAATGAAAAGCAAACGCCTCGGCCACCTGGGTCCCTGCCCCCAGCCCCCAGGCCAGGGGCCCGCTGGAGCAGGGCCTGAATGATTCCTGGACAAGACGCCACCCCGCAGATACTTCTGGGCAGGAAACCCTCCTACCTGAGCAAACTGCTGCCCAATGCAGGAGCGGGGTCCCAAGGAGAAGGGGAAGTAGGTGAACTTCGGCCTGTGGGTGGGGAGAGAGGTGTCAGGAGGCCGCGGCCGGGCAGCCCTGTGACTGTCGGGACAAAGCCATCCCTTGTGATGACCGGCTTTGGGCTAGGGTCGGTCTCCGAACACACTAAAGACAACAACAGCTGACACAGCTAAGTTCTGGGTCAGACTTTCCTCTTCGCATCCTCCTTTGAGCCTTCCGGAAGGAGCTGTTATTGTTCCCATTTCCGAGATGGAGGAACTGAGGCTCAGAGAGGTAAAGCGACTCACCCAGGTACTATGTCACTTACTTGTTCAGCAGGTCCCATGTCTAGGCTGGGTCTGGGGTCAGGCGTCTGTCCCCAGAGCCCAGCTCCCCTCCCTACCACTGCTCTGGTACTTGAAAGCTTTCACTCCCACTGCCATCTCTGGAGGAAGCCATTGGTATTCCCATCTCTCAGACAGGACCCTCAAGGCCAGGGGAGGTGGAGTCACTTGCCCAAGCCACAGGGCTTCCCAGTATAAGGGATTGGTTATGAGCACAAGCTTTAAAACTAGTCTGAGCTGGGCTCAAACCCCAGTTCTGCCACTTACTGGCTGTGTGTCTTTGGGCAAGTTACCTAACCTCTCTGAGCTGTGGCTTCCTCCCTGTAAATGAGGGCAGAGTGGGGATCACGGCTCCTTCACAGTGATGTGGAAGGCTGTGTGGGCACAGGCCGCTGGGACTGCCCCTCTCCCACCAGGCCTCCACTGGTGGATAGCTTGAAGAGGGACTTACTTGGGTGCTTTGGGGCCGAAGCGATCCGGGTTGAAAGTCAGCGGGTCCTCAAAGTATGTGTCCATCCGCCCCATGACGTAGGTGCTGAACTGCCGGGCAGAGGATCCGCTGGTCTCTGGTTCCAAGGATTGGTTCCCTCGCACCTTCCCCACCTGCTGCAGCCACCCGGTGGGGAGACTGGGAGCAGAGTAACCCCGCACCCGACCCCTGCTCTATTCCACCTGCCCACCTCCCCACCCACCCGTCTGGGCCAGTGTGGGATTCCACTGGCCCCTGGAAAGTTTCTAAGAGGAAGAAAGGAGACAGCCCAGTGGGTGGCCACCCACCATCTAGGTGGGCTGCATCACCCCATGCTTGGCCTCACCCTGGGGGGGAGCTACAATTATCCCTCTTTTACAGATGAGGAGACTGAGGCTCAGAGGTTCCTGACTTGCCTGAGGTCACCTGGCAAGGAAGTAGCCAAAATGAGATGCAAACTCAGGTCTGCTGCAAGGCCATCTCTGTGGATTCCTGAGAGCTGTCATTATTCAAAGTTTCTCTTCAACACAAGGTTTGTTCCAGCTGGGGCTGGGGCAGGGGGGAGCCACAGACCCTCTCTAGCCTTTCACCTACCCCTCTATGCCCTAGAACCTTCTAATTAGGGTTGATGCCCTGTGCATAGCCCTCCAGGGGCCAAACATGTCCTGTAACTTGGGCCCTGGGGCTGGCTGCTGCACAAAGGGTCTCCCCAAGCCTGTACTGCCCCTGGTTCTCTGGATAAGAATCCAGGTAGCCAGGGCTGGAAGGAGGGCCTGGAGCTGAGTGGGAGCATAAGAAGGGGTCTGAGGTCAGCAAAGGGGACCTACTACGTGCCAGGGTTTTTTTTGCCAGACTTGTGATGTACATTATCCTGTTGACACTTCTCAATAGACTGTGATTCAGGTACCATCATCTCTATCTTACAAGGATGGTCCTGAGGCCCAGAGGTTCAAGGTCTTGCCTGAGATGACCCAGCCAGCAGGGAGCAGGGCTGGGATTGGAGCCTGGGTGTGCCCACTCAAGGTCCACGGGGCTGCACACATGGGTTGAAATTCAGCCCCAGGGCCTTGCCCTGCGGATGTAAGAGATGGTCATTAAGGCAGGTGGTGTCGCTGCAGGGTGTTAACAACAACAAAAAAGCAGATACACAGAATAAAGAGCCATGCACGGATGAAGCTTTGATACGCGCTGGAGAACATGTGACAGAGCCCCGGGAAAGGGGGTGCAGTTCAACTGATGGGATTGGAATATGGTGTTCTCCTTTGTAAACATAAAAATAGGTTCTGTTTTGGGCTGGTTGTGTCCCCCCAAAATTTATATATTCCAGCCCTAACTTCAGAATGTGACTGTATTTAGAGACAAGATCTTTAAAGAGGTAATTAAGATAAAATGAGGTCATTAGGGACCCCTAGTCCAAGATGACTGGTGTTCTTATAAGAAGAGGAGATCAGGACTCAGACACACACAGAGAAGAGGCATGTGACCACTCATTTGTCCTACGACCCAGCCCTCCCACTCCTGCACACACACCCAAGAAACACGTTTGCACATTGCACCAGGACTCGAGGATGGGACCGCTGACAGCAGCAGGTGTGCTCAGGACAGCAACAAACCAGGACCCTCTCAGATGCCCACGGACCCCGGGATGGATATGCATTGGTGCATCACACACGGCAGAATATTACACAGCAGCGAAAATGGACGGCCTGCAGCCACACGTGGAAACCTACACAATCTTAGTAGACATTGTACTGAGTCACAAGGCAAGTCTTAGGACAAATTATCGTGTGGGCATGTGCGCGCACACACACACACGCACACACACACCCACACAAGAAATGGCAAGCACAAAATTCAGGAGAGTGACGGCTTCTGGAAAGACTCAGAAGGGGTGGTTACATTCTAGTTTTGGGGGTGGGTGGTGGGTTTAGGGGGGGTCACTGTGCCTGAATGGACCCTGAATAAATGAATGAATGAATGAATGAGTGAGTAAACAGCCAGAGAAACAAAATGCGAAGGCGAACGGGAGGAGTCAACCTCAGAGGGAGGAGGGGCTGTAGAGGGAGAAGGAGCTGGGACCAACTTGGGCCAGCTCTGAAACTGGGCACATCCCGTGTCTCCCTCCTGGCAGCCGTGCGACCTCAGGAGAGTGCCCTGACCTCTTTGAGCCTCAGCGTCCTCAGCTGTAAACGAGGCACCTCCCTTTTAGAATCATCACTGTAATCTTATACTGGACCATGTTGGGGGGAGAGAAAGGGCATCACGGGTTCACGGCAAGGCTCAAACGAGGATGCATGGGGCGGCCAGCGGTGATAACAGGGCCACGGGCCTCAGAGGAACCCCTGACCAGAGGACAGCCCCAAACTGGCCACCTGGGGGGCAGGCAGGCAGGGCCCCTACACACCAGGAGCGGGGTGTTGCCGGGGACTCTGACCCCGTCAATCAAGGTCTCCTCCTCCAGCAGGCGGAAGGTGCCCCACGCTGGCGGGTACAGCCTCAGCGACTCTTTGAGGACCTGCATTCGCCACACGGGGAGATAACGAGAGAAGTCAGGACACCCCACGGAACGTGCCAGGAGCGTGCCCCGGACCCGTCTCTGCTCCCACTCATGGTGTTGAGTGTGCATCTGCGGCCACAGGGGCGTTGTGCAAAGCCACCAGGAGCCAGGCCTCCCTCTAAATCAGGGCTCCCACCACCCTGAGGACCCTGGGCAGCTCAAGGAAGGCCTCCTTCTGTGCTGTGTTGAGGCCGGGGGTCAGCCAGGCCTAGGCCCCCGGATGCGAAGCCTAAGGCTTGTGGACCCCAGGCCCAGCCGGGAAGTCCAAATACAGCACCTCTGCTGATGGGCTGGCTTCCGACCCGGCTGCATATTGGAAGCACCTGGGAAGCCTGAACAACGCTGCAGCCCAGATCCCACCCCCAGCGACTCGAAGTCATCGGTCTGGGGCCGCCGGGACATGGGCATCTTTTTCGTCTCCCCGGAGGTTCTCACGTGCAGCAGAGCTTGAGAACCCCTGTACTGGAAAGTTCCAGGAGGCAGCAGGCCTGGCCCACCTCTGCCCAGAAGCTCCCCGCCCCCACCCCCACACCTGGGACAGGTACTGCAGTCTCCCCAGGTCCTCGCAGTCAAGGTGCCTCTTGGAACCGATGACCTCGTCCACCTCGGCCTGCAGCCTGTCGGTCAGACAAAGACAAGTTCATCTCCAAGGAGAGACAGTCCCCATGTTAGTTTTAAGGAGGGGGGATGGAAGGAAGCCTGTAGAGGGCGGCCTGGGCCCCTCCCCCGCTGCACACACTGCCCTCCCTTTGTTAAAGGAACCACCACACCCAAACCCAGATGGATGGATAAACAAGACTTGATTTATCCGTGCAATGGAATGTCACTCAGGCTTAAAAGGTAAGGGCACCCTGCCGCATGGATGAACCTTGAGGATATTATGCAGAGGGCAACAAGGCAAACAAAAAGAAGGAATACAAAGGATTCGGCTTATTTGAGGCACCTAGAGGAGTCAGATTCACAGAGATAGGATGGAGGTTGCCAGGGGCTGGAGGGAGGGAGGCAGGGAGTTGAGAGGGAGGGTTTAATGGGGACAGTTTCATCTGGGGATGATGAAATGTCCTGGAGATGGATGGCGGCGGCTGCACAATAGTGTGAATGTACTTAATGCCACTGCCATGTGTGCATAAAATTTTATTATATATGATATATATATCATATATTTTATATATATCATATATTTTATATATATATATGGCCACAATATTTTTTTAATAAACAGTGGATGTGGGAAGAGGTTGCAGTAATGTGGGGTAACACTGTAATAATATACAGGGTGAAACTCAGGAATTATTCATGAACCACCTCTGGGTGGATGGGGGCACCATCGGTGGACTTATTATTGTAATTATAATAATTATTATTATTTTAACTCCTCTGCTTTTTTCCCAAATTTTTTTCTTTTTGGAGGGTAGGTAATTAGATTTACTTATTTACTTAGTGGGGGTACTGGGGATCTAGCCCAGGACGTCAGCCAGGCTGAGCGCGCACTCTGCCACTGAGGTATACCTTCCCCCCAAATTTTAATAAATGCTATTACATATCTTAAAAAACCAAGAAACTACAGTTGACCCTTGAACAACACAGGAGTCAGGGGCCTCGACCCTCCACACTGGCAAAAATCCTAGAACAACTTTACAGTTGGCCCCTGCCCCTGTGGTTCCACAGCCAGGGACTCAACCAGCTGCGGGCTGTGGGCTGCTGTGGTCGGTATTTAGTGAAAAAAGTCCCCGTGTAAGTGGACCCACATAGTTCAAACCTCTGTTGTTCAAGGGCGAACTGTATTTTATCTTCTCAAGCAATTGTGCAAAAAATTCGCCCTTTCATTCTGGCGACGGTAAGCATTGCACTCGCAGGCCCTTCCCCGCGTCCCCAGGGCTCCGCCCCCAAGCCTGCACTCACAGCCAGCTCAGCCAGCCTGTGCAGCAGTCCTTGAGGGACCCTGTTTGTATTTAAGGAAACCCATGGCCCCGCTCAAATGCCATCTCCCCAGGGATGCCCTCCTTTGTTTTGTCAGCTCAAGACAAGCGCTCCCTCAGCACTTTGGTTGGAACTCTGTTCAGTCCTGAGTGCCAGCCCCTGGCCCGGCACTAAGCACATCTTGGGAGGGAAAGAGCCGTCCCTGCCCTCCCGGAGCTTCCGGTTTCATGACTGAAATAGACTTAAAGCAAAATAGTACCAGGAGAAAACGCTTTGGTGAGCTGGGAGGAGGCTAGGAGGGGAAACACAGAGTGGCTGCTTCAGGGGTCTGAGATGGCTTCTGAGGGGAGGGGGAGGGGAAGTAGTGAAGAAGAGGGGGAAGGAGGTGGAGGAGGGGGGAGAGTGAGGATGGGGGAGGGAGGGGAAGGGGGAGGAGGAGAGGGAAGGAAAGGAGGAGGGAGAGAAGGGGGAGGAGGGGGAGGAGTGGGAGGAGGAAAATTCTCCAAGAGAGAAGCAGGGGGAGGAGCTTCTAGAAGTGGGAACAGCATGTGCAAAGAGCCTGGGGTGAAGGAAACAGGACACATCGGAGGGGACTCAGCCATGGGAGGTGGGAGCAGGTGGCCCTCTAGCAACCAGGTATCCGATAAACCCCTTCACCAACTTCAAGGGAAGCCCCCCATCTCCCGGCTCCATACCTCGCCAAGATCTCGGGCTGACGAGACAGCTCCATCACGGTGAACGCCAGGTGATTGGCAGAGGTCTCGTGACCTGCGGGAAAGGAGGAGAGTGGCAGCTCCACGGGGCCTGCGGGGCTGCAGCTGGTCCAGCCTGGCCAGCCTCTGAGCCCCTAACCCCCTGATGGCAGTTCAGACCCTCACTTCTGCCCCTGCAGCTGAGCCAGATGTACAGATGTGAAGGAGACACCTTCCGCCTCCACATCCCCTGTGCCACTGAGTGCAGGCCAATAAATGGACTTTGTTCTCATGCATCTATCTGGGTTTCACACCCTAGATGCCCCTTCCTCCAGCCACCCTGTGCCTTGCCTGGCCTGGAGGGATGTTTATTCCCATTTTGCAGAAGAGCAAGCTGAGGCTGAGAGGAGTGTGTCTCTCATGGGTCACACAACAGGAGGAACAGAGCTGGGATTCAAGTCAAGTAAGACTTTCGAGCCCACGGCCCGAGTTCTCCCCAGGCTATGGGCACCGGCCCCCTCCAGCCACACGGACTGACTTGCCCCAGAGATTCTGGGCTCTGGCAGGATCTGGTCAAGCTGACAGCGTCAAACCCCCGGCTGGCGTGTGAGGGAATCAAGTTGGAGGAATTTTCTATAAAGGGATAGGGGGCTTACAACCACTGCCAGCCAGGGGGCCCAGGGGCTGCTCCCAGGACCAGAAGGTGTGAGGGTGGGTCACAGCCAGAGGACTCTACTAGGGAGGGGCTGGGAGGGACAGCAGAAGTGGGCAGAAGTCCCAGCTGGCCCTGGCTCTGCGTTACCAGCTGTGACTCAGTTTCCTCACAGGACAATAGGAGGAGAGAAACAGCTGTCCTCTCCGCTGGCCGCCTGCAGTGTCCCAGGGCACAGGGGTGGGCTCTGAGGACAAGAGGGGAATCACTAAACCCCCTTTGGGAGGCAGGATGGATGCTTAGAGAGCACCTTCAGGCCCCCACTTTACAGATGAGGAAACTGAGGCCCAGACTGCAGAGCTGGTCTGCGTGGGAGCGACATCCAGGCCCCGGGCTCCTGGCTCACAGTATGAAGACCACCGTCCTTCCTTCAGCAAGCACTTTGCCAGGTGCGGGGCACAGTGCCCTGAGGTCCTGCCCCAACCCGACTTCTACAGGTCCCCTGGGCTACCTGCGAATGCGTCTCCCCACCAGGAGGGCCCTCCTGTACCCCATCCACGTGGTGGACCCCTTCTTCCTTCATGACCCTCTTCAGGGGAGGGAGGCCTCCTCCTCTGAAAATCCACTGCCCAGCAAGGTTCCCAAGCAATTCTGCCTGTCTCTCCACCTCCACCCTCAGACGACAAAGTGTCCCTCATCTGGTTCTTCCCTGTGCCTGGTCTTCATTCATTTCATTGTTCTCTCTGGGAACCTGCTGCCCTGGGCCCTGGGAACACACAGGTGAACAAAACAACATAACTCCTCACTCATCGGGCACACAGCCTGCTGGAGAAGACAGACCTCACCGAATTACACAAATAAACATATGGTCTAACACTGAGAGATGTGTGGGCAGAGATGAGCTTGTCTCCACAGAGAGCTTCTAACTGGGGCCTGATGAGTCTGGGCAATCCCTGAGGGCTTCCCTGAGGAAGAGACAACTGAGGGATCGCTGAAGGGTGAAGAGGATTTTCCAGGTGAAGGACAATGCTCAAGAAATATTTGACGATCGAATGAATGGAGTTGCTTAGCTTGCCTTTTGGTGCTAGTCTAACAGAGTCCTCCCCACAAATCCCGAGGGAGGCAGAGCCTTGAAATCACGTGGCTGAGTTCTCCTGAGCCCAGAGAGGCAGCCTCACAAGTGCCCACAATTGCCAGCTCCATTACTAAGTTGGAGGCCACCAAGAGAGCCCCTGGACCTCCCCCCATCCCAGCTCCACAATGGCACAGCAAAACTCCGCTCAGATGGCCCCCACAAAATCTCAGAGTCAGGGTTTAAGTGATCCATGGTCCCCAACATTTCTGCAAAGCTCTGAACCCTGGGTGGCCGCTGAAGTTACACACCAGCAATGAAGAAGGTGACGAAGTTGTCCAGCAGAATCTCATCATCCTGGGCCCCCTCCTCAGCTGAAAGACAAGGAGCATCTCAGAGTCCCAGCAGCAGATGTCCGTGACCCTCACAATCCTTGTCCCTTTCCCCGCAGAGCACCCCCAGCAGACGGAGGCAGCTGGGGTCAGCTGTGATGGGTCACCCTGACGGGGGCACCCCTGGCTGCCCAGCCCTCCAGGAAGCCCCCGCACCTTTGAGAATCTGTGTGAGGATGTCGGCTGGGGACGTCCTCCCCCCTCTGCAGGGCCTCCCGGCGGCGCTGGACCCAGTCCTTGCCCACCTGGCGCAGGAAGCGGACGCTCTCCCGGATCTCGCGAAGTTGCTTCCACCTCCCTGGCATGAACTGAACGAGCGTTCCAGCTCAGGGTGGTGCACTGAGCACACGCTTTCCCTCCCCACTCTCCCCCAGCTCTGACATGACTTCAGAAATCCACAGTGGCTCCAGCAAGCTGGGAGGTCTGAAGAATGTGAGAACATTCTAGAAAGCATAAAGTGGCCAGGAGACTGTATCATGGTGGCAGGCTAAGCCCAAGCACCGGCTTCTTCCTGCACCAAATCCCTAGAAATGAAGGGAAAGATGACTTAAAACGTCCACGGAGCACTGGAAAATCAGACGGCATCCCTGAAGGATGGGGCAGTTAGGACGGCATCGAAGGAGGGCACCACAACCAGAAGGAGGCAGGGTGGAGTCAGCTGCTGGAAAGATTGGGTGGCATCAGGGGACTCTAAACTCAGAGTCTGAAGTCCCAGGGAACAGGAGGAGGCCCCTGGGCATCTGTCCAGGAATCAACCCAAGTACCACCTTTCCCCCTTCTTCCTCCTTTCTGCCTGGAACACGAGGTGATAGCTGGCCCCGGCAGCTATCTTACAGCAGAGGAGATGTGCTGGCAACAGTGAACCAGAAATCCATGGAGTCATCATAGCCATCCTGGATTGCCTACTTCAGGATCATTTCACATGAAAGAAAGATTAAGAGCAAATCTACTTAAACCATTTGGATTTTCAGCCTCTCCTTTAGGTGATGGAATGCAAATCTTAACAGATTCAGAAGTCAGTTCAGACACACCAGAACTCAAAACCCATTCTGAAACAAATCACTGGAGGAGGTGCTCCTGCAAGTGCAGGCACCACCAGAGGAGGTGGCTGGTCTCCGGAGAGGGTGCTGAGACAGTACCTTGGCCAGAGTGTTGCGAGATGCGCTGATACCCTCCAGGATCAGTTTCACTTTCCTGGACAAAGGCTTCTGGGCACCCAGCAGCATGCTGGTCTCCATCCCAAACGCTGCCTGGGGGAGAGAGAAGGGCCAGGTCGTACGTGGGGGATGCGAGGCTTGAAGACCCAGGGCGGAGACTGGCACTACTCAGTGGAGACGAGGTTCTGGCCTAAGGGTTTATGTGCATTGTGTCATTGACACCTTACAACGACCCATGATAATCCCAGCCCCCTGGGACGTGGTAGGATGGAGTGGCACATAGTAGCCACTCAGCCAACCTTGGCTTCTTTCCTTGACAAGATGCATTACCCCTGAAATACAGCCTTCCTTGGGTGCCTGTTGTACACCCAGCTTCCTAGTAGTTGTTGAATGACACTGACTCTTCACTCACTGTGTCTACTCCACCCTTCACTGGGGTGTGCGATTATCTGTGCCACCGCTGAGAGGGCCAGGGTGGACGCCAAGCCGTGGTGGGTGCCGAGGGGGAGGTAGGCTTGGGCTGGGAGTCAGGCAGACCTGAGATCCAGTCCTGGTCCTGCCACTGACCAGCTGCAGGCCAGTCCCTGCAGCTCTTGGTGTCTACTTCTAGAGAATGAGTTAGTAGCTCCAATCTCATAGCAAGGTTGTTTTCAATGTTCAAGGAGATAAAACATGTGACCCTCCCAGCCCAGAGAAGGGGCGGCTGATACGTGGAGGAGCAGAGGGGAGGGGAGGGAAGCAAGAAAGGGA